>NC_141687.1:399904268-402304268 GCF_964263255.1 Lissotriton vulgaris
TGCCAAAGACTCCATCAGATGGTGGACGAAGACGTCTCATCCGATGACAGGTGTCCCTTTTCTCCAAGAGACTCTGACTCAAACCATTGTCACGGACTCCTCCCTGCAGGGCTGGGGTGCTGGGGGGTCATCTTCAAGTGCAAGGCCTGTGGATGGACACAGAAAAAGGTTACCACATCAATTTTCTGGAACTAAGAGCTGTTCACCTGGCTCTCAAGCCCTTCTTCCCATCTCTGAGGTCCAACTCTCTCTTGATTCAAACGGACAACACCGCACCAATGTTTTATCTAAACAAGCAGGGAGGCACCAGATCCAGAGTTCTGTCCCAGGAAGCACAGTCGATTTGGAAATGGTTACTGGCCAGAAATCTAACCATAAAGGCAGTCCAGGTTCCAGATGTCCTGAACGTCCAAGCGGATTTTCTAAGCAGAGACTTCATAGACGCTCATGACTGGGTGCTCAACACCGACGTTGCTCTGGATATTTATCAAAGATGGGGTTTTCCAGCTATAGACCACTTTGCATACGAGACAAACGCCACATGCCCCGTCTACGCATCCAGGTTTTGGCAACCAGGGTCAGTCGGGAATGCACTACTGATAAGTTGGACCCAGAGCCTCCTTTATGCTTTTCCCCAACTGCCTCTCATTCCGGAAGTGATCACCAGATTTTACAAGACCAACTCCAGGATGATACTGATCGCCCCGGAGTGGCCATGCCAGTGGTGGTACCCGGATCTTCTTCAGCTTTCCGAGGTTCCACACCGGAGGTTGCCTTGTCGTCCAGACCTACTGTCCAGGAGTCAAGGGAGAGTGTTCCATCCCTGCCTCCCCTCGCTGAGGTTAACAGCATGGCTCCTGAACTCTTGCAATATGAGCATTTAGATTTATGACCATACTGAAGGAAGCCAAAAGACCTTCTACCAGAGCTTCCTACGCTTTTAAATGGAAGCATTTCTATATATGGTGCTTGGATAATGGTCACAACCTGATAAAAGGGCAGGAGCAAGTCATTCTGCCATATCTATTGCATCTGGCTAAGTAGGGTCTACAATTCTCATCTATTAAGGTACACTTAGCTGCTATAACAGCGTACAGAAAGTCACCTTCGCAAGGTTCTTTTATTAAGATGCCTGTAGTAAAAGATTTTCTAGAAGGCTTAAAGAAAGTGTTTTCACCTGTGCAAACTCCCTCTCCCCCTTGGGAGCTCAATGTAGTCCTTACCAAGTTAATGGGAGCACCATTTGAACCAATACATAAATCTTCCTTGCAGCATCTGTCTTGGGAGGTGTCATTCCTGGTGGCCATTACTTCTGCTCGTAGAGTTAGCGAGCTGCAAGCTTTATGCTGTAAGGAACCTCACACGTTTTTTTATGCGAACAGGGTAGTTCTTAAGACACATCCTACTTTTCTGCCAAAGGTGGTTTCAGATTTCCACATCAACCAGGGAATCACTTTACCCACTTTCTTCCCTAATCCTTCAACTCCTCCTGAAAGAGCCTTACACTCCCTAGACCTTAAGAGAGTGTTGAAGTTTTATTTGGACAAAACCAAGGATATCAGAAAGACAGACCGATTATTTGTTAATTATGGTCCTATCAATACTGGTTTAGCAGCATCTAAACGATCCATCTCAAGATGGATAGTTTCTTGTATCTCCTTAGCTTATCAGTTAGCGAATAAATCTCTGCAGAGGAGACCTAAAGCACATTCGACAAGGGGAAAAGCCTCTACTACGGCCTTACTTAGAAATATCCCATAGCCGAAATTTGCAAAGCAGCTACATGGCGATCTGTTCATACTTTTTCTCGTCATTACTGCTTAGATTCACACACTCGGGCAGATGCTCAAGTAGGTCCAGCATCTCTGAGAAATCTGTTTGGTTAGTTACTGGTAGCATCTGTTTTTTAATTATTCTTATTCCTTGTGCTACATTTCTCCTCCGCGAAGTGTGGGGTATGGGCTTGCTATTCTATTCATTGCTTATGACTATTGATGAGTATCCCCTGGAAGAAAAGGTTAAGTTACTTACCTGTAATCCTAGTTATCTTCCAGGGGTAAACTCATCAGTCATAAGCACCCCGCCCTCCCCCCCGGAGAAGCGGTAATGGATATGCGGGTGCACCCTCGCATTGTCAGCACCCGCCTGGGAGTGCCTCGCATTGGTGTTTTGTGAGCGGCAATTGAATTTGGCACGGCACCGTCCTGGTCCAGAGGAGTCATATCGGGAGACTAACAGTGTTGACAAACACGAAGAGCCAGAGTATTGTACACGACGACGAGTCTCGGTAAGACGCCGGCTGGCGTACTTACTTATTTACCGAATTGATAACTGCACCAGGTCAAGGCTAGGGGGCAAGGACACATTTTCTTGTCTACTTGCAGCAACTAGTGATTAGTCATACAGCATGTTCTGTGAAACGGAGTGGCACGAAGCGGCCATGAACATGTTTAAAGGGAAAGACAAAAGAGACGCCACGCATCAGCTGCCAGGAGGGTCGATAAGGAACAGTGTGACCACCAAATGTAATGTGCTCGAACGGCTGTACGAGCGAGAAATTAGGAAATGGTGGGAAGGGACCTCGCTTCAGAACTATATAGAGGTGAACAGAGTTCCGAGAGGTCTGCGGATCTACACTGTACCGGCTTATGAATCACCGGACCAACTGTTACTGGACGCATGGGCGGAACATACAGCAGCTGCATGTCAAGGTAGTTTGCGATTGCTGGTGAAATTTGCGTGGAGTGATCGTGAGAAGGCACTTCATGATATTGAGCTGCTTGAAGAGGAGCTGAAAAAGGAGGAGGATCAGGCGAAAATCGCTGAGTTCAGGGATGTATGAAGAAACGATTAAAAGCTTATGAAGAAAAAATCAAATTGCGGAAACAGAGCAAGTTTGACCGGGATGAAGACGACTATGCCCAAGGAAGGATTTTAACCTTCTCCAAGAAGTACGACGCACCGTGGAATGAGCTATTGAAAAAGAAAACGACATCAGTACAAGTAGGAGCTACTGAAGCTCCAGTAACTTCAGATTTGGAAGTCACGGAGAACGAAT
The DNA here is from genome assembly GCF_964263255.1 of Lissotriton vulgaris. Taxonomy (NCBI): domain Eukaryota; kingdom Metazoa; phylum Chordata; class Amphibia; order Caudata; family Salamandridae; genus Lissotriton; species Lissotriton vulgaris. Next base: position 399,907,327 of record NC_141687.1, read on the forward strand.
CCTCAGAGGATGAAAACAGGACGTCTGAGGTCGGGACGTATCCTTACTCCTTTTCGCGAGGAGTTCAAACTGATTCGCCAATTCTGGCAGAGCGGGGGGGGGGGCAGGCAAGCCACCCGAGAAGTCAACAAGAGGAAAACCAGGAGGGGGCAGAGGGGCCGTAAAAAATAACATTTCGCCTCCCGCCACGAGAAGCAAAAGAGGATACAACAAGAAACGACAGTGATGGAGGATAATCTTACCATCATTAACCTGACTGACAAGAAACTGACGGAGACTGAAGAATCAGTCCTTAAATTGGGATTCAACTTCTGCCCACAACGAGATATGGAATTCACACAAACGCGGATTGATTTATACAAATTCACGCGTAAACTCAAACTTCACAAGTTCTTTAAAACAAAAGTCCAATCTGGCATACAAAGGAAGAAAAACATTGACATCCGAAACTGATCTTTTGGTTGGTAAAGATTTGAATGCCATTGTGGTATTGGAAGATTTGCGGAATGAAAATGAAGGAATGACTTTGACCTCTAAGAGTAGATCACAACAGTTGGCAGTTACGGAAATAGAACAAGTTGGCGGCCTCACGCCGTTCAAACCGGTTTCACAATTTAATCCTCAACTGGGAAGCGATGCCATTGATGTTTTCTCTGAAGCCGTCATTAAGGACTTGACACGGTTTCGAGGGAAACAGAAATTTATCAGACCAGAGATAAATAATTTCTCCAAAGAACAACAACGCACATTAAAGAGCCTTAGTTAGGATGCAGGGATCATCTATAAGCCTGCAGACAAAGGCGGGAATATTGTCCTTCAGAGCAAACAGAACTATAACCGAGAGGCTCTTCGTCAACTGACCAACATAGACACCTACCTGCCCATTACCAGCAATGAATATCAATCGAGCATTGAGGAATATCATTCTATAATAACCAAAAGGCATAACAAAGGGCTATTGGAGATGGATGACTTTCTATTTCTTAGACGTTTGAACCAGACTATTCCTACTTTTTATCACCTGCCTAAGGTGCATAAAAATAAGGAGATGCCACCGGGGAGACCCATTGTGGCATCGCAAGGAAGTTTGACAGAACATTTCTCAATTTATGTGGATTTCTTTCTTTTGCCATCTGTACAAAAATTGAAATCCTATATTCGGGATACCACAGACTTTTTGGACAAATTGACATGCCTTAAATGGATGGCAGCCAAGTCCTGATAGAGTGCGGGTTGATGGCCACGGAAGTGCACCGGATTGAGGTCTCTTGCTTTACGGAGGATTCGTCCCTTGAGAGGGCTACACAATGATGGTACTGGATATCACGAGCCTCTACACCTCCATAAAGCATGCAGATGGATTGGAAGCCATGAGATACTTTTTGGACCAACGCCCATTGAAATTTGCACAGCACAGTGATATGGTGCTGGAATTTGCATTGTTTTGCTTATCTAACAACATCTTTCTCTTTCAGTCACAGCTGTATAGGCAAATGTCGGGTACAGCGATGGGCACCTGCTTCGCCACCAGCTACAAGAACTTGTTCGTAGGCTGGTGGGAGGAGCAGGTGGCCTGGGGGGCATCAAATGCTATCTGGACTGAAAGAGTGATAAGTTGGCATCGTTTCATAGACTATTTATTCATCGTGTGGAACGGTACCCCTGAAACAGCCAGAGAGTATTAAAGTACTCAATAACAATGAGGTCAATCTTGAATTTTCAGGGGAGGTCAGCGAGACATCTGTTAATTACCTTGATGTGAATATTTACATCGAGTCAGGGAAATTGAAAAGCAGATTATTTCGCAAGGCCACAGCTGGGAATTCAGTGCGTGTAGCTACCTGCAGTCATCCTTTAAATCTTATAACGAGAATCCCCTAAGGGGAACTCCTTAGGATTAAACGCAATTGCACTGATGACGAGGAATTCTAGATTGCGGCTGAACAAAGTATCGAACGTTTCAATATTAGAGGCTACAGCCCTGAGATTCTTAGTAAAGCCTATGACAGGGCAAACACCATCAAACGTGAAAACCTATTTAAGAAAAAGGATAAGAAAACCCACACCAATTCAGGTGGAAGGTTTCGTCTTATTACCACCTATTCTAGGAATGCCCCCCTACTCAAAAAGATCGTGAAGAAAAGTTGGCATATTCTTCGCACAGATGAGATGCGGAGCGATGATCTTCCGTCTAATCCTCTAATAACATTCAGGAAGGCCAGATCCATTAAAAAATGAGCTAGTTTAGTCATCTGGCAGACATTCCCAAATCCTCGTTTGGTCCCCTGCAGGGATTTTTCCCATGCGGGAAATGTAAGGCTTGCAAGTTTAGTAAAAGGGTCCCGACGTATGAAATTCCGAAGGTAGGGATCCGTAGGAAGATCAAAAAGTTTCTCACTTGCACTACATCCTACAGTGTTTATTGTCTTACCTGTCCCTGCGGCCTACGTTATGTAGGCGATTCAGAAAAGGGGGGTGGTGATGGACAGAGTATCTGAATTAAGCAGAACACTCCTACCCAGTCAACAGATCAGGGCTTGATCCATTACCGTTTTTTAGCTCACTGCACCATCCCAGCTCAGAACCTGGCTACATGCAAATTAGTCTGTCCCTGGCCCAGTGCATCATGGGAACAGGGCAGTCCAAACTACCAAGCCAATTCTTTTACTGGAAAGGAAACAAGCTTCCGGGGACCGGTTTCTGGCATTACAGCCGTCTTCGGCCCGGCTTGCTTGAATCCTGATGGTGCAGTGAGCAAGGGACTCATGTCTGAGCATACCCTTCCACGCTTATGGTGGACAAAACGATTCAGAAAAGGGGGGTGTTGATGGACAGAGTATCTGAATTAAGCAGAACACTCCTACCCAGTCAACAGATCAGGGCTTGATCCATCACCGTTTTTTAGCTCACTGCACCATCCCAGCTCAGAACCTGGCTACATGCAAATTAGTCTGTCCCTGGCCAGTGCAGCATGGGAACAGGGCAGACCAAACTACCAAGCCAATTCTTTTACTGGAAAACAAACCAAGGTGCCGATGGGACTTAATATGCATGAATAACTAGCAGTTCATTTAGGGGAATGAGTTCTGTCATTATGTCATTATGTTTTTCAGGATACTGTGTACTTCTACCTGGATGGTTTATTATCCTTTCTGACTCACCTATTTTCTTTGGACTCTGGACTCTTCTGATTCTCTGCACTATCTTGTGTGATATTTTGTCTGAGATGATTTAGAATCTATGGTTCGTGGACTGCTTCATAGACTGCCATTTTGTCAGGGTTGATAATTTTGCCATCATGAGCATTACTTGAACATGAAATGTGAGGAATTAGGCTGTTTTCTTAAACATGCCCATCCATTGGCTGTATTAGTTTAGTTATCCACCAGTCATCCACTGTTGATATGAATAATGCACGCGATTTTTATGAAATTGAGCATACTATTAAGTCTTGTACAACAACAACAGAAGATTATGTGTTGTTTTTTGGGCTTTCAAAGATGGCGCCCATGCTCCTCGACTAACTTACAAGTGTTAATGTCCCTTGTTTATTTTGATGTACCCTGTTTTAAAATGGTGGTCTTAGTGACGCTTCGGTAAACATAGAAGAAGGTTACGACCGAAACGCGTCTGTTTGTTTGTTGTTGCTGTGTTTGTTTTGCAATAAAACTGACACAAACGGCCCCCGCGACTGCTTTTTTTCCTGTGGATGGAATTCTACGTTGGGATATTGGAGCGATAATGGATATGCGGGTGCACCCTCGCATTGTCAGTATCCGCCTGGGAGTGCCTCGTATTGGTGTTTTGTGAGCGGCAAATATATAAATATATATATATATATTGGTATATGGTCCGTGGTCCCCGAACGTGGGTGGGGATTATTCACTGCTTATGACTTTGATGAGTATACCCCTGGAAGAGAACTAGGATTACAGGTAAGTAACTTATCCTTCTCCCATGTTTCCCAAGGTGAATTCCATAAATACAATTCAAATTTCTGTAACTGGCAGTGTGGGCTAAGAACAATAGTGCACTTGTGTAATATCAAGATGATTCCATTAGCATACTCTCACGCTCAACTTTTAAGTGGTCACACTGTCCCCGGCCACGTTCATGCAAAATCCAATTTTAGAAGAAAATGAGCGTGTAAAAGCCCATCATTAATTTGTCTCTCCAAAAATCTAAAACATATAATATTCATTCCTTAATTCTCAGCAGTCCATTAAAAAAAATCACTTAAGTCTTGTGTTTCTTAATAGATCAATCAATGCTTCCCATCAAAAGCAGTCAATGCAGCCCAGCCAACGCGTTTTGTCCCTACAGACATCATCAGGGCTCAAAATCATGATTCCGTCACTCAGTTGTGTCTATCAAGGTGCTGCACAATTCATATAAATGTTTCATATCCAGTTCTCGTTGTTCTCGTTCAGTCAGTCCAAACAACATGTCCATTGAAACATCAGCACAAAACGCTTTGGCTGGGCTGCGTTGACTACTTTTGATGGAAAGCATTAATTGAATACAAAACTTTGGAGCCATTAAGGAACACAAGACTCCCAAGTGATTATTTCTTTTTAATGGACTGATGAGAATTAAGGAATGAATATAATAATTCTTTGAATTTTAGAAAGACAAATTAATGATCGACTTCTACACTCTGCTTTTCTTCTAAAAATGTAATTCCATAAATAGTATTATCCATAGGCGATATGGCATCATGAACAGAGTGACTATACAGCTCCATATTCTCTGTACCCATATCTGTTATTTTTAACCTACATCTTTCTCGCACTCCATTGTGGCCTTTTTACTTTAACTGCAGAAAAAAGCACAAGATAGGACAAGGGACATTATTTCACAAAGCTCTCTCCCTGAAGTATCCCCATACCAGATCCTAATGTGGAATCAGTGATGCAAAATAGGTATCCTGTCTCTTTTTCTTGCACTGTCCCTCCTGATAGAGAGCAGGGACATTGATGTAGTAGGCAAAAGTACTGTAGTACTTCGGCTAAATTTATGACCACAGCAAATACATCAACATTATTGAGAATGCAAGCGATATTGATCAGAATCTGTATACAGTGATGATGAATGCATATCCAGGCACAAAGTGGTTGCTTGTATGTTATGAAATAGCTAGTGTGGACGATCTTTCAAACATTGGATACCATCATGTTGTTTTCTTTTGTCATTAATCATGACATTTTCTATCAGGCCTCAAATCAAAAGCTTGACTCCAACTACTGCCTAGAGAATTTTGTCTTCTCAAGCCTACAATACTTTCTTTTAATAATTTATTTTTCAAACATATGCCATAGGTATTAAAAGAACTAAAAAAGTAAAAGTGCTGCTATCCAAAGATGGTGTACATATGTTTGCAAATAAATATCTAAAAAATTACAGGTCACAAAAATGAGACTGGAAAAAAACATGAAATAAAAGCAGAGATTGCCCTACCATCCATGCCACTGAAGTGCACTACATTTAGGCGAATGTGTACAAGGAAAATGCTGTGCAGTGATGGCAGGATCTGGGAGATATTAAGGACAAAATGGTTGCAACAGTGTATTCTTCATCAGAGAGACTTCTATCCACCAGAAATATCTTTACCTTAAAAACAAACCTCATAATTTAAACAGATCTCATCTCTGCTGCGATATTTGGCTTCATGCTTTTCTCACTGTACCTCAGGTGCAGCTGAACATGACGTTTTTATTTATATTTTTTATAATGTAGGTTTTATGAAGTCTGTATTCAAAACATATTTCAGATTTTTTTGGAGTGGCAAAAAAAAATGATTCATAGGCTAGTAGAGCTGTTAGAAATACTGATGAAACTGTCCTAGCAACAAATAATGTGTGTGCTGGATGCTATATATAAGTACCAAACAACCAAGGAAGAACAACTTATGCAAGAAAAAGTCAGGTCACTTTGCTGCTAGGGCCGAGATGGGACTAGAGGAGAATGTGTGATACTTAACCAAAACAGAACATTGTTCAAAGTAACTAAGAGAAGCGGAGAGCTGTCTGCTACAACATTGAAGCGATGAAGTTTCTTTCCAATATAGCAAAAAATCCTAATAAACGATTAGTGACGGTTAGCCCAGCATTACAATGTACAGTACATTTATCATAGTGATAATCCCAGTCATTGGAGAGAATAGTAACTGAACTCTAAATTATTGACTGCAATAGAGATTCTAGACAACTTCTGTGATTGAAGGTGATTTCACCAAGTGCTAGCCTACCTGTTTGGATGCCGTAGTGATAAGCAAGTCAAAGGGTAATACATGATGCCAGAGTCTGCATTGCATCTTTGATTTATTTGAGCTTTCTGTAGCAATGTAGTTGTTTGAAAATTGTGTTATGATGGTATAATTTCTTTTAAGTTGGATGTCTTCATTGGTTTCTTAAAAGAAAACAAATGTATGTTGACAGGAGAGTCTGTACCAGAGTACCAAATGGCATTCCAGGCAGAGGCTGGAAACCATCCAACATTTGAAGATATGCAAGTCCTGGTATCAAGAGAGAAGCAGCGTCCAAAGTTCCCGGAAGCCTGGAAAGAAAATAGCCTGGTGAGATTAGCAGCCATCATCTAGATGAATTCATAAGTGTCCTAAAAAGATGCTACATATAGTCCTATGATGCATAGTATGTATTCTTGTCTATTAAGATAAAGACATTTCCTGATTCAGTTTTGTGATCTTGCTTCTATTGTTGAATCTTTGTTGTAACAGTCTACAACTAGTTGGGCTGCTGCCTTAAATCATCTTATGTTGTGCTAAAATATGGATTTTTCAGTGTGACTCGCATATATTCTTATGATGTGCATCATCCTGGTATCTTCTGACTAAGGCTAGAATTGTGTCAATTTGAAAAAAAAATCTCCATATGGTAGGTGTCATCCTGTCATTTGAGTATAATGAGCCTTCATTGTGACATTGGGCAAAATCCCTAAGTGTCCCACGCCCCAGCACCTTTGCTGATTTTGGCATGTGTTTCATGTAAACAACCTAAGTGCTGAAGAAAAAACACCAAGTACTACCAGACTGACATTAAATGATCTAGGGGTTTTGTTCCATTTTAAAAAAATCATTTTACAGGAGGAGTATTTATTTTCATGTTTAGTGTGCTTTACAGTACACCTGTAATCAGTTGATGCAGTCTCCTAGCACTAGACCATCTTGACAACACTGTTAATGCACAGTTAATGATAGGTTGCAAATATCCACATTCCAGAAATCGTAGTTGGAAGAGCTTGAAAAGCCAGATAAAGCATTGACAGATGACCTGAAAGAGGATCTCTGACATCTGGTTAAATCCAACATGCTGTCACTTGAAGAACCTATTTGCATCTTATAATAAAGACACAGCAGCGATTGAGTTATTATCTTCAACCTTGCCAAATACATACCTGAAACCAGTTGGATGCAATATGTTATGACCTCAAAATATTTATCCATATAAATTGTACCTAAAAGCACAATATAATTAAAGAAAAACACAGACTCAAACAACATATAAATAAAGCTGCATTCATAGTCCTCACTTTCAAAGTGGTAAGGATAGTATGTAAATGTATCTGTAAAAGGATTACCAGTATTTGTAATTGCTTCTTGTACATTAAGCGTGAAGTGCGAGTTTGTTTGCATCATTTGTGACTATCAGTGTTTTTCTGTTTTAAATTGTGTTTCTGTATTTTTACTGTGATTATTTTGGAAAACATGAATTTGGCGAGACCTATGCCAGACTTCTAACATAAAAAAACCACTGTTTGCATGTGGCAAAAAATTCATACTCCATCCACTTTAACAAACAATAAAGTAGCACAAGTATGTATGTGTGTGTGTGTATATGTATATATCTATATATAGATATGTATATATTTATATAGATATATACATATATATATATATAGATGTATATCTATTTATCTATATTACCTACTGGCGTCGCCAGTAGGTAGTTATAGTTAGGACCTATTTTCCATAGGAAAAGCACTTTTTGTTTTCCCAATAACTTTGGCTTCGTTTGACGAATCATTGTGAAATTTTCGAAACTTGTGGCCCGCTCCTGTCAGCTTCTATCTTGGGAGTTTCGGGGTGATTCGCCAAGCGGGGGCTGAGATAAAAGGGTGGTCCCGAAACTTGTTTTCTCTGTTAATTTCCAAAGGAAACTTTAGACACGGCTACAGCCCAAACTGCTGAATGGAATTACACCAAATTTGACAAAAAGGTAGCCCTTGTTTCAGAAAGACCTCTTTTTGTTAAATGCTGTAAATCCATTCAGTAGTTCCTGAGAAATAAAAAAAAAAGAGGTGGAAAAATGAATTTCCCATAGGAAACTTTAGACATGGCTACAGCTCGAACTGCTGAACGGAATTACACCAAATGTGGCAAAAAGGTAGTGCTTGGTTCAGAAAGCGCCCTTTTTTAAATGGTGTAAATCATTTCAGTAGTTGCTGAGAAAATAATAAAATAAAAGTTTCAATATATAGAGGCACGGAGCATCCGCGGACCCTCCCGACCACAAGCTTTATTCTAATTGGCTGTCAACTGTCCAAACCAGGAGGTGTTGGCAGCCATCTTGTGCCTCAGTAATCGAGGCACAAGAAAACAAAAAATCAAATGTAAAAAACAAGAAAAGGGGGCAAGGTAGAAACACTCTGACCCCCTAGGCCTGCTCAGGGGGTCCCACATGGACCACCAGGGCCATAAACAGCTTTTTTTTTTTTTAAATAGGTGAGATTCGCGTACCCAGCACGAATTTCGGCCGGAAAAAAAAACAAACAAAAAAAGCATGGGCTCCCGCTCTTCGTTATTATTTAGCCCCTGGGTGGGCATGTAAAATTGACTTGCGGGGGCTCACGCAGGCCCCCGCAGCCCTGGGGACCGCCACCGCCCGGGGCTTTTAATAATTATTTTGTGGGGTCACTTGGCCCTCCCTGCCCCGGGGACCGCCACCCCCACATGGCTTTTAAAAAAAAAAACATACACCTGTGTGGGGGTTCTCGTGCCCTCCCCACACACCCCGGGGGCTGCCACTACCCGGGGCACTGACTATGTAAATTCGAGGGTCTGTTACGGACCCCCGTGCACCGGGGACCACCACCTCCCCGGGGCTTTGCCAATTTTGGGAGGGGGGCGTCGTGGCCCCCCCCCTCCTTGAGCCCTTGATAGTCCTGGTGACCACCACCCCCCCCAGGGCCGGCCCCGCAGTGTTCCGGGGTGGTCAACCCCGATACACTGCTGTTTGGAATGACAGGGCGGGAGCAGCGCGACTCCCACCCTGTCATTGCAAACTGCTTTGCTTCTTTGAAGTGTGAGCAGGGAAACCTGCTCTTGCTTCATTGTGAAGCAAAGCAGATTGCTTTTTCACAAGGGGACCTGCTTTTCCACAAAGGGAGCTGCATGTCAGCAGCTCCCCATGTGGAAAAGCAATGCCGGCTCCTGCAGGACGCAGGGAGCCGGCTAGGACCCTGGGGGCATAGGGGCCCCCCCCCCACAGTTCCCAACGGATAGGGCCGGCTCAGGGGAATGGGGTCCTTAGGCCATATTGGACTGAGAAGGCCCCCCTCCGAAAAATAAATTAAAAACCCAATGGCCAGGCCCGGGGGATGGGGTCCCTGGGACCAGAAAGCGGCCACCCTCACTCACCCAAAAAAAATAAAATAAAGGCCGGTCCTGGGGGATGGGTCCTTAGGGCCAATAGAGGCCTCAGGAGGGGGGGCCGCGCAGCCCCCCTCCATAAAAAAAAATATATATTTATGTGGCCATGCCCTGGGGATGGGGTCCCCATGGCCTAAAAAAAGTAAAAAGAAGGGGGGGGCCACACAGCCCTCTTCTAAAAAAAAAAATAATAATAATAATAATAATAATTACAAAACACTGCGATCGTGCCGGAGGCCCTCCCCCTCCCAGCAACACTCTGCAAACGTGCACTGTGGTGCGTTTTACAATTGGGAATTAATTCCCCTTCAACACTGAGGGTCCCTGGGGGCCAACTAGCCCACCATGAACCTCCAGTAAGTGCCACAGGGCTGCGTTGCAGAGTGGTGGTCCAGGCCACCCCCCTTTTTACACCTCTCTGCAACACAGCGGCGCTTACTGAAGGTACCTGGTGGGCAAGTTGGACCCCAGGGACCCTCGGGATTCAAGGGGACTTAATCCCCCAACTTAAAATGCACCTCAGGGCTAGTTTGCACAGTGGTGACTGGAGGGGGCGGGGCCTGAGGTGACATGTGTTCAAACAAGCCCTGTGGCGTGTTTTAAGTTGGGGAATAAATTCCACTTTCAATCCTGAGGGTACCTGGGGGCTAGCCCACCAGGTACCTCCAGTAAACGCCAGAGGCCTGCGTTGCAGAGAGGTGGCCCAGGCAACGCCCCTTTTTAGGTCTCGCTCTGGAATTCGCATCCGAAGGATGCGTCCAGGGCGGAGACTTATAGCTATCCGATGCCGGGGAATGAGGGACAAGAAACTGTCACGAGCAGATTTGGGTGCGCGAACGCGCACGTTCTGTCCTGCGCCGCGCCGTGCACTTCCCTCCCATACTCCCAGCAAGTCAGCCTAACGCGCATGCATGCACACGCACACGCACATATACAGACACGCAGGCACCCAGACAGGCAACCCCCACAGTCACACACGCATACACACAGACTCCAAAACACATACACACACACACACACGCACGCTCACACACATACACAGCCCGCTTCCGCACGCGCGCGCACACATGCCCCCGCCCTCGCAGCCCAGCAACAAGGCGAAGCCCCACTCACCGGCTTCCTTGGTGCAGCGGCTCTCACCGGCAGCAGGACTCTTCCTCCCTTCTTCGGCACCGGGGCGCAGGGTAGGCTCCTGCCTGCTCCGGTGCTCCAAACAATCGCGGCTCTTCCGTGGGAGGCGGGGTAGGCTCCCGCCCTCCTACTTCCTGTTTCCGGTTGTCCCGCCCAGCCTGCCTGACTTCCTGGTCGCAGGCCGGCGGCGGACTGCAGCACGAGCTTGGGATTTCTACACTTCACCAATCATGCCGAAAACGGGCTTTGAGTTACAAGGTGACATTATATATAAATCGACACAATGCTAGACTTTGTCAAAGAAAGACATTTAAAATGCCTGGTCATACCTGAATGTGGCAGATAATATGTGTAAACTATAATTGGTGGGTGGCTCAGTTGCTTCGGGTATGTTTTGTGCCTCCAAAAATATTATTAAGTGTTCCCAGGTCCTCGCACATGGGCGGGCGAAATCAAAGCTCACAACTATTCGGGAGGATTCCCTGAAAGAAAACCATTGACGAGCCCCCACACTTTCAATTGAGATGAGGAATAAGTGGCACTGGCTGAGGTGGGGAGGAGCACTTTGCGCGAGGAAGTCGGGAGACTTTCAGCACAGGGACTGTCTTTCTCTACGTTAAGCATGTGGCGACACTCAGTTTGTCAATAAGGATTTCTGGTTCTGGGCACCGTGCAAAATATCGTTGCTGTGAGGACTGTGGGCTTCTATTGCTTTTACGGGAAGGCGTTCACCGACGTGACAGTTTTTAACCATGGTGCCGATCTTGGGATTTCTACACTTCACCAATCATGCCGAAAACGGGCTTTGAGTTACAAGGTGACATTATATATAAATCGACACAATGCTAGACTTTGTTAAAGAAAGACATTTGAAATGCCTGGTCATACCTGAATGTGGCAGATAATATGTGTAAACTATAATTGGTGGGTGGCTCAGTTGCTTCGGGTATGTTTTGTGCCTCCACTCATTTTATATTTGTAAAGTGAAAGACTTCAGTTTTAATTTCAGTTTTGGCAGTGATGGTACACGCAATACCAGCGCAATTTTGCTACATTGTAAGGAGGTTAAAAGTTGTGTAGAAGCATCTGCAGTGTGAGATCCAGTGAAATGATTAATAGTGCTTTTGGGCAGCTGCAGCAGCGTTAAAATTCATCACAATTCATTGTTGATGCTCAAATAAGTAGGGCTGCAATTTTGCTGTCTTTAATTGGTATGAAATGTTTGTGACACTGCGCCCACACACTGCGCCCACACACTACTTTAGGCCACACACACTGCGCCCACACACTACTTTAGGCCACGCACACTGCACACACACACACTACTTTAGGCCACACACACACTACTTTAGGCCACGCACACTGCACCCGCACACTACTTTAGGCCACACACTCTGCACCCTCACACACTCTGCACCCTCAATGCAATATACACTCCAAATAACACTCAGTGCCACATAATTACACTGCGCTCAATGCAACATACACTCCAAATACCACTCAGTGCCACATAGTTACACGCCACATAATTACACTGCACTCAATGCAACATACACTCCAAATACCACTCAGTGCCACATAATTACACACAACATAATTACACTCCACTCAATGCAGCATACACCCCAAATACTACTTGGTGCCACAAAATTACACACCACATAATTACACTCTACTGAATGCTACACACACTCCACACAATACCACTCAGTGCCACATAATTATATGCTACATAATTACGATGCAACATACACTCCAAATACCACTCTGTGCCACATGATTACACACCACATAATTACACTCTACTGAATACAACATACACTCCTCATATTACCCCTCAGTGCCACATAATTATATGCTACATAATTACACTGCGCTCAACGCAACATACACTCCACATACCCCTCCGTGCCACATAATTACACTGCACTCAATGCAACATACACTCAAATACCACTCAGTGCCACATAATTACACGGCACATAATTATTCTATCCATCTATCGCCCTCATTCTATCTAGCGCCCTCATTCTATCTATCGCGCTCACTCTATTTATCGCCCTCACTGTATCTATCTATCGCCCTCACTGTATCTATCTATCGCCCTCACTCTATCGCCCTCACTCTATCTATCGCCCTCACTCTATCTATCGCCCTCACTCTACCTATCGCCCTCACTCTATCTACCTATCGCCCTCACTCTATCTACCTATCGCCCTCACTCTATCTACCTATCGCCCTCACTCTATCTACCTATCGCCCTCACTCTATCTATCTATCGCCCTCACTCTATCTAGCGCACCACCACAGCATCACTCAGGGGCACCACAGCAGCACTCAGGGGCACCACAGCATCAATCTGTGCAACGATTCAACAACAACTAGTTCAAATATGTTCTATCAATGTTTCAAGCCTTATTACAAATATCACAAAAATATGTTAATATTTCATTTCTGTTCTTGGATTTTCGTCACAATAAAGTACACTGAACATAATATTCACAAAAGTTATTTACTAAAGTTTAAGCTATTCCCATTATAAATTACAATGACTTTTTAAGTATTAAATATTTAAAAAAATTAAGCCATTGTTATTTGTAATATCAATACATCTAAGTCACGTAAATACAACACATACTGCATTACAAATGCAATAGGTGTCACATTTGGGAAAGTTATAACTATTGGCATTGTAAATGACAAAGCTATTAATTTCGCTATTTTCAAAACCAACACATAAATAAAAAAATTGTCATTTACAATACCAATAACTCAAACTTTTCTAATGCAAGACCTATTGCATTGCAAATGCTTGTTAGACTTAGAGGTAGTTTTAATCCCCCTGCCCTATTATGTACTAGGGCCTTACAGAGGAGGTCATGCTAATCACAGGGGTACCCCAACGTATAGTGTTCCCTAGTGTATGTAGGTGTTTTCACTGTATTCTAAGTGCCTTTTAGCATAGCACTGGCTCTAGGCCTGGTTAGTCAGTCAGTTACCACCAGTACCTGTCTGAAAAAGTTGTTGGCACAGGAAGATTTTGTTACAAGGCTTCTTTCTGCTCCTCTGTTGGTTATTTCTGCACGTCTTGCTTCTTCCTGCACTTTTCTTCATCTTTGTGGACTTCTGTTGCTTCTTTCGGCATTACTTTTCCTTCTTTCTGTGCATTTTTTCTTCTTTCTTCACATGTCCTTCTTCTGTAGACCTAGTTAGAAACTAGTATTTAAAAAAACCTTAGAAATTCACTTAAAAACATAGGTTTCAGGCATGTTATAGTTAGAAATTAGCCCTTAAAAAACCTTTGAAATTCACTGGAAAAAACAAAGGTTTCATGCACGTTCTAGTTCAAAATTAACATTTAAAAAACCTTAGAAATTCACTGAAAAAGCCATAGGTTTCAGGGGCGTTCTAGTTAGTTGGTCATTTCACTCGTACAAAACCAGTAAAATTCCCCCCGTTATAGTTTGTTCAGCTAACTATAACTTGCGCACTCGCAATGCACTGCTGATGATGTCGTTGTGTAGGCATTTGTAGGCGTGAGTAAGGATTTCGAAGGGGACTCTTTTCTCCACCGGGTGCCAGTGGAGTCTATGTAGGTGTTGGCTGATGTGTTCGTGCCGGGAGATGACGATGACGAGGACGAGTCTGGCGGCGATGTTCTGTATTGTCTGGAGTTTGCATAGTAGGGACTTGTTGATGCCGGCGTAGAGTGTGTTTCTATAGTCCAGTCTGCTGGTGATGAGTGCGTGGGTGACTGTCTTCCTTGACTCAGGGGGGATCCATTTGATGGTCTTGCAGAGGATGCGGAGGGTGTTGAAGCAGCTGGAGGTGACGGCGTTGACTTGTCGGTTTATGGTGAGTGATGAGTTGAGTACAATGCCGAAGTTTTTGGATAGTCTGAGTTGGTGGGTGGGCTTCCGAGGGCAGGTGGCCACCAGGTGCTGTCCCATGCTGAAGGGGTGGTGACGAGGACTTCTGTCTTCTCGGCGTTGAGCTTCAGGCAGCTGTTGGTCATTGTTAGAAATGGGATTTCTGGTTGGCTGAGGCTTCTGCCAAAGCCAGGCAGAAACCACCACTCTAGTCAGGGCAAGGGAGTTACACTCCAAGAATAACCCCTGCCTACCCCCTTGGCAACGTGACACGAGCAGTAAGGCTTATCCCGGAGGCAATGTGTAAAGCATTTGTGCAGGCACCCACCAGCAACAACATCCCAGGCCCCCCACAAAAGGAACGCCACACAAGGTTATATCAAAAATAACCTTTGTATTCTCAAAACACATCAGATAGTAATCACACCATATACATTGTGCCGGCGGGCAATATTTACAAGGGATTATGTACACCTGACAGGGCCACAAGGACCACTGTCAGGATCATCACAAAGTGATCTTGGTAAAAGTGAACTAAATCATAAACAAACAAGTAAAATAGGTCATAGAACGTACAGCCAGTGAACACAGATAATCACTGTACTTTGCAACAGTCTGTGACAAGAAATCCATCATGCACAGTATCCCACAAGTCTAACTACCATAGACCCTCGCCACCTAAGTAATCTTTACACTAGGGGCGTAAATCACACGGGGAAGTATCATCTCCCTAATACAAACCTAAACAGGTAAAACAACCTCCTATGCATAAACCATACCTAGAGGTATCAAAAACAGGGTGAGCAAAACATACTATACACCATACATTTCCTAGCACCCAAAAGCATTAGTACATGAATCACAGTAGCACATAAATCACATTAGGGCCTGGCGCCCTATAAAAGTAACCATCCCCTGGCCAACTGGCCATCTAAAAAGGGGGCTTAAACGCCCTATGTCCAGAGAGTCAGGGCTGCTGCCTAGGCAGCGAAAGTCCAGGTTGCGCCACTGCGCAAAAACCTAAACGTTGCAGCTGCCCACTACCTGCTGGGCAGCTGAGAACAATAACAGGGCCTAAACACTGCAGCTGGCACTAAGGGCTGCGCAGTCGTGGAAGGCCTGGCACCTCTGTGCCACTTCTGTCCCTCTCAGGGACTCTTTCTCAGATGGCGCCTTAACGGTGCAGCTGCCCACTACTTGCTGGACAGCTGTAAAGAAGTGAAGGCATGGGCTCTCACTGGCCGCTGGGAATAACTTGCGCCAAACATTGGAGCCATCTAGGCAGAGCTTAGGGGCGTTGGAGCCATCTGGCTCTAAAATCAACTGTGCCCCAGGAGTCCACTGGCTCCTTAAACAATCCAAGATGCCCACAAGCGTTGGAGCCATCTCGGCTCTTGAAATCAATAAAACATTTGCCTCGTTGGATCCACGTAGGCTCTGAAACCAGTAAACATGCCCCCCTACTTTGGAGCCACGTTGGAGCGACCCGCTGCAGGACGGGGCCGCTCAGGAAAAAGCAAGGTGCCATCTCTGGCACCTCACGGGGCTCTTTAACATCACTGAGGCCCCCAAGCCCCTCACAGGGACTTTAAACAAATAGGCCCGGGCACCCCGAGGCTCTCTGTACCCCCGTCCCCCGCCCACCCCCGGGGCCCTACGAGCAATGGGGCACGTTGGAGCGGCCCGCAACAGCGGGACCACTCTGGACGACCAATGGGACAACCCTCTCCTTACCAGACTCTGAAGGCTTTCCTCATCTGTGCGGAGGGGCAGCAGCATCACGCTGCCTTCTCTTCTGTCCATGCTGCGGATCCAGCGGGGGGTCGACAGGGGGAGTCCTCACCTCCTCTCGGGGACTCCCGCTCTCCACTGGATTACCAGGGCTCCCAACAGCTCACTGGAGCCCCGGGCAGCATGCAGCCATTTGCTCGGCCGGCTTCTTCCGATCACAGCACAGCGGCGGGCGCGGGACTTCACTTCCAAACCGAGAGTCTTGCCCGCCGTCGGGTACTACAGTGCCTGACTTCCTGGTTGCCCACGGCAGTGACTCTCGGTGGGCCAAAAACGAGGGGTAGGCTTACGCTGGGGTTTCCCTCGTAAAGGGGCTGCAGCATCGCGCTGCGCAGCCCACGCTTCTCCTTCGCTGGGTCCTCAAGGGATAGCGCGTCCAGCAGCGCTAGAGGCAACCAAAGTCCTGAGGCAAGGGACAGAGCCTAAAGTCCCCAAGGTCCCTAAATAACAGGGTCCCAGAGAAACAAGGTCTCCCAGGCATCCAGGGGCTGGGCAGGGCCCAGGGAGGCAAGCCTTCCCCTGGGTCCCAGCAGCAGCACGCCCCTGGTTGTTTCAAGTTGAGCACAAGAACATCTTAATGGGTTCACAGCCCCTCTTTTATACACATATTCCTTTGTCTCCAAAGGTGCAGGTAAGGGGCGAACCAGATGCAACTGGTTCTCGAGCACTTTCTTTTGCTCAGCCACTCTCCCTATTCACAGGACAGGCAAGGGACATCAGACACATCACAGGGGGTGGAGCCAACATTGTGGAGGAAAGGCCCAGCCCTATTCAGGTCCCAGGTGCAACTCCTCCCTGCCATCAACATGCAGCTTTCCCTATTCACCACTGGGCAGAGCCATCCTGACTCCTGGAGCCAGTCACACCAACCAGCTCCAGCCAATCACAAGGCAGACAGTCAATTCACATTCACTGCCCAGACATGCCAACTTCTAAAAGTGGCACTTCTTCACTAGACACCATAAATCTGCACACACCATCGTGCAGCATTTAATCTCACGAGGTTGCACATACCAAACTCGCCCCTGCACTCCCCACACATCAGGAACTACCATGGACACACATATTCCCCATGCATTCCTATGGGAGGGCAGGCCAATCTCACCTCATGCACTCAGAGAGCGCACGCACTTTACACTGGGCCACAGTGCTAAAAGCGCGCAGAAGCCAGAAATCACTATCATTATGTAATATTACAAGGCAAAAAGTTCAGGGGTGAACCTGTCAAAAGGGCCAAGTACAACAGTCATCCAGACTTCAACGTCTTGCATTCCTTTCTGGAAGTTGAGTTTGGCGGTGGTGGGGTCTTTGGTGAGGGAGATGATGAGCTGGGTGTCGTCGGCATAGGATGCGATGTTGAGGCCGTTTTGCCAGACGATGGGTGCGAGGGGGGCCATGTAGATGTTGAAGAGGTTCGGGCTCAGTGTTGACCCCTGTTGGACTCCGCAGGGGATTTTTATCGGATCAGAGAGGAAGGATGGTAGTCTAGTCCTTTGGCTTCTTCTGGTGAGGAATGATCGGATCCAGTCCAGGGCTGTTCCTTGTATGCCTGCGTCAGGTAGTCTGGCGACTAGTGTGCGGGTGGAGACGGTGTAGGAGGGCTGCTGAATGGCCTTTGTGCAGATGTTGTCTGTGGCGGCGAATAGGGGGGTTTTGGTGCTGAAGTTGCTTCGGAATCCGGATTGGGACGGGTCGAAGATGGCGTTCTCTTCGATGAAACGAGTCAGTTACCTGTTGCCAGTTTTCCCTGCAACTTTGGCTGTGAAGGGGAGACCAGACATGCTGGGAAGTTGTGAGTTTGCAGTGCTTATCTGGTCCCTGATTTCTTTGTACAGTAATGCCTACCTATACTTATGTCGTTTGCCTCCTATTTCACCCTCAGGAAAGTAGAGGTTCCTGTGGGCACTGGGAAGGCTAATTTACTGTTAAGTATGCCTCAAATATGACCTAAAATATTGGTGTGTCAAGTGCATTCAAACGATGGTCTTCCAGTCATCAATTGATGACTCCGAGTATTCCTGAAGCCACTCTGCCATACTGTTGGAAGATCCACAAATTGGGATAAAACAGCCTGCAAAACCAACAGAACTTTATTATCTGTAACCATTCCTCTGATGCAAAAGGTGCATTTAAAATCAATCCCTTAACTTTAAAAAAAAAATGCTTCTCTTTACCCGGATGCCACAGAAAAGCAGGCATTTTGTATCTCCACGACAACCAAGAAACTCCTCATATTCTTGGAATAATACTATTATAAGCTGATGAATGACAATAGTTATGCTTTGCCACTGGGGATGATCAAACTAGGTTTGTAATAAAAACATCACAAAGAGAGCGAGAGAGAACACACCTAGTTGCATTCTCCCAGATAATATCCTATACACAATAGACCAACTAGGCAAAAGAAAGCAAACAAAGGGAAACCATTTGAAAGTCCTACTAAGACGTCCAAAGATTTTGGAATAGGCGCCTCACTCTCTGAATAGTAAAAGACATACTGATGATTGACAGAATTCAGAGCAAATCAAACATTCACTCCCAGTCAATATATCTTGGTTAAATCCATTATTCTTTTGCTCACCATGCCACCCCAGTTTAGACCCAGCCATATGCAAATTAGTCTTGACCCTGTGCCTCATGGGAACAGTCCAGCCCGAAATGCCAAGCCAGGTCCTCCCGGGACCAGAAACCAGCATCCTGAGACCGGATTCTGGGCATTACCCCTCATCAGCCAGGCGAGCGTCCTAATATTTTTTGTTGCAATCACTTACTCAAGGAGCGTGAGTGAGTTGCAGGCTCTTAACTCCAAGCCTCCGTTTACATCATTCCATGTGGATAAGATGGTTCTTAGGACCAGAGCTGATTTCTTGCCTAAGGTGGTCACTCCTTTCCACTTAGGGCAGTCCATCACCTTATCCACTTTCTACCCTCCCCCTCCCCCTCACCCTTCAAAGGAGGAGGAGGGACTTTATCGCCTGGACCCCAAGAGTGTGGTCCGCTTCTACCTGGACAGAACCAAGGACTTTAGTTTGGACGATCAACTCTTCATGGAAAAAATGGGTGGAACTGACGTCCGCGTGCTGACCTGGTCTTCTTATGGCTTCGATGACATCATGCGGAGTTGGGTGCAGAGCCGTTCCGTTGTGATGTCCTCGTCAACGTGAAAGAGCCGAGGAGAAAGGTTGCCTTGGTATTCTGTGCATTGGAATAATTCAAAAGGTGAGGAATCCGCAGGCAGATACTTCTTCCACCAGAAAAAGCATTACTGAAGGTAAGTAACTTATTCTTACAGAAGGGCAGTGTTGGTTGTTGGATTAATAGTAGTGACATTACTTTAACATAGAGTTGTTAAGACAACGTGTGAACTGTTCTTCATGAGTAGCTGTGCCAGGGCTATAATTCCAACTTTGCTAATTTATGACCTCTTCTACTGTGGCTTTCAGTCTGGCTTAAGTCGGGGTCAGGACTTAATAGGCCAGTAATTAATGATTGTCATAGGTTGGATTTGGCCGTCAAAATTCCCTCGCTTAGTTAGAGGTCAATGTGCCCAAGTTGCTTTTCAGGAACATGGGCATATTGACGTGTTTCTTTAGGTACTCTATTGTTAAATCCGGCTTGACATGGGCTAAAAAGGGCTTTCCAATGCATAGAACCACTCTTAGGGAGAAAGTGGATTTGGCCATGTTGTCCGTTAGATCTTTTATTGTAAAGTATTTAACTTGCACCAATCGACTCGTGTTAAGCAAATTTAAACTGAGTTTGATTCACTGTTTACTTAGCGCACAGGAGCTGTAAGTTGGGGTGCTGGAGGTGGTGCAGCACACACCATCCACCATCCCCCAAAATACCAAAATAATCATGGTGGGGTTCAGAAAGTGAATGAGCAATACAGATTCCTTTAGATTTTATGTTTATCTTGTCACATGTGCTGTATGTTCAAAGACCAAGTTCACATGTATTGCCATGCTTTCTGACAAATTGCTGCTTATTCAGAAACTGGTCTTTACTCTTATTTCTCAGTCTGAGAGTGTTTTGTAAAAGTCACCTAGGTGCCAATCTTGCTGGGGGACAGGTAGTGAAAGGAAAGGCTGTTGGCTGTCTATTTTTGTTCAAATATGCAACATCATCAAAACATTTTTTGTAATTCTGAAGTGTCAACACTTCCCTCCTCACACACAGATTTCACTCATTAAATGTCATTTGTCACAGATGGGAACAAGATTTGGGAAGACTACAAGATATGTAGGGGGCGACCCACCAATACCAATAGAAGTGGCAATAAAGGCAGGCTTTCGCTAGGTCCAGCTCAAGCTACTACACAGAATTTATTACATGAGTGGCATTGTATAAAATGGGACGCAGCGTCTCAGATCACTACTTGAGGTGGTGCGGACAGAAGGGAACCTTGATACACACTATCTGGGAGTTGCCACATATGCAAAAATATTTGGAGAGGGTGGAGGACAGACTAGCCAACGTGATGGAGGTCCTGATACAGCTTACACCCCAACTAATAACACTGTGTATATGGGGGGAGCACAATACTCTTTTGCAATGTGGCCCTAGCTATGGTGAGGTGGGATATAGTTACAAGGTGTGGCAGCCCAGCAATACCCACAGCGCAAGAATGGGAATCACACCTAGACTGTTGAAGGCAGGCAAGAGAATTAGTGGAGAAATCATAGGGCTGCCCATGGAAATTTGAGAAAATTAGGAATCCCTGCAGATATTACAGAACTGGTCAGTACTACCCTTAGCCCAGAGAGGAACTGAGAAGAAGCAGGGAATAGGGTCCGGAACTAGGTCTCCCAAGTCCACAGGCAACTGGGCCAGAAGACTGACAATGCAAATGATAGACATATGCAAACAGGCCTGGAAAGGGATCCAGAAGACATTTGATGTTGTCCAAATGGCCTACTTATATCCCAATATTGTCCCTGTAGCAGGGGCACCTGGGTCTCTTATGCCGCACCAAGTTGTAAATACTATTGTGCCAATGTCTGGAGGAGCAGTTTGAGTGCAGTGGGGGTCTCTTTCCTGTTGAATGCAAATAAAGTTTATTAAAGAAAAAAATTCTGAAGTGTGATTAAAGCAAAGATTTTAGTAGGATCAAAACATATCAAGACACTTTACTTGTCGAAACCCGATTTCCACACAATATCGTTTGTGTGCTGTATGGTTTTACTAGTAAAATTGCATCGCTATGCAAATTTTGTGTCCATTTCAACGGAAAATGTGCTGTCTGTAAATTACAGTGTACAACCCCAACAGTGCTCCAAAATGCACCACCAGCTACAAACCACACCCATACCACTTTCCTGCTGAATGGGCGAGATGCACTTGCTGCAGTTGTTTTGGTTTGACGCTTGGATTAATCACAGTCACTATGATGTTAGCGACATTAATAGAAGCACCCCCTATCCAAATTGTTCCACCCCCTATCCAAATTGTTCCAGCATCACTGACTTTGCGTTCCTAAGGGCTGGTCAGATGTTTCCGCTCTTAGTTCTTGTGTTTTGATCTTATCTCTCCTCAAAACACAGGCACTTTGTAATGTTTTGCACTTTTTATGGACAACAGTGAAAACGTTGTATTATCCCTTTACTTAAAAAGATGAATTATAGACAGGTTGATCCTACCTTCATTTTTGCAGATACTTCTGAATCGAAGTACATCTTTTGTGGTTGCCAGTTTTGTATCTTGGCCGTTAAACTGAGGTTAACTATCAGTTTGTAAATCTATTGCTTACTGATTATTTTTTAAAAGATGTGACATTAAATTTACTCCAGTATTGGAACTTTCATAGATTCACATGCTTGAATCATTCCCCATCATATTAGAAAAGTAATGTCATAATAGACATAGACGCCCTAGGCCTTTCGGTTTAGTAACATGTCTCGGTCATTATTTAAAAACGGACTTAACTAAGAGTCAACCAATCAGGTCACACCGCACTGTAGAACCTTCCTGAGAAAATCTGCTGTTTCTCAGGTTTTCTATAGCACATCATGCTAGGCAGTCTCCACTGAGCTCTGCTTAGTATTTCCTGTCAGAACTTGTCCGAAGATTTTTCAACAGACATATAAGTCAAAAGACCACAAATTATGTTGCATGTTTTCTTCTAAAGCTTTGAAGGACAGTGAGGGGGCGACACCTTCTATGGCTGCAAAAGCTCAAGACCATAGAGAATCCAGTCTCATATCTTCCTCCAAAAAGCATCTCAAGAGAATTAGAGATGATCCTGTGACTCTTTCCTCCGATCCAGCAAAAAAGGAATCCAAAAAGACCTCTCTGCTCTGTCATAGATATGCAGCCCATCCACCTCATAAAAGTTGCCTTTCCTCACAACGAAAGGGGAAAAAGGAATCAAGTTCCTCCTCCAAGAGGTATCAAAAATCTATTTCTCATCTCCCAACACCTCCACCTCAGGTAAAACTCACATTCAAGAAGCCTTCTTCTGCTCCACCGATGGACGGCTCGTAGAGGGCATCTCCATCAATGAGAAAATTGTTGACGACGAAGACTGTTACAGCAGCGTCAATGGCATCTACTTCCAACAAAATCACAGCGCCAATGGCAACTTCATAGTCGACCAGCCATACCCCTATATTGTCGACCATCTGCAACAACGCTCCAGTCAGCGACGACCTCACTGTCAAAGCCAGGTTTCCCATCTATGGTACCTCCCTCATCAACGATGAGACCAAATCCATAACTCTTGTTGACACTATCATCTTCAAATATCTCGGCGGCGACCACAGAAAAAATTGTATTTAAATAGAGACTAAGCCAAAAAATGCTACCACTGGCTCATACATCACCAAGTAAGGTGCCTTCTCTGCTACCTTCAAATCTCTTGGACAATAGAGTCTGAAGATGCTGACCTCTTTGGTGCAGAACATAGCCCCTCAGAGCTTCATGTCAAGTGCCCAGACGACTCTGAGGAGGGTGAATACTATGACCAAGATTATTATGCCCCTCAGGAGTACTACCAACACCCTCAACAATACCAAGAAGGCATGGTATGTCTTCCATTATCTCTGGTGTAGGATTTACAATTCATGCTCCCAGATTACAAGAAACTATTTCCGACAGCATCTGCACAGATCAGCTATGGCAGCTTCAGTGCCTCGGCAGCCACCAACATCTCCACAGCCATTGCCTCCCCTTCATCAGTAGTCCGTTCTCCACAAGTAGTGCAACTACATGATCCCACCTCATCTGAAGAGGAAAGAAAAGAAGCTCCCAGTGGATTCTCCTCCTGAGGACATAGGAAGTTTCCACAACCTCTTAAAAAAAGTACCAGAACACGTATTGCGTTACCTATGCCTGTACAACAAAGTGACTGTTCCTTCATAATTTCAAAGAAGCTGTGGCCATGCCCATCATTGATTACATTTGGGACGAGGCTTAAAGGTTATGCGCAATCCAGCCTCAGTCGCAGCCGTAATGCCACAACTCGAATAAAAAATACAAGGCCCCAGGCGACACGCCTGCCTGACGGGTCACCCCAAACAAAACTACATCATTTCCCTGGAGGCACATGGAAGAAACCCCCTCCACACCCCTTTCAACTCCTCCAGACAAAGAGGGTGGGCGCCTCAATGACATTGGTAAGCGTTTTTCAGCCATATCCGCGCTTACAGTGAGAGCACCAAATTCCCCGGCGCTACTTTGCCAATATAATCGGCAAATATGGTCAGATAATGGGGTCCAATATTGCTCCGTATCTGGATAGGCTTCCAGACGACATCAAGGGGGAGGCAAATAAAGTATTGATAGAAGGTGAGCACACATGGTCAGAGATAATTGATTGTGCTATGGATATTGCCACCAGTGGATTCAGGCAGCTAGGTTGGGCAGCGGTTTTACACCATCAAGGTTGGCTTAAAGCTACTAATTCCAGGCCAGAGGTGAAGACCAAAATATTAGCTCTACCTTTTGATAGAGAACCTTTGTTTGGGAAACACATTGGCAATGCTCTCCAGGCAACGAAAATGGACACGGGCACAGCCCAGTCATTGGGGACCTTACCATACAAAAAGCCACCCTTGCGTAGAGGTAGAGGAATTAGGTCAACCACCTTATAAAGAGGGATACCAACAATACCGCTATCCCACATATTCCTCCTCTAATCAACAATTTCAGTCCCAATAACAGCATCGGCAACCACCATCGGCAGCCTATAACAGACTTCCCCTCCAGAGGAAAATCCAGATGACCAGGCCAGGCACTGACCACTACTACTGCCAGGTACTGGCTATCTCCCTTCCTTTTCTGACCAGTGTAGCAAGGAAAATAACCAAACATCTGCAGCGGTGGAAACCGATATTAACGGACCAATGGATTTTAGATCTGGTTTGATTCAGATCTACATTGAAATTCATCCAAACACCTCCCCCAACCCCACGTCAACCTTCTGTCCAAAGACATCTACACCTTCTCGGGTGGGAGGTAAAAACCATGCTCAAGAAGGGTGCAATAGTGTTTCCATATCACAGAGAAGAAAAGGTTTCTACTCTTATTTCTTCTTAATCCGCAAGAAGTCTAAGTAGTGGAGGCCAATTCTGGATTCAAGAAATCACAACAAATATTTTAAACAGTCATTCCGCATGGTTACATAATAAGATATATTGCAAGCCCTCAACAAAAGACACTACATGTCATCCCTAGAGCTTCAAGACGCCTATTTCCATGTCCCTATAAATCTAAAACACTGGTAATGTCTCAGGTTTTCAGTAGCCGGCAGCCACTCAGTAAAAATGTCAGGGGGAATCTTGAGACCGAAGGGTAAGACTCTGAACTAAGTGCTTAGCAGCTGTAGCGACCTTCCTCAGTCAACAAAGGGATCAAGTCTTCCTCTATCTCGACGACTTGTTGGTCAAGGCTCCTCACCCGACCGCAAGTGCGTCCACGATGGCCTGCATACACCTATTCAATGAGCTAAGTCTCACTCTGAATCTGGACAAATTAGTCTTTTAGCCATCAGAACTAACAACGTTCCTAGGAGCCATGCGGACACACCGCTAAACAGAGTATCCCTCACAACAGAGAGACAACGGAAGCTCATTACTTTAGCAAGACTAACACAAAAAAGAAAGTCAATTTTTGTTCGCCTCTACAAATCTCTTCTGGATATGATGTCTTCTTGCATTCATCTAATGCCATACTCTTGTCTGCGCATGTGTCTGCTTCCAGAAGCACTGGGCGTTCAGTGGGCACAGGCTACAAAAACCTTCGACATCATACAGGTCACTACACCTATGGTAACATCACCTGGTGAAAACAACCTGTAAATTTGTCAGTTTGCCTGCTGTTCTTAACTTTGGCCTTACATTTAGTGATTATAACACATGCTTCCCTGGAAGGGTGGGGAGCTTACCTCCAGGATCTCCAGGTCAGCTGCAAATGGCCCCCTCCCCATCATGGTCTTCATCAGTCTACTTGAGTTAAGGGCAGTACATCTTGCTTTACAAGCTTTCCTTCCTAAGATTCAGAAGCCTTCAGTGGTCATACGGCCAGAGAATGCAACCACAATGCACTGCATAAACAAGCAAGGTGGCACCAGGTCGCATCTGTCGTCCCAAGAAGTTCAACAGATCTGTAAATGGTACATGCATCAGAAAATACCTCTGACTGCAGAACACATACCTGGAAACCAGAACGCCATACCAAACACCTTGAGCAGACTGAAAACATCTTGCTACAAGTGGGAACTGGATCAACACATTCTGCCTCAGGTCTTCCTCCAGTGGGGCAAACAAAATCTGGACATCTTTACGACCCCCCACAACACAAAATGCCAGTCCTTCGCAAGCTGGCATCCCCAACTGGGGTAATGCATTTTCGATTGCAAAGGCTGGAATATTTGCCTACACCTTTTCTCCAATTCCTCTCCTCCCAAAAATCCTCAGGAAGGTGAAAGCCAAGCCCTGCAAGATGGTACTCGTACCCCCAGCCAGCATGGGTTCATGGAGCTTCTCATCCTTTCAGGCCAACGTCACATTTGACCCAAACCGATCCCATTGCTGCTAACAATGAGCCGTGAACAACTTCTGCATCCAGACCTGAAGTCTCTTCGGTTATCAGCCAGCTCCTGAGTTCCAAAAATTGGGTCATCTGAACATTCCATCGGATTGCAGGGCCATACTAGCCATAGCAAGGGCGGTGAGTACTAACAAAACATACCGCTTAAAGTGGAAAAGGTTGAGCTTATTGTGCCTTAGAGCTAATGTACATCCCATCTCCTCTTTATCTGAAGAGATTTTACATTCCCTTCTACACCCTGCCCAATCATGCTTGGCTTGTGCCTCCATTAAAGTATATCTCGCAGCCATTTCTCGCTTTAGGAGATCACCCAGAACACATTCCCTATAGTCTGTGAGACTCATTGAGCAGTTTCTCAAAGGATTATTTAGAACATTTCTACTGATGAGGCCCCCTCCTCTGCTTTGGCTGCTCAACACGGTGCTTTCACAGTTAATGAGACATTCATTCATAAAGCGGATATTACATTTCTCTCCTGGAAGGTAGCTCTCCTCCACATTGTCAAGAAGAGTTTGCGAAATTCAGGCTTTCACCGTTCTAGGAGCCCTTCCGCCAGTTCAGGGACAACAGGGTTAATCTGCGCACAAACCCTAAATTCATTCCTAAAGTCCCATTGGACTTTCATCTTAATGTGCCTTTGATTCTTAAGTCGTTTTTTTCCAAACCCTCAAAGTGAAGTTAAACTAACACCACACTCTCTGGATATCAAGACGTGCTTAAAGTTTTATGTGGACAGAACTAAGAGTTTTTGCAAATGCAGCCAGTTCTCTGTAGCCTACAGTGCACCAGGATCGGGTTTCCCTCTAACAAAAAAGGGCATCTCTAGATAGATATCTTGCGCCATTCTATAGTACTTTTAAAGGTCTGCCTTTGAACTCAAAGGTGCGTGCTTATTCCACAAGAGCCATGTCCACGTCCATGGCGTTGGTTGCAGGTGTTTCATTGCCAGAGCAACAGAGCCAGTGTGCAAACTGGAAGAGTGCACACACTTTCCCGCAACATTAGTGCTTGGATTCAGAAGTCCTCAGAGATGTGGCAGTGGGAACAAGCGTTTTTAAGGCATCTTTTTCAATAATGCCGAGCCATTCGGTTCTTCCCATCATCTGCTTAATTCTTACGCACATTTTGCTTACTGCTTCTATGTTTACATGTATTATCTGTTACACTAGAAGATGTGTTGTAGTTATAGAAAATGTGCTTGTTATTGCTCTCTACTCTATTCTACTCTGATTCAAGCATGTGAATTTATGAAAGTTCCAATACTGGATTGAGAAAATAAGTTACTTACCTTCTCCCCTCTCGATCTGCCAATATGTCAGCCTGCAGCATATATTTGGGGTTAAGGCGTGCCGCTGCTGCGAAAGTTTCCGAAACCCAGTCTGAAAGGTTTAGTGCAGGCTCTGACCAAGGAAACATTGTAATGTTTGTTTGCTAGCGTAGGAGTGCTCTCAAACATCCCTGAGATAGTGCCTTGTGGACCTAGTGCATGGACCTAGTGTGTTTCAGTCATATGTTGTGCTGTTTTAGTCATGCCTAACACAGGTGTTTTTGAGTTGAAGAATAGCTTTTCTATGTAGTTATGATCTGAGTCACTATAACCATGGAGCAAACTGTAAGCTTATAACTCTTCCAAGACCCCTTTCTTGGAGACCGGTATCTATTTTGTTGTGCCAAATTATGAAACCTATTTCCTCCAGTTACAGATTAGCTTAAAAGCTTTACAAACAGATATAGTTTTTTGTGGATTTTTAAACATGTAAGAAGAAAACTCGCCACCCACGGGCAAAACAAAATGTTCAAAAACTGAAAAGCTTTTGCATCATCCTTTACCGTATTATTGCTCCGTTGTTCCTTTTAACTGCAGCCTACAGTCTGACTGATGAGGAAGAATTTATGCATTATGTTAACGATGCATTTACGTATTTTGGCTATGAAAACTTTTAAAACTTTTCAAAGTAAATGGTCTTGGTTATATTATCCCTGTTTGGGACCGGATATGACATTTTAGATTAAAAGTTCTTAGCAATTCATTTTACGGACAAACTCATGCTATATCTTTTTCATCAAATACCAAAGGCCTTCTGTGGAGCTGCACCTTCAAATTTTATTAACAAAGTGTAATGATGGGAAGTCCACACGTAGGGTAGTATTTAATGATGCTTTATTCCAAGATGTAAAGGGAGACCCCACCAGGAGCATCCAGCATGGTGCTCAGCCCAGCCAACTGTAATCTGTGAGGCAGATCACCAACATTCTGTTAGATGCATCACATTAACATTCTAATGGAGGTAGAGAGGGAAAGCATAGGGAATGACAAGATACTACATTATCCTCTCTCCTTAACAGAAAACAAAAAGCTTAAAACAGGAACGGAGAACTGGAGAAAATGAAGGCAAGTAGAATGAGCGAAAGCGGAAAAAGAAGAACAGAAAAGAGGAACAACTTAAAAAGAGAACAAGATAGAAGAATGGAAAAAAACGTATCAACCATCCACCCTTCTTACACCATATAGACCATCCTCTCTTCTCACAGAACTAAAAGGAAAAGACCAAAGGAAGTAACCGGAAGAGAAAAGAACAAAAGGAAAAGTAGAGGTGAAACCGCACGAAAACACTATTACCACTAAGCAAAATACAATAATGTAACGAAAGTGATAATAGTGCAAGAGAAGTTGCAATAAAAGTACATAGCATCTTAATACATGTAAATCCGAACATATTTAGGATAAAAAGTATAAAAGCACATATATAGAAGGCATAAGCTAAATATGATGTAAAACTTTTAAAATCTAAATGTGAAAGAAAAATACAATAATGCAAAAGAACTATAAACCCTAGCATAGCTCCTTTGAAGGAGACTAAAAATACACCAAAGCATAGCTCCACTGAAGGAGACTAAAAAAAAATACACACACCCAAAAGGGCACAAAAACCCTGTAAACAACTAAAGTAGCGTCAGGTAGGACTAAGACCCACAACAGCAAAATGGGACATGAACCCCATAGCAAAAACATGTCATCAAATAGATGGGACTGAAACCCACTACAACAAAGAAATGGGACTGTAACCCATCGCAAATACACATAACCAGCGCAAGTGGGACTAAAACCCATTGCAAGAAACATGGGACTAGAACCCATAAGAAAACATTGCAATGTAAGCAAAAGGGACTAAAACCCAATGCAAAAATTAAACATGTGGGACTGAAACCCACAGTTAGCAAATGGGACTATAACCCAATGCCAACACATAAATAATACAGATGGGACTAAAACCCACTGTAACTAATTGGGACTCGAACCCATTACAAACATTTAAACCACACAGGTGGGACTCAAACCCACTGTGTTGAAATGGGACTAAGAACCCATCAATAGAACATACTAAATAAAACAGATGGGACTAAAACCCACTGTAGCCCAAAAGAAAACAGGACCCATGCCAAACGAATTAACTAAAACATGTAATAAAAAGAGTAGTTGGGAGTAAAACCCACTGCAAAGACAAACAACACATTATAGTGCCCAAAACGTTGTAATGCACAGCAGAGTAGGCATAAATATGTGGCCTGTGAGGACGACCAGCGCCTACAAAGAACAATAATAAGACACAAGTACTGCATTTATAAATAAATGCGCAAACACAGATAATTGCATGAACAAGTGCAGAACAAGAGTGCAAACAATAATGTTCTTAATCACCGGAGCTCGATCCATGCCCCCGAGACATATCCATGTTGAAAAAGAAACAGTCTGTGGGTACACCTCCAATTCTCACACCAAGAAAAAATAAAAACACAGTACCTTAGATTTCGCACAGCGCTGTGTCTGCAGCATCGGAAAAAACAGAAGCTTGTTAAGCGCTGCGAGAACATGAGAAGCACTGATGTCACATTACCGCTGGCATCGAAGAACGGAGATTTAATGGTGGAACTGAAGCCGGATAGATAGAGGACAAAACGTCGTGGCTTAACTAAAGCTGACTCAATAAAGCTTTATTACTTTCACGAAGATCGTGGTTGGCAAAACGATGAACAGATTTGATCTCAGCATGTCAGGACACAATAACGCCGTGGTTGGCAGAACATCCAAAATGGAGACACGTTTTCTCACGTCCTACCGTGTGGCTCACGGTGCGTCCATGCACCAACAACATCGGAGGATCCGGAGAAGAAGACACGTCACAGGAGCTCTCGAGAAGGAAGCAGGTAGGAGCGTGAACACTCGCGCTACAATTTTAAATGTGAAAAATGACAGTTGACCTGACAAACGGTGCAGAGGTTTGATTTTCAGCGAATTTTACTCAATGTATGCAAAAATAATGTACTTAAAAATAAATCACCACACCAAAACTAAACTTTTGACAGTAATGGTGATAAAACGGTAAAACTGACAAAGGCTGCAGTTGCTCGATTTTCGGTGAAAGTGTCAAAACAGCGTTAAAAACATGAGGCCAGTTCTGCAGAGAATAATTTCTTCTTGGTAAAAATAAACCTTTAAATAAGTCCTTTTTCAAACGAGACACAGTAGAGAGTAAATGCATAGTAGATGAGTCACAATTCTTCCCCAACAGCGTAAGATGAATAGAGTCAATGCCTACTCTCATGTAAAGGCAAAACACAGGATGAGCCAGGAGCAAAAACGATTCTGATTTAACCCATTAAAGGGGACAGCTCCAAAACAGCATAAGGGAAACACTCCTTGTAAATAGGACAGTGGCTCTCCTTGTAAATAGGACATTGGCTCTCCTTGAAAATAGGACAGTGGCTCTCCTTGTAAATAGGACAAAATACAAAGTTGCCCAGTGAAATGCTTACCCTCATGTGAGGAATAAACCTGAGTCTCAAAGTTACAACAGGCACGCTTACCCAAAGTCAGGGCACAGCTCCATTTAAAATTTTTTAGACTCACTGTTACACAGGACGACTGCCAGACTGCTGTGGGCGACCGGTTGTAGGTCACTGGTGGGGTCATGCTGGCAGTTGGGGTAACTTTTCTTGTTGCTTGAGGACCTTCCCAGGTTTCTTGTTTCTTTTCTTAATTTCACACAGCTTGAAGTTCTTCCAGACTTGACAGGTGTAGGTTCTTTCTTTAGATCGTCGCCATGAATGTAATGATGGGAAGTCCACACGTAGGGTAGTATTTAATGATGCTTTATTCCAAGATGTAAAGGGAGACCCCACCAGGAGCATCCAGCATGGTGCTCAGCCCAGCCAACTGTAATCTGTGAGGCAGATCACCAACATTCTGTTAGATGCATCACATTAACATTCTAATGGAGGTAGAGAGGGAAAGCATAGGGAATGACAAGATACTACACAAAGGCAAACCAGGGAGGCTTCAGAAGTCTTGCTTGACTTTCCTCTGTTGTAAAATAATACAGCGGTTCCCTTTGAATGGTAAATGCCAGCAATAATTTGGTATTAAGACCATCTAATGCTCCAGAATGCCAGTAAACCCTTTGAAGACATTCATTTATCGTGCAATCATTGTTATCACAGGGTGACCCAGAAAATTCACAACAATCCAAGCGGGTAAGAACATTTTTATTTGTTCCGTCAATGGAAGCACTATGAAGGTATTCTACAAGGTCAAGCATTGTTGACCACACTCAAAATGGACTTTTAAGAGTTGTACCTATATCGCGTAGCAAATAAATTGCTTTTAATCATTCTTTCCCCCACATCCTCTGCTGGAAAGAGCTAACTATACATGTTGTTTACTGGATGACCCTTAATGTGTTTTGTTGGCAAAATTACTCCACTCAAATACCAAGCAACTCTTAAGGGCAAGTCACTTACCACTTTGAAATTACCATGGAGAATTTTGCGCCACTTGCTATTCTTTTCAAAGCATTTGAGTGTATAATACATTCACTATGTAAAAGAAAATGTACATGGTGTAACAGTAGTTTTGCAGTATGGAATTAATTTAGATTCACCTACCCACCCAAACCTCCTTATAGGGGTAGAAAGAAACCTTAAAAAATTATGACATATGTCCCTTTAATACAGATTGGTAATAGGTTAGATTGGTGCAGTGGCCCACTATAAGCTGCATTCATTACAATATATGTCTTTAAAAAATACATGCAGCACTACTCGCAGTTCCAGACCCAACCGCAGATGGCGGGTCTATGTACGTCATGTCACCAAATTCAACCTACTAATTATTGTTGATGATTAATAAATTATTTCTGTCTGGAGTGTCACAAATTAGTGTTCTTCTAAAGTCCACTTTTTAACTACTTAAAAGGGTGGCCAACAAAAAGAATGAGGTATCTAATTTAGATTGTAATTAGGAAAAATGTGAGTATTTTGAGAGGTAAATTGCAACTGTACAGTTGTTAGGCAGAAACTTTGAGTGACCATCTTTGAAGTGGGGATTTGCTAATGGTGAATTTCCACAAAAACAGTAGCAACCTGAAGAAGGCACAGTGCACAGATAGAAATAGAGTTCTATGTCTGTGAAGAAACAGAAATGTGATAAAACACTTAGATAGGGAAGCATTATGAAGTTAAGAGTATTTTTTCCTATCTCTAACAAGAGGGCGGTATTTATGCACCACCTGCCCCCGAAGAAGTCATGAAAGTCTGCCTCATTTGAACTGACTTGATGCCTTTGAGTAGATACAGTGTAAAAATAAATATGTAAAACAACAAGTGTGAGTAGGTATGGAAAGAGCGAGTCAGGGGATGTAGCTCAGTGGTAGAGCGCATGCTTTGCAAGTGTGGCAGACAGCTGTGTGCAGTAGAACCGTCATTTCTTCCAGCGGGTCGAGAGGCTCTGGCTGGTGTGTAGTTACATACCTGTTGCACGCAGGGTTTGTTCCAGGGATGCAGATTTTCCCAAACAAGTTCTTGTGTTGTGTTTCCTCTATGTTGACTCTCTTGTCAGCGCAGTAGGCGATCACTTGCAAAATCACTGGAACAAGAGAGCAGACCTCCTCATACCTCGATACCGAAGCGCATCGGCGTGCTCTGGCGCAGGCGGCGG
This sequence comes from Lissotriton vulgaris, assembly GCF_964263255.1. Taxonomy (NCBI): domain Eukaryota; kingdom Metazoa; phylum Chordata; class Amphibia; order Caudata; family Salamandridae; genus Lissotriton; species Lissotriton vulgaris. The sequence goes on from NC_141687.1 coordinate 399,940,826, forward strand.
GGTCAGGACCCCTGTCAGCAGAGAGCCCGGTGCTCTCTTTCCCGTGCCCGGCGGTCCCTCAGGGAGTTATTCCATCGGCGCAGCCGAGGATGCAAATATTACTTTTGGCGCGGAGGGTGCCGTGGGGGCCTCCCTTCGGAGCTGTAGGAGCTGCGAGTCGTGTCTGTAACATGGCTGAAGCCGCAAGTGCTGCCCCCGAGCAGCTGGAGCCGCAATCTTTGCTTTAACGTGGCGGAAGCCGTAAAACCCTGTTTCAGCGTGGCGGGAGCCGCGAGTCATCTCTCCAGCGTGGCAGAGGCCACTGACGCTGCTTCAACACGGCAGGAGACATGAATTACCCCACCAGCGTGGCTGAAGCTGCAAACATTGTTTGACGCGGCCGTAGCCGTGAGGCAGCTTTCGAATGCGGTCGAAGCTGTAATCATTGCTTCCACACAGTAAGGTCAGTTAAAGTTCCCTATACGCGCCAAGTTCTCTACCTACATCCTGTCCCTGTGGGGGATTTATATCAGTAAAAAGCTCTTTGGGGAGTCCTCAGCTGTTTGTTCGTGCCCGCCGCTTGCAAAACGCCACCAACCACATCCTTGAAGAACCCCTGGTGGGACGAGGGCTATACCTGTACACTCAGGGGAGAACTGCAACCCCAGAGTGCACCGCTCCACACAACAGCTGCCGCAAGTGAGGGGGAAGCGTGGCCAACGCGCTTATAGCGCAGTCTCTCCCAGCGCAGGACGCGCACGGGACGCAGCCCGGACCAAGGGCGGGCCCGTCTGAGCCCGTCAAGGGCCGGAAGAGGCTGGGCTGGGCCACCACTCTGATATCCATCACCAAAGAACAATCTCTCCATATGTGTTACAAGGTAATACGAATTCAATTGTTATATATTGTCTGACGGTGTGCTATCTTGCAGTGTTATAATTGGATTGCTTGAGTCCTTGGAACAATGAATAAACGCAAAGGAGTAGCTGGAACATTAGATGCTTTTATCGTGAGGGCAGAGTCATTGCTGACTCATGAAATTGAATTGACAGAGCGACGCCTGTCCATGGACCCTTTAACATTACATTCACGTTTATCATGAGGTGGCCCGACTACTGCGAAATCCCTCAAAATCATTGCCAATGGAAGTATGTTCTGTTTCCTTAGATTCACCACAACCTAGCCTGAGAGCCCTCAATATGGACGCCCCGGACGCTCCTGGCATCAACACTAGAGCACGGGAAGCACGTCCACAAAGCAATGCTAAAGTGAAACTACAACCTGTAAAAAGAAAGAGAAATGTAGGAATGATTAAGCCTAAAAACTCCAAAGGTTGTCAACCCGCTAATAACGCAACAAATCAGGTGGCTATTTCCTCTGTTCAGTGGGCACACAGACTGATGCCCTTTCTAACCATGCTCACAGTAACACTAATACAGGTATGTATTAATGGATAGTGAGTGTGCACTGCAATATTGTTTCCTATTACGTTCTTTGGTTTACGTGCTCCTGGGTATCACTCCCTTCTCTGGAGTGTGATAATGTCGTGATTTGCAGATCCCAAACACTCGGTCTGTCTCCTTGGGCACTGTGTGTGCTGTGAACTCAGCTCTATATATGTGAGAATAAAAGTTCTTGAAAAATACTGTTCGTAAATCTGTTTATTCAACGTTGTTTCAAAGTTTAGATGTTCATTTCACATCTGATTTCATTGTTGTGGTGCATATTCATGCTTTGTATCGTTTTCAACAATAATATATATACGACTTTGCCATTTCTCTTTCCCGATGCATTTCGGCGTCATGCGCCTTTGTCAAGGGATTAATCTGTCAAAAAAACGATATGACATTCAAAATTTTCTTACGCTTACTAATGCCACCATACAAACATAATAACACATTTAATAAATGCTCTTACATCAGTCTTCTAATTTTAAATAATATTGTCTCTGACTGAGTATACTAACTTCAGAAGCCTGACTGTTTTATACATGTTGTCAAAACACGATGCTATGAAAACATTCTGATTCTTCATCGTATTGTTTTAAACATTGTTTAACCGCTACACGTTTATGCATTATAACCTCTGTATAAACCGGGGAAGTTTTACTTAGTTTCACAGAGAGAATTCAATTCACATGGGAAACCAGCAAGGATGTTATACATTTCTTGGATGTTGAAGTGACCAACAAACCTACGGGTTTTAAAACCAACCTTTTTAGGAAAGATACAGACAGAAATAACACTTTCAAGTTAGAGAGCTTTCATCCTCCATCCCTTAAATAACACTTACCTTACTCACAATTGATGAGGGTCAAGAGAGTCGTCTCGGAACCAGAAGACCTAGAGATCCAAACTAACATCATGATCAACAGGTTCAAAAACAGAGGGTACCCAGACACAGTGTTACAAACAGCTCAAGAGAAAATTTCCAACAAAAACCAGAGAAGAGCTATTAATCAGACAAACCAAATCCGAAGAGCAAAGAATCACATGTGTGAGCAAATACTCCACCATGAGTCATCACTTCAAGAAAATTATAAAAAAACATTGGCCCTTACTAACAGCAGAACCAGACTTTAAAGGGACATTCTCAAAGGAACCATTGTTTGCATATTCCCGATCAAAGAATATTGGCCAATTGATAAAACCAAGGAATTTCAAGACACCAGTGGAGAGATATAGAGGGACAATACTCTGTTTAAACTGCCATAATTGTGCAAACATCATGAAAGGAGATAGCATTCGACATCCCGTCACTGGAAAAGCCATCAAACTAAAAGTGAATGGAACTTGTGATTCCACCAATATAATATACCTTTTAAGTTGCCCATGTCGCAAAGGTTACGTAGGGCAAACAGAGAGAAAACTGAAAGTAAAGCTCAATGAACACAAAAGCAATATAAGTACTAAAATGATGAAATCCACCATTGCTACACATTTCATTGAAGCCCAACACCAAATAGACCAATTAAAAGCTTGCATTCTAGAACAGGTGGAAAGACAAGCAGGAATGGACAATAAGAAAACCATGCTCAAACGAGAAAACCACTGGATTAATTTTTTTACAGACTATGAAAACGAGAGGTTTAAACGACAGGACTGAATTTACTTGTTATTTGTAACATAAAATCTGGCCAAAAGCCAAAGGAGTCTAAATAATCATATGTTTTCCCAATCGGTTAAATGTTAGTCGTATCTGCTCAGTATTAGTCAGTGACGGTATATAATTGTCTATTGTGATTTATGGTACATCATTTGCTTTTACACGTAGTTAACCTTATGAATCGAGAAACAGGCGATGTTGCTTTAAGAGGTTACGATTTCAAAGGGATACCATAAGTAGAGAAATCAGCATACAACCCAGCATGCACCTGGCGATGTAACAGAGTAACGGTTTAGAAAAGCCACCACGGTAAGCACACCTCGAACCCGATATCTTGTGTAGGCGGTTAACCCTTGGAGAAATAATCATTGTAACAAGCTAGCAACAAGTCGAATAGTTAACAAAAATTATAGACTGTGAAACTAAGTAAAATTTCCCTGGTTTATACAGCGGTTATAACCCATAAATGTGTAGCGGTTAAACAATGTTTAAAACAATACGATGAAGAATCCGAATGTTTTCATAGCATCGTGTTTTGACAACATGTATAAAACAGTCAGGCTTCTGAAGTTAGTATACTCAGTCAGAGAGAATATTATTTAAAATTAGAAGACTGATGTAAGAGCATTTATTAAATGTGTTATTATGTTTGTATGGTGACATTAGTAAGCGTAAGAAAATTTTGAATGTCATATCGTTTTTTTGACAGATTAATCCCTTGACAAAGGCGCATGACGCCGAAATGCATCGGGAAAGAGAAATGGCAAAGTGGTATATATATATTATTGTTGAAAACGATACAAAGCATGAATATGCACCACAAAAATGAAATCAGATGTGAAATGAACATCTAAACTTTGAATAAACAGATTTACGAACAGTATTTTTCAAGAACTTTTATTCTCACAAATATAAAGCTGAGTTCACAGCACACACAGTGCCCAGGGAGACATACCGAGTGTTTGGGATCTGCAAATCACAACTAATACAGGTATTGCAGGAGATGTTGTTGTTGCCACCCCCGCATCGGAACTTATTGAAAATGCCTTGGCTGATATCAAAAATGTAATTACTATGAAATGTAGTCTGTTGTGGGGGAATTTGGAACGTTTTAATTCTGAATTGGCTAACTTAATGAGGAGGAACGTGAACTCCACTCAAAATATTGGCGGGGTGGAATACCCTTAACCCCTTCGATGCTCATGACGAGCTCAGCTCGTCATGAGGTACACCTCGTGTGCTCATGACGAGCTGAGCTCGTCATGTAAAAGGGGATTCAGTAAATATCAGCAAAGGAGGGGGATCAGCTTAGCACCCAAAGTGTTAACTCCTATGGGTGATACACTTGGGCTAGGGTCACATCCCAGCTCTGTCTCATGTAAAGATATTACCCCTGCTATCCCGCCTACTAATCATAGTAATATAAACATATTCTCTGGGTTAAATTTTAATAGTGAACAAAGGAGAAGACAGGATGACCCCCGAGGAAATACAGATAATTCAAACCTAGCCTTAGGAAGAAGTTGTCCTACTCACTTTCGACCTAGAGGTCCTGCAAGTAATATAAGTTTAAGCAGGGATTTTCCCAACTGCCCCAGGAGCGCCTGCATGAGACCAAATACTGATGTACTAAGTCTACCCCCTGCGTCTTGTCCCTAGGTGCTAGTTTTGGCTGCGGTTCCTAATTTAGCCGGGGATCAAAGGGAGTCCTAGGCAGATCTGCGCAATAAGTCTGTAGATTGGCTCTGTAAACATAAGGGGTTCCACTCTTCCATGACATTCTTATGGCCAGAAGAGTAGGGTGGGTAGGCTGCCAAGAATATAATTGGTGACTGCATTTTCCTCAATTTCCGCAGACCCCATATGGTTCATCACTTATTGAGCGTCTTCGAGCAATCCTCCATGCAAAACACCCGTATCAGTGCCCTCCCCTTGGGTTATTTCTACAAGCCATCTTCCAAACCCTCTAGGGATGCCCACATCTTGCCTTTGACAGCCAATAGGTTTACCACACTCTCTAGCCTAGATGCACAGGATTGACAACTACCACCAATGGTTGCCACTCAGCATCAGCTGCACTATCTGGAGGATTTCCCCGTAATCATAATAACAACTGATAATGATAACGACAAGCAATCTATAACTAGAATTGATAGCGAAGCAGATTTGAACGTTCTTAGTTAGAATGTAGCAGGGCTACTGTCTAAGATTGACAACCAGGATTGGCTGCACCTAGTTAACCCCTTTGATGCTCATGACGGAACCGTTCCGTCATGACCACACCAATTGCTATTATCCCTCAGCACCGGAGGGGAATATGTCTAGCAGCAATGTGGTTAAAGAGCAAGACGTAGTAATGTTTCAGGAGACTTGGGCTAAACACGATTTGCATATTGAGGGGTTTCACTGTATCAGTGTAGCGGCATCTCGCAACAAATTGGGCCGACCATCAGGGAGCCTTTTTATCGGGCTTAATGAAGCAGCAGGAGGAAGTTTTACGATAGTATCAACTAACAGCTGCAATTTTCAAATTGTACTTTATAAGAGAAGAGTTTCTTTTTATTTGGTAAATTTGTATAATCATGATTTCCTGTCCATCCCTAACAAGAACTTTATTGAGCTTTTTAGGTCTCGGACTAATGTCCCACGAAGTGGGCGGAGTCCGAGATCTTTTGTTGTCTAATATGGGGCTTGAACCAGCCCCTCTTCTCCATTGGTTGGCCTCGTAAATGCTGGCCAGCCATTGGAGGAGAGGGGCGTCACTCAGTTCAGGCCCGTTTGAACGCGATTCGGGGGCGTTTTTCTCTTTTTTTAAGCCCCGCCCCTTTTCTAGTGATGGGCGTTACACCCTCCCTCTCGCCGAGGTCCCAGTCTATTTCTCCTGAAATGTACCCTTTGCTACCTCTTGTATTTTGTTTGCTCACAATTGTCACTTTTGCCTAATGTAACTTAACGTCTGCTTTTGTAATGTGTTAACTCGTCTTATGGATCATTTCTGTTCCTATTGTGAAGCGCCTGCAGTGACCTGAAGGGGCCGCCGCGCTGCCTGCGGCGACCCGGAAGTGCTTCTCTCCAGGACCCGGATCCAGACCTTTCGCCGAGTATACTAGATTTGTCCAACAACGCCAGGGGAATTAATTAACCGAGCTCTGCGGATTTTGAGCATGTAGCAAAAACGTGAAGTCAAATGTATTATTAAAGACAACGTGGGCAGACACTGAATTTTGCGAGCACTATAAGAATGACAATCCGCCCTCCGAGTCTACCCCGAGAAGAGGGTTAGGTAACTGATGCTTGCCCGAAGAAGATGTAAACCTAGTTTCACGACCCAAAACCGCCTAGTGCCGTTTTATTGTTGCGCTTCTAGTCTGCAAACGGTTTGCGCGCCAATTAAACCTGCAGTTACCTTCCCACAGTTCCCACGCGTGATATGGCAGAATGTAAATGGAGCTGATTAGCACATTAGCACTCTTTATCGTTTTTGCTCCAAAAAATAAGTCTGGCAGATCGCAGCGCCCAGCACCTTTCAAGCGCCGTCTATCTCTCCGACTCTTCTGATCCAGCTCCCAGGAGAATAAAGAGCGGACGCTTTATTTTCTTCTACTTGTTTCAAGAGGCAGTCCTTACCCTCTCTTGCGTCTCCTTTCCTGTCCATTCTTGTTTTATTTCTACAACACACCAGCGAGCAACACTGAGTCGGCCGTCACACGCAGCTTTAAGTGCCCGAGCACCGTAACTAGTGTACTGCGCTGCCTGATGAGCTACTCACCATTTCATTTGCAGGGAATCTTAATTTATTTAATAGGCTGCAAGCAGGACGGGATGTGCATGAGACAATTAATTATTAAAGAACATGGAAGCATTCATCTCTGGTTAAACTTTTGGCGGAGCGGGATATAATATACTTCGCTGTTGTCACCTCTTTACCCTTTTCCATTCTCGGAGACCTCGTAATCTATGTGATTTACATAACTATCTGCAGGCAGGACGAACGTACATTAGGCGTTTATTAATTAAACAAATAAACATGGCAGCCAATCTTATCTGGTAACACTTCTGGCAGAGCGGGTAATACTAACGGCTACTAAAGTAAGAGCAAAGGACTACGCGCCTTAGCCACTGATTACAACCCTGTCCTTCGGCGGCATCTAACGCGGCTTTCACTTGCAAAGGAAAACCACAGTTCCCGCCATGCTGTGCTGCCATCAGGAAACTGTGCACACTTGGCAAGGAGCCAGGACTGGGACCAGGTAGGACTGTTTCTTTATACTATCACACTCAGATCGTGCAGTTCTTTTTTTTGGGGGGGGGGGGGGAAGGAGGCGGCAATGGGCTTGTTTGTGGTTATTTAGACTTAAAAATGTATATGGCTGAGATACCCGCCACCCCCTCTCAACACAATCCCCAAGGATGGGAAGACGGAAACTGTTCTGAACTTGTGGAAGGCGGGAGGGAGTTACCCTCCCGGCCGTATTTATTAAAAATATGAAACAAAATTAAAACGTCAAAATAACAGTTTCATATCATGTACAATTTCATTTACACATTACGATGTTCTTGGCTGACCTTAACACATCTCTAATACAAAGGTTCTCCTAGCCGATACTAAACATCCTGCAAATGCATTACTCAAACTTTGAAATTGTACATCCTAACATTTACGGGCCAACGGCAAGGTCGTAACCGGTGTCAGATCCCCACTACCAGAACTCCCCCCTGTGGCCTGTGGCCGCCTTCCCTTTCGGCGTCCCCATCCTTAGAGGGGACCGCCTCCCCGTTTGAGGGGCCAATGGCCGCCAATGGCCGCCTCCCCCCGGGCGCTCCCATCCATAATGGATGACGCCCTACCTCTAGGGATCTTCTAATTCCTGCTCACCGATCATGACCTTACCGCCACAGGCCGGATAGTTGACCGGCTATCCGGACCCCCCACAAAAACTCCTACTTAAAGGTCATGGCTGCAAACTCTTTAACCAAGCTACGAAGTCTCCTATGAGTAAAGAATTCCCCACCCGGGACAAATGAACTCCATCCTCTAGATACATATGGTCCCCCCTGATACACCCATGCGGAATAGAATGCAATGTACTAGTACGGAACAATCTACCAAGCTTGTTATTCACCTTCTTCACTGAATGATTTACAGCAGCCACAGAAATAGCCCCCCGCCACACTTTTCGTGGAATCATTTGGGACCATGCAATCGTGCACCCTGGAACCCTTCTCGCCAACCAACTCACTGTGGATAGTATCAACTCGAGAAGTATTTGTCTACCAGTGGTCACCAAATCATTGCCCCCAAGATGCACTATGATTACAGATGGCGGTGACCTTGTCCGCCCTAACAAACCCTCGATAAAACTTTGAAACTGGTCAATACAGAGCCCGCCCCTTCCGTAGAAGGTCACCCTGTACCCGTATTCCCAAGCCATGTGAATCATGTCACCTGCTTTGAATACTTCTGCGGCACGCCTCACGTATGAGTGGCCCACGACCCACACCACTCTTTCCTCAGCCGGTGATCTTTGACCGCTGGTTCCCAGGTGTCGGGTCGACTGCACAGTCCGCCCCGCTTCGTAAGCTCGCGACACTGTAAACCAAACAAAAACAAGAAGCGTGAGTGCAAGACATAGGCTTCACAACATGTGCAACCGCACATACCTTTTATAACAATTCGAGGACCAACGCCCCAACTGTTTCACTTTTTCCACACTCAGAGCCCTGGCTGTAGCCTCTGTAGCAGCCCCTATCCGGAAGGAATGGGTCCCAAACTCGCACGGGTTCAAGCCCGCCGCTGCGATCGCCATCGTTAGCACCCGCTGAAACTGAAACCTAGTCAGCGGGGTGGCGTCGGCGTGCCTCAGCAAGCTTCCCTCCCATGATGCCGCCCTCTGCGCCAAATACTCCTCAACGCATGCTACCGGGCACATGGGAGATCCCGGAATCCGCTGAACCACTACACTGTCCCCGATCGCTTTCTGATCGGTCTTGGACCTGACAAATGAGACTACCATTGTCTCCCCCTTAATTGAATGCGCTCACGGCACAGACCTCCCCCCGTATCCTGCTTGTTCCTCGCTACCAGCTCGCTTACCCGCATAGCCCCATGTAATGCTAATGCAAAAGCGGCCCGGAATAGCACTGTCTCTGATTGAGACGAACATGTCGCAGGGAGTACGGACAGTAACAGGGCCAACCTTTCAAGACCTATCGGATGTCTTTCATCCACTCTGCAACCCTCACGGCGTTGCCACCCACGCAGCGCCTTCTGCACCAAGAAAGACGCCGTGGGATCCTGTATGCCATGGGCCCGTGCCATGATAGAAATGGCGGCCCGGTGCCTATTGGCCGTAGCCACTGAATTGCCTGCCTGATGTAATGATAACAAAAAGTGCAGGACATACTCTTCTTGGCCCCACAGCTCCCCCCTAGCTGAACCCAAAAAGGACAAATAAGAACGGAACGCCCCTTCATAAGCCTTCCTTGTCCTGGGTGCTAAACTCTCTCCCACGAGGTCTTGTAGTCCGGGGCACCGAGAGACCAGAGAGCTTCGGGAAATGGTGCCGCCACCGGGTCCGCTGAGGGCAGAAAACCCCAGGAGGCCTGCATACGGGAACGAGAAAGCGCATCAGCTGCCTGATTTAACACCCCTGGCACATGTCTCGCCCTAAAGTGGATGTTTAGTCTCATACATAGCAGGACCATTTCCTTCAACAGTCTCAAGATCCATTTGCAGCGTGCTGCCTGACTATTGATACACTCAACCATGGTCATATTATCAGACCAGAACACCACAGAGCGATCACGAAAATCCTCAGGCCATGTTTTCAAGGCCACCAGGATAGGGAACAGTTCGAGAAACCCAATGTTACCTGTCAGCCCATTCTCGTGCCACCAAGGCGGCCAGGTTCGTGCAGACCAATGATCACCCAAGATGGCGCCAAAACCCACGCTCCCTGCCGAGTCCGTCCACAACCCCAGCTCCACGGAGGAGACCGCTGGTTTGGTCCACACGACACGACCGTTGAAATCCGCCAGGAATGCCAACCATATGCGCATGTCCTGGCAGACCTCTGCCGAGAGCCTTGTGCGGTGGTGCCCTTCCTTAAGGCCGACCATGGCTTGAGCAATAGAGCGGGAAAAGGGGCGAGCCATCGGTATTACTCTAAGGGCAAAATTCAGCTGCCCCACAGCCTGCTGCAACTGATGCAAATTTACCTTCGTCTCACTAATACATGTTTCAAGTGATGTCTTAAACTTCGTTACCTTTTCCTTAGGCAAACGGAAGCACCCCTTCGGAGTCGAGCTCTATTCCAAGAAACTCGAGCGAAGTAGCCGGGCCCACTGTCTTACCTGGTGCCAATGGCACGCCAAAGCGGGTCATGAGATCACAAAATTCATTCAAAGCCTGTGCACATTCCATGTCCCCGGCTGCCCCCAGGAATAGAAAATCATCAAGATAATGCATAACATGTGTAAACCCTGTTGTTCTTGTGAACGCCCATTGTAAAAAACTACTGAATTTTTCAAAATACGCACAAGAAATGGAGCAACCCATTGGCATACATTTATCCATGTAATAGCGTCCCTGAAACATGAAACCAAGGAGACGCTGATCATCTGGGTGTACCGGGAGCAACCGGAACGCCGACTCAATGTCCGACTTGGCCATCAGCGCTCCGGGCCCCAGGCGATTCAACATGGCGACAGCCTCATCAAAAGATGCGTACCGCACCGAACAAACTCCCGGGTCAATCGCATCGTTCACCGAAAGACCCCTTGGGGCTGACAAATTATGTATCAACCTGAATTCCCCTGGGTCCTTTTTGGGGACCACTCCCAGAGGCGAACAAACAAAATTAGCAACAGGCGGCATGTCAAATGGGCCGGCAACCCGACCTCGGGTCACCTCCTTCCCAATCTTTGCTTGTACCACCGCCGTATTCTGCAGAACCGACAGTTGGTTCCTGCATTGCGCTTTACCCTGAAAATCCCCCGCCAAGATGCGGAAACCATATGAAAAACCATCTCGCAACACCCCAGCGGAGATATGATCCGGATATTCGTTCAACCAAGGAATCATTGCCATGATATCAATCGGGGTAGGGAAAGGCGCCCCTCGGACTATTTCAGACCTGTTTGGCGCCCCCTCTACTTCCCGGGTCACCATTTTTGGCTCTGCACATGGTCTCGGGGTGAGAGGACTGCCCGCACCCAGTACATTCATGCCTAAACCGGCAAGATCCCTGCGGCCTAGTACATTTACCTCTGTTAAAGCTCCAACAGACCCCTTTTTTACCTGAGTTGCCATTATTCCTTGTGTGCTGATCATTGCTTGATCCTGCCCGAAAGGGCGCCCCAGACGAATGGCGGGAAAACTCGACCATACCCCCCCTAAAGATGGCGACTTCGCCGTGCCTGACTTCTCCATTTTCTGCCAGGAAATGGAGTCGAAACAATCCCACGTCAGGGATGAGTCGTGCTCCTTGGACTTACGAAATATGCTATCGTAATGCAACCATTGATTACCACCATATGTTCCAAAAAATTCCATGATACGTGTCTGATACACGGCTAATCCCACCAATAATTCGGGCCTACGTTCCCCCATAATTGCAATGAACATTCCAAACGCTCTGCCCCAATTGTCGATCGACTCATCAACTCTGAAACTGGCCATCTTGGCGCACCATACACTAGGATGCAGAAATTCCTTTTGATTTTTAACATGTTCGATCTCATAGTGATCGGTCAACAAGGAAAACATGTTCACGTATTTATCAGCCCATATCCTTTCTTTCACCTCAATCGGGATATGCTGAACAACTTTTTCCCTCCTTGAAGGTACCGATCCCTCCCCCGCAATCGGCAACAGCTGCTTACCTGAACCGGCCACTGTGACCGTAGTTCCTGCCGAACCAACGCCCGATACTGGTTGTTCCACGGGAGCCTGCGGGGAAACAAAAGGAGACGGTGCCTTTGCAGCATCTTTCGATTGCCGCAACTGCTTCATTATTGCCCTGGCTTCCTCAGCCGTGGCCCCCTCGCTTTCTTTGCCTAACCATGCCGCCAACTGGGCAGCAAGCTCAGGAGGCATATCCTCCCCGTTCACAGTAGTGACTACCACAGGGATCGGTTGGCCCACGTCTGGGACCGGAGTCGGGGCCTCGATCGGGGTATCCGGGTGCGCAGGGGGTACTTCGGGCACCGGGGCCTCCCCCCCCCGACGCTCCCTTCTTGGCCCTTCTGCCTCTCCCGCTAGGGACCACTCCCGGTAATGCTGGTCCGATGACTCTCTTAGGCCCCCCCACACCATTCATTACCGCCATCTGCTTTTTCATATCCGCCATGTCTTTCATCAGCATACGGAGCATCTGATCGGTCCCGATCCTCTTTCCGACCCTCTTGCTAGGCATCGTCCACCTGTACTCCTCAAAGGTCCTAAGCAGAAAGCTCCGAACTCACTGAAAGAAGAAACACACGATTAATTCTCAAAAATGGCTCTTCGTTCCGTCTCGAGCTCACGTACAACGGGGAGGTGCAGCTTCAGAGCACAGGAACAAGAGGCTGCTTCCTTGGCTTGTCGCTCCTTTTATCCTTCTTCGGGCGGGCGTGGACCCACCTCCAATCCGCCTCTGGGGCGTGGCTAGCGGTGTTGGTGTCTAGGACAACCCCCTCTTGGGCGGAAAAAAGGCGCGCCCCGGCTACGCCGCTTCGGGCATACCAGCCGAGACTCGCCTCCCGCCCAAAATGGCTTCCCGGGGGGATCGGGGTACTCCACCATACGTTCGGGGGGACCGAGTGGTCGCCCCTTTCCATTCATAATGTCCCGGTCACGTTGTCATGCAAGCTGAATCCAGTTCCTCACACGCTCTACTGTGAATGTGGAGGTTTCTTCTCATGTAAGTGCCATAAGTAACAGTGCTCACAGCCGATTGGAGAGAAAATATTTTTCAATTTTTATTTACGAGTTGCATCTTGCCCCGATCTTGCATCTCTCCTGCCCCATCCCATGTCGTCTTCCTTAGCATTGTTTATTTAAAGGGCTGCAGGCAGGACGGAAGTCACGGGACATGCATGAGGCAATTACTTAATAAACAAGGTGGCAGGCAATCATCTCTAGTTACTCGTCCTTTCATCATGCCTCGATCGTTGCGTTTCTTCTGCTCCTCCTCCTGTCTTCTTACTCACCTTTGTTTATTTATATAACGTAATACTTGTATGTGACCTTTTACTTAGTGCTGTGTTTTTAGCAGAAAATAGAGCCAAATCCTTGCAATTGGATTCGAACTATAATCTTTGGATTTTAATGTCTGCATCTACTTTCCATTCTCCCTAACAAAGCAAAAAAAATGACACTTGAATGGCAGTAAGGGGTATCACAACTCATTTGATTCTGCCTCCCAGCCTGCCCTCTCCACTTTATATTTGCATCTGCTCACTATACTGGTCCTGTTCTCTGCCTTCACCAAACAAAGCCTCAATTATTATACTAGGGTGGCATTAAGAGTACTAGAATCTGCTCATTTCCAGTTCCCATCGTTATATTTCAGTCTACTTGTTTTGAGTGACATCGCACTGAAAATGTCCAATGTCAACCTTGCGCTTGTCTTTCTTTTTTGCGATGTCACTCAAAGTTCATGTTAAGATAGAAAAGTTTGAGTGACATTGCACTGAAAATGTGAAATTTCAACTGACATCGCACTGAAAATGTCAATTTTCAACCTCGCGCTTGTTGAGAAAGCACTTTTCAAAAGTCAGTCATGCGCTTCCTTCCACTTTCACTGTTTCAAATAAAAGCGGCTATTGCAGTGCCAGGGTGCATATTCACAGCTTCTCCCTTGACTCTGGAATTAAAAACGCTTAAGGGTGAATACAAGTATGTGCAAGTTTGTGTGCTTTGGTACTGAGCGGGGGAGATGACTGGTTCATGAAGTCGTGCTAGTTTTGTTTATTGTGACACTAGGTTTTGGTCACATTATTACATACAAGGCCATGTTGAGTTGACTGATTTGATATGGTTGACTGCCATATTGTAGCACTAGGACTGTTGTTGACCGTTCTTATATTGGCACTTTTACAATTTTGTTGCCTGCACATGGTGCACATATTGGTTGATTCACTTTTCCGCCACTCATTGTCGAGTGTTAATCAGGAGGTCAGCACATCAGGGTTTGGGAGAATATCACCCTCACACCCCCTCACCCTCCCAACCCTCTCACCCTCCCAACCCTCTCACCCTCACACACCATCACACCCTCGCCATCACACCCGCTTACACACCCTCACTCACCCTCACTCACTCACCCTCACACACCCTCATACACCCTCATCAGCATAGCATAACAAAACATAGCATAGCATAACAAAACAAAGCATAGGATACACAACCTCACAACCCTCTCACCCTCACCCTCGCTCTAACACACTCACCCTCACTCACCCACCCAACCAACCTCACCCACCCACCCTCACCCACCCACCCTCACTCACCCTCACCCACCCTCACTCACCCTCACCCACCCTCACTCACATAGCATAACAAAACATAGCATAGCAAAACAAAGCATAGCATAATAAAACACAACAAAGCATAGCATAGCATAAAAAAACAAAGCATAGCAGAGCAAAACATAGCATAGCATAGCAAAACATAGCATAGCATAACAAAGCATAGCCTAGCAAAACACAACAAAACATAGCATAGCATAACAAAACACAACAAAACATAGCATAACAAAACAAAGCATAGGATAGCAAAACTAAACATGGCATAGCATAACAAAACAAAGCATAGGATAGCAAAACAAAACATAGCATACCATAATGAAACACAGCATAGCATAACAAAACATAGCATAACATAACAAAACATAGCATAACATAACAAAACATAGCATAACAAAACACAACAAAACAGCATTGCTTAACAAAACAAAACAGCATGGCCGAACAAAACATAACAAAACATAATAACATAGCAAAACACAGCATAGCATACCAACACAACAAAGCATAGCATAGCAAAACAAAGCATAGCATAATAAAACACAACAAAACATAGCATAGCATAACAAAGCAGAGCAAAACATAGCATAGCATAATAAAACACAACAAAACATAGCATAACAAAGCAGAGCAAAACATAGCATAGCATAACATAGCATAGCATATCAAAACATAGCATAGCATAGCAAAACATAGCATAGCATAACAAAACATAGGATAGCAAAACAAAACATAGGATAGCATACAGCATCACTCAGCACCACCACAGCATCACTCAGTGGCACCACAACATCACTGAGCTCCCCAACAGCATCAATCTGTGCAACCATTCAACAACAACTGGTTCAAATATGTTATCTCAATGTTTCAAGCTTTATTACAAATGTAACAAAAAGATGTTAATATTTAACATATGTTCGTGGATTTTCGTCACAATAAAATACACTGAACATAATCTTCACAAATGTTATTTACAAAAGTTTAAGCTATTGCCATTATAAATTACAATAACTTTTATTGAAGTATTAATTATTAAAAAAAAAAAAAAAACATTGGTATTTGTAATATCAATACATGTAAGTCACATAAATACAACACATATTGCATTACAAATGCTATAGGTGTCACATTTGCGAGAGTTATAACTATTGCCATTGTAAATGACAAAGCTATTAATTTCACAATCTTCAAAAACAAAACCTAAATAAAAAATGTCATTTACAATACCAATAGCTCTAACTTTCCTAATACGAGACCTATTGCATTGCAAATGCTTGTTGATTTTATTTCTAACTTAGACTGTCAGCAGTACTATTGGAATTATCTTAGGAGGGGACGTCAATGCTAAATTAAATGATACGCACTGATGCAGAGACATATAATTCATGTCCTTCCTCCCGTAGGGGTGCAGAGATCGCTGTGTTTTTGAGCTCACATAACTTGTTTAATGTCATGGATCGGATGGGCACATCACACGTGATTAATAATCATTATCCAACATTCAGAGGTAGGGGCTATTCGTCCATCATAGACTTTGCTTTTATTTCCCCTCTGCTCGTGGGTTACTTGCACGCCACAGAGGTGGTTGCTACTATTCACGGGGATCACAAACCTATAAAAATAGCTTTGAGATTGGCTTCGCGACCCGTGGTTTCATCTGAATGCGGGGCCAGAGATTTAAAGCCATCAACTGTCAACTTAAGATTAATATGGAGGGGCGTTGATAATGATGATTTGTTTAAGGCACTAGCGAAGGACAACTTGCCCCTCATCAATTCCTGTTAGTCATTTTAAACCCCGCACCCAGAGGTAGTCCACGATTTTTCTAAACTCTGTCTGGCTATTAAAACTCTTTTGTCTGAAGCCTGCTTCTCTGAGTAAGCAGGGCCCTGGATGGTTTGACGCTGAATGTTCATTGGCTAACAGGAATTTGCGTAGGGTATTGTCAGTTAAACATAGGTGTGCCTTAGATGTGAAACTGGCTATGCAGAAGTACAATATAGCAGTTAATAACCGGAAGGGAGTAATTTTAAATGATCGTTGGGAAACCCTATCACAGGCTGCAAATAACAACAAGAGCCCCTCACACACATACGCAAGAGCCCCCACACACACGCAAGAGCCCCCCCCACACACACACGCAAAGAGCCCCACACACGCGCAAAGAGCCCCAAACACACGCAAAGAGCCCCACACACACGCAAAGAGCCCCACACACACGCAAAGAGCCACACACACACGCAAAGAGCCCCACACACATGCAAAGAGCCCCACAATTAAGAGTGGAACTACGGATAGATAGATTTTTTTTTTTTTTTAAACGAGATAGAAAATTACTTTCATATGTAAACCTAAGGAGGCATGCAAGACTACTCCCCGGTGACCTACGGTTATACTAACGCCCTGTATATAGAGTCTAAGAAAGGCTAACAAATCAAAGAAGCTGTCTGAAGGAGAACATTTTTTAAAGAAGCAATAAAGCTAAGGATAGAAACATGGTAAATGTTGACTCCATGGCAGGCATGTGGTATTGAAAATAGGTAGGGCAAAGTGTAAAATAATTTGACATGGCAAACATTATCTGCCCTAAATTTATCATACGTAATAAAAAGTAAATCATTAAATACCTGAAGGAAAAACTACACCAGTGTAAAAAAAAATATTTAGATAACAGAAAGCAAGGTTCCAAGTAAACCATCACTAAATGGGTGAACCTATGTGGCACAAATCAAATAAAATTGTTTCAGGAGCACCATTACATATCTCCTTGGCATCCCTTTTATGTACAACTCCCTTAAACATGTATCTACTCCATACATTTAATCACCTTATTATCTACTTAGACTCCTTTGAAACCTCAACCCTCCTGTCTGTTTATCGAAAGCAAAGGTTAAATGGAGGGCAAGGGAATCTACTTTCACTTGCTAGATAGACCTACATCTAATTTGACAAATAGCAGTAGCAAAACGTGGACATTATATTTTGTAGACTCTGGGGGGAGTTAATATCATTGAGGTCATACCAGAGAAAGATCTCCATGTTCAGCACAATTATTTTGGCATTATGGTACCCTCCCTCAAAGGTACTCATCTGCTCCTTGTGCCAGCTCCGATTCTCTTGATCTAACCACGAATGTTTGACAACCCAACTACCTTCACAAAGTAATCACAGCACCAGATAGGTCCTTCTCCTCAACTACTACCTAAGCATCCCTGACATACTTACTGTTATTTTCTTCAGCTTCGTTCTCTGTTCTCATCGGAGATGTTTTAAGGCTGCCTTTTTCTTTAGTCCCTTTAGCGGACTTTTACATAAGTCCATTGACTACCAAAGGATTCTCCACAGGACGGCCTTACTTATATATCCCTCTGTTCTTGCAACCGCTGTAAAATCTTTTCCACTCTTCAAGACCACCGAATCTGTTTCCAGGCTCCTCTACCAACTTCATCATATTCGACGAAAATGTCTCATCGTCAGAGCGCCTCCGAAACTATTCACCTCCTTCTCTTGTGGCACCAATGCTTTATGTCTAGCTCAAGCCCAGCCCACTGCCCTCTGCTCCCCCGTCTCCTCATTTACAATGACCTCTCTTAACCTCCCAAAATGTACATTTCAGTTCACTTCACCTAATCGCCCACCCCTTCCCTCGCACTGTACACCATCAGCTGGCCACTTTTTCTCCATGCTACATTTACACCTTCCCCTGGTGAACTGACGGCCCCACTCCCGCCCCCATCGCCCCACCCTTTTAGAGGTTATCCTAAGCTCTTGGTTATCCTGGACCCTTTCTCCCCTCCATCTATCGCCCCATAGCACCATCACACCCTCCGCCCCATGTGACCTCTCACCTCCTCTTCGCTCTTGCTCCTGAAGCACAGACAGGCCGCGCGTTTCTTGTAGCCGTCCCCATCGTAGGTGCGCGTCTGGTTGGACTTCAGCTTCATCATTCTCTAGCGGCGGGGCACAGGCTGGTGTGAACGTGGAGTCCAAGGGAACACGGGCAGGGCGTTCTAGGGGCGCGGGTTTAAAGAGAAAGGGCCGACAGCAAAGGCAGGAAGGCGGACTGGGGACGAGTAGGCCGTTATAAACAGGACAGGGAGGATGGGTATGGAGCTCCAGGGGCTGAATGGGGCGGTTACAGAAGCAGGCACAAGGTCGGGAAAGGTGGCAACCAAAACAAAAATAAAAATGGGACAGACGCCGGCACTAGATTGGGGTGTGGGGGTCGTAAACCACGTAGAAGGGCAGGGCTGCGATGATTAACGGACGAGGGCAGATTCAGGCCTGGCGCAATGAATGCCGTAATAAGGGTGACAGGTCAGAGGGAGCACGAAGTAGTAACAGGTTAAGGGGGTTTACTGTAGGCAGGGACGGTCCAGTGGGTGGCGACAGGCCGAGGGAGGGGGTAGGAGCAGCCGGGGGAGCACTGGGACCGGACAGGTGGTAGTACCTCACTGGAGCCCCACGGGGAGGCCTGAAGGCCCCGGGGGCGCTAGGTCAGGCTCGGCCCTCCTTGCTGCTCTCTCTCCGGCTTTACCGCTCTTAACGCTGCCTAAGCCGCCGCCTGGTCTCCTCCGCCCGTTCCTCCTCGCTCAAACCCGCCATCTTGGGTCGCGCTACGTAAAACACGCATATGCGGCGAGCCCGCCTCACCAGATACTCCTGGGACTCCTTGTTTACTGATCACGCTCAGCCTCGCAGCCCCGGTGGATTTAGGCGCACCGCGCCTCACAGAGCACACTCGCTCCTTGCCCCGGCCGGTCCCAGCAGCCCTCCGCCCGCTCTCGTTTCCTCGGGGAGCGGCGGAGGACTAGCGCTGCGTTCCAAGCAGGGACAGGCAGGCCAGGGGCAGGGGGCACTCACGGCGCTCCCTCGGCGAGGTCGGGTCGGTCTTCCCCGGCTTCGTCACTCCCACGCAGCTTCCTACCAAGCAGGGCGCCGAGGACCAATCCGGTCGCGGCGTTCACGCCAAGCCTCCACACACGCCCGGGAGTCAGCCAATGACAGCGCGGCTCCCGGGACCTGCCCCTGGATGATGCTGAGCCGGCAGCCAATCAGTGCGCGGCCTCGGCGATGACGCGGCGGCGCTGGGCCAATCCCAGCGCGGCGTTACTGGAGGGGCTCGTCTTGCTGGGCCAATAGGAGCGCGGCGGCTTCGATCTTTGTTGCTGCAGCTCCTGGTCACGAACGGCCGCTTTGGAGGGTGTTTCTGGCCCCGGGCCGCGACGGTGATTTGGCGGCAATAGATTTTCGGGGCCCCAGGTCGCGGTTAGACCGTTTCTAACCAGCAGATCAACAGGGGGGGATCCTGGGCGCAGGGAAACACCGCGGGCCTCGTTTCACCCCTGAATCTGTGCCAGCAGCAAGCACGGCCCGGCCGGACCAGACACGGGGGCGTTCCCGGCGTCGCGTGACGTCGGCAAAAGCCAAAGAATCTCGGGAACGCCCCCGTGTCTGGTCCGGCTTTGACGGACGCCTCTCTGTTCCAATGGCTAGCCTCCATTTATGGAGCTAGCCAATGAAGCAGAGAGGCGTGTTCAAGTCACCCATACTAGAAACTACAGATTTCTCTGGAGGAGGAGCCTAACGGCTCCGCCCCCCAGCGAAACCTAAAAAGGGGCAAAATATTTTGGTCTATTGTAAGAGACCTCAGATATATGGGACAGCTATTAACCCCTGTTAGCTGTACTATTTCTAGTTAATCCTGGGAAACTCACGTTTCTAAAATCTATGCTACTCCCCTATTGGAGCCTGACCAGTATGCACATGGTTCTTTTACCAGTATCCAGATAACACTTGCCAAAGTAGAAGAAGCTATTCACCAGAGCATTGGGAACAAGGCCCCTGGCCCCGATGGGCTACCAATAGATCTAAATGGAAACAGGATTTTTGGGCCCCGCTGCTCCTGAACGATTTTAATAATCTAACGCATGCTCCGTTACCCGATACCTGGGCAAAGAGTATTATTGTCCCAATATTTAAAAAGGGGGATTGGTCACAGCCCAGTAATTATAGGCCTATTTCACTGATCGATAACACCCTTAAAATATTGGGCAGAGTTTTATACAATAAGATTCTGGAATGGTCAGAGGAATGTAGTATTTTAGAGCCCTGCCAGCTAGGCTTTCTCAGTAGGGTTGGCACTAATGAACAATGCTCAACCTTAGCCTTGTAATCGGGAAATACACCATCGCACGGAATTCTTCAGTCTATTTGGCCTTTATGGATTTGTCCTCAGCATTTGACTTTATTAGGTCAAAGCTGTGGGCTATCCTGTTGGCCTATGGAATGGACTATTCTCTGGTCCATTTTTTGGCATATCTTCATAAAGACCTGCAGGCTCAGGTGAGGATTGGCAGAGGTAGAGAGGTTTCAGGACCTATCCAGGTTAGAAGGGGGGATCAGGACCCCCTTCTTTATATCATTTATATAAACGGATTGAATAAATCACTAGTATCCATGACTCAAGATGTTCCTATGATTAAGGGGAAACCCCTCACTGTACTACTATACGCAGACAATGCAGTGCTTATATTCCTCACCCCAAATTCTCTGCACATTCTAGTACAGTCCTTTGTTAAACACATGGATAGTTCGGACCTAAGTGTTAATTTTAACAAATCATTTTTAATGTCCTGTGGCCCTCGGAAACGCCAGCTTAGCTCCATTGTGGTTGGCAGTCAAAAACTGATAAGCACCTGTAAATTTCCCTATCTTGGGGTGTTTTTTTGCTGCAAACGGAACCTTGACTGAGCATCTCACCTATTCCATGAGCAAGTTCTCAAAGACCATCTACTCGATTTTTATTTTTCCCCGTCAAAAGTATACCGGTGCCATTTTAGCTATTTAAATTTTTTTTACACTACAATGTGTCACTTATGGAGCCGAGATTTGGGGTACTGCAAATAGTTCCTGCATTCAGCAGGACGAAAACAGGTTCTGTAGGAACCTGCTGGGTATCCCAATCTCCACTCCACAAGACATCTGCCACAAAGAATTAAATTTAAATGATATAACTGATTTTATACGTGCTCGACCAGCCCTTTTCTGGTGATCGGTCTGGAAGAATCAGGCAGCGACTCTAACCAGAGACATTATCACTGATTGTCTGAAGTGTGAGAAGGGTATGGATATTCCCTGGCTTTCTGAAATGTATCAGAGTTTATGCAGCGTCAATAAAGGCTGCATTTTCTTAAATCCCAGTAAAGCCGAAACCCTACACAAAAAAGAACTCAGAAGCACCCTTTACTTGTTTTATAGTGCAGAAAGAATTGCGCTGGAATCGAAGAAACCCTATGTTTCCAGTTAAATGTCTCTTGAGCGGCACTGCCAGCCCTTACCAAATTATCTTACCCTACCTATGAGCGACTGGGAAAGGAGCCTACTATTCCGCTTGAGAGCAGGGACAGTTAAATTTGCATTGTGTTTTTCCCTTGGCTACCACCCAAAACTTGATTTAGTACCCTGTCCAGGTGATTGGGTGAGTGGCCAATCAACCTTATGTATGTATGAATAGGCATTTATATAGCGCACTACTTACCCGTAGGGTCCCAAGGCGCTTCGACCGCTGCGAAACCCTTCCTGGCTTCCCTGAGAGATGGTCCCTTAATGGGTATCTCCAGGGTGAGACCAGGCATCCCCAGTGGTCTGGTGGGGCCGTTAGTGAAGATGAGGCAAGCTAATGCCCAGAGTTGCCGAGTGTGATCGCTGATCAGAGTGGGCACCAAGGCGAGAGAATTATCGAGTCCGCTGACCCTGGTCCAGAAACCTGCCGGGAATCGAACCCTGGTCCCGGGCCGTCCTCTGCTCTCGGGTGTGCCGCCTCTAACCAGTGAGCCACACTACTTCACCTTAAACTTTTTGTTCTTTTGCAAATATTATATGAAATACATCAAAGGGCTCCTTTACCCTTTTTTTAATAGGAGCAGGCCGATTAGTTTGGATTCTGCCTATTTAAGTATGCTTGCCCGGACCGACGAAGAGCTGGTCTTTCGTTTAAGTACATTTCTGAGAATTGCCACTCAGGCACGTAAGACAATGCTCAACCCTTAAGTTTTTAGTCACGTATGGACAAGTTTATAATTGTTGGAGAGATCGATTTCTCTATATTCTACTGACTTATTTATTGATAATGGATTCTCCATTTTATCTACAATTTGTGATACTGTGCTTTATTGTAAAAAAAAAGTATAAGCATTTATTATTACTCTTTTTTTTGTCAGTTACATTTATACTATGCTGTACTTTTATGGATAGAATGTTTATCCAAATAAAGTTTATGAACGGAACTGAGTCCATACATGTGGTGTAACAGGTTTTTTGAGGACCGCTGATGCATTCTAAAAAACAAAAGACTGGGAAAGGGGGATTTAAATTCACTACTTGTAAACATAATTTTATCCCTATATTTGTTTCTCTTCATCAATGAATTTCACTTGAATATCTTATCCGTTAATCTAATAAAAATATTAAGGGAAATAAATAACACAGTACAATGGTCTCCTAATTATGTATTGATTAGTGTTGCTTATTAATTATTTTTGAGTAGCAGATTGTCATTTTATTTGACTAATTTTGTAAATGTGTTTTATTATATAATGATGCTTAGTTTTAACTCTGAAACAGCTGAATGTCTTCGAAGACTGTAAGGCGAGAATTGTATTTGAATGCACATTTTCTCTTACAGGCTGTACGATCACTAAAGGAGACGATCGATGACTGCTGGGATCAGGATGCCGAGGCACGTCTAACTGCTCAATGTGCAGAGGAGAGAATGGCAGAGCTTATGATGATCTGGGAAAGAAACAAATCTGTCAGCCCGACTGTCAATCCGATGTCTACAGCAATGCAGAATGAGCGGTGAGTCAAGAGTTATACAAATTGTGTTTTTTAGGCATTAACCTGGGGTTCAATGAAAAGTGAAGCTACCAGAAAGCCAGTTGCCCTATAGTTTACAGTATTGCTTCAGGATCAGTTCATGTAACATATATTATTCTGTTTGTGTAGTGGATATAGATGGAAATGTGTATAATTATTTGTTAATGAAACCTTGTTCATGGCATGGAGATAATACAGTCTGGGGTTGGCTCGAAAATGCTTATGTAAAATTATAAAGACATATGTGGGGCAATAAAATGACATTACGTTGACCTAAAGCCAAAGTGCATGGGATGGAAGAATAGTTTGGGTCATGTGCAAATTATCTGCATAGGTTCTTCAGTCTAAAGAAGTCTCCCCTTCGAAGAGATGGAACTAAAGAAGGTCATCTCATAGTGCTTTAGGAAGGTGTTCTACTTGAACTTACGTTGTGAA
Organism: Lissotriton vulgaris; assembly: GCF_964263255.1. NCBI lineage: Eukaryota > Metazoa > Chordata > Amphibia > Caudata > Salamandridae > Lissotriton > Lissotriton vulgaris. The sequence continues at coordinate 399,964,730 of NC_141687.1, forward strand.
GGTTTTCAGGGCTCATTGCTTTTATTTGTATATGCCATGATAAATAATGACACATAGAGCCATGGACTGTCATAAATGTTAGGATGGGGTGCATCTCACCCGTTTGTCTCCTTTAAATTTTGCCTATGAGCTGTGGTGGAAACCCTTATTTAATGGAAAGCTTTCACTCAACTCACTTGAGATAATCTTTGATAACCTATTTGTTTTTCTTTTTTATTCCCCATCCTTGGTTGAGTGCTGTCCTGCTGCTATTTTGCTGTAGATGCCCCTGTCCTTCAGTTTGACTTTTATTTGGAATGAAATTGCTCATCCATATGTCTGTAGGTTTAGCATCTATTTTGGTAATTTGGAAGAAAGGTTACCCAGAGGGTGTTGCCCATTTGTACTTCATGTTTCTTGCTTGATTATCCATGAATACCATGCATATGTGGCCGTGAGCTTTTTTAAGCCAATCGTCTCTAGCAGCTTGACCGTAGACTGTTCCAAAAGGAAGAGAAGTTCCCAGCAGCACTCTGTGTAACATTAAAATACATAAACAAAATGACCTCTACTCATTACAGTGGAATTGCTCAACAAAAGACTACCCAATTGAATGAATGAATGGCCGAGATTTGTATAGTGTGCAGCTACTCCGCCCAGAGTGTCCTGGCGCTGATAGTTCACATGTGCAAACCCTACATAGACTTAGTTTTTAAATAGCCATGTTTTCAGTTGTTTTTTAAAGTGGGAGAGCACTGTTAGTAATCTCATTGCGGCCGGCAGTTTATTCCAAATGTGGGCTCCCAAAAAAGCCAAAAGATCTGCCGCCTTTTGCGTGCCAGAGGAGCTTTGGGGATGCAAGCCAGGTTGGCGGTGGACAATCTGAGTGTCCTGGATGGCACATAACAGCTGACTCGTTTTCTGAGATAGGCGGACCCTGTGGCATGGAAGGCTTTGAAAAAGATAACCAGAGCCTTACATTTTATTCTTTCCCTAACTGGGAGCCTGTGTAGGGGCTTTAGATTGGGGAGGGGGGGGGGGGGGATATGTGATTTGGTCTTCAGTTTAAGAATCGCCCTTGCCACTGAATTTTGTACTACCTGGAAACGCTCGAGCAGGTAGTCTGGCAAACTCAGATATAGGGCATTAGTGTAGTCCAGTCTTTACGTGATCAAGGCCTGAACCGCTGTCCTCCTGGAATCCTGGAGGAGAAGCGACAGAAATGTATTTAGCATCCGTAGTAGTCCAAAGCAGGTTCCTACTGGGGCTTGAACTTGGGACCGCATGGAGAGACTGTTGTCAATATAGATGCCCAGATTTTTCACTATCGATTGGGCAGTGCTGGGGGGAGGTCTGACGGCCACCACTGAACACTGAATCCAACTGTCCTCCACGGATTGGCCGCTGAATATGATCTCGTTTTTTTGTCAGGCTTACATTTAAGCTGATTCTGCTTCAGCCACTTAACATTGGTGAGGCAGGATCTAATTGCATCCCCTTTAAAATCCTCTACTTTCTTACATGAAAAAATTAGCTGAATATCATCCGCATAGGAGACTTTTTTTGCGCCATGTGTCTCTGCTAATGATGCTAGTTGTGACATGTACAGATCGAATAAGGTAGGACTTAAAGCAGAGCCCTGCGGTACACCCGCCGTTATGCTTGGCATTGTCGCTGAGAATGGGGGGTCCAGATAATCTTTTCCCTATTTTCCAAAGGATGTAATCCAGACCAAAGCATTCCTTTCCATGCCCATGTTAGTTAGTCTGTTTAAGAGCATCCCATGGGGCACCGTATTGAATGCTGCCGACAGATCTAACAAGATCAATATTGCTCTTCCCCCATCCTCCAGCTGATCTAAGGTGTTCAGTAACTTCCAGCAGGCCAGACTCGGTGTTATAGTTATCCCTAAACCCTGGTTGTGTGGGGTGCAGCAGATTGTGTACCTCCATATACTCCGTAAGTACATTATTAATATGTTTCTCCACCACTCAGGCAAAAGCGAGAAGAAAGGAAATGGGTCTATAGTTGGTTGGAGTGTTGGGGGTCTGTGTTAGGTTTCTTCAGGAGAGGTAGGATTTTCGCCTGCTTCCAGATAGATGTCATGATGCTCGTTACAAGCGAGGAGTTGAGAACCGTGTTGACTGGCGCGCTCAAGGTGGCAGGCATCAGTAGGTGATCCAGACTTGAGGCCCAAGAGATACGTGAGTGAGTCTTCAAGTTTGATGGCAGGGATTTGTGATAGTGGTGGCCTTTGTAAAAGTACCTCCGAGGAGGAGCACGGAAGGACGCATCCCACCTGAGCGTAGTGGGAGGGTGTAATTTCTTCCGCCTCCAAGGAAAGTGACTTTTGAATCCCCGTTATTTTATCATAGAAGAAGCCAGCCACCTGCTTTGCCCAATTGGCTGATGACGGTGCTACTTTGATCTCTGCTTTCGGGCTGTGAATAATTTAACGATTTAAACATTGTCCTTACCTCTGTTAGTATTTGCAATTCTATTTTCCAAATAGCTCCTTTTGGGCCCTCCTTGCTAGTTTATAGTGTGCTTTCAGCACTGCCTTATAAGTATTTCTGTCCTCTACAAGATACTGGCTGCACCATTTTCTTTCACATTTTTTACAATTACTTTTGCTGGATCTCAGCGATTCGTCGAACCACTGAGCCGAATGTCCGTTTCTCTTAGAGGTACGTTTGGTCATAGGAGCAGCTGCCTCAATGTTCATTCTCAACCAATCTTCTACCAAGTGGGTGTCTGTTTCAGGGTTGCCCATCAGAGAGGGGGCAGAGGAGTTTAGCACACACTTAAGGGAAGGAGTATCTATTTAAGGTTAGCTCTATAAATAAGCGCTACCTTTGCCTCCACTAACAGGTTAGACTTCCCTATGACTGGAATCCGAAAGTTTACCAGGAAGTGGTCTGACCAAATTAACTGTCTTGGAGGATCCACCACCACCTGTATGTCACAGAAAATTTGGTCTAATGTGTGTCCAAATTTGTGGGTAGGACCTGAGACAAAAGGTATGAAATTGCAGCTTGCCGTGATCTCTAACAAGGCCCTCACCTAGGAGTCCGAAGGCTTGTCAAAATGCAAGTTCAGGTCACTTAGAATGAGAAGGTGCAGTATCTCTCCCAGCCCCGCGATTTACGCTGAACCTAACAGGCACACCTTTGCCCTACCTGGGCTGCAACCCTCAGCTTCCGTCCTTGCCAGCAGTCTCCCCCCGCCGCCACAGCCTTCTCCATCCTTGTGTGGCCGCCGTGCGGGGGAGACTTCAATTCCCAGGGGGCATAGGGGCAGGCAAGCAGACGCTCCACCGGACATCCGCGCCTGGAGGCGCTTGAAAAGAAAGACTCTTTGCGGCATAGCGGGAGTATCTCTCCCAACCCCGCGATTTACGCTGAACCTAACAGGCACACCTTTGCCCTACCTGGGCTGCAACCCTCAGCTTCCGTCCTTGCCAGCAGTCTCCCCCCGCCGCCACACGCCGTGCGGGGGAGACTTCAATTCCCAGGGGGCATAGCGGCAGGCAGGCAGCCGCTCCACCGGACAGCCGCGCCTGGAGGTGCTTGAAAAGAAAGACTCTTTCCGGTGTCGCGGGACGCGCGTCGGACTGCGCCGGGCTAAGCCCGGGCAACGGGCGGGCCCTCTTAGGCCCTCCGAGGCCAGAGGAGGCCCGGCTGGGCTGGTCCTTATCGCCCGTACATGACGGACATTTGAACAGAGGACGATAAGTAATTTATAGCCTTTATTGTATACGGTCTATTTTGCAATATTCGTTTTAAAATGTCTAAAGGTCAAATTTCAAGAAGGAAGTCCCAGGCAGCCGGTAGTCTGATAGGCTATCGCTGAAAAAACCCTTTCATCCGAATTACTTTCAAATAAACGATCATCCTTAGGTTCTATTCAGTTATCCACTACTCCTCCAACACCATGCACAGTCAACATCGTTACGGAAGACCCAGGGATTCCCTTACTCCTTCAAGATAGCCCCGCTCAAACACAACCTTCACAGGGGGACACTATTACCACAATTAATCTTGACCATTCGTCTAATTTATCAAATGAGGATTACCCTCCTTTACCACCTCCGGGCAATAAATCTGGCCCAATCCATCAACCGTTGAGGGCAGCCCCATTGCATACTGCCAAAAATAACAGTGAACACTACATAGATTTACCCCCAGAAGCAGAAAGGTAGTATAGAACCCCATGCCAATCTTAAAAACAAAGTCATTCATTGGCTGTGTACTAACAGACCTCTTCCACCAAATATAAATGGTGAGATAGTGTCTGTTAGACGACGCAACTGGGTGGGCCCCCGCCCAAAAGATATTGAGGGGGATGTTGTGATAATCAATTTCAGGGACCATAGAGTTGTCACTCATATCACTGACTGGTTTCCAGGGAGAGGGGAAGGGGCATTTCACCCCGCGATCTGAGCTATTTCTATCCTAAAGCTCTCCTGACCCACCCAAAATTTCCACCATTACCTGAAACTTTCAACACCTCACAATTTCCCAGTTGTAATACTCAAAATCTAACAGCGAGACCTTATATAACTAAACTCCCTCATTCTTCCCACCTAAACGTACTTATAAGCTCCCCTCTTCTCATTTTGACAGGCATCAATACACAAATTACAACGAGCGATGGAGTATTCCACTATGTAACCCTTATATCAAGTTTAGAGGACCTGGATTGACAGCTGATAGTTGCACAGCGGCTTGACCGATTAGTTCTTTCTCCTGGGTCTCTCGAATATCAAAATGGGCACGGGCGCGATCTATCTCTTGATAGTCCCAGCAATACTATTTTAATTAGTGAACCCATCGAACCAATTGTAACAGGAAGGTCTCCTCCTATGTTTCATGGGAGACAAACTATACAATCACCGGATGCCAGGGCACAGTTGGACCCTTTATACTCCATACCGCCTCCCACTCCTAGGGAAAAGGAAATTAGAGATGCTGTGACACACAAGGTACCCAGTTCTTTTATTCTGTCCCATTCATTCTGGTCTTGGAATGTGGCAGGTTTGGTAAATAAACTTGGACAACAGTCTTGGTGTATTTTTCAGCCAAGTCCCGCCATCTTGTGCCTACAGGAAACTTGGACTTTAGATCCTGCACACTTATTGGGGTATCGGACTTTCTACTCATCAGCGTTACCAACCCCCCATGGCAGGAATAGTGCGGGCTTATGTATATATCTTAGCACTGTGAGTGGGCTTACTGTTCTAAACTACTTTTTGACTGAAAACTACCAGATTCTAATTCTTAGATGGGGCATTTCCGTTAACATGATTTTAATCAACTTTTACAACAATGTGTTTATTGATAATTTGGATAGAGTCACAAATAATCTGTTGTGTGATGTTTCCTCCATAAAAGAAAGAACAGGGGGCGAGTTCTTCCTGGTCTGGGTGGGTGATTTTAACTGCAATATTTGTCAGGATGGCCCGAAGGGCTTGTGCGGCCTCGGAAACCCTACTGACGATAACCCGAGTCACTTTGCCCATTCTAGGCAGGGCGACATTTTGAATAATCTGTTGTTCTATTTTAATCTTACATTCATCAATGAATTATGCTCGCCAATAATACAGTTCCAGCCAACTTATCATGGCAGAGGGTGCAATTCTATAATTGACTTCACCCTCTTTTCTAAAATGTACACCACTTTAATAACTTCATGGGAGACGCTAGATGTTATCATGGAGACCACTACCCAATTTCTTTCTCCATAAAAAAGGTGGAACCAGAGCAGCCACGGAGAGAAAATAGTACTCTTTACCAAAAACCGATCACCCTTGCTCGCAAAAACGGCTATACCCTTAAATGGGATAAGGTCTACCCTGTGGGACTATTAACAAACTTACTATCGAAAATGAGGGAGGAAATACACATCTGCCTCTCCCCCAGTGACGACCCTTTCATAATTTTGGATTCTTTTTCAAAAATTCAATTAACTCTAAAACAACTACTGACTAGATACCATAGCCCAGATTCGAACCAGCCAATTACTGCACTATTGCTTTAAAAACCTTAAAAAAGGCCCTCCACGCTACACCTAGATCCCTATCTGAGATTCGAGAAGCTAGACAAACCTATCGTCTAGTACTGAAAAACAGGGAGAAATCATTGAAAAAAGAAGCATGGCAGGCTTTAATTACCGCCTCCAAAAATAGGGACTCTACCTCATTCTGGAAGGTGGTTAATGCTCCTATTTTCCGTGACAAAAATAACACAGCAGCGATAGACATTGGTATAAATGGTGAAGATTGGGTCACTCACTTCGAACATCATTATGATAATGAATCTTCTTCCACATCAGTACCTTTCGCCCCTATTACTACATCCGGAAACATGGGAAGTGCTTGCAAGGGAGCTTTCCCTTTGGGAATTTCCTTTACTTGTGATGAGGTTAAAATGGCAATAAGGGAGAGCCCCTTGGGCAAGGTGCCCGGCCCAAATGGTATACCAATTGATGTCTTCGAACATGAAATCGACCTCTGGGCCCCACTTTTAACTAACGTTATGAACAGTGCAAACTCGGTTGGCTAATATCAACTTGAACTGTGGCCATAGTGGTTCCGATCTTCAAAAAGGGTAACAGACAAGATCCAACCTGTTATCGGCCTATTTCCCTTCTAGATGCCCTAATGAAGGTGGCCGGTCGCATCATTTTAAAGCGAATCCAACTGTGGGCCGAGGAAGGCAACATTATATCTAACTTCCAGTATGGCTTCCACACCGGCTTGGGAACAATAGAGCAGAGTTTAAATTGTATCTTTTAATTTCTAAGTACACCCAGGCCAGAAAAGGGAATCTTTTTATTACTTTCATAGACCTGAGCTCTGCTTTCGATTGTGTGGACCACAACCAACTTTGGTCCACACTATCTGACTTGGGCATTGATGTAACAATCTTAAATTTTATCTAGGAATTATATAGGGGCGCTGGGGCCAGGGTGCGTTTTGGCAAGCAGGGGGAGTGCTCGTCAAAATTTTCCATCAAGAGGGGAGTGAGACAGGGGTGCATTCTCGCACCCCTGTTATTCACGTTATATATATAAACTCTATCGGCGATCACCTTAAGGGTTTCCCCTACGACTACCCTTCATCTCAGGGCCACCCTGTCCCCATACACTTATACGCTGACGATGCGGCCATTATGTCACAAACCAGGCTGGGTCTCCAGAGGGCGGTCACAAAATGTAATACCTATATGAGAGATAAGGGGCTGAAAGTCAACACCACCAAAACATATACTACGGCTTGTGGGCATGGCACCAAGAAAGTACCCTGTCCCATATATCTTGAGGGTAGGAGAATAGAGACTACTGATCACTTTCCTTATCTTGGAATATCCTTTGATAGGAAAGGCACCTGGCATACAGCAGTTAAAGCGAGAAAATTAGCCTTCTTGAGAGCGGTCGGTGCACTGCATAACTTTGCGGCAAAACTTGGCGGTAGACCCGTCAAGGAACTAATAACAATATATAAGGCAAAAGGTATATCTACGGCCACCTATGGATCAGGTATCTGGGGCATCGAAAACATAACATCTATTCAATTAATTGAAAATCAGTACCTCAGATATCTGTTGGGGGGCCCCTAAATCCTCAGCAAATTACTTTACCCACCTGGAATTAGGTATGCCTTTTATTTCTGACACCATAAAAATTGCACCTATCCTTTTATGGCATAAGGTGTGGGTCACTCCGGAGACAGTTTTTGACCGCAAATTAATCTCGGACTGTCTCACCCTGGATGGCGTCAGAAACATTAAATGGTTGTCCCATGTGCAAGCTCTGATGACCGAGCTTGGCCATCCTGAGTTTTTCTCTAGACCATCTAGCATGGAAATGTTTCCCAGAAAATCATTGAAACAATTGGCCATGACTCATCTGGCCAACAAAGGATGGTCTATAGAAAAACACAAAAACGCAGTTTTGGCCTTTCAGGAAATCACTATTAATCCAGGGCCCCAATCGTACCTCGTAAGTGACCTAACCTGCTACTCAATAATGTTATTAACACGCTTCAGGTTTGGAACTTTCTTCCGCATTGTTACTTTTCCATCTTGTAATAATTGGTCGAGGGATTTGCCTACTTGCCCTTGTGATGATTTATCCCCCCAATCAAATTTGCATTGTATTTTATTTTGTAAATATTATACTGTTCCACGGAGGATTATTCTGAAACCAATCCTTAAAGCGTGGGGCCACCGCTCCTGCAGACTAGCCTATGTTAGATTGCAACAGCTGGAAAATGATTTTGTGGCTCAAACCATATCCAGTTTTTAAAACTATTGATTAAGTTCAGAAACTCTATGTAAAGCACTTTAATCCTGTACTTACTAGTACTTATATAGCTTTTAATGTACCTGTTTTTATCAAATCGGATTTGTTCGCTCTCTAAAAACAATGATTTTGAATCTTTCTGTACCTTTGTGATACTTTGTGACTGTATGTTTCTTTTTTAACTTGTATGCGTTTATGAATTCATTTCTGAATATCGAATAAAGCTTTTTGAATTAGAATTTTTTTTGAGAAGGTGCTTATATTTTAGGGCAAGTGAGGTGATGCATTCATGCAGAGAATTAATACAATTTCCTACTGCACCCGGTTGTCTGTAGATAAGCATTCCCCTGGTGCATTGGTGTGGTGAGACCACGCAACAAAACCCTAGACAGTAGGCACCCTCTACCTGGTCAAGTAGAATAGGGGAGAATGCTAGTTCCTACGTGTAGACCACGGCGATTCTCCCCCCCCACCTCCCCCCCCCCCCTCTGATCCCAGCCTGCCTATCCATTGTCAGGATTTTATAGTCATCAGGAATGGCCGATGCAATTGTTGGATTGGACGAGTCTGAAACCCATGTTTCGGTGAGAAACAAGAAGTCGGGAAGTTTGTCATGGACTTGTGCTTCATGCTTTTGGAGGGAGCGAGTATTGAGAAGTGCCGCTTTGACTTGTTTTCCCAGACTGCCTGCGCTAGTGCTTATTTCCCTCTGGAGTAGTGACAATTGCACATTCTACCCCCTTACCCCACCCCCCTCCATTGCCCGGAATCCAACTACAACACTGGCAAACACTGCCTGCCACAATATGCCTACATTTGTGGAAGTTGCCTAGGTCCTGTAGTGCTTCACAAGTGTAACTAAGGATAATTCTCGACTCAACAGAGCAACAGGCAGTATGGATTTTGCCCGACGCCTCCGGCGTGCAGGCGGGCTTGCCTTAGGCAGGATTGCATTACAAAACTGCCAACCAAGATGGTTGCTTCCTATGTCCTGTACTCAAGAAAATGTGTATGCAGTGCAGTCATACATTTGTCCACCAAAGATCACCTTTCAAGCAACAAGCACCCACCTTAAACAATTCATTAGTAAAAAAATAAAGGCACTAGATCTACATCTCTACCCATCTCGCCTGTCCAAGGGCACGGAGGGCTTCTCAGATTCCATGACAGTAGCTGACTGTAAAGGAGGAAGAAATCTACACTGTGGACCCCCAAATGCAGAAGTTGTGTGAACTTCCAGTTGGTGATAAATAGGAATAGCGTGCACCTACTTTTATTCCTCCACCCCACAGATTAGAGATCGTCTGCTGCCAAGCCTGGTGGTGGCAAGCTTGCCCATGCTTAATCCAGAGTGGGGACTGTGTCAAACAGTGACAGTGCCCTTCTGAATTGGCAAGCTGCATTAACAGCTTCAACAGAGATGCAAACAGTGGCTCACCACACCCATTGATTTTGTAGCAGAGATGGCGAAGTGCAAGGAGATGGTCGGTTGCAGCATCTAGGGAGCTGGCCTAGGACTCTCCCTTCAGAGCCCTTAGGAGAAGACATAGATGCTAACTGGTCATCGAGATTCTGGTCCCAAATTGGCACCGTCTTGGCCAGCATAAGAAAGGTACTTTTGACTTAGAGAGACACTTGCTCAGTCTTGAGCATTTACCAAACTCACCACCTCGTTGACTTTAGCCATAGCTGGGAGAAGGTTATATTTGTTAATATTTGGCTAATGACTTACTTAAGGAGTAATCTTGGCCCCTGTGCTGTTTTTTAAATGCTTTTGGTTGACCTGAGAATAATCAAATTGTTTTAATCTCATGTCAATTTGTTTTTTTCCGACTGTAGATGTCCGTGTTGCTTCATTGCCTTAGATGTGTGAGACCCTTATACTGTTTTGTTTTTTTTCTTTATCTAAGCTTCTTCATACACTTCCCCATTCCCCCTATGTCACCTTTAAAGAAGTGGAAGATCAACAGAATTCTTGTGCCACAAAGATGCCTCATCAATATGGTACTCTCACTGCAGCCACACAAGGCTGTCTGAGCTATTCAAAACTGTACACACTGATGACAAAGAACCCAACATCAAACAAGTGGTCAAGGAACTAGAGACAAATACTTTACTGGAGGATTAACAGGAGTGGAACGAGCAGTGACAAATTTGAAATCCCAAACTAGGATATTGTTGTTAGGAGCTGGGACAGATTTCCCTGGAGGGCATTTGCATTTGAAAAATAAATGTGCACTTCAGTGTATATAGTAGATTAATGCTAAACAGAGGTTTTGGACAGTTTGAAATGGGGTGCTCAATTTGTGAGGGTAGTATTAGTCATTTTAAGGTCATCTTATGTCTGCGTCAGAGACCTTCAAAGTGCAATCAAACCCTAATATTTTTTTTTGGATAATCTGTGGTTCTTCCTGGGGAATCTAAGTTAGATTGCATTGATACAGACTACAATAATGTTTTTGAAATGGTGAATGGCAGGAGTTTCAGCGTCTGCCCCTGTAACAGTGTGCCAGTCACGTCACTGAGATGGGTTTCGGGTTGGAAAATACACACATGTTCCTTAATTCCTCCAAGGCCCTAGCTCTTTGTAATCTCAACATTTGGGTATCCCAGCCAGTAATCTGTATCCTGCTGATGCAATCTGCCATTCACTTCGTTGTAAGACAGTCATCCACATAATTATAGCCATGCATATTGAGTCCCATGCTCAAGTCCTCCTCCGGTAAAACTGCAATCTTAAACATACGGTAAAACTGCAATCTTAAACATACGAAACACACAGCCATTGATTTTTTATAGTAATAGACTATACCAAGTGATCAAATCTCCACCTATTTCCATGAGAAAATCTCGAACATTTACTCGGCCCTTAATCATGATTTAGGGCCCCCCTCTGACCTGGAGACTTTTTCACCAGCTGCAAGCTCCGTTAAACTGCAGGGTGGTTATTTTACTAACTTCCCCCTGCTTACATCAGAACAAAGGAATCTGCTTCTGGACAACCTGAAGTCAGGATCTCCTCTTGACCCCTGCCCTCAAAAAAATGTTAAGGAATGCAGGGATGTCCTACTTCCCCCCTTTCTAGAGGTGATCAATCAGGCAATCCTTGAGGGAGTCTACCCGAAGCCCTGGAAACTCGCCATTGTTAAGCCCCTCCTTAAAAACCCCACGTTAGACCCTGGCATTCTTAAGAACTTCCGCCCCATCTCCCTGCCCCCGCGAAAATACTGGAAACCCACCTAAATATCCATCTGAGTGCCTTTTTAGATCACGCCAGCCTTCTTGACCCGTCTCAACACTGTTTTCGTAAAGCCCATAGCACAGAGTCCGCCCTGACAGTCGTCGCTAATAACATTTGTGCGAAGGTCGAAAGTGGCCAGACTACCTTGCTGGTCCTGCTCGACCTCACCGCCGCATTCGACACTCTGTCCCCTGCCATTCTGGCTGGACGTCTGCGGGAAATAGGAGTGGACGGACCGGCGCTTTGCCTTTTAACATCTTTTCTAACTCAGCGCAAACAAAGGGTCAAGTTGGGCGACCACCTCTCCCCTGTCAAGCTGTACAGTGTGGGGTTCCTCAGGGCTCGTCCCTGAGCCCCACGCTCTTCAATATATATGTAACACCTTTGGCCGGGCTTGTCAGATCCTTTGGTCTGGAAGTTGTATCCTACGCTGACGACACCCAGATCATGGTTTCCATCTCACATACCGCTGACATCACTGCCCTTAATTTTAAAGCCTGTATGACGGCAGTCGCGGAGTGGATGGTAAGAAACTACCTCAAACTTAACGGGGAAAAAACGGAGGTGATCATTTTTGGAGGAAAGCAGGAGACTTGGTCTGCGGACTGGTAGCCCTCTGCTCTCGGTGCCTGCCCCACAGCCACTCAGTCCGCTCGGAATCTGGGCGTTATCTTTGACTCCTCGCTTTCCTTGGACAAGCAGTTCAGCAGGACGGCCTCAACCTGGTGCGGGGTTCTGCGAATCCTGAGGAAAATCGCACATTACCTGTCAATCGAAGCCCGTAAACAGGTCACGGTAGCCCTCATAGCCTCCCGCCTGGACTATTGTAATGTACTTTACTTGGGAATTACCTAACAACTTGTCCAGCGTCTCCAAATTGTGCAAAACGCGGCTGCAAAGTTTGTTGTTGATGCTCCTAGGCGTTCATCAGGCTCAGCCATTAGGAAAGATCTGCACTGGCTCCCCATGCAAGCCAGGATTGAATTCAAGGCCTTGTGCCTCACTCATCGTGCCCTTCATGGGCTCAGGGAAGAAGACATCAGTTCCCTTGTGTCCCTCTATGTCCCCAGTAGGGTCCTTCGCTCCGCGAACAAAAACCTTCTTGCTGTTCCCAGAATTCTGAAGGCAAGATGGGGCGGGAGGGCTTTCTTCTCCCTTGTCCCTAGGATGTGGAACGCCCTTCCTGCGGAATGAGAATCCTCTCATTCTCAGTTCTGGAAGGCCTTGAAGACCTGGCTCTTCAGGGAAGCCTACCTCTAGCCGGCATTCCTCCTCTTATCACACTCTTTCCATCTTCAGCACCTTGACGCCTTCAGGCAAAGTTGCGCTATACAAGGCTATAATCATTCATTTATTCATTCATTCATTCATTATTCATTCATTCATTCATTCATTCATTCATACCATGAGCAAATTGAAAACAAAAAGGCTGCTGAACGCAATAAGTACTAAAAAGACAAAGTATTGCTATGAGTTCCATTTAAATCCTTACTTCCATAATTATTTCATCATTGAGTGCTGACTTTGATGTTCCATCATTATTGATGTTACTGATGTTGTTTTTTGATTTTGATGATCATGTCAACTGTAAAGTCATGATCAATGAACGGCAGGTGTAGAACCTAAGGTTAGATTTGTTATGAGAGTTTGTGCTGTCAAGGCACTTGTGGGGACATAGACGGGCATAACTTTTTGCCAGGCTCCGAGTCCAGCTTAGAAGCCGCAGGGCATATCCATCAAGCACCCATGACCATGGTACTGACTTTACACCCAAACCTAGCAAATGCTAGGTCAAAGTTACTGCTTGCAGATGCCCTCGCCGAACCTAGGTAGTAAGCTGGAGCCCAGTCCAGAGTCAGGGAGAAAAGTCCAAGCCCAGTGAACAAGAGGCCCAGCTCCAGTTACTGGTGCCCGCATCACACTTTTTGGAGACTTTCATATCCGTTATAAAATGATGGTTGATTCCAGTGAGAGAGCAGTTAGACATCATAGCCCCCAGTCTGCATGTTGCACAATTGGAATCCATGTTTGCAGCACCATGGATGTTGGAGCTACCTGATCCTACACAATCTTACTATTGTTGAGCATATGGAAAGATAACTCGGACATCTGACACTGGAGCAAGGAGTGGCTGCAGGTGTTGTGGCTTATGCGCTGGAATGCCATTTTATTATTTCTTCAATGCCGGAGTCGGCGACCACGCTGTGTGGAGTCAATATTTATATATCTGCTTTGAGAGAGGAATATTGTTATCCCTCAGAGGGGAATTATAGCGTTAGTGACTGAGGTGCATCGTTTTATGGTGCCTAGACATTAGGTGCATATTTTAATGGTGTCTAGACATAAGGTGCATGTTTTAATGGTGTCTAGACATGAGGTGCATGTTTTAATGGTGTCTAGATGTAAGGTGCATGTTTTTATGGTGTCTAGACATGAGGTGCATGTTTTTATGGTGTCTAGACATGAGGTTTATGTTTTAATGGTGTCTAGACATGAGGTGCATGTTTTAATGGTGTCTAGACATGAGGTGCATGTTTTTATGGTGTCTAGACATGAGGTGCATGTTTTTTGATGTCTTGACATAACTACACAGGAGTAAGAGTAGATTGAGGCTGCTAATGCAGTGAATGTGACCTTACAGGACTTAACTAGTACCCACTACACCGTCTAAAGCACATTGCATCATTGAGTACAGCTTCTTCAAATTTGGGTTTGAAACCCCCCTGCATCCCAAGAAGTATAGCCGTTCTAAAGTTAGTATTCTCTTGTACGAGATGCCAACGGATGAGTCCCATTTCGTTCGTACCTGCAGTTGTGTACTTCATGCAAACTGGACTAAGCATAGTTTCAAGGGGTGTGCCGATTACGTCAACAATGAGGCATCCTTTCTAACTTGGGTTGGCAGGATTTTCTTCACACGGTGAATCTATAATACTTAAGTATGCTGTTAGATGGTGTGATAACGTTTGGTCACACAGGGTCACACTTTAGAAACCGATAAATTACAGACAAATAGCAAGATAGTAGTGTATTTCAGCCAATGTCTTGACACTGCACAACACTTTCGATCGATGTGTCAGAATACTTGAAGGCCTGTGTTTGCCAGGGCTTTGTCTTTCCATAGGTAGTGACCGCACTGGACACCTTCTGGTAGCAGAGGACAAGCAAAACCTAAACAGCTGCTCATACCTCCGCATGTTCTTCTCAGGGAAAGCTGCTTTCATACTCCCCCCGAGCATGTTCTGCTGTGAAGAGCAGGTTGGGGGAGTGAGAAAGGGTAACCTTGGACTAGGGGTTCTGCAGATCATCAAAAAGGATACAGTGTTTTAAGAGATTTCTTTCAACCTGCCCCTGTGCCCCCACAACCAAATCTAAGAGCAGAAACACACAGCGATATCTTTTAGAGGAAGTTTCATAAATGTTGTAAGACATTTTCAGACTCTGAGTGGACCTTTCGTGAAAATGTGGCATGACATACTTACCCACGTCTATGTTTCAGATTAGGAGGTAATGCTATCCCCCACTTTCAACAGCAGCCATTCTATCCTTTAGTCAGCAAAAATGCACTTTGTTCCATTTCCCTATGTCCGTTCCAGTGCCTGGCCATTCCGATATATGCTCGGGTACGACAGCTGTTGTACTTCAGCCAGTAATTAATTGTACATACTGGAATGTTAATAACATTGTTTTACTTACCTGGCTGTGGACGAGTCCCCTTTGGCAGGTGGGTGGGTGGAATTTAAAGTTTTAACCTGATTACATCACATATTTAGTGTTCTTACCTTTAAAGTAATATTTTTCAGCAATATATTTCAGCTTCTAGTTACAAGCTTGCTATCATGTTCTCTCTATTCCTGATTTATTCTCCCAATCTCGGCAAAGTGATTTCAGTTCACCTCTCAATACTGCACGCCATGGTTCTGTCCTGGCTTTATATTTCCTTGGTTTAGGCCTGCACCTCTGATTTAGAGTACTCGTTTGCATGCGCCCAGTTTGCCAATAATCTTCGCTATTTCTGTTCTCCACTATTTTCACACACTCCTGTTGCACTTTTCCCTTTCTCCTTATGGCCACCCAACTATCCATACATTTCTTCTCTGTTAGCATTGTTGGTGGTCTGAACAGAGATGTGAATAGGCGCAGATTCCAATTTTTACTATGTCATTAAAGGCATGATCCATGGCTCCCAAACCTTTATATATTGCGTAGTTATTGACTTGTGTCCCCAGGGCTGCCAAGCTAATATTTTTGATGTATGCTAACTTAATGTATACAAGTGTTTAATTCATGTGCACAATTAAACATATTGTAACAAAGTTTTTTTGGTAAAAATGCTCTAAATATAATACTTTCTTTTGTGTCTTTTCTTTTGAAGCAACTTGACGCACAGCAGGCGGGTCCCAAAGATTGGACCATACCCAGATTACTCCTCCTCATCTTATATCGAGGACTCCATGCTCCACGCTGACAGCATTGTAAAGAACATTTCCTCTGAACATTCGGTGTCCAGCACACCCTCTACTGCAGGGGAAAAGAATCGAAATTCCATAAACTATGAGCGTCAACAAGCACAGGCTCGTATCCCCAGCCCAGAGACCAGTGTAACAAGCTTATCTACCAACACTACAACCACCAACACAACAGGTCTTTCACCAAGCACAGGGATGACCACCATATCTGAGATGCACTACTCTGAAGAAGCCATCCCCCATGCTACTAACATGCTCCAGTCTAGGGGTCCAACCCCAGTTTGTCTTCAGCTTACAGAAGAGGACCTTGAGACAAACAAGCTGGACCCAAAAGAAGTGGACAAGAACCTGAAAGAGAGCTCTGATGAGAATTTGATGGAACACTCTCTTAAGCAGTTCAGTGGGCCAGACCCAATCAGCACTACCAGCTCCAGCTTGCTTTATCCCTTAATAAAGTTAGCTGTAGATGGCACTGGCCAGCAGGACTTCACACAAACTGTAAATGGCCAAGCATGCTTGATTCCAGATGTCCCGTCAGCTCAAATGTATACCCTGCCGAAGCAGCAAAACCTTCCTAAAAGGCCTACCAGCCTACCCTTGAACACCAAAAACTCAAAGGAGTCAAGGCTTAAATTTGGCAGCAAGCACAAATCTAACCTGAAACAAGTGGAGACTGGAGTTGCCAAGCTGAACACAATCAATGCTGCAGAACCCCATGTAGTGACTGTCACCACAAACGGAGTGGCAGGCAGAATCCACAATGTAAATTCGCATGCCTCAGTAGCCCAGTACACCAACAGTGCAGTGGCAGTGGGCCAAACTAATAACACTGCTGCAAACCGAGGTCCAGAAATGTTGCAGAATCAATTTAGTGGCGAGGACAGCCGGCTGAATATTAATTCAAGCCCTGATGAGCATGAGCCTTTACTTAGAAGGGAGCAGCAGGTGGGCCACGATGAGGGTGTTCTGGATCGTTTAGGGGACAGAAGGGAACGTCCTTTGGACAACATCAGAACAAATTCCAATAACAACAACAGTAATTCATGTCCAATTCAAGAACTCGCTGCTCCTGCAGTACAGAACATTACACCCGAATTAAGGCAGTGTCCGACAAGAAGAGCAAGGAGGCCAAATTCACTGGATTTATCGGCTACCAACATATTGGATAGCAATATTATGCAGTGTAAGTGCAAGTGTTGCTAGAGGAAATCATGGTTTGTCTTTCACAGTACATAGCTGGTAAAATGCCATTGAGGTTTTCTGATATAGTATGATACATTATGAGGTTAATGGATGTGCCTTTGTTGACTTGGTTGGGTGACATAACTAAGGTTGAGAGAATGATTTGACATTAAACCTTAGCATCTGTAATAGATACTTTAAATGTTTTAGTTATTTACTTATAATCTTGTGAGAACCACGGGGATATGCTTAAACAACTGTTTTATGTGTTTTTTGCATCTTGAGAATTATTCTCATGATCCTAAATGAGTAATTCTGGAAGCCGGATTTTAACTAAGTGCTAAATCTATCACAGAACATTAAGCACATAGAGAGTGAGCCATATCCTACATATTACATTTTAGCAGTTTAGGCTGCTCTTGTTTGTGTGGTGGTGCAATATAAATGTTTTGCCTTTTTGAAAAGGTAAGTGTTAAAACTAGAAGTCATACATTGCTTTTGCTCACCTACCATTACCTTCCTACCTAGTTGTGCATGAAGGCAATTTCCTCGTAGAATGATGGAGGGCACCACACTTGGTCACTCTTTTTCGGAGCGTGCTATGTTGCGAATCTGTTTTCAGTTATATTGCTTGCACGTGGCAAATTTTAGCTGATTGGAGAGATGGAAAAGTTCATTTTGAAATGAACATGTCCTTCAACATTCTTTCCCATTAGCAGTAGCAAATGTGAACTTGACAGTATCTCCTACTACCGCACAGTTGCTCATATGCAGGCTCGGGCCGTGCAGGTAAGAGAAGTGGGGAGGGGGTTGAGAGATTCGACATGTGACTATGAGGGAAACTTAAATAAAAATAAGAAATCTATGGTTTTCTTTTTAATTTTTTTAATTTAAGTTGTCATCGGAATCCCCCTCCACCCCACCGTTTTTGACTGCACGGGCTGCGCCTGCTCATATGCAACCTGCATTACATCTATGGGAACATGACTACACATGTGTCAATCTATTTGCTGCTGTTGTAAAAGTTTCTGTGTTCCTTTACAGTCATAGGTAGTCGAAACAGATCTGCTAGAGACTTATAGCCTCACCTTTGGAATATTTCCTAGTCGTTAGATTGGATCCCAAACTTTTTAGTAGTCATGCTGGGTGTCTGTTTCCGTTGTGTAATCCCTACTCACACATAGGATCTGCACGTTTCGATTACATGAACAAGGGGATTGGTGTCCAGACTGATTCCAGACACCCCTACAGGATATGTTAACCTTTAGACCAGCTAGCTTACAGTGTCACTATAACCCTCTAATTTTACTAAGGAGCAAATAGTTTCTGAACATGACAACCCTTGATCCTTCCGAGAACGTGGAAACAGTACAGCCTTTTCGCTCAGGCACTCGTGCTCACTCTGTCTCAGAGAGATACACAGAATAAACGATGGGGACGTTTTCAATAAGTATTTATTGAACCAGCGTTATTCTAGTATAAAACATGTTTGCTGCGACAATCATTAGACCGAAACGGATATATAAGATGACAAGCACTCACAGAGTAAATAAGTTAGAATTCTACCATGGTGCTAAAACAGTAAATATGTGCAGGCATATCGATACATGGCAGTAATCTAGTGTCCTCTTACCATGCAATACTATCTAAATGTACCTAAGTGTACCTAGCATGTATATAGGTGTAAAGCATAGAATCCTCTAGGAAAGAGCCAACCCCATTACCTGATGGGAGAGAATGAAGGGACCCCTTTTGACCTCGAGTTGGAACCCCCACAAGGGATGTCAGACCACTGCATGCTGGAGTTTCTGCGTGCAGGAGTTTCAGCATCTTGTCAGCATGAAAGCTTCTCCTCTAGTTGCCCATTAAAGATGTGGTTCTTTTATACCTGAAAAGCTACCTCAGGGGTTCTACCTAGATGTGTAATGGTACCGTGGGTCTGTCATTCAGAAGATGGTAATTCTGCTGTGCATGCCCTAGGCAGGATTTTAAGATATGATACTAAGAATCCTCATGCATAATAGGTTAGGTTATGATCTGGATTTTCAGCCTTGGTCTTGATTTCAGTGTTGTCTGTGCTTAGACTGGTGGGATTGATGACCTTTTTCATCCTACTGGTCGATCACAACAGGTGACATTTATGGACTTTTCAGTGGGTTTATTAATGTCTATTGGGCCCTACACTAAGGGGTCCGATAAGCCCATGTTTGGGTTTTGGAGGAGATGGCAAAAGATCTGAAGTGGTTGTTACTGGACCGCGGTTGGTTCTGCGAAAGACCTTTCTCCCTTCCCCACCCAGATTTGACTGTGATTACAATGCTTCGCTTCTGGGTTGGGGCAGCTATGTGGGAGAGGTGGAGAACAAAGGCCCTCTGGTCCCCGGGATAGCCCCAGCTCCATATCAGCCTTCTGAAGCTGAGGGCCTTCAGCTTAGCATTGAAAGCCTTCCTTCCTTCCTTCCTTCAAGTAGAGGCTGGTACCAGTGCTCATGGACAACACCATCTCCATGTGTTACCACAACAAACTGTGTGGGGCGGTGGTCACTGCCCCTAAGACAGAAGGCTCTGTGCTTCAGAAAATGGCTGAACCGCCACCAAGATATCTTCCTGGTGGTGAACCACCTGCCAGGCTCTTTGAATGCCAGGGCAGGCAAATCCAGCCATCGAAGCAATGATGGGCTACAGATCAATTCAAGTAAAATAAGATTGCCATTTTTTTTATTTTCAAGCTATTTTGGGAATCACGCAAGGTTTGGCAGTTAAAAAGCTCTACATAGGATTTGTCTTCTGTGTAATAGGAGGCTTTTGTAGATAGACTTGCGCACACACTTTTCAATTTTTACCTTCCTCAAAGGGCATGACAGTAGGTCAAAGGTCAACATTTTTAAAACATGGAGTATATTTGCAGTTGTGTTGAATCAAAGTTAAATTGGGTTCTTAAGCATCTGGACCTCCATCATGAAAATGTCTGTAACTTCAAATTGGACCACTGTGTTATTACGAAGATCTAGTGTGAAGAAGCTATGAATAAGTTTTATTCAAACACCAAGGAAGGTTAAGTTCTTGAATTTATGCTTTAAATTCACCCCTCCTGAATTTCAGCTAAAATAAAAACCTCTGCCCTCTCAGTGACACCAATAGCCTTCTATAGTTAAAACTATGAATGGAGCTACATTCTTCTGTGGAAAGGTTTAGGCTTTAAAAAAGAGAACATCATCAAACAACAAATTTCAATGTCATATGATTCCTTTCCCTTGATACATTTTGAAAGACTGGCACCATCAGCCCTAAAAGAACATCATCAACCTTGAGACAGACAACAACCTGTGCTGTCACCAAAACATCTCAATAGCCTTCAAGTGAACATAATGCATCTTTGAACAAAAGATCCCACAAAAACGGGCACTAACTTTCAGTGCCTAAATCTTTCCTAAGATTTCAAACTAACCCAAACTAATTCTGCATAGTATAACTATTGAGACATAAATCCATTTTGGGAAGGCTATTAAAACAGTTTATACTGCTCAAACGGAGCAGTACAAACAGAGAAGAGGTCAAATCCACCACCACTTCTCAAGAGCCAGATACAAGTGACCCTCAGTATAATGTTCACATTGTGCCACTGTACATCCCCAAAGGACTGCATACAGCAGATACACCTGAAAGAGTTTTTGAGTAGTACATGGTAGTTTTGCTATAAGAGGTAATGGTTTAGTCCAATCAAACTTGCATCGCTGGATGAAGAAAGTGCATAAGAAACTCTTACAAGCGACTGCTCTATGGTTTCATGGTACAACCATTGAAACGTTATCAAAGAAGGTCTCTACCTTGCAGTGCCTTCACTGATTTTCAAACAAGCATGTTACAATTTCAATCAGCAATCTGTTTTTTTGGAACACCCAGAATTGAACGTCTGTACACACTTGTGCCCAAAGACTCAGTCTAGATAGGAGAACATGTAGAACTTGATTGTGACTAGTTCTAGAAGAGCATCGTTGTCCCAGGCTCAACTGTAGTTTGCCTGCCAGACATAGAAACAGGAGAAGGAATGTGGCAGATAAAACCCATCTTTTCCATTCGTAGGATCTACATTGATGTTTATAAAGCTTAGAATAATTCCCCATTGCATGCAGCAACAACTGCACTCTACATCATAAGTATATGTCTATATATCAATAAATAAATGCACAGTCCAACATGACCATATGTGGCAGAGCACCCGTTAAAAGCCTATGTTAGGCAAGGTTTTCCAAATTATAGACATTTTTTTAATATCAAGAAACCGTTTTTCAAAACTGCATTGCAGCACCTATGTTACAAGCTGCTGCCAACATGTCTAAAGAATGAGGTAAATCACAGGGTTCATTATAAGAGTTAAAAAGAGGCTTTTTGTCCCTTTAAAGCTGCAGGAACTTCCACTGCCCAGGATGCCAAGTGCTGGCAGTTGCCTTGCGGAATATATGGTTTTTGTCCGGCTCTTATAATTGGAATCCTATAAACACACTGGGTGTTTGCACACTGATTTCTCAGCAAATCTTCTGTAATCATTCACCTTCTTGAGCTTCCACTCTGCATTTGTTTAACAGGCAGCTAAAGACTAAAGCTTTTTCCTTGAAATTTTGAAGAGGTCAAAATACCATGTTATGCTATGTGCTACTCCCAGAGAGCACGGTCACAAAGGTCTCTTGGCGCTTAAGAGTAACACACAGTCTGAGCTTGAGTAGAACAAGGACTGCTTACTCTCATAAGCTTGCTTGAATAATCTAGTCTTGAAAGATTTGCCAAACAATTGGAAATACATTTCATGATGGTGTTTATCCGGTAGAGAGTTCCAGATAGCAGGGGCATTACAGAAAAGGTTTGACCACCCGACCTTCATTTTAGAAATTTGGAGACCATGAGACAATTTGCATGTGTTGACCTTAGGTTATGTGTACGATTATATTTCTTGATTTTTGTTTTCGGCCAAATTTAGAGGGTGACTCATTCAGACTCTTAACCACTATGCAGCACACCTTAAATTGTATGTGCTCCTTTACTGGAAGCCAGTAAAGCTTTTTGTCTTTGAGCAGTATGAGCTTCTAGGAGTTTTGCGAGGAATGGGAGTAAAGAAATGGGTCTGTAATTGTTCAGCACCATTGGATCTTCATCCCGGTCTTCATCAATAGTTTTACTTTCACATGTTTAAAGGCAGTCCGCACAATCCATTGTTGTGGGGATTTACTAGGTGTAATTATCAGGACTATTTGTGCCAGTAAAAAGTTATTTCGAATACCTTGTGGGCAAGGATCCCTCGGTGAACCCTATTTAACTTTAAAGATCAAATCGCCCAATCGAATAGTATCAATTTTAGACAAAACAAGTTTAAGCTATGCTGTCTATCTCCTTATAAGTTTCCGGCAGACTTGTGTGGTTGGCCGTGATATTGCCTTTGTTTATCTTTATATTATCTATAAAGAAATTATTGAATTTATCACACAAGTCCTGAGTGTATTTCACCTTATTCCTAACCTTTCCTGACGTGGTGAGTTCCTCTAGGATCTTCTTGTTGTGTATTTGTAGCTTTTACAATCCTATTAGTATAATAATTCGATTTTTCCAGCATTAGCTTTCACTTTAAATGTATCCACATGCGCTATAGCCATTCAAACTGGCAAGATTTTACTTTAGCTTCCTTAAGTTCTTCAGAAAACCAAGGTCCTAGTTTTGCCCAGTTCATTACACATTGTTTTGTTAATGGTGAATGTTTATCAACCGCCACTCTTTGTCAGATCGCAGATTCTTGCTCAACTTAAGGACAGAATAACTAAGCGAGGTATAGTCTGTTGGAGCCTGGATACCATCTCCTTAACATGAAAGTTTGTCCACGTCCTTGCCTGTATAACATAGATGTACAATGCATACTCTTCATTATAGGAATATTTAATTCTATTTGGTAGTGGTTTCACCATTTACATGGGTGAATTTTAATATTAGAAATATTTAAGTTTAGTGCCTAAATTAGGCCCAAAAAATGATCTTTTGTAGGAGTAAGTTCTGTTATATGCTGTAGTAAGGTCATTGATTCTATCAACTCCGGACCTTTGAAATTGATGTCAGGCGAGTCGACCCAAAAATTTTAATCTCCAATGACCATGATTTGGTAGTACTGAGTAACCAAAGGGCAAATTATGTCAAATATTTGTTTACCTAAATCGACAGTGTATTTGGGAGGGCAATATGAAAGTAGACCAATTACGATTTTGTAATCAAATCCGATATTGAAAAGTAATAGATCTACTTTTTCGATAGAGAAGGTTGCAATTGTCTGTGTATTATTGGCTGCTACGCCTTCACCTTGTTGGTTACTTTCTCTTTTATGTAATAAGCAAAGGTCATGTGGGATTGCTTCTAGTAATTCTGACATGGATTCCTCTGTCAATTATGATTCAGTGAGAAGCATTATGTTGGGTCTGGTCTGATGTAATCATTAACTTCCTGTGTTTGGCAAGGTATCGAGTAATAAGATATGCCACCACAGCTACCTGTGTCAGGGGTTATTTAATCGATTCGTCAACGCACTGGGGTTTTTGAGGGATATTGGTTTCTATATTATTATCTCTTTATACTGAGAAGGTTAGTAATCATGCGTTTCCAGTACTTTGGTGAGCTCTTGCGAAACCTTTATACCGGCATTGAAAAGTGTGCACATTTGTTCTACAATATGTCACCTTTCAGGCTCACCTTTCAGGCATAGTGAGTGGCCCCTCGTCCCGGCTGTGTGCAGACCAGTGCAGATGGGCTTGCCTTTGCGTGCCCCTCATTTGGAAGAAAGAAAGCTTTCTCAGACCCACACCAACTGTGTCTGATGACTTTTCAATCAGTGAAGAAATATACATTTTGTAAAAATATGTCAATGGGCCTTGAAGGAAATTAAAGAAATTATGATTCAAGGCAAGCTGAAGGACCTGAGGGCAAAGGAGAAAAGGAGCTCTTGTTCAAAGAGTAAGGTGCCAAAATCCCAGAAGGGCCCCCATAGAGTAAGATAGGAAAAAGTGAGAAAATACATTGTCACAGTAATTCTTACTATTGACTGACCTGATCGCTGTCAAGAGATTAGGCCCAACATATTCACCATCAAAGGAATCAATGACGAGACATCACCACTGGCATCACTCTGTGAAATCTTTGACATCCAGCACTCCATGGACATGACATCATCCCCTTCATGATCTATCCAGTCTATACATTTGACATCACCTCATTCCTGGGAGATGACTCCAGCGTCATGGGACATGGGTCACCCGGATTGACATAGATTTTTGGCATTAGCATTCGCTCCAGAGATCCCAAAGAAGAGGTTAAGGTTTATTACCCGCTATGGATCCATCTCTGCAGCCTTTAATGCCTCCTTGCTATCTTCTCCTGGCTAAAGGACCCTCTGCAGATTATTCTACAACCTTCTAATTTGCCATGCCATCCCAGAATTGTGTGGCATTCAGCTTCAATATTGCCAATTAGAAAAATGCCTTTGTAACCTCAGCATTCTTCAAACCATCATATCCTTCCTCAAGCTTCTAATTCTCCCTGGGGAGACCCATGTTCACAAGTGATGCAGACAGCACACATTAGCAGCAGTGTGCCCCTTTGGGGTCCCCTACCATTTGAGATTCCGAGTTATCATTCACACCCGCATCTCCTGGTGAGGTCTCTCACCACTTTCCAAGATGTTATTGCATGAGAGACGGCGAAGTTGAATTATCCTTTGGAAGCACCACAGGCATCATGGAGATGCTCCAACCAAGGACATTTCCAAGGCTGCCTTTTCCATTAGTGCCAGGCTACTGAGGAAAAACATATAACCTGGCCACATTAAAGAAATTTGATCACTGCCCCAACAAGATTCAGACTTCCAATGCAACAGACCTCCTTGAACACTTTAGAACAGAAATATGGGACAGCCTGAAGCATTTTGCTTAAGACTTATCTAACAGAAATTTTAAGACTTGTATGAAGACTCATTAGTGTCTAATCGAGTCGTCATTGCAGGCATAGATACAGCGGATTTGGCAGCTTCTGTGTACTGCTGTAGGGTCACCCTGAGGCCTTTTCCTTGGTTGTCACTAATCGGGCTGCAGCTTGTCACACAGCTGAAAATCCTGAGTGTGCTTTTTTCAGGCTCTTCTCTATTTCTTCAGCTTAGAGGTGAAGAGATGGCTAGACTGAAGCAGAGACACTCAAAGCCATTGACTTTTCAGAAAGAAAAACTTTCTTCACATCTTAGTAAAATCATAGGGAAAGTTACTGTTCTTGAAGGAATCAACCCCCTTGCTAGCCCTCTGTGTCATCATCAGCAGGAATAAAGATACCCCTGTCAACGTAGGGGATCTAAGAACAAGTCAGCGCAATGAGAACTTTCCACCGCCTCTGGGTGCCCTGACCTCAAGCAGTTGGCCATGCCACCTCAATACACCTACCTCTGGTTGCAGTTCTGGGAGCAATATCTTTTCCCTGAAGCACTGAGGTCCCAAGATACAACCTCTCTGTACTTGACTATCCGTGGTGAGTAGTCACTGGCTTCTCAGGTAGGTAGTGTGGGATTGCTCGAGCTCAGAGCTCAGCTGTCATACAACAGCACAATGAATGTCCAGCCCAGTGCTCATATCTATAAGTAAGATTTTTTTTTACTACACACCAAAACAAAATACACACTAACTCAACAGAATGCAGTTAAGTGTTTTTGGGTACTTTTCAGACAGTGCTGTGCTTCGACTCGCAGTTTCTCTGCCTTTCTCTGATCAAGGTTTTCTCTGTCTAGGTATAAATGGACCACCCACTATGGTGTAAAAGGTAGTAGCATGAATATAGTGGAGACATTTGTATCACTCCCAGCTAGTAGCACTAGTTTACATTTTTACTACTCACAGTGCATCAGCCCCCAATTGATTAGTTAAACTGCCTGAATCCCAGGCGTGTTGGCACACTCAACAGGATAGGTTGCACCTCAGCCAGCAGCATCTTCTGGACCCCCCTTCATCTGCTGGCTGCAATTATTATTGTGCTCAGCAGAATCAAGTATGGCACCTCGATCAACGTGGTCCTGATTTTACCAACATCATCTTTCTCTGCAGTTAGGGTCTCTGTGTTAAACTCTCACTCTAGCCGGAAGTCCTTGCTTGGGCTCCAGTTGTGCCTGCTGACATTAGCAGCCTCTCCTGGATTGTCACCATATCAGCAGATGTAGCCCTGCCAGTGCTGGGAAGAACAGGAAGTTGGTGCACCTGCAAAAGCTGATCACTCAAGGCAGTGGTAGCCTTACACAGACCACTGGCGATGTTAGGTAGTAGCGGCCTCGCAGAGGCTGATCAGCTTGGGCAGATACAACCACCATGCACAGTCTGAATCTTCCACTGGCAGTTGCGGTTTCTACAGCAGTTGTGGTCACTCGAAGCACCATTCCCACCAAGGACCAGTTTAGAACCCGCCAACACTGGGGTCCTTGGACCCCAGAGGTATGCTACTCCACACTTCTCTTGGAGAGACATTCCTTCTGCATGGTTGGCAGGCTCCTTCCCTCTCAGCAGACAGGTAAGCTTCTAGGCTCTTCAGGAAAGATACACAGCTCCTCCAGCAACAGATCTAGACTCGGGTAATATCCCTTGACATCTGGTACACTAGTTGTCACACAGACACCAGCCCTGGATGCACATTTAGTCCTGTGACTCCTCTGCGGAGCACTCTCTTTTTTGGCCATAGAGGACTTGGAACGGGAACAAGTAGGGTAGTGAGGGGCATTTTTAAACACTAAAATCAGAAAGGTGATGTGTTTTACATATGCGCCTATGTTTTTGATTTAAAGCTTCATGGCAGCCTCCTTAGTAGAATCCATTTTCCAACAGCAGCTAGGGTAATGTTACTGCCCTTTAATCTAATACATCAGTGTTCTCTTTTCAGATGTATTAATTGTAGCCATTTTTAAGAGTGATCCCTTCGCTTAGCAGGTGAATTACTTATAGGCTTTCATGATCAGATAACATTCCGTATAGCTGTATAAGGATGGATTTCTTCTCAGACTCACCTAAAAAGCGATATCCATTCCTAAGCAGATAGTAACATGTGATAGTAAAATATAGTCAGATCTGCTACCAATTAGCCAGTCAACATTGTGCAGTCACACCAAGTGCACAAACTACCCACTGAAAGCACAGCACTAGCTTTCTTGGTAATGTATATTTACATGGTAGATGCAAGTGTCTCTTGCTTAAATGACTGCCTTCTACCTTCCAGTATTTGGGTTTGGTTTCTGTCTGGAGGTGGTGCTGCTGGTTGTTCTGTGGAGCCCACGGTGCGTCTTTAATTCAGGTGGCAGGTACCATGTTGCATAATTGTTGACTGCCTTGTAGATGATGCACCAGGACTTGCATAGTGATTTGGGTAAGCCGAGGAAGCCAATGAGCTTCTCTTAATGTAGAGGTTTTGGTAGGCGGTCAAAAGTTTCAAAGACCTGTTTTGAGGCAAATGGCTACATAAAAGCCACTCGTAGGAAGTGTCCTACAGGTCTCACACAGGAATCAGTCAGAAGAATGTTGCATAGTAGTTTTGAAGTCCTCATCTTTAAAAAAAAAATGGCCTTTCTCTACAAAGCAAGGTCTTTTGATATGAGGTAGTCTTGCTCTTGATGACATTGGTGTGAACAAATTTTGTTTGACCATGTAAATCTATATTCAGACAGGCTTCAACCAGTGGCTAATGGTTTATGATTAAAGAAGACCAGCAGGTAGAGATGGGTTGTCATCTTCATCCCACTGTGTGCTGACATTCTTCTCAACCAGCATCACTCTAAAACCTCAATGTACAGGTTCAAAATCGAGTGTCAGAGGATGGAGCTTCAGGGATGTTGCTCGTAACGGTCATAGGCTTAGAATTAGTAGTGCCCATGTGGACCATCTGGACTCTGCTCTTAAGGTACAGTTCAACCAACAGAGGAAGATGCTGTCAAAGCCCATTTGTAGTGGGAGGGTACCGAACGTGGCTTGATGGTCAACAATGTCTAAGTCTGTTGAGAAGTCAAACAGGGTGAGAAAGCATGTGTGATACAAAGAGCATTGTGAACCACTTGGTTTACCTCCATGCTATAGTGTTGGCTGACCCCAGACTAGTAGTTTGCAAGAGGGAGTAGCATCTACTCTTGTCCATAATCTAGTTTGCAACAGTATGTTCAAAGGTGGCAGATGTATGATTGGGTAGTAGTTTGCAAGGACATAAAGGGCCAGGAGAGGCAAGATCAGTGTAGTCTTGAGAGCATTCAGGATGGTGGCTTGCAGGAGGGGTATGTTGATGTTTAATAGCACTGTCAGTGCTTCGCCAGATATCTCCTTTATGACTGAAGGCTGGATGGTAAGAAGCAGGTTAGTTGCCTTTCTGCAGAGACAGTGTGCAGGGTTGACCATTTAGCTGAGTAGTCCGATCCAGTCTGTCATCTTCTTGAATAGATCAGGTAGATAATATTCTGTAATGTTCCCTCCGTGCTTGATGACTTTGAGGATTGCACTGTTTTTGTTGGAAGTCTTTCTGACAACGTTCTTGTTCTAGATAGTATATGTGTCTGTCATGAGCGTCTTATCAATGAAACAGTTGCTTCAATGAATCAGTCACCTTGCAAGTATGTACGTCTTAAATGTCTTTGTGTCCAGTGGCATATTTGCTGTTGAGCACCTGGACCCTACCATGTTGTGGCCTTCTTTGTCCTGATTCTTATCAGGATTTTAGCATCTACTCTTATCTGGAGTTTGTAGGTGAGTCTAAGTATTAGTGTTCGTGGTTATATGAGACTGCCAGAGTTGTTGGATTTTTATGGCGAGCATCTTGTGGGAAGTCTGTAAAGTGTCTGCTCATCGTCTTTATTACCTTTGGTCAAAGGTGTAAGTGAGGTCAGTGGTGATAGCATGGCTGGAGGAGTCTGCATAGCAGGTGTGGAGGCTACTACATGAGATTCAGTATCACCTGACTGGCAGTCAAAGAAAAGTAGCAAGAGAGGAGCTCAAAAGTGTTGACGGTGGGTTGTTGCCGAGATGTGTAGGGTGAATATATTTTGTGCAGGATTGCACTTCCGCCCACTTTTATTCAGTTTATGTTGTGCAGACAGCAAGCTACGCATATTATTATTCTATGGATTGTCCATACCTGTTAATAATGCTGGAGCATCTAAGAGCATTCCAGACTCGGTTGTGCGATGGAATCTTGAGAAACAAGATTGGTATCTACCCATACTATGTTAGTACTGCAAATACATTAATGTTACTATGCATGCAGTCCATAGATTTCTGTCGATGCTGGAAGACATTTCTTGCAGTTATAGGTTTGTTGTTGAAATATTTACTGATCGTTTTGCTCCTTTGAACCATGGCTGGACTGAGGACTGTCAATATCTGTCCTTCAAAATGATACTCCAAATCCAAAAACAAAAGCTCTATTGGTTCAGTTACATCAGAGACTAATGCCTTGATTTTTGTGTCACTGGCCTGAGACCAGCATAACACACATTTAACTCGTTGATGTTTTTATGTCTAATCCCAAAGTAAAAATCGAAATCTTCATACATACTTTCAGTATGTCTAACAAGGCTACAGTTATCAACATGATTTATTGCACCATTCAGAAATGGCACGGCTGCTTTTATTGTATTTTTTCAATTTGATCTTGGATGATACATTTGAGTGCTTAAAGTTAGAACCCTTTCCATTTGTAAAAAAAAAAAATTATAAACCTCAGGACTTTTTTTAAAATGATTTGTTAGTTTGTTTTGAATAATGTAATACATTAATTTACAACATTCCTTTGTTCCAGTTACCCTCCCCCTTTTTTTAATTAAACATACTCTTCCTATTTTTTTTTACTTATCCTAATGTGATCCAATTAAAAGGTTTGGTTCAACATTCTCTTACCATTTTGTAATCAAATGTATTTTTTTACATGTATCTTTGGCCTATCTCCAATACTTATCTTTAGTCTTCTAGGTTGTTTATTTTTCCAGTGTTTTTGTTTTCCTAGCTAATGTGAGGTATTTGTAATTGGACTAGAAAAAAGCGTCACTGGATATGTTGTCCTTCTGAGGTTCCAGTGGATGTTTACAGTAGTTTAAACATCAAAACTAAGTTTGCTTTTTGGCAGACTAATTTACCCATGTTGTCACAAAGCATCTTTTAAATCTTACTACATTCACTTACCCAGACATACCAAAGAGGAAGTCTAAAGGCTTAAGTGCCCTTTTTAAAGTTCCCTAATAGCGTTTTTTTACTTTCACAGAACTATAGAGGCTACCTAGTTATCCTCGTCTCCAAAAAGATAATTATGTAAAATTTGCAAATTTTTCTTGATTGACGTTTTTATCCTTCTGAATTGCCTGGTGCGTACATGATGTGGCTGCTGGTCGTATAACATTGCCAACCTCCGTTTTCCTTGGTCCATTTGCAGCCTCTAGTTCCTGTCACAGTGTCCCATAAGAGTAATTACATGTGGACTCCATCATGTGCTGTGTCTAATGAGGCTTCCAGACAACATGCAGGTTTTGACATATAATGTCCTCCATTACATCCATATACAAAGCATAACACCTTTCGAGGTTTATATAATATTAAAGACTATCTCTAAAGAAACCTGTTTCAGTTATAAAACAATGCCTGATATACCATTGAACAGAATTTGTCTTTTATAAAGCATACACATATATGAATTTCGGTGGCCCTTTGGAAATTTAACAAACATTATTTCGTGCAAACATTTTTGCTTGCCAATGTTTGCTCAGGTCGTTTTTGAACGGTGTGTGAAAAAATAAAATTTGCATGAGAAGTTGGCAGATGCAAAAATTTGCGCAGGTTAGCTGTCTCTGATAGCGATATGCACCTTCGAGCCCCTCCCCCGCAATTTTTTTTTACATAGCAGAGTGAGGGAAGGGGACGGTGCTGGAGCAATTGCCATAAACAAGCAAATACATTAAAAAGAATTTGTAATGCAGGTGATATGAGAGCAGTTGCCAAAAGCAGGTGGCGTGGCAGCAGTGTGGAGCTGCTGGGCCCTCACAAGAGAATTGAAAACAATAAGGCAGGCCCGGCAAGAGAGCTGTAACACAGGCACATAAGACTACCAATTCAAGCCTCCTTAATGAAGAGAGAATACATTTTGGAGCAAACCGCTGGCCATTCGCTCCAAGACATCTCGCCAGTGTGGGCCCATACCAGATAGCACCACACATGCACTGAGTGTCATTTGTTATTTGGTTCCAAAAATACAGCCAACCCAAAGAGAGCTGGTGGCTTTGTCAGGGTGGGGGAGGAATCGGGTGACTGGCTAATGGACAGAGTGTGGCAGATCACGTGTGCCTTGACAAAAATTATCTCTGCTAATGCAAGATTTAAGCTTATTCATTTCAATGTCATACATCGCACCTATCTTAATCCGATCAACTGAACAGGATATATCCGGGTCAATTCAAAGACGGTCCATGTTGTGGGATTTTGGGGTGGGGGCCTTTTTTATGCAGAACAGTGGTAACTATAGTCCGTGCAGGGATCACCCTTTGATCTTTCTCATCGGCATGGTCTGTTCGATATTGTAACAAAACCCAAAAGGAGGAAAATGCTGTTCAAATTCAGTCTTCTGGCATTGATACTAGCGAAGGGATGCATAGCTATGGGTTGGCTGTGAACTGGAAGCCCAGTTACTTCTCTCTGGATCAAAGACACAATTGATGGGCACTTGCAGAGGAGACGCTTATTATTTGTGTGCTCTGGTGAGGTAACAAGATAACGGAGGACATCATGACCTAGGCAACAGCATTACAAGTATTCAAATAGTGGGACGTCAACGGGATGGCTCGGGGTGGAGGCATCGGGTTCAGGTGAAAGAGGTTGAATGTACATAAATGAGATGGGAACAGGGTCGCAGATCGCACATAGTTGAAATGAAAAAAATATATATATACATTTATATATATATATATTTCTATGATGAGTGCGGCTGGGTTCAAATTCTGTGCAAGACGTAGAGCAAATTAACATTCCTGTAATTCTCTAAATGCTCACAAGGATAAAATCGAAAAGCCCTCCCCACATTAAGTTATTAGTTTATTAGATTTTATTTTACAAATTTGTTTTTTACAAAAAATACCACCATCCCTCACCTATTTGTTCCCTAATTCCTTCCTTAAAAATAGGTTCTGGCTATACTTGGGTGAACAGTGTTTGTTTTACTTGAACTACTGACCTCAATTATGCAGGATATGTGATAGGCGCTCGCCTCCTGAGTTTGCTTTCTCCTCCCCATTGCTCTCTCATCTTGGAAACGTAGGACCCTTGGACCTTGAAAGAATACGTTTAATCAATGCTGCCTCCTTTAAAATCTTCTCCTAAATTCCTTCTTTGTGCAGCATTGCCTGTATAGTAAAAAAAAAACTCTTCTCCAGCTGATCTAGTCCCACCCCCTTCTTGTACTCTAGAAAACACTGAGTCTCAGTATACACCACCCAAAGATTAAGGTTCTTGTTGTCATTACGGCCCAAACCCAAATCCTCTGTTAGCAATCCAATTACTGCTAATTCTGCTGTTGCCTAACATTGTTGCGGATTCCTCAGCTATTGTCCGAATAACATAGGTCGGTGCCTTTTATCGAAAAACAAAAAAGCATGGGCAATTCGCTGGATTAACAGCTTTGATGGCATGGTCCACAAAAAGTAAAAGACGATAATGAATCTACAAACTAAGAATAATAGGACTCATTAACTTCAAAGTTAATGGTGACTTTTTCCTCTTCGTGTGTCTCATCTCTTTTACTGGCAGGAGTCTGTACTTTTTCGCTGTGTTGTGTTTGTGATTAGGCGCTACCATCTTATGATCCATAAAGTTAGAGGGGGTACTAGGTTTTCCAGCTGAAATTTCAGGTCACCAGAAAACAACTGCTTTTAAAATGAAACCACCCTTCTAAAGGATTTAGACCAAAGTGCAGGTAAGTGGTACAGTTATATTTACTTATATTCTTTACTGGTGTGTCTCTGTGATTTATTTATTTATTTATTTATTTATTTATTTATTTATTTATTTACATTTTTGCCCAGTGACTAGAAGGGGAGATAGTTTGACATCTTTCGTTGAGCTGGTGACTTCCTTGTCACTTCAGGAGCTACCAGTTTTTCACCCTAGTCTGGAATGGGCCAGTGCACAAATAATCGATGGGCTGGCAATGCTTCTACCTAATCTTTATCAGTCACCCACAACCCCTCTGATAACTCAGTGTTGGAGTTGCCCATCTGTTTTTGTCCCTTGGAGTTTACAGGGACCCTTGATATCTGAGGCTCTTGATTGCGAACAAAGCCTTTGACTTAGAGCAAAGCTGTTGACTTTGAGCAAAGCTCTTTTATGTCGAGTAACATGGTATCTGAATGGCTCAAGGCATCGGGACAGACTAACCAGATGCCTGAAGATGCTATAGCCCGATGTCAGGATAGGTCACAACATAAGAATATGATTCAGAGTTATGGTCACTCTTTGTAGAGCAGTACAAATGATAAATTCATTATTCCAACACCTTTCTGCCTCACAAAAAAAAAATCCGGTTATTAAAGCAATCATGAGCTAAAATGCAATACACAAATCTATAAGGTAGGTAATTTACAATCCTGGCATATTTTTGCCTGTAAGTGGCTACACATTTATTCAAGGTGTCTTAATATGCAAAATATTCTATGCAAATAACTTCTTTAAGCACATTCAACTTTAACAAGCAATTGGGCAGTCTTCACTTGCACACAATATCTGAAGAGTGAAGCTCGTTTTCTTTCATTCAGTAGCCAAACATTCTGATTGTTCTAGATCATGTGGTTTCATAAGTAATTCAGTCCTAACAATCACACCAATGGGCTCCTTTTTAAGTAGGATATAGAAAGCGTGAGCACTCCTGTAGAAGGAAGGGTGCTTTGTTGTAAATCAGTTTCTGTTCCCGTTGCTAGGTGACAAGGTACCTGTAAATTCCAAAAAGTTCAGTGGTTATGTCGTATTATCTTACACTGTCCTTAGCGTGGTGTACTGGCACTTCAAAGTAAGTAGTTTATTAACCGTGCGATTGCTTAAAATCTTTTCAATATAAAAACACACAATCAACACTCCTCCACCCTAGCTCCTGCCCCCTCACTGCCTCCTATCCCTTGAAGTTAAACTCATCGTGCTTGCAAGTATACCAATTATTGCATGTACACTTCATAGCCTACAAGCGGGATAATACATTTTAATTGCGCTAACTTATCCTTAAAAATGGTTTTAAAAAAATGTATATTCTTTACCTTTATGATAGGGATTTTCTACTGTTGTGCGAGAATTGCCTGGGAACCTATTAAAAGTTCAATAGATTCTGGTCTCCCTCCTCCAGGCCACCTATCCCTTAATTACCTAAAACACCTCGAACTGGCTAAGGACGCTGGTGCGTTTTTAATCATTACTAAAAAATCAATTGAGATAGTAGAACGGTTCTTGGGAGTTGCCACGAGTCTTTATGTGTGGACACTCGGGTGGCCTAAATTAAATGCTAGGAATTCATTTTGCCCTTAGTACTGTCAGCATGGGCTCTGCTGTTGGGTTGACAAGGCTTCTAAGTGAGAGGATTCTTTGGGTTTTAAGTTTAGCTCTTTTGTATGTTTGGATGTTGTGTCCCTCTCTGTTGGCCAAACCCCCAGGTAGTTGTAGGCTTGTGTTGACCTTTTAGGTTTCCAGGTTGCTTGCTTTTTGTGAGGATATTTGCCGAATACTATTATCTTTGTATTCTTTTCAATTACTAGCAAGCTGTTTCTCTTGTATACTGCGAGGCTCTAAAAACTATCTGGATCCCCACCTTAGTGTGGTCCATTACCACTGTATCATCAGCATACTGGAAGGTTGTGAGGCTCACCTTACCCCGTCTCTTGGGCACTAAACTGTCGTGTCTCAGAGCTTGCCCCTCCTACGGAGTCCCTCGTTGTACTGGCACTTAAAATTGCTGCACCAATTGCATTTAAGGCTGTACGTGAATTCCACATGGGAGGAATTTGTTGTGATTTATATGGCCCAATACACATGGTCTGATCATATCATGTCCCAGCTCCGCTGCATCAGAGTGTAGAGCTTTCTTCATGTAGCATTTGTTCTCCCTACCCGATTAGTGAGTTATAGTATAGTATTTGATCAAAGGTGTGGTTTATTGGGAACTAGATTGCTGCATCATGCTGCTGCTTTTAGAGAATTAAGGATTATGCATGGGTTTAATGCTTGAAAGGCCAAACATTTCTTGTCCTTCTGGAAGTCAAGGTGGTTTTGTATTTTCCTGATGTGGCATGCTAAGGACTTACAAAGGTTGCTTGCCTGGACAAAGAAGTTTTGGCCTGAAATGTATGATTTGTTGAATCCTGGTTGGTGTGGAAGCTGCATGTAAGTTGTTAAGTGTCTGACATTAGTAGAGGCAATTTTTCTTGGAGTGTTTGGTGTGTTAGGCATAGTGCCCCGAAGGTGAGTTGATGTAAAATTCGAAGCCAGGTTTTACGATGCAGAAGGAGTCTTGCCACTGAATCCTGGAGCTCCTCAATAAAGCAATTTAAGTGTAGGTGAAAGAGTATGAAGGCAAACGTGACTTGTACACTGGTGAAAGTGTAGGTAGTGTTCAGCTGTCACTGGATTCGGATAAAAATGTATCTATGAAGGTACTTTTATACCTCAAAGGGATCCATCTTTACTAGCTTCCTAAGTTGCTTTCTTAGTTCCACCTCAGAAAGTGAAATACTCTGCCTCACATACAGTGCTGTCTTACACCACTAGTGAGGGATGAGAGGGTGCTCACACACTAGATATAAGATGGCTTCACAGTTGTTCCTGGGCTGGACCAGATCTCACGCCTAAAAAAAGACAACCTCTTGTGACTTTTAGACAAACATGCATTGTACATATTTATTCATGAGGGATGTTTTGGCTGGGGACGACTCCACTCTTGCTGTTTTCTAGGCAAGGCTGTCTTTTAAATTGACGATCTCTTACTGGAGGTAATGGCTACAGTCACTGCCAGAGTTTCATCTCATTTGTGAAGTACAGTGCAATCCCGAATGAGGAGTATGATGGGGCTTTGTATGATGATAGGCAGAAAATAGTCCATGAGGATGAGTATTTCAGTACTTATCTACTGCCTGCCTATTTCTGCTGGAATTATTTCAGATAGCCAAGGAATGGATGTATGCAAGTTGAAAACAACAATAGCTTACTTGTAATAGTTGACCAGGTCTTCATTTGTAATTTACTTGCCAAGGAGATCACTGTTCTTCACTTGTACAGTTGACATTCGATGAATATGGATATGCATAAGCATAGTCATTAACCACTAGTAATGTTTTACATTTGTAATTTCTCCTAATTTTCCTCCTAGGCGAGTCACTACTCGATAGCAGACCGGGTTCTGGTGAGAAGATCAAGAAGCGCGTGAAGACTCCGTACTCGCTTAAGCGGTGGCGCCCCTCAACATGGGTGATTCCGACTGAACCACAGGACTGTGAGGTCAACAACAATGGCAGTGGACGGTTGGGCCAGTCCAAGTCCAGTACAGCTGTTTACCTTGTAGAAGGAGGCACAGCAACAACTATGGTGCCTAAAGACACAGGAATGAGTTACCTGTGAAATGCGTCCAATGCCACAAACTGACATTCTTTTGCACCATTTAAAACAATGGGCAGAATACATTGAAAATGAACTGCTTTATCCTTCTGTTTTACAAAGACTCGCTTTAAATAGGTTTCAGCTATGCAGAACAATTTTAGCTTTTTTCCATATTTTTTAATTGTTTTTTCCCCCCAAACGGTTTTGCACTTTTTATTTAGCATTGCTTAAGTTAGGTCTCTCCTGACCACAAATTATATAAATGTGTATCAAAAAATGTAGTTTTTTTTATATATAATTGCAAAAAAGATGTATTGCTGATAATCAGTTTGGACCAGCTTCTGAAGGTCACTAAAGACACAAGCAGACTGTGAGACAGGGCTGACTTCATTTATGTTTTGTAATCATGTTTTTGAATTCTGTGCGTCTGTTCATGCAAGGCGTAAGTTTATACATATTCTATTTTGAAATGATATTTCCTGCATTCTGTCCAAATGTGCAATAGTCGGTATAGTTGACAGCACGTATAAAATAGATGTGGGTGGTTTTGAACCACTACACGTGCCCCACTTATGTAATTATGTTTATGCATTTTTTTTTATTGATCGGCACACCAATCATTTGTGACAGTAAATCTGCACACGTGCTAATAGCTGTGTTTTTTTCCTTTATTTTTTGAGGTGATCATGGCTATTGCATTAGCCTTGTCCTTTTCCCAATCGTTGTACCTCACGCCCTCTCCTAAAAGAAAAGAGAATTTGTACTGCCTTTGCACTCGGTCTGCTGAATGGTAAGGTGGCAATCTGGTCCCAGACCACCCAATCAAATCAAATACTGGTTCATAAGAACTGAAGGAATTTTGTGAAAAATATGTTACTGTGCGCTTTTGATTTATTCCCATGTTGTGCATGTTTATGCAGATGTTCCGTGTTGTAATTGTTAAAAGCAAGTCTTCAACCAAAAGTTTGTATCAAAAATTAAAAAACACTAATGTAGATACGTCTGCATGCAGGAACTGTTGTCTGAGGAGAAGGGTTGCCACTTGGCTGATGGTGACTTCATATCACTGTTGGTAAAAACATTGTTATAATCAGTTCAGTAATCACTTTATTTAATTTGGACAAAGCAAATCCTAAAAGTACATAAAAACAGACAGATCAATTGAACTGCCAAATAAAAAATAGAGATAATCCATCATAATCCAGTGGAAAATACCTGATATCTGTAAAAGGATGTATTTTCCATTGCAAAATATAAACGTATAACTACAAATTCAAGAATTAACCACATAAAACCTGTTTAGAGAATATTGATAAATGATCATGAAAGCAAACCGAGGCAGATTTCCTCTGTTAAAAGAGCACGTGGGATTTTATAAAACATGTTAATTGTGTAATGGATCCTGGCCCTTCAAGACTCAAAACACATACAAGGGGCCAGTATTTTCTCTATGAAGGGTGGCAACCGTACTTAGGAGTTCGGAGGACATGAAGCTTTCTGACATGCATTTTGTGAAAGATATTCATGAATTAAACAGACATTTGATGCTAAACAATGCCTTAAAGTTTAAACACTGCACACATAAACCCTTTTGTGAAATTAATTTCTGATCAATTAATTATAGATCAGTAATTGCATTCATGCTCATCTCTTCTGCTTACTGAAAGTTTTTTCTTATACAATTCACTTGCTGCATGGTGCTTTTTTTTTGTAAAGAACTTTCTAGTTTCCCATAGTCTCTAACAAGCGATACAGACCTTTTCTGTACAGAAGGCCACGGCCGGCTGCTCTCAGCCTCGTTTCGTAATGATATTGCATCATTTGTATTCCAGAATCTGGCA
This sequence comes from Lissotriton vulgaris, assembly GCF_964263255.1. NCBI lineage: Eukaryota > Metazoa > Chordata > Amphibia > Caudata > Salamandridae > Lissotriton > Lissotriton vulgaris. The sequence goes on from NC_141687.1 coordinate 400,003,379, forward strand.
ATCAGAGCAGGCTTGATCATTCATGGCAGTTAATTAATCCGGTAATGATCCTTAGGTCACATATCTTCTTGAGCACCTTCACCAATGTTCTTTTAGCCAAGATAATCTCTGAGTGAATAACACAGTCCTGACTGCATTCTTCAACCAAATGAAACTTAAATTGATACTCATATTTATTCTTGTACATCTAGAAATGACACATGAATATCAATTCATGTTTATCTTCCTGTACGCAGACCTTTTATAACGTTAACATTAACTGTCTGATTAAGTACCTGCGGTGCATTCAAATTGGGAATACTTTTTTAGTTATCTTGTTGATACCTTTCAGATTTTTGGGATAAACCTTAATTTCCCAAACACTTCAATAGTGTGCCAGTCATTCTTTCGGACTGGCGTTTCTGCATTATTTATGTAAAATATGTACACAGTTCTTCCATTACCTTATGTTCTGATGTCAGTATTTTTAAGCTATTGATTTATTGATGGAGATCGTTGACCTAGCATACTACTTTAACCATACAAATGACCATGTATTTAATCTAAGCTATTATGCGTTTGCCATTTAATTGGCTTTTCTTAATTTTTTTCACTGCTCTTCGTGACTACTGTAAACAGTCCAGTCGAGCCATGCCTATCCCTGTAAGCATCTATTTGTAGATGCACAGTACCCAAGATGCATACCTTTTTATATGTTAACTTCACAAGCCACTGCCCTTTCCAAGCTCCTAAGCAGCTGATCAACACTACAAATACCATTTAGTTTTAAATGGCGATCTTAATTTTCTTTTGCTAGATTCACACTCTCACCATGACATATGACCGTCCAGCTACCTAGACAGCTAAAGTCTGATCATAATAAGTCGCAAATAGGAAGTTTCATAGTGCCTTCCTATCCCGTTGGTCATCTAGACCATACTCATCAGCTCTTGCTCCCAAAACCAACATTTTAAAGCATGGAAGGTAGTTATATTGTACCTGCTACTGAAATGTACCCCTCAATGCACTAGCCTCACAGACTCCGTTCTTGCACTGCACGTCCTCCACTTCTGAATATCTACTTTCTTAACATTGCAAATCTCCCAAAAACATAAACTTGACCTCCAAATAGGCTCAGTTCTCCAGTATTGAACCTTTCATAGATTCACATGCTTGTATCTTCCCTGTCGTCATTGTGGGAGTCTTACGGTAACAGAATGACGACAGCAGTGCCATAGAAAAAACTGCATAGAAAATCCCATAGGGAATTACATTATTTGGTAACCAGACCTCATCATTATTTGGTCTAAAACTCACCCAATCAGCTGACAGCCCTGACATCACACTCCCCAGCAGAGCCATCCTATCTTGGATTTCCAACCGCCTTCGTGTGAGAAGGAGTCTTCCTAAGCCTTGCTCAGTTCAGTTCCTAAAGGAACTTTTGACCTTTCCAACTGAACGTTTTCTTCTGGATTTAAGGTACTGTGTTACTTCTAGTATCTGAAAAGGGCTGAAAGCTCTAAAAAGAGGCTTTTCAGGCCCTGCAGATTGTGTGGGAAAGCCAGACTTTATTCTGAGGACCCCCACAAAGACTGTTTATACTGTCTTCATCCCAAACATGTGGCCAAGGCCTACATGCACTGCCGGACCTTTTCAGCAAAATCTTTGAGTGATAGAGAGGCACGCCTTCTGTTGTGGCTTCAGAAAAAGAAGGCCACCTCAGATTCAGACTCAGAGGAAGAATCCACCAGCCAATCTTCAAAAAAGATGAAGTCTTCTGCTTCAGAGGAAACCGTGGATCCTAAGAAGCAAAAAACTAAAGGAAAAGAATCATCTTTGTCCTCTCTTCCTCATACTCCCCTGACGAAACCCTCAGAGTCAAAGGTAGTGCCTTTTGCTCAGTCTACGAAATCTGTGGCGTCTCCGGTGCTAACTTCTGTGAAGACGTCGACGACAACTTCGTTGATGACGACCATCTCGATGACGACAGCAATGTCGACGGCAGTGACTAAGACAAAGCTGTCGAAGAAAGGTTCGTCGATGGGAAGAACTTCATCCTCGATTCCAACGACGACCTCGTCGACGACCATTTGAATTTTAGCGACGGGAGCATTGTCGACGAGAGTTCCGTCGGCGCCGGCTTTTAAATCGCCAAAATCGAAGACTAATCTCTTTAAGGTCTTTTCAACCGTCAACGGGTTCATCGACGGTCAAGAAATCTGCTGAATATACTGCGTGGACAAAAATTTCTCCCCTTCCTCCATCAAATCTGCTGGATCTTCATGAATCGGTGGATAAAGAATCAACGGGAGGTAGCTTATAGTCCCTCTCAGCTACAAATTAAGAGTCAGGAGACTGATGAAGAGGAGTGCCAAGAGGTTCAGGAGGTTTACTCTTTCGAAGATCGTCCAGTAGCCGAATCGAAAAGATAGGAGTCGTTCTAACAATCATATGACTATGAGAGGAAGAAGAACTGCATCATGAGGAGAGGGAAGAGTCCATCTCGATGCCTGTTTCTCTTGTGACTGACTTACGTCACATGATTAATGACTATTCTCGTCGTTCTCTTGAAGCTAATGCTCCTGCCTCAAATACTTTAGCCGCTCCTACCCAAGTTCCAGTAGTTCAACCTACGCCTACAGTACAAAAGTTGTGATCTCCCCCAATTATCACAATAAGGGATGATTTGCAGAGAGTAATGGAGAAGACCAGCCAGAAAAAGGAGAACTTCAAGATACCCCTGCGGGTATTGAATGGGATCAATATATATTGCCTATGACTCCATCACCGTCACCAGCAAACGCTCCACCTCAAGTCATTGGAGGATTCCATGACATTATGGAAAAAGCTTTAAAGAGATTTGAGCTTCTGCTGCCAGTACAAGAAACGGAATGTTTCCTATACAACTTCAAGGAGTAGTCAAGGAGGTCTATAAGATCAATTCCCATCATTGAACATATCTGGGACGAAGGATTGAAGATCATGAAAACGCCAGCCTCAGTGGCGGCTTCAATACCCAGGATAGAGAAGAAATACTGTGCACGAGAGTCTTCTCCTGCGTGTTTGATTGGACATCCGCATCCAGAATCAGTAGTGATGCAGGTGGCTCAGAGACAATCCAAAAATCCTGTCTCAACATCTGTAGCCCCCTCCCCCCCCAACAAAGAGGGAAGACGAATGGACGGCGCAGGGAAGCGTTTTACAGTGATGGCAGCGGTTTCCATTAGAGCGGCAAACGCTCTAGCTCTGATCAGTCGCTATAACAGACGAATGTGGTCTGATATGGTGCCATTGTTGGCTCACCTCTCAGATGACAAAAAAGAAGCAGCCGCTATCTTACAAGACGGGGCTAGGGCGACCTCTGATTCCATCGATATCGCTATGGACATTTCTTTGGTAGCATTTCGACAAAAGGCGGGAGCAGTGGATCTCAGAAGGCAAGGGTGGCTTAAAGCCACTTCATTTCGACCGGAGGTGCAAGCAAAAATTGTGGACATGCCTTTCGATGGAGAGAATCTCTCCGGAAAGCATATAGATGATGCTCTCCAGGGAATCAAGCCTGACACGGACACGGTGTGGGCTTTGGGGTCTCTTCAACAGGGCAGATTCCAGTCCTTTCGGAAGAGAGGTTCTAGAGGCCAATACAACCAAAGGTCTTCCTATCCGTCCAACAGGTACCAGCCTTACAGTCAGCAAGGGTATTGCCAGTATTCTAACAACCAGCAGTATAGTTCCTCAAACCCCTCTTATCACCAACAATCCAGAGGAAAGAATACTGCGAGAGGAAAAGCGCAGCAATCCAATAGACCATTAACTCTGTCTTTTCTCAACAATGGCTGTCGATAACGGACAGATGGGTACTGGATATAATTCATCAAGGCCATACCCTGGAATTTTTAGCAGAAGCCCCCAAATCAACCACCTGTTTACAGACAACAACAACATCTGTCAGCTCTCAACGCAGACGTATTATCTCTTATAGTAAAAGGGGCAATAGAGGAAGTTCCGTTTCCTCAGCGAGGGAAAGGATTTTACTCACATTTCTTTCTGATAAAGAAAAAGCAGACATCAAAATGGAGGCAGGTAATGGACCTGAGAAGTCTGAACCAATTCATCATGAAAATTCCCTTTCGTATGCTATCCCTTCAAGAAATACTCTTGCTCTTTCGCAAAGGAGATTTTATGGCATCCCTGGACCTCTTAGATGCCTATTGACACATTCCGATTCACGTAAATCACAGGAAATTTCTGCGTTTCGTAGTGGCCGGGCGCCACTACCAATTCAAAGTGTTGCCTTTTGGACTAAAATCGGCTCCAAGGGTCTTTACAAAATGCATGGCGCTGGTAGCGGCTCACCTGAGACTACAGGGGCACCAGATTTTCTATATCTGGACGATTGGCTTATCAAAGGTTCATCTTACAAAGCAGTCCTGGACTCCCTACAATGCTGCATGGATCGCTTTCATTGCCTGGGCCTACGAATCAACCTGGAAAAGTCGTGTTTTGTTCCGTCACAATCCCTAGGAGCCATGCTTCGCACGAAGGAAGCAAAAGCTTATCCATCAGAGGAATGAACTCAAAAAATCTTAAATCTGCAATCAAAAAAGTACACTTCAGTGAGAATATTCAATTCCTTGTTGGGGATGATGTCTTCCTGTATCCCATTGCTTCCAAATTGCCGACTGCACATGAGGCCTCTGCAGGAACTCCTAGACAAACAATGGATACAATCCCAGGGGTCCTTCGAAGATCGGATCCCCATTACTCCTCAGATTCAAGAAGCCCTGTCATGGTGGAAGATCAGAAAACATTTGCCAAAAGGCCTGCTCTTTGAACCTCAACGTCTCCCAGTTACGTGATGTCAGATGCCTCACTTCAAGGTTGGGGGGCGCATCTCCAATACCTCGAAATACAAGGTCATTGGTCCACCCACAAAGCTCAACTTTATATCAACATATTTGAGCTAAAAGCGGTGTTCTTGGGTTTGCAAGCATTCCTTCCCAGGATACATGATTCTACAGTAATGGTCAGGACGGACAGTACAACGACAATGTTCTACCGCTTAAAACAAGGAGGAACAAGGTCAAAACTTCTATCGACACAAGCACAGGAGATTTGGAGATGGCTACTACTTCACAACATCTCTCTTCAAGTACAGCACATTCCAGGGATAGACAACACAAGAGCGGATATCCTGAGCAGATCAGCCAGTGTTCCTCACGAGTGGGAGCTAGCTCAAAATCAACTCCTAAAAATATTTTGTTGTTGGGGCACAGCATCGTTGGATCTGTTCGCAAACCAGCCCAACTCAACATGCAAGCACTTCACAAGCAGGTTCCCTCTAGCGGGATCATGGGGCAATGCACTGCATCTACGTTGGATGGGAATGTTCGCATATGCATTTCCTCCATTCCCTCTAATATCGAGAGTACTTCGGAAAATGAGATCAGAACCATGCCACTTAATACTGATAGCCCCAGCTTGGCACGAGACAAGCTTGGCTCTCGGAGCTTCTTCAGGTGTCAATATCCCCAGAATTCAGTTTACACTATCTCAGGATCTGATCTCTATGAACAACGGACAAATTCTCCACCCAAATTTGACATCACTGAATTTGTTAGCCTGGAACCTCACAAACATAAATTCCGATCCTTAAACATCTATCAAGAATGCCGGGATATACTTTCGCAATCTCGAGCAATTTTGACAAATAAGACATATACTGCAAAATGGAAGAGATTTTGCCAATGGTGTGCATCTCAGGCTCTACATCCTTTTACTGCCTCTTCAGAGCAAATCCTCCCATACCTTTTGCATTTGGCCAAAGCAGGTCTCTGTCATGCGTCTCTAAAGGTACACCTGGCAGCAATTTCAAGATATACAAGAGTGCCTAATCAACCATCGCTTTGGTCACAAAGAGCGATAAAAGATTTTCTCAAAGGACTTTTTAGAGTGTTTCCCCCAATTCAACACCCTCTAGTCCCTTGGCAACCTAATACGGTTCTAACACAGCTCTTGAAACCACATTTTGAACCAGTGCATAAAGCGGACTTACAGTTAATTTGTTGGAAAACTGATTTGCTGTTAGCCCTCACGTCAGCTGGGAGAGTCAGCGAGATTCAAGCTTTCTCAATTGCAGAACCATTTCTTCAATTTCGGCAAGACAAAGTTATACTAGGATCAAAGCCAAAATTCTTCCCCAATGTCCCTACCATCTTTCATCTCAATGAACCTGTAGTGTTACCCAAGTTTTTAGGAAATCCTTCTTCGAAAGCGGATAGAGCTCTATACTCTCTAGACATTAAACAATGTTTGAAGTTCTACATTGACAGACCGAAGTCATTTAGGAAAACAAAGCAGCTATTTGTAGCCTTTTCTGGGCCGAGGAAAGGTCTGGCTCAATCCAGATCTAGTATCTCAAGATGGATATCTTCCGCCATTACCAAATGTCATGAGAAAGCTACAAAACCCCTGCATTCCAGAGTGCACACTCATTCCACTAGAAAGATGGCAACTTCAGCAGCTTTGTTTGCAGGAGTGTCACTACCACATATCTGCAGAGCGGCGACATGGAAAAATGTGCACACCTTCACTAGACACTATTGTCTAGACACTGTGTGGAAAGAGGATGCAGCAGTGGTACAAGCAGTTCTCCGATTATTTATTTCAATAAGGTATTTTTCGAACTATACGTTTCTTTATCAAACTATGGAAATATATTTATATATATATATATATATATATATATATATATTTATATGTGTATATATATATATATATATATATATATATATATATATATACACTATGCATTTTAATAGTCCTCTTTTATGAATATTGTCTTTCCATCTGAATTACTCCCATTGCCTGTTTATTAACCCCTTTCATGCTGATGACGGCTGGGAGCCGTCATGGCACACAGTGCTCGTGTGCTGATGACGCTCCCCGCTGCCATTACCGCACCCACGATCGGAATGTGCCGCACAGGCACAGAATCGCACCCACGCCCAAGAGGTTAATACTGGATGGCGTCTAAGGGTTTATGTATCCTAATGTTTAGGAGCAGGGATAGTAAGGTTCTATCCTGGAAACGCAAATGGGTATGTGTACTGCTCTCTACTCTGATACAAGCATGTGAATCTATGAAAGATTCAATACTGGAGAAAACTAGTTACTTACCTGTACACTATTGTTCTCCAGTATTATCTTTCATAGATTCACATGCGGCGCGCCCACCTCCCCGTTTCTCAGGCAGAACGTTTTACCTCTGGATATATCCTTGTCTCACACTTGGGGCTGGAAATCTGAGGTAGGATGGCTCTGCCTGGGAGTGTGATGTCAGGGCTGGCAGCTGAGTTTTAGACCAAATAATGATGAGATCTCGTTACCAAATAATGTGATTCCCTATGGGATTTTCTATGCAGTTTTTTTCTATTGTACTGCTGTGGTCATTCTGTTACTGTGAGACTCCCACCATGACGACGGGGAAGATACTAGCATGTGAATCTATGCAAGATAATACTGGAGAACCATAGTGTACAGGTAAGTAACTAGTTTTTTATATAGATTGATTTGAAATGGACAGGCACAAACTGTTAGGAAAATGGAATACCAATGTCCCAAGTAACAAATTGTTCTACCAAACACTCTTTGGGACCTATTGTAAGTGATTCCATCAAACAGTACTATATAGACATTGTGCCCCAGCCTTTTACATTGTAGTAAAGAGTCCTTAACCCCTTTAATGCTCCCGTCGGCCAACAGCCGTCACGAGCATTACCTCCGTTGTGCTGTGCACTTCCGTTGGCCGAGGCGGCCCCGCCCACTCAATTAAACACGGTTAAAGGTCCTCAGAAGGATTTACCATATTTCAGACATTTATTTCCACTGCTACCTCCCTCATTAGTCCTCTCCTCGGAGCGCTTCTCTTGTTACATAGATCTTGCCTCCAACAGCTGTAGACCTCTCTGGATAGCCGCACACTGCTGCCTCATATCTTCTTAGCCCTTTGGCCTCTATTCTCAGGGTACCCTCTGATTCCTCCTTTTCCATAATGCATGTCTTCCAACCATTCTCTACTTAACAATTGTAGTCCTTTGAACTAAAAGCTGTGACACTGCAGAGCCACTCCAGAGCAGTCTCCACTAGTCACCTCATGAGGGTGTTGGCAAACCTGCTTTCTCTTCTGGCCATTTGACATCGCCTTTGGTGCAGATTCTTTGATCCAAATACACTCTTGCAACAAAACTGACCACACTTAGTCACAAACCAGTTTCCATCCTACCATTTATGGCAGAACTGATTTAGTGCCTGAGAATAGAGAGCACATTCAGGCATTTTTACTGTCTTAAAGTTGCCTGGGCTCCATTCAGGTGTACCTCTACCAATCTAGGTAGTCGAAGTAGGTGAACATTTTTGTCCTAGATAACTATTTTGCTCTGGACGATGCCCTGGTGTTAGGTTATATGCAGTATTCATCTCTACCCACCTCAAGTGCTCCTCCGTTTATATGCAGCATTCATCCCTGTCCCCCATCAAGTGCTCCTCTGCCATCTGAACTTGCTCGACCTCTTCCTTTCAGACAGGTTGCAATCCATTGCTTCCCCCCTATTTTATTATTGTTATCGACTTCATGGTACAATTCAATATTCCCCTCTTATGTCTCATTATGCCAACTTGTCCCTTTCTTAATTTTCAGTATCACTTTTTATGCATATTTCGAAGCTAATGGATCTTGTCAGAATGTCCCTCCCCCCAATGCCAACACAGTTAACTACTTTTACTTCTTCCAGCTTATGTCTGCTTGGCATATATCCTTTCCTCTTAGTCACTTTGTACACAATCAAAGCAGTCCTGTAAACCCCTGTTTTTTGACTGCAACTATTTCTGCCTCATTAAGGAGGTCAACAGAAGGGATTGCATCCCACCCTCCTCCAGCACTTTACAATCAACCCTGTGGTCAAAAACCTTCAGTTTAAGGCAGACTGTATTTGCCACAGAACATGCACAACCCTCCCATTTGTTACCTTTGCATTATTTCATTACACCTCCACTTGTAATCCCACTTCAGAACCTCCTGATCAAAAGGATCATAAAGATAGGCAGAGCCTTCTTTCATTTGATTAATGCTCTGGATCTACTTCTGCTCATCTAACTGCACAAATGTAACTTAACTATAATTCAACAAATATATGAAGATCTGGATCTCTCTCTGTTGTGTCGCTTCGTGCCTCACCTGCTTTTTCAAATTTACTTTCCCCAACCGTCATGATGCTATCCCTGTGTAAAGTACTGCTGTATTCTATTCCCTCCTCAGAGAGAATGGAATTTCTGCACACTGCAAACTCTGCAACCTCAAACATTGAGGATGTTAATCTGCCGTATTTATCAATATAGCACTTCTAATTGAGACATGGAGCTGTCCTTAGCAAACTGATTCAAATAATTATATCGGGCGCTATCAGTATCTTAAAAATATTTTTCTATTTGTCACAACTGGATTAAACATTGACAATTATTCTTCTCCAGGGGAGGTTAAATTGGTTGAGGAAACGTACCCTATTATGTTGTCAAGACAACCTCTATCAGGTTATCAGCATTTAGGGCCAGATGTACAAAGGGTTTTATCATTTGCAAACCCTTTGTTGGAGAGGATTTGCAAATCCTAAATACCTTTTTCATATGTACTAAGCTCTTTTAGCAATTAAGCTAATCTTTCCAAATCGTTAAATGGGTTTGAGAAACCATACCGACACGGTATTGGGAAGGGTTGTGTTTAGGATGTCCCACCCAAATACAGATTCCTTTTGGTATGTATTAATGTTTTGCAACTGAAATTCAGTCGCAAAACATTATTATTTTTCTGAACCTCCAAGGAGGTGATAACCCATTTGCAAATGGAATGGGTTCCCCTAGGGACCCCTTTCCCTTGTGAATGTTGAAAAATCATTTTTGTAGAAGTAAGCAGTATTCCATAGGACCACTGCTTACTCTAAAAAAAAATTTTTTTTTAAAGTTTGGGAAACATTTCCTATTGTTTTTTTTAACACATCCAGTTTTCCTTTAAGAAAAACGGGCTGTTATTTTTTAATGCTTCATTTACAAGCAATCACAGACGTGGTGGTCTACTGTAGCCAGTGGGCCACCATCCCCGTGATGGTGGTGAATCATAGTGGATATCAATTTGTGACCTGCTTCTTTAATATTAATGAGGTAGGTCAAATTAGGACCCACTACGATTTGGTCTTTTGGTAATCAACGTACTAGTATATAATATTGCAAAATACCAGTGCATTAAGTAAAATGTAGGTGTGACAATTGCAACGATTTTTAACACATGCATTGTATGTACATCTGGCCCATAGTCTCAATTTTAATACACCACAATATAAAACCGCATCCTCTACCCTGACAACTGGAATACATGCACCAAAACTGGTAAAGTAGTGTACTGTGAAATGCAAGATGACTACTTTTACTCCTGCCAGGCAAGCAGACCTCTTTTCTGCTGCTGTTGCCGCTTGGAAATATCCATGTTTGGGTCTATGAGATATGTCACACCTTATCTGTTGCACACAAAAGGGCACACTGAAAACTAAGTGCTGAGTTACTGGTAGAAGTTAATGTTTCAAATAATATTTAATTTTCATCTGTTAGTTAAAAAAAACTGTTTCATTTGAAGGTGTGTACAAGTGCAGGTGTGTTCAGCAGAACACCAAAAGAAAGAAGGTATGAACTAGGAAGAGGTACTTCCCCCACACCCCGGCTTTCACTACATGGGTAAATTTAATCCAGATTTTCATACTCATAGGGGAAAGGCAAGCTGTCTTTTGAATCCAGTAATTGTTGTTGGCATCAATAACCCCAATAGATTGTCCAATTTACAGTAAGAAGAAATGTTGAAGTTAACACGTTTGAACATTCCCTGGACCTCATAAAACAATTCACTAGGAACATTGGAAAACAGTTGTGTGACGAATGATTTGGCCTCATGTTTTGCTGTATTATCGATTGTACCACCATTATTGCCCTCAAATAACCAGTGCTGGTTCAATGAGGACTTCCAGCAGTCTTTATTAATGAATTCAAACTATAGTAAAATAAGAAATAAACCTCACTAATGCCACTACCTTCTATTTTGTTGTATTTTCTATCTATATGTTCACCTGTGCACCCTCACTTGCATGTTTTATTGAGGAGAGCATCAGTTTTCAGGTTTTTCAACAATAAATGCCACACTGCTAGATCTTTTAATGCATGATATCTGCAAAGGTGATAGGATATTGATTTTGGCATGGTATTGTTCATGCAAATGGCAACTTTACTTGTTTGTGCTAAGCTGCTATTTTCTGCAGACTTCTACACTTGATTGACAGGAAAATACTGCTAATTAAAACAAGCAAATGTTTGTATTTTAGCTATATGCTGATGTCTCATTATTCCATGAAGCATGAGGCAAAGTAAAGTTTCTCAGAACTGAAAAATCGATAAATTGGCAATGTAAACACCCAGAAATGCAAAACTGTGGTACATGCTACAAACTGAACTTAGTATGTTACAAAAGATGCATAATTAAAAAGATCAGACCTGTTCTTTTCAAGGAGCAGTGTTGTGTTATTTTAATAGGCTGTCTGTGTGCTATCATTCATACATATCAGAGATTATGTACTCCAAAAGAAAATATCTGACCAATCTTCAGAAAAACACTGTTTCGTAGGTCTATGTCGAAGTGATCATGCATCATATCTTTTTGTGGGTTCTTCGTTAATGTTCGTTAACAATTTAGCCATTGGAACCACTATGATGTCATTAATAATTCTAGTCTCTAGGCTTCTGTTTATCATGACTTTAGACTGGACAGACTTACAAGAACAACCACATCTGGGAAGAGGAAATTGTGTAAATGTATAAATTTAAAACAACCATTCACCAAGGACTGTTCTCACAAAATCAGTAGCAATTAAAGTGACAATAAAAAGTTAATTTCAAATTTCTGTGAAGTAAATCACTACTTTTGCTTCTTTATATGCAATGATCAATTTAAATAATATAAATCACAAATATAGTAAAGATACGTATCTAAAATGGTACAGGAGAAAAGTTGTGTTAAACAAGTGTTCCTTGTTCCCTGGATCACACCGAAAGACAAGTCATTAATAGATGTTTGTGTGCCTGTATTCAATACTCTGCTCCACTTTACACCACTCTACTCTGCACCACTGCACTCTACACCACTGCACCCTACAATGCAACACTCTAATTTACACCACTGCATTCTATGATGCTGCATTGTACACTGCTGAAATCTATGCTGCAATGTACACCATTGAACTCTATGCCACTATATTCTGCAGCACTCCATGCACTCTACACCAGTCCACTCTACTTTGTCACTCCACTGTACTCAAGTCCACTCTATACCACTCCAATACACAACACTACGTGACTCTACACCACTCTTCTCCATTCCACACCACTCTCCTCTATGCCACTAAGTTTTAGCCATGCAGTCACGCTTGTGTACAACATGGCTAAACGCATTGGCAAACCAATAGCTCTTGCATAGGTGAGACCTATTGGCTTTGCCAGTGCTTGTTGTTTGTGCCAACTACTGCAAGACCCTATTGCTTTACTGGGGATGCCACATATATTACATACCAAACTGTTAACAGCTCTCCTGACTGTGACAATGACTGTGCCTTGACTATACCAAGTTCGCCCTGTGACTCACTCTTATCCTCTATTTTCCACACAGTTGTACTGACTGTTAACTATTAATGGATTGCTCATTATTTTAAAATGTTTTGTAAATAGCCTCTCTGTATTTGTTAAAGCCAACTTTTATGAACCACATGGCATTCCTTGCAACTACAATTGAGCTCCAATTCATCCATATGCAGAGCGTTGTAATTAATTGCCACATAACTTGGCTCTAGCTCCTATTCTGAATCGGTTTCAAAGCTTATGTAATGTATTTATTTGTACAAGTGTCCCAAACAATCTGTGTCCAAGTGAGGACTCATTAATTAATCTCGGGTATCCAAACGTTGACAACACAGCACTCTGACTTTGTCTATGCATACCATTTGTTGGTGCTAGCTGTGAAATTTTACATTTCAGTTCACTCATCTGCATAAGCAGACATTAATAATTTGTTCTACTGTATATACAAATACATATGTCAATGCATGTCTTGCTTTTGTGTTTGATCACTGGGCACCCTGAGCACTTTTTATGAATTGATTATTCCATACAGAGAAGCTAGCGATTTATTGAATTGAAATTTAGCATGAACTGTTTATAGCAACTTGAACTGCCAGTAACTTTAAAGTTCTCAGATAAGTAAGAGCTTGGCAAACAATAATGCAGGAGTGAAGCTTGTTTGGATTGAGAATATTAGTAGAAAAACTAGCATATAGAGAAAAATATCCCACGTCAGAAAAGCCTGTCAAAAAACCTGTGTGATCCTCAATGTGTCTGCAATACTTTCCGCTTTCTTTTTTGTGTTGCTGTGGTAATGTGCAAGCCAATAATAACCCTGTGGCAGTAGGAGGACGCCTACTAACATATCAGTGCCCTCGGTTAATTCACTTTGATGTTCACAGCTATTCAGCCCCTATCCACAGAACTGGCCTTTTAACTCCAGTAGGTGTGTTTTCCTGCCCTTGGTTAAGTCTACAAGCTCCAGGCTGCTCCATTAGCATCCAGATACACCAGCCCTCAGTTGTTCTGGCCATTCTAGAAACCACGTTCCCTTATTTCAAAGTTGATTAGACAAACATGTTCTCCTCAGCCAACAAGTGTACTTTTCAGAGTTGGTAGAACTGTATATTCTTGGTTATCCACTACCTTCATCCACCCTTGTCCTAGAACTTGCCTCAAAGTTTGGAAAGTGTTGTCTAATGCGTGGCGCTTTGAGCAAGCACAATTAAGGTTACTGGACATCACATGTGTTTATTTTTTTATTTTTAAACGTTTGATCTGTAAGTTTGAGCATTACTTGACTCTAATTTAGTAAGGTCTTTAGTTGAGACTTGTCTGGCCATCACTCGCTGTCAAAAGAAGAGTAAGGTTTGTGGTGAATTGTCTGCTAGATTTTGTTTACCCAGATTTGGTGGACGGTCTGCCCTGGTACTCTATGCCCAAGCACTGAGAATTTGCACAAAACTAGTTGTACTTTGAATTAAGAATAATCCCACAGACATGTTTAAGCTGAATATCTTTTGATTGGAGCAGTAATAATTTCAGGTGTCCACGTGAGAAACCCAGATTGAATTATGTTAGAGACTTTGTGAAGACATTGGGTTAGCCATTAAAAGAGAACATAAGTAAAAAATTGCTTTTTTGAGGACCTAGCCCTATCAAATGGAGAACATAGTAATTTTCATGCTGTAGTTCGTATGAAACAGCAGTGGCTTGAAATCTGAGCAGTACCAGAGTGGATTTTAAGAGTTACTGAATAGATTGCTGGGTAGAAACAAGATTATTTCTCTGGATGGTTCCAGGAGTCATGCCGAAGCTCATGGGTCACAGCAGACTGTGGAAGGACACCAGGATGAAAAAAAGCTTGTGAAGAGGGAGCCTTGAAGAAAGGCCTGTAACATTGTCAGGAAGAGAAAGAGGAACTCCTCTGTAAAACTAAGACCACTTCCTTGACTACCTCCTCCTTTGTTGCTCTGTTCATCTTGCTCTTAGCACTGTGACCCCACGTGCCTATGTGTAGATTTTTCTGCACACAAATCGGTTCTGCAGATTTTAGCACCTTGGCTGTCATTTCTACAACAGTAAATGTAACCAATTTCAGAAGCCTTTAGGTCACTGGTTAACTAATGGAATGTAGATTGAAGCAGTGCTGGCAATTCAATTCTGTTCCTTCTGTGTGGTGTGTTGGTCTGAGCAAGTGCAATGGTTCACTTATCGAAAACCTTAGACCAGTTAAGACCATGTAGACCCTGAACAATTTTACCAGAATGTCAAGAGGATTTTAAACATACTAGAACAATGTGTGGGTGGATCATTTCTCTGGAAAAAACAAAGAACCTTAGATGTTTGTCAGATTAAATTAATTTAATTGACCCAGACACACACAATGCAACTCAGTTTTAGTCTCTTTCCTTACTTATTCATGAAGCAATGAAAAATGTGCCCGGGTTCGAGCACCAAGCACACAAAAATCATGTTAAAGATTTATATCACTTGCTGGGGTATCTTCTCCCACAGTAGGTGTGGCAGTGATCCTCTTTGGAGATCCTGAATTGGGAGGTCCACTCTAACTGTTCTACCAATCCCTACATTTAGACAAACTAGGAACACTGCAAAAGAGTGCATGTTTGTTGTCAGGTTGTAGTTTGATACATGGTATCTTCTCCAATGTGCAAGTATACCTTTGTTGGACCTCAAGCTACTCGCAAAGGATCTTGAGATTATTGCACTTTGCTGTTAGTAGAGCCTGCATAAGAACCCGGATGGCTGTTGGTGAGCTGAAGATGGATAACTCATTATCTGCTGTTCCTGCACTGTTAGTAGAGCCTGCATAAGAGCCAAAAGGCTGTTGATGAGTCAGAGACGGATATCTGATTATCTAGGGTGGCTGAGTTGAGACCAAGAGAGCGCTGTATCCAGTGTCTTTAGAACAGTATTATGAGAGATCTATGGGAGACAGCAAAAGACTGACCAGGCATTGAGTTCAGACCTAAGAGTATGCTGGCTCTACACACTATTAAGGTGACCACAGCAAGTCAACTCCCAGAAACAGATGCAGTGAGTTGGAGTCAAATCACAAAGCCAATGATCTGTCTGTAACTCAGATCCAAGATGTTGACAGAAGCAACAGCTTGCCACATAGTACAGCATTATCACCTCTGTAGCAGTACCGCTAGTTAAGGGCCGCAGGCAGCAACTACCTCATGTGACTACAATTGTGTTGAGCAGGTCACTATACAGTTTATTTTCTGTGGCATTATAATTTTCTTGTGCATTTAAATGTCCATTTAGAAGAACTTATTGGACAGTCTTCATTAGCTATAGTACTTTCTTGGGAAATCACAAATGAGTAATTGAGAACGTCTTTCTAGATGCTGCAAGAATGCAGCAAAACTGCTAAGTAGGATAATGGAATCTATAATGAATCTATATTGCAAAGACATTTGTAAGGCAAATGTGATCTGTAAATGGCCTTTACCCCAGTAAAGCCAATATACTATCTCTTAATCCTGGAACCACATCATGATCAAAATCTAATACAATGCCCAGGTGCGGAAGGGGGCAAAAAATAAGTGCCTGGGACCCAAGTCCTACTTAGGAGACTGCGGTTTACTGATAATGTGACACCACCCAGTTCCACCACTAAGTCCACCCATTCTTTTTTCTCTTCGCATCACTTTGACTTAAAACACTTGGTTGAGGTAAGAGAAAGAGGTATGTGCCTTCTTTTTTAGCTTTGACTGTTGTGCCAATAGTACATACTACTGTTTAATCCTTTACATATGTTATAGGACAAGATTAAACAAAATTGGTCCAAGACCCATTTTGATGCATCATACTTTATGCTCACTAAAACATGCCTCACACCAGGGAAAGTAAATATCTGAATAATGTAATTCATTGGATTATTCTTCTGATGGATACATCTGCCTGTGGATTCCTCATCCTTGTGAATATCCCCTGCACCAGCATTCCGCGGAAATTTTTCCTAGCTCCCTGCGCCGACGAGGTCATCATAGCGTCATGGCTCTGCACGTGGCTCCACATGACGTCACCGAAGCCGTAAGAAGACCACGTCGGCGTGATGACTTCAGTTTCCTTTTTGCCGTGCTGTCGACACTAATGATTTTTCTGGGACTCTCCATACTTCGTTTAGATACTTTGTATTTTGAATTGTATCTTCTTTTCTTTGTCATGCCTGCTCCGAGGAAGTCTGGGTTTAAACCTTGCATAGAATGCGATAAGTATATGTCAATTACTGACCCGCATGAGGATTGCCTTTGGTGCTTGTCTTCAGATCATGAAGTCGAGGGATGCTCTTCCTGCAGGAAGATGAATCCAAAGGCGTTAAAGGAGCGAGAAGCCAAAAGCAAGAAAAGAAAAAAGGAGTAAAAAAAGGTCAAAATCTAGTTCTTCAACGTCGCACGACTCCAAGAAGAAGAGGAGACATGCTTCTCGATGCCGATCTTCGAAGATCGGTGGTGTCGAAGTTGCCTTCTCCTACTCCTCGATGTTGAGAAAAGGACTTTGTTTCTCCTTCACCTTCAGTGTCTCTGGCTCATTCTCCTTCCTATAAGGGGACTCCAGAGCAGGCAATGACGCCGAGATTCTCACCGTTGAATACGGCTGATGATGATGAGGTTCCTTCAGCTCCGGCAGTTCCACCTGTGGCTCCAGTGGCTCCGACTCCTGAGGTACCTCGATCGGATCCGAGACCGACTTCTTACCCTCAGCTTCCAACACCGGGTTCTGATCCCCCGCATATTTTTAAATGCGATGTATGACGTTTTCACCAGGGCCCCGTACCTCTCTGGAGCACCTTCGGGTCCCATGGGTCCTTTGGCATATAATTTGGGTGTGCCTCATCAGTATCCTCAGACCCCCTTTATGCCGTTCATGCCAGCGACGTCATCATGGTCTTTTCCGACTCCGAGGATGTCGATGCCGTATAGACAGTCTCCGGCTACATCCCATGAAGCTTCCTGGATTCAATCGGCTCCGCTTATGGATCCACTTTGACGCCGCTTCCGGAGCTGTCGACGCAGCGAGTAGCGCCGCCGCAACCGAAGATGCGTCCGAGGAGAGAGGCGCAGAGGTTATTGGGAAAGGAGCACTACCTGGATGAAGAGAGGGAGGAAGGAGAGGTGTATGACACAGAAGATATGTTTGAAAACTTTTGTGAAGCAAGTGGGCTTGAGACTTCTCCAGAGTGGGACTTTGTTTCTCAAAAGGCTTCTCCCTCTAAGGATGTTGCTCCATATCACACAGTTATCGGGAAGGCTGCGTAACTTCTGGACTTGCAGCTTCCTGTGGCGGAGTATAAGCCTAATCTTCTCACTGAAGTGCTTCATTCTCCTTCAGTGGTTGAGCCACTCTTGCCATTTAATGATGGCTCACTGGTTAGAGGCGGCAGACCCGAGAGCAGAGGACGGCCCGGGACCAGGGTTCGATTCCCGGCGCGGCAGGTTTCTGGACCAGGGTCAGCGGACTCGATAATTCTCTCGCCTCGGTGCCCACTCTGATCAGCGATCACACTCGGCAACTCTGGGCATTAGCTTGCCTCATCTTCACTAACGGCCCCACCAGACCGCCGGGGATGCCTGGTCTCACCCTGGAGATACCCATTAAGGGACCATCTCTCAGGGAAGCCAGGAAGGGTTTCGCAGCGGTCGAAGCGCCTTGGGACCCTACGGGTAAGTAGTGCGCTATATAAATGCCTATACATTACATTACATACATTACATATACATTACATTACATTACATTACTGAGCCAATACTTGATGTGTGGCGCAATCCTCTTTCGACTCCTACAGTTTCAAGGTCAGTCTCAAGAAGGTATGGACCTGCTCCTGAATATCCGGCTTTCCTTTCCTCTCATCTCTCTCCTGAAAGGCTGGTGGTGCAGGCTACTTGCTTGAAGCAGTCATCAGGGGCGTTTTTGCAGGCTCCGGCAGACAGTGATTCTAAGAAGCTGGAGCAGTCTGCGAAAAAGGTATTTTCTTCAGCCAGTATGGCATTCAAGTCTACCAACGCCACTTGTCTCTTGAGCAGGTGCATTCATGCTTTAATGGACTCTCTGAAACAGCTGCTCCCTAAGTTATCTGAGGAGGACAAGGGGAATCTGAGTGAGGTGTTGGTGAATGCTCAAGCGGCTGCTCGCCAGGTTATCCAGTATGGTCTGGCTACAGCGGATTCTGTTGCCAGCGTCATGGGTTTGTCTATTGCGACAAGGAGGCACGCATGGTTAAAATTTCGGGGTTCTCTCCAGATGTGCAGACTGCTCTTATTGATTTGCCGTTTGATGGTTTCAAGCTTTTTGGTGAAAAGGTGAACTCTGCCCTGCAGAGATTTAAGGACAGTAAGGCAATAGCAAGGTCTTTGGGTCTACCTACTCAATCAAGAGGCTGTGGATATAAAAGATGCCATGGCTTTGGGAAGTCTTCCTTCCGTGGGTCCCCACCGCCTCAGCAGCAAAATCCCTTGTATAAGAGCTACAGGGGTAAAGGCAGAGGTCGCCTTTGTGGAGCCGGGCAGTAATGCAGGAAAGCAGCCCTAGATTCGCCATCCTGGATAATGTAGGTCTCGTGGGAGGCCGGCTTACCCTTTTTCCACAAGATTGGAAATTAATCACTTCGGCCCTTTGGGTTTTAGATCTTGTAGAAAATGAGTACGCCCATCCCTTCAGGGAATTCCCTCCTCCATATCTTCCTTGCCAGGGGTTTTGCACGGAGGATCATTTGCTTCTCCATCATAAGGAGGTTCTTACCCTATTACAGAAAGGTGCGATAGAGGTGTTTCCAGAGCTGGAAAGGAGTCCCGGTATTTCCTGATTCCCAAGAAGGATGGCAGGTTACGTCCTATCCCGGACCTCAGAATCTGGAATCTGTTTCTCAAGCAGAAGAGGTTTAAGATGCTCACCCTAGCGCAGGTTCTTCAGGCGCCGCTGCAAGAGGACTGGATGGTGTCCATCGACTTACAGGATGCGTATTTTCATATCCCAATCCTGAAGTCAAAGTAAGTATCTCTGCTGCTGTGGGGTTGAGAGGTTCCTCATCTCACGGGTGAAGTATGGTAGAGTGTTGTACTGTGAAGTAGCGTAGAGTGGTGTACAGTGGCATAGAGTAAAGTGTTGTGGAGTGTATCTGCGTGGAGTGGCATACAGTGGAGCAGAGTAAAGTCAACCATGCATGCTGGCACAAGAGGGCGCTCCAGTGGTGTCTCCACAGGCAGTGGTATCAGCACAACAGAGATCTCAGGGAGTCTGTAAGGATTTCCAGAGAAGCTGCAGCGGATCTATCTTGGTGGAGCGCAATCTGTCTCAAGGGAAGCCTTTCCATCTTTCTCCATCGGTGGCCACGGTGATAACTGATGCCTCTACCCTAGGGTGGGGTGCTCATCTGGGGATCTGGAGATCAAGGGTCTCTGGTCTCCAGAGGAAAGGTTGCTCTACATCAACCTTCTGGAATTGTGGTTGATACGTTTGGCGCTCAAGGCCTTTTTCCCTTCCCTTCGCAGTCAGTCGGTTCAACTCCTTACGGACAACACTGCCGCGATGTTATACGTCAACAAGCAGGGAGGAGTAGTACCGTCTCTGCAGAGAGGCATTGCGGCTCTGGTCCTGGGCTCAGGACCAGCGGATTTGCTTGATGGCAAATCATCTGGCCGGGGTGCTGAACGTGCGTGCATACAGTCTCAGTCAACAGTTCTCCGCCGACCACGAGTGGATGCTTCATCCGGAGGTAGTTCGATACATCTTCCAGACCTGGGGAACTCCTCGGGTGGACCTGTTTGCCACTCTCGAGAATGAGCACTGCCCGTCTTTCTGCAGTCTCCAGTTTCCGAGGCAGGGAGCGTTGGGGGATGAGTTTCAGTTGAGTTGAAACTCACAACTCCTTAACCCATTTCCTCCATACCCTTGATTCCTTGGGTTCTGAGGAAGATTCGCCAAAACCGGGACCAAGTCATTTTGGTCACCCCGGATTGGCGGAAGGGTGTGGTATACAGATCTTCTTTACCTCTCGTCGTACCCTCCGCTCCGTCTCCCTCTCAGGGCAGACCTCCTCTCGCAGTCGAAGGGGCAGGTTTACACCCCCACCTCCAGAGCCTGCACCTTCATGCCTGGAGATTGAATGGGGCAACCTGAATTCTTTTTCTCTCCCGCCTGACGTGGTGGATGTTATTTTATCGGCCAGGCGACACTCCACCAAGTCTATCTACTCCTACAGGTGGTCGAAATTTGTTAGATGGTGTGGAGAGAAATCTATTGATCCTCTGAAAGTGCATCTTTCTGATGTTCTTTGTTTTTCACTTCATTTGGCTCAGCTGGGTTGTGCTGTGGCCACTGTTAAAGGATATTTGTCAGCTCTGTCTGCATTTCTTTGTTTGCCCGATCAGCCTTCTCTTTTTAAGTATCCTATAGTCTTAAAGTTCATTACGGGGCTTACTAACATGTTTCCGCCCACTCCTTTTATTATGCCCCAATGGGATTTAAATCTGGTGTCAACTTTTTTAATGGGTTCCACGTTCGAACCTATGCATAGTTGTCATTTGAAACTACTGACATTTAAAATGGTCTTTCTAGTGGCTATCACTTCGGCTAGGAGGGGGAGTGAGCTCCTGGCTTTGAGTTCAAAGTTTCCTTTTCTGACCATACATGCTGAAAGGATGGTCCTCAGAGCCAGGGCTGCTTTTCTGCCGAAGGTGGTAACTCCCTTCCATCTAGGACAGTCCATTACCCTCCCTACTTTCTATCCTCCCCCTCACCCTTCCAAGGAGGACGAGAGGCTTCATCATTTGGATCCAAAGAGGGCGATTAGCTTCTATTTGGACAGAACAAAGGACTTCCGTCAAGATGATCAGCTCTTTGTTGGATATGCTGGTCGAATGAAGGGCAAGGAAGTGCACAAGCACCCTTTATCGAGATGCATCATCTTGTGCAGGAGCCTCCTGTAGCCATCCAAGCTCATTTCACCATAGCAAAATCGTGTACTTCTGCTTTGTCCAGGGGTATTCTGTTTTGGACATCTGTAAAGCCACAACTTGGGCCTCCCTCCCACTTTCGCAAAGCATTACTGCTTCGAATCCGATGTGAAGAGGGACTGCCATTTTGCGCGCTCTGTTTTACAAGACTTTTTGGTATAGAGGGTGGACACCCTCCTCCGGGGGTTGGATTGCTGTGGGATTCTATTCATAAGATGAGGAATACAAAGGCAGATGTATCCATCAGAAGAACAAGTTCCTTCGGTAACGCTTTTTCTGGTGGATACAGTATCTGCATGTGGATTCCTCACTGACCCACCCTCCTCCCCTTTGTCCACCCTTTTATACCTTAAAAGCTGAAGTATTATTTATTTGATGTATTTGTGTGTTCTCGACTTTATTCCCTCTATTTGTTTATTGTTGACTAGTTTGAAATGTAAGCTTTCTTATTTCATTATACACTGAGTGTGTTTGTGTGAATTCTGTATACTATGTATGCATTGTCTCCATGGTCGGTCCGCACCTTTTGCCTCAGCGGCATGGACAAAATGGGTGGAACTGACGTCATCAAGCCGACGTGGTCTTCTTATGGCTCCGGTGGCGTCATGCGGAGCCACATGCGGAGCCATGACGCTATGACGACCTCGTCAGCGCAGGGAGCTAGGAAAAATTTCTGCGGAATGCTGGCGCAGGGGATATTCATAAGGTGAGGAATCCACAGGCAGATACTGTATCCAGCAGAAAAAGCGTTACCAAAGGTAAGTAACTTGTTCTTTTGAAGAATAAGTAGCCTCAATTTCATGTGTTCCCTCTAGCTTTAGCTGATCCGGACTTTTAAGCCAGCAGTATGTTCTATTCAGGGACCTGTGGGCTCGCTTTTATCATAGTAAGTATGGTGTCATATAATCACAGCAATCTGATTATTGAATGTTTCAAATGACATGTATCCATTCAGAATCTATGGATATACCACAATTTTTAGATGTTATGTCATTAGATGTCCCTCAATAAGTTCCGTCCAATATTAGCAAATTACCTACGAATATGATTAACAAAACTGATGATAGCAATTGTGGTTGATCCGGATTCAAAGAGCAAATCATGACTGGTCTGGGGAAGTCTTTCATGTTGACAGATGGACATTTAAATGCTGCTGCCTAGTCCAGTGCAAGAAGTCCCAAGGCCCAATTTGTAGCTTCGTGGACCACAGAGATTGCCAGTGACTAACCAGTGTAGGAAGCAGCCACCATTTTGGCTCTAGCTTGGACTGCAGATGGTTCATAACTAGTGGAACACCTCTGCAGATTGCCTCAGCATATCTTAGCTTGCCTCCTACTCCCATCTGGTATGAGGATCCAGGCAACATGGACCTATATATTGTTTTAGTGACAAAGTATCAAGTAGATATTGTCAGATGAGCCACCAGGTTAGCAAAACTCACAGGGTTCTTCTCTGTGCAGTGTTCATTCTTTTATTTGTAACTTTTCTTGTAAATATTTAAATCCATTCTTCCTATTTATAACTAAGATGAGGCTTGTGTTTCCTAGCTAATTTGCCAAATGCATTTACTCATTGAGACAATGAGGCCGAGGCTGGGATCGTCGTCTTCATTCTGTTCATGCTCCTCCTAGTCTCCAACTCCTGTGGGCCCATCTCCAGAGGGTCGACACCAGCTCCAAGGCCTTTGGCAGGCATGTTGCATTCTTCTTGTATTGCCTCCTGCTTAGACCGCATGGGTGGAATACTCAGTAGGGAGTTCTCACAGCCTCTAGGTGGATTTTGGGTGGTTCCTTGTTGTCCCCATTCCATCCTCATTTCTGCTGCTGTGGGTTTGAGAGGTTCCTCATCTCACGGGTGAAGTATGGTAGAGTGTTGTACTGTGAAGTAGCGTAGAGTGGTGTACAGTGGCATAGAGTAAAGTGTTGTGGAGTGTATCTGCGTGGAGTGGCATACAGTGGAGCAGAGTAAAGTGGAGTGTTGAACAGTGTAGTAAAGTGGCATTGTGTGGAGTGGAGTGATTTGTGTGATATATGCCGGTCTGAAGCTGCGATCTATCATTGTGCGTGTTTGTGTGTTTAAAAAAACAAAACGAAACCAAAATCTGTGTGCGTCTCATGTATAAAATGAAAACCCAAATCCTCTGACATCTGCAGCAAGACAGGCTAGCCAAATGAAACCAGCCTAGATGCCGCTGACCTATGTTTAAGATGCAGTCGATTTCGAAGAAACAGCGCAAGTGTGCTGACTAAAGGGAGACCTAAAAAGGACATTACTTCCCCAGCCCACTGGGCATTTTTAGATTCCACGCACTGTATAGAACCGATAGCAGATGCAAATCGAGTAGGACTAGGTGTTATACATATACAAAATAACCCTGAGAAGGAAACTGCCTGACATGTAGCATCTCGTACTAACAGAAGCTTATCTAAAAATTAAACAAAATACTCCTAAGAAAAGTCTGGCAGTTGCTGGGCATGTGAACATTACAATACCTTTTTGCACGGAAAACCTTTTGTAGTGGTTTTGGATCACCAAGCATTATTGCCAATATTCAGAAACCCAAAATCAAAAATGCTACAATGCATTGAAAGGTGGGTTATGAGGTTAATTGACTATCATTTTAAGATTATTCATAAACCGGAAAATGCTTTAATCCAGTTGATTTTATTTATCCAGTTATCCTGTTTCTGAACATGAAAGACAATACATTTATTTTTTAATTAAAACGGCTAACCCAGAAAGAATCTCAGTAAATAGAATGACTCTAAGCTTCATTAGCTATCAGACAATGCAGGAAGTCAAGAAATATCTAACATGAACAGATAGACACATATAGATAACACAACATGTGTACCGTTAGGAGTTGATAATAAAACCATGCTTGATTTTAGAATCAATCATTTTTATTGTGTGGCAGCCAGATCACAATTGCACAGCTGAGCTGCCTACATTAAGGCGCCGGCAGAGCGAGGATCAAGGGGCATTTCACAGCGTTCAGGACTACATCCAGGGGACGACCTCGCGATGAGTTAAAACCTCATAGAAATCGTAAGGCACTTTAGCGAAGATACCACTTTTAAGCATAGTAAGAAACAAAAGAAAAATAACCCCACCTCTCTCCACCCCACCCTCCACCCACCCTGCGCATCAGTTCGAAATCACTTTTCGATTACCCCCTTCTGGTAACCAATTGTTGATAACTGCCAAGTCAGTCAGCAGATGCACCAGGTGGATCTAATGGTATGAGCTGCAAGATCTGTAGGTATTTCGGACGTTTCTTCCCTCATGTCTTTGGAAAGGAGCTGTAAGAAAGGGGCCCATACTTTTGCTTATTCCTTGCCTTTCCCTTCTACGCTAAGTGAAAGACGCTCCATTGCTAATAGGTACCAGAGCCTCTGAATCCAATTTCGAGGGTCTGGGACTGCCTAAGACCCCCACTGCGCTAAGAGCACCATTCTAGCCGCAAGCAGTGCCAAGGCTATCTGCTTACCCCTTAGTGATTTCAATGGGAAGGACCCAGAGTGATGAAGACTCAGAAGTGTATGTTCAGGAGCTCACGGCAATGTGGTCTTAAAATGCTACATCAATGTCATCGAGAATTGCTGACCAGTAGCGCACCAACTTCGGACAATGCCACAGCAAGTGTACTAGAGTACCAGTAAGGCCACACCCCCACCAGCAAAGGTCCGACTTGGATTTGTCCCAAGAGTTAATGCGCTCTGGAGTATAATACTAGTAAGTGATCACCTTATACGCCGACTCTGCACTCGCTGTATTGAGAGCAGTATGGTTCGCACAGTAAAAAATGTGCTCCCATTCCTTGTGCGTTAGTAGCCTCCCCAACTCAGTCTCCCTCCTGGTTTGTGACTTTGTGCGGTGTTTCTTAAAGTGTGTAGTAATCATAGAATAGAGTTCAGATATGAGTTTACGTTCATCTTTGTTAAACACCAGCCATTTTTCAAAGGTCGTCAAAGGACGGGACATGAGAGCAAAATTCTCACAGCGTGTGACCCAATGGGCGAGCTGCAAATAGTGAAAAGTGTCTGAGGCCTGTAGATCGTAATCCTTGCACAGCTGTGAAAAGGGAATCAGGCCGTCAAGATCAAAAAGTGAACCTGCCCTTTTGCAACACTCCTCTCTTCACCGTTGAAATGTTGGGGACGCACAGCCTGGTTGAAAGTCGGGGTTGTCCACGATAGGGGAGGGAAACGAAGTCCATCCTTTCTGACGCACCAATTGGTCCCATGCTTTGAGGGTCGGGGAGGTGACCGGAGAAGAGTATAGCCCCCATGCTCTATGTTTGTGTGGAAGCCACATTTCGCACCATATGTTTCATCCGGCTACTGTCTGGTTCATGAAGTTCCAGTGTTTTCTGGACAGAGGCCTATTCCATTTGGTTATTTAGCGTAGACAGGCCGCTTGGTAATAAGCTCCCACAAGTGGCAGGCCTAGCCCTTCTCTCTCTTTTGCGGAGGTTACCAGCGCAGACGCGAGCTGTGGTTTCTTATTATCCCACAAAAACGTATTAAGGAGTCTTTGCAGTTTCCGAAGGACACCTGATGGTGGGGTCACAGGTAGCATCTGAAAGAGGTTTAGGATGCGTGGGAGCACCTTCATTGTTAGTGCTGCCAATCTCCCGAACCACGCCAGCTTAAGACGTGTCCAGGCGGATAGTGCCTTGACCGTTTGCTCCATCAACAGCGCATAGTTGAGGGCGGTTGTCTTAGTGATGAACGAGGTCAGCTGAATGCCCAGATACATGATGTCCGTGTGGACCCATTGAAAGGCGAAATCTTGCCTTAGATCTTGGACCTCAGCCAAGGGGATAGAGATATTAAGAATTTGAGACTTCATAAATTTGATTTTGAACCCTGCGACGGCTCCAAAGGAAGTAAGCTCCCTGGACAGGTGACGTAAAGTTGACCGAGGCTGTGTTAGGGAGAGGATGACATCATCGGCATACATACTAATTTTATGTGTATCGGCCCCATATTTGATGCCTGCTTTGTCAGGGTTGGATCAAATACATTGGGCAAACGGCTCCATGTAGAGCCCAAATAAAGTTGGGGATAGGGGACAGACTTGCCACGTGCCCCGGGCAATGGGGAAGAGGGTCGATTTACAACCATTGTTATGTTATGTTATGTTATGTTATGTTATGTTATGTTATGTTATTATTGGGGTTTTGTATAGCGCATGAATCACCAGGGGGCATCTCGGCGCTTTAACCTGGGGGAGGACATCTAGTGGGTCAGGAGAGTAATTTCTCGGAAGCACCCTTACATTTAGAACAGGACGGTTTTCAGTAGTTTCCGAAGGATTGGAGAGATGTTGATTTCCGCAGCGCCTCAGGTTGCGAGTTCCAAAATTTGGGGGCAACGTATGAGAAGGCTCTGCCTCCTGTACGGCTCAAGCGAATACGTGGGACCCTAAGGAGGGTCTGGGAGTTTGATCAGGGTTCCATTCAGATGTATACTTATGTAGCTTCTCTTGTAGGTAACGGGGACCATCTCCTTTGAGGGCCTTGAAGGAGAGACAACAAGTCTTAAAAAGAACTCTTTTTCACTGGCAGCCAGTGAAGTTCTCTATGCAGGGAAAGAGATAGAGATCCTGGAGGGCGGTTCAGAACCATCCTGGCTGCAGTATTTTGAATTAACCCGCACCGCCGCTGTGGGGGAAGCGTATGAGCAACAAACCCACCATATGAAATTATTCCCGAAGCCAAAGGTTTGCATTACTGCAAAGAGATACTCCCAGTCGACGTGGTCAAAGGCCTTCTCCGCGTCAAACAAGAGCAAGAAGGCCTGAGTGTGAGATCGGTGTACCAAGTCGATGAGGTGTAGGAGCCTCTTGGTGTTATCCCCTCCTTGTCGCGTTGGAATAAAACTGGACTGATCCGGGTCTGTAAGGCCATCCATAACGGGGCTAAGTCGCGAGGTCAAAATACTTGCAAATAACTTCGAGCCGATATTAAGGAGCGAGATGGGCCGATAAGACCCACAATCTGTAGGTTTATTTCCGGGTTTAAGAATTACTGAGATAGCCGCTTCAGACATTGGCGTCACTTTCCCCATGGCAAGGAAGGAATTAAAAAGCCTTGTTAAAAGGGGAGCCAGCTCCACACAGAATGTTTTATAAAACAGTGCCGGGAAACTGTGCGGTCCCGGCCAGTTCGCTACCTTTTGCGCAATATCGCCAATATGACCACTTCTATGCGTATGGCTGAGTCCAAGTTTTCAGCCGATGATTTAAGCAAGGGGGTAATATCACAGGAATGTAAATACTCCCCAGAGTCATGTAAACGGACGTCCTCCCTCGCATAAAGGTTTTGATAGAACTGCCAGAAGGTGTCCACAATGAGGGCGTCCGTGTTATGCTCCACCGCATTTTGATCCTGGATGGCGTGGATCACAGATCTCTGAGCCGGTGCCCGAAGCCTATGTGCCAGCATCCTCCCACCTTTATCCCCAGTGAGATAGAATGTGTGCCGCAGCCTTAGGAGGGCATATTCAGCTCTATCTAAGTCCAAATGTTTTAGCATTCGCCGCCTTGTTTCTAACTCCCTCCAGACTCTCGGTGCACCAGTGCGCTTGTGAACTGCCTCTAACCCACCCACCTCTTTCTCCAATTGTGCGCGCTTCTCTTTGCGCAGATGCGCATAGGTTGCCGCAATTGCAATAAATTCACCCCGCACCACATATTTCAGAGCCTCCCAAACCGCGGCAAGAGTAGTATTTCCCTGATCGTTCTCCAAAAGATAATGAACTATAGTATCTTGGATTCGCTTAGTGACTTCCTCTGATTGAAGAAGCGAGTCGCGGAGATGCCAGCCCGATGGCGACGTGTGAGGGCCGCGCAACGCGAGTAGAACGGAGATGAGGGCATGGTCTGAGAAGGAGCGGGGGTGATATCCGCAGTGTGCAGGTGAGGAAGGAGAGAGGAGGAGGTTAAAAAATTATCCAAACGCACATATGTTTTGTGTGCTGCTGAAAAGTAGGTGTAGTCGCGCTCACTAGGGCGCTGGACACGCCAACACTCTTCCAATCCAGTCAGCCAATCATTGCTTTCCTCCCTGCGACAGCGCTCCCGTTTGTTAAAATCTTGGATCCAACCTATCCATCTCTGGGTCCATTACCACATTGAAATCACCTCCCACCAGACGGGGAGGCAAGAATCTCAGACCGAGCCAGCCGTATAAAGGGTTCTTGCAGCTCGTTTGGGGCATATAGGGACCAATTGTCATTTGCGTATCACCCCATTGCACTCGGATTGCTAAGAATCTGCCTTTGATATCTGCCACAGTGAAAAGTACTTTGCAATGCGAGCGCGCGCTAAAGAGGATAGCTATCCCATTTTTCTTGGACGACCCGAGGACCATAACTGCAGTGGGTAACGCCTATCCCTCATCCCCTTAGTATTTTTAGCTAAAAGGTGGGTTTCTTGGAGCAAACAAATATAGCTGTCAGCATTTTCTAAGAGGGAGAGAATAGCAGATCACTTAACGGGGTTGTGTAAGCCCCGTACATTCAAGCTCACAATTTTTAAATCCCTACCCATCGTGACTGATAGAGGAAGCAATGGCGCATGTCTGCCTAAGCTCGATAGTCATGATTAGGGAGGTCATATCATACAATTCAGGTACTCGCCAATCCTGCTTATGAACTGATGCGGAGCCCCAAAAAAATCCCCAAAAACCCCAATAACCGCAACCCATTAATAGGAAAAAACAGCAAAGTAAAGAAGCAAAAACCGGAAATTGATAGATAGGACAATAGTTCATCTCAGTGATCAGATGTTCAGGGGGGGCGAGGTGCCTTCATAGTCAGAACCAAGTAACACAAAGCGTCCACTCTGGTCTTTGACCGGTCAAAGAGCGGTGTTACTGCTCGCCGTTGGACTCCTCCCTCCCTCCAGCGCCAGTAAATAAACCCAGAAGGATACCGAATCGGTGAGGATCAAGGAACGTCAGTGTTGTCGGTCACTTGTGACACTGATAAAAGGGCCGCCTCTCTCTCCAGCTTTCTTGTGGATGTATAGGGAGTGGATCTCCACGAGTTTGCCATGGTACTTGAAGATGAAGCGGAATGGATGGCCCCACGAATAAGGGATGCCCTGCTCTCGGAGATGACTGGTGATAGGTTTAAACTCCCTCTGCTTAACCAGCGTGGAGGCAGCCAAGTCCTGTGCGGGTTGATGGATGTGCACCGGATTGAGGTCTCTTGCTTTCCGGAGGATTCGTTCCTTGAGTTTGAACAAAGTGCCAATGTTTCTATACTTCCTGATGCTTTAACTGAGAATATTGCCTTTAGCACCGTTCGTGCTTCAAGCTTGGTTTCCAAACGAATAGGCCCCCACTTGCTCCATAGATGTGTTAAGTGGAAAAAGTAGAAAAACCCTAGATAATTGGGTGGAGCAGAGGGAGAAATTTCCATCAGGTAGGCTGTCTCTATTACTTTAGGGGATTAGCGCCTAGACTCCGCCGGGTATTAGAGCGTTTTATAAATTATTTTTTCATTTCATTGAATAAATACTAGCTCTTATAAAATATCAAGGTGTATGAGTGCACTGATTCTAGCGTTCCACTTCACTCAAACTCTGGATGCTGTGATGCAGCACGACTCCCACAGACCCCATCAGTGCGAGTTTCCTAAGTTGGCTGGTATATCTCATATAACTGTAGCAATTGACTGCACCCACGGGGCACTCATACCACTCAGAGAATGTGAGTGGGTGTACCACCACAGGACACGTTTGCACGGCAACAGTGTTCAGGCTGTGTCTAAAGCCAACCTGTGCAATGGCCAAGTCTATGCAGTTTCCAGGGTTCACACATTACGCTGAGAAACAGCAGCATCCAACAAATCGCGCCAGCCTATGACCATGGGGGCTAAGAGGGGTGCACAGCTTGTAAGTGAACAGTTGTGGTGGGATTTGCATATCAGTGGATGACAATAATCACATTTAGTTCATAATAACTTGTTTCCTATTTTGCAGGAAACTCAGAGCACCTAGTCAGAACCGGTCAAGGAACACACGAAATGCATAAAGAGGTGAAGATCAATACACACAGTGACCGGTATACTTCAAGGCACACTTCAATTTGTTGGGCAATAGTGGGGCTGACCTCTTGTAAGCCCTAGAAAAGGTCGCCTAAAACGATGGTACCTTGCATCATCATACACAACAGTGCATTGGCAAGGTGCCTTGACTTAACGCAATCAATAAACAGCAAAGATGCCTTTACCACAATTATTTTCTAAGCTATCATTATTCTTGCTTATTGGCCAAACACAAATTATTTTTTGTTTGCACCAGTATTTTATTTATACCTTTTTTAATTTAAATTTTTGGTTTTCATTTAATACATTTCTGTATGAAAAGAAGAAATAAGATCTATTTTGTGCACCATTTACAAACACATATACAGTTATTTACAACACCAATTCGAGTCCACATTATCAATAAGACAAACTTAACATACTACATTAAGAGTACAAAATTTTACACAAGAAAAAAAAACATTCATGACCTTTCTTGGATTGCAAATGAATGAATCAATATCCAAAAATAAGACAGCAGAGCAATCACCAAAAATCAATGACAAATTTCAATGATAGCACAAGTTAATTCAAACTATCAAAAAACAAATTTTTGGTTTCCTTATATTGTTACGCTCCTTTGTTATGACTTAACGCAAGGCATGGATATCAAGGGTGATGCTGATGCTAAAGAGAACAACATTCATTTCTGACATCATCCTGTGTGCTCAGCACTGGGGACAAAGCATCCATCCTCTCCTGAATTCTAACTCACATTATCTTCCTCCGACTTAGCAGGTTTGGTAATTTCTTGATAATATTCAGGAGAGCTACATCGAGGAATTTGCATCGTTAGGCGCCAGCTCCCAGGGTTTCCTCCAAGTCGGTGGTGAAACGCAAAATGATAGGGCCCCTCCTGCAAAATATGACCAGGGCTCCCGAGCCCCCCCCCCCCCCCCCCCCGCATCTCTCAGCTATTCATTGGCCTTCGGTTGAATGTGTCCCTCCCGCATATTTTGCCCCAGTTATTGCTAATCCTCCATGCCATGGCGGGAGTACCATTTATATATTGGATGCATTTCTTATAGAATGTCAGTACCTCGCTCACCTCTAAATAGGGCAGACGGTCAGCCATCCACGAAGGAGGGGTTAGTTCTGCCATGGCATGGCGACCCATCAACCAAACTCTGCATGAGGCCCGATATATTGTGCCACAGTATTTATTTACAAGTGTTTTTGATATATCACAG
Organism: Lissotriton vulgaris; assembly: GCF_964263255.1. Classification (NCBI taxonomy): domain Eukaryota; kingdom Metazoa; phylum Chordata; class Amphibia; order Caudata; family Salamandridae; genus Lissotriton; species Lissotriton vulgaris. Next base: position 400,035,329 of record NC_141687.1, read on the forward strand.
TATTTATGATAGGCATGTTTCCCAATGATGCACAATAAAGTCGCTTTTCATTTGAGGAGGGAGCATCTGCTGTATTAACAGTGTCTCCAAGGCCCTCCCTCTACGGTCACTGGGCCACATACATACCTTCGTCGCCATGGAGGGGCAATGCTATGTCTACTAGGCAGAGAGAGTTAATTATTAGACTATTTCAGAGCTCCCGTATAAGCTAGTTCTAGCACTCTGGCAATTTAGTTATTCGTCTCGGAAGCAGATGCTTTAAAATGTACACTGTGTGTGGCTATGTATTTTTAAGGTTCTTGTCCCTTAATTCCTGCGGGGAAAAAACCTGAACGTCTCCGGGTAGTGCTGGGCCTGTATTCCCAGAGGGCTGGTCGGAATTCCTTTGATTTCGCACCATCAGAAAAGCTAGCGTGACATTACATCGCTGCACTCAAACCAAAGCAATGATCAAAATAATGACCTACTATTAGTCACCCTTTCAAGAGCTAACTACTTCAACCTGCCATGGAAATGCCACAAACGTGTAGCTGATAAAAGAGGAAATGGTTGTGTTTACTTTATCAGTATCCTTCGTTAATCCCTAAAATGCCCTTGTAGACCCGTATCCAAATGAGAGAGTCAAAGCTTTGTTGCTAAACTAACAGTTCCTCGGTTTGAAGCTGATAAACTATTTTAGATGGTAGGTATTGTAGAATTCACAAGCTTGTACTTTTCTGCCACCTTGTGGGTTTAGAGTGAAATGGCATTTACATTTTTACATTTTTAGGCCAGTGCTTCCTTCCCAAACGTTTAAGAATCATGACCTACTCTTTCGAACAAGTTTTCTCGACCGGTTAAAGGGTACGGGGCCACACATGCACACGCATGCATTTACATACGCGGGCACATACACGGCTTTGACAGACATTCTTCTTGCTAGGAAAAAGATGACGGGCGAGCGCCTTCAGCCCATATGGGCGGGCACCTGTTGCACCTCCCTTTGATGGACACGAGGCAGGCGATTTTTTTAAAATGTAACTCAATCAATCAATCCGCATTTGTAGAGGGCGCTAATCACCCCTTGGGGAATTCAGGCGCCAACTAAAGTGTTGTGTGACAGCACACTGTCATTTACAGACTTTGAAGTCCCCACTAAAACTGCACAGACATACAGTTTTACTGATAAACCCATATTGCACACAATTGATAATCTGTGGAAATCAGGGTTGTAGTGCATATTGATCATTTTTGCATCACTGAGTAATTTAACTTGATTTATTTTGAACCTATAGATGCTGGATTTGGAATTTTTCGTTCGTTGATCTCTTTTGTGTGGCGGTCTATTTGATTTTTAATATCCTCTAGGGTAGTCTTTAACTCATCTTCCGACATCATTTTGGAAAGTTCAGATGAAGTTTCCTCAATCTCCATGCTCAAAACTGTCTACAATTCTAAAAGAAATGAGCATGGAGATTGAGGAAACTTCATCAACGAACGAAAAATTCGCAAATTCAAGAGAGACACTCTGGATTACCGCCTAGGGGAAGTTTATACATGGGCAGACATCTATGCCCAAAAACGTAGAAATAAGCCGTATAATTCGAATACAGACACATCGTCCACGGACAGTGAAACCATCCAAAATCCTCGCAGACCTCAACCGAGTCGACCTACTCAAGAAAAGACAACCACAGAAGAACCCACCACAAGTAAATCCATGGAAACAAATCCTTTTTTAGACCAGGGCCAAGCCCAAAAAGGAGACCCAGGCGAAGCACCAGAAAAGGACAAAGAAAGAGACCCACCGACCACACGAAGCACGTCGGCCATCATCAAGGAGAAGGAAAAGAAGAAAAAGAACCAACCTCAGAACAACTAGTGATAAACATCAGCGACAAAAATTTCAACTCGTACGAATTACAACTATTACAAAGGGGCATGTCCTTTGTTCCCACTACCAGCACAGATAACTTGGAATTGGAAGTGAGCTTATTTAAGTTCATGCGGAAACTAAGATTGAGACACTTCTTTGATAATACTGTACCAGAGCGACCACAACCTGAAAAAGACCAACTATTAGGCCTACGACCTCAAAGTTCTTTCCAAGCTCCCACGAGTCATAAGACACTAGACTTATTTGAAAATTTAGTAAGACAAGACCTACTGAAGTTGAAACACACCAAACCTAAAAAAAGAAACATCACACAAAAAGACCTTGACACACTTCACAGAATGGCTAATGACAACAATATCATTTTCACCAAAGCCGATAAAGGGGGAGCCATCGTTATCATGAACACAGAGATGTACAATTTGAAAGTGATGGAACATATTTCAGATACCCAAACCTATACAATCCTCAACCAAAACCCCACGTTGGAATATTCAAAAACACTCAAAACTATTATTGATGAAGCTCATAAAAAAGGTACCATCACGGACAGAACAAAACATTTCTTAACAACATTGAACCCCAAAAGTCCAACACTAAGGATGGTTCCCAAAATTCACAAAAATACCTACGACCCACCGATGCGACCCATAGTATCTACTATAGGTAGCCTGCACGAACCCATTGGCCAACTCATTGACAAATATTTACAAAAGCCAGTACAATCCATGCAAACCTATGTTAAGGACACTACGCAATTTCTACAGAAATTACAAGAGATATCAGTGAACCACACGGACAAACTAATTTTATGTACAGCTGACGTTCGCAGCTTGTACACGAGCATACCCCATGATATGGGCATAGAAGCCATGGAAAATGCCCTTTTGAACTCGGATCTTGACATAGATTTCCAAACATTTCTTATGGAACTCATGCACTTTATCCTTTACCACAGTTACTTCAAAGTCGACCAATCTTGGTACCAACAACTCACGGGCATGGCAATGGGCAATTCGGCGGCACCCGTGTATGCCAATATATTCATGCAATGGTATGAACAACAACACATCTTCTCTAAACCAGAATGGACAGACAACCTTAAAATGATAGTAAGGTACATTGATGACCTTTTCATCATTTGGACTAATACCAAGGAAGCGCTCAGCACACAACTGATGAAATTCAATGATATTGATCAAAGGATTCAATTGACATGGGATATATCGGACACTGAGGTTAATTTTCTAGATGTCAAGATACTAATTTCTCCTGAAGGATTCAAAACTGACCTATATACAAAACCAACCAATAGGAATAATATGCTTCTATTTACAAGTTTCCATGAACCTAACCTCATCAAGAACCTACCATTCTCGCAAATGGCCAGAGTTAAAAGAATTACTTCGGATGATCGAACCTTGCAAATCAGACTCAAACAAATGACCAAGAAATTCACCTCAAGAGGTTACCCACCAACCCTAGTGGAAGAATCAAAAACCAGAATTGAAAATACAGACAGATCTAAACTTCTAACTCTTAAAGAAAAAACTGAGCAAACACGTATTGTGGCTGTATCCAAATACTCTACCGCCAGCAAAAAATACAAACAAATTATTCTGAAACACTGGTCAATTCTGAATATGGAACCGGATTTCAAACAATCTTTTAGCTCAACACCCATCTTTGCCTTCACCAGAGCTAAGAACATGGGGGAAATCCTTCGGAATAAACTTCCTGACACCACCACATACTCAGGTATTAAACCCTGTCTGAACTGTGGCAGTTGCAACAATATCATCAGAGGCAACAAAATATGTCATCCTACACAAGGTTATCCCATTAAACTAAAAGTAAATGGCTCCTGTGAATCGACCAACTTGATCTACGGAATCAGATGCCCATGTGGGAAAATGTACGTGGGCAAGACAGAGCGCCGTATTAAGACACGCTTAATTGAACACAAGTCAAATATCCGTCTGAAAAACATCAAATCAGCTTTATCAGCACATTTTGTTGAAGCGCAACACAATGCTTCCCAAATCAAGTACATTATCCTTGAGACTGTCCAGAAGATAGAGGGAAGAGACAATACGGAATTTTTACTCAGAAGAGAGAATTACTGGATTTATAAACTTTCTACCCAAAAACCAATGGGTCTCAATGAAAGAATTGAATTTTCGTGTTATCTGTAAACTATTTGCTCTGCAGACTGCTGCTTGTGTATACTGTTGTATGTTCGTGAAAATCTGACATCTGTATACACATACCCCACCAGCCATCACAATCCCCACACACACCCTGTAGCACACACCTTTACTGTGTCGACCCTCATATTAGGATCCCAGAGTTCGCGACCCCTATGTGAATTTGGTATTTATTCATTTCATTATAAAAAAAATTTGTACGCGCTATCATCATAGCCGCACCATGATCGAAACAATTCTTCCCATTAGCTCATTATATATTTAAGAATCACTTTAACCTGATTCTTAACATTAGACTACAAAATCCCCGGCCGGGGCTTCACTATGTCGAAGTCTTTCATTACTTGTCATTATCACGTGACTTCTCACGTGACCGCAACTTTTTCAAATAAGAAAAGCGCGGCCGGATTCCCCTGTAGCCGTCGCTACGTGAGACGAATAATGACAACAATGCGATACCGATCCATTCACCAGGTTAGTTTACCGTGTCATACACGCGTCTTTTGACCCGTGCACAAACCTCCGCTTTTCGTTCCGTTTAAGCCTTGTAACACGACCAGCCTGACAGTATCCTTCCCATTTTTTTCAGATTTGATATTTACATGAAGCAAGGCATGTAAGTAACTTGTCCCCCTCACCCTTGTTTGTACACCACACCCACATGTTCACAGTTTGTATCACCGTATGTCCATGCACTGATGTGGCTTCATGCAATTTAATTGGTTTCAGTATTAGAAGTAACGTTACCTCATTTCCGTTTTTACAGTGTCTATTTCCCTGATGAAGGGCATGACTTCTTAATGCCCGAAATGCATTGGATAGGACAAGACAGAATGACATTGCCTGCATTATAAATGTTTGCAAAAAAAAGTACAAATATCATGGAAAGTTAACCAAAACGACAAAAACTAATAAATTTTCTGCCAAAACATCAAATATAACGGAATGGAAATCTTTTCTTCCTAGATAGATAACAGCAAGTGTGCCCAACAAGGGATGACTCTAGAGACCCTCTAGGTTCACATCTTTGCACCAATTCTCTTCAGTTCTCTCAGTTCCAGTTCAAGCCAAAAACATGGGGTCACAGCCCCTGTACTTAGTCACAAAATCTTTGTTCTCCCCTACAATGTAACACTCCAGACACACCACAGGGGGACAGAGCATCATTGTGGAAGGAAGGCACAGCACTATTCAGGTGCAGGTGCAACTCCTCCCACCACTCCAAATACAGACCAAGCCTATTCAGCCTAGCGCTGAGTCACCCAGTCAGGGCAGGACACACCACATCCCTTCTCCCGTGTCAGTTAGAACCAGACAGTTAATACACATCAGGCAGGGCACAAAGTAGCATAGCACATAGAAATGCCCACTTCTAAAAGTGGCCTTTCTAAAATAGTAATAATAAATCTGCTTTCACCAATAAGCAGGATTTATCACTACTGTTCCAAACATACCACATGTGCTTACGCTACCCCCCTCATGTAAGGAATTACCACTGAACCACATATCAGGGAATCCCCAATGCATCCCTATGAAAAGGCAGCCTCACAGCAGTGAGAAACCAAATAGGCTGCTTGTCACTGTCAGGACGTGACACAAAGTTAAGACACATGTCTTACTTTTTACCTACACTGCACCCTGCCCATAGGGCTAGCTAGGGCCTACCTTAGGGGTGACTGATATGTAGTCAAAAGGGACTTGCAGGTGTAGACCAATCTTACCAAGTTTATCATAGAGATCATATGCACTTTAGCATAGATCAGCAGTGTTAAAGTGCACAGAGTCCTACAAACACCACCAACAGGTCAGAAACAATACAGGAGGAAGTCAAAATGTTCTGGGAAAACCCTGCAAAAAGGGTCAAGTCCAACACATAGATATAATCACAGTGTGATAAGCATTAAAGACATACCAGAAAATGTGCACATTGTAGCAGAGAGGGAAGCCTGCACACAGGATAAGAACAGAGGTCATCTTTGTAGGACAAATATAGAAAACATGTTCAGGTTGCAATTTAAAGGTAATCTCAAAAGTATAGCACAACGGATGGAGGATAGTTTGTATCACAACCATTAATCTAGTGTACTCGTTTTTCAGATTCATAGTCTTCCCCAGAGTGTAGATAACGCAGAGGAAGATGAAGTGCCATAGCTATTAGAAATCACCATTTAAACCAATAAATGTCATAGATTATACAGTAATTTTTTCAAAGGGGCCCATATTTTGTGAAACTGTATGTAAGCAGCTAAATGTGCCAGTGAAAACAGGCTCTCTTAAAAGCACAGCTAGCCTTTGTAGCATACTTGAGTTATGAGGAAACACACTCACCTTAGCATTAAAAGGAATACATGGAACATGTTGCAATATTAACATTACATCAAACTATTGTATATTATGCATTTTGCCAGGCTACTTTAAATTGTTTTTATTTTTTTTATTATGACTGGCCCAATTATTAAATTGAGGAGGAGAGAAATGACAAAAGGTATCAAGCAACACGGGAGTGGAGAGGATGTGGCACAGCGGACAGAGCTGTTAACTGAAGAGCTGGGGATCCCGGTTCTAATCTCCCCGCAGCAACATCCTGTGATTCTCGGAAATCACTTAACCTCTCCAGGTGATGAAGTAGTTATATAAATCTGTTTCAAGACGAAAAAGCAAAAAGAGGCAGAACTTTATGAAAAAATAGTTCCACCAAAGTCGATGTTAACAGTATTTCGGCTACAGGAAACTGCTAAGAGAAGCAGATGAGGAATAAGCATTGGTAAATGCAGGAAACCATGCTTCAGCCAATAGAAATGGAGGAAAAGTAAGTGGCACACGGGAACCAATGAAAAGCCAGGAAAGACAGGCAGTGGGATGAAAGCCCCTTTTATGTTTATGTTAAAAACGACAGAGTTCCCAAGCAGAGCGCTAGCAAAACTAAAAGCAAGATAATGCAGCTTGGGCCTAGTGGGCTGCCTGGACAGGAATTTGGATGGAATTCAAGATTGAGGAATTAAACAGCAGGCTAAAAGGTAGGCATGGTTATGAATTTGACGTTAAAAGTTGGATCTTAGAACCTTATAGGGGTGAGTGGTGTATCAGGGAGAAGAGTTAGTTTGCTGATGTTAGGATGTAGTTACTTCAGTTTAGAAGGTGTGGCTAAACAGAAGGATGTTCTATGTGTACATTCAACCGGCTTCTTTTTTACGAACCGCAAATGTGTCTGTAGTCGTTTACTGTCAGTTTGTAACTCCGAGAGAGAACCAAGGTCTGCCCGTAGTTATAAGCAGCATAAGGGTAGCATAATGGATAGTCGAGCAGATCTCTCTTTATGGTACCCTACAAGATGCATTTTGAGACCTCTGCTGTGGGGGAGACTGCAGTTCAATTCATTCATAGGCAAAGTGCCTTGCCTGACCCGGCATGCGGCTGCACTAGCGGCAGGCTCAACGAGAAGTAAAGAGCGCCAGCATTTAGGATTTTTGCATGTTTGGCAATGTAAGTGCCTGTTATTTTAAATTGCTTTCATCTAGGGTTACTTGTGACAAGTAGTTCGTGGTGCTCAGCTTAGTTATTCTGAGTTGGTTTATAGTGAATAATTGTGATAGTATGCTACTGTTTTTGTTGAACACTATCAGGGAGACTTACTAAGATTTTGTGCCATGTTTGAGTCACAAAAGTGACACAAATCAGTGCAAAATCTTTTTTTTCCAATTTACTTTCCAGCGCTAAATTTGTTTAGTGCTGGACATAATGGAAAAGTAATGTTCTGCTTTGCATTATTTTGCGCCATGGGGGCATACCAAGGGTGGTCCATGGGCTTTCCCATGCAACCATCCAAGGTTTATGACGCTAAACCCAATTTACTAAAGAAGGTAGATTGGGATTAGCATGAGAAAATTGCTCCCTTTTCAAGTACGCGTAAGAAAGAAATGCTTTCATTTCTCCTTCCTTTTCCGACTTTGCATATGTGCTGCACTTTACAGCACACTATTGTAAGTTCAAAGAAATCCTGATGAAGAGATGAGTGAAATATAGAGCATCTTCATAGCCAGTCATCCGCTCTCCTCAAACAATCAACTGTCAACCTCAACATTCTAAGATGAGCTCCCGAGAATGCTCCAAGGGAGAGAGGGGAGGAAAAGAACCTACCTTTGTAAAGATAAAAGGGGTAAAGAGGGAAGAAAATGAAGGATTACAACACATCTCCCAACGATATATGAAAATATGGTTCTCTACTTTAACAAGATTATCACCACTCCATATTTCACCATTACTAGGAGGATTACATGTTGCAGACCCTAGAACATTCCAAACCGCCTTCATAGCAAGACAAGGTATGCACTGGATCCTACCGAACCAGCAGTACATCCCCACATGGCTTTCAATAGAAAAGGCCATTCTAAACAACATAGACCCCATATGTATCCTCACAGCCAACAAGCAAATACAGAAGTACAACCCAATACTTAAGATAACTAAACATGCCCTGATCAAGGTGGAAAAGAAGCTCGAGCACAGCATCAAAAACTCTTACTGGGAAGCACTCTGGACAAACCCCAAGATCAAATACAAGGGTAACACCTAGACATAGACTCATGGAGAAAGAGTGGGATCTCTTACCCAGCTCTGCTGGAGATTGAGGGGCAGCCGCTCCCTTTCAATAGGCTGAAAACACAACACAACCTACAGAAATAGAGCTGTACAACTTTCTAGCAATTAAATCAGCCCTTACGAAATCGAAAATAGCCCAGATACACACCTTCAATATTCCAATATATGGAAAACATTAACAAAACAGGACACCAAGTTTTGCACCTATACAAACTACTCCGCCCCGGCATATCCAAACTCAATACCAAAAATACCGACTTCTGGGAATCCCAGCTCGGCTCCAGACTGGGCAACCAGAACCTCCAAACGTTCTGGGCAGCCCCATCAAAAACATGATATCCCCAGTACTGGCACATACGAAATTCTAGCTACTAGACCAAGCATACTGGACACCAGCTCAGCTAGCAGCGCTAGGCCTGGTGGATAACGATCTCTGCTGGAACTGTAACACAGAGAAGGGAGACCTTGCACACCTCAACTACCACTGTAGCAAGGTTAGCAAATTCTGGATGAAAGTGTTCGACTTCATTAACCAAACCCTAGGGTGCACCCTAAAAAAGGAGTTTGCCACCATCACCACAGCGCACATCACAACAGACCTAGATACACAACACGACAGAAGCCTCCTCGACTTCCTCCTAATGACAGCTGTTAAATCAGAACTAAACAAATGGAAAGACACCACCAAAGTCACATTCAAGGGATGGCTCAACTGACGTACCTCAGAGGAGCTGACAGCACAGCACTAAGACCCACTCCCTGGAGAAACCCCAACAGAGAATTGTGGTCAACACTATACAAATTCCTCACCCCACACAAACCCCCATAGATAATATGCATCCAAAACAAGGATAGTCAAACAAACCTCAGCCGGGCCTCAGTTGGGCCGTAGGTATGTCACCGCAAACAATCTCCAGGCATATATATTTGTTTTATGGAATGTTATATGTACCAACAAAGACACGCAACTAGGTGCAAGTACCCGTGCTGTTCAATGTTATTTGTCATAGAGGCGCGAATCAAAGGGTTATCACACGTTAACCAAAGATCACACCCGCCAACACCAGAATAGCAGATAACCGCCAGAGCTACTTAAATTTTACCCGCACACAGTTGTGTTATATGTCATATTGTATTATACGCTGTAATCTGTAAATACAAATAAAAACATTATTATAAAAAAAATGTGAACATTTTTGTTAACTTTTATCAACTGATGTCAGATAAAACTTGCCGTAAGCTATTTTCTCGTTTGTCGGTATTTTGACCAATACTGAGTCACCATTTTCCAATTGCGTTCCTTGACACCATGTTTTGTGTCATACCAGTTCTTGTACTGGAGCTGGTGTTTTTGTTCTCTTTTACCAGTACCATGTGTATTAGTTGAAACTGGCTTTCCCCCGCCCAACCATAGTGGGTTTCTTTTTGTGCTAGGCTCCCACCCCCTGATGCAAACAACAGGGAATACTCCAGTCACTAGGTTAAGTGAAATGTGATACAACCAAATGCAATCTCGTAATGATTTGTCCACGTCATGTCCATTTACCATAGCTGGTTGAATGTGTTCTTTAATCATACAATTTTTTCTTTCAACTAAGCCATTAGCTTTCGTGCAGGACAGAGCAGTTTTTTCTTGTTTGATGCCCAGTTCTTCAAGGAATTCTTTCATTTCCAATGATGTAAATTGGACACCATTGTCTGTAACCAATGTTTCAGGAATCCCTTTGTTGCTGAATAACTCTCTAAAAAAATTTGATGAGAATACTTGTGGTAGTGCGTGATGCAAACTTATACTTTATCCAATGAGATGTGTAGCGAATAAATACAATCCTAATTCTCTTTTGAACACCCATGTAATCCATAGGACCAATTATGTCCATGGCCAATTTGCTCCATAGTACACTTGGAACTTCTACAGGGGATAAAGGCACTTTACATATGATTTTATTTTTATCACTCCTTGCACAGCTAAGGCAACCTTTAACCCCTTCGATGCTCATGACGAGCTCAGCTCGTCATGAGGTACAGTGGAGCTGTGCTCATGACGAGCTGAGCTCGTCATGACCGCACCCATTAACATTGACCCTCAGCACAGGAGGGGAAGATCTCAAGCAGTGATGGTGTTAACTTTGTGCTCAACCATAGAATCCATACTAGGAAACCAAAATTGATTCCTTACTCTACTTTTTGTGCTACTCCTGCCAAGGTGCTCTTTGAGTGGAAAGTCGATAATTTTGTCTTTAAGGTCAACAGGTGGCTCAATTTTTTCATTACGGCATATTTTATCATTCAAAACAGTTAATTCATGCCTTACTTTCCAGAAACCCTTCAATTATTTAGCTACTTCTTTGCATTTTTCTGGCCAACCATTGATAATCATGTCTTAGAGCATATTCCAATTGTTATCTTTGCACACACTTTCATTCCATTCACTCTCGTAATGGCTGGTAACAGTACTGCTAAAATAGGAACATCTAGTGGTTCATCCGGAACATCAGAATCTAAGGGTGCTCTGGAAAGATAATCTGCAACTATATTTTCCCCACCCGGTAAATATTCTATCTTGAAACAATAACCTTCCAATCTCAGTATTCATTATGATATGCAAGGAGAATCACAGTGCGTTTTTCTGACAGAGAACATGAATGTGAGAGGTTTATGGTCAGTGCAAATAGTGAATTTATGCCCCATAGAAAAAACCTGCAATGTTGAATAGCCCAGAAACAGGCGAGGGCATCCCTTTCAATTACCGTATAGTTACGCTCGGCTGTGGTTAAACAGCGTGACAATGTGGCACCCAAACCATTGTTAAAAGCATCAGTTGTAAGAATAGTGTTTTTCACGGGATCAAATGAGCCTAATGCCGGTGAATGTATAATTTCTTCTTTCAACTTGTTTACAATATCACTGTGCTCTGTCTGCCACATAAAGTCTTTTTTCTTTCTAAAGAGAGCACAAAGACACTCCCACTTTTTGCTGAGAAATTTTTAACATACTTAGCCATAAATTTAATTAAACTCAAAAAGGATTTCAATTAGTCTTTGTTCTTTGGGTAAGGCGCATTCTTCAGAGCTTTAACCAAACTATATTTGGGCCTTAATCCTTCCAGTGGTATGGTGTGCCCAAAGTAATCTACAGAACTGACCCTAATCTTCCACCTGTTTTGTTTGACTGTCAAACCAGACTCCATCAATTTTTCGAACACAACTCTTCGAATTCAATCATGTTCCTTTACTGAAGACCCATAAACTAAGATATCATCCTGGAAGCAAAAGTTTTTTTCTATGCCACTTCAAATATTATACATTATTTTTTAAAAAACGGCCGCAGCAGAATCAGGGCCAAAAGGCATCCTCGTGAACATGCATGCCCCAAAAGGAGTGGGAAACACAGTGAGCGGTCTAGACTCAGGATGGAGCTCCACCTGGTCATATTTCATGGATAAGTAAATAACAGAGAAAACTTTTGCGTCACCCATAGTACTTAACATCTCATGTATGTAAGGCAGAGGAAATCTCTCCATCCATATATTGTCATTTAGATTGCGTAAATCCACACACAAACTGATTCCGTCCCGGCTGGCCTTAGCAGCTAAAACAATGGGTGCCAACCATTCAGATGCCTCTATGGGTTGTATGACACCCAAATCACACAAGTTGTTCACCTCCTTCTGTAAAACTCCCTCAACATGCCATGAGGGGAACTGGATGAGGTTTGTGTACAATAGGGTTTGCACTTTTATTTTGCTTTGAAAATCTTTCAACAATCCAAACTTTTTGGAGAACAATTCTGGATATTCTTGTATGTAATTTGCCCCACTAACACGCTCAACAAGAAGAGCTTTATTATTGGGATCTTGTATAATGCCTAGTTTTTTTTGATGATGACAGCCTAATAAATTGGTCCCCTTTTCCACAACCTTTACTTCTCTGGGTCTGATTTTAAGAATTTCAATCTCAGTATGATAATCCTGTGCACAAATAGGGTTCGGAATGTTTGCAACTACTTCATTAGGCATTTTCATCTCCTTGATGCACTTGGCTGTGTGCTCAATGGACTGTGCTATGCTAATCGCCTCCCTTCATGTTAGATTTTTCACCAATAGTTTCTCTTGGATGTGACTATTATTTGTTCATTTAACCAATTGATCCCTCGTCAAAGAGTCATTAAGATTATCAGCATCACAGTTTGGTGAGACCCCTTAGAGCCACAACCTAATTTGTGACAGGCTCCTGTTTGCCTTGAATACGAGTAAAATCTCATGTCTTTCTAAAACTACATTTACTTTGTCACCAAAATGCATTTCCAATTTCAAAAGGGTAACACTGAAAGCATCTTGTTCTTCATCAACTTCTAACTCTGGTAATGTCTCATACATTTTCCTGCCTTGAATACCTAGATTATGCAGTAATATCTATTGTTTACGAATAGCAGAAAATCTTTCATCACCAATGGCAATGAGATATGACTCAAACAATTTTATCCTGTCCTTCCAATGAATTTATGGTTCCCCAATTTCATTAAGGAACAAAGGTAGTTGACTCGTAGCAGGCACAGCCATTTGCAAGAATAAATAGATGCAGAACTATAACATTTTTAAACACAATTACGGAGAAGAACATAAACAACAGTCTCCTAAAAAGAGATAATTATTTCACGAAGCTGAAGAAAAATATACGAAAATGAACAATAATACTGAAGATTATATAGCAATAATATTAACACTCATTGAAGGTGTGCATGTCATCGTGACAAAAAACATTGGCACACACAATAGAGGTAAGTGTGTCACTGTGAAAAATCTATAATGCTGAAGACTATGTGACAATAGTACTGACACTCTTTGGAGGTGTGCATATCACCGTGATAAAAGCAACGGCACACACAAAAGATGTGATTGTGTAACCGTTAAATATCTTAACCAGGGAACTATTGTAAAATACTGTCAATACAAAGGTGTGCGTGTCACAGTGTCAAGAGCATGTGCAGACACAATCGAAGATAGATAAGTCTCGTATTTAGGGAGCTGGTGTGTACATCGCCGTGAATACAAATTTTGAAAATGACGAATCATACCTCAATGATACCCACTGTGTAATGCACACCCTCCTGCAGGAAGACGCTAGAATTACATAGCTCTAAAAGAGTGTTGCAGGAGATGGAACTGTGTACGCAGCACAACACAGAAGATAAAAGCCAGTACCTTCTGTTACATAAAACGTCTCCCCGGGGTCCGCAGGATTCCGTAAAAGTTCCCCCACATGACGTGAAGACGTGCGCAGTGATCTGCCAAAGTTAGATATTCTGGGTGTGACGGGCAACAAGGCCCCGCCTCTGGGTGTTCTTCCTGAGGGAGGCATTCCTCGTGAAGATGTACTCCATGATCTACGATCCGCCGAAGTTAAATATCCTGGGTGTGACAGGCAACAAAGCTCCGCCTCTAGGTGTACTTCCTGAGGGAGGATTTCCTCACACCTCAATGAAGAGAATGGCTGTCAGCATGCAGGGAGATCTTCGCTTGGTCCGGATTCTCAGGAAATGTGCTTGCCTTGGAGAAAAGGCGCTCAAGAACAAAACTGCAGGGAAGGAAAGAGCACCGAGAGGGGAGATGACTGAATGGTCCCCTACACCAAAATTGTCGCCAGTATTGTAAGTTCAAAGAAATCCAGATGAAGAGATGAGTGAAATATGGAGAGTCTTTATTGCCAGTCATCCACTCTCATTAAACAATCAACTGTCAACCTCAACATTCTAAGGTGAGCTTCAGAGAACGTTCCAAGGGAATGAGGGGAGGAAAGGAACCTACTATTGTAAAGATAAAAATGATAAAGAGGGAAGAGGGAAGAAAATTAAAGATTACAACACAAACATACAAAGTGGGAAAATGGTTAAAGTAAGTCTATGCATAGTATCTTGTACTGGAAGGGATCCTTCCAGTATAAAACCTAAGCTAGACTCACGGAGACACCCTTGTACCATTGTCTCCGTGATGCAGGGCAGCTGTTTCAAATACCGGTGCTAGTGAGTGGGAAGGAGAGTGTCTTATTTTAGTAAATAGGGTGCTCTCCTCTTCTCTCCTTTTCATGCAGCGCAGCATTTGCAGCTGCGCGATACGAGAAAAAATAGTAAATCTGCCCCAAAAGGATTTAACAAAACTGGCATTCCAGAAGGCCCCTTTGCTGGGGAAGTTGCTTTCAGGATCAGTGTCAGGACGAAGGCAGCCTTCATGTATTTTTCATTAATTTATATTGCCCTGCCTCTAACAGTGCTCCTTAATGGAACGTCTGTTTCACCCCTCAAACAGATGTGGTCATCTCTTTGGATCACTCTTTTTTTACCTAAGAAGGATCCCTGATTTCGCTCCACAACTAAATGCATAATGGTCAGAGTTGTCAACTTTGAACCCAGATCGAGTCTCAGTAAGGGTTCAACATCCTGCGATTCTGGGCAAATTAATTAATTTCTCAATGCCTACCAAAAAAAAAATATGAATATATCCTTGTGTAACATATTAACTGGTGCTAATGTAAAGCGCTCTTCGGGTTGAGTTGGCCCTATATAAAACTGCAAACAAATAAGTGCACGTAAATCAGGTAAGGAATCAGGGGCTGGGTCTCCTGCAGCCTCTATACTGCATCCGGGTCATTTGAAGTGAACATAAGAATAACCAGTTCTAGAGTCTTGCTGCTCAATAATGACACCACACAATCTTTATTATTCACGAGCTCTTTATTATAGCTCTGCACTGTTCCCCGTCCCTACTCTAACTAACTCTTTCCTGTCGCCGCTCCTCCTCTTCCTGTGTCCCTTAACTCCACCCACCAACAACTAGACTGCACACATTATTACATCTCCCCCTTTGTTACCAAAAGTGATGAAACAAAGTCTGACTTGGTTATAGTTCTTCGATCAGCCATGTAGGTCGGTGAATAGTTCGTTTGAGCTGCCGGAGCACACCTCCATTGTCAGATCCAGCTTCTGTCTGATGCTCAGGTAGCTGCGCTGCAGAGACCGTTTCGAGCCCCTTGTCAGGACCCTAGAACCACAGGTGGCACTGATTCTGCACAAAAAGCATCACCAAGAGGGATTGAGACCAGTTGGGGGTTCCTGGTCTGATAGTATAAGATATTGGAACTCCAAGATGTCTGCTGCATGTGGGCAGAGGTCAGCGGTCTAGTTCATGGTCCTCGGGTGCAGCCGAGTCCAGGTGGAGCGCGAGCTTGATGAATCTGCGCACTTCACCAGTGATTCGACTGTGAGGAGAGGTTTCCCTGAAGTTCCGTGCATACTTAGAGAAGATAAATAACCAGTCGTGCTAATTCTGAGGAGAGAGGCATTACGGAGAGTCCGTATACAAAGTTGTAAGTCGGACAATTGTTTATTACCTGACAAGAAGAAGTCGGAAAAATGAGCACAGCCTGTGTGTGTTCGCTGACAAGAACAGCAACTCAAGCGGCAAGTCTTACCTGACTGCAAAACTCGAGTTCTCGTCGAGCAGCGGAGCAGAGCCCAGCGGCTAACAAAAGAAAAACAAGAAATCGAGATAAGTGACTAGAACTTGTTTGCTTATTAAAGTAATGACATTGTAGAATCCAAAATGGTATCAGATACTTACCAGAGATAAGAGTTTGAATAATCCCTCGATCTAGTGTACTAATAAGACTGAACCCAATGGAAGTAAGCCTAGAGAAAGTAAGAAAATAGAAGACAAGGAATAAATCTAAATCTCAATAAGAAGAATAACGAAGAGTAAAGACAAAACAGAATAGTAAATCAGTAAGTAGAAATAGAGCTTGAATAAATAATAGAAAGTTAAATCAGTTCACATCCATAATACTAAACACTGTGTCATTTAAACCATAGGAAAGATTGGCAACAGAATAATAAGACACATATGTGAATAAGACTACAGGAGTACTGGGAAGAAGTGAGTAAAGTTAAATAGAGTAGTTTTCAAAAAGAGAATTAGAGGTATTCTAGAAACTAATCCACATAAATGTAATTGTGCATTGCAGGAAATACATAGGAATCAAAAGCCACCAGCCAGTACCAAGAAAAGAAAGACAATTAGAAGAGAGGGCTAAACTCTTGGAAGCATATGGTAGGTCAGAGAAAGAAAGAAGCCGAAGCTGAGAGTAGAGTAGAGTAGTCATAGGAGAATCTAATTGGGTTGTTTTCCTTCAGGTATTCCAATCAGTAGTGGTCTGCAGGTCGGACTGACGAGAGGAACCAGCCAAGAAAGTCTCTTCTTGTTTATTATTTTATCCACTTTCCCCCTTCCCTCCCTAGGTAACCAGCTGGAGACCTGTTTACTTGAGCTCTGGTTGGTTGCCAGGGGTGGATTTGGGATCAAGCATCTCTGTTCCCATGCAGCTACCAAAGGAGTTTTCTCATAGCCTTGACAGAGTGAAGTGCCCAAGTTGCACCTTGCACCTGAACAGAGATGGCGGAGGGACTAGACATACAAGGGTTAGGAGTAATCTTAGACACCATTCAAAAAGAGCTACGCGCAGTCAGAGAGGAAAACCAACATATGAGATTAGAAATGGAAAATTCTAGAAAAGAAACGGCAGAATTAGTACAAAGATTTAGACAACCTTTCAGTTCAGGACAGGAGGCACCAAGTTCCTTGTCAGATAGTACAAACAGAATGACCACACAAGTTATCCACTCCTTGTCCCCAGTTATACCCCTAGCGGCCCCAGAGCGATTCAGTGTGGATCCACAAAAGGCGCAAATATTCATTACACAATGTACATTACATTACATGTGTCGCCCTTCAATTTTCCCTGATGCACAATCTAAGGTCGCATTTGCATTGTCCTACCTGAGTGGGGATGCTGCGTCATGGTCTTTGCCACTGATAACCAGAGACAATCCGATATTGAGGAACTACGAAGAATTCAAGGAGTTTCTTCGAATATTTGACAGGAGAAGAATATCTGAAGTTGTGGACAATGAATTGCTTGACTTGAAGCAGGGAAATCGAGACCTGGTATCCTATTTGGCACAATTTAATAAACTCGTGGTGGGAACAAATTGGCCAGAGAGTAAGCGAGCTGCAGTCTTTTATCGCGGCCTGAAGGATGAACTAAAGGATGCGTTGGCCAGAATCCCTAACAGACCCACAGAAATTTCCGCCCTGGTGGATCTAGTGTTAGAAATAGATTTTCGACAAGGAGAAAGAAAAGGCGAGAAGAGAATTCAGGCCAACGGTTCCGAGGTTTGACCGTGTGAGGTTGGAAAATAGCCAAAGTAATGAAGGGCATTTGGGTGCGAAGCCTATGCAAATTGGCACAATACGGGGTCCTTTGTCGAAGGAAGAAAAAGAAAAGAGACAAACAAGTAACCTGTGCATGTATTGTGGAGCTGGAGGTCATTTTTTCAGAAATTGTCTTAAGAACCCAAAAACAAATTTCAAGCCGAAGGAAAACTAATGGCACCATCTGTTGGAGGAGTTGAACAGGTGGATGCGAAGCTAGAGAAAACTCCAGAAGAGCACAGAGTCGCCAATACTCTACAGTCTGCGGCCCCTCACTTGATTTTATCAATGGTAGTTAAGTTCAGACATGTAACATTGACCGGAGTCTCTGTAATGATAGACTCAGGAGCCACGGGGAACTTCTGCGATTTAAAATTTGCAGGAAGAGTAGGAATTCAGGCAATTAAGAAAAGCAGAAGCAAACCTGTTAGAGCTGTTGATGGGACAAATCTATCATCCGGTCCCATAATAAGCCATACAGAAGTAATTCATCTAATTTCAAATAATGGTCATGAGGAAAAGATCCAATTTAATTTGATCGATGCCCCACAGTTTGAAATAATACTTGCCCTTCCTTGGCTCACTGAGCACAACCCAATGATTGATTGGAGCAACAGGACAATAAGGATGGATTCCAAGTATTGTCTGGAAAATTGTTTTGAGGAAAAAGAGAGTATGCTAGAGTTCAATCCAGCCCACTCTCTGAGTCAAACTGGAGGTTCAATATTTGTGATCAATGCACTAGAGATTCCTGCAGAATATAAGGATTTTCAAGATGTATTCAATGAGGTGGAAGCAGAACAACTTCCTCCGCACAGAATCTATGACTGCAAGATTGAAATAGAACCTGGTTCCAATCTACCGTGCAGTAGAGTGTACGCATTAATGAAAAAGGAGCACCGCCACTTAAAAGAATACTTAAACAAGTACTTTGCAAATGGTTTCATTCGACCCTCTCAATCCCCGGTCTCGTCGCCTTTGTTTTTCGTGCCGAAGAAGGAAGGGGACTTGAGGATGTGTATTGACCACTGAGCGATCAACAGAATCGCAAAAAAAAATCGGTATCCGTTACCTCTAATATCGGTTTTATTGGACCAAGTGAAAGGTGCCCAGATATACACAAAACTCGACCTGAGAGGAGCTTACCATTTGGTCAGAATGCGGGAAGGCGATGTGTGGAAGACGGCCTTCAGAACCCGATTTGGATTGTTCGAATATCAGGTCATTGCTTACGGTCTTTGCAATGCCCCAGCAGCCTTTCAACACTTCATCAATGATGTACTAAAGGATTATATCGATCAATGTGCCATAGTATATATTGATGACATTCTAATTTATTCCGCGGATCAGGAAAGGCATCAGGACCAAGTGCGGGGGGTTTTACAAAAATAAAGAGAAAACAGACTGTTTGTTAAACTGTAGAACTGTGCTTTTAATGTCTCTCAAGTAGAATTTTTGGGGTTCGTCATCTCTCCTAATGGTATACTTATGGACCAGTGAAAGATCGAAGCAGTGGTGAATTGGAAATCCCCTGAGAGTGTAAAAGAGGTTCAAAGCTTCATTGGGTTTGCCAATTTCTATCGAAGGTTCATCAGCGAGTTCTCGCAAAAAATGTGAGGAAATATAAATTTTATGGTCAAGTTGTGTTCCCTAGCGTGTACCCCACCGTTTCCATGTACCAGCTTAAAGTGCATGTAACTTCCCTCCTGTG
Organism: Lissotriton vulgaris; assembly: GCF_964263255.1. Classification (NCBI taxonomy): domain Eukaryota; kingdom Metazoa; phylum Chordata; class Amphibia; order Caudata; family Salamandridae; genus Lissotriton; species Lissotriton vulgaris. The sequence goes on from NC_141687.1 coordinate 400,054,981, forward strand.
CCAGCTATGAAGACGCAAATACATTTGCGTCCAACGTTAACATGTCCTCTTTCAGACCCACCCTGAATGGGTTGAATAGTCCGTTTCTAAGTATGCCATGCCAACGTCTTTTTGTGGTGTACTTTACACGTTTTTCAGCTCTGGCAAAGTAGGCCCCGAATTCTGCCATCGAGCCTTTTTCTCCTGCCTTCTGACTCTGAAAGCCTCAGCCCAGGCTGTCTCTGTACCCGTGACCTCTGACTTACTTTCTGTGCGGCTCCCGGCGCTTAGCTCGGCCTGCTGCCTGCCAAGACTGATTTCAACCTTCGAATTATCTGTTCCGCTCCTCGAAAATACATTCCTGCCTACTAGTTTAAGTAAACATCCTCCCAGCTGCAGAGCGAAGGGCCCGGCCTCACTGTCTCTGTGCAAGTAATTCATAGCCCCTGTTACCATGGAAGGCCCATGCCCCCCGCATTCTCATGTAGACACTTAGGCGCTTATACACGCACTCACAGTCAGTATAGAATAGCTTCTGCCCCAGAGACCTTTTCTGTTTAGATAATATGGTTCCCAAACATCAGATATCAGATATGATAGAAGTACGAGTTGATCTGACATGCCAGACTTCTGTCTCTTTCCGCCAGTGTAAATGTCAAGTCCCCTGCACCCTCCAGTTTCCACGTCAATCACACGTCATGCAGCTGCGCGCGCATCCAAGCCTCAGATTTCTGCTGACATTGCAACATTTCTGCTTTGTGCCACCCACTTGTGACACCTACCTACGACGTTTCTAGCACACACCTCTAGTTCACGCCTAGTTCACGCCTTCTGATTACGTATTACTAACACGTGGATGCTGTTATCTTGTCTTCTCTCAGCTGTTACGCCTACTATATTGGTGTCTATGATGTGATTTAAGTATATAAGCTATGTATTGTCAATAAAATATTGCTCTATCCCTTCCTGAACCCCTGTGGTTGCAGGAACATGATATCCAGGTCTTGACCATTCCTTTTTAAGGAATAAAACCCCTTAGAACTCTAACACCACGGACTCTGCCTTTTTCTTTCCGATTGAGTTATTATTGATTAAGTACTTACCTGCATAGAAATTAAGACGGTAAATCAAATATTTACCACATTATTTTGGCGCCCGAACAGGGACCCCTCCCCCACCCCACGCGCCGGTTGGTGCGTTGCAAACTCTGTCCCCTGCCATCAGTTAGACGGAAACTACGCGTACCGGCAGGATTTCCTGTATCTCCCTCTGGCCCACGGAGGTGACGAAGACTGCAATCAGCACCCAGACGAGGCGGTGAGGAGTGCGGAGGATCCCGACCAGAGCCTAGCCGAAAGAAGCAAGGTCCGAGGTGTCAAGAGGCCCACCAGTTTCCGAAGTATCCACGTGTCGAGTCGGGTCGAGTCCGGTCCAGTCCAGTCGAGTTTTCCGAGGCCTCCTGTTTTCCGTGCTTCCCGGTGAGTACCATTGCTGGGACGTATCTAGACGGGTTTGGGTACACAAGTCCGGTCTGCACTGTTTTAGACAGTGTATCTGTACTGTTTAGCAGTATATCAGTTATTTCAAGTTCTTGCACTGTTCCTAGCAGTGTATCTGTGCTGTTTAGCAGTACATCCAGTATAGGGGGGTAGTCATATATGTCTCAAATGTCTTTCATGTGATTAATGTCGTGGTATGAGTGTGACTGTTTTTAATGTGCATTATCGTGTTCTTGTGTAACTAGCTGTATTCAGTATTAAGTAGCAAGGATTGAGCATTCAGTATTAAGTAAACAAGATGCCGTTTTTCAACAAGTTAAAGCAGATAGGAACTAGGAAAGGGATACTAGAGGAAGAAATTCCTATCCCCCCTAGGGACACTCCTGGAAATTTTATGTACCACAAACATGGCTTAGATGCCATATTGTATCTAGATTTATGGGCCGATTATACTAAGCATCTAGACGAGAGACACAGATGGCCTGTTACCGGAACATGGGATGCCGAGTGCATCATGAAGGTAGAGGAAGCACTATGGAAAAAGAAAGCCAGACAATCTCAGAAAGATGCCATAGAGTTTTGGCGTAAGGAATCACATAAGCGTGCTGAAAAGGCACTCCGTAGAGAAGACAGACTTAAAGAATCAGATAAAGCCCAAGAAAACGAATTAGTTACTGAAGGGATCCGAGTAAAATCAGAACAAATAGACCGCGCACGAAACAATCTCGTAAATGGTATGTATCTTGTGGCCGAGGGTTCGCCTGAGGCCACTTCAGAAATACCGAAAAATGTGCCGCCACCAGTGGTTCCAACTAAAGTAACTCACAGGACCACTAAAGACATATTCCTGAATTCCTATCTAGAGGATGTAGCACCCGCTTACACCAATCTGCCTGTCCGCGTCCCGCCTACTGACGGTGACGGAGCTGGCAATCCGCCTCCAGACCATATTCCGCCACAACTGCAACCAGGTTTCCCCGTTCGACAGCCTGTCGTTCCTCCACCTCCACCACTTCCCGCACCTAAAATTGATATACCGAAACCGCTTCTACTTGATCCTACTAAAAGACAAGTTCAAGTACAGATACAGACTCCACAGAGAGATAATGTCCAAGCTTCCGCCTCAGGAGGTGCGATAGGGGGTCTTCGGACCCCGCCACCAACACACAGATTACACCTTAGGGATATGCAGAATCCTTTCACGTTCAAATCACCCCGTCTCGACATACTCAAAGAACCGCTTGCAGTCTGCAGATATGATCCAGTACCCGGCAAAGACGATAGAATGATGATGGCATCAATACGCTTACGACATGCTGCAGATTACCTACTGTTATTCTCAGGAATGAAAGAGCACCTAGATAGAATATATCACTTTGTTCAGACTGGGAAAGACCCTGAAAGTATTAAGGATGCCATGGCGCATCAGAAAGTTGACACTCAAGCATATATACTACGTTTTTTTATAAATTGCCTAATAAGAGAACGAGACAGGCCTGAGACAGAACAGGATGAAATGGAGGCACTCAACAAGTGGGGTCAAAATATATCTGAAGGAAAATATGATAAAGGGGGTTGCATAGCCAGTATGTACAAGAGAATAAGAAAAGCAGTGATAGAAATACACGAAAAAGAGAAAGAAAAAGCTTCCTCCGAGGAGGAGGAAGAACCTCAAGAACCAGAAAAGACTACAGATACGATAGCGTATGTAGGTAAGGGGTCTTACCTTAGGAAAGGCATTCGTCCAGAAAGCAAGAGAGTTTTTCTCTCTGGCATAACCAAACCGAATTCCCCTGAACATCAGTTCCAAGAGACTGATAAAAGGCTTCGAGACCGAATAGGGTACCACGTACTCAATTCTATGGATGAACAAGAACTAGCCCGGTCAGCAGTATTATGGGCTGACAATCCGAACATATACAATGATGACACAGTAGCGCAGACATTTCTGAACCTTTCCCCAGACGAGCAGAAATTAGCAGGTGTATACATGATTCAGCACCTCCTCACGTTATACAGAAACCAACACTCCGATCCAGGTCCCTTACACGATACATTAGAAGCACTACTCATGGATAGATGGAGAGGTCTAAGTACCAAGTTAATACAAATAATTCTAGAACAACGACATAGATATAACACTTTCGTAAGCTCCGAATACGTACCCGCTCCGCCCCCAGAAAGGAAAATGTATCATATGGAGCGTCTGCATGGCATTGAAAGTCAGAACCCCTTACGAGAAGTACATCCAGTTATGGGTGCCGATCATAACTTGAAAGGTGTGTATGTACACACGCCTCTGACCAAGTTAGAACTGTTAGAAATGAAGAAACTAGTACCGTGTCATGATAAAGACCCTGCAGGTTTTCACAGAGAACTTAAAGACATGTTACTGATGGGGGATTACACATATGAAGATATCATGAAAATGTTAAAGGTACTGCTGCCCACGGGCATCTACGAGAAACTCAAGGAAAAAGAATGGGAGGTGGGAGAGAAAAAGATTGTATGGGCAGAAATAGAAGACGAGGAGGAAAAACGTATCCCAGGGCTAGGCCTTGGGGAGAAAACTAAAGCATTACCAGGTTTGATAGTACAGGTTCTGCCAAGATTACTGACAACTAGAAAGGAAGATTGGGACGCAATTTCGGCCTGTAAACAGAAACCAGATGAAGATACTAGTGACTTCTATTCAAGATTCGAGAAATGTTTTATTATTAATAGTGGTCTTAAACCAAGTAGCGAGTCGTACCCGCATCTTTTTGTATCAAAATTAGTGGAGAACTCCCTGTTAGCAGTTAAAAACCGTGTATACAAGGTCGAGAGTACATGGCAAGCAAATACGCCATCACAGATGTTACAAATGTTACAATACCATCAGAACAGAATTAGAGAAGAACAGGATCATGAACAGAAACGTATGAAAGACACGAAAATGAAAATGTTAGTGGCCCAATCAGTTCCAGCCGACGGCCAGAGAAAGGGTACGACCCAGACAGGTCACGCCGCAGCTCCCGTTAAAGGGACATGCAACTATTGCAAGCAGCCAGGTCACTACGTACACGAATGTCCAGTTCTGAAACATAACATAGCAACAGGTAAAAATAAGGAAAGACCGCATCCACCAAGACAAGATCAGGCCCAGCAACAGACTTCACAGAATACACAGCCTATGCATGCTTCACCACATGCAGCACAGACAGTAGCGGTATCACAGCCACAGCCCATTGCCGCGACTCAGCAAGTTTCACAACAGATGTACCAGTATGCCCAATCTGCTTACCCCGATTACCAACGATACACATGAAACAGCCTAGAGAGGGAATTTGGCTTGCCTCTTATTGAAATTCCTGTAGATCAAGAGGGTCCTTATGTACACAGTCAAGTATTGGGAAAAGACAGAAAGTTTTTAATTGACACAGGGGCAAGCCGCACAACAATCAGCCATAATGAAGTCCCAGGGGCACCCCTCTCAGGCTCACAGAATGTTTCCCTTGGTTTTTCAGGACAGCCTATTGTAAATGAGGTATCAGAACCCGTTCCCCTGGCTGTGGGTCCGTTATCACGTGTTACAGACCTGTTACTTACGAAATAATGTCCAGAAAATCTGTTAGGTATCAAAACATTGAAGGCTCTAGGAGCAGTGATATGCTGTTCCCCGGAGGGAGTTAGACTCTTTCTGCGGGATTTCAAAGGTCATTATGTATTACGAGAGTTTGATGTCAGATTGAAAAATGTACCAGATCACTTGTGGGCACAAGGCCCAACTGATGTAGGCTGTATGCATATCACACTATACCGTGTTACACTCAAATCAGGTGTTGTTCTACCCAGAATCAGACAATACAAGTTACCACCCGATGCTGTAGTGGCTTTACTGGAAATCATTGAAGAGCTCATTGCCCAAGGAGTGGTCGTAGAGACCGACTCCAATATCTGTAATTCACCCATCATTCCGATTCTTAAACGTACTGATCCCAATGCACCGCCAGTATATCGGCTGGTGATTGATTTAAGAGAACTGATTAAATGCATCGTTCCACAGTACCCTGTGGTCCCCGACATCTCATCCTTATTGACTGCTATTGATTCTGAAGCAACGTTCTTTACTGTAATTGACCTCAAGAACGCCTTCTTTAGTGTACCGATTGATCCAGAGAGCCAATACCTCTTCGGATTCAGTTTAAATGGACGAAGTTTCAAATTTTCCCGCGCACCTCAAGGATTCACAGAAAGCCCCAGCATCTATAGTCAAGCACTGAAAAGACAACTAGATTGTATTCAAATGCCAGTTAACACCGCTTTACTGCAATACGTCGATGATCTGCTGATCACCGCACGAAGTGAGCCCGAACAAGCATCACTGACAGTTTTACATTTTCTGGCCGACAAGGGACACAAGGTGTCTCCTTCGAAGCTACAATTCTGTGTTCAGCAAGTTGTGTACTTGGGTCACTTGCTGTCCAAAGTGGGGAGACAGCTCACTCCCGATCGCATTCAGTTAATTGTAAATATGCCACAACCCCAGACACAAAAGGAAGTGCGGGCCTTTATAGGCCTCACCTCGTACTGCAGACAATGGATCCCTCAGTATGCATTTCTAGCCAAACCACTCATTCAGTTAACAACGCAGGAGGCAGCGACTTCGATTGCCCTCCCTTGGACTCAGGAACACACACAAGCCTTTGAAGAATTAAAGAAAGCCTTATGCCAAGCACCAGTTTTAGCGACACCATGTTACAGCAAACCTTTTACACTTTTTGTTACAGAACGTGATGGTACAGCGTTGTCTGTCCTCACCCAAGATCAAGCAGGTTCACATAAGCCTTGCGCTTATTTTTCAAGTACATTGGATTCAGTAGCCCAAGCACTCCCTGCGTGCTTGAAATCCGTAGCAGCGACAGCATTAGCAATCAGACAGAGCGACTCAATTGTTTTAGGACATCAGTTAACAGTACAAGTTCCACATTCTGTAGAGGTTCTTTTAAACAGAACCCAGACTCAGCACTTAACTATAGCACGACTGACAGGTTATGAATTAACGCTATTCCAGCCACACATAGAAATCAGACGCTGCAGCATTCTGAACCCCGCAACATTGTTACCTACAATTATGGCAGATCCAGCTCCGCATGATTGTATAGAGATCATTAATGCAGTAACAAAGCCTCGACGAGACTTAATAGATGTCCCACTGACAAATCCAGACCTGACACTTTATGTAGATGGTTCATGCATGAGAACAAGTACAGGAGAATTAGTGGCCGCGTATGCAGTGACCACTGAAACTGAAGTTAAAGAAACACATCGTATTGACACACTGTCTGCTCAAGCGGCGGAGCTCATTGCTCTGACCCGAGCCTGTATACTAGCCAAGAACAGAAATGTCAACATATACACTGATTCCCGTTATGCGTTCGGAGTTGTACACGACTTCGGAATGTTATGGCAAGAACGAGGTTTCTTGACCTCTCATGGTGCCAAGATTCAACACGGTCCCCTCATTCAAGCACTGTTAGAAGCAATACATCTGCCTTCAGGCATATCCGTCATGAAGTGTAAAGCACATACTAAAGTTACAGATTCTGTTTCCCAGGGTAACGACCTGGCAGACCAGACAGCAAAACATACAGCACTGACTCACACCCAGACAACTGACGTGACAAAGACAATAGTACCGACACATTGTATGACAGTCAGGGATCCCGCACTAGATGTAATCGATATTCAGACACATGCTACTACAGATGAAATAAAGAAATGGACTGAACTAGGAGGGATCCAGACAGATCAAGGTTGGATGACGAAGGGAAAATCTACATGGTTTCTCCCCGACTCTATGGTTCAAGTCATAATCAATACAGCACATAGTCCAGCACATCTAGGAGAGAAAGCAATGTTAGACAGTTTACAGAATCTCTGGTGCAATAAACACTTACGAGCAGCAGCAAAACAGAAAGTGCGTACTTGCATGATCTGTTGTCAGTTCAATCCAGGAAAAAGTGTCCCCGTAGAGCAAGGTGGATTTCATCCTCCCGATCACCCTTTTGAAGTCCTCCAGATGGATTATATTCAGATGGACCGTTGTCGAGGATTCAAATATGTCCTCGTAATTGTTTGTGCACTTTCCCGTTGGACCGAAGCATATCCAGTCCCAGATTATACTGCTCCGACCACTGCCAGGCAGCTGGTTCGAGAATTCTTCCCACGGTACGGCTTGCCTCGTGTCGTGTACTCAGATAACGGACAGCCATTCTCATCCGAATTAATGAAACAAGTTTCCTTGCTGCTAGGATATCAGTGGAGATTCCATTGTGTCCGACATCCCGAAGCCGCAGGCCTTGTAGAGAGGCATAACCAGACACTAAAGACCCGCCTTAGTAAAATATGTAAAGAGAAAGGGGTCGACTGGATAGTCGCCCTGCCAGTTGCATTGTTCTATATGAGGATGGTCGCCCACTCGAGATCAGGACTATCCCCGTATGAAGTGGTCTTTGGCAGACCACCGAATATGTGGGGGACGCCCATTCCTAAGAAAATTACCGATGTCGATTGTAATATGCTGACCGATTACCTTGCCTCCTTGATGTCTGCACTCCAATCATGTCGTTCACAGGTTGCTGCAGCCTTCCCTGACAACACTGATGTAAAACCGCATGATGTCCGTCCAGGAGATCTGGTCCTGATTAGGAACTTCGACAGGAAAAGTCCGCTGGAGCCCCGCTGGAAAGAGCCGAAGACCGTCCTTCTTACTACGAGGACAGCAGTAAAGGTGGAAGGCAGAAAGGGGTGGATACATACGAGTCATATTAAAAAGTGCAACGAACTGAAACCAGACCCAGACTCGTCAACCCCCTCCAAAGACTGTATTGAGCCAAGTGACTTTAAAGTTCCCGAACGAGAGAAAACTCCCCAAGAGGAGTATAAACTGAAACTCCGATCTAGCAAGTCAGACAGTTTAATTGTTTAAGTCCTCCCCTAGGTGAATCGGTTAAATAGTTTCTGACATGTATCCCCTAGATCGAGATAGAGAGAGAGAGAGACAACTCAAGAAACGTACATATTGCAAATCACTCCGCAGTCACTGTATAGTGACATTATTGATTATGTTTTTTCTAAGTTTTCTGATTATTGTTGCAAGTATACTGCTTCCTATCTACTACCCTATTTTCAAGCGTGAACAATCTGCTTACAATGTTTCTGCTGAACATTCTTTTAGTGAATTACCTCCCCATGAACTTTCTTACAGACTTGCGCTGCGCAACAACACATTCATTAGTATGTTACATCACTCCCATCAGACTAATAATGCTACAAACTGCTGGATATGTGGCCGACTCCCTCCCTACCAGAAATACAAGGGAGTTCTGCCCCTCTTTCCGTACCCGTTCACTCACAATGGCTCCTGTGGTGCATGGTTTAGAATAATTAATTCCTTAGATCCTGATATCGCTGTTTTCAAAGGGAGCTGGGTTTGGGGAAACTTGAACTTAGTTCTGCTTAATGTCTGTTATCCTGATAAGAAGGGACTCCCCACTAGAATAGGAACTGATCTAGAAAATGAAGTATATGGATTAGGTAATTACACAATTAACCTTATGATTCTTACTGTTGAATCCGAAGCTGCACCAGTTCTCCCTGCTATGTCAGTATTACCAGTCACTGGTGAATTATGTGTCAGTAAGAAAGGTTCAGTACACTTAGGTCATAGTAAATGTACTACTGTGGTCGAATTCAGTGATCAAGGCAAATCGTCCTTTAGAGCTACCCGTCATTCCTATTTTGTTTGTGGTCATACCGCATACATACGCTTACCTCCAGATTGGGATGGTACCTGTTACATTGCATTCCTTCTGCCACCTGTTTTTCTAGCCCCTCCTGATTATCACAGAAATACAAATCTAGTAAAGAATAGACTCCGAAGAGATCTCCCGATTGTCGACTACACTGAAACGGCATGGGAGCAATACACAGATTTCAATAAAGGATTCTTTTTCTTCACAGGCCCCGTCCAAAATAGTAAATTAATACGCAGATTAACTAGAACACTTGAAGCAGTAGTGAATGAAACTGCCTCCGCCTTAGGTAACTTAACAGAGGAGCAGTCTGCTATGCGGGTTGTTGTTCTTCAGAATCGTCTTGTTATTGACGTCATCTTAGCAGACAGAGGCGGAGCTTGTAAGGTCATCGGGTCAAGTTGCTGTGTTTTCATCCCAGAAAACGCGCCATCTGTATACAAAGCTATTACACGTCTTCATAAAATTGCAAATCTGATACATCAGAATCCAGGCACCTGGACTTGGTCCGGTTGGTTCTGGACAACGTTAACTGCTTGGGGATGGAAGATCCTATCCTTCCTAGGCGTTGGCCTAGTCCTAGTATTCAGTTGCTGCCTGTGCCTACAGTGTGGGCCAGCGATTTGTGGACTGTGTGCCACATCATGCATTGAACATTCCAGTTTTCTCTCAAAACGTGAGAGGAAGAAAGAAGAGCAAATGATGTTACAAGAACAAACTGATCGATTCATGAGGATCGATATATCATGAAGGGTCCGTAGGGAACAAGGAGGGAATGAGGAAATATAAATTTTATGGTCAAGTTGTGTTCCCTAGCGTGTACCCCACCGTTTCCATGTACCAGCTTAAAGTGCATGTAACTTCCCTCCTGTGCCAGCTATGAAGACGCAAATACATTTGCGTCCAACGTTAACATGTCCTCTTTCAGACCCACCCTGAATGGGTTGAATAGTCCGTTTCTAAGTATGCCATGCCAACGTCTTTTTGTGGTGTACTTTACACGTTTTTCAGCTCTGGCAAAGTAGGCCCCGAATTCTGCCATCGAGCCTTTTTCTCCTGCCTTCTGACTCTGAAAGCCTCAGCCCAGGCTGTCTCTGTACCCGTGACCTCTGACTTACTTTCTGTGCGGCTCCCGGCGCTTAGCTCGGCCTGCTGCCTGCCAAGACTGACTTCAACCTTCGAATTATCTGTTCCGCTCCTCGAAAATACATTCCTGCCTACTAGTTTAAGTAAACATCCTCCCAGCTGCAGAGCGAAGGGCCCGGCCTCACTGTCTCTGTGCAAGTAATTCATAGCCCCTGTTACCATGGAAGGCCCATGCCCCCCGCATTCTCATGTAGACACTTAGGCGCTTATACACGCACTCACAGTCAGTATAGAATAGCTTCTGCCCCAGAGACCTTTTCTGTTTAGATAATATGGTTCCCAAACATCAGATATCAGATATGATAGAAGTACGAGTTGATCTGACATGCCAGACTTCTGTCTCTTTCCGCCAGTGTAAATGTCAAGTCCCCTGCACCCTCCAGTTTCCACGTCAATCACACGTCATGCAGCTGCGCGCGCATCCAAGCCTCAGATTTCTGCTGACATTGCAACATTTCTGCTTTGTGCCACCCACTTGTGACACCTACCTACGACGTTTCTAGCACACACCTCTAGTTCACGCCTAGTTCACGCCTTCTGATTACGTATTACTAACACGTGGATGCTGTTATCTTGTCTTCTCTCAGCTGTTACGCCTACTATATTGGTGTCTATGATGTGATTTAAGTATATAAGCTATGTATTGTCAATAAAATATTGCTCTATCCCTTCCTGATCCCCTGTGGTTGCAGGAACATGATATCCAGGTCTTGACCATTCCTTTTTAAGGAATAAAACCCCTTAGAACTCTAACACCACGGACTCTGCCTTTTTCTTTCCGATTGAGTTATTATTGATTAAGTACTTACCTGCATAGAAATTAAGACGGTAAATCAAATATTTACCACAAATGTTACCACTTACAAAACTGCTCAAGAAAGGAATCCAGTTTGAATGGACAAGAGAAGCTGAGGAGGCCTTTAATTCCTTGAAGCAAGATTTCACGTCAGCCCCAATTCTTCAACATGCTGACCCTACTGAACCTTTTTATGTCGAAACAGATGCTTCAGATCAAACTGTTAGAGGAGTTCTATCCCAACGGAACAAGCTTACAGGACAATTGCATCCAGTCGCCTATAGATCTAGGAAATTGTCTCCAGCTGAGCTTAATTATACATAACCGAAAAGGAGCTGTTGGCGATAAACAACGCGTTCAAGGAATGGCGGTATCACCTTATGGGAGCCTAGCATCAGGTGACAGTATTTACAGACCATTGTAATCTAAAGTTCCTGAAGTCGGCCAGAACACTGACTCCGAGACAGTTGCGATGGTCGTTATACTTTGCCGATTACGATTTCGTAATTACCTACCGGCCTGAAACACAAAACGGGAAGGCTGACGCCTTATCCAGGATTGATACCGAAAATCAAAAGACGCCCTTGGAGAATCAATCAATCATTCCGGAGGAAAAGATAATAGGAGTTACGACCTCTGTCGATCTTGAAACCAGTATTTCCGAAGTGATGAGTCCAGAGGCTATGCTAGACTGGGTTAAGGAAAAAGAAGGCAGAAAAATTATTCGTCAACTCCCTTTCTTTCAAGAACATTTGTATATTCCCACCAAAGAATTACATCAAAAGTTGCCCCACCACCTACATTTACATCCACATTTATGGAAAGTTGAACACGCTGCCTGTCGTTATCAACTGGGTATTTTTATTTATACCCCAAAAAATTTTTTATATTGAACTCTGTTTGTCAGAAACAAAACATTATAAACAGACAAAGACATATGTACATTGTGAATTTCAACCAAGGTCTATTAACTTTTCTACACAACAAAGTGTCACAAACTGAATATCATCATTAATCTCGAATTCAAAAGCAATGTGGCACAGACAGTGACATTGAACATGTATAAAATTAAATAATACACTCAATTCGAATAAATGAAAAAAATGATTGAAGCACAAAAAGGTAAAGAAAAGAAGGGAAAATTAGAAAAGGAGCAAACAATGAATTTGAGATTCTTTAAGAGCCAGCTAGTGTTGGTGTATGAGTATTCCTTTCTAATTGGCCGACGCGTTTCGAATCCAGGTACTTGTTTTCCGGATTCTCATCAGGGCACAATTATTCTGTCTGTAAGAAGTAAAAGGAGGAAAACTACTTTAAATATTTTGGTGGAACAAGGCAGGACTCCCTACATTGTGACACTCAGCGGAGGGACCAACCATTTCACAATCGAAACAAATTCAAAAGAGATTTGTCGGTGCAGACTCGGGATGCTCGTGGAGTAGTCCAAGGGCCTGGGCCACCTAAAACACGACGAGTTAACGTTAGCACAGTTCCATCATGTTACTGCGCTAGTGTGCGGTAATACCAAAGTGAGTAAAAAACTAAATGAAAGCATACCGTCAGCTGTTTCTTTACGTGAAGCTGGTGGCTGCCTTTTGTGTAGAAAAAGAGTTGTTCTGCGGGCTTTCAATGGAATTGTGGCCAGTGGCGCTGTGTGCAGAAAAATAATTGTTGGTATGAGGAGGCTGGGGTTGTGAATGGCCATTATGAGCTAAACTGGGTGGCAGGGGAACGTACCTTCTTTTAGCCAGAGTCGGTGCGAAGGAGTCTCATGTTTTCCGTTAGGTTGTGGATGTTGGCGTGTTAATCTAAGCCGTGCTCCGTAACCGCTGTTGGCAAGCGGAAAAAGATTAGTTAGTTTAAAGCGTTGACCGCGAGTCAAACGAAGACCGACAACGAAAGTGACACGGGAACGTCGCTTACCTCCGTGTAGCCCGGTCAGAGCCTACAGCGTTTTGCGTGATTCCAAAGATGGACGCTGCGTGTGTTGCCATGGGGATAAGCCCTCAGCTATGTACTATGCCTTATGGGACTTGTAGTTTTACGCTAATCTATACTGTTGCAATGCAGTGGCCAAAAGTTTTCAATATGCTTGTTAAGTGAAAGGGTGGCTCCCTACACTTATTGTATGAGGAGAAATTGAGACGTGACCAGGACAATCATGTGGCACCAAGACACTATTGGGTCAATGTCTCGCGACTTCCGACAAACTGTTAAGACCCTTCTGCACACTGTTAAATTTGAGGATAAGATATGCTTCCTTTCTCAGTACGTGGATTTCTTTTTGAAACCTTTTTTAACCTCGGTCAAATCTTACTTGCGCGATACCACGGACTTTCTACTTAAGGTAGAAGACACTGAATTTGATCCAGAGACCCAATTGATGGTAACAATGGATGTTACCTCCCTCTACACGCAAATCCCCCAGGAAGAAGCGTTAGAGGTGATGGAAATCTACCTGAATCTTAGAGAAAGGCCACATCAAGTACCCACTCCCTTCATCTTGAGACTGGCTGAAATTGCCTTAAAAAAGAACTACTTTTCATTCAATGGGGAATTCTTCATGCAGGTTAAGGGCACCGCGATGAGGTGCCCTTATGCCCCTGAAATGGCCGTATTGTATATGGCACAGTATGAACAAACATTTGTTGACAACAACAACCCTTTCAAACAGCACATCCTGCAGTGGTTCCGCTATATAGATGATGTCTGGCTCCTGTGGCAGGGGAGCCACACTCACCTGGTAGCGTTCCACGACTGGCTCAACAACAGGCACGGCGACATTAAATTCTCGATCGCACAGAGCAATGAAAGGATGACCTTACTTGATGTTGAAATAGCAAACATCAATGGGGTACTCAAATCATCCCTTTACAAAAAGGACACTGACAGAAACACCATTTTGCACCACAAGAGTGCCCACCCAAGAAACTTGAAATCTAATCTCCCATATGGGCAACTTTTGTGCATTAGGAGAAATTGCTCTCACTTGGAAGACTTCACGTCCCATGCGGAGACGTTTTGTCAGGAAATGCAAGAAAGGGGCTACCCAAAGAAACTGCTGAAGCACTCTTTCAAAAGAGCACGCTTCACTCCTCGTGAAACTCTCTTACAAGCACGGTCCAAACCTGCACTTAACAGGTTAGTCTGCATCACCACTTTTGGATCAGACACGCACAAATTGAGGAAAACTGTGTTGAACAATTGGCATTTGCTGGCGAATCTAGAATGCTCACTTCCACGCCCACTGTTCGCTTATAAGAAAAACCAAAACATAGGACAGCAAATCATGAGGGCAGACGTGTCATTACCGAAAAAGAAAAGCGACCTACTGACCCAGTGGAACCTCAAACGATCACAGGTCATCACAAGTGTGGGACCTGTGACGTGTGCCCTAATACAATCGAGGGCGATGAGTTCAAGCATGGGCCACCAGATGGAAACACACAGAATTCTCGAACTGTAAGACCAAGAATGTGGTCTACCTGGTTCAATGCCCCTGCGACCAGATCTACATTGGCAAAACAAGGCAACAAGTCAACACACGTATTTGCCAACACCGGTCCCGGATTAAAAACAAAATCATAACTGCCCCCATGGTTGAACATTTTTTGAATGCCAACCATGATGTCAATGACCTCAGATGGACGGTACTACATACATTACGTCCATCACATAACAATGCAGATTTGAACAGAATGCTCCTTAAAAAGGAAGGATATCTTATCCTCAAATTTAACAGTGTGCAGAAGGGCCTTAACAGTTTGTTGGAAGTCGCGAGACTTTGACCCAATAGTGTCTTGGTGCCACATGATTGTCCTGGTCACGTCTAAATTTCTCCTCATACAATAAGTGTAGGGAGCCACCCTTTCACTTAACAAGCATATTAAAAACTTTTGGCCACCGCATTGCAACAGTACAGATTAGCGTAAAACTACAAGTCCCATAAGGCATAGTACATAGCTGAGGGCTTATCCCCATGCCAACACACGCAGCGTCTAACTTTGGAATCACGCAGAACGCTGTAGGCTCTGACCGGGCTGCACGGAGGTAAGCAACGCTCCCGTGTCACTTTCGTTGTCGGTCTTCGTTTGACTCGCGGTCAAGGCTTTAAACTAACGAATCTTTTTCCGCTTGCCAACAGCGGTTACGGAGCACGGCTTAGATTAACACGCCGACATCAACAACCTAACGGAAAACATGAGACTCCTTCGCACCGACTCTGGCTAAAAGAAGGTACGTTCCCCTGCCACCCAGTTTAGCTCATAATGGCCATTCACAACCCCAGCCTCCTCATACCAACACTTATTTTTCTGCACACAGCGCCACTGGCCACAATTCCATTGAAAGCCCGCAGGACAACTCTTTTTCTACACAAAAGGCAGCCGCCAGCTTCACGTAAAGAAACAGCTGACGGTATGTTTTCATTTAATTTTTTACTCACTTTGGTATTACCGCACACTAGCGCAGTAACATGATGGAACTGTGCTAATGTTAACTCGTCGTGTTTTAGGTGGCCCCGGCCCTTGGACTACTCCACGAGCATCCCGAGTCTGCACCGACAAATCTCTTTTGAATTCGTTTCGATTGTGAAATGGTAGGTCCCTCCGCTGAGTGTCACAATGTAGGGAGTCCTGCCTTGTTCCACCAAAATATTTAAAGTAGTTTTCCTCCTTTTACTTCTTACAGACAGAATAATTGTGCTCTGATGAGAATCCGGAAAACAAGAACCTGGTTTCGAAACGCGTCGGCCAATTAGAAAGGAATACTCATACACCAGCACTAGCTGGCTCTTAAAGAATCTCAAAATCATATTTTGCTCCTTTTCTAATTTTCCCTTCTTTTCTTTACCTTTTTGTGCTTCAATCATTTTTTTCATTTATTCGAATTGAGTGTATCATTTAATTTTATACATGTTCAATGTCACTGTCTGTGCCACATTGCTTTTGATTTCGAGATTAATGATGATATTCAGTTTGTGACACTTTGTTGTGTAGAAAAGTTAATAGACCTTGGTTGAAATTCACAATGTACATATGTCTTTGTCTGTTTATAATGTTTTGTTTCTGACAAACAGAGTTCAATCTAAAAAATTTTTTGGGGTATGAATAAAAATACCCAGTTGATAACGACAGGCAGCGTGTTCAACTTTCCATAAATGTGGATGTAAATGTAGGTGATGGGGCAACTTTTGATGTGTTCATATACTAAGGCCCAGCCTCTCCACTTGTCCTTTTGGGCCTAGCTCCCCTTGTGTTTCTCACCAAAGAATTACAGCAACAGGTAATGCAAGAGTGTCATGATGCAAAGTTGGCAGGACACAAGGGAGAGGCGAAAACCAAGGAATTGATCAAAAAACATTATTGGTGGCCGGAAATGGTTAAGGATATCGAGGAATATGGACTTGTGAGATATGTGCTTAGGGAAAATCTGAACGGCAGGGCCCGAAGGGTTTGCTACAGCCCTTGCCCACTCCACCTTATCCTTGGCACACAATTACGTTATATCTCATTACTGACTTACCACTCAGTCAAGGTTACAACACCATATTAGTAGTGGTAGATTTTTTCTCGAAAATGGCACATTTCACAGCTTTAAAAGGAGTTCCTTCCGCAAAACAGTTAGCTCTTTACTTTAGCACAGAAATAGTGAAAATACATGGAATCCCCAAGGTAGTAATCTCTGAAAGAGGGCCACAGTTCATTTCCCATTTTTGGAATTCCTTCATGGAAAGTTTAGGAACTGAAGTAAGATTCTCCACTAGCTACCACCCAGAAACTGATGGTCAGACCGAGAGGGTGAACCAGGAGCTAGAGCAATATTTAAGGTTGTTCCTATTAATGCAGGATGGAAACTGGTCAGAGTATTTGTGGGCAGCTGAGTTTGCCCACAACAATGCGATGAATGTATCCACAGGTTTCTCCTTCTGCTATATGAATTATGGAAGGCATCCCAACTCAACTCTTAGGCAAATCGACATTTCAGTCCCGGCAGTTGAGGATTTAGTGTCACACCTAGAACAAATTCACCAAGAAGCTGTAGAAAATCTAAGAGCGGCCAAGGAGAAGTATAAAACCTATGCTGACAAGAAAAGACGAGAAGGCCCCCTTTTAGAAACAGGGGACTACGTTTGGTTAAGTACTAAGAATCTAAGACTAAAGGGAAACCGGAAGTTTCAACCTCGATTTATTGGCCCTTATCCAGTAGAGAAAAAGGTTAATCAGGTGACTTATAGAATTACCTTGCCATCAAAACTCAAAATTCACCCAGTGTTCCATGTTTCTCTTTTGAAGAAGGCTCCGACTAATTTGAGAAAGACACTACCTCCAAAACCCCTACATTTTGAGACTGGAACAGAGTACGAGGTCAAGGAAATCCTAGATTCCAAAACTTCGAAGGGCAACTGTACTATTTAGTGGATTGGAAAGGATATGGTCCTGATGAACGATCTTGGGAGCGGGACAAAGATGTTCACGCTCTGAAGTTAGTCAAATCCTTTCATCTACGATTCCCAACCAAACCAAGAAGGAGAGAATCTACCTTGTTGGGGGGTACTGTCAGGACCCTAGAACCACAGGTGGCACTGATTCTGCGCAAAAAGCATCAACACGAGGGATTGAGACCAGTTGGGGGTTCCTGGTTTGATATCGGATATCGGATACTCCAAGATGGCCACTGCTTGTGGGCAGAGGTCAGCGGTCTAGTTCATGGTCCTCAGGTGCAGCCGAGTCCAGGTGGAGCGCGAGCTTGATGAATCTGCGCACTTCACCAGAGATTCGACCGTGAGGAGAGGTTTCCCTGAAGTTCCGTGCATACTTAGAGAAGGTAAGTAACCAGTCGCGCTAATTCTGAGGAGAGAGGCATTACGGAGAGTCCGTATACAAAGTTGTAAGTCGGACAATTGTTTATTACCTGACAAGAAGAAGTCGGAAAAAAGAGCACAGCCTGTGTGCGTTCGCTGACAAGAACAGCAACTCAAGCGGCAAGTCTTACCTGACTGCAAAACTCGAGTTCACGTCGAGCAGCGGAGCAGAGCCCAGCGGCTGACAAAAGAAAAACAAGAAATCCAGATAAGTGACTAGAACTTGTTTGCTTATTAAAGTAATGACATTGTAGAATCCAGAATAGTATCAGATACTTACCAGAGATAAGAGTTTGAATAATCCTTGGGTCTAGTGTAAAATAGGACTGAACCCAATGGAAGTAAGCCTAGAGAGAGTAAGAAAATAGAAGACAAGGAATACATCTAAATATCAATAAGAAGAATAACGAAGAGTAAAGACAAAACAGAATAGTTAATCAGTAAGTAGAAATAGAGCTTAAATAAATAATAGAAAGTTAAATCAGTTCACATCCATAATACTAAACACTGTGTCATTTAAACCATAGGAAAGGTTGACAACAGAATAATAAGAGGCATATGTGAATAAGACTGCAGGAGTACTGGGAAGAAGAGAGTAAAGTTAAATAGAGTAGTTTTCAAAAAGAGAATTAGAGGTATTCTAGAAACTAATCCACATAAATGTAATTGTGCATTGCAGGAAATACATAGGAAGCAAAAGCCACCAGCCAGTACCAAGAAAAGAAAGACAATTAGAAGAGAGGGCTAAACTCTTGGAAGCATATGGTAGGTCAGAGAAAGAAAGAAAGCCGAAGATGAGAGTAGAGTAGAGTAGTCATAGGAGAATCTAATTGTGTTGTTTTCCTTCAGGTATTCCAATCGGTAGTGGTCTACAGGTCGGACTGACGAGAGGAACCAGCCAAGAAAGTCTCTTCTTGTTTATTATTTTATCCACATTCCCCCTTCCCTCCCGAGGTAACCAGCTGGAGACTCGTTTACTTGAGCTCTAGTTGGTTGCCAGGGGTGGATTTGGGATCAAGCATCTCTGTTCCCGTGCAGCTACCAAAGGAGTTTTCCCATAGCCTTGACACCCCTCTGTAGTCACCCGTTCAGTCACTTTGTTGTGTAGTTCTTCTGTCACCTTGACAAGACCACCCTTGACCGCAGACGCGCACCTTTGAAAATGCGAGATCTCGCATGTCATCTTCTTGTTGTCAGATTCATTGCAGTTTCCACCAAAGCGTCTGGTTTCTCCATTCATTTTCAGGTTCCGGGGCGATTGTAGGTGCCAGTCTGTCTTCCTTTGTGACTCTGGCTCGATCGACGCTCGATCTCTTCCATGAATGGAAATTGTTCTGGTTCTCTTCCGAGCACCCACATATAGTTCCACTTCCTTTTGTCTTGACCAGTCGAGGTCAACACTATCCTCTTGTTCAAAATCATGCATACTAGGCAGTAAGTCACTATCTGAAATGGGTATCCTGATTTGGTTCTGAGACTCATTTACTGCCTCTGTTTGTCTCGCCTACTCCGACTCGCGTTTGGGGCTAGTGAGCCCTTTGACCATGCAGACATATGCATGTTTCTCTCTCATTCGACGGCGATCCGGCTCTGTCACCACATTTCGCCTTTCTTGCAGGGTGACAGGATAGTCCTTTCCCACCCGGTGAGTAATGTCCCTTATATCTGTTTTCCTTCTGTAAGCCCTTTGAGTCAGCCTCGCTGACCCCATCAGGGGTGACGGTACATTGTTCAACTCTTGGTGTAACTGTGACGGCTGACATGACATGTTGTCTGGTGGGGTGATCGAACACTCTGAGTCATTATCATGGGTGGCTTGAGTGCACGTGCCTCTCCTTCTTTGGTACCTGAGTGGCTTGCCCCGCCTCATGTGGTTTGTGTACTCTTCTCGTTTGTTGGGTGCACTGACGTCAGTGCCACATGTGTTATGTGTCCTACTGCTTGACACCTCCTCAGAGGGGTCTACGAAATTTGATAAGCGGAGGGTTTTTCGAGTGTGTTCGTATACCGACGTCCAGAGATAGCATGACTTATCCACTCGTCTATATTTGGTCTTTTTTTTGTAACAGTTAAATAGACCGTCCTCTGTCTCCTTTGTGTGGTCCGGCTCACTGCTTGATGTTTCTCCAGAATAGTTTGTTGAGTGACCTCTCCAAGTTGTGTTGGTCAGGCTGTCGCAGTTCCGGATTGTTCCAGTCTTTCGTCCGCCATCATCCACGGCCCTTTGTGTTGTTGCCTCGGGGAATTTCATGTCACTTTGCCTCTCATGGTGTCTTGTTTCTGATCTACCTTTGTCCCCCTTCTTTCTGACATTTTTGATTTCTTGGGCTTTACTCACTACTCCAAGAGATGTCTCCTCTCTCCTGTCTTCCTTTCTTGTCTTAAGGATGATGTCCGGATCCTCACTCACCCGATACAGAATTTCAACCAGCCGAAGATGCTCAGCAGTGGGTAAGCTGAGGAGACAGTCAGCTTCCGGTCCTTCAATGACATGTATGTGGGCCGGCACCGATGTGGTTTTGTGCTTGAGCGTGGTTGCAAATTTTCCCAGGCATGGGAGAGGTTTCTTCGACATCCACGTGTACACCCTGACATGTGCCGGGCTCAGGATGGGTGGCGGCTGCATCTTGTTGTACTTGGTTACAGGGATATAGTTCAGTGAGGCCCCACTGTTCAGTACAAAATTGATTGCATGGATTCCCACACGTATGTCCAGTCTGGGGTATTTTTTCAATTGATCCGGATCAGCTACCATATTGACATATTCATCAGTGTACAGCGATGCTGAAGATGCTGACCTGTATTCTCTGGATGGAGATCTTCTCATCCATTGTTACTTGCAAGACTCTCTGCTAGAGTGTGAGGAGGCAGATGATGACTCTGGCCGATCTTGAATTGCCTTTGCATGATGTCGCTTTATGACGGGGCGAGAGGATCTCGTCGTCTCTTTCGTTCTGTCTTTACGATACTCCCCACAAACGATCTCAAAGTGATTTTCTCTTCCGCACTTACGGCACTGCTGCCCAAACGCCGGAAACGCATCGGTGTGTGGAAAATCATATCCGCACCGGTAGCACCTCAGGGGCCGGTCTCGTTTCTTGTCTCCACAGCCAGACTTATGGTGTCTGCATCCAGCATAGCGTTGGCGGGAAGAGAGTCTGGAAGTCCGCCGTCGATCTCGTGAGTATTTGCGAGTGGTACCGCTTTGAAGACGGTAGGCTTGCTCCCGCCTCTCAACACGTCCTGCCTCCATTTTCTTGGCATGCTCCTCTGCTTGATCATATACCCGGGTCATCTCTTCAATTTCGTCTAGGTTGTGACTCTTCCGGGAGGGTCTCCGATTGGCAACCTTCAATTATTCGCAATCTTATGGCATCCTCCGTGGAAAACGTATCCAACTCACAATACCGAGACAGTCGTAGTCTCATGATAAACGTACTCATCAATTCCTCCTTTTCTTGAAGGGCTTGGTGAAACATGTACCTTTCATAATCCACATTTCTTTTATGTAACATTTTTTATTTAAAGCATCTCGCACCTTGACATATGATCCTGTTTCTGTAGTCGGCAGTTCCTTGATTAACTTACTGACTTCTTTCCCAACCAGATTGCGTAATGCAATTAACTTTTCCTCTTCATCTGTGACTTTTGATCCTTTCATAAAATCCTCAAAGTCCTCGAACCACTCCTGCCAGCTGAGGCCCATGCCCCCTCCAGCTATCAGGGCCAGTGGTTCTGGGGGGGCGCAGATATGAGACACCGGTTGTGTTTGGCGTGGTCGCCACCATGCCAGCAGCGTTCTGGCGCGGTGACGTTGACATCTGTGATTTATATCTTGGTCCCTCTGCCTTTGCTCGTGCTTCTTTACCTTGTTGTTACCACTGTCTTATTTCATCACTTGCATTTGCTTGTGCTTGTTTGTGTCACTCTTGTGTTCACTTGTGCTTGTTTTCTTATTTCGCCTCTTGTTTGCATGTGCGTGTTTCCTTTTTCTGTTGCCTTTGCTTGTCTTCTATTTCTCCTTTGCATTTGCTTGTGCTTGTTTTTTTGCTGTTGCCTTTGCTTGTTTTCTGTTTCTCCTCTTGCATTTGCTTGCTGCTCAATTGTCTGTTGCCTGACTTCAAAATGGCCTCCCTATGCTTTTAATAGGGACTGTAACTCACTGCCTTACTTCAAAATGGCCGCCACTATGGAAATCTCGTTTCCCACGAGATTGTGGGCTCATTCACTCCTTCAGGCTCGCGCTTCAACCGGCACTCACCGGCAGCCGGTCCCCGCAGCAAGCAGCACCTCCACACGCTCCTTGGACCTCAGAGCGGCAGGTAAGATCTGGGTGGGCTCCCGATCTTCGTTTCTTCAGCCACCCTCTGCAACCTCACGCATCCGGGGTGGGCACCCAGTCCCAGTGCTCGACCGTGCTTATTCCGACGGGGTGATTCCAGCGCTCGGCAGCGCTTTCACGACTGGGCTCCACGCGACCGGCTCGCAGAGCAGCGGCGTTCACCTCTGGCCGTTCACTCTTGGCGACGGTCTCCTGCACAGCACACGTGTCGCAACGGCGTGCTGCTCTGGACGGGTCACTCGTCTGTAGGGTTCGGGTGGTGACAGGATGCACCATCCCACCCTCGTCGCCAGCTGTAGCGTCTTGCTGCTCAATAATGACACTACACAATCTTTATTATTCACAAGCTCTTTATTATAGCTCTGCACTGTTCCCCGTCCCTACTCTAACTAACTCTTTCCTGTCGCCACTCCTCCTCTTCCTGTGTCCCCTTAACTCCACTCACCAACAACTAGACTGCACACATTATTGCACCAGTCATTCTTTAAACGAATGACTTCCTTTCGTATTTACCCTTGCCCCCTTGACACAATCGGAAACAACGAACATCAACGAAGAGACACCTTTACTAATTAAACTAACCCATGTTTGTAGGGTGACCAGACATCCCCGTTTTCTGAGCAGTGTCCCGACACTTTGCTCCTAATTACAGAAATGTCCTCTTTTTGAGCAGTGTCCAGGTTAAATGGAGAAATGTGCCGGTTTTTAAATATTGTCTCTCACTGAAACACTATTTAAAAACTGGGACATTTCTCTGCTTACTTAGCAGAGATGCTGAGACGCGTCTCTATTGAGCTGTCCATTTTTGCCCTCAGGATGAAAAAACAATTTTACTGCTACAGCAATACCACCCTTCAATGCCTTCAAAGGGACCAGTTATAGTTCTTTCACAGTCTCATCATCCCAGAACTGAAGAATTTTTAATGTTATGTACAATGAAGCACAAGTTTGTTGCTTAATTATCTTATACAGCTAAGAACAACTGACAAAGCGAGTAGTCCTGGCTTGTTGTAGGTGTAATGTTACATGCATAGCTGCCATGGTTTTAGATTTCTATGTAGGACATTTTCATAATTTCAGAGTAATTATGAGTGAAATTTTAACGACTATGAGTGGCACTTTCTTGCAAGCAAAATCAAGATATGAAAACTAAGCATGGGCGTAAAATCTGTTACGCTCGCGGAATTTGCGGATTTTCGGCATATTAGCAATCCGCGAACTCTAGGGAATTTGCCGAAAATTCGCAAATTCGTACGCAGCGGATTTTTTTGCTTGGTGATACAATATTGCGGCGCGTGGCGTTCACTTACCGTCATTCAGCATTTGCAGAGTTGTTTTTCTCCAAATTTTGCGTGTGCTGCGCCATTTTGGATCTTGCTGCGGGATCCCGCGGGAGTTTGGCGACCACGATTACGTCATCGCGGCTGACAAGGGTGGCGGGATTGTGGTGCAGAACATCGATCTATACAAGAGGGAAGTTCTCCGCCAACTGAACAATCAGGAATATTATTGCAAACTATCCAAAAACCCTACTAAGGAAATTCAACAACTTATAACTCAGGTTACTAATGATGGCCTTACACTAGGTTTTCTCAGCCGCAATGAATATCAGTTCTTGAATAAGAAGAATCCCAGAGTACCGGTAATTTACACCTTACCGAAAATCCATAAGGACATCACGCAGCCTCCAGGACGACCAATAGTATCTGGTTGTGGCTCGGTCCTAGAGCCTCTCGGCCTTTTTGTTAACTTCTTCATCAAGGAATTTGTGCCTGTCACTAAGTGTTACATTCGTGACAGCATGCATATGATTAACATAATTGAAGACCTTCCGTATGACCCCACATCCGGAGTACTTTGTACTCTGGATGTGGAGTCATTATATACTAATATCCCTCAGACTGATTCCATGCTGGTCATCCAACAAATCCTTGATCGTCGACCCAGGCCGCACCAAGTTCCTACTCTTTTTATTTTTCAGTTACTTGAAATTTGTTTAACCAAAAACTTTTTTTGTTTTGATGATCAATATTATGGCCAGATTAAGGGTACTTCGATGGGTGCTGTTTTTGCCCCAAACTTGGCGATCCTTTATATGGACCATCTTGAATGTGGCCGTATTTTGACTCCCAATAACCCCTTCCATAGTGGCATTGCCCTATGGAAGAGGTATATCGATGACATCTTCTTAATTTGGCAGGAATCAGAAATTCTTCTGGCACAATTTCTACATTGGCTTAACAGCAATTGTAGTGGACTTACATACACCTTAGCCACAAGCCATATATCTATCCCTTTCTTGGATCTTAACATTCAATACTGTGAAGGTCGCCTTATCACTGGATTGTACCGTAAACCTACGGAGCGGAATACTTTGCTAAGTTATCAGAGCCACCACCCCAGGGCATTACGTGATTCCTTTCCATATTCGCAGTTCCTGCGGCTCCGTAGGAACTGCTATATGAAAGAGGAATACTTTCGTGAGGCCAAGTATCTTAGTTCTAAACTCAAAATGAGGGGATATCCACACAAGCTCATTCGGAGCTCATTAAAAAGAGCCTGGTACTGTCCCAGGGACACTTTGCTTGAGCCCAAAGACAAAACCATTGAGAACCGACTTGTATGTGTGACCACCTTCTGCCCGGCCTAGAACCTCATTACCAAAAGTGTCAAGAAACACTGGCCTGTTGTAAATATGGGAGTACTTACTGTAGACAGACCTTTGTTTGCCTTCAAAAAATCAAAAAATATTAAAGATCATGTAGTGAGGGCGGCCTTACCTTCCAGCAAAAACACTGACAGCTTGGATGATTTATGGGGTCTTCCTCGGGTAACGGGTCATGCTAAGTGTGGCAACTGTTCTATGTGCAGTACCAGTATTGAAGGCAAGGAATTCAGTTATGAGGATGTCAAATGTAAACGTAAATACCTCACTAATTGTAACAGCGTGAATGTTATTTATGCCATTATGTGTCCATGCTCCAAGATATATATAGGTCAGACCACCCAAAAAAAACGACTAAGGATGTGTCAACATAAAAGTCGTATTCGATGTAAGACGCCCAACACACCGCTTGTTGATCATTTCAGTGCACTGGCGCACACGGAACTGGATTTCCAGTGGACTGTGATCACTCAGATCAAGATCCCTCCAAGAGGGCCCAACTTACAACAGCTTCTGAACAAAGAAGAGCTCTATTGAATATTGAAAACCAGAAGTATACAGAATGGGCTCAACCGGGCCGAGGATTGGACCCCACTTCTATGAACTGTTGGTTGTCCTTATGTATTCTGTACACATACAATATTTCTTCTATATTATTGACTGACTGTCTCATTGCACCATGTTATATAATCATTAATTTAAGCCCATGATTGATTTTTGTCCTTTAACTTGCAAATTCAAGTTGACTAGGATATTATGTGTAGTGCCAACTTCTGGAATGCGTACCTGCTGTTGTATAAGCAAATGTGCTTTTGTTTATGGGGTTACAATGAATACTCAGTATAGACCTAAGTGAATTACTTATGGATGTTTAAATTAATGTGCAATTGTTTATGGCGTTGCCATGACCACCGACCATAGAGCTTACCAAAATTAGCCCTGCTGATTATTCCGTCATTCTTTATAACAGGGGCATGTGGGAAGTGTTAAATTTCATAACGTAGTACCTTCTTTCCCTCTTCGCTTTACATAGCCCTGTGAACTTACAAACGATCGTAGGTATAAATGTGAATGAGGCTTAGGTTTTAGCTTATCTACCCCTCCAAGTGCTACATTATTGTTTCCTTAATTATACTGGTTACCGTGGCTTACAGCTCATTTTTGAAAATGGATGCGTTTGTGAATTTAAATCACGTAATGACATGCCGGTTCCTTCTTCCATTCTATACTTTTCACGGGCCGTTTTTACTTGCACACAATTGGCTGTACTAGGCACATGTGACTGGGTTGGTGTTTCCTGACTGCTCTAAGATGGATAACATATGCAGGCTCACTATTGGTCTAAGTTCCGACCACATGACCGCATACCAGATACTTCCTGGTTCTTCCGAACTGTGTCGTTAGGGCGATTTGTTCCACGGACGCGGACCGCATTGTCGGCCCGTCATTGCTGCTTTCAGGTAGGAGCTGGCTCTTAAGTAGTTCTCAGGATCACGCGTCCTCACCCGCTAGTATTTTGCTATGCGGAGTAATAATACAGTGTTTTCCCCCACAGCCTCCCTCCCATTGCAGAGGTGATATTCGTTGCCCAACAGGTAAGCTGGGTACACTTTAAGTATCAGCTTAAGACGGGTTCACTTAATGTGCCCGTGGTCCTAATTCGTTTCACCCTCCTAATTTTAGGCATTTCCAAAACTCAGGATATTGAAATCTGCGATATAATTGCAGGTACTGGCTAAATCTGTTAAGAGTTGTGGTAATGGGCTCTGACACTAACTCCAAGTACACAATTTGAATTATAAGCGCACTCTGTCGGTTTTCACAACTATTTGCCTTGCATGACCAATGACAGCTGGTTGAGCTGTTACGCATTCACGTGGACAAAGGGCTTCATTTTGGGCTTATGCATGTATGCTTCCTTGCCATTGATAGACTATGGATTATAATTTTGCATGTGTGGTCATGCTCTGGTTAATCAATACTGTATGAACCCACTGGTTGTGGCTGTTTGTGGATGGTAACGGTAACATTCAAGAGGTTTTTGAGTATAAAACATGCTCTGTATGTACAGGTTTTCCAAGAAATGTCCTAATCTATGTAATTGTTTTTCTTTTCTCCCCCTTTCCATTTTTCTTGATGTTAAATATATGATTTGGTAATTATTTTCGAGTAAAGGACTGAGCAAGTCAATTTTGACTTTTTTTGAAAAGTGGAAGGCATACAATAAATGTCCTGATGATGAACCTTTATTACTTATAGGTTCGAAACGTCGTTGACTGTGTCACACCATATGCTAATGAAATGTATTAATTTATGTCAGCAATAGTGTGTTTGTATCATCGTCTGATTGTGATTCAAGAACACAGACTGTTCAGTTGCCTTTGTTTTTCCTTTTCCATAGTGTGTCAGTTTACATCTGCTGGTGTCCTGCTGTTAACACTTTTTAAAAAAAAATTCAAATAACCTTTCTTACTAAAAATAAATCTGTCCGGCTGGACAAAGAATATAGTGTCTATTTAGTCTATATTTATTCGGTTGATAATCTGTACCTTGTCTAGGGACCACTGTTCTGGATATAGATATTGCCACCTTGCACAGCACGCATCGCAAGAGTTCGCAATTGCGAACACGTAGATGCGGCGAGCAGCAACAATCTCGCACTTGCGAAATTGCAAAATTTGCAATTCTGCACAAGAAATACACCATCAAGCAGCATAAACCTTCTGAAAATGATGATTTTTATCAGAATAACTCCTCAGGTTGACATTTGCCTGCACTTTTTTTTGCAAGGAGTCCATTTTGGGGGGGAGGAAGGAAGTGCCCCACAGTCTCCAACTTCCTGTTCCTGTCCAGCAGGCTCCTCCCGGTATGTAACTGTTACCACGCATCTTTTAGTACGACATACAGTTACAACGAAACTATTACCATGCAGGACCCTTTACAACGAATATCTTTACAACGCATTACACTACAACGCAGATACTATTACAACGCATACCATTACAATGTAAGTATAGGTAAGTTTATCTTTATTTAAAAACATTTATTAGGGGTATTGGGTTTGGGTTTTGGGGTACAGGGGTATTTTTAGGTTTCAGGGTTGGGTTTGGGTTTTGGGGTACAGGGGTATTTTTAGGTTTCAGGGTTGGGTTTGGGTTTTGGGGTACAGGGGTATTTTTAGGTTTCAGGGTTGGGTTTGGGTTTTGGGGTTCAGGGGTATTTTTAGGTTTCAGGGTTGGGTTTGGGTTTTGGGGTACAGGGGTATTTTTAGGTTTCAGGGCTGGGTTTGGGTTTTGGGGTACAGGGGTATTTTTAGGTTTCAGGGCTGGGGCTGGGTTTGGGTTTTGGGGTACAGGGGTATTTTTAGGTTTCAGGGTTGGGTTTGGGTTTTGGGGTACAGGGGTATTTTTAGGTTTCAGGGTTGGGTTTGGGTTTTGGGGTACAGGGGTATTTTTAGGTTTCAGGGTTGGGTTTGGGTTTTGGGGGTACAGGGGTATTTTAGGTTTAAGGGTTTGGGTTTGGGTTTTGGGGTACAGGGGTATTTTTAGGTTTCAGGGTTGAGTTTGGGTTTTGGGGTACAGGGGTATTTTTAGGTTTCAGGGCTGGGTTTGGGTTTTGGGGTACAGGGGTATTTTTAGGTTTCAGGGTTGGGTTTGGGTTTGGGGTACAGGGTATTTTTAGGTTTCAGGGTTGGGTTTGGGTTTTGGGGTACAGGGGTATTTTTAGGGTTCAGGGCTGGGCTTGGGTTTTGGGGTACAGGGGTATTTTAGGGTTCAGGGCTGGGTTTGGGTTTTGGGGTACAGGGGTATTTTTAACATATATATTTACTAATTATTAAATAAAAATTAATAAAAAAATTTAATAATAAAATATTTAATAATTAATTAAAATATTTAAATAATTATTAATTACATTATTTAAAAATATTATATACTTACCTATACTTACGTTGTAATGGTATGCGTTGTAATAGTATCTGCGTTGTAGTGTAATGCGTTGTAAAGGTATTCATTGTAAAAGGCCCTGCGTTGTAAAAAATGCGTGGTAATGGTATGCGTGCTAAAAGTATGCATGCTAACATCATATATCCGCTCCTCCCAGTGCTTTCTTCATGTGCTGGTCACTTTCATTTGGATCTTGACCTGGAAGGATTACTTTTTGTGGATGCTGCTGGATATTTGGATTTGAGGCCTTTTTGACTTTCTTTGGATCATTTTTGGATTAGAAATTTCACAAGTAAGATTGTTTGGGGCATTACAGTTGCTGCAACTACAATTTTGGAATTTTTGATTTTTGGGCTGTTGTTGGGGCCTTTTGCCCAGGGGTAGTGAGTGGTGCATGGACTGAGTCTTTCTGTGGGGTCTCCTTAATGTAAACATCATGGAGGGCATGGATGGTATGGGATTGTGCTGATTTTTGTGTGTTTTTCGATTTTTTGGGGTGTTGATGGGCACTGGCCATGTGGGTGGGGCCATTTTGAGTGCTGGTACAGGCAGGTTCTGGCCATGTGCTGGGGGGCAAGGGGCCATTTTGAAGGCAGGCAGTGTTCTCAGGCCTGCACCCATTTTGCCTAGCTTTCATCCATTATGCCCCTGGGTAGTGAGTGGTGCATGGGCCTAGTCTTTCTGTGGGGTGTCTTGAATTTAAACATCATTGAGGGCATGGATGGCATGGGATTGTGCTGATTTTTGTGTGCTTTTCAATTTTTGCGGTGTTGATGGGGACTGGCCATGTGGGTGGGGGCCATTTTGAGTGCTGGTACAGGCAGGCCCTGGCCATGTGCTGGGGGGCAAGGGGCCATTTTGAAGGCAGGCAGTATTCTCAGGCCTGCACCCATTTTGCCTAGCTTTCATCCATTATGCCCCTGGGTAATGAGTGGTGCATGGGCCTAGTCTTTCTGTGGGGTGTCTTGAATTTAAACATCATTGAGGGCATGGATGGCATGGGATTGTGCTGATTTTTGTGTGTTTTTCAACTTTTTGGGGTGTATAACTGATGTTCCTCTGTCTTCCATTGCTTTTAGGTGCACAAGAGAACCACCAGTGCCAGGAAGAAGTCCTTCAGCGGTGTGTGTGCAGCATAACGTCACGTGTGGCCACAGACAAGACAACTCTGCAACTCGTGCAACTGCGGCCTGCTGTTCTGACATCTGAAGAAGATGGCCCCAAAAAAAGTTCCACGTAGCTCCTCTAGCAAGAAATTTGCCAGTAAGGAGCAGAAGAAGCAAGTGGCGCCACTTACCAAGGAGGCTGGTGTGCCGCCCGCCACATTTTTTGGGGGAAAAAAAAGTACGCCTGCAGCAGCAGCGGGATCTGCTGGGGCCCAAGCTGGGATCTGCACCCCCGCTCCATTGGGCTCATAGTGCTTTAGAGGCAGCCAGTCTAGTTGTTCAATCACCATCGACCAGTGATGTTGGCTCATCGCAAGAAAGTAGCAGCATCCCTCAATCAACACAGGTTGTTGTAACTCATCTGACGAGTGTTCAACAACCACAGCCGCAACAACAACCACATGTGCAAGTACAAGCCCAAGTACATGTGGAAGGAGAGGCAGCGCAAGGAGATGCGCAAGCAGAGGTGCATGGAGCGGCACAAGTGCCCACAATTGTTGCTCCTCCCGAAGTAGGGGCACATCAGGAAATCGACATTCAAGCCGAGGTATCATTTGAGGAAGCCACTCCTCCTGATCCTTCATTGTCTTCCAGATCCCTAGCAAGGAAAAGATCAAGGATGGTGTCTACATCTTCTTCAAGCCCCCTTCCTTCTGATGATATGGATCCAAATTGGGAACCACCACAGCCGTCTGAGAGTGAGGCACACCATGATCTGACAAAGGTAGCTAAGCGTAAAAGGAAGGTCCCCGAAACTCTCGTACTTATGGAGTGTGATGATGACGCTGAAGAAGAAGTGGCGTATACTCCTGCTGATGAAGACTCTCACGACGACGACGCAGTCATCATAAACGTCACTCCAGGCTCAGCGGGCATGCAGCAAACAGACATTTTGACCCTAGCCCGAAATGCTGCTGAGCGTGATGTTGGCGACTTGGGAATGGGACCACCACCATTGCAGTTAACTAGTACACCACCACCTATATTTTCTCGCCAGAAGGGACCTCCATCCACTTCGACCTCCATTTCCTCAATTAGTGGTGCTGCAAGTGCACAACGTAGTAAAGTTCGGCAACACACATCCTCCACTTCATCTGGCATTAGCATGACCAGTATCGCCGCCTCCGCCCCCAACAGACATTTGAAGTCCGCAGTTTGGGACTTCTTTAGTGTTAGCACAACAAGGGAAAACATAGCCATTTGTA
Source organism: Lissotriton vulgaris (assembly GCF_964263255.1). Classification (NCBI taxonomy): domain Eukaryota; kingdom Metazoa; phylum Chordata; class Amphibia; order Caudata; family Salamandridae; genus Lissotriton; species Lissotriton vulgaris. The sequence goes on from NC_141687.1 coordinate 400,086,381, forward strand.
CCATTTGTAAGCTTGCAGTTAGTCGTGGTAAGCTTGGTACCAACTATGGTACCGGAGGCCAAAAGGTCATCTTGAGAGACAGCACACTGTCAAATGGCATGCGCACCTAAAGGAGATCAAGGAAGCCCAACAAACTGTATCCGTTGATGTTTCATCTGAGGAAGAAGCGTCAAACATATCTTCACTTACACCCAGTACCCCTGTCAGCAGCACACCCCCTGTGAGCCACACTAAGAGTGTGGGAGAGAGTGAGACACCAATGCGAAAAAGTTCATCATCACCGGGCGTAACTGGGTCGAAGAAGTCATCATCATCATCCTGTAAAATCATGGTCCAGCCCACCATTAGAAGCATGTTGTTTTCAGATGCGCCATTTGAACACAACCACCCAATGACGCGTCTGTATAACACTAAGCTGGCTAAAATGCTAACTCTGGACTTTCTCCCTTTTTCTTTTGTGGAAGGGATTGGTTTTCTTGAATTAGTGGCAACTCTCTGCCCTAAATGGAAGGTTCCTAGCCGGTTCTATTTTGCCAGAGTTGCGGTTCCAGCACTACATGAAGATGTGCTGGAGGTGATTGGGGCAGCTTTGCAGAAGAGTGCTGTTCACACTATACATCTGACAACAGACATGTGGACCAGTTGCGCAGCCACTGATTACATGTGGATCACTGCACACTGGGTCTCTTTTTCAGGGGTTACAGCAAAGCTAAGGGCAGGTGTTGACCCGGACAACGTTTTTAAAGCTGCTCGGAAACATGCAACACTAGCCATGTTTGGCATGGAGAAAAGTCATACAGGAGAAAACATTTATCAGGAGTTTAACACAAAGGTCTTTCAATGGCTGTCCCCAATAAAACGCAAGATTGGTTATGTTTCCACGGATAATGGCGCCAATGTAGTTAAGGCCATGGATATGGGAACTGTTTCAGAGTGCCGTGTTTGGCGCACTCTATTAACCTGATTGTTAAAAAATTCTTGAGTGAAGAAAGTCCAGTGTGCGAAGAAGAATGTGCACATATTTCAGCCATTCTTTTAAGGCCCGGAAGCATCTGAGGGGCCTGCTACATCAACGTAACCTGCCAGTGAAAGCACTCAACCTTCTACACGCTTGAGCGTCTGTTTGAGCAGTGTGCGGAAGTCGATCAGTATTTCTTTACACAGGGTGCAGCTATGAAGGACCTGAGGATACATGCGGAGCACTGGAAGCTAGTTCAAAGTCTGACAGACATGCTTCGTCCTTTTGAGGTCTTCACGCGTGCAGTCAGCAGGGAGGACTGTAATTTGGGAAAAGCTATCCCATTGTTGCACATGCTAGAGCACCAACTGAAGGCTACGTTTCAAAAAGATGAAAAAAGCAAGAAGCTTTTGATTTGACGGAGAAATTATTAGAGCGCCTACTTTGCGATGAACGTCTTCAAAAGATCCACACAGAACAGCATTACATTTGTGCTACTATTCTGGATCAACGGTACAAAAAGGCACTGGCAGGCAGAGTATTCTTTCCTTTTGATGACGCAGAAGTTACAAAGTACAAACGTTGGCTAGCTGTGTCAGCCATGAGGTTTGAAACAGAACGGCAGGAAATTGAAGGAAAAGGCAGTACATCAGCATCAGCAGGCCATCTGGAGTCAAAAGAATCCACTTCTGCACCTGTGGCTGTGGCAGAAGTGAGTGATTTTCCCTCTCAGCCGTTAAAGACACCAGCAACCGGATCATCTGCACCAGACACAACAGTAACATTGTGTGAAGAAGAGGATTGGCTAACTCAGCTTGGGTTTGCTTCTCAGAAGGTCCCAGCAAAAAGTAAGCAAAGTCGATGGTGCAGGACTATCTGAATGACTCAACAGAGGTCTATGTTCATGATGACCCATTGGCGCATTGGCATGGTAAAAAAGAATTGTGGCCAGAGATCTCCAACCTGGCTATAAATTACTTGTCTTTCCGACTCGCAAGTGTGTCTTCTGAACGTGTTTTCAGTGCTGCTGGTGGCATTGTAACTTGCAAAAGGACCCGCCTCTCGCCCAAAAATGTGGAGTGGATAACAATTATCAAGATGAATCAGCACCTCAACCAACAGATTACAAAGTACGAGAATATACGCAGGAAGAAGACGAGGAGGACACCAACTTAGATGAGGGAAGTTCTTCTCTGTTAGGTGACCTACTCCCGCCTGAATTCGCAGAGTATGAGGACGAACTCTTCTTCCCTGACACCGAGCCCTGAAAATGAGTCAATAAATCAATAACTTTCTTTTTCGTCCTTATTAACTTTTATTCCTGTGTCTGCCTTTCTTTGTTTTGTAAAATCTATATAAAAAAACTTTAATCACCTAATCACAAAAACAAGCCCATCAGCAGAACTGTCTTCACTTATTTGCTTATTGATTTGAAGGTGCCGCAGTCTGCATTCCTCAGGTTCACAAGTTCACAAGAACATGCTCCTCTATCCTCCTCCTCCAGACTCCTATTTCCCTCAAAGCAGATGGCTGGATTACGCCCAATGAAGAAAGACTCTGCACTTGTGGGGGTGTTCTACTTCTTTGCGGGTGAGTTGATGGGTCTGGGGCCATTGCTGGGAAGGTCTAATACCGGATAAAAGTGTTTTGGAGAAAATCAGAGTTGAAAACGTTTTTGCCTTTTTGCTCACTATCATGTTTTCGGGGGCCTGTTTGGGTGGGTTCCTGGTGTTTGGGGGTGGGTTTTGGGGTCTGGGAGCACTGCTGGCACAGTCTAATGTTGATTGAATTTGTTTTCCAGGACATCCATGGTGGAAAAGTGGAGTTATGACCTAGCTGCACAACGCGTTTGGACAGAAGGCTGAAAAAAAGTATGGGATTTTCCCTTTTTGCTTTTTGCCTGTTTGGGGGTGTTGTGCTTTTTTGCGGGTGGTTTGGCGGGTCTTGGGGCATTGCTGGGAAGGTCTATTACCGGATAAAAGTGGTTTGGAGAAAATCAGAGTTGAAAAAGTTTTTGCCTTTTTGCTCACTATCATGTTTTCGGGGGCCTGTTTGGGGGGCTTCCTGGTGTTTGTGGTGGGTTTTGGGGTCTTGGAGCAACGCTGGGTATGGATACTTTTGATTGCAAGTGGTTTGAAGAAAATCCATGGTGGCAAAGGGGAGTTAGGGCCTAGCTGCAGAGCGCGCGTGGAGTGATGTTGGAAATTTGCCTGAAAATTACTAAGTCCCCATTTTTTTAGTTTTGCTTTTTGGCTGTTCTGGGCCTTCCACTAGTTTTTGCCTGGGTTGATGGCTCTGGGGCCATTGCTGGGAAGGTCTAATAACGGATAAAAGTGGTTTGGAGAAAATCCATGAGGAAAACGTTTTTGCATTTTCTGACATTTCACTCAATTTAGTCTTTTCGGGGACATGTTTGGGGGGTTCCTGGTGTTTGTGGGTGGGTTTTGGGGTCCGGGAGTACTGCTGGGTATGGATACTTTTGATTGCAAGAGGTTTGAAGCAAATCAATGCTGGCAAAGGGGAGTTAGGGCCTAGCTGCAGAGCGCGCGTGGAGTGATTTTGGAAATTTGCCTGAAAATTACTAAGTCCCCATTTTTGTAGTTTTGCTTTTTGGCTGTTTGGGGGTTTTCTACTAGTTTTCGCCTGGGTTGACGGCTCTGGGGCATTTGCTGGGAAGGTCTAATACTGGATAAAAGTGTTTTTGATAAAATCAGAGTGGAAAACGTTTTTGCCTTTTTGCTCATTATCATGTTTTTGGGGGCCTGTTTGGGGGGGGGTTCCTGGTGTTTGGGGTGGGTTTTGGGGTCTGGGAGGACTGCTGGGTATGGATACTTTTGATTGCAAGAGGTTTGAAGCAAATCAATGCTGGCAAAGGGTAGTTAGGGCCTAGCTGCAGAGCGCCCGCGTAGTGATTTTGGAAATTTGCCTGAAAATTTCAAAGTCCCCATTTTTGTAGTTTTGCTTTTTGGCTGTTTGTGGGTCTTCTACTTGTTTCCGCCTGGGTTGGCGGCTCTGGGGCCATTGCTGGGAAGGTCTAATACCGGATAAAAGTGGTTTGGACAAAATCGGAGCAGAAAATGATTTTGCGCTTTTGATCACTTGCCTGTCTTTGGGGTGCTGTTTGGCGGGCTTTTAGGTTCTTGTGGGTGGGCTTTGGGGTCTGGGAGCACTGCTGGCACAGTCTAATGTGGATTGCATTTGTTTTTCAGGAAATCGATGGTGGAAAAGGGGAGTTAGGGCCTAGCTGCACAGCGCGTTTGGACAGAATTGAAAGAAGGCGGTAAATATTTTAAGTATGAGATTTTCCATTTTTGCTTTTTGCCTGTATGGGGGTGTTCTGATTTTTTGTGGGTGGGTTGGCAGGTCTTGGGGCATTGCTGGGAAGGTCTAATACCGGATAAAAGTGGTTTGGAGAAAATCCATACTGAAAAGCGTTTTGGCACATTAACTTAGGGCTCGTTAGGGTTAGCACTAGCAGCAGGATTGCATGTGTTTCGGAGTGTTCTAGATTTTTGCATCTGAGTTTTGGGGTCTTAGAGCACTCGTGGGAATGTGTCATTTTGGTTGCAAGTGGTTTGAAGAAAATCCATGGTGGGAAAGGGGGGAATTGGCCTAGTTAAAGAAAGAGTTTGCCACTATTCTTAACTTAGGGCTCGTTAGGGTTAGGAGTATTGTATTGCATGTGTTTGGGCGGGGGGCTGTTTGTGGGGGGGCTTGCGAGTCTTGGAGCGATGCTGGGTATGGATACTTTTGCTTGCTTGCAAGTGGTTTGAATACAATCCACGGTGGGTAAGGGGGGATTTGGGCCTACTTTACTTTCAAAGTACGTTTTGTCACCATTTTCTACTAGGCCTCGTTTTTTGAGATCTGATTGGGGATCTTCTACATTTTTGCGACTGGGTTTAGTAAGGTCTGGGAGCACTGCTGGGAAGGTCTAATTTTGTTCTAAAACACAGTTTACAGTACACCTAGCTTGAGGGGAAAGATCCGCTAAATTAATTCGCCCATACTTATTCTTCCTTCAAAAGGAGACTCAGACAGAGTACGCACTTTCAAAAATATTGTACTGTCTATTAGGAAACTCAAAGTTTGACATTTTGCACTACACAGCGTACATACCTTATATTTATTTGTCAGTGGTGTTCTAATATCACTTCCTGTTTTTCCATCAATAATTAAGGCCGGGTTTCAGCCTGTGCAATGGGAAAAGGATGAAGTCAGGCTTCACATTAGCGAGCCGCAATTCAGCGTCCGCCTAGCAGGCAGTGGACAGGGTGTCTTCTGGTCACCAACATTAATGGACGGAGCGTCAGATGGAATGGAGGAGTCACGCTAATAAGAGGAAAGGTTTGATGCATCTTACAACTTCCCAAATTCAACAGGACAACTACAACAACCTACAGATACAGTATCCATTCTTTTCTAATTATCTTTTAAGTAATGTTATTGCTGTGAACTTCTATGAGTGTGACACTGCATTTCTTTAATCTCTGCTTCTAAATTCATCCCTACAGCCATTGTATAGGTTTTACTTCTGCTATTTTCCAAACCTAATTTAATGTACGAAGTGTTTCTCTGAGTGCAGGATAGGCAAGTGAAAACACATAATTATTACTGCAGCCCTGTACTGTCGCATTCTTTCATTCACGGTTGTCGAAAGTACTACTTACTTTTCAGTAACCATGCATGCAGTAGTGCATGCACTTCCTTTATGTCACTTAAAAGATTTATGGTTAGCTTTGTACCTAAAGATTTCTTTATCTTCAATTATTGTTTGTCCATGCTGTGCTTTTTTTTCTTCTCTCAACAAAACTTTCCCAAAAAACCCCATTCCCATCCATTTTCCAAACCCTAACACTCTTCCCCCGGGCTGTGTGGTTTTGATTGATGTGTGACTAAATGACAGCAATAATTCCACACACTTGCTGGGGAGGATAAGGTCATAGCAACAGGCTGGTGAAGGAATCCGAGGATATATTCTATTCTTACTCAGCTTGACACTCAGTCACTATTGGCAAATGGCAGTGGCCTCCAGCCTCCGTTGCCGGGCCCTTTTAGCCAGCTCCTTCCGTGTTGGTTTGGAAGGAGCATCTATATGAAGAAAGAAAGACATAGTCTGTAACCAATGCTCTTTAAGATTGTGAGGTAGTGTGGCTCACTGGTTAGAGGCGGCAGACCCGAGAGCAGAGGACGGCCCGGGACCAGGGTTCGATTCCCGGCGCGGCAGGTTTCTGGACCAGGGTCAGCGGACTCGATAATTCTCTCGCCTCGGTGCCCACTCTGATCAGCGATCACACTCGGCAACTCTGGGCTTTAGCTTGCCTCATCTTCACTAACGGCCCCACCAGACCGCCGGGGATGCCTGGTCTCACCCTGGAGATACCCATTAAGGGACCATCTCTCAGGGAAGCCAGGAAGGGTTTCGCAGCGGTCGAAGCGCGGAGATACTCCCCCGGGAGTGATTCTAGCGCTATATAAACATGCAATTTAAATTAAGATTAACACAAAATGATTCAGCAGAAAGTTGTGTCACAGTAGAACTAGCAACTTGCAAGCGCAGTACATAACTATTGAGGCCAGTATCTATCTAACCTCCCACTTCTTCATCCTTGCTCTAACATTAGTGCCAGTTTAAGGAATCAATTCTACGAGCACTATGGACTCACTCCATTAAAGTCGACTATGACAGTACACCAGTCTTATTCTTCTTCTTCTCTCTTGTTTAGCAAAATTGGTACGTTAACTTCTGCAAGCCGGCATAATGCCAGCGCAGTCAACTTGCACCCGAGAAAAACAGACGCCCGCCATGATGAGTGAGACAGACTTGCATTACTGTTCCAGTACAATCAGGTGGTGATGCTCTTACTTTTCTATTATGGGTGGCACTGAGAATACTCTGTTACAAGGGCTACTGCTTAATTAATTAAACTTTCACCCTACAGTGCCAATGAATACTAGAAAAGGAAAATGAAGAAGATAAATAATCTGATTATCAATCACTGGACATGGTTTGTATTTGCTTACATATGGGATGACTTTAGGTGCTTTGCTTTTTATTGAGTGAACAGCGATACATCCACACATGAATGACCGAGTTCTACTAAACTTATTAACAGAGGTAGTGAGTGGCCATTTTTTTTCTTCTCCCAACAAAACTTTCCCAAAAAACCCCATTCCCATCCATTTTCCAAACCCTAACCCTCTTCCCCCGGGCTGTGTGGGTTTGATTTATGTGTGACTAAATGACAGCAATAATTCCACACACTTGCTGGGGAGGATAAGGTCATATAGCCGGATATATGCTGTGCTTGCAATACAAACTACTGCTACTATTCATGGTAGTATTCGGACAAAATTACAACTTCTTTTCCTTGCCTTTCCTACACTGGGACGGACGTGCGGGTGCGGTGTTACATGCTCTTCAAAGTAACACTTAGTTCATCCAGTGACCGTCTACTCTCTCTAGATACACATATGCTATCTAAGAGTCAGATAGTACCATGATCCAGGCATCCATCCAATCAAACTATATGTCAATCATTCTTCTTCATGTCTCTCATCTGGACAAACCTTACGTTTTCTCAAGGGGAGCACACTATGCAGTCTGCAATCTCAATAAGTAAGGAATATAAGAGCTTACCACTGCCCGCCACTACCGTGGCAACCCACACAGCAGTTTGGTCCGGCCCTTGCACCGCCTCCTCCCCAGAGCCTTCCTCCTCCACCTCCGTGCAGGGCCCAGCACCAGATGTTCCACCTACAAAGTACATTTAAGAATGTTAGATGTCATAGACATACACCACTCACTAGTATTTTGTCTAGGAATGAAGAAATGTGAATACAGAAACCAATCTAATAATTTGTGACTGTCTATTCTAAAGTAAAAATATCCAAAAATTTTCCAGGGAAGGGTGTTGTCTTGCTGCACTTTTTGGCACAACTGATGAATGCTTGCTTTTTAACACGCACCATTTTTCTCATAACAGACAGAAGCTTCACTTCTAAGAACAAATCATCATCACTAGGACAGAGGGACCAATGATTCAGCACCCAAAAGAAAAATTAAAGTTCAAACCAGGTGAGGGCTCAGCTCGTCCATAATAAATGTGTGAAATAAATCACTATAAGCACTTTTCCATTTTTAATCAACCGTTTATGTTTTATGACAAAAATATTTACAACAAGGGGTGGTGAGGGACAGAGTCTCTGAATTAAGCAGAAAGCTCTCACCCAGTCAAGAGATCAGGGCTAGATCCAACACCGTTTTTTAGCTCACTGCACCATCCCAGTTTCAGAACCTGGCTGTATGCAAATTAGTCTGTTCCTGTCCCAGTGCATGATGGGAACAGGGCAAACCAAACTACAAAAGCCAATTCTTACACTGGGAAGGAAACAAGCTCCCGGGGACCGGTTTCTGGCATTACAGCCGTCTTCGGCCCGGTTTGCTTGAATCCTGATGGTGCAATGAGCAAGGGTCTCACATCTGAGAATACCCTTCCACGCTTAGGGTGGACAAAAATATTTACAACAAGGGGTGGTGAGGGACAGAGTCTCTGAATTAAGCAGAAAGCTCTCACCCAGTCAAGAGATCAGGGCTAGATCCAACACCGTTTTTTAGCTCACTGCACCATCCCAGTTTCAGAACCTGGCTGTATGCAAATTAGTCTGTTCCTGTCCCAGTGCATGATGGGAACAGGGCAAACCAAACTACAAAAGCCAATTCTTACACTGGGAAGGAAACAAGCTCCCGGGGACCGGTTTCTGGCATTACAGCCGTCTTCGGCCCGGTTTGCTTGAATCCTGATGGTGCAATGAGCAAGGGTCTCACATCTGAGAATACCCTTCCACGCTTAGGGTGGACAAAAATATTTACAACAAGGGGTGGTGAGGGACAGAGTCTCTGAATTAAGCAGAAAGCTCTCACCCAGTCAAGAGATCAGGGCTAGATCCAACACCGTTTTTTAGCTCACTGCACCATCCCAGTTTCAGAACCTGGCTGTATGCAAATTAGTCTGTTCCTGTCCCAGTGCATGATGGGAACAGGGCAAACCAAACTACAAAAGCCAATTCTTACACTGGGAAGGAAACAAGCTCCCGGGGACCGGTTTCTGGCATTACAGCCGTCTTTGGCCCGGTTTGCTTGAATCCTGATGGTGCAATGAGCAAGGGTCTCACATCTGAGAATACCCTTCCACGCTTAGTGTGGACAAAAATATTTACAACAAGGGGTGGTGAGGGACAGAGTCTCTGAATTAAGACTGATTTGCATATAGCCAGGTTCTGAGCTGGGATGGGGCAGTGAGATGAATAACGGTGATGGATCAAGCCCTGATCTTTGGACTGGGTAAGAGTGGTCTGCTTAATTAAGACACTCTGTTCATCACCACCCCCTTTTCTGAATCGTTTTTGGCCACTATAGGTGTGGCAGGGTATACTCAGACATGAGTCCCTTTCTCACTGCTCCATCAGGATTCAAGCAAGCCGGGCCGAAGACGGCTGAAATGCCAGAAACCGGTCCCCGGTAGCTTGTCTCCTTTCTGGTGAAGAATTGGCTTGGTAGTTTAGTCTGCCCTGTTCCCATGATGCACTGGGCCAGGGACAGACTGATTTGCATATAGCCTGGTTCTGAGCTGGGATGGGGCAGTGAGATAAATAACGGTGATGGATAAAGCCCTGATCTTTGGACTGGGTAAGAGTGGTCTGCTTAATTCAGACACTCTGTTTATCACCACCCCCTTTTCTGAATCGTTTTTGGCCACTATAGGTGTGGCAGGGTATACTCAGACATGAGTCCCTTTCTCACTGCTCCATCAGGATTCAAGCAAGCCGGGCCGAAGACGGCTGAAATGCCAGAAACCGGTCCCCGGTAGCTTGTCTCCTTTCTGGTGAAGAATTGGCTTGGTAGTTTAGTCGCCCTGTTCCCATGATGCACTGGGCCAGGGACAGACTGATTTGCATATAGCCAGGTTCTGAGCTGGGATGGGGCAGTGAGATAAATAACGGTGATGGATCCAGCCCTGATCTTTGGACTGGGTAAGAGTGGTCTGCTTAATTCAGACACTCTGTTCATCACCACCCCCTTTTCTGAATCGTTTTTGGCCACTATAGGTGTGGCAGGGTATACTCAGACATGAGTCCCTTTCTCACTGCTCCATCAGGATTCAAGCAAGCCGGGCCGAAGACGGCTGAAATGCCAGAAACCGGTCCCCGGTAGCTTGTCTCCTTTCTGGTGAAGAATTGGCTTGGTAGTTTAGTCTGCCCTGTTCCCATGATGCACTGGGCCAGGGACAGACTGATTTGCATATAGCCTGGTTCTGAGCTGGGATGGGGCAGTGAGATAAATAACGGTGATGGATAAAGCCCTGATCTTTGGACTGGGTAAGAGTGGTCTGCTTAATTCAGACACTCTGTTTATCACCACCCCCTTTTCTGAATCGTTTTTGGCCACTATAGGTGTGGCAGGGTATACTCAGACATGAGTCCCTTTCTCACTGCTCCATCAGGATTCAAGCAAGCCGGGCCGAAGACGGCTGAAATGCCAGAAACCGGTCCCCGGTAGCTTGTCTCCTTTCTGGTGAAGAATTGGCTTGGTAGTTTAGTCGCCCTGTTCCCATGATGCACTGGGCCAGGGACAGACTGATTTGCATATAGCCAGGTTCTGAGCTGGGATGGGGCAGTGAGATAAATAACGGTGATGGATCCAGCCCTGATCTTTGGACTGGGTAAGAGTGGTCTGCTTAATTCAGACACTCTGTTCATCACCACCCCCTTTTCTGAATCGTTTTTGGCCACTATAGGTGTGGCAGGGTATACTCAGACATGAGTCCCTTTCTCACTGCTCCATCAGGATTCAAGCAAGCCGGGCCGAAGACGGCTGAAATGCCAGAAACCGGTCCCCGGTAGCTTGTCTCCTTTCTGGTGAAGAATTGGCTTGGTAGTTTAGTCTGCCCTGTTCCCATGATGCACTGGGCCAGGGACAGACTGATTTGCATATAGCCTGGTTCTGAGCTGGGATGGGGCAGTGAGATAAATAACGGTGATGGATAAAGCCCTGATCTTTGGACTGGGTAAGAGTGGTCTGCTTAATTCAGACACTCTGTTTATCACCACCCCCTTTTCTGAATCGTTTTTGGCCACTATAGATGTGGCAGGGTATACTCAGACATGAGTCCCTTTCTCACTGCTCCATCAGGATTCAAGCAAGCCGGGCCGAAGACGGCTGAAATGCCAGAAACCAGTCCCCGGTAGCTTGTCTCCTTTCTGGTGAAGAATTGGCTTGGTAGTTTAGTCTGCCCTGTTCCCATGATGCACTGGGCCAGAGACAGACTGATTTGCATATAGCCTGGTTCTGAGCTGGGATGGGGCAGTGAGATAAATAACGGTGATGGATCCAGCCCTGATCTTTGGACTGGGTAAGAGTGGTCTGCTTAATTCAGACACTCTGTTCATCAACACCCCCTTTTCTGAAATATGTTTTATGACAAGCTTGATTTTAATAAATATTTTTACTTTTAATAAAGCTTTAAAACTTAAATAGACTCTGTGGTTTTTGGTCAAGAGTGAATGAGCAAAAGGTTTTGCAATTTGCAAGCATGAGTCCGTGCCTCTGACACTTCTGGACTCTGACTCCGTACTCTTGTCCTGCGTTGGATAATCATCATTGGGGATCAATCATCGATGAATTCGGGAGCTAAATGACTCTGCCACACTATCTAGTCAGTAAGGAGATTGGGGGTTCTTCAAAGACTGATATCACTGAGGTATGTGGAAAGTCTACCTGCGCCTATTATAATTGATAAACAATGCACTATTTAGTGTCCATAGTTCTGTTTGTGCAGATTTGTCCCTGCAACAGTAGTAGTATGGATTGTCCTCCTATCCAAACCAAAAGTAAAGTAGTATCTTATTCTTTCTTGATGGTCAGTCACCTTTTTATTGTTGGTAATTGTCAAAGCATAAACATTTAGAAGACTTGAAAAGACATTATGGACAATCCCAGAGGACTGCACTCAGGGCATAGAGCTATTGCTGACTAGAATGGGAGTTTCGTTTAACACCTTTTGCCAAATGTGCAATCTTAGTTAGCTACACAGACAGACTAATAGGAATAATCTATTAATCCCACAGGGAGTCATAGTCGAGGCAGAATAAGAATTTAGATACAGTCTACAAGAAGATCAAAGACGATTTAGAAAAAATCGAATGAGGAACGCTAGGAAAAAAGAGGTACTCTATATTAAAATTAAAACTTACTGGGGCCAGCACAGGAGCCCTCACCTGACCGATCCTGGCCTTGTTCAGCAGCAGCAGCCTCCTCCAATGTCCTCTTGCCCCTGGGGGGAGCTGATGTACAACATGAACGAAAGAAAGACCCGAAAACATGGATGATTGTTGTCAACCAAATCAAACATTACAAAAGAACAATAACAAAATATTTTGGCGAAATAGCAAATAGACAACTATTCCACGGGATATATTGATCCATCTCATGTGGTCTACTACGATATTAGTATTGCTTGATTTGCGGACCGTCGACTTGGAAAGTTATGTAACTCACTAAACAAACTACTAAAAAGGTTCGCCTAGGACTGACATGCAGTAGTCCGCAGCACGCGAAGTGACAGACAAACTCCATCGTGATTGCAGATCAGCGGCAACACTAAAAAGTTTCCTACTACATTAACCAGTCATTAAAATACTGAAACTATCAATCCACCACCACTATTTCTTCTTATTGCCAGGTGTACAAAGGAAGGACTGGACTTGAGTCTGTAGGGGCGGATTTACAAGCCCCTTGCGGCTCTTTTGCTCCGTTGTTGCGTGACTTTTGTGATGCAGCGGCAGAACAAAAGAAGTTCCATGGTGCGGCGTATATTAACAACGTGACGCATGTGGGAGATGCATCACGTTGTAAAGCCCTGTGCCATCAGGGGGCGTTCCGGTGCAAGGGAGGGCGTTCCTGCGCAGGAACGCATCCTAAAAGTGGCTGAGGGAAATCTACAAGATTTCAATCAGTCACTTTTAGGACAATGATGCGTGAATCAAATCCCTGCGCCTGCTTGAAGCAGACGTACGGCTTGACTCAGCATTGGGGAGATAGGGCATCCCAGAGCATTGCTGGAGCTGCGCCGTCGTTGCGACGCAACTCCAGCAATGCGCCGGTTTTACTGCACAGATGCTTAACGCTTCGGTGACGTTTTGGGCCCATGGTGCGCCGCGTTGTAAATACGGCGCACCATGGGTGGTGGTGGCGTGGCGCACAATTACTGGCGCATCCCTGCTACTTGAATGAATGAATGAATGAAGCAGTACTTGTATAGCGCTATCTACCCGGAGGCCTCGTAGCGCTTATGACAGAAACTCAATTAGCAAGGGCTCAGGGCAGGTCAACAGAATGTAGTATACAAGTGTGTTTTTAAAGTTTTCCTAAAGGAGAGATGGTTTAAAGTTTCCCGCAGAGGCAGAGGAAGAATGTTCCATAGCTTTGCCGCAGTGTGTGAGAAGGAGCGGCCACCCCATCGAGCCTTCTTGACTCTGATGGGAGTAGCCAACTGGGAGGAGCTGGACCGAAGAGAACGAGATGGAGCATAGGGAGTGACCAGGGACTGAAGAATTGCAGGGCCAGTGCGATGGAAGGCCTTGTGTAAAATACACATGGCCTTAAATTGTATTCTTCCAGCTATAGGAAGCCAGTGAAGTTCCCTCAAAGCATTCCTCGCTGACTGCCAACGGGGAAGGTTGTAGAGTAAACGGGCTGCACTGTTTTGGGCGACTTGGAGCCTATGGATGGTATAGGCAGGAGCTCCCATATAGAGGACATTCCCGTAATCCAGGCGAGATAGTATAAGGGCCTGGATCAGGATCCTCCTTGCCTGAAATGGGAGCAGAGGGAGCACCCTCCGTAGCATCCTCATCAACCCAAAACAGGTAGCCGCAGTCTTCGTAGCTTGTACCGAAAAGTTCAGGTCGGTATCAAGCCAAATCCCTAGGCTTTTTATTTGGGGTTTGGGCGTAGGGGGTGGGCCTAGACATGGAGGCCAGGAGGATGCAAAGCCCGAGGGGGAGGAATTGCCCAGCAAGATGACGTCTGTCTTCTCCCCGTTGAGTTTTAAACATGAGGATTGCATCCATCTGGAAACCGCCTCCAGACAGGAGCCTAAGGTGCTGGACGATCCCTCCTGGTGGTCTAAGGAGACCACCAGTTGGGTGTCGTCTGCGTAGGTAACAATACGCACACCAAAGGGATGGACTATCCTGTCTAGGGGCTCCATGTAGACATTAAACAGAGTGGGGCTCAGGGAGGAGCCCTGAGGAACCCCACATCTGAGAGGGTGTTTAGGGGATGTCACCTCGCCCTCGAAGACCTGAAAGAAGCGGTCAGCCAGGAAGGATGTCAGCCATTCTAAGGCTGCGCCCGACACACCCATGTCCGCCAGGCGTTGTAAAAGCGTGACATGGTTGACTGTGTCGAACGCAGCACTTAGATCTAATAAGATAATGGCGACCTTTCCACCCTGGTCCAACACAGTTCTAGCTTCCTCCGTTACCGCTAGGAGAGCGGTTTCGGTTCCATGTCGAGGGCGGAACCCTGTTTGGGAGGCACGCAGGAGCCCGTTTGATTCCAGATGGCTCATCAGGATGTTGTTCACGTGCCTCTCCAGTAGTTTACTCAGCCAAGGGAGCAAAGAGATAGGGCGATAGTTCGCCAGGTTGTCCTGGTCCAGGTTGGGCTTCTTCAGCAGAGCCCTCACCATTGCGCACTTCCATGACGGGGGTACGGATTTTGTGGTGATGGAGGTGTTGAGGACGTCCAGTATAACCGGGCGGATTATGTCCACTACCTTCAGAAGGGTCTGGGGGGATGCTGAGTCACTGGGTGAACCAGAGGTAATTTGAGAAATAAGTCTGTCCAGAGTAGGCATATCTAAAAGAGGAATGGTATTTAGCTGGCAAGGAGTAGCAGTGGACAGGAAAGTAGGGGAAGAGGGGTCCGGGGTGCTATCGGCTTCTCCAAAAGAACAGTATATAGTCTGAATCTTTTGGGAGAAAAAGTTCGCCAAGTTGATGCAGCGATCCTGGGCACCCTCCACGGAGGGGCATTCAGTAGGGGGAGAGATAAGGGTTTTTACGATTTTAAAGATTTCCCTTGGGGCATTAGCGGCAGCCTCAATTTTGCTGCCGTAATAGGAGGCTTGTGCTGTTTTTTGCTCCAGTTTATAGAGCCTGATGGCCGCTCTATAACTAGCCTTCTTGTCTTGGGAGTAATCTTGTCTCCAGGCTCTTTCATATTTCCGACAGAGTTGTTTCCTAGATTTAAGGTTAGGAGTGAACCAAGGAGCAGGTCTCAGTCTTTTAGTGGCATTGGTAACTCGCACAGGGAGGACCATGTCCAGAGAGGAAGAGATCCAGCTATCGAAATTATTGGCTGCGATATTGGCATTCGGGGCTTTTCTCGGGGGGTCTCTGGCCAGTGCAGTTTCCCATTCAGAGAGTGGGAGTGAAGACCACTTCCTACCTCGCTGTTTAGCAAGATGACAAGTGGGGATGGGAGAATATGTATGCCAGATAAAAGGAACCAAAAAGTGGTCGGTCCATGGTAACGGAATCGGGGTTAGCACTGTAAGATCGTCACTGTTGCTATAAATGTGATCCAGAAGATGGCCTCTATTGTGGGTTATATGAAATCCTTGCAGGTATGCGCCGGTAATTAAAAATCTGACCCTTAGTGTCTAGCATTACACAGTTCTTTAAACTACACTCATACATAATTTCTCAGGCCAATGAAATGAACACAAAATCGAAAACAAATAAGCATAGTAGCAACGCTACTGAGAGGGAGAGCAGTGCACATGAAATGCACAGAAGATTTTGAAATATAATTTACCTACAATGTAATCAGCAGCATTATTGCTCTAGGTAAAAAACACAAATTTGCAATATAATAACACACAGAGCAGGAGAAAACAGAGTAGTGAAGAAATAGCTACTACTACTCACCAAGCCCGGGGATCTCGAGGCCGAGCAGGTCGATCAAGTCGCGTTCCCGGTCCAGGAGATCCGTCCAACGGTGGGTGGCCTGGTTGTAGGTGCGCCGGACCCGAGAGTGTTGGTACATGGCCCGGCACACCTTCTCCCACCGCTTCCGGCGCTCCCGTATCCCGTAGCTGCTAGCGATCTTGCTGCCTGCCATGATGGTCCTGGGGAGGCGGCGCTGGACATAAAAGACTAGTGCGGCCACCTCCTCCGTGCTAAAGATCTCCCGGGCTGTGACTGTCTCCCCCCTCAAATGCCCGCACGGGAGCCGGGCACGGGGTGCGGGACCCTTTCCCGTTCTCAGGCAGCTTCCCAGCTCCCTTTACCATGGTCTGGGCAGAAAGGAAGGTAAATAATAAAGAAGAAATAGAATAGGGAAGAAGAAAAGAAAAGAGTTTAAAAAAGTAGTTTAAAATTAACCAAAAGTAGCAGAAAACACAAAAATATAGAGCTAGAAAAATAGAGGGATAGATAATAAGTAAAATAGATAAAAAAAACTTCAAACAAGCAAAGGATGGCAGAGATTGACAGAGGATACAGAAAGCATGCCCAGAACCATAGCAATGAATGAAAAACAAGATGGCCACGCCCGTTCACGACCGCGTGGGTAAGTTCGTGCGAGATTTTCCTCGCGATCACACGCGAACTTGTACTAGTGAGCCGCACACTTTGCGAGATTACACATAGCGCCCGGAAATGGAAATACGTCACGCCAACAAAATGGCCGCGCCCGTGAACGACCGTGAGGGCAACTTCGCGCAGTTGCGCTACAAGTGGCTCGCTAAAATGCACAAAACTTTGCGAACTAACACGCCGCAAAAAAACAAAACGCATATTCGCACGAATTCGCGGCTTCCGAATTCGATCTCGCGCAAATTCGCGCCCCGCGAATCTCGTGAAATTGCAGAAAACGATTTTTGCAAAACTGAAAGCAATCAGCAGGTGGAAAAGTTCAACCTCATCATTAGTAACCATTCCCTGTAGTGTTTCCTGAGGGCCCCCTCCAGAGTTCAGTTTCCTACTTGCAACTATTCTATGACCCTGCTCTGACCCTCACAGCAGGCTCAGAGAATATCTACAAGTAGGCCACAAAGGTCCTGTGAAAAAAAAATTGCACTGCAACAGAAAGCAATTATAGATAAGGAAGCAGGTGCCAGACTCAGTGACACATTAATCAACCCCAAATTAATTCATGTCAGTTGAAGCAGGGCAGGTGTGCTGCCTTTTCCCCCATTATCTACAGTGATGTACCAGAGGGTGGCAGTGATGTACCAGAGGGTGGCAGTGATGTACCAGAGGGTGGCATGGGTGAACCAGAGGGTGGCAGTGGTGAAACAGAGGGTGCTGTGATGAACCAGACGTAGAAACATCATAGTCGCGACCGTTGCGACCCGACAAGTAAGTTCGCGTTTGCAAACTGGTACAAAACCCTTGCGAACTGGCAGAAACCCTTGTGAACACACAAAAAAGAAAAAATCTGCAAATTCGCGAGAGTTCGTGGATTTTGCGGATTGCGAATTCGTGAATACGCAAATTCGCGAACCGCAAATTCGCAAAATTCGCCATGCTTAATAAAAACGAGATAAACTTAAAAATATCAGATATGACACCCATTTTAGCAACTAGAAACTCTATGTTAGCTGCTGCAAAGCGTAATAAATAATGCTTAAACAACTATCATTTACACTCGTGTCTAAGTAAATATACTTAGAATTGTAGAAATATCAGGAAACTCCCTTGCAACATATTAAATCAAGGCTCTCTCTGCACACTAAGTCAGGAACTGTTTTTTAGTTTTTTGTGGTTGTTTGTTTTTTGACGCTTGTACCTTCAGCCTTTGCTGACTTATACTGGACCCTCTGGTTCCTCCCTCGTAATTGATGATGCTGCGCAGAGAGCATCACTCAGTCCAGGGCCTCTCTCCAAGGTGAGACCCTGCCCAAACAGGATGTGCGAGGCCCTGCTAACAAACTCTGGTGGCTACTGTTGTTGGGTTGGACAGCAGAGAAACAACAGAAGCACAGGAATGTGACATATCATTGTAGATATGTTGCATTCCTGGGCTCTGAAAGTGCTGCAGCGTGGCGCAGTGAAAGGGCTTGCGGTGCCACGCCGGAGCACTTTCTTGTAGATCTGCCCCTTGGTTCGTACGGTATTAGTATGACTTATGTGAAGTAAAGGCGCAATTTCTACATCACTGCTTAGAGCATCACCATTAAAAATAGATGTTTAGACACCAAGAAAGCCTCTTCGCTCTTTAACTTTTATGCTTCCGAAATCAGGATAGAAGTTAAAGCACCAGTGCTTATCAGTCAGGTACATTTTACAGTGGCGGCTACTCCGCTAAGGCGGAGGAGCGTTGCCTCACTGCTAGTTAGAGCAGTGCAAAAGAAAAATTAAATTACATTCTTCTTTAGACTCCAGCCAGGTCAGGCAGGGCGGGGGTGGGCTTGCCACATCAAAGGGAGCAGGAGTGGTTTTCCCACTCCTAGATGCGCAATGATGCATTGACCGGACCTCTAGGGCCGGCCAAACAGTCATGCACACTTGGCATGTTCTCCATTGAGCGGTGTTGCACAGCCCCATGGAGAACATGTCCAGCCTCCCCAGGCACTGCATGAGCGTCCAAACAGGACGCTCAGAACAATCCCGACACTGCAGGAGCAGCATCGGGATTGGTCTGAGTGTCCTGTTTGGACGCTCATGATTGGCTGGCAGAGTCCGGAAGCTTCCAGGGCTGCAGATTAGCGAGGATGAGGAGAGTGCTGCGGTGTCTGAGAAGGTATTTTTGACTTTGTCTTTTAACCCCACCACACACCCGCCTCACCACCCCCGTTCTGGGGCAGCCGCCACTGCTACATTCGTTTTAATAGGAGGGCAACCGCAATTTTTAATAACAGGTACACAGAAGTAGCGGGTGCCTACACTTCTTCTTTCCCTTCAAGTTCTGCTCGGTCCTGAGGTGGAGTACACATGAGGAAAGTGAGGAGTGAAGCGTTTAAGATACCTTACACATGAACGGAGTATCAATCAGTGGCCGCTCTTCCACTAAGGCGGAGGAGCAACGCCCCACAAGAAAAATAAAATGTTAATAACGCTAGCTTATTATCATTTTATTTTTCCCTAGCTGACCTCCAGGTGTGGGGGTGGTTGGGCTGTTTGTCCAAGGAGAAGGGGGGAGGAGTGGAGGCACTCTTCAAGTGCGCATAACTACTGGTCGGCTGTCTTGGGCCGGCCAAATAGTCATGCGCACTGTACATGTTCCTTACCAGGCTGCAATGCACAGCTGGGTGAGGGACGCTCCCAGGCCCCAAGTCCCAATCTGAGCACAGATCCACAGCGCTCAGATATCAGCAGTATTATGATTGGCTAGAGAACTCTGGAAGCCTGAGTGCTTCCTGTATCTGCCGTCGTGAATGAAAAACGGATGCGAGACGGCCACCGGCAAGGAAAAGTTTTTTATTTTTTTTACTTCCTCCGTTTTTCTTTTTTAACCTTCCCCTCCCCCCCACCCCCTCCACTCCCGCCACACCACTGGCATCAGTATGCGGGGTGGCATATCTGAGTAGCATAGAGGTGAAGAATATGAAGGAAGGTGTGCCTGGCACATTCCATTTAGGAGGATGCAAGGCAAAAGGAGGCAGTCAGCACATACCATTTGAAGGAAAAAAAGAGCTAAGCTGGCAGGGAAATGAAGAATAAAAAGTAGTCCTGAAACAATGCCCTACAATGTCTGCTGTGTATGTGTAACAGTGGTTGGGTTGGGTGCTCAGGAAGGGCTAAACACCAAAAGAGGGATGACATACTCATGCCCTTGACAAATGGGGAGAATGCAAAATGGAGCAACGATGATGCCAGAAAATGGAAGCCTATGGGCGGATGATGTAGATACAGCATATTTCAGTTCAAGACAGCACATACACCCCGTCAATTTGTGGTAGTGTGGTTGAGCAGCATGTGGCTGATCAAGAGGCGTTTTAAACATTTGGGACACACACACACACACACAACCACACACACACTCACACTCACACTCTCTCTCTCCCTCTCCCCTAATGTAGGAAAATAACACACATTTCTATATATGCTTTAGCAGTAAGAACTTTGTTATTGGACAGGTACTTTATCGAATAACAGTTTTTAATAAAACAGGTAATATATTTTTAATGTCTCTAATGAGGTAATGTTATCATATGGGGAAAAACACGTATTCTGCATACGAGTGCTTAGCAGCAACTTGCAGGACCAATCTTCTACAGTTAAGGTAAGTACAGGCCAAGGTCCAAGGCAGCACCAACACTTCACCTCAGCCGGCTCTGCGGGGGTTAGGGTGCAAAGGAGCCCGCAGTGTTTTCAATGGGCAGTAGCCCTGAGACAAAGAGGCTGCACATAGGGACTGGGGGCCAGTCCGGCTGAACCAACAGGGGGGCACAGGTATCACGATGCTTGGGCATGTAAGGCCACCTCCAGTCCACTTCTCAGGCTGTGGGGCGTGGGTGCAGTGGTGTCTTGAGACATTGGGTTTTCACTGCAGACGACACTTGCGGCAGAGGACCCTGCACAAAGAGGCTGCAGGCGATGACTGTAAGTCCTGTCCGTGTAAACCCAATGTGGGGTTCAACTTTGGAGGGTCGCAGGGCCTTGCTGGCACTATTGGCTCACTTCAACTCGGGGGCACACGTGTATTAATGCTTTCTGATGTCAGATCTTTGGAGATCCGGAGTTCTCGTGCTGCTTCTTGGATGCCTGACGGGTGCAGAAGGGCAGCTCCCCTACTCCAAGGGAAATCCTGGTGGCTTCTTGAAGTGCTGGCTGTCTTCCCAGGCTTTTGGAGATGGGCAGCTGAAGGATGAGTCGTCTTTGGTACAATTATCAGGGACAGCAGGCAGGCCGGAAGGGTTGGCGCCAAGCCAGTTGCTGCTCCTCAGTTCTTCGTTTTCATGGTTCTTTGGTGCCCTTCTTCTTTTCAGGTTGGTAGATTGTGATTTTCTTGTGCCAGGGACTGACCTAAATACTAAATTGAGGGGAGTTAAGGGGAGTGAAAGGTGGTAGTCAATGGGCTACTTACCTATGGTGTTACATAGATGTAATAAAAAGCAAAATAAAACCCACAGGAAAATAGGCAATTAGAAGAAGGAACGTGGCAAAAGGCATGGAAAATTTTGGCCTTAATGGAAAAATTTCAAGCAAAAAATCAGTCACTTAAGCATCATTTTTGCAGAATTTTAGTCCTAGAACTCAACCATGGTACTGTAGTGAACTACGCAATCAAAAAATACAAATAATGCGAGAAATGAGGAAAATTACAAAGCAGTTACAACAAGGGATAAAAAAATTAAGTACTAAATATAAGAAACACTTTTGGAAAACAAAAACAGGATATCACTTTGAATTGTTGTATAAACTTTTGATGTCAAGTAAACATCCGAACAGAAAAATATTTTTGTCAGCTGACAAATTGATTGTCAATTGGTAAGACCAGACTGCAAAATACAGGGATCAACGCATCCTAATGCGAAGCACATGTCCAAGAAGCGCAAATCCTGAGCTCAAAGAATAGAAAGAGAGCTCAGAAGTAGAAATTAAAAGGCGAGTAGGCTCTTCCTTAGCTACTCAGACATACTATGTGGACACGGGGTGAAGACTTGTGATTGTAACGGCACCCTGCCACATGCTCCTGGTTTGGATGCTTATTGACTTAGGTTGCACGGTCCGCCCTTGGACTTTCACCAGGCTTGGGGGACCTTGACAGTTATTTCATGTATGCCCTGTAGAAACCATGGTTAAAGATATTGGGAAGTTGGGGAATCATTGACGGGAGTATCCTGGGTCCCCCGTTGGGGCCCGAGAGCTCCCCGGCCACAACAGATACTTCATGTTGGCTGAGGTATTGGGGTGGAGGGAGGTGGGAAAGGGTGTTATATTTTGTTCTACAGATGTTAGTACGGTCTAGCCACAGGCACAATGACACTTTAGACTCTACACACTTACTATGCACTTGGCAACCCCCCTGAAACACAGATAGCTACAAATACCACCAATACTTTGCAGTGGCGGCTGCTGACATTTGAAAGTGTGGACATAAACGTTGGGCATGATTTTATATAGCAAGTGATGTGAACAAATTCAACTGACAAACCTGGGGCCCATGGGGGAATCCCTCTCCTGAGAAAGAAATGGAAAAAAGATTGGCGAATGGTGCATTGGAAAGCAAATGAATGTAGCGATAAAGTAAGGCTTATTAAGCAATGGGAATGCATAGTCTTAAAATACTAAACACATTAAAAACTGACCTATATCTTTTTGCTTTCATTTGTTCAACAGTTACTGTAATGTATACATTGTTCTGCTTGACAACTTTAGCCCTTTAAAATGTAAGCTTTCCCAGTATCTTGCACTGCATGCAGCATTAACTTTGGAAAAATATGCTCTAACCAGACTTCGGGAAGTACCCACAGATGCTAGCTGTAACCAGTCATATAGAAATATGTGCAGGCAGGTCTTTAAGTGAGACACAAAAGTCAATGCTCTCTATAAAGGAACATGCCAAATACATTTCTGTCATTCCCATAGTGTGCCATCAGACCGGTATTTGGATTCTCTCTGAGATGTAATTTTATCCAGATAAATGGCACAGTAACTGACACATGAATGTTTTTAGCCTAAAGCCTGTCAGTATGACTAACTTTGCCACTGGGTGTTAGCTGTTTAAGATAAATGAGTAACGACAATGATTTCTTATAAATAATTAACATTGGAAATAGTGAGTCTGTGAATTGGGACTGAGGAAGGAGTTTTGGCCTAAAATTATGTGTGCTTTATGCTAGATATGTATCCTCTTTTTCTTTGTATACATTGTTCATCTGCACATCTTCAACCCCCTCTGTTTCCTCTTCAGCATCCTCGTTTCACTCTTCCCTGAATGCCCTTCCTCTCATCTGTCACTTCACCACCCCAACATGCACTGCACTCCCTCAAATGTAAGCACTTTAATTTCTCTTACTCTTGCCTTGCACATATTTTGACATCAGTGTACCCCCTTAACACACATCTACAGAATTTCAGTTGCAAATGAAATACACAAACATTGTTCTGTGTGCTCTGCAGAGAGGCCAACCCAATGACAGGCACTTTGTTTGGCTTTAGCCTTAGCACCTGAGCACTCAATCAAAGCCCCTCATAAACACCTGTCATGGCTCAAGCTTCAAAGTATGCACAGAAATAAATACAAATAAACTACAACATTATAAAATAGCTAACTTGTGGGGAATACAAGATCAAGCAAAGCATGTAAAATAAGAGAGGAACTAAATCGCTGAAATGCATTCCCTCGAAGTTTTTAACATTCATTGTTTGCAGGTCAGTCCATGTTTTTAGCACCTGGGTTAACTTAGGGGCATATACACAGGGCCAGTTTTAGTGCCATACATCAGAGAACTGGCCACTGTAATCACATGTTACACAGTAAGCACATCTCTCTCGCTGTGGGCCTGACTCGGATATTTGGATCCATTTCGCAAGGGAACAAGAGCAAACCCTGCTCCTTATTTGGATCCATTTCACAAGGGAGCAAAATGCCGCAGCTCCACTTCTGAAGCAGCGAGGGCATGGGTTGTCACAGTGGGGGAGGTTAGCTTGATGAGGGTTCTCAGCACAATATAAATTACACAGCATTAGCTTGTCAACACTTACCTACCCAGAACAAGGCATCGGATCAGAAGTGCTTCTATCCACTCTCACGTATTATGAAAGGGTGAGATCTACGTTTTTGAATGATGGACATCTCATATCATGCAGGGATGAAGTCTCGTATGGCAGAAACCAGATGCTTATTGCCTACAGTGTGCATACAACCGGAGAACCCAATGGCAATAAAGGACTTTAAAACAGAACGCCCTGCGTTGTCTTCATATTAATAAAGTTGATTTACTGCCTGTCTTTTGTCTCCTGCTCCAGGGAAGGCATGGCTTGGCAGTTCGGGCTGGACTGTTCCCGTGAGGCACAAGGTCAGACTGATTTGCATATGGCCATGTCTGAACTGGGGTGACAGAGTGGACTAAAGAACGGTGATGGATTAAACCCAAATTTTGTGACTGTGTGTGAGTGTTTGATTGGTTCAGATGCTCCGTCCATCACCACCACCCCTTTTGCACCGCTTTGTTTGCCATAAGTTGGCAGGGTATGCTCAGACGTGAGTCCCTTGCTCACTTTGCCACTGTATTCAAGCAAGCCTGGCTGAAGACGGCTGTAATGCCAGAAACTGGTCCTAGGGAGCTTGCTTCCGGTCCAGGGAAGGCATGGCTTGGCTGTTCAGATTGGTCTGTTCCCATGAGGCACAGGGTCAGACTAATTTGCATATGGCCATGTCTGGACTGGGGTGACAGAGTGGGCTAAAGAACGGTGATGGATTAAACGAAACCCAGATCTGTTGACTGTGTGTGAGTGTTTGATTGGTTCAGATGCTCCGTCCATCACCACCCCCGTTTGTACCGCTTTGTTTGCCATAAGATGGCAGGGTATGCTCAGACGTAAGTCCCTTGCTCACTTTGCCACTGTATTCAAGCAAGCCTGGCTGAAGACGGCTGTAATGCCAGAAACTGGTCCTAGGGAGCTTGCTTCCAGTCCAGGGAAGGCATGGCTTGGCTGTTCAGATTGGTCTGTTCCCATGAGGCACAGGGTCAGACTGATTTGCATATGGCCATGTCTGGACTGGGGTGACAGAGTGGGCTAAAGAACGGTGATGGATTAAACGAAACCCAGATCTGTTGACTGTGTGTGAGTGTTTGATTGGTTCAGATGCTCCGTCCATCACCACCCCCGGTTTGTACCACTTTGTTTGCCATAAGATGGCAGGGTATGCTCAGACGTAAGTCCCTTGCTCACTTTGCCACTGGATTCAAGCAAGTTGGCTGAAGACGGCTGTATTACCAGAAACCGGTCCTAGGAAGCTTGTTTCCGGTCCAGGGAAGGCATGGCTTGGCAGTTCAGGCTGGACTGTTCCCATGAGGCACAGGGCCAGATCTGTTGACTGTGTGCGAGTGTTTGATTGGTTCAGATGCTCCGTCCATCACCACCCCCCTTTTGTACCGCTCAGAGAGGGGTGGGGCAGGCATCCTGAAACAGACAACCCAGACTTAAATACAACAATGTATTTAGAGATACAATTGTATCACTAAATAAATTGATCTGTTTTAGATTTTTTTATGTAAATGTGTAGGAATTTGCAGAGGTGCGCAGCCCCACAGCCCTCGTGGAGAAACTGCCCCTGATACTTTTCCCGGAGGGCTTAACATTATAACATGGAACGTCTGTAGGATTCTAGACAAAATTAAGCGGGTAGCTGTCTTAAAGCAAACCAAATGACTAGAGGTTAACATTCTCCTTTTGCAAGAAACTCGTATATGGGTAATCGAGTACCATGCCTGGATCGCTACGGTTTTGACCAGGTTTTTCATTTAGGGTTTGTTCGTGGGTCATGGGGTACGGCAATCCTAATACACCATAGGGTCCTATATCGACTCTGCAAAGTTTGGTCCAACCCAGGTGGGAGGTACACCATTGCAGCAGGCACACTATATGGGAAACCACTGATGTTGAGAAGTTTCTACAGCCCCCTCCCCTGGGACAAACTTTTGTAGACCGAGTCGTACTCCTATGGGGGAGATTTTCCAGACAGTTTATCAGTAATGGGAGGTGATTGGAATGACACTATGGCGCCCATTGATCGATGGCAAGAGGCAGGCCTGGGTCGCCGAATGGGAGAATCTAAACTGTACTACTTGGTCTCCGCCCTTGGGTGGTCAGATGCATGGCGTGCTTATCATCCAGCAGAGTCAGGCTTCACCATCCTCTCAGCAGTGCACGTGTCACTCTCTAGGCTAGACTACTTATTACTCCCACTTGCACACATCCATAAGGCCAGGGCGGTCTCCATCCTGCCCAGAGGGCTCTCAGACCTTCCCCCAGTAGCACTAAAACAGCATATAGGACCTCAGAAAAACCCCTTTAAATGGCGAATGTCGCCCTGGCACCTGCAGGACCCAGCCTATCAAATAACCCTCCGGCAAGCGAACACAGATTATTTAGAGTCCAATGTCGGCACAATCCCTTTCAGTACAATATTATGGGAAGACCGTGAACCCACGATATGCGGTATAGATATCAGCTACCGTGTGGGAGAGAAATGCCATGGAGGGGATCCTATGCACTACCATTGCCCAGGCGTTTGTCTCCTAATACTCAACTTTATATGCAAAACAGGAAACTATATCCCCAGGCCAAATCGGTGAATTCCTGAGTAATATACCATCAAAATCACTACCCGATCATATCCGCGAATAGCTCAACGAACCACTGACGGTTGAGGAACTTGGTCCTGCCCTATCAGGCTTATGCCCAGCAACGCACCAGGTCCCAATGGATTCCTGAGTGAATGCCTATGATACCAAATGACCCAATTAGGCCTTTACCTCCTAAATACGCTCCATGAAGCCCTGGAACAAAGTATCCTCCCTCCGGACTGGCGACATGCCAAAATTGTGGTGTTCCTCAAACCGGGGTTTTCTCCTGAAGAACCCTCCTCATACCGCCCTGTTTCTCTTTTGAACTTTGAATCTAAACTCTCATGCAAGGTTCACTGGTCGCCTTTGCGCACACATCCATGAGGTTGTCCATCCGGACCAAGCAGGCTTCATGCCACACAGTTCCACCCGACATAATATTAGGCGAGTTCATAATGCCATTGCGAAGGCCCCAGCACTTGGTCGCCCTGCAGCTCTCTTGCAGCTGATATTGATTTGCTAAGTTGGGACTACTTATTCCTTTTCCTACGTGCCCTCTATTTTGGTCTGCGTTTTCTCTCATATATCCATCTCCTCTACACATATCTCTCTGCCCAGTACGGGTGGCAGGATTGTGTTCAGATCGATTTCCTATCAACCGGGGCACAAAACAGGGAGGCCCACTTTCCCCACTATTATTTGCAGTGGCGATCAACGCCTCTAGCAAAGTGATTGAAGTGAGACAACCTTGTGCAGGCAAACAAATGGTCCGTGGAGGCATCTGACAGGATTGCATTATACGTGGACAACATTTTATTTTTTCTTACAGACCTCGGGTTTTCCGGACCATGAATCTTGCAGATACTCCGTGTATTTGGGAAAACCTTGGGATTTGGAACCAACCCAGCGTAGTCTGTGCTATTCCAAATTTGTGGAAACCAGGGGAGGGGCACATGGGTGTCCCACGCTACGGAAGGATTCCAATACTTGGGGGTCTTTATTTCGCCATGCCTGATCATCTCTTGGTCACATAATATTCACCCACTATAATCACGTCTTCGAGAAGAAACAAAGGAGTGGTCACCTCTATCCTTATTCGGGCAGCCCACCATCTTCAAAATGGTCTCCCTACCACGAATATTATACCAACTCCAAAATCTTCCTTATACTATTCCACAATCGTGGTTCCAACAGGTCAATGCACTTCTTAATCACTTCCTGGGGGGGGGGGGGGGGGGGGGGGCACCATTAGGGTGGCTTCGGGGACCTACATGCAATCCAGCTATTGTGGAGGAATCACATCAGCCAATGTATACACCTACTACCCTGCCTCTCACTTACTCAACATTAATGAGTGGTGGTACAGTGCACAAACGGGTCCGGCGTTTGCAGTCGAAAGATGGGCAATGAGTTCCCAGTGTCTGCTGGACCACCTTCATCGTCAGACAAACCTAGATCATCTGCCTCCTATGTGTAAAGTAGTAATACAAATATGGTGCCGCACAGTGAGGAGGATGAGTTGGGGAGGGCGCTTGATGCAGACGACTCCACTTTGGAATGGAACTTACCTCCGACAAGTGGCCAGACTATCAGGATTTTGTACATGGGCCCTTATCGGGATCTGTACTCTAGGGGACATAATGCAGGGGACAGTGCTCAAGTCCTTTCTGCAATTACAAACAGAATATCATCTTCACCACAGCCAATTTTACAGATACCTACAGCTTAGGCATGCATTGACTCGCATGTCCGATCTCTGGGAAGATTGCTGGAATTTCACCTTTTGGAAGGGCGTTTGTTAATGGGAAACCTGGGGTCCCACAAAATCAGACAAATCTACCAAACATTAATCACACATAACCAAACTACATTGAGCAGGCTACGCAAGGCGTGGGAGCAGTGGCGTAACGAAACTTGAGGGGGCCCCCCTGCAAAGCATAATGAGGGCCACCAGCAGCCCGGTCCTGGAGTCAGCTGTTCCTATGTCTAGGTTTGTGCTCTGTCCCTAGGCTGTAGCTACTCATATTTCACTTTTTTGGGATCTGAGTTTTTATGTTGTTGCATGGAACATTATTGTGTGCATTTTTCATTATTTAAATATACCAATTTGTGTCATTCGATGTGGTCCTGTTGCATTCCCCATGTTAGCCCCATGCCTCTGCGTTTCCTGGTGCTTTGGTATATACAACCAGTGCAATAATCAGAACACCTCTAGATAGTCAATGAAAGTGTATGCTGGATGTCCAATCTTGGAGGACACATAAGTGTTATGCTTCACTATGAGAATAAAGGACCCCAATCTCATTGATAAACCCCAGTCCTTACTTTGTAACCAAGAAACGATCCTCTCCATTGCCAAAGTGTTTTACACCTATATACACCATTTGTATATGGTTAAACTTAGGCCCAAGGAGTTTTTGCCCAATACGTAACTTTTTGATACCAAGCGGTACCTCCCAAAAGCTGGAGGGTTTGAGGAGTGGACTTACACTAGGAAGTCCTACAGACTCAGCTGTCGAAATGCCCTTCCTCGAGCTTGGTTATTGAGACCTTTAATAAATACTTGGTGAAGGTTTGAGCAGACACCCATGTTGCAGCCTGGCAGATGTCCAGTACTGTAACACCTCTCGCTAAAACTGTAGTGGCGACTTTGGCTCTAGTGGACTGAACCCCAAGGCCTTTGGGAACCTCCTCCTTAGCAAAGCATAGCATGTTCTAATACATAGGGCGATCCACCTCGATAAGGTCTGCTTCTAAACCCCTTCCCTTCAGCACCGGCAAAGTCAGTAAATAGATGCTCACCTACCTAGTTTGCCTATGTGCGTGTGATGTAGAAGCTAAGAGCCCTTCTAGGGCCAAACATGTGAAGCCTCTCCATGAGGTGGGACAAAGAAGACAGAGAAAGAGTGATGGACTGTCCCATTTGGAAGGGCAATACCATCTCTGATATGAAGGAGCAGTGAGTTTGCAGCACCAATGTGTCCAGAAAGAAGGTTCTTTATGAAGTTTGCACTGAAAGTGCCTACAGCTCACTGACACGATACGCAGAAGTAACTGCAATTAGGAATACCATTTTAATGATCAATTATGTCAGTGAGCAAAAGCCCATAAGCTCAAAGAGCATGTACTTCAAGACCATGTGCGTCAAGGACATGAGAACCAAGTTAAGATCCCATTAAGGCATAATAAAGGGCACAGAAGGAAACACATATGCAAACTCTTTTAAAAAACGCCTCAAAACCTTAGACTTGAATATCAAAGGTAGGTCTGGCAAATGCAGAATTCTGAAAGAGCCAATGAGTAACCTTTTATAGTGCCCAATACAAAACCTTGCTAGGCCGAGATAAAACAAACCTCAAAATACCAGCCTGTTTTGCCTGGAGAGGATCAGTTTGAAGGTCTCCACACAAGACCATGAACTTTGTCCAAATACCAGAATAAATAAATTTAGTAGATGAGCACCTAGCCACAAAAATAGCATTCTCTACTTCCTCGGGCAGATCAAACACAATCAGTTGATGTTGCCTACTTTCCATGCATGGAGTTGGAGCTTTTGGAGATTAAGTGGAGAAGCCTATCCTATTGTTGTGACAGGAGGTCCCCCTGAAAAAACAGAACAGGAGAGCAAATGCTCACATGATCAGAGTGGCACCCCCTCCTGGGTCAATCCAGGGCTTTCAGAATGACATGAGCCTAGTCTATTATAACGTTCTTCAGAACTGGGGCAGGAGAGGTAGGTGCAGGAATGCATACAGGAGCTAGGTGTCCCAATCGTGAAGAATACGTCTCCCAGGGAGCCTCTTGGCGGAAACTAAAATGTGCAGTACTTATGACAATGCATTATCGGTGGTGGAAAAAAGATCTAGCTAGGATACAGCCCATTGGCCAAGACGCCTTGAAGCACTTCCAGGTGGTTAGCAGGTGGTATCTGCTGAACATATCAACTCTGGCATACTACAAACCTGCCAAATGATTGATCATCGGAGAAATCCTCAGGGAGTCCAACTACTTCCAGAGCTGCAGTGCCTCCTGGTACAGGACCCACAACCCTCCATCCCACTGCTTGTTGCAGTACAACATGACAGTAATGTCTGTTAGGACCTGAAACTTTCTTCCTTTTGATGTATGGAAGAAAGGCCTTCAGACCAACCAAATGGAGTGAAGCTCTGGCAGGCTGATGTGGTGCATTGGCTCTAAGAGCAAAGGAATGCTACTTCTCCCAGATGAACATCCGAACTCAGAGGTGACAAATCTGTCACTACTGCGAGCGTTGGGTGGGGATAGGAAGAAAGGTCTGTCACATCTGGTTGGTGACCAACAGCCAGCATTGAAGGTTACAGGCTGTCTTTTCTGAAATGTGGATGTTGTCTGAAAGCCCACTAAATACCTAGGTTTCTTTGCTCAACCATCATGTGCCACCTGGCCAGGTGAGACTTGAGAACAGCCCACAAATGGAACCAAGCATCATACTGGGATCATAGGTTAAATGTCATGGACATGTTGTGGCGGTGGAAAAGCTTTGCATGCCACTGTGTCAAGGAAGGCTCCTATAAATGATGCTCTGCATAGGCTGCAGGTGGGACTTCGGCTCATTGATAGAAAATCCATCCCAGAGAAAACAGCTGACAGTTGTTCACAACAGACTGTGCCAAGCCCACCTACAGTAGGCAGTTGAAGAAGTACATGAATACCAGTATCTGGCCGCAACTACCACCATCATCTTCGTAAACACCCATGGGGCAGAGGTGAGGTCGTTGAGTTGAAAAAGCTTTATTCGAGTTATGCACTCATAAAAGCACACACATATAAATTCGTACATTTTTTTTTTTAAAACTTCAAACATTCAATAACATTAAATTTATAATTAAAAATACATAGTACATAAACATAAAAGTTGTTAGCAATTAAGATAGCTTTTTCATAGTATGCGGAAACTAGATGCATGTTGAGTTATAAAAACCTCCGCGTTACGGACCATTTCCAGTGTTTATACAATATAAAACTCATACCATACATATTAGCCGCAATTAAGGGTTAAAATTCATATATATCTCCCAGTAGATGTTTGCAAGGATAAATCAAACAATGGAAAGTGTAAAGTTCAAAACACAATTGAAGATAGAGCCCTCCTCCTTATGGACCATGCCCACCCCAGGTATTTTGCCGTTCCAATTACGATGGGCATTTCCGTGGAAGAACAAATAATTCTCAACCCCTCAACACCGCTTAGGACACCAAGGTTCCTACAAACTGGAGCCAACCAGGTTTTCCTGGGATTTACATAAGCCTCGCATAAAAAAAGAAAATGTGCAATACTTTCATTGGGGGCCCCACATGACGGACAGCACGAACTACTACTAGTTCTCCAACTGGCCGTCAAACAACTCAGGGGGAGAGAACCTGCCCTTAACTGGAAAAATAGTTTCCTGTCTAGTGGAACAGTTATGCTGTCCCAGTACTGTTCTAGGGATGGTCTTTGTTTGATTTCCATAAACCTACCCCCCATAGATTCAGAGGTTACACTCCTCCAGAGTTTCTGATCGATGTGGTCCCAATATATTTCTTTAATACTAGATTTACTGGGGAATACTTCCCCAAGGGGGTTGTCCCATAGTTTGGAGAGCCCAAGCTCAACAAGGACGTCCCTTAGCATTTTTAGCCATTTAATTTTGCGAAAAGCATCTGATTTGGCTAAAGCTAGGAACCCCTCAGGGTAGTGTCTTATTTCCATGGTTGTCCATAGCCGTCTCCAATAGAGGATAGGCCTCAGTCGGGCACGATCACTAAGCGATCTTCTGCCTAGTTCCAAACCAAGCGGTATTAATGGAGTGCTTTGGGGGAGACTGGTTATCCCTCTCAGAAACCTGTTCTCCGATCTTTGGAGGTTGGTAAGACTCTCAAAGCCCCAGACTTCAGCCCCATAAAGGGTTGCGCCCAAGGCTTTTGCGTCATAAACCATAAGAACAGGTTTTATAGGCCTGGTTTTGGATTTTACTTGCTCGACCCTGAGGGCTCCTGAAATCTGCTGGTGTTTCAACACCGCCTTCTCTATATGTCTTGACCAACCAAGTTTACTTGATATCTCCACCCCAAGGTATGTAAAAACATTTACTAACTCTAATTTGATATTATTCAAGAATACCTTGGGTTGGGATTGGCACTTTTGCCCAAAGGCCATCAACTTGGTTTTATTTACATTGACCTCAAGACCCCGTTCTTTACAGAATGAGTCAAATATGTTGAGGGCACGCTGGAGGCCCGATGGGGTCTTAGATACGATCAAGGTGTCATCAGCGAACATCGGAATTGGTACTCTGATGCCCGCTAACGAAGGTGCGTCAACCATTGCGTCCGAAAACCTATCTACAATGCCATTAATGAACAGGGAGAACAGCAGGGGTGCCATTGCACATCCCTGCCGTACCCCCCGCTCAACTGGGAAGTTGGTGGTGGATTCCCCATTCCTCCCCCACTGGACCTTGGCATAGTTGCTTTCATGGAGACGCATTATCATCGTAAGCAGATCAGGTGGGACCCCTAACTTGGACAGAACTTCCCACAACGTGCACCTGGGCACCAGATCAAAGGCAGCCCTAAGATCTACAAATGCTACATAAAGGCTGCCTTTGCCCAGGAGTACAGTCCCCCACCGTAGCATGGTGAAGCGAAAAATTTGATCGACCGTGCTGGTTGCACGTCTGAATCCTGCCTGGAAGGGGGATAAGGCATTGTTGTCATCAACCCAGGTCATAAGTTTGTCGACCAGCATCTTCCCCACTAGTTTTTGCATGGTGGCCAGCAAACTTATTGGTCTATAATTTGCTGGTAGAGACCGATCACCTTTCTTAAAGATCGGTATTATTATTGCCCCCTTCCAGATATTGGGGATTTTTGCCCCTTTGGCTAGGCCGTTTCCCAGCAAGGTCGCATATTTTGCCCACTGGACCTTGTCGTATTTAAAAATGTCTGAAGGGATTCCATCTAGCCCAGGTGCTTTCCCCCCCTGCAAAGTTGAAATTACAAGTTCCGCGTCCTTGGTCAAAAATAGATCACCCTTGCAAAATACCATAGGGATTGGTTCTATAGCCACTATTTCCCTACTCTCAGCATACTGGGGTTTAAAATACTCGACCCACAATGCCTCATCGACATTGTTGTCGGGATTTTTGGGGGCGCCCCCTCTTCCCCATTTCACAGTTTTCCAAAAAAGTCTGGAATCCTTTTGCCCTGAAGCCTCGAGCAGCTCCTCCCAATACTCCTCATCCCACTGCTTCTTGGCCTTGCGGATGCTATCATTATAATATTTCCTGGTGGCGCTAATCGAGGCCTTGTCTCTGCTTTTAAGTGCTCTGCCCAACTCCAATCTGGCTGCCCTACACTGTTTGTTGAACCAGGTCGCCAGTGTGATTGGTACTTTTCTGTTGGTCTTCAGTGGCTTGATAAAGTGCGGTTTTATCAAAGAGAAGAATGTGTCATGTATGTCAGTTATTTGGATAGAGCCAGGTGTTACAGGATCTGCCTTTTCCATGGCAGCAATAGCATTGTCTACCTCCAAATTAATGGATTCCAGGGTGGCCAAATTGGCCAGGACATATGGCCATTTCACCCTTCTTGAGTCGTTAGCCATAACAGGTACGCTCCCACTACCTGACACTGGGTTGGTTCGTGCGGCCCTCCACCATGAGTGGGAGACACAGAGGGGGTTATGGTCACTTTCTACTCTCCCCATAATTTCCATATCACCCACGCCACACCATAGCTCAAGACTACAGATAACGTAGTCGATCCTACTTTTGTTATGTCCATTGTCGAATGTACAATTGCCACCTTGGTCGCTTTTTGTCCTGCCATTGAGGGCCCTTAGCCCATACTCCAAGCATAACGCATTCAACAACAAAATATCTTTTGACCACCGCTTCACAGGTGTGAGGCTTAGGTTTGGGATACCCCAAAGAGCATCTTCCTCTAGTCCTATTGGATATGCAGTATTTTCTAAAGGCTCAAATGTCCTATTCAGGTCACCAGCCAAAATAACTCTATTTCCGAGTGACTGGGATTCAAGGGAGGCGGATAGAACTTCTAGGGTAGCAGAATTCCCAAGACTCTTACCCCTAGCATATATATTATAAATGTCTATCACACCACCATTTCCTACAGATAATCTCAATAACTGTATATCCTTGCAATCTAGATCAATCATTTTTACTTTTACATTTGAGTTTTGCTTGATCCAAACCGCGAGGCCTCCCATAGGTCTACCCCTGGGGCCTCTTGTTGCTGGTATACAAAAATTTAAATAACCTGGACAAAAAATTGGGTCACAAGCCCACGTCTCTTGAAATAGGCACATTTCAAACCCACTTACAAAATCAATCCAATGCTGTGACAACAATCTAGCCCCCAGCCCCGCTATGTTCCATGACAGGAATCTCTCCAAGGTATTTTCTGTACAAATCCCCTTTTTATTGGGGATCATGGGCAGCAAATCATCCGGCATACCACGGTCACAATCCTCTCCTAAAACAGTGTTTATACAATTTACATCTATTCCCTCCTTAGTGCAAATGATACTTGAGAGGGCCGGTTCACCCATACAGTCCTCCGAACATACAATAATGCTCCCATCCCTCACATTCGCCACGTCTGGTGTTTGACTCATTTCATCTTCTTTGGATGTCAATGTTATATCGGGGTCACTTCCACCGACCACCTCCCCTACCAAATGTAGTTGGTCAACTGGTCCCTGTCAACATCCCCACCTCATCTGCCCCTGCCCATTATAGGGGTTGAATGCCTGTATATAGCAGTTATTTATTCTTGATGTAGGAGCGACAGGGGGGCCAGCCTCTGCCCAGTTACAGATGCTGGGTCTAGATTGGTCCCTACAGCCTCCAGGGTAAATCACCGGTCTGGGATAAAAGAAGGTGAGGTCCACAACCCCAATCCCACCAATACTAATGTTCCAACCAGGTCCCGTAATCAACCCCACGACCCTTGGGTCTTGGAAGTTGATTATAATACAATCACCCCCCTGTTTTTTTAGGGTATTCCCTATCCAATTGGCCCTTATGGCCCCAATTATCAAGCCATCTACTCCCCCTGGCAGGGGTCTATTGACACGAAGCCAATGCATGGCCTTGTTTTTTAACGTGTCATAAGTTTCTCTTTGACCCTCCGGTAGGGGTGGAACGTTTGTAAGTATGGCCACATATGGGTAGGAGTCCGGGGTAAGCTGTACTGGGGGGATCCTAGTCAGCGGTTTAGATATTTTGGGCTTCATTTGTGCTTGTTCTAAGGGAACACGGCACTGTGTAAGGATGTTTTCCACTGCTACATAAGTATTAGTCCCATTCCCGATACTAAGGGTTTCACTTGTAAGTCCACCTCCCATTGCTATCTGTGAGGAAGGCCCCACCTTATTCCCCGTGCCATTACTAGGATGGATTTTGTCTTTTTCTGACCGTTTGACCATAGATGCTCCCGGTCCGGTCGGCAAGAGTGTGGCATTTTTACTATTTGTTACAGGTGTGTTTTTGGCACTTTCCCTGCTACCCTTGTTGGTGATGTTATTGGGCTTAGTTTTCCCACAGTTACCAATGGTTTTGGTGGACATTAAGTCGGATACATTCTTGCTATTCGCCCCTTTATTATCCTGTGCCGGAGTACCACTCACAGGCGGAGACTAAGTCAACCAACACGATTCCTTGGTCCCCATCGACTATCTGTTGATGTTTCCCAATCTCACCTATCTTATTGCCAGACTTGATTAGAGATTTAATAGAAAAAAAATTATCTAAGCTAGCTTGTTCCAGATGGTCAACTTGTTCAGCTAGCTTTTTAAGTCTAAGCTCTATGGGATTTAGAAGGGAACGCAGTATTTTTCCCACTTCTATTAAAAGGTCTTGATTAGGAGATAATAAACCCGGGAGCGCTATGATAGTTGGGTCTGGGGCTGGTGCCACCAATGTTGTCGAAGGCACCATAGTTATAGGATCCCCTTCTACTGGGGCTGGTTCAGCCTCCCCTATTGGCATTACTACGCCATTCATTGCAGGGACATTGCTTGAAGATGATTTGGTACCCAGCTTCCTGTACTTTCTTGCGGGTTTTTGTGGTTGTGGTTTTTTAGCAGTAACTCCCCATTTCCTTTTAAGACAAGGCTTGGGTTTAACCATTTCCAATTGTACACAGGGTTTTTCTAGACCTCCTTTCCCTTTTGATAATTGACTAGGTACATCAGAGTGTAAAACAGGTAGACTAGTTACTACAGTACCTAGTAAAGAGTCATCAGCTAACTCAGTATACAAGGGCAAGTCAAGTAATAGATTCTGGGTTGCAGGTAAAACAGTAGATGAGAGAGGTGTAACCAGTGCAGGAAAGTTCAAACCTTGATTTTTCTCAGGCGGGTTTTTCAAAAGCTCAATGGAGAGCCTACGCCCGGCTCGTCTTTCCGCCAAAGCAATCTCTTTATCAATATCCTGTGGTAAACGCTTGAAGTAGGAATCAAGAGGGCCCATGACAGTAGGCTCAGCCTCGCCCGTCAAAGGCAACAGGGTTGAGGTGCTAGTTGAGCAAGCCATAGTACAAGAAACCCCCCTTCCGCCCACCAGCAACCCTACAAGTCACAAATCTATTAATACGTCAATTGATTAATCAGTACCTGGACCGCAAATGTTAATGAGGTGGCCCTGCCCGGCCTCCAGCGGCCCCGGACGGCCACAGACGGTCCCGCCCTTGTCCCGGGCTTCTCCCGGCGCTCCCGCGCGCTCCCGCACAGCGGGGATGCAAGGGCTTAATGTAGAGTGAGCTCGCAAATAGGTGAAGGGGGGGAGTGGTCGGGGAGAGCGGCCCAGGTGGAACTGATCAGGCAGGCAGGCGGGCGCTCCTGGGATATGCAGTCCCAGTTGAGCGCGCGCACTCGCTCGCAGCCCCGGCAAATGTACTTCCCTCAGCGTCCCCTTTCCAAAGCAGCAGGCAACACTCCAAGCGCAGCGGGACCCGCGGAGCGGGTTCCGCAAGAAGCAGGTGATGGCAGCAATCTCCAACAGGTCAGAGCACAAGTACAGCGAGGCGTCCCACTCGCCAGTTCCAATGATGCAGTTAATAAGGACTCAGTGGAGGAGGGAGGGGTCGGGGAGAGCGGCCCAGGTGGAACTGATCAGGCAGGCAGGCGGG
This sequence comes from Lissotriton vulgaris, assembly GCF_964263255.1. Classification (NCBI taxonomy): domain Eukaryota; kingdom Metazoa; phylum Chordata; class Amphibia; order Caudata; family Salamandridae; genus Lissotriton; species Lissotriton vulgaris. The sequence goes on from NC_141687.1 coordinate 400,123,827, forward strand.
CGCTCCTGGGATATGCAGTCCCAGTTGAGCGCGCGCACTCGCTCGCAGCCCCGGCAAATGTACTTCCCTCAGCGTCCCCTTTCCAAAGCAGCAGGCAACACTCCAAGCGCAGCGGGACCCGCGGAGCGGGTTCCGCAAGAAGCAGGTGATGGCAGCAATCTCCAACAGGTCAGAGCACAAGTACAGCGAGGCGTCCCACTCGCCAGTTCCAATGATGCAGTTAATAAGGACTCAGTGGAGGAGGGAGGGGTCGGGGAGAGCGGCCCAGGTGGAACTGATCAGGCAGGCAGGCGGGCGCTCCTGGGATATGCAGTCCCAGTTGAGCGCGCGCACTCGCTCGCAGCCCCGGCAAATGTACTTCCCTCAGCGTCCCCTTTCCAAAGCAGCAGGCAACACTCCAAGCGCAGCGGGACCCGCGGAGCGGGTTCCGCAAGAAGCAGGTGATGGCAGCAATCTCCAACAGGTCAGAGCACAAGTACAGCGAGGCGTCCCACTCGCCAGTTCCAATGATGCAGTTAATAAGGACTCAGTGGAGGAGGGAGGGGTCGGGGAGAGCGGCCCAGGTGGAACTGATCAGGCAGGCAGGCGGGCGCTCCTGGGATATGCAGTCCCAGTTGAGCGCGCGCACTCGCTCGCAGCCCCGGCAAATGTACTTCCCTCAGCGTCCCCTTTCCAAAGCAGCAGGCAACACTCCAAGCGCAGCGGGACCCGCGGAGCGGGTTCCGCAAGAAGCAGGTGATGGCAGCATTCTCCAACAGGTCAGAGCACAAGTACAGCGAGGCGTCCCACTCGCCAGTTCCAATGATGCAGTTAATAAGGACTCAGTGGAGGAGGGAGGGGTCGGGGAGAGCGGCCCAGGTGGAACTGATCAGGCAGGCAGGCGGGCGCTCCTGGGATATGCAGTCCCAGTTGAGCGCGCGCACTCGCTCGCAGCCCCGGCAAATGTACTTCCCTCAGCGTCCCCTTTCCAAAGCAGCAGGCAACACTCCAAGCGCAGCGGGACCCGCGGAGCGGGTTCCGCAAGAAGCAGGTGATGGCAGCAATCTCCAACAGGTCAGAGCACAAGTACAGCGAGGCGAGGTGAGGTCAATGGCCAGGAAAGTTAAAATGGAAGTGTTCCAACCTCACCAAGAATCGAAGGAACATCTATGAGACTGGGTACATGAAAATCTGTGTCCTGCAAATTCGAGGACACCATCCAGTCATCTGGATCCAGGATGGCAAGAACCTTGGCCATGGTTATCGTCTTGAGCTTGACCTCTCAAAGGAAGGTGTTATCCTGGGTCTTGCATCCTTTTGGGCACCAAAAAAGAGTGAGAGTAACACTTCTTGCCTTTCTCTGGAATCATCTCTAAACACACTCTAGCCGACAGAGACTAATCTTCTTGGGCCAGAATGGAAGCATTATCTGCTGAAGTCTGGACGGAAACAGGTTGAAAACGAGAGGGGTGGATGCAAAGAGAAGGGCATAACCACGCTGAACTATTTGCAGCACCCACGTGCCTGAAGTAGTAGTATAATAGCCAGACAGAAGAAAAACATATTCTGCCACCTATCAGTCACACATGATCATGGGAGGGGAATAAAAGACCTTTGGGCACATCTTGGGCTATAACATTATGAAAGCTACGAGTAGAACCTCTTTGTTGAACACACTTCATTACCAGAGTTAACATGTACCCTCAAAACGGAGTGTTTCGAAAAGGTGTCAGTTGATGTAGTTTACATTGTAATTGAAATTAAAAGGCAGACGCAGTAAAATATCGCACAGTAGACCCTTTTTGCAAAAGGCCTCTATTTTTTTGTGTCATTAGGACAGTCTAGGCGTGCATGCTTTTGCTTTGGGAACAAAAAAACATAATTCCAACAGCAAGTTATCATGACCGCAAAGTAAAACAAATACATGTGCAAAGGTGATTAGAGAATAGTACTGTGTCTTGATGATATGCTAAAGGCATCCAAATAGCATATACTTCATAAAGAAATAAATCCAGACAGCAGCAATTAAAATGCAACCCTGTCTGCAAATGTATATCAAAGGACACACATTGGCTCTCATGTTGCATGTCCAGTCTAACAGAAGAGTTATTTCATGCCCTATAACCAAACACTAAGGGGAATACACATGGAACAATGGAACCATTCTCAAAATACTAAGGACTTGATGGATAACTCCAAGCAATTAATGACAAAGTATGACCAATACATGAAAGAAAATGGCTGAAGGGGGCTGACCTAAATTCAACTGTCTCTCTGAACTACCTTATTGTACATAAAAATAAAAATGATGACATGAAGTCTCAACAGAACTGAACATATCTGAAGTCAGATCTAAACAGTAGTTAAATCCTCAAGTTCCAGCATAAGCCAAATTGCACAAGCCTATTCATCCCACAAGAAAATGCACTGACCCCGAATTAGGATCTGTCCTGATACAAGAGAACAAAAAAAGAGAAGAACATCTCATTGCTCTGCTGGTACAGGAGTCCTTCAATTTCAAATGAAAACAATTTTATGACTGTATAAGAACTATTTGCGATCAAAGAAGCATACATTACATTGAGACATCATCGTCCAAGACTGTGACTATAGATCACGATTTGAACAGATCATCACAGCCTCAAAGTACTGCAACAACTCGAGAGAAACACTCAACAGACCCGACGGACTTCTTTTCTTTGCACATATTTGTATTATTTCAAGTTGCTCAGACACATGCATGTTTTCAGAGGATTCGTTATTGCACATTTTACAGACTCGTAGACCAAACTGTCACTCTTTATTTCCCAGTCCCTTCCACCCTGAGCTTCTCCCATCTCATCTTGCACACCACATCCTCTCAATTTCCCCAACCAAACTTGTGGGGTCTCTTATCCATAACATAGAGAAATACTCCTTCCACAGCATCACACTTTTTGAAACTTTACCTGGGTGACCTCTATTCTTAAATACCTCCTGCTCCACTAACATGTAATAGGAAATGCCCCTCAACCACTTGGCAATGCATGGTACGTCCCTCGACGCTGACTCAATGATGTATTTCTGTTTCACCAGACGCTAACTCCACAAAAATGATTTTGTACTTTGCTGGCACTGCCAAGCAGAGCAAGCATAGGTTCAATATCACAAGCAGAATAAGCTCAGGCTGATACCACACGCAAAGCAGAGCTTAACCTCAAGCTATACTCCAAACGCAGTCACTCTAGTCAAAGTATCTCCCACCTCCCTGCAAAACTGATGGACAATAGGCAGTCCTAATGCAAAAATGCCAAGTCTCTCTCTGACTCTATACCTTTCAAACCTGGGTCCCTAGCTCGATCTGCCATTGGGGTGGCTTGGTGAGCAAAATAACAATGGATTAAACCCAGATCTGTGACTGGGGGTGAATGTTTTGCCATTGTGCAACATTCCGTCCATCATCTTGTGTGTTTTGCCATTGGGTCTACAGCGGCATCTCACTGATGAGGCCCAACAAGGGTGAAACTGCTCTGGTGCCGATTGTAATTTCGTTCAGAGCGAGTTAGTACAGTGCTTAATTTGTAAAAGAATAAATAGGGCCCAAAGTTTTGCTCAGAAGCCCATGGCTGGTGCAATCGAAGGTCAGGGCCGGAATATCAAGAGTGTGTCATCTGGATTCCACCTGATGCTTCTTTAAGCCACCACCAGACACTTTCTGTCTCTTTATCTCACTCTAACCAGTTCCTGCTTTCTCTCTTTGTCACAGTTTTCCATTCTTCGTACTGCGTTTTTCTCACTCTCTTACTTTGTATCAAAGCCTGAAGAGGAAAACTAAGTGCTGCTCCCCAAAAATGAGTGCTGGTTGGCCCCACCGGCAACCACAAACTAAAATTAAGCTCTGAGTTGGTCTAGAAGCTCAGGATAGGCGGTTCCAATTGGAGCAGTGCCAAGGCTGAATGGCATATGCCAGGGCCATGTCTGTAATGGAGTAGACAAGTTATAACAGCACTGACACCAGGTTTGAAAGCTGTATGGAGACCGTTAAACTCTGGATGGACAGAAATTGTCTAAAGCGCAACTCTGCTAAGACGAAAGTCCTACTGTTTGGAGCTCATACCTCCTTCTGGACCCCAACCTGTTGGCCACTGGAGTTTGGCCCCCTACCATCTCCCATAAAGAAGGTTCATAACCGGGGAGTCTTGATGGACGTTAGACTGTCTTTTTCAGTCCATATTAATTAAGTGACCTCTTCTGCTTATTTTTACTCGGTGGGCCATTAAAAAGATTCTTCCTTTTTTTCCAATTCAACTCCCCAAAACTCTTAGGTCATCTCTGATCATGATAAAACTGGACTATTGCAATGGACTACTCTTCTCTGCCAACCAATGTGTTATAAACAATTTGCAAACCCTACAAAATGCAGCTGCCAGGCTTCTTTTTAAGATCCCTAAACATCATTCAGCTTTCAATGCCATAAGACAATTGCAGTGGCTCTCCATTAAACACAGAATAACTTTCAAAGTACCCTGCATCGCCTATAAAGCACTGCATGGACTATACCCACTCGTTATTTAACAGAGTTTCATATGGTACACTCCAGGTAGAACCTTATGTTCAACCACAGCTAAACTTGTGGTGCCTTCCAGATTCAAGCGGGCAACCTGGGGAGGAAAGAGTGTTGTACTGGGAGCCACAAAAGCCTGGAATGTACTCTCACTGCATGTTAAGGAGGCTCCAAATGTACTAGTCTTCAGGAAACTGTTAAGTACTAAGTTATTTAAGTCTCTATAGCTTTTCTTCTTCCGGGTCCACCAGTTCCACTGCTAGCTTTAAAGCCAACGCCAAGACGCTTTCAGGTATGTGAGCGCTTTAGAAAACTTTATAATATAACAAAAACAATTCCCAGAGCAATTTTCAGTTTCTGATTATTTCAAGCATTTTCAGCCATCATTAATTTGCAGTACCTGGTGTACAGCTAATTATTCATTAGAGAGAGGCAGGCTAAGCAATCCCCTCACAGATAAATGAATTCTGCTATAATAATTCAAAAATGAAAACACACAAACATAAATTGCAGGTTTTTGCAGTGGGACCATTTCTTAAAATGGTTCACTTCAGTATATAGGCAATATAGCTTCAACGAGGTGCTCTGTGTGCAGTGTAAAAAGTGGTTGTGGAATAAGTGAATGTGCGTAATAAAGAGAGACCATGAACAAGAATCAATTCCAAATTGTTTCAACCTAGTTAGATAATAATGTATAAGTGTGTTCCAGCTGGTTAGGTATGTATTTGTTTTGACCAAACAAAGTGACGTAGTACAGGCAATTCTATTTCCGGATTTGGAATTCATTATCTTTCATTGTATATCTTTTTCAGGCGCATTCAGTTATTGCACAAGCACTTTTTAGCATAGTTTACCTATGAGGGATTGCTTTGAGAGCCTCTCTTTCAGTATTGTAGCCTGAATTAATAGATCCGACAGACGTAAGGTGTTTTTATGTACTGTCCCTAGTCCAGGTTCTTAGGAACACAGTGGGGCCCCATTGATTACTGCATAGCATTACTCATCTCATCACATTTGTTTTGTTGTTGCAGATTTATATACCTCAAACTCGACCCGAAGGTATTGAAGCTCTTTACATGAGCACCATTTACATCAGGGGTCTCCAAACCAGTCCTTGAGGGCCGGATCCATGCCAGATTTTCAGGGATATCCCCATTGAGATACATGTAGTAATTTAAAAAATCTGGCATGGATCCGGCCCTCCAGGATCGGTTTGGAGACCCCTGATTTACATTATACAAGGACGGGTTCATTTTTTTTTTGTTAGGCACGGGTAGATTAGGTCATTTACCCAGAATCACAGGATGTGAAGTCGACCTGAGGCTCGAGCCTTGGTTTCCCAGCTCTAAATAAGGCAGTCTAGCTGTGACACCACAACATCCTCTCCCCACATGCATCAATAGTAGGAAAAGGGAAAAGAGAAGTGACCAATGAATTGATTTATACGAGCTTTAGAACAAGTGTTATCATCACCCAGTTCAGAAGGATACATGTAATCAATATCAGACCAAGATAAGGCTCAGTCATCTGCACCGATAATGAAGCCAGTGACCTTTGGGTTACATACAGAAATCTGCAGTGGGCGTATCACCACACTAAGCAATTATATTTTAACATCTATGTTTTTGACCAGCTACATCAACTCAAAAACAGAGCTCCTATCCTTACCCAAAATCATTTGTATCATTGGAAAAATGGTACACATATAAGAGATGAAGAGGATAACCAAATTTACTACTAGTAAGGGATAAGACGCATGTGCCCTCACGCTGCTCCCAACTCCACGCTACCGCCCCACCAACAGCACATCATTTCACAACTAGTAGCTGCTGATAAAACCTGAGGTCACATTTTGTACATTGTACTAGTAATAGCAGGCAACTGGTATATCTGTGCCCCCCACCCAGGTTCAGTAATCTTTAAATCAAACAAAATTTCCACCGATCTTACTGGCCTAATGTGCTAACAAATGCACCACCTACAGATATAATCCTTAAATAATCTGTGAGCAACTACCTCAACATGCCCCCTTAAGTAGTCTTTAAATGATATACTTTTTGTACAGTAAGAGCTGCCATAATGTGCTTACACATGCACTACATGTCATTACATTTGCGCCCAACGACGCCTGCTAATGCCTGCAGATGCCCACCTCAAGGTAACTTAATAAAGTATGTCACACTTCCTACACCCATCTCCACGACCACCACCACCCTTCTCCTACCATCTTGGATACATTCCTGATTTGTATAAGTGTGCTGTGTTTGAAAGGAGGAGACATCACCGCACCCAGTTCTTCACCTCGTGCTCTGCTTTCTATAAGGGATGTAACGTAAGTTACGTAACTCCCAGCATCCGAGCAGGATAATTGTCAGGCTATTTTTGCTGCTGTATAGACTCTCCTCCTACTTTGTTGAGCAAGCAGATCTTGCATGCCCATATTAGGCATTTTGCATGCTTACATGAGCCTTGACTGCCCCTTGGTCTTATGCTGACTATGTAACCCTACGCATATATAAGGCCCCTGTTTTCTGTACTCCTTAGACTGCCTCACTCAGTTGCTAAGGCTTCTGTGTGACGTAGTCTACCTAATCTGAGGTGAATAAATGCATTATTTTTATATTTCAGCTTCTGTGCCAATTTCTTCTTTGTTGGTTTAAAAGGACCAAGTATCAGTGGGATCCCTGAGAAGGTTTCTATTTTCTACAAATGGCGCTCCAATGTGGACCTCATCAGAGTAGTGGCTATCTAAGGAGTGATCTTGTCAGGAGACAGAAATCTACTGTGGAGGACAGGACAGGACTCTACTAAGGAGGTACTCTGTGCACAGAGATTCTGGGGATTCTCTGTCCCTGCAGCCCTGTATATTTCTGGTCTTCCTGATTTTGATCCTCCACATGTATCCTAAAAAACGACCGTTAGGTCATTCAGAACTTGGCAGTTAGAATTTGGACAACCATTTGATTGGTAAGAGTCGTTCTGTGGCACTTGCTGTTGGTTTTGAAGCCTTGGATTGGTAAGGTAGTTTAGTAACACTTACTGTGTCTTAGATTTGCGTTGGCCAACTTTTAATTAGTGTGTATGTAGTATGTAAATTGCAATTTATGTAGGCAGGTAATGAGGAGATCTTTCTCTGTTTGAATTCGTTTGAACGGCGCAACGTACGAAGAGTACCTTAAGCGTTACTTTGGTTATAATATTTGCATATTTTGCAATATTTTTGGCATGCCTGTTTCAAGCACACATCGAAGAATGGGTTGCTTTTTGGAGGTACCATAGTGAGATGTGAAGTGAATTAGCTGGCTCCCTTGAGGGAATACCTAAATAGGTTTAGGTATAAAAACATATTTCTCCCTTGGTGATTCTGTATCCCCATGGAATTCAAATATGGACATAATACAAACAAGGATCCTTTTCTGCGCACGTTTATAAATGGAGATATGCAGAGCGATTTTTTGCTGATCTGCCAGACAAAGTTAGTGAATTGAGTGTATTTTGGCTTCTTGAAAATAAAACAGTTTGTTGGGCTGTTTTTTTTTTGCATTCTTTTGGAATACTATTAGGAATCTCTTCTTGTAAATATGACTTACAACTAGTATTTATAAATGGTTTGGTTTAAGTACAGTCTGTGGGCTGTCCTTTGTTTCTGTCCTAAGTGTTGATCTGTGGGTTAAATGTGTGTTTAAATGTCTATGTGGTTTGTGGATTTCACATTAGTGATACTTCTGTAAGTAAATAGCAATGGTGCTCTTTGTGTGAGGATTGCTAGCCTTAAGCGCGCTGTATTATGTGATTCTGAGTGTATGACCCCTTCTGTATATGTCTAGAATGAGCTCAATGTGTGTGTTTGTGTTGTCTTGCTGTCATCAGTCTGTTATGCAAAATGTCATTTAATTAATATTAAATAAAAATTAAATAAAAATCCAGAAATGAACCACATGATATGCTAAATAACTGCATGTAACTATTGAATTGATAAGAGTGAGCAACTATGCACATGTACAAACTGCGAATGCTTAAAAGATTACATTAAAATTCACATTTAATAGGAATAAAATAGGCCTAAAAAACCCGAAATTGTGTGTTTTTCAATAAATAAACAATTATAAAACATTTTCCTTAGACACATTGTATTAGATATAAACAGGCAAACACATCATCTAAGTAAATTGGATGTTGCTGAACTACACACATTTTAGAACTAGAAATGCCTCAGTTTTGTGTCACAACAGCTGTGTTTCAACTGCTGAGCAGCAGCTGTTGTTTTGATTGTAGGCCACGGAGAGACAGGAATGGTGACTCAGCCAGGATTTTGTCACAACGGAACATGGTGTAAAACTCTGCATTTTAGACTGCTGTTTTAAAAAGGTACAAAAATCAGGTTCAATATTTTGGATAACAGGAAAACATTTAAAGTAAGGATTTCCTTTTCTAAAGCCTTTTTACATAAGCATATCCGTGGTTCTGATTTTAAATAATGACTGTCCTTTTTAAAAAAGTGGTGCAAAATGTTTCATGTTTCAAGTTAGGCTCCTGTGCTTAGGCTTATGAATTAATGTATCTAAATATGATAGGCAAGAGATGCAGCTTGCTTTTCCTATGTGGAATTATCAAAATGATTGGTTTATTAAAAAATATATATATTTTAAAAAATAAGTGCTTTTAAATTCGTTTTTTAATATTTATAAAGCTTAATACTCATACTGTGATCTCCTAGCATTACAATTAAATTTAAGTTGTGTTGTACCGCATAATGAGGATATTTGCATATGAAATTTCACTCTGGGCAGGCGTAAAAGCCTCATTTTTATAAGGGTATGAATGATATTTCTGAAGCCCAAATCTCTGGGATTTGTAGAGAACATTCTGAGGATGACTATTATGCAAAGAAATGATAGGATATTCATTTTTAAGTGCACCAAATATCAAAGTCGAAATTGGGCAAAATTCACTAATTTAAAAACTAAATTCTGCATTCTGAGCAGCTTTTAAAGTGCCTTAGGCTTCAGTAAATGCATACATTTAGGTATAATACAAATAGCTGACTTCTATATTGTTATACAAGTATATTGCACACTGCTTACAATTTAAAATATGTATAAAAAACCAGCAGAAGTTATTAAACTGACAAACAGGGGAATGGGTCAGCTTTTTGTTTTCAGGGTGACTTTGAATAGGGAAAGCTGCATGGAAAGTTTGCACACACAATAGGACAGCTGGGAAAAGTTAAAATTCAGTTCTATATTTAGAAGCCTAGCAGGGCTACCAGAGCAAGGTCTGCTTTGACATCTGAAACTTTTTGAAAGACAAGATGGCAGCGCAGGGAATGAAGGAGGAGTTGTGCTTATTTTTTGTTGGCAGAAGCAAGTTTTTATGCACTCATATGAATATACCACAATACAATTGTATATGTGAGCTTGGATATATATAGAGCACTAATGCTTTTAGTTTGGTGCTTATTAGGGCTGAGCCAATGGGATTTAGTTTGAATTCATTCGCCCTCATGTTTTACATTTGCTAAAAGAATTGGGGTTTGGGTATTCATATTATTTACCTCCTCAAAAGTACTATTTACCTCCTATAACTTTGTTTGGGCCTAGTTGCTACAAATAGAGGTTGATAGTGTTGACAGAAGTGAAACCTGTTTCAGGTTTCCTACTGTCAAAATGGGGGAAGAAGGCTATCTCCTCTACAAATTAAGGCTAGGTAAAATGTATGTTGCTCTCTCCATTTCTCAATTTTTTTTAGTCTGTCTAAATTGTCTGTGAAATAGCAATTGGACACCTAATTGGCTATTCAGTAATACTGTTTTAAACATTGTTAGCATTAATAAAATGAATAAAAATATATGCTATGTTACTGGCCATCCTGTTTGATGAACTTATGACAGGCATCCTGAAACAGACAACCCAGACTTAAATACAACAATTTGTTTAGAGATACAATTGTATCACTAAATAAATTGATCTGTTTTAGATTTTTTTATGTAAATGTGTAGGAATTTGCAGAGGTGCGCAGCCCCCCAGCCCTCATGGAGAAACTGCCCCTGATACTTTTCCCGGAGGGCTTAACATTATAACATGGAACGTCTGTAGGATTCTAGACAAAATTAAGCGGGTAACTGTCTTAAAGCAAACAAAATGACTAGAGGTTAACATACTCCTTTTGCAAGAAACTCACGTATGGGTAATAGAGTACCATGCCTGGATCACTACGGTTTTGACCAAGTTTTTCATTTAGGGTTTGTTCGTGGGTCATGGGGTACGGCAATCCTAATACACCATAGGGTCCCATATAGACTCTGCAAAGTTTGGTCCAACCCAGGTGGGAGGTACACCATTGCAGCAGGCACACTATATGGGAAACCACTGATGTTGAGAAGTTTCTACAGCCCCCTCCCCTGAGACAAACTTTTGTAGACCGAGTTATACTCCTATGGGGGAGATCTTCCAGACAGTTCATCAGTAAAGGGAGGTGATTGGAATGACACTATGGTGCCCATTGATCGATGGCAAGAGGCAGGCCTGGGTCACCGAATGGGAGAATCTAAACTGTACTACTTGGTCTCCGCCCTGGGGTGGTCAGATGCATGGCGTGCTTATCATCCAGCAGAGTCAGGCTTCACCATCCTCTCAGCAGTGCAAGTGTCACTCTCTAGGCTAGACTACTTATGCCTCCCACTTGCACACATCCATAAGGCCATGGCGGTCTCCATCCTGCCCAGAGGGCTCTCAGACCTTCCCCCAGTAGCACTAAAACAGCATATAGGACCTCAGAAAAACCCCTTTAGATGGCGAATGTCGCCCTGGCACCTGCGGGACCCAGCCTATCAAATAACCCTCCGGCAAGCGAACACAGATTATTTAGAGTCCAATATCGGCACAATCCCTTTCAGTACAATATTATGGGAAGACGTGAACCCATGATATGCGATATAGATGTCAGCTACCGTGTGGGAGAGAAATGCCATGGAGGGGATCCTATGCACTACCATTGCCCAGGCGTTTGTCTCCTAATACTCAACTTTATATGCAAAACAGGAAACTATATCCCCAGGCCATATCTGTGAATTCCTGAGTAATATACCATCAAAATCACTACCCGACCATATCCGCGAACAGCTCAACAAACCACTGACGGTTGAGGAACTCGGTGCTGCCCTATCAGGCTTATGCCCGGCAACGCACCAGGTCCCAATGGATTCCTGAGTGAATGTCAATGATACCAAATGACCCAATTAGGCCTGTACCTCTTAAATACGCTCCATGAAGCCCTGGAACAAAGTATCCTCCCTCCGGACTGGCGACATGCCAAAATTGTGGTGTTCCTCAAACCGGGGTGTGCTCCTGAAGAACCCTCCTCATACCGCCCTGTCTCTCTTTTGAACTTTGAATCTAAACTCCTATGCAAGGTTCACTGGTCGCCTTTGCGCACACATTCATGAGGTTGTCCATCCGGACCAAGCAGGCTTCATGCCACACAGTTCCACCCGACATAATATTAGGCGAGTTCATAATGCCATTGCGAAGGCCCCAGCACTTGGTCGCCCTGCAGCTCTCTTGCAGCTGATATTGATAAGGAATTTGATTCGCTAAGTTGGGACTACTTATTCCTTCTCCTACGTGCCCTCTATTTTGGTCTGCGTTTTCTCCCATATATCCATCTCCTCTACACAGATCTCTCTGCCCAGTACGGATGGCAGGATTGCGTTCAGATCGATTTCCTATCCACCGGGGCACAAAACAGGGAGGCCCACTTTCCCCACTATTATTTGCATTGGCGATCGAGCCTCTAGCAAAGTGATTGAAGTGAGACAACCTTGTGCAGGCAAACAAATGGTCCGTGGAGGCATCTGACAGGATTGCATTATACGTGGACAACATTTTATTTTTTCTTACAGACCTCTGGTTTTCCGGCCCATGAATCCGTGTATTTGGGAAAACCTTGGGATTTGGAACCAACCCAGCGTAGTCGGTGCTATTCCAAATTTGTGGAAACCAGGGGAGGGGCACATGGGTGTCCCACGCTACGGAAGGATTCCAATACTTGGGGGTCTTTATTTCACCATGCCCGATCATCTCTTGGTCACATAATATTCACCCACTATAATCACGTCTTCAAGAGGAAACAAAGTAGTGGTCACTCTATCCTTATTCTGGCAGCCCACCATCTTCAAAATGATCTCCCTACCACGAATATTATACCAACTCCAAAATCTTCCTTATACTATTCCACAATCGTAGTTCCAACAGGTCAATGCACTTCTTAATCACTTCCTATGGGGGTGAGGGGGTGGCACCATTAAGGTGGCTATGCGGACCTGCATGCAATCCAGCTGTTGTGGAGGAATCACATCAGCCAATGCATACGCCTACTACCCTGCCTCTCACTTACTCAACATTAATGAGTGGTGGTACAGTGCACAAACAGGTCCGGCGTTTGCAGTCGAAAGATGGGCAATGAGTTCCCAGTGTCTGCTGGACCTCCTTCATCGTCAGACAAACCTAGATCATCTGCCTCCTATGTGTAAAGTAGTAATATAAATATGGTGCCACACAGTGTGGACGATGAGTTGGGGAGGGCGCTTGATGCAGACGACTCCACTTTGGAATGGAACTTACCTCCGACAAGTGGCCACACTATCAGGATTTTGTACATGGGCCCTTATTGGGATCTGTACTCTAGAGGACATAATGCAGGGGACAGCGCTCAAGTCCTTTCTGCAATTACAAACAGAATATCATCTTCACCACAGCCAATTTTACAGATACCTACAGCTTAGGCATGCATTGACTCGCATGTCCGATCTCTGGGAAGATTGCTGGAATTTCACCTTTTGGAAGGGTGTTTGTTAATGGGAGACCTGGGATCCCACAAAATCAGACAAATCTACCAAACATTAATCACACATAACCAAACTACATTGAGCAGTCTACGCACGGCGTGGGAGCAGTGGCGTAACGAAACTTGAGGGGGCCCCCCTGCAAAGCACAATGAGGGCCCCCAGCAGCCCGGTCCTGGAGTCAGCTGTTCCTATGTCTAAATATACCAATTTGTGTCTTTCGATGTGGTCATGTTGCATTCCCCATGTTAGCCCCATGCCTCTGCGTTTCCTGGTGCTTTGGTATATACAACCAGTGCAATAATCAGACCACCTCTAGATAGTCAATGAAAGTGTATGCTGGATGTCCAATCTTGGAGGACACATAAGTGTTATGCTTCACTAATCACTATGAGAATAAAGGACCCCAATCTCATTGATAAACCCCTGTCCTTACTTTGTAACCAAGAAACGATCCTCTCCATTGCCAAAGTGTTTTACACCTATATATACACCATTTGTATATGGTTAAACTTAGGCCCAAGGAGTTTTTGCCCAATACGTAACTTTGTGATACCAAGCGGTACCTCCCAAAAGCTGGAGGGTTTGAGGAGTGGACTTACACGAGGAAGTCCTACAGACTCAGCTGCCGAAATGCCCTTCCTCTAGCTTGGTTATTGAGACAGTTAATAAATACTTGGTGAAGGTTTGAGCAGACACCCATGTTGCAGCCTGGCAGATGTCCAGTACTGCAACACCTCTCGCTAAAGCTGTAGTGGCGACTTTGGCTCTGGTGGAATGAACCCTAAGGCCTTTGGGAACCTCCTCCTTAGCAAAGAATAGCATATTTTAATACATAGGGCGATCCACCTCGATAAGGTCTGCTTCTAGACCCCTTCCCCTCAGCACCGGCAAAGTCATTAAATAGATGCTCACCTACTTAGTTTGCCTATGTGCATGTGATGTAGAAGCTAAGAGCTCTTCTAGGGCCACACATGTGAAGCCTCTCCATGAGGTGGGACAAAGAAGACAGAGAAAGAGTGATGGACTGTCCCATTTGGAAGGGCAATACCATCTCTGGTATGAAGGAGGAGTGAGTTTGCAGCACCAATGTGTCCAGAAAGAAGGTTGTTTATGAAGTTTGCACTGAAAGTGCCTACAGCTCACTGACACGATACGCAGAAATAACTGCAATTAGGAAAACCGTTTTAATGATCAATTATATCAGTGAACAAAAGCGCATAAACTCAAAGAGTATGTACTTCAAGAGCATGTGCGTCAAGGACATGAGAACCAAGTTAAGATCCCATTAAGGCATAATAAAGGGCACAGAAGGAAACACATATGCAAACTCTTTTAAAAAACGCATCAAAACCTTAGACTTGAATATCAAAGGTAGGTCTGGCAAATGCAGAATTCTGAAAGAGCCAATGAGTAACCTTTTGTAGTGCCCAATACAAAACCTTGCTAGGCCGAGATAAAACAAACCTCAAAATACCAGCCTGTTTTGCCTGGAGAGGATCAGTTTGAAGGTCTCCACACAAGACCATGAACTTTGTCCAACAACCAGAATAAATACATTTGGTAGATGAGCACCTAGCCACAAAAATAGCATTCTCTACTTCCTCGGGCAGATCAAACACAATCAGTTGGTGTTGCTTACTTTCCATGCATGGAGTTGGAGCTTTTGGAGATTCAGTGGAGAAGCCTATCCTATCGTTGTGACAGGAGGTCCCCTTGAAACAGCAGAACAGGAGAGCAAATGCTCACATGATCAGAGTGCCACACCCTCCTGGGTCAATCCAGGCTTTCAGAATGACATGAGCCTAGTCTATTATGATGTTCTTCAGAACTGGGGCAGGAGATGTAGGTGCAGGAATGCATACAGGAGATAGGTGTCCCAATCGTGAAGAATACGTCTCCCAGGGAGCCTCTTGGCCGAAACTAAAAGGTGCAGTGCTTATGACAATGCATTCTCGGTGGTGGAAAAAAGATCTAGCTAGGATACAGCCCATTGGCCAAGACGCCTTGAAGCACCTCCTGGTGGTTAGCAGGTGGTATCTGCTGAACATATCAACTCTGGCATACTGCAAACCTGCCAAATGATTGATCATCGGAGAAATCCTTAGGGAGTCCAACTACTTCCAGAGCTGCAGTGCCTCCTGGTACAGGACCCACAACCCTCCATCCCACTGCTTGTTGCAGTACAACATGACAGTAATGTCTGTTAGGACCTTAAACTTTCTTCCTTTTGATGTATGGAAGAAAGGCCTTCAGACCAACCAAATGGAGTGAAGCTCTGGCAGGCTGATGTGGTGCATTGGCTCTAAGATCAAAGGAATGCTACTTCTCCCAGATGAACATCCTAACTCAGAGGTGACAAATCTGTCACTACTGCGAGCGTTGGGTGGGGATAGGAAGAAAGGTCTGTCACATCTGGTTGCGTACCAACAGCCAGCATTGGAGGTTACAGGCTGTCTTTTCTGAAATATGGATGTTGTCTGAAAGCCCACTAAATACCTAAGTTTCTTTGCTCAACCATCATGTGCCACCTGGCCAGGTGAGACTTGACAGCAGCCCACAAATGGAACCAAGCATCATACTGGTATCATAGGCTAAATGTCATGGACATGTTGTGGCGGTGGAAAAGCTTTGCATGCCACTGTGTCAAGGAAGGCTCCTATAAATGATGCTCTGCATAGGCTGCAAGTGGGACTTCGGCTCATTGATAGAAAATCCATCCCAGAGAAAACAGATAGCTGACAGTTGTCCACAACAGACTGTTCCAAGCCCACCTACAGTAGGCAGTTGAAGAAGTACATGAATAAAAGTATCTGGCCGCAACTACCACCAGCATCTTCGTAAACACCCATGGGGCAGAGGTGAGGTCAATGGCCAGGAAGGTTAAAATGGAAGTGTTCCAACCGTACCAAGAATCGAAGGAACATCTATGAGACTGGGTACATGAAAATCTGTGTCCTGCAAATTCAAGGACACCATCCAGTCATCTGGATCCAGGATGGCAAGAACTTTGGCCATGGTTATCGTCTTGAGCTTGTCCTCTCAAAGGAAGGTGTTATCCTGGGTCTTGCATCCTTTTGGGCACCAAAAAAGAGTGAGAGTAACACTTCTTGCCTTTCTCTGGAATCATCTCTAAACACACTCTAGCCAACAGAGACTAATCTTCTTGTGCCAGAATGGAAGCATTATCTGCTGAAGTCTGAACGGAAACAGGTTGAAAACGAGAGGGGCGGATGCAAAGAGAAGGGCATAACCACGCTGAACTATTTGCAGCACCCACGTGCCTGAAGTAGTAGTATAATAGCCAGACAGAAGAAAAACATATTCTGCCACCTATCAGTCACACATGATCATGGGAGGGGAATAAAAGACCTTTGGGCACATCTTGGGCTATAACATTATGAAAGCTATGAGTAGAACCTCTTTGTTGAACACACTTCATTACCAGAGTTAACATGTACCCTCAAAACAGAGTGTTTCGAAAAGGTGTCAGTTGATGTAGTTTACATTGTAATTGAAATTAAAAGGCACACGCAGTAAAATATCGCACAGTAGACCCTTTTTGCAAAAGGCCTCTATTTTTTTGTATCATTAGGAAAGTCTAGGCGTGCATGCTTTTGCTTTGGGAACAAAAAAACATAATTCCAACAGCAAGTTATCATGACAGCAAAGTAAAACAAATACATGTGCAAAGGTGATTAGAGAATAGTACTGTGTCTTGATGATATGCTAAAGGCATCCAAATAGCATATACTTCATAAAGAAATAAATCCAGACAGCAGCAATTAAAATGCAACCCTGTCTGCAAATGTATATCAAAGGACACACATTGGCTCTCATGTTGCATGTCCAGTCTAACAGAAGAGTTATTTCATGCCCTATAACCAAACACTAAGGGGAATACACATGGAACAATGGAACCATTCTCAAAATACTAAGGACTTGATGGATAACTCGTCCAAGCAATCAATGACAAAGTATGACCAATACATGAAAGAAAATGGCTGAAGGGGGCTGACCTTAATTCAACTCTCTCTGAACTATGTATTGTACATAAAAATAAAAATGATGACATGAAGTCTCAACAGAGCTGAACATATCTGAAGTTATGTTATGTTATATGCTGTTTTGTAACGCGCACAACTACTACCGGAGTATCCTGGCGCGGTATACTGCTGGGGAACCCATACTGGCTTTCCCTGTGGGATAGTCCCTACTGGGAGTCCCCAAGGTGGAGCCAGGCATCCCCAGCGTTGATGAGGCCGTTGTAGAGATTAGGCAAGCTAATGCCCAGAGTTGCCGAGTGGGACCCCTGGTTAGAGTAGGCACCGAGGAGAGAATTATCGAGTCTGCTGACCCTGGTCCACGACCCTGTTGCGTCGGGAATTGAACCCTGGTCCCGGGCCGACTCCTGCTTCCGTGTCTGCCGCCTCTAACCAGTGAGCCACACCACTCCACAAGTCAGATCTAAACAGTAGTTAAATCCTCAAGTTCCAGCATAAGCCAAATTGCACAAGCCTATTCATCCCACAAGAAAATGCACTGACCCCGAATTAGGATCTGTCCTGATACAAGAGAACAGTAAAAGAGAAGAACATTTCATTGCTCTGCTGGTACAGGAGTACCAGCAGAGCAATGAAAGCAATTATATGACTGAATAAGAACTATTTGCGATCAAAGAAGCATGCATTACATTGAGACATCATCGTCCAAGACTGTGACTATAGATCACGATTTGAACAGATCATCACAGCCTCAAAGTACTGCAACAACTCGAGAGAAACACTCAACAGACCCGACGGACTTCTTTTCCTTGCACATATTTGTATTATTTCAAGTTGCTCAGACACATGCATGTTTTCAGAGGATTCGTTATTGCACATTTTACAGACTCGTAGACCAAACTGTCACTCTTTATTTCCCAGTCCCTTCCACCCTGAGCTTCTCCCATCTCATCTTGCACACCACATCCTCTCAATTTCCCCAACCAAACTTGTGGGGTCTCTTATCCATAACATAAAGAAATACTCCTGCCACAGCACCACACTTTTTGAAACTTTACCTGGGTGACCTCTATTCTTAAATACCTCCTTCTCCACTAACATGTAATAGAAAATGCCCCTCAACCACTTGGCAATGCATGGTACGTCCCTCGACGCTGACTCAATGATGTATTTCTGTTTCACCAGACGCTAACTCCACAAAAATGATTTTGTACTTTGCTGGCACTGCCAAGCAGAGCAAGCATAGGCTCAATATCACAAGCAGAATAAGCTCAGGCTAATACCACACGCAAAGCGGAGCTTAACCTCAAGCTATACTCCAAACGCAGTCACTCTAGTCAAAGTATCTCCCACCTCCCTGCAAAACTGATGGACAATAGGAAGTCCTAATGCAAAAATGCCAAGTCTTTTCAGGAAACAACTGAAGACCTGGGTCTATCAACAATCTGATGCTTATGTTATGGCCGCTATTTAGAGCTTCCATCATCCAATCCCATCCACACACAATCTCTCAGCGCCAAGATGCTCCTTCCGGAGCGATAGGCTGCGCTTAATAAATACTCACAAATACAAATACAAATACAAGTCTCTCTCTGACTCTATACCTTTCAAACCTGGGTCCCTAGCTCGATCTGCCATTGGGGTGGCTTGGTGAGCAAAATAACAATGGATTAAACCCGGATCTGTGACTGGGGGTGAATGTTTTGCCATTGTGCAACATTCCGTCCATCATCTTGTGTGTTTTGCCATTGGGTCTACAGCGGCATCTCACTGATGAGGCCCAACAAGGGTGAAACTGCTCTGGTGCGGATTGTAATTTCGTTCAGAGCGAGTTAGTACAGTGCTTAATTTTTAAAAGAATAAATAGGGCCCAAAGTTTTGCTCAGAAGCCCATGGCTGGTGCAATCGAAGGTCAGGGCCGGAATATCAAGAGTGTGTCATCTGGATTCCACCTGATGGTTCTTTAAGCCACCACCAGACACTTTCTGTCTCTTTATCTCACTCTAACCAGTTCCTGCTTTCTCTTTGTCAAAGTTTTCCTTTCTCCGTACTGCGTTTTTCTCTCTCTCTTACTTAGTATCAAAGCCTGAAGAGGAAAACTAAGTGCTGCTCCCCAAAAATGAGTGCTGGTTGGCCCCACCGGCAACCACAAGCTAAAATTAAGCTCTGAGTGGGTCTAGAAGCTCAGGATAGGCGGTTCCAATTGGAGCAGTGCCAAGGCTGAATGGCATATGCCAGGACCATGTCTGTAATGGAGTAGACAACACTGACACCAGGTTTGAAAGCTGTAAGGAGACCGTTAAACTCTGGATGGACAGAAATTGTCTAAAGCGCAACTCTGCGAAGACGAAAGTCCTACTGTTTGGAGCTCATACCTCCTTCTGGACCCCATCCTGTTGGCCACTGGAGTTTGGCCCCCTACCATCTCCCATAAAGAAGGTTCATAACCTGGGAGTCTTGATGGACGATAGACTGTCTTTTTCAGTCCATATTAATTAAGTGACCTCTTCTGCTTATTTTTACTCGGAGGGCCATTAAAAAGATTCTTCCCTTTTTTCCAATTCAACTCCCAAAAACTCTTAGGTCATCGCTGATCATGATAAAACTGGACTATTGCAATGGACTACTCTTCTCTGCCAACCAATGTGTTATAAACAATTTCCAAACCCTACAAAATGCAGCTGCCAGGCTTCTTTTTAAGATCCCTAAACATCATTCAGCTTTCAATGCCATAAGACAATTGCAGTGGCTCCCCATTAAACACAGAATAACTTTCAAAGTACCCTGCATCGCCTATAAAGCACTGCATGGACTAGACCCACTCGTTATTTAACAGAGTATCATATGGTACACTCCAGGTAGAACCTTATGTTCAACCACAGCTAAACTTGTGGTGCCTTCCAGATTCAAGCGGGCAACCTAGGGAGGAAAGAGTGTTGTACAGGGAGCCACAAAAGCCTGGAATGTACTCCCACTGCATATTAAGGAGGCCCCAAATATACTAGTCTTCAGAAAACTGTTAAAGACTAAGGGGCATATTATCAAGGGGGTTTATCTCCGCTTTTTTGGCTTTAAAAGCCAAGAAAGCGGAGATAAAATTATCTCCCTATTACCAAGCTGTCGCTAACACCAGTTAGCGACAGCTAGTAGGAGATAGCGACCATCTTGGGCCCCACTTTGCATGTCAGTGATATTTATCACTAATGAGATGCAAAGTGGGCGTGCCAAGATGTTAGAGACTGAAAACAGTCGCTAACATCGCTATCTCCTATTACCAACCTTTGGAGATATTCGCGCTAAGCAGGAATATCTCCAAAAGCTAACACCTGCCCTGAGCAGTTCTTAGCCATGTTATCCAATGGGAGGTGGATAACATGGCTAAGAGCATTTGCTCGACAATGCATGAATATCGCTGACTTTTCAGCGATATTCATGCATTTCGGCCGTTTTTTATCGCATTTGCGATAAAGCTTGTTAATAGCAAGGTTTATCTGCGATAAAAATCGCCGATGTGCGGCGATAATTTTTGTCTCTAAACAAGTTAGAGACAAAAATTATCGCTAGTTGTTGGTAATATGCCCCTAAGTTATTTAAGTCTCTATAGCTTTTCTTCTTCCGGGTCCACCAGTTACACTGCTAGCTTTAAAGCCAACGCCAAAACGCTTTCAGGTATGTGAGCGCTTTAGAAAACTTTATAACATAACAAAAACAATTCCAGAGCAATTATCAGTTTCTTATTATTTCAAGCAGTTTCAGCCATAATTAATTTGCAGTACCTGGTGTACAGCTCATTATTCATTAGAGAGAGGCAGTCTAAGCAATCCCCTCATAGATAAATTAATTCTGCTATAATAATTCAAAAATGAAAACACACAAACATAAATTGCAGGTTTTTGCAGTGGGACCATTTCTTAAAATGGTTCACTTCAGTATATAGGCAATATAGCTTCAACGAGGTGCTCTGTGGGCAGTGTAAAAAGTGGTTGTGGAATAAGTGAATGTGCGTGAAAAAGAGAGACCATGAACAAGAATCAATTCCAAATTGTTTCAACCTAGTTACATAATAATGTATAAGTGTGTTCCAGCTGGTTAGGTATGTATTTGTTTTGACCAAACAAAGTGACGTAGTACAGGCAATTCTATTTCCGGATTTGGAAGTGATTATCTTTCATTGTATATCTTTTTCAGGCGCATTCAGTTATTGCACAAGCACTTTTTAGCATAGTTTACCTATGAGGGATTGCTTTGAGAGCCTCTCTTTAAGTATTGTAGCCTGAATTAATAGATCCGACAGACCTAAGGTGTTTTTATGTACTGTCTCTAGTCCAGGTTCTTATGAACACAGTGGGGCCCCATTGATTACTGCATACCATTACTCATCTCATCACATTTGTTTTCTTATTGCAGATTTATATACCTCAAACTCGACCCGAAGGTATTGGAGCACTTTACATGAGCACCATTTACATTATACAAGGACGGGTTCATTTTTTTTTGTTAGGCACGGGTAGATTAGGTGATTTGCCCAGAATCACAGGATGTGAAGTCGACCTGAGGCTCGAGCCTTGGTTTCCCAGCTCTAAATAAGTCAGTCTAGCTGTGAGACCACAATATCCTCTCCCCACATGCATCAATAGTAGGAAAAGGGAAAAGAGAAGTGTCCAATGAATTGATTTATACGAGCTTTAGAACAAGTGTTATTATCTCCCAGTTCAGAAGGATACATGTAATCAATATCAGACCAAGATAAGGCTCAGTCATCTGCACCGATAATGAAGCCAGTGACCTTTGGGTTACATACAGAAATCTGCAATGGGCGTATCACCACACTAAGCAATTATATTTTAACATCTATGTTTTTGACCAGCTTCATCAACTCAAAAACAGAGCTCCTATCTTTACCCAAAATCATTTGTATCATTGGAAAAATGGTACACATATAAGAGATGAAGAGGATAACCAAATTAACTACTAGTAAGGGATAAGACGCATGTGCCCTCACGCCGCTCCCAACTCCACACTACCGCCCCACCAACAGCACATCATTTCACAACTAGTAGCTGCTGATAAAACCTGAGGACACATTTTGTACATTGTACTAGTAGTAGCAGGCAACTGGTTTATCTGTGCCCCCCACCCAGGTGCAGTAATCTTTAAATCCCCAGAATCGCAACGTACAAAGAGTACCTTAAGCGCTACTTTGGTTATAATATTTGCATATTTTGCAATATTTTTGGCATGCCTGTTTCAAGCACACATCGAAGAATATGTTGCTTTTTGGAGGTACCATAGTGAGATGTGAAGTGAATTAGCTGGCTCCCTTGAGGGAATACCTAAATAGGTTTAGGAATAAAAGCATATTTCTTCCTTGGTGATTCTGTATCCCCATGGAATTCAAATATGGACATAATACAAACAAGGATCCTTTTCTGCGCAAGTTTATAAATGGAGATATGCAGAGCGATTTTTTGCTGTTCTGCCACACAAAGCTAGTGAATTGAGTGTATTTTGGCTTCTTGAAAATAAAACAGTTTGTTGGGCTGTTTTTTTTGCAGTCTTTTGGAATACTATTAGGAAGCTCTTCTTGTAAATATGACTTACAACTAGTATTTACAAATGGTTTGGGTTAAGTACAGTCTGTGGGCTGTCCTTTGTTTCTGTCCTAAGTGTTGATCTGTGGGTTAAATGTGTGTTTAAATGTCTATGTGGTTTGTGGATTTCACATTAGTGATACTTCTGTAAGTAAATAGCAATTGTGCTCTTTGTGTAAGGATTGCTAGCCTTAAGCGCGCTGTATTATGTGATTCTGAGTGTATGACCCCTTCTGTATATGTCTGGAATGAGCTCAATGTGTGTGTTTGTGTTGTCTTGCTGTCATCAGTCTGTTATGAAAAATGTCATTTAATTAATATTAAATAAAAATTAAATAAAAATCCAGAAATGAACCACATGATTTGCTAAATAACTGCATGTTACTATTGAATTGATAAGAGTGAGCAACTATGCACATGCACAAACTGCTAATGCTTAAAAGATTAAATTAAAATTCATATTTAATAGGAATAAAATAGGCCTAAAAAAACGAAATTGTGTGTTTTTCAATAAATAAACAATTATAAAACATTTTCCTTAGACACATTGTATTAGATATAAACAGGCAAACACATCATCTAAGTAAATTGGATGTTGCTGAACTACACACATTTTAGAACTAGAAATGCCTCAGTTTTGTGTCACAACAGCTGTGTTTCAACTGCTGAGCAGCAGCTGTTGTTTTGATTGTAGGCCACGGAGAGACAGGAATGTTGACTCAGCCAGGATTTTGTCACAACCGAACATGGTGTAAAACTCTGCATTTTAGACTGCGGTTTTAAAAAGGTACAAAAATCAGGTTCATTATTTTGGATAACAGGAAAACGTTTAAAGTAAGGATTTCCTTTTCTAAAGCCTTTTTACATAAGCATATCCGTGGTTCTGATTTTAAATAATGACTGTCCTTTTTAAAAAAGTGGCGCAAAATGTTTCATGTTTCAAGTTAGGCTTCTGTGCTTAGGCTTATGAATGAATGTATCTAAATATGATAGGCAAGAGATGCAGCTTGCTTTTCCTATGTGGAATTATCAAAATGATTGGTTTATTAAAAAATATATATATTTTAAAAAATAAGTGCTTTTAAATTTGTTTTTTAATATTTATAAAGCTTAATACTCATACTGTGACCTTCTAGCATTAAAATTAAATGTAAGTCGTGTTGTACCACATAATGCGGATATTTGCATGTGAAATTTCACTCTGGGCAGGCGTAAAAGCCTCATTTTTATAAGGGTATGAATGATATTTCTGAAGCCCAAATCTCTGGGATTTGTAGAGAACATTCTGAGGATGACTATTATGCAAAGAAATTATAGGATATTCATTTCTAAGTGCCCCAAATATCAAAGTCGAAATTGGGCAAAATTCATTAATTTAAAAACTAAATTCTGCATTCTGAGCAGCTTTTAAAGTGCCTTGGGCTTCAGTAAATGCATACATTTAGGTATAATACAAATAGCTGACTCTATATTGTTAGACAAGTATATTGGACACTGCTTACAATTTAAAATATGTATCAAAAACCAGCAGAAGTTATTAAACTGACAAACAGAGGAATGGGTCAGCTTTTTGTTTTCAGGGTGACTTTGAATAGGGAAAGCTGCATGGAAAATGTGCACACAGAATAGGACAGCTGGGAAAAGTTAAAGGTCAGTTCTATATTTAGAAGCCTAGCAGGGCTACCAGAGCAAGGTCTCGTGACATTTTGGCATCTGAAACTTTTTGAAAGACAAGATGGCAGCGCAGGTAAAGAAGGAGGAGTTGTGCTTATTTTTTGTTGGCAGAAGCAAGTTTTTATGCACTCATATGAATATACCACAATACAATTGTATATGTGAGCTTGGCCATATATACAGCACTAATGCTTTTAGTTTGGTGCTTACTAGGGCTGAGCCAGTGGGATTTAGTTTGAATTCATTCGCCCTCATGTTTTATATTTGCTAAAAGAATTGGGGTTTGGGCATTCATATTCTTTACCTCCTCAAAAGTACTATTTACCTCCTATAACTTTGTTTATGCCTAGTTGCTACAAATAGAGGTTGATAGTGTTGACAGAAGTGAAACCTGTTTCAGGTTTCCTAGTGTCAAAATGGGGGAAGAAGGTTAGCTCCTCTACAAATTAAGGCTAGGTAGAATGTATGTTGCTCTCTCCATTTCTCCATTTGTTTTTGTCTGTCTAAATTGTCTGTGAAATAGCAATGGGACACCTAATTGGCTATTCAGTAATACTGTTTTAAACATTGTTAGCATCAATAAAATGAATAAAAATATATGCTATGTTACTGCCCATCCTGTTTGATGAACTTATGACAGGATCAGTAGTCTAGATTGTTGTTCCCTTATTTTGATCTTTAAGGGGAACTAGATGTGGGTAGTTTTTGTTCTAAAAGTCTTAGGTGATAACACCATTATTATATGTTTTTCCATGCTATATAGTTTAGCAAGAGCATTGATAGTTTTTTTATTAGCTAGTCCTTGTAAATAAACTGACAGTCCTTATTAGAGCTGATGTTGCATAGTTTGGATCATGAAAAGAAGAACGCAGGGAAGATGCCCATGTGATCCTTAGCAAAAAAATGTTTTGAAGGAAATGTTGTTTTATAGATCAGACTCCTGTTAAATTAGCAGTTTTAGATTTTCCTGCTGCTCCTATAACATGAGAGCATGGTCCTAAGCGTACAATGTAGGTGATTTTATTGGGAAGAATCATTTTAGAAGTTTCTGCAGTCCTGTACAAGTAATGTAAAGTTTATGAGCAAAAGTGTAGAACATTTCCTTTTTTAGGGTTTTCAGATTAGTACACAGGAATACACCAATGTAAGGATTTAGAGTGTGTCTGTGTTATTTTTCTCTTTTTCCTCTGAGTTTAGTAAATTAATACAGACTTCCTTGGCTGCTTGGGATTGGGTGATGTATTACTCTTGTCAGTTCACCAAAGAATTCTTTTATACTTGCCAACAGGTCCAGGCTGTTGTTTTTTTTACTCTCTCATAGATGGATGAAAGTGGTTCTTGGGTGCCTTGCTAATATATGGGGCGTCTCAAGACTAGGAAGTATTCTGACACTATCCTCTCTGTTGATAGACTGTTTCTGTGCATTGTCTAAAGACATTTTGTTCTGTCCACCAATAGATATTTGCTGCTTTACAACCATTGCCAGAGGGCCCGGACATCAGATTCAGCCTGGGGAGTCAGAGTCACCACCAGTCCAGCTTGAAGCCAAAGTGAAGGTAACCAGCACAGGCATTGCTGGCAACTAGGACCTCCGTGAAGGCGGAAGCCCTGAAATTAATTGTATACCCCTGCCACTGTCTTGGGCGAAAGACGGGGTCACAAATCAGAAAGGAGAAATCGTGGATCACGCCCAACTGAGAGTCACATACCGACCAGAATGGCGAGGAGACTTTGCTTGAGGTGACCCCTTTTGAAACAAGGGCTGCTACAGAGATCCTAGCATCAGGCCTCTGAATCCTGATCCTAAAGTGAATGCAAGTTTGCTCCTTTGTTTGTTGGTCAAGAGTTACCTGAGCACACTGGATGCAATTTGTGGCCCCAACGAATGAGCAGTGCGGCAGCAGAGCAATACAGGAGTTAGGGAAGGACTTGAGTTCAGGGTACAGGTGCTGTGTCTCTGGTGCCTGTTAGATTGAAGTGAAGAAAACTGGTGCACTGCCTGAGTCACTGGACAGGATCGCTAAGAGCATTTGCCTGGTGGGTGACGGCCATATCCTGAAAGAAGAGACTCTTTTCCCTTGAAGCTGGGCTGTGATTCATGAGTTGCGAGTTGTGCAGCTCTACCGTGGAAACAACAGGAGCCTGCCTGTGAGGCTCAAACGGACACAGAGAGAAGACTCCCCTCTGGCTTGGTTGTACAGCGGCTTTAATTTCCACAAGGACTTCTTCTTTTTCTTGTTAATAATGTACCCCTTTAGTCGTCCCATTTTTGAGGAGGAGCAGCCCTTTGCAGCTCTTCGTTCTAATTATTATGGCCCTGTGTGGTCCTCCTGGTCCCAGATATGATTGTTGTTCTAGCCATCATAAAAGGAAAATGGACAAGTAGCCCTGAAAATGTTTACTAAATGGTTTTAGGATTTGCTTTTGCTTAGGACTAAAAAAATGATAATTCTGTTTGTAATAATGGTCATTACTCTCTCTCCTACTGTCTGTATGTTAATTATGACCTAATGCTTTGTTCCCTTTGTATTTGTCCTTATACTTTATATATACCCACTTAATGAAATGTTTAGAATGGAAAATGCCCACCTAGCAATGAATTAGGATATTGATAAATTTATGAAAATTAATGTGCAAATATTTTCTATGTTCCTACTGGATCATAGGAATGTCTTTAGCTGATGCTAAAAGGACTATCTGTTAAATATTGCAGGGATTTGTTAGCATGAGCTGAAAGCCATTTTGTAATTCTGGCAGCCATCTTGTTTGTCTGCCACGTGCTCGCCATGTGCTCTGTCCTCCCTCAGTGTTGACTGCTCTTGTAATCTGCCTAGAAACAAACTATATTTAACATCTTCCACCTTCGCACATGCTCAGAAGGGCCTAGCTAGTAGAATGCACCTGCTTCTCTAGTATAACTGTCAGGCTATTTTTGCTGCTGTTTGGAGAAGTAACTCTCCTCTCACTTTGTTGAGCAAGCAGATCTTGCATGCCCATCTTAGGCATTTTGCATGCTTACATGAGCCAGGACTGCCCCTTGGTCTTATGCTGACTATGTAAACCTAAGCATATATAAGGCCCTTGTTTTCTGTACTCCTTAGACTGCCTCATTTAGTAGCTAAGGCTTCTGTGTGACGTAGTCTCCCTCATCTGAGGTGAATAAATGCATTCTTTTTATATTTCAGCTTCTGAGCCAATTTCTTCTTTGTTGGTTTAAAAGGATCAAGTATCAGTGGGACTCCTGAGAAGGTTTCTATTTTCTACACCCACCTCAAGGTAACTTAATAAAGTATGTCACACCCCCTACACCCATCTCCACAACCACCACCACCCTTCTCCTACCATTTTGGATACATTCCTGATTTGTAAAAATTTGCTCTGTTTGAAAGGAGGAGACATCACGCACCCTGTTCTTCACCTCGCGCTCTACTTTCTGTAAGGGACGTAACGTAAGTTACGTAACTCGCAGGATCGGATGTTTGGAGTGCTGAGTGGTTGCTGGCTGCGTGCCGGCCTCTGAGGCGGCCCCTGGAGTGTGGGGGCCCCCCCCGCACTGCAGGGGCCTGTGTTACACCCCTGCGTGGGAGGTGGATGTTCCAGACTTCACAGATGAGGACTGGACAGCGGCTCTGGCTAGCCCCTGTAGTGCCACTATCAGAATACCACCTAATCCAGTTCAAGTATGTGCATAGAGCATATAATATGAGGTCTCACCTTTGGCGTATGGGTATTATCCCACCCCCTACCTGCCTCAGATGTGGGAAAGAGGACAGGACCTTTCTACACACAGTATAGAACTGTAGGGCACTTGAGCCCTTCTGGTATAAGGTATCCTCTTGCTTAGAACTGGTCCTATCTTGGCATCTCGTCCTGGATCCCAAATTGTTCCTATTCACAGTACAGATGAGATTGGAGGAAACAGATACAAGCAGAACATCCTATTCCTGGGACTTACACTGTCGAAGCGGTACTCTGCCAGACATTGGAAGGGGACCTCTCCACCATGGTTGGAGACGTGCCATGGACAGGTGCATGGGGACGGAAATGCAGTGTTCAAGGCGTGACGCTGCCCACAGAAACATAAAAAGATATGCTCTTGTTGGGCAAGCTCCAGGGGTATAAACCTGACCCCCCACACAATCGATAGACATGGAACAGGAAATACACTCATTTGGCCACAGAAACGTCCATGACTAGCAGACTCCACCATCCGACTAAACTTGACAGACATTCTTTGTTGGGGGGAGAGAGGTGCATTGCCTGTACCAGGGTTGTCTAATCAGTTCTTCTTCATTTTTCATTTATCGGTACCATTCTGTAACACATTCCAATCTTACGTGTGTAATTGGCCATCCGGCCCTGATGTACACCAAACAATCAATACAAAAAAAAAAACTTACAAAAGTAGTTTTACTGGTAGATCCAAATATAAATCATAATCCTGGTTTTTAGAAGGAAAGAAATTTGAGGTAGCAGAAACATATAAATACCTGGGATTCAATGTTGAACACCAAATGAATTATAAACAGCACTTAGCAGTCATGAAGGTAAAAGCCCAATCGTTAACCTATGGTTTTAAGCTTTAAAAAAAGAAATTGAATTGCCGACACTCAGCCATTTGCTATCCTTATGCATGCCCAGTTAATGGCAACTGTGAAGTATGGCACGGAAATGATGAGGGGCCGTAAAGCACTCACCTTAAATTAAATCCAAACAAGAGTGTACAAATCTGTGTTCAACATCTCAAAATCAGCCTCTGATTAACCAAACATTCCAAAGCAAAAATGCATTTATTAAATTATGCTGGATGCTGCGTGCATCTGAAAGAGGCGACATCCACAATCTGTGCTGGCAGGAAATTGATGAGCAAAAACAGATCAACAAAAAAGGTTCCTGGGGATTCTATTTAAACCAGGAAATTGAGGAATTAGGTGTACAAGACGTTTGGAATGTGAGCATAAGGAGAGCAGCTTTTTCTAAAACAATTACAGCTATAACCAAAAATCTGTCTCAAATAATAGACAAGAACACCTTTACACGAAGACGACATGCCTGGACCGTGCCAATTCATATAAAAAAGGACAGCCTCAGGAATACCTTGCAGCTCACTTATCACTGATCATAAAACAGCAGTTTATGCAATTCTGTTTCGGCATGTGGGAAACCAAAGACCTCATTACTAACTGGAAATATCAGTTTTAAAACCAAGAATTGTGATTGTGCAAATATAAGCAAGAATCTTTAACAGACATTCTCTGCAAGTGCCCAAAGTTTAGAACAGAAAGGAAAAAACTATTTTATAAAATTGAAAATCTGCACCTGCAGGTAAGCACTAGCTACCTGGTTAGGAGGCTCTCTAATTCCCCTCGTTTGCAGGGGGAGGTAACCTTTTAAAAACTGAACCTAAAAGAAATAGACCAGACAAAGGCCTAACAACACAAAACATACACAAGGGTACCCGATCTGGTCGGATGTATCATACAAGGAACCAGTGACTACACCAAGGTCAATCTTTTTTTTTGCAACTTGTTTTTTAGGTCTCGACTAGCATAGGCTGTGCACATGCGCAGTCTCGCTGGCGAGATTTAATGACTCTGAGTAGCGAGGGTAAACCCCGCCCCTCTTCTCCATTGGCTGGCTTCCTAAACGGCGGCCAGCTATTGGAGAATAGGTCTTAGTTACGTCATTCTCTCACTCTAAGCCCCGTCTTTTTCGGATTGGGGGGTGTGTTTTTTAGGTTTGTTCTACCCTCTTCTCCATTGGCTGGAATGGTAAACAACAAGTCAAAAACACGCCCGTTGTTACATTTCAGCCAATGGAGAAGAGTGGGGAAAGAAAAACACGCCCCCCAGTCTGAAAAGGACGGGGTTTACAGACGCAGCCTGGCTCGAGGCAGGTCACTCAGGGAAGAAGTGTCGGCGGAGGGAGGAATTCACCCTCAGGCCACTACAGTGGGCTGCTCCCGCGTTCCTCCCAACGCTCGTGTGCCATAGGATCATTTTCCCTTCATGCCCCAGAGCCCGTTGCATCCTTGCTCCACTGCTGCGCCCAAGTGTGGGCGCATGGCGGCTTCAGATCCTTCGTTGCGACAAGAGCCCTCGATTGAAGGCGCTGGGTGGCCTGAGGCCACCAGCCCCCGGAGTGAGAGGAACAAGCGCCGCAGCCGCACGATCCTCAGCAGGGCCCGGCGGCCTCCCATTCTCACCGCACTCCCCCAGCCCCCTCCCTCGCTCTGAAACCTGTGAGTCGGAGGCACCGCTTCTTCTCACAGACACCGAGGGGTGGAGCCAGGCGGGGGAGAAGGGGAGACGGGGAGACGGGGAGCTAAGAGCGCCGAGCCGGGCAGAGAGGACGAGTCTGCAGCGCGAGCATTATTTTGTTTGCAGAGGGAAGGGAAGTAAGGGCACTGACTTAGCAAGGATTCTATTGGCCACGGTGCAGCCAAATGCAGCCTATTAAGGAGGTAGTAAAAATACAGCAATGATCGCGGTGCAGTGAGCACCGGTGCCACTGCACTCGCTTCACCAATGGTAGTGCACATCTGTCGTAAGTGACGATTGAGTTGCTTGACCTGAAGGGTACAAGACTGGCAGGAATGCACGGGAGAGGGTTCGTATACCGCTAACTTAACACGCGTGTTAGTGTGTAGGGGGGAGTCGGCTTCAGGAAGGCACTAACCTAGCGCCTACGGGTGTGTACATTCGGGCTTTTGTTTGAGTTTCTCCAGTTGCTGTTGGTGATGGCATTCGGGTGTCCGGAAGTCAAACTCGGGGCTGTTGGGGGAGGATCGATGTATAAGGGGGAGGGGCTTGCAGTAATGAGACAGTGTGCAATGATGTGGGGTCGCTCCAATGAACAGACGACGAGCGGAAGCCATTGTAGTAATGAGATTGTGAACCGCGTACTGGAGGGGTGAGCTGTGCCGGGTGTACGTGTGGCACCGGTTGATGTCTGCCTTTGAAACTTCGACCTTGGACTGTGGCCGGAGGGGCAAGTACCCCCAACAACCTCGGTCATGTTGGCATCATGTCCGCTTGGGTGCCAGCCGGATCAGGCTGTGTTACGGATAGCTCGCTGTGCATCCTTGCATGGGCTTGGGGAGAGCGCTCTGGGGCATTTATCTAACTTTGTATAGGTTGAAGTTGTTGGCGCAAGAGTTTGGTAAAGAAGTCTTAACTTCATACATATATCGATATTGACGTCTTTTATTATTAAAGTGCCTAGAAACGTTGTAGCATGAATTTAAAACACTCCTCTGCAGTGTCACGACCTCACGGCGTATCTAGTTCCGCTACAGGTCTCGCGCTGGTCTGTCCGCTTATGTTGATGCACGTTCCGATCCCAAAGGGTCCACACCTCTAGGCACACACCCACACCTTCCTCGGAGACCTCGACGGTGTTTGTGCCTGAGCCGCCTCTGCTCTAAATCCCGGTAATATGCGGTAGCCAACCAGCTTCGGCTATGGGCTCAGGGAGTCCGGGGGGCGGGGTGTCGCAGGCGCCGCTTTGGTCTGTGGTGGGTGAACGCTGGTCATGTCTGGACCACTGAGTGGCGAGCGCCCACCCGCCCCTTGTTCGTGCCTGCGCCGCTGCGCCTCTGTGCCTCAGCGGCAGATCAAAGACTGATCTGGTGGTGGGTGAGAGGGATGCTGGAGGGGCCCTTTGAAGTTAGATGGAGAGTGAAACTACCCCTGAGGCATAGCCCGCCACATTCAATACTTGTTTTTTTTTTTGGGTGGGTGGAGAGGGGGCCCTGTACAACAATAAAGTCCGTGGGGAAGAGGGGAAGATGCTGGGGGGAGGGGGCGGGGTCGCCACGTCACCGGCCTAGTGGGTTCCCAGGGAGCGGCTGGCGGGCTTAGCACTGATCATTTCCCATTAAGCCTTGTGAAATTTCAGTGTTCGTGAAATGATATTTCCCTCTGGTGCTAGCACCTAAAACATTGCATGCCTTCGATCAGTTTCTGAGTACACTATCTTCATCCACTTCCATTCCTGTTTACTGTGCCCGTCGCCTGAGGCTTCGTTGCAGAGTCCAAAAAGATAATCCGTCCAAGGGTATAGTGAGTGTTCCCATTCTAGGTATAGCCTCATTAGATCACCTAATACCCGTTAAAAAATTATGGTAAACCATTGTTCCCGAAAACCCATACTTACCTCGTTACGTCACCAACACAATGGAGGTAGGCCTGCTCTCCCCGTGACAGCACGGAGCTCCCGAGTTTCGCTTTCTCTCCCCCACCCCCTCCGGACAAAACTGGCAACGCGGCTGAGCGTGTTCAGTGTCTGAATTAGACTTGATTGTGACCTGGCTAGGCCAGTTTCAATCATGATATGTGTAACCGAAATTTGATGTGTGTGTGGCTGTGTGTGTGTGTGTGTGTGTGTGTGTGTGGCTGTGTGTGTGTGTGTGTGGCCCTGTGTGTGTGTGGCTCTGTGTGTGTGTGTGTGGCTCTGTGTGTGTGTGGCTCTGTGTGTGTGGCTCTGTGTGTGTATGTGTGGCTCTGTGTGTGTGTGTGGCTCTGTGTGTGTGTGGCTCTGTGTGTGTGTTTCTCTGCGTGTGTGTGGCTCTGTGTGTGTGTGGCTCTGTGTGTGTGTGTGTGTGTGTGTGTGTGGCTCTGTGTGTGGCTGTGTGTGTGTGTGTGGCTCTGTGTGTATGTGTGTGTGGCTGTGTGTGTGGCTATGTGTGTGTGTCTCTGTGTGTGTGTGGCTCTGTGTGTGGCTCTGTGTGTGTGGCTCTGTGTGTGTGGGGGGGCTCTGTGTGTGTGTGGCTCTGTGTGTGTGTTTGTGTGGGGCTCTGTGTGTGTGGGTGTGGGGCTGTGTGTGTGGAGCACTGTGTGTGTGTGTGTGGCTCTCTGTGTCGGTGCAAATGCAATAGGTCTCGCATTTGCGAGAGATTAAGCTATTGGCATTGTACATGACAATGCCATTTATTTATGTTTTAAAAACAAAAACATATACAAAAATAATGTCATGAGCAATGCCAATAGCTCTAACATTAACAGAGATGAGACCATTGCATTGTAAATGTTTGTTATTGATAGCACTGCATCAGATGATAACACTGATATTCGTCATGTCCACACTTTTAAATTATAGTAGTCCTCTGTTTTGTTTCTTTGTTTCCGGTCAATTGACTACATGACTTTACATCATCATTGCCACTCTGAGAATAGGTTACTGTATACTGCAGTATGCGCTAAATCAGAATAATAACCACAACCACAACCATAAACTGAAAAGGTGAAAACAGCATTATAAAGGGAGAGTACCCCCCGGCAGCTATCGGCAATTGTCGCAACTCTTTTAGTGGGCGACTGGACAATTAGCAAGAAACTGGAATAGGGTATGTGTGAGAGGATTATTAGACTAGTTCTGCATT
Source organism: Lissotriton vulgaris (assembly GCF_964263255.1). Taxonomy (NCBI): domain Eukaryota; kingdom Metazoa; phylum Chordata; class Amphibia; order Caudata; family Salamandridae; genus Lissotriton; species Lissotriton vulgaris. The sequence goes on from NC_141687.1 coordinate 400,157,842, forward strand.
AGGTAAGTGGGAATTCCGGGTGGATGGTGTGATGGGTGCAGTATCATTGTCGCTTTGTGCTGTTGACACAGTCACTTCTGTTAACATTTGTTCCCAGTCTAGCAAATCTCCCACAGCATTCTCATCCACTCTCACCGCCCTAAGGCAACATTCCTCCACCACTCCCCACTCTCTCATGTCATGCTTCCACTTACCCCATATGGGGTGGGGGGGCGAATCCAATGAATCGTTATTCGTCTCTTCGCCAGAATCAGACCCAGCATAGCAAACTTATGTCTCATCCGTGTCCCCTTCTTTGTTGTTGGGAGTACTCCCAATATGCAGTGTTTTATGAATGATTTGATTTGCACTGCGGTAGATGTGCGAAAAGAGTTTACCACCCGGTTTCAATACGTTCATAGGCGCATGCAGGTCCAGGTCATATGTAGGAAAATGGCATGGTCTCTGCCACTCCGGGGACAGGAGGGAGTCAGACCTGGGGTAAACCATTCCCAGCGTTGTGTGGTTAGATATTCACAATGTAAAAAATTGAATTGAGTGAGCTTGAACCTCGCATTACTTGGTGCTTCAACCACCTGCGCTAGTGCCCTCTTCCGCTCACCATCGGTCAATGAGATGGGTAAGTCCTCCACCCACTTTCCCCTAATTGCCACAAAATTAGTCCCTCTGTCTTCCTTCAGCACTATGTATATGCGTGAGATGAAACCCCTACTTGAGCCCGTGTCCAGCAGCGTCATCAGCATACATGACTCGCACTGCTCCTCTGGAAACGTGGTCCACATCTCATGAACCGTACGCGATATCTTTGGGTATTGCAAAAAATGCCCTGCTGTTACCCGGAACCAAGTCTGTGCCTCATCGAAGGTTAGAAAGGCTCCATTCTGGTAGAAATCCACTGTTGTTTCACATCCTCCCTCATACCATTTTGAAATGCCATACGTCTTGTATGTTCTGAAATCCTCATAACCATCACAGTGGTAGTCAACGAGCATACGGAGCCCTGCGAAGAACAAACACAACTGCCTGTTTTCAGGCCTCGGTCACCTGTCGAACTATATAAGGAGAATCTTTCGGAACCCCCTGAGCCCATCGTAAGGAACTGCTGTAGTTGCGTTCTGTCGTTCCAGCAACCTAATACGTCAGTCTTTGCCATGCGTTCCCCCATGCACCACTGTGCTGCGTATTGCTATAATCCTGCTGTATAATATAATCTGAGGTCAGGCAGTCCCAAGCCCCCCATGTCCATATCCAGCTTAAGCATCTCTAGTTTAGCTCTACTTTGTCTCCCACCCACACTAGTGAGATCAGGAGGCCATTCAATATGTCAAACGTGGACTATGGAATTTTACAAAAAGAATTCTGTAGAACATAGAGACAGCGGGAAAGGAGCACCATCTTTGAGAGTGCCACCCTCCCCATAAACAACAGTGGTAATCGGTTCCAAAAGTTTATCGATGCCTGCAATCCTGTGAAGACTCTTCCCATATTGAGTTCAAACTGGCTCTCCAGCCGATGGGCCACCTGGATACTGAGATATCAAAAATGGTCACATTTCCAATCCAGACCTACTTCAGGAAGACTCGGAGGGGGAGAGGACCGCACCAGAGCGCAGGTAGTATTATCCAGGCTACAGGGATTGTCTCTTCTGGTTCTGTAACATAGAGAAGCTTATCATCTACATACATGGAGACCACATGCGTATGGCCATCCACCACTATGACCCATGGTTCCCTGTCTCTCCGCAGTCTCACCACCAGGGGTTCCATCGCCAATGTGAAGAGTAGCGGGGATAGTGGGCATCCCTGCGGCATACCTCTCTCTATCTGTATAGTCTCTTTGAATTCCTGCAAGGTATTCAATAGGCGCAGGAGTAGGACATCTGCACGTGCCTGATACAATTCAACAGGAAGTCCATCCAGGCCCATTGTTTTGCAATGAGCCATACCCCGCAGTGCTTCCTGCAATTCCTTTAATTGGAGCGCTGCCTGCAGCTCCTCCCTCTGCTCGTCCATGAGCCGCGGGAGTGGGATATACTGAAGGTAGTCCTCCTCTCTCATCTTCTCACTCCAGAGGCTTCATGATAAATACTGGCTAAGTGATTAAATAGCACCATTGACACTGGCCTGCGTATTGACCATGAATCCCTCAGGGACGCACAATCTTATTATCATCGTGGGAGAGCACTCTTGCTTTAACAGCCATGCCAGCAGTCTTCCCAATCTATGGCCCTCCCTGTGCAATAATTGCCAATATTTCCTGTGGACTGAGCAGTCCAGTCTATCCCAGACCTCCCCAATTCTACGCTGCACCTGAAGGAGGAGATCCGGGGGTCGCCCGTCACTCAGTTCTCGCACTGAAGCATGGTCAGCTTATGTTCTGCCTCTGTAGGTTGCAGCTCCAATCGTCTTCTGGTACCCACCACTCGAGACAGACAGTCCCCTCTAGTGACTACTTTGAATGCATCCCATTCTGTACTCCTAGTATCAGTGGTTGACCCGTTCATTGCAAAGTAGCCTTCTATAGATTCCCTAAGCTCTGCTCTGAACAACGAGTCACATAGTGTGGCCGGGTGCAATCGCCACACTGGGACTTTTGGCCTGCTCCTCTCCGGTCCCCATTCTTGCAAAACAGGGGCATGATCCAACAGAAAATGGCCCAGCACCGCTGTCCTTCCCACGGTACCACACATCTCTCGGGCGAGCAGAAACTGATCAAGTCTGCTATATACCTCACGGAATGGCGTGTAGCAAGTATACTGTCATTCACCCGGGTGTGTTTCTCACCACACCTCTACACAATGAAGTCTGTCCATCACATCCCTCATTTTCGGTTTGGTGTGGTGTTTTGGTGGATGCCTGTCAAGTGAACCATCCATCACACAGTTAAAATCGCCCGCACATATTAATGGCATCCCAATAAATGGGAGAAGCAAACTCTCCCTTCCGGTAAAACAATTGACCATCATTTGTATTTGGGGCGTAAATATTCACCAGACACACCTCTACCCTATGCACTATTAAAATATCTTCCTTCCACATCCGCCTCATATCTGCGCTGTTTGAACTGGACCTGTGGGGCTATACATATGGCCACTCCATAATTGGAGAAACTGGATGCAATCAGCTGACCTCTCCATTTCTTATGTAGCTTCTGCACCCCAGCGTTTAGGAGGTGTGTCTCCTGCAGCTTGGCCACATGAGCACCATGTCGCCTCAGATATGTTGTATTCTGTAACGCTCTCACATTCCATGTTATGATTATATGCTTGCCCATGTCCACCAATAAGTGCCAGCCTTAACTAAAATATATATAGTCCATTTTTTGTCGCTGTCACTGCAAGAGGAGCCCTTACCCTGATCATTCTGAACTCCCCACCCCCGGGTAAACACTGTGTTAAACAAGCGTGCATCCTTATATAGTCTCCAAACCTGGTTCCCACCTCCCTCCCGTTGAACATCAGCAACAAGTAAACAGCGATTATCTTAGCGTGAGAACACATAACAAAAACAATGATACACATGTGTTCCTCATGCAGCCCCTGTCACTCAATTTGCCCACAATCGCTACACTTGCGATCCTCCAATGTGTGTCAAGTGTCAAGCCAGAGATAGCGCTCCTCCCAGACACAAACCATCAACTAAGCCCACTGTTGGACCTGGGGTTACCAGTCCACATAGGGTAGCCTGGCACAGAGTAGGAAGGTCTATTCTCAAAGGCAAATTCGTGTTATGCTTGCGTCACATCCCTCACAGTAACCCAGCGCCCATCCACAGAAAAATGACACTACACCAGTTTAGAAAAATACGTATGACTTTTATAAAAGATCTTTGTTATCTTGTTCCGTTAGTCATAGTTTGGTTACACACATTAGGCACCTCCCCCATCAATTTCCTGCACCAAAAAAGATACAGCAATACATCGTTCCCTAGACTCAGTGGATTCAACAATTACACTTATTACTTCAAATTGTAGACAGTTTCTTGGTCGTTTAGGGAAGGTTCAATAGGAAAAACATTTTACATTAAATCTGGTTAGCAAAATCATGCATTAGAACAGTTTGGAGACCACTTTTTATACTTGTTTAGTTAAATTGCATTAGGGGGTTGCTCAGCAGGTGCCAGAGTCATTACTTCCTGTTAAGATAGGAGCAGGCAGGAATTTCAGTCAGTATCATATATTGGTTTAGATGTCTCACCATGCACTGGCCCCCTGTCTTACTTTACTGACCAGCGATAGCTCTAGGTCTGGTAGATCTTCGGTTTCAGATTAATTTTCTTGCCAGATCGGGCTCCCCTCGCCAGCACAACAGTTTTAATAGGGTTCATATGGGTGACTAACCACTAGGACCTGTGGCGTCGGCTTCCGATTTCAAGTTCCTCACCAGCCCCCAGATCCCTGCTTACTTGTGGCCAAGGGCACCAATGTTCCGGTTCAGCCGTCTCTGGCAGCTGAAAAAGATCAGACCCCACCGTCAGCTCTTTCTGTTCAGCGTTGTCTCCCTCGCAGGCCAGGCCGCTTTACCTCATAGCCTGCACTGAGGGGAGGACGCAATTGCTGAGCGGTGCCGCTGGAATCACCTCGTTGTGGCTCCTCACCAGAACGCTTTCGTCGTTTCCTTGTCAGGCCGCGCAACTGGACCTGCGCGGGGGAACAGAGTCTTCAGTGCGGTGCCGCCCCTTTCCTCAGGCAGCCGGCAGGCCCTCTACCGGACCCACTTGCGAGCGGCTGATTCCCCGATGCCAATCCGCCCCCTTTCATTTATGATTAACCCTCTACGGGGCCTGCGTGGGGGAACAGTGTCCCCACAGTTTCTCTCCGCCGTCTACTCCACCTTCGCCTCAGAGCGGGCAGTGGCTCCCAGGGCACCTCCGTCGCCGGCTCTTTCCTCCCCCTTCCTTAGTTGGGAGCCTCAGCAACCTCCTGGGTTACGGCCAGAATCGAGGCCGTGAGACAGGCGGTCCTCACCACAGCATCAATCGATATGTCTCTGGGGGGGGAAGACAACCTCCCGGCAGCGCTTCACGGCACAGGTGAGAGGGGACAGGTGGCACAAGAGTAGGTTGGTTATGGGATGGGGAAGGGTGTAAAGTTCCCTCAGTCCTGTCCCTACCCTCCTGTAATTTTTTAGAGTTCTTGGGCAGTTTCCTTCCACCGGATAGCGGGGCAGAACTTTCCACTCAGCTCAACCCCCCAGCAGTCTCACAGTTTCATCCCAGTGCCAGGGGTCAGTTCCTCTTGACTCGTGAGGACCCTATGACCAGGGACATCAGGGGTGTAATTAAGCAGGGCCAAGTCTCCGGGTAGGGGGGCGGTGACAGCAGTAAGGAAGCAACCCTTGAAAAGAAGTCAACCCTCTGAGTGTCCTAACCCCGCCCTGGTTCTGTCCTTATATACCCCTAGGCCCAGGTCACTAGAATGGGCCAGAAGGTTCTAAATCCCTCTCACTAGTCTATGGGCCAGTCCCTGAGGTAAAAATTTGGCAGTTACAAGCCTCCATTTTGTGTCTCTCTACTCGTCCATTTTAAAGGAGCACCTGTGCCTCAGGTTGTTGTAGGGATAAGGAGGCACCCAAAACCCTAAAGACAACACCAAAAACTTTAGTGGACACAAAAATAAAAGAAGGTTAGGAGGCAAAAAAAGGGCCAAAATACATAAATAAATAGGAGGGACCACCCAAAGGGCTGACACGCGTCCCCCCCAGCTGAAAGTGGGGAGAGCTACCCAACCCTTTGGGAGTTCTCATCACTAAGGCGGAAATACCTAGAGAGACCGTCTGCATTGGTGTGGTCCACTCCAGGCCGATGTTCCACCCGGAAGTCCATTCCCTGCAGGGAGATGGACCATCTCAACAACTTGGGATTCTCTCCCTTCATTTGCATCAGCCAACGAAGGGGCCGGTGGTCAGTCTGTACAAGGAAGTGCGAGCCAAACAGGTATGGCCGCAGCTTCTTCAGAACCCATACCACCGCAAAGGCTTCCCGCTCAATCGCACTCCACCTCTGTTCCCGGGTAAGCAGACTCCTGGAGAAGAAGACAACAGGTTGGTCCAGACCCTCTTCATTGAGTTGGGATAACACTGCCCCAATGCCATGCTCTGATGCGTCCATTTGGACAATGAATTCCTTAGAAAAATCAGGGGCCCTTAGGACTGGAGCTGCGCACATTGCTTGCTTCAAGGTGTCAAAGGCTCGTTGACAGGCCTCTGTCCAGACTACCCATCGGGGTTGTTTCTTGGATGTGAGTTCAGTTAGAGGTGCCACAATTGTGCCGTACCTCTTCACAAAGTGACTGTAGTATCCTGTGAGGCCCAGGAAAGCTCGGACCTCGGCTCCCAGGCCATGATAGCTTTAATCTTAGCCTGGAGGGGCTGCACCGTTCCCCTCCCCACCAAGTGGCCTAGGTACACCACCGACCCATGCCCAATCTGGCATTTGCTGGCCTTGATTATCAAGCCAGCCTGTTTCAGGGCTTGGAGAACAGCCTCTAAGTGACACGAGTGGTCCTCCCAGCTGTTGCTGAAGACGGCAATGTCGTCTAGATAAGCAGCAGAGAAGGCCTCCATCCCGGAGAGGACCTTGTTCACCAGCCGCTGAAAAGTGGTAGGAGCGTTCTTGAGCCCAAAGGGCATCATACTGAACTGGTAGTGGCCCTCAGGCATGGAGTAGGCTGACCTTTCCTTTGCTCCATCTGTAAGGGAGATCTGCCAGTATCCCGAGTGAGCTGGGTATGCTCAGACGTGAGTCCCAGGCTCTCCACATCACTGGAGTCAAGCTATCCAGGCTGAAGAAGGCTGATAGCCAGAAACCGGTCCTTGGATGCTTGATTCCGGTCTAGGAAAGACATGGCTTGGTAGTTCGGGCTGGACTGTTCCCATCAGGCACAGGGTCAAGGCTGATTTGCATATAGCCATTGTCTGACCTAGGGTGGTGTGGAGTGCAAAAAACGATGGATTTAGGCCCAGATCTTTGTACTGGGGTGAATGTAAGACATTGTTCTGCATTCTGTCCATCAACTGTGCTTTTTGCAATTTTCACCCCGAGTGGGCTGGGTATGCTCAGACGTGAGTCCCAGGCTCTCCACATCACTGGAGTCAAGCTATCCAGGCTGAAGAAGGCTGATAGCCAGAAACCGGTCCTTGGATGCTTGATTCCGGTCTAGGAAAGACATGGCTTGGTAGTTCGGGCTGGACTGTTCCCATGAGGCACAGTGTCAAGGCTGATTTGCATATAGCCATGGTCTGACCTACGGTGGTGTGGAGTGCAAAAAAACATTGTATTTAGGCCCAGATCTTTGTACTGGGGTGAATGTAAGACATTGTTCTGCATTCTGTCCATCAACTGTGCTTTTTGCAATTTTCACCCCGAGTGGGCTGGGTATGCTCAGACGTGAGTCTCAGGCTCTCCACATCACTGGAGTCAAGCTATCCAGGCTGAAGAAGGCTGATAGCCAGAAACCGGTCCTTGGATGCTTGATTCCGGTCTAGGAAAGACCTGGCTTGGTAGTTCGGGCTGGACTGTTCCCATGAGGCACAGGGTCAAGGCTGATTTGCATATAGCCATTGTCTGACCTAGGTTGGTGTGGAGTGCAAAAAAACGATGGATTTAGGCCCAGATCTTTGTACTTGGGTGAATGTAAGACATTGTTCTGCATTCTGTCCATCAACTGTGTTTTTTGCAATTTTCACCCCGAGTGGGCTGGGTATGCTCAGAAGTGAGTCCCAGGCACTCCACATCACTGGAGTCAAGCTATCCAGGCTGAAGAAGGCTGATAGCCAGAAACCGGTCCTTGGATGCTTGATTCCGGTCTAGGAAAGACATGGCTTGGTAGTTCGGGCTGGACTGTTCCCATGAGGCACAGGGTGAAGGCTGATTTGCATATAGCCATTGCCTGACCTAGGGTGGTGTGGAGAGCAAAAAAACGATGGATTTGGGCCCATATCTTTGTACTGGGGTGAATGTAAGACATTGTTCTACATTCTGTCCATCAACTGTGTTTTTTGCAGTCTCCTGTGTCCACATCATGGGTACACAGGTGGGTCCTTCCTGGGATAAGGGAGAACAGCGAGGAATATTGCTCCAGGACTTGGCGGCAGTCCCTCCGCTGTTCAGGAGTTAAGGATGGTGAGAGAATCACTCCCTCCACGGACCCATCCTTTTCTTGAGACGAAAATAGATCAGGGGGAGACTCACTTTCCTCTTCCTCTGCTCCATCAGAGACCATCATCAAGATGGCCTTGGGCCTCTCATGGTGGGGTTTGAGGCGGTTGGCATGGAGAGCCAATGGCGCTGCCTGGGGGTCTTAAGGTCCACTAAATAAGTGGCCTTGCCCTTCTTTTCAATCACCTCAAATGGGCCTGTCCAACGATCCTGGAGGGCACTAAGCTCTCCAGACTCCATCACCCACACTTTCTGGCCAGGCTCCAACTCCACAGGGTGAGCATTGTGGTCATACCACTCTTTCATCACTGCCTGGTAGGCTTCCAAGTTGTCAGAAGCATGCTTCCACAACTTAGCCATTTGGCTCCGTAAGGCCAGCATGTAGCTCACTATATCCTGGGGAAGCTTCCTGGGAGTCTTTTCCCATCCGTCTCTCACCAGGCTGAGAGGTTCACGAACAGGGTGCTCATACAGAAGTTCGAAGGGGCTGAAGCCCACTCCTTTCTGTGGCACTTCCCTCTATGAGAACAACAAACAGGGTAGGAGGAGGTCCCATTTCCTCCGCAGGCTCTCAGGCAGACTTCTGATCATGCCCTTCAATGTTTTATTGAACCTTTCCACCAGACCATTGGTCTGGGGGTGGTAAGGAGTGGAGAACCGGTAGGTACCCCCACACTCCTTCCACATAGCCCGCATATAGGCTGACATGAAGTTGGTCCCTCTGTCAGACACAACCTCCTTGGGGAAACCCACTCGGGTAAAAATCCCCATCAGGGCCCTAGCCGCCGCAGGTGCAGTAACGGTCCTCAAAGGAATTGCCTCTGGGTACCGAGTGGTGTGATCCACCAGAACCAGGATAAACCTGTGACCAGCTGAAGTGGGTGAATCCAATGGCCCAACAATGCCGATGCCCACCCTTTCAAAGGGGGTGCTAACCACAGGTAGTGGTTCCAGGGGAGCTTTTAGCTTAACCCCTGTTTTCCCACTGGCTTGGCAAGACACACACGTCCTACAATAAGTGTTGGACGCCACCCTCATTTGAGGCCAGTGAAAATGGGGGACAAGCCGGGCAAAGGTCTTGTCCTGACCCAGTTGTCCTGCCAAGGGTATCTTGTGAGCCAATTCTAAGAGAAAGGTTCGGTAACGTTGGGGGACTACCAAGGCCCGTGACGAACCGTGCACTGGAGCCTTGGGTTCACTGTAAAGGAGTTCATCCTCCCAGTAAATGTGGAAGTTCCCTACCATTTTACCTGATGCCTGGGCTTCGGCCTGGCGCCTCAGACCCTCAAGGGTAGGGCACTCCTTCTGGCCCTGACAAAACTCTTCCCTGGTAGGCCCCCCTCCACGTGCCATTCGGCAGGGATAGGTAGGTTCTCCAGGGAGACAACATCCCCCTCCGTGGAATCCGGGTCCACCACCACAGGTGGCCTATCCATCTCACGGGGTGTGGATGCCGAGGCAGGTGTCTCCTGTCCCTGGATCTTTCCCTTTTTGGCAGCTGGCTGTGCCTTTGTTCCAGGCTCCAGCCCAGGCGAACTCCCCCTCCGGGTAGTCGCGGACCGTGTGCTGGCACAGGTCCAGTCAGGTATACCCAGCATCTCTGAGCGAGTACGGTATTCCACCTCCTTCCAAGCATTGTGCTCCATATCATTCCCCAACAGACAATCGACTGGCACGGCAGGGCTTCGGCAACTCGAAGATGACCTGCGACCCCTTCCCACTCAAAGGGAACTTCGGCCACAGGGTAGTGGCCTATTCTGCCATCAGCCATTGTGGCGGGGTGGAGTACGTTTGGGATCACCTGCTCTGGGGACACCAGATGACTCCTTTCAATAGTCATACTGGCACCTGTGTCCCTCAGAGCTTCCCCTCTTTGGCCATTGATGGTGACCCACTGCCCATACTTGGTGGTATTTGGGGGCACCTGGATCTTGGGAACCATCTCTTCGTCTCCTAGGGAAACTAAGGTGACTCCTGCCCACTCCCCTCCCTTATCTAATGGCAACTCCTCCCCCGAGCACTACACTAGCTACTCCTGGGGTTTTTCCTCCAGTGGGAGGGGGTGGTCTCTTTGGGCACTTGACTTCTCCTTTATAGTGCACAACTCCACCACATTCATAACAGCGGACAACCCTTGGCTGCTGACTATGGTCAGGATGAGGGTTTTTCTGCCACACAAAATGGCCACCCTGGTTCTGTCCTTATATACCCCTAGGCCCAGGTCACTAGAATGGCTAGAAGGTTCTAGATCACTCTCACTAGTCTATGGGTCAGTCCCTGAGGTAAAAATTTGACAGTTACAAGCCTCCATTTTGTGACTCTCTACTCTTCCATTTTAAAGGAGCACCTGTGCCTCAGGTTGTTGTAGGGATAAGGAGGCACCCAAAACCCTAAAGACAACACCAAAAACTTTAGTGGACACAAAAATAAAAGAAGGTTAGGAGGCAAAAAAGGGACAAAATGAATAAATAGGAGGGACCACCCAAAGGGCGGACAGGTCTAACATCCACCCTATCCCCAGTCGTCACTTACTCCCACTCATGCCATCACCATCCATACACACTCATAACATCAAGCCTACCACCCACCAGATGGAACAACCATACAAGAAATAGAATAGGATGAGCAGGAAATAATATTAAGAGCAAAACGGGATAGAGAGATGTAAAAGAATCAGAAAGAGAACAGGTAAAGGAAGGAGGCCCTGTCCGCCTGCCCAGCAGCAGTGTCCATCAAAGTTCACCCCTCCATCTGCAAATTAGGGGGTGATGGACATTACTGAGACCATAAGTACTGTCCAGCAGAGAGGATACGGGTCCGACCTCTCGCCGCTATTACATCTGTATGTGAGTTGATTAGAGGTCTTTTGTCTGTGGGGTATCCTCAACAATGTCACCTGTGCTCATGTCCAAACCCGTGGCCGTTACCACCTCAACCAGCACCGTGGGGGCCTCCCGCTCGGCTAGTTGGGTCTCGGGTCGATTCTGGGCGATCATCTGCCCTTGCTGCCCGAGTCCGCTTTCTTCAACTCTAAGGATCCATCTTGGCACACTACCACTCGCAGTGTTGATCTGGAGGCTTTTCTGGACCTTCCCCTGCGGCCAGTACTCTTTCCATCTTAGGGGTTAGTGGGGTCTTTCCATCCCTCATCCCCCGCGTAGCGTCCTCTCATTTCCATAAACCTCCAACCAATCTCAGACCGCCTGCGGGGTGGCAAAAAAGTGTGCCCGATGTGAGTGCAGAACTTTTAACTTCACTGGATAAAGGAGCATGTATTGGAAGTTCATGTGGTGCAGCTTTTGCTTCACCGCAAGAAAAGACGCTCTCTGCTGCTGTACCAAATGTGTGTAATATAGAAATGTACACATTTTCTGATTCCCGAATGCAGGGTCTCCATCGCATCTGGCCGCCTTAAGGATGCAGCCCCTGTCCCTGAAATTCAAGATTTTACAATGAGAGTCCTGGGCTGGGCACCTGGCGGCTTCAGCTTGGCGAGCGCCCGGTTCGCCTGTTCTACAATCAAGATCAAAGAGAGTACGGCTGCGGGGAGGGCCTCTTTGATCCATTTTTCGAAGGGGAGTTCTGGCTCTTTCCCCTCAACCTCTTCTGTAAATCCAGCAAAGCGTAGGTTGCATCTGCGGGAGCACCCCTCGGTGTCCTCGGCCCGACGTTCCAGGGTCCCTGTTTTTTGTTTTTTGTGAAAGTTCGGTTAGGGTTGCCTTCAGCACAGAAACGTCTTCTTGTAGTCTAGTAGTTCACTGCTCATCTGTTCTGTGGCCAGTGAGTGGTCCGCAACCATGTGAAGGTCAGCACGCAGCAGCCTCATGTCTAGGGAGACAGAGTCTATTTTTGCCTGTACAGTTGCGCTGGAGGCTTCTATGGCCTCCAGTATTTGGGACCCAGTGAGCTCAGACAGTACTGTGCCACCCACCGTTACCACCATGTGTGGAGGATCCGATTTCAGAGGGGCCCCTGCTTTGTAAATTCATCCATCTTTGTCTGCTGAGCTGCTCTTGGAAGGTGGTCCTTGCCCATTCTGTGTGAGCCCAACCAGCTGCTAGTAGGGCACACGTTAACCTCACTCCACAGTCTGTATGAGGAAATATGGAATCGCACCCTGGAGATGGAACCGCAAAACAAACCAGGCTGATTATGTGTCACAATAATCGTTATGTTGCCTCAGTTAGTGGTGTCCGCAGACAAGCATAGGTGAAAGCCTGTTGTTCCCCCAACCGCAGACCCCAGAGGAGATGGGCTATCCCATATGTGCACGGCAGCAAATCTAGGTGGGAAAAGGGGGGGGCACAAAATGTACTCATGGCCCCCAGTTCAAAGCATTCTCCACAGTTTACTATGAAATAAAGGGCTCTCCCAACCTGCTGCTAGGATGGGACTATCCCATCGTGCCTGGGCCAATCCATTTTACCTGCCCAGGGATTTCCCAATAATGACGGCATCAGGGCTCCGCCAACCCCGTCTCGTCCAGTCCAGGCCCAATCCAATGCAGTTCTATACACAGACCCACTCTCTCCTCACCTCGTGTCAGGCCTGGGCACACAGTCCAGATGCAGCTCGCCTTCCAAATGTGCTGCTGCGCAGACTCCCAGACCGCTACAAAAAGGGGGGGGGGGAGACAAACCTCGCGCTGTCCTCTGCTGCGTTCAGCCGCAGGTGCCCCGCCTCACCACCTCCTCAATGCGGCTTGCTCGGGGTTGAATAAAGGGTGGCCCCAGGCTAGCTCCCCAGTGCAGGCGTACTCCCACTCGGAAGCGCTGCCTTAGGAGCGTGCCGCCAGCAGGCCCACTGGGTCCGTCTTCTTCACTCCCCGCACACCAGGCTGGGGGAACGACAGCCGCATCACAGTGGGGAGTGAGGGAGCAGCACACCTGACAAGTTCTGCCTCGCTCCGAGTGACTCCAACCGCCGTCGATCACCATCAGCTGGGTCCGCCCACCGCACCTCTTCCCCACTCCAAATCAGGCAGTCCCCAGGGCTGGCGGATGGATTTGCAGCAGGAAAAAGGCCTGCTGGGTTAGGCAACAAGCCTGGTGGAGCAGTGGCCACGCCAGCATCCAGGCGGACCACCACAGTGATTTCCAGGTCAGTATTGCTCTCCTCCGCATCAACGTGATGCAGTCCCAGGCCGCAGCCGATTGCTGCCCAACACAATAGTTTTGCCCCCTCACCACCAAAAGTCACACAACATACCGCCACCTCCTCCCTATCCTCTGGAGGTGATGATGCAATAGCAGGAGGGCTCAGATGGGCAGGATAATGTATGGGCAGACTGCGGAGCTCACTAGGCAGGTTCCAAACCGGTCGCCATCTTGGCCATGCCCCCACCAAGGTAAATCTTAAAGATTACTAATTGCACAAAGCACTTGTTCTTTACTAAGTAGAAATGCCTGGATCACATTCACTACACTATTAGGTACGAACTATGAACTTTGAAGAAGCAAAATAGCCAAACGCAACCTTCAAACTAAAACGTTGATTCTCAAGCAACTTCACGGCCAGCGCCAGTACAGACATTATAAAGAAATCATCATGATCCAATGCTTTGACATGTTATAATTGAGCTAACAATGGTTTTATTAGTTTGACGTATCTACACCAACAAGTACGAACTAAGAATTTTGAAGGAGTATAGACGCCACTCGACATTTCCTATACAGAAATCCCAATTGCAAAGGAACTTAACCTGAATTTTGTAAAGACATCTTTTGATAATGCTCTATTCCCAGGGGAGACAAGCCTGTCATACTATGTATTTTAATAAGATTCTATTTCGAATTTTGTCTATATTTACATTTTTATACTCAAATTTCTGTAAAATAAGTATTTAAAAGGTTTTTATGAACGTATTTTTGTGTAATGGTTTTAAAAGACTAAATACTAGAACAAAATAAACTTGAAACTTGAACTACACCCCCTATGTGACCACTTCCTGTGGGAAGTGGGCATAACCCTGTCCCAAATCTTTTAATTCTGCAATCACCAAGATGCCAGGATTTTCATAAAGGAGGGCACATCAGGCAGCTCACCATAGGGGCATGACTACCCTTTCAGTGCACCACACCTCCCTGCATATCTAATTTCTCACCTGTCCTGGTGCAAAATAGGCAGGGGGTTGGCATTTCCCCTGTCTGGGTAAGTCATAATCACATTTCAAAGGTGCAGAGGCCTTTGAAAAGTTCTATCTTGATATGTTGATTACTGAGCCAACCTACTTGGAGTAGGCAACAACATCTCTGGCCAGAGCAGGTATTGTTTCTGCCCTCCGGGTAGGCTCTCACTTTCAGGGGGTCAGAAACCTGCCCGTGGTGGCAGGCTGGTCTGCACCAGTCATCCAGCACACTAGAGGCTGTTAGGCTTTGAGGGGGCACTTCTAAGGTGCCCTGTGTGTGCAAGCATTAAAACATCCAAAACTGGAATTAGTGTGGGTTTATTAATACAAGGTGTTTGATACCAAACACCATAGATTTCTGTGAAGTCATCATGTAGGTGGCAAACTCGTTTTTACCCAGTGTCCAGCAGATGTAATTAAAATGACTTCCCTGTTAAATAGTGATATCTAAGAATTGGCTTAGACATTACAGGGGAATGTTTGATCATGCAGATATGTCTACACATGTAGTGTAGTGTACCCTGCCTTAGGGCTGCAAGACCTGCTGTAAGGGTGACTTACCTATACAGGAAGGTGTGCCATGTGGTATTTTCACTTTTATCTGCAACAAGACACTCAGCCTGCAATGGCAGTCTGCATGAGTTAGATGATGGCACAATACATGCTGCAGCCTTTACGGACCCTCTTTAGTACCCATGCTCTGGATACCCACGGTACCATTTCATAGGGACCTACAGGGATGCTAAAGGTATGGCCAATTGGGTGAACAATTGTACAATTTTAGGGAAAGAATTCTGGCACTGGAGACCTGGATAGCAGGAACCCAGTGCACTTTTTGTCAAAATTGTATCAAATACCAGGTAAAAAGTGGGGGGGATGACCATTTAAAAAAAAGGGCAATTTCCTAACAACGGAATTGCTTACATAACAGAATGAATTGTTATGTCTTTTATTCAACATTCAATATTCAATGAACTGCACCCGTCAAGAGCAAAGATGAGGGGTAGGAAGCTACAGGAGATGGGGAGTGGGTATTCAGTCCATTTTGTATCTCACATTTTACTTTCTTCTTATTTATTAGTATTTGCTTTTTCAATTTGTTGCAATTCCTTTTTTTCATGCAACATTTGAGTATTTTATGGTGGAAAGCTCTATAGGTGGACACAAGATCAGATTACTTCTGCCTACTGATTATGTTACAAAGCCTTAGGATGCTCGCTTCGCAAGAACATATTGATATAGAAGAGGGTAAGACAAAGTCCCACAGTGCTTCTGTCTTACTGTAGTCCCACAGCTGGAACATTGTATATGTAACAAAGATGGATGTAAGGTCACACAGTGTGCTTGTCACATGGGTACATAATGTGAGCAGTGTTCACAATGTGCTTCAACAGCTAGAACACACATGCAACAAAGGGACAGAAGGTAACATGGTTTAGTGATCTAGGCAGTGGTGCACAAATGTGCATTATGTTTTATATTGGGAAATCAGGTTTTGACCATTGACTTTAATTTGCTCTAACTCCATCTTGAATTTTGACTCCGTCTGGCCTGGGTTCTGCACACACAAGCAGGTCCCCAGGTTACTCACAGTTATTTGCATTCAAGATTGCTTTCCTCTTTGAGGGTGTTTTTTTGTACATTTTGAGAAGTGTTCTACTTTCCCAAGCTTTACCAAGATAAGGGGCTGGAACATGTAGCATGGGACACGTGAGGAGAATGTGTGAGGAATGCTTGCAGGAGCTTGGCCCGCTCTGAGGAGTTTCCTTGATGTAGGTGGTGTCTTCTTGAAACTTCTCATTGATTGAGAATATTATAAAAACTTGGGATTCTTGGCTCTTAGATGGGACCTCTCTTGAGAGGTGGACACATCTGCTCAGTGCTGCATTTCCTGGCTTGAGGAGTCTCTTAACCCTAGGACTGTTACCTGAGACCCCCAGTCCTGGGAGGGTCAAGATGAAGATATTACAGCCAGTGAGGTATTTTTTCTGATCATTGATATTGAGATATATATGTATAGATATATATTGTTATCTTTATATGTGTTTTTGGTCGGTGTGCACATTCATTTATTATTTGCTTGTGTTCTATTTCCTTGCATTTCACTTGTAAATGTTTGGTTATTATCTGACTTGTAAGTGTTTATTATTTGCGTGTTTTACCAGTATTATCTTCTTATGTCTTATCTCATGCATTTGAACTTGTAAGTGTATTATTATTATTTGCTTGCACATTTATATACATCTATATATAATTTGCACGTTGTTTTACCTGATTCATTTGACATCTGGGAAAGTCTTTCTGTTAAAGAATATTGCATTAATAAAACCCCACAATGTATTTTTGAACTGCCTTTTGATGTGCTTCATTTTATGAGTGTTGAGCCGCCTTTCCGGGTGCTTTCTCTTACTTTACGGAGTGCCTCTGCTTGGGAGTGCTGAATTTCTTATGTTTGGGAGTGTAAAGCAAGACACACGGTGCCAAGAAAATGGGTGACCATTCCTGCACCTTGTACATCAAACATATCTCTAATACATGTAGTATTACCCACCGCATATGGTGGGTTTTGATCGAGCACTGTCAGGTCATAATTGTTCCTGCTTGCCTTGCATCATAACCACAAACTCCCTTTCTCTTTCAACCCACGGTCCCAACCTGCAGGCCGGACATTATTTTTCCCACCAGGAACCAACTGGCAGCCTTCAGTGGAAAGATCATGCACTTCCAATTTGAAACTTGTGTTTTTTGCCTATTGATGAATTATTTCCCCTCATCTCCGATAAGCTTTAAAACTGAGCCGTGCGTGCCTTAAATGGTACCAAAGACACAGAGACTCACTATACTATGGGGTGTGAGTTTTCAACATTAAAATTTACAATCACTACTTATCTTCTAATTTTTAACAGCATTATACTGTTCCCTTCTTTAGATCATTAAAACACCCCATGTTTATGTTGAGAGAGGGAACATTATTACTAGTAGTGTGCAAATTGCTCTATGTGTGTGCATTACTGAAATGTTGGCTGCTTAGACTTTTACTGAGAAGACTTAACAGTTCAGGTTTTCTTGGGCTAATGGCCTTGTAAAGCCGCTCCTTTACTATATTAATAATTTTAAAAAAATGATGCAGTTTGTAATTATTAAATGTTTACCAACTGACTTGTAGGAATACACGCCGTGCGTGGCTTGTGACATTCCTAAAATGATTTAAGTTGTAAAGCTCATGAAGTTTGTTTGCACCTGCAAGAGCAGTAGTGCAGCCTTGGCATTACTCTCCTCATGCACAAGTCAGGATAGTATGTCTAAAGGGCTCAAGCTCCTCATACCAGTTAAGTGTAACTCACCAAGTGTTGTTTTGTAGGCTGCATTCACTACAAGCTAAGCAAATGACAACCAACCAAACATAACAAAAACCTCATGCATTTCATGTGAGACAAGGGTAGTGCTGAAGTGAATGGATTACAAACGTTTATAGGGTTTCTACTGGAGCTGCCATTTTGATAATAATACTGACCGTGCAGTGCATACTAGCAATGGAATGTGTTTGGTTATAACAAGAGATGTTAGCATCTCAAACTCAAGGTACTCTTTTTAATGTCCTGACTTTTCGCTACCTGGGCCTACAATTCTCAGACAACGATTCTTGGACCCCACATCTGGCCTATGGACGGTCTAAGTTTATTAAAGCTATAAACTCAGTATTGACCCTCCCCAAGCCTAAAATATTAGAGGTGGTATTGTCATTACTAAAAATGTATAGGACACAACGTGTTCCAATTATGACGTATGGGGCTGAAATTTGGGGATACACAAATTTAAAAAATGCACAGGCTGAGGAGAACAGATTCTGCAGAAGGCTTTTGGGATTACCAATCTAATCATCTACTTTTATAAGCCACACCGAACTGAAATTGTCTTATTTGGAGGATTACATTAAGGCTCGCCCTGCTTTGTTCTGGATAAAGATCTGGAAAAACCCTGAAGCTTCTCTGACCAGGGAAACTCTGGCTGACTGCCTAAAATGTGATCAGGGTATCAAAATCCCATGGCTGGCCCAAGTACGGGCGAGCCTGGCAGCAGTCAAGTTTGAGCACATTTTTGATAGCCCAAATGGATTAGATGGGATTAATGGGAAGACAATTCGCAACATTCTTTACAAGCATTATGGGGAGACCAGGTATAAAGTAGAATCGGTTAAAACAACTGTGAAACAGTATATCCAAATAGTAGGTGATACTGAATCCACTCCACGTACACCAGCTGGATACCTCCTCAAAGATATCACATGT
This sequence comes from Lissotriton vulgaris, assembly GCF_964263255.1. Taxonomy (NCBI): domain Eukaryota; kingdom Metazoa; phylum Chordata; class Amphibia; order Caudata; family Salamandridae; genus Lissotriton; species Lissotriton vulgaris. The sequence continues at coordinate 400,176,414 of NC_141687.1, forward strand.
TGGGAGCGTAGTCTTCTCTTTCGTTTAAGAACAGGTTCTATAAAGTATTTATTGTGTTTCCCCATGGGCTACCAACCTAACATCGAGAACTTGGTCTGCCCATGCCAGAACTCAGGAAAACAAACACTGATGCATTTTTTGTTCTTCTGCTCCTATTACCAAAAATATAGTAAGCCCCTCCTGATATCATTTTTTAGAGCTAAAGGCATAAAGGATTTTAAAGTGGCATATAAAACTGCTCTTCAGCATCATATACTGTGTGTGCACCTTTTTAAAAATGGCTATTCGATCTCGTTCTTCTATGAATTCACACCTACTTACTTAGACTAACGTGACTCATAAACATTAGGAAGTGGTCTATTTGTACTTCGCACACTTGCACTTTAATTCACTGCTGTCATCTGTAAATACTCGAGTTAAAATAATCTGTGTATTAATGTCCATCAGGCCAATATGTACTATCTGTATCTAGAGGCGCTGCATATTAGCACTTTGCACAGTTGCACCTTATTTTGCATTTTTACCTGTAAATACTGAGCCATAGTAATCTACCTATTTGTAATGATCCTCGGGTGACCTTGCATTCTGCACTTTATTTAGATGGCCTATTGATTAGGAATCATGCTTTATGCACTATGTACTTTATAAAACCAACACCTTAGATAATGCTGCTAAATGCTCCAGTAAGCCCTTATTTTAACTGATGCTTGAAACATGTGTCCTGTGTATATATTGCTGCTATTCTAAGGGTGATTCCTGCATATGTATATTTCATTTGATAATGCCATAGAAAAAAGATCTGAACTTGATGATTTGGATAATAACGACACCTTGCACTTTGTTATTTCAGTGTTGCTGCTATTGTTAATAACAAGGAATCCAACAATGTTTTTACCCTATTTTAATGTGATTTTTATTCTGACCATGTACGTAATTATGTATGTACTTTTATGGATAATGAAATATCCGAATAAAGGTTATTGACTGACTGACTAATGTCCTGACAAGGACAAAATGCTGAGTCAACCTGACACTTTAAGATTCTAGAGTTAGTGGTTAGAAACATACCTTTGTGTTACCTTGTGGGGCTATCTTCAGGGATAACATCAGTAAAAACATCTGATCCAGAAAATCTAGGGGCTGCAAACACCTTTTCCTGCCAGGTCATGTTCTAAGTTTCATCCTTCATTTTCCATAATCCATGATTCCAGGGGCATTGTATTCAAAAGCAGTCAAATTCCTATACCCTATTAAATGGTGACTTCTGAAGCAGAGTTTACAAAAGTGTAAAGGAGGCAGTGCCGGCAGCCCCACACTATCAGCCCTGTTGTTCAACTAGTGTATGTGTTATACCCGAACAATGAACCATGCAATCAGGTGAGGCAAGGCACTGGCTACTAATCAGGAGCTCCACAAGGAAGTTTTTCACAAGAGGGTTGGTTACACAAAGTTTTCGGCCTTTCACCTACAGTACACAGGTAGCACATTTATCTGCACAGGACCGTGTAAATTATTTTACTCCTAGGAGTAGAAATTAAATTCTGCACCCCAAGCGTCCTGCCTTCTCCTCTTGATGCATTGTTCCTTCCCTTGAATGAGCCCTGCACTAGGCTGGGACTTCTACTGTCTGTTTCAGGCTGCTCTCATGAAACATCCATGTCACAGCAGAAAGCACTGAGGCTGGGGCCCCCACAATATGGACACAAAAAGTGTGAGATCTTAGCAGCTGACTATTATTCTTACAGTAGTAGAAAATAGGAGGAGGCAAAGGACAGACCTGACCTGAAAACCTCCTGACTTTGAAAATATTCCCCCTCCATCCACCAAATGGCAGCATTCAGGGTGCTAATCTACATCTCATTTTTAACAAAAGACTTCATAGAATTTCTAGCGGTAGCCTGGTCTCTCCCTCCTCACCTCAGTGTCTGGGCCTCCTCCCTCCAGCTACAAGAAAGCAGATAAGACACTGCCACAGTCTGGAAAAATATCCTCTTCCCCTGGCTATGCTAAACCCGGGACATCCAAATGCTTTGCTTTTGGTTCTTAGGAAAAGAATTTGTGAGGCAACAGTTAAGGTTTCTGTCATGTTTCTTTGATCATGAGGTTCCGTCTCATTGGAGCACAGTCTAAAGCTCTTGATATGTCCTTATATATTTGCACAGCCATTACTTCGCACTTCCATTCCTGGAGCTGATCAGCTGTCCATGATGATGCAGTAGTCTAGTAGTAGCCTAGCAACAGACCAACTGTTCACCTGATTCTATTGCCAATCAAAAGTTCCTAATACAGCACTATCTCACAAGCAAGTAAAGCATCCTCAGAGTACATCCTACCTCAAAAGACTACTCTATGTGCCTAAAAACCTTCGTTATTATATTGATCTTGACTTAAAACTTCAGATTATCTTTTTCTTTTAATGTCACTGTTCTAGTTTCTTTCCTCTACATCCCTCCTCTCTGGCTAAAGCCTACTCTAAGTTGCATGTATGTTTGCCTTAAAATCAATTATTGTATGTGAATACATTTCCCACATCTCATCTCAAACATCACATCACAACTTATCCTTCTTTGAAATTTACTCTGTTTTTAAACATTCTTTTTATTAATGACTAAACCAGGGTATTTCTGTAACATTACAGTACATTATTAACGATGAAGCTACCTTTAAAGAATCTATAGACATAGTTCAACAGTCTGAATTATTATGCTAAATGTCCCTTTCCCTATGGAATGCAAAACCCTTAGTTACTCGCTAGGGGAATGGTGTCGAGCCCAGGCAGCATACATATGTCTATACTGCTAAAAACTTGACGATGAATGGTCAACTACTTGGCTGCACTTAAGAGCAATTCTAAGATCAATAGTTCTACGCGCTAACACCCTCAGAGGCACCGCCCTACCTCCGTAAACCTTGTGAATAATTCAACACAGGAAGGAGCGTACTTGTAACACAAGAGTTAATACAATAACTTGAATTCACAATAACAATTTTCCAGAACTTCTTCTGTATTTGAAAATTCTGTTTATTCTCTCTGTTAGGAGTCAATGGTCACAGTGTAATCAACAGCTGATGCGTTTCGTCCCAAGCAGGGATGTCCTCAGGGCTGTGAAAAAGAGTACAAACAATAATCACTAATACATTCATCATTGAACATAATACACAACCAATCTAATACAAATCAAACTACTAATGTACCCTGTACCATAAGCAAGCTGTATATATCATTCATCATCACATCACAAAAATATCTGTTCTTTTATTTTTTACAACAACAGATTGCCAGATGGGGCGCCAGAGCTTTTTCCGTGGTTGCTCCACAGCTGTGGAACTCCATTCCCACAGATATAAAAACTCTCCCGTCCATCGAGTCTTTCAAAAAGGCTCTCAAAACCTACTTCTTTAAGAGGGCCTACTTATGAGTAAATAGGACTTTGTAGGTTGCTAGCTTCTGCATTTGATTTAGGCGCCTTGACGCCCACTGGGCTAAGTTCGCGCAATTACAAGAACTGTTTCTTGCTTTCTTTCTTTCTTTCATTATCACTTCCTATTGAACATTCTAAGCATGGAGTATGGTATCCAAGACCCTCAATCTTCAATAATGATATATACAACTGATCTGCATGGAGCTTCGTATTGCTGGTCATGTATTCTCGACAAAAACGTCACTATATCACGATATAATAGCTCACCTTAAAATAATGTATTTCCTCAAAAGCATATAAGGTGCAAGATTCCTTTCCTTTTGTGGATTTTCAGAAGGCGACCCAAAATTCAGGTTTATTAAAACTAGAAAGTGACAATGAATATCATATTAATGTTTGTTTATCTCACTCAATGTATCAAAGATGTTTTGAATACTGCTGACTGGAGACTAGAATTATAAGATCTAAGCTGCCACTTTCTACTGTGCTAACCACACTCTTTAAAGTTCAGAGTGCTCTCTAATTTGAAAACTAGCGGCATTATTCACTCCTCGCAAGAATTATTTGCCTGTAAGTTCTGGTATTCTGTTTTATCGAGTCCTCATGTCGCACCATTTTTAAACTCCGCCCCCTGTATTCCAATATCTCAAGGGACCCTCTATATTACTGTAGGTCAATTTCCTGTAGTTACCTATATCTCAATGCATGTGCTCTCCTTGTAATCCTCTTCTATATTCAAGTAGATGCACAAACGTAATCAGCCTGATAATCCATCAGTGATGCGCTTCACCAAAACAAAAAATACATATCATAATTATCAATGGGCCCACCAGGTATTTCCTATATGCCAGTGAAGACTATCTTATCTAACTTACTGTACTTCTCACCTTATTCTATTTTAAAGTGCGGACTCCTTTCTGGTTCCCCCTCGTATCAAAGTATCTTTCATATCTCCTTATCTCGTTACTTGCTGGTCGTTAATTGGCCAAAAGGAACGCTGTGTAAAACAGACAAACAAAAGTCTATTACCTCCTACAAACCAAGTATAACACGTTTCCTGTACGATTGCTACTCCTATTCCATTCTCACCTCGAGTATTCCTTCGGTTGCCTTCCGATCTACATCTCTGGTCAGAACAATCCAGTGTGCAAACAACCCCCGTTTCACCAGCATTTTTATACTCCGTTCCTCCAATCTGTGAAAGCTACCAATCTACCTCATTATCCATCAATACTAACCACCTGTACACGGATCAGGGGGTTCCTCTCTGGTCCGCCAGTCATATTACATCTGGTGGAGCATGCCTCCACTGCCGGTCCTACAAGGTTCATTCCCCGTTAGTTCATCGTCACTCCTGATAGGCCGATGCATGGAAACTAGCAATCCCATTTGTTCAGCCCCTACCAATACCAACCTCTGTTTACTGAGTCTGAGCCGGTATATACGATCTTTCATATACACACCAGTACTATTTTAGAAACTAGCAATTCCGTTCGTAGAACCCTTACCAATATAAAACTGTGTTTACTGTAACCAAACCGCTAAGTTCGAACTATCGTGAATTCGTTAGTACTATGCCGCCGAGTATTTAATATGTCTGTCACTTCGAAGTGCCTCCACTTCCGGTCCTAAAACTTTTTTTTTGTTCAGACGTCACTCCTGATAGGCAGCGACCTGGAATAAGCAATCCCATAGGTTCTGCCCATGCCAATACCAAACTCTGTATGCTATATCCAGGCCGCTATATTCGAACTTTCCTGTACACGCTGGTACTGTTTTTTTACAACAGGCACTCAGATCCCTTGCCAATATACAACTCTGTTTACTGTATCTAAGCCACTAAGTTCGAACTATCATAAATACGCTGGTGCTATACCGCCGAGTATTTCTTATGTCTTAGCTAAATACAGGGAATAATTGAATTATTAAAAAAAAGATCAACTAGTGAATTATAATAAGAGTGCTAAACAATCTATCTGTAAAGTAAAGAACAGCGCATCCTTCCGCACCAATATCTTGACGTCGACAGGGTAAAGAACTGGCAATCCAACTGTTTATCCATACAAATCTCCATTTCATTTCCTACTAAAGCACTTTGTATAAGATCTTACTTTCTAATGTATCTTAACCGGTGAATGTGTTGAATATCTCAATCTCTATTAATTGTAAGCGAAAAACGAAAAAAATATTGGTAACATTTATATTGTATAATTATATACAAATACCCTAAGTTCTTACAGAAACACATATTTAGTCCAGCACAACCTTCAGCCCGGTTGTCCTCACGTAAACCAGGTTGTAGGTGGTTCCTGCTGTCTATTCACAAACTCCTGATCTATTGAATAGATCCTATACATGACTAGTCCCGCACAGGCTACTTCAGTGACGCCAGCTTCGTACCTGTCCAATATAAACCATACCCATCTAAACCTTTCCATACATGGAGCGATCACCCAACATACAAGTACTTGGAGAGGTTTAACCCAAGAAATAATGCAATTCTGAATCCTTATTAAGACCCTGTCTCACTGATCTACATTTACTGATCCACCTCGCCTCTATTTGCCTGATTTTAAGATCCCAATCCCCGCCTCTAGCATTTTGAGTAACCTTCTGAATTCCATGTAATCGAAAGCTTTTTAGAGTGTTATGTTCACTTTCCATGTGTACAAATAATGGTGACTTGATTTCCCCATTAATTATGGCACGTCTGTGTTCCTGAATCCTCACTTTCAAAGGTCTTCTGGTGCTTCCTATGTATAGCTTGGTACAATCACAAATATTGGCGTAAACAACACCTACACTATTACAGTTGATAATCTCACTAATACAGTAACATTTACTCCCATTATACACAAAGTTTTTAGTTTTGTTGAGACCTAAAGCACATACATTGCACGACCGACAGACATAAAAACCTTTAGGAGGGGGTGGTATGCAATTCATAGTACCTGGGCCTTCTGCTTGAATATAATTTCTGGATGCTTTATCCTTGATTGTTTTGCATTTCTTATATGTCACCATAGGTTTGTCACCTATCACTCCCACCAAGCCAGGTACACCCTTCAGCAAATTCAAATTTTTATTTAATGCCTTCCTGATTTGGTCTCCCTCAATGCAATATGTTGTTACAAACGATATTCTTATGTCATTGTCCCTTCTATTTTTCTGCACTAGTGTTGATTCTCTGCTAATACTTGACCCCCTTATCCTGGCCTTTGCGAGATGTTTATTGGTATAACCTCTCCGGCTTAGCCTATTCTGTAAATTATCCAACTCCTCCTCGCAGTCGCTGTCGCGACTGCAATTTCGTCGAACCCGGACCATTTACCCAAAGGGAATTCCTGAAATAACAGAGGCCGGGTGAAACTGTCTGCCCGCAGTATTGAATTAGTAGCCGTTGTTTTTCGGAACACTTTACTTGTTATCCTATTGCCTTCCACTACTAATGTCACATCAAGATACTCAATTTGTTCAGTACCAAATTATATGCAGCTATTAGATTCGCCAACCAGATTTGCATAAGCGGGGGAGTCTTATCAAGCCAAGCCCTGGCTAAAGTTAATCTATAGACTGCCATTACCAAAAACATAAATTCATTCTGTACAATATTACTTCCGTCTGGTCCAATCCCAGCAGAATCCAAATGGGAGCTAGGATTATCTGTATCCCTAGTGACCTATGCAAAAAGTCCTCTATATCTTTAATTAGTGTGTGTAGTTGTGGACAGGTAGTGAAAATATGGACAATATCTGCTTCAGGGAAATTACATCTAGGGCAAGTCGTCCCCTCAGAGCCCCCCCATTTAGCGATCCTAGCTGGCATATGGTAGAGTGAATTTAAGGTCTTATAGTGCTGGGATTGCACGGGGGCTGAACACAGGATAGTGCGGCCCAAGTCCAATGACTCCTGGAAAGCTTCAGGTTCAACCCCTAATTTCTCTGCCTACTTACTCCTATGTTTATCCATATCTTCCGGTTTGCCTCTTGCTAAAAACGCATATGCTGATCTAATCGTAGGCTCCCCACCAGTAGTTATACTCTCCATAAAATCATTGCAATTGTACCCTGATGGGCCCCCCTGTTTGTTGCTCATAAAGCTCCTAACCTGTAGATACTTAAAAAAATCCCTTCTGTCTATGTTATATCTAGTCAGAAAAAATTTCTGGAGGAAAGGATTTATTATTATATGGTTTAATATATATATTGTATCTACCCAGGCCCGACTTTTTCAGAAAGGCATTCCATATTGTAAGGGCCACACTAAGGGTCTTAAACGGTTTCCTTCTAAAGTATCCTAGCTCAGTGTGGTATACGAAACAATTTTCTGCCTCTTGCCCTAACACTACTGCATATACGTCCGTGGACATAATTATTTTCTGTAGGATACCAATCCCTCCAATCAATCCCTGCATATATTGCAGAGCTGCCGCAAGATAGTACAATCTAAAATCTGGCGCGCCCCAGCCCCCTCTTTCTTTTGGTAGAGACATAAATCTATAGGCACTCCGAGTACTTCCATGAGCCCATATGAACCTATTTAGCATACCTTCCAGCGTGTTAAACCATTTGGCTTCAAAAAATAGGGGAATCGCTCTGAATAAATAAAGAAACTTTGGTAAGATCACCATTTTCACAACATTAGTGCACCTCACCAAAGAAAGATGTAGGTTATTCATCCTTTCTAATTTTTTTTTAACTTTAGCCAGTAATGGAGCCATGTTGATTTCGACCACAGTATCCAAGTCCGCAGAAATTAATATCCCCAGATATGTTGCTGAACTAACCACCCTGGTATCAATACTCCTAGTGTAGCGATTCCTAACTATCTAAGTCTTGAACTTATTTAAACTATAGCCCGAAACTTGTCCAAACAAATGAGCCTCCGCTTCAACCCCCATGATAGCTGTGTCTGGATCATGGGTCAGTATAGCGACATCGTCGGCATAAGCTAGAGATTTAACTATGCAGCCATTCAATATCATTGGTGGAATCCCTTCATTTCCTTATAATCTTCGTAGCAATGGCTCAAGGTACAATGCAAAAAGCAGTGGGGATGACGGGCACCCTTGCCTCGTCCCCCTTTGTATTTTAACTGCATCTGAATGCCCCCTATTCACTCTGATCTTCGCAGTTGGATCTTTATACAAGGCTTGTATAGCTGTTATGAAGCCTTTACCTATGCCACTCCACCTCAGGACTGCCCAAAGGTATTCCCAGGCGACCCTATCAAAGGCTTTTTGGGCGTCTAGAAAAAGGTCCGCAATAGGATCGCCCAGGACCCCTGCGGCGTCAAACATAGTGACCACCATTCTGATATGCTGAGTAGTGCCCTTCCTAGGTATAAAGCTGTGTTGTAATGGGCTTACCAGCTGCTCAATACTCCCTGCAAGCCTTTTTGCCAGCATTTTAGAATATATTTTTAACGTCTGAATTCATCAGGGTAATGGGTCTGTATGAGCCAGGGATTGTTGGAGGCTTCCCTTTTTTTGCAATAACTATAATATCCGCCCCGCCCCAAGACACTTGAGGTGGACCACCCCGTTGTGTGTGTAGCATAATATCAAACATGTCAACCAACAGTACACTTTGAAATACTTTATAAAATTCAACCGGGATTTGATCTGGCCCAGCCTCCTTCCCTGAGGGCAGGCTGCCCAAAGCCCCAATAAATTCCTCCAAATGCAGTGGAGCATCTAATATTTCCCTTTCCTCTGGAGACAAGGAGGGGGAAAGGATGTCGCTAAGATATCTATCTATTTCGGCTAGGCACCTTGCATCACCCAAGGAATATAATTCATCATAGAAATTCCTGAAAACTTCTCTTATCAAATCCGGATCTGTAACAGAGTCTCCCTGCGGATCCAGAATCTCCTTAATATCAGCCGCAGCTGTACGCTGCCTAGTTCGCACTGCCAGGATATGACCAACTCTCTCACTTAATTCATACGCATCCTGCTTTTTAGCCAGATAGTTCTTGGCTGCTTTCCTGGTAATACCTTTGATAGCATCCCCTTTAAGAGCTATGATTTTAAACAAAAAGGGCTCCAGTGAGAGATTCTGTCTTATAGCTGTAGCTAGATTTTCTTCTTCTACAATTAGCCTTTGCCGAGTTTCTTCTATTTTAATTCTTTCCCTTTTTTGTCTTGCCAACACATAGCTCAGCGTCTCCCCCCCTTACCCCAGCTTTGAAACAGTCCCAGACCGCCCCTGGAGATGCCGTGCCTCTATTGATATCCCAGAAAAATGTTATCCAAGCTTCCATACGCTTCTGATACGCCACATCCTTTAATAGGATACGTTCAAAAGTCCACTGCGTGTTCCTACTCTGAACCAGAGGCATATTAAGTGTTAACACCAGAGGGCTATGGTCTGAGATAATCCTGGGTTGTTTTTCCACCTGCGCACCAGGGATTAAAGACATAGAAATTAAGAAATAGTCCAGTCTGACCAAAATTTTATGTGGGGCGGAAAAGAAAGTGCTACCATCCAAAAAGGGATGTAGCTTCACCCACGGGTCAAATAAAGAGTTGTGCTGAACCATACTGGCCAGGGCTCTGTATGACTTCTTCTTTATCCCTGCGTATCTCCCCCCCCCCCCCGGTTCTGCGAATGAACTTTTTGGGTTATGGATGTTGAAGTCCCCGCAACATATAATGGGCTCTGGCCACTGAGCAAGTTCCGTATCCATGAACTGCCAGACATCAGGATCATCATCGGTGGAGCCATATATTGTAACCAAGGTAAACCTTACCCATTTAAAGCATATTTCCACTATGACCCACCTACCCCATTGATCCTCCTTTTTCCTATGAACCACTACATCCCTACTTCTCCCCAAGATTGCCACCCCTCTGGTCCTGGTTCCTTGTTTACTGGCTGCTAATACTGCAAACCCCAACTGATCCAAAAGGTATACCTGTGTTGCTTCAATGTGGGTCTCCTGGAGACATACCAGGTCTAATTGGAGAGCTCTCAGCAATCCTGCTACTTTCAATCTCTTATTAGAATCATTGAGGCCGCATACATTAATTGAAGAAATCTTACAAGGCATTAAAGGGCGTCAAATAAATCCCTGCTCATAGACCATCCTTCCACAGGAAAAATGTAAAAACAACATCCTGCTTTCTTTATGCGCTGTCTTTACTGCCTGTACTGTACCTTACACCCAGTGTAAATGTGCGTTATCAAACCAAGAAGATCAACAATTTTAACCGTGTTTAAAACCCCTACCTCCTCTCTTGCCCTCCCCCCCCCTACTATCCCCACCCCCCCACTACAGGCAAATAGGTCAGGAATGACCTATACTTGACCGTTTTTGGGTTGCATCAGTCGCACCCCTCATCCATCATCACCCTCCAACTAACACCCCCCTCAGAAACCCTCAAAACCCGATGTTCCTTATAAGACCCGCATGTCTCTTGGTATTACGAATGCGCTACCAACCCAGCCATTCAATTTATTCTTTGTACATCCTATTTTTTCAGCTCTTCCATGAACTGCTGTGCTTTAATTTCTGATAAAAACACTCTGGCTCTCCCTTTCGTGACTACTTTCAGCTTGGCAGGAAACAATAGATAGGCCTCTGATCCCAGAGCCTGAAATTGTGAAATCATCTGCCTCAACCTCCACCTTCACTCGATTGTCACGTGACAAAAGTCCGGCCTAGCAAAAAAAGTGGTGCAATCAAAAGATCTCTTACTGTCAGGCCTAGCTTTTTCGATGATTTCTTGCCGTAACAAAAAGTTCCCTACGTAAACTAGAATAGCTCTAGGAAAGGACGCCTGACCCCCTCCTTCTGCGCCATGCACCTTCCTCTGAGTGAAGGGGAACCTATGCGCCCTCTGGATCTCCCTGTCCCACTGCCACTGGGACTCCGGGAACGCACCCTTGAGTAAGTTAATCACATAGCACCTGGTATCCAGCCCTTCCAACCCCTCAGCCACACCCAAAAGTCTAACATTGTTACGTCTTTGTCGATTTTCAAAATCCTCCATTTTCCACTGGAGGTCTTCTGACATCTTCTTCTGTGTCGATTTAAAGGACTGACAGTTACCAAGATCATCTTCAAGCTTGCCCGTTCGCTCTTCCACCTCCGTGACTCTACCAACAAGTTCATCATAGAGCTTATTCGTCTTCCTCAATGTCAATTGTATTTTCTTAGAATCCTGCCTTGCTTTCCGGCTCACTGACCTAGCCTCAGCTTGCATTTGTTTTAACATATTAAACAAAATTTCAAATGGAGCACTGCGCTTTGAAGACCCAGCCGAATCCTCTTCCTGGTATCTCTGGGAGGTTGCTGAATAATCCCAAAGTAACCGCTTCTCCGTGCCCCCCGGGGACCCTGCCAACTGTCGGCAGGGCTGTTCTGATCAGTACCGGTACTCGTACTGGGTTTCCCCCGTGGCTCCGTCTTCTTCTTTAGCTGTGGGGCCATCGTTTTCCTTATTGCCCCAGGGTTCTTGGCAGGTCCCCCTGGAAGCACTACCTCTTCAGTTGGGGCATTTTTTCCCGCGTCCGCTTGCTCTTTTGCCCTTTCCTTCCCTTTGTCGACTTTGGCAGGGCGCGGGGGCATTTTGGACGGCTGCTGATGTAGAATTCTCTTAGAACCGAAGGAACTCATAAGGTTACTGAGCCTTTCCTTCAGCCACAGACGTTCAGGTAACAATCTACTTTTAAGCACCGCACTGGCAGGGTGCACCAAAGCGTAGGTTGTTAGTCGAGCATGGCACCACAACTCAGGGGCCATCGGGGGGTCGTTAACATATTATGAAACACTCGGCATCTCGGTGTCGACGGGAGAGAGGTCTAGTGCAACCATTCAGCACAACCCGTCCGCGGCCATCTTGCCTCTCTATTCTCTTAGGTGTGACACAGCACCAAGAAGAATATAGTTTGTAACAACATATTGCATTGAGGGAGACCAGATCAGCAAGGCATTAAATAAAAAATGGAATTTGCTGAAGGGTGTACCTGGTTTGGAGGGAGTGATAGGTGACAAACCTATGATAAGTAATCAAAATAGGGAGGAGGAATAAGTGTCCACTTGCTTCCCCTGGGTGAGTATGTAGGTTATCAGGTGTGAAATGGACACTTGTAACAAATCTCAACTTTGGATAAATTTATGGTATTCTCAAAAACACAATGTTTTGGTTGGAATAGCGGTATATATCTTTCATCCGCCCCTACATTGTAGTTGTGGCAGTTATCATTGAATACCATAAGACGTGCTAGGTGCTCCTCTGGTTTCGATTTGCAGTGTCCAGAGATAGATTGAGGTGTGAGTTACGATTGTAGGGACCCCAAAAAAAAATTGTAATTTTTATTTTTCACTTTTTCTTCTTTTTTTTGGGGTCCCTACAATCGTAACTCACACCTCAATCTATCTCTGGACAGGCGGATGAAAGATATATACCGCTATTCCAACCAAAACATTGTGTTTTTGAGAATACCATAAATTTATCCAAAAGTTGAGATTTGTTACAAGTGTCCATTTCACACCTGATAACCGACAAACCTATGATGACATGTAAGAAATGCAAAACAATCAAGGATAACGTATCCAGAAATTATATTCAAGCAGAAGGCCCAGGTACTATGAACTGGCTACCACCCCCTCCTAAAGGTTTTTATGTCTGTAGGTCGTGCAATGTACGTGCTTTAGGTCTCAACAAAACTAAAAACTTTGTGTATAATGGCAGTAAATGTTACTGTATTAGTGAGTTTATCAACTGTAATAGTGTAGGTGTTGTTTACGCGATTATTTGTGATTGTACCAAGCTATACATAGGAAGCACCAGAAGACCTTTAAAAGTAAGGATTCAGGGCGTGGCCAAGATGGCGGAGTGAGAGGACGTTTCTTCTCGATGCTCCCCGGTCCGACTAGGCCCGAGCCCTGAAATATAGCTCTTTCTCCCCCCTCCGGAGCTTAACGGCACGGGGGGAGGCAGAGGAACCTGCAGAGACGACGCTGGTCGAGTCCTAGCCTCCGTTTAGCCTCAGGACAGCCTGTCAGACGGTGTTGAAGGTCGGGCCCGGGAAGCTCGAAGAGGAGGAGGCCGACCCCAGAGCACGTCGGCTGGAAGCACGCCGCGCCCAGTGCCGCTTGGAGTGAGCAGCCGGAGGAGATACCGCAACGCCTCGACCGGGAGGTACTGGGAACCTAGAGGGACCACCGTATCGGCCCCGGGAGAGCAGCAGAGTGAGGCGCTTGTGTCCCGGCATACGCGTCTGGCCGCCCACCGGGAGGGCATCGAAGCAGCAAAGGTGCGGACCCGGGACCTTGCGCGGAGCCTTCCCTCCCCAGCCCCTCCGGTGGCGAGACTCCACAACTTAGTGAACGCCGAGGCTCACAGCGACATCGGAGTCCTTGGCTGCCCCACAGCTTGTATGGGCGGTCCCGGAGCGACTCTTGGCCATTGGCACTGTGACGCACGATGAATTTAGCCGAAGGTGGGAGATGGCGGAATCGCCCTGAGGGGCCTCTGTTGACGGCGACGGCTGGAGAGTCCTGCGCATTCCCGGAGGAGTCCACAACGCCTCCCCCCTTGGGAGAGATCGGAGGCAGAAAGAGGGGACAGTCGCAGGTGATACTACCCGGGCCTAGTGGAGGCCACGACGGACGGCGGCTGGCGAGGCCCATAGGAGGAGTGCGTATCCCGCCATAGCGACCATGGCTGGCCCTGGCGCGACGGACCCAGAAGTGCTGTCCCCAGACGGTGCTTGGTGCAGTTGCCGGTGACGATCGCCGGTCCCATGTCTGCCACGGGAAGGGAGACCTGGCCCGTACTCAATCCAAGATGGCGTTGGGCAGAGGCACCAAGCGGGGAGAACGCACTCTCCCTGACATGCTCAGCAGATCCCAGCAAAGAGGAGATAGGGGGCCGTTATCAGCAAGCCCGGCCGGTGGCTCGCAGAGTTCGAATGGAGGGGAACCACCGGTCACCAGATCGTTCCTTGAGTCGCTGTTCGGCACCCTCAGAGACGATTTTCAGACACTGAAACAGGAAGTGGCGGGCGAGGTTCGGGAGGTATGCAGAGAAGTGGAAGAGATCGGGGAACGAGTCGCCACGGTGGAGGCCACGAACCACCGTATCGATGAGGAGTTAGTCATGCTGCAACAGGAGGTGTTGCGCCTCAGAGAAGAGCACCTAGATCTGCAAATGCATAATGAGGACCTTGAGAACCGCTCTCGGCGAAACAACATTCGAGTCCGGGGGGTTCCGTCCTCGGATGAAGGCACAGATGTGACTGGCTACCTGGGAGACTTGTTCCGAGCTATCTTGGGTGAACCGCCTGAATTCCCGGTCAGGATTGACAGGGCGCACCGAGTGGGCCCACCACGGCGAGCATCAGCACCCACCCCGACATTTTGGCCTTCCTTCCGGACTTTCCACTAAAGGAACGCATCATGGCTGAAGCCCGGAAACAATCTCCGTTCACTTTCCGTGGCCATTCTGTGGCACTGTATCAGGACTTGTCCGCCATTACTTTGCAAAAACGGAAATCTTTCAAGATCGCCACAGACTTTCTGAGAGAGCACGAAACACCATATGCCTGGGGCCACCCCTTCCGCCTCATCTTTAGATGGAACGGCACGATGCATCAACTTAGATCGCTCCAGGACACCTGTGAGGTTCTGGGGATCACGGCGGAGGAGGAAGACACGAACACGCCCAACCGGAGGCGCGGCCCCAGAGACGGATGGCAGAGGGTGTCAAGGAGACGAGGATCGGCCAACCCCAGAAGGCCGGACTCACCCACCATTAGGGCCAACATGGCAGATGCAGTCTCTGAGGCAGCCAGAAGCAACGCCTCTACCGGTGATGTGGCTCTTACAGCATAATGACGCTCCGGGGGAGACCACCACAGCCTTACTGGACTAGCAGGTTCGGGTCTTGGAGGGCGGGGGGTGGGGGGAAGTGAGGAAGGGGGTAAGTGGCTGGACGTCCACATTGGTACCTTACCACAGACTTGCCCGAGGGCATGACTGGGACTGACATTTGTTTGAACTTCAGGGGTTTGTTGGGGGGAGTGGGGGGAGGTCGTTTGGTTGTTTGCATGAAGGGTCTGTTGGGGTGTGGAGGGTGTTGGTGGGAGGGGGAGGATGGGCACCTTGGAAGACGGGTGAGGGGGGTTGAGGGGGAATCACGGGGTCCGTCCAATGCAACTATGCCACTCACAACAGCCTTGCTGTGCTTCTATACATCATCTACACCACACCCACCTCTCTCAGGCCATGACACACTGCATCTACCTTGGACTTACCCACACAGATGACGGCTTTCACAGTAGTTACCCTTAATGTGAAGGG
This sequence comes from Lissotriton vulgaris, assembly GCF_964263255.1. Taxonomy (NCBI): domain Eukaryota; kingdom Metazoa; phylum Chordata; class Amphibia; order Caudata; family Salamandridae; genus Lissotriton; species Lissotriton vulgaris. The sequence goes on from NC_141687.1 coordinate 400,192,148, forward strand.
GTTAAATAATCCTGTCAAGAGAAGGGCGGTTCTTTCCTTACTGGAGAATACCCACGCAGACATTTGCCTCCTACAGGAGACACATCTCCTAGCCAGAGACTGCCAGAGGATGCGCTCACATAAGTTTCCCACTCAACTCTTCTCCTGCAATACCACTAAGACCGCTGGGGTCGCAATTTTGGTATCCCAAAATTTTAAGGGAGAGATCCTCCATAAGTTTGCTGAGCAGAAGGGTAGACTCCTGGCTTATAGGGTCAAGTACGGGGGACTGACCTTCACTATTGGATCGATGTATAGCCCTAATGAACACCAAGAACGATTCCTACACTCGGTTATGGTGGATATCACCGCCACACCAGATAGACACTTCATTATAGGGGGGATCTGAATATGGTCTTCGACTCTTCCCTGGATAGGTTTGGTGCAACAGCGCCCGCAGACTAGGGAGATCTCGCAGACGGGCAAACGCCAATTGGAGGACTCGGATCTCCATGACCTTTGGCGTTGCTTACACCCCACCACTCGGGATTATTCCTATTATTCACACGCCCACAAGACCTACGCACGCCTCGACCATCTCCTGGTCTCCAAACCGGTCCGCGACTTAGCCATAGCGTCAACGATAGGGGTTCTCTCTCTATCGGATCACGCCCCGGTTATAGGAACATTTCAATTGCCACAGATGTCACCGAGGCGCGGGGTGTTACGCCTCAGAGATACCTTGCTGCACAAACAGATGGTGGTAAAGCATATTCAAGACTCAATTCGGGAATACCAGGAGCACAATGATAACGGTGACACTTCCCTAGCAACGCAATGGGCGGCATTGAAAGTGGTGCTCCGAGGGGAATTTATTGCCATCTCCTCAGCTGAGAATCGGGAGCTTCAACGGAAGCGTGAGGAACTCACAGGCAAGGTGCGAGAACTGGAACAGGTTCACTAGAGAACGGGGGCTCCTAGAATCCGGAAGCAGATTAAGGCAGCGAGGAAGCTTCTGGCAGCCTTGGATATGGACAGGGCGGAATATGCTGCATTGCGCCTGAAGCATGCATATTATACAGGTGGGCACAGGTGCGGGAAACTCCTGGCACACAAACCTAGGGAAGCACACCAGAAGCACTTAGTGAAGGAGCTATCGACACCCTCTGGGGGGTCAGTAACGGAAGACGACCAAATAGCTGAAGGCTTCCGCCGATTTTATGCTGACCTCTGCAAGACCTATGCAAAAAGCCCTCTATATCTTTAATTAGTGTGTGTAGTTGTGGACAGGTAGCGAAAATGTGGACAATATCTGCTTCAGGGAAATTACATCTAGGGCAAGTCGTCCCCTCAGAGCCCCCCCATTTAGCGATCCTAGCTGGCGTATGGTAGAGTGAATTTAAGGTCTTATAGTGCTGGGATTGCAGGGGGGCTGAACACAGGATAGTGCGGTCCAAGTCCAATGACTCCTGGAAAGCTTCAGGTTCAAGCCCTAATTTCTCTGCCCACTTACTCCTATGTTTATCCATATCGTCCGGTTTGCCTCTTGCTAAAAACGCATATGCTGATCTAATCGTAGGCTCCCCACCAGTAGCTATACTCTCCATAAATCATTGCAATTGTACCCTGATGGGCCCCCCTGTTTGTTGCTCATAAAGCTCCTAACCTGTAGATACTTAAAAAAATCCCTTCTGTCTACGTTATATCTACTGAGTCAGAAAAAATTCTGGAGGAAAGGATTTATTATTATATGGTTTAATATATATATTGTATCTACCCAGGCCCGACTTTTTCAGAAAAGCATTCCATATTGTAAGGGCCGCACTAAGGGTCTTAAACGGTTTCCTTCTAAAGTATCCTAGCTCAGTGTGGTATAAGAAACAATTTTCTGCCTCTTGCCCTAACACTACTGCATATACGTCCGTGGACATAGTTATTTTCTGTAGGATACCACTCCCTCCAATCAATCCCTGCATATATTGCAGAGCTGCCGCAAGATAGTACAATCTAAAATCTGGCGCGCCCCAGCCCCCTCTTTCTTTTGGTAGAGACATAAATCTATAGGCCCTCCGAGTACTTCCATGAGCCCATATGAACCTATTTAGCATACCTTCCAGCGTGTTAAACCATTTGGCTTAAAAAAAAATAGGGGGGAGGAGCTAAGATGGCGGCGGAGACGGACGTCTAGTCTCCCGGCTCCCCGAGCCTTTGTTCCCCGCGCAGCTATCCTGTCCACTATCCTGTAATTGAGTACCGGCGGGATGATGGCGAGAGTGTTCGGATGCCAGTGGTGTTCCTCGGGTGTCTCTACCTGCCGGCTACCCCTCGGTTTCATCGAGATGCCTGCCGACGCCTGCCCTGGCCCTGGAGCCGAGACCTGCGCCACAGCGCGCCGCCTGTGATCGCTGCAGCTGAGGTGGCCGATCGCGCTGGAGAGGAGCGGACATCCTGCAACCACTGAGTGGATGCGTGGTCGCTTGCATTGGGCGCTTCAGCGGAGGTTGAATACTGGCCGGATGGACTTTTCCTTACCTCTCTCCGTCTGTGGAGCACTAGAGGTGAGCCGCGCTTTGTTCCTTCAGAGTCAGAGGGGTCCCGGCTGCCGGGACTCGATCCTTAGCTCGCCTTTGCCTGTGCCGGACAGGGGGATCTCCTCGCAGGGTGCCGTCTACGATCGCGGGCCCATACCGATCCGGGGGGTTGGCCACCGCAATATAGCGCTGAAACTCGCCTGATCACCTTTGCCACCCCCTGATGACATTACTATGGCGGCTGGCTCCTCAGCAGATATGGTGGACGGCGTTTCAGCTCCTGTCCGGCGCGCCCAGCACAGACCCGACCGGAATGCAGACCTGCCTGCCGCGCCCCGCAATACGGAGTTATTTGGAGACCACTCGACAGTGACCTGCGCATCTGTCCTTGTCGCTCTGGCTCAACTGAGGGAAGAGTGGCGCGAGAGCTCGAGATTACTGGAGGAGAAACTGGACGGATTCCCCACCAGTGTGGAATACATTTTGCCAGTCCGCTCTCCTCGCTGTGCAGATCGGCCTCAGCTGAATTCGGTCAGTGAAACATTGTTGCCGGGTGTCTATGTGAAGGAACATCTTTCTGGCGGAGATACTACGTGTGAGCTGAGATCCGACGACCCCAGTGCTGCTACAGTGTCTCTCTCCCCGATGCAGCTTCTTGCCTCGCCTTTGTTCCAACAACTGACTATCCTGTCTGACTGCGCCTGCCCCGTGGAGACACTTATAACTTCTATTTGGCACTTTAATATTACTTGGGAACTACAGCTCCTTTTGGTTGTTGGCTCTGTTTGGGACTGGCGACGTCCATCTTGTCTCTGGACATCTCTTCTTTGCAAAGTGCGGCCATTTTGCCTCTTTGTTCTCACTGGGGCGGGCCTTCTTGTTATCCCCGAAGGTACTGGCCTTTCACGAAGGGTGGATGTGGCGGGACTTCCAAGATCGGGCCAGGGCTAGGTGGTTTCTTTAGTGGAGTAGACGCACCGGCTGGTGGGGACTTGGTAGGGGCTGATTTTTTGTCTGCTTAGTTACTGCATTGGAAATGACTCTCCCCAATTACAGTATTGTTTGCTATTCTCAACGTGTCGAAATGCTAGGGGTAGAGGATGTTAATGGGGCCGGTGGTGACCGGGAGTATGTGGAACGGACCTCCTCCCGATTGGTTTCTTTTTTTGGGAGTTATAGATAGGAATGCTCTTTCTTGCTCCCTATATTTAAATGTTATAATTCTTCTTTCCTTTCTCTTCTATCTTCTTCCTATATTTCGGGTTTACTGGGCGACAGACACACTGCTGGGGGGGGGTAGGCCGTAGCCTCTGCATGCGTGTAGGGTGGGGGGTTGGGGGATGGGATTTTAGTTTTCGGATTTCATTTTCTATGGTGCCTTGAATTTTTCTTTGTTATGTTTCTCTTTCTTTATTCTATCTTCGGTCCGCGTTCGCTGCAGCTGTGGGTTGGGTGGCGGGTGGTCACTGATATGATGTGAGACGCATAACTCCTGTTACATAAATTTCGTGCTGCTGTGCTGCCGTATGGACTTGACTTTTGGTAACTTGACTAAGTGGTAACTTTTCAGCTACTGCTGCTTCACGCTTGCACGGACTCCTTATCTTAGCCTTTTATTTGTATAAAATTTAAAATGTCGATTAATAGTTGCAACTAAAATGTAAAACAAACCTTCATTATTCCTGAGACACGGTACCACACGTCTTTATAGCTCAACTCTTGCATGCCAGTATGTCGTACTAAGGCGCTACTGTGTCACCGTAATACTTGCCTCACTGCTACAAACGTATTCGTGGCCGGCCAGTTGGTTGTGGGCCCGTATTTGTACTCTGCCAAATGCACAATAAAGGTTTACAAAAATTAAAAAAAAAAAAAAAATAGGGGAATCGCTCTGAATAAATAAAGAAACTTTGGTGAGATCACCATTTTCACAACATTAGTGCACCTCACCAAAGAAAGATGTAGGTTATTCATCCTTTTTAATTTTTTTTAACTTTAGCCAGTAATGGAGCCATGTTGATTTCGACCACAGTATCCAAGTCCGCAGAAATTAATATCCCCAGATATGTTGCTGAACTAACCACCCTGGTATCAATACTCCTAGTGTAGCGATTCCTAACTATCTGAGTCTTGAACTTATTTAAACTATAGCCCGAAACTTGTCCAAACAAATGAGCCTCCGCTTCAACCCCCATGATAGCTTTGTCTGGATCATGGGTCAGTATAGCGACATCGTCGGCATAAGCTAGAGATTTAACTATGCAGCCATTCAATATCATTGGTGGAATCCCTTCATTTCCTTCTAATCTTCGTAGCAATGGCTCAAGGTACAATGCAAAAAGCATTGGGGATGACGGGCACCCTTGCCTCGTCCCCCTTTGTATTTTAACTGCATCTGAATGCCCCCTATTCACTCTGATCTTCGCAGTTGGATCTTTATGCAAGGCTTGTATAGCTGTTATGAAGCCTTTACCTATGCCACTCCACCGCAGGACTGCCCAAAGGTATTCCCAAGCGACCCTATCAAAGGCTTTTTGGGCGCTAGAAAAAGTGCCGCAATAGGATCGCCCAGGACACCTGCGGCGTCAAACATAGTGACCACCATTCTGATATGCTGAGTAGTGCCCTTGCCAGGTATAAAGCCGTGTTGTGATGGGCTTACCAGCTGCTCAATACTCCCTGCAAGCCTTTTTGCCAGCATTTTAGAATATATTTTAACGTCTGAATTCATCAGGGTAATGGGTCTATATGAGCCAGGGATTGTTGGAGGCTTCCCTTTTTTTGCAATAACTATAATATCCGCCCTGCCCCAAGACTCTTGAGGTGGACCACCCCGTTGTGTGTGTAGCATAATATCAAACATGTCAACCAACAGTACACTTTGAAACACTTTATAAAATTCTAAGCATGGGCGAATTTTGCGAATCTGGCGTTCGCGAATTTTGCGAATTTGCGAACTCGCAATCCGTAAAATCCGCGAATTCTCGCGAATTTGCGGATGGTTTTTTTTTGTGTTCCCAAGGATTTCTGCCAGTTCGCAAGGATTTCTGACAGTTCGCGAGGGTTTTGTAACAGTTCGCAATCGCGAACTTACATGTCGGCTCGCAACGGTCACGATTATGTTGTTTCTACCTCTGGTTCATCATCATAGGTTCCCAGCACCCTCTGTTTCACCCCTGCCACCCTCTGTTTTACCCATGCCACCCTCTGGTACATCAATGCCTTATGCCACCCTCTGGTTCATCATCACTGTAGATTATGGGGGGAAAAAGCAAGCACACCTGCCTGCTTCAACTGACATGAATTAATTTGGGGTTGATTTATTAATGTGTCACTGTTTTAAAATTCCAGTCTGGCACCTGCATCCTTATCTGTAATTTGCTTTCTGTTGCAGTGCAATTTTTTTTCTCCAGGACCTTTGTGGCCTACTTGTAGCTATTCTATGAGCCTGCTGTGAGGGTCAGAGCAGGGTCATACAATTGTTGCAACTAGCAACTGAACTCTGGAGGGGCCCTTGTCAGGAAGCACTACAGGGAATGGTTACTAATAATGAGTTTGAACTTTTGAACCTGCTGAATGCTTTTTTTGTGTTCGCAAGGAATTCTGCCAGTTCGCAAGGATTTCTGCCAGTTCGCGAGGGTTTTGTACCAGTTCGCAATTGCAAACTTACATGTCGGCTCGCAACGGTCACGATTATGTTGTTTCTACGTCTGGTTCATCATCACAGGTTCCCAGCACCCTCTGTTTCACCCCTGTCACCCTCTGTTTTACCCATGCCACCCTCTGGTACATCAATGCCTTATGCCACCCTCTGGTTCATCATCACTGTAGATTATGGGGGGGAAAAGCAAGCACACCTGCCTGCTTCAACTGACATGAATTAATTTGGGGTTGATTTATTAATGTGTCACTGTTTTAAAATTCCAGTCTGGCACCTGCATCCTTATCTGTAATTTGCTTTCTGTTGCAGTGCAATTTTTTTTCCAGGACCTTTGTGGCCTACTTGTAGCTATTCTATGAGCCTGCTGTGAGGGTCAGAGCAGGGTCATACAATTGTTGCAACTAGCAACTGAACTTTGGAGGGGCCCTTGTCAGGAAGCACTACAGGGAACGGTTACTAATGATGAGTTTGAACTTTTGAACCTGCTTTCACTTTTGCAAAACTCGTTTTTCTGCAGAGCAGCATTACAGCAACTTTAATGCCCCACCAAGCTTATATGAGAAAGTTGATTTCTAATCCAAAAGTTATCCAAAGAAAATCAAAAGGCCTCAAATCTAAAAAAGTGCAGGCAAATGTCAACCTGAGGAGTTATTCTGATAAAAATAATCCTTTTCAGAAGGTCTATGCTGCTTGCTAGTAGATTTCTTGTGCGGAATTGCAATTTTTGTAATTTCGCGAGTGCGAGATTGTTGCTGCCCGCCGCACCTACATGTTCGCAATTGCGAACTTACACCGCAAAGAAAAAAAATCCGCTGCGTGCGAATTTGCGGATTTTGCGGGAAATTCGCGAATCTCGCGGATTGCGAATTTACCGAAAATCCGCAAAATCCGCGAGCGTAACGGATTTTCCGCCCATGCTTATAAAATTCAACCGGGATTTGATCTGGCCCAGCCTCCTTCCCTGAGGGCAGGCTGCCCAAAGCCCCAATAAATTCCTCCAAATGCAGTGGAGCATCTAATATTTCCCTTTCCTCTGGAGACAAGGAGGGGGAAAGGATGTCGCTAAGATATCTATCTATCTCGGCTAGGCACCTTGCATCACCCAAGGAATATAATTCATCATAGAAATTCCTGAAAACTTCTCTTATCAAATCCGGATCTGTAACAGAATCTCCCTACGGATCCAGAATCTCCTTAATATCAGCCGCAGCTGTACGCTGCTTAGTTCGCACTGCCAGGATATGACCAACTCTCTCACTTAAATCATACGCATCCTGCTTTTTAGCCAGATAGTTCTTGGCTGCTTTCCTGGTAATGCCTTCGATAGCATCCCCTTTAAGAGCTATGATTTTAAGCAAAAAGGGCTCCAGTGAGAGATTCTGTCTTATAGCTGTAGCTAGATTTTCTTCTTCTTTAATTAGCCTTTGCCGAGTTTCTTCTATTTTAATTCTTTCCCTTTTTCGTCTTGCCAACATATAGCTCAGCGTCTCCCCCCTTACCCCAGCTTTGAAACAGTCCCAGACCGCCCCTGGAGATGCCATGCCTCTATTGATATCCCAGAAAAATTTTATCCAAGCTTCCATATGCTTCTGATACTCCACATCCTTTGATGGGATACGTTCAAAAGTCCACTTCGTGTTCCTACTCTGAACCAGAGGCATATTAAGTGTTAACACCAGAGGGCTATGGTCTGAGATAATCCTGGGTTGTTTTTCCACCTGCGCACCAGGGATTAAAGACATAGAAATTAAGAAATAGTCCAGTCTGACCAAAATTTTATGTGGGGCGGAAAAGAAAGTGCTACCATCCAAAAAGGGATGTAGCTTCACCCACGGGTCAAATAAAGAGTTGTGCTGAACCATACTGGCCAGGGCTCTGTATGACTTCTTCTTTCTCCCTGCGTATCTCCTCCCCCCCCCCCGGTTCTGCGAATGAACTTTTTGGGTTATGGATGTTGAAGTCCCCGCAACATATAATGGGCTCTGGCCACTGAGCAAGTTCCGTATCCATGAACTGCCAGACATCAGGATCATCATCGGTGGAGCCATATATTCTAACCAAGGTAAACCTTACCCATTTAAAGCATATTTCCACTATGACCCACCTACCCCATTGATCCTCCTTTTTCCTATGAACCACTACATCCCTACTTCTCCCCAAGATTGCCACCCCTCTGGTCCTGGTTCCTTGTTTACTGGCTGCTAATACTGCAAACCCCAACTGATCCAAAAGGTATACCTGTGTTGCTTCAATGTGGGTCTCCTGGAGACATACCAGGTCTAATTGGAGAGCTCTCAGCAATCCTGCTACTTTCAATCTCTTATTAGAATCATTGAGGCCACATACATTAATTGAAGCAATCTTACAAGGCATTAAAGGGCGTCAAATAAATCCTTGCTCATAGACCATCCTTCAACAGGAAAAATGTAAAAACAACATCCTGCTTTCTTTATGCGCTGTCTGCACTGCCTGTACTGTACCCTACACCCAGTGTAAATGTGCGTTATCAAACAAAGAAGATCAACAATTTTAACCGTGTTTAAAACCCCTACCTCCTCCCTTGCCCTCCCCCCCCTACTATCCCCACCCCCCCACTACAGGCAAATAGGTCAGGAATGACCTATACTTGACCGTTTTTGAGTTGCATCAGTCGCACCCCTCATCCATCATCACCCTCCAACTAACACCCCCCTCAGAAACCCTCAAAACCCGATGTTCCTTATAAGACCCGCATGTCTCTTGGTATTACTAATGCGCTACCAACCCAGCCATTCAATTTATTCTTTGTACATCCTATTTTTTCAGCTCTTCCATGAACTGCTGTGCTTTAATTTCTGATAAAAACACTCTGGCTCTCCCTTTCGTGACTACTTTCAGCTTGGCAGGAAACAATAGATAGGCCTCCGATCCCAGAGCCTGAAATTGTGAAATCATCTGCCTCAACCTCCACCTTCTCTCGATTGTCACGTGACAAAAGTCTGGCCTAGCAAAAAAAGTGGTGAAATCAAAAGATCTCTTACTGTCAGGCCTAGCTTTTTCGATGATTTCTTGCCGTAACAAAAAGTTCCCTACGTAGACTAGAATAGCTCTAAGAAAGGACGCCTGACCCCCTCCTTCTGCGCCATGCACCTTCCTCTGAGTGAAGGGGAACCTATGCGCCCTCTGGATCTCCCTGTCCCACTGCCACTGGGACTCCGGGAACGCACCCTTGAGGAAGTTAATCACATAGCACCTGGTATCCTGCCCTTCCAACCCCTCAGCCACACCCAAAAGTCTAACATTGTTACGTCTTTGCCGATTTTCAAAATCCTCCATTTTCCACTGGAGGTCTTCAGACATCTTCTCCTGTGTCGATTTAAAGGACTGCCAGTTACCAAGATCATCTTCAAGCTTGCCCGTTCGCTCTTCCACCTCCGTGACTCTACCAACAAGTTCATCATAGAGCTTATTCGTCTTCCTCAACGTCAATTGTATTTTCTTAGAATCCTGCGTTGCTTTCCGGCTCACTGACCTAGCCTCAGCTTGCATTTGTTTTAACATATTAAACAAAATTTCAAATGGAGCACTGTGCTTTGAAGACCCAGCCGAATCCTCTTCCTGGTATGTCTGGGAGGTTGCTGAATAATCCCAAAGTAACCGCTTCTCCGTGCCCCCCGGGGACCCTGCCAACTGTCGGCAGGGCTGTTCTGATCAGTACCGGTACTCGTACTGGGTTTCCCCCGTGGCTCCGTCTTCTTCTTTAGCTGTGGGGCCATCGTTTTCCTTATTGCCCCTGGGTTCTTGGCAGGTCCCCCTAGAAGCACTACCTCTTCAGTTGGGGCATTTTTTCCCGCATCCGCTTGCTCTTTTGCCCTTTCCTTCCCTTTGTCGAATTTGGCAGGGCGCGGGGGCATTTTGGACGGCTGCTGATGTAGAATTCTGTTAGAACCGAAGGAACTCATAAGGTTACTGAGCCTTTCCTTCAGCCACAGACGTTCAGGTAACAATCTACTTTTAAGCACCGCACTGGCAGGGTGCACCGAAGCGTAGGTTGTTAGTCGAGCATGGCACCACAACTCAGGGGCCATCGAGGGGTCGTAACATATTATGAAACAATCAGCATCTCGGTGTCGACGGGAGAGAGGTCTAGTGCGACCATTCAGCACAACCCGTCCGCGGCCATCTTGCCTCTCTATTCTCTTAGGTGTGACACAGCACCAAGAAGAATATAGTTTGTAACAACATATTGCATTGAGGGAGACCAGATCAGCAAGGCATTAAATAAAAAATGGAATTTGCTGAAGGGTGTACCTGGTTTGGAGGGAGTGATAGGTGACAAACCTATGATGACATATAAGAAATGCAAAACAATCAAGGATAACGTATCCAGAAATTATATTCAAGCAGAAGGCCCAGGTACTATGAACTGGCTACCACCCCCTCCTAAAGGTTTTTATGTCTGTGGGTCGTGCAATGTACGTGCTTTAGGTCTCAACAAAACTAAAAACTTTGTGTATAATGGCAGTAAATGTTACTGTATTAGTGAGTTTATCAACTGTAATAGTGTAGGTGTTGTTTACGCGATTATTTGTGATTGTACCAAGCTATACATAGGAAGCACCAGAAGACCTTTAAAAGTGAGGATTCGGGGCGTGGCCAAGATGGCGGAGTGAGAGGACGTTTCTTCTCAATGCTCCCCGGTCCGACTAGGCCCGAGCCATGAAATATAGCTCTTTCTCCCCCCTCCGGAGCTTAACGGCACGGGGAGAGGCAGAGGAACCTGCAGAGACGACGCTGGTCGAGTCCTAGCCTCCGTTTAGCCTCAGGACAGCCCGTCGGACGATGTTGAAGGTCCGGCCCGGGAAGCTCGAAGAGGAGGAGGCCGACCCCAGAGCACGTCGGCTGGACGCACGCCGCGCCCAGTGCCGCTTGGAGTGAGCAGCCGGAGGAGATACCGCAACGCCTCGACCGGGAGGTACTGGGAACCTAGAGGGACCACCGTATCGGCCCCGGGAGAGCAGCAGAGTGAGGCGCTTGAGTCCCGGCATACGCTTCTGGCCGCCCACCGGGAGGGCATCGAAGCAGCAAAGGTGCGGACCCGGGACCTCTTGCGGGGCTTTTTTGCCTCCCCAGCCCCTCCGATGGCGAGACTCCACAACTTAGTGAACGCCGAGGCTCACAGCGACACCGGAGTCCTTGGCGGCCCCAAGCTTGTATGGTCGGTCCCGGAGCGACTCTCGGCCGTTGGCACTGTGACGCACGATGAATTTAGCCGAAGGTGGGAGATGGCGGAATCGCCCTGAGGGGCCTCTGTTGACGGCGACGGCTGGAGAGTCCTGCGCATTCCCGGAGGAGTCCACAACGTCTCCCCCCTTGGGAGAGATCGGAGGCAGAAAGAGGGGACAGTCGCAGGTGATACTACCCGGGCCTAGTGGAGGCCGCGACGGACGGCGGCTGGCGAGGCCCATAGGAGGAGTGCGTATCCCGCCATAGTGACCGTGGCTGGCCCTAGCGCGACGGACCCAGAAGTGCTGTCCCCAGATGGTGCTTGGTGCAGTTGCTGGTGACGATCGCCGGTCCCTTGTCTGCCACGGGAAGGGAGACCTGGCCCGTACTCAATCCAAGATGGTGTCGGGCAGAGGCACCAAGCGGGGAGAACGCACTCTCCCTGACATGCTCAGCAGATCCCAGCAAAGAGGAGATAGGGGGCCGTTATCAGCAAGCCCGGCCAGAGGCTCGCAGAGTTCGAATGGAGGGGAACCACCGGTCACCAGATCGTTCCTTGAGTCGCTGTTCGGCACCCTCAGAGATGATTTTCAGACACTGAAACAGGAAGTGGCGGGCGAGGTTCGGGAGGTACGCAGAGAAGTGGAAGAGATCGGGGAACAAGTCGCCACGATGGAGGGCACGAACCACCGTATCGATGAGGAGTTAGTCCTGCTGCAACAGGAGCTGTTGCGCCTCAGAGACAGCACCTAGATCAGCAAATGCATAATGAGGACCTTGAGAACCGCTCTCGGCGAAACAACATTCGAGTCCGGGGGGTTCCGTCCTCGGATGAAGGCACAGATGTGACTGGCTACCTGGGAGACTTGTTCCGAGCTATCCTGGGTGAACCGCCTGAATTCCCGGTCAGGATTGACAGGGCGCACCGAGTGGGCCCACCACGGCGAGCATCAGCACCCCCCCCCCGACATTTTGGCCTTCCTTCCGGACTTTCCACTAAAGGAACGCATCATGGCTGAGGCCCGGAAACAATCTGCGTTCACTTTCCGTGGCCATTCTGTGGGACTGTATCAGTACTTGTCCGCCATTACTTTGCAAAAACGGAAATCTTTCAAGATCGCCACGGACTTTCTGAGAGAGCATGAAACACCATATGCCTGGGGCCACCCCTTCCGCCTCATCTTTAGATGGAACGGCACGATGCATCAACTTAGATCGCTCCAGGACACCTGTGACACCTGTGAGGTTCTGGGGATCACGGCAGAGGAGGAAGACACGAACACGCCCAACCGGAGGCGCGGCCCCAGAGACGGATGGCAGAGGGTGTCACGGAGACGAGTATCAGCCAACCCCAGAAGGCCGGACTCACCCACCATTAGGGCCAACATGGCGGATGCAGTCTCTGAGGCGGCCAGAAGCAACGCCTCTACCGGTGATGTGGCTCTTACAGCATAATGACGCTCCGGGGGGAGACCACCACAGCCTTACTGGACTAGCAGTTTCGGGTCTTGGAGGGCGGGGGGTGGGGGGAAGTGAGGAAGGGGGTAAGTGGCTGGACGTCCACATTGGTACCTTACCACAGACTTGCCCGAGGGCATGACTGGGACTGACATTTGTTTGAACTTCAGGGGTTTGTTGGGGGGAGTCAGGGGAGGTCGTTTGGTTGTTTGCATGAAGGGTCTGTTGGGGTGTGGAGGGTGTTGGAGGGAGGGGGAGGATGGGCACCTTGGAAGACGGGTGGGGGGGGCTGGGGGGAAATCACGGGGTCCGTCCAGTGCAACTATGCCACTCACCACAGCCTTGCTGTGCTTCTATACATCATCTACACCACACCCACCTCTCTCAGGCCGTGACACACTGCATCTACCTTGGACTTACCCACACAGATGACGGCTTTCACAGTAGTTACCCTTAATGTGAAGGGGTTAAATAATCCTGTCGAGAGAAGGGCGGTTCTTTCCTTACTGGAGAATACCCACGCAGACATTTGCCTCCTACAGGAGACACATCTCCTAGCCAGAGACTGCCAGAGGATGCGCTCCCATAAGTTTCCCACTCAACTCTTCTCCTGGAATACCACTAAGACCGCTGGGGTCGCAATTTTGGTATCCCAAAAGTTTAAGGGAGAGATCCTCCATAAGTTTGCTGAGCAGAAGGGTAGACTCCTGGCTTATAGGGTCAAGTACGGGGGACTGACCTTCACTATTGGATCGATGTATAGCCCTAATGAACACCAAGAACGATTCCTACACTCGGTTATGGTGGATATCACCGCCACACCAGATAGACACTTCATCATAGGGGGGGATCTGAATATGGTCTTCGACTCTTCCCTGGATAGGTGGGTGCAACAGCGCCCGCAGACTGGGGAGATCTCGCAGACGTGCAAACGCCAATTGGAGGGCTCGGATCTCCATGACCTTTGGCGTAGCTTACACTCCACCACTCGGGATTATTCCTATTATTCACACGCCCACAAGACCTACGCACGCCTCGACCATCTCCTGGTCTCCAAACCGGTCCGCGACTTAGCCATAGCGTCAACGATAGGGGTTCTCTCTCTATCGGACCACGCCCCGGTTATAGGAACGTTTCAATTGCCACCGATATCACCGAGGCGCGGGGTGTGGCACCTCAGAGATACCTTGCTGCATAAACAGACGGTGGTAAAGCATATTCAAGACTCAATTCGGGAATACCAGGAGCACAATGATAACGGTGACACTTCCCTAGCAACGCAATGGGCGGCATTGAAAGTGGTGCTCCGAGGGAAATTTATTGCCATCTCCTCAGCTGAGAATCGGGAGCGTCAACGGAAGCGTGAGGAACTCACAGGCAAGGTGCGAGAACTGGAACAGGTTCACTAGAGAACGGGGGCTCCCAGAATCTGGAAGCAGCTTAAGGCAGCGAGGAAGCTTCTGGCAGCCTTGGATATGTACAGGGCGGAATATGCTGCATTGCGCCTGAAGCATGCATATTATACAGGTGGGGACAGGCGCGGGAAACTCCTGGCACACAAACCTAGGGAAGCACACCAGAAGCACTTAGTGAAGGAGCTATCGACACCCTCTGGGGGGGTCAGTAACGGAAGACGACCAAATAGCTGAAGGCTTCCGCCGATTTTATGCTGACCTCTACAAGGGCGAACCCCCGTCATCACAAGCAGAGGAGGCCTACCTGGCCTCGGTTGACCTTCCCTCCCTCGCTCCGGAGCAAGCAGAATATCTCGAGAGGGATATTCGAGTGGAGCAAGTAATCACAGCCATCTCCAGGCTTAAACATGAGAAGGCCCCAGGCCCTGATGGTTATACTTCCCTCTTCTATAAGACCTTCTACCCTACGTTGGCCCCGATCCTCACGCGCCTATTTAATTCCTTCTCCGATCCTGGAGCTATCCCTCCAGATCTGCTTAGGGCAACGATCTCGGTTATTCCCAAACCGGGGAAGGACCGGACGCAATGTGGCTCCTACAGGCCAATCTCTCTCTTGAATATTGACCTTAAGTTGTATTCGGGGATCCTGGCGGCCCGTCTGGCGCTTCCCCTTCCGGGCCAAGTAGAATCGGATCAAGCCGGGTTCGTTCCGGGGAGGCAAACGGTGGACAACACCAAGAGGGTGGTTCATGTACTGGAGAAAGCCTCCAGGATACCCGGAGAAAGGATGTTACTGGCAGTCGACGCGGTGAAAGCCTTCGACAGGGTGCACTGGCCATATCTAGAGAAAGTTCTGGCGAAAGTAGGTATTGGCGAGAAATTTCGCACTCTGGTGTTTAACTGCTACAAGTTTCCATCAGCAGAGGTACGGGTTAATGGCTGCAGCTCCCATCAATTTGCGATAGAAAGGGGTACCAGACAGGGGTGTCCATTATCCCCCCTCCTATTCGCACTCTATATGGAACCCCTGGCCCAAAGAATACGTCAGAATCCGAATGCCCTGGGAATTAAGATGGGGGAGTACACCCACACTGTCAGTCTGTACGCAGATGATATCATTCTGACATTGGAGGATCCGGGGAGGTCGCTCCCTGCATGCACCGATGAGATGGATGCCTTTGCTGCCGTAGCGGGCTTTAAGATGAATATGGGGAAATCGGCGGCCCTTGACGTCTCACTCACCATGACCACCAGGACTGACGTGCAGAGGCGATTTCTCATGCACTGGTCGAAAGATCTGGTGCCCTACCTGGGCATTCTTCTGGCACCTACATTATCCGCTATGGTGACTGCGAACTACACTGCCCTAGGTTCTAAAATTAAGGAGGAACTGGGCCGCTGGAGCAAGGGAACATTGTCCTGGCTAGGTAGGATTGCCGCGGTGAAAATGACCATCTTACCGCAGGCGCTCTACCTGTTTCGTGCCCTGCCGCTGCAGCCCCCAAAAGGATGGCTGCTTCAGACTCAGGCGGACATTGCGCGCTTCATATGGCAGGGTCGTATCAATCAATCAATCAGTGGCACTTATAAAGCGCGCTACATACCCGTAGGGTCTCAAGGCGCTGGGGGGGGGGGGGGGGGGATGTGGCTGGTTCGTGGGATGTCGAGGATGAGTCTGGCTGAGGCGTTCTGGATCCGCTGGAGTCTCTTCTGGAGCTTGGCGGTGGTACCGGCGTAGAGGGCGTTGCCGTAGTCCAGTCGGCTGGTGACGAGGGCCTGGGTGACGGTCTTCCTGGTCTCGGTGGGGATCCACCAGAAGATCTTCCGTAGCATGCGTAGGATGTTGAAGCACGCCGAGGAGACGTTGTTGACTTGCCTGGTCATGGAGAGGGAGGAGTCCAGGATGAAGCCCAGGTTTCGTGCATGGTCTGTCGGTTTGGGTGCGGTGCCCAGGGCGGGAGGCCACCAGGAGTCGTCCCAGGCGGAGGGTGAGGAGCCCAGGATGAGGACCTCCGTCTTGTCCGAGTTCAGTTTCAGGCGGCTGGTCGTCATCCACTCGGCTACCTCTTTCATCCCTTCGTGCAGGTTGGCTCTGGCGGCGGCGGGGTTGTTGGTCAGGGAGAGGATCAGCTGGGTGTCGTCGGCGTAGGAGATTATACTGAGGTTGTGTTTGCGTACGATGGCCGCGAGGGGGCTCATGTAGACGTTGAAGAGGGTGGGGCTCAGAGATGATCCTTGGGGGACGCCGCAGATGACTTCGGAGGCCTCTGACTTGTACGGTGGTAGGCGGACTCTCTGTGTTCTTACGTCGAGGAAGGAGATGATCCATTCCAGCGCCTTGTCCTGGATTCCGATGTTGCTGAGGTGCCGTACTAGGGTGCGGTGGCAGACCGTGTCGAATGCCGCGGAGAGGTCTAGGAGGATGAGGGCCGCTGTTTCTCCATTGTCCATCAGGGCTCGGATGTCATCGGTGGCGGCGATGAGGGCGGTCTCGGTGCTGTGGTTGGCTCGGAAGCCGGACTGTGAGGGGTCGAGGGATCCGTTCGTCTCGAGGAAGGCGGCCATCTGCTTGTTGACGGTCTTCTCGATGACTTTGGCTGGAAACGGGAGGAGCGAGATGGGGCGGTAGTTCTTGAGTTCGGTGGGGTCTGCTGTGGGTTTCTTGAGTAGAGCGCTGAGTTCGGCGTGCTTCCAGCTCTCAGGGAAGGTGGCGGTGTCGAAGGATGTGTTGATGATGTCTCGCAGGTGGGGTGCGATGACAGCGTCGGCCTTGTTGAAGACGTGGTGAGGGCAGGGGTCGGTCGGTGATCCGGAGTGGATGGAGCTCATCGTGCGGATGGTGTCTTCGGTGCTGATCGGGGTCCAGGCGTGGAGGGTGGTGGTGGGGGGTGGTTGTTCTGTCATGGTGTGCGTTGGTTGGTTGTTGAAGCTGTTGTGTATGTCCGCGATCTTGTTGTGGAAGTATGAAGCGAGGGAGTTGCAGAGGTCTTGCGATGGGGTGATGTCGTTGTTTCCTGCGCTGGGGTTGGAAAGCTCTTTCACAATGTTGAAGAGTTCCTTGCAGTTGTGTGCGTTGTTGTCCAACCGGTCCTTGAATGCTGTTTTCTTGGCGGCGCGGATCAGCTGGTGGTGTTTCCGGGTGGCAAGTTTGAAGGAGGTCCTGTTGTCCGGTGTCGGTTCCCTTCTCCAGACTTTCTCGAGGGCTCGGCAGTTCTTCTTGGAGCTCTTGAGTTCATCGGTGAACCATGGGGCCTTCTTGCTGCCGGGTCTGCTAGGCGGGGTCCTCAGTGGGGCGAGTTCGTCCGCGCAGTTGCTGATCCACTTCATGAGGTTGTCGGCGGCCTGGCTGGGGTTCGCTGAGCTGGCAGGAGGGTGCTGGCTCAGGGAGGTGGTGAGCTGGTGTGCTGTGATCTTGTTCCAGCTTCTGCGGGCGGCCTGTTGCTGGTGGTGGTGGGTCGTCGTTCTCTTGAAGGTGAAGTGGACGCAGCTGTGGTCCGTCCATTGAAGCTCAGTGGCGTGGCTGAAGTCGATGTCTGTGCTGGAAGAGAAGACTGCGTCGAGTGTGTGTCCGGCGAGGTGGGTGGGGGTGGACACCAGTTGCTTGAGTCCCAGGTTGGCGAGGTTGTCGAGCAGGGTGCTGGTGTTGCGGTCGTTGTTGTTCTCTAGATGGAAGTTGAGGTCTCCCAGGAGGATGTAGTCAGCGGAGGGGAGGGCATGCGGGCTGACGAAGTCGGCGATGTCCTCGCTGAATTGTGTGCGTGGTCCAGGGGGCCGGTAGATCAGGGTGCCTCTGAGGGTGGTGTTCCGGTTGGTGTGGATCTGGAAATGCAGGTGTTCGGCGCTGGTCAGGGTGTTGTCGGTGCTGGTCGTGAGACGGATGGTGCTCCTGTGGACGATGGCGATGCCTCCTCCCATCTGGTTGGCGTTTCGGTCCCTCCGGACGATCTTGTAGCCCTCTGGGATAGCGATGGCGATGTCGGGAGCTGAAGAGGTGTTCATCCAGGTCTCCGTGAGGAAGGCAACGTCAGGGGCTGTGGCGTCTAGGAGGTTCCAGAGTTCGATGGCGTGTCTGTGGATGGAGCGGGTGTTGAGCAGGATGCACTTGAGGTGGGTGCTGCTGGTGTTTGACTTGGCGGGTGTTGGTGCGAGGCAGGTCCGGATGCAGGAGAACTTGCAGGCGTGGCAGCTGAAGGGTCCGTGGGTGCGTCGTGGTGTGGCTTGGTGGCACTCTGGGCGTCGGCCGGTGTTGAGTGCGATGAGGGTGGCGGCGGAGTACGTCAGGCGGGACGATCGGGGTCTTCGGGGGCCAGGGGTCCTGGCGCTGGTCGCGATCCGGTCGCGGACGGGCGCAGACGGGCTTACCTTTGGCGCGCCTTCGGCGCACAATCGGCGCGCCCGCTGCGCGTGACCGCTGCGCGTTCGCACGGTCGCCATTTAAGGCGAAGTGCGCGGGTGGGCGGAGCAGCTGGGAGGCGGGAGCGGGGAGGGTTACAGAAGAGAAAAAAGGGGCGGGGACAAGCGGCGGTGGCGGGAAGGGAGGGCGGCGAGGTAGGCGGACAACAAGGAAGGAGAGCCAAAACACGGGCAAAAAGAAATTAAGCTAAACAGGCACAAAAACCCTTAAACCCAGACTCAAGAGGACCTTGGCTACCCTGGCACCCGAGGCCGGGGGGCTAGGAATACTGGACCTCTGTAAATATTTTCAGGCGGCTCAGCTAAGGTATCTGGTAGAGTGGAGCAAATGGGAGACCGACAAACACTGGCTTTTTCAAGACCAGGCAGTGGCGGGCCGAACCCTGCAGGAAGTGCCCTTTTTGCGGCGGATACATCGCCCTCCCAATTTATATGCATCTTATATCACACGGGTCCCCATGAGGGTGTGGGATGCCACGAACTTGACCCACACACTTACCACCTTCCCCTCTCCGTTCACGCCCTTGATCGATAACCCAGAGTTTCGCCCTGGCACGGAACCGGAGGCTTTTGCACGCTGGCGGGCTGCTGGATGCAGAGCACTTTTTCATCTATATGGCCCGGAGGGCATAATTCCGTTCCCAGAGTTCAGGGAAGAATATCGGCTGCCGGAGGTAGAAAAGTTGCGCTATATGCAGGTGCACCACTGGTCGCTGCAGCCACAGACACGGGAGCCGGCAGATCGGAAGCTCCTTCCATATAAGAAATTGCTTATAACACGCACCTCAGACAAAAAACTCATTTCGGACTTGTACAAATTCTTGCAGCCCTCCCCTTTTGACATCTATAACCCGGGTAGGGAACGTTGGGAAAGAGAACTGGGGAGATCCTTAAGCCGTAAGGAATGGGACAGCATTGCATATAGGGCCCGACACTCTGCATATCACACTGGGCTTACGGAAACATTTACAAAAGTGTTCACATACTGGTATTACACACCCCAAAGGTTACATGAGATGAATCGCAACATTGACGCCACCTGCTGGCGAGCATGCGGGCAATCGGGCACCCTCACTCATGTTTTATGGGAATGCCCGATGCTATCACCTTACTGGAAAGAGGTCTTAGACTTGATTGACTCCAACTTTGAGATTGAATTGCCCCGCTTTCCAGCATATGTTCTGTTGGGCTTGCCCAACGGACTGATGTATCCTCTGAAGTCTCGTAGAGGGAGGCAAATTGCGATAGCACTGGGTTCTGCTGTACAAAATATACTCATTCATTGGCGCTCTACCACACTCCCCTCCACCACAGGGTGGTTGCATAGACTATGGCATGTCCTGGGAATGGAAAAATTGTCGCTCATGGTGGCGGAGGAGGTGGAGCAATTTAATGAATTATGGCAACCGTTTCACTCATTGCTTGTAGGGGAATTTACAGAGCTTAGCTTAGATATCTCCGCCTGTTGAGGTTGACTACATTGGCAGACTCGGAGGGCCAGCGAGCCTAGACGAGAGGGCACTGGGTGGGAGGAGCGGTTCTTGGAGGGAGGACGGGTGTTGTTCTGAGGCACTGGACGGGGCCGGTGGGAGGGGGCATGGTTGGGTTTGGGAAGGAGGGGGAGTTGGGGGGTTTGTTCACTTTGGAGCGCTTTGTGGTAGCATACACACCAGCCATTGCATCTGAATGTACACTGCTCTTTACAGGACCCTAACGTGCTGGTGCGCTATTATATGACTGTATCGGACGCCTTGCTCCTTTGTGTCAACTGTTTGCTTTTTCTTTTCCTTTTGTGAATGCTCAATAAAATGCTTTAAACCTAAAAGTGAGGATTCAGGAACACAGACGTGCCATAATTAACGGGGATATTAAGTCACCATTATTTGTACACATGGAAAGTGAACATAACACTCACAAAAGCTTCCGATTTCATGGAATTCAGAAGGTGACTCAAAATGCAAGAGGCGGGGATTGGGATCTTAGAATCAGGCAAAAAAGAGGCGAGGTGGATCAGTAAATGTAGATCAGTGAAACAGGGTCTTAATAAGGATTCAGAATTGCATTATTTCTTGGGTTAAACCACTCCAAGTACACTTATGTTTGTGTGGAGCTTCAAAACATGTAGGATCGTTCCATGTATGGAAAGGTTTAGATGGGTATGGTTTACATTGGACAGGTACGAAGCTGGCGCCACTGAAGTAGCCTGTGCGGGACTAGTCACGTATAGGATCTATTCAATAGATCAGGAGTTTGTGAATAGACAGCAGGAACCACCTACAACCAGGTTTATGTGAGGACAACCGGGCTGAAGGTTGTGCTGGACTAAATATGTTTTTCTGTAAGAACTTAGGGTATTTGTATATAATTCTACAATATAAATTTTAACAATATTTTTTTTGTTTTTCGCTTACAATTAATAGAGATTGAGATATTCAACATACTCCCCGGTTAAGATTCATTAAAAAGTAGGATCTTATACGAAGTGCTTTAGTAGGAAATGAAACGGAGATTTGTATGGACAAACAGTTGGATTGCCAGTTCTTTACCCTGTCGACGTCAAGATATTGGTGTGGAAGGATGCGCTGTTCTTTACTTTACAGATAGATTGTTTAACACTCTTATTATAATTCACTAATTGATCTTTTTTGTTTTTAATAATTCAATTATTCCCTGTTTTTAGCTAAGATATAAGAAATACTCGGCGGTATAGCACCAGCGTATTTATGATAGTTCGAACTTAGTGGCTTAGATATAGTAAACAGAGTTGTATATTGGCAAGGGATCTGAGTGCCTGTTGTAAAAAACAGTACTAGCGTCTACAGGAAAGTTCGAATATAGCGGCCTAGATATAGCATACAGAGTTTGGTATTGGCATGGGCAGAACCTATGGGATTGCTT
The DNA here is from genome assembly GCF_964263255.1 of Lissotriton vulgaris. Lineage (NCBI taxonomy): Eukaryota > Metazoa > Chordata > Amphibia > Caudata > Salamandridae > Lissotriton > Lissotriton vulgaris. Next base: position 400,213,708 of record NC_141687.1, read on the forward strand.
ATTTCCAGGTCGCGGCCTATCAGGAGTGACGTCTGAACTAAACAAAGTTTTTAGGACCGGAAGTGGAGGCACTTCGATGTGACAGACATATTAAATACTCAGCGGCATAGTACTAACGAATTCACGATAGTTCGAACTTAGCGGTTTGGTTACAGTAAACACAGTTTTATCTTGGTAAGGGTTCTACGAATTGGATTGCTAGTTTCTAAAATAGTAATGGTGTGTATATGAAAGTTCGTATATAGCGGCTCAGACTCTGTAAACAGAGGTTGGTATTGGTAGGGGCTGAACGAATAGGATTGCTAGTTTCCATGCATCGGCCTATCGGGAGTGACGATGAACTAACAGGGAATGAACCTTGTAGGACCGGCAGTGGAGGCACGCTCCACCGGATGTAATATGACTGGGGGACCAGAGAGGAACCCCCGATCCGTGTACAGGTGGTTAGTATTGATGGAAAATGAGGTAGATTGGTAGCTTTCACGGATTGGAGGAACGGAGTATAAAAATGCTGGTGAAATGGGGGTTGTTTGCACACTGGATTGTTCTGACCAGAGATGTAGATGGGAAGGCAACTGAAGGAATACTCGAGGTGAGAATGGAATAGGAGTAGCAATCGCACAGGACACGTGTTATACATTGTTTCTAGGGGGTTATACACTGTTGTTTGTCTGTTTTACACAGTGTTCATTTTGGGCAATTAACAACCAGCAAATAACGAGATAAGGAGATATGAAAGATACTTTGATACAAGGGGAACCAGAAAGGAGTCCGCACTTTAAAATAGAATAAGGTGAGAAGTACAGTAAGTTAGATAAGATAGTCATCACTGGCACATTAGGAAATACCTGGTGGGCCCATTGATAATTTTGATATGTATTTTTTGTTTTGGTGCAGCGCATCACTGATGGATTATCAGGCTGATTACGTTTGCGCATCTATTTTAATATAGAAGAGGATTATAAGGAGAGCACATGCATTGAGATATAGGTAACTACAGGAAATTGACCTACAGTAATATTGAGGGTCTCTTGAGATATTGGAATACAGGGGGCGGAGTTTAATATTGGTGCGACATGAGGACTCGATAAAACAGAATACCAGAACTTACAGGCGAATAGTTCTTGTGAGCAGTGAACAATGCCACTAGTTTTCAAATTATAGAGCACTCTGAACTTTAAAGAGTGTGGTTAGCACAGTAGAAAGAGGCAGCTTAGATCTTATAATTCTAGTCTCCAGTCAGCAGTATTCAAGAAATCTTTTATACATTGAGTGAGATAAATAAACATTGATATGATATTCATTGTCACTTTCTAGATTTAATAAACCTGAATTTTGGGTCGCCTTCTGAAAATCCACAAAAGGAAAGAAATCATGCGCCTTATATGTTTTTGAAGAAATACATTCTTTTAAGGTGAGCTATTATATCGTGATATAAGTGATGTTTTTGTCGAGAATACATGACCAGCAATTCGAAGCTCCATGGAGATCAGTTGTATATGTAATTATTGAAGATTGAGGGTCTTGGATACCATACTCAGTGCTTAGAATGTTCAATAGGTAGTGGTAATCTGTTGTTGTAAAAAGTAAACAAACAGATATTTTTGTGATGTGATGATGGATCATATATACAGCTTGCTTATGGTACAGGGTACATTAGTAGTTTGATTTGTATTAGATTGTTTGTGTATTATGTTCAATGATGAATGTATTAGTGATTATTGTTTGTACTCTTTTTCACAGCCCTGAGGACGTCCCTGCTTGGGATGAAACGCGTCGGGTGTTGATTATACTGTGACCATTGATTCCTAACAGAGAGAATAAACAGAATATTCAAATACAGAAGAAGTTCTGGAAAATTGTTATTGTGTTACATGTTGATTTACAAGTAGGCTCCTTTCAGCGTGCATATGTCTCTTCGAAATGAATTTCTTTCACCCGATATCTGCACCCACTTCTTCGGGCAGCACAGCTTTCATAAACTGTCCTCTCTGATATCATACACCAGTCCATGTCCTGCATTGGTGTTTCAGGAGCACTCCATGTTTTCGCTATGTTTTCTTTACCTATTGTCATTCCCAGTGTAGCCCAGAATTTTACTTTACTATTCACATATGTAGCCCCCCCCGCTCCCCCCACATATTGAGGAGGCACTACTTGGGCTCTACCTTCAATCTCAACCCTAGTGGCTCACACAAAACAATGTATATTTCTTTATGTACATGCAGTCCAAAATTATGTGGTAAAATGTGCCTTTTTGCCTACAGTGCCTCTTACAAGTTGGATATGCGCGAAGACCAATTTTAATGAGAGTGTGGCCTGAGATTTATATTCCGTGAAGTGTTTTGAGTTGTATTAATTTGAGTCTTGAAGAAATGTCCACCTCCCAGGGTGAGACTAATGTCCTTGCCACTCCTCATCGGAGTTGAAGGAGAGGGTCAGGAGAGTTATTAATCAGTTTTAAATAGGTCAAGGAGATTGCGTTATGGTCCATATAATCCGTGAGAATTCTGTCTAGTGGAGAGGCCTCTGGGAGATCCTCACCCCCTCATTCCCTCCCTGGAACAACTGCCTGGAGAGCATGGCTGATCAGTATGTATCAGTTCTGTGTCTGCTAGATCCTATTCTCTCTGTAGTGTAGCAAAGGGTACCACCCCTCCTTGTACCCACAAGTCTCCCACACGGGGGAAATCAATGAGGCCCATCTGTCAAATCACTTGATGTTCCTCAGGGTTCCCAATCATTCAGTATCCCACAGTGGGGTGGCCTGTGTGATCTTAATTGTCGATCCCAGGCTTTTATTAAGTGCATGCCAGAGCTGAACAGTACATTTAGTGGGGCTTGTGAGCTGTATTCGTTCCGATGTGGTGTAGAGTGCCCTTTCGTATCTACCGCCTGGTAAAACCAGCTTGTCCATTCTGTATGCTTTTTCTTCATAAGGTCAATGTAGACATTGATTGATCATCATTAGCTGTGATGCCCAGTAAGACTTCCATATATCCGGAAGTTCGATGACCCCATCATACCACCCCTTTACCAATTTCTGTCTGGCTATTCGAGGGGGCTTGCCGTCCCATAGGTGTGTCCTCTGCTCACTCTCAATGGCTTTGAAATAGGAGACAGGAACTGGGCTTGGTGCATTTTAGAATATGTATAAAAATCTAGGGAGAGCCATCAACTTAAATAGTGATGCACGTTCCAGCAAAGAGAGTGGAAGGGATCTTCAGTGTCGCACATTTCCCTTCAAACTTTGTAGAGGGGTAAAAAATGGCAATTGTAGAATAAGGCGAGATTAGTGGTAATATATATGCCTAGTTATTGGAACCCCTCCGTGGTCACTATTGCCTCGCATCCCCTGGGTAACGAGGGGAGTGTACCACTCAATATAGAAATAACTGACTTTGCCCAGTTATTCGCATAACCCGAGTACTCCTCAATAGTTTAAGACTCTGTTTAATGAGGATTTGCGAAATGCTAGGTATAAAAGTATGTCATCGCCATAAAGGGAAATATGGTCTTCCCACTCTCCTGTCTAGCGCAGGTCTCTTATCAATGGATCACCTTGGATCCAGGTTGCCAGGGGTTCGAGTGCTAGGGAAAAAATCAAGGGAGACAGGGGGCAACCCTGTCTCGTCTCTCTCCCCAGTGGGAAGGTTGAGGAGATGTTATCATTTACTACCACCTGTGCAAATGGGTCGCTGCAAAGGAGTTTTAACCAAGCCATAAAGTTAGGCCCGAATCTCATCTTCTCCAGCACTGCAAATAAATAATGCCATTCAATGGTATCCAATGCCATTTTGGCATCCAGTGAAATTACCATTGCATCTTCTCTTAGTGTGTCTATCCGCCCCAGAACTCCATGTAGCCTACGCAGATTTAGTGTTGTGCACCTTCCTTGTGGAATTTTAGTGCGCAAGCTTAACATCATCTGCGCCAGCTTGTCACCCACGTACAACATGCACGGCAGCCATTTTAGGTATCATGGTCCCCCTGTCCACGATTGATCGCCAGCGTGCTCCCCTGACCCTGCCAGCATCCTCCGCGCACCATGGCTCCCCCCCCCCCCTCCCTCGCATGGGCAAGTCATAAACCTTCTTCTTCTGCAAGACTCTGTCCTTGGGAGTCACGCTCGCGCCTGACCAAACACCTCCTTTCCTTTCATGAATACCCCTCTGTTGGTAAACTCTCCCTCTGTGCCTGATTGTCCACGCGGCATGAATACCTCTCCTTTGATGACCCTTCCACCGAGTCCGATTGTCCACACAGGTCCGAGGCCATCACCTAAGCCGGGAGATACAGTTTACTGCCCCTATTGTATGGAGTCACTCCTCTTCAAAGGACCCACTATTGATCATGGCCTCCCCACCCCCTGGGATACGATCAGGCGCACACATCCTAAGAATCGGCAGAACACTCAGCTGCGTGATAGCCCCCTCCTCTTATCAGCAGGTTGAGGACCTCTATTGTGGATGTATGTGGGGGTGGGATTGACACGAGGATTACGGGGATGTCTTTCTCCTTACTTCACAATGTCTTGATTGTAATAAAGATTGGTCACATGCCATAAACCAGGGTATAAGAGGCCAGGCCTCAGAGAGGCTGGGAGAGCACCTCGAGACGATACCTTGTTGTCTGATCTGATGTGTTCTGCTCCGTCGGAATAAAAACTTCTGTTTCCTGCCTTCAAGTCTCCAGCACCTGCCTCTTTGTTTGATAACTAGAATGGTATAGAGGCGGTCAACGCCGGGCAACTCTGAAAAAGGTCATCAGCCCTACCCTTATTCCACAATTGGCGTCCCAAAGCGTGGGGCCCATCAGCGACACGTGGATCCAGTGGGAGAGGTCCCGACGACAGAGTGAACGACTGCAACGATCGGGAGAGCTCCTGTCCGATAGACCCTCGTCTGACAGCCGATCATCCGAACTTCACTAGTTCTGAACAGACCTCTCTCGAGTGATCTACGGTCCTGACTGGGAACCATCAGGAGTGCCGTGAACAGACGAAGAATAGAGGACGATCGGGCGCTGGATTCGGAAGACAGGACACTGTCCATGCGGTCCGGGTAAGGTCGTGGAAATACGACAAAAATATGAAATGATTGTTTGGTTTGGATAATACTAGTATTACTCTTTTGTTGGTTCCTCTGGAGATTCACCGTCTGCAAACGGAGAAACAACAGGCTCTCCCTTTGCAAGCAGTGAAGGATAGGTAACGCAGACTTTTGTCCCCGTTGTAACCCGTCGTGCCTATCTTCCTCCCCCACTGTTTTCCCAAACTACTGTTCGCGGATTGTTGTCTGGAGATTCTCTGTCTGCAAACAGGGAAGAACAAGGTCTCTCTTTGCAGGTAGAGAAAAAGTAGGTAACGCAAACTCTTAACCCGTCGTACCCACTTATTCTCCCCACTGATTGTTTGATTGACCGTACATTAAGTGTTCGGTATTGGTTCTTTTGAGGTATTCACTGCCTGCAAACAACGGAGAATAGAAATATTCTGTCTAGTCTTTGCACGCCGTGATAAGATAGGTAGTGCAGACTTTTGTCCCCGTTGTAATCCGTCATGCCTATCTTCTCCCCACTGATTGGTAGCCTGTTTAGCCCGGACCGCTTATTAGAGATGAACCATCCAGCTCCACTGGAGGGCACCCCTAATAAGGACATGTTCACTAAGCATGGACTAGTCGCTATAGCTTACACTAAGTTATGGCATAAATACACAAAGAAGAACCCCGAAAGTCAGTGGCCACTGATAGGTTCCTTTGATGATCATAAAATAAAAACATTAGAAATAGCGCTCCAGAAAAATAAGACTACACCCACTATGCTCGATAGTATCGGCATATGGCGCAAAGAAACGGAACAACGAAGAAAAAGAGAAGAAGCAAAAATAGGGAAAGAATTACGAAAGGCAGCCCACCTAGCCGCTAAGCAACTAGAAGAAGAAATAAAAGAAAGAAAGGAAGCTACACAAAAACAAGAATCAGGGTTGGCAGGTCAATGTCCTGTTAGGACCCCTTCTACGCTCTACCCTGAATTGCCCTCCAAACAACGGGCGAACGATGAGTTACTGCTAGGTCCCCCAATCATCTACATGCCCCCTCCATATGCCCCCTGCCAACAACACCTGCAAGCCCTGAGTGCGAACGAGAGCGACCTTAGCGCTAGTGCACCAGCCCTCACGGCCTCCGCACCAGCCGCATTAGTAACACCACCAGATGACCCCGAGGCTAGCAAGCAACCACCAGCCAGACCAAATTGGTTGAGTAAAGATGAGCGGGATGGGATTGACAAAATAGCAAAGACACTAGTAGAACGGAAGGAGAGCGAAGAATACACAATGAACATGTATAATTCACATGCCGAGAGCCACGGACGGCATTTAATTTTACGATTCAGCTACCACACCCTGAACGCATATGAGGATAGATATCAGAGTAAGGGCCCCGCTAAACTGACTACGCTATATAGAAAGCTTGACGTTGGAGATGGGACTGAACGTGACGCGACGGACCTCTTCATGCAAACGCTTGAGGTCTTCCGCCACCTCACGGAACAGAAACCAGAAGTCTAGGTTACAGTCCCTGAAACAACCGAGTCCTCAGTAGGAGTAGTCAACTCTATGATGCCCATCCAAGAGGCGGCCCCTTACTGGGTTCCGCCGCGTGGTCAGGGAACAAACGACGATATTAACCATGAAGATGCAAAGGGGAGAGTTGTGTACAATTGGGTTTACCAACCATGGGACCGACAAGACATCTTAACCTTTAGACAAAGTCTGCCCGATTTAAGAAAGAACCCGACAGCATTCTATACCGAATTAGGCACAGCCTTGGGTTCGACGATAATGACTTTAGCGGACATTGACTTGTTTTTCGGGTTATGCCTGCCAGCTGACGTGTGGAAGCAAATCCGGAAGGCTGACCACACGGATCTGTTCGGACATACCTGGAAGCAACTCAGTGATCTAGATAGACAGCGAGAGCCCGGAAAGAAACCAGTAAAGGACATATTAGAACTCCCAGACAAATTAGTTCAGAAGTTAAAGACGCTGATCCCAGAGAAAAAGGTAGATTGGTCGATAGTCACAGCCTGTCGTCAGAAACCCCAGGAAGATGTATCGGAATACTTCTCCCGATTCGAGACATTGTTCTCCGACTACAGTGGCCAAGACATGGCCACCGCAACCGGACAACGCCTGTTTGTACAAAATTATGTAAAGGGCCTATCACAAGAGGTCTCCCAAAAGCTGCAGACGAGTGAGAGTAGTTGGGGGGCCTCCAAACCCGCAGCTATCCTTCAGATGGCTCAGTATTACGAGCACCAGAAGAATGAGAGTGATAGGGAATCCGAGAAAAAGAAGAAAGATTTGAAAGAAAGGGTGATGATAGCCCAGATACAAGGTATAGCGGTCGGACGGGAACCCCATGGGGGGAACTACCAATCGACCACCCCTAGAAATCCACCTCCCAAAGACCACACCCCGACACCCCACATTGGACGTAGAGACATTAGCGGGGACCAGTGTGCCTTCTGCAAAGGATTCGGTCATTGGAAATCCCAGTGTCCGGTTCTATTAGAGATGAACAGAAATAGGGACCCCAAGGACGTAGCAGGTGGGCCGAGAAATAGGGGACAAGGACGAGGGTACACAAACGACACCAACAATGACAGACCAGGGAGATCGAACACATTTGACCGTCCCCGACAGAACCAGTATCAACTGTCCGATGGTGAGAATGCCCCCGATTTTGCATAGGACTGCCAGGGGCAAGGGAGGGATCCAGTCGAGCTCTGTGTTGACCAGCAAGGTCCTTACGTCACTGCTAAGGTCCTGGGTACAGAGTCTCCATTTTTGGTAGACACTGGGGCGACACGTAGTGTGTTATCGAAACGACTGATTCCAAGGGCACCCTTGTCTGGCTCACACATTACATCGATAGGTTTCGATGGGACGCCCTCCACTAACCCCCTGTCCGTGCCTATCACCTTTGACCTAGAAAGCAACACCACTGACACAACATTTCTGCTCTCCTCCAACTCCCCTGACGCCATTATGGGCATTGACTTACTGAAGCATTTTCGAGCTACCATTAGGTGTTCCCCAGACGGAGTCCGAGTCATCCTGTACGACAACCCAGGCATGCCCAAATCCTGCCCTGCACGACACATGTGCTCCATAACTGACGCTGATCTGTCCTTGCTCGACACCCTGCCCCCGTACCTATGGGCCAAAAATGACTCTGATGTGGGACGAATGATGATTGACCCTATTCATATAACTGTAAGACAGGACGCTATGCTCCCGAAACTCCCACAGTATCGGATATCGCCCGAGGGCGAGAAGGCACTGGTAGCGATCATTCAGTCTCTGGTAGATGCAGGAGTGGTCGAAGAAGTGGTTAGCAATGTCTGCAACAGCCCTATCCTACCCATTGTGAAGAAGCAAGGCGAGGGAGATGAGAAAGCGTACCGCTTCATCATCGACCTGCGAGAGATTAACAAAGTGGTTGTACCCCAATACCCCGTAGTCTCAGACATCACCACCATTCTGACCCTCATCCCGTCCACTGCCACCACCTTCACTGTTATTGATCTCAAGAATGCGTTTTTCTCCATCCCCATCCACCCAGACAGCCGTTATCTCTTCAGCTTCACCCTAAAATCCCGCTTCGATTTTGTAGAGCTCCTCAGGGCTACACTGAAAGCCCCAGCATTTACAGCCAAGCCCTCAAAAGACAGCTGGACGCCGTCCAGCTACCAGATGGAGTGGTGTTGGTCCAATATGTCGATGATATCCTTTTGGCGGCTGACACCACCCCACTTGCAATCACAGCCACTGTCCAACTCCTACACTTTCTCGCAGAAAATGGCCACAAAGTCTCCAAAAAGAAATTACAGTTCTGCCAGTCACAAGTGACATACCTAGGCCATCTCCTGTCCAAAGAAGGGAGGAAACTTACGCCCGATCGAATCTAAACCATCCTAGACACCCCCATCCCAAAAACACAAAAGCAAGTCCGCTCTTTGGTTGGCCTTACCTCTTTTTGCAGACAATGGTTACCAAATTTCAGCCTCATGGTAAAACCTCTACTTGGCTTGCTGGACAAAGATGCCCCCTTCCCGCTTCCTTGGACCCCTGAGTGTCAAGCATCCTTTAAGGAGTTACGGGATACCCTTTGCTCGGCCCCCGTCCTGGGAACACCGGATTACTCCAAACCCTTTTCCCTCTTCACCCACGAAAGGGAGGGGTGTGCATTGTCTGTCCTGACGCAGTCTATCGGTCCTAAGCAGCGGCCTTGTGCCTACTTCTCTGCCACTCTTGACCCTGTAGCCAGAGCTTTGCCTGCCTGCCTTCGAGCAGTAGCTGCCGCTGCTGTCTCTATCCGTCAGAGCGAGGGAATCGTACTTTCAAACTCCCTCACCATGTTAGTACCCCATGCAGTCGACACCCTTTTGAACCAAACCAAGACTCAACACCTGACTAGCGCACGACTGACAGGGTACGAATTGACGTTACTTGCACCCCACATCACACTAAAGAGATGCACGATTTTGAATCCTGCCACACTGTTGCCCCTGCCTGAAAATGACCCTGACGTGCCTCCCATACACGACTGTGTGACTCTCACGGACGAACAGACCAGGAGTAGAGTTGACCTCCGAGACACTGCTTTTACAGACCCTGATGGAGAGCTATGGGTAGACGGCTCATGCATCAAACTCTCAGATGGCACCACTTCAGCTGCTTATGCAGTAACAACAGCCCGAACAGTAGTTGAGACAGCCTGCATCACACAACGATCTGCACAGGCGGCAGAGCTGATAGCCCTCACACGAGCATGCATCATAGCAACAGGAACCACCGCGAACATATACACAGACAGTCAGTATGCCTTCGGGGTGGTTCACCATTTTGGGCTCCTGTGGAGGGAAAGGGGATTCCTGACGTCACACGGCACTCCCATCCTTCACGGAGATCTGGTTTCTGCTTTAATTGAAGCAGTTCTCCTCCCCAAACGATTAGCAGTAATCAAATGCCAGGCACACAAGAAGGTGACAGACTTAGTCGGACAAGGGAACGCACTGGCCGACATCACTGCACGAACCACAGCTGAGAATAAGACGGTGACACGCATATATGTGACCAGGTCACAAGCAGAGAAATGGACTGATGCTAGGAAAATGATTAGAGACATCCAGTCGGCCAGCACCCCTCACGAACTGACAGAGTGGGCACGGGTGGGTTTGAAGGACGATGAGGGCTGCTGGCGGACAAAAGATGCAAACAGATGGCTGCTGCCTGACTCATACCTGATCCCGATACTGACTATGGCACATTCCCCCGCACACATAGGATCTGCACCCATGATCGAACTCATTTCCAAAGTCTGGTACAACGACAAAATCCACGGCTCAGCCAAACGCCTGGTCCAGCAGTGCCTTATCTGTTTGCAACACAACCTTGGGAAAGGAACTGTGGTGCCCAGGGGAGGGTTTGGGATCCCCGATCATCCCTTTGAAGTCCTCCAGATGGATTACATCCAGCTAGAGAGATGCCAAGGCTTGAAGTATGTACTAGTCATTGTATGTGCCTTCAGCAAATGGGTAGAGGCCTATCCAACCCGTGACAACACTGCCATGACTACTGCCAAAGTACTACTGAAAGAGTTCTTCCCTCGCTATGGCCTTTGTCGAATTTTATGGAGCGACAATGGCCCCCATTTCATAGCTGAGGTCATCCAACTAATCTTGAAAGGGTTGGGGGTGAAGCAGAGATTTCATGCAGTCTTCCACCCCCAATCCGACGGTTTGGTGGAGCGACATAATGCCACATTGAAGCTGAAACTGTCAAAAATAGTGGCCACCACTGGACTTAAGTGGCCAGATGCCCTCCCACTGGCATTGCTATCGATGCGCTCCACTCCCACCAAACACCATTTGACCCCCTACGAGGTTGTATTCGGGCGACCGATGAACCTCTGGGCTGCCCCCAAACCGACCTCCATTCATGACGTCCCGGACGTCCTACTGTCTGATTATTTGGGCAAGTTAACTAAAACGTTGTCTGTCATTCATCAACAGGTGCAGCAGGCCATCCCCGATGCTCCCAGGGGTCCGGGTCACGACATCCAACCGGGGGACTATGTGCTAGTCCGAAACTTTCAACGGGCCAAGAGTCTGGAACCCCGGTGAACGGGCCCCTGGCAAGTGCTGATCACCACCCGGACAGCGCTTCGAGTGGAGGGGAAACGGCACTGGCTGCACGCACACCACTGCAGGAAGGTCTCCCCGACCCTGGCCACGACAGAAAACGTCAACACCCAAGAAGAGCTCCTGAACAAAGACCGGCCAGCATTGAACTGTTATCCCGACACCGAGGCACTTGAACTTGCAAAATTCTCTGATCCCACTGTGCCATCCAGAGAAGGGTATTTCCTGCGACGAAAGGAGGGAGCTTCGGCTAAGCAGGCCACGGACTAAGTTAAAATCTCAGAACGGTGACCTAAGCACAACTAAGGGTTACCCGGAGAGAAGCTAAACAAAGTCTGTGGTTCTGCCCGCTACCGAGCACCTTGAAGATGATGGAAGCGCCAGATAAGAAGATGATGGAAGCGCCAGATAAGAAGATGATGGAAGCAGCAGGAAATACCCACTACAGAAACCCAAAGACTGACAATTTGCACAAATCAAAGACAATCGCCCTCTTCATTGTCTTCCTCTTCTGCCTCCTCCTCATGACCTCCTTCTGGATTCTGGAGGGAAGCACCCCCGCTCATCAGGCATTGCTGCCCACTGCACAACCGACCCCCATGAAAGAGCATCACCTGATCTCCCTGTCGCCTCAACTCCGAGAAAGGCGCAGGGAATTCTGGAACAATTCCTTCGTGCAACTGTTGCACCAACACAACCTTGCTGCAAATGCCACCAACTGCTGGATCTGCGGGTTGCTCCTGCATGCCACTGGACACTCTATCCCCTTCATCCCTTCTCCTTTCTCAGTTCACGGCTCCTGCCTCGCCTGGCTGATCCTCATGCAAGAGAGCCACAAGGACAACGCCACTTCCGGTCAAACAGTATCCCACTTCTACTATGGGTTCTGGCTGAACAAAACCGGAAGGACCTCTGCTCCCCTGTGTCCTGTGCCCTCGGGTGCCGCCTTCCTTGTGAACATCCCAGCCAAAGAACGTGTTGAAGTGCAAGTGCTCCACAATCCAGCTAGACCCACCTTCTCTAATCTGCAGAAACGGACTGCCGCCACTCTGACTGTGGCCCTGTCCGTTATCAATGTCACCGGTCTTGTGTGCCTCGAAGGAAGGGGAACACAGCTGGTGGGTCACAGTTCTTGCCGCATCACCAGAACATTGGACTCAGTTTGATCCCCCTTCCTTTGTTGCTTCTCCGAATATGTACTTTGTTTGTGGCACCAAGGCTTACACCTGGCTACCGAAAGGTTGGAAGGGTACCTGCTACATCGCCTTCGTTCTCCCTCCCACATATGTAGCCCCTGCTAACCATCACCGGCAGAGGCGCGCAACTGACATTGAACAAGCCGACTCCACTGGAGCACAGTTCTTGGATGCAGCAAAGGGACTTGTTCCTCTGTGGGGCCCAATGGCGAACAGTCGCGCTATCCGACACCTGACCCAGGCAGTAGAAACAACGATCAACATCACAGCTGGCATCCTCGCTAACAACACGGCTGAGCTTCAGGCGGTCCGCCTTGTGGCCCTTCAAAACCGCCTTGTTCTAGATGTGGTTCTAGCCGATCGAGGAGGAGCATGCCGCATCATCGGATCTAGCTGTTGCACCTACGTGCCAGATAACTCGCCCTCAGTCTACAAAGCCATTGAACACCTCCACAGACTTTCCTCGGAGGTTCACCAAGAACAAGAAGGATGGTCGCTTGGGAGCTGGTTTTGGGGCGCTTTGAAGGACTGGGGTTGGAGGTTGTTTTCCTTTTTATTGATACCGATTGTGATACTATGTGCGTGTTGCGTAAGTATCCAATGCCTGCCATCCTTGTGTGCACTCGCTACTAACTGTATGTACCCAAAGACTTTGGACTTCAGAAATGAGCGCATGAGTCCCCTCTATGAAGTAGAAATACGTGGCCTTATGGGGATAAATCCGAACTGACAAGTTGGCGAGACATGTTAAAAGGGAGGACTATGGAATTTTAGTGCGCGAGCTTAACATCATCTGCGCCAGCTTGTCACCCACGTACAACATGCACGGCAGCCATTTTAGGTATCATGGTCCCCCTGTCCACGATCGATCGCCAGCGTGCTCCCCTGACCCTGCCAGCATCCTCCGCGCACCCTGGCTCCCCCCCCCCTCCCTCGCATGGGCAAGTCATAAACCTTCTTCTTCTACAAGACTCTGTCCTTGGGAGTCACGCTCGCGCCTGACCAAACACTTCCTTTCCTTTCATGAATACCCCTCTGTTGGTAAACTCTCCCTCTGTGCCTGATTGTCCACGCGGCATGAATACCTCTCCTTTGATGACCCCTTCCACCGAGTCCGATTGTCCACACAGGTCCGAGGCCATCGCCTAAGCCGGGAGATACAGTTTACTGCCCCTATTGTATGGAGTCACTCCTCTTCAAAGGACCCACTATTGATCATGGCCTCCCCACCCCCTGGGATACGATCAGGCGCACACATCCTAAGAATCGGCGGAACACTCAGCTGCGTGATAGCCCCCTCCTCTTATCAGCAGGTTGAGGACCTCTATTGTGGATGTATGTGGGGGTGGGATTGACACGAGGATTACGGGGATGTCTTTCTCCTTACTTCACAATGTCTTGATTGTAATAAAGATTGGTCACATGCCATAAACCAGGGTATAAGAGGCCAGGCCTCAGAGAGGCTGGGAGAGCACCTCGAGACGATACCTTGTTGTCTGATCTGATGTGTTCTGCTCCGTCGGAATAAAAACTTCTGTTTCCTGCCTTCAAGTCTCCAGCGCCTGCCTCTTTGTTTGATAACTAGAATGGTATAGAGGTGGTCAACGCCGGGCAACTCTGAAAAAGGTCATCAGCCCTACCCTTTTTCCACATCCTGGCATAAAGCCTGACTGGTCAGAGTATACAAGTTTAGGGATAATCTGTATTCGTTGTGAAGCCTGCAATTTGGCCAGGATTTTGACCTCTGTGTTCAGTAGAGGGATGGGGTGATAGGAAGAGCAGCATTCTCGTGTTTTGCCTTCTTTATGAATGATGACGAATATAGCCAGTCATTGGTCTGCAGGGAGTTTACCCACTTTCCGGCTCCATATATACATGATTTTTAGGTAGGGGGGGTTCTTATTAGTCGCCATCTTATAGAGCTTGATTGGGAGGCCATTGGGCCTCATCGCCTTCCCCGATCTAAGCCTGCGTATAGCCTGTGCTACTTTGTCCTCTCTTATGTCAGACTCTAATAGTGCTAAATCTTCCGAGTTGAGGTTAGGATGGGGCATATCCGCTAATAATTCTCTAGATGCTTTCCCAGTAGAAGCATTATTCGAGGAGTAGATCTGTTTATAGTAGATGGCAAACTCGTCTGCTATCAGTTGTGGGTCCTGCAGTGTCACCCCTCCACTCATCAAGAGGTTGGTTACTAACCTATTTGCTCGTTCACTTTTACTGAGCCAGGCGAGTAATTTTCCTGCCTCATCCCCAACTTCATAGGTTTTATTTTGTATGGCTCTGTCTCTTGCCTTGGCAGCATCATTGACAAGGTCTTTGTATTCTTTCTTTTTAATACATAGGGGTCGATTCCGATGTCGCCAAAAGTGCCTTCCCAATACCATTCGTAGGCTTACCTGATGTCCGACTCATATCCGGAGCATTTTCCTACAAAAGAGCAAGTACGGTGCATATAACAGGCAAATCCCCGACTGAATCATCCGCTCCAATTTGTGCTCTATGTCAGCAGCGAAAAGGTTCAGGAAACACTGAGATCGAATAGTATGGTGGCTTTTCAAAGGCATTTTTGGACACGCAAGTACGATGAATATTTTCTACGTGTCATACAGGGCTCCGCTTCCAGCACCTCACAGCATTCCGACGAGGCGTAATCGCACCAGAACATGTTCAACGGGGACGAGACGGAGGCTGTTGCGTCGTGTATGTGCATGGCTATGTAGATTCTTTCACGTATGTGTCTATTGGGTTGTGTTAATGCTAGACTATGTGGCATCGTTCATGTACGAGTCGGTCGTTTCGTGTTGATGCTTGGCTACATGGAGTTGTTCGCGTTCAAGTCTATCGCGTCAGGCTCCTTTCCTGCTGTCTCGAACGTATAATATAATTTCTGGTTGATTCGGTCGTAAATTTCAAGCATTGCAGGCGTGTGTATGGTTCGGTCAGAAAAAATGACTGGTCCGTGTCGGATAGAACGTTTTCCGGCTGAAATCGGAATCGACCCCTAAGTGGGTGTTTAACATTAAGTGAGGAATCCCCAGTCAATTCTTACTCTAATTGCAAAATTTCCTTTTCTAGTTTATCAACAACTGCACACTTTTCTTTCTTAATCCCAGCTATCAAGGAAATCGCCTGTCCTTTGCTACTGCCTTAAAGGCTTGCCAAGTGGCCAGCACGAAGTCCACATGTCCTTCGTTTTCTTGGAAGTAGTGATCTATTTCCTTTGTACCTCCCTCACTTGTGGTAAGTTTAGATACCAGGGATCTGTTCGTATTGTCGAGTGTCTCATGCATAGAGGATTCAGAAAAGGGGGTGGTGATGAACATTAGATGAACTTATGGTCCATATAATCCGTGAGAATTCTGTCTAGTGGAGAGGCCTCTGGGAGATCCTCACCCCCTCATTCCCTCCCCGGAACAACTGCCTGGAGAGCATGGCTGATCTGTATGTATCAGTTCTGTGTCTGCTAGATCCTATTCTCTCTGTAGTGTAGCAAAGGGTACCACCCCTCCTTGTACCCACAAGTCTCCCACACGGGGGAAATCAATGAGGTCCATCTGTCAAATCACTTGATGTTCCTCAGGGTGCCCAATCATTCAGTATCCCACAGTGGGGTGGCCTGTGTGATCTTAATTGTCGATCCCAGGCTTTTATTAAGTGCATGCCAGAGCTGAACAGTACATTTAGTGGGGCTTGTGAGCTGTATTCGTTCCGGTGTGGTGTAGAGTGCCCTTTCGTATCTACCGCCTGGTAAAACCAGCTTGTCCATTCTGTATGCTTTTTCTTCATAAGGTCAATGTAGACATTGATTGATCATCATTAGCTGTGATGCCCAGTAAGACTTCCATATATCCGGAAGTTCGATGACCCCATCATACCACCCCTTTACCAATTTCTGTCTGGCTATTCGAGGGGGCTTGCCGTCCCATAGGTGTGTCCTCTGCTCACTCTCAATGGCTTTGAAATAGGAGACAGGAACTGGGCTTGGTGCATTTTAGAATATGTATAAACATCTAGGGAGAGCCATCAACTTAAATAGTGCTGCACGTCCCAGCAAAGAGAGTGGAAGGGATCTTCAGTGTCGCACATTTTCCTTCAAACTTTGTAGAGGGGTAAAAAATGGCAATTGTAGAATAAGGCGAGATTAGTGGTAATATATATGCCTAGGTATTGGAACCCCTCCGTGGTCACTATTGCCTCGCCTCCCCTGGGTAACGAGGGGAGTGTACCACTCAATATAGAAATAACTGACTTTGCCCACTTATTCGCATAACCCGAGTACTTCCCAATAGTTTAAGACTCTGTTTAATGAGGATTTGCGAAATGCTAGGTATAAAAGTATGTCATCGCCATAAAGGGAAATATGGTCTTCCCACTCTCCTGTCTAGCGCAGGTCTCTTATCAATGGATCACCTTGGATCCAGGTTGCCAGGGGTTCGAGTGCTAGGGCGAAAATCAAGGGAGACAGGGGGAAACCCTGTCTCGTCTCTCTCCCCAGTGGGAAGGTTGAGGAGATGTTATCATTTACTACCACCTGTGCAAATGGGTCGCTGCAAAGGAGTTTTAACCAAGCCATAAAGTTAGGCCCGAATCTCATCTTCTCCAGCACTGCAAATAAATAATGCCATTCAATGGTATCCAATGCCATTTTGGCATCCAGTGAAATTACCATTGCATCTTCTCTTAGTGTGTCTATGCGCCCCAGAACTCCATGTAGCCTACGCAGATTTAGTGTTGTGCACCTTCTTGGCATAAAGCCTGACTGGTCAGAGTATACAAGTTTAGGGATAATCTGTATTCGTTGTGAAGCCTGCAATTTGGCCAGGATTTTGACCTCTGTGTTCAGTAGAGGGATGGGGTGATAGGAAGAGCAGCATTCTCGTGTTTTGCCTTCTTTATGAATGATGACGAATATAGCCAGTCATTGGTCTGCAGGGAGTTTACCCACTTTCCGGCTCAATATATACATGATTTTTATGTAGGGGGGGTTCTTATTAGTCGCCATCTTATAGAGCTTGATTGGGAGGCCATTGGGCCTCATCGCCTTCCCCGATCTAAGCCTGCGTATAGCCTGTGCTACTTTGTCCTCTCTTATGTCAGACTCTAATAGTGCTAAATCTTCCGAGTTGAGGTTAGGACGGGGCATATCCGCTAATAATTCTCTAGATGTTTCCCCAGTAGAAGCATTATTCGAGGAGTAGATCTGTTTATAGTAGATGGCAAACTCGTCTGCTATCAGTTGTGGGTCCTGCAGTGTCACCCCTCCCCTCATCAAGAGGTTGGTTACTAACCTATTTGCTCGTTCACTTTTACTGAGCCAGGTGAGTAATTTTCCTGCCTTATCCCCAACTTCATAGGTTTTATTTTGTATGGCTCTGTCTCTTGCCTTGGCAGCATCATTGACAAGGTCTTTGTATTCTTTCTTTTTAATACATAGGGGTCGATTCCGATGTCGCCAAAAGTGCCTTCCCAATACCATTCGTAGGCTTACCTGATGTCCGACTCGTATCCGGAGCATTTTCCTACAAAAGAGCAAGTACGATGCGTATAACAGGCAAATCCCCGACTGAATCATCCGCTCCAATTTGTGCTCTATGTCAGCAGCGAAAAGGTTCAGGAAACACTGAGATCGAATAGTATGGTGGCTTTTCAAAGGCATTTTTGGACACGCAAGTACGATGAATATTTTCTACGCGTCATACAGGGCTCCGCTTCCAGCACCTCACAGCATTCCGACGAGGCGTAATCGCACCAGAACATGTTCAACGGGGACGAGACGGAGGCTGTTGCGTCGTGTATGTGCATGCTATGTAGATTCTTTCACGTATGTGTCTATTGGGTTGTGTTAATGCTAGACTATGTGGCATCGTTCATGTACGAGTCGGTCGTTTCGTGTTGATGCTTGGCTACATGGAGTTGTTCGCGTTCAAGTCTATCGCGTCAGGCTCCTTTCCTGCTGTCTCGAACGTATAATATAATTTCTGGTTGATTCGGTCGTAAATTTCAAGCATTGCAGGCGTGTGTATGGTTCGGTCAGAAAAAATGACTGGTCCGTGTCGGATAGAACGTTTTCCGGCTGAAATTGGAATCGACCCCTAAGTGGGTGTTTAACATTAAGTGAGGAATCCCCAGTCAATTCTTACTCTAATTGCAAAATTTCCTTTTCTAGTTTATCAATAACTGCACACTTTTCTTTCTTAATCCCAGCTATCAAGGAAATCGCCTGTCCTTTGCTACTGCCTTAAAGGCTTGCCAAGTGGCCAGCACGAAGTCCACATGTCCTTCGTTTTCTTGGAAGTAGTGATCTATTTCCTTTGTACCTCCCTCACTTGTGGTAAGTTTAGATACCAGGGATCTGTTCGTATTGTCGAGTGTCTGATGCATAGAGGATTCAGAAAAGGGGGTGGTGATGAACAGAGTGTCTGAATTAAGCAGACCACTCTTACCCAGTCCAAAGATCAGGGCTTGATCCATCACCGTTATTTATCTCACTGCACCATCCCAGCTCAGAACCTGGCTATATGCAAATCAGTCTGTCCCTGGCCCAGTGCATCATGGGAACAGGGTAGACTAAACTACCAAGCCAATTCTTCACCAGAAAGGAGACAAGCTACCGGGGACCGGTTTCTGGCATTTCAGCCATCTTCGGCCCGGCTTGCTTGAATCCTGATGGTGCAGTGAGAAAGGGACTCATGTCTGAGTATACCCTGCCACACCTATAGTGGCCAAAAACGATTCAGAAAAGGGGGTGGTGATGAACAGAGTGTCTGAATTAAGCAGACCACTCTTACCCAGTCCAAAGATCAGGGCTTGATCCATCACCGTTATTTATCTCACTGCACCATCCCAGCTCAGAACCTGGCTATATGCAAATCAGTCTGTCCCTGGCCCAGTGCATCATGGGAACAGGGCAGACTAAACTACCAAGCCAATTCTTCACCAGAAAGGAGACAAGCTACCGGGGACCGGTTTCTGGCATTTCAGCCGTCTTCGGCCCGGCTTGCTTGAATCCTGATGGTGCAGTGAGAAAGGGACTCATGTCTGAGTTTCCCTGCCACACCTATAGTGGCCAAAAACGATTCAGAAAAGGGGTCCATCACCACCCCCTTTTCTGATGCATAGAGGGCCACTTTCATGGAATGGTTCGAGATACCTCTTGCTAAATGGCGTGTATCTTTTAATTGTACAAGCTGATCAGCCAGAGTGAGTATGTAATCTATTCTGGAAAGGCTATTGAGGGCACCAGAGTGGAATGTGAAGTATTGCCTGTCTGGGTTATGGGTTCGCCAAACATCCACCAGTCCCATGACTGCTAAATATTTGAAAACATGTGACATCTTGCGATGCAAGTCACGAGGGGTATAGCGATCCAAAAGTCCACATAAAGCTGTGTTAAAATCTCCCCCCTATAATTAATTTCCCTGCTGGGAAATTCAGAAGCAAGTCTCCCAGGTCTTGGAAAGCAATGTTGTGCAGTGCTGGAGGGATGTAGATTGCAGCAATTGTAATAGGTTGCCCTACTAGAGCCCTGTGACAGCAACATATCTACCCTGTGTGTCCATCCAAATACAGTCTATTGCCAGGGAAAAGGTGCCTCGCATAAGTATCCCCACCCCTCTTGAACTGGTCGAGGATCTACCGTGTGCCACAAGTTTGTACCCCCAACATGTTAGAGCTTTACAAGAGTTGCCTACTAAGTTTGTCTGCTGTAGTAGGACGACATCCGGGGAGTGTTGTTTTATATATTGGAGCACGCTTAAGTTTATCTCCCAACCCGTGCACATTCCAGTAAAGGAGTTTCAGTCCCTTATTCGCTGTTGTGTCAATTTTGGCTAGTGTGGAGTTTGCACGATAATCCCGCCCATGTCCCCCGCCTCCGTGGTGGGGAGAGTATGCCAATGTTTGCCCCAAATTCTTGCCTAAGTCCCTATTCCTCCCCCTGCAGTGCTTCAGGAGGATCTTTGCAAGGTTTTTTAAAATCTAAACAATAAGAACACAAAACATGAAACCTGCCTCCCTGCAGTCTGTGTATAAAACTACTCATTTCCCTAACTATGCAGAGTGCGTGTCGCCCCATTCCCAACTTGTTTACAAGAAGAAAAAAAGGTGGGTGCCCGCAGCGCAAGAGCATATACCCCTGCCCCCCTAATTTACTATCACAGTATGTGCATTATTTGTTCTACTAATTAAAGGATATTGTCCAGTAGCTGGTGTTTAGCCCCTATGCCCGAGTTTCAACAGGCACTTCTCTCTTTGTCATCTCTGTGGCATGGAATGAGCTGCCATTAGGCCAGAGCCAGTGCGACAGTTATCTTTGTCCTCAATAGTCACAGATTTGATGTTGGTTGTCCTGCGATCACCATATTCATTTGTTTTTTTGTGGGGCTTCCCTTGTCGTGATCTAAGACTGTTCCCTCCTACTGTTCTCCAACCATCGAGCCATTCCTGTGCCACCTCTGGAGTATCGACGAACAATGTCTTTCCTTCCGCCTAAATCCGCAGTTTTGCTGAAAATAACATGGAGTATTTCACACCTTTATCGTGTAGCACTTTCTTGACCTCTAGAAATGATCTCCTTTGCCTCTGTACCTTGACTGTAAAGTCCAGAAAGAAGGCTATAGTACAGTTTTTGTATATAACCAGCGAGGCACTACGTGCTGTTTGTAATATTGTAACCTGATCTATGAAGTTGAACAGATTAGCAAGTAGGGGCCTAGGAGGTGCCCCAGGTTTTGGACTGACCCCCTGAACCCAGTGGGCCCTTTTGACTGAGAAAAGGTTGGAAAGGCCTCTCGGTTGCAAATAGTTTGTAACTAGATCTTCCACAAACAGGTCTGCCGAGGGCCCCTCAGCTTGTTCAGGAACTCCCAGAATTCTGACATTATTGCAGCTCGATCTGCCTTCATAATCATCTAGCTTAATTTCCAGAATATGACGGATGGCTTGCAGTTCTTTCATTTGTTGTTTCAAAGTCAGATTGGAGCTCCTTAGTGAAGGTTTCCATGGTTTTGACTTTGTCACTTATTTTATGAAGGTCGGCCCTAATATGAGTAACCTCTGTTGTAATTGCGTACATTCGATATTCAAGTGAGGTACGTACACCACTAATTGCTTCCATTATGTCTTTCAGTGTGGGGTTTCCTTGTCAGGCCACCGATTACGCTAATGCAGCCAGCCTGGCTGAAGCCGCCATCTCTGTTTCGGGGGGCTTTAACATTGTATATTTATCGAGCTTGGTTTGGAGAGTTTCCTTCTGTCCTTTGGCACCAGGCATCCTGTTTATGGTGGGAAGGGTTTTCCCCCCCCCTGGCTCGGGTACAACGTTCCCCTGGGTAATAGCCACCGCCTAGCAGTGAGGCATAAGTGCCCCACTTGGCATGTCAGGTTTCCCCGGGGTTAAGGGATCCACTTCCTGGTGGTATCACAGGACCCCACTCTACTGATTAATCAGCTTGTCGCAGTCAATTACCCCTATCTGTGGTCAATCGCTCTTCAAAGGATTCAGGGTCTTCAACTATTAGAAGGGAAGCTCAGTAGGGCACAGAGCGTCCCTCCCCGTGTGTTTGATGGTGAATGCCAAATGTCCCCCCAAAGGGTGTTAGAGGTTACTTGTTCATTATTAAAGTGGGGAGACTAGCGAATCAGTCTATGGATATTGCACCACTCCTTTGGTCACCACTGCTGGACACACCACACTCAAAGGCCGACCAGTCCACTTTCTTCAGTACCTCACCCCACGTATTTTGTCACCTTAGGGGGAGACCCCTAGCAGTCAGCAGTTCGGCTCCCCGCTGAGGACAGGGGATGTTATGTTCTCTGGGAGCACCTGTTTGTTGGAACTCTTTTATCGCCATTGATTGTCTCAGGCTCCCCCAAGAAACAAGCATGCCACAGGGTATGTGATCCGAGGCTACTCCTCCTCTCTGGTGTACTAGGCCCCTTACTGGGTCTCCCACGCTGCTTCAAGTCTCCAATTACATCTATGGCCCTCCAAGTTGGATCTGGTTTCTCTGCTTATTTATTAAGTATCTGCCCAGGACTTGCTCCTCTTTGGCTGGGACTCGTCTCTGTGCCCCCACTCCTCCCCCGTTGTTTCTTGGAGGCATTAGGTAGCCCTTCTTTTACTCTCCCATCTGGGGAGGGGCGCAAGGCAGTTCACCGGGAGCCGGGCTGCTCATCCACGGTTTCCTTGTTCAGCCGTTAGGCACCGTCACATGAGGCTACACCCTGCCTCCTTCCCAGAGCTATGGCTCCGGCGCCTCACGCAAGTCCTATATGGATGCCGCAAGCCATTTCTTCTCAGCCGGTCTCGCTGGAGGTGGTTGATGTTCGCTAAGGACCTGGAGAACCCAGCAGGGGTAAAGTTTAATGGAGTAGAAAGTCATAGAGTGGAGTATCGTGGAGTGGAGTGTTAGAGAGTGGACTATTGTGAAGTGGTATAAAGTACATTAGTGCAGAGTAGATTGCATAGAGAGCATTGGCTTTGAGTAAAGGAGTAATGACAGTCCATTGGAGTAGAGAGCAGTGACGTAAAGAAGAGTGATGCAGAATAGATTGCAGTGGCCTAGAGTGCAATGGCGTAGAGTAGAGAGGTGCGGTGTAGAGTGTAGTGGTGTAGAGTTCAGTGACATAGAGTAGATTGTTTCAGAGTAGAGTGAAGTGATGTGGAGTGAAGTGGTGCAGAATAGATTAGAGTGGCATGAAGAGATTTAGAGTAGCGCGGTGTAGAGTGCAGTTGCATAGCATGCAGAATAGTTGAGTGGTGTAGAATAGAGTGCAGTTGCATATATTGCAGCTACATAGAGTAGAGTGGTATACAGTAGAGTGGCATTGAGTTCTGTGTGGGAGAGTGCAGTCTTGTGGAGTAGAGTGCATTTTCGTAGAGTAAAGTGGTGCAGAGGCAAACAATGCAGGGGTTCATTGTTGAGTGGGGGAGAGTGTACTGGCATATAATAACGTGGTGTAGAGTAGAGAGGCACGGAGTATAGTGTCATAGAGTGCAGTGGTGCACATTACATCAGAGTGGCATAGAGAGCATTGGTGTAGAATGCATTGGCATAGAGTAGAGTGGCATAGAGTACAGTGCATAGAGTTCAGTGGCAGAGAGTGCAGTGTTACAGAGTAGAGTGCATTGGTGTACAGTGCACTGGAATAGAGTGGTGCAGAGTGAAGTGATGCAAAATGCAATGGTGTAGAGTAGAGGGGCATAGAGTGCAGTGGAGTAGAGTGTTGTAGAGTATACAAGTTTACAGTGCAGTGGTGCAGAGTATATTGGCGTAGAGTGTATTGGTTTTGAGTACAGTGGTGTATAGTGCAGTGGCGTCGAGTGCAGCAGCAGATAGTGGCTTAGAATACAGTGGGATGGAGTGGTGTAGAGTGGAATGGCACAGAGTCGAATCGAATGGCATAGAGTAGATTGTTTCGGAGTAGAGTGAAGTAGCATAGCTTGCAGTGGTATCGAGTAGAATGTTGTAGAGTATAGCAGTGCAGGGTCGACTAGAGAGGCATAGAAAACAGTGGCGAAGAGTGCAGCAGTGCATAGTAGAGTAGTGTGGGGTAGAATGCATTGTCGTAGAGTAGAGGAGAGAGGCTTTCAGTGAAGTGGTGTAAAGTGTAGTGGAGTGGTGCAGATTAGAATTCAGTGATGCAGTGTGGAGTGGAGTGGCATAGCGTGGAGTGGTGCAGAGTACACTGCAGTGTTGTGGAATGGGGTTAAGTGGTGTATGCATGGTGTAGTAGAGCACTGCCTTTACAGACAACACATCTTCAATTGAAATGACAATTACATTTGCATAGACATACAGTTTTACTGATAAAAGTATACAGCGCACAAACGATAATGTGTGGAAATGCCATCACCTACTCTTTTGATTTGTTTTGGTCGTATTAAAATCTTTTCCACCACACTTCAGAATTATCCAAAAATATGCTTCATTTGTGCTTTCCATATTCTGAAATATCTGTACAGTTCATTTACAGACATTTCAATTTAGTTTTGTGCTAGAAAAAAATATTATCTTTCAGCACACCTCAAGTAGCCAGCTAG
Source organism: Lissotriton vulgaris (assembly GCF_964263255.1). Classification (NCBI taxonomy): domain Eukaryota; kingdom Metazoa; phylum Chordata; class Amphibia; order Caudata; family Salamandridae; genus Lissotriton; species Lissotriton vulgaris. The sequence continues at coordinate 400,238,161 of NC_141687.1, forward strand.
AAAAATAACACCCAACAGCCTTTCTGTCTCATATAGGTACCCAGCAGGGTTGTCACATAAATCCTCTCTTTGAAGTCACGCTCCCTGGAAGACAGAGCCTGACATTTTACCTCTGTCTTTGAACGCACACCAAATGCGTCAAGATAAAAACAAGATTTAAAGGCCTATTTACAGAAATTCAGTCCTGTTGAAAGAATGCAGTATATAGAGTTTGGGCAAGGGAAGGGATGAACTCAAGCTGGACAGCCTAAAACAAATAAAGCCATAAAATAGAAAGCAAGCAAATGTGAGTCACAAACCACAAAGCCAATGGTAAGCAGTGGGCGGAATGCATTCCCAGGGAAGCTTTCCGAAGGTCCCCAAGTTGTCGTTGGCCAACCAGACAGCGCTGCATGGTAGGCCTCGACCTAAAAATCAATGTCCAGTTACCAAATCGCTCACCCGATAAAACAGAACTAAATGTCCTCCAGGCAGTGGCCGAACTAACAATGACTTGCCCTGTGGGAGGTTTCCTGGGAGGGCACCCCTTTTATATGGTGAAGTATTAACTTTTAATTATGGGCGGCAGCAGGAAGCCAGTCTAGGGTGTGAGTCACCACAAATGATAAGGCTTGTGATAGGGACGTGAGACACTTGCAATGATCTTTTTCGGCCCTGGTATGGGTAGCTGTCGTTATTTATAGTTGTAAAACGGTTCCCATGAACACATTTGTTGTAAAGTTGGCAAGAAACTTGTATATCTTGTGAAACATGTCCAAGTTGGCAAGGACATCAGTCAAGAACGAGCAGGCCTGCTAGGTACGACGATTGAGCTGCCTGTTGCAACCTGAGAGGCTCTTGTAGTATGAATGAGTGGATTATCTCTGGAACCCCGTACCTACAATTAAAAATAGGAAACATGCAGTGCCGCACCTCTTCAGACATGTTACTAACTCTTTAGTGCATCTCACACACACACACAAACACGTTACCATGCTTGTGGGGACTAACCTTTTCCAATGGCCTTAAAATGTAATAAATGCAAAAAAAAGTTAAAGGAAGAAATCACGATACATGACTGCTTTAGATTTGCAAATAAAGTTTTATTTAATCATGCGTACAGAACCATACTTATGGGAAAAGAGACAGAGAGAGAGAGAGACACACACACTCTCTGTCTCTCTCTCGCTCATGATCCATAAAGCCCTTGCTCAGGCCCAATAGTGCATAAAGGCATACATACTCGCTCCTATATGCGTCTACACAGCCGCCATATTGACTTGGCAAGTCTCACCTGACAATCATTTGGAGGTGGAGTTACTTCTGTGGTGTGTTTTGAGTTATGCTGGGCGCAAGGACACTTTTATGTGCTCCCGGAGAGTGCAGACTGCAAAGGATATATATCATTTAGCTTTGTTTCTCACTGATAATTCACAACTATTTCAAAGTTATGACAAGTAGAAGCATAGGAGAAACCCATCCTTTGTATGAGCAGCAGAAAAAAACACATCTGCATTGATAATCCGGTTAAGGTGAACGGAATGAAGAACTTCCAGTCGCCACCGAGCACAATAACAAGAATGGAGGTCAAGAGTGTGTAAACACAGTAAAAGGACACACACTTTTATTTTTATTTTGTGTAAGTCTCTGACAACAACATACTCAGCCTTACACTTACGTTTCTTCGCTGTAATTGGACAGGGGTGATTCGCCACAAAGATCTGTTTACCTACCGTGGAAAGCGCAAACCACATAAGAGACGCACACCTGCACTATACCAATGCACATAAGACATGCCAGAACCCCAGGACAATGAACAAAACTACTATCGTGTGCAAAATGCATATAGAGCAAGGCGTGCCTTAAGTGACGCATCAGGACGGGGGGAACTCTTATGAGGGTGTATGCAGCACTGACATCTTACCTGAAACAACTGACTGCTTGCGTCACAGCCTCCTGCGTTGAATATCACATGGTTCAAGGCATGGGCAGTGGGCTTGGCCCAGGGCCCCAAAGGTTCAAAGCATCCCCTCACTGAAGTTTTTTGGACAGTCCCAAACTATCCGAGTTTTAAATTAACCTTTGTTTGTTTACTTACCTTTTTATTTTTGAGACCCCACAGGCTGTCTAGCCAGCTGCCTGAGAGATACAGAGGGGCAGGGGGTTTAAAGGGATACCTGATTAATCTGGTCAAATTCAGCAAGCGCTTTAACCTTTTAAAGTGCATATGCCCAGCCCAACTGCACAGGCCTTGGCCTTTATTCAGCGAGTGGCAATTATGTAAAGTAAAGATAGGCATTGTGCACTGCCTCTGTGATTCCACTGTCCTTGTTGAGCTGCTGCCAGCAGTTTCAATCGCAGCCTGCTGCCTTCTGAGTCCGAATACCTGTCTCATGCAGCACAGGCAGTGCAGTAAACAAAAGCACCCTTCAGCACCCAAAGCCCAAATGGTGCTGCTAGACTAGTTTCAACACACATCGTGGGCAGACGGCTTAGTCGGACCACCAGTCTTTCTGCTTTTCTGGTGGGTGGACCATTTGTGCAGTGCAGAGCGGCATAACCCTCGCACTCTGCCCCACTCTACATGTATTCATCATTTACATCCCTTAGTTGCCTCCTGCCAATAAAAGCCACTACACTTCTTGTCTTGTGGTGGTCATTTGTTGGCCGCAGTTTATTAGGGTTACAAGGAAACAGTTCAAATTTATACTTTGCATGTTATATCATTAGACATTTCCTTGTGATCATATCTTGGCCCCTTTGGGCCGGTTCTTTGATCGGTTGGATTTTCTTTGCGCCTCGTTTGCGCGGGGGAAGGGGGTAGCCTTTGTCCCCAGAGTTAGGCCGCCTCGCTACCTTGTCCGACCTTTGTTGTGCCCTGCCATCTGGCGGGGGCTGGGCTGCGAGCGCCGTCTCTGCTTGGTACCCCCTCCCTTTTGTAGCAACGAATCCCAGCCGTGAGGCATCCCAAGGTCGCTTTCCTTAGTCCATTTCACCCAGCCGTGCGGCATCTGAAGGTGAATGGACCTATTCTGGCGCACCGCCCTCCGGTGTGCCTCTGTACCAACTTTTCTCAGCGTAGCCCTTCGCCACGTAGTATGCCCTTTACAGCCCTGCAACATTGCTGTTCCTTTGGTGTGGGTGGGTGGGACAAGTTCCTCCGGATTCCGTCGCGCTGCTCCCCCGCTCCTAAATTCTAGGAGCTTACCTGGGGGAGCGCGCTTTTAAGTCCCCCCAACTGCCCACCAGGGTTCGTGCCACGTCTCTGGTTGGGGGGTTTGAACCCCGCGCGCCCCCCCCTGATTGGACCTTGCCCCGCCCGGGGGGGGGGGGGGGCGGCGGGGGTTGTGAGAGGGACACCTTGCCCGGCGCTGGCTTTTTCGTGCCCATCTGTGCCCCCTCCCCCTTCCTTCCCGGGGCGCCGCCGGGTTATGGCGCAGGCTTCTGAGCCCCTTCGGGGGTTCGCCTCTGCGATAACCCTCGCACTCTGCCCCACTCTTCATGCATGCATCATTTACATCCCTTAGTTGCCTCCCGCCAATAAAAGCCACTACACTTCTTGTCTTGTGGTGGTCATTTGTTGGCCGCAGTTTATTAGGGTTACAAGGAAACAGTTCAAATTTATACTTTGCATGTTATATCATTAGACATTTCCTTGTGACCATATCTTGGCCCCTTTGGGCCGGTTCTTTCGTCGGTTGGATTTTCTTTGCGCCTCGTTTGCGCGGGGGGAGGGGGAAGCCTTTGTCCCCAGAGTTAGGCCGCCTCGCTACCTTGTCCGACCTATGTTGTGCCCTGCCATCTGGCGGGGGCTGGGCTGCGAGCGCCGTCTCTGCTTGGTACCCCCTCCCTTTTGTAGCAACGAATCCCAGCCGTGAGGCATGCCAAGGTCGCTTTCCTTAGTCCACTTCACCCAGCCGTGCGGCATCTGAAGGTGAGTGGACCTATTCTGGCGCATCGCCCTCCAGTGTGCCTCCGTACCAACCGTTCTCAGCGTAGCCCTCCGCCACGCCGCTAGGGAGGCTGCCGTCTTCCTGCTGCTCCCCCCCTGCGTCCTGCTTTTTACTGACACCCGGCCAGTACCATGGCGCCCCACAGGTTGGCTCAGAATATTCCCATGCCCTCCCCTGAGAGGTGCACCCCATCTCTGGTGTAGTATTCTGGGCGGCCCGTGTGAATCAAGCCGTGCCTGATCGATCCCAGCCCGTTTAACCTGCAAAACTTGCTCACTGCGAGGTTCAGCTTTTTCCTTGAGTTCTCCACCCCTTTGTAGGATTCTGCTCCTCGCCACTCCCTTCTACTGATTAGTTCGGACCATACTATTGTTGTGCGCCTGAAGACCCTGGACGTCTCGATTAGGTCTTTTTGTATCCCGAGGAGCAGTGCTCTCTGCCCAGTCCCGGCCAGGTCATTCCCTCCCAGGTGTATGATTAAGACGTCCGGGTGTCGACCCGCCTCCTCGCGTAAGCCCTTGAGGGTCGTCGACAATTGCTCCCAACGCATGCCTGACCGGCCGAACCACCGGATGCATGTGTGTGTCGGTCTGTCCCCTAGTGAACGCCCTGCTGCTTTCCACCACTCCTCCATTCGTCTGACTAATGAGTGGCCTACCACCCAGACTAGGCGTGGTCTGCTGCCTGTTGGAGCAATGAAAACATGGCCGGTCATTAACGCAGCCGCTCCGCGCGCCCCTTGGTCATAATAGCTGTGGGCGTATGTATGTTTTGAAAGCTCCCGAGCGCCATCTTCCTACCGCTTGTATTCCTGCCTCGGACAACCCATGCTGCGCTGCGGTTGTGGCTGCCCCTATCTGGAAGGAGTGGGACCCGAAACCCCTTGGCGGCAGGTCCGCCCTGCTGAGCACTAGGCGCATAACCGCTGTGAACTGGAATTTGCTGAGGTGTGAGCCATCCCTGTGCTTGAACAGAGCCCCCCCACCCCCGGCCGCACTGCCATGAACGCCTGCAGGCAGCACACAGCGCAGTGTCTCTGATCCTGAATACACTGTAGTCTGATTATGGCCCCTTTTCCGGCCTGGTCCGTTTTGGACCGCCTTAGGACCATTTCCACTCCCCTCGCCTTGGGTGTCACATCGCTGGCCTGAATGCAGTGCTCGGCAGCCCCCTCTCTGGATGGTGCCACTAACTCGCTTATGTGAAATGCCCCGAAGAAGGCCGTGGCGAAAGCGGCCCGGAAGAGCAGCCGCTCGTACTCATCTGTTGTTATACCCTGTAATGCTTCTAGCAGCACCCTCAGCCTTCCAAAGTCTATTGGGCGTCTTGTGTCCGCCGCCTTCCCCTCCTTCCTTCTCCACCCCTTCATTGCTGCCTTGATGTAGTGGGACGCGCTGGGGTTGTGCCCTTTTTCTAGTTTTGCATGGTGGGACACGGCTGCCAGGTGGGCCTGTGCCCATGACCTCGATTTTCCTTCCCTGTAGGCCCAACCAATGAACTGTTCCACTGCCCTCTCCGTGTCATTGTTGTCCGATAGGGATTGAATGCCCCTCACTCTCATCACTTTCTGGATGTATTTACGTTAGCGGTTTGCTGCTGCGGGGGCGAGGGAGTGTGCGATCAGTTCTGACAGGTCGGTTTTGCCAGTTCCCACAGCTGGACCGGGAAGGGGGTCATGCTCCTCTCTGCCTTGGGCACCAGCTCCCTGACTTTGCCCATCCTGTTTCTTGAGAGCGCGTCTGCTACATCGTTCTCCACTCCTGGGACGTGCCTGGCTCGCAGTTCTATGTTGCCTTCCAGCTGCAATGTAACCAGACGACGCATTACTCTCAGTGTGTCTGGACACCTGGCTGACCCTCTATTAATTGCCTGCACTACCCCCTTATTATTGGACCACAGTGTCAGTTTCTTGTCCTGTAATTCCCTTTTCCAAATCACTAGCGCCACTACGATGCGGTAGAGCTCTAAAAATGATATGTTGCCTGTTACGCCTCGCCTGTGCCAATCACTGGGCCATTGGCCTGCGCACCATCGTCTCCTCAAAATCGCTCCAAACCCCGTGCTTCCTGATGCATCGGTGTATAGTTCGATTTGTTTGCAGGTCAGCCAGCCCTCCCTCCTAATCAGCACCCCGTCGAAGTCTGACAAGAAAGTGTCCCACATCTGCAGGTCACTCTTCACCTGGCTGCCGAGCCGCACGTGGTGATGCCTGTGCTTAAAGCCTCGTGTCAGCTGTGTCAACCGCCTTGCGAATACCTTGCCTGCTGGTATGACCCTTGCTGTGAAATTCAGCTTCCCTGTGAGTTGCTGTATGTCCCTCAATGTGGCCTTGTCTCGCCCACAGAGCTTCCTTATGTCCTGTCTGAATTCTTCTACCTTCTCGGGGGGCAGCCTAGATGTCCCTGCAATTGAGTCAAGTTCGATCCCTAGGAACACAATCTTAGTGGTTGGCCCCTCTGTCTTGTCTGAGGACAGGGGTATCCCTAGCTCGTCTGCTAACTGCGTGAATGCCTCCAGTGTATTCTTACACACGGGGGACCCTGCCGGGCCGGTGAACAGGAAGTCGTGTAGGTAATGCAGCTTTCCGCCTGTTGGGTGCCTTGTCGTGCAGCGCCCATTCTACAAATGTGCTGAATAGCTCAAAATATGCGCATGACACTGAGCATCCCATGGGCATTGCCTTGTGGTAATAGTATTGTCCCTCCCACTGGAAACCTAGTAAGTGGAAACTATCTGGGTGGACTGGGAGGAGGCGGAACGCCGACTCAATGTCTGCCTTTGCCATGAGGGTGCCGCTGCCAGTTGCCTTTATCAGGTCAATTGCATGGGCGAATTTTGCGAATCTGGCGTTCGCGAATTTGCGTATTTGCGAACTCGCAATCCGCAAAATCCGTGAATTCTCGCGAATTTGCAGATTTTTTTGTTTTTATAGTGTTCGCAAGGGTTTCTGCCAGTTCGCGAGGATTTTGTACCAGTTCGCAATTGCGAACTTACTTGTCGGCGAATACGGTCACAACTATGTTGTTTCTACGTCTGGTTCATCATCACAGGTTCACAGCACCCTCTGTTTCAACACTGCCACCCTCTGTTTCACCCATACCACCCTCTGGTACATCAATGCCACCCTCTGGTTCATCATCATCACTGTAGATTATGGGGGGAAAAAGCAAGCACACCTGCCCTGCTTCAACTGACATGAAGTAATTTGGGGTTGATTTATTAATGTGTCACTGTTTTAAAATTCCAGTCTGGCACCTGCTTCCTTATCTGTAATTTGCTTTCTGTTGCAGTGCAATTTTTTTCCAGGACCTTTGTGGCCTACTTGTAGCTATTCTATGATCCAGCTGTGAGGGTCAGAGCAGGGTCATACAATTGTTGCAACTAGCAACTGAACTCTGGAGGGGCCCCAGTCAGGAAGCACTACAGGGAATGGTTACTAATGATGAATTTGAACTTTTGCACCTGCTGAGTGCTTTCAGTTTAGCAAAACTCGTTTTTCTGCAGAACAGCAAATGTAATGCCCCAACAAACTTACTTGTGAAAGTTGATTTCTAATCCAAAAGTGATCCAAAGAAAGTCAAAAGGCCTTAAATCCAAAAAAGGGCAGGCAAATGTCAACCTGAGGAGTTATTCTGATAAAAATCATCATTTTCAGAAGGTCTATGCTGCTTGCTACTGGATTTCTTGTGCAGAATTGCAAATTTTGTAATTTCGCGAGTGCGAGATTGTTGCTGCCCGCCGCACCTACATGTTCGCAATTGCGAACTTATGCCGCACGCCGCAAAATTGTATCACCAAGAAAAAAAAATCAGCTGCGTGCGAATTTGCGTATTTTCCGCCCATGCTTAGTCGTCGATCGTGGAATACGTTACTGAGCACACCTCGGCTTCAATTCCATCATTAACTGACCTGCCTTCTGGGAACGAGAGGTGGTGGATCAACCTGAATTGCCCTGCCTCCTTTTCGGTACCACCCCCAGTGGTGATATGATCAGGCCCCTCCCCCCTTTGGCCGGGAGGGGGCCCTCGATCCTGCCTAGTAGTCTTTCCTTCTCAATTTTCTTGGCCACCACCCATGGGTGTTGTATTTCCGACTTCAGGTTTTTCTCACGGGGGGGGCCGAGGGCAGTTGAAGGGGATGGGAAAGCCCTTCTCAAAGCCGTGCACTAGTGTTTCTGCGTCTGTTTTGTTGTGGTATCTGTTGGCTAGTGTCCTTAATCTCTGTGTGTCTATGGGGGACCATGCTAGCCTGTCACTTCCCTCCACCCCTACCTCTAGCTTCATTGGGTCTTTTTCTCTTTTCTGTCACATTTGGTGTCGTTCCTGTGTCTACAGTTTGCTGCGGGGTGCCCTCCCCCGCAGGTGGAACATGCGTGCTGGAATTTACACGTTGGCCCATATGTACATTCTCTTGCCTCAAATTTCCAGCATATCGCTGGCGGCCCGTTAGCGTGTGCCCCTCTACCTGTGCTGGCTGCTTATGCTTCTGAAATGGCTGAAAAGGCATCCCTTTCGCTTTCTGAAAGGAGGGCCGAAAGGAGTGATCGCTCATTCCCCCCATGTCCTGCCTTCTTTTGCTACCATCATCTTATGGATGAAACCGGACACGTCTTCCTCGTTCCACTCCATCTCTGGGTGTGTCTGCATTTTTAGCCTAAACCCCTTGTCGTATTCTAGCCAAGCGTCACCCTGAAACTGTTGTTGCGCGTTTTGTATGTTGGCTTCGTAAAGCCATAGGTCGGCCGCGCAGCACGGGAATTTTTCGACTATAATGCATGCCATGATCCTGAATGCGTCTAACCAATTATCAAATGTCCGCTCCTTGCGCTCCTTTCTTCTCTCCCTCCTCTCTTCCTCCTTCTTATCACATGTTGTTAGGTCCAGCCCCTCTAGCTGAATCTCGAGTAATGAGAATATATCTATAAACTCTTTCCTCCAGATCCTCTCCTTTACCGCTAGTGGTATGAGGCTGGCTAACCCCGTGGCTCTGGTGGTCAATGACGCCAGACCTGGCGAGGGCCGCGCGTATATTTCGGGCAGTGGCTCCCCTCCCGGGGGTGGGACTGCTGACGGGGCGATACCTCATGCCGCCGCGGGTGACCCTGCCTCTCCCTCTGAGCGTGGCAGTCCTAGGTGTTGCTGCCGCGCCGCCCCAGGGCTGACCAGGTGCCAAGGTAACCCTGCTGCCTCCCCTACCTGTGGGATTGTCATACTACCCGTCAGCCCTGTACCTTGTCCTGCATTTGCTTGCGCCCCCTGTGTCACTGTGCCTTACACCCCCAGTTCTTTCAGCAACATTGGCGCCATGGCCCTACAACATTCCTGAATTATAGCGCTAATTTGCTCACCGTCCTTAGCTGTGTCTTTGGGCCCCTGGACCGGTCCCTCTGCCGCCGTGATGGCTGCAGGTGGCTGGATCCGTCTGCTAGGTGCCTTCGTGGTCTTTGCCACGTCCCCGAATTTGGCCGGCATCTTCCTTCTCCTCTTTTCCGCCGGTGGTTCGCCCCTGCCACGTTGTTGTCCGCTGGTCCCCTCCCCTGGGTCCTGGTTGAGCTGTTGTTGCAACCATTCCTCGCCATGGACTGCCGCGGCTGCTCGCATCCTCACAATCAGGTCCTGCAGGTCATCCTGCTCGCGTTGTTTGCCCCCTTTTCTTGCCATGTGTCCTGCGGGGGCTGCTGCTGCGATGTTATGCACCAAAGACCCTTTTGTGGTGGGGCGGGGTGCTGCCGCCAGTATCCCTGCACCAAACTTGACTGTGCTTGTCCCAAGTGATTCTTTTGGAGCAGCCCGTGCTTGTTGTCCCCACGTGCTTGGCCTTGGCACTGTTATTCACCCTCCTGCCGCTGGGGGCGCCTGTAGCTGCTCTTCTGCTCGCTACTGAGGTTGCTCCTCTCTATCGCTCTGCTCCCGGGAGCGCTTGTTGCCGCTTCACCCTTGCCGCTTGCGGGGGCTCAGATGCCGCTCGGACGCAGCCTGCAGCGTCCCCGACTGGAAGGCAAGTTGATAGGGCGTTTCTTCGGCCGCTCAGGTCTGCTGGTGCGCTCTCGCTGACCGGGTGGGCTCCGGTCGTGCAGGCTGTGCCGCGGCAGTCGTCCGCTCACCGGGTAGGCTCCAGTCGAGTTGGCCTCACCTTCCTGGCTTGTCCCGCGAGTCGTGTCTCTCACACGCTTCCCTGGTGGGCTCCGGTCACGTCAGGCCGAGCCGCGGCCGTCGTCTTCCCGCCCCACTCGCCGGGTAGGCTCCGGTAGAGTCGGGGCTCCCCTCCGTTTGTCGCTCGCTGACCCGAGTGGGCTCCGGTCGCGTAGGGTTTCCCCTGCCCCCGGTGTTTGGGCCGAGATGCAGCTCGACCGCGGGCCCGGCGCTAGCAGGGGGATTCGGTTCACGGCCCAAGCGCTGGTCCGGCAGGCTCGGTAGGCTCTGGTCCCACTGGGCACTTGGATCAGTTGGCAGCGCGGCGGCGTTGTCCCGGTTTAACAAAGGTCCTCCTGCGATCGGCAGTGATCGGTTCCCGCCGGGTGCTACGTCAGGCCCACAAGTTCCTCCGGATTCCGTCGCGATGCTCCCCCGCTCCTGGATGCTAGGGAGCTTACCTGAGGGAGCGCGCTTTTAAGCCCCCCCAACTGCCCACCGGGGTTCGTGCCATGTCTCCGGTTGGGGGGTTTGAACCCATTGTGCCCCCTGATTGGGCCTTGCCCCGCCCGGGTGGGGGCGGGGGGGCTGTGAGGGGGAAACCTTGCCCGGCGCTGGCTTTTTCGCGCCCATCTGTGCCCCCTCCCCCTTCCTTCCCGGGGGCGCCGCCGTATTATGGCGCCGGCTTCTGAGCCCCATTGGGGGTTCGCCTCTGCGATTATTTGCCCCCTCAGTGACTGCACTGTTGACGGGAAGCAGCTGATGGCTGGGGCAATCACAGCCTAGTGCCACCTGACTCAGGGTCTCTGTTCGTTACGGAGAAGAGACTAAAGTGCAGTAAACCAAAAAAGCACCCTCCATATGTGCACAATCCACTGCACAGCACACCCACGCATCCAGCTTGTTTACACCACTACATAACATAACATAACTTTATTTGCATGATTAATTAAACCATTGCAACAGTTTACTTCATAAATCACAAATAAATAAGCTAAAAATCGAGTTATCCGATTTTACAAACGCTTTGTTTCGTATATAACGTCAAAGAGTCAATAGCTTGAGAGGGACAGGATGCAAGTTCTGTGTGAAAAGATCGCAGATCTGAATAGAAATTAAGTGCAAGTTCTGTGTGAAAAGATCGTGGATATAAGGATTTCCAGTACACTTGCAAACCAAACCTTGTGGTAGCTTTTTAGTTTATAGCTTGGCCGGATCGTCTGTTGCAATATTGTTAGGGACCTCATTCGCCCAAGGTCGCTTTTGAGGTCGTTCAATTGGGAGAATCCGAAGTGAACGTGCTTCCAGGAGCCATCAGGTGCAGCTAAAAAACGACAGTTGCAGTCGCATTTAGTTTGTTGCATTTTTGATGATGGCCGCATCCGTCTGGAATCGCCTTTAGGATTATCTGATTGAGTTGTTATGCAACTATTAGTTGAATAGTTTGTCTTTTAATTCTTGTGTCCACAACAGTTAGGAATTTTACTAAACAGCAGCTCAGTTGCACATCCTCGCCGGAAAAGTTTACTAGCACTGCTTGTCTGCAGGCCCCTATATTTTTCCTATTGAAAAGTGGTCTAAGTAGCGCTCGGCGCTCCCTTAATAGTTCCCTACAGATAGGAGGTGCAGGATATCCTCCTCTCCTTCCCCGGAGAGACGACAGGTTGCTGGCTTTGGTGGGCATAACCAGGGTGGCAGTTGGTACGCAGATGGTAATATACCTAGACAGGATTTCAGGAACTTCTCTTTGGTGGTTTTGGAAAAGCCAGTGTGGAGGTATGATATAGGACTGAATGGTGAACCAGCTGTGTGCTTGCTCTGACAAGGTGGTTTTATCTTGTATGAGGGACTCTCTTTTGACAGTGTTGGTAACTAGTTTTTTAATGCCTGCGTGACTCCTGATGTCTCCCAGAGGTGTTGTAGGCCTAATTAATCGAGTGAGTTTTCCAGGTAGCGTCTAGCTGGGCATGCCTCCTTAACTTACAGTTCTTTCCATAAGTAGGCGTTTAGTGTTTCTGGCTCCCCCTTTCGAATTTTATACCAGCTTTTAACATATGCTCCTTTACAGGCCAGCTCTTGTCTCTGTATCCCGAACTCTAGTCTCAATTGTGCGGGTATGTGTACTTCGGTAGCCCGTAAATCATTCTAACGCTCTTGCTGTAGTGCCATCCAATGTTTCAGCATCTCACCCTCTCATGGCTACATTTCCGTAGGTGATGGATTATATGAGTTTCACCTGGATGACCCTAGTCAGCGAGGAGAAGCTTGAGCCAGACATCTTATTTTTTAAAGTTTCTTAGTGCCACAGCTGTCACTATCCCCCTTTTTTTATGGCTTCGCGTTGAGCGGTAAAGGTCCCCTTTATTATCAATGATGGCTCGCCAGGTATTTGTACTCTTGTATGGCTTCCAGCTTACGTGTTGCCAGATGCCAGTGGTATAATGAGTTTATTTTGCAGGTATTCACGCTCATGACTTTTGTTTTTTCTTGATTAATGTCAAGTTTGTTAACTTCTGAATATCAAGATGTAATGTCGAGCAAGCGCTGTAGTCCAATTGGTGTCCGACTGATGAGCACAAGGTCATCCGCATAGAAAAGATTTGACAGATGCAGGCCTCCAAGCTTCGGGGCGTGCGAGTTGCTTTCGCTCAGCCTGGCTGATAACTCTGCCATTAGGATATTAAAATGCATTGGGGCTAGCATGCAGCCCTGTTTCAGACTGGAGGTCGTGGAGATCTTCTTTGTTAGGTAATCTCCTGTGCCTAATTTTTCTTGACCCCAGGTGTTGGTGTGTAAGAGCATTAGCTGTTTTAAAAGTAAAGATGGAATGTTCAGCTTTTTTAGTTTTGCCACAGTAAATTTCTGTTTCTATGATCGAACGCTGAACTGTAATCAATGAAGCACATGTACAGAGGCTGTTTTAGTGCAAGTGCTGCATCTATCATTAGTGAGACGGTTAAGATATTGGTGGAGGTACCCATGTTTTTGCAGAAGCCTGTTTGATTTGGTGGCATTGCTGCATTTTCTGGAGCCCAAGTCATTAGTTCTTGTATTAACCCTACAAACCGTTTTTTTGGATCGTTCCTATTACCTTTTTTATAAATTGGAGAGATGATCGGGCCCCTCCATCATGACTGTATCATTGATGTTTGCAGGATTGATTCAAAAATCAGTTTTAGTACTTTGGGCCAGTATTCTTGATCATGTATGAACAATATTGGCGGAATCCCTTTTGGGCCTGGAGCTCTCTCGCGCTTGCCCGTAGAGATTCTTTTGCAAATTTGATTGTTTGTGATTGTGAAAAGCTGTTCCCATGTAGGGATGAAGTCGGTTAGGGACGATGATACTTCCAATTCGGCCAAGAGGATGTTTGTGTAAGTTTGGGTTCCTGGGTCACTGTTGAAATGAGATTGGAGGAAAATTGTCAAAACCTCTTCAGTCACATGTGAGTTGATGCCTTGGCTCTACGGATTAGCCAGAGTATTGATCCTTTGCCAAAATCGTGAGTTGTTGGTCATGATATCGTGCAGAAGTTTTAACCAGAGAGTCTCTTCTGCTTCTTTTTTTTGAGGTGCCAGATAAGTTTCCTGCAAGTGGCTTTTAATTGCCTCAGTTCATGCCAGGTCATGAAGTCTGGACCACCTTCTTTTAGCTTCTGAAGTTTGATTTATGGATGCTTTACGGTGTTTTACTTGTGCGTTATTTTTTTTAATTTTTTTTTTTTAAAGTTTTATTGTTTTATTGCAAGGAAATACAGCAAGGCATTATATTAAACAACACACACAGAAAAAAAAACACATAAGAAAAGCAGAATGTCATCAAGAAAGCAAGTTATATGACAATTTTTTTTGGCAGAAGACAGATTAGAATAGCAACTTAAAATACATAGAATTAAATCAAATCCACTCGGCAATTGGTGCCCATATTTTTTCCCCCATGATTCTTTTTTTTACCCCCTTGAGCTTATAGATAGCCGGTTCCATATTAAACATAAATAATAATTTTTCCTTCCACATAAAAAACGTAGGTGGATCCTGGCTAATCCATTCTTTTGTGATACAAGATCTGATTGCGGCCATACATAGAAAAAGAAAATAAGATATTGGTCTAGGCCGAGTAGTTGTGTGATCTATACCAAGCAGTACTAATTCATTAGTTACCTTTATATTACATTTCAAAATAATAGACAAAAAAATTTCAATTTGTTGAAACAGCGATGATAATTTAGGACAAAAAAAAACATATGCAATTCATCAGCTGCATACAATCCACATCGACTACAATTCGTACCTGCCGACGTACTCCATTTAACTACTTTTTTAGGAGTATAATAAAGGTTGTGAATACACATAAAGTGTTGGGATTTCATCATCCCGGTTATAAGACATTCTGCAGCCATTCTTATTGACAATAAAATATCAACATCTACTATGCCTAGACTGTTGGCCCATTTAGTCTGACATTGACCTAAATCATCACCAAATTCCTGCATTAGGCTTAAATATATAGCACCTATCCGAGGTTTTCTTTGTAAAAGCTCTAATAAAGAATTTTTAATTGGTGGAATAGCGGGATGACTCTGTAGGAAGCTACGAAGTTGTAAGTATTTAAAAAAAATCATTTCTTCCCACAGAAAAATTGGTCATTAAATCCTGGAACGAAATCATTTGCCCATTACAAAATAAATCACCCAGGTGCTTTATTCCTTTCTGCTGCCACCTATGCATTGTTAAATCATAAAAAACTTCTGGAAATAGCTCCGTTGATATAAGAGGAGTGTAGAAATTTAATTTCGCTAATTTAATATGTTTTCGAATTTTTTGCCAGACTCCAAAAGCAGATTTCAAAGTCTTATATTTAGTTTTTTTGTGATAGCTGGGTTCTACTATTCTCAAAAAGCTACCCTTAACTTTCTCGCCCAAAAGCATTTGGTAGCTTGATGGGGTCTGGCATTCTGCAAGTTCAATTCTTTCACCCAAAATGAGAGGACCAATATATTGTAGGACAGCAGAAAAGTAATAAAACAAAAAATACGGTACATTCCAACCGCCACATTCCTTACTAAGAATCATTTTTTTAGCAGCTTTTCTATGGCGTTTATAGCCCCAAAGGAAGCGAAATGTGGTTCTTTCTAAAATTTTGAGGGAGTGTAGTTGGAAATCCAGAGGAATTGTACGAAATAAATATAGAACCTTCGGTAGAACCAACATTTTTAAGATGTTGGTACGACCAAAGAGGGACAACCGTAGATGATCAAGACGCTGTAATGAAGTATTAATTTGAGTGATAATAGGGTTTAAGTTACGCTCTGGAATCTTTTCTATAGGTAGCGAGATTTTAATTCCTAAATAAGTAACTTCTAAAGTAGTGGGGATGTTAGCTGGTGGGTTTTCTCCGGAGCACAAAACTTGGGTCTTTTCTAAATTAAGTTTGTAGCCCGAAAAGTATCCGAACTGTTTAGCAATTTGATCAATAATAGGTAAAGCTGTTTGGACATCTGTAGTAGAAATCACAATGTCATCGGCATAAGCAAGAACTCGGTAGTTAGAATTGGCTAGATGTATGGGTTTAATATCGGTTTCCAAAAAAAACGATTAATTAAGGGATCAATATAAAAAGCAAAAAGTAAAGGAGAGCAGGGACATCCTTGACGGGTACCTCTAGAAATTAGTAAAGGTGAAGATAATTGTCCATTGATTCGAATATATGCTTTTGGGGTAATATACAAAGTTTTCAAAGCTTTGATAATCCCCTCACCTAATCCCTTCCTGAGCAGAATTTCCCAAAGATAATCCCAAGCAACCCGGTCAAAAGCTTTTTCAGCATCTAAAAATACGAGTCCAATATTAGACCGAGTTGCTTGGGACCAATCCAAGAAAGAAATCACACGTCGAATGTGATCGGCGGTGTCTCTAGCTGGGATAAACCCATGTTGGAATTTAGAGACTAAAGGGGAAATAATATTAGAAAGTCTACCCGCTAGGATTTTAGAAAAAATTTTGCTATCAGAATTTATAAGTGAAATAGGGCGAAAAGATGAGGGCAACAAAGGAGGTTTACCTTTTTTAAGAAACACCGTAATAATAGAATCGTGCCATGATTGAGGGGAGTTACCTTGCTGTGCATTTAAACATAAATCCAATAATTCTGTTTTTAATACATTCCTAAAAAGTTTATAAAATTCTAACGGAATGGCGTCAGGTCCTGCGGCTTTTCCTGAGGCTAGGGACATTAAGGAGAGTTCAATCTCCTCCCAAGTAAATGGCAAATCTAGTTTCTCCTTCTCTTCAATAGATAGAATGGTGTTCAATACTGGATCGACAAACTGATTGATCTGGTCTAAGCACTCAGGACGAACTTCATCCGTATACAATTGGTAATAGAAATCTCTAAAAAGTCTCAGAATATCTTCCACTTTGCTGACTGTTATGCCTAGATGGTTATCTATTTTATTGATACTAGCAAAAGCTGCTTTCTGCCTTGCCCTCTTTGCCAAGATTTTGCCCGAATTTTCTCCCACTTCATATAACTCAGTCCTAAATGCAGAGATTTGTTGTGCAAATTTCATAGCATATCGTTGGTAAATCGTATTTTTTAGAGCTACTAGTTTCTTTGTAATGATTTCCGTAGGTAACCCCTGTTTACATGACTGCATAAGTTGAATCTCTAAAACTCTAAGATTTTTAAGTTCAGAAGTTACCTGGCTTCGGGTCTCTTTTTGTTTATTCAATGAGTAGCTAAGTGTTTCACCCCGAACCTCACATTTGAAAGCATCCCAAACTATTTCTAATGATGCAGTACCTTTATTGTTGAGAAAAAATTCTGGAATCCAAACATTCATACGCTCAACATAACCTGGGTCATACAATAGTTTACGATCAAAAGACCATGCGCGGGTAGTATTGGCCATATTCAGGGCAAACTTGAGTATTAGAGGGTTGTGGTCTGAGATAACTTTTGGAAGGACCTCAAATTCTATTTGTGCTAAATCATCGAATAATCCCTTGTAAACAAAAAAGTAATCTAATCTAAAAAATCTTTGGTGCGGTGCAGAAAAAAAGGTGTGCCCAAACATGCTTCCTCGCTTCTCATGCCCTACATCGATTAGCCTATACTCTTCGATGATCCCTTTAAGTGCTGTAAATACCTTCTTCTTCCTCCCCTTGTATGGAATCCCACTATGAATATCAAATGTTTCTTCCAGATGCAAATTAAAGTCTCCACAAAAAATAATGTTGGGTGACCATTGTGCCAGCTCTATACTTAAAAAATCAAGTGCACCAGAATCGTCCAATATAGATCCATATAAGGAACATATAGTAACTATCAAGCCTCCAACTTTAAGTTCTGCAATTACCCATCGTCCAAATGGATCCTCTTTAACTCTTTTAACTTCACCCATTCCACATCTCTTGAGTATTGCAACCCCACGTGTAGTGGAACCCTGACGAGTGCATCCTACCACTTCCAACCCAAGATCTCTTAGGGTCCCTCTATTGGACCAAGCAATATGGGTCTCTGGAATGCAAACTACATCCACCCGCATAGTTGATAGCATCTGGGCCATTATACCTCTTTTTCTTTTATCGTTCAAACCATATACATTAATGGAATATATTGACAATTTAGCCATTGTAAAGTATTTTTGAGTAGACTAGACTAAACACAAACATATAAGCAGCAACTGCCAAAATTCGATTCTGCCAAAAATGAACCTTAAACAAAAGTCAAATACATATACCAGCTGTATGACCTTGCACCCCAAAAAAAAAGAATTCTTCCCACCCTCCCACCCCTTTGTTCCCCCACCCCCCTCCCTTCCCACCCCACCCCCCCACCAGAAGCGTAAGGGCTAGTGCCCTCATTGATGGAATGTGAGTATCAGCTGTGAGTTCCACCCGGATCTGACCCTCCTGGTAAAAGTAGCCAAAAGTAGCCAAAGAAAATACAATACAGAAAAAAGAAAAAAAAGATCAGTGAGTATCTAAGCCCAATACTACTAAGGGGATCAGCCTATTCGAAGTAACTGAATTAGAACTAATTGAACATAGACTTGTTCCTTAGCATTTTACTACATAGTCTCTAAGTATTGTTGAGCTTTTATCTCCGATACAAAAAATATGGTTTTTCCTTTATGCACAACTTTGAGTTTAGCAGGATTGAGTAAGAAGGTTTGACCCCCCTTAGCTTGCATTGGTGCCATAAGCTGTTTTCGTCTCCAACGTTGTTGGACAGTTGCAGCACAAAAGTCTGGTCTCACAAAGAATTCATGCCCCAAGCCTTTTCTGGGTTTTGAAGGTCTTGCCAAATCATACAGAATCTCACGGAGAAGATAATTCTGCACACAGATGAGAATAGCTCTTGGATATTTGTTCCTGCCTTCCTGGTCTGTCTTTTGATTAAATGGAAACCGGTGGGCTCTTATAATTTCCTTATCCCAGTCCCATCCAGTAAGATCCTGAAAAGCATCCGCAAACAAGTCTATTACAAAGCGTTGTGTATCTTTCCCTTCTGATTTTTCACCAACTCCCAGGACGCGCAAATTATTACGTCGAGCGCGATTCTCTAAATCAGTTAGCTTCCAGTCCACGTCTTGCCTAGTACTATCCAAATCTTTGATTGAATTCTTATGTAGCGTTAATTCATCTTTTACTGCTGAAATACGCGTTTCAGTCTCTTGCACTCTCAAATTAGTATCCGTACTAGACTTGGCCAGACGTCGTACTACATTTTGAAGTTTTCGAACTGCTCCCTGAGTCCGAAGACCTTCCGCCTTGGTTCCTTCTCTGTGAGTTAAAATCATACGATACATTGAGGCCTGTAGCTTATATATACTAAGACTTTAAGGTGATCTCCTCAGATTCTTCTAGTAACTCAGGAGTCTCAGAGTTTTCATGATCGGATTCATTATTATTAGCACCGGCCCCATCCCATTGAGGTTGGTTCATAGCTGTTATATTCTCCTTAGATTTTTCCTCTATGACCTTGCGGACTGTATTTGAAACTCCTTCATTAGTTAGAAAGTCAGGGCCTAACATATCTTCCTCTGTAATTTGATTACACTCCTCCGCCCAATCTTTGACCTGAGAGTGTTCCTCGCTAAGGAGTTCCTCCTCCATATCACCTTCTGAAGCAACAGATAAATCAGACATTGAAAAGAATGGGCCCCCAGACTCTACTGATTCTGCATCGTGTTGTTGTTGTAGGTCATTTGGTCTGGGTGAGACTCTAACTCCCTCTACCTTGTGCGTTATTTCCAATGGTGAGGGTGAGGGGTCTGTTTGAGGATAAGCTGTTCTCATGTTTTGGTGGTTTTCCTTTTTGACTCCATATTTGTTTTTTAGATTTTTAGGGAATGTCTCCCAGCTTTCTATTGTATTAAGCTTTGCAACTTGAACTTCTCCAAGGAGTTGCTTTGCAAGAGCAAAGAGGCCTACCCGGTCATCTGTTTTGCATTTTACTCTTTCCTCATTCATTGTGTGCTCTGGAAAGTGTACATTTACTGGCTGTAGTTGAGTTGTTGGTGACGCTTTTATAGTGATTTCTTTAAGCAAGTGATCGCTGTATTCTAAGGTTCCGATGTGGTAATTCTCTACTTTCAAGAACATATGACGGGAGATAAAAGTGTAATCAATTGTTGTGCTTGCTACTACATTATGGAATGTTGCTGCCTGTGGGCGATCTCCTGGAAATCTGCTGTTTAATGTACGAAAGCCCAGTTGCTCTAAGGTCACAAGAAGCTTCTGAGCAATTTTAGAGTGTCTTCCGCAAGTATTGTTTTCTTGTGGTAGTGTGCCCATGCGAATGGGTCCTTGTCCATATGATTGTCATCAACTGTTTTACTGAACATATATAGGTTGAAGTCCCCAGTAATATTCAAGCTGTTCGATTGCTCCTCCGTTAGTATTTTCATCAGTTTTCCTCCAGCTGGTGGCTGCCTTTGGTTTTATCACGTGGGTGTGGATATACATTTATTTTTATCATATATTCGATTATGTCCACCCCCTGTGTCATAATTCTAAGTGCTTCCATTGCGTTCGGGGGAGCTAAATGATGGCTCCAATGCATAGATGCTCCTTATAGAGCTATAAATGGCAAGACCTCCCTTCCTATGGCCGAATTTAGCGATCTCAGTAGCTGGTAAGCGGCGCGAATTAAATCCTTGCAGTTCTATTGGCAATTCACAGCATGTTTCTTGGAGTGAAATGATGTTGAATTTTTGTAGATATGATTGCAGTTCCGGGTCCAAGGTCTTGTCTCTCATGCCGTTGATGTTCCAGGAGCAGAATGTCAGAGTATTTTTTGGGTTTGGTGTCGTGGACGAGGTAAGTCAAGGATTATGACTTTTGGTGTTTATGGTCCTGGATAGCCACTAGTCTTTCTGCTTCTCTGGTGCTAAGAAACACTGTTTGCTCCAAGGTTGGGCCCAGATCTAGACTGGCTAAGGTAGAGGGTTGTCAATAATCCAACCATAGTCATTGACAGTGTGGATGATCTTAAAATAGATAATAAATTCAGAGATGTTTTGAGCAGGGGAGCCCAAAATTACGTTTGGCCCCGGTCCCCAAAAACACATAAGACGTCCTTGCCTAAGAGCATAATGCAGAATCAATTGCTGGATGGTTATTATGTGAGGATTTCAAACTAGCAATGGGAACAGTGGTTTTTGTATTCCAGAATGGAACAAAGACTTTGCTTTCCCATTCACAGGAGTGTAGTGTAGTGTAGTGTAACAACGTTTAGCAGAATGAATGGTGAATGCAGCACCATACAGCTTGTATTTCCAGAACCTGGGACTCAGAAATAGAGTAAAAGCTTTAGACCTAAGAAACTTTCATGGTTGGTAGACGTGGTGCTTTAGGAAGGATAATCTTAAAGATGCAGATGGCCATGGATTTGCAAAAGACTTTCACAGAATTGTTTCACATGATGGTCATAAGAGTAGGATGACATTCGTTGCATGTTGAAGTTGTAGTGGTATGTCAGAGTGTCACAGAGCAGTTGTGAGTGACCGAAGTCCAGAGTCCACAACAGTTAATACACATACAAAAGTAGGGCAAGCAGGCTCATCGCAGGCTCATCGCTGAAAAAAAGGAGGCATAAGCGGTTGCCTTAGGTGTCAACTTTTAAGGGCATCACTCTCTCTTTTTCTTTTTTTTTAAATATGTTTTTATTGCAGAGTTATAGACAAAACATCGAGGTCAGTTGATCGTTATACCTCTAGCATTTCAAGGCACTGGGCGTTAGTAAAGTAGTACACAGCCATTCAGCCCACATCCCGGAGGCCGGGCGGCGCACCAACAGGTTCCAACAGGAGTTCACCATGTGCTTCTCAAAGGGATATCAGGTCAACAGCATAATTATGTATCTGCTTTTTTATCCATCAAACTCCCTCCCCCCTCCCCCGCCACCGCCAGACACATTCAGTCACTTTGTGTGTGCGACAACCGGGCCCTCAGTGCCCGCACTATCAGGTCTATGCTAGTGCACTTCAATGACAGCCGTCTGTTAGTGCCTAGCATCTTCCACTCAATGTTAACCCATGGGTGCCGCTCAACACCCCTCTCCCTTAAGGACCCGTCAAGTCTCCCTATCGCAGGTGTCCCTCTTGTTACTGCTGCGGTGCCCCAATAACGCCCCTTCAACCACCCCCCCCCCTACTGCTGGTGATGTGGGTTGTACCTACGGGTTCTGTCAGAAAAGCTCGTTGCCTATCGGGGTCAGGCATTCGGTCTTCCAAGCCTCATGGAACCTCACTCTCCAGATGTTCCTCCTCCTCGTCCTCGGTCAAGTAGTCACTCAAAGCCTGCACAATCATCTCCCAAGCCCTTGCCATCTCCAAGCTCTTCTCGTTACCAGTTCTCGTGGCCTGTCGCATTCTGATCACACTCTCACATCTAGACCATTTCAATAACTCATTCGTCCATCTCCGAACTGATGGGCCCTCCCTGGATTTCCAACGCCAAGTAATCTCTCTTTGTGCTAGCATGAGTCCCAGGTCAATAAACTTGCTTGTAATTTTAGTCTTTGTCGTGTGTGGGAACCATAGTAGCAGGCACGCCGCCATGTCAAACTCCACCTCTCTATCAGTGACTGCATTCAAAAGCTCGCCCACCTCAGGCCAATATGTCCCCAACTTCGGGCAGCCCCACAGCAAATGATCCAGCTCAACTTCGGATATTGAGCATCTCGGGCACGCTGCATCCTGCACCTGAAAGTGCCTTCGAAGTTTCCCTGGTGTCAGATAGGCTCTGTGCAATATGAAAAAGTGCACCTGTTGGAAACTGGCATTCCTGCAACCCTTCCAAGTTCGTTTCAAAATGTGGCCCCAAACCGTGTCCGGTATGGGTTTACCTATGCTTTCCTCCCATTTTCCCTTTAGCGCAGTGAGCGGTTCTAGGCCCTCGTTCAGCATTCTCGAGTGGATGCAAGTCAACGCCTTGACTGTGCCCGCAGCCATCACCACGTACTGGCAGGCCAAAGTCATTTTTTTTTTTTTAAATATATTTTTATTGCAGGAATCAGTAAATCGTTACATATTCGACCAGCATTATAGATCAGACAAAATCAATGAAACGCAACCCTCCGTCCCCCAGCAGTATGTACTCTTACACAGCCATTCAGCCCACAACCCTACGGTCGGGCGGCGAAATTCAATGGGGGCTCAGCAGGAAGGTGAAGCTGGTCCGGATGATCCACTGTCCGTCATCTGCTTTTCCAAACAAGCCTACAAAACCCAGAAAGTAAACCCCACCCTCAAAAACACTATAAACCAAAGTAATCCCTCCCCAACCCCGCCATCAGTGCACGGTAACAACCGCATTAGGATCTGTGAGAGGACCCATGAGGAAAGCAACAGAGCTGTAAAGTGCAATCGTCTATCGGGACTCAGGGCGAGCTGCTTCCTCACTTTCAGAGTCGCTGGGGGTGCAATAGTCCCTGAGGGCCTGCACTAGCGTCTCCCATTCTAGCGCTGCCTCCTGTGCCTTCTCGTTACGCTGTCTCCTAGCTAGCTGGTATCTCAGTGTGCTTTCCCCCGCTGCCCACTTCAAGAGTTCGCTGTGCCACCGGCTCCCTGTCGGACCAGCCCGTGCCTTCCAGTTCCTGGTCACCTCTCGCTTAGCAAGGAGAAGCCCCAAATCGATGAATTTGCTAGTAATCTTGTTTTTGGGGGTATGTGGAAACCAGTGTAGGAGTCCCACTGCCGCATCAATCGATAAGGATCTCCCTGTCACCTCCTCCAGGGTCTTCCCCACTTCCATCCAATAGGAGGACAATCCCGGGCAGGACCACAACATGTGGAGAAGGTCTGCCTCCGGCGCCGGGCATCTGGGGCAGTCCGCCGAGCTCGTAGCAAAATATCGTTGGATTTTCGCCGGGGTCAGATATGCCCTATGGAGTACGTAGTAGTGGACCAATTGAAAGCGGGCGTGGCGTGTGCCCTTCCAGGCTCGCCGCACCAGCTGGGACCAGGTCGTCTCCGGGATCTCCCTGCCAATGTCCGCCTCCCAACGGGTTCTCAGAGTAGTGAGGGGGGTCAGCCCCTCATTGATCAGTCTACCGTAGAGGCAAGTGACCGCCTTCACCGTACCCGCAGACATCATGACGTATTGGCACACCGGAGATATAGGGGGTTCCTCTTGCCCGCATTTCCAGTGCGCCTGGATCGCTCGGGCTAGGGCCGAGTGCAATAGAAAGTCGCCGCGAGGAACCTCGAAGCGATCAATGAGCTCCTGAAAGGGCAAGAGCACCCCGTCCTCGTAGAGGTCACCTATCAATTGTAAGCCTGCGTCCTCCCAGTTTGCCAACCGTGACCAATCACCGCCATGGGGCAAGGCCGTCAGCATCCCCAAAGGTATTTCGGGCGCATACGGTATTCTCAGGTGGCCCCGGGCGTGAGCTCGGTTCCAACACAGGCGAACGGTCTTCTCCTCTAGCGACAAGTCCTGTAAGGCCAAACGTTGTCGCAGCGCTATGAAGGAGAGAACATGCCTGGCCATACCCGTACCTCTCCTGTCTTCTGGGCCCCGGAATTCCCGGGCGATCTCCTGGGTGAAGGTCTGGAGCTGCGCCGCTAAATAGTATTTTTCAAAGTCCGGCACCGCAAGCCCACCCTCGGCTTTCGGCCTCATCAGGGTCTTGAGGGCCACCCTTCGGCGGCCCGAGCCCCAGAGGAATCCGACTATCATTGATCGCAATAGTCGAAATGTGGCCGGTGGGACCCAGATCGGTAGCGCCCGGAAATAATACAGCAACCGGGGAAGCGCCACCATTTTGAGCAAAGCGATCCGCCCTGCCACCGAGAGCGGTAGTGTAGCCCAGAAGTCCATACTGCCCCGTAGTGCTCGGGTGCCGCGGGCAATGTTCCCATCCAGGAGGCCAGATGGTTCATGGTAGACGTACACCCCCAGGTACTTAAAGCAGTCAGGTTCCCATCTAATCTCTCTACTGAGAACAGGGCTAGGGGTGCCTTTGCGAACTGGGAAAAGACAGGTCTTAGCCCAGTTCACCCGGAGGCCCGAGACCTCCCCAAACGTCGTGAGCGCCGTCGCAGCTCCTTGCAGGGCAGCAATCGGTTCCTCAAGGAAGAGCAGCAGGTCGTCTGCATACAGCGAAACGTAGTGTGGGCCTGAAGGTGTCCACAAGCCATTATAATGGGCTCCCGATCGGAGGTGCAGCGCGAGTGGCTCCACCGCCAGCGCAAAGAGAAGCGGGGATAACGAACAACCCTGCCTCGTGCCTCTCTCCACCGGGTATTGTGAGGAAATTAGCGGGCCCGCCCGAACCCTGGCCGATGCAGAGGCATACAGGACCGTGGTCCATCTGATGAAGCCCTCGCCAAGGCCGAACCTCCGTAACACAGTGCACAGGTAGTCCCATTCCAGGCTGTCAAAAGACTTCTCTAAGTCTACCGATAGGACCACCGGGCACGGGGCATCCACGAGCGGTTCTCCCAGCAGGCGGGACAACCTGCGGATGTTCATGGTCGTGTTTCGCCTGGGGATGAATCCAGCCTGGTCCTCATGTACCAGAGAGCTCATGTGACCGAGCAGTCTCGAAGCCAAGATGCTGCTCAGTATTTTATAGTCAACCGTCAACATTGATAAGGGACGGTAAGACCCCGGATCGGACGAGTCCCTTCCGGGCTTGAGGAGGGGAACCACTAAGGCCTTGCACATCGAGCCTGGGAGCCGACCAAGCCTCTTCGCCTCTCTATATACTATTAATAACCTTGGGGCTAGGAGATCAGCATAAGCTGCATAAAATTCCACCGGAAGGCCGTCTAGGCCGGGGGTTTTATTCCTCGCCATGTTTTTAATGGCGCTGCGGATCTCTCCCAGTTCTATGTCGGACCCCAGGGCCTTCGCCACGTCCTGCTCCACTGTTCGGAGCTCCAGGGGCCGTAGATAATTATCAAGCAGGTCAGGGTCTCTGACAGAGCGACTGCGGTACAAACGTTCGTAGTAGTGCAGGTAGCAGCTCAGAATCTCAGGCTGAGTGTGTACCACGGTCCCGTCCGCCATGCGCATGGACGTCGTCAACGAGGACTGGCGCGTAGGGTTGGCTAGCCATGCCAGCAACGCGCTCGACCTATCCCCCTCTGCGAGGGACCTAACCGTGTAGGCCTTGTAGTCGAAACAGCGCAGCCGTTCGACCTCCGCCGCTACCGCCTCCTTCGCCTCCGCCGTGCGTTCCTGTAGTTCAGGGCGCCCGGGGCGGCGGAGTTCCAACTCGCGGAGTTTCCGGTCAGCTGTATCTAAGTCGGCAAGGATAATTCGCCTCATGCCGACCTTCTTGGAAATACAGTATCCCCTCACCACCACCTTAAAAGCGTCCCATTCTAGCGCTCTCGAGCTCGCGGTGCCCCCGTTGGACGCGAAGTACTCCGAGATCTTATCTCCTAGGTCCGCTTTGAAAACGCTGTCCTCAAGGATCTCGGGACGTAACTTCCAGCTGGGGACCGCAGGCACCCCCGGAAACCAACGAAGGTCCAGCAGGAGGGGGTTATGATCTGAGATAGTCCTGGCCAAATATTCAGACCGGACCGCTGCTGAAACCAGTTCAGCCGAGCCAAGAAATCCATCCAGTCTAACGTGTAACTCATGGAGGCCCGAGAAGTAGGAATAGTCCCTAGTTGCGGGGTGTTGCGCCCTCCAAATGTCCGTTAGACCCCAGTGTGTCTGCCAGTCCCTACGACCTTTAGCCACACGGCGAACCGGAGAGTCAGGGAGGGGCGGATGCGAGCGGTCAGTGTCCACATCCACTACTGAATTGAAATCTCCACCGAGCAGGAGGGGCCCGGAGAAGAAGTGGGCCAACGAGCCCGATAACCTGGAAAGGAAGGCAATCTGGTCTATATTGGGAGCGTACACACAGCAAACGTTTAGGTCCCTCCCTCCCAAAGTGCCCGAAATGGCCACATAACGCCCCTCTGGATCTATCACTGTTTTCGTGACCTGGAAGGGAACCCCAGCTCTAATCCAAATCAGCGCCCCTCTGGCATACGCGGAGTACGAAGTGCAAAAGACCTGCCCCCTCCACCTACGCTGTAGCGCCGCCCCTTCCGCCTTGTTCAGATGGGTCTCCTGCAGCAGCGCCATTTGTACCCCCCTACGCACTAAATAAGCGTGGACCTTGTGACGCCTAGACATGGTGTGGAGCCCCCGCACGTTCCAAGTAATACATTTCACATTAGCAACATCAGCCATTGTCCCATATCGTTCGTGCAAAGTCTCCCCATCCGGGTCCCAACAAAGAAAGAGCATCAATCAACCCAGGACTGATGGCGGCCATTTTCCCCAACCAAAACTTAACAACCCCAGGTCGAACCAAACCCCCATCCACCCTCCCCAGAACAGGACCCAAATAGCACCATCTAGTTCCCATCCAAACCATAACCTCCAAAAACCCACTGTCCCCAACTAATCCTGCGGTCGCCACCGTAGGAAGGCCTTAAGGGCCAGGTGCGGGCCGGGCGTTGGCAGTGGGCCCTCGATGCCCTGGCTACCAGGACTAAAGCAAGCCCAAAACAGTACCAGAAACCCTCGGGGCAAAAGCAAGGCACCCCACCCCCCCCTTCCCCGAAAGTCAGCATCAATCGTCGGCATCCGCCACCCCCGTTTCGGGCCCCCACCCAAATGGATGTAGCTCACCCCGTCAACCCTGTCCATCCAGAAGGTCCTCCACCGATTTCGGTGTGATCACCGGCGTGTGGACGCTATCAGTCACCGATTCCTCGGAGTCCGTCGGTGCCCCCTCGTCACCAGGGTCCGCTTCCTCTTCAATGGCACCGTCTCGTGAGCCAGACAGCGCAGATAGCACCTTCAGCACTCCTTTCCGCTCCGTCGATGTCTCCGCAGTTGAGGGTCCGCCTGATCGGCCACGGCGACTCCGAATCCTTTTGGACCGCCGTCTCTGCTCCGGCTCCGCCTCCAGCTGAGATGAGGAGCTAAAGCCATCTTTCCCAGCTCTATAGAGCTCAAGCCAGTTACAGACATCCTCCGGGGTATCAAAGAATTGAGTCCTGTCGTCAACAATTATGCGGAGTCTCGCAGGAAATAGGAGCGAGTATTGGATGCCCTCGCTCCGGAACTCGCGCTTGACCGCCAAGAATGAAAACCGCCTGCGTTGGGTTTCATGGGTGTAATCCGGGAAGATGTTCACCTGGCTGTTCGCCACTTTGAATGGGCCATTATATCTGGCGGCATTGAGGATGAGGTCTCTGTCCCGAAAGTGCAATAACCGTGCCACCACCGGTCGCGGGGCACGTCCCTGTTGTGGTGGCCTCGCTGGGACTCTATGAGCTCGCTCCAGGGTGTAGAAGGAGGATAGACCCTCCGGGGCCACCGTGTCTCGGAGCCAGGCTTCCAAGTATGCCACCATGTCGCCATCCTCAATCTTCTCCGGCAGGCCCACCACACGAATGTTGTTTCGCCTGTTACGGCCTTCCGCATCTTCCGCTCGCTGCTCCAGGGCAGTAATCCGGGACAGGGCATCCTTCATAGTCGCGGCCAAGGTTCGCTGCGCCGGCTCCAAGGTTTTCACCGAGCTCTCCACTTCCTTGACCCTATCCGAAAGCTTGCCGTGATCTGCTCTAAGGAGGCCTAGGCTCGTCGCCACCTCGGCAATGTCCTGCTGGAGGGCTGAGCGTGTGGTCGCAATCGCCTCCAAGACGTGGTCAAATTGCTGCTGCATAGGCGTACCACCCGAACTCTCCGGGTCTACACGTTCCTCTTTGTCCGGGGTCTCCGAGTCTGAGGCGGCTGGGGTAGTCCCCTTGGCTCCCCTAGGTTTCCCCATGTCGTCGGAAGCACACAGTGTGAATCCAGGGACAGGCGCCACCGATTGCGGGCGTCGGCTATGTCTCTCCCGGTTGCTGGTCTTCGGGTCGAGTGCCGGTGATCCCCGTCTCCAGGGCCTGTTGGACCTTCTCAGCTTCGGCTCGCGCCACCACCACGTCGTCTGAGGGCACCGAGGAGGAGGCGGAGACAATCGGCGCCAGGCCGGGCAGGCCCGTCTGGCTGATGAGGACCCGGAACGAGGGTCACCAACTCCGCCGGATACTTTGTGGCGCCAAAGGGTTGTGCCTCCCATGGGAGTGGGTCGGTCAGGGAGAAGCAGCCAGGTGCGGTGTAGGGAGTGGGCACTACGGTCAGAGCCTTCAGGCGTCCGCGTGCCGGGATCCGCTATAGCGAGGGCATCCGACCATCCAGGTGCGATCCCCGGTGCCAGAGTCCAATCAGACCGATATCCAGACCCTCATACCACAGGGAGATGGAAGGGTGGAGGGTGCGCCGCTGCTAGTGGTGCTCCTTCAGTCTAATGGTCCCGGCCAAGGGGACAATGAGGTCCGGGCGCCATGTTGGGTCGCACTCCGCGGTTCCACAAACTTCGATTTTCCGCCGGGTCACCACACGTTCGGACTGCGCCAAGTGCCCCGGAAGGTCCCCGTCGGACCGATCAACAGTTTGCGGGGGTTAGGGTGCCCCACGGCCTCCGATTTACAGGATAATCCCGGGCTCAGTCCCGGAGCCGAGCTCTCAGGCGACCATCGCCATCGGCGCCCAAGCCACGCCCCGGCAGGCCAAAGTCATGTCCGGTTCCGCCAATCCCCCCCTCCAGTGTTTTTGTATCGCCGCTGTTACTGCAGCATGCAAGAGGTAGCTCTCATCCGGAAGACCAAACTGGTCCTGCAGTACCCCAAAGGGGACCAGCATCCCATCGGCATATAGATCCCCCCACCATCTGCAAACCCAACTCCTCCCATTCCGACAACGGAGACCAGTCGCCTCCATGTGGTAGCGCTGTCAACATCCCTATAGGGATCTCCGGGGCATATGGGCGTGCGGCTCTTGCCCTCCTCAGGCTCCTGTGCCAGCACAGCCGAAGGGTTTTATCTTCAATGGTGAGATCTCTCAATCCCAGTTTCTGTTGCATTACAATGTAGATCAGGACGTGCCGCTGAATACCTCTCCCTCGTCCCTGGTCTGGGGCCCTAAATTCTCTCGCGATGTTTTGTGTTAAGATCTGTAGCTGGGCCGCTAGGTAATACAATTCAAAATCAGGAACCGCCATCCCACCTTCAAGTTTGGGTCTGATCAGAGTATGCAACGCCACTCTGCGCCTGCCATGGCCCCAAAGGAAAGCAATAACCATCGATCTCAGGTCTTTGAAAATCCGCTGAGGGATCCATATCGGTAGGGTACGGAAATAATAGAGCAACCTCGGCAAAGCCACCATTTTTAACAATGCTACTCGGCCCTGCACTGACAGAGGAAGAGAGGCCCAGAAGGACATGCATCCCGCAGCGCCCGTATGCAGCGGCCTATATTTCCCTCCAGCAGAGCCGCGGCTGTGTGGTAAACATGGACTCCTAGTTAAGTGAAATACGAGTCCTCCCAGACAACGTCCACTGTAAGAGGGGGATATGGCACATCCGCCCTCAGCGGAAATACGCAGGTTTTATTCCAGTTTACCCTGAGGCCCGACAACCTACCAAAGCGTGAGAGCATCTCCGTCGCCCCTCTAAGAGCCCCTTCCGTATCCTCCAAATAGAGCAACAGGTCATCCGCATACAGTGATATATGGTGAGTTTCCTCTCCACATCGAACTCCAGCATACAATTCTCCTGTTCTAGCCTGCGCCGCCAGTGGTTCCATCGTCAGAGCGAACAGGAGAGGGGACAGCGAACAGCCCTGCCTCGTCCCTCTACACACCGGATAATCGGGTGATATAACAGACCCCAATCGCACTCTGGCAGTAGCAGCAGCATAGAGGACCTTCGTCCATCGGCCAAAGCCGCCTCCTAGGCCGAACTTCTCTAGCACCCTATCGAGATACTGCCACTCAAGACTATCGAAGGCCTTCTCAATATCCACCGACAGTACAGCAGATTTATATTCCGAGTCTGAGGCGCTGTCCAGTATACGGATCAGGCGGCGGATGTTAATGGATGTGTTCCTAGTGGGAATGAACCCTGCCTGGTCTTCATGTATCAACGTGGCCATGTGTGGTAGTAATCTAGTGGCCAGAATACGACTTAAGATCTTGTAATCCATCGTCAGCATAGATAGGGGTCTATACAACGTCACATCCAAAGCCTCCCTACCAGGTTTCAGCAGCGGCACTACTAAAGCTTCCCTCATTGATTGGGGAAGGCGTCCTAGGGTCAGGGCTTCGGAATACACTACCAAGAGCCTTGGTGCCAAAACATCTATATATTTCACATAGAATTCAATCGGTAGGCCATCCACCCCCGGCGTCTTGTTTCTAGCCATCTGCTTAATGGCCACCCGAATCTCCGATAGCGTTATTGGGCTGCCCAGGTCCTTCGCCGTCTCGTCATCCAGCACCGGGAGCTGAACAGTGTCCAGGTAGTCGCCTATCATAGCGTTGTCCACCTCCAACTGACTCTCCTATAGAGTCGTATAGTATGACTGAAAGCGAGTCAAAATCGCAGTCTGTGAATAATCCACTTCCCCCGATCCCGTTTTAATGCTCATGATTGGGCAACCCCTAACTCCAGATCCCTTAGTACACATTCCGCCTTCCCCAGATCAGCCAAAACAGTCGTCCTTGCATACGAAAAACTGCCCATACACACACCTCTCACCACCACCTTCATCGCATCCCATTCAATCGATCTCGTGGTGGCCGTACCCTCGTTCACGCCAAAATAATGCTCAATGCCCTGTTGGACCGTGTCGCTAAACACCAGATCCTCTAATGTGTCAGGCCGCAGCCTCCATGTCGGGACCGCAGATCTCGCCCGTTGCCATTTTACCGTCATCAGTAAGGGATTGTGGTCCGAAATGGTTCTGGCAAGGTACTCCGTGTGCGTTATCATGGTAGCCAGGGGTCCACTACACAGTATGGAATCTATCCTAACATGTAATGCATGCAATGCCGAGAAGAAAGAATAGTCCCTAATCTCAGGATGCTGCTCCCTCCACACATCTACAAGGCCCCACCTCTCTTGCCAGTCTTTCCTGTGTGTGGCCAGCCTACGGACTGGGGAGTCGGCCAGTGGCGGATGAGATCTGTCTCGCGTCACATCAATGATCGAATTAAAGTCCCCACCCATTATGATGGGGCCCGCCAGGAAGTGTGCCAGCGAACCTGAGAGACTATCAAAAAAACGGGCTTGGTCAACATTGGGGGCATATACACTACTCAGGACCACCTCCCGGCCATACAGCCTACCCTCTAACACCACAAACCGACCTTCCGGGTCCACTAGCTGATTCGTGGCCTGGAACGGGACCCCCGCTCTCACCCATATCAACACCCCTCTGGCAAACGCCGAATATGTCGTGCCAAACACCTGGCCATGCCACCTCTTCTGCAATGCATTCCTGCTTGGTCAAATGGGTTTCTTGCAACAGTGCAATTTGGACGCCTCGCCTCACTAAGTAGGCGTGCACCTTGCTTCGCCGAGACATAGTTCGAAGTCCACAGACATTCCATGTAAGGCTTTTTAAATCAGGTAACTTTCCCATTGCTGCCATCCCCCCACCATTTCGGCCGTGTCAGTTGGACACCCACATCATTGCAGTAATCCCCCCCATATAGAACACCCCAAAAAACTCCCCCAACCCCTCTCCCCAGAACAGGACCTAACAACACAGCATCAGTCCCCATCCAAACTTGTAACATCACACACAGTCCACTACTCTGTGGTCGTCACCACAGGAAGCCTTAAGAGCAATGAGGGGTAGGTCAGGGCCGATCTGGGGCAAGCCAGGCCCTCGCCCCAAGCCTATGATCCCATATGATAGTTACAACAGAGTACCTGCTAATTCGCCAAGCACCAGAGGTAGTCCGCTCCAACAGGAGCCGTAAACGTGACCTTTACTTCGAGTATCATTCGTTGAACAGTCTATCCGCCGTTTGTGGGGTGACCTTCGGCCCCACAGAGCTATCTGCCTCTGACAGTTCTTCTCCAGATTTTCTGCTCTCATCTTCAGAATCTGAGTTGTTCGATAACTTCTCCGGCTGTGATCCTGTGATGATCGCCGTTGCAGCCAGTGCCCCCTTTCTGTCCGCTGCCATCTGGTCAGTTTGCATTGCTCTCTTAAGTTTATTCCGCTTGCGGATGCGTTGTGACTTCCGGACCTGGACCGGCTTTTGTCTCTCCTTTTCACTCTTATTTTGACAATCCGTACCAGCGCGGTACAGCTCGAGCCACGACCACGCCTTGTCCGGGGTCTGGAAGAATTGGGTCGTTCCATCCAGGATCACTCGTAGTTTGGCTGGAAAGAGTAGGGAGTATTGTATACCTTCGCCCCTCAGTTCTTTCTTCACAGCCAGAAAGGATGCCCTGTTCCTTTGTACTTCCTGCGTATAGTCTGGAAAAACCGTGACCGAGCTATTGTCTACTTTGAAAGGGCCCACCGAGCGCGCCCTCTGTATCAGGAAGTCTCGGTCCCTGAAGTGCAACAGTCTGACCACCATCGGCCGAGGAGGGCGGCCCTGCATGGGCAGGCGGGCCGGTACCCTGTGCGCTCGTTCCAGGGAGAAGAATGGAGATAGGCCCTCCGGGGCCACAACCGTTTTAAACCAGTTGTCCATGTAGGCCACGGCATCATCCCCCTCAATTTTCTCCGGCAGGCCTACCACCCTTACGTTGTTTCTCCGATTACGGCTTTCGGAATCCTCTGCGCGTTTCTCTAGGGTCGCCAACCGGTCAAGGATATCAGATAGTTTGCGTTCTGCGGTGACCACCGCCGGTTTTAGTTCCTGGAGCAGTTGTTCTTTGTCCTTTACTCTGTTGGAGAGTTTCGAGTGATCTGCCCTCAAGAGACCCAGTCCCGTGGCCACCTGCGCTATGTCCTGGTGTAGGGACTCCTTGGTCGCAGTGATCGCATCCAGTATGCCATCCAGCCGTGCATTTAGTCTTAGTTCTTGCGCCAATGCATCCGGGGCCGTGCGGAGTCCGCCATCCGCAACCGGCATGTTTGATTGGTCGTTTCCTTGCTTCATGCTCAAGTCACTACCAATGGTGGCCATCTGGGTCGCCTCGTGTGCCGTGGCAGGGTTGCCACTAATAGATGGAACGGCCCAAATTTCCGTCAGCTGAGCGGAGTACCCCTCGGTCACTCTCCTTACTCAGTGGCCTCGGCGTCCCTCCCTAGCTATGACCATCATTTCCAGGAAGCAGGTCGGCCACCCCTCAGGGACCCATTCTCGTGCTCAAAATGGCTGTCCAGTGATCACTCCATTCAGTAGCACCCCAACAGGCTCCACGCGGCTCAGGGGCCCCTTCTTACAATGTCAGTCGCTGTCCCCTTCCGGACTCACCGCACCCCCACAACAGGTCCCAGCAATGCCAGGTGCAGGACAGTGTCCAGTTCGGAAGCGCGGGGGAGCTGACTGTGCGCCCCCAAGCACGCAAACAGGGACCGACCAGAGCCGGATGCTCTATCCGGGCAAGGGCGCCGCTTCCCAGCAGCCCAGTGCAGCGACCTCCCCCGCCACCTGGGTCCCGCTTGCCCGTCTTCTGGTTGGCCCGGCACCAACAGTGTGCTGTCAGTGACCGCCGCTCTCTGTCTGCCTCATCGAGCTCATAGGACTTGTCTGGGTGTATTCCCCACAGCTTCCGCTCCTCCGGCTCATGGACCGGCACTCCCCCAGGGCTCTCGCTCCGGCCGCTGTATAGTCCCCAGTCCGTGCGCCAGGTCCGCCGAGCTGCTCACCTTCTTTTGCTGCACTGTTCAGCTCTTCACTGCCCGCCAGTGCCCCGGCGCCGCCAGGCTCCCAGCCGCCTGGGGTTTCCCGGCGTCACCGTGGGCCAGGACCCCTCGCAAATGGCCGCCGGGTCCAGCTGTGGGGGGATGGGCTCTCAGACCGCAGGTCTCCGGAGCGGCAGACAGCGCTTCGCACCGCCCTCACAGCTTCCCGTCCCCGCATGGCAAGGGCTCCACTCCTCAAAATCCTCGGGCAGCAGCCGCCGCCGCACCTCAGCCGCGGTCTGCCGCTCCCCGCAGCTCAGCCTCCGCAGTTCGGGGCGGCCGCCATTTTGCTTCTTCAGGCGCAGCTCTTCAAGGCTCCAGCACCGGGTCTCGGCGCCGCTTCCGACTGCCTGTCGGCCCACAATCGCGTTCCGCCATTTGTCCGGTGCCTTAGACAGGATTTCCGAGCTTCAGCTAGCTCGGAAGCGAGGAATACCAGGATAAATGCGGGATCAGGCACCGAGCTGCAGGCTCACGCCGCCATCCCGATCGGCGTCCAGACCACGCCCAGCTTAAGGGCATCACTCTCATATCATGTCTTCATGATTTGAATCAGACCTTTGATACTAAACCTTTTCCAATCTAAAGAGTTCCGTAAATCAAATCTTTACTAGTAGGATTACCAGTGCTGTCTTAAAAACAGTGTGATAACAATTAAACAAGGGGTGGGGGGAGTATTCATAGGAACCTGGATAATATAATAATTATATGTGCATGGTGGTTCCTTTGGTTTTACCGAGAACAAATCTTCAATACATGAATATTCGATGAAAGAGATGTCCAAAGAACATACAACGTTGTAAGATAATACTTTAGATCATACAGACAAAATGATTTATTAGCAAATTAGTTAAATAGAATAGGTTTGTACAGCCATATGCAATTATGACAGAGACAATCAGAAGAGGTTACAGGTCATTAAGGGAAGAGACAGTGCTCGCGTGAGGTGAAAAACTAAGGCAAAATACACAAACATTAAATATATGCTTTGAGTAAATCAAAAGGAACCACAGTAAACTTAAAAAAACTGCTGCAGCTACAGATTGGATAATGTCCCTCTAGTAATTAGAAGAACCCACTAAGCCGGGCTTTGGGATGTGCTGCAGCAATCTGCTGTAGTTTGGCTCATGTCACATGATCCTGGCTTTTCAGGCAACATTTTACATCCTATGATTTTAAAAGGCCATACTTCTAAAACTAACAGCAACATTAAAAGTCGCAGAATAGAAGGATCTGCTGGCTAAAAATAATCTGTGATTGGTTAAATGTGTCAACATGGATCCCCTTTGAAAACATTTGTGATTTCTGTATTGTCATAGACTGCAAACCATAATTATCACCTGGTCAAGTTTATCTGATGTAGAAATGAGGATCTGGCTTTACACTTACATTGAAGTGCTCTGGACTGATCCCTCACACTTAATGTAAGGACCATGCCTTCCTGCTCACATCTTCCATTCAGTCTTCTCATCCTATTTTCCTAAAGTGCCTAAAAATTACCACTGTATTACCCAGTCAATCTTAGTGGAGTTTCCCCAAGCAGATTTACAAGCCCCTTGAGACACTTTTGTGCCGTTGTTGCATCAGTTTTTTGATGGTGTGGCGGTGTAAAAAATGCTGCCAATTTACAACGTGATATATCTAGGGAGATGCGTCATGTTGTAAAGCCCTGTGTCACATTATACCTGCGCCAGGTATAATGTATGCAGTGTGAGTGTTCCCGTACGGGAAAGCATCGTAAAAGTGACACAGTGAAATCTACAAGATTTCACTGCGTCACTTCAAGGACTCCACTTCATCAAAACCTTACGGGCACCAACCAGTGATAGGCGCAGAAGTGTTTCTGTGTCAACCCCAGACCATTCTCATGGTGCACCAATGACTTCAGCATTGGGGACAAGCTGATGTCATTCAATGCAACGGACAAGGGGACTGCTAGTAAGTCTTGCAGTCAGTGTTGCAGGAGGCAAATCTACCCATCCCCTGAGACACTCAGCAGCTCAGAGTAGGCAACGTTGGAAAGGGAAGAATCACCCCTTTCCAACAGAACCACTTCATAAAGGATTCCTCCTCAAGGATTGCAGCCTTATAACAATCCACATGCAGGAATCCACGCTAAACACCAGGGATGTGTTTTTTTAGAGGGGTCGGCCCTCATAACATAGTGGGGCTGGCCCTCCTTCCATGGGTGGCTGCTTAGGCCCTAGCCCTCCCCAGCTAAGGGGAAATGGCAGCTTCCATTTTCTATTTTAGGTCTTGCCTACCACAGATTACAAGCTGTATGGTTGTGAAAGATCTTTTGCAGGCTTACTAAAAACCTACAGTATATTTACCGCCTGTCCTTTGTTTACAATGTATTGACTTTATTGTTACTCTCATTTGCTTACTTCTTGTTCGATGGCTTGTCTTCCTCTTGTGTTTATGCCTCCCCTGGAGCGTAGCTTCTTTGCCATCCTTTTGATTAGCTTCCTTGTATGCTGCCATTTTTTACATTTAAGGAACTACTTTTTTCTTTTTCATTAAACACTCCATGAGTGCATGTGATTTCCACCTTTTTCCCCGTGAGCTTTGCTCCCCTCATAAATACCCATCCTCGCACTCTGTGCTGGTCCTTTCCCTTGGGTCCTTCTCTCTCTCTCTATATATATCTCTTTCATGTGCCTCTTACCTGCCAAACTCCCTTGATCCCTGCGCTCCATGTTGCTCTCTTCAGTGGTGGCTGGTAACATTTGAAAGTGGTGAGGCATAAAGGTTTGTGATGAGTGGCCGTGGTGTGCTCGCACATCGAGCGAGGCCGACCGTCACAAGAGGGGGTGATGGAGCAAGGTTTCGCTCATAAAGAGACTTGTTCAGATTCAATCCTCTCGGAATAAAATGTAATGCACTAATAAACATGTTTTGTATTACTAATAATGCACCACACAACATTTCTAGCATCTAGGGGAAGCTTGTCAATGTGCTTTTAACTAACCGTAACTCTAGTGTCCTAAAATGGCCGTCGCAATGTGGGAATTTTTCTGCACATGCGTCTGTCACACTCACGTGACAGGATGTATTCTCTGCTTTGGTGGGCAATCTTTTCTTATCCTCACTAGAACTAAAGATGGCTGCTCTATGTTTTCACATGCTAACGCTTGCATTGCTGCTTTTACTAAATTGTTAGTTCTGCTTAATTCCTAATGCTGTAGTTAAAATAAAGTAATGGGAATAGAGTAGAGATAAGTGGTATACAGTGCATTCATTTACTCTTTGTTCTAAAACTCCTTTTATTTGACTTTATTATTAGCTCGTTTTTGGGACTGATGTAATCTTGCTGCACTCCATCTTGCAATCCTGCGACTGCGCAGAAGAGCTCAAGAGTCCAAAAGTGATGGCATTGAACCTGCACCAGTGACTGTTTAGCCTGCAGATGCGCCTGGGAAATTCACCATTCGATCTCTCGAGAGGAAGCAAAATGGAACATTTTACATACAATGTATTTGTCATCCAAACATCCATTGTCGGGTGGAATAAAAAGTGCATGTGAAAATAAAATGATGGGAGGGAACATTAATTTGAATATATGAATCAAGTGACCTCATAACCGGTATGGTGTGATGACCTCTCCTCGTCTTTTGACCAATCAAATCGAGGGAATACACGAACTTGCAACATTGGGGGTAGTACACTGTCCTGGAAAATGGTATATCTAAGGTAGGCTTAGCTAGTTAGATTGTCTGTCTTGTCCGAATAGCTGACCTGTCACTGACCCAACGCACTCAATAGGCGACCAAGAGCAGAGGTGGTGGCCGAGCACTCTGTCAGAAGATTCGATAACCCAATCGGGGTTCTGGGAAGGAGTTCGATAACCCAATCCGGGTCCTACTGTTAGCTGCAGAGAGGGTTGCGATGCTGGCATTGCACTTTAGCAGTGGGTGCCGGTCCTGACCTGCGGTGGTCCCGTCCTGATTCAATTTGGTCCGTACTTGTCCTGATTCTGGTCTGCACCTATCCTGTCCTGTTGGCACCTGAACTATCGGGGGTTCTGTCCTTTATCCCAGCCCGTGGCCAGGGTTGGTTTTCACACCATTCTAGGTAATTATAAATCAATGTGGTTATTTCATTGTATTGTTTCCCTTTTCTTATCCTTCCTATGTTTGAATGCTTAAAGAAAGTGTAATAATATTTTTACATCATCTTGCTTTGATCATATTCTTTCTAATTGAACACGCTTTAATTGAATTGGTATGGACTCTGACATTTAAGAATATACATAGATAAAGTGTTTAAACCTTTCCCAGGGGTTATTACTGCCTATTATTCTAACACCCTTGATCCCTTAGGACTCTAGATACCGGTGACAAGGATTGGTAAGTCAATTGGTATAGGTCCTAAATGGTTAATAAAAATTCTGTTTCGTGTAGGTTTACCTGTTCAAAGTGTGTATGTTTATATGGGCCCAGGTGAGTATGGTAAAATGAGCAGGTGAGTCTGCGCTCTATCAGGGGGGGGGGGGGGAGGCGCCCCCTCCCCCAAGACAATTTTGAAAAAATAGAGTGCAAATGGTACAATGTCAATCATATTTGAGAAAGAAAGAAGGCTAAGAAAGCTTTTTTGAAATTGCAGTTATGGCAACAATAAAGAGATTTCGTACGATAATCTGCTTATGCAGTATAACCAAAGAACTTCAGATCAGACTTTGAGATAACAATGCTGAGTACCTCTCATATTTTTATATTTATTGATATACCTTTACAAATTAAATCTACTGAGGGTTGGTCCTTGCTTGGCACAGCGCAGGCAAGCTAAAAACTCATTGCAGAGTGACCAGAATAATGGCAATTAATTAGGAGTGAGACAATTGTTACTCAATATTGACACGAGCTCACAAAACTCATGTTTACGTCAGATAAGTTTAATAACTATCTCCTGAATATAACATAACGTTTTAATGTTTGGTTTTGCTGTTTGTTTTGTACTTCATCATCTATTGATTCCTTAACCAAAACCATCACACGTGCAATCTAATTAGTCAACAAGTATCCTGTTCCATTCTGAAAAACATTATAATTGATTTTTTAAAGTACCATGTTTATACATAAAATACAATTAAAATATTGAATAATTGTAACTGTATAAATAAAATGGATCACACTGCATCCATTCCCCAAGCCAAGAGTAAAAAATTAGAGGTAAACTGAACTACACAAACTTGAAGCATTTTACTTAAATGTTACGACAATAGTTTCTTTCCGTGTGACAACTTTGTTTTTATTTGGATCTAGTTGCCAACTGATTTCTTCAGCAAGCGCGAAGCCCATTCAGGCTGAATGTGCTCCATGTCTGTTGCAGAAATCTGTTTGCAACCAGATTCAAATAAAAAGCAAATTGGTCGCACGGAAAGAAATTATTTCCGTAACATTCAAGTATATTGATCATGATGACGTTTTTGGCGGTGACAAGAGCTTGGGTTCCCCACCCTTAAATGAGGGACAGCCCTAGTGGTAAACCTTTACCTACCAGCGGGCACAGTAAAGCGGAACATGAGGATCGCCATTTTAGTTACTGCCTGTGGAAATTAAAGCAGCTCAGCTCTTCTCAAATGTGTGCCTTGTGGCCTTTAGCAAGTATCTGTTGCAAAGTAAACAGATTGCTGCAGTAGGCGCAAAACCCGTTCAGCTACGGCAGAGTAAAATCTCACCAAAGCACAAGCAGTTTCAGCATGGCATTACCCACTACCACTAATTACGCGACCCCCAGCATTGGAACTTTTGCCGATCTTTGAGTTTGCACGTACACCAAGCATCACATGGCAGTATAGCACTAATGCCCCCCTGACGAAGGGATATAATCCCGAAATGCATTGGGACAGGATAACTTTTTTTCTTCATTTGTAACCTTGTTCTGTTTATCAAATCAGCGAAATGAATGTTTTGAGAAAAACAGCATGAACAAGTATCTTTATTGATATATGCAAATGCATTAATTTTGGAAAAACAAGAGAAAAATATCAACACAAATACACTTTTTTGAAAATCTCAATCAATGTTTCTTAATTAAGATTAGAAAGGCAGATGGATCTCTGCCAAAGGTAGTGCGGAAAGGGTCTAATGACGTCAGTCACTAGTACATATTCATTACCCACCACCAGGCATCGCATAGCTCAACATGCAGGTTAGCTATTTTAGTTTAAATGCACCACCACAGGTCGGTCACAAAAACTATAATAGTGTGTATTTATTTTCCAATCCACGGTCTAAAACGACGACCTCGCTGATTAAGTTTACAATCTGTGGAATTTAAGGCAGCTCAGCTCTTCGAAAATGCATGCTTTAGGCCTGATAGTAGCAAGTATCTGATAGCAAAGTAAACATATTTCAGCAGCAGGCACAGAGCCCATTCACAACCACAAGGCGCAGTAAAGCGCAACATGAGGGTCAACCTTTTTATTTAAAAGCGCCACCACAGGAAGTACACAAATTCCAGTAGTCAAGCAAGATGCAAGGTGAAGGATTTGAACTCCGTTTTGTATCGTGTATACTCTATATATTCCTGTGTGTTTATTTTCCAATCTACTGCCACCAACGACAAAGACACATATTAAACATACTTTTACTTACCTGTGAAACTTATCTTTTGAAATGCGTGCCGTGCCATAGGTCCATAGCGACCAACCACTTCGTAATTGTATCAAACGAAAATGGGGCAGAGGGAGACCGCCTCCTCCCACCACCTGCCTCACATGATGTTACCAGCACACCCTCAACGGAGGCCACTAGTAACCAAACCACTGTGTCTTTCTGAGCCAATCCAGGCACAACTCCTGCTATTACAGCAGCGCCAGGATTGGCTTGGGCAGGTGGCCTCCCCGCTCATTTCTGAGACCAGGGGCTGCAGCTTTGAGTCATGCCCGGCTCACTAATGCACAGATGAAGCACCTCTAGTGCGCATGTCGGGCTGGCCAGGGCAAGGCAGTCGTCCAACCCGAAATGCGCACTTGGGACCAGTTGAGCCTAGTACGCTGCCTGGTACAGTACTAACTTGTCTGCCAATGAAATCCCCACCCCCCTATGACCCGGCTGCGCTGTTTTTTTGCACTACAAGAAATGCCTCAGCTGCTCTTCTGCGGCGGAAAGACTTTATGTTTAGTATTTTCTGTTTGAAATATTCAGTTTTATTTGCTGGGGCCCAAATTTGAGTGGGACAACGCCCCCACGCCCCTGCATATATAGCCAGTAAAATCTCCAGGGGTGTCGCTGATTAACCATGCCTAGCTGTTTGATGGCATTGCAGTTGTATTTCCGTTTAATTGTAAGGCTCTGTTGATCTCTTTTCTTGGGTGGATTAATTTCTTTTCAGCATTCAAGAAAACCTTTTTCTGCCTTCTCTCGATGGTCAGAACGAAAGACGTTTTCAAGGGTAGCTGATCTGCTTTCTTGAAACAAGGAAGGTACGTCTGTCTGGGAGTACATTGTAAAATTCTCTTTTCAATTTAAGTCAGGCCTTACTATGGTGTTTTTTTGTTCCTGGGTCCACAATCCAGTATTCCGCCAAAATATTGTTTATAAAATATTATGACACAAATGTTGTCTAAAAAATATTGTGATATTGAAAATATAATGGACTGAATAAAGAAGGTAAGAATAATGTTTTTTTAGGGGCCTCATTACGAGTTTGGTGGTCCTGTGTACCGCCGTATTGGTGGTGGTGGTCCAAGCGTGGTGATCTCAGCAGTCTGACCGCCTAATTACGAGTTGGGTGGATCAGTCAGCAGAATGCTGACACCCAGGTTTGGGCTCAGGGAAAGACAGCTGCCACAGAGAGGTTTAAGGAGCTGCACCACCGTCCATATTACGAGTTGCCTGATCCACGGGCAGACCGTGACAGTTCGACCACCTTCTTCAAGGTGGCGGAGGTTTCGGGGTGTGTACTCACCCCTTTATTCTTCTTCCTGGCAGATTCAGACGTGGGTCCCTTTCTGCATGTCCCCACTTCACAGCAGGATCTTCACCCCCACGATTACAACCCTGTGTGCGGCGTTATACAGGAGAGTCATTTTCGTACTATATACCCATTGCCAGGACTGCCCATATATGAGCTGAGCCCCGGGTAATGGGTATATGGTATTTTTCCACATATATCATGCATATGTGACATACACATATGCAGTTGAAATGCACACACAGGCATCAATATATTTGAGAAAAATACTCACCACCACTGCAAGATCCCTGC
The DNA here is from genome assembly GCF_964263255.1 of Lissotriton vulgaris. Classification (NCBI taxonomy): domain Eukaryota; kingdom Metazoa; phylum Chordata; class Amphibia; order Caudata; family Salamandridae; genus Lissotriton; species Lissotriton vulgaris. The sequence continues at coordinate 400,280,668 of NC_141687.1, forward strand.
CTCCACACCACCACCCATGGTCAACTCATAATACTGCGGTCTTTGGACCCCCAACGCAGTGGGATGTTGGCGGGGGCGGATGCGTTCCTACGGGGGTCGGACTGCCAAACTCGTAATAAGGCCCTAAGTCTTTTTCATCATTTTTTAAAAATATAATTCTACATTATATCATTTTAAAAGATTTAGTTGAGTTTTATTTGTTTTTGTGCTATTATTTAAGGTTAAGTATGTTTAATTATTTTTAGCGTGGTTTTGTATTTTTTGTATCTTAGTAATCAATTAATATTACTAGTAGAAACTCACTACCAGTTCACGTCCACAGAGAAAGTATTACAGAAGTGCAAGGACTCACTTAACAATGTTACTCACAAAAGGAATTGGTGGTAGTGTTCCCCTACCAAGAGGGAAAACGTCCACACATAAAAATAATACTTCTCACAAAGATAGTTATAAACATGAAGTACACATCGCAACAAATATTGGTCCGCCTCAAAAGGGTGCTCTTGTGGCCTGATGCACACCCACCACCAGGAGTGTCAACTGGCACAATGTGCCTAATATCAAAGAAAAAATGAGAGCAGGCCACACAGCACTCCCCCTATTGTCCAGTTATTGTTTGATCTAGGAAATCCTAGAAAGATTTTCAAAATGTATATTGCCAGTGGGTACTTTGTGTTATTATTACGGATGGCTCTTACATGCTCTTGCAGTCTTTCTTTGAGTGGACGTATAGTACTTACGACATATATGAGCCCACACTGACAGATGATACAATACACAACCAACTTTGAGTTACAGTTTATGAAATGATTGATATGATAAGTTTGCTTGGTGTCGTAACAAAAAGACTTCTTTTTGTCTGGCGCAAATTGATACATGTTACATTGTGTTCCCTTATAGAAGCCACATGGTTTAGTAGGCAGCCATATCTGGGTATTATGTACAGGGGGATTTTTTACAATAGAAGGACTGATTATGTTTCTAAGGGTTCTACCCTTCTTATGAATAATACGTGGTCGTTCCCCAACATATTTCTCCAAATCTTGGTCAAGTCTGAGTAGGTGCCACTGTTTTTTGAGGGTGCCAAAGATTTGAGAGCTGTTGGCATTATATTGTGTTATAAATGCCAATTTATCATTCGTATGTTTTTTGGGGCCCTTCTGTCTCCTTATTAATGTGGATTCTCTAGAAACTTTTTGTATTTTATTTTGCGCTGTATCAAGCAGAGCCTTGTCATAACCTCTGGTAAAAAATCTTTTTTTCAGAGTCTCAATCTCTAGGGCAAAGTGTTCCTCCGTGCTGCAGTTGTGCCTCAGTCTGGTCATTTCTCCATAGAGTATAGCTCCTATTTGGGACGCTGGGTGTGCACTGCTGGCATGAAGGACTGCGTTACAAGCGGTGCCGTTTCTGTATAGTTTGGATTCAAGCTTGCCATTTGCAATAAATAAAGTAACATCCAAGAAAGCAATGCTGTCCTTACTGGATTTAGAGGAGAAACTAAGATTGTACTCATTGTTATTAAGGTAAGTGAGGAGGTCATCCAACTGTTCCTCATCCCCACCCCAGATCATAAAAACATCATCGATGAAGCGACACCAATAAACAATATGTTCGGTAAGTGAAGGGGGGCCTTTTTTCCAAATATGTTGATCTTCAAAAAACCCCATGTAAATGTTCGCAAAAGATGGGGAAAATTTTGCACCCATCGCAACACCAGAGTGTTGCTGGTACCAATCATCCAGCTGTTTAAAGAAGTTGTTATTAAGGGAACATCTTGTTAGTTCAATGATCATTGTAGTATGATCATACAGAGTGGCATCTCTCTTAGATGAAAAATATGTAAGGGCAGCCATTCCCTTTTCAATAGGTATACTCGTGTATAACGAGCATACGTCCAGTGTTACTAATCTGAATTCTGATGTCCATTCTAGATCTTCAAGTTTACATAAAAGGTCTTTGGTGTCTTCAAGGAAGGAGGGGATATTGCGTACAATTGGTTGTAGGGTAATATCGATGTATTCTGACACCCTTTCTATGGGCCCACCAATCCCTGAGATAATCGGTCTCCCAGGAGGGGCTGTCATGGACTTATGTATTTTAGTTAGTATGTATATATAAGCTGGTCTAGGATTGGGGATGGTTAGATATTTTAACTCCTTGTCAGATAGTAATCCTGCACTATGCCAGTACTTAAGAATCTTTTCAAGATTAGAAATTGTGGATGTCATAGGATTAGATGTAAGCTTAGTGTAAGAGTTTGAGTCTGATAACTGGCGGTTAATTTCTCCAATATAGTCCATACTATTTAGCATGACGATATTGCCGCCTTTGTCTGCTTCTTTTATTACAACATTATTTCTAGCTTTTAGTTGCCTCAATGCGTCCCTCTCACTTTTACTCAGATTGTCCCTCTTACCCAAACTTGTGCCCAGAGTCCTATCTTCTAATTTGTAAAGCGCCTGGGTGACTGTTTTATAAAAACAGCCTATCAATGTATCTGCCGTAGTGATTGGTAGAAATGTAGATTTGGCTCTAAGGCCACTATCTGTTTAGACGTTGCTCTCAATACCAAGATCTGCCATGATACTACCCATAGTGGGCGTCTGTTCCAAATCATCATCCATCTCAAGAAGCATTTGAACCCCCATTATATCTTGAATCGTTTTGCCACTTTCATTGACATTGTATATCATTGTTTCTTTTGGTTTTTTATTTGAATCAAAAATCTTCTTCAGTTTAAGCTTTCTTACAAACTTATACAAGTCAATGTGGACAGATGTATAGTCAGCTTTACTCATAGGACAGAAATTCAACCCTTTCTTTAACAAAGTTACTTCACTTTCAGAAAGTTGTACTTCCGATAAGTTTATCACAGATACATCATTAACAACAACCATATCAGGACAAACATCATAAGTCATATCCACAGTTTGGGATACAATTACTTTCATTTGTTTATAAGATACTTTATTACATAAATATTTAGTTTTAGTTATTTAATTGATTAAATGAAAAATTTTAATTAATTTAAAATTTTTCTTTTCTTACGTCTTGATTGGTTAATTAGTTAATTTATTGTGTTAATTATATATTTGTTTCTTAAAAAATAGATATTAATTACATTATGCTTAAAGGTTGTTGAATAATAATTTAATAGTGTTATAATTTTTTAGAATAATGTGCATTGCTATTTCTTCATGTTATTAATTGTATCTCTTTTTGTGGTTGTTGGAATTTTAGGGTAATAGAGTAGGAAGTATTTTAAATCTATTTACATTTTTAAATTGATATACAGTTTTATTATTTTTGGGGATAATTTGGCTTGTTAATTACGGGTTTTAGTTTTTGATAATTTGTATAAATTATATCATGCTAAAATATGATTCCATATGTTTATGGAAATACATTTTTTGCCTCTCTGTTTTATATACATGCAATATAATTTTGCACATTGGAGACATCTGTATTTAGGTCAAACGTTAGAGAAAACTATTTGATCTTACTAAAAGTATGCATACTATGTATACTTGTAGTCACTTTCAGCCATAGTTCTTCATTCATTGGTCTGCATCATTCAAATTTTTGTCCACCCACTACAGCATTCAGTTTAGGACAATGGATCAGTCCACTTCAGCTATGGCCTAGCTTCAATGTAAGCAACAACATTCTGCCCATTCACAAGAACCACATCCATACACTATGGCAATATTTGTGATTTTAGCCAGGGTTTTTTTCTTTAGAATAAAGTTTTGCAAAAACATGATAAAACATCTCTGCCAAAGCCAAAATACTGTCGGCCAACACCAGATCTATCAGCAATGACAATGCTGGTTTTTCGCTTTGAGGATTTGTTTCTGAAATATGAGCCGACCGGCCTCTGTGACATGGTGGCCCATCTCCATTGCATTCTCACAGAAAGGCCTCCCACTGCTTCACCTTTGTAATTGTGTGGGCTTGGGGGCATACGTAAGTAATACATGTTTTGAGATTCTCAAATTGCACTTTTGTAGGGAACCGCAATGAGAGAATCCCAAAATGCAATGTAGGTAGGATTAGCAAAATATTTTGCGAATCCCACTTATTCCTTATTGAGGAATTGCAAATTGAGATTCGCAAATAAGGAATACCTTCCCATTCATTCCTATGGGTTAGAAGGCCCATAGGAGTGAATGGGAAGACATTCCCAATTTGCGATTCTCAATTAGAGAATCGCAAATTGAAAATGCAATTTCAAGGTTGCAAGGGTGTCAAAAGGACACGCTTTTGCACCCCTGAAATTAACATGTGTGCACATGTGGCGCACATACAAGCGCTAAGGGCATGTATGTGTGCCACATGGCACTTTGAAAAATGCAAAAAAGTGCATTTTTCACAGGAATTGCAAATTACTACCAACCTGAAGTTGGTGGTAATTTGCGATTCCTTAAGCATAAATTCGCACAACTTGGGTGCTACCTACATTGCATTTAAGGAATCGCAATTTGGGATTCCTTAAATGCATTCGCAAAATAAGCAATCGCAAATGTTGCAATTCCTTATTTTGCGTGTGGGTGTATGTGTGCTACATAGCACATTGCCCAAATTGCGATAGTAAACTCAGAAATTCTGTGAATTTCTGTATTTGCGACCACAATTGGGCTACCTACATATGGCCCTTGGTCTGTGCAACCTAAACAGATTGGCCTTAAATTATCATGTCCTTTTTACTAGTGGGTAGTGCCCCGTTGCAGCTCTGAGATCAAAGCTGTCATCATTTTTTTTCCTCTCGAGACCCAAAAGATTTATGAATAATTTCAAGTAAGAGGATATTACAGTAATGGGCAACATTTGATTTTGATTTTCATTCAGAATGAAATATTTTCCCATACTGATCTTGTAATCATTCAAGCCAGAAGATTTGAATGTAGGGACCTTTGCCACGCTGTATTAGAAAAATATTTATGGAGTGTGAAAGGAGAATTAGCCTCATACATGGGGCCTTTGAATGTGAATTCAATGCAGGCAGCTGATGACTCTTTTAATAACTGCCCCTGATAGTGTGCCCACAAAACTCTGAGGTACCTTTGATTCTGTTCGACATGATTGAATGATGAGGTTCCGATTTATACCCAGGCCGAGTCTTGATAAGTGATACGACCTTCAGAAGTGTGGTTAAATAACTACTTCCAGGGGAGTATTTGAGAGAGAAAGAGATAAGATTGCTCTTGAAGGGGTACCTGGGAAGCCTCAACCTTCACACTGGGCCATATTGGTAATATTGAGAGTCTCATCTTTTGCTTCAAACCTAACGCCACATTCTCCTGCACTGGTGTGCTAATCTATATGCCCCCAAGCCTTTCACTTAAAGCAGACCATGGCTGGCCTTAATCTGACTCAACATGTCACCGACCCAACCCATAAGGGGGGGCCATACACTGGATCTTACATTTTCCAACATCTCCTGTCTCCAGACCAGCCCTCCCCCCCACCCTCCTGGTATGGATGGATCATCTAATTGTTAAATTTTCCTTCTATGGTCTACTTCACCAGCATGAAGCCAAGTGTGCTGCTGAAATGAAGAAAAATTCATGGAAAGTCGCACAGGACTCCAATCCACTCTTCCCATATCTACAGGCAATCCAGATAGTGAAGCAATCTTATTTAATAAATGGATATCCTCAGCATTGGACCCTATTAACCCTCTGAAATTGTATTCAGCAAAAAGAGCCAAACCGTTGGCACCTAGGCTTTCTCCTGCTCTAAGAGCAGAGAAATGTTGCTGCAAAAAGCTTGAATGCAGCTGTAGAAACTCCTACGAAGCAGAGGCTAAATAGACATTCAAGGCAGCCCTCACACATGTTCGCAAGCATTCCTGAGGCAAATGGTCTGCCACATGACACTCCGTGCTGGGTACAAGATGGAGACAGTCTAACTGGAAGGGTCGGGGTTTGTCAGAAAAATTGTAGACCATGGCTCCTCAGCTATGGTGGTTTTGTTAGACCTATCAGCAGCATTCGACACAGTGGCACATTCCACCTCGTTGAACAGGTGAAGGCTCCTTGTCATTCAGGGCACAGCTCTATCATGGTTCATATCATCTTTGGAAGAGCATTCCCAAAGGGTTTTTCTTCACTGTTTTGACTCCTCTTCCGAGTCTCTCATCTGTGAGGTACCCCAGGGATCTGCACTTCGCCCACTGCTCTTTAATCTATGCATAGCTCCCTAGGCCCCTCTAGTTGAATCCTGAAGAGCGAAGGTAGTTCCCTATGCAGACAGTATGCAGCAACTTTTCTTGTTTTGAGAGCATTCAGTAGCAGCCTTTCTAAATTCAAAGATTTTCTAAAAGACAATGTTATAAATATGGATTTAATTTTCTTGAACTAAATACAGATAAAACCGAGGTTATTTTCTTCAACCAGAAGGCCCCTCCCCCTGCTTGCCTGTTCTGGTTGGCCAAACTGAATTCACCCCTGGTTCATGCCTCATGAGCCAGAAACATGGGGTCCTGTTTGACTCAGTTCTTTCTTTCACCTTCCACATTAGGCAATTCTCTCCAGTCTGCTTCCTGGAGCCCTGATCAGTCAGGAAGCTGACTGAAGCTGAGGGAGACCTGAAAAATAGTAATCCACGCTCTTATGACAACTCACTTGGATTACGGGAACAGCTTGTTCATAGGTCTACCCACCAATCTGATCCATTGTCTTCAGATCATTCAGAATGTGACAGTTAGGCTGGTTCGGCGGGACCCTTTCTGCCATCTTATATCAGTGTGTCATATAGATATACATTGCCTATATGCTGTGTTAAGTTAGCATGAGCTTATTAAGAGTTTAAATGCCATTTTACCTTTCTGATGCTTCTGCACAAGACACATAGCTGTTGCTTTAGCTTTGAGCCTAGTAGAATGTTTTGATTCATGCGAGAATAATATGTTGTTACTCTGATATCAGCCTTGCTTGGCGAGCTGTGTCTGTACAGTGAGTGCTGAAACCTTCAAGGATATCTCAACACAGTGGTTGTTGTGAGGTCTGATCTTCGCACGTTCCTAGACATAACATACATGCAGCTGCGGCCAAGTTCTGCCTTTAGGCGCGTTTTATATTGCTTTGCACAAGAGCATACAAACACACTGTATGGTGCTTCGCATGCAGAGAGCTGGTGGCAGATGATGTGATCCCTTACCACTAGGATCTTGAGGTATGGGGCCGCACTGCTAAAACCCATAGAGACCTTCTTAGATATAATTAGGCTGTCCTGTTTTCAGTTTCTATTTTTGGTAAATTCTGGTGGGGTTTTTTCAGTGTTTTCAATATCTTAGAAAACAGTTGTTATTAGTGGTTACACATTTTCACGCCACTAAAAACAACAGACAAAGTGTTTTTCCGGTGTTTATGGAACATTTTGCTTTTATCATTGCTTGCTTTTTGCACGGAAAAACATGTTATATAGATAGTGTACGGATAGCTTATATGAGGTCCAAAGAGATTTTTGCAAATTAATCTTATTGTAGTACACCATACAATACTTCTTCAGTGAGTCTTTGGTCATGTGCGCTCATGCTTTCCTTCCCATGTAAACTTCTATGAAAAGGCCCTCTCAGCATTCATAGCCACTTGGACTTAGAACCGTCAGCTAAGGGACACAGTTGGGATGACTCTTTCTTTGATGCCACATAAAGCACAAATTGATAAATATGTGTGTTTTAGTTCCTGGGCATAAGAAAACAGTGCACCAGAATGGACTAAAAAGTCTATAGCATCCCTCATTAACTCTGAAGATTTTAAAGATGCTTTCAGCATACCATCTAACAAGTGGCAAGGATCTCCTACAGGGAATCACTTCAGCTCGGGTATCAATTTTGACAGGTCATCACATACATTTCTTATATACGTAGCTGAATCACTACAAATAAAAACAATATCACTCCAATCTTTGTTGAACTTGGGAAGAACCTTTTTTGCAGAGCATAACAAGTGACACTGCATTCCATGTTTTCCAAAAGTCTGGTGTCACGTTTTCACCACTATCCCAGATGCTTGGTGATATATATACTTGTCACTATACCTTGCATTTAATGTTGAAAGCCTGAGGTGTTGGCAATTCACTTACTATCAATACTGTCCCACTAGAAACTATGGTCTGATGTATTAAGGGTTTTTACCCATTCTCTGTGAGTAAATGTAGTGACACATATTAGCAAAGATTTTTATGAAACTAGCCGTTTACCTATCAGTGAAAGAATCAAATGCAGCCAAAATATGAAATGTGAGTTTGATATGTCCTGATTCTCTCCAGTTTATAAAATAATTAAACTAAACCTAAAACGTGAACTAAACCCTGAATCTTTAGACCAAAGGCCATAAAACTGAAAAAAGTAAAAGGAAGAAGAAACAATATTTTAGTGGCATCCCTAAAGAACAAAACTCAAGCAGAATATTGTTAGCCAGTCTTTCTTACTACTAGCTTGTATAACAAAGTTACATTTTATTGACCCCTTCAGTAAGAACAAAATGACTCTTTCACCTTCTTTTTCCTTTCTTTGAATGGGATTTAGTTTGTGGTTGTGCAGGTGCTTTTTCAGTGTTTATTTGTTTTCACCGGTGAGGGCTATTTTTCTTTCAGTGGGGTTTTATCAGTTATTATAGGTTTAAACCTAAAGCCCCACAGCCTAGATATAATATAATGTACTAGCTAGGGAGGGTGAGAATTAGGTGTTATTAAGCACTATTCGTTTTAGCATAATACAATGCTTTCACCGTTTGTGTTCTATGGACTAGTGACTATGCTATTACTTTGTTTCTTATAATATGTTTGCTTGTACTAGCTAAGATACTGCATTTGAGAACACTGCATTAGTGAATAAATATTTCAAATATGCACACGTCCTCTTTTACTCCTTTTTCTGGATTGGAATGATTGTATAACAAAAGAGTGTTCATGTGTTCCACGTTACCTGAGGTGTACTAAGTCCATGTTCTGGTTTGTCTAAGCATTTATTTTATTTATTTATTTGCAAACTTATACCGCGCTGGGAATCGACTCCCTTGGGAGTATCTCCGCGCCATTGGCAACATCAGAAAGCAAATAGCCCTGTCATGTGTTAATATTCAACAGTATCAATAGTTAAACAGGAAAGTTTTTAACTTTTTCCTGAAGGGAAAATGTTCCCTGCATGCTCTGATTTCCAATGGAAGTTCATTCCAAAGTTTCGGGCCTGCCACTGACAGAGCTCTTCCACCTTGTCGTGTCTTCCGAAATCTGGGGACACATAATAGTTCATGGTCTCCGGATCTCAGAGTTCTTGCGGGAATATATGGGATGAATTTCTTATTTAAGTCCTCCGGGCCTCTACCAGACAGGCACTTGTGAATAGTGCAGCAAGTTTTAAACAGCACTCTTTGTTTTATGGTGAGCCAGTGGAGTTTTTTGAGGAGCGGTTTTGAAGGAGTCCTGGCCGGGGCATTGAGAACAAGGCGGGCAGCCGTGTTCTGCACGACTTGAAGTCTAGCGATGACCCCTTCATTGGCGGCTAGCAGCAGACCATTACAGTAGTCCAGTCTACTCAGCACGAGCGACTGAACTAAAGTTTTCCTGGTGGAATCAGGTAGCAAGGGGAACACCCTTCGGAGAAGTCCAATCACATGGAAACAGGAGCTTACTACATGAGTGGCATGATGTTTTAGGGTGAGCTCCTGATCCAGTTTGACTCCCAGATCTTTTACTACCATTTTTGGCTCAGGGACTGGGCCAAGATCACAAGGCCACCAGTCCGGAGTCCACAGTCGTTTGGCTTCCCCAAAGAGCATCACCTCCGTCTTGGAGACGTTGCACTGAAGGAGGTTTGCTGCCATCCAATGTGCTACTTCTTTCATACCTTGGGCAAAGGAGTGGCGCACTTCAGGAGTCATGATTTTAAACGGGAAGAGGAGTTGTGTATCGTCTGCATACGATACAGGGATAAACCTGTGGGATCTCATGATGTTAGCTAGGGGTGCCACATAGATGTTAAATAACGTTGGGCTCAAGCAGGAGCCCTGTGGCACCCCCTTTGAGATCTCCACCTCCTCTGACTGGTAGGGGCCCAGTATTACTCTCTGAGTGCGTTTGCTGAAGAAGCTCCTTAGCCATGCCAGCGCGTTGCCACCCAGACCGATGTTAACTAGTCTGGAGGTCATGATCTCATGTGACACCGTGTCAAACGCCGCTAACAAATCTAATAATACCAGGATAACGGAGTACCCCTTATCCTGAAGCATATGAAGATTGTCAGCGACGGACAGCAAGGCGGTCTCGGTGCTATGCCTAGGTCTGAAACCCGATTGAGAGGGATCTAGTCCCCCTGCACTCTCGATGTAATTAGATAAGTGCTGGTTAACAAACTTCTCGGCAAGCTTCCCTAAGAAAGGGAGAAGAGAGATGGGTCTCAGGTTAGTGAGGTCAGTCCATGGAATGGAGTTGTTCTTCCGTAGAGGCCTCACCAAAGCACGCTTCCAATCAAGAGGAACTTCACCTGATCCTAAGGATAGATTAAGCACCTGATGAATCCCTGCTCCTAGATCATCCCTTAAGAGAGACATGATACGAGCTGGAACAGTATCTGACGGGCAACCACTCTTGGTTTGATTAATTAGAGTGCCAATGTCCTCGATTGATATAGGGGGGAATTCAACCAGCTTGTTAGCATTGTTTTCTGTTGTACAGAGGTGTGGGGGAGCCATACTATCAACAGTTCTCAAGATGTTAGAGGAGGAGTTCGAGGCTAAGATCTTTGCATAAATGCCTTCTATTTTCCTTACAAAGAACTGCGAGATGTTATTACAGAGTTCTTGGGACTCAATCCCCTCTGTTTCACAGGCTGCAGGCTTGACAAAGGTCTGTAAGATCTGATAAAGGACTTTCGCATTTTTACCCGCAGCTGTTATTTGGTCTGCTATATGATGTTTCCGGGCAGATCGAATGGCTTTATGGTAATTTTTCTGGGAGGTCCTATAAATGTCTTTATCCTCAGCCTTATGTGTGAGTCTCCATCGTTTTTCCGTGCCATTGGGAGTTTGTGATAGGCAATGAGACACTGTAGCTAGTCTGGTAGGGGATTTTGTGTACTAAGGTGAGTTTTGGCACACCCTAATTCACTGAGGTTCAAAGTCTCTATGCACAGTTCTGTATGAGCACGGAATCCCTGCGACATGGCGCCCAACCGTTGGTGGTCTTATTGCATGATACTTGAGTAGTACATCATTCAGTCCTTAACTCCTTCACTATTGTTTCCGGTTAACGGTAGTGTCGAACAAACCTGCCTGTGTTTGCATAGGTCCTTTCAAGCTTGAATCTTTCAAAAACTGTTTCCTTGAATTACTACCCAGTTGTGTTACGAAGTTTACTTTGTACCTCTTTCTTTCTGTGTCGCTATGGCCACGGTGAACATTGCGCAACATAGCCGCATTGCAGTGCGCAATCATTTGCAGAATTATAATGTTCCCGTGGATGGCATGGCAGTGATAATGGTGGTGAGTGCAGAGGTGGCTTACCCGTATGAGATTTTCTACTCATGGGTGACCTTCCCGGCTGTGAACGCAGATACTATTGTGTTCGACACGTACACTCCCACGGCTGTGCCACTGGAATATACCCCGTATAAGGAACAGGAGATTCCTATTGATACTTGGCAGCATCGAGTTTGGTTTGACGGCGCCCTACCCCTTACTTTAGCTGCTCCGAGGTTAGGTCCTTTGTCCATTCCGGGTGCAAATTGGCCTGTTTTGGCTGGATTTACTCCTCATCCTCAACACGGAGCATGTAACGTAGTTGTGTTAAGACAACTACATGTAGTTGCAATTAGCGTTATTAGGTTGTCAGTCCAATACATTATCCATAATCTCTGGGCGGGGCCCCGAGTTGTGCGGCGCTTCCTGCCGGACAGGGCGGAATGAAGCTCAATCCTGTTATGGTCAACGCTGTGATGGGCAACCGCCCCCAAGAAAAGGATGATTTTCCTTTCTGGCTTGCCGAGAAGTTTGATCAGCTGGAAGCAGTATTTCCTAACACGTCTCCTGGTGAAAAACACAGGATTCTTACAATTAGCTTACTCAAGGACTTGACCCCTGAAATCGGTGACTGTGAGACCTGGGGTAAGACATTTGCGGCGGTCTACACGAGGTGTTACGGCACTCCGTCTATGACTGTCCTGCCGACGATCCTTAAACGTGTCCAGGATGAACAAGGACCAGAGGCTGCAGTTGAATTAGGTATGCCCCTATGTGGCACCTTTGATGTGGGTTCCGATCTCATACTTGCGGATGTCAAGGGGGATGCGGTGAACTTTCAGGTAGCCAACGCTTTGCAGGCGATTCCCGATGCCGAAAAACCCCGGCATTTAGCGAGGATTATTGTGGTGGCTTATAAAACCGTGGGCCGCAATAGTAGGGGTCTCAAGCCTTTTTCTACTAAAGAGAAAAAACAACCCCAAGGGCAGAAGTCGGAAACTGACGACCAGCCCAAGACCTAAAAACAGAATTGGCCGAAAAAACAAAAACAGGGAAAGCAACAACAACAACAGAAAAGGGAGTCTCGTCCTGCGTCTCCATTGCCTGCGCCCACAGAGCGTGTTTATGACTTGCGCGATCGCGCAATGATAAAATCACCTGATCGTTTTCAGGTTTCTGACCAACGCTCTCCTCGTTCTTTTCAGGAGTCATCGGCCTTTCCGACCGGTGGTGGAGGAGGCGACAGGGGTCGGGGTGGTCAGCAAGGATGAGACCAGCCCCGCCCGAAAGAAGGCAAAGGCAAGCAGGACGATTCTACCCTGAAGAGACACCTGTTTCAGAAAAAGAAAGTCGCTGCTTTAACAGACACTGCCGCTCCTCCACGCTGCTCCCGACCTGCCTCCCCTATCAGCCTGGTATCGTAGCTCTCCCCAGCTGCTTGCACTCTTCGCTAAGATTAATTCATATCGCTTTGCAGGACCGCTTATTAGCTTACAGCGCTGCTACTCTTTTACTTAATCTTTTACTTAATCATCTCGCATTGTAGGAGCGCTCTATTTGTTTACAACGCTATTAGCAATTTATTTATCCCGCATTGCAGGACCGCTCGTACTGCACACATTGCTGCTATTTATTTAATCATCTCTCACTGCACGACCGCTTTAATTGAAAAAATCGATATTATTCATTTAGGCTACTCACATTGCAATATTGTTTTCTTTATAATTAATGTGCCTTACAGCGCTGAACTACCTCGCCTGCTAAGTAGCTGCAGAGATTATTGTGCCATCGCTGTGTTGCCTTGACTGACATTCTATTTCGTGTCTTTTGCACACTTTGCATTACTTTGCCTGCTTGCTCCGTCCCGCCGGCCATTTTGTTGTTGATATTATTGTTGTCGCCCTGCACGAGTCTCCGCCCCGCTCCTGCCTTCCCAGCTGACCCGCCCTCGCCCCTCCCCTTCTACTATCCACATATGACAGATGCATTTGCGCACAGCGGTCGCGCCGAAGGTGCGCCAAAGGTAAGCCCGTCTACGCCCGTCCGCGCCTGGACCGCGCCCAGTGCCAGACCCCCTGGTCCCCGCTTCTCTCACACCTCCCGCATTACATACGACGCCTCCACCCTCTTAGCCCTAAATCCCGGCCGTCTCCCCAACTGCGCCCAAGCCACTCCCGGACACACCCATGGACCCTTCACATGCAACTCCTGCAAGTATGACAGCACCAAGAGCAACTCCACATCCACGAACACCAAACCGAGATCAGACACCAACCACCTTAAATGCATCCTGCTCAACACCCGCTCGGTCCACAGACACGCCATCGACCTTTGGAATCTACTAGACACCATCTCTCCGGACGTCGCCTTCCTAACAGAAACATGGATGAACGCCTCCTCAGCCCCAGACATCACCATTGCCATCCCGGAAGGATACAAGATCATCCGTAAGGACCGCACCAAGCAAACAGGAGGAGGCATCGCCATCGTCCATAAGAATTCCATCCGCATCTCTACCAGCTCAGACGTCAACCTCGCTAGCGCCGAACACCTTCACTTCCAGATCCACACCGACCCCAAGACCACACTCAGAGGCACCCTCCTATACAGGCCGCCTGGACCCCGTGCACAATTCAGTGATGACATCACTGACTTTATCACCCCACACGCCCTCCCCTCCGAGGACTACATTCTACTGGGAGACCTCAATTTTCATCTGGAAAAGAGCAACGACAGCAATGCCACCACTCTACTGGACAATCTCGCCAACCTTGGACTCAAACAACTTGTGAACACCCCCACTCACTACGCAGGTCACACACTCGACCCTATCTTCACCTCCAGCAAACATATATCCTTCAGCCACACCACGGCTCTCCATTGGACGGACCACAGCTGCGTTCACTTTGTCTACAAAAAGACCACAACCCACAACCATCCTCAACCTACTCTGCGAAGAAACTGGAACAAAATTACCATCGACCAGATCTCCTCATCGCTTCTCCAAAACCCCCCTGCCCACTCCTCGAACCCCAACCAAGCAACCATTAACTTCACTCAATGGCTAACCAACTGCGCCGACAACCTAGCACCTTTGAAAAAACGTCAAAACAAACTAGGCAGCAAAAACGCTCCCTGGTTCAACGATGATCTTAAAAAATCCAAGAAACTCTGTCGCTCCCTCGAGAAGGCCTGGAAAAAAGACCCAAACACCAGCACCAAGGACGCCTTCAAAAACTCCACACGCACACACCACCAACTGATCCGAACTGCCAAGAAAACTGCCTTTAAAGACCGACTAGACAACAACGCCCACAACAGCAAGGAATTATTCAACATCATCAAAGAATTTACCAACCCCTCAGCCAACTCAAACGACATCACTCCCTCTCAAACCCTTTGCAACTCCCTAGTCTCGTTCTTCCACGACAAAATCGCAGACATCCACAACAGCTTCGACAACCTACCCGAAGACCAACCCTCCCAACCTTCTGCCGCACCCTCACCCCCCTCGAACATCATCAACGACTGGAACCCTATCTCCACCGAGGACACCATCCGCCTGATGAACTCCATTCACTCTGGATCCCCTACAGACCCATGCCCTCACCATATCTTCAACAAAGCAGACTCCATCATAGCACCACACCTCCGGGACATCATCAACTGCTCCCTCAACGCCACCACCTTCCCGGAAAGCTGGAAACACGCCGAACTCAGCGCCCTTCTGAAAAAACCCACAGCTGACCCCACCGATCTCAAAAACTACCGCCCAATCTCTCTCCTACCATTCCCGGCCAAAGTCATCGAGAAAGCTGTCAACAACCAGCTCGCCCCCTTCCTCGAAACCAACAAATCCCTCGACTCCTCAAAGTCCGGCTTCCGAGCCAAACACAGCACTGAGACCGCCCTCATCGCAGCAACAGACGACATTCGAACTTTACTGGACAATGGAGACACAGTCGCCCTCATCCTCCTTGACCTCTCCGCAGCCTTCGACACAGTCTGTCATAGCACCCTCCTACAACGCCTCAGAAACATCGGAATCCAAGGAAAAGCACTGCAATGGATCACCTCGTTCCTTACCGGTAGAACTCAGAGAGTCCGCCTTCCACCATTCAAGTCAGAGGCCACTGAAGTCACCTGCGGCGTACCACAAGGATCTTCACTCAGCCCCACCCTCTTCAACGTATACATGAGCCCCCTCGCGACCATCGCACGCCAACACAACCTCAACATCATCTCCTACGCTGATGACACACAGCTGATCCTCTCCCTCACCAAAGACCCAAACACCGCCAAAACCAACCTACATGAAGGAATGAAAGAAGTTGCCGAGTGGATGAAGCACAGCCGTCTGAAACTGAACTCAGACAAAACAGAAGTCCTTATCTTAGGTACCTCCCCCTCCGCCTGGGATAACTCTTGGTGGCCTGAGGCCCTTGGAAAAGCACCCATCCCGACGGACCACGCACGGAACCTGGGCGTCATCCTGGACCCCTCACTCTCGATGAACAGACAAGTCAACGCCGTTTCTTCGTCCTGCTTCAACATTCTTCGCATGCTCAAAAAAACATTTCGCTGGATCCCCACCGAAACTAGAAAAACGGTCACCCACGCACTGGTCACGAGCCGCCTGGACTACGGTAACACCCTATACGCGGTACCACCGCAAAACTTCAGAAAAAACTCCAACGCATCCAGAACGCATCAGCCAGACTCATACTAGACATCCCGCGTAAAGACCACATCCCTAGCCACCTGAAAGACCTCCACTGGCTCCCCATCAACAAGAGGATAACATTCCGCCTCCTGACCCACACACACAAAGCACTTTACGAACTGGGTCCCGAATGCCTCAACACTCGACTTTCCTTCTACACCCCCTCCCGCCAACTACGCTCCTCCAACCAAGCCCTTGCCACTGTACCTCGCATCAACAAAACAACCATGGGAGGAAGATCCTTCTCCTACCTGGCAGCTAAAACCTGGAACTCACTTCCCACTCACCTTCGCCTCACTCAGAACCACCTAGCATTCAGAAAGCAACTTAAAACTTGGATTTTCGACAAATAATTCCCCTCCCCTCTTCAAGCGCCTTGAGACCCTCTAGGTATGTAGCGCGCTATATAAATTATTTGACTTGACTTGACTTGACATAGTGAGAACCCATCTTCGGAATCTGACATGGGCTCTGACCTTGCTGGACAGCGCCGCGGAGATTACCATAGTGCGAGAGGCCCTGCGTCCACTATTGAAGGTGACAGTGACTGACCGTTATGTTGTTGTGGAGACAGCTTACACTAGAGTAGCTCCCCCTGACAGACTCTATGAAATTGTCTTATTCATTGAAGGTGACATTCAACGTACCGTAGAGGGGGTATTTTGGGAGAATCTTACGACTACCTATGACATTTTGTTAGCGGAGGCTGAATGGCCCCCACCTTTTGTGCTCACGGCTCCAATAGGGGAGGAGGTAATCCTCCCTAGTTTCACGCACACTGTCTCGAAGGAGCATGCACTGAATTTTGCAGAAGAGTGAGCTAAGGCCCTTGCGCCGGCTCTGTACCGTACACATTGTGGATGGGTTAAATTTTCCCCACACCACGAAATACCTTTGCGGTCTATGCCTCAGCCTCAATATTCCATTAAGCGCGAAGCTATGGCTTCCGTTACGGAAATCCTTGAACAATTGGAATATCAGGGAGTGATTGAAACTTGTGTGTCACCAATGAATAACCCTCTTTTTACTGTGACCAAGCCTAACGGTTCATATCGTTTGGTATTGGATTACCAGCATTTAAACTCGCATTGCCGTACCTGTGCAGTACAGAATACTCACGGCTCTGCTTTAGTGGATAGTCTCGTTCGTAAGCGGTTTAAGACCACGCTTGACATTTCCAACGGTTTTTATGCCCACCACTTGAATGGTCTGAGTTCCCAAAGGACCTCCTTTACTTGCGGCGGTGTCTAAAAACATTTGAAACGTTTACCGATGGGCTATAAAAATAGTCCTGGAGTGTTTGCTGCCCGCATAGTCTCTCTCTTGGAGAGAGTTGACCCGGATGCTTGTTCGTCTGTGGATGACAATTATCTCACAGATGACGAACTGTGGGAGCATCTGTGTCGAGTTTACCCCTTAATTTGTAGCTTTGCAGACTTCGGTTACAAATTCAACTTTGCAAAATCGCACATTGCGGAGTACACAGTGTTGTTCCTGGGCTACGAGCTCAACAATGAAGGTCGAGGATTAGCTCCTCACTTCTTGGAGAAATGCGCACATTTGCGTGCTCCGACAACTCTGAAAAATTACAGTCTTTGCTGGGATTTTTGAATTTCGGGAGGACATACATACCTGTACCTGATAATGCCCAGCGTATCAAGCCCTTGTATGCTTTGATACAACCAAATTTTACAAAATCAAACTGGCTGCCTGAGCACTCGGCTATACTGCAATCTTTGCAGGCTGGTCTGCTCGCTTCTAAATACTTATTGACTTGTGATAATCACACCAACCTGGTGATAAGAATCAACCCTGGCACGGTGGGTTTCACATACCTTACTTTTAACGAAGGAGACACAGTACCTATTGCTTACAAGTCACACTTGTACACTTCGGCTGGAATGCGATTTTCCACTGTGGAGAAAGTTTTGACGGCTGTACAGATGGCGATTCTGAAGGAACACGCTCTGCCACAGGGAAAACGCATGTTGGTGGTAAAACTGTGTCCTGCTTTGGAGGCAGTTACGAAAGCCAGTGTACCTAATTCTAAAGCTTTGCACCCTCGGTGGATACAATGGGCAGCATCATTGACGTCTCCGGACGTCACGTTCATTTTTGATGCCTCCTTACGGTCGCAAGAGTTTTTGCAATATGAGTTTGTTCATCCTGCACCTTTGGCTATGCGGCCTTTGGAGGATTTCCATTGCATCATATACACTGATGGTTCGGCGCAGGTGGTACATGGTTCTAAACACGCCTACGTTTCCGCATGCGCCATTGTGGTAGGTGCCATGGTGAACGATGAGTTCAAGTCCAGAGTCGTGCACACGCAGACTCTAGGGGACTGCACCGCACTATTAGCAGAGCTTCGTGCTCTGATGCTTGCATTGGAGCACGCAGATCCTAGTGTGACGACATTAATCGTAAGTGATTCTTACTACTGTGTCCAGTCTTACAATGAGAACTTGTTCTTTTGGATTCAGAATAGTTTTCGTGATTCCAAGGGTAGCACAATAAAACATAAAATGATCTGGGTCCGAGTGGCTGAGCTTAAAGAGCAGTTGCAACTCGTGTTTGTAATTCATACTCTCGGTCATCAGCGCGTAGGAGTTCACGCTGTTGGCAACTCGCTTGCTGATGAAACAGCGAAATCAGCAGTATCAACATATTTGGTTGCAGCAGTTACACGGTCCAAAAGTAAGATTGATAATGATATCTTGGCGGCTGTTGCTGCCACTGAGAAGGGAGGTAAATATCCTAGGCGGTTCCCTTCGAAGTACACATACCACTTAAGTCCCAATAAGGTTCCTTATGTGAAAATTCCTGAAGTTGGGGAGAGATTGATTCCGAACTTGGATCGCAGATATGCACTGATCACAGCGGCCCATGAAGATGTTGCGTCTGCGCATGCGGGCGTTTCAGCCACTGTGTCTCAGTTACAACAAAGTTTTTGGTGGCAGGGACTGTACAAACAGATGCGTGACTATGTCCTTTAATGTGACATTTGCCAGCATTTTAAGCCTTCAACTGCTACGCGTCCACCCCAAACACAGTTTCTAATAAACCATTAGGTTGTGTTTATTTAGATCACTGCGGTCCTTTTTCTTCTGATACTGCGTATAAGTACATCTTAGTAGCAGTTGATTCATGCACACGCTTTGTATGGGTGTGGCCTCATCGCAGCGCTGACTCACGAACTGTCATAAGGGATTTGCGTGTCTTTGTAGGGATTTTTGACTGTGGTACCTTCCATTCGGATCAGGGTCCTGCTTTCGCCTCTAAGGCGTATAGGGATGCCATGGCGTCGATGAGGGTCCAAGTCAAGTTTTCGTCCCCATACCGACCTGAGGGTAATAGTGTTGTGGAACGAATGAACCGTGACTTAAAGCAATCACTGACAGCTAGAGTTATAGGCACTGGCAGAAACTGGCTTGCCCATCTTAATGGCATGCAGCGTGCTCTTAATAATCTCCCTAGAAGGTCTCTGGGTGGGCCGACCTCATACGAAATGCTCTTTGGTATCAAGATGTACGTCCCGGACCTTGACCATCTAGACACGGTTGGTTCGGCTGCCTCCTTTGACGTAGATGAACATTGCAATGTTTTACAGACTCTACAGGAGACAAGAGACAGTCTTGCAAAGGAACATTTGCCCTCCACTTCGGATGATGCGTTGCAGATCCCGGTAGTTGGCTGGCTATCCCAAGTTGGAGTACTGGTTTGGGAGAAGATCGATAACTAGAAGGAATTTGGTCCCTCATTCCGTGTTCCGGTTCCCGTGCTTGGTGTGAAGGGAACAAGAACAGTCATTTTACCACCACTTCCAGGTCGTAAAGAAAACAGGTATATCTCCATTGACAATGTCAAGATACACTGAGTGGCCGATTCTTCTTAGCATGACACCGGCAGTCTCATGTCCTTCGATGGTGAGAAATTCTGTATTGACCACTGCCTCGGATCATGCTCCGGAGGTGGCCCTTGAGATGCCTGCAGTTTCAAGTCCTTTATTGGGTGCTTTGCCTGGTACTCACCTTGATGAAACAGACTACACCTACCCAACTGACTTATCAATGCCTGATTTACAAACTCGATTAGCCACAGAATCCAGATTTTCTTTTGACACTATTTCACAAACTTCAAGGAAGCCCACAAGGCTTAGGGCCTATGCGACTTTGTTTAAAAAACATTTCTTGATTCCCCCTTGGACTTAAATTTGTTTTGGACTTTTTTCGCTCTACCTTTTTATGTCAATTGGTTTTGTGTTTTATTTTTTCTGATTCATCAATGGACATTATGTCGAAGAGAGAACATGCATTCGACATCTAAACGGAACATTGGCTCCCCACTCCTCATCACATTCTGCCCACAGATTGAAGAGAGACTTGGCCTTTGTTAACATCACCGCGTGGCCTGTCCTGGATGGGATAGTCTTGAATGCAGTTAAATTTCAAATCCATGGCCCGACTGAAGTTGTTAATGTTCCTAATGTGCTTAGTGTAAACTAGGGGGATATGGTTAAACAAAACATATGTTCTGATGATTGGGATGTTCAGGCCTTAGAAGCTTTGTTTTCTGATTTGAAATATTATGCTGCCTTTGATGCTGAAGATTTATATGTAGAATTTGCTAATTATGGTGATTTGTTTTGCTTCCAACATTTTGGCAATCACTACCTACATAAAACTAATTCCAGGAGGAGTACTGTAAACTATACACAGTGGGAGCATTGTCCAGCTCCTATAAGAGGCAGCTCTAATATATTTTTGAAAAAGTACACTTATTTTACTGACTTTAACCAGTTCAATCCCCCTTCGTTTTATTTTAGAATGACAGAAAAATCCATGTCCAAAGTTAGACTTACCGATACTAAGTTATTGTACTCGAAGTCCTTTCTAGACCAGCTAGCTGTTGGAGGCTATGAGTGGTGGAAGGAAAAAATTGACCTTAAATCAGTTTGGGGTTCTAAAAGTTGGCAGGTACAAGGGCCTGAGGCTTTGCACTGTGCATGTCTCATCCCAAATCATATGTTGTTTTTGAATTCTACCATCTCATAGACAACATGCTTTGGATTGGCTACTTCTAAAAAATTAAATACTCCTTCCTTCCCTGATTTGGAAGAATATTCAGGTTGGGAAAATTCAACAAAATTTTCGATTAGAGAGTTGCAGATTCTATTGCTAAATTCATCCTTTAACATATCCAGTTTGGATCCCAATGGTTGGTTGGGCAAATTATGTCAGAATTGGCTCAAACACTCTACATTGAGAAAAAAGAGAGGAGCCAGGCCCTTATGGACAGGTGAAGAGGCTGGACCCTATTATATTTTGAACACCAAAAAGTTGCCTCTCACACCTATATTTTAAACCACATTTGCGGAAAAGTTGAGCACACCGATAGTCGTGATCAACAAGGTATTTTTATTTATACCGAACCAATCTAAGAATTAATCAAGTTTAAACAAACATGTTTTCACACATAAAGACACATAGATACGAAAATTATTTATAATGTGAATATGAAATACATTAAAAAAAAAAAATATGATCCTGGTTCTATTGGGCAAAACCATTTGAAAGCAAAAATCAGTGATAATTCAGAGACAAGACAAAACCATTATAAGCATGTGTAACATACAGTGAAACATTTTTGACTGTGGATGATAGTTGAAACAAGCAAAGTAATAAAGAAAAAAGGGGGAGTAGGAAAGAAGCAAAGTAAATTTGTGACTTTTGCAGTAGCAAAATAACTACTGCCTCGAAATGACTCAAAACAACTCCTTTCTAACTGGCCGACGCGTTTCGATTCCAGTGAAAAGTTTCTGGAATCTCATCAGGGCACAAGTGAAGTTCTGTCAGAGTGTAGGAATTGAAGAAATGCACATAACTTCTCAGTGTGCAACGTGAAGCTTCTAAAGCAGGGGATGGGATGAAGGTCACCGTCCGAGGCGAATGTAAAAATTCCGCCTGTCGGCGCTATGTCACCGTTTAGGAATCAGTGAAGGGGAAGGCAGGACACGGGGCTCTTGTTCGCGCTTTCTTTTGACAAATGACCGGGCTTAGCGCTCCGTGAATAATTGTCAAGGAAGTCCCGTCATGGCTTCTAATTAGAAGAGCCGTCCGCTATGTCCTGTTAGTCTCTGCCTTCTGGCGTTCTGGCGATCTCTGTCGGTTCCAAAAAAAAAAAAAAAAAAAACCGACAGAGATCGCCAGAACGCCAGAAGGCAGAGACTAACAGGACATAGCGGACGTCTCTTCTAATTAGAAGCCATGACGGGACTTCCTTGACAATTATTCACGGAGCGCTAAGCCCGGTCATTTGTCAAAAGAAAGCGCGAACAAGAGCCCCGCGTCCTGCCTTCCCCTTCACTGATTCCTAAACGGTGACATAGCGCCGACAGGCGGAATTTTTACATTCGCCTCGGACGGTGACCTTCATCCCATCCCCTGCTTTAGAAGCTTCACGTTGCACACTGAGAAGTTATGTGCATTTCTTCAATTCCTACACTCTGACAGAACTTCACTTGTGCCCTGATGAGATTCCAGAAACTTTTCACTGGAATCGAAACGCGTCGGCCAGTTAGAAAGGAGTTGTTTTGAGTCATTTCGAGGCAGTAGTTATTTTGCTACTGCAAAAGTCACAAATTTACTTTGCTTCTTTCCTACTCCCCCTTTTTTCTTTATTACTTTGCTTGTTTCAACTATCATCCACAGTCAAAAATGTTTCACTGTATGTTACACATGCTTATAATGGTTTTGTCTTGTCTCAGAATTATCACTGATTTTTGCTTTCAAATGGTTTTGCCCAATAGAACCAGGATCATATATTTGTTTTTTTTTTAATGTATTTCATATTCACATTATAAATAATTTTCGTATCTATGTGTCTTTATGTGTGAAAACATGTTTGTTTAAACTTGATTAATTCTTAGATTGGTTCGGTATAAATAAAAATACCTTGTTGATCACGACTATCGGTGTGCTCAACTTTTCCGCAAATGTGGTTTAAAATATAGGTGTGAGAGGCAACTTTTTGGTGTTCAAACACTCTACATTGGCATCAGTCAAGCTGCATTTGTCTAAACTGACTGACGAGGTTGATTTGAATGATTTCATAAAAGGCCCGACTAGAGGTAGGTCTGGAACTCTGGAAAACATCACAGATTGAAGCGGCTACCCACCTTAGGGCTATTGATAAAGCTAATTTGGAGAAAGTGCTTGCAGTAGTGGATAACAGCATTAACACCCTTTCCTCTCGCATTCCCACATTGGATAATATTGTGTCATCTGTTGTTGAAATTGTACAGGATAATGTGTCTGTTTTGTACCATGGTCAAAATCAATTGCTTTCTATTATGCAGTTTGCTTGGACCCTGCAGACGCTGAAGGCCGGAAAAGTGCCTTGGAATTACATTAATGTCTCATCTCTATTTGCCCCTTCTAATTTGACTGAGAAACACTGCTTGCTTTTAATGAGAGATGTGTCTTTTTCCATGTTACACATTGAACGATTGGAGTCTTTACCATTTTCGGTGGCAAAGGCCACCACTGCTACGTGGCTTATCCACGGGTAATAACTTTACCATTTGCGCTTTTCCAGTTTACAAATTGCATGAAATATTTTGCCATTGGTAAGTACGAGCCTCTTGGTAGCTCCTATTTACATGAAGCCTGGTCGCTCCCTTTCACTTACAGATGCCTTAGAGACGGAAAAGAGGTTTATCTGAAAGGTGAAGAGTGCACGGAAACACCAGATCACTCATTAATGTGTAGACACATACAATTGCATGGCTCTTGTAATCAGGAACGGCCTAATTTAGCATGTGTTTTAAAAGGTACACCTGTGCCCGCTATAGTCCCCACTTTTACATTATTAGCAAACGGTAGTTATTTACTTTAAAACAATGAAGATTACTGTGGGTTATTAAAAGGCATAGCTTATGTTGTTACAGTCAGTGAGCGTGTGGTTGCTTTTAAAATGTGTTATATCCACCCACGCATGGGAACTTGGATGTTTCAATCTGGCCGAGGATTCCGACCTTGAAGGCAGAGTTCAATAAAATGAGTAGAATAAGAGCCTTATTGTCACAAAAAGAAGTTGCCCTGACATCTGCTCGTGAAACATTTGTCCTTCACATAGCTAACACCCGCACAGAAGTGCATGCTTTATTAAATACTGACCTGCCTTTACATTTCGGTGAGCTGATTCATACAATCTTTAACGCGTCTTCCACTTCGGGGCTGGCTCATTTTTTTAAAGTTGTGAGCAGTGGTCTTGTGATTTCTTTAAAAAAAATATTTGAAGTCATTCCTGCTTTCTTCCATTCGATCTTTTCCAGCTTGTTCGGTGGATTTCCCTTTTTACTGGCGCTGGCTGCTGGCTTTTTGGTGCTCTTTTGTTATATTCAAAATTGATGCCCGTCCTATGTTCGCAGAGGAGCTGTCGCAGTTAGCACTGTTTCGCAACAGGATGCTTGAATATTATGGTGCACTGCCTCTCGCCACCTTAAGTGCAGCATATAGATTATCGTTTCAATTTTCCTATTTCACCTGTGTCCAGCCTGTCTTTCATTGCCTGAGCTGCGATTTCGACTGGGCCCTGGATTTATGTCTCTGCAATATGGTGTCTCCTGAAGTGGATTTTAATCATCTCATCAGTCCCTTAGTTACTCATGAATTGCTTTGTTCTGACGGAGGGATTATGGCCTTTGCAGCGATGCATGGAGTACTGGGTCGTTGGAATATATTCACAGCGGCGCATGATTTCTTGGCACACAGCTTCATTGAGAACACACCGAATTGTCCTCTGATGGTACTAGAGGCTCCGGTAATTGAATTGGATGGCTGAATTATTTTCGGATGATAACAGTGACTTCCTTTTGGAAGCTGTTCCTGCTTATTTTGCATACTCGGTGTTAGGCTGATTCCTATCGAGGCCTTTGATATCATGAATCTTTTTCGAAATTTTTTCAAAATTATGATGGACAGTTTTTTGTATCAGACCTATTGGCTTTAATAACAGTGAACATTAAATTGTCATGCTGGTGAGGTTTGGATTTTTTGGCGGACTAAATTATTTTTGCTCACCTACTCTTTTTTTTTTGTTTTGAAGACCTTTATTGTACCTTAATGTAAGAACACAGCACTAGGCCTATAATCCGCAAAGAGGGCCGGCCGCAAATTAAGTCAATATCCATACTTCAATCACCACGACAAATCATAGCAGCAGCAACCTATGGCATGTTGTTACAACAAGTCAATATGATGATCAAAGGTCTTGCATTGTCAACATATAGTTACAAGCAGTCTTATTTTTATGTATACATTAGTAACAGCCGAACACTGCAACAACCCCCCCAACCCAACAACCCCGGAATCCAATCAGGTCAGCGTACAGTAGTACAGAATATCAGAAGACAGTTAAGGTATTCGGGACTTTGAATTTGCCACAGTAGTGGTTGAAGCACTGGTCAGTTCGAGCTCACACACAGAAGGCTCATGAAGGGAAAGAAAATGCACCACAGAGCAATGGGGGCGAGGCCATTTGACCTCAGATGACAAGTTTATAGTGATTATTCACATGAAGAGGCAAGGAGCATCAATACCATAAGCACAAATCGACAGTGGTCATCTACCCATTTAGTAATAACCGGGAAATTCCCCTCAGGTACTGCACGCTCGCATTAAATCTCACATCAATCATCATCAAGCTTAGATAGCATGTACGCAGTGTAAGGGGCCCAAACATCGCGCGGGCGCGAGGTAGCAGGTAGTTCTTTATAATAACAAGTCAGCTGATCATGGCAATATGCCATGTCTTGCAACCGGATTTTGACATCAGGCGCTCGTCTCCCACCCCAGCAAGCGGCCACCCTGCGTTTAGCAATCTGCAGCGCCAACACTACCAATCTTCTCATTCGGGCTGGCACGCCAGAGGCAACGCCCAGCAGACATAGGCGCGGGTCTTTAGCAATCTCAATTGATGTCATTTCCGATAACGCCGCAGTCACATCCGCCCAGAAAGCATACACACGTGCGCATCCCCAGGCCAAGTGGAGAAGTCGGCGCCATCCAGTCCACAACGCACACAAACAGATGATTCGCGGAGACCATACCTGGCCAGTTGTGCAGGTGTATAATACCATTGTTGCAAGAATTTACAGTGAATGAGTCGAAAATTTCCATTTGCTGCAAATTTCCCGGTCATAGAACAGCACTCAGACCATTCATCATCAGTCAAGGGATCAAGCAAACACGCATCCCATCGTGCCTTCGCAGTCTCACCCCCTCCTCCCTCATCCTCCTGAGACGCACGATACAATCGCGAGATCAATTTCACCCGATTGGTCGTCGTATATAGTATCTGCAAGGCGCCTAACACAGGCGGTTCCGCCGGGAAGGAAGGATATAAAGCGCGTATTGCAGCTCGCAGTCTAACATAAACGAAAGTGGCCATGGTTGTATTCGTCACCTGTTCCAATAAGTTCTGCAACAGGAGAAACTGAGCAATCGGGAAAATATCTCCCATAGTGTGTACCCCGGCACCCTGCAGCAGCTGTAATGCTCCCACTTCACTCGAAACCGAGATATCCACATGATATAGCAACGGCATTCCCGGCGCGTATAGTGGCAGTCTGTTCGAGCGCTTGCCCAACTCCCACCAGGCTTTAGAAGTACACTGTACCGTGTCCACTTCGCCTTTCTCATATACCGAGTACGGATTTACTATCATCGCCTTTAGGGGTAGTGGAAATACTGCGCTGGCCTCAAGTGCCACATGCGGCGTTATGGTGGCGCCGAGAGCCAATAAGTAGCGAAGTGAGCCTGAGCGCATAGATAATAAAGTTTCATATCTGGCACGGCAAATCCGCCCAACTCATATGGCTTCGTTAGCGTATACCACCTCACACGCGGTTTCTTCCCTCCCCAGGCTAACGTGAGTAATAATCACTGAAGCTGTGCAAAGAAATTATTGTTAGGGCAATTGGTACATAATAGTACAGAAATTTAGGCAGGACTACCATTTTAATCTGAGAAACCCGATCAGCAACCGAAAGTGGTAGTCGTATCCATCGTGTCACCTGATATTCCAGTTTTGAAATAGCCACTCCGTAGTTAGCTCGAATCATCTCTTGGGAGTCTCTGTGCACCCAGATCCCCAGGTACCGAACAGTTTCTGTTGCCCATGCCAAGGGAAATTCCAATGAAAACGGCTGTGTGATATCTGTGAGAGGCAATAATATGGATTTGTCCCAATTAATGGAGAGACCAGAAAAGCGCTCGAACCAAATGAACTCCCGGAGTACTCCTTCCAGATTTCGGGCAGGTTCCCTTACATACAGAATCATATCATTGGTGTACATGGATACCGCCAGGGACCTGAGAGGGAAACGTAACGCCGTATCCGCATATCTGTCTTAGTATACATGCTAGGGGTTCCAATATGATGGCAAACAGTAAGGGTGAGAGTGGGCAACCCTGCCTAGTCCCTCTCTGCACAGAAAATGGTGCCGACACATGACCGTTCACCCGCACCCGTGCAATTGGGTTCGTATAAAGCATTGTGATGAAGGATGTAAAGAAAAAGGGCACTCCCATGCAGTGCAGCACTGTTATCATATATCTCCAGGCAACGGAATTGAATGCTTTAGCAGCATCCAATAGCACAGCCACTGCAGCAAGATCCGGTTTAAGGAGATGCAGAACAGCGAACAAAGCCCTCAAATTATGTGTTGTAGAGCGGAGGGGGATGAAGCCAGACTGGTCGGGTAGCACCATAACAGGCAATATCAAGCGCAGTCGCGTTGCCAGCACCTTGGCAATGATTTTAACGTCCGTATTCATCAGGGACAGAGGTCTATACGACTCGCATTGATTTCGTGGTTTGCCCGGTTTCGGTAAAGCCACCAGTAGAGCCTCCCTCATCGTGGCCACCAACTGTCCCTGCTCTAAGGCCTATTCCAGGACCATTGCCAAATGTGGCAGTAGTAGGTCTACATACTCCTTATAAAATTCAGATGGTAATCCATCAGTACCTGCCGCTTTACCATTTGGCAGAGCCGCGATAGCATCGCGGAACTCCCCCTCCATAATGTGATGCATTAAAAAATCTTGTTGACCCTTCAACAGCCAGACCAACGCTATGTCTTCCAGGTATTGCGCTATCTCATACTCCCCAGCCGTCTCCCTATGCCCATACATTTGCTCGTAATATTGTCCAAAGCAATCCAATACACCAGCCGCACTCGTCCCATTGGTATCCCCATCCATGATTTCTTGTACTCCACAGTGCCTAGCCCACGGTTCCTTAATCCTGTCTGCCAGCCCACGTCCTGGACGCCCTCCCTCACCATAATACCTTTCCCTAGTACGTTTAGACAAAACTTTAACCTCCTGCTCTGCCAGGTCATTATACTCAGAGACCTTTAGCCGTATGTCAGCCAATAGAGATTCCGCCGGCTGCAGCTCATGCTGTCATTCTAGGCATAACAGTTCGCGCTCCAACCTGTCCATGGAATCCCTCAGTGATTTGAGCACGCCAGACTGCAGTTCAAGACACGCTCCTCTTACAGTCACTTTAAAGGCCTCCCATACAGTTCCCATGTCATTCACAGAGCCAACATTCCTGACGAAAAAGTCCTCAATGATTGTCCTTAGCTCCTCACGGAGCACCATGTCCGATAAAGTACCAGGTGGCAGACGCCATGAGAAGGGTGCAGGTGCATGAGACGGAAGCAATACCTCCATCAGCACCGAGGCATGATCCGATAGTGTTCGAGGCAGATGGCTCACTTTCACCATCCATCCGCTAACATCCCTTGTCACCAACCAATAGTCTAAACGCGACCAGGTATCATGCGCCGATGTGTAACAAGTACCCTCACGTAC
The DNA here is from genome assembly GCF_964263255.1 of Lissotriton vulgaris. Taxonomy (NCBI): domain Eukaryota; kingdom Metazoa; phylum Chordata; class Amphibia; order Caudata; family Salamandridae; genus Lissotriton; species Lissotriton vulgaris. The sequence continues at coordinate 400,309,737 of NC_141687.1, forward strand.
TCCCGGATGCCCCAGTCGCCACACATCCACCAATCCAAGTCCACTCAAACCATCTTGCACCGCATCAGCTGCTTTCTTAGATGTGTAGGGACGATCATCTTTCCTATCCAGCGCATTGTCTAACGTCACATTCAAATCCGTACCACATACAATTGCTGAGGGTGGCAGAGCGTATACTTTGTTCCATAAGGTGACATAAAACTCAGGGTCATCAACATTCGGACCATATACATTGACCATTGTGACCAGTGTACCACACAATTTCCCGTGCAAAATAATATATCGACCCTCTTTGTCAATATCCTCATGTATCGAAACAAAGGCCACATTTTTCATAATCAATATCATGACCCCACAAGCATATGAGGAGTAATTGGATGCTAGCCTAGTACCCGCCCATTGTCTAGCAACCGTTTCTGCCGCCCGCCCCTTAAGGTGTTTCTCCTGAAGGAAGACCACTTGCACTCCGTGCCTGTTTAAATATGCCAATACCTGCCTCGTCTTTTGTGGTCGGTTCAGTCCCCGCACATTCCATGTGACCCAATTAATCCTGCCCCCATTATCCATATGACCTTCCATAATTCAGCCCCTCATGCATAGCTGTTGCGCCTACCTCCCAGTACCAGTTGTTAAGCATAGAGTAACAAAAAGAACAAGTAACTGCAGGCATCTTCTTGGAGTCTAGGCAGTATTCCAGCCAACCTGCCCCCTTCCCATCTTCCATCCCTCCCGATTTTCTACCTGTACCATTAATGGAACCGACCTGGACCTGGATTCTCTGAAACTCCCTTGTCCACCCCCCTCCCACTTCAGCCCCCCCAACCTGCCAAAGCCATTCCCAACCCCCCAAACTCCAAACTCCCAACCCATATGTGGGGCCCTAGTGGCGTTCCACTCCCGTGAATGGTAATAAACGGGAGGAGACCAAGCCATTTATATGAACTGCCCATCCTTACCACCTTAGGTCCATGTCCCTACATTGAAGCAGTTCTTTACCTCATAGATCACGGTGCCTCCATGCAAACATAACAGCACAGTGATAAGCATTGGTTTCTAGCAGATATCTACCCAAGAGTGCGTGTCTCCTCTACACCCTCATCCCCTTCATGGAAGTGTGATATCAAGGTTCCAGCTATGAACTCAATCAGTACAGAAGCCTTGCAATATCAGTCGAAGTGTTCGTTACCATCGTTGAAGACTTTCAAGTTTCATCAACCCATCAATATAAAAGTCATGTAATGTGCAGTTCTAGTGAGAGGGGTGTCATTGTGACCAGCAGCAGTTACCCTGTTAATATGATCGAGGAATCCTGAGATCCTGAGTAGTTCAAAAGGCTCAGGCAGCTTCGTCATGCAGCTATTCATCCCCTTCCTGCGCCATAGTGGAGTCTCGCTTTCGTTTATTCTGCTTTTTAGCATAATCCATGTGCGCTTTCGGTGATGTGAAAATCTTATTATCCGAAGGGGCTCAGATCCGCAGTCTAGCCGGATACAACATGGCATACGGTATGTCTTCCACTCTGAGAAGTTGCTTCACCCCATTGAATTCCTTCCGCGCTGTTTGCACTGCCATCGTGAAATCGGGAAAAAACTCCAATTTGCTGCTTTGATACTCTATGGTGCACCTCTCTCGTGCCAGACGTAGAAGTACATCTCTGTCTTTATAATTGAGTGTGCGGGCAATGATGGGGCGGGGAGGCGCACCAGGTACTGGCCGTTTCGCTAAGGAGCGATGCGCACGTTCAACTATGAGTACTCGAGACAGTTGCTCAGCCCCAAATAAGTCAATAAACAATCGTTCCATAAAGTCTTCCATTTTGCCAACATTCGGGGATTCCGGTAGCCCCGTGACGCGGATGTTGTTGCGCCAGGACCGCCCTTCTAACTCCTCATTTTTAGCCTGAATAACCACCAATATCCGCTCCATATTGAACACTTTATTATTTACTGTGGCGAGGCCATCCTCCGTGGCTGAAACCCTCTGCTCCACTTCGCTCATTCTCTCATTCTGCCTATCGAGTTGCGTGGCCATATGATCAGATCTGAGGTTGACCGCCTCCATTGTGCCCTCGATGGATTGCAATGTTTTCTGCATAGCCAGGAGCGTGGCCTCTAAATTCGGCGTCCCCCCTGATGCCCCCGCCGGCTCGGTGTCCGGAGGAAGCTGTGAGGAGGACAACGCAGTCTTTCTTGTGTCAAAGTTTAGTTTTGGCTGGTTCCTCTCTGGCCTGCCCATGCTGCCACTAGCCTAGTATAGCTGATGCAACTGCGTCTGGGCCCCTGCAGCGGCGGTCTAGCTGTAAATGAATTGTAAATGGCAAACAGTAATCAATGGACACCTCGTGCAGAAACTTATTATGGTGTCAGGAATCAAAAGTGTTCGTCAGTTCCAGAGCCTTACAATAGCAAATCTTCAGGCACCACACGTGCGCTGCCACCGGCAAGCAATAGCCAGCAAAGTACGGTTCCAGGGCAATCTCCTCCTCAATCCACCTGACTCCCTTCCTCTGTCAATGAGCAGATGCTAAGCCCCTCGATGCCTCCGTAATGCAGCCAACTTCAAATGCCACCGCTACCCTGCCGCTTCCCGTCCGCCACTCCGGTCCGCACCCCACCTGGCCGGCCGCAGATCGCGCGGAGCAGCCCAGTCTGGCCCAGCGCCGCCTCCGCAGCCCCGGCCTCTCCTAGGCCGCTGCCCCACTCACCACTACCAGCGCAGGCGGGCACCAATCCCGGTCACAGCCAGCCATCGCAGCCGCAGATCGCAGAGCCGCCGCACGCCTCCAGGATTTCTTCCAGCTCCGATCCAGCACGGTCCGCTGTGCCTCAACTTCACTCGGCTATGACTCCTCATGCCGCAGGGTCGCCTCACATCCGCCAGGCCCACTCGGTATCAGTAGCTGCAGGACGGCCCGAGCACCACGAGGCAGAGTCCTTGGCAGGGAAACCACACTCCAGACTGCACCTCAGAAGGGGGTCCGGTGTCTGGAAACAGCCCCAATCAGTGCCGCATGCAATCAGGCACACGTAGCCATCAAATTATTGTATGGCAAAGGCAGGATGTGTCGGATAATTACAGGATTTTAGCTCGGTCTTGCAGAGCCTCATATGAGTGCGGCCATCTTGCCGTGTGCCCTCTAGCGCCCCCCTGCTCACCTACTCAAATTTGACCTGATTACTATATTGAACTCTGCATTTCAAAATTGAGTCCCTTATCTTATGTTATCCGTGCTCGGATCAAGGGAGGGTGTCATATAGATATACATTGCCTATATGCTGTGTTAAGTTAGCATGAGCTTATAAGGACTTTAAACGCCATTTTACCTTTCTGATGCTTCTGCACACGACACATAGCTGTTGCTTTAGCTTTGAGCCTAGTAGAATGTTTTGATTCATGCGAGAATAATATGTTGTTACTCTGATATCAGCCTTGCTTGGCGAGCTGTGTCTGTACAGTGAGTGCTGAAACCTTCAAGGATATCTCAACACAGTGGTTGTTGTGAGGTCTGATCTTCGCACGTTCCTAGACATAACATACATGCAGCTGCGGCCAAGTTCTGTCTTTAGGCGCGTTTTATATTGCTTTGCACAAGAGCATACAAACACACTTGATGGTGCTTCGCATGCAGAGAGCTGGTGGCAGATGATGTGATCCCTTACCACTAGGATCTTGAGGTATGGGGCCGCCCTGCTAAAACCCAAAGAGACCTTCTTAGATATAATATAATGTACAAGATAGGGAGGGTGAGAATTAGGTGTTATTAAACCCTATTCGTTGGAGCATAATACCATGCTTTCACCGTTTGCGTTCTATGGACTAGTGACCATGCTGATTACTTTGTTTCTTATAATATGTTTGCTTGTACTAGCTAAGATACTGTGTTTGAGAACACTGCATTGGTGAATAAATATTTCAAATATGCACGCGTCCTCTTTTACTCCTTGTTCTGGATTGGAATGATTGTATAACGAAAGAGTGTTCATGTGTTCCACGTTACCTGAGGTGTACTAAGTCCATGTTCTGGTTTGTCTAAGTATTGGGAGTTTGTGATAACCAATGAGACACTGTAGCTAGTCTGGTAGGGGATTTTGGGTACTAAGGTGAGTTTTGGCACACCCTAATTCACTGAGGTTCCAAGTCTCTATGCACAGTTCTGTATGAGCACGGAATCCCTGCGACAAGTGCATCTGAGATTATTTCACAGGCTTCTTGTAGCAAAAAGGATTATGTTTAAGGCTTTGACCTTGGCGTTCAAATCCTTGGCAGACGAGGGCCCTTGTTACCTGAGAAACAGCTCGGCCTGTACCAGCAGGAGAGATCACTGAGATCCAGCCATCTCTGAATCATGCGCTTCCCCAGGTTGTCCAAAGTCCGACAGGTAGGTAGATCTTTTCCAATACTAACTGTGAAACTCTGGAGCATCCTGCCTACCAAACCCCGCATTGCCGAGTCTGAGCACCACTTCAGGAAAGATTTCAAAACGTATCTCTTCGATCAAAACTAGATTTGAATGTCCTGTCCTGTACTCAGGCTCTGCTTTGAGCGCTGGGATGCTTCTTTGAAGCACCAGACTGCTTTAAAAATCCCAGTGATTGATTTGATTGATTGATTGGAAAGTTTCACTTTGTTCACGTCAGGCTTACAAAAGGGGAACCAATTAACAATGGCCATCTTGATTCCTAAAGTCATCTTCATTGGAGATTGAGATGTGAGAGACACACCAGTTGGAAGGAGATTGGGCCAGACAACCACTAGTTGATAGCATTTCAGTGTGTTGGATGTGATAGGCACCAGGTGCCGCATCATAAATGCAGTGCATTTTCCTTCATTGCACTGGGTTCAATGCTTAAAAGGTGCACCTGGCGCAATGATGGAAAATGCACTCTATTATGATGAATGTGCAGGCGCAAATTTGCGCTGCCCCCAGGGCATCACATTCATGTGAAAAACAGAGACGCTGCTTTGAACCCACTCCGTGGGTTCACATTGCCGGTGGCAATCCGCCTGCACTTTGAAGGGGAAATAGAGATCTCCTTGCTGGCGGGTGCAGTGAGTGACTGCACCCCTTGCAAAGGAATGTCTGGGAGTCCATGGGACCCCTTTTCTCCCCTCCAGAGGGCTGCCATCAGGTTACGCAGGTGGCGCACTGTCAGTGCGCCTACTTTGATCTTCTCTGCCTCTGTGCCCGTAATATGGCACAAGCTCAGCAGCAAAGGGATTCCCTCATTCGCACGGGGCACACCTCTTGTACAATACAGCCCCAGGAGGGACAACCGTTTCCAAGGGTAAACCCTGCTCCAGTGTCAATCAGCAAGAACTTCACAAGTCACATGCTTACCGGCATGGAATTTTAACCATGCCAAAATCTTGGTGCATCCTTAGGGGGCTTAGGAGAAAGGACATGTTCCCACTTTGCTCCTTTACTTATTACCTATTACCCGTAGGGATTGGGTGGTAGATGCCGTTGGAGCCCCCAGGGAAGGTAGGAGACGCTCCTGAGTTGATGAAAAGGAGGGTAGAGCCTGCCTCAATCTAAAACGGATGAACAGTAGGTTCAGTAAAACACCTCCGAGTAAGAGCCACACCAGCCAGAATGAGTGATGATTGATGTATGTGCATCCTGTATAATTAAAATTCAGTTTTTATTTTGACTCAGCTTTGTAGAAGAGCCACAGGCACATTGCGTATAGTTTGGATGAGCATACCCAGTAAGACATAACTGATACTTACAAGTAGGGTTTATGAACCCATAATAATCGGATGAAGACATGAACATTTGATGAGCAATGATTTACAATATGACAGATATGTTTAAAATAATGTATTCTATGTTTTTCAAAATCATGATGTGAGCCCACTCCTGTACATGGTTGAGCGCCAGTTTGACATCCGATGAGGAAGGTATTCCAGAATAGCTAAAACATGGCTACACCATGTTGGGACATTGTGACATCCACTAATAGTGGCAAGTAAGGCAGTGATGGTGGCTTATTTGTATCATCGTACAGTAGTTAAATAGAGGAGACAAAGAAAGTAAAGTTGAATTGATGTGTAATCTCTTATTCAATACATTTAATGTGTGAATGAAGTAATATTTGGTCAGTTTTTGGGTCACTGGCCCTCTCACTATTTCTCTCTTTCATGGATCTTTTACCCACATGCATTTGTCTTGCTTCATCGTGTTCATAACACTAATTAAATCTTCTAGCCATCTACATAGTACACCAGGTTCTCAGCTTCTAGTGCGCAGCAGGGTGTGCTGTGGCTGAGCTGACGCTACTTCAGTAATGCTCAGTATTGAATACCAACTCCTAAATGTGAGTGCGCTGTTCTTTTCTCAAATGCCTATTTGGCCCAAGTCCTACAGCTCCTTGGTGCCGGTCATGTGTGCAGAGTCGTGTACTCCGATGACGTTTCTCGTGCCTGCCTTCATCCTTCCTTGGTATCCTCCTAGACCCGCTCTCTCCTTTCTTCCTTGATGTCTAAGGCTTCTCCTGTCAGGTCTAAGGCTTCCGAAATAGGTTTTCATCAAGGGAAGAACTTGTTTTTTTGTCTGCACATCTCTGGGATCAGGTTTGGATCCCTCCTTCTCTTTCTATGACTTGAATTTGTAGCTTTTCCATGATTCAATAAGAATGTTCTTAATGCTTTAAACAACCTCAGCTGCGCATGACTCTATTCACTTCATAGTCTTTCTTCTAAGGAGAGCTTTCCTGCAGCCTCAGGATTGTTCTGGGCAGGAAGGGGACCCATCCTGCAGAAAAACAATCCTGCATGCAACACAGGCACCATTGCACCATGGTGTAAGGGTGCCTGCATTGGTGCAAGGCAGCCAAAATGGCACCAAAACAGGGGGAAAGGCAGAAATGTGCTGTATTATTTTCAATACGGCCCATTCCTACCATTTCCCTATCACACAGTGCAGCGCAGCAAGGTAAATTGCTGCGCTGCACTGCGTGAGAATGTCATTATTTTTGCCACATGGTCCATAATATAATCTAATACATAATCTGCGTAATCAGAAACTTTAAGACGTATATCATTGACGTATTCTTCATAGAAGTACGAATGAGAGTTAATAGGGGTTCAATGGCTAAAACCAAAAGCAAGGGGTACAAAGGACATCCTTGCCTAGAGCCTCTAAACAGGCAAAAAGGTAACAAAATAACGTCATTAATAAAAACGTTGGCTGAGGGTGAACAATAAAGCACTTTAACCACTGACATAAATGTAATACCAAAATATTTTTTTTCATAGTTCCAAATAGAAATCTCCAATTAACCCTATCAAAAGCTTTTCAGCATCTAAAGCTAATAACCCTATGGGATGTTTACATTTCTATCAATCAATCAATCAATCAGTGACACTTATAAAGCGCGCTACATACCCGTAGGGTCTCAAGGCGCTGGGGGGGGCGGGGGGGGGGGGGGGGGGGAGCCGCTACTGCTCGAACAGCCAGGTCTTCAGCTTCTTCCTGAAGGAGAGGTGGTCTTGGGTCAGGCGCAGGTCGGTCGGGAGGGAGTTCCAGGTCTTGGCGGCCAGGTAGGAGAAGGACCTTCCTCCTGTAGTCGCTCTTCGGATGCGGGGGACGGCGGCGAGGGCGTGGTTGGCTGATCGGAGGTGGCGTTTGGGAGCGTAGAAGTTGACTCGGCTGTTGAGGTAGCTCGGGCCTTGGTCGTGTAGGGCTTTGTGTGCGTGGGTGAGGAGGCGGAAGGTGATTCTTTTGTTGACGGGGAGCCAGTGAAGGTCTCTCAGATGTCCGGAGATGTGGCTGGTTCGTGGGATGTCGAGGATGAGTCTGGCTGAGGCGTTCTGGATCCGCTGGAGTCTCTTCTGGAGCTTGGCGGTGGTACCGGCGTAGAGGGCGTTGCCGTAGTCCAGTCGGCTGGTGACGAGGGCCTGGGTGACGGTCTTCCTGGTCTCGGTGGGGATCCACCAGAAGATCTTCCGTAGCATGCGTAGGATGTTGAAGCATGCCGAGGAGACGTTGTTGACTTGCCTGGTCATGGAGAGGGAGGAGTCCAGGATGAAGCCCAGGTTGCGTGCATGGTCTGTCGGTTTGGGTGCGGTGCCCAGGGCGGGAGGCCACCAGGAGTCGTCCCAGGCGGAGGGAGAGGAGCCCAGGATGAGGACCTCCGTCTTGTCCGAGTTCAGTTTCAGGCGGCTGGTCGTCATCCACTCGGCTACCTCTTTCATCCCTTCGTGCAGGTTGGCTCTGGCGGCGGCGGGGTCGTTGGTCAGGGAGAGGATCAGCTGGGTGTCGTCGGCGTAGGAGATTATGCTGAGGTTGTGTTTGCGTACGATGGCCGCGAGGGGGCTCATGTAGACGTTGAAGAGGGTGGGGCTCAGAGATGATCCTTGGGGGACGGTGGCCTCTGACTTGTACGGTGGTAGGCGGACTCTCTGTGTTCTTCCGTCGAGGAAGGAGATGATCCATTCCAGCGCCTTGTCCTGGATTCCGACGTTGCTGAGGCGCCGTACTAGGGTGCGGTGGCAGACCGTGTCGAATGCCGCGGAGAGGTCTAGGAGGATGAGGGCCGCTGTTTCTCCGTTGTCCATCAGGGCTCGGATGTCATCGGTGGCGGCTATGAGGGCGGTCTCGGTGCTGTGGTTGGCTCGGAAGCCGGACTGTGAGGGGTCGAGGGATCCGTTCGTCTCGAGGAACGCGGCCATCTGCTTGTTGACGGTCTTCTCGATGACTTTGGCTGGAAACGGGAGGAGCGAGATGGGGCGGTAATTCTTGAGGTCGGTGGGGTCCGCTGTTGGTTTCTTGAGTAGAGCGCTGAGTTTGGCGTGTTTCCAGCTCTCAGGGAAGATGGTGGTGTCGAAGGATGTGTTGATGATGTCTCGCAGGTGGGGTGCGATGACAGCGTCGGCCTTGTTGAAGACGTGGTGAGGGCAGGGGTCGGTCGGTGATCCGGAGTGGATGGAGTTCATCGTGCGGATGGTGTCTTCGGTGCTGATCGGGGTCCAGGCGTGGAGGGTGGTGGTGGGGGGTGGTTGTTCGGTCATGGTGTGCGTTGGTTGGTTGTTGAAGCTGTTGTGTATGTCCGCGATCTTGTTGTGGAAGTATGAAGCGAGGGAGTTGCAGAGGTCTTGCGATGGGGTGATGTCGTTGTTTCCTGCGCTGGGGTTGGAAAGCTCTTTCACGATGTTGAAGAGTTCCTTGCAGTTGTGTGCGTTGTTGTCCAACCGGTCCTTGAATGCTGTTTTCTTGGCGGCGCGGATCAGCTGGTGGTGTTTCCGGGTGGCAAGTTTGAAGGAGGTCCTGTTGTCCGGTGTCGGTTCCCTTCTCCAGACTTTCTCGAGGGCTCGGCAGTTCTTCTTGGAGCTCTTGAGTTCGTCGGTGAACCATGGGGCTTTCTTGCTGCCGGGTCTGCTGGGCGGTGTCCTCAGTGGGGCGAGTTCGTCCGCGCAGTTGCTGATCCACTTCGTGAGGTTGTCGGCGGCCTGGCTGGGGTTCGCTGAGCTGGCAGGAGGGTGCTGGCTCAGGGAGGTGGCGAGCTGGTCTGCTGTGATCTTGTTCCAGCTTCTGCGGGCGGCCTGTTGCTGGTGGTGGTGGGTCGTTGTTTTCTTGAAGGTGAAGTGGACGCAGCTGTGGTCCGTCCATTGAAGCTCTGTGGCGTGGCTGAAGTCGATATCCTTGCTGGATGAGAAGACAGCGTCGAGTGTGTGTCCGGCGAGGTGGGTGGGGGTGGACACCAGTTGCTTGAGTCCCAGGTTGGCGAGGTTGTCGAGCAGGGTGCTGGTGTTGCGGTCGTTGTTGTTCTCCAGATGGAAGTTGAGGTCTCCCAGGAGGATGTAGTCAGCGGAGGGGAGGGCATGTGGGCTGACGAAGTCGGCGATGTCCTCGCTGAATTGTGTGCGTGGTCCAGGGGGTCGGTAGATCAGGGTGCCTCTGAGGGTGGTGTTCGGGTTGGTGTGGATCTGGAAATGCAGGTGTTCGGCGGTGGTCAGGGAGTTGTCGGTGCTGGTCGTGAGACGGATGGTGCTCCTGTGGATGATGGCGATGCCTCCTCCCATCTGGTTGGCATTTCGGTCCCTCCGGACGATCTTGTAGCCCTCTGGGATGGCGATGGCGATGTCGGGAGCTGAAGAGGCGTTCATCCAGGTCTCCGTGAGGAAGGCAACGTCTGGAGCTGTGGTGTCGAGGAGGTTCCAGAGTTCGATGGCATGTCTGTGGACGGAGCGGGTGTTGAGCAGGATGCACTTGAGGTGGGTGCTGCTGGTGTTCGGCTTGGTGGGTGCTGGTGCGAGGCAGGTCCGGATGCAGGTGAACTTGCAGGCGTGGCAGCTGACGGGTCCGTGGGTACGTCGTGGAGAGGCTTGATGGCATTCTGGGAGTCGGCCGGTGTTGAGAGCGGTGAGGGTGGCGGCAGAGTACGTCAGGCGGGTCGGTCGGGGTCCTCGTGGGCCAGGGGTCCTGGCACTGGGCGCGGTCCAGGCGCGGACGGGCGTAGACGGGCTTACCTTTGGCGCGCCTTCGGCGCACAATCGGCGCGCCCGCTGCGCGTGACCGCTGCGCGTTCGCACGGTCGCCATTTAAGGCGAAGTGCGCGGGTGGGCGGAGCAGCTGGGAGGCGGGAGCGGGGAGGGTACAGAATAGAAAAAGGGGCGGGGAAAAGCGGCGGTGGCGGGAAGGGAGGGCGGAGGGCGGCGAGGTAGGCGGACAACAAGGAAGGAAACCACAACACGGGGGAAATAAAAATTAAACAGAACGGGCACAAATTCTCGACAAAACAAGGAAAAAACCAAAGTTATACACAACAGGCACAAATTTTAGACAAAACAAGGGCAAAAACAACCGCAGCGGCGCCAGCCGGCAACCGGCAAAACGAGGCAGCAGCGAGGCAGAGGGCAGGCAAGGGGCACACGCAGCAGCTGGTGGCCGTGCGGCGCGGGGGTGTCCCACAAGGGACACATGTTCTTTACTCCCTTTCTAAAGGGAGTAAAGAACATGACAAAGTCATCTAGTGTCAAGTGAACATAATCTACCATTCAGAAAACCAGATAGATCAGGATGAATAACATGGTTCAGAATTAGAGAAAGTCTTGTTGCTAGAAGTTTTGCATACATTTTGCAGGCTTAATTAATGAGTAAGATGAAATGACAATTAGGAATTAAGCAAGGATCTTTGTCTGGTTTAGGAAGAACAATAATTGTTGCTTCTTTAAAAGACCCTTTCACAGAAACTTTAGTTGCAAACCCCTGAAACAAAGATAGTGCAGTAGAAGAAACTTGCTGTGTGAACATTTTATAAAAATATGCTCGAATACCATTCAGATCTGGGGAATTCTTGGTGTTTAAAGCTCTAATGGCAACAGTGGTGGCTGGCATCTACTGACAAAAGAAAAAAGAAAAGAAAAACACCAATCTTGAGAGACAACGTTCTCCTCACTCCAACGTCTTCTGCTGAGAATGCAATGCATGCCCCAGCAAAATCCCTTGACCAACCCAGACCTGCTCACATGCTGTTAACCAGCATGTGAGTAGTGCCCTGATGGGTGGGAGCAGCGTCCATCGCCACTCACGAGGGTACAGTATACCTGCACTTGCTCTCAACCCAGCTGTCTTAAGACAGCTGAGTTGAGAGGTTTAAAGTGCACGTGTGGCTGGCTGTCTCAAGACGGCCGGCCAAAGAGACACGTACACTTTAAACAAGTGCAAAGGCAGCCCTCTGTCCACCACTCCTCTCTGCTCACTCTGCATGCCCTGCCCCACCCTGATGCTCTTTTCAGGATGGGACAATAAAAAATGAAATGGTAATCAATTACCATTTTATTTTTTATCTCTGAGTCTTTGAGGGGCATGTAAGTGGGCGACGCTCCTCCACTCCAACAGAGGAGCCGCCCCAGGATGGAAATATAGACCTCTTCCATTTTAAAAGGTGCATCAAGAATAAATCTGTCAGATTGGGATAAGGGCGGTAAGTTGCGATTGAGTAAGAATTTATCTAATATGGTATCTGGAATATCATGTTGTTCATTATAAGAGTTGACTAAAAGTTCTGAAATTGTGCTGCTATTTCTGAGGCAGAGAAAAGTAAATGCCCAACTAGACTTCTGATAACATGTATCTGTTTGCATTGAATTGGAAATTTACTTTTTGTTTACAGATAAAAAGACCTGCGCTTTTACTTCTTAAAGTATTATATTCATATCCTACATTTTGTAATTAGGTTTTGAGTTGAATGTCACCATTCCTTGACGAAGCGCAGTTGCCTGGAGGCGCTTACCTCATCGCGAGCACACCTTGACCTGCACCCGGACCTCGCCGCACCCGCTCCGCGGGTGCCGCATCGCTGATATCCGAGTGGGGCTGAAGTTTCGAATTTTACTGGGAGCAGAACTGAGCAGGACTTGGGCTGAGGGCTGCAGCAGGGCTGCGAGCGTTGCAGGGACTCCATTACCCAGGAGTCCCTGCGTGACCGAGTGACAGCTTCCGGTCCGCTCTCCCTGTTGGCCCGCCCACCGCCCACTGGACGGCTTTTTAAACTCCTGTCTCCCCTGCATCCTTGGGACACCATTCCTTGACGAAGCGCAGTTGCCTGGAGGCGCTTACCTCATCGCAAGCACACCTTGACCTGACCCCGGACCTTGCCGCACCCGCTCCGCGGGTGCCGCATCGCTGATATCCGAGTGGGGCTGAAGTTTTGAACTTTACTGGGAGCAGAACTGAGCAGGACTTGGGCTGAGGGCTGCAGCAGGGCTGCGAGCGTTGCAGGGACTCCATTACCCAGGAGTCCCTGCGTGACCGAGTGACAGCTTCCGGTCCGCTCTCCCTGTTGGCACGCCCACCGCCCATAACACTCATTCACTACATATAGGAACGGCCTTCCCGCAGCGTGGGACGCAGCTCGGGGCGAAGACCGGGCTAAGAGCGGGCCGTTCGAGTACGGCAGAGTCCGGCCCGGGCCCACCCCCCTGGCCGTTTTGGATGCACCTAAGGTAGGCGGTCTACATAGTCTTAAAACCCCTTGGTATTGTGGGCATGGACACAAGAAATTTTAATTGACCGTGAGGCTCTGTAAACCACCGAAATATTTCAGGGATCAGTATGGTAGTACCCACGTTGTTGTAGCTGGTCCAACCTAGATCCTACCATGCCCCTAAGATCAGGCAAAGAACGCACAGTCCAAATCCAAACAACCAAGGGAGTTGTTTCGGGCCCGCTGGACGCTTTCATTACACGAGCCACGGGGATATTGGAAAAAGAAATTGCGATGGTGGAAAAAAGACTCTCGCTCGATCTTGTTAGCGGTAAGCGCTCCTCGCTGGGCGGACTAGCTACTACCACCAGCCCCGTAGCACACGCAGCATTCAATTGTATACACTCCATTACCACCGAGGCAATTGTTCATCTAGATAGCGTGGGGGAGAGTCCTCCTGTTCGTCTACTGGATGAAGATGCATACAACCTAGACGACTCCCAAGTTAGTATGGGGGATGAATCGCAGGTTAGTGTGGAATCTGAACCTAGTCAGAAATCCAGTCACTCACCTCTTAATGCCCCCAATACCATTGTTGCTACAGATCCCCCAAGTACAGACATAACATCGAGAAAGAGAAAGCAAGATTCGAGCCTTTCGGGGGGGAGAGAATGTAAGATGCCAAAAATAAAAGATATAACAGATAATGAAAGCCAGGTCCCTGGGCATCCCTTAGATACAAACACTCCCTCTGTATTCCCTAATGTCTTGTGCCCTTCTCTCACCTCTTTGGGCTCTTCCAACCCCTGTCCAATGTGCCTTAATAGTGATGAGATTTTGTTAGTAAAAATGGAAGCTATGATTAAAACTCTTCTACTACCCGTCTTGGAACGGACTAGGTTAATGACCTCAAAAATAGACAAACTGGAGGCTGCAGTGAATACAAACCTGGCCATGTTACAAAAACTAACCGGCACCAGCTCTGTGGGAGCCATTAACACACAGATAGCCCCAAAGACATCAAGTGCAAACAAGATTCCCACTAGTAACGCCACTAACATCAAATCAACAGGGGCAGATACCAATAGGCCTACAGGGGGGGGAAAGCCAAAAACCACATCTACCAAGACAACCGCGAGTTCCCTACCACATGCCTCTAAGACGAAGGCTACTGACAAATATAACTTTGTTAGACCCCAAAGCACCAGGCCACCCCCACAGGTAAAACCCAATCCCACTCCCTCCCGACTACCATCTCATGGGGATATAGCTAGCCAGCGCAGTAATACTAACCCTAGGGTGGAGAAACACACTAGGCATACTACCCCACGCGCTGATCTCCCCATGGAGGCAACACGTTATACAATAGTATTAACTGGTGTTGCTCCTTTAAAACCCGGTAGCAAGGAGTCGTATGGGGACCTTCGTAACAAGGTGATCTTTTGGCTAAATAAAAACCGACCCTTACCCCCCTCTTCACCAACTGAAATACTTTTTGTAAGAAGAGTAGACTGGGTGGGTCATGGCACCAAGGATCTGGAGGGAGATTGTATCCTAATTTCGTTTAAGGATCCATGGGTTGTGGACACTATTCGAAGAGAAGCTAGGTTTGCTAGACAGGGGGACGTCCAAACATTGGGCCTATCATATTTCTATCCACATAGACAAAGTTTTATTCGACCAAGCCCCAATCTTGGACAACCACCAGCTAGGAGATATCCTTTCGAAATGACACCTCAAGCCCAGCAATGTCCATTTCTCTTCAACCACTTTGGTCCCCTATCTGATCTCGAGGCCATAGATTGACATCACATATCATCTTGTCTGACCATCCCTGTTGAATTTGTTGGCCATGAGTCGGTGAGGTGGAATAGGGAGACCCCACAATCTATGCATGAATTAGACGAAATTATGGGGGACTTAGCCACAACGGAGACCATTATATTAGCATCCAAAGATGAAACAGAGGCTACGAAGTGTGGGGACTCCACGGATAACTTTAAGATCATGGAGAATAGGAGGGGTAGTGGGGGTGATCAGGTATTTCCTGCAGCTCCAGTTCTGTTACCCCCCCCCCCCCCCCCCCCCCCTGTGGTTTCTGCCTCAGAAAATCTAAACATACTATCCTGGAATATTGCTGGGATTAAGGCTCGCATGCTCTCCGAAGACTGGATGGAGTTTGTGGACAAATTTGACATCATCCTACTCCAGGAAACCTGGGCACCCGATTCAACCTTTAGGTTGGGTTATGTTAATTTCTTCAAACCTGCGATCAGAGGGAGCAAAGGGCGTGCATCAGGGGGTTTACTGATCTGGGTAAAGCAATCATTGGGATTCCACCCCACAGAGCTACCTGTACAGAACCCGGTTCTCCTTATAATCAAGTTGAGCAAGGCCAGACATCAGGATCTGATCATGTTTAGTATATACGCCCGAGGCCTACCTGGCGGCCGCAGCCCTTCCTTTTTGAATGTATTAGACCATAAGCTTGCTGAAATGGGTAGTGGAAATGTTATCCTTTTAGCAGGTGATTTAAACTGTACCTTTGAGCCACTGTATGACTTAGGGGACAGTTGGGGTTCAGCTGAGGACGTTGCTTGGGACATCCCTGACCTGATGGTTGATAAACCTGTCAATGCGACCGAGGCGGCAGTGAACTGGATGGCTCTTTGCTTAAATCGGGGATTTTGGGCTAGCAACAGCCGCACAAGATCGGATAAAGGAGCCAATTGTACCTTTGATAACGGCCTAAGGCAAAGCCGTATTGACTATATTTTGTTAAAGTTGGAATTTTGGCCCCTACTAGTGGACATGGAAGTAATACTGCGCCCAGAAAGTGACCATAACCCTCTGTCACTCCAACTAAAATTGCCAGGCATAAAGAGACTGGGAGAGCCTAGCACTTCACGGACAGGGGATGTCCTGATAACTAACGATAGGAGGAGGCTAAAATGGTCCAGGATTGTGGAGGACGAAACCTTATGGGATAATGTTAACACTGTGGTCAAAAATGTGTTTAATGGAATGTTGAAAAATGATTTCCTGGGGGGTAGTCCGGAAATGGCTAACAATGTTATTAATCTCCATATTCGCTGTTTCGACCAGTTAAAGTCCCTACTCTCTCTCCCATGTCGGGTTGGTCCCACCAAAGTTAACCCCCATCACCAGAAATGGTATAACAAAAAATGCAGGGAGGCCCATACACATCTTATTAAAGCTATTAAATCCCGAGATATGGGTACAGTTAAAGCAGCTAGGCTGCAATACAGGAAAATTCAGTGGGAAGCCAAACGGGAGTGGGAGGACAAGTACTGGTCGGATCTCCTGGATGCTTCCACTTCGAACAATCCGACAAAGTTCTGGGATCTAGTCAAGTGGGGGAAGGATTCTGATTTGTGTACCCCCGCAAACCATGTACCTCCAGAAGAGTGGGTAACCTTTTATTCAGCCCAATTTAGTGTTCAAAACCCTAAACCCCTACAAACCTTGGGAGAGGCACCCTCGTTACATAACTACGGGGAGAAACTTATATTTTCAGAATCAGAGGTTGAGCTCGCACTAGGCTTGACCTTGCGAGGGAAAGCACCTGGTATGGACCTCATCCCCGCTGATCTGTTCAAAGCAAACCCCGCCTTGTGGCTGCCCTATATAACCAAGGTTGCTAACTCATTAGCTAAAGGAGCAAGAATCCCAAAGTCTTGGAAGGGGGCCGAGATAATACCAATATTTAAAAAAGGCGATAGGTCTAACCCGGGGAACTACCGCCCGATTAGTCTCATCGACTCCATACAAAAAATCATCGCGCGTATGGTCCTGGGAAGGGTTCAGGGCTGGATCGAATCTGAGGGCATATTATCTCCCATGCAGGCGGGCTTCAGATCGCACCATCGACCAGGTGTTCAGACTTTGTCTGATATACTGGAAAGTGGACTTGCTCAGTGGTGGTACCATTTTTGCAGCATTTATCGATCTGAAGTCCGCCTTCGATCTTGTGCCAAGGGACATATTGTGGGGAGTTATGAGAAATCTGGGAATACCAACGGAGCTACTTGACCTAATAATTAAACTCCACGAGGATAATTATGCGAGGGTGAGGTGGGGAGGCCAGGGACAAGTGACGGAATCATTTCCCGTAACTAGAGGTGTCCGTCAGGGGTGTGTCCTGGCACCAACACTCTTCCTCCTGTTCATTGATCAAGTGGTGACATTTTTCTCGGATACCCCCACTGATGCCCCAATGCTGGCCGGGACAAGGTTCCCAATGCTCATCTTTGCCGATGACACCTTACTCCTCTCTAGAACGCGTAGCGGTTTACAGCGGGCGCTGGACCGCTTTGAGGAGTTCTGTCCCATAAATAATCTTACGGTGAATGTAGGCAAAACAAAGTTCATGGTTTTTACGAGAAACCACCCTGTCCGGAGCTCTGTAAGCTTGAGTGGAGTCAACCTTGAGCAAGTTGAGACTATGATTTACCTGGGTGTTACCCTAGACAGCCGTCTGAGATGGAAAGATCAAGTCGGCGCACAACATCTCAAGCTTGCACGGCTAACTGGCTGTTTAATAAAGGAGCAAAAGAGATCCATCACCAAGCGGGTTACACCAGCTCTCAAGATCTATGACGCCAAAATTAGCACTGCAATCTTATATGGCGCAGATCTCTGGTGTTATATGGACCTCTTAAATCTGTTTAAAACCCAATGTAGGTCTACCACAGTCTTCTCCATCCATTCCTCTTTGCTTGGATCTGGGATGTCCTCCGATCAATGAGATGGCCAGATTCAGATTGGTGGCCCTTTGGAGGCGATTATGGACCTCCCCTGACCTGTCCTTATTTGCGAAAGAATTAGCAGAAGTCAGGTCAATTGGAGGTTCTGGGAAAATTCCATGGCTCCAAGCGGTAAAAACCATCTTGGTGGATATGGGGTTAGAACAACTTTGGATAGCTCCCTCAACTAGTGCCTTTCCCTCTAAACAAGAGTTTAAAGCATTGTATTGGGCTTCGCTCCGTCAAATACGAGTTTCAGTCTCCAGCTCTACCAGCCTCACGGGTAGGTTCCTCACCTTTAAGTTGGACACGTCCCGTGAGCTCTACTGGGACGTCATCACCAAACCGCTGGACAAGAAACTCTACCACCAGTTCCGGGTAGGAGCTTTGCCGTTGAATACCTTTATAAATAAATGGTCCACTGGTGTTTCAGATCTCTGCAAAGGTTGCTCGGGGCAGAAGGAATCAGAGGGCCACTTTCTATTTGCCTGCCCTAGCTACCTGGCGCCGCGAACCAAATGGCTAAAACCGCTGTTCCAGCGTCTACCTTTTAGAAAATCTGCAGAGGCCATTTGGGCGCTAAAGACTAACACCTCTGAGGTGTTTGTAGTGAGTCTAGCCAAATATCTGGGGTGGGCTTGGATTATTAGGTCAAAACATCTGACAAGTTTGATAGAGCCCTCTAATACCCATCCATAAGGCTGCACACCTTTTCCATTGTAAAACATACGACTGCACTTCTTGCACTTTATATATGGAATGGTGTTCTATTAAATGTTATTGTTTGTAATGTAATTGTCAATTTTCATGACCGTATCAGGTTTCTTATCTAAGATGTTTAATATCTTTTTAAATTCTTCTTTAAATAATTTATTTTGGGTTGGTTAGTACTGTATGGTTTACCTTAGCCTAGTTTATTTGAATGTAGCCCTTGTCCAGTGATGTATTGCTCTTTTTACATATCTGAATTTAGCTGTCGTTGTAGTGAGATTTTAATTAATAACAAACATATCTGTACATGGTCTAGTTTTTGTAAAACTATTTAACTTATACCTTTTAAAGTGTATTACAATGTGTCTTTTATGATTTATCAAATCGAAATAAAGACTTGAAACCTGAACCTGAAACCTGAGTTGAATGTCTGCAGATGATAAGAACATATTTTCATTTTTGAATATTTGTTGTTCTAATCTATTATAATGTAATTTTAATATTTTATTCTCATTTGCCATGATAGCGAGAGTAACCCCTCCAATATATGACTTAAAAGTATTACAAGGAGTAAAGTTAGAGCTATCCTCTGAATGTTTATTGTATAAGTATTCCGTTCATTCATTATTCAGAATTATACATTGTTTTGGTTGGCATCAGATAGCACAATATAAGTATTCATTGCCCATCAGGGCTAATATTTGGGAATATTCTCAAGCATTAAACAGAATTAAATTAAGGCATGGTCTGAAATAGATAAAGGTTCTATTTTAAGATCGGAAATTGCATGTTTAAATTCCTGGAGTCGAACAAGTATCCAATACAAGGATATGTAGAATGAGCATTTGAGCAGAAAGTAAAATCTTTATTGGATGGATAAGTGAGTCATCATTGATGAATCAACTTAGCATTAGCCAGAAATGCTATAAATAGGGTATAAGAATGTGGAGAACAAAATATAACAGTGGAATTTTGACCAAACATGGTTCAGAAACAATGTGTCCTCCTAAAATACGAGGTACATTTCCAATAGTTAAAATTTCTGAAGAAATGGATTTCTGAAAATTAGGAACATCTTGTGGACGAGCATATTTTTGACAAATGAATAGGTTATTTGTCAATTAGTGTTTCAACATACACATATAGAGCATCAGAATCATGTTTGCAGTTTAAAATGGTAACTGGTAGCTTTCCAAAGAAACAAATGGCCACCCCATTTATTTAAGCCCCTGTGCAGGTGATGAAACTAGAGTGCCAAACCACAACTTTGTCATGTAGGCCAAAATAGTATCATCAATGTGAGTTTGTAGTAGAACAAATATACATCCACTTTATATTTATGTAAATAATCTAATATTTCCCTCCTCTTTATTTGATGTTGGAGACTTTAAACATTTAAAGATGCAACTTTGAAATGGTACCAATTAACCATAGAAAAAATATAGGAAAGGACATGAAGGGAAATAGAACTGACTGGAACTAATTATAAGGGGGCCATAGATATAGTAGCCTATGGAAGTGCAAACAAAAACGATAGATCTGACAATTATAATCCTCAATGAAGAAGAAACAATACATGAATCATTGAGCCAGCGAAGGTGCAATCCAAGTTGGAAAGAGAGTGCTGTGGTAGCAGGTAAAGAAAAGAAGATTCTTAAAAAAGCAAATTGGCTGAATACCATGTGTCAAGTGTAGAAGTTTGGAATCCATCGTTACTGGAGCGTGAAATCCAAACAGGCAAACAACATAACATATGGCACATATATAGACAGTGACATTCCTTCTGGTGAATATCGATAAAGCGTTTGATTCTGAGAGTTGGGAATATTTATAACTTCTGCTCCAGTGCCTCAACTTTGGCCCACAATTCATTGCTTACCTCTGTATACTATATACAGATTTAACGGGGTCGTTTCGGGTGTCTGGGCTGCATCGGAATTTTTCTTCATAAAGCAGGGGACGCAGAAGGGCTACCTCCCCTTCTGTCTGCTCTAGCTATGAAGCTGTTGGCGGTGTGGGTGAGGAGGGATGCTCAGGTGCGGGGTTCTGAATGGAGTGAAGTACTGTCAGATAGGATAGCATTTTATGATCATGATGTCCTTTTTTTTTTTTTTTACGGCTCCAGACACCAGGACACACCAGATATTACAGATTATGCAGATATTCTGAACGACTTCTAGCCGTTACGTCAACATATCAAAATCTACAGTGTTTGCAATGAGCACTGACCCCCAGAGTCTTGAGTGGGCATCAGGCTTGAGAATCACCACCAACAGATTCAAATATCTGGGCGTCTTCATATCCCCAGATGAGAAAGAGGCATGGGCAATTAATGTGGAGCATATACTTACCCGCCTTGGACAAGGCATAAAAATCTGGTTGGTGCCGTCCCTGTTCCTGACAGGGTGATCAGCTATCTTTAAGATGGTGTCCCTACCCAGATTCCTTTACCAACTACAGAATTTCCCATACCCTATCCTGCTACGATGGTTTCACAAATTGAATTTCATTCTTAATTTATTCTTTCGGACAAGGTGCATCCTCTACATCAGAAGTGCTTTCAGTCCTCCGACTGTGGCGGTATCGCCATGGCAGATATTGAATCCTATTACATGGCAGCACACCTCCTCATTATAAGCGATTGGTTGTATGACACACAGGGTGACCAGGTGTATACCCTAGATTAGTGGACAAAGGGGGACTCCCCACTAGCCGTGCATTTGTAAAGGGGGGACAGCCTTCCCACGTCAACACAGTTAGTGCTAAATCTATGACATTCTTAGCTCAGGTGACTGAAATGGTGGGGGAGGCTGACAGGGCAGATGCCACTATGGCAGGGAAACATGCTTCACAGGTGGCTGCCCTGGTGGAGTTCTGGAAATGCGGCCTCATTGGGATTTCTACCCTGGGAGATGTTTTGCAAGGTTCAATCCTCATATCAAACCCTGAAGATGGAATATCAGCTCCATCACAGCCAATTCCATAGATACCTCCAGCTCCAGCACGCACTGTCCCCGTACATTGGCACACTGACTACACTCCATGAATGTAATCAATTGGAGCGTACATTTATTTTGGTAGACCTAGGGGACCATAAAATAGCAAACACACATTTCAAATCAACCAGACCGATTTGGCACCCTTTGTGTGGCATGGGAATCAGATTTTAAGGAGTTGGAAAATGACAAATGAACATTGCGGATATTATGCACACATTTAGAACCATTGCCATAAAGTGCCAGTTTCAACTATCAATATACAATTCATAACCAGCAACAGCATAGCTAGAAAACGATATGCTTGGAGATAGCTCAAACAAATGATTAACACTTGAAAGTCATAATACCACTAGCACTAGACACAGGGTCTCAATCTTGATCTTAGAGTGCAGGTGCTGATTCTTATACCAATAGCAATATAATTTCTAAACAAACAACCCTAAACATAAAGTGAAAAACATAACATAAGTTCATTTATAATTTATAAACAAACTTTTTTTATCACCCTATCATTACCAATGACTTTATAGAGTGTAAATACATGGTCATTTTAATATACGTATGAGCAGCACATTTAGAAATGTTGCCATTCAGTGCCAATCCCTGCTAACGCATATAACTCATGAGTAGCAGTAGTGTAGCTAAAAACATTATCAACAAAGATTAAAATCTAAAGCAATTATAAAGTGCAAGTACCAGCTAAAAAGATGACCTGAAGAGAGAACAGCCACCTCCCTGTGTCCATAAATGTCAAGAGTAAGCCATGGTTCATTAACTTCATTGCCTTCACACCCAGTACACTCCTGCCCTGTTGAGCCTCTCAACTAGCTAGTAAACAGATCCCAGATCCTGGCCTCCTTGTGGAAGTTAGCCTTTTTAGGGGCCAACCGGTGCAGGGGTTCACCCTTATCTATCCACTGGTCCTTAAACCAAAATAGAGATTCACACGTAAACTGGAATATCAAATAACAAGTTTATTAATCACTCATAAGTGGGACTACATCAATACAACACCCTCGGGCTCTGTAGGAGGTTGTACATGGAATACAGAAACCAGGGGCCTTTTATACACACTTTGTAGCTGAGTAAGTTTGGAGACTCACATAGAAAGTACAGGCATACACAGGAATAGCTATCGACTAACATGGTCAGACAAATATCTCTTGGTCAGCAAAGAGGGAGGGGAGACAGAACTGCTTATGTCAGTTGAAACAGCCTGACAGTTACATTCTAAGATAGGTGCATTCTAGTAACTACAGGCCTTTCTGAGCGTATACATTGCTCTGGCTCAGTACTGAAGGAGTTAACGACAGTTGATGACTCAAGCAGGATAGAAAGGCAGGAAACAGTGAAGACGGCAGAATCACATGGCTTAACAAAATGGGTGGCACAACAAAATGGCTTCAGCTTATGCTAACGGCAATTTCTGCAATTTCCACAGATAGCCCTTTTAGCATTAGCTGAGGACATCCGCTATGCAATAGAAGAATCATGAAAGTTATTACTAGTAACTGGTCAGTTACTAGTCGGGCATTTACATTCTTGGCATTTTGTTTGGTTGGTATACATGAGGTACATATAGAAGCACAAGGGAACTGAGCATTTGGTCACATTGCATACAGAGGCAGCAGGAAAAAAGGTTTGCAACAATTATACATAGGGCTGATAATAACTGCCAGCCCCAGACAGAAAACAGTGTCCATAGCCATCCAGTCCAAGTCCATGTCCCTGAGTTCTGGTGAATTTTAGTGGCTATTTTATGCAGTTTGGAAATAGCCATCAGCACATGTCTGATGCAATGTCTAAAAAAATCATTAGCTTGATAGACCTTCCAGTGTTCTTCTTTATGAGGGCTAGAATACCAATAATATGTTCGGGGGGGGGGGGGGGGGAGTAGTAATTGTCAAAATGTGCACCCCATATTTGCAGTTGTGAAAAAAAATGTGCACTAAATATTTGTCTTGCAGAAAAAACAGTATTCCAAATACGAATATTAAAACAAATACAATAATTGTTACAAAAACAATCTTTGTTTTGGGGACCAAGAGAACGAAACGGGGCCATTGGAATTAGGACGAGGAGCCATGAAGAGCTGCTCCTCCTCAAAAATGGGATGACCAAAGGGGTACATTGCTAACAAAAAAAGTACTTGGGGAGGGGGCGCTGGGTGGCGCTAGTGCGGAATGGGTGACATTGTGTGAGGCTCCCGCAGTCCGGCTGTAATCCGATAATTATCCTGCGTCCAAATGCCTTGATGAACCTGGGAACAAGCAGGTAAATGCAGCAAAACATACGCAGAGGAAGCGGAGCTGAGAAATAAGGCGCCTGCAGAGATTAATGGCTGTATAACACGGAGTGAAGCTGCGACCGAGGCACACCTCTGCATTCCCCGAAATTGAGAGGTGGGCGAGACACACACGCAAGGCCCGGGGCTTGCATGCGGACACCGGGCCGACGAGTCAAGATTGCACCTTAAATGCGTTTTGTGAGCAGTTACAACATAGCGGCACTCGACTGCCCGAGTCCCTGATCACGTCTGATGAAATCTGGTTAGAGAAGCACGGATGGCTTATGAGGGTCGGAGCTTCAGGTGTGAGTACATTGCAGGGGTGCAGAGAATGCCATGGTAAGATCATAGGCGGTGCCAATACCACAACCTACACTGCTTTAGCAGACGCTGCGCAGGCAGACCAACTCCCCACAGCAGCGCCACACAGAAAATTGGGTAAATCCCGATGAGTGCCCTACAGGACTATAACGGCGGAAGCTGTGAGTGAGCCAGTACAACATGAACATGCGAGTGGGCAACAGGCTGGCAATACCCTACTGAAACAAAGGCGCCATTAAAGAGCATGAGTGCATAATCGAGCAATACAACATACTAACACCATAAAGCCTGAGAGCTGGGGGGTGCCACAGTGCGGGTGACAAGAGACACCGCTATCTTGGCCTGGGACCTACCCACGATCATTACTGCCTGATTGAAGGGGGCAGGTGGTTGAAAACAGGCCCTGAAAACCTACGCAATAAGGAACTGTCGAAGCGCGCTGAGCAGCCCCAAATAGTATTATTCAGAAAAGGGGGTGGTGATGGACAGAGTCTCTGAATTAAGCAGAACACTCCTACCCAGTCAACAGATCAGGGCTCGATCAATCACCGTTTTTTAGCTCACTGCACCATCCCAGCTCAGAACCTGGCTACATGCAAATTAGTCTGTCCCTGGCCCAGTGCATCATGGGAACAGGACAGACCAAACTACCAAGCCAATTCTTTTACTGGAAAGGAAACAAGCTTCCGGGGACCGGTTTCTGGCATTACAGCCGTCTTATGCCCGGCTTGCTTGAATCCTGATGGTGCAGTGATCAAGGGACTCACATCTGAGCATACCCTTCCACGCTTATGGTGGACAAAACGATTCAGAAAAGGGGGTGGTGATGGACAGAGTCTCTGAATTAAGCAGAACACTCCTACCCAGTCAACAGATCAGTATAAGAATTGGCTTGGTAGTTTGGTCTGCCCTGTTCCCATGATGCACTGGGCCAGGTGATGGATCAAGCCCTGATCTTTGGACTGGGTAAGAGTGGTCTGCTTAATTCAGACACTCTGTTCATCACGACCCCACCGCCGAACTGCAATATGACAGTTAAGAGGTTGCGAGTTAGGGTGAGGGGTGGAATGACGGATACTGGCATGATTGGGATGCTTCAGTGGGAGGAGGGAGGTGTTAGGGGTGGGATTGCATGTGTTGTTGTTTACAGCAAGCACAGTACATATAGGTATAAAGACTCTGCAATACTAAATTGGAATTACATTGGTGCATTGTTATCATATGTGAGGTACCAGGTTTTTAGGAACCCGCTGGTGCCAGGGGAAAACACCCAAAGACCTCTTGAGTTCTTCCTGTTCTGGACCACAGAAACACAGAGTCTTCTAGGTGATATCAAGGATCGAGTTTTATTGGCTGCAACTAAGTAACAAGCGTCCTAGAAGTACAACAGCACGGTTTGTATATTCTCAGGAGACTGTTCGTTTTTACAGAACCAGCCTTCTCTTTTTATACAAAAATATTACCTTCAGGCAAGAATTCTTTGGTTTATAGTATGGTCATATACATATTTTCACAACAATGAAAAAGCAAAGTCATGATGGCCAGTCTACATTTTCGTATGTCCAGTTTGTGATAGATTACCCGGCCAGGCCCGGAACTACCATCAGATATCGATGAAACCCCAATAAAATAGGGCACCTCCTCCTTGTAAAACTAGCCATAAAGAAGAAACAGGGACAGGTGTGTGTATGATAAGCATGGTTTGTATGCAGTGAATGGTTTATGACATGTAGTGCCTTGATGTTAATCTCGCTCGGCCAGTGGGTTGGGGACTGCCCGAACAGGTTTGGCTGGAGGCAGTGGAGGCAGCTCGCCCAGGTCAAAGAAGAGTCAGAAAAGGTCTACGTGTCCTTTCAGCTCGAATTCGGCCTTAGTCAATTGACTATGTAAGGGCAAACACAAGATGGATGCCGCTTACAAAATGGAACCCGAGGGTTCGAGACAGAAACTACTGTTTTAAGGTGATTGCATTGCTCGATCACGACGCAAATGCACAGGGGTAATGTCCTAGTCATTACCGGTCTACCAATACCAAATTCATCATGATTGCATGATATTTTGTGACACGAGTGTTGGGCTTCGGTACCACATTATAGCAGGGTCCACAATTTTCAGAACCACAGACCTCCTTTTGCCCTTATATAGGCAATAACTCATGCTAATCTGAGTCCAAATCTTTATTCATGAAGTCATGGAGATGTTGCTGTAGCATCATCCTGTTGCTCAGTTCGTCCCTGGACACAGGCTTCCTTACACATGATGTAGCACAGAGGCCACATATTGCAGGAGCGCACTGCACACACAGGCAGAACATAAACAGAATGGCTAAGATCATTCCAATGAATATCAGAATTTTCCATCCCCAAGCAGATATCAGTTCCCAGAACCACCCCAGCAAGGACCAGTCTCCTTTGTCCACATGAATGGACTCAGAGATCTTGTGCAGTTTGGAGATGGCCTGGTATACTGTCGGAGTATTGTCAGGGATGAAAATGCAGCAACTGGATTGGATCACTTTACATACCCCACCACGGTCTGCAAGTATGACATCTAGGGCAACCCTGTTCTGAAGAGTCATAAGGCGGTCTGACTGGAGCTCTGCAGTCAAGTTACTAAGGGCACCAGCCGTTTCAATCAAGGCGGATTCAACTACCCTTGTCAGTTGGCGAATGTTCCTGCTGTTCACCATAGGCCCCCAAAACGGCAGAAAACCTTTTGCGAAATCTCCAAACTCCTGTTCCACAGTGTCGTCTTTACTCACGACACCCCTAACTGTCCTTGTCCGATGGTAATCTGCCTCGGCCGTGTAGGTGGGTGGCAGCAGAAACGAGATAAAACATGTGCCTGAGAAGTCAGGGGGCAACAATGTATACACTCTATCGTGGCAGACGAAGTAGGTACCCTTAGCTGCTAGGAATGAAGGAGAGGTCTGAGACGAGAAAACGTAAGTCTCAGTACAGACACTCTTCCCTAACTGAGGTCCAGGGTTTTTGCCATTTCCCTGCAGACATAGGTAACCTTGGTGGGGTACTATCCAGATTGGGGAGGATTTCTTTGATTTCTGACTCTCAGTCAAGGAAATTCCATATTGGGTTATATTCCATCAGCTGTAAGGCGTCAATTCATCTCTGGGAATCGTTTTATGCGTGTCGACATCCCTACTCATATTTCTAATTTCCGCCACTAGTGCCTTGTTGCTTGAGTTTTTCCCCGGGACATATGGTTCGAGGGCAAACAGGAACATTGCTCGAAATGCCCGCAGAGAACCATGGTACCCAAATGGCAGGACAAAATACGGTATACCCTTGTCTGTCGTGTGTGGCATGAGGCAACATACCCAGCAATTTGTGGTGTTCATTACAGACTGGTGCTGGTGTGGGAGCTGGACGAATGAGTTATTTACAAATTCTAATCTTCTGGCAGACTCGTGTTCAGGTAGAGGGTGAAAGGAATGCGGGGAAACAATAGGAGGAGGTGTGGGCTGAGTGTTGTGTACAAATGTAACTTGAAAGGTGAGCAAAGCATAGCCCACCAAAAACATCATTATGCTACACAACATTAGAATGCATATTATTAAAAATTGTTTTCTTGCCATCACAGTGCATACTGTCTTTTCAAAGTTCGCTGATCTAGCAGGTCTCTCCATCTTTGGAAACTCCATCCTCTAAGTTGCTGCCCGCGGTGGGAGATTGATTCTGCTAAGGAGTGCTTCTGTTCAGTCCAGGGTATTTCCCTTAGACCAACCAGAACTGTCGACCTAACCGTCTCCAGCTGCACTCCAAAGACTGTGGCAACCGCGACCCTAGCAGCAGAACCGGATGGCGGTTCGAAAATCAAAAATGAGCAAGTTTCCTGGATGAGAGAGCTGCACAATCAAAAATAGTTCTTGGGGGAAAGAAGACTTTATTAGTTTATTTTTATTAGTTCGTTTTTCTTGGCCTCAGATTATATCGTTGTTTTCCGGGTATGGTGTGGTCTTCAAACAAGATTTCAGGTTCTGTAGTGTCCAACTGTATTGACGGTGGCACAAATCCTTGCAGAATATTATCACTCTCCTTTTCTGTAGCAGTTCCTTTCAAACGTGCATCACTGAAGGGTAAGAAGCGGGGCACAGTCTCGGTCTCAGAGTCAGCAATTCCCTCCTGGACCCACTGGTCTTAAGGGAGGGGTAACGGGACCATTTTACAATGGGTGCCGTGCACCCAGTTCTTCTTGCCGTGGACACGTACTGCAGAGCGGGTAGCCAGTAAAACTTGGAAGGGTCCGGACCAGCGAGGCTGCTCGTTCTTGGTTCGCTGGAAGTTTCGCACCAGGACCCAGCTGTCCGGTTTAATTGTGTGTCCTGGATCATCAGACGCTGGCGGAGAGGAACTGTGGACCTGTTGGTCTAAAACACGCAATTTAGTTGTCAATTCATGCAAATAGTCAAGCAGTACAGGATGCTCTATCTTACTGAGCTTTTTGGGCCTTGGCACTCCCCATATGTTGGCCGGGCGGCCGAACACGATTTCGTGGGGACTAAGTCCCATTCTCGAATGAACAGTCATTCTGGTAGATAGGCGTGCCAAGGGCAGGGCGTCTGGCCATTTAAGGCCTGTGCTGGCTTGGATCTTGGCTAATTTCAACTTGAGAGTGCCGTTATAGCACTCTACTAATCCAGCTGATTGGGGGTGATTTGCAGCGTGGAACTTCTGGTGTATGCCTAGACTCTCACACACTCTCTTCATCACTCGTCCCACAAATTCACTCCTATTATCACTCCAGACCACTCAAGGCATTCCGAACCTGGGGAAGAATTCTTTGACCAGGGCTTTGGCTGTGGACAAGGCAGTATTGTCCTTAAGGGGATACGCTTCCACCCACCTGGAAAAGGCACAAACAACAACGAGTATGTATTTCAGATTGTTGCACCTCTCCATGTGGATGAAATCTAGCTGCAAAACCTCGAACGGATACTTTGGAGGCGCAAAATGACCAGCTGGAGTTGGGGTTCCCCTACCAGGATTGTACTTCAGACATACCATACAGTTCTTGACCACATTCTCTGCACATTTAGGGATTCCACTATTCTGCCATACTGGAGCTAACAACTTACAGATCCCTTTCACACTGATGTGAGCCATTCCATGAGCCATCGTCACTACTGCAAGCACATACGCGTCGGGTAAAAGCCATCTCTGATGCTCTGATAATTCGACCCAACAACCATTCGCATCCAATCTACCCTTGCTTTCTCTCCATTCATTCACCTCTTTCTCAGTGGCCTCGGATTGTATAGACTTCACACTCTCAGTTGTGTCTTCACACATACCCACATCACCAATCCATCTCGCGGGACCTGCAACATACATTCGACTCATCACATTCCTTGCAGTCTCTTTTGCAGCTTCATCTGCAAATGCATTCCCACGACCAACATCATCTTGAATCTTTTTGTGTGCACTGCATTTCACAATCGCAACTTGTAGTGGAAAGGTCAGTGACTCGAGAAGCTCGTTAACTAACTGACCATGTTGGATTTTTGTGCCATGCGATGTCAGGAACCCACGTTCACGCCACAATCGCCCAAAACTGTGAGCCACGCCAAAGGCGTATTGGCTGTCTGTGTACACATTCACTCGTTTTCCTTTTGCCAACACACATGCTCTTGTAAGTGCAATTAACTCTGCTGCTTGCGCAGAATTGTGTGGGATACGTGCAGTTTCTACAATCGTGTGCAACGTTTTCACAGCATACGCTGCAGTCGTATCACCATTCGGCAACATGAACCATCAACCCATAAAGCATCATTACATTCAGGAAGAGGAGTGTCCTGTAAGTCTACTCTCCCTTTTGTCTCTTCTTCTGTCCTAAAACAGCAGTCATGTCGTTCGACCTCATCTGTCTCTGCAGGAATGGGCAATAACATGGCTGGGTTGAGTGTATCACACCTCTTTATGTGTATGTGACTCGCTAACAGTGTCAGCTCATAACTTGACAGTCGAGCACTAGTTAAGTGCTGTGTCCTTGTTCTGTTTAGCAAAATGTCTACTGCATGTGGGACCATAACTATTAGTGTATTATTCATTACTAACCCAGCAGACTGTCGAATACAGACAGCTGCTGCCGCAGTGGCCCTCAAGCAACTTGGTAATGCCTTAGCTACGGGATCTAAAGTCGCTGAAAAGTACGCGCATGGGCACTGTTTGTCCCCAAAACATTGTGTCAAGCCTGATAATGCGCAACCTTCCTTCTCGTGCACATATAATGTAAACGGCTTACTCTAGTCGGGGTTACCCAACACAGGAGCCAAACACAATGCATCACGTAATTCGTGAAAACTTTTCTGACATTCTTCAGACCATGGAATGGGTTTTGGTGTATCCTTGCAAGTTAATGCCACCAAAGGTTTGGCCACCAATGAGAAATTTGGTATCCATTGTCTGCAATATGATGTAATGCCCAAGAAAGCACGCACTTCTCTCTGTGTCCTTGGGACACTCAAATTTGCAATTGCCTGTATTCTCTCTGGGGTCAGTCTCCTTCCCTCCTTCGATAAGATGTGACCTAAGTAGGTCACTTCTTGTCGCCAAAATTGCAATTTCGAAAGAGAGACTTTGTGCTTCATGTCACATAAATGACGCAACAATGACAAAGTGCTTGCTTGCAAATCTCCTCAGTATCTGCAGCGACCAGTAAATCATCTACATACTGAATAAGAGTCGCGCCATCAGGTAGAACAATCGTGTCAAGTTGTGATTTCAGAGCTTGACTGAATATAGATGGACTTTCACAGTAGCCCTGAGGAGCGCGTTTGAAGCGAAAGCTTCGCCCTCCTAAATTGAAACCAAAAATGTCTCTGCTCTCCTCAGCAATCGGGATGCTGAAGAAAGCATTCTTCAAGTCAATCACCGAGAACCAAGTGGCTGAAGCTGGAACCATAGTCAATAAGGCAGTTATATCAGGAACAACTGGAAACTGTGGCACAACAATCTTGTTCACTTCTCTAAAATCGATCACAAATCTGTACACAGGTGGCTGAGACAGATCAGTACATTTTAAAACCCGCAGAACAGGACTGTTACAAACGTTACCCGTTGTCTCTTCAATGACATCTTTCTCAATCACATCATAAATGATCGCTAACAACGCCTTTTCACCTTCGCTAGAGATCTTGTATTGGGGAATACGTGGCAACCTAACATTGGCTTTCAATGTTATGACATATGGCGCTATTTCCAAAAGACCCACATCATTAGAACCAATAGCCCAAAGTACATCCGGAAGACAAGACAATTCTGTTGGAATATTTTCCCTTGACAAATACATTGGTGAAACCACTTTCTTACCTAGGGTAAGTTGTACTCCCGAAGGAGAACAATGCAAAGTCGCATATAATCTCTTTAACAGATCCAATCCTAACAAGTTTTCACCACAACCTGTTGTAAGAATGAGGGGTGCTTCCAATTCACATGGCCCAACAGAAAGGGACATAGGACTAGAGATCGGGTTCCTAACCGGGGCGCCAGAAAAACCTACTGAAACATTCATTTCGCCAGACAAAGGTGCGCCAGGAAGTTTTGAGTGCATAATAGAACTCTTTGTAGCGCCAGTATCCAGCAGAAAAGGTTCTGACACACCTGATGTAATCACCTCAACATAAGGACCATTCTGATCTACTGGAACTGAAACAACTCCCTCTCTTTGTCCATGGCTGTCCTAGCAATCATTACCCTCATTCTCGTTCTCTGCATAGTAGTCATCAGCATAGTACTGAGCTGTCCTAGAAGACGCATTATTCTGCTGATCAAAGCTGTTCATGGAACTCTGAGGCGGAAAAGAACGAGCATTCTGGGGGACATTTCCACGGCCCCTACCTCTGGGAGCCTGTTGAACACCTCTACCTCTTGTACCAGAAACACCATTCAAACGTCGCAGTAAAGCTGGACAACTATTCTTGAAATTACCCTCTTCTTTGCAATACGCACACTGATTCGGACCATAGGGTAAACGCTGCTGAGAGGACTCATTTCTTTGCGAGTTTCTCAAATACTGCTGAGGTTGCTGATAATCGTGCTGACTAGCAGTACGAGGCGGATAGGCTTGCTGGAGAAGGACTTTAGTTTTCAAATCTTTAGTCTTTTTGTCTGCCTTCTCTAGCTTGTCTTTTCGCCTATTTTCATAGTACTGGGCTGTGGCTAAAATCTGCGCTGACGTGGAAACAGCCCAAGCACTCTCTGAATCTTTCAATTTATTACATAATTCCGGAAGCAGATTATGTACAAATTTGTCTACAAACAATCTTTGGCCACCCTCAGTAGCCATATCCTGACCACTATGATCGACGAAAGTCTCTTCAAACCTTGTGAAAAAGTCAGACACATTCTCATCTTTCTTCTGCTTGCACGCAGATAACTTGTCCCAATTCACACGCAATTCAGGCATTAAAGTCTTCATATACGTGATGATTCTACCAGGAAGTTCTGCAACTAAAGGCTCGGGCTTGGAGCCACCAACTTGTCTGGCATCAGCAGTAGCAATATTAGCCCATGTATCACCTAATTCCTGGTCATGATCTGCATGACGAATCTTTCCCCATAAAGGCTGTGGAACATCATTTCCAAACAACATGTCTACATCTGCTAGATTCATGATACAGGAACTGGCAGTCTGTGATAGCTCCTTATAATACCCTGCAGGATTCTTGCGAGGATCAGGCAACGTCTGCTTTAGAGCTAAAACTTCAGATCTTTTCCAGGGAACATGTACCCATACACGCTGGAAATGAGGCGGAATTGCTGGATTCGCATTCGCATCACCTTCCCTCCAAACTGGAGGAACCTCTCTCATGGGATACTGTTGCGCCTTTTTCCTACCTGGCATGTCGTACTCAGACAGTAATCGGGAATTGCTTCCCTTACTCTTATATGACAATAACATGTCGATTGCTGGTTCAACATCGGCACCCACAATCATGCCTTCCCCAAACTTGAATCGCATACGGAATAATTTATTCATGTTGTACTCTGGATCATTTCCCTTCAAATCTTCACAGAGATATACACACATCTGTTCAAATACATATCTCTGTGTAGATGCTTCCCATTGACTGAAGACTTCCATAACAAACTGAGTGTCGTACTTTGCAGTATTGGTAACCCAATTACGTGCTAACTCATTCAGTACTTCTCTCTCTTGATAGTCAGGTAGTTGACTCCGCAACTGTCTTCGTTCTGTATTCGGGGTCGTCTTGGGTGACCCAAAGAGGTCTTCTAGGTGTTGTCAAGGATCGAGTTTTATTGGCTGCAACCAAGTAACAAGCGTCCTAGAAGTACAACAGCACGGTTTGTATATTCTCAGGAAAATTTTCGTTTTTACAGAACCAGCCTTCTCCTTTTATACAAAAATATTACCTTCAGGCAAGAATTCTTTGGTTTATAGTATGGTCACATACATATTTTCACAACAATGAAAAAGCAAAGTCATGATGGCCAGCCTACATTTTCGTATGTCCAGTTTGTGATAGATTACCCGGCCAGGCCCAGAACTACCATCAGATATCGATGAAACCCCAATAAAATTGGGCACCTCCTCCTTGTAAAACTAGCCATAAAGAAGAAACAGGGACAGGTGTGTGTATGATAAGCGTGGTTTGTATGCAGTGAATGGTTTATGACATGTTGTGCCTTGATGTTAATCTCGCTCGGCCAGTGGGTTGGGGACTGCCCGAACAGGTTTGGCTGGAGGCAGTGGAGGCAGCTCGCCCAGGTCAAAGAAGAGTCAGGAAAGGTCTACGTGTCCTTTCAGCTCAAATTCGGCCTTAGTCAATTGACTATGTAAGGGCAATCACAAGATGGATGCCGCTTACAAAATGGAATCCGAGGTTTCGAGACAGAAACTACTGTTTTAAGGTGATTGCATTGCTCGATCACGACGCAAATGCACAGGGGTAATGTCCTAGTCATTACCGGTCTACCGATACCAAATTCGTCATGATTGGATGATATTTTGTGACACGAGTGTTGGGCTTCGGTACCACATTATAGCAGGGTCCAGAATTTTCAGAACCACATATGCATAATTTGCAATGGGATGGTACGATGGCTTCAGGTGACGAAAATATACTGAAGGTATTGTCATGTAACGTCAGAGGCTTGGGCGACCTGAGGAAATGTAGACAATTAATAGCATTTCTGGATAGATAGCAGATACAGGTAGCAATGCTACAAGAAACACATCTGAGTCCGAATTCCCAGCCTACGTTTGCCAGCAAATGGGCATCTGCCAGACTATTTGCTACCTAATCCTCGTACGCCCGGGGCGCAGCAATATTTCATCATTATACATCATAATACATCATTTGAGGTAGGAGGCACGATAATGGACCCTCAAGGGCGATATGTTATAGCATGGGGAGGCTTGGTAGAGAGTCGGTCACTCTAGCCAACTGTTATGGCCTCACTGTTGATACTCCGGATCTTTTTACCACCATATGGGGAGAATACTTAACATAGGTTCCACGCACTTGATCTGGGGTGGGGACTTTAATGTGGCCTTGAACCTGGCCCAAGATCGGTCCCATCTGGCGAGGCATCACTACAATAAGACCCAGGAGGCGATGCAGGGTATCATAGAAGGAGGTGATCTCATTGATAGCTGGCGATAAACCCACCCACTGGTGAATGATGGCACTCCTTTCACAACACATACAGGGACATGGGCGCGTATTGATTATTGCTTGCTGTCAAGAGGGTTAGGTACTGCCATTCGACTGGTGTTTCACCCTGCTAGGACCTTCTCGGATCATTGTCCAGTGAAGTTGATGTTAGCCTTACCTGGGTACGACAGGCCTTGACCTCACTGGAGACTACAGCCACAAGCTCTGTTAGATATGGTGTTTCAAGTTGAGCAGGGAGAGGAAATGAAAGATTTTTTATTACAAATAAAGGGTCAGTAGATAGTGTAGAAGTCATATGGGAAGCATTTAAGGTCAAAATTAGGGAGTACTGTATATCAAAGAGCTTTGGTGTACTTAGAGACATACAGAGAACACTTCGGAACTTAGATTGGGAATTGAAAGCCTTGGAAAGGAAGATGGAGGAGAATCGGGTCGGGCACAGAAAGAGTTCCAGGAAAAATTGACTGAATATGAAGTGATCTCGGCAAGCGAAATGAAATTTAAGGGGCGATATTGGATGGCTCACAGATATGGCAAAGGGAGAGGCCAGGAAAGGCGCTAGCAGAGGTGACAAGGGGCCCGTGATTTGCGACCCATATACTAGAGATAGAGGGGCCAGGGGAGGTACTGCATCGAGACATGCTTGATATCCTGGAAGTGTTCACTGCAGACTACAAAACGTTGTACAGATTGCAGCGGCATGGAACAGAAGAGAAGGCCCTGGAAGTATTCACTGCACACTACAAAACGTTGTACACATTGCAGCGGCATGGAACAGAAGAGAAGGCCCTGGCCTGGACCACATCCTTCTTCTACGGTAGAACCCAGAGCGTCCGCCTCCCACCCTTCCGCTCAAAAACCACCGAGATCATCTGCGGCGTCCCACAGGGATCCTCCCTCAGCCCGACGCTGTTCAACATCTACACCGACCACGCACGCAACCTGGGGTTCATTTTTGACTCCACCCTCTCGATGACCAAGCAAGTCAATGCCGTCTCTGCTTCCTGCTTCAACACCCTCCGAATGCTCCGCAGGGTCTTCAAATGGATCCCCTCTGACACGAGAAAAACCGTCACCAAGACCCTCATCACCGTAAAACTCGACTATGGGAACGCCCTCTACGCAGGAACAACAACGAAGCTCCTGAGACGACTACAACGAATCCAGAATGTCTCGGCACGACTGATCCTCGATGCCCCCGGCCTGCATTGGCTCCCTGTCAACAAGAGGATCACCTTCAAACTCCTCATCCACGCACACAAAGCACCACACAACTCCAGACCAACATACCTCAACGACCGACTCAGCTTCCACACCCCCATCCACAGTCTATGCTCTGCTAACCTCGCCCTCGCCACAGTCCCTCGTATCCGGAAAACCACCACCGGTGGCAGGTCCTTCTCCTACCTCGCCGCCAAGATCTAGTCCGATCATGCAATTGAAAAATGGGAAGACCCATGGGGTTGGATGGTCTACCTGCAGAATTTTATAAGTCACATATAGACATTATGGAGCCGGTCCTCAAAGAAGTTTACGAGGAATCCCTTGAAGTTGGGATACTCCCTCATTCGATGAGAGAGGCGCTGTTGACATCCCTCCTGAAGCCGGGAAAGTGCCCTACCTCTTGTGACGCATACTGGCTGCTGTCACTGATGAACTGTGAGACAAAGATTTTGGCTAAAGTGCTAGCTTACCGTCTTGCTCTTTTAATGGATAAGCTTATTTTACCTCACCAATCTGGATTTGTGCTGGGCAGAGCCACCTCCCATAACTTCCGCACCCTCTTTTCCCTGAGGCAGACAGTGGCGCCAGACTTCCCGCTCGCTGCAGTATTTTTAGACGCCCTTAAGGCATTTGATTCTGTGGAGTGGGACTACCTCTTCGGGGTGTTGCAGCATATGGGATTTCCAGTAATATACATTTTGTGGATTAAATTGTTATATAATCGGCCCCTGGTTAAAGTACTGATGAATGGTCATGTGTGCTTTGAACTCTCAATATCGTCATGGGTGTCCACCATCCCCATTATTATTCGCCTTGGCAGTAGAACCCTTGGCCTCCAGGCTGCGCCAGCTCCACCAGGATAAGGCATTTCGTTGCTACCTACGCCAAATATTAATCTCCTTGTATGCAGACGATATGACGCTTTATGCCAGGGACCCACAAACTAACATCAATCCCCTTTTAAGGGAATTTATTGTGTTTGGCCGACTGTCTGGTAAACAGATACATGGGGGAAAGTCACAGGTATTTACACTTACTCCTGCAGTACCCAAATTCCAACTTGATTTTAGATATTTGGGCATTCAGGTGACTAGGGATAGAGAAGAGACGGTCCGGGTGAACAATGGCACAGCTATTACCAAGCTTACCAGCAACGTTACGATAATTGCGATAGGTGTGGTAGGGCAGGGGCGGGGTTTTGCATCTAGCCTGGGAATGTCCAGCAGTGCAGCAGTTCTGAGATCAAGTATATGAGGCGCTAGAAAAAAATGATAAATTGTACATTGGACAGTGGGCCCTTGCTGGCCCTCCTGGGCCACACTGCCCAGACTCCTAAATCATATCGGAAATTCCTTGCTGTATAGATGTTACTCGCCAAACGTAGGGTTGCTTGCTAATGGGGTAGAGGCGGGCACCCAAATTCAAAGAATGGTTGGCAGACCTATTGTATTGCCAGGAGAAGACAACTATATATCCAGAATTGCTTCCTGAGACCTCCAGACCGAGGGACATTTGGGGGCCGTTGCAGAATAATCTTCTCCAGCGAGAGCTGGAAGTGACGGACACGGAAAATGGTAATGAAGGTTGATGGGTGTAGCAAGCCCCTTCTTCTTTGGATGACCTGGGAAACGGACGCTCATGTAAGATGACACTGAGTACTGCGAGATGTGGAATCTATAATCTTATTGCTTAGCATGTTAAGGGCTAAGATGGCTCTAGCTATTTGATGTACTGCAATACCTTTCTGAATGATATGCGTATAATTGTAAATACAATCGGAGCCTACGTCACCAGGTGGTTATGTCTAATGCCTTGTATTCATGGAGCTGTTGGAATATGTCTATTAATAAGAATGTACAACTTGCTGCACGGTTATTGAAATGTACTGTCATGCTGTGTTATAAAATCAAAAATAAAACTTTTATTAAAAAAAGTACTTGGGGAATCGAAGCCACTGTACAACCAGCCAGAGGGACGTCTTCTCCCTGTGTCCATCTGAGCCTCACAGGCAGGCTCTTATCTTTCATCAAGTGTTCACTTCTCCCACGGTGGAGCTGCACAACTTGCAACCCAGAATCACGGCCCAGGCTAAGGAAAAAAAGTATTTCTTTCAGGATTGGGCAATCACCCCTCCAGGGCAAATATCCTCAACAATCCTGTCCAGTGTATCAGGCAATGCACCAGTATTCTTCACTCTAATCTAACAGGCACCAGAGGCAAAGCACCTGTACCTGAACTCAAGTCCTTACCTAACTCCTGTGTTGCCCTGCTGGCGCACTTCTCTTTTGTCGGGCAGCAGATTGTACCTAGTGTGCCCAGGCATATCCTTATCAACAAACAATGGTGCAGACTTGCTTTCACTTGGGGACCGGAACTCAGAGGCCTGATGCACAGAACCCGGTGTATCCGAAGCAACCCTTGTTTTAGAGGGGTCACCTCAGGCAAAACCTCCTTGCTCTTGTTATCGGTCTGTGCCTCTCTCACCTAGGCATCAAAAAACTGGAACAAAGCAAAGGATCAGCTCTCCGTCCTGATTTGTGACCCCGTCTTTTACCCAAGATTTAGCCGACAGTGGTAGCGGTACACGTTTCTTCCTCCGGCCTTCCACCTTCACTGCTGTCCTAGTAGCCAGCAACACCTATGCTGGTTCCCTTCACCTCAGCTCCAAGCTGGATTTGCGCTGAATCCCCAGGCTGGATCTGATGTCCGGACACCTATGACAATGGTTGTAGGGCAGCAGATATCTGTTAGTGAACAGAACAGAAATCTTTAGACACAACATACAAATAATCAATCAAAAAGAGGATATTCTATTTCAGAAACACCCCTATATTATTCTTCTGAAGAGCCTCAGAAAAAAGGAATTTCAAAACAACTATTCTTTTTAACAAACTTGTACTTAATAAGTCATAAAAATCACAATACAACTTCTATTTTGTGAACCTTCACTATTGTGCAAACCTGCAGACCCCTCCAAAATTATTTTCCTTGCATGAGAACTACCATGTTTTGCCCTTTATGACCATGCTCTCATATTATAGGTGTAGCGGGAAACTCTAAAACTATGAATGTAACAGAGATCCATATTACATGAATAACTGATAAATTAAACATAACCTAGTAGGTACATGAATTTTCCAGCAGAACATATTGTGGCACACAAGAAAACAAGCAAAATAACATTTTGTTCCTAAAAATGTGTGCTAATGGCATATGAGCATCTTTTCTAGCATTGTGAACCATATGCATCATACTTTTCACAATTTGGGCCGTGTAATATCATATTTAGGGGAGAAACCTATTCACCAGTTCTAGCAAGGGCTGTCAGCTGGATTACATAGACTAACTAATGAGGGACTTGTGATGCTTCTGCGACTTATGTAGTGCTGTAATAACATAAACAATAATGGTGTTGCCACTTGGGAATATGGAACAAAACCCCCCAACATATAGTTCCCCTTAAAGGTCAAATAAGGGATCATCAGTCTATTCTACCCATCTTTTCATCCTCATCCAATTTCATCAGTTTACAGAGCGGATGGGCAGTAACATGGCATATTTATTTATTCATCTTGTTAATTCTAACAATTTGTTCAAACAGTATTACTTAATAGCCAATGAGACGTGCACTGGTGAGGTGCTTTGTCTCTATTTATTCAAGAACATATTCACATTATCCTGTGAAATGTATGACTAAAGCGAGCCCAACCAATTGTCTCATGGCCGTTCCCAGACAGCTTAGACAGGCGAGAGAGAGAGAGTGTGTTACTTAATTTTGCTTACCCTTAATTTGCCCCGATTCGATTCGGGTCTAGTTCGCGCTATATAAAACTCTACAGCAACCAAAAGCAGGTGATCTCCCGTCAACAATATTCACCCCCTTTGGCAGCTGGGCACAAACAGACTTGAAGGAGGTAAATAGCTAGGGGAATCCATACCAAGGAGATCATTTCCAATCCTATTAGACTGTACCACTTTAAAAAAACATTATTATTCAGTATGCATGGCAGAGCTCTTCTCTGTCCATGGCCGACAGAGGCTGCTGTCCCTCCTTCTCTCTTATGACTTCATACAACCTGCATTGTCTTTTGCCAAAATAATAAGCAAAGCTTCCTCTCTCTCTCTACACTTTCACCCCCTCCTTCAGGAATCTTTTCCAAGGTCGAAGTGCTAGAGCAAGCCTGTCAGAAAGAAACCCTCCTGTGTTGGTATTTTGCTTTCAGCCGTGCTAGTTTGCTAAATACAGAACTTGGCCTCTGACCCTTAAACCTGTTGTCTCTTGTCTGAATAAAGTTACTCCCATGTGGCCATTACAATTCAAAGTAACTCTTCTAGATGCATGACTAAAGGCATCCCTGCTCCTTGCCTGTGTGCTGATATTTTAAAGGGCGGATGTAACTTTTGCTCTTTATTTTTTTGTATTTTTTATTCTTGTGCACCGTGCGTTCTAGCACCTAAAGAACTAACTCAAAATTTTAGTTTTCAGAACTCCATAATGCGCCCAGAACTATTGTGCATTAAGGCGTGCGATGTAATTCACAAGTCTCTAGAGCTACTCTCTTTATATAACTTTTAATTGTATTTGAGACTGCAGCCATTAGGCCATACTAGAAATCATAGTTTATGTTTTTAACTAAGATACAGTAATATTGTCATTGCCAGAGAAACTAATACTTACCTTTTCAATTCTGATGCACAATATATTTACCTATTTAGACATTGAAATCTTATGGTAATTTTCTATAGTGCTAAATATTATTACACACTGATATTATTCGACATTTTAAAGATAATAATAAAGGAAAAACTATTTTAGTGCAATTACTTTTAATAATTTTTTTCAAGTAGTCCGTTTTTGAATAATGATCACTATCCCTTCTGTTGTTTCTACATATGAAAAGCAAGCCTAATTCCTTTCCTTTTGTCTTTAAATGCATTTATTTATTATTTATCATCAGATCCACAGATGTGCTTCTTAGGAAAGCAACAAGAAAGAAAGTCCTTACTTTTATCCTTTCTCTTTTATCCAAAATAATGAAGCTGTATTTCTAATTTTCAAAATGAGTAGTCTTTAAGGCATGTGCTTTTATATTATTTTGCACTAACTTAAAACCTAGTTGCCACAGATCTTATTTGTAGCTTGTGCCTGGGTAAAGCCTGTGTTATTTATTCAGCTGTGTTTTATGACCGACAGGCGTTAGCTTCTACACTTTTTCAGAAGAGAAGGCCTTCTGCTCTAGGGCTGATAAATTCTGTCTGACATTTAATGGCACAGGGCCCCTTATGATGCTGTCTGTTTCCAATATGACGGCAATTTCTCCAATTTCGTAAGAGACTTAAGACGTGGTTGTTCACCCAATAACTTCTATAAATATAGGTAATCAATGAGCACTTTACCACCGATCTGAAATCTGCAAATTAACCAGCGCCAAGACGCCTGCGGGTATTTGTCGCGCGTTACAAATAGCAATAAATAAATAAATAAATAAATGTGCTGTATTCTAATGTCCTCACAGAAACCCCCAAATGTTGATAAACCACTCATTATCTCTCTCTGCTCTGACAGACAGCTTCCTTCGGACAGACAGCTTGAGCAGCTGTTAAAAGCTCTCTTTCTGGTGCTGGGAATGAAGCTCAGATCATTCTATTAAAAACCAGACTTTCAAAGCCGGTCAAAATCTATTGTTTGCAGTGTGGTAAAAGAAGGACGCTTTTATTTTAGCAGCAACCAATTACTCATATAATGTGAATGCCTTTTAATATTTAATATGATGTATCTAAGGATAGTGCTGTGACATTTTGCACAGCTGATCGGCAGTACTAACAAAATATTGGGCATCTATTTTTAAAATTGTTAAGTCCTAGTTGTATAAAACACACACATTCATTTTTCTCTGTGAGGCCTACTTTTTCCTATTGAGTGCCTTTTTCTATGTAAAGTTAGTTTTAACATTATATAACTGTTGCTATACCCAAAGATTTCAAAGCGCTTTATTTGTTGTAAGATAACATTTTCTCTTTTTATAAGGAATGCTAGGCAATTCTGCTTTGAGTTTTATTTCAATTTTTTTTACCATTGTGGCAATATAATAATTGGATTTTCACACATCTATACTTTGTTACTGCTTTTACTTTCCATAGTAGCGTGCAGTTACTTAACATATTTTATATAATTCATTCTTTGAAATTTTAAATTTAAATCTTCCAATGGGATCTGCAGAACACAATGACGTCAATAAACCAAATTGAGCTAATTCCAGACATTTTCAAGAAAGGGCTACACGCTCATAACACACAACACTGCTTGCAAAGGAAACCATCCTTACACAAAGAGCACAGTCGCTACTCACTCAAACAAGTATTTCACAAGCATTAACACCGGTGTCAGTCCACAAACCTTATAGACACCCAAACACAAAATCAACCAACCCACAAATCAACTCTACGACAAAGAGGCAGCCCACAGACTGTGCTCAATCCAAACCAATTGTAAATATACAATCAAACATACCTTGTCAACTCTTTTGTCTGAAACAGACACTGCTCAACATACTGAATCTTCTTTAAAATCAAATGACCCATTTACTGGCAATCTTAGATCATGATATTTTTTCATATATTTGTTCCATAGTGTACTATACATTATGGAAGAAATACCGTCTTTAATATACATAAACCTTTTAAGTGTCCCCTCTAGGGGAGCCCGCTGACTACTTTCTAGAGCCATATTGGCACCTCCAAGACAGCAATACATTCTACGAAGTGTGCTAGGAGCAGGCATGCCAAAAATATTATAATAACACATAATATTATATTCAAATAGTATTTATCCCAAGTATAAAAAGTAGGGACACAAATCTCCTCATTACCTGCCTTTGTTTATTGCAACAAAAAAACAAACAAAACCAGAATCTTGGCCAAGCACATCCAAAATCAGGAGTGTCGCTGCAGTGACCTTACTAAACCAAAGTCTCCAACCTCCACCTGCCAAGCTCTGGGTTGACCTAATGGTCACTGCAATACTTACGCCAAAAGAGATCTCAGTCGGAGACTGGCCACCACCCGGAGGGTCAGATTAGGAAAACCGGAAAACCCGTTGGTCTGCAAAGATAAAGGGTCTCCTCGTGCAGGGTACCTCCTAAGTTGATTCCTGTCTTCTGTCAAGACCGCTCCTTTGCATGGGCGCGTCTCCGATGAGCTCCACGCTGGGAGCCAATTTGTGGAAATGAACCTTTTTAGGGGCACACCGGTGCAGGGGTCCACCCTTATCTGTCCACTGTCCTTAAACCAACAAAATAGAGATTGGCACGGAAGCTGGAATATCAAATAACAAGTTTAATATTCACTTATGAGTGGGACTACATCAATATAACACACTCGGGCACTGTAACAGGTGGTACATGGAATACAGAAACCTTGGGCCTTTTATACACACTTTGTAGCTGAGTAAGCATGGAGACTCAAATAGAAGGTTCAAGCATACACAGGAATAGCTATCGACTAACATGGTCAGACAAATATCTCTGGGTCAGCAAAGTGGGAGGGGAGACAGAACTGCTTACGTCAGTTGAAATAGCCTAACAGTTACATTCTAAGACAGGTGCATTCTAGCAACTACAGGCCTTTCTGAGCTCATACATTGCTACATTGCTTTGGCTCAGTACTGAAGGATAAGCATGGGCGTATTTTGCGAATTGGCAATTCGCGAATTTGCGGATTTGCGAATTGGCAATCCGCAAAATTTGCGAATTCGCGTGAATTTTTTTATTTTTGCATGTTCCCGGGTGTTCGCGAGGCGCTTTGCGTGTTCGCGGGTGTTCGCGAGGCGTTTTGCAATTTCGCTGGTTTTTTTTTTGCCTGCTTAATCACTGCCAACCTTTCATTTTTTATGCCCATCTGCCCTCTCTACCACTTGTTTCTGTGCCCTTCTGCCCTCTGCCCCACTCATATTTTGTCCCCGTCTGCCCTCTGTCCCACTTTTGTGCCCTTCTGCCCTCAGCCCCACTTAGAATGGCGCCGGCAAGCTGCCAGCGCCATTGTAAAATAGCTAGAAATAGCTTCAACAGGAAGCACTAATAAAAGTAAAGCAGGTGCTCCAGTTGAAGGTCAAATTAAGTTACACAA
Organism: Lissotriton vulgaris; assembly: GCF_964263255.1. Taxonomy (NCBI): domain Eukaryota; kingdom Metazoa; phylum Chordata; class Amphibia; order Caudata; family Salamandridae; genus Lissotriton; species Lissotriton vulgaris. Next base: position 400,353,755 of record NC_141687.1, read on the forward strand.
TCATTAATCACCCCAAGTTTGGGGTGATTATTGATTGTGTAACTGAATTTGAGCAGCACCTGCTTTACTTTATCTATTAGAGCTTCCTGTTGAAGCTGACTTTTGTAACTATTTTAAAATGGCTCTGGCAGCTTGCCGGCGCCATTCTAAAAGAGTTACAAAAGTCAGCTTGAACTTTTGACCCAATCCGTCCCGTTCGCGGATTTTCGTTCGCGGATTTTGCGGGAAATTCGCGAATCTCGCGGATTGCGAATTTACCAAAAATCCGCGAAATCCGCGAGCGGAACGGATTTTCCGCTCATGCTTACTGAAGGAGTTAAATACAGTTGATGACTCAAGCATAAGAGAAGGCAGGCAACAGTGAAGACGGCAGAATCACATTGCTTTACAAAATGGGTGACAAAACAAAATGGCTTCAGCTTATGCTAACAGCAATTTCTGTGATTTCCACATCCCACTGCTGCTTTTTGCGCCCTTTGTATATATACAGGCTAATTTAAATTTTCATGTGGTAGACTGCTAACAATTAAGACCTCTACATAAAGGGTGGGGTCAGGGCTTATCCAGTCTAACGCAATGCACAGATGAGCAACTGCCACAACAATAAATAATAAATATGTTTCTCTTCTTTAAATATCATTGTCCTCCGAGCTATCAATAACATCCAAAATCATCAGCGCTGGTGTAATTCGAACCTGCCTACCAATAATTAACCCCATGAAACTCCCAATCTCCTGCAGCAACACGTCTAGTTGGGGGCATGTAAAGAACATAAGAATAATTTTAGCCTGATCCAAAACACACCTATTAAACTTACCACCAAACCTACCACCCCACATAGCCACCGTTGCTGGAGTATGATATAGATTCAAAACCACTCTGAAGTGTTGGCTTCTCACACTAACTATTAACAGCACTTTACTACATAAACCCAATGACTCCTGGAGATAGGGCCCCTCTGCACCAAACCTATCCTCCCGCTTAGAATTTATTTTGCATCTCCAAATCCTCTGGTAGACCCTGTACCAACAAATTACAAATTGAGCAGATAATATCCTTCTGCCACACCACCTCAACTAAGGGGATCCTTGCCACTGAGATTGCTTCCTTTATGCTTTTAAAGAGCAAATCTCGCAGCTAAAGAAAAATCACCACTAGCCAATCCGTAGACTCTTGCAGTTTGGTGAAGGAACGGAGTTGCCCATCACATTACAGATCCCCCAGGAACTGTAAGTCCCTTCTGTGCCCATCTTACTGTGATTGCATATTGAAATACAGGTGGAAGAACGATCGAAACTGTCATAGGGGTATATAGGTGAATCTTGGAACTACCCAATCTCTGTTTGATCGAACCCCAGATCTTATATGCTGCTTTCAAAATCTTGAACCCTTAGCTTCACTTCCGAGAGTCAACTTATATATTGTTGGAGTATCTGCCCAGCTGACCCTGCCTGACCCACCTGAAATAAAATCCATATAGGTTGCAACATGCAAACCCAGTAATAGAAGATAAAATTGAGGACCAACCATCCACCAGGCTTTCCCTGCAGAATCATATATTTAGCTGCCCTCACTGGCCCCCAACATCCCCACAAAAAGCTAAGACACGCACTCTCCGATTTAGACAGACAATATTTGATCATTTTCAAAGGGACGATCCCATAAATTCATAGCACCTTTGATAGAATGGTCATTTTTCACACATTGCATCTTCCAAATAGCGAAAGATGTAAGTGATTGATTCTAAAAAAGATCTTGCTAGCTATGAACATTCAGCGCCCTGACCGCCCTGGGTGGCTATCCCTGGCTGCGGGGGCAGCAGCTACATTGAATGTGCAGAGGTCAGGAGAGCCAAGCGTAGGAACAGGCAACAAGTAAGGTGGAGCCAAGTGGAGGGGGCTGCTCTGATCGGGCAGTGCTGTCCCTGTCCGAGTCTAGCGGCGCTCGTAGTGGCACTGAGAGGGACTGTGGGCTACACCAAGTAAAGCGGAGGTTCCATTCTGGAGACATGTTGGCGGGGGCCCGGGGTGCTACCCTCGCATAAAGGATACAGTCAGGGATTGTAGATTTCTAACTTTCCAGAGGCTAGGTGGTCGAGTGGCTGCCCTGCACCGGGGAAGTGGATTGGGGCGTTTGGTGAGGTGCATCCCGAGATAGTTCATGTATCCAAGTACCCTGTGACCGACGCAAAATGGAAACTAAGCTGGATTCCGAGAGGCACCAATCCAGGTCATCTAAGGGAGCGCTGCAAATCCAGACAAATAAGCTGGACAGGTACACTTTGCCTAGGGGTTCACCAGCAGACCCGAAGACCGCAGGCGTGGGGAGTGGGAAGTTGGAACGCCGTGGGCCCAGCTCCAGACTTGACCTTGCACAATGCTATGATGGCCATTGATGGAATTAGATCCTTCCTTGGGCAAAAAATTGAATTGCTAGACCACGAGCTTGATACGGTTTCTATCGAGGTGATTCTCATCCGTGCGGACCTCACCAAGAAGAAGAAGGTCAAGTCCCTTGATATAAAGACTGCCAGCCTAACAGACGGCGTAGCTCAGCTCCAGCAAGATGTACGTGATCTTAAAGCATCCCACAAAAGGGCTGAACATCAGCTCGACGACTATGAAGGGAGGGCGAGGCTCAATAACTGGGAATCCCTGAGAAATCAGAGGGACTCGTCCCCTGACCTATTCGTCGAGGACCTGATTCTGACCCACTTGAATCCCAAGGGGCTTAGCAATTATATACCCATCGAACGGGAGCATAAAGTCCCAGGAGGTCGGCCGAAGCTCGGTGCGTCCCCGCGACCAATGATCGCGAGAGTCCTGAACTCTAGGGACATAGACACTATACTACAGGTGGCCCGCACGGGCTCTCCCTTGCGGAACGAAAATGGCACCCTTTCTTTCTTTCTTGACTTTACGCAATTGGTACAGAGACAGCGGAGGAACTTCCTGGTGGTAAAGAAAAAGCTAAGGGATAAAAGTGTAAGATATGCCATGATGTTCCAGGCGCGTTTGAGGGTGGAGGTGGAGGGAAGAACATGGTTCTTCAACAATCCTGATGTGGCGGCTGACTGGCTAGACAGCCGTCCTCCCAGCAGAACCAGAGTAGGGAACGGAGATGGTGGCCCAGCAATGTAGGAGCGGGACTGAGAGCAGACATTCCTGACCCCGGACTATAGAATCATGGTCAGGTACAAGGGAGTGGGAGCGGTGCTGCGACTTTAGACTCTGTCCGGGAAAACACTACATTTAGCATTAAGAAACAAACGCTTTTATGGACACAATGTTTGAGACACTTTTGGGCTTGGGGGGGCGGGATGCTGGCTTCCTTTCACATTTACTACCTTTAGTTAATTAGTAATGTGTGTGTGTGTAGGGCGACAGGCACTCTGCCAGTTGGGGAAGAGTGTAAGCCAGAAGCAGGGGTGCAGGGAGGGCGGAGGTGGGGAGGGGACGGTTTGGTTTTTCAATGCTATCATTTTATTGTTTGAAGTTTCAAATGTATCGACATCATCGAAAAGCAAAGCAGGTTTGCTACATCTTTTACCAAGGATAGATGCCGGGTGGGTGGTATGGGCAGATCGGGGATCAAAGTGCTTAGCTGGAATCTTAATGGGCTGGGGGACAAAATAAAGCGGGGGATGGTCAACCAATTTATTAGACGGCATGCACCGGACGTGATCCTGTTACAGGAAACCCATCTGATAGGAAAGAAATGCATGGCGCTACACGGGGTGGGATATAAACTGGTGACACATGTGGGATTTACCTCGGGTCGCGGGGAGTGGGCATACTGAATAAAAACTTGTTTCCTCTCCCTATACGGGCCATGTGGACAGACAAGTGGGGCAGGTATGTAGGGGTATCGGCCTGTGGGAGGGGAAGATGGCAACTTTTGTCTTGATTTATGTTCCTCTTGGCCTGCAGTCCGAAACATTCAAAGATCTAGGAAGAATCTTTCTCACGTTCCCACTAGGGGTCTTGGTGTTGGGAGGGGACCTTAATGCGGTCATCTCTGGGTATCTAGACAGACATCCCCCTCGCATAGTCAGGCCCGCTCAGCAGTGGCTTCCTGAATTCGCAGATACTATGGGACTCATAAATGGCTGGAGGGTGCACAACTCAGGGAGGAAACACTTTACACACTTATCGGGGCACACCACAGTTTGTCAAGACTAGATTATGTGCTTCTCCCGGCACCACAAGTCCATACTATCTAAGAAACTCATCACCTGGGATGGGGCATTTCAGATCACTCCCCGGAGGGTATGAGTGTGGGTAGAGTGGATCCCATTAATTCATGTCACCTGAAAGATCCGCACACCAAGTGTAGTATTCTCAAAGCAGCGGATCACTACTTTTGGGAAAACGTAGCCTCAGTGGACCTGGCGCAGATTGTTTGGGAGGCGTATAAAATAGTAATCCGGCGGGAAACACTCTCCCTGATAGCCGGGAAGAAGAAGGAGAAGCAGGAAGAACTAGACAGAGTGGAGCAGGAGGTAATAAGTTAGAAGTGGATCTTGCTCGGGGGTGGGTCTCCCCTGAGGGCCTACATCTTCTCTGGTTGAGACAAAATGAATTCCATGGCATTGCCAGGGACAGAGCCAAGGCACAAGGTAGAGAGGTACAAGGCAGAGTCTACGAGCTCGGTGATAAGGCCGGGAAATTAATAGAGTGGCTAGAGAGATGAGAGTGGACTTCGAGACTGGTGCCGGAGGCTGTGGGGCCAGACTCTGGACCGGTTACGGAGCCTCAGGCTATAGCTGACGCCATTGCGGATCACTACCGACTGATATATAGCTCGGTGGGCAGGTTCACCGAAAAAGAAAATGCTGAGATGATACGGGACATAATGCTCCCCACTCTCTCAGTCGTATGGCCGGGATGCCCGCCACCCCCTCCCAACACCAATTCCCCAAGGGGAGGAGACAGACACTGGTTTGAGCTTTTGGAAGGCGGGGGGGAGTTACCCCCCCCGGCCTTATTTATTAAAATATGAAACAAAATTTAAAACATTAAATTAAACGTTTCATGAATTATGTACAATTTTACTTTCATTACATTTTGATGAAGACATGTTCTTTGGCTAACCTTAACAGCTCTCTAATACAAAGTTTCCTAGCCGAGTCTAGCATCCTGAAAATGTATACCTTCTAAATTAAAATTGTACATCCTAGCATTAAGGGCCAACGGCAAGATCTTAACCAGTGTCAGATCCCTACTACCAAACTCCCGCCCTCACGGTGTGAGTGGCGCATGCGCAGAGGACTTTACCCTCGTTGCGAACTGTAACTTCCCTTGTCGTGGGGGCTCCCTCTCACTCGACGCCATCTTAAAGGTCGTCCGAGTCCCCGTGTGAGGTATCTGTAAGAAGGACAGCGTGGACTCCCCCCCTTCCCCACACTCTCTTCCGCCGTCGCGGATATCCGGCCCCTGGGAAATTTGTAGGAGGGGCATCTAGCCGTCTCCCCCTGGGAGGGGCCTATGGCCGTCTCCCCCTAGGCGACCCATCCGTAGTGGGTGCCGCCTCCCCATGGGAGGGGCCAATGGCCGCCTCCCCCCGGGCGCTCCCATCCATTCTGGGTGGCGCCCCCCCTAGTGACCTTGAAATTACTGCTCACCGATCATGACCTTACCGCCCGACCAAAAAATAAATACGACAGTTGTTTTACCTACTAAGGGAAGAAAATTCACCTAACGTGAAACAGCTTGATGATTCATCAACTTTTCAATTTCTACAAAGGGAAAAAAGGTCCTAAAGCACAAGACAATTACCTTACTTGATACTTTACTTTTCTACAAAGGAAGAAAGGCCTATACACATTCCTTCAATGCTGAAACAACTTGACTGCATCTCTTTAATACAATCTGATATCATCAACAAATCACTTTATTCAAAAATATTGCAATAGGGGCTGGTGGGTGGGTCAAAATTGCCGCTTGTTCCGTCGAGGGCTCACGAGCAACGAGTGGTGCAGCCTTCAGAGCACTGGAACAAGAGGACGCTTCTTCGGATTCCCGCTCTTTTATCCATCTGCGGGAGGGCGGGGACCCTCCTCAGGTACGCCCACGGGGCGCGGTCTTCCGTGTGGGTGTCTAGGACAACCCCTTCTGGGCGGGAAGGGCGTGCTCCGGCTACGCCGCTTTGGGCATACCAGTCGAACCACGCCCCCGCCCAAAATGGTTTCACGGGGGGATCGGGGCACCCATCCATACGTTCGGGGGGACCGAGTGGTCTTCCCTTTCCATATGGCCGGGATGCCCGCCACCCCCTCCTAACACCAATTCCCCAAGGGGAGGAGACAGACACTGGTTTGAGCTTTTGGAAGGCGGGGGGGAGTTACCCCCCCGGCCGTATTTATTAAAATATGAAACAAAATTTAAAACATTAAATTAAACGTTTCATGAATTATGTACAATTTTACTTTCATTACATTTTGATGAAGACATGTTCTTTGGCTAACCTTAACAGCTCTCTAATACAAAGGTTTCCTAGCTGAGTCTAGCATCCTGAAAATGTATACCTTCTAAATTAAAATTGTACATCCTAGCATTAAGGGCCAACTGCAAGATCTTAACCGGTGTCAGATCCCTACTACCAAACTCCCGCCCTCACGGTGTGAGTGGCGCATGCGCAGAGGACTTTACCCTCGTTGCCAACTGTAACTTCCCTTGTCGTGGGGGCCCCCTCTCACTCGACGCCATCTTAAAGGTCGTCCGAGTCCCCGTGGGAGGAATCTGTAAGAAGGACAGCGTGGACTCCCCCCCTTCGCCACACTCTCTTCCGCCGTCGCGGATATCCGGCCCCCGGGAAATTCGTAGGAGGGGCATCTAGCCGTCTCCCCCCTGGGAGGGGCCCATGGCCGTCTCCCCCTAGGCGACCCATCCGTAGTGGGTGCCGCCTCCCCGTGGGAGGGGCCAATGGCCGCCTCCCCCCGGGCGCTCCCATCCATTCTGGGTGGCGCCCCCCCTAGGGACCTTGAAATTACTGCTCACCGATCATGACCTTACCGCCACAGGCCGGATAGTTGACCGACTATCCGGCCCCCCCACACCTCCTAAAGGTCATGCCTCCTCAAACCCCTTAGCCATGCTATGAAGTCCCCTATGAGCAAATCATTCCCCTCCCTGGACAGGTGAACCCCATCATTCAAATAAAAGTGATCACCCCGAATACATCCATGTGGGATGCTATGCAGATGCGCGGAGCGAAACAGTTTCCCAATTTTATTGTTGACCCTCTTAACCGAGTGGTTCAATGCTGACACAGAGAAACCCCCCCGCCAAACTTTCCTGGGAATCATGTGAGACCAGGCAATTGTACACCCCGGGAGCCTCCTAGCCACCCAGCTGACTGCCGACAAAATGTGTTCCACTAACACTCGTCTTCCCAGTCCCACCAAGTCATTGCCCCCCAAGTGTACTATGATTATAGATGGCGGTGACCTCTGCCGCCCTAGAAGACCCTCCACAAATGATTGAAATTGGTCAAAACAGAGGCCTCCCTTCCCATGGAAGGACACTCTAAACCCGTATTCCCCAGATGCGTGAGTCGCGTCACCTGCCATGAATACGTCCCCGGCGCGCCTCACGTATGAGTGGCCCACAACCCATACCACTTGCTCTCCAGTCGGTGATCCTCGACCGCTGGTCCTCCGGTGATGGGTTGATCTGAGATTCCGCCCCGCGTCACAGGCTCGCGAATCTGTAATTCAAGCAAAAGACAACAAGCGTGAGTGCATTTCATCAGTCTTTTACAACATGTGCAGCCGCACATACCTTTTGAAACAGTTCGAGGACCAACGGCCTAGCTGTTTTACCTCTTCTGCACCCAGACCCCGAGCCGTAGCCTCAGTAGCGGCCCCTATTCTGAAGGAGTGGGTCCATGCCCGCCTCGGCGATTGTCAGTGCTAGTACCCTCTGAAACAGAAATCTCGTCAGAGGGGTGCCATCTTTGTGCCTCAGCAAGCTCCCTCCCCATGTCGCCGGCCTCTGTGCCAAGTATTCCTCTAAACACTTTATCGGACAAGTGGGGCACCCTCGAGAGCGCTGCACAACCACACTATCCCCCACAGCATCCTGGTCTGTCTTGGACCTAGCTATCGAGATTAGCATCGAATCACCCCGTATTTGCACGTGATCCCTGCAAAGGCCTCCCTCCATATCTTTCTTGTTCCTCGCCACAAGTTTGCTTACCCGCATGGCCCCATGAAATGCCAAGGCGAAAGCTGCCCAGAACAGAACTGTTCAGAAGGGGAGGAGCATGTCTTATCCAGCTTTGCTAAAAGCCGAGACAATCTCTCTAAACCAATCGGGTGCCTCGTATCTTGTTTGCGACCCTCCAGGCGTTGCCAGCCGTGAAGCGCCTTTCTGACTAAAAAGGAACCCGTTGGATCCCTTATACCGTGGAGCTGTGCCATGAATGATATGGCCGCCCTATGTCTGTTGGCAGTCGCGGCTGATCGACCTTCCCTGTGCAGTGCCACTAGGAACCCCAGGAAGGAATCCTCCTGCCCCCAGCTATGTCTCCCTGCCGGGCCCAAAAAGTCGCAGTAAGAACGAAACGCTCCCTCATAAGCCTTCCTCGTCCTGGGCGCTAAGCTGGCTGCCACGAGGTCTTGTAATCCGGGGCACCGATCAGCCACAGTGCTTCGGGGAACGGTGCCGCCACTAGGTCCGCTGTGGGTAGATAGCCCCTGAAAGCCTGCATGTGTGAACGAGAGAGTGCATCAGCTGCATTATTCAGTACACCCGGCACATGTTTTGCCCTGAACTGTACATTCAATCTCAAGCAATGTAACACAATCTCTTTCAACAGTCTCAAGATCCACTTGCAGTGGGCCGCTTGCTGATTGATGCACTCAACCACAGTCATATTGTCCGACCAAAACACTACTGATCGGTCCCTGAAATCGTCTGGCCATGCCAACAGAGCCACCCAAATGGGGAACAGCTCCAAGAACCCAATGTTACCTGTTAGGCCACTGGAGTGCCACCACGTCGGCCATACTTGCGCCGACCATCGGTCACCAAAGATGGCGCCAAATCCCACGCTCCCGGCTGAGTCGGTCCACAAACCCAGTTCATCCGATGAAGCTGGGGGTTTGTTCCACGCTACTCGACCGTTGAAGTCCGCCAGAAATGCCAACCAAATGCGCATATCCTGGCGAACCTCTGCCGACAGTCTTGTGCGGTGGTGACCCTCCTTGAGGCCAACCATAGCTTGTGCAATGGAGCGGGAGAATGGGCGAGCCATCGGTATTACTCTCAAGGCAAAGTTCAGCTGACCCACTGTTTGTTGTAACTGGTGCAGGGTCACTTTCTCTCTGCCCAGGCATTGCGTTAAGGATGCCCTGAACTTGGCAACCTTCTCCATCGGCAAACGGAAGCATCCCTCCACTGAGTCGAGCTCAATTCCCAGAAACTCGAGTGAAGTAGATGGCCCACCGTCTTACCTGGTGCCAATGGGACGCCAAACTCCTGCATGAGAATGCAGAAATCCTGAAGTGCCTGTGCACAGTTCGCATTGCCTGCTGGCCCCAAGAACAGGAAGTCATCTAGATAGTGCATTACTTGTCTATGCCCTGTGGCCTCAATGAATGCCCACTCTAAAAAGCAGCTGAACATCTCAAAATAAGCACAAGAAATGGAGCAACCCATAGGCATGCATTTATCCATGTAATAACTTCCTTGGAACGTAAAACCTAGCAGGCGCTGGTCACGCGGGTGTACCGGGAGCAACCTGAATGCCGATTCGATATCCGATTTCGCCATCAGAGCCCCAGGGCCCAGGCGATTCAGCAGGGTCACCGCCTCGTCAAACGATGCGTACTGGACTGAACAGATATCCGGATCAAGGGCTTCATTTACCGAAGCGCCCTTCGGGGCCGACAGGTTGTGAATGAGTCTATACTCCCCTGGGTCTTTCTTTGGGACCACTCCCAGAGATGAACACATGAAATCCGCCACCGGCGGGCATGGGAAGGGTCCTGCTACCCGCCCCAGGCTGACTTCTTTGGTAATTTTTCTGGCTGCCACTGCAGGGTTGCGTAGGACGGATAGCTGATTCTTACAAAAGGGGGTCCCTTGAAAATTGCCCGCCGGGATGTTGAAGCCATATAAAAAACCATTCCTCAACATCCCGGCGGATATATGGTCAGGGTATTTGTTCAACCAGGGAGTCAAAGCCATGATGTCAACGGGTGAAGGGGATTGTTTACCTAGCGTCATCTCAATCTTGCTTGAACCCCCCCTTTCCTCCCGCACCACTGTTCTTGGATCTACTGCGACTCTCCAGGTGTGAGGAGTTCCCACAGCCCGCACAAGCATGCCGGAACCTACACGTTCCCTAGGGTCTGTTACAGTTTCCCCTGTTGAAGCCCCAACAGACCCCGCGCTTGCCCCCATTTCCGCCGGTCTTGGGCTGTGATTCCCCTCTGGCGCTGGCCTTTGCTGAACTGTCCCAGGCCCGCTCCCGCCCGGCGAGGACGCACCTGCCGATCCAGGCAAGAGCTGCCTGTGCCACGATATCGTGTCGAGGCAGTCCCATGTCAAAGTTACATCAAACTCTTTAGACTTTCGGAATTGCATGTCATATCGTTTCCACTCATTCCCCCCGTACATGTTATAAAAATCCATGATCCTATTCTGGTAACAGGATAGCTCGAGTAACACTTCAGGCTTACGCTCCCCCATTACTGCCGTAAATATCGAGAAGGCCTTCACCCAGTTCGTTACGGTCTCGTCGACCCTAAATTCCGCCATCTTGGCCCGCCATACGCTGGGGTGCCATAGATCTTTCTGGGTCTTTGTGTATTCCATCTCACGATGGTCGGTCAATAAAGAAAACATATTCACATATTTGTCTCCCCATATCATTTCCTTGGTGGCCGCTGGGATGTGCTGGGCCACCCTCTCACGCCGCGAAGGCACTGAACTTTCCCCCACCATTGGCAATGGGTTCTTACCAGGTTCAATCGCCGTGTCTGTTGTCTTCTCCCGGCCAACCGTGGTTGCTCCTGGTGCCACCTGTGGGGAAATAGAAGGAATATTCGCTGTCCCGGCTTCCCTCGACTGCCGTAACTGCTCGATTATTAATCTTGCCTCCTCGGCCGGATCCCCCGCAGCCACTGCCCCCCCTGCTTTCTTTTTAAGCCAGGGCAACACTGCCGCTAACTGAAGAGCTAGTTCCGGGGGCATCTGTTCATCATTAACAGGGGTAATTACAACCGGGATTGGTAGACCTATATCTGGACTTGGTACCGGGCTGTCCGCCGGTGTGATGGGGGTGGATGGGGGCACCTCAGGAACCGGATCCTCCCCGGAAACCGCCCTCTTCTTAATACGCTTTCCCCTACCCTCAGGGACGACTCCCGGCAAGGCCGGGCCTATTACCTTCTTAGGGCGCCTGAGGGGTTGTTCTGGGCCGCTAACTGCTTTTTAACATCAGCCAAACCTCGACCGATCGAATCAACTTTACCGAGTTTTCGGTCCATGATTGCCATTCGGTTCGACAAGATGCGCAGTACCTTCTCCAGCTCGGAGCTCTTTCCCGCTTTTTTGCCGGCCATAGCTTCGTTTACTCCGCTCAAGTTGATCAACGAGGTCCCAGATCCTTCGAACTCTCGATAACTGAAAGAGAAAAAACAAGATTACAAGTTCTCAAAATTGCCGCTTGTTCCGTCGAGGGCTCAAAAGCAACGAGTGGTGCAGCCTTCAGAGCACTGGAACAAGAGGACGCTTCTTCGGATTCCCGCTCTTTTATCCATCAGCGGGAGGGCGGGGACCCTCCTCAGGTACGCCCACGGGGCGCGGTCTTCCGTGTGGGTGTCTAGGACAACCCCTTCTGGGCGGGAAGGGCGTGCTCCGGCTGCGCCGCTTTGGGCATACCAGCCGAACCAAGCCCCCGCCCAAAATGGTTTCCCGGGGGGATCGGGGCACCCATCCATACATTCGGGGGGACCGAGTGGTCTTCCCTTTCCATTAATAAGGGATACTTGGACTCCCTCTGACCAATGATGGAGTGCCGCAAGCTATCCGGGGGTGAATTCAGGTAAAGCGACAGGCCCCAATGGTATTCCCATTGAAATATATAAATTGAATTCCAACAAGGCTGCCCCTCATCTCTGGGCTATGTTGCTGGAGAGTAGGAAGAAGGGCATGCTTCCATATGATCAGCGAGTGGCTAACATAGTGGTCATACACAAGGAGGGCAAGCAAAAATCAAACTGCTCCTCCTATCGACCTATATCACTTCTAAATGTGAAGCCTAAGGTCCTGGCCAAATTGCTGGCGACTCAACTGATTAAGGTTATCACTACACTAGTTCACCCAGATCAGTCTGGCTTCATGCCGCATCGGAACACTGCCCTTAACCTACGGCGATTGCATGGTGTATTGAGCCGAGCGCCTACTATTCAGAAACCCGCAGTGAAAGTGTCATTGGATGCCACAATGGCGTTTGATACAGTGGAATGGCCCTACCTGTTTGCAGTCTTAAGCAAGTTGGGCCTCGGTCAGGAATACATAGGTTGGGTTCAACTTCTGTACTCCGGCCTGATGGCATGGGTAGTGGTGAATAATCATAAATCCTCAGACTTTCAGCTTGGTAGGGGTACCAGACAGGGTTGCCCACTGTCCCCGCTATTATTTGCTTTGGCGATCGAACCTTTGTCGACTTGCATTCGGCAGGACCGGTCGATCCGGGTGATGCGGTGGTCCCTGGACTGGGAGGACAAGATATTGTTATACGCGGACGCCATCCTCCTGTACCTTACCAACCCCAGAGGCTCATTGAGCTGCCTTCTAGACGTGTTGGAAGTATTTTGCACGTATTTCGGATTCACAGTGAACTGGCTCAAATCAGAGGTCTAGGTCATTCAGGGGGAACCGCCAATTATACCGCGGGGTTGCCCGATTCAGATCGTTACTGATGGGTTTCGGTACTTGGGAATTTTTGTTGCACTAGACCCGAAACTGCGGTATGCCCGAAATCTGGACCCACCTATACAGAGACACAAGAAGGATGTAGCGCACTGGAAGGCCCTTCCGCTTTCCTCGCTGGGCAGGGCTGCCCTTTTTAAAATGATGGCCCTGCCGCGCTTTCTATATGCGATTCAGATCGAGATGGATCCGGTCCCGGCGACATATTTTAAGGAAATAGAAGGTCTTCAGAGACAGTTACTCTGGGAGGGAAGCCCTCGCATAGCATTTTCTAAGTTGATCCTTTTTTGGTACGATGGTGGAATCAGTCAGCCAGACTTGAAAAAGTACTATTGGACGTCTCAGCTGGCGACCATTAATCACAGGATCTATGGGCATCCAAGCGACCCCGGCTATGCAATGGATAGATGGCAACTTCCGGGGGGAGATTATGCAAGAGCGCTATATGCTAAACCCAGGCGATACCCTCTAACGTGCCCTATTGCTCATTCAATCCACGTCTGGCACACAGTCAATAAACATCTCCAATGGGAGGGCAAACTCACCCTGGCCACACCGTTGTGGAGTTCAGAAAAACTGGGTAACCTCTGGAAATCTAAGGGGTTTGATAAGTGGGACCTCATAGGGATAACTCGCATCAAAGACATTTGGGGGAGCGAAGCGATACAGTCCTTGAAGTTGCTTAAAGGTCAATATAATTTGTCAGACACCGAGCACTTCCGTTACCTACAGACCCGACATGCCATGCTCGCCCATGTCCCTAGTGGTGTGGTTCTCCCAGAGGCCTCTCTTCTGGAGGACAGAGTGCTGGACGGGCATCTCCCAAAAAAGACCATATCCCTATTATATAGAAAGTTGATAAACCACATGGAAGACCCGCTGCAGACACTCGGGGGACAGTGGACCGGGGATGGGATAGAACTGGACGATGAAGACTGGCGAGAGGCGGTCTCCTCCACGCGTGTTGTGGCAATACAGCGCCATGATGCTCCCTTGGGAGCGAACGTCTGCGCTTTATAAATACACATAAATATCAAAATATCAAATAAAGGCTTAGATTAGTGCCACTCAAAATACTACACAGGATATATATAACGGGCCCAAGTTTGGTTCGAATGGGAAGTGCGAAGAGTGGGGAATGCAGGAGAGGATGTGAGGAACTGGGAACATTCATTCATACACTGTGGAACTGTCAGCAGATACAGCAATTTTGGAGGGACGTGCATCGCACACTGAGTTCGGTGCTGGGGGTGGACTGTGAGCCGGGGGCTCGAAAATGTATATTAAACATCTGGGAACCTATGGATCTAAATGCCTACACCACACAATGGGCCATTTTGTCGTATGTGATTGCAAAACGTAACATCGAGCAGAAGTGGGGGAATGCACAACCGCACCAGGTGCGCAAGTGGAAGGAGGACCTCGACTGGTGCATGTTTAGGGAGAAGTCAGTCTTTATAGCTCGGGGATGCTCTGCGAAATGGGCAAAGATATGGGGGGCTTTGAACCGGTACAGAGGGATCATTTGCCACCCGCCTGGTGGTCAGTCTGGGCCTGTAGTGGATGGGTCCCCTTGATCTGCCTAATGTAATGATTGCAACAATATTTGTATACTGTGAAATGTAACTGTCTTAAGGTGGTAATCTGCATGTAACTGCTTGATGCGCTTTTGTCGAAGTATTAATAAAAAAAAATAATAAAAAAAAGATATTATTTAATAATGGTGCTATATTCAATTCCACCAATTTATCCAGTGCTGCTGTAATTCTAACACCAAAATATACTGCCTAAGTCACTTCTCGCGGATCATAAGATCCAATTCCCTTGGTACATAATACCTGGGTTTTACCCTCATTTAATCTACACCCTGAGCGTGCTCCAAACTGTCTAGCTAGTTTCAGAAAGCGCCACTGAGGGATCCGTAGTTGCCATCTGCAATGCCATCTGCGTATGCAAAGACCTTTCACGCTACCTGATTTTTCAACAGCAGGTTTAATGCTTCCCTATAAACGGATCAATATATAATGCAAATAATAAAGGTGAGAAAGGGCAGCCCTGCCCGGAACCTCTTGAGATTCGTATACCATGAAACTCCAGCCCTATTATTCGTAATGTATCCATCAGTCCTTGCACAAGGACTTCATTGCCTGAATAAAACTATTACCAAAGCCTTTCAATTCTAACATCGCCCACAAAAATCCCACGTCACGCAGTCAAAAGCCTTCTCTGCATTTAGTAAGGGTAAGCCCAGTGGTGACCTTGAGCCTTCAGCTATGTCAAACAGGGTGCTCACCCATCTAATGTTGTTGGCTGTGCCACTTCCAGGAATAAAACCTTCTTGCTGAGGAGAAACTAATGGCGAAATTGCCCTTCCAGGCTAATTTGCTAGTACTTTGGCATAATTCTTAGCATCACAATATATGAGGGAGAACGTCATGTATGATCCGGGGGGCAGGACTGGGTTGCCTTTTTTTTCACACAATTATATTAGTTGTCTCCCATGATGGTGGGATTGTCCCCGCTTGTGCCTGCAGGAAGGTCTGAAGTATATCCTGTCAGAACTCTTCATAAAAGGCTTTTAAAAAGTCCAGTGGGAGACTATCAGGCCAGTAGCTTTCCAAATGGCTAAGGACTTTATTGCCTCAAATATCTCTTCCAAAGATACTGGAGCATCCAGAATGGCATGATCATCATTATTTAACTTAACCCTATTCAAGCCCCTAAAAAAATCCTCATACCCAACATTCAAGTTCTTCTGTATAAAGTTCTTCAGAAAAATTCCTGAAGATCCTAGGAATAGCAGATGGTGACTCAAATGTCCTATCTTCCTGTTCTGTTATAGCAGGTATTCCATTCTCAACAACCTTCTGCCTAATCCATTTGGCTAATAACTGCCTGGTGCTCTCTCCGTATTCATAACATTCTGACTTGTACTGATGAAATATAGTGGCCGTTTCCTCACTAAAGTACTGGTTAATGTGTGATTTCAAGATAGCTATCTCTTTCTGGGGTTCCTTAACATCCCTCCCCTTAGGCAGCCCCCGGGTCAATCCCTTCTCAGCTAAGGACAACTGATTATAACAGCCCTGGATCTCGGTTTGTTTTAGCTTCTGTTGATGCAAACTGAAGCTGAGGGTCTCCCCCAATCCCTGCATTAGGAGCATCCCACACCAGGCCGGCCGGGGCGTTCCTCTATTAATTTCCCAAAACTTCCTAATCCATTTACACATATGGTATCCTTACGCTACATCTAAAAGGAGCTTCCAATCAAAAGTCCAAGATCCCTGATGCCTGGTGATACCCATTACTGGTATTTCAGGATACAAAAAAAATAATCTAATCACACTAGTTAATTGTGCGGGAATTAGTAGAACGTAAAGCCTGGGTCCAGGTCATTGAACTTGGTACACAGATCTATAAAACTATGGTCCCTCACCAAGCGCTGCAATGTCCTGCGCACCTCAGGTTTCCTTTCTGACTACGGTTGATTACCACTTAAGTCATTCTTCACATCCAGGAGGATATTCACATCCCCACATAAAATAAGAGGGAGTAGCCATGAAAGCAATACATTCAAAAAATAAAAAAATAGCAGCCTCCTCAACATCAGAACCATATACAGAACACAGAGACAATTGGTCATCACCAACACCACACTTAGCAGTAGCCCACCATTCTGCCTTATCCGCAGCTGTGAGACAACCAGAACAAATAAACTTGTTTGCCAAAACTGCCACCCCTCTGGATCCTAAACCTTGCCACTTACAAGTCAAAAGTGAATGGGATAGATCTTTAAAACACCCCCGATTGTCGCATGGAATGTGAGTCTTCTGTATACAAAACAGATCTGGCTGAGGGACGTCGTGGCCTGGATGAAGGACAGCTGCCTGAAGCTCAGCTCTGAGAAAACAGAGGTCCTCATCCCTCGACCACTGCCTGGGACAACACATGCTGGCCTTCTGCCCTCGGGAGCCCTCCGACCCTGACAGACCACGCTCTGAAGCTCGGCATCATCCTGGACTCCTCTCTCACAATGACCAGTTTCAACTGCCTCCGCATCCTCTGAAAGACCTTCAAATGGATCCCCCTGAACACAGATAAAACATCACCCACGCACTCATAACCAGCAGACTGACGACGGAAACGCCCTCTACGCTGGCATCCACAGGACCCTTCTACACATGCCCCAAACCATCCAGAATGCCGCAGCCAGACACGTCCTTCAGACCCCACG
Source organism: Lissotriton vulgaris (assembly GCF_964263255.1). NCBI lineage: Eukaryota > Metazoa > Chordata > Amphibia > Caudata > Salamandridae > Lissotriton > Lissotriton vulgaris. The sequence continues at coordinate 400,370,933 of NC_141687.1, forward strand.
GCACAAAAGCATGACGCAGCACCTTTGATAACTATACTGGCTCCAGATCGAGAAGAGAATAACCTACAAGCTTCTCACCCACACCTACAAATCCCTCCACAACATCGGACCTAAATACCTCAACGATAGAGTCTGTTTCCACGCACCCAAAAGAACTCTCTGATCCGCCGACCTCGCCCTAGTGGAGACCCCCCGCATCCGCAGAAGCTAAGCAGGAGGAAGGGCCTTCTCCTACATTGTAGCCAAAACCTGGAACGAGCTCCCGGTCAGCATCAGACGCTCCCCTAACCTGCACATCTGGAGGAAGGAGCTCAAGACCTTGCTCTTCGACTGAGCCAGAGCTGCCTAATCCCCCCAGCGCCTTGAGACCCTCACGGGTGAGTAGCGCACTATATAAACCCCTGATTGATTGATTGAACCCTCAAGCCCAAGTCAATCCTAACTCTATTGGCTCTATCATTGAGGCCACAGGTGTTGACAGTACAGATATGTAGCTTATATCCTGCCAGCGAGCCTCCTACAAAAGCCGTTTTATCTAATCCAGTAGGTCCTCCATCAACCCCTTCATAACCATGTAAAAGTAGGTTCGAGCTCATTCAAAAGGGATGAGGTACCAAAAAAGAAAAATTCTTAAGTGTACCTGTTTCTGCTGGTGCTCTAAAAGGTCTTTAATCTTCATTATTGCCACCCATGTCCTCACTTTTTTGTCATCTGCTGTGACACTCAACCGTGAAATTCCCCACCTCCGCTGTAACTCCCCACCACCCCTGCCCACCCTTCTAACCCGACTTACCCATCCAAGCCCCACCCATCCACACCTCCCCTGCTACCTCCTGAAAAGAATTGGACCAACCAGGTCTGTTGATGGTGACATGCCCCCTCCCCCATTACCAAGCTCAATTGCAGGCCCCAGTGCTAATAGACAAAAAACAACACACCATGGCATATATGAAACATGGACAAGGCGTCACATCATACGATACGTGCTTGAAGCCCAAATATAAACAAATAGAGGATCATACAAATGTATTCATAAGAGCACACTGAGAAGCTATCAAAGTAGAGTCAGGCTAGAATACCCTAACCAGAGCTTAGGATCTGTAAAAATTCCTTTGCTTTAACTTCTGACATGAAAAACAACTGAATTTATCTTGCCACAAATAAATGTGTGCACCCTTATCTTGAAAAGGTTGTATCAATTGACTAAGGCGCCACCCTTCTCTCTACAGTAAAGTGGAAAAGTCCACCCTGACAAAAAAACCAAAGAAGACAGGCTCTGATCCAGGCGCGTCAGGTCTGAGACTGCCTGGCGTAACAGAGAGTTGCCAAAATAGATTAATATTGCCCTGGGCTTCGCATCTTCTTGCATAGTCCCGGGCGCTCTGCCTAAAGGGTAAGTATGGGCGAATTTTGCGAATCTCGCGTTCGCAAATTTTGCAGATTTGCGAACTCGCAATCCGCAAAATCCGCGAATTCCCGCGAATTTGCGGATTTTTTTTTTTTTTTATGTTCGCATGGGTTTCTGCAAGTTCGCGAGGGTTTTGTACAATTTCGCAAATTGCGAAATTGTACAAAACGCATGCGAACTTGCAGAAACCCGTGCGAACACAATGTGCCCAGTAGGGTATGTGCCTCGTCTTGTGTGAATAAAAGGTCAGAGAAAGATCAGTTCAGCAGATGAAGAGAAAGAAGCTCCTAGTCACAGGAACAGCACGGGTATTGCGCTCGTGAAAGTCAAGGATGCAAAGCCTATCCAGGATCACAGCTGATTTTCCACTGTAGATTTGGGAAGAAGGCACACCTGTCCAGCCTCGACAACGCTCACGATTGTTTTTGGGCTAATGAATGAGTCACTGAATTTGAGCATCAACTAGTTCGAGCGTCCATGTGTGTGTTACTATGCAATCGTCCCGAAGAGTGCAGGGGTCCCTTGAGTGAGCTGTGAGCTGTAACTATTTTACAATGGCGCCAGCAAGCTGCCAGCGCCGTTGTAAAATAGTTACAAAGTTAGCTTGCACTGGAAGCACTTAGATAAAATAAAGCAGCACCTGCTTCGTTTTATCTAGTGGTTCCTGTGCAAGCTAACTTTGTAACTATTTTACAACGGCGCTGGCAGCTTGCTGGCGCCATTGTAAAATAGTTGCATGAGTGGGGGTTCAACTTTTGAACCCGTTACGTTCGCGGATTTTTTTTTGCGGATTTTGCGGGAAATCTGCAAAATTCGCGGATTGCGGATTTCCCAAAAATCCGCAAAATCCGCGAGCGTAACGGATTTCCCGCTCACACTTACTAAAGGGAAACCTATGAGCTCACTGAAACTTCAGATCCCAATTCATATCAGACAGTTTCGGAAAGGCTCCCCTGAAATGCACCACCATATATTTACGGGTGTCTGCTCACTCCAGTCCTTCAGGGATGCCCAAAACTTTAAGATTATTCTGTCAGAATCTGTTTTCCAAGTATTCCAGTTTCCACTGGGTATTTACCATTTGAGCCTCCAGAGTCTCTGCTGCTTTCTTATGCATTGTTTATTTACTCTCTGATGTTAAGACCTGTTCTTGGCTTCCCCCATCCTCTCAGAAAATTCGAGGAAGCTTAAGCGACTCAATAAAGGACACCCTGTAGTTTGCGGCAGCTTTCTGTTTGTGTTTTCTCCCAATGCACCATTATGCTCTGATAGATTGCTTCAAGTGATACCACATCTGAAGCCTCTTCAGCAGCACTCCCCTCCCTCCCCCTCCCCAGGCATCACCCTCCAGATGGGGCGAAATTGAATAGTCCCAGAGGAGACCTTTTGCTTCTGCCTTAGACTTTTCCTATTGCGGAACCTCTTTCTTCCTCACTGTCAGTAGCAGCTGCTACCCAATGGGCTTGAAGGGGCAGAGAGGGGAGGAGAGGGAGGGGGCGAGAATGAAAAATAAATGGCAAAAACCACTTACCTGAATGCGACCGGCTCTACCTTTCCCCTGTCCTCTCGTACTCTTCCTGGCACTGGTGAAAGCAGGAAGAAACCAGGCTCCCCTGAGCTAATCACAACGCTGCAATGTAGCATTGTGATGGGCCTGAGCACCGTGGTTCGGCGCTCAGACAGGGAATGGGACCCTGGGCAAGTTCTCCACCCAGGCTGTAATGCAGCCTCTAAGGAGAACATGCAAAGAGCGCATGAACATTTGGCAGACCCCAGAGGGCTGGCCCAACATTTATACGCACTTTGGAGGATTCCACCACTCTTCCCTCAGCTTCTAAACAGATTAGCCCTGCCCCCAAACAACGGAGCCAGTACATTTAAATAAAATGATAATAATGTTAAGTTATCATTTTATTTTTCCATTGTTTAATTGCTCACCCAGTGAGCAGTGGGGACATGCTCCTAGGCCTTAGCGGAGGAGTCACCACTTCTAATTGTGACAGTCAAATCAGTGCCCGCCTCATATGATGGGAATACCCATCCCTTATCCAAGCTGCTTAGATAATCAGCATGCTTTAAATTTCCCTAAGACACCCTCCAGCTATCTTCTGAACCTCCTCATCCGACCAATCTCAATGATCAGAGAGTGAAAGAAAATGATCCCCTGAGTGCGCATCGATACATGCCTGGATATGGACACATGCATATATTTGTGCAAGCCGTAAATCACCCTCAATAGGTTTACCAACTGAGTCTAATTAAACTGCAGGAGTCCGCAGTATAGCCCCTGCTCAGAGAGGTCCTCAGGAAACAGTTGCCTTAGAATAAGATGGTTTGGGATCGATCCTTTAAATGCAAATAGCCAGGTGGCTAGCTGTTTGCTGGCAAAACCTACCCCTGCATTCATCCCAGAGAAAAGCTGTTGAGCAGAAAAATATCTAGTGAAGGCTCAGTTGAGGAGGAGGGCTAAACAGCTGTTCTCACACGGCCACCATCTTGCTTTCCCCCTAACTGAAGCTTTACTGGAGAATAAAGGTCTTAAATTAGTTGCAGTATGCCTTTTAGAATTGCAAAGTCTATAAATGGCAGAACCTTTAGGAGAACCATAAGGAGTTATAATGCCTCCAGATTAGTGAAGCTTCTTAAAGAAACACACATTTGTTTTACTTGCTCAATTGCCCGCTTTGCTGTGAGCAGAGTCAAGCAGGACTGGGGAACCAAAATACTCAAACCAGCCCTACTCCCTTTTTTTCCTCAATGTGCCTGTTTCCATCCATCCATTTGTCTCTTTCTCCTTCTTTCCTCTGGCTCTGCTTCCTCTCGTCTCTTTATCTCTACATCCTTCCTTCTGCTTCTCACTCTAAGCCACCCAGCAGTTAACCTTGGGAACTGGTGAAAGGGACAGAGGATCTAGCAGTGGGACTTTCAAAACCAGCCTCCAAGGGCCACAGCCCACTAGGCATATACCCGATGGAATAATACGTTTGTGATCAGGAGAGAGAAAAACAAACACAAATGGGAAAGAACGAGGAAGATAAGGACTGGAAAACCATCGCAAAAAGAGAAAGCAGGAACCTGCAGGAATATAATAAAGGAGCAGGGGGTGTCTGGGAGTGGACATAAGAGTCATGAGATGGATTCAAGGCTACGCAGCCTTGGTATTCGCCGCACCGACATGCCAGACGGAGGCTTCTGAGCAGAGCTTTGGGTACCAGCACTCATTCTTCTGCAAATTGACCGTTGATTGGAGGAGCATTATCAGAGCACAGTGCCTGAATACAGTAATGTGTCAATCTTTGAGATCACTTCCGCAGCTCAGATGTTTTGGATGATTTCAACCGACAGGGATTTTTGTTTTGTGGTTTGAGGCAACTAGTACAGCAAAAGGCAGAACTCCAGCACAGCCTATTGAGACATTCCACCAATATCGTAGACATCTGGAGCGCTCTGTAAAGCATGTATTTGGGTGGCACACCTGTGTATGCATATACAAAACCATAGAATAAGAAAGGACAGGAGCTTAGATAAAACAGGGAATGAAAATGATTTCCCTTTCCAACACTGTTGACTTAGTATGGCCCTATGATGAACCAGTAAAGTAAAAGATGGAATGCTAATGCCCAAGAGGTCTATTGCTTGGGGGTTTTACAGAAATACATGATACGCCATGCATTTTAGGTTATTTACATTTCATAACTGACAATCTATTAAGAAAAGCAGGACGATTGCCCATATTTCAAAACGCAAGCCCATTGATAATCTCTAGAAGGCTTCTCCAACAAGTAGCTTGTGAGCTACTGGTAGGTCTCCTCCTACCTGTAAGTATCTCTAATGTGTCCAGCCCAACTTACTAAATTAGAAGGTTTTGCTTAGCTCAATTAGTATATGAATGCCAAAATTGAAAATTGTGTATTCATGATGAGAAATGAGTGTATTTTGATAACTCATCAGCTGATATTTGGAGAAAAATGCACGAATTCCTAAAATATATTTAAAGCTTCTTAATAGTATTAGCTAGGAGTCAGGGGCATTCATGCTATAGCTATTATGTATTACCTATGTAAAAGCATTCCAAACAGAAAAAGCCTGTTTTAGGTTACTACTGCCTGATGCACTGAGGTGATCATGACTACAGTGGCGGCCGGTGAATGTTGAAAGTGATAGGGAGGAACTTTTATACCCAAGTATAACGTGCAAACGAGAGCAGTGCAAAAGGAGGGCACAGGGTATCACCAACCCCCTAAGAAAAGTTTGAAAAAAAATAGATGCAAATTTTTACTCCACATATTTACTGCAAATTGTTGAAAAAAGGGGATCCAAATATAGCATTTTGAAGCACAAGTGTGAAGAAAACATTAGCAATGAGTCAAACAATGTGCCCAATCCTCAAACTGGTCTGCCTGCAAAATGATCCCAGAGTCAAGCACATCCAACCAACGGAAACAGACCCTCTAAGTGTTTCCCACCTGTAACACATCTCTGCCTCTTTACTGTATTGTTTGATCAAGTCATCAAGGCCAAGACCATTGGTAACGTACATGGCAAATACTTTAAAAATTAGATGGTGCAAGACAGATCCATCCATTGCATTTCATCCTTGAATTTTTAGTATTAGCTAGACAAAAAGAAATAATATTTCAGCAAAGTGTATTTAGTTAGTAAAATATAACATTTGTGTACTATAAATTCACGCACACAAAAGATCCATATAACAACACATATTGAAGAGCAAAACATAAACATGCACAGACCTGACCAGGTTTTTGATGGAAAGCAGAGATGTAATAAAAGTGAGTGATGTGGTTTAAATAAACATAAAAATGCACGAGGGTTATGCACTTCAGTACATACCCCTCAGCGCTCTTAAGGGCACTGGGATCTATGCAATGCACTCCAGTGCAGTGCATACCCTACTGTATGCATTGGAGTGCAGCACATTAATCCTACTCCCCACTTTAGAATGAGTAAAAACTGCAACAGTGGTGTAACAAAGTTTTTGTTGGGAGGGGAGGGGGGCTGCAAGCTATGGTGAGGGGGCCCCACACCCTCAGTGTGACATCAGTCGTGTCCAATGTTTTGCTTCATGCCGCACAGAACTCAACTTCATGAGTTTTATGTTATAACTTTCATAAAAGAAATACTGATTACCCTGAGTGAGCAACATACACTGTAGTCAGAGTGTCAATAGAGCACATTAAAAACCGGTTTCAGAGTTCTTCATTTTCACAATGGGGTGGATGTGCTGACAGTGCGTGTTCCAGTTATTTCAGAATCATAAATCAACAGACATCCTAAGGGTATATAGCAGGTTATTCTGTAAACAGGTGGAAATGCAAATTAAATCCACTACAGAAGTATTATTTCTTTGAATCAGCAAATGCTGTATAAGCTCATAAAATGTATAAGCCGGAAAGTAATGTTCCATACATACTGCTGATTTCAAAATAGAATAGTAGCAAATCTGGTGGTCTTATTTACTAGCAGACAATAATGCATTTTAAGTGTGCTACCATACATTGGCAAATTCCTTTCCAAATAAATTGTGCTTGAATATTTTAGGGTTTTCTAATACTCTAGGGAATCTAATAATCGAAATCACTAAGGAGCCAAACAACCCACCTGGATCAAAGGGAGTCTGTTCAATTAAGAAATGAATGTTCAATTTACTAGTGGTTTTGCTTGGTAACATGTGGCTCCCAGGACTGTGCACAGTGCCTTGCGTTCTGTCTGCTCTAGATTACCCTTATTTAACAATTTTGCATTTCAGGCAGCAGTTTTAGTCATCTGGTGATAGATAATGCCATTATAGTATGTTGCACATCACCCAATACCACAAATACTGCCATTTAATCTCCAACCATTTTGCCACAGCGCTACAACATGCACTTAATATGGTTTAAAGCAATGACAGATCACCATATTCCGATAGTTTACAGCCAAAGACACAACACAGACATATCGAGGTGCAACTAGCCTCAATATTCTGGCTCGGCTTCAAATGCATACTCACACTCAGAGAAGCAATCTGTGGTGAAATGTTGATGGCCCAGGATGCTGCACATAGGGATACCATTTGTTACCTCCTAAACTTTGCACTGGATGGTTCATTCCCACTTTTACAGTCAGCCTCTGCTCTCTGGTAGCTTCCTTTTCATTCCGCTCTTCTCATGCCTTCTCCCACATTCTTCCATCCTCATCATACTCTGTCATTCATCCCCTTCCATCTCCTTTCCTTTCTCTCAATTCCCTTTGTCCTTCCTCTTTGCCTTCTGTTTTTCATGTATTTTTCTCTCGGTTTATTTCTCTTCCCTCTTTTCTTTATTTGCTCTCTTTTACTCTCTTTCATTTCTATCATTCCCATTCAATTCTTTCCTGTTCCTCATCTTTTTTGCACTGTTTATAATGTCTCCTTTTTAGGTCGCTGCCTACCAGACAGAAAAGCTGTCTGGCTATGCGAAAGACATCTTCGGTACTTTCAGAAAGTTGGCCTGGGAAAGCATTCCACCTGTTGCTTGATGTTGGCATTGTAACTCACGTTTTATGCCTTTTCATTTGCTGGCTTTTTTTGCTTTTGGCTGTAGAGTTTGAGTTTCAAACTCCACATGCTAAAGCCGTGTTTACAGTATTTTTCCACAAACTCGTTTTCTGTAATTAACAGACTTTCAATATTGCTGCCTCTTCACATTTCCTGCACATTCAAAGACAAAGTCAAATGTCAATCTGTGTTTTCCTGGTAGTCTGGTGTTTATTTTCCTTTTGGCTGACTTCAAAGTGAGAGCGTTTATGGGAAAGAGTAATGCAGCATACTTTCTCCACGGAGCCTGCATCTGCCATTTTTTTTATTTTAGACATAACCATCTCTAAAGGTATATTTTTCTTCAGCTTCACAAAACATTTTCATATTTCATGCAAAATTCTGCTTCTTTGGTGAGTCCATGTAATTTGTGAAACTGTCTGTTTAGGAACAAAGTACAAAACCGCATTTCAGCGTCAACCTAACATATGGTGATCTTGGGCAATTTACTCTGCTTATGGCCAATTTACTGTCAAGCACAGGATAAGATCTTTTCACAGGAAAGAGGCAGTCACATTGTGATGATATTTAACAATCCTTGGTTTTCATTTTGATGTGTAAGCATATGCCTTGTTTATGACATCTTTGGCAACTCGCTATAGAGAGTTGGATACGTTTGAAGGCGCTTTTTATGAAAGCTTTTGTGTTTATGCGTAGCTACACAATATTTATGTTGTTGTTGTTGTTATTGCTTTATTTCGGCAACTTGTGTCATAAAAGCTTTGTTAAATGTTTACCAAGACATTTACAAAAGAGCAAAACTGACTAAAAATGCATAGTGAGACAGACAATGTAAATAGTTAATTTGAAATGATGTTCAGATACTTCGTTATGAATAGTACAGTTGTCGAAAATTACAATTTAACATTTTTTTAAAGAGATCATAAGTAAAAAGAGATGTGAATAGTTAAGTATAAAACATTATAAGAATCATTTAACATTGTAAACTCAACATCCTGCCTTGTGCAGACATCATAAGAAACTTGATGTGATACCCCAAAAAACATGAACACTAATAACTATTTAAAACCATATTTCTGGTGTTGGGTAGTCTAATATAAAGTGCCAGTGCGTAAGATGTGATCTTATTGGTGGGTCAGACAATCATTGTATGCTACGGAGATAACTTCACTGCATAACTGTCTCATGCCCAGAGAAGTTAAGCCTCTCTTTTCAATGCTTTTTCCCTAATTAACCGGGCATGGCCAAAACATTTGGCCACGCCTCACACAAAAAGTGCTCTTGAGTCCGACCTAAGAATAAGCAGAACTACCCGATGATCCAGTGTGTCCAATTAGCAGCAAATAGGTTTTAGCCATTTGGTCCTTGGTGCTTTGTATTGTGGGCAAACAAACATGACATTAGCAACACACTCTAATGGGACTCTGCAACAGTGTCTGTTTTGATGGGTATCACTTTGCAGTTAATGCTCGGACATGAAGTGTGCCAAACCTAAAATGTATGTACATCATCCTGTCCCTAGGTACCTGGATTAAATCTAGGTAAGGCTCAAGGCCTCTAGTCTGCTTGTGCGTCAGTCTGCCCACTTTGGTCGTGCTAATTTCCTGGCTCGCAACCCTGTCCCAGTATGACTGTTTGATTTCCTCTGTACTTAGTAGGTCTTGTCTATCCCAGTGTCCCTGAAAACCCAGTACTGTCAAAGATTTCCTGATTTCCAAGATCCATTTAATTCTACAGTTGACATCCAGGTGGATGACTTCGGCGTATGTGGAAAGTTCTGGGGTCCGCCTAATGCATGCCCAAAAGAGCAGTGGACATAATTTTACTATGCCTCTAAATGACCGTCTACCCAAGTTGAGTTTTAAGGGTGTCAGGGGTGTGCTGCAGGGGAGCATCACCAAATTCCTTATGAACTTCCATTGTCAACCGAAACCCCACCCACAGCTCAGTACCATAAAGAGCTGTGCTGACTGCTTCGGTAACCTAAACCGTGAGCTCCGGAGCAACGGGTCTACGTTGTGAGGAACGATGTTCTTTCCCTGTTGCTCCAGTCAAACGTTTATCCTATACATTTGGTTAGAGAGTCTGACACCAAGATATTCAAAGGTACTGACTCTCTCCAAATGTGCCCTGCTGAGTGTAAGATGGTTCCTGAATGATTTATGAGGGTTAAATGTCATGAACTTTGTTTTTGTGGCATTGATGATCAGTCCCCGAGAGTCACAAAAGGATTGGAATCTGTTGAGCAATCTTTGTAGTCCTGTTGGGGTCTTTGACACCAGCAGGGTGTCATCAGCGAACAAGAGTATTGTTACTTTGTCCCCTGCTAGGGTTGGCACGTCTGCCGGATCTTCTTTGAAAAAGCTAACCACCTCATTCATGTAGAGAGAGAACAGGGTGGGGGCCATGACACAACCCTGGTGGACTCCCCTGTTGACAGGGATCCGCTCTGTCAGCTGACCTTGTGAACCCCACCTCTCCTGGGCTTAGTTACCCTCATGGAGCCGAATCAGTAGGTTGAGATGGGAGGTGGAATGCCCATATCTCTGAGCACTAGCAACAGATTATTCCTGGGGACGAGATCAAAGCCAGTCTTTAGATCGATGAATGCAAGGAATAGATGGCCCTTGCTGATTGTCACTGTCTTCCAGTATATTAGGTGCAGTATAAAGGCCTGATCAATCATTCCTGTGCGGGCCCTGAAGCCAGCTTGATACTGGGAGAGAATATCTTAATTTTCCACCCATTGTTGGATTCTTTGCAGCAGTACTCTACCTAAGACCTTCTCCATTACTTCTATCAGTCTAATTGGTCTGTAGTTTGAGGGGTCTTCTCTTGGTCTTCTTGTAAATTGGTACCGCCTCGGCACCTTTCCAGGATCTCGGTATTGGGCTTCCACTGGCAATTGCATTAGCAAGAAGAAGAATATAATGTGCTCAATTTGTAACATCTGCAAGGAAGAGGTCTCCAGGCATGCTGTCCAGCCCAGCTGCTTTGGCGGGACATTTTCCTTATAGCAGCTTCAATTTCACCCAGGTCAAAAAGATCATCGTTATTATCAACACTAGTAGGATCGGGAGTAATATAAGGCTCCTCAAGGTGCCTAGTCTCCAGTATGGAGTATAATTTCTCGAAGTGGTTGTACCATGCACAGCTTTGTATGATTTGAAAGTGGGCAGTCAGCCTTTGTATTGCCCTGAGAGACTAAGGTCCAAAATAAATTATTATTCTTGGCTAGGCTTGCTTCTTTAAGTTCCTGTCAATGTGACTCATCCCATGTCGTCTTTGCTTGGCGGAGAGCTGCTCTATAGTTCTTCCTAGCCATCCTGATCATAGGGCAGTTCTAGTCTCTAATTGCTTTGTCTAGGAGCTGACGTGTTTGCCTACAATCTTTCGTATACTATGGGTTGGGCCCTTTTGTGGGTACTCTGGGGTTATTGCTCTTACTCTGGGCTACAAAGTAAGCACCTACTAGGTCCACTGTGCAAGATCGGACATTTAGGATGTCTGTCAGCCCCCGTGGGTCGGCGACTACCTACTAGAGAGCTGACGTACTAGAGGCTAAAACTTGCCCAATTCCAGTGATTTTGGTTTCCTGGAGTGCAATCTTGGGCCACCTCAGAAATCTTTTGCAATTGGAAGGGGCGATTTCTAGTTATTGTTAAAGTTTGCACACTCTCGGGTAGCATGGAACAGGCTAAAGTGGTTTCATATGAAGACAAAGGGGATTATGATCACTATCAGTAGTGGTGCCAACTTTCATGTCTATAAGGTCTCCCCAAAGCCTTGTATCAAGTAGGATAGTGTTAATCCGCGAGGGGCAGCTGACTCTGTTGTAGGTAATAGCACCCTGACTATCTGATTATGTTCTCCCATTTACTGCTCTCAGACCAAATTCCACCGTAAAAGCATTAAGTCAGAGTACTAGCTGAGTCCATCTTTTGACAGGAGGTACATTGATCCTGGGAACGGCACATTTATTGTCATCCTTCGCGACCCCCATTAGGTCCTCTATATCCAGGGGTTCAAAGGTATTGTTGAAGTCTCCTACAACCGAGACACTAGGCAACTGGTTAAGGCTTCTTCCAAGGCTGTAACTATAGGCAAGGATCTGCCCCCTTTGGTCCCCTTATATAGACATTGAACAAGTCCAGGGTTCCCCCCCACCCAGGTCTCCTGATAGTAAGTCTCAGGATATCTGGGCTCGAATTTGGATGCAGGGTGATACAGCAATCCAAGGCAAGGCTTACCCAAATGAACAAACCCCCTGACGGACGTCCTTTCCCCGTGGTGGTTGCTGGCGAATGGAAGCACATATATCCTGATTTATACAAAGGAACCAGACTCCAGGTCTCCTGGAAGATGCAAAGCCCTCAATTAGTTTGTTCCAATGAGGGATTGCCAATTTACGTTTTAGCCCTGCGACGTTCCAGGATAGTAATTTCAGTTGGTGGCATGGAGCAGGTCCGGTGTAGTACTCCTACTTGAAGTACATTGACTGTGCAGGGCTGAGGGATTAGGCAATGCTTGGGGATCTGGGGGTGTTATGGCTTCCACTTCCCAAGCCCTCGGGGTAGCGATTGAAAAGCCACTTAGGGTCTTGTCCCCCCCAGGTCTGTCTTTCAATGGCTCAGTTTATTATGTATTCCGTCTGTGCCTTTTTGGGAACACATATATTACTGGATGTGAACGATTTCCTCATTTTACCTGCCTTGCAGGCACTATGGTCATTATTTCAATGGTGCAGCAGGTACAGTGGCGCAGGCGCCATAAGGTGTAGAAAACCCACTGAGCACTGATTATTCTAATATTTATTTTTAAATCACAGTACGCTTGATGAAAGGTGAAATAGATTTATTAGTATTGAACAACAACCCCTAAAATCCTCCTCCTTCAGCAACTGCCTGCTTACTGCCCCTGGAGTCCACATTCTCGTATCCATTGTAGATAGCAAGCAGATGATGACAAAGTTGCTAAGATACAACATATCTCCTTTCCTTAATAAAAAAATAACACAAAACATAGCCTACATAATAAATGTACAACATGGGGATAAGATGCTACAGATGAAAAAGGACACATAAAATGGGAACCGCAGCACATCCATAACCAAGAAAACATAAAATACACATTGTGATGCATAAACAGGTCACTACACAACTACCATGTTCATGCACATAACATTTTATACCATCAGGCACACACATAATCTTTTTGATGAAATGGTTTAGTTCTGACACGTTTCATCTTTCCAAATCCCTGCTTGGAAATAGGATCCAAACTTGGAACCGTAGGTGCATTTCCCTTTAACTAAATGTCACATTCCAACTCATTACATAAATTTACTTTTTGGATGTTCCAGATTTTTCTATCATTCACCCGCACATTATTGCCAACTACCTTTTTGACTTGCTTGGACCATTTAGACGAACCTGCCCTTTGACTCCCAATAAGGGGAGTCCTCACCCAATCACCAATCGCAAACTTGTGTGCATAGCTCTTTAACTTGTCAATGTGCATGCGCACATATTTATTATGATACTTCTGACCTCTGTGTACCAACTTCTTCTTGTCCACACAATAAGTGCTGACCCACCCATCCAGACAGGTGTCCCCTTAGTACCTGCTGGCCGTCCTTTAAGAAGACTGAAGGAGGACTCCTTTGTGGCTGTGTGGGGTATGTTCTAGTAACTCCACAGCATCTCCTTGACTGCATTTTTACATTTCTTCCCACACTCATCAGTCAGTTGTACACATTCCTTTAAGACACAGTTAAACCTCTCAACAAGACCGTTTTCTCTAGGAATATAAGCCATGGGGGTGCCTGTACCATTCAAACTCAACAGCAATGAATTGTTGCCAATTGTTTGTTATCAGACACTCTGTATAGCCTTCTATAGAAAATACATATTTGTAGAAATCTATACAGGGGGATGCTTTCATCTCTATCATTAAAGCTATCTCAGGACATTTAGTGAAATAGTCCCCTAGGAAAACGGCATCTTTGTTCTCTTTTTCCCTGGCACTAAATGGGCCACCAATGTTCATCGCCACCCTTTGCCACCGTTTGTTAGGCATTATGGTGTATGATATAGGAGATTCCTCTGATTTGTGCGATTTGATACTAGCCATGCACACCACACACATATCTCAATATCCTTGTCCATGCCTGGCCACCAAATGTCACACCTAGCTCTCCTCTTCATTCCAGATATTCGGGCAGCAACAACTTCTGCAATCTGGCACCCCAACCTATCCACTCTCCTAATAAAACCATCCACGATAGACAATTCTGACCAAATCATCCTATAATCTGCATATTCCCTTCCCGTATCCATTACCTTCCCCGTCTTACTGGACAAACATGTCATTGTTTTTTTCATCATGTCATGTTCCAAAGTCGCTCACTTCCACTCTTGCTCACTTGTAGTCCCAGTACACAACTTTTCTGCACTTGCCACCAACCATTCTTCCCTATCCTTATTTTCGTTGCTCTCTTCCTGACACAGTGGTACAAAAGGGGGTGGTGATGGACACAGCAACAGGAAACAAGACAGACATTTCCCATCAACGTTCCTCTTGCCCCGGAACATACTTCAGCTGGAAATCATATTCTTGCAAACGGTATAACCACTTCGCAATTCTAGGTGTTGTTCTACCATTAACCTTGGTAATGAAAATGTAGATTAGAGTTCTTTAGTCGGTTCTCGACTCAAAAATGATTTCCCCACATATATGTTTTGAAGTATTTGATGCACCATTAACAAAGCCAGTGCCTCCTTTTCAATGACAGAATAAGTGCCCTCCGTACCCTTGAGTGTGCGCAAAGCAAAAGTTGCAACATGCTAACCCGTAGGCACTAGTATACACCACCACCATGATCTCATCATGCTGAGCAAATGGTTTGAGTGCCACTGCCTTCACAATATCCACTTTTATCCCTTCAAAAGCCTGTTGACATTAATCAGTCCACAGAAACTGTGCACCTTTTTTCATCAAGACACTCAGACTGTGTACTTTGTCTGCAAAATGCTGAACAAACTTAGCGTAGTATTCAGCCAACCCTAAGAAAGAGCACAATTGCTCCTTGTCAATCAGTGATGGGACACATTAAATGAGCTCAAGTAATTTCGTTTTGACCTTAACCCCATCCTCTGAAAAAGTGTGCCCCAGGTAATCAACTTGCTTGACCTTAACCCCATCCTCTGAAAAAGTGTGCCCCAGGTAATCAACTTGCATCACACCAAATTTGCACTTATCTGCAATCACCGTTAAGCCTGCCTCTTGCAATTTCCTCAGAACTTCAATCAAAACCCGATCATGACTGTTCACTTCTACACCCTAGGCTAAAATGTCATCTTGGAACACTCTCACATTCCGAATACCCTTCAAAATACTTTGCATGAGTCTATGGAATACCAGGGAAGAGGAGGACAACCCAAATGGCATGCGTACGAATTGGTGTTATACATGCAGTCAGGCCCTTGGAATCGGAATGTAGCCTAATCTGGTGGTATTCACTGGACAAAACAATCAATAAAAATAATTTGTCATCTTCAATGCTGTATATCATCTCGCTTATGCATGGCAAAGGATGGCGGTCGGCCCAGATGTTGCGGTTCAGGTCTCTTGAGTTCACACACATGCGCAATTTGTCATTAGGCTTGCATGCTAAAATAATAGGAATAAGCCATTCAGAAGTCTCAATACGTACTATAACTTTAGCTTCACATAATCTGTCTAGCTCTTCCTTCAGCTGTGTCGTAAGGCAAACAGCACATTCTCACCTTGTGTACCACAGGGGTACTCCCAGCCTTCAAAAAAATGTGGTATTCAAATTTATTCAGGCATCTAAGTTTACTGTTAACCAATTCAAGATATTTCACAATCCACTTCAATCTTTCCGCATCCTTAGACAATAACGCCCTATTTGCTTCCTCCAGACCAAAAGAGCTCTTCCCCTTTCCAACACATATACCTTCACATTTGTGCCCCTATCTTTTTAAGACAATAGGCATTTGAAAAATCCTAACAGTGGTAGTTTTACCCCCACAATACCCTTCAGGCTCAATGTGTGGCGTCAACAGCTTACGCACACCCACACTTTCACACACCTGTGATTATGGTGTATGGGGAACCTGAATGCGCCCACGTCGATACATTAATCTTGTTTATCTTCAAGGTGAACTTGGGAGAATGATATCCTTCTTTTATTTCATTAACAGTGCTTTCGCAAATTACCAGTACCTCAACAACATAATCTTTCTCTCCTCAGAGCACTCTCCCTGGTATTTTCTATTTTCAGACCGTTTCCAAGCTTCACAATTTCCAGACCTACACATCCATTAGAAATGGTCTAATGTTTTGCACTTGTAGCACTCAACCTTTGCAGCCTGGCATCTTTCTGCTTCTGAGGTATGCCTAAAGCTCCCGCACCTGAAGCATGTACGCTTATTTTTACCTGCTGGTATTTCACCAACCAACAGGAACCTTAGTTAGATTTTTTGCCGAATTCTCAATAACCTACCTGAACTTGTGTATAATTTTATCTTGGTATCATAATTCTTATCCTTCCCCTGTTCTTGAAGGAGTTCCTTAACATACCTGAATGTGTTCTCCACCCGCCTTGTAATGTCAATGGTCTTTTGTAAAGACGGGTCCTTTAACTCCAATAACCTTTCCTGTATTTTGCTGCAATTCGTTCTATTGATGAACTGGTCCCTAATCATTTTCTCATGTAAGTCCTTGAACCTACAAGTGGCAGCTAATGTTGCTCCACCATTTCCCAAGAAAGCTGAGCCCTGGAAAAAAAGAATGTCTTTCCACAACTATGCCTGTTTTCTTCCCATAATTGTCTTCCAATGCTTTCAAGGCTTCAGCATGCTCATCAATGATTATCTCCTCCACCTCCGACTCTTCCTCCTCACCTTCACTCTCCTGATTGGTCTCAGTAGCAAGTATAGGTTTGGTAATTTAACACTTTCCTCACCTCAACCACCAAATTGTATTTCAACAACACAACTTTTCAAGGTACCAGACACGTTTAACCTCCTATTGCTTCTAGGTACGTTTTAAACTATTCACACCAATCTTCCAACACCATGAAAGGAATCCCTGGATTTTGCAAAAATGTGGGCGGGGCTGATACCGATGTGGCATCCATACCTGTGTATATGCTAGTTGTAAACAAAAACCGAAATTGCATCTGAAAAATGATATAAGTATTTTACCAGTCCAGGCACAGTTTTACATATTTGGATTGGCAAAATACTACCGAAGCCAACCGAAAATGATCTTATGGACTTTCCGACCTGGGCCTGCTTGGACTAATGTGAATGACACCCAAGTCATCCTCTGGAGCCACCTTTCTTGAGCCTCAGAAGGGAGCAGAAACTTTATATTGGAGGAAGACTTGGACTCAACCTTAGTCTGCAAGAAAAGAGGGTCTTCTGCTGCGAGTTGTAAAGAGATCTCACTAGTCTGCATTTAGCTCCAGGCTTACTTGGAAGGTACACTGATGAAATAAAGAGGTAGCTTAAGACCTTATTTAAAAATGAATGGAACTGGAAAATCTGCCAATCTGAGAATGGAATGCGAAAGCAAGAGGAGAATCTGACTGCAGAATTTCTGCCAGTGGAGCCTCCTCTGGATTCAACACTTACTCCACCAATCACAGGATATTCTTTTATCATTTAACTCAGGCCATCTCTATTTCTCATTGCAAAGTTGTGTTGATTGTCTCCCTATTGGCTCCTGGTTACCAGAAGGCTCCAAGTTTGCACCTTTTTGATCTTGAAAAATCTCTTACCACCAAGGTGTACGTGTTGGTCTGGACAGGGGGATTGATGCAAAAATGGTGAATATACGTCACCTGAAGTGGAAAATCAAAGTGGAGCGGCAGGGAGCGAGGGATTGCAACTGCACTGACGCAACTAAAAAGTAAAGCTCAATTCACAAAAGATACATCAAAAACTACTCAAACTGGCTCAAAGTTACATCCACCCACCCTTGAAGTAACTCCCACACTATATACAGGCCACCAGCCATGAAGTAACTCCCACACCATATACAGGTCACTGGCAGGCACTGCAGTGAAATCACACAAAAACCAGTTGAGGCAGGGAATAAACAAAAATAATGGAACGGAAGGTAAATGCTCTAACTATATGCACTCACCCTTAGTCAGTAAAATAACAACAGATATACAAACCAGAGTATTAATGTAAGGTTATACAGCATAAACATATCATCAGATAACCTAACATATATATGATGTTGCAAGAAGACACAAAACAAAAAACTTGCCAACAGACATAACAGCATTGCAAAACATGTAAATAGCAATAACTGAACATTTTAAAACCCATACTTACTCTTGGTAAATAATCAAAGAGGGATGGGGGAGGGGCGTTATTGACTCTCCTACCCAGCTGTTTTTCATCAACCCACTGGACAATGACATGTAGGTCAGCACCATAGGTAAGCCAGTCACAAGCACAGCAACTTTTCCACAATGTCAGCATCAGTGTTTGTTGTGCAGCCCATTATCCTCAGGAACACTGTAGAAGAGAGAGAGGATATGCAGGGAGAGGGTAACTCTATTTGGTTGTCTGAGAAAGTTATTGGGACGATATTGCTTCCCTCCAGATATGGTCTTGTCAAGGTACTGACTGCACTTCACTTCCTGGCCAGTGGTTGTTTGTTTCCAGTAAGATTGTGGCTGTCATGTTAAAGACAAGACAATCCCAGTGCGAACTCGAGGTATTGGCCTGTATCACCAGTTGAGTGCAACAGTACATCGCCATGCTGCAGACACTGCATGGTAGGCAATGGGTGGCACAGTAATTCTATGAAATAACAGATTTCCCCTTATGCTAAAAGACATTAACTGCACACATGAGCCATTTCAGCCACCCTGTAGATGACAACCTGTCATACATGTGCAATATCACAGTGACTGACACTTTTCTACATAACCCCTGATGCAAATTCTGAGTAAAATGATACACCTTGATAGTAAGGTGGAGACACTTCGCAAGTACTCCTCTAATGTTAAACCTTATTTACATTCATTTTTAATACCTCTAATTACAAAATCTTAATAACTTTGAACTCTCAGCTTTCAGTTTTAATTCTTACCCTCATTTCCTCCTTCGGGGCTGCTCTCCAGCCAGCCGTGACTTATTTGATTGCCATTTAAGGGAGCGAGCAAACCCTGGAAGAGAACTTCTGGGACATCGGCTGCCACCATTTTGGGCAACTGGTGCTCTAGTCTTTGCATTCAGATCTTCCTGGGCTCCTCTCTCCTATTTAATAGGAGACCAACGTGGACATGCGCAGAGGGCGTGATGCCGGCGCGCCAAAGGCAAGCCCATCTGCGCCTGTCCCCCAGCTGCCAGGAAGGCTGCATCTTTTTGGGTAAATCATTACATGAACCAGTAACCAGCAAATCTCCAGTTAGCAGCAACAGCATTTTTCAGCACAAGGCCAATTGCAGCTCCCCTCAGCTGCAGTGCACTTATTTAAATGCTCGTTCTATCCCTCAGCAAACTTCAGAACAACAAAGCCAGAAACCTGGCTAAATTCGTACTCCTGTCTGTCCATAGCGATAGCGTTTACTGAAGGCTATAGGATAATCAGGTCGACAGACAGCTCAAAAAGGGAGGAGGAGCTGCTATTGCGACACAAAATCCTCCAAGGGCCATATGTATCAGCACATTTCCCCATAGACACAGAATGGGCAAAACCCTTTGATACATCTGGTCCTAAGAGTTGATACTCTGGACCTCTGCTTCACCCCTGGGTTGGAAATTTTAATATTCCAATTAAAAACCTCAACTAATCTAATCTGGAAGGGGGCGCTGATCTATCGCACACCTGGTGAAAAAAAAGATTTTAGTGCAAAGCTCACGGAATGGCTATGATGGAGCAAGGTAAAGAACAAAATTTTGTTCAAACTTGCGAAGTTAATCTCTCCTAACAAAAATAAACAGTCTAATAAGCTTGTGGTGAAATTATTAATCAACTTAGTTTAAAAGATGCATTCACGATTATACACGCGGGACTAATGTGCTTTTTGTTGCAAACGCAAAGAAAAATAATAAACTTACCTTGTCTATTGTCTTTGTCAGTATTAAACACGGCAGTTTAATTTAATGGCATGTGCTTAATTATGTGCTTATGTTATGTCTTTTGTGATAAAAGCTCTTGGAGTTCTAGTCATTCGAAAAAGGACTGGCAAATATAATGCTGCATATTCGGGCTTAAGCCAGCTAACATAATTAACAGGGTTAATTAGCAAAGGGGGAGGGTAACAGAATGGGTCTCAATTCTTTAATTAATTGATGTCTTGTGTTTGTTTAATAATAGTTTCCGAAGTAAGGCCTAGAAGATGATGCAGAAATATGGCTGACAGAGCTCCAGACAGGAAAGCTTGTCCAGAGTGATTTCCTGCACATGCGCAGCTGTGAAGAATTTTGCTGCAAACTTGTTATGAAACAGAGAGCAACTTCTTTGTCGTGTTGTATGTTTTCACGGGGGCCAGCCAAGGACAATAATTTGATATGTTTGCGAAGGTTAGGAAACGAGCGTCCTGAGCTCGAGTAAAAGTATCATTCTTGAGGAAATCAAGGATGTGGAAATGAAAGACAATGGGCCTTACATGAAACCCGGATTTTTTGTCAAGAGTCGAATGATCTAATGAATTTTTATCATGGACTGACACAGGACAGCCAATGAAAAGCTCGGATTTCTATGAAAGAATGTAAAATGTAGAAAGTTTAGCTAGACAGAAAGGTATAAATTATGACACCATGAGCTGGGAAAAAACTCTTACTTTCCGATTCCTGAATGGTGAGACATGCTGTTGGACTTTTGGCGCATGTAAGGACAGCAGACTTTAATAATTTACTCTTTTCTAGGTAAAGAGGGATTTAGACAGGGAAATAGGTTCAGGGAATTGAAACTGTTATTTACTAATTCTTCATGTTTCTGAGCTTACTTTAAAATGTCAGTTCTAATTTTCATTTCCTTAATAAAATGCTGGTAATCTATTTGCTTATGAAATAAAGAATTTTAAACGTAAAATGCTCTTTCTTTATGAAATAAAATAAATAAAATTAGATTCAAAAAGACAAGCTGGTCTTGTTTATTCATGGTCTAGTTTCCATTAGTTGATCCATCAACCATTAGTGGTTTGATTTTAGTTAATAATTGTTTCAAATATATGACAATGAAAGATAAAACTGCAGTTGTATATATTAGTGTAAATAATATGTGAATAGGTTTAAAATCAAACCACTTGATTCAGTCGCTCGAAAATTGTCTCATTGGTGTTATGGGCCTGTATAAGTGTTTAAAGGTATATGGTGAGTATTGAGGTGATAAATTGCGTTTGTGAGACAGTTTTTCAATCGGAGCGCTGGATCAGCTATCACCTCATATATTAGCAGCAAGTACTTTTCTGCTCTTGGGGGACTTTAATTACCTTATTGATAACCAATCCGACCCGGATACCATTTGTCTCCTGGCAGATATGGAATCACTGGGGCTCCACCAAATGGTATCAGGTCCTACACATGCAGCCGGGCACACCCTTGATTTAGTATTTACAGATGCCACAAATCCAGTGGTGGACCCACCAGTCGCACAGGCTTCGACCGATCACTCCTCGTTAGAGTTCCTCCTGGATGTTCAGAAACCTATGGGTGCTCCTGTGAAGCCATGAAATTCACAAGATCCTAAAGAAAGGTGGTTCCATCCACCCTTCTCTCTGTCTTTGTTCCTCATATGGAATCTGACTATGAAGGCACCGATCTTGCACTAAAAAGCCTTTTAAGACCCATTTATACAGGCCTTAGATACTATTTCCCCATTAAGTATCTAAAATGAAAAAGGAAACCCCCCGGACCACGATATTCCAAATCCTTAAAAAAAAGGAGACATATCCATGTAGGAAATTGGAACGCAAATGGAAGGAATCCAAATCAGAAGAGGGGAAACTTGCTTACAAAACAGCCCTAAGGAAATACCTACATTATTGTAAAATTGCCAGAAGGACTCACATAGCAGAGCTCTTTAAAATCCTTAATAAACTTACGAACCCACGCATTTGCAATCCTATAATACCTACATCCCAATCACATTGCAACAATCTTGCAGTGCACTTCGAACAAAAAATTAATAACATCTACAACTCTCTCACAAATAACATGATACGAACAACTAGAATTTCTGGAAGTTACGATTAACTCTGAATCTCTTACCCTGGAGCTTTTCAATCATATTACAGTAGAACAAGTACTGGTCCAACTAAACACAATAAAAACCGGATCCATGCTGGACTTCACCACCCTCCCATGTGATAACTATTTTGACCCCCATATTGCTCCCCCGACCTAGACCTATGTAATCACTTCTTACAGTTAACCACTCTCCCACTTAAATGGAAGACAACAGGTATCAAACCTCTTCTTAAAAAACTCACGGATGATCCCCTGGACATGCTAAATTACAGACCAATATCTCTAATCCCTTTTATATCTAAAATCTTAGAACCAATGGTGAACCAACAATGGTGTCCGATCTCAAATCCAACTGCCTGCTGGATCCTTTTCAGTCAGGCTTCCGTGAGTCTCATAGCATGGAATCAGCCTTAATGGAGGTCACTGATACCATCAAACTCACTTTAGACCAGGAAACCTCAGCCATGCTAATTCTCCTGGATCTTTCAGCGGCTTTTTATACCATCTCCCATCAAATTCTAGTTCAAATATTGGGGGAGATTGTTGTTGGTGGTAAAGCTCTGAAATAGACGAAAATCTTTCTTTCTGAGTGCATCCATTCTGTACAGATGGGTGACTACACATCAAAACCCATGGTCCTGGATAAAGAGGTGCCCCACGGTTCAATTCTGAACCCTACTCTTTTTAATATTTATGTGCCACCCTGGCAAAACTCATTAGGTCATGTGGTTTTGAAACTATCTCTTATGCTGATGATACTCAACTGGTCATTACCACGGACTCAAATCCGACTCTCACTATAAGTAAATGTAAGGATTGTATGCTAAAAATTGCCTCATGGATGACTACAAACTTTTTATAGCTTAGGATGAATAAGACGTAGAACCTACTATTCAGGAATGGCCACTCAGTCTGGTCTGCAGACTGGTGGCCATTAGAGTTGGGATCACCACCGACACCTGAAAAATATGTAAAGAATTTAGGAGTCCTCTGAGTTGAAAATCTCTGCATGAATGAGTACGTCAAAGGCATCCCTGGAACCTTTTCAGGTCTCATGTGCATGCTTAAGAAAGTGTTTAAGTGGACCCCTCTACAGGCCAGGAAAACCTTAGTCCAGGCTTTGCTAGTAAGTTGCCTCAACTGCGGAAATGCCCTAATGGTCGGAATGAATGTAAGCCTTTTTGCTAGGCTCCAGTTGGTGCAGAACACAGCAGCACACCTTATCCATAATCTCCCATCGGAACCCCTTCTGCGCTCTTTCTATTGGTTACCAATCGAAACATGTGCCCTTTTTAAAATTCTTTGTCTAGTCTACAAAACTTTGCATGAGAGGGGCCTTGTTACCTTTAAAATAAACTACAGCTGTACATCCCAGCTCACCAGCTTAGATCTAGAAATCTATTGCTCTTACACCCCAAAAGTATTCGTACGACCAGATTTGGGAGTCGCTCCTTTTCTTTTCTGGCTCTGTATCACTGGAATCGGCTCCCATGTCCATCCGTACCTGCTCTGACTTCACTCTCTTTAAAAAGCTTCTGAAAACCTGAATGTTTAATCTTTAACCTCAACAGTGTATTTCGAACTGCCCATCGCTGCAATGGTGGCGAGAGATCCCCTTGGGGATAATGCGTATGCCTAATAAACAAACAAATAAGTAAATAAATACATGTGAACGAACTGTGAATGAAAATGGATAACTGTAATGCAGTTATTCCTATCCTTTTGTGAAGGAAGAGTTCAGGCCTCCACCCCACCTCCTCATTCTTTTAGACATCCTATCAGTGTGCCGATATGCAGGTATAAAATATCACACACACGCTCATCCGATAGAGCACTCATTTGGTATCCTCAAGTTGTACTTCAGATGTCTCAATGTTATAGGGGGATGCAACTGTACTTCCCTGACATATTGTGCAAAATCAATCTTGTCTGTTGTGTGTTTTGCCATGTGGCGGGGCTCAAGCCTAGACCAATGCCCAACATTTCGGTCCAGTGAATATCTCCAAGATGGCCCCGTCGCTATTAGGAAACACATTTCTGGATTTTCACAGAAGCTCAACACAAATCTGTTTTTTATTGGCAGTCTTTGGTCAATGATAAATTGTGATTTCTAAATTTGTCCACCTAACACCATTGGCTGCTTTAGCATGATCCAACAATCAGTAATAACCATGTGAATATCCAACACAAATAACCACACACTACATGTTTATTCCCACAAAAGTGTTGCATTGTATGAAACAAATGTGTTGCACTTGTGTCAGAACCTTCTTCTTCCATTTACATATGTGGACCAATAACCAGCTACATGGACACTTATATCAAATAGGTGTAACCTTCAAAAACATTTTTATGTCAATCTGACAGATTTTGTAGGTGCGCAGTCCTTTGAGTCACCTTTTTTTCCATTCTGATAGACCCAATACAGCATAATTATGACTCCATTTCACATAATATTACACCAACTGTAGGTACCGCAAAGTGACTAATAAAATCCTGTCTCTAATCCATCATTGACCAAAATCTAACTTCGTCTTACTGGTGCTCTCCTCTCCTTGTCCCCATTATGGTTGAGGAAAGATCTGAGAGGGTCCCTAACCTCATTCAGGAAGATGTGGAGAGTGTGAGGCAGGTAGTCCTCAATAGGGTCCTCCAGCATTATGGAGGCACAGGATCCTGATGAGCAACAGAGCATGGCTGGTGAAATGTCAAGCCATCAGCAGCGGTCACAGTGAAACTGGGGTTATCAAGTGAAAGGGCTGTGAGGCCTGATAGCTCTGGGAGGATTTCCTCCTCTGGTCCAGGATGAAGGTCTTGAACATCCTGGGGAGTGCAGTGTCCTGCTGGATACATTCTAGTGTTCCAGGAGTGTGCGATACCTACACTCTACACCCAACCATCACAGGCGTCACTGGTCAGGTGACCCTGCTAATAAAAGGCGACAGGCGCATATGCCCCGTTGTCAAGGTCGCTTTGGTGCGGAAATAACTACATCTCCCAACTCATTCCTCTGCAGAGGAGGGTCCTGGTGAAAGCGTCATCAAACACACATACTCATCTAGAGACTTATGAGCAGCATCGCGGTAGTGAGAAACTATGCAATGCAATGACAAGCAATGTATTAATGTACATGTCATGCACTCTGATGTGCTTTTTCTAAACCTGTATTATTTTGTGTCATACATTTTTGGCATACATTAAGATAGACAGGAGACACTCATGTATGCTGAACCGACTTATTAAGTTTCAGGCAGTCATATATGTGTTTAACATTCACAATTTGATTGTGGCACGTGGCTTGGGTAACCAAGACCATGGTACCTTTGAGTTTTTGGTGTACATCTTACATCTTTAAAGTTGAAAGGTGTTGATGCTTAAGGGAGGTACATGTTCAGGACAGGAAGAACATCTATGACTACTGTAACAATGGGGCATGCGTGACATCCACCTCTGAGATGTAGTCTAAAATGCACTGTCATTTGATACATACAACTGCACCAATGACCTTTCCCTTTCCCTTTCCCTTTCGCAGTCTGCACATTGGGCAGCACACAGACAGGGGAATGATCCAGTCAAGAGAAGATGCTCAGGGCAATAGTGAGCACCCACCACCACCAACGAGACAGAGATCAAGGAGGAAGTGAGGAGGAGTCACAAAGCTCACTACATATATGTACATGTACTAACACCAATGCACAACAAGGGAGGGAAGGCTTATTACCAAAAGGGGCAGGAAAGCTCACATCCTTGGTTAAAAAGTGCAGGTCCTGTAGTGGAACTGGCATCCAGTTCTTCATTGGGAGCAGTGGAGTAGAGTTGCAAGCATGTACGGGTAGTTATTGGTCGCCAGTACTATTAAGGGCATGACGCAGCCAGGGCCTAAATGAGCTGGTTATGCCACCATGGCCCTGATTATGAGTCAGGTGGAGCAGTGTCACCGAATGGAATTCTGCTCCGCCCGGTGACAAATGGCATGGTGGTGTCGCACCTGGTTCACCCCAGTGGAGGAACACTAGACCCAATTCTACCAGAGGGTAAGTTTGCCTTGTATGAGGACATAATGCTTTGGCTGCAAAATTAGCCAAGCTTTATCCCCAACTTTTTTTTCTTGGTAAGAAGGAACTTTCAATGCTTACCCCATTCCAAAACTAATCTGCCCTTCACTCTCCTACACACCCAACTCACAACCACACAGAAGCCTCCGCACACATTTGCTACCTGCATAGAGTACTAATGCTAAATGTGTGTTTCAAACCCCATGGAACTGGAAATTCTGTGTGGTTTTATGCCTGGTAAATCTGGGTCCAACAGTTATTCCCCTTTCCATGGTGTTTGAATCTTAATTACACAGTACTGAAGCAGTGTTATATCACTGTAATATAAATTTAACTTGCAAAGTTTGCACCCCACCAGCACTGTGCAACTCATAATCAAAGCCTAAGTTCCCTCGCTCACTCATCGACGTTCCCAGTTCAAGACTAATGTGTCCTGTGGGCTGTGATTGGGCTCTATTTGAAGAGATCTGGATTGTGCACTTGCTCTTTGAAAGTCAACAGATATTTGGTGAAGGCGAGCATGGACTCCTCCATTCTTGACATACCATGTTACATGCAGTCTTGCTAAGCAAAGAAGCCCTTCTCCCATAAAGCTGCCCTTTCCCAAGCCAACAGCGCCACATGGGGATGTCTCAAGTAGCCAGCTTGTTGGACAGGAGGTAATGGGATGACTTTGGGAACTACGATGGGGCACATTTTGTTTGGGAAAGGCCTTCTGTTTGCCATATTAATTCAGTTTCTGAAATGCTGGATACAACACTAGAATTGCACCTTAGTGGGAAATGGTTTTATCAGGGGTACCTATACTGTAGTTGGCGTGGGTGAGTCCTGTATAGCCCGATCGAGTACCTGCGGTCTTGATTCATGCACATGTAGACTTGTAAGAAACCCTGACGAGGGTCACTGGGGCACAGCTTGCTTGTGTTGTGTGCAGATGAGATGGCACAGAGTTGGCTTTCAGTTACATACTGTCTGACATT
The DNA here is from genome assembly GCF_964263255.1 of Lissotriton vulgaris. Classification (NCBI taxonomy): domain Eukaryota; kingdom Metazoa; phylum Chordata; class Amphibia; order Caudata; family Salamandridae; genus Lissotriton; species Lissotriton vulgaris. The sequence continues at coordinate 400,398,154 of NC_141687.1, forward strand.
TCTGGGATTTAGGTGTGGACATGGGTCCCTGAAGAAGTTATCACTGAAGTCCTGCCCTATTAACATCAAGGTGTGTAAGTTGGTGTTAGTCCACATTTTACTGAATTACTATGTTACTGTTTGCATTAGGTCAAGCTCTGTTATTGAGTCTCTAGGCCTGTAGATATACTTGACTGCTGAATGTCAGAAAACTGATATCCTGTTTTCAGTGGACCTTCTGATGCAGGCTGGCGGGTGGACAGTGGTGGTGTGACTACTGGACATTGAATGCCTGCAGCTGTGAGCCGACACACATTATGTTATATGAATGTTTAACAGAACATATAGAACATAAAGACTTAAAAAATGTGTACAGATAGTTCGGACATGTGCCTTTCATACATGCTGTCCATCATGACTGATGCTAGCAAAATGAGGCCCTTTCCTTCAGCCTCTTGAATATAGCATATCACAGTGCCACTTTTGCTGGCATGACACTTTTGGTTTCAACAACTACAATGTCATCTACATTCTGTGGTGTAACATGAGTGCTATGCCGACTTTTAAGCGCTTGACATTACCAGGAGCTTTCATTGGTCTAAAACAGGGTTGCAATGCTCCAAATTACACTCTAAGGACATCTTGGCACACACACATTTGCTGTTTGCATAACTAAGGTTTGGTTACACCAGTGGAGTCATGACCAGGATGTGTGTTGCTTGAGGGAAATGCCGACTTGGCACTTGTAAGAACATATACAACATAACTATATGAAATATACTTTGAAAACAATAGTTTTAGTCACAAGCTTTGATGTGTACAAGTAGATGACTGTGTGCTATAACAGGCATGTGTTGCACTTTTTTGTGACAGAATACTTACCAGGCTTTGTCATCTGTCCAATTTGAGATCTGAGAGGCCAGTCTACATGGCACAGAAAGAAGGCATCAACAGCGATGAAGGTGGAAGGTGGTTGAGGGGCTAGCAATGGTCCTGCAATGGTGATAAAAACATCATTTATGGGAGTCTGCGTTAGTTCCCCACAATTTAATAGAATAAGATGTGTAGAGACTAACATGGTGATTGTGAGACATAGAAGTGGTAGTGGACAAATGCACAGGTGATGTTGCTAAACAAACAGACCTGTTGCACTTGTCTTTAGAGTATGTTTATGAATGACACTGCAGTGAAACCTCCATGGCTGAACGAGTGAGGCTTGCCTTGAGACAAGTCCTGATAGTGCTATAGGCCCACCAAGGGTGGCTTCTACTGTAGCTTCTGCTGTTCGTTCCAGCATGGTGCATGCATGGAATCCAGGAAAAATAAAGGGGATGATTTTAATAGAAAAAGTGGTGTCTCCTTGTGGAGATGATGGTTTGCAGTTATGTGTGTTACCATTTTTGTTTCAGTATGTGTGTAGCATGCCGTATATGTGGCCCTTCACCTTGTGAGTCTGATGGACGTGTATGATCTTTGTGAGGCATTGATACATTTGTGAGGGTCGACATATTTTGCATCTGAACTTATGATTGACCTTACCCGCCTTGACGTTAGTGGTCACCAGCATTGGCAGCAGTTGGTTAAGTTCCTAATGGAGATAGTATGTCCCTGGGGTGAGTAGAAGGTGTGATACAAGTCTAACACCAGGAACACCAGCTGCCACCTCTATCCTGGCAAATCTACCTTTTGAATATCTTCTCTCATCTTGCCATTTTTCCATGATTTCACCTATTGTACATACCTCCATCCCAAGTGCATTGACACTATTGGTTATGTTCTTCCACAGATGCCACGAGGTAGAGTGGAGGCAGACCATAACGTTCACAACAGCTGTCAACTTCCAGGCTGAATGCAATGTCTGGTTCCCCCTTTTTGTAATTTATCTTCCTCTTGAGCATGATGGTCTGCAGCTACAGTGGTTTGGAGGAAGGGTGGCTCTGTGGTGACCTGCAGCACAAGCAGAAGAGGATAGGGCTGTGGGTGTAACTTGTATTTCTGTGGTTCAGACTGTTTTTGCTGTATGATATGTGAATGTGATTGTGGTCAGATGTGGCTATTTGCATATTCCACCTATTCAAAATGGTACGTAGAGAATGTGTTTGCTGTGTATCATCCTGTAATGTAATGTAAGGGACATTTCTACCGCGCGACTTTCACTCCAAGGAGTATCTTGGCGCTCACACAACTCAGGTGGAGGAGTTGGAAGGGGAAAAGGGTGTCCTAAAGTCTACACAAACATTACACTAAGGTCCTAAAAGTGGCGTCAGGCAAAGAGAAAATCCAAGTTTTTAATGCCTTCCTGAAGGGGGCTTCTTGAGAAAATGAACGCAAGAAAAGAGGGAGTTTGTTCCAGGCTTTAGTTCCCAGTACAAAAAGGGATTTGCCACCCTTTGTGGCCAGCTTGAAACGAGGGGGAGTAAGTAAGTTCTGGCTTGCAGATCTCAGACAACGCGTTGGATGATATCTTTTAAATCCGTTGCATAAATAGGTTGGGCCTCGTTGGTGAAATGCCCTAAAAGTGATTAGAAGAAGTTTAAACAAGATTCTTTTACCTATTGGCAGCCAATGGAGGGTGTTTAGTGCTGCTGAGGCTGATGACTTACGGGGCAGACGCAGTACAAGGTGGGCTGCCGCATTTTGGACCATTTGTAATTTGTGGAGAACAGTTTTGTTAGCTCCAACATATAGTCCATTACAATAGTCCAGCCTAGAGCTTATTAAGGCCACTGCGACTGTTTTCCTCGCCGATAGTGGAAGAAGATCAAAAAACTTCCTTAGTGCTTTTATGATCTGAAAGCACATGCCTACTACTGCTACAGCCTGGGGTTTAAAAGATAGTTGGTTGTCGAATTTGATGCCCAGATTGCGGGCGGATGCAATTGTATTGGGGGGCACTTCGGCGTCCACTGACCAGCACACTGTTGGGGAAAAAAGATTGTGATTCCCTATAGGTAGGATTTCAGTTTTTCCGGCGTTGCATTTTAAATGGTTGTTCGTCATCCATTTAAAAGTTACTGCAAGACAGTTCTTAAGATCTTCCTCGGCACCTGGCCGCTCCCTATCCAACACCAGTATCAGTTGGGTGTCGTCAGCGTATGAAATAGAACTGATCTTGAATGACGCGTTCAGTTTCATCAGGGGTACCATATATAGGTTAAAAAGAACAGGGTTCAAGCTAGAGCCCTGAGGAACCCCTGAGCTGACGTCTTTAGCCTCAGACTGATATGGCCTAGCACTGTTATTTGGCGTCTGTTGGTAAGGAAGTTCCTACACCATGCCAAAACCTGAACTCCTACCCCTGCGGCAACCAACCGGTCCACTAAGATGTTATGTGAAACCGTATCGAAGGCTGCCGACAGGTCAAGTAGGATAAGGACAGCCTTCTTTCCTTGATCCATTGCTGCCCTTAATGTTTCTGCAGTGAAGAGTAAGGCTGATTCAGTAGAGTGTTCTGACCGGAATCCTGACTGATTAGGATGGAGAACGTGAAGTGAAGTAGTGTGGCTCACTGGTTAGAGGCGGCAGACCCGAGAGCAGAGGACGGCCCGGGACCAGGGTTCGATTCCTGGCGCGGCAGGTTTCTGGACCAGGGTCAGCGGACTCGATAATTCTCTCGCCTCGGTGTCCACTCTGATCAGCGATCACACTCGGCAACTCTGGGCATTAGCTTGCCTCATCTTCACTAACGGCCCCACCAGACCGCCGGGGATGCCTGGTCTCACCCTGGAGATACCCATTAAGGGACCATCTCTCAGGGAAGCCAGGAAGGGTTTCGCAGCGGTCGAAGCGCCTTGGGACCCTACGGGTAGTAGTGCGCTATATAAATGCCAATACATTTACATTTACATTTACAGTTATTCTTCTCCAAAAAGTTAGTCAGTTGACTATTGACAAACTTTTCAGTCAGTTTGAATAGAATGGGTAACAAGGAAATCGGGCGCAGGTTGGAAAGGGTAGTAGGATCGGCAAGGGCCTTTTTTTGGAGAGGCTTAACAGCTGCAAGTTTCCAATCGTTAGGGATACTTGCCGTGGTTAGAGAGGAATTAATAATCCTGTTGATCATTGGATTAACCATCTCTATTAAAAGATGCAACACTGGAGGGGGACAGGGATCGAAAGGGGATCCCGATTTGCTGGCTAGAATCGCTTTAGCAGTTCCCTCCAAGGATACTGGGGCAAAATCATCAAATCAGGGGGAAGATATCGTCTCCACTATCTCTTCAACATCCATCGTTGCAGTAGCTCCTGATGGAAAGGTCTTCGTGATAGCCAGGATTTTATTATCAAAATAATCAGATATCGCGTTACAGAGATCCTGCGATGGAGGAATCTCTTGCGATAGAGCTGAAGGATTCATGAAATCCTTAACAATCTTAAAGATTGCTTTTTGTTCCTGGCCTGCCGTAGATATGGCCTGTAGATAGTGTGTTTTTTTTGCGGATTTTATTCCTGCATGATACTTCCGTCTCGCTGATATGTAGATGTTACGTGCAGCGGTGTCGTAATTTCGACGCCACCTCCGTTCCAGTGTTTTAACTTCACCTAGTTCAAGCTTTAAGGTTTTTGAAAACCAAGGGGCGTTCTTTTTAGTCTTCCTGGGTTTAAGGTTCTCATTTCTGGATGATTTTAGCAAGGTTCCCGCTCCAGCAATCCAGTCACAAAAGGTCTGATTGTCTGTCGAGGTGAGATCGACCAGGACTAGCGTACTGTTTTAAGTTTCTCAATAACGTCAGGTCTGCTGGCTAATGACTTCCAATCCGGGATAGTTTTAGTGTTAAGTTTATTATTACACTTTGAAGGGTTTATAGTGGGTTTCAAAATCCCAACTATGTTAAAAGGGATTCGAAAATGGTCTGTCCATACCTGAGGGCAGGGGGATTTAGCTGTCAGGTTAGGGTAATTGGAACAGATGCAATCTAATAGATGCCCTGCCTGGTGGGTAGGTTCCCGGTTCACAAGGGTAAGGCCTAACACTTCGATTGTATCCATAAAACAGCTAACCTCAGAATCATTTGGGGACTCAAGGTGCAGGTTGAGGTCACCCAGTACCTCCCTCCTAAATTATGTGTGCATAGATGCGGTTAAACTACAAAGATAACATTGCAATTTTTTTGAAGGAATTGTGTCATGTTTTTACTCAGAAAATAGGTAAAGTCAAAGGCTGTGAACATAAGATAACCCCTTAAAAAGGAACTGTTCCTGTAGCACGCAAGGTCAGAAGTATGATGTAATGTACGAATGTCATAATTTTTCCAGTGGATGCTGCAGAATGGATTTCTGCGATAGTTATTGCAAGGGAAAAACGTGGACAAATTAGATTGGGTGTCAATCTCAGATTGTTGAATAAGAATATTGTGGTAGAACGTTTTCCTTTGTCACATATTAATGACATTCTGGTGATGTTAGGCAGGGCAAAACATTTCACCACTATAGATTTGAAGGCAGCTTACCATCAAGCACCATTATCTAAAGAGTCACAAAAATTAACATTTATCATTGGTTTTGGAGCATATAAATACTTAAGGATGCCTTGTAGATTGGCATCGGCCAATCCAATGTTTTAAAAAAAAATAAGGAGTCTTGGCATTCCAAGACAATATTCTTTTTTAATTTGAGTGTATTAATTTACATAATTCCATTTTTCATACAGGGCATGACTGTGTCGGGAGGTAAGTGTAAATCTTTGACACAAGAGGGAGAATACTTAGGGCATTTAATGACACAATTTTGTTAATGCTTTTCTCAGAGTGCCCATGCCTACAGACAACATTTAGTTGAGGTCCTTTATAGGACTGTTTGACTATTACGCAAGATTCATAAAAAATGGTACACAATCTAAATATCAATTTCTAAATATCAACCTATACTAATATCGAGTTGGAAATATCAAAGGTATAGAATATCGAGGTCAAGAATATCGTTGGACAGAATATCGACCCTATGGTAAGTAATATAACAAAATTTTATATCGATATTAGTAATATCAAAGTTAGTAATATCGATATCAAATATATCGATGTTACTAATCTCAATGTTACTAATATCGATATGTATTATTGTTATGTATTTTATTATGTATTTAATATGTAAGTGTTATATGTTTTTGGTTAGGTATTTGACTTATTTTAAATTATATGTGTACTATTTTTATATATTAATAATGTTATTTTTAAGTCAATTTTATGTTTTAGTACCGGAGCGGGTTGTGGGTTTATAGGGGAATAGGGTGGGCAGTAATTTAATTATAGTAAATTAATTATAAATTTTTAGGAATTGTAAATTAATTTTAATACATTTTTGTGTTTAAGTTCTGTAGCAGGTTGTGGGTTTATAAGGGAATTGGGTGGGAAGTAATTTAATTGTAATTAAGTAATGATCTATTTTTATTTATTGGTATTGATAAGTATTTTATTTTTAATTAATTATTAATTGGCAATTAAGTATTTTAATTGGTAATTAACTTTTTTAATTGATAATTAAAGTTTGAAATTGGTAATTATCTTTTTTAACTGGTAATTCATTTTTTAATTGGTAATTCATTTTTTAACTGGTAATTAATATTATTTAATTGCCAATTATTCATTTTAATTGACCATTATTTTTATTAATTGGAAATATTTTTTTATTTATTGGTGATTATTGTTTCATAAAAATTATTTTTGGTATGAAAACTTATGTTATTCTTTAATATATTTTAATTGTTAATCCATTTTTAATGATTAATATGTGTTTTGTTATGAAAAATATTTTAGTATTCAATATTTAATATTTGGTAACTAAGATGTATTAATTGATATTTATTGGTAATTAATTATTCAATTGTAATTATGTTTTTAATAATTATTAATGGGTATTTGTAAATGATGTAGTTATTTAAAAATTAAATTATTACTTATTTTAAATACAAAAACTATTTATAAGTATGTTATATTTTTATATTTCCAACGCTTTCCCTACTGTTGCACTCTCTAGAGTAGGAATAGTAATTTTTACCCCTACGCTATCCAACACTTTCCCTACTGTTGCACTCTCTGGAGTGGGAATAGTAATTTTTACCCTTACGCTATCCAACGCTTTCCCTACTTTTGCACTCTCTAGAGTGGGAATAGTAATTTTTCCCCTACGGTATCCAACACTTTCCCTACTGTTGCACTCTCTGGAGTGGGAATAGTATTTTTTTCCACTTCGCTATCCACCGTTTTCCCTACTGTTGCATTCTCTGGAGTGGTAACAGTAATTTTAACCCCAACGCTATCCAACGCTTTCCCTACTGTTGCACTCTCTGGAGTGGGAACAGTAATTTCTACCCCTAAGCTATCCAATGCTTTCCCTACTGTTGCACTCTCTGGAGTTGGAATCGTAATTTTTACACCTACCCTATCCAACGCTTTCCCTACTGTTGCACTCTCTGGAGTGGGAATAGTAATTTTTACCCCTACTTTATCCAACGCTTTTCCTACTGTTGCACTCTCTGGAGTGGGAATAATATTTTTTTTCCCTACGCTATCCAGCGGTTTCCCTACTGTTGCACTCTCTGGAGTGGGAATAGTAATTTTTACCCCTACGCTATCCAACGCTTTCCCTACTGTTGCACTCTTTGGAGTGGGAATAGTAATTTTTACCCTTAGGCTATCCAACCCTTTCCCTACTCTATCCAACGCTTTCCCTACTGTTGCACTCGCTGGAGTGGGAATAGTAATGTTTTCCCCTACGCTATCCAACGCTTACCCTACTGTTCCACTCACTGGAGTGGGAATAGTAATTTTTACCCGTGCTCTATCCAACACTTTCCCTACTGTTGCACTCTCTGGAGTGGGAATAGTAATTTTTACCCCTAAGCTATCCAACGTTTTTCCTACTGTTGCTCTCTCTGGAGTTGGAATAGTAATTTTTACCCCTATGCTATCCAACTCTTTCCCTACTGTTGCACTCTCTGGAGCAGGAATAGTAATTGTAAGTTCTACGCTATCCAACGTTTTCATTACTGTCGTTTTTGGGGGACTTTTACTAGTAATTTTACTTATTTAGCTATTTAGTATTTTTTGCATTATTTTAGATAATGTAGTATATAATGAATTTTAAAAATATTGAAAGTATATTTAATTTTTTAATTTATTTAACATAATTATTTACTTTTTATTTATGTTATTGTTTTATGTCTGTAGATGTATTTGTAATTTATAATATTTATTATTAATTTATAAATTATTAAAATAATTATTAAAACGTGTTATTAAGTAAGTATATATTATATATTTTATGAATATGTTTAATTAATGTTTTATTATTATATATGTATTATTTATTAATGTTAAACATTATTAGATATTTGTAACTATGTTTATTTTATTTAAAAGCACCTAGAAAAAAATGAATTATTTGGGGTGTGCTATACAAACAAATAAACATATATTTTTAGCTCAAACTATGTCTCCTCTTGGAGGAGGCAGTCTGGCTCTACAGGAGAAGAGTTCCTCTTTTCAAATAAATACAAACATTAAGTATTGGAAGCCTATAGAAGCCCTTCAGAAAGTTCCTGGGAGATGCTGTTGGCAAATGGAACTAATGCCCTCTCGCAGCAGGTCCAAGTGTTGCCATAGATTTAAATATGTTAGGTTTCAATGTTTATCAACTACAGTATATGCTCGCACAGACAAGGCAGTGTGAGTTATTAGCAGGGTTTGAATAATCACAAATAATCACCCAAAAGAAGAGTCAATGAGTGAATGTCAAAAGTCCGTTAGACCACAGTACAGCTTTCTGATCCTCTTTATGTTATAGTATGTGCAGCTGCCTGCACTACTTGGAATGCTTTGATAACATCAGGTGAGGACTTCGGTCACATAAAATTCTGAATTCTCAGAAAGGACCATCATCCCTTCGATTTACTGCCAACCTCGGCCAAGAAATGGCTTTTACTGTCACAAGCAGTCCATTTTTAACACGGTCAAAGGTAAACGTTTCAAAAACAACATCAGTTTTTATCGCTATGGTTTTATTTTAATTTCAAACAATCTTTTCTGTAGGCACCTAAACACTGAGGGCCCAATTCACAAAGGTAATGTATACAAATATAAAAGTAAGTTTAATACTAAGGGCCTTATTATAAGGTTGTCAGTCCGATGAACCGCCAAACCCACACTGGCGGCAATTACAAGTAGAGCGATTGGGCCGCTATGGGACCGCTGCTGCCACCAGAGATCTGCAATTTCTGGCGGTCTTGCAGTGGTCTGAGGCCCCTAATATGCTGGTGGGGCCTCTGTGGCACCGCTAAACATATTAGGTGTTTTCTCACCACCACAGTTTTCATGGCAATGAACCCGTCATGAAAAGTGTGGCGGTGAAGAAATAAAGGGAGCCCTACAGGGCCCCCTTTTGCCTCTGTACCAGTGGATGCATGCAGGGGGGCACACCATGTGCATGTACCCCCTCCCCCCACTTTCTGCAGTGTATGGACGTAGTAGTCCATGCTCTGCAGGAACATGCAATGGTGTTCCCATTGTGGTGCCTTGCTAAGGCTCACGTATAAGCCTTAGCACTGCACTGCTGTGGACCAGCCGTTGCAGGACCACCACCAGACCTAGATTCCAGTCAGGGTCCGGTGGGCAGTCACAATATGGCTTTGGCGATGTGGTAGCAGGACGCTGGTGTGGTGGTCCACTGCCAACCCTCCAAAAACATAATAAGGCCCTTAGTGTACATTTCCGAATACACAAAATTCAAAAACAACAAATGCATATATATGTCCAGACTTATGTGTAAGAATAAATGGGATTTTATGTTGCAGAGTAAACAAGTCCATATTGAAGCATTCAGAGAAGGGCTCTAACTGCCAAACAGTCAGACTTGAAGACTCACATATGCCATGGAGACAATGACCATGCAGTTCCGACACCCATGAGGGCCACAATATCCCCCGCCATCACCCCTAGCCCCCCGGCCCCCCAGACATACACATACCGTGCACAACACTAGAGCCACAAAAAGCGTATGATAGCGTACATTGCCAAAATAAATACACACATGTGTGGCCAGAAGAACGAAAAACAGTCACACAGCACTAAAGTAACAACCAAAACCTTTATTGAAACACAACACAAAACACCAATGCGGAAAACTCCTGCCAGGTCCGTCAGGGACAACTCCGACGTCACGGCCTGGAAAATAAACCACCAAATCAGGATGCGTGTCATGTGCACATCAAAAGAGCAAGACACAGAGAAACAGAGTAGGAAAGTCAGCCAGAGAGAGAAAGAGAGGGAAGGAAAGGAAGGGAGAGAGAGGTTGAGAGAGTGAGAGAGAGGAAAGGAAAGGAAGGGAGAGAGAGAGAGGGAAGTGAGAGAGAGGGAAGGAAAGGGAGAGAGAGAGAGAGAGAAGGAAAGGAGGGGAGCAAGAGAGAGACACTGCCGCCCCTGCACACACAGGCCCCACTGCTGCCACCAGTGTGTCCACCAGTAGGCACACTACTTGCCCGTGCAAGCTCCAGGCCCCAGTCCCGCCACCATGACATGGTCCACATCATGCAGGCCCGCCCTGCAACTCAGCAGGTCCCAAACATGATGCTGAGTCCTGAGTCATCAATGGCGGAGACCACATCAGTGCACATGTCAGCAACGCGGGCTGCACACCCACGCAGCTATGTCGTGGCACTGTCTGTGCAACACCAGACAGTGCCACGTGGTGGTAGGCCCGCGTTGGCAGCAAGGCTTCGGGTGCCAATAACCTTGTGCAATGCAGGTCAGCACCATGTGGTGGTAGGCCCATTGTTAAAGTTTGCAGGAATTGCTGTTAGCATGAGCTAAAAGCCATTTTGTACTTGGCAGCCATTTTAGTTAGACATGTGCTCACCATGTGCTTTCTCCCTCTTCCAGAGCCTTGCACATGCTGAGAAAGACCTATAGCTGCCAGAATGCACCTGCTCCTAGTGTAGTGTGTCAGGCTATTCTTACTGATGTAAGCAGTTTAGTCGCTCCTGTCACTCTGTTGACTAAGCAATTCTTATGCATCCCTATACGTATTTGTGTGCACACTTGTACTGCCTCTTTCTGAGTCTTCATGCTAACTCAGCAATAAACTGACCATAAAAGGCTCCTGTTCTTTGTACTCCTTAGACTGTCTCATACAGCGGTTTGAGGGTACTGTATGACACAGTCTCCCTCATGTGAGGTTAATAAATACTTCTTTTGATATTACAGCTTCTATGCCAATCTCTACTTTGTTGGTTTAAGGACCAGGTGTATCAGTGAACCCCTAAAAAGTGTTTTATTTCCACACCGTGACGGCCGCAAGGCTTTGGGTGCCACTAACCCTGTGCAACGCAGGTCAGCGCCACGTGGTGGTAGGCCCGTGGTGGCCGCAAGGCTTCGGGTGCCCTAACCCTGTGCGCAACAACTCATGGGCCCTTTATGATTGAGAACCGTGGAGCATCTGTCATCCAATCACCACCAGCAGAGGGGAATGTGATGTTGTCGGCCCCTTATATTTGCGGGGTCACATGGCCCGGGACGCCTGTGTCTGATGGGTGTGGTGTGTGTACAAACCTGCCTTTAGGGAGTGGCCATGACATGCTGACAACAAGACCAATGACCTGCACACCACCAGAGAGTACGTCAGCGATGGGTTGCTATGTGGGCCCCCTTGGAGTGTAAGCGGAGTGGTCTGGCCTGGAGTACGCCGTACCAGCGCAGGGCTTGCAACAATGACTCGGGGGCTGTGGGCGTGGTTCAGTCCATGTACGGACAAGGAAATGACTAATGCATGTGTCCTTGTTGCAGTGCCCACGGCACCCAGAACTCAATAGGCAATGTAGCACACTGTGACTGGCATCCCACTAGATGAGCATCATTGACGTAAGGGACATCACTGTCCCTACATTCATCCACACATTCATACATGAATGATGAAAGACATGACACAGCAGTGTGTTACTGGATGTTTATTGCACATCCAGTGGAGTTCTGCAGCTGGAGAGGTACAGAGCCATGCCAAGTACACTACGCAATATGGGCCCGTGCAGGGCCAGCCAGAGTCCATCCGGGGAGGACGAGTACTGCGGAAGAGAAAGTGTACAGTCCGCAGTCTGGTTGCTGTGCCATTGGTCATCAAACAGGATATGGCAGTCCATGTCGTGGTCCAAGGTGAGTGCAGCGGAGTGTATCGGGTCAGTGGAAGGTCATGGGGCCATGTGTGGCACCAAGCAGAAATAGGCCAGGTGGCGGAAATTACTGCTAGTGCCGCCTTCTGACAACAATCCCATCCATGTCCACGTCCTCGGATGTGTGCTCTGCCCCACCTGTGGGTGTTGCAGTACCGGCTGCGGCACTGTGTGCCACTGATACATCAGGGGCTAGAGGAGGATTGTTGGCCGCACTGTGTGGCAGTGAAACATCAGGTGCCGGAGTGGATATGCCTCCCGCACTGTGAGGCACTGACACACCAGGGGGGCGGGTATGTGGACGGTGTGGGGGAAGCGGCATTCATCAGCGCCATGCCTTGTGGCAGCAATGCCATGATGAGGATCTGCAGGGCATTGTAGATCCCAGCTACATTTCACTGATGTGCAGCGGTGGCTGCCGTCCTTTCCACCTCCAGCCACACCATGTCCTCCATGAGCCTCCACATGTGTGCCAGCTCATTGCTGGAATCACTGGAGTCAGTCTGAGTGGACAGGTGTTCTTCTCTCTGCCTCAGGACTCCAGTAACGTCAGTCAGAGCTCGTTGGAGACCATGGAGTGGGCCGTGGGTGTCCGTTCGGGACTGGAGCTGATGGTACCTGATGGTACCTAGACACCCATGGATGGCATCCAGTTTGGTAGCCATGAAGTTGAACCCCACCCGCACCTGCTCAGCCGTATCCCTATGACCCTACAGCACATGGCATTGGAAGGCTATGGTTTGAGGGTCTTGGAAGACTGCTGGGGCTGTGGGTGCCTCCTACTGGGTGGTGTGGGTGGTGGGTGGGGTCTCCTCTATGCAGTTGAGCTGGCCTGATCCTGGAGTCGGGATGCGGATGATGTCCATGATGTGCTGGAGGGCTTGGGTGTTGATGCTGGGTGTGTCCTCCTCGTCATCAGTGAAGATTGGCTAGGACTGCTGTTCAGGCGGTGTTGATAGTGCCTCTGCAATGTGAAGGGGAGATGGTGTATTACAATGTGTCCACATGTATGTAGCCGCATGGTATATGTTGACATTCAGACAGCATGGCATTGTACATTGTGACAGTCTGTGGATCAGGGCCATGACCCTGAGTCATTTTGGGTGTGCACTGTGCTCTCCTTGATTGTGTATGTGAGCCATTGTGGCCATCTCCACCCGTTCACCCAGTACCTGGAGGTCACTCACCCTGTTGCGGATGTGTTGTGTCCTGTTGAGCAGAGTCTGTTCCCCCGACTCCGGCTACAGTCTCCACACATATGACTGTTTACACCAGCTCCTCAATGTCATCCAGCACAAGCTTTGGCCCTGGGCTCCCACCTCCAGTCTGCATTGCTGCTTTCTGTTTGGCTGCGAGTTTCTCCTATGTTGAAAAAAATACAAAACCATTGAAATTAACCTAATACAGATTTAGAAAAAACCAAGGTTGCCATCCAGGTATGGTACCATGCTCTATGATGAAGACCCAACTGCAGGTAAAATATGAATGCTAAAAGATTTGAATTCAATAATACAGTGCAAAACTTAAACAGTACAAAGAACTATGCATCTTTAATACAGTACCAAGATAAACAGTGCAAGATAAGCAGATACAATACTATATAAATGGGAAAGGATTCTTTTGACATTATGAGGCAATACTAATCCAGTACTTCTGTCATGGAATACATCATCTATAAAGTGAACAAAGCTGTAAAAACACTACAAAGTCGAAAGGAGGAAAAGGTGCAAAAAGCAATACCTATTGAGCATTTAGCTTAATACATAGCACATAAGATACTGTTTCAAAAAATAACTGCAAAGAGATCTATGCCACCTTCATCAGACAAATACAAAACCAAAAACAATGAAAGATAAAAGTACAATATATGAACACATTTAATAGTATGTTTAAAGTGTTTAAAAATGTTGACTTTTTTTGACAGTCTGTTTCAGTTCGAGGGGTGAATAGTCATTGACGAGCTTCCGCTGTCGAGGGGTTATAAACAATGGTCTTAACAATTGACGACGCAATGAGTGAAGGAAGGGATATACAAATATCACATGATTTAGATCTTTAACATAACTCAGGCAAAGATCATGTAGCCTCTTATCCCTAGGGATGCCTTTCCAGGATCCGGTAACAACGTGTAGCAGAAGCAAGTTCAACCTTAATAGTAAAGTTGAGGGTTTTTACAGCTACCGCTCTCTACAACGATGTCATACCATGCATACTAAACACAATGTTGGCTATCCCTTTTTCAACTTTCTTCATAAGTGGATTTTCAATAGCATTTTTTAAAAGAATCTTGGGGAGAGGAGCCACTTCATTCTGACCAATGTCTAACCTATCCAAACCTTTCAAGTAATTTGAGAAAAAGGCACCTCTTCCCATCAAGCTATAGAATATTACATGTTTTAGTGCAGCACAGATAGATTCCCACCTCAGAACAGCTGCCTAAGCAAACACATTTGTAGAATGAAGTCCAAATTCAAGCCGGAGGGTGAAAGCGGCAGCCCTAGATGGTTTAAATTACCAATTTGGTGCCAAATACACCCTTCACTGTTCTCGAAAAAGGGCCAATACTGCTCCTCCATTACGTCACAAGCATAACTCAAAGAGGGGCATATCTGTCTCTTATAGACTGTAAAACATGGGTAAAGTGCCTTTGTCGCAGCACTTACACAATCTATGAGTCACAGAGGCTTGGGACAATGCCTTACTTTTACAGTGACTAATATGATCTTTATTTAGACAATTACTGGAAAAAATTCTACAAAAGTATGAATAAATCTTCACTACTTCAAAATTATCATTCCCTAAAAACGAGTAAAGACCTTTCCTAACTCTACACCCCGAGAGCCTAAAAATGTAACTTTGGACTTACATTTCACAATACCCTGAGTTCTTTTCTTATTATCCTTCAGGTGTTTTACCCTATTGTGTCCTGAAGGGGCCCACTATATGTAAGAGCCCCAGCAAATCAGCGCTGGCATCATCATCTGGGGTAAGGCAACACCATGAGGGGGAGGAAGATAAGACCCTTTTAAAAAAATGGAAAGATAAGTAAGGAAGTCTAGGTTACAATTATATTGGGACTTTGGACATCTTGACACCTCTCCTCATAAAAGTGCTTGAGGGAGGGAGAGGGCACATTGCCACCCTCCTGAATGATCTCGGTTTTTCAGTTAAGTTGCCCCAGAATTGTGGCCTCAAGTCCACCAGAGTCAGCCAGCTGAATTCCATTTTCCTTCACTCCACTTTTTTGCATAATATTAGTTTGGGAGGCCTGAGACTTTACAATTCTTCCTTCCTTGAACGAAGGCCAAAAGAGGTAAGGTGCTGCACCCCCATTAAAATTCGGGACAGCTCAACCAGCACATGGTTGAAGTTAGCAACTGAACTATCCAACAGAGCCAGATTGGAAGATAAAACCCTCCCAATACACACTAAAATATCAGAAGGAGCCTAACCTCCTCCTGCCCTCTCCCCTTCCAAATTAAACGTCTGCACAGGTCACAGTTCCTAGTGTTTACTGTGTCCAGCAAAGAGGCCCTCGAAGATGGCCTACTACTATACAATGCCAATAATGATGGACAACTAGGTAAACAATGCAAAGGTGGACTCAAGTCCATACCCATAGCAATAGGTGACTGAAGTTAGCCTCCGTAATTTGATTCTTCTCTGATAGAGCCACACATCTGGCAGGGAATAGTCCTGCAGCCCAAACAAGTCTCCTTCACACAGTGACATACAGGGACCCCCATTGAGATTCTTAATAATTTCCTTGTGTAGCAGATTTTAAAGTACTGGGACTGCATCTTGGTCAACTGCTTGACCACAAGAAAAAAATGGGAAAAGGAAAAATGGGACATTTGGGATTGTTCTCAGGCTCAATCATAATGTCTGCAGTATTCGTCATGGGTGCAGCTCCGGCATCAGCTTCTTCCCCTGACCAGATGAACAATTAGACGAGCCTGAGAGTCTATGACCTGTTTGACTAATCTTGCGTAAAGGAGCATCCCGAGGATTAAGCTATGTCTAGAATCTTGGCATCTGCTTGATTTATGCCAGTAGCCATCTGTGAATCCTTACTCTCTTCCCCTACCACTCTTTGAGAACAGAGACAAAATGGAGGGGTAAGCTGGGACTGTGGCTTCTTTCTCTGAATGGTTTGTAAAACTTTAGGAGAACTTAGAGAAGTAGCATTTGATCAAGAGGGAAAAACTAAACAACCAAACGCAAACACCTTGAAGGCAACTTATTGGTCGTCCTGCAATGGAAATCTATCTCAAAAGACCCCGTTTCAGTACCAGCAATATACCCGGCACAAATTGAACAAAGCCTTGCATGTATATGGTGTTGCAGAGCTACGCTGAAGTATGATGAAGAGGAGGAGAAGATAGAGGCAGAGCAGCAGATTACACTACCACCTAACATCGTCGCATCTACCACTTCCCTCTAAACATAAAAGTGCTAGAGACCCTTTGGACCTGTCCCAAAATTTAGTCTTATTGCACTGGAATCACCCGAGTGATGTCAGCTGTAGCGGGTCTCCAGATCCCAGTGGAGGCACGATGGCACATGCTGGGAGTGACAGGAAGACAGACTGACCAAAGTACACTAAAACATGGCTTAGACTTGTAGAAGAGGAACACTGCGTGGATAAGGGTTGTGGCAGGGGCATAACACTGGCCCCTGCATCGCCCGCGGGGCATGGAGCCCCAAAGTGCAGGGGGCCTTCTCAGCACCGTATTCAGGTGTGAGCACTCAGGATTAAATCCGGAGCGGGGGCCCCTCTGTGTACATTGCAGGGGAACCCCTTCAACTTTCGTTAAGCCATTGCGGGCGGTGGCTGCTCCAAAGATTGGAGACTGGACACGAGATGTTGACTGATGCCAACAGTATGAAAAAGTTATTTACCAAAGCAGAGGCTGCCCCCGGAAGTGGGAGATATGGACTGTTTGGGTGCAGTATAGAATTCTGCTATGAGGGTCCTGGATGGGTGGAGGAGAGCGGGGGAGCGTAAGTGAGACCTCTGACTTCAGTCTCAGGATCGTACTCTCCCTTACAGCTCTACGGTGCTCTGCATTGCCTGCTGGCCCCACAGTTGCAGCGTTCGAATCTACCCTGATTCTGGTCTTCTTTTCTCCACTCTGTTCCTCCTAATTTTACTTCCTTGTGCCTGACTGCTGGTAAAACAGTTTTTTTTTCGCTCTGTGCCCTTAATTTTACTTCTTTGTGCCTGACTACTGCCTAAACTTGTTTTGTCCACTCTGTGACCTTAATCTCACTTCTCTGTGCCTGACTGCTGTTTAATCTTGTTTTTTCCCCGCTGTGCCTCTTATTTTACTTCTTGTACCCGAGTGCTGTTTTATCTTGGTATTGTGCCTATTGTGCCTCACTGTTGTGCCCGTTTTCTTTTCTCCCCTCTCCACTCATTTTCCCGCCGCTCCCCACATTCCCGCCGCCATTTCTCCCCTGACCCCTCTGCCTGACCGCTCCACTCTCGCCTCCCAAGCTTCACGTACCTCCCACTCCCCTACATTATGGTGGCCGCTGCGCGCAATGCATGCAGCGGGTGCGCCGCTAGCACGCCTAAGGCAAGCCCGTCTGCGACCGTCCGAGACCCAACCGCGGCCAGCACTAGGACCTCTGGGTTCTCCGAGGCCTCACAGCTATGACTCAACCACCCTCCATGCACTCAACCCCGAAGACATGCAGACTGTGCAAGATCCTCACTGAACACCACCCACGGGCACTCCTCGTGCAGACGCTGCCGCAAATCCGTCACCATCGACAGAGCCCCTGCGCCGCTGAAGGAATGCCCGATGCACACTTCACCGAAACCCTGACTTGCATCCTGCTCAACAAGCGCTCCCTGCACCGACACGCCATTGAGATCTGGGACCTGCTCGACACCCGCTCGCCTGACGTGCCTTCTTCACGGAAACTTGGACCAACGCCACCTCCTGTCCCGACCTCGCCAACGCCATCCCTAACGGCTACACTGTCCACACCGCCCAGAGGAGGACTTGCCATCACACACAAGACCCCCCTCCCCACATCCAGCACAAGTGACCCCCACTCCAACACGGAACACTTTCAGATCCAGACAAGCCCCAGGACCATGCTACGCGGCAACCTCGCACCCACCACGCAACTACCATCGTCGACTCGCTGCACCCCACGGCATCACCTCCACGGACTACATTCTACTCAGTGACCTGAACTTCCACCTCAACAACGGCAACGGCCCTGAGTCCACTACTCTCCTCGACAACATCACCAACCTAGGTTTGAAGCAGCCCCTCAACACGCCCACCCACAGAGCGGGTCACACCCTCGACCCTATTTTTGCGGGAGGAACAAACATCTGCTCCTCGGCAGGCTCCTCCGGGAGGCCCGCCCCATTTGCTCTTGCTGCATTCTCCTTACTGACACGAGGCTGCGGCGCATTACGGACCCCTGTGGTCGCACGCCTGCTATGCCTTTGCTTACCTCCTCCTTCTTGGTCCTCTTGGGGGTTGAGCAGGCCACGACGGCGGGTGCCAGCACCGCGGACGGGCACCTCGCAGTGCGCGCCTTCCCTGAGGCCTCTGGCATCAGGAGGTCGAGCCAGCCCGCTTCAGTGAGGAGGCGTACCACCTCCAGAACGTGGAAATCTTCACTGGCCATGGTCGCTAGCTTATCCTAGCCCCCACTCAAATACTCCTCAACAAAAAGCTAAATCCTGCTAACCTCCCAGCCACCAGGTCACCACAACCTAAAATGGTGGCTGGGAGAGGGAGGGCTAACCTCTTATAGCCTTTGGGCTATCAAATTGAGTTGTGCTACGTTTGTGCTATTCCCAACGTAGCCCAAAAACTTTACAAAAATGGCCGCTGCAGGCAACCCCTCCCCCTCCCAAACTGCCCCGGGGCAGACCTCCCGGGGCTCGGCTGCCCCCAAACCCTCACGCGATAAGGCTGATCACTCTACCAATCTCCCAATCTCTGGTTACAATGCGGAAGGAGATAAGGTGGTGGGGTGATAACAGAAGTAATGGCAGCTGGTCTTGGTAGATTCATTAATTAAGGCAACAGGTTATATAGCGTGGGCACAACGGAAATAGAAAGGGTGATGCCAATGGTAATGATAATAGTGAGGGCAACTGTAAGGCCGTTGTAATGACACAGTGGAATGACAACAGCAAAAAAAGATAAGGGCGAGGCGCCGCAACCACCTATTCCCAAATGCTTCTGCACCACTGTCAAGAGAACTGCTACCTAAACCGCGCTGCACCGAATGAATGAGCCTGAACAGATGGCTGGAGTAGCAGATGCTACAAGGGCCAGCAAAGGCCAACATGGTGCTACTAGAAAAACCTTTCCCTGATCCTCCTTGATTTTTGTAATCACAAGGTTTAGAGCAGTGATCCCCAAGACTCAATTATTAGAATGACAAACTTTTGCGACACACCTAGCTTTAATTGACATAGGCAGGCGAGTTTTTATGTAACTAACGTATCATGTAGTAGCGCACTGTCATTTACAGACAGCAAGGACCACTACATTTGCACAGCCATACAGTTTTACTGGTAAACCTATATAGTACGCTAATTTATAATGTGTGAAAATTGGGTTTCAATGACGATTTATCAATTGTTCATCACAGAGTGTCTTGATTTGTTTTCATCCTACTAAAATCTTTCTATTACACGTCAGAATTACAAAAATATGCTTTCCCAACTGCGGAATGTGTACAGCTCAAATATAGGTGCTTAGATTTTGTTGCGTGTTACATCCTACAGCCTTTACTGTCACACTCCCTGTTCAGTAGCCAGATTATCACATAAATAACTTTCATTTTATTTCTCTGACTGCAAAGTGAGATAGGTTTGTAAATACCATACCCAATTTGTCAGAAGACATAGCTAACATTTGACCTCTGTCTTTAAAGTTCAGCGAATCTGCCAAGAGAATAACAGAATTTAAAAGCATCTTTACTCATTGCTTTGACTTTTTTCGGTCCATCAAAAATCAGCTTGTGACACATTGGTGGGTTGTGTCCCACAGCTTGGGAAACACTGGTTTAGGGGAAAACAGAATGCATCAACTCTCCCATGTCCCTGGAAATGGGGTAAGTTTGCAGAAGATGGGTAGAAGAGAATTCTCCAGAGTTGCAAAAATGTCCAACCAAGGAGCTCTGAACGTTTGAACAAGCTAATGAAAAAAGGAGAGATGGAGACAAAGATGTCATGGAGGAAAACATCTGTCTCGGGTGCTCTGCAGGACCATTCCCTCAACCCTGCAGATAGACTGCAGTGAGACAAATGAGATTCTCCGCTGCCAATAGCCAGATTTTCTGGGCTATGGAAGACAGGGATAGATTCCTATCCCTGCCTGACGACTTAAATACGACCTGGCCACTTTATTGCCTGTCAGAATTCAGACAGACTGATGCTTCAAAGATTTTGATGAATTAAGGAAAGCTAGATGAACAGCCTTCATTTCTATGCAACTGAAAGAGTTTTTCAACGCGATGGACGCCCATAAACCTTGAGCTCATCTGGACTCGAACGTCACCCACCAACTCATCCGTCTGGCATCCGGCGTTGTTAACACCCCTGGAGATGGTAGGGACAAAGAGTCCAAGCATAACAAAGTCAGTAACCATTGTAATGATGTCTCTATCTGGTTTGCTACCTCGTTGCCCTCCTACATTTGATACCAGAAGTGCTGAACCAGTGCCCCATGGAACCAGTCCTGACCTGTTGCAACCAGCGCAGAAAACACATTTATGAAACATGCCACCAACGTTTGCCTCTTTGCTTTTGGCAGAAAGACTTGACCTACGACAGTTCGGAAAAGTGATCTTACAAACTGTAGCTCTGAACCGGAGCTGGTCGGACTTCTTCAGGTTGAGCAGAAATCCATGACCTGTCAAAACACTGCAGACTCACTGAGCTTGTTCTGATTCCATCAGAAAAGAAAAGGAAGGATTTAAACATTCATATAGGTTCAGACATATTTGAATGCCCTGTCAACGAACCATACCCACCAGAGATAAAAGTTTTCACAAAACTATTGCAGATGCTAGTATCAGATTTCTTTGTTATTATTATCTAGCTCGCTTTTCAAATGGGGAGTCTGCCGGATGACTGGTCTTGGGCCACCTGAATGACACAGGCACTGTTTATGTTAGAATTATATAGATGATTACAGGTTTAGGTTTCCAGCAAATTGACTGGTTTTACATGTTAGCATTCCAAAGGTAGTGCCGCACTGGGTCAAAAGCGGGTCTGAACAATACATAACAAATATTTGTGCAAGAGACTCAATCTACTTACCCTTCCCTATATGGTCAGGCAAAAAGGTTGGTAGTCACCCATTACAGACACCTTAAGGGACAAAAAACACTGTCAATATGTGTAGATTGGACGCACTGACGGCATTCCTCAAGTTGCAGAAAACAAACTTGACCTCTGGGAAAATTAAGCCAAAGTTAATATTTTGGTCATTTGGTGACATAAACAGAAACATGAATATTATGTTTCAGAAAAAAACGCTGGTGAAAAACAATCAAATAAAATAAAGAGGAGAGTTACTTGTCACATTTGTAATTGCATTTGTAGATTGTATTTATATAGTGCTTACCAGGCACGGCCCTTGCAAGTAAGAGCAGTGAGTTAGGGGGGGCCGAATTGACAGATAAGGTAAAATTCCATAAAAATAAATTAAAAAAACATTTACCTTGCGCTTGCCGCATTGCCGACTCGCAATGTGGTGAGTGCAAGGTAAGTAGTTTTCTTTTTTTTTAAATTTAAGTTTACCTCGTCGTCATCTGTCGACTGCCCCCCCACCCCACAATCTTCCCTGCATGGATCGCGCCTGGTGCTTACTAGCCCAGATGAGGCATTGAAGAGATTTGCTGTGAGTAGCACGCTTCTCCAGAGCCCAAGATTAGAGTTATTAGTTACTAGATTAGTAATATTTGATTTATTTCTGTGTGCATTAGTTGTGTCATCTTTGTTCTTTTGATTTCATGTGTGTACAGTAGAGTTTAGAATAGGGATAGAACGACAGGAATGGATTTGAAAGGGGAGGTAGTAAGTGTTTTTTGTAGTTAGTGGTCGTGTGTGCCAGTTAGTTTGGTCGCATGGCTAAAACAGGAGGGTGAAGCTTGAGAAGGATATTAAGAATTCATAATAGTCAGAAAGGTTTGGGATGAGTCCGAGAGAGGCGGGACGGGAAAAGGTTGAAGGGTGTATTTGTCTGTAAACACATGACACTTTTTTTAACACACTTTATTAATGACCGCAGTGCAACATGTATGTCCAAAACATATTCATTCAGATACAGTCTTTTTCGTTTTTCTCCCATCTTAACATTCTCATTACACGTGTACATAGCAGTTTGGTTTTCCATATCCTGCATGGTAGAATAGGCTTACAAAGGTTATTTTCAAACTGGGAATATTTCTAAGCCAACAGTGGGCACGCAATATGTCAGACGCATTTTAAAGTAGGGTACATTTTATATTCAACTAGTGAAAACCCCTACCTGTCCCGCCTCCCACCCTCCCATCCCACCCTATACCCCCATGGTCAGTCGTACTGTAGCTTCCACGATGATTTCAGGTAGTCAGTATATAGGCACCCTCCCGAAGGATACCATGTACAGGGCAAGATCACAACGTCTCTGTTCTACGGGCCGAATAATAGGGAATGGCGAGGCACTCTGTATATCACAGAGACGCGGTGTCTTGTGTAGGAGATAGATCCAGTGCTTCCAACTCCATCAACAAGGCCTCCCAATCTAATGAGATGTGTTGCTTCCTCAGTCCCCTCTCCTCCTTCTTCCAAAGAACTGCACCGTCCGTCCTTCCCCATTGGAGCCTGTCAGTCTGCTAGACCGTAACCACAGGACAACTGGGAGACTTCCTTCTCATTGTGAGCACCATGATCGCTAAAATAAGGGTGAGATCCACAAACTTTAGTCGCACCTTCTGAACCTTTGAGCGCCTGCGGAGGCCCACCAGGCAGGTTAGGACCTCATCTGGAACCGGGAGTTGTGTCACTGTGGCTAGGAAGTGGCACACCCCACCCCAATAACCTTGCAGGCACGGACAAGATTACAGCATGTTCATAAAGTCCGCCTCATCTCCCTTACAGTGGGGGCAACAGTGGGGGGAGTCCGGGAACATACGGTGAATCTGTTTCGGTGTAAGGTATCATCTATGTAGTATCATCGCCTGTATGAATTTAAGCTGTGCATTACGCGACACATTTTTGGGATGCTCTAGTATACGTTTCCTTGCGTGGTCTGTAATCTCCACACCGGAGTCCTCCACCCAATGTGCTCTAAGGGGGTTAAGTGTGATTGCTGCATGTGTCCGTACTCCAGTATATAAGCAGCGCACAAGATGTCCTCCAGATCCCATGTAGTATAGAAGATGTACTAGGGTGTGTTGTGGGGGTTCAGTCCTCTGTGGGACCCAGGTGGTTCTAATGTAGTGCGTTACAGTGGCGTGTAAAGATACAGGCGTGGCGGTGCCCCAGTGGCCTGCAAAAAGGAGTCATGGTCCAACAGAGTTCCATCATCGAAAAAACTCCCACCTCCTCTATCCCGTTGTCCGTCCAGGCCCGTGTTCTAGTCCGTGTGAGTCTTCCCTGTGGTGTAGGTATGCCTAGTACGGGTATATTCTCGATGTATGGGGTTGCCGCGGATGTGTAAGACAGGGCTCTCCTCCAACAGAGCAGGGTGGTCCGCAATAGGGAGGGCAATCGAAAGGGATCCGGGCCCATGGCAATAACAAGGTGTGCAGCTGCCCTCGATCCAGCTTCTGCGGTGTAAAACCAATTTTGTGTAAGTGCCTCCACGCAGTCCAGTAGGACAGCCATTTGAGTTGGCTAGCATAATAGTAACCTCGGAAGTCAGGGGCTCCCAGGCCGCCACTCTGTGTCGCCAGCTGTAGCTTCCGAAGACTTATCCGTCTCCAACCTGCGCCCCCAAATGAGATTAGTCAGTATGGGGTTCAGTGCATTAAAAATGGATTGTGGGAGAACCACGGGCAGATTCACGAAGTAGTATAATAGACAAGGCAGCATCACCATCTTTGAGATCGCAATCCGCCCCATTACTGATAGGGATAGAGAAGACCAAAACCCCACACTGGCACGGAGCCCCATTACTGCCCACGGACAGTACCTTCTATTTGGTCCTCTTGACCTCTATATACATAAAAACCGAAGTATTTAAAGGTGGTGGGGGTCACCGGTAAGGAGTAAGTGCCAAATTGTAAGTGGGTGATGTGAGGTGTTTCTTGGAAAAAATAACTGGTCAATTTTCCGGATTTGTGGTCAGTCCCGATAAACGTTCAAAGATAGTGCATATATCTGGACGAGGGGCATTGTCAGCCGTAAGGTCCCTCAAATATAAGAGTATGTCTGCATAGATAGATATGAGGTGATGTACACCATTGATGCAGATGCCAAGCTGATCCGCCGATCTTCGAAGAACCAGAGCCAGGGGTTCTAATGCCAACACAAACAGTAGGGGAGACAGAGGGCACCCCTGTCTCGTGCTAGGTAAATGTTGTATCGGTCAGAGATATAGCAGCCTGTACGCCCCTAGCTGTGGGAGACATGTACAGTCGACGGACCCATTTCATTAATTTCCTAAATTTTAGGTAAGTGTCCGGAAACCCGAACCGCTGCAACGTCGCAAACTTGAAACCCCATGATAGGGAGTTGAATGCCTGTCTAAGGTCTAGTGCAATGCATCCATCGTGCCGATGAACTAACGGGGTAGCCACCATTCCCGAATGTAGCCGTCTAGTGTTGAGTGAGGTGCTGCGGTTCGGGAGGAAGCCGCACTGACCACTGTGGATAAGAGCATTGAGATTAGGGGTGGGCGGAATTTGCGTAATTGCGATAGGCAAATCTCTGCAAAACGGTAAAAAACGTCAGCGAACACGCAAATTTTCTGTGAATACGCGGAATTGCTTGTTAACGAAGCTTTTTTACTGTTCGCAATTGCTGTTTACGTGCTCGGGGGGAAATATCTTGCGAACAAGCATTTTGTGAATGCAAATAAGCAAAAAATTTCGCAAAGTCACGGAATGCAGAATTTTGGCCAATTTCACGTTCTCTGCGGAAGGCGAAATTACCCAAATTCCGCAAACGGAATTTACCGCCCAGGCCTAATTGAGATGCGGGTGTATGCGGTTGGCAAGGACCTTAATTAGTATTTTGTATTTGGTGGCTAACATAGAAAAGGTTCTATAATTTGACATCTCCAAACCGTCCCGTCCCGGCTTGGGTATAGACATGACCAGCGCCTGCATCGTGGATTCAGGCAGACGACCCGTCTCCAGAACCGTCTTGTAGATGGTCTCCAGTGTAGGCACTAAGGACTCCGCATATGCAAGATAAAACTCAACCGCATCTTGTTGCGCTTTACACATTTAATCGCAGTACGGATCTCCTGTTGAGTAACAGGACCGTCTATATCTTTCCGCACGTCCTCCGGTAGTACCGGGAAGGGGAGGTCGCGGAAGAAGTCAGTAATCAAAGAGCTGTCTACTGAGGGGGGTGCAGAGAGCGTCTCTAAGTTATCGTGGAAGGCGGTATTAATTTCCGCTTGTGTGTGGACTACGTGTTCCGCCAGGGTACGGATGCTGGATATGATCGGCGGGTCGGGTCTATCTCTGACCATACGGGCAAGCAGTGTACCGGACCTGTCCGCCTCTGTGTGTTTACGTTGGAGAAATGCTCTGTAGTCTATTGTCCGCAATGTTTCCAGAGTCTCCGCTTGGTCTATGTGGGTGGATTGTAACGTCTCTCGCGTGTCAGGGTTTAACACTGCCTCCCTCTCCAGTACATGCATCTTGCTCTCAATGTCCTGCAATCATTGGTATGTCTCTTGCCTGGACCCCACCAACTGCCCTATCGTCGCCCCCCTGACCACTACCTTCAGCGCATCCCATTCGATCAGGCAAGATGTCGCAGTGTTCCAGTTTTCGGCCAGGTAATTAGTAATGGTGTTGGAGAGTGTTGTGCGAAAGGGGGCGTCCTCGAGCAGGTGTGGGTGTAACTTCCAGATAGGCACTGGAGTGGTTACCATGCCCCAGCAAAGCGTGAGCTCTAGGGGGTTATGGTCGGAAATGGTCTTGGCCAGATATGTTGAGCTGTGGACCTTCGCGATGACTGAGCTTGAACAGAGAAACCTATCAATTCTGGTGTGGAGGCTGTGTACCAGGGAGTAAAAGGAATATTCCTTATGCAGACCCTCCAGGATTTCGCGATTTCGCGATTTGCAAAAAAATTGCAAAATCGGCAGTTTTGTAAAAATGCCCCGATTTTTACAAAACTGCCCGCGAAATATGGAAAAGTCAGAGGATGTTTAAATAGAACAGTGATGGGCTGGGAAGGTGCAGGGTTGCAGGGTTTGCAGTGAGGTGAGAGTGGTATGAACGGCTAAGAGGCAGCGCAGTGATCAAGAGTTGCTGCAGGCAGACATTCGGGGAAGAACAAAAACTGCTGAGAGGAAGGTGGACTGTGTAAAACGTCCGAGAAATTGTACCAGGTCTGAATAGAAGGGGTCTTTCCAAACTTACACTGTCTGGCTGTGCCACTGAACAACATGCGCATTTCTATAGTGGCGTCCAGCCTGTCACAGGGGTCTCTCTAATCCCGAAAGCTTAGACGCGGTCTCCCGCAGTACCCCCCCCCCCCCCCCCCCCCTACTATTCACTCACGATCACATGCTATGCTCAGTGCGGGAGCGGGTTTTAGAAACACATCATCTCCTGCCCAACAGCTGAGAGAGAGCGGCCAGGTTATTCCTCGTGGATCCCAGCTTCTAGCCTTGGGGCCCGGGGCAGTCAGTCTCTCCCCCCTCATCCCCCACCCGAGCTGTCAGTAACCGTCTCTCCACTCGGGCGGATCAGAGGGCATTCCTCCTCCTTGGGGGTTAAGGCCGCCTGGTTTCTGCGGGTGTCGGCGCGGCTGCAATTAGGATAAGCCGCCGAGCAGAGGTGCCTGCCTCTGACCTTGTGTGCAGGCATCCCTGCCTGCGAGGACGAATGTGTAAACTAAAAAACACACAAACATTCACATACAGAAAGAGAAACACACAGTCACACATGCAAACAGAAACAATCAGATAAAGGGAAAGGTACACACGTAGGAACACAAACCCTCATTTATGCACACATACGAAAACATTCAGATGCAGGACAGGGACATGTGCAAACACACTATAATTCAAACAACGTAAAACCATTACGGTCTTCAGTGTGCACATATGTGCTCCAACCTTCACACTACCAATTAAGAAAGAAGTACACTTGACAAGTTTGCGTATTCACCAATAGACCGATTGACTTCCAAATGTATAAAGTCGCATGTTTATGAATGGTGCAGATTGTATGCAAATGCGTACAATGAAAAACACGTTACATATCGTGACGATGCACATAATGATGACAGCATTTCACCAATGTACAATATTTACACCCCTCCTCCCCCACGAGTTAGTTGAATGCAGAGTTTGTATAGTTACAGAACCAGTAACCATAAGTGGAGACCTGCGTGTCCTCTACCTTTTGTTTTTTTCTCTGATCCAGAGTTGAAGAGGACAAAAGAGGATTACCTGGGAGACAGCATAGGTTTTTAAATCCCTTGCCAATCCCCCAGATGCGACACCACCCACACAGAAATGACACTTTCCATAAGGTGATAGAGCTAATTAGGAATGGTTTGATGACCTATGGGGTTTGGGGGAATGCAGACTCCCTGCGCTCTGGATCCACTTCAGCTGATTAACAGTACCCCTCTGCTCTCGCCATACATTCAGGAATGCAGACAATGGCTTTCTACCCACACCCGGAGCACAATGGTCAGTTTTTGTGTCAGAGCGGCAAAAAACTGCCTTATCCTACAGAAAAAGTTACATAGTGTTCCCCTTAATGGGTTGCCAGGGTGCACTGTCTCCCAAAACCTTACGCAAGGGAGTTCATAGTATTGTAATTGCATTTATATACCACTTACTACCCCGGACGAGGCGTCAAAGCGCTTTTATGGCACGTAGCACGCTACTCTGGAACCCAAGAAGGATTAGTGTTGAATTTGTATAGTGAAATATGAAAATAAATTGAGTGGTGGATAGGTTAGTCAGTTATTTGGATTCAGAAGGATAGCGGAGGGATAGAAGAGGAAAAAAGGTTTGCAATTATATAGCGCTTGTTACCCCTGCAGGGGTGCACACGTGGGCACTAGAACATCCCAGGGAGAAATACAGCTCCCTCCCACAAGGTTAGGACTGGAGCTGTGCTTCCGTAGAGCTGCAGACACTTTAAACAGGCCTATTTCAAAGTGGAATACTCTGCTAAAACAGTTTCCATTGATTTAAGGCTGAAAATGAATGATTATTTGTAAAATAAAGTGCCGCAAAAATGCTGCTAAATTTCAATATTTGTGCCGCTAAATTTTCATTTTTGTGCCGCTAAATTTGCTAATCCATGCCGCTATATCCTGGGGGGTCTGCTTATGAGTCGGATACAGGCAGTGCCACACATCTGAGAGTGTCCACCCACTGTAAACACATGACACTTGATAAAGTTTTAGTGGCTGGAGTAAACCCCTCTAGTTGGCGTACCACTGGCTTGAAGCACACTTCATCATTTCTCAAATAAGATTCCAAGTCTTGGAAATAGTAAAAGTATAACCAGGAATAGACAACTCCAAGAAATTGTTACAAAGGAAAATACACAGAATGAAATTGTTACAGAAAGAATGACAGGTTAATATTTTTATGTTTTCTATGATTGTGTACACATTAATTGTCTTGTCTCCAATGAACACTTTTGAATTCCCAGAGGATATATGCATTTTTTAGACAACACTGATTTGTGAATTATCAATTGTGTACTGTAACTATATTGCTTATGGTAAATTTGGGCAATTTCCCCAGATTACTGATGCATAGTGATAGAGGTTACATTTATTGTTTCCTGACTTTTCTTTTAACATCTTGGGTGGATATTTGGGTGCCTTAGTGTTTGCTTGGATGGGTATGTTCTCACAGGGTATTCTGTCAGTGTAAGATTGTGTATTTGTAAGATTTATTACTTATATTATTAATGTTTTTAATAAACTTGTTCTATAAGGATCGGCAACTTTTTCAGGTATATGATCACAAGTTGCCTTTGTTGAGGCTTTTACAATACGATGAGCTTTTTTTCATGCACTTCAAACACTGTGGTATATGTGAAGAAGAGAAAGTGAAGGTAAATGTTGTTCACATCAAGATGGTGACCATATCCAAAAAATGGTAGGACTTTGTTGGTCAAGTGCACTAGTTTAAATTCCAGCAATGCCTTGTGAGCTTTTCACTGACTGTGTTTGTGTCAACACACGGTTCACACTACGGGGAAGTTAGTTAGTAGCTAAGCTATGTTCACTTTGCAGTTAGGCATTTCTAATAGTATCAGTGATAAGGCGTGAATGAATTAATTAATTACACGTCACTTCACTTGTATATTATAATCACATAGTAGTAATTTGGGTTCGAGTTTTTTCCTACTTTTCTGCACTATTTATAATTCTGCCTAATGAGTTCATATTGAGCCAGTTTGAATGGCTGTTTTACACTGTTTGCATGCAGCAGCATGGTGCTGTGGTAGTTTCATGTTGCAAAGAAGGTGATCAACACGACGTCTTGGTGATTTAAGTCATCACAAGTCACAGGGGTGTCACTGTATACTTGTATGTTTTGCAGAGGGATTCATGGGATCTTATTGTTTTTAGTTTTCAGTTTTATAAGTTTAATTTCCCCTCCTTTGCAAGTTGATTTGTATATAGGATGCATATACGTTTATTGCCACATGATAAGAAATATGTGGTGTTGCATATCTCTTTTATTTTTGGATTTGGATATATGTTTATTTTCATGGTTTTAAGTTTTACAATGAATCCCTTTGATGAAGGGCTGAGGTCCCCAAAACGCATTGGGGGCCACGCATTTGATTAAAATGTGAATGAAGGATTCTTGTCATATCTTCTATAAGGATAAAGATTTATTGTGCTCTTTCACATTGCTTTATATTTTATCTAAATTGCTTTTGCATTCGAGCTGTAACGTAGCGCTCCACATTGCTTTATATTTTATCTAAATTGCTTTTGCATTCGAGCTGTAACGTAGCGCTCCGCATTGCCTTATATTTTATCTAAATTGCTTCTACATCCGATCTGTAACGTAGCGCTCCACACTGCTTACTTTGCATATTCCATTAATATTGTGGCTGTGCGCGTAGCGCTGCTCCTCTCCTCTGCCATAGCTTTAAGGACATAGAATTAGAACCCGATCGGTGGCGTAGTGCTCCGCATCGCTTTGTCTGGTGATTTCAAGTATTGTTATTTTTATCTTGTGTTACACCGCTAGTCCGCTTTTCCCGCACTGCCCCCTGAGGTCAATTGCTGCCTGATTGCGCCCAAAGCGTAGTGCTGTCCTTCTTGTTGTTGTTTGGACACCATTTTGTTGTGCCTGCAGCCCGTCCCTCCCCCTACGCCCACGCCTCCCAGCTCCCCCTCCCACGCTCCACCCCTCCACTCTCCATTTATGTCAGATGTCCCAATGTGCAGCGTCCACGCGCTGCGGCCGCGCCGAAGTTGCGCCAAAGGTAAGCCCGTATACGCCCGTCCGCACCTGGACCGCGCCTAGCGCCAGACCCCCTGGCCCCCGTCCCACCCATCCCCCCGCATTACTTATGACTCCTTCACCCTCCTAGCACTCAACCCCGGCCGACTCTCCAACTGCGCCCAAGCCGCTCCTGGACACACCCATGGACCCTTCACATGCTACTCCTGCAAGTTCGACGGCACCAAGAAAAACTCCTCATCCACTAACACAAAACAGATATCTGACTCCAACCACCTAAAATGCATCCTGCTCAACACCCGCTCAGTCCACAGACACGCCATCGACCTCTGGAACTTACTAGACACCATTTCCCCGGACGTCGCCTTCCTAACAGAAACATGGATGAACGCCTCCTCAGCCCCAGACATCACCATTGCCATCCCGGAAGGATTCAAGATCATTCGTAAGGACCGCGCCGACCAAACAGGAGGAGGCATCGCTATCGTCCACAAGAATTCCATCCGCATCTCAACCAGCTCTGACGTCAACCTTGCCAACGCCGAACACCTTCACTTCCAGATCCACACCGATCCCAAGACCACACTCAGAGGCACCCTCCTCTACAGACCACCTGGACCCCGTGCACAATTCAGCGACAATATCACTGACTTTATCACTCCACATGCCCTTCCCTCCGAGGAATACATTCTTCTGGGAGACCTCAACTTTCACCTGGAAAAGAGCAATGACAGCAACGCCACCGCCCTTCTGGACAATCTCACCAACCTCGGACTCAAACAACTTGTCACTACTCCCACCCACATCGCAGGTCACACACTCGACCCCATCTTCACCTCCAGCAAACATGTCTCCTTCAGCCACACCACAGCTCTCCATTGGACGGACCACAGCTGCGTACACTTTATCTACAATAAGACCACAACACACAACCATCCTCAACCTACTCTGCGAAGAAACTGGAACAAAATCACCATCGACCAGATCTCCTCATCGCTTCTTCAAAACCCCCCTGCCCACTCCTCAAACCCTGACCAAGCAGCCACTAACCTCACCCAATGGCTATCCAACAGCGCCGATATCCTAGCACCGTTGAAAAAACATCAAATCAAACTAGGCAGCAAAAACGCCTCCTGGTTCAACGATGATCTTAAGAAATCGAAAAAACTCTGTCGCACCCTCGAGAAGGCCTGGAAAAAAGACCCAAACACCAGCACCAGAGACGCCTTCAAAAACGCCACCCGCATACACCATCAACTAATCCGGTCTGCCAAGAAAGCTGCATTCAAAGACCGACTAGACAACAACGCCCACAACAGCAAGGAATTATTCAACATCGTCAAAGAGTTTACCAACCCCTCAGCCAACTCCAACGACATCACCCCCTCTCAAGCCCTCTGCGACTCCCTAGCTTCATTCTTCCACAACAAAATCGCAGACATCCACAACAGCTTCGACAACCGACCCGGAGACCAACCCACCCAACCATCTGCAGGACCTTCACCCCCCCTTGAACATCCTTAATAACTGGAACCCAATCTCCACTGAGGACACCATCCGCCTGATGAACTCCATCCACTCAGGATCCCCCGCAGACCCCTGCCCTCACCACATCTTCAACAAAGCAGACTCCATCATAGCACCGCACCTCCGAGACGTCATCAACTGCTCCCTCATCTCCGCCACCTTCCCGGAAAGCTGGGAACACGCTGAACTCAGCGCCCTTCTGAAAAAACCCACAGCGGACCCCACCGAACTCAAAAACTACCGCCCCATCTCGCTCCTTCCATTCCCGGCCAAAGTCATTGAGAAAGCTGTCAACAACCAGCTCGCCGCCTTCCTCGAAACCAACAAATCCCTCGACTCCTCACAGTCCGGCTTCCGAGCAAAACACAGCACGGAGACCGCCCTCATCGCAGCAACAGACGACATTCGAACTCTACTGGACAATGGAGACACAGTCGCCCTCATCCTCCTCGACCTCTCCGCAGCCTTCGACACAGTCTGCCATAGCACCCTTCTACAGCGCCTCAGAAACATCGGAATCCAAGGAAAAGCACTGGAATGGATCACCTCGTTCCTCACCGGAAGAACCCAGAGAGTCCGCCTCCCACCATTCAAGTCAGAGGCCACAGAAGTCATCTGCGGCGTACCACAAGGATCCTCACTCAGCCCCACCCTCTTCAACGTATACATGAGCCCCCTCGCGGCCATCGCACGCCAACACAACCTCAACATCATCTCCTACGCTGACGACACTCAACTGATCCTCTCTCTCACCAAAGACCCTAACACCGCCAAAACCAACCTACATGAAGGAATGAAAGAAGTGGCCGAGTGGATGAAGCACAGCCGTCTGAAACTAAACTCAAACAAAACAGAAGTCCTTATCTTAGGTACCTCCCCCCCCTCCTGGGATGACTCTTGGTGGCCAGAGGCCCTTGGAAAAGCACCCATCCCGACGGACCACGCACGGAACCTGGGCGTCATCCTCGACTCCTCACTCTCTATGAACAGACAAGTCAACGCCGTTTCATCATCTTGCTTCAACGTTCTCCGCATGCTTAAAAAAACATTTTGCTGGATCCCCACCGAAACCAGAAAAACGGTCACCCATGCACTGGTTACAAGCCGCCTAGACTACGGAAACACCCTTTACGCCGGTATCACCGCAAAACTCCAGAAAAAACTCCAACGCATCCAGAACGCATCAGCCAGACTCATACTAGACATTCCGCGCAAAGACCACATCTCTAGTCACCTGAAAAACCTCCACTGGCTTCCCGTCAATAAGAGGATCACTTTCCGCCTCCTAACCCACGCACACAAAGCACTTTACGAACTTGGATCCGAATGCCTCAACACACGACTTTCCTTCTACACCCCCTCCCGCCAGCTTCGATCCTCCAACCAAGCCCTTGCTACCGTACCTCGCATCAACAAAACCACCATGGGAGGTAGATCCTTCTCCTACCTCGCAGCTAAAACCTGGAACTCACTCCCCACTCACCTTCGCCTCACTCAGAACCACCTAGCATTCAGAAAGCAACTTAAAACTTGGATATTCGACAAGTAATTCTCCACCCTCTTCAAGCGCCTTGAGACCCTACGGGTATGTAGTGCGCTATATAAATCTTTGACTTGACTTGACTTGACTCAATGAACTTTACTAAAGTTGTTATATTGTTTGTAGAAACAAATAAATACAGAGATGTGAAATAAGCATCTTGAAGTGCATTTTGGATTCGTCTTTTTGTATATATCTTCAACTTTCATAAAGGCTTGAAAAAGGCTCTTATTAGTGCATGGTGGGTCTTCCTCCAACTCAAGGTGAAGCTAATCAGTTGTAAACTCCTCTATATAAATATCCATATGTACACAGAAGCAGCAATGTTTACGTGGTCTAGTATGTTGTGGTGAAGTATGCACTTTTGTTATGCAAATAACTGTTATTAACCTATAAATGAAGTTTCTTCTAATGTTAGTAGCAGGTATAAACCCTCTATATATGCACCTTATACATACATAGAAGTAGAAATTATGATATGGTCTGAAATGCATGTGTATCACGTGGTGTGATACAGCCTTAGAACCCGATGTTGGAGGCTCTACCGGCCATTAAAAGCCTGCTCCAGCATTCAGCTCGGGCTTTTAATAAGTGAGCAGGCCTTTAATGGCTGGGTGAGCCCGCTAAGGAGGACTCTAAGGCTATTAGAACATTCCGCCCCTAGAGGGCGGAATGTTCTAATTTGTAAACCAAATCCCTCACAAATCCCAAAGGGAGTTGAAATCCCCTCGGGCTCCGTGAGTCCTTTGTTCACAGCAACAGCTGTGAACAGACAATGGAATGTTGCTGCTCTGTGCTACTACCAGCATTAGAAGCCTGGAGCCCTCTATTGTTTTCAATGCAGTGCTCAACATTCCAATGTTCTAACATACATTTTTGCCTTATATAAATGTAGCTGCTTACACAAGGAAGCATAGTTCCATATACAATGACACATGTATATGGGTAACCTCATCTTCATACCATGAGAAGCATAGTTTGTCTTGTCTGAGTATATTGCTGTGGCGTTGTATTGTCAGGATAGTTGTCATGGGGAGAGCTAGCTCTTGACTAATGTTCTGAAGTTGAGATAGTTGTCTGTGGCTCTTATGTTTGTAGATAGAAAATTCCACAGTTTGGCTACTTGAAAAGAGAAGGATGTTCCACCCATTATTTCTTTCTTGTGTGTTGGAATTTTGAGAAGTGGGAGCCATTCTTTAGCGTAGATTCTTTTGCTGTATGTATTTGTTGATTTTGTTCCTGATGAAGAGTGGCCCTTTTGTCATGTATTGCTTAGTGTATGATACAAAGAAGCTTGAAGATGGATCTCCTGGAAACTGCTAACCAGTGTTAGGGCCTCAAGGGAGAGGAGATGTGTGCTTGTGGCTCTACGTATAGGGGGAGTCTAGCAGCAGTGTTGTCATTTCTCTGTTATGTTTTCATGGTTGACAAGGGTGAGACATGATACAGGTCATTATCATAATCTAGTTTAGATTGGATTAGGAAAGCCTGAACCTTGTGGGGGAATCCTAGGTGCAGGAAGATATGTTACAGTATTTTCATTTTGAGGAAGCTTGATTTGATAACTCTATACACTTGTGCATTCATTGACAACATGGCCACCACAGAAATCTACCTTAGGTAGATAAAAGTTAAAATCCCAGCTGTGGCTCTGGGATTTTAACTGAGGGCTACCTAAGCTAGTTCAACACCAAGACCCTGTCTCTCCTCCTAAATTGAAGGCTTTATTTTTGACAAGTAACAAATGTTTTTAGCCAAAATCAACTCAATTGTCCTTTGCCCGGTGCTTACACCTTCCCTAGATCTTTATCAAAATCACAATTTTTTAACTATTAATAGCTTCATCTCCATGAATCCAGATTCTGGAAGCATTATTTACCTTGGCTAAAAGGCCTATGTGCTGAGGAAGCTTCAATGAATTCCACATATTCCTAATAGGCTATTCTGTGGACTTAGGAAACTTGGACACAGTGCTGGGGTATGAAACAAATCCCCACTGTCAACTAATACCACAATGTATTCTTTTTAATATATTTGTGAACTTCCCCTCACAGCTGTTAATCCTCTCTTGCAGCCCCCATTTCAACAACAGACACTTGACACAGTCTAAAAACCTGATAGTCATAGCCAATGTGACAGGTATGTCTATTTTTATCTCTATTTAAAAAATCTATGGAACCCATCCATGTTCCAAGATCATCTTCACTCCTCCAAACCATCAAAGGTTGCTTATTCATCTAAACAGGCCCATTAGCAAGCAGTCACTCCTAGCTGCATGATGTTATATATAGAACGCACACTTACTAAGATGAGGTCCCCAGGAAATGCTGAACACCCACAAACTGGTACCCATCAATAATTTGCGCCAAAATATTCACCATGAAGTCTGTAATAAGTGTACTTGCAGGATTGGAATTTATGGGCAACGCAAGGGATAAGGACCTACACAGAGGGAAAACTCTTCCCCATGAAGAAGCAGAAAAAAGTAAAAATGTATGTTTGCATTGTGTTTTAAAGGGTAACATTGTAAACAGTCTTACAATTCTATATAAAAAGAATTGAGCACACCTGAAATTTGTGACAGTCACAGATTTACAAGACAACTTCTGGAACTTTCTGTGAATGCCAATAAAGTTATAAACTACTCTCCAAAGACTAGAGTAGGGCCAATATTCTTCGACTCCACCACGACCCACTCTAAATATCAGCCAGTGCGCAGCTTTTAAAAATTCTAAAATAAAACTTGCAGGATGTTATAATCATCTGTCTCCACGATCGGCCTAGAGTGACAATTGTGGGTATCTATATATATAAAAACGAAAGTATGTCTGTCGGTTTGTCCTTTATGCATTATTACACCATTCAACCGATCGGCATGAAACTTTGAGAAGTTGTTGAGTACACTACCGCAGGGTTTCCAATACTGAACGTTTACAGTTTCCTGTGCGACTCGCTTTTGCAATGACCATCAAGAAAGCACAAGGACAATCGCTCCAAGTGTGTGGACTAGATTTGGAGAATCCGTGCTTCTCACATGGACAACTGTATGTGACCAGCTCACACGTCGGAAAACCTTCTAATTTATTTGTGAACGCACCAGACGGAAAAACAAAAAATACCGTGTATCCACAAGCACTCAAATAAATTAAGCGAATTAAAACAACACTTTAAAATGTTTTCCATATTAAAATGAATAAGTTAAAAAAAATGACACAATGTAAATTGAATGTTAAAAAATACATGTTCGTTCAGTTCAGATCATGGACATTATTTGATTCTTGCAAAATTACAAAAACTAATGATTGCTTTGTGAATTAAACCCTCCACCCAAACACATTCACTTCACAGCCTGGACAAAGAGTGCATTGAGGCTGGATCCGAACTACTTAAAAAGCATTAAGCAATGCTAAAAATAATATTGAAGAAAAAGATCAATAAAGAAGATATGAAATGAAAGGTAATTAATTTATAAAGCACTCTAAACCCAAAGGGCGTCAAAGAACTAATCCGAACAGGGAAACACTGACTGAAAAAGCAAGAGGGACTCTCATGGGAGAAAGAAGATCCAGGTTTTTAAGATGCTTGCAGAACAGAGGGAAGGACTCCAATGCAGCGATGTGAGCAGACAGTATTTCACACTTAATCTGTCGCGACAGAGAAGGAATGGGCCCCCAAAATGGTTTTACGAAAGCTGTCAGTTTCCTTGCTCAGACAGGTGCACTCTTCTTGTGTGACAGCATGCAACTTGGGGGGTCAGTTATGGATAAACATTATATAATGATTTTAATATTTCTAATAAATAATTTGTGTAAGGGTTTCTACCTTGGAGGCTAAGTGCGTTTTTTAACTACAGGGTACTCTTAACAATTTGTAAATAAACACGCAGTAGAGGAGGCTGAAAAGTTGGAGAGCAGATTGTGCGCACAAACTTCCCTTTTCCTCAGTGGGTTAAATATTTGTTCCACCAGGTTCATTTGCCACTCGCCGCCCCTGTCTCAGGCCACCATAACTCGGACCAAACCAAATGGTGAGCCCCAAACACAAGAAACCTCAAGTTTTTCTGCATTCAGTTTTAGACAGTTACTTTCATCTAGAGGCTGATGTCATTTATACACTGTTTGAATTTATCAGCTACCAGTGGCAGGTTGTCTGAGATAGACACAATAACTTGTGTGCCGTTCGCATAGGATAGCACTTGGAAACCAAAAGATTGGACCAGCGCAGTAAGGGGGGAGACTTAAAGATTAAAAAGAGTATTAAAAAAAGCATCACAAGAATGGCAGCACTACCTTGGACTAGCTGGCCACCAGGGCCGGCTCTAGGCTCATGGTGGCCCTGTGCAGGGAGCATAGGTGGGGGCCCCGGAAGAGGGGGTCCGGACGGGGCGGAGCTCACTCCGCGCTCCACCGGGCCCGCGCCTGGCTGTGTCAAACTGAAAGCGCTCGGGTTGTCCCGGTCGCTCCCCTGCCCCCGAGCTCTAGGGGCCCCAGGAGTGGCTGGGACTTGGAGCCATAGTTCAACTGTCTGCCGCTTAGAAGTGCAGAAATACCCTTTCTCTCCACCTTTATTGGCACAGGCGGAGCAGGGGGCCTAAAGAAATCAATCACCACCAGTTTACATGGGAGGCCGTGCCCGCTGCCAGTGTCACTGACTGGAAGACAGACAGCGGCCTACGAGTCGATGGATGCGGCACCGGCAAATTGAATGCGGCGGGCCCCCTCCCCCTCGGAGAAAGTGTCAGCGATTCCGAAATGTAATACTCGGCAATGATTAGGCCTTCCGCTAGCTGGGACTCGAGCCATATACTGCTGCTTAATTTAATGCAAAATAGTACCCCCAACTCCACCTTTATTATAGGCCCTGCTGGCACACAGCGTAGAAGGGCCTAAAGGAAATCAGTGGCCGGCGCTGCCACTGGAAGACAGACAGCGGGCGGCCTACCTCGATGCGGCAAAACTCCCGGCTGCCGTGAAGTAAATTCGCCCCTCCGACCTCAAGCATTAACAGCTACACTCACGCCCGGCTACCTATCTTCATATGACTCGCTTGCTTGCCATGACGCGTCGCGATAGTCAGTCAGTGCCACAAACAGTGTGCAGAAATATCATTATCAATCATCTGAAAGAATGGATCTATTCTGCCCTTACCCGGCAGGTGCGTTCACACTTCTTCACTTTATTCTCAGTCTGAGCTCAGGGGCCGCTCAGCTTTTGTCCGACTCTGACGTCGACGACCACCAAATGGCTGGGCTGTGCAGAGAGAGTCATATGCCACCAGTCCCACAAGTTAGTTATGCACACGGGGAAGTCAAGCAGCAGGTTAGGTTGAGTCTGCGTGCTGCCGCAGATCACTCTATCCTGGCTTCCGGCGTCTGTGCCAGCCAGCCGGGTGACAGTCATGATGATTTGAAACAACCCGGCACCCCTGCTGCCCAATCAGGAACGAGGTCGGTGCGGACTCGGAGCCAGAGGCCAGGGAAGGTAAAGAGAGGAGGGGGGGGGGGGGGGGAGAGGGTGACTCACTGTGTCAGGGCTTGGAACTGTGACTGTCGGACTCGGAACTTAGTATTGGAAGCCGGGGTCAGAGCCGGAGGCTGCCAAATCCTGCTAGGGGGCCGCCAGAGCCACAATGTATCATTGATCCTTCCGATCCGATCCTCGTCTTGGCGGCCCCTGGGGTTTGGCGGCCCTGTGCAGGTGCACACTTTGCACATGCCTAGGGCCGGCCCTGTGGCCACGCATGGAATCAGATGTGGCAGTCAGTGCGGACTCAGTACTGCTCCTGCTCCTAAAACCATTCTGGGAGGGTCCAGGAACTTGTGAGTATTAATAAATGTAACTTGCTCTTGTTGTTCTAGCATTTTTTCCGGAGTCGGCAACAATGAAATGAGTCAAAGATTCTTTTAGTCCTCTGGGTCCACATGAGGTTTTTACTGAAAAGGCATGACTATATTACCTTCCGTAATACTGAGATATATACTGAGATATATTCCTGTTTCCAGTATAAAGTTGAAAATGTTTTGCAGAAATACTGCAATGCAGTCAGGAACAAATTGCAGAATTTTAGCGGGACAAGGATCAGCCAGGGACACAAATTGCTTTGACTTGCAGAGTTGAGTCATGGGGAAACCCAGAGAGTAAATTGGAATGAGTGAGGTCAGAAAAGGATCCTGAAGGTACAACCTCAGCTTCAGGGATGCCGAATTCTGAATATATCTTGAGGATTTTGGCTCTAAAATTTACGGCTACTTTATCACAGAAACTTTGTGACTTTCCCATTCTTTGTTGGACAGAAGTGTTGGTAAGCTCCTTTGCCACCTTAAAGAGTTCATTAGCGGAATTACTAGCTGATCTGGTTTTATTCACATAGAAAGAGGATTTTGCTACACCAACGGAGCGCTAAAAAATGAGTAAGAGATCTTTATGCTTACTTTCTGAAGTCCTTTAGTTTATCAGAGAACAACGGGGCAGATGATTTAATCCTAATGCAAATCTTTGCTTTTAAAGGTGCCTCTTTATCAGCCACTGACTTGAGGCATCCTATAAAATCTTCTGCTTTATGATTTTGTGGACGGTTTTTCACCAAAATTGAATTATTGAGGGCCAGATCCTTGTCTGCCAGCTTAATCCTGCTCCAATTTCTATAGGATACAGATTTTCACTGAACACGTCCGGCATTCACATAAGAGCACTGAGATTCGAATTCACTGCATGACGATCAGCCTAACTCGAACGGAGGATGTTCCCAACAACCAAGTCAGTATAGTTGGTAAAGACACCAGCCAAGGTATGACCAGCAATGTGAGTGGGAAATTTGACCATCTGAGTGGATCCGAGATTAGCCATGAACTCAATAAGGTGTTCGAGTCATTACTCTACAGTTATCTTCAAAATGAAAATGAAAATCACCTAGTATAGTTAAATTAGTGTTAACCAGAAAAGATTCCAAGACTTGACCCCAAGACTGGGTAAAATTAGTTCGAGGACCTGGAGGACGATAGACCAGAAGCCCCAAAAAATTGCTTTCGGAAAGGTTTTTAATCTGAATCACGCCATCTTGCAGGAGTCTTGAGGGCTAATGATCACTGGTTCTAAAGTACAATTAATTGAGTCTCTCAATATTGTTGCCATACTGCGACCCCTTCTAATGGGCAGGTCTAGACTAGAAGTAACGTAGCCTGGAGGGACCAAAGCCACCAAATCTGGCCCGGAGTCCTCTTAGGTCTAGTCGCAGAGATTGAATCAAATTGTAGACTTAAAGTTTGCATTTAATCAGGGAGCGCGCATTAATTAAAGCACATGTAATCTCCCTTTGTTTTTCGAGTCCCTTTATAGTACCCTTCACCCCTTCTTTTATAATGGGAGCAGGTGGCAGAAAGTCAAGATATCAATGCAAAATAAATACAAGGACGCAGGTTGAACAAGTCATTAATATGTGTTTCTCTTTCTGCAGACTAAACGAATTAGTGGGTAATATGGTGCCCCTAATTGGCGGGTCCCAAAGAGATAGCGGTTCTCTTTCTCACGCATATTTGTTGCCTTATATTATTAATACTATGTTTTCTATTTGCCACAGTGGTAATCTCTGTATTTTGCACAGTGCAATGTTCAACAGTATTCTGGTGTATAATTACATGGAATACTGTGCATATGAGTAGTGCCGAGTTGAGTAATGTGACATAATGTGGTCTGGTATTTTATGGCGTATAGTAATGTCACATGGTTAAGTGTGGTATATAATGAGGTGGAGGAATTTGACTGTTGGCAAAAGGTGGGAAAGGGTGGTTTAATTGGTGTGATGGGGGATAGTGTAGGGCATATGGTGATGTTTGAGTGAAGAGGCTAGGAGTGGTGTTGTAGGACAGGGCATCGTAGGCTACTATGGTGTAATTGTGTTATGGGATGGAATGGTATGTTAAGGTATTTTGTTCTGTATTGTGACATACTGTGATTGGTTGCGGTATGAACGTGCAAGGTAAACTCTTTGTGTGTACTTTGAGTTCGATTTGGAAAGCTCTGTGCGGTTGTACCCTGTAGTCCAGTGATGTGTGTAGGGTATGGTTGTTGATATAAGGGTTTATGTGAGTGGTTTGGCGTAGGTTGGAATCGTATAAAGTAGTGTTAAAATATTAAAGCGTGTTGCGGTGTAGTATGTTGAGCAGTAGTGATGGATCATGTGGTATGGCTTTGTCTAGTAGGAATGGATGGAATTCTGGTACATAGTATTGTGTGGATTACTATTGTGTGCAATGCTGCATTTTAATATTCTGCTACATAGTATTGTGTGGAGTACTATTGTGTGCGATGCTGCATTTTAATATTCTGCTACATAGAATTGTGTGGAGTACTATTGTGTGCGATGCTGCATTTTGATTTGGTCTGGTATTAAATTATGTTGAGAATGTTGGTTTTGTGTGTTGGGTGGAGTAATAACTTATGGTGTGTTAAGTGCTTTGGTCTGTTACGATGTTTATAGGTGTAGTGCCGTTTAGATGTTGTTTGGTGTGTTGTAGTGCAATGTTAGATACTGTTATTGTAGGTCTAATACTATGTGATCTAATATGACTTGGGATAGTTTCTCATTAGTGGCGTAGATTATATGGTGTTGAGCGGCGTGTTGGAGTAGTGATGTGAAATGATGTACTGATGGTACGGTGCTGTGCAGTGTTATGTGATTTCACATGCTGCTGTATGATGTATGATATTATATGCTATGATGGAATGGTGTGGAACGTTGAAGCTGTTTGGATGCTTTGTGTGATGTATCCTGGTGTGATCTATAATGAGGTGTGGAACTGGTTTGGTGGAATATCATGTTATGAGTTGCTTTTTGTGTGGTTTGCTTCATATGGTGTAGTATGGAACTCTATTGTCTTATCAAACAGTGTCATGTGGGGTGAAGAGATGTGGCAAACTTGATGTGATGTGTGGTGTGTTGTACTTTGATGAAGTTGGATAGTTTGAGATGGTTCAGTGCAGGTGTTGTGGGAAATATCCTTTACCAAACAGTACTTGACATGCATGCCTTTACCATGCGTGCCTTTATCAGGCATTCCTTTACCTTGGAGGTACCTTTACTACACATGCCTTTACCACGCATGGCAAGCATAGATAAGTATTAAAGAGATAGGTAGATGGAAAGATAGATGATAGATAAAAAATAATTTGTAAAGGTAGGTCATTTTAGGGTTCAAGGGTAGGTAATGGTAAATGGAAGTAATTGTATTTTTTAAGATTTAGGGGAGGGCAGTAGTAAATGTAAATAAGGGTAATTTTAGGGCTTAGGTGTGGGTAGTGATAAAGGAAGGTAAGGGTAATTTTAGAGATTACAGGTGGGTAGTGGGAAAGAGGTAAGGGTAAATTTAGGGTTTAGGGGTGGGTAGTGGTAAAGGAAGGTAACGTTGATTTCTGGGTTTAGGGGTGGGCAGTGCTAAAGAGAGATAGTAGTACATGTTTGGGTTTACGGGTGTGTAGTGATACAGGGAGGTAAAGGGAAGTTTTAGGGTTTAGGGGTGGGTAGTGGTAAAGAGAGATATGGGTAATGTTAGGGCTATGGAGTTGGTAGTGGTAAAGGGAGGTTACAAGTAAATTAAAAATAAAGTGTAGTTTGGGGTGGGTTCTCACCTAACAACACAGACAATTTAAATTAAATATTCATTTTAGGGTTTAAGGATTGGTAGTAGTAAACAGAAGTGTTGGTTTTAAAGGTAAGAAGTAGTAAAGGAAGGTGAGGACTAACTTGCAAATATGTATATATATATATATATATATATATTACCTACTGGCGGTTGCCAGTAGGTAGTTATAGTTAAGACCT
This sequence comes from Lissotriton vulgaris, assembly GCF_964263255.1. Lineage (NCBI taxonomy): Eukaryota > Metazoa > Chordata > Amphibia > Caudata > Salamandridae > Lissotriton > Lissotriton vulgaris. The sequence continues at coordinate 400,441,793 of NC_141687.1, forward strand.
TGTTTCTATTTAAAAGCGTTTTTTGATTTGTCAATATCTTTTGCGCTGTTTGACAAATCTTCGCAAACGTTTCGAAGCTAATGGACCGCTCAGGCCAGCTCCTGTCTTGAAAGTTTCGGGTGATTCGTCAAGCAGGGGCCGAGAAAAAAGGGGGGTCCCAGAACGTGTTTTCTCCATGTTAATTTCCTTAGGAAACAGTAGATGCAGCTATAGCCACAACTGCTGAACGGAATTACACCAAACTTGGCAAAAAGGTAGCTCTTGGTCCAGAGTGCACTCTTTTTGTTAAATGTTGTCAATCCGTTCAGTAGTTCCTGAGAAATTCATATATTTACAAATATAATACCTGGTGGCTGCAAAGATCCGATCTTGAGCCTGACTCTGATTGGCTGCTAACACTTCAAAACAGGAAGTGTTTGCAGTCATATTGTGACTCGGTTGAACCGAGTCACAAGGAAAAATGTGAAAAAAAGGAAAGGGGACAGGGTAGACACACCCTGGCCCCCAGGTCTGCTGAGGCGGTCCCACAGGGACCCCAAAGAGCGTTAAAATAAAAAGAGAAATTTGCAAAGTTCATGCTGGGTGTGCGAATCTCACTGACATTTTTTTTAAATGAGGCGCGGTCTCCCACGCTTTTTTTAATTAAGCCTCCAGGTGGACCAGGTCCCAGCGGCAATGCCAAAATATGTTTAGGGGTCTGCAGGGGCCCGGCAGCCTTGGGTACTGCCACCTCCCCAGGGCCCTACTGATCACATGCATGGGGCACCACCACCACCCCAGGGCTATAGGTATTACATACGGAGGCCAGGCCCACCCCCCCACACTGCCCGAGAACCACGACCACCCTGGCGCATACATAAATTATTAAGTGCTGGGTTCTGTTGTGGAACCCCAGCCCCAGGGAACACCACCTCCCCAGGGCTTTAAACACAATGGGAGGGGGTCCACGCAGCCGTCCTCCAGGAGCCCTCCATTGCCCTAGGGACTGCCACTCCCCAGGGCCCGCTACAGCAATGTACCGGGATGCCCACCCCTAGGACATTGCAGTTTGCTATAACATGGCAGGAGCACTGCTCCCGCCATCCCATAGCAAACAGTGTACTCGCTTTGAACAAGTGTGTGCACTTTGCTCACGCTTGTTCAAAGCAAGTACACTTTGCTTTTTACCCCCAGGGAGCTGCATGTTAGCAGCTACCTGGGGTAAAAAGCAATGCTGGCCCCTGCAGGAGGTGGGAGCCGACTGGGACTTTCACCCTTTATAAAAAAAAAAGAATGGCTGGGCCCTGGGAGATGGGGTCCCCAGGATTGAAATTGGCCTGGGGAGGGCTCAGCCCCCCTCCCATAAAATGAAAAATATATTTTTTTAAATGGAGAGGATGTAGCCTTACGGCTAAACTGGTCGACCTCGAAGCTGGGAAACCAGGTTTGTGTCTCGGCAACAACGCTCAACACCCCGTGATTTTGGGCCAATCACTTAATCTCCTGTGCCTACCCAAAATGAATGTGTCCATCTCTAACAAAACTGGTGCTCATGTAAAGCGCTCTGGTACCTGATATATTCGGGTCTACTTCGTGCTATATAAAACTCTAAAATAAAAATTCGCAAGGCCCCAAGGGTCCTTTAAAAAAAAAAAAAAAAGAAAGCAAAGGCCTAGCCCCGGGAATGGGGTCTCTGGGGCCAGAATCGGCCTCAGGAGGGGAGCCATTCTCACCCCTCCCTTTGTATTAAAAACAAAATGAATGAAAAATGGGTATGGCCCCGGGGATAGGGTCCCTGGGGCCCATCAGGGTTAGGGGATAGAGGGGCACACAGCCCCCCTTCCTAAAAAAAATAAAAATAAAGGCAGCTGCGCCACTTGCCAGAAGCTCTCCTCCTTTCACCACTACTCTGCAAATGCACCTCCTGGCACGTTCTAGGTTGGGGGTTGAAGTCCCCTTTGCTACTGAGGGTCCTTAGGGGCCAACTAGCCCACCTCCTACCTCCAGTGAGCGCCACACAGTGGGATTGCTGAGAGGTGGATGGAGGCCAAGCCCCTTTTTCTACCACTCTACAAACGCGCCTCTTGGCGCACTGCTGGTGGGACAATGAGGTCCCCTTGCATCCCGAGGGCTTCAGGACTAAAGTGGACTTCATCGCCCAAGCAGAAGTGCGCCAGGAGGTGCAATTGCAGAGTGGTGTTAAAAGGTGGCGATCCACAGCTGTCAAATACCACATACCTGAAACTTGGCTTCCACAGGAGCAGAAGAGCTTTTCCTAAATCCCAAACTCCACTGCAAACTAACTATAATATCCACCTACAGTAAAGAGGGGGAAAGGGGATTGTGATTGAAAAAATAGAGACACTGCCATTGCTATGTTCTTCCTCCCAGGATACCTAGCGAGGGTCTTCACAAGCATCTGAAAACACAAATACTAGTTTACTACTTTAAACTATGTCCCTCTGCCCTCCAATACCTATTCTCAACTCACTCGCTCTCTCTAAGCTATTCATGTTACCTGTATTGTACTGTGGTTGAACTGCTCTCTCTCTCTATATATATATATATTTTTTTTTCTCTCCTCCAGTGCCGGTTTGCGCACGTTGGGCTGTCGTGGCGCGGTCCTGGATAGGCCACCGACTGGACTTCAATATGTTCCCCCAGTTACCTCCTTTGTTCCGAAGTACACCAGGACACACGGATTTAAGTTTGCAAAATTTATTAGCAGAGTGAAAAAGTGCGACGCGTTTCGCCGATAAGGCTTGCTCACGCTCGTCAGACAAACAATGACGGACATTTTTAAAGTGCTTGAAACACACCCCCCGTGTACACAGGTCATCACCAAGGTAATGCGGGGCTGCCATATTGTATGAGTACTAGTAACACTGCTTGATATCCCACATAATATACCAATGTCAGAATAAAACATAGTATCGTAATGAGACTAATAATGAAAACTTTTACATGTAGGACAACAAAATTATTGGCCTAAATGCGATGGTAACGTCTCGTATTTCCTCATGTTAAATGCATTGCAGTGAAACAGCATTCAGGTTCGCAAATGATTGAACATGATTGAACAAACACATATTGAGTCAAATACAACTAAATAAGACACAAAAACCGTCTATGTTCTAAACTAAAAGTCGCGATCACGTGTTGAGTTTCTACACGTAACCCTGGCGTTCATTGGATGCTGTATAGCTAACCCGTGCTACGCCCCATGTGATTGGATCCCGCTGCTAGGAGACGAGATGTCAACAACCTGCTGGTTGTACCCATGTAACCAACTAATAAAGCCCAAGTGGGCAAGTAATATCGATTAGCACCCCATAGAGGTATCAGGCGTGCACGTTGTATCTAGGTCCAGTCACCGCCCCAGGGGCTATTATTACATCACTATTCTTTGTAAGATTCAAAGTTGGTTACCAATCCAATCAGACGCCGCCCCAGTGGGCTATTATTCCATCACTATTCATTGTGGAATTCAAAGTTGGTTTACAATCTAACCACAATTCAGAAAGATCTCAGCCCAAGTGGGCATGCATAGCCCCCTACCGCATCGGGCTTTGACACAATGGGAATATGATGTCCAAATAGAGTCAGTGTTCATGTTCAACAAATTCATTGTATCCAGCAGTACCCCACAAAAAACCTGTGAAAAACATATATAGAATTAAACTTATAAAATTAAAATGATTTAAAATATAGACAGCATACATTATAATTCCTGATATAGATATCCATACTTATTCTTCATACAAATGAACTGACAGTTCCTCACTGGTATTCAACCCCATAGGAGTCAGACATTGAAAGTCAATTATATACTTGGACTCAAGTTTCCTCATAGAGAGTTCATAATTGCCACCTCGTATTCCCAGATCCACACAATCAATAACCACCATACGTAGTTTCGTCTCATCCTGCATATGATATTCAAAGAAGTGTCTTGCGACCGGATATTGTCTGTTAAGATTCCGTATCGCTCTCAGATGTTCTAACACCCTCTTTTTTGCCTCGTGTTTCGTACTGCCCACATACCACTTATTGCAAGGGCAGATTAATACGTACACACTGTATGGGGTATTGCAGGATAGTCTCTTTTTGATGGTAAATTCTCTAGATGTTCCTGGTATCAATAACATTTTACAATCTCTGCTGAATTTGCACGCCTTGCATTTCTTACAGCACGCAAATCCAACATTTGTGGCATGATCTGGTTGACTCTTGTCAGTTACGTAGTTATTGCTAAGTTCATCCCGTAAGGATCTGCCTTTCCTGAACGTAATCTGCGGATTCTCCCCTAGATACTTTTTAAGATGCTCATCAGTATTTAAAACATGCCAGTGTTTCTTGAATACCTGTCTCACATCTTGAGATTGTCCCGAAAAGGTTGTAATGAATCTAATTGTTTCAGATTGTGTCTGGGGTAGTTTGGGAGCTAATAATTCATCTCTGGTTTTACTGTTGCTACGTTCTACAGCCTTGGCAATAACTTTATTGCCATATCCTCTCTGCCTGAACCTCTGGCACATCACAACTTCTTCTTTCTTGTATCCATCTTGTGTACTGCAATTGCGCCTGGCGCGCAATAGTTCCCCATAGGGGATGCTGTACACAAGGCTTTTGGGATGGCTACTCGAAGCTCTCAAAAGACTGTTTCCCGATGTGCTCTTTCTGAAGAGTTTCGTGGTCAAGATGTTGTTAACCACTTCCACTTCCACATCCAGGAATTCCATCTTTGTCCTACTGATATGTTCAGTAAGAGCCAGATTCAACGTGTTGATGTTCAATTTGTCAATGAACTGTTTAGCCGAGTTCTCATCGCCATTCCAAATGAAAAAAATATCGTCGATGTATCGCAGCCACAGGGACACATTGTTGAAATCAGCCATCTCTTGGACAACCTGCTCCTCCCACCAGCCCATGAATAAATTCGCGTAGCTGGGGGCGAAGCAGGTTCCCAAGCCTGTGCCCTGTGACTGGCGATACATGACGTCATTAAAATAAAAACAATTGTTGGTTAGACAGAAGTCTATCATGGACAAGAGCATTTGGGAATGTAGCAACAATGAGATTGACCTAGTATTCAAGTAGTGCTTGACTGCCTTTAGACCATGTTCGTGTTGAATACTTGTATAGAGACTGCTGACATCTAAAGTGACCAGTGTGAAATTGTTCTCCCAGTGGATACCATTGATGATGCTCAAAAATTGGGTGGTGTCTTTCACATACGATGGTAATGCCACCACAAAAGTTCTTAAATAATGATCGATATATTTGGACGTGTGCTCCAGAAGAGAACCTATGGAGGACACAATCGGACGACCTGGCGGGTTATCCTGATCTTTGTGGAGTTTGGGGAGGAGGTATAGTATCGGAATTTTCGGATGGGCACAGTAAAGATATTGATATTCTTCTGTTTCTATCAATCCTTTGTCTTTCCACTCCAGAAGAAGGTCTCTAAAGTAACCAGTAGATCTTAGAACATCATCCCTGCCACATCTACAATAACATGTTGTATCCTGTAATTGTCTGAGACCTTCTTGGAGGTACTTGTGTTTATCCAGAACCACAACATTTCCTCCCTTATCGGATTGTCGTATTACAATCTCTTTGTCTGCTCTGAGGGATTCAGTGGACATTAGTTGCGCGTGAGATAAGTTCTTATTGCTCTGGGGTATTTTCTTATATCTTAATTTTACAAGATCTTTTAGTACACCCCTTTCAAACACATCAATTGCGTCACATTGAACTGCTGGTAAGAACACACTTTTGGGTTTAAATTTAGACCCTGGGTTGTTGTCTAAGTATAAACCCCAACTTTCCCAATCAGGTTCCTCTCTCATATTTACATCATCACCATGAATTTCCTCTAGTAGAAAAATGTCCTCTACATCCAGATTACTCAGTGTATTACTGGCCAATACAGCAGGTCTATCCTTGATCTTAGTGCAGAACCATTTTTTTAAATTTAACTTCCTAGCAAACAAAAACAAGTCTATGCGAGTCTGGGTAAAGTTCATATTTTGTGATGGGCAGAAGGAAAGGCCAAGCGCCAAGATCTCTTTCTCACCTTCTGTTAGCACATGGCGTGAAAGGTTCACCACAGTCATATTCATTTTGTGTTCTTGCTCCTTGTCGCCATTCCCATTGGAGCTTCTGTGGCATTTAATCCTCCTCTTTTTTGCTTTCTTGTTCCTCCTGTTCCTCCTCTGCTTCCACGTCCTCGACCTCTTTGATTCCCCTTCTCCCCCTGAAAGGGATCTGTCCGGTTCTGACTCATCATCTGAAATTGGGCTAAAAAATTCACCCTTTTACTGGCAGTGGAAGCGGGCTCTTGAGTGATGCCCGAATTGGAGGCGTCCGACAAGTTACCATCGGACACATCACTCTCCACTACCTCAATGTTGGGTCCTGACTTCTGTTGACTGGTTAACGCCATCCCTGTATTCTTGTCGAACAGATGGTCGTACTTTTTTTGAAATGTTAAAGTGCGTCCACACTGGTAATCTTTGAAATCCCTTATAAATTTCCGTTGTTTCTTCGCCGTGATCTCTTCTTCCAGTTTCCCCATTCTCCCATTGAGTTTCTTTAGATGTTCTTCCAATGCTTCCTTTGTCATCAGAGGTTCAATCTCCGCTAAGAGGTTCTTTATGTCTTTGAGAAGCTTGGCACGGTCTTTTAGAGCATACTTCACAAGGATTTTCATCATTATTACCGAACAGGATGAGGTATTGTCAGACCATTCATTTATCATGTCCGGATCAGGATCTTCATATGTTGGGATAGTGAAAATCCGGAGACCCCTTGGGACACGTTTAACTTCGATGTATCTGGATAGGGACTCCGCCTCCACCACTTAGAGAGTTCTTTTTTATATAGTTTCTCTAACAGACTTAATTTCGTTTGCAGGGTTATTTCTTGACCAATACTAGCTGAGGTCTGAGCTGGCTCTGCATTTGTGCCAGCAATGTTGAAGAATAGTTTGTCCGCTGTCTGTTTGCGACGAGAATCCAATTCACCTGCCATGGTGATGTAGGTTGAGCAAACAATCTCCGTGCGTGCCCGGAAGCTTGTGATCACCTGTCAGCTTCCACACGCTCGCCTACTTTTGTGTAGTGACGTTGGAAGGCAGAGAAGCCGTACCTTTCACGCCTAAGTGAGGGTTTCAAGATGTTCCCACCTTGTTGCTCTCCGCCAGCACCCCTCTCCAGGTCCTCCGCTTTTCCTCCGTTGCAGTCTTTGACAATTCAACGTCTGGGCATACAAGTTGCTCTCGTGGTGCAATTTCAAGACAATCCCCCACGCTAACGTTCTTTCAGCTGGGTCCAAACGGCGTTGTTACACAAAAGGTCAGCCCGTGCACCTCGTATGCAGTTTCTCTCCTCCAGTGCCGGTTTGCGCACGTTGGGCTGTCGTGGCGCGGTCCTGGATAGGCCACCGACTGGCCTTCAATATGTTCCCCCAGTTACCTCCTTTGTTCCGAAGTAGACCAGGACACACGGATTTCGTTTGCAAAATTTATTAGCAGAGTGAAAAAGTGCAACGCGTTTCGCCGATAAGGCTTGCTCACGCTCGTCAGACAAACAATGACGGCCATTTTTAAAGTGCTTGAAACACACCCCCCGTGTACACAGGTCATCACCAAGGTAATGCGGGGCTGCCATATTGTATGAGTACTAGTAACACTGCTTGATATCCCACATAATATACCAATGTCAGAATAAAACATAGTATCGTAATGAGACTAATAATGAAAACTTTTACATGTAGGACAACAAAATTATCGGCCTAAATGCGATGGTAACGTCTCGTATTTCCTCATGTTAAATGCATTGCAGTGAAACAGCATTCAGGTTCGCAAGTGGTTGAACATGATTGAACAAACACATATTGAGTAAAATACAACTAAATAAGACACAAAAACCGTCTATGTTCTAAACCAAAAGTCGCGATCACGTGTTGAGTTTCTACACGTAACCCTGGCGTTCATTGGATGCTGTATAGCTGACCCGTGCTACGCCCCATGTGATTGGATCCCGCTGCTAGGAGACGAGATGTCAACAACCTGCTGGTTGTACCCATGTAACCAACTAATAAAGCCGAAGTGGGCAAGTAATATCGATTAGCACCCCATAGAGGTATCAGGCGTGCACGTTGTATCTAGGTCCAGTCACCGCCCCAGTGGGCTATTATTACATCGATATTACTTTCACGCCATGTGCTAACAGAAGGTGAGAAAGAGATCTTGGCACTTGGCCTTTCCTTCTGTCCATCACAAAATATGAACTTTGCCCAGACTCGCATAGACTTGTTTTTGTTTGCTAGGAAGTTAAAATTAAAAAAATGGTTCTGCACTAAAATCAAGGATAGACCTGCTGTATTGGCCAGTAATACACTGAGTAATCTGGATGTAGAGGACATTTTTCTACTAGAGGAAATTCATGGTGATGATGTAATATGAGAGAGGATCCTGATTGGGAAAGTTGGGGTTTAGACTTAGACAACAACCCAGGGTCTAAATTTAAACCCAAAAGTGTGTTCTTACCAGCAGTTCAATGTGACGCAATTGATGTGTTTGAAAGGGGTGTACTAAAAGATCTTGTAAAATTAAGATATAAGAAAATACCCCAGAGCAATAAGAACTTATCTCACACGCAACTAATGTCCATTGAATCCCTCAGAGCAGACAAAGAGATTGTAATACGACAATCCGATAAGGGAGGAAAGGGAGGAAATGTTGTGGTTCTGGATAAACACAAGTACCTCCAAAAAGGTCTCAGACAATTACAGGATACAACATGTTATTGTAGATGTGACAGGGATGATGTTCTAAGATCTACTGGTAACTTTAGAGACCTTCTTCTGGAGTGAAAGACAAAGGATTGATAGAAACAGAAGAATATCAATATCTTTACTGTGCCCATCCGAAAATTCCGATACTATACCTCCTCCCAAAACTCCACAAAGATCAGGATAACCCGCCAGGTCGTCCGATTGTGTCCTCCATAGGTTCTCTTCTGGAGCACACATCCAAATATATCGATCATTATTTAAGAACTTTTGTGGTGGCATTACCATCGTATGTGAAAGACACCACCCATTTTTTGAGCATCATCAATGGTATCCACTGAGAGAACAATTTCACACTGGTCACTTTAGATGTCAGCAGTCTCTATACAAGTATTCAACACGAACATGGTCTAAAGGCAGTCAAGCACTACTTGAATACTAGGTCAATCTCATTGTTGCTACATTCCCAAATGCTTTTGTCCATGACAGACTTCTGTCTAACCAACATTTTTTTTTATTTTAATGACGTCATGTATCGCCAGTCACAGGGCACAGCCATGGGAACCTGCTTCCCCCCCAGCTACGCAAATTTATTCATGGGCTGGTGGGAGGAGCAGGTTGTCCAAGAGATGACTGATTTCAACAATGTGTCCCTGTGGCTGCGATAAATCGACAATATTTTTTTCATTTGGAATGGCGATGAGAATTCGGCTAAACAGTTCATTGACAAATTGAACATCAACACGTTGAATCTGACTCTTACTGAACATATCAGTAGGACAAAGATGGAATTCCTGGATGTGGAAGTGGAAGTGGATAACAACATCTTGACCACGAAACTCTTCAGAAAGAGCACATCAGGAAACAGTCTTTTGAGAGCTTCGAGTAGCCATCCCAAAAGCCTTGTGTACAGCATCCCCTATGGGGAACTATTGCGCGCCAGGCGCAATTGCAGTACACAAGATGGATACAAGAAAGAAGAAGTTGTGATGTGCCAGAGGTTCAGGCAGAGAGGATATGGCAATAAAGTTATTGCCAAGGCTGTAGAACGTAGCAACAATAAAACCAGAGATGAATTATTAGCTCCCAAACTACCCCAGACACAATCTGAAACAATTAGATTCATTACAACCTTTTCGGGACAATCTCAAGATGTGAGACAGGTATTCAAGAAACACTGGCATGTTTTTAATACTGATGAGCATCTTAAAAAGTATCTAGGGGAGAATCCGCAGATTACGTTCAGGAAAGGCAGATCCTTACGGGATGAACTTAGCAATAACTACGTAACTGACAAGAGTCAACCAGATCATGCCACAAATGTTGGATTTGCGTGCTGTAAGAAATGCAAGGCGTGCAAATTCAGCAGAGATTGTAAAACTTTATTGATACCAGGAACATCTAGAGAATTTACCATCAAAAAGAGGCTATCCTGCAATACCCCATGCAGTGTGTACGTATTAATCTGCCCTTGCAATAAGTGGTATGTGGGCATTACGAAACACGAGGCAAAAAAGAGGGTGTTAGAACATCTGAGAGCGATACGGAATCTTAACAGACAATATCCGGTCGCAAGACACTTCTTTGAATATCATATGCAGGATGAGACGAAACTACGTATGGTGGTTATTGATTGTGTGGATCTGGGAATACGAGGTGGCAATTATGAACTCTCTATGAGGAAACTTGAGTCCAAGTATATAATTGACTTTCAATGTCTGACTCCTATGGGGTTGAATACCAGTGAGGAACTGTCAGTTCATTTGTATGAAGAATAAGTATGGATATCTATATCAGGAATTATAATGTATGCTGTCTGTATTTTAAGTCATTTTAATTTTATAAGTTTAATTCTATATATTTTTTCACAGGTTTTTTTTTGGGGTACTGCTGGATACAATGAATTTGTTGAACATGAACACTGACTCTATTTGGACATCATATTCCCATCGTGTCAAAGCCCGATGCGGTAGGGGGCTATGCATGCCCACTTGGGCTGAGATCTTTCTGAATTGTGGTTAGATTGTAAACCAACTTTGAATTCCACAATGAATAGTGATGGAATAATAGCCCACTGGGGAGGCGTCTGATTGGATTGGTAACCAACTTTGAATCTTACAAAGAATAGTGATATAATAATAGCCCACTGGGGCGGTGACTGGACCTAGATACAACGTGCACGCCTGATACCTCTATGCGATATTACTTGCCCACTTGGGCTTTATTAGTTGGTTACATGGGTACAACCAGCAGGTTGTTGACATCTCGTCTCCTAGCAGCGGGATCCAATCACATGGGGCGTAGCACGGGTCAGCTATACAGCATCCAATGAACGCCAGGTTTACGCGTAGAAACTCAACACGTGATCGCGACTTTTGGTTTAGAACATAGACGGTTTTTGTGTCTTATTTAGTTGTATTTGACTCAATATGTGTTTGTTCAATCATGTTCAACCATTTGCGAACCTGAATGCTGCTTCACTGCAATGCATTTAACATGAGGAAATACGAGACGTTACCATCGCATTTAGGCCGATAATTTTGTTGTCCTACATGTAAAAGTTTTCATTATTAGTCTCATTACGATACTATGTTTTATTCTGACATTGGTATATTATGTGGGATATCAAGCAGTGTTACTAGTACTCATACAATATGGCAGCCCCGCATTACCTTGGTGATGACCTGTGTACACGGGGGTGTGTTTCAAGCACTTTAAAAATGGCCGTCATTGTTTGTCTGACAAGCGTGAGCAAGCCTTATCGGCAAAACGCGTCACACTTTTTCACTCTGCTAATAAATTTTGCAAACGAAATCCGTGGGTCCTGGTCTACTTCGGAACAAAGGAGGTAACTGGGGGAACATATATATATATATATATATATACATATATATATACATATATGCTGAACAAAGATGAACATATGTTCCTACGTACCACTTGCCCAATGACACCAACTTTCTACCACCTCCCAAAACTTCACAAAAATCGTGACCATCCACCTGGACGCCCGATTATTTCTTCCATCGGGAGCCTAACGGAGAACATGTCTCGCTTTGTGGACCACACCTTATTTCCTCTTGTGTCCAACCTGGACTCGTATATACGAGACACAAAAGATTTCTTGACGAAATTGAATAATCTGGTGTGGCAACAGGACTATCTTTTAATGGTATTAGACATTACCAGCCTCTATACTATCATCGATCACAACCATGGACTAGAGGCGGTCAAATGGGCATTGGAACAACGCCAACTACGATTTTCCAGACACAACTTAATGATTCTGGAATTCGTAGAATTTTGTCTAAAACACAATATATTCCTGTTTGAAGAGCAGTTATACATCCAGAAGTCTGGCACGGCGATGGGTACTTGCTTTGCTCCCAGCTACGCGAACTTGTTCGTGGGCTGGTGGGAGGAGCAGGTACCCAGGAGCTGCAGAGTTGGGGAAGAAGAGGGCAATGTCATCTGCTGGCATCGATATATCGATGATCTTTTCATTGTGTGGAGAGGTACCCCTGAGACAGCTCAGGAATACATCAATGTACTTAACAATAATCAACTCAATCTGCAATTTTCAGGGACAGTGAGTCCAGTGGCAGCGGACTACCTGGACCTCAAAATATACGCAGAAGATGGTCAACTCCACACCAACCTCTTCAGAAAGCAAACTGCTGGCAACTCTACACTGCATGCCAGCAGCAGCCATCCACCCCAACTAATTAGAAGCATCCCCTACGGGGAATTGCTAAGACTTCGCAGGAACTGCTCCAAACCCTCGGATTTCGAAGCGGCTGCTTCGGAATGCATATCCCGATTTAGAGCTAGGGGGTATGGCGAGAGCATGCTCCATAATACTCTAAAAAGAGTAAGGAAAATAGAGAGACAGTCCCTCCTGACCAGTAACACCGATCAGGCTAACCGTAGGGGTAAGTCAGGTGATGATCAAGGCAAGTTCAGAGTTATAACTCCCTATTCTACAGATGCAGACAATCTCAGAGCTATGCTACGTAAGAACTGGCATATTCTTTTAACAGACAGTGTGCTCAAAGCAGATCTCCCACCTCAGCCACTCCTAACATTCAGCAAAGCAAAATCCCTAGGCGACATACTGGTGCACAGCCATCTTGAAAAAGTGTCCCCGAGAACGAACACTTTGAGGGAGCAACGAGGCTTTTACCCCTGCGGCCGCTGCAAAGCGTGCGCAGGTAGTAAACGCGTACTCTCGTACACAATATCAGAAACTGGCAGGAAAATTTATATAAATAAATTTATCACCTGCAGCACACAGTATGCCGTATATTGCTTGCAGTGCCCCTGTGGCTTACGCTACATTGGGAGCACGATCAAGGAGATTAAGCTCAGAATATTGGAACACATGCGAGCCATCGATAAAACAGATCAGACCTATCCGGTGGCTCGCCATTTCGCTGAAGTACATAATCGAGACCGGAGTATGCTCCAGTATTTCGGACTCGATGTTGTACCCCACAATATTCGTGGAGGTGACCGACTACGCAGACTAAGGAGACTAGAGTCCCGTTACATCATTGATCTGTGTACAAAACATCCTAAAGGTCTTAATAGTGGGGAGGAGATGGCCTTCCATCTAGGAAAATGAGTAGTTAAGATCTGACATACACCTTTCCAAGATGATAGTAGAAACTGATTACACTGAAATTAGAACGTCTTTTATTATCATACTTGGAACATATGTACACTAATGTATATAATAGCTCTGTAGAATGCTTCCGATTTTCCTTTTGTACATAGTAACCTCTTGTACATAGCAGTATGTGAGAGACAACTTGTGGTTATTTGACTGATGGCATGAATTTCATATAATGCGAAAATTTATTTTTAATGCCTCTCTACATACATAATTTCCACTGTATATATTATGCACTTCAACCACTTTTGTTCTAACCAAAATTAATGCAACATCTTTCGCTCAAAATGTGGTTCATATTGTAAATATACACATGCCCTCCCTGTTGTTGCACGCGATGCATTTCACTTGACACCCACTCACTTAAACAAACCCCCCCTGTAGCTATGTTCAGCCTGCAGCTGTGGTTTGAGAATTGATGTAATTTTCTTTTTGTACAGGAAGTTTGGCACATGTAATATATATGGGGACACTAGCCGATCCACGGCTCTATTTTTTCATGCTTAATTTTTTGCTAATTTATTGTGATTAGCCCGACTGGATACAATGCGAGTGCCCATCTGGGGGCTTTAAGTAGTTAAATCCTATTGTTGTGTTGCATTTAAAATACACTACAAGATGGCCGCCTTGTTTCATGTTAGGCCTTAGTCCCCTTGTTTGTGTCCATACCTGACCATTAGTGGGAGTGACTATGCATGATATAAACAATGTCGGATACAAACACAGTGCATCACACACTGACGAAGGCAGACCGCCGAAATGCGTCTGTGTGCACCCCTCCGCTGAATAAAATCTAGCGTGTTTGTACCCCTCAACCTCGAGTGCTGTCATTCTTTCCAGGAGGATTGGGAAAGGATTTTGGAGCGTTAATGTGTGGCGGTGTCCACGAACCGCCGGCAGCACCCGCCGTCGAGTGAGCAGCCGTTTCTTCGTGGAGAAGGAGCGTTTTTTACATATATATATATATATATATATATATATATATATATATATATATATATATATATACATATATACATATATACATATATACATATACATATATATATATATATATATATATATATATATATATATATATATATATATATATATATATATATATATATATATATATATATATGATGTAGAACCTTGTAGAAATAATTTAAGTTCTTTATATCTTCCTTCTAGGAACAGAGTGATGAACAGCTGGTGATGTACTGCTGGTGGTAAGTACAAATATATATAAATATATATTTATATCTACTGTGATATACTGCGCTTAATTATTCTTTGTATTCCAAACGAAGAGGATTAGATTTGTTGCACATTTCAAAATGAGTTCCTCCAATAAATGTAGTTTCAATTTATAGGTTTCGAGTCTTTACACTGTATCAATAGAGTCAAAGTCTTAAGAATTCCACAAAATAACTGCCAAAAAACTAGAGGAATTTCTGTCAAAGAAAATATCTATTGCTCAAATTATTCGAATAGTCTTTGTTTGATTAAGTCTCATGTATTCCTCTTAACCACTGCCAGAAACTAGAGGAATTAATGTCTTTGAAATAACCTCTGCCTGACTTACTGGAACTGACTTTTATTGATCCTCCAAATGACCAAAAATGAAGTTCTCCTCCTCTGCGAGTGAAGAAATAATAAAGTTTACAAATACCTGATGCAGGAATTTTCCTAATGAGGTTGCTAACGTCGGAAATAAACAGGAATGCCTGATGGAGCAGAGTTAGGAAGCGCTAAATCTCGTACGAGTTTCTTGACTGAAGAAATCCTGCACAATAGCCAGACGCTGCTTCACCTCAGGATTCGACGGTTGAAGTGCGTTGAGCTCATGGAGCTCGATCGCGTTAACAGGACACTTCTCCCCTGCTAGAAACACTAGAAAGCTAACCAAGAGAGAAAACTCGGCTGGCAGCCATCTTGGAATTCCTCTTGGAACTTACATAAATCTGCCTGCATCACTTCTACAGGAGCCCCTGTGAAGTGAAGAGATGCTGCCTGACAGATAAGTAATAGGAAATCTTTTGAATCTTATACCATAACTGGAATGGAACCGCTTTACTTTGGGCCGGAACTGAACAATCCTGACAACTAGAATCCTGCTGTGTGGGGCTTACTGGAGGTAACAGGAGGGCTAGTTAGCTCCAGGGACCTTCAAGGGGACTTCATCCTCCAACCCAGAGTGCTCCAGGAGGTGTGTTTGCAGAGTGGTGGAGAAAGGGGGCATGTCTTGCACTTCCACTGCGTTGGGCTCACTGGAGGTAACAGGTAGGCTAGTTGGCCCCTAAGCACACCCAGCTGTGAAGGGGTCTTCATCCCCCAACCAAGAGCATGTCAGGTAGCGCGTTTGAAGAGTGGTGGGCAGAGTGGGCGTGGCCTGCTATCAGAACTTTGCAATCCTGCTCTGTGAGTCTTAGTGGAGGTAATAAGAGGGGTAGTTGGCCCCAAAGGATTTCCTTGGGGGCCAACTACCTCATCTGTTACCTCCAGTAAGTCTCATACATTGGAATTGCTAAGAGTTCTTCGGAGGCCACGCCCCGTTTGTCCACCACTCTGCAAACGCGCAGACCAAGAAGACATTTTGGTACCTCCTGTAAGTCCTACACAGTGGAGTTCCTGAGTGCTGTTTGGAGGCCCAACCCCCTCTCTCCACCACTCTGCAATGGGACTACTAGTTAAAGAAGCGTTTGCAATGCAATAGGTCTCGTATTTGTGAGAGTCAGAGCTATTGGCGTTGTAAATGTAACAGTTTTTTTACTAATGTTTTTGGGAGTGAAGTGGATATGCGTTGTGTGTAATGGAATTATGTGGTATGGTGTGCAGTAAAATTATGTGGATAGGAAGTATGTGGTATTTAGTGTATAGTTTTCATGCTTCATCATTGGGTGCTTCTCGACTAGTGATGTAAGTGATATATGTGAATGGTGAATAAAATAGGCTTAGATATCCTGTAAACAATATTTTATAGAGGAAGGATACTCTTTCTAAAATAAAAAAGAGTGATGCTATCATCTGGTCTTAAAGTACCAGGATAGCTTTGAGTGTCAGGTGGTCCACCGTTTTAGGATAACAGAGCCTATTTTATTTACCACTCACGCATATCACTTCCATCACTAGTTACACTGTTAGTTAGCCCCCTCACATGCATTCATATACCTGGCAGTTTCAGATCAAAAGATCTCTGACCAAAAGACCCTATGCCCATCAAGCATAGCAGCGCCGGCTTGATGAGGAGCGCCCAATGATAAAGCATGCAAAAACAACAGTTGATGGACAGAATGCAGAACAATGTCATACATTCACCCCAGTACAGAGATCTGGGCCTAAATCCATTGTTTTTTTTGCTCACCATGCCATTTCAGTTTGGACCCAGTGTTGTAAATGAATCTAGGACCCTAGTTTAATTTTCTTTTCCCGATTCATGCCCTTATATAGGTATAAATTACCCGATCCTTCTATAGGCATAGAAATCATTACCATATTTAGATTGAGCCTATGCAGCCAAAATACGGCATGGCAACTTCCACTAAGTTCCGAGAATCAACAACGATTTCATAGAAATACCCGCCTTCAGCAGCTAGGGACTTCCCTTCGCCTGAATACTAATTTATCTAGGAAATCATGGAGTTTTCACAGAACTGAGTCTTTGAGTGACATTAATAAATCCAATCATACGTCAAACTCGGCACCTTCAAAGTATAAATAGGCCTACATTTGCCCAGACAAACACACGATGGTTTGGAACAGATCGACTAACTACTTGCCCGACGCCCTGCAGCAGCAAGTGCCGAAGGAAGCCGACCCTCCAGCTGACCAACTGAGAGACGCTATCTTTTCTCTTGCAGTGAAATCCAGCTCCAGTGTTTCCAGGCTACCCTTGCAGGTTGCTGGGAAATCGAGTCCTGAGAGAGAGATACAAGACCTCCTTCATTCTAAAACCAAGGTACAGAGCTGATTAGACCCTTAGAGAATTCTTGGATAGATCCTTGGCAGAGAATTACTAAACTTGAGCTACTCCTCACTTACTTCTTCCCTTGTACTAGACTTAGGTTAGTATACCAGGGTAGGCGTATTTTAGAAGCACCAGTTGAGTACTTTTAGTCATTATTTTATTACTGTATGTATTTTATATGTTTTAGGCAATTTATGGCTCAGAAACCATATCATGCTTTTACAGTACTACTTTATAATACTTTTTGTATTCTATGCCTTGTACTTTATAACCAGTATTACTATTGTAGCAGTACATTTCTTATGCTTGAGAAAGAAGACTGTTCAATAAATAACTTTTATTGAAAACGCCCGTCTCTCTATTTTCTCAGCACCTCTGGTGAAACGAAGCATGCACGATTGACTGAGTAAAAGAGTTATCTATTGTTTCCACGACTCTAGAGATTGATTTCTTATTCCTGGGAAACAAAGTTGTCATGTTCATGCGGTTGTCAGAAACGAATCCCTTCTTATTTATTTGAGAAAGTTTCTAGTGACCTCTGAGCTAGCTGGCACTCACAATTAAGTTTAATATATACGATAGAGACCTAGTTGACCTCAGTCCTACTTCTAAACTATAGTATATATTATTCCAATGCACAGAGCCTATTGGGAATATAGGAACTACACTACATGGCGCCCAACGTTTGGTAAGGCGATAATTTAACGCTATATACTAGAGTAACTCAGTCATGCTTTTTTCACACAGACCCCTTTTTCCCATAAAATATGCCAATAGACGTCTGGAGTGGGTAAAAGGTTAATATCCGCCAAAACTGAGTAGGACGAAAATCCTATGTATTAGTTCTTGGTTTATTCAACGTTGAAGGATACAGTGTTCCAAAATATTGTGCACCTAATCTTTGTTTCCTTGAAACTTGTTCTGCAAACTTTCAGTCAACAAAATGACAGGGAGTGACGACGAAAGAGCTGTAGCAGCAGCTCAAGCGGTCTTAGATGACACAAATCTCCAACAAAATGACCCGGATGCAATAATCATCCCGGTACATATAAGGAAAACCATAAATATAAAACTTATAGAAAATAGAGTATTATCGAGAGGTGGTAAAGTAATCTTTGTAATAGAGGCACATGAATATCGGCAGACAGAGGTATTCTATTCATGGATTCTGTTTCCTACAGCAAATCCAGTAACACACGAGTTGCACTACTACAAAATAGAGGAACCTCCAGCGGAATACGTTCCTTTCGAGGACATTGAAATTCCATTAACTTACCAAGAGCATCAGCTATGGTTTAAAGGTGCCCTAAAACATCAAAATCACAATACCAGGCTCGGTCCACTAGGTAGACCAGGAGCAACATGGCCGGTACTAGCCAGCTACACACCACATCCTGACATTAACGGAATGACAGGTCCAGAACTGTTAGCTCAGCTGAAACAGTTAATTAAAATACACAGAAAATGAGTTCAATATGTCATGAGGACTTTAACAGTCCAACTAGCTGTAAGGATTCCACAGCACAACCCTCACCAGGGGAATACTAACAAAATCACACCACAGACTAGACAATCAGTATTTGTTAGATTACCCGCAAAAAGGGAACAAATTCCGTTCTGGTTAGCTCAGAAAATTATTCAAATAGAGGCAGTATTCCCTGATAGTACACCTCATGAGAAACACAGAATTCTGACAATCTGTTTACCAATGGGGATAGCACCATATGTGGAGGACTGTGACACTTGGGGTACAGTCTTTGCTTCAATCTACACAAAAACACATGGTGTACCGTCCATGGCGGTAATACCAGACGTTCTGAGGCAGATTCAAAATGAATACGGTCTGGAACAGGCCTTAAATCTGGGTATGAAATTACTAAAAGATTTCAAACAGTTCTCGGCTATACTATTAGCCAACATTAAAGGTGAAGCAGCATCAGTGGCAATCCGCCAAAAGTTAAAAGAAACAGATATAACAGACCAACCATATGAGCTTGCTAGAATGATTGAAAATCTTAAGAAGAACTAGGAAGATATAGTTTGGGTGTTAAACCAGTAAAACCCGAATTAACAGAAAGTCCTGAAAAAATGTTTATAAAAAATAATCTCACTTCTCCTAAAAAGAAGTGGGAAAATCCTAAACAGACACTTCCTAAAGAGAAACATTCTCAGTCCAGAGGAAGATCTCCCCAACGGGGAGGTAGGTCTCCCCAACGGGAGCCCTCTGAAAAAAGGTATAACCTTAGAAATAGGGATACTTTAAGAAAACCTGATAGATATCAAGATACTGATACACATTCCTCTCGTACCTTTCAGACTTCCTCGCAGAAATCCGAGAGGAGAGGACGATCAGAACAGAAAGAGGAACGCTTGAAGTCCAAAGAAGAACAGCACGTTCCAAAAAATAAGAAAACTCAATTCACCAAGAAGAAGGTAGCAAGGGTAAAGATCAGACTGACAGCGGTTGAAACAGCAGTAGCAAAGGAGAGAGCTCTCGCACAGGGAAAACGAATAATGATCGTTACACCTGTACCTGCCTTAGAGGCAGGGATGAAAGCAAGTATTCCAAATGCAAAAGCTTTACATCTGAGATGGATACAATGGGTTAACTCTCTGGCTGCAACAGACGTTAAATACGTCTTCGACCCCTATTTGAAGACACAAAATGTTTATTAAAAATAATCTCATTACTCCTAAAAAGAAGTGGGAAAATACTAAACAGACACTTCCTAAAGAGAAACATTCTCAGTCCAGAGGAAGATCTCCCCAACGGGAGCCCTCTGAAAAAAGGTATAACCTTAGAAATAGGGATACTTTAAGAAAACCTGATAGATATCAAGATACTGATACACATTCCTCTCATACCTTTCAGACTTCCTCGCAGAAATCCGAGAGGAGAGGACGATCAGAACAGAAAGAGGAACGCGTGAAGTCCAAAGAAGAACAGCACGTTCCAAAAAATAAGAAAACTCAATTCACCAAGAAGAAGGTAGCAAGCGTAAAGATCAGACATGCCGATGATCTTGAGAACACAACTCAAGAACTGGGAGTGGGCTCAGACAATGCTAGACAGTGCAACAGAAGTCACCATAGTTCGCAAGATCCTGATAGATCATCTGGAGACAGTGGACTTGAATGAATGCATTCAAGTTGAAACTACCGACACCAGGGTTAGTGTACCCCACAAGTTATTTGAAGTAACACTCCAGATGGAGGGGGACATAACTAGAAAACTAAGAGCACTCTTTTGGGAGTAGCTCTCTAAGGGCTATGACATTCTTCTAGCTGAACAAGACTGGCCACCTGAATTCGTCAGGGAGTGCCCACATTGCGAAGAGATAATTATGCCAGCCTTCTCAAATCATATTCCAATTCATAAAAAATAAACATATGCCAGAAAATGGGCAGTAGCTCAGGCTCCAGCATTATATAAAAATCATGTAGGATGGGATGAGGACTCTCCTCACCATAAAATACAGTTAAAAAATAAACCTACCGCACAAAGGCAGTATCCAGTTAAGCAAGAAGCTAGAAAACAAGCCAGGGAGATGTTAAATCAACTTGAATACCAAGGGGTGATTGAAACATGCACCTCGTCAATGAGCAATCCTTTGTTTCCTGTCTCCAAACCAGACAATTCATATCATCTAGAATTGGATTACAAACATTTAAACTCCTGTTGCAAATCATTTGCAGTACAAAATGCACATAGTGCAGCATTGATGAATAACTTCGTGCAGAAAAAATATAAAACCACATTAGATATTTCGAATGGGTTTTTCTGTCAAAACATTGCACCTGAAAGCAGGCATTTGACTGCTTTCTCAATTATGGGGACATAGCGACAATTTTGCCGTCTCCCCCAGAGATTCAAGAATAGTCCAGGGTTATTTTCAGCCATAGTAACAGAGTTACTACAAACGTACGATGATGAGGCATTATCATATGTCGATGAAATCTATCTTACAGACAATGATTTGGACGTGCACTTGAAAAGAGTGAACACCATAATACTTGGGTTCGCATCTGAAGGGTATAAATTACATTTTAAGAAATCACGAATTGCCCACCTCAACGTCCTATTTTTAGGCTACGAGTTATCAAGTGAAGGCAAAAGCCTGGCAGCTAACTTTCTAGAGAGATGTGCGCTGCTCCAACCTCCAAAGACGCTAAAAAACTTACAGTCAATTCTAGGTTTCCTGAATTTTTGAAGAACTTATGTTCTGAGTTACGCAGAAATGATTAAACCTCTCTATGAATTAATCAAACCTGATTTCAAACCAACTAATTGGACTCAAACATACACAGAAAGTTTGCGTTCAGAGCAAACAGACATGTTGGAAAAACACAGTTAGAAACACGCGACAATGTGCGCAATCTTGAGATCCAAATCATCCCTGGGAGATGCAGATTCACGTACCTGACCTTTAATGAAGGTGAAAAGGTACCAATAGCATACAAATCACACTTGGTACACACAAGCGGAAATAAAATTCACTTCTACAGAAACATTTCTGACAGCGGTTGAAACAGCAGTAGCAAAGGAGAGAGCTCTCGCACAGGGAAAACGAATAATGATCGTTACTAAACAGACACTTCCTAAAGAGAAACATTCTCAGTCCAGAGGAAGATCTCCCCAACGGGAGCCCTCTGAAAAAAGGTATAACCTTAGAAATAGGGATACTTTAAGAAAACCTGATAGATATCAAGATACTGATACACATTCCTCTCATACCTTTCAGACTTCCTCGCAGAAATCCGAGAGGAGAGGATGATCAGAACAGAAAGAGGAACGCGTGAAGTCCAAAGAAGAACAGCACGTTCCAAAAAATAAGAAAACTCAATTCACCAAGAAGAAGGTAGCAAGCGTAAAGATCAGACATGCCGATGATCTTGAGAACACAACTCAAGAACTGGGAGTGGGCTCAGACAATTCTAGACAGCGCAGCAGAAGTCACCATAGTTCGCAAGATCCTGATGGATCATCTGGAGACAGTGGACTTGAATGAATACATTCAAGTTGAAACTGACGCCACCAGGGTTAGTGTACCCCACTAGTTATATGAAGTAACACTCCGGATGGAGGGTACAGAACTAGAAAAATAAGAGAACTCTTTTGGGAGAAGCTCTCTAAGTGCTATGACATTCTTCTAGCTGAACAAAACTGGCCACCTGAATTTGTCAGGGAGTGCCCAGTTTGCCCACATGGCGAAGAGATAATTATGCCAGCCTTCTCAAATCATTTTTCCAATTCATAAAAAATACACATATGCCAGAAAATGGGCAGTAGCTCAGGCTCCAGCATTATATAAATATAATGTAGGATGGGATGAGGACTCTCCTCACCATAAAATACAGTTAAAAAATAAACCTACTGCACAAAGGCAGTATCCAGTTACGCAAGAAGCTAATAAACAAGTCAGGGAGATTTTAAATCAACTGGAATACCAAGGGGTGATTGAAACATGCACTTCGCCAATGAACAATCCTTTGTTTCCTGTCTCCAAACCAGACAATTCATATCGTCTAGTATTGGATTACAGACATTTAAACTCCTGTTGCAAAACATTTGCAGTACAAAATGCACATAGTGCAGCATTGATGAATAACATCGTGTGGAAAAAATATAAAACACATTAGATATTTCGAATGGGTTTTTCTGTCCAAACATGCACCTGAAAGCAGGCATTTGACCGCTTTCTCAATTATGGGGACACAGAGACAATTTTGCCGTCTCCCCCAGGGATTCAAGAATAGTCCAGGGTTATTTTCAGCCAGAGTAACAGAGTTACTACAAACGTACGATGATGAGGCATTATCTTATGTTGATGACATCTATCTTACAGACGATGATTTGGACGTGCACTTGAAAGGAGTGAACACCATAATACTTGGGTTCGCATATGAAGGGTGTAAATTCTATTTTAAGAAATCACGATTTGCCCACCTCAGAGTCCTATTTTTAGGCTACGAGTTATCAAGTGAAGGCAAAAGCCTGGCAGCTAACTTTCAAGAGAAATGTGCGCTACTCAAACCTCCAAAGACGCTGAAAAACTTACAGTCAATTCTAGGTTTCCTGAATTTTGGAAGAACTTATGTTCTGAGTTACGCAGAAAGGGTTAAACCTCTCTATGAATTTGTCAAACCTGATTTCAAACCAACTAATTGGACTCAATCACACACAGAAATTTTGCGTTTAGTGCAAACAGACATGTTGGAAAAACACAGTGAGAAACACGCGACAATGTGCGCAATCATTGTGAGCCCAGGGAGATGCGGATTAACGTACCTGACCTTTAATGAAGGTGAAAAGGTGCTGCTAGCATATAAATCAAGTGGAAATAAAATTCACTTCTACAGAAAAAATTCTGACAGCGGTTCAAACTGCAGTAGCAAAGGAGAGAGCGCTCGCACATGGAAAACGAATAATGACCGTTACCCCTGTACCTGCCTTAGAGGCAGTGACGAAACCAAGTATTCCAAATGCAAAAGCTTTACATCTGAGATGGATACAATGGGTTAACTCTCTTGCTGCAACAGATGTTGAATACGTCTTTGACCCCTATTTGAAGACACAAGAATTTTTACAATACGAACACGAATGTCCTCTGCTGACCGAGATTCTGCCTCTAGAACCTTACGGATGTATAATATATACAGACGGATCAGCACAGCTCAATTGGGGGTAAACAAGCCTATAGTACTGCGTGCGCGATTGTTAAAGGTCCCTGGCATGAAGGTAAATTAAGACCTATGGTCACAAAAACTAAATCACTCGGAGACTGTACAGCTCAGCAAGCTGAACTACAGGCTTTCAAGATGGCGCTTGAAAATACTGATCACAAATTCCCCACACTAATAGTGTGCGATTCGTATTACTGCAAACAATCTTACAATGAGTATCTGCAGAACTGGGTTCAAAACGGTTTCAAAGACGCAAAAGGTGGCACAATTAAGCATAAAATGCTTTGGGAACAAGTAGTTCTTTTGCAGAAAGAACTACAAAAGACTCACGTGATTAAACGGAGTCATCAGCGTGATGGCGTTCACGTTGCAGGGAATTCATTGGCTGATGAAGCCGCGAAGGCAGCTGTGCAAACGGATTCCATAGCAGCAATCACTCGGTCAAAAACAAAAATAGACAGCGAAATAATGCAAGCTGTCACTGCTTCAGTCAAAGACAGTGGGAAGACACTCCCGAAAGGCTTTCCAGTAAAGTACTCATATATAACTGATGCGAATAATGTTCCTTTTGCTCAAATCCCTGGAGTGGGGGATAGGGCAATTCCAAACATGGGTTAGGACTAATCTTAGCAGCACATGAAGGACTGGCCTCTGCACACGCAGGAGTTTCCGCCACAGTATCATTATTAAAACAGAGATATTGGTGGCCACGCATGAGGAAACAAACTAGAAACTATGTTCTAGAATGTGAAATCTGCCAAAAAATGAAAGTTTCTACAGTAAAACGTCCTGCACAGAAGCCCCTTCTGATTTCAGATAAACCACTAGCGTGTGTTTACCTGGACCACTGTGTTCCCTTAACAAGGGACGGCAACTATAAATATATCATAATCGCAGTGGATTCCTGCACAAGATTTTTTTGGATGTGGCCCCAGTGCTCGGCTGACGCCAGAACTGTTATAAAGGATTTGCGAGTCTTTATCGGCACATACCCAATCGGCCTGCTACATTCTGGCCAGGGTCCTGCGTTTAGCTCTCGAGCTTACTAAGAGGCCAGGGCTAGCTTGGGCGTAGCATTGCGGTATTCTAGTCCCTTCCATCCTGAGGGTAATGTGGTAGTGGAAAAAAAACGTGACATAAAGCAATCCATAACAGCTAAGGTATTATGTTCGGGTGATGGGGGGTCAAACATCTAATAAGTGTCCAACGTAGTCTTAACAATCTGCCAAGAAATTCTCTGGGTGGAATCACTCCATATGAATTACTATTTGGTACTAGAATGATAATCGAAGACCTCGATTGTCAAACTTCAGTGGTGGAACAAAAACCCTTTGATGTCAAAGATCGTTTGGCTGCTATACAGGACTTAAATGAAACAAGAAGAAGTCTGAGTAACACAACACAAAAGCCAATGAACACTGAAGAAAAAACAACTGTCCCAGCAGGGCCTGTCTAGTATCCAAAGATTGGGGATCTAGTCAGGGAAAAGATCGCGGTAAAGAAGGAATTTGGGCCTTCTTACAGAAAAGCAGTACCTGTTTTGGCAATCCAAGGAACAAGATGAGTAGTACTACCGCCCCTTGCTGGTAAAAGGGAGAACAGAGTTGTGTCCATCAACCTGGTCAAACCACAACATGTGGCCAATAATTAGTAGTAGGCCCAGTGGACTCCCAAGATATAGCAGAAGACCAAATCTCGCTACTATCCAAGAGGTTCAAACTGAAAGACTTATCACCTTTGATAAACCTGCAGTAAGAAAAGAAGAACTATGCAACAAAGCTATGGAAATGGTGCCTCTTGAGACCCAAATAACAGTTCGTCAAGAAACACCTGTCTACAATGATATAGCCTCTGACTATACCAATATGACAAAGGAAGCAGCAACTCCAAAGATTAATAACAATCCTGATGCAATATCAACAATTGACAGAACTGCCTCTTGCTATTTTATCAACTTTAATACATTTTCTGAGGATCCCAGTGAACCTGAAGATAAGCCAGCAAATAAAACTTTCAAAGAAAAAATAACAGAACTCTTACGTTAACTTAAAAAAACATATCTGGTTTCACCATGGATTGAATTTTGGATTGTGTTAGGTGTACTTTTCCTCCTGTTCTGGCTCATTCTAGTTTTAGGCTTGGGAAAAATGATAGATGGAAAATACAGTACAAAGGACACAGCAAGTCAGATAATCAACTTGGTACTGAAACCTCACAAATCATCTCATCGTGAATGAAGATACCTCTCATCAGTGAACATCACAGCCGTTCCTATACCTGGTGGTATAGCATGTGACAGAACTGATTATGACATCTATGGCCCGGTGGAACTGCTGAAGATTCCACACCAATTCAAGGTTTCTTTGAGTGACTTTGTATCACCCGGCACATTTACTGATGATTGGGACTTTGAGACTATTAATAATATGATGTCAGATTTAGAAATGTCTGCAAAATTTACGGAACATGACTATTTAGAAGGGTCATAAGATTATGAACAAATATATTGTTTTAATCATTATGGTCACCATTATTTGCATAAATCTGTAAGCCCTAGGAATGTTTTTATATATAATCAATGGGAACATTGTCCAACGCAGCCAAAGGGCAGCTCGAAAACATTTTATGAAAAGTTTCCATACTTCTCAGGGTTTAATGTTACAAATCCAAAAATGTTTTATTTCAAAAATGTAAATAAGACAGGAATGAAAACGATGTTGACCAATACTAAACAAATTTATTCTGCAAACTTTTATGATCAGCTGTCTGCATTAGGTTTTGACTTTTGGAAAGACAACATTGAGACAAACAAATGTCTGGGGCACAAAAGACTGGCAGGTGCAAGGTTTAGAAGCGCTGTTCAGAGCCTGCATTATACCAAAACAAATAATGTTTTTAAATGACACTGTTCAACAAACTTCTTGTCTTTGCCTGGCTAAGATAAAAGATTTAAATAAGGGGGGGCGTGTCCAAGATGGTGACAGAGTTAGATGTGTCTCCAGGTCCCTCCGGCGCCACGATACCTACAGCATTGACCAGCGTCCTCTCGGGGGCCTAACTTGCTGTCGGACTGGCGGGGGGAGCCCCGTGAGGAGGTCCTGACCCAAGCGACACCCTTCCGGTGTCTCTAGCAGCCCGGAGTGCGGAGTTAGCGGGAGCGGCCGTTGCGGGCCTAGAGCCTGGGAACCCTGAAACGGGAAGATCGGGGAGACACCTGAGGCATCGCCGCTGAGACCCGCGAGCCTTGCCCCGTGGAGCACTGGAGGACTCGCTGCCCCAAAGAGGAGAGCCGCAGCGACGTAGTGCTGACTCCGGGACCCCGGCTGGGGCGACCTGAGCCGCTCAGCTGGTAATGAGAGGTGGGACCCGGCGGCCGGATCCACCCGAGGCCGGGGATTTGCGGCCTGGACGGCGCGGGCCCTGCCCCGTGGGTCGCTGGAGGAATTGCCGCCCAGAAGCAGAGAGAAGCAGTGGAGTACCGCTGCCGCCGAGGCCCCTGTGACAGGGACGATCGGAGCAGGGCGTCTAGCAGCGAGAGGTGGGAACCGGCAGCCTGATCCGCCCGAGGTCGGGGATTAGAGGCCCGGTCGGCGCGGGGACTACCACGTGAGGAGTTCCCGACCTCTGCAAGCTACATCATTGACGCGGCGGACGGTGGGGGTATTCTCACGCCTGCACCCAGCATACCCCACTGAAACGGCGACCGGTCTGAGGCGGACTTCAAGCGCAGCAGCGGCCATGCGCGACTTGAGCCCCCGGAGGTGAGCTCCGTCCTAGATATGGCCGGGGGGTGAATTGATGGAGTAGAGTGGGACTTTGGCGGACAGAGGCTCGCAATCGTAGCCTATAGCTTTGACACGTGGCTCCCCCGGGTCCTGCGGGGCTCGCAGAGTGATTAAGGCGGCCTGCGACTGCAGCCGCCCTGAGACTTGCTCTACCCAACACGGAGGGGCTAACTGACCGGAGTCCTGAAAGAGACACGCGGTGCGGTGCAGGGAGCATATTGGCTGGAGTGACCTGCCAGAGACTGCGGAATGGCGGGCAGGCTCCGCAAGGAGAAGGACAAACCGGGCAAAGATGGCCTACCAGGGGGGAACGCATCATCAACCCCACCAGGCCCCAGTAGCTCACCCAAGCAGAAAGACGGTGATGCCCCGGCCACCAAGGCCTTTATGATGGAACTGTTTGCAGCAATAAAAGAAGATATCTCGGAGCTACGCACCCAGCTTGCCTCAGACCTTCGCGAGGTTTCGAGGGATGTGGATGGCATTGGTGAGAGGGTGGCGACACTCAAGGAGCATGATCTGGACATAGCTGGTGATGTGCATCAGCTGCAGCAGGATGTTCTTAGGCTCACAGAACAGAACCTAGACCTCCAGGCTCCTGCTGAGGACTTGGAGAACCGTTCCCGGTGGAATAACATCCGATCCGGGAGGTGCCGAACGGAGGGGAGGCCGGGGACCTGCCGGGCTACGTGGAGGCCCTTTTTCTGCAGATTCTGGGTGAGGACGACCTACGAGAAATCCGCATGGATAGAGTCCACAGAGTGGGCCTGCCGAGGGGGTCCGGTGCTCTACCTCTGGACATCCTGGTGTGCGTCCATGATTTCCAGCTCAAGGAAAGAATATTACGGAAGGCTAGAGGGATCACCACGATACAATTTCGGGAACATCGGCCACAGCTATACCAGGACCTAGCGGCCTCTACGCTCCGGAAGTGGCGTGAATTCCGACCGGTGACAACCTTCCTCCATGAGCAGAATGTGTCCTACTCCTGGGGCCATCCATTCAGACTCATCTTCAGGTGGCAAAACAGGCTGGTCCAGGTCAGGTCCCTACAAGATGCCAAGGATCTCCGAAGCTTGGATGACGCTGCTCCCTCCTCGAGGGATGGGAACCCCCAGTCGCGCCGGCAGCGGCGATCTTCATCTTGGCAGAGAGTGGGGGGACCGACGGCGATGTCAAGAGTGGATTCCATGGCAGGCTTACAGGAGCGTGGGGCAGCGGTGGCAGCGGTGGCATTAGCGACAGTGTCTCCCTCGCTGCACAGCTCTTCGGCGGCCTGATCCCGAGAAGGGCACCGACTTGGTGCTGGGGGGGCCCCCACACCCCCTTCAGGTACTGTGGGACATTATGTTCTCCGTGAGAGGGCACCACAGAAAGGGGCCCTGGAGAAACTTTGCCTTATGACTTGACCCATGGGGTTCGGCAGCGACTGAGGTAACACGCTACCTGGGTCCTTTGACATTTTTTCTATTCCTGGTTAAGGTAGTTTGGTTTTTGTGGGTAGGGGCGTTGTGGAGGGGAGCAGTGGGGGATGGGGAGGGAGTGGTGGTAACCGGGGTTTGTGTGTTTGCGTACGACTCAACTTGGTGTCTGATGTGTGGTTGTGGCTGCCTGTGGTGTGGCCCCTTGGATGTACTGTGAGCCCCTGTGGAGTGACCCTCCTGCTGATAGCAGGGGCTATTTTGGGATGTGGGGTGGTTGAGAGAGGAGATGGGAGTGATGGGGGTCTTGCCTGGTTTGCCTCGGGCTGGTTGGGGAGGGCTGTGGGTCGGGCGGAGAGGGAGGCTCGAGATCTAACGCATGGGCTTTTCCCAGCGGTCCCCTCTATGGTGCTGGGAAATGACAGGCATGATCTGATTTGGGGGGTTGTGTGGCTTGCCCACTCTGGGTTGAGCGGTCATGTGTGGTCTGCTGTGGACCATCTAAAAGAGCGAGGGGGGATGACTGCTCTGTAATGCCATTGGTCATAGGCATGTGGAATGTTAAGGGCCTGAACTCCCCACAGAAATGCCAGAAGGTCTGGAAATACATAGTTGACCATCACTTAGATGTGGTGGGCCTCCAAGAGACACACCTTGCCCGCAAAGATGAAACTAGGCTGAAGCATAAACAATTCCCCCTCATCTATCGGTCCTCAGCTGCTACGAAGCATAGAGGGGTGGCCTTGATGTTCCCGTCCACCCTCCATTTCCAACCTGTGGGGTCCTGAATGACAGAGAGGGACATTGGCTGATGGTCAAAGGAGTGCTCCTCGGTAGACAGTGCACGTTCCTGGTCCTCTACGCTCCGAATGTGGGCCAAAATGGGTTCCTGCGGGATCTTCTGCAAGAGGTGGAGGATTTTGTAGAGGGAGAGCTCGTGGTACTGGGGGACTTTAATTTAGTCTGGGACAGAGACTTGGATTGTTCCCATCACCTGAGGTCCGACGCGGGCACCTTTGCCACGGACACCCAGGACAAATTTGGGGAACTAGACCTTATTGACGGGTGGCGTGCCCTCCACCCCCAGACTAGGGACTACACATTCTTTTCGCATGTCCACCACTCTTACTCTCGTTTAGATCATGTCTTTGTGAGTCAATCCTTACGGGGTGATCTCCATGAAGACAGCATATTCCCTCTTTCGGTATCGGCCCACAGTCTACTGGCGCTCTGCCTGACATGGTCCCCCAAGTTGTCGGCCTAACGCAAGTGGTACTTCCCACCGTCCTTGGTCCGGGACGACATATACTGCAAGGACTAGCGGAAGAGCATTCGCGAATTTTTTGACCTCAACCGAGTGGAAGATACTTCTATCTTCACAGTATGGGACACCTTCAAGGCCACCATACGGGGTAAATATATAGCACTTAACTCCGCACTTAACAAACGGCGACGAACTGAACGGGAGGATCTGGAGCGGGAACTAGCAGCACTTGAGAAGGAGCACAAGCAGAACCCCTCTAGGGTAACGCTTCGTCCTTTCGGAGTAAACTTAGAGCCCATTACAATAACCAAGCAGAGTTTACCCTATTGAGGCTGCGGAGCCTCTCCTACTCCCAGGGGAACAAGGTTGGAAAACATCTGGCCCGCCAACTTAGGGACAAAAGGGAGAAGGAGTACATAGGAGGTGTCCGGGATTCCTCAGGCGCCCTGACTCACTGAGACGAGGAGAAGGCAAACCTCTTTGGAGACTATTATGCCACCCTCTACTCGGAGGAGGCTTTATCCCCGAACGCCCAGGAGGAATACCTGCGAGCACATCCGCTTCCCCAGTTCTCCCCAGAATGGAACGATCTTCTTGTGGCCCCCATCACGGAGGAAGAGGTTAGAGATGCAATTAAAGCGCTGAAACCGAATAAGGCGCCAGGCCCGGACGGCTACACTGCGCTGTTCTACCAGACCTTCACTTCGGACATTAGCGGCTTCTTGATGCGGTTATTCAACACCATGGGTGAGACGGGAATGACTTCCTGTTCCATGGAGGAGGCGGCTATATCAGTCATCCCGAAGTCAGGGAAGGACCCCGCCGCTTGTGCATCATACAGGCCCATCGCCCTACTCAACATAGATGCCAAGCTGTACTCATCCATTTTAGCACGTAGACTGCAGGATTTAATGCCAGCCCTAATCCATCCGGACCAGTCCGGCTTTATCAAGGGCTGTCAGATGCATGATCACACCAGAAGAGTGGTCCACCTCATTGAGAAGGCCACCCGCTTCAGGATCCCGGCAGTCCTGGTAGGCCTCGACGCCGAGAAGGCCTTCGATCGTGTAGATTGGAACTTTCTGTTCCGGACCTTGGAGGCATTTGGCTTTTCGGCTAAGTTTCTTACGATGCTCAGGGCGAACTACAGCAGCCCCAGCTCGAGGGTCACAGTGAACGGTCACTGCTCTGCCTTCTTCCCACACTCCCGCGGCACGCGGCAGGGCTGCCCCCTTTCACCCCTGCTCTTTGCCCTGAGTATCGAACCTCTGGCCATGGCGATTAGAGAGAATTCGGACATCCGGGGATTACCCTTCACGGGGGAACAACATAAGATCTCTCTCTTCGCCTACGCTGTTCTGCTGTCTCTGGCGGATCCCGATCACTCCCTTCCTTGTGTCCAGGAGGCCCTGGAGAGTTTCGAGACTGTTGCAGAATTTAAGGTCAACCTGAATAAATCCTATATTCTCAACCTTACACTTCCCACTGCTGAGGTCGACCGCCTTCGACTCTTGTCGCCGCTTCCATGGTCCCTCACTTCCTTAGTGTACTTAGGGGTCCACCTGACCCCCACTATTGGGAAGCTGTATGCCGCCAACTTTCCCCCGCTCCTGACGAAGATTCAAGGTGACCTAGCCCGCTGGAAACCGATGTTTATCTCGTGGCTAGGGCGAGTCCATGCGATCAAAATGTCTCTCTTGCCCAAACTGCTGTACCTTTTTCAGGCCCTCCCCATAGTCCCCGAAAGCGACTTCTTTAGCCGCCTCCGTTCCATGATGCTTCGCTACATCTGGCAGGGTGGTCGTGCCTGATTCTCCTTCACTACCCTCCGGTGCCCGCAGAGGAAGGGAGGAGTGGCCCTTCCGGATATGCACTTGTACTACAAGGCGGCATGACTCCTGGTCTTTGTGGAGTGGTCTCAGCCATGTCTGAAAAGCATTGGCTACATATGGACCGTTCGGTGGCGGGGAGGACGATTTGGGACTTGCCATGAAAACGAAAAAAGGATAGACCCAAGAATGCGTACATCAGTACCCCCACGAGTACCACCCTGAAGGTATGGGACTCGGTCTCCCATGATGAACGGTGTACGTCCTTCCCGTCCCCATACACACCGATTCATTTTAATCTCGCCTTTCCCCCTGCGGAACGTGAAGGCCCTTTCGACGCCTGGAGGGCCGGGGGCTGTCACGCTTTTACACACCTCTTTCATGGGCATGCGCCACTCACGTTCACCAATTGTATGCTAGACTACTCGGTCCCGCCACTGGAGCAATTCCCCCACGACCAGATGCTTCACTGGGCACTATCACCATCAGTCAAAGACGCGACTACCAGGCCGCCCACTGTCTTTGAGGCATTCTTTGCAAGAACCACCAGCATGCGAGGTACCATCTCCTTCCTGTACGACCTCCTGCTCTCCACATCTATATCTCCTAGGCCAAGATATATGGGGCTCTGGGAGGACCTCCTGGGCCAGCCCATATCTGACGAAGAGTGGTCTCATCTGTGGCATGACATCGCGAGGCACAACCACTCGCTGGACCTCCGGGAGGCCCATCTTAAAACCACAATGGACTGGTACATGTACCCAGCCAAATTGAAGAGGATTTTTCCGGACTCTTCGGATAGGTGCTGGAGGGGCTGTGGAATGCTGGGCAATTTTCGCCACATATGGTGGGATTGCCCGATCATCCGTCCTTATTGGGCGGAAATCCTCTCCCACATCAAAGAGATCTTGGGCTACCCTATCAAGGACACGCTAGACCATGTTTTGCTAGGCCTTCGAGACCCTGACCTCGAACACCAGACACGAGCTGATAAAAAGATTCTTTGGCTATGTACGGGTGCTGCCAAGTTGACCTTGGCTGCAGCCTGGAAGAAAAAGGAGGCCCCGGCAATCGCTCTATGGCATGCAAGACTCTGGAGGTTACTAAGTATGGAACGAATGGCGGACATTTTTCGTGGTGATTTCAAGGACTTCTCCTTCCGCTGGGGCCCTCTGGTCCGCTTTCTATCCAGCGGCTTGCCCTCTGAGGTTTGTCCTCCCTCCTTGCAAGGCCTTCATCTATTCCAGACCTGAGTTGTTCTGACTGTATGATTCTGTGAATGAATGTGTGTTACCACCACTGGGGAGCTGGGTGGGCGGGGCTGTTGGGGGGGAGTTTTGGCGACGACCACACGGTAAATTGGCGGAAGGGTAAGGGATGCAGACTATGATTGCCAAGCTGTCTACTCGGCGAGCTAGCGGTACGCCGCCCTGAACTGAAGCCCGCTGCGGGCCTTGGGCCCTTGAGTCCGATCTGAACTTTGTTCCTATGCTCGATGCGCAGCTTGAGGACCTTGGGCCAGTGCTACTATTCAGCCGAGTTCAACGACTTCTGTATACCCAAGCTGTACCCCCCTGCGAGGGAAGTTAAGCGGGATTGTCGCTATCTGTGGTTTAATATTTTCAAAATGTCAATAAAAACAACTTTTACAAAAAAGTTTTAAATAAACCGTCTATACCTAAACCCACATCTGAGAGTAATGACACTTTTCTTATTTTTTTAAATTACAATCTGACTTCTTTAACCTTTTATGATCCATAGTGATCGAAATAAAGATTGTAAATGAAATGAAAAAAGATTTAAATAAACCGTCTATACCTAAACCCACATCTGAGAGTAATGACACTACAGAAAAGGAGGTAGACGTACCATATATTTTAAAACACAACAGAACTAATCCTGATTGGAAAAAATGGTTAATCTGGCCCACAGACACTAATAACTGTCAAGATAGATTCCTGAACAAAACACAGTGGTTCAAAATGAACAAGCCAGATCAAAGATATTCCCAGAGACAACATCCAGGGATAGTAACAACATACAGTGTAGGAAAACTATGCTTGAGTGGCTACAGACATCCACAATTCCAGAAATCAAACAACACTTATCTTTACTTAAAGAAGGCAATGATTTGCGAGAATTCTTAATGGGGCCTCGCAAATCACGTCAAAAACGCTTCATATACGCCGGTATATACGCTGCGTACAACGAAGCTTGGAATATAACGCAAATGGAAACTGCAGAAAGAATACGAGCAAGATGGCGGATGCGCGCATCCGAGTGAGCAGTCTGTGATGTGCCTCACCGCTGATTGGACCCTTTCTCCCTAACGGCGAGTTGGTGTTTTTCGAATTGCAGTTCTCCCCGCTCCGGAATGATCGGAGATTGGATTCGTCTTTACTGGCAGCTTCCCCGACCACGTCTTCGACAGCTTTGCTGCTATGAGCGGTGCAGTTGCTGCCGCTGCTGCTGCCGATTCATCGCTCAGAATCCCGCAGGTGTGTCCAGTGAAGCAGCGTGCAGGGTGGCGTTCAGTTTTGCTGGCTCAGAGGAGAAGAAGGCGGCGGTGTGTTTAAACGCCAAGTGCTTTCTCTGCAAAATCGTTAACTCTCATGGCGGTATGGCTGTGAGCCAGCAGAGCAAACAAAGTGAGATAGGAGATTTAAAGATGCCACCAAAGAGCATTAATACAAATGCACAAAATAAAACGAGCAGACCACAAACCCGAGCGGTGGCTGCTGCAAATGAAACGGATATAAGGAGCCCAGAGGAGAACATTCTCGAGCAGGAAACTGCTACGTTTTCCGTGAATACTGGATCAGTAATGGAGAATAATACCCCTATAATTACAACTGAGACACACTCCGCAAAAAGTGGACCAACAGAGGGGGCTGTTCCGAAAATTCCCGGGACGTTTAAAAAGAAGAACTTACCCAAAGGTAAGCAACAAAAGCCTGTAATTTCAAAGAAATGTTTAAATGAAGAGGCAAATATTAACACTGCAAGCTTAGCAATGGAAGCTCCGCCTACTACTGAAGACTTTGAGATAGCTATACATGTGGATCAGGCATAGGTTAACTCAGTACCCCCGGCTGGTAATTTGCAAGGCGAATCTGAGGAGCAACTAACTCTGCCAGGAAATACAGGAAATATAGGAAGGATAAGCGCTGTACCAGAATGTGCTTTAGACACAGACTCAGTTGACTCCGCAGGCAAATTTTATTCAATGTCAGACCTCTTTAACGCTTTAGAAATTGAGAGTATGGAGGGTGAAGATGACTGGAGAGATGATAGCAGCCTGGCCAGTATTACAGGCTCTATACAGGAAGAGGAGGATGAGGATGGAGATGTGAGACCAGCAAGGATGGAGGAATGGCCTCCTGAGGAAGGCACAGTCCGTAAGATCACGCAATCCCAATCCCCTGCAACGGTAACTGGTATCATAGAAAATGAGGGGTCACTACTCGTGAATCAGTTGGAGGGAGCCACTAAGAGTTTGAACGGGATACATGCAGGGTCTGATATCACACTTGAAACTATCTACCAGGTTATGTTGCAGCACCGGTAGGATACTAAAACTGAGAATCTAAGAATTCAAGGAACAGAGCGGAGACACTAAAACATGGTGCGAAGAGTTGCTAAAACCTGTAATGAGATTGCGCCTAGAGTAGTGGAGGCCGAAGAAAGAATCTCAATGACCGTGGATTCAGTCCAAATTCACGAACTGTAATAGTGAGAATTTGGTTTATCTTATCACCTTTTCCTGTGGGTTGAAATACATAGGGATGACAACCCGCAAGATCAGAGTAAGAATCTCTGAACACAAGAGCACCATTAGGTGCAAGAGGCAAGCTACTGAACTCATGAATCACTTCTTAGAAGCACGCCATCCTTCGACTGCGTTTCAGTGGACTGTGATAGAACAGCCTCACATCCCTGCGCATATCACTGATGTGTCTAAATACCTTTTGCTAAGAGAACAGAAATGGGTGTTTAAGATGGGCACTAATCGGGTGGGTTTGAATGATGACATACCCTGGTCGACCCTCTGATTTTAAATGGTTATCCTTTTGCAACCATTTGAACTGATGTAATTAGCCAAGTCTAATATTGAATCTAGGTTTGGTTCTCTCTAACGAGTGGTGAGCCTTTTTCTATACGAACCCCCCTTTTTTCTAAATATTACATTGCATTTTGGAACGTTATTGTTGGCAATGACGGCTGATGACGAACAAGCACCAACATATTGATTCGTCATACTATACTGATCTTTATACACTCCTTATAGATATGATTTTTAATCTCTTTCCTTTGCTAACATATATCTCAGCTCTACAGCTGAAGTGGGAAGTGAATTCTTCATATTTTTGTAATTGATCAGTTACCTGATGCGCTATTTACCAATTCTAACATCGGGGACATCACTGCGTAACAATAACGCCATTGTTCAGTATGTTTATAAACCGATTCGTCCATGTGGACGCTTGTTGGGCATTCTATCTTTATTGAAAGGTTTGTCCGTCCCATCGAACTTGGACACCTTTTGTTAATAAAGCTACCCATAGTTTACTTATGCGTCAATATAAAAAAAACAGTCAGATAGGTAAATGCCTTCACATGAATACGGCATACGGACTGGCTAATGGCTTGCCCCTTTGAGCCTATCAGAAGCCAGATGACACTCAAGGAACGGGACTGTATCACGTGAGCATTGTCTAACCAATCACGCGATACGATATAATGTGTAGCCTGTCCGCCCGTCGGTACCTCCCCGATCGGCTTGGATGCCGATTCTGAAGTACCGACGGACAGGTAGGGAACGGCTACCGGATCATCTGACGAGTCAAGTATGTCTGAAACGTTGGTGGGAGTGCGATGTTGAAATAGTTGGACATTGCGCCGGTCGTGTAAGTCACATGCGACATGTGCGGTTTCCATTCCACCAAAACCGCTGTTATTTGAAATTGTTCGGCACCACAAGAACGTGCATTAGGCCTGCATTTACTGGTGTAAGAACGATGTTGCGGCTTCTTTCAATAGTTGCAGAATGAGAAGCCGTAACAATACGAAACCTTCTTTGCTTCACCATTTACACTAAAAAACATACGACCCCAATCACCAAGTTGCGGGGTTGATTTTATGTATACGATTTGAGAGTGAGTGAGATCTTGGTTTTATGTGTGCTACCTCGATTTTTTTAGTAAAACCATAGTTTGAGTATAGCTAACAATATGTTGTACATTTATATCTCTCTCTATCATAGAGCGGTGCTTCCCCTTTTTCCTGAGCCGTGGCCAGGTGGGGTGAGGTCCACACCTCTTACAAAGATGGTAAGATGGGTTAAAACTTTGTTTCTTTGGCAGTCAACAGAATAGGCCCAATGAGAATATGTATGCACTTCATGTTTAGAGGCATGCAGTATACTTTTTTGATACTCAATATTAGTCATAACTATGGTTATAATGTGCAACGCCAGTTTGTCTTTAGGGAAGCCTTGGGTTCAACCTTCAAATTTTTCTCTTTCCTCATTTTCAGAAAAACTTGTAAAGAGGGAGCAGACCACCTAGTAATACCAGGTGATCTCTGTATCTTATTATTGATTTTGAGCACATATTTGTTTTCACGATCACCCAATTGCAGTAGCTATTAGTAAACATGGTCCTGAAGAAAGCAACGACGAATCTGTCACTAAATTGCTGAAACATGTCGACCACATAGAATACTCAGTCAGTCTATATATTTCTGACTGTCACTGACAACTACTTTTTAACATTGGGAGGTTGGGTAACACCTGAATAAAGTTATGAGTACCCCCTATCCCATTTTAAAATCACTTATTTTTCTAATTTTTCACACTTTTTTAACACTGTAACATCAGTCCCTCAGTTTTGATAATTAAATCCTCAGAACGTGAGTAGCAAGACCAAAGTTAGACCTTACTGATCAGCGGTGGAGTTCCTTCCCACATCTGGACCCCCGACCGTGATAGTGGATTGGCTATCCCAGTAGTGGTCTTGATGGAATCCCAAATGATGAAGGGCGGTTCCGTGTGGTGACTGATGGGCATCCCTCTCTGATCACTGTGGGGATGATCCTTTTTAGATGCACATAGTATAGGTTGTCTTAGGGTGCCCCTTTAGGACTATTGAGCGTACTTTCTGTGGTAGACCCTCCGGTATACATGTTGTGATATGTCTTTAGGGAACATATTCGAGCTTGGTCTTTAAAATTCCCTTTGGTCCTGATTATCTGTTTATTGCGTGTAATAAATAATGGCAAGTTTTTTTTCTGTCCTATACCTCACATCAGCATACCATCAAGTTGCTTTACATCCCAAATCTCAAATTCTCACGGCCTTCACCAAACCTTTCACCACCTACAAATTCCTAGGGATGCCCTTTGGGTTGGCGTCAGCCGCAGCAGCTTTTCAAAGAATAATGCAACATGTTCTACTGGGTTTAGA
This sequence comes from Lissotriton vulgaris, assembly GCF_964263255.1. Taxonomy (NCBI): domain Eukaryota; kingdom Metazoa; phylum Chordata; class Amphibia; order Caudata; family Salamandridae; genus Lissotriton; species Lissotriton vulgaris. The sequence goes on from NC_141687.1 coordinate 400,480,638, forward strand.
CAAATCAATGTGTCTAAGATGACATCCTCGTGTATGGATCGAATGAGGAAGAACACAATTGTAATTTAAGAAAAGTATGCACAAAACTTAGTCAGGCAGGTTTCACAATAAAAAAAATAAGTGTAAGATTGGAGTAGCATCAAGACGCACCTTGTCCAGTGATGAAGGCATGAAACAAAAAATGGATCTAATAGAGACTTTAGTAGAAGCTCCCACTCCGGGCAACAAAGAGGATAAAAATTCATTTTAGGGTTGGCTGAATATATGTCCAAATTCATTAAATATCTCTCACACCTAGTACAACCCATCAGAGATCTATTGAAAAAAGAGAATACATTTGAATGGTTACCCATTCAAAACAGTGCATTTATGGGTCTCAAAAAAGCTATTGCTACAGCACCCTGCATATCACATTTTGATGGTATCAAAGACACATTCCTCACTACTGATGCCTGCAATAGAGGAATTGGTGCCATGCTATCTGATATCCAAGAAGAGAAAGCAAAAATCATAGCCTTTGTCTCCAGGACACTCAAAGATGCAGAAATTAACTACTCCACAATTGAGAAGGAGGTCTTATCCTGTTTTTCGGCCACTAATCATTTTAATTTTTTTCTATTTGGGTATACCGTTTGTGCTTAGGACGGATCATAAACCTTTGGGGTCACTTTTCTCTTCTAAGGGCTTTGAAAAAGATACACCCCGAATTGGTAAATGGCTAGTGTCTTTACAAAATTTCCATTTCAAAATCGAGTACGTCCCAGGCAACACAAATCAGGTAGCTGACTGTCTTTCTCGCCTACCCCTCAACAAACATAGGGGCATATCAGCAAAGGCTTTATCTCCGCTTCTTTGGCTTTAAAAGCCAAATGAGCAGAGATGAAACTATCGCCCTATCAGCAACAGGGTGCTAACATGCAAAATCACATGTTAGCACCCTTTTTCACTACGCCTCCCACAAGCGATGGCCTGCGATAATGATACTTGGGCTAAGTGCGCTCAGTGATAATTATTGCTGGTTGTTGGTGATATGACCCAAATTGAGGAAAGTACAGAAGAGTTCAAACTTTTGCAAGTAACCATTCGCCATTTTAGAAGAGGACTGGAATAGCCTCATGTCTATGGATGTCACCTTGATAATGGTTAGAGAAAACATCGTCAAGGGTTGGCCCAAGAAATATAGCGACCTTCCTGCTGAGTTACAACCTTTTTGGAACATCAGAGATGAAATGTCGATTGCAGGGATCAACGTGTTCAAAGCAGACAAGATAATTCCCCCGGAAGAACTCGGGATGCGCATCAGTGAAATAGCTCACGAGGGCCATCAAGGAAGTAGCATACGAAAAGCAAGCTTCGCTCAGGATATTGGTTTCCTGGAATGGACACTTTTATAGCGAACTTGGTCGAAAGGTGCCATGCTTGTGGTCTCAGCGACAAAACTAAAAGCACACGGAAAACATTGCTGGAACCTGTTCATGTTCCAATTAAGGCTGGGAAAAATTAGGCATGGAAATTATTGGCCCCCTACACATCCCAGGTCTACAAGAGAGGTTCATTGTAGTATTAGTACACTACTTTTCCAAATGGATCACTCTAAAATTTGTCAAAAAGGTAGACACCAAAACAATTATACTTATACTATCAATGTTTTTAAGAATGAAGGCATTCCTCATTCGCTCATTCGATCATTACTGACAATGGGGTGCAGTTGGTTTCCGAGGAGTTTCTGATCAGTTTGGCAATAAAACACATTTGCTCTCCATTATATTGTCTATTTAATTGGTGATGGTTGCACACAAACTCATTATTCAGTCCATTAAAGACAATATCTAGTCATATCACATCATGCCCAACCGTGTGACTGGTTACTCACATTTTTGTCCTCTAAGAGGACGAAAAAGAGGATGCATACTTACACCCAACTGGTTATTTGAAGACAACTCAATTGTAAGGGACGACAAATGCTCTGTCATGCGAAATGCAAACTATGTTTGCTATGGGAGGGCGGTAGCCATGAGAGTCCTGCTTTGTCAAAGCAAATAACAGTGTCCCGGGGGAAGGCACCCCGGGACACTGCATGAGCCAGCCGTCGGGCTTTGCGGTCTCCAGGGCTCTCAAGGGCTCTAGGCATAGGGTCACGCAGTCTGTCTCTCACAATATACAAATATCCGGGGGTGGTGGTTCCCGGGGCTGGTGGGGGATCGTTGAGGCCCACACACTTCTAATTTTGCAGGGGGGGGGGGCCTTGGATGCAAAAGTGGTGCAAGGGGGTTGTAAATTTGGTACACAGTGTTACCATAGTAACAGTTCATGGAACACTTAAATGAGCACAGAGGTTAGAAGTTCACCACACTATGTTGGTAATGGAAAAAAGTTACTGTGCTGGAGTTTTCAAGCTTTTCCATAGGAGCCGTTTAGTCATAGGTATAGACTCTGGTAAAGATCTGGTAAAGAGTTAGCCTCAGAATTACACTTCAAATTATAAATATAATTTCTACTGGAGACCGCTCCTCCTCCCCCAAAAAAAACATATATACTTTTTTATTTAATGGACTTTTATTAAAACATTAAATAACTGTAAACGTAACTTAATGATAACAATACAATAAATAACTAGAAATATAACTTTAACAAAACAATATAATAAACAAAATGTTATATGGACTCCAATAGAAGTACGGTAGGTAATCTGCAAAAAAAAAAAGAAAATTAGTGTTTAAAATTAGATTGATGGGACTAAATGAGGTGAAACATTACAAGTTAAATTAACACTTGAAGATATTTTGTTATTTTTACGTGTGCATTGTGCCTGATACATTTAACTTATCTTATAGGCTTGCGTTCATGCGGTGTCTGTCTGGAAGTGCCTACTGCGTCCGATTTACATTAAAGATCAACAGGTCTTTAAAATGATTCAGAGATGAGGCAGAATTAGGTGAGAGATCAAGTTGTTATGCAGGACAATGTTCTTTAGGACTTCTTTACAAGAGTCTTGCACCACTTTAGTGTTACTTTTCTTATGTTGAAAGTGACGCAAAAGTGGGGGCAAGGGGCTTCTCAATAAGCTCTTTTATTTCTAATGCATTTAATCAGAGGGATTGTATATCTAGGCCGCTCTGCTTACCTTGTGTAAACACTGTGACCAGCAGAATTCACAACTTGAACTCAGCTTCGGTTGGTCACAGCAGAGTGGACAGCAACATCCATAACTTTAAAATAGAAATAGAAACAATGTGAGAGAGAGAGAGAAAGAGAGAGAAAATGACACTAAAACTGTGAGAGAGAGAAAGTTATAGATGGAGCAGTTAATAGTGGAGAAAATACTCGTAGCTCACCTTTTGCCTTGGTTGTGTGTCCAAGTACATGCTGGTTCATAGTGCACCCTCCAGTTTAGTGATCTGAAATATAGTATATAGGAATTAGTCATAGTATAGTACATACAAAAGTGGAGTAGGGGGCTTGTAGATTTGCATCCCAGACTGTTGTAATCTATCTATTGTCACTGCTCGGAGGTAATTGTACATTCCTACACAGTGAAGCTGCTGCACACTACCCACTCTCTCCTTTTCACAGATTACTTGTCGTTGTTTCGGAAACAAGCTTTTTTGTTCACCTCGTGCCATTGGCCTGATTCAAAGAGGGTGCACCACGTGTCGTAGCAGCCTTCTCAAACGTTGTTACGATGGCCTTGCATCATCGTAGAATCCTCGAACGTTGAGTTTTAGAGGTGAAACACACCTGTAAGATAAAAAGGAAGTTAACATTGTGTGTAATTTTTTTATCAAAGGAGAGAGGAAGTGGGAGATTGACTGCAAAGAATATTCGCAGCTCAACTTTCTGTTACCAGTGTGTTTTCAGCACGTGCTGGGACATAGTGCACCCTAAAGCTGTACATCTAAAAGATAGTAAAAGAAAGATGTTATGATTGGCAATTGTTACTATCTTAATGTGGAGTTGAATAACATCGGCCTTTCATACTCGTTCCCTCTCACATTTAAAAGAACTATTTGTATAGTTTATATTCCGGACGTTTGAACAATTATAAAAACGTTCCTGATGCGACGCTGAGCCCTGCCCCGCACCTGGGGGCGGCCCGAGGCTGTTGCGGACCCCCGGGGCGGAAGGAGAACTGAGAGGGGGCACTGGGCCTCCCCATGACCTCATCCTTGATCTACTCGGGTGTGCTGGGAGGTTTGGAAGCACCAACCTGCATTGCTGCTGGGGACCGCACCCCCGCCAGGCTTCTGACCGGCCCCCTGGTGTCCTGCCCGGTTCTGCGGGACTTCTGCAGGGGTGCTGGGACGGCCGGTGCACTTGGCCGCCTGGACAACCACCCTGGGTGCCACTTGTCATGACTACCCATTGCTGCCCTGTACCGGACCTCTTGCCCAGCACCTGGGGCCTGGGTGGGTTGGTGGACTTTGTGGGGTGAGGTCGCCCGCCTCATGGAGGCCCTGCTCAACATTATTAGGGATATACCAACTCTGGTGTCAACCGACACCCTGCCCTGTGTGATCCCTGGACAGCCCTCCAACTTGGCCTGACGGGCGCTGCGTGTGGCGTGGAGCCGTCCCCTCCCCCCCCTGTCTCCTTGATCTTTGGACCTTGGCGCCGGTGCTGTGAGTGGAGGCCAGAGGACGGTGGCCTGCGGGAGGATTGACACGCCACTGATAGATCCTGAGGGCTTGACCCCCCTGCGACGCTGCAAGGTCTAACCCTCTGAAGTGGGCACTAGGGACTGCATCATTCTCCGAGTGTTGCCAACCGGCTCGCTGCGACCATGGTTAGGGGTAATACCACGCATACTCATGTTCCCCCGACCCAGATGTGCATGGACCAGTTCACTAAACCGGACCATGACCCCGGCCCCTTGCCTCCATGGGGGGCTGAGGGGGGAGACCTGTCTACAATCCTCAAGGCGATGAGCGCCTCCGTGGAGGGTAAGATAGGAGAGGTGAAGGTGGATGTGCCGCTCATCCGACAGGACCTCCGAAATGCCACGGCGCGCATCACGGCAGCGGAATACCGTATTTCCACGGCGGAGGATGACCTGACTACCCTAAAAACGCAGGTAGCCCGTCTTCAGATGCTGACGTCGGAGCTCCATCACAGGGCGGAGGACGCCGAAAACTGGGCACACAGAAACAACTTGCGCCTCTTGGAATTTCCAGAAGGAGTGGAGAAGGGGTCCACTGCTGTCATCCTCAAAGCCTGGATCTGCTCCTGGATGCCTGCTGAGAAGCTCTCCCCCTGGTTTGCGATACAACGGGCCCACCGCTCTCTGGTGCCCAAACCACCACCTGGTGTTCCGGCTCGCCCCTTCATTCTCCGCATCTTCAATTTCCGGGATAGTAATGATATTCCCGGATTATTCCAGAGTGGTCCAATCCCAATGGAGGTCTTAAGACGAGGTCACACAGAAGCTCAGGGCGCTGGGGTTGCGGTTCGGTCTCCTCTTCCCGGCTAACCTTAAGATCCTATTCCAAGACAAGACCTTCTTCTTCGACAGCCCACAGGAAGTGTGGACCTGGTTTACAGAGGAGCGCCCCCTCCTGCCTCGGCGGGTTCCGTCCCCAGCCCGGGGGCCCACGGGCCAACTGAGCCACGAAGTGCCTAAGCCACGGCGGCGCCGAACCAGATCCCTCAGGTGCGGCCGCCGACAGGAGGGGACCTCTCGATCCCCGGAGGAGGGGTCCCAGATTGAGAGTCAGGGCGCTTCCCCCACAGCTGCGTCAACCTCCTTGGACATCATTGATGGGGCCCCTGTCTCAGGTGCGGGCCTTTGGGGGGCACGATCCGACTCGGACCTGTCCGACAGCCCTGTGATCCATGGAACCCTGAAGGATGTGGAGGTTAGATCAGCGCCAACTAAGTCTGGCCTTCGTTGTCTGAGGCTGACCTGCCGGGTCTGCTCAGACCTTCTGTTGGCGCCTTGCTCGCTGCCTGAAGAACTAGCTGTTGGGGAAGGGTCACCGAGGGAATGGAGGCTCGGACTGCCTGCGTTCCCCTCCTCTGTGCTCATCCGCTGCCCTCCTTTTTTCCATGATGCCTCATCCTATCTGCTATTTGCGAGACTGCTTCTTCTACCCTGATTCCCATCTGCCCTAGAAGTTCTACTGTTAAAGCTGCTGACATTTATCCGTACATATGGAGGGGGGTCCTCCTTAGCAACGTTTGACTGGTGTGACTGCTCCCTACTAACCGTTTTTAGTTTAGTGTCTTCCCGGAGCGGGGGTGTTCTTGGGTGTTTAAACTTCGGGGCAACAGATGCTTCTTGTTTCGAAGTGTAAGGTGGGGGGAGTTGGGGAGTGCGGGGGGGGAGTATGCTGGCTACTATTGGTTTGTTGTTTTTGACCGCCTACGGGCCGCTTTTTGGTTCAGCTCCGCCTCGCCGCTCCTCGGCCATTGTTGGTGCTACCCGCGGGATGGTTGTTGATGTAATGTGGTGGGAGGGTCCATTCCTGGCACACACCTCCAACTGCCCCTTAGTTTGTTATCCTCGGCCTTCTATGGACCGCCACCGGGGGCGGCTGCGGGCGGTCGCTCCTCCACCCCTGCTCCCTCCTAGGACCCTCAGCGCTCCCGCCCTGCAGACTACCCTGGACAGTCTCCCCCTGCCTCTGCGCGGTACTGTTGGCCCCCCTTTCTGAATGCGTCTTCGGGGGCTCCCATGCTCCCCTTCATCCCCCCCCCTAATGGCGTACACGCTGATTAGGCCCCTCCATGTCCTCTCCTGGAACGTTAATGGTCTCCTGGACCACATCAAATCCGCAGCCGTTCTCCTGGTGGCCCACCGCCATGCGGCGGACGTCCTTCTTCTCCAAGAGACCCACCTCTTAGGCACGCAATGTACCTTCCTGGCCCGATACAGCTTTGCGATGGTATGGCACACCGGGTTTCTGCGCAGGTCCCGAGGGGTGACGATCTTGCTCAGGAAAGGTCTTCTCTTCACCCTGACCAAGGCCTACACTGACCCACAGGGGCGATATGTGGCGATCTCGGGCATGGTGGAAGAATGCCCTCTAAACGTCCTGAATCTCTACATACCGCCAGCCCTCCTGCCACCGACGCTTCGTTGCCGTACGCAAGTCATTTCATCCCTCCTGCATGGCCTCACAGTGTTGTCGGAGGCGACTTTAATGCTGCCATGCATCCCAATCGCGACACGACCGGGACTCCATCCGCGATCAAAGTTTCCTCAGCTATGGCCCTGTTGAGCTGGGCCTCGACCCTGGGGCTTTGTGACATATCCCCGGGAAGGACAGTATACCCATACGTCGGCCTCCCACAATACCCATTCCCGCATCGACCTTCTCATGCTTCCGGCCATTGACTGCCACCTGGTCTTGGGAGTGGATATTTTGCCAAGAGGATTGTCCGACCACTCCCCCGTTTCTCTCCGGGCCCGCGTACGGTCTGGCGGATTAACGCCTGGTTCCTACAGGACAGTAACCTGGTGGAAGCGCTGGGACAAGGGCTTACCCACTATATTTCTACCAACGAGGGTTCGGTCCCCTCGCGGGGGACCCTATGGGAGGCCGGCAAGGTGGTGATTCGGGGGGTGGCAAGGGGGCTGGCACATGCTAAGCGGGCGGACCAATGGGCCCGCCTCTCGGAGCTGGAGACCCAGGCCGCGCGACTGGAGGCAGAACAGGCCTCTGCTGGGCGCACGGACCCCATCAGGCAGCTGGAGCTAATTCGGGAAGAAATCTGCCAGGTCTCCTAGGACTCGGCCCAAATGCTGTGGCGCTCGTCGGTGGCGCGGATATACGGCTGGGGGGACAAAAATGGCAAGCTCCTCCATAACATGGTCACCTACCCCAAAATCCACCGTATTATTCCTGAGGTTCAAGCCCAGAATGGCACCCTCCAAGTGACCTCTGCAGACATAGCCAGAACCTTTGCAGACTTCTATACGTGCCTCTACACGGCGCGACCGCCAGATGCGTCCCCTGACCGCCCTTTTGGACGGGGCTCAGGCCCGGCTCCCCTCCCTTGCTTCGGAATCCGCAGAAGTCCTAGAGTGACCCTTTACCTTAGACGAGGTTCTGGAGGCCATCCCCCTCCTTCATTCGGGCAGGACACCCGGCCCGGACGGATACCCGCAAGAGTATTACTCGGCCTTCCGAGATATCCTGGCTCCCCAACTATTGACCCTCTTCTGATATAAAGCGAAGAATTGCTCCTTTCTACCGGAATCAGATCTGGCCACGATAGTGGTCATCCCTAAGACCCAGCCGCCCTCCACGAGCTACGCGGTCTACCGCCCAATCTCCCTTATCAACACCAAGGTCAAGCTCTTTGCTACGATACTGGCCCAAAAGCTTAAGCCCCTCCTGCAAGATCTGGTCCACCCCATCCAGTGTGGCTTCATCCCGGCCAAGTGCACCCGGCACTGCATCCGCCGCCTCCACTTGGTCTTGGCCCACCGTGCTCGCCTGTCCCTGTATCTGGCCCTCCTTTTTCTTGACTTTGTGAATGCCTTTGACACGGTGGTCTGGGACTACTTGCAAGATGTGTTGGAGGCGATGGGCTTCGGCCCATTTTTCGCCTCCTTGTCAGGGTCCTCTACGCCAACCCTAGGGCCCGAGTGCTGGTCAACGGGTCGCTCTCCGAGGCCTTTCCGATTAGCCGAGGAACGCGCCAGGGGTGCCCCCTTTTCCCGCTCCTCTTTGCACTAGCGATGGAGCCCCTGGCGGTGCTCATTCGACAAGACCCCTTCGTCCAGTGATGGGCCTGGAACGGGAGCCATGTTGACAAAATAGCCCTCTACGCCGACGACGTACTACTCTACTTAGGGGATCCAGCGACTTGGGACCCTAGGTGTTTGCAGATCCTCGCAGACTTCGAAAGAGTCTCCGGGCTCCGGCTCAATGCGGCCAAATCCACACTGGTCCCACTGTACCCCTCCCGGGAATGTTTTGGCTGGCAGTCATCTATCCCCCTTAGACACCAATCGGTTAACTATTTGGGTATATGGGTGGCCCTCCTCCCGGAGCCTGAGTGGGCACTGAACATCACCCCCCTGGTGACCCGGATGAAGGTGGACCTTAAAAAATGGCAAACCCTTCCCCTCAACCCCCTAGGACGAATAGCCCTGTTTAAAATTATGGATCTTCCCTGTTTCCTATACACCCTACAAAATATATCCATTCCCCTCCCCCGTGCCTGGTTCCGAGAGCTCGATGGGACCTTGTCCCGATTCCTCTGGGGAGGCAGACGATCGCGGATGTCCCTGGCGCATTGCCGCATCCCGCCCTTTGACGGTGGCCTGGTGGTTACCCATCTGTACCTTTACTACCTCGCCACTAAACTACTAGTCATCCACGACTGGTACTCGGGCGGCTGGTCCGACCCAGCGTACTTCATGGAGCTCGAGACTACGGACTTCCCACAGATCCAAGCGTTCCTATACGGCAGCCCGGTGCCACAGACCATACCGGCTATCACTAGAACAGTCCTCCTGGCCTGGCACGCCGCCCTACGCCATGTGGGATGGGACCATAAATGTACTCGTCAGACGCCGCTCTGGTACAGTACCTGGCTACGGGAGACTGCGTCCCTGAACGGATTCCGTGGCTGGGATCTAATTGGCATCTCGATCCTCGGCGACGTCTGGGTGGGGGACCATATCCGTGCCTTTGCGGATCTGCAGCAGCGCCATGCCCTTTCCCATGCCCAACACACACATCTTCCCTCACCGGTTCCCCTCCCGGAGTTCAGCCCACTGGAAGCCCAGGTAATGATGGGGAACCTGGCCAAAGGAGGGGTGACCCGCATTTATCGCTCCCTTGTCAATAATGACCCTGCGTCCTTAGATACGCTGCGCTCTCGGTGGGAGGGCTGGGTGGGCCCCCTAGAGGAGGCAGACTGGAGGGATGCCCTTATGGCTCCCAGAACCCTGACTTCATCATCCAGGCTCCGCCTGGTGCAGATATACTATTTACACGCGGTCTACCTCACCCCGAGCGACTCTACCGTGCCCACTTGCAGCCCTCCCGTGACTGCCCAAAATGTGGTTCATCCCCAGCTGATTTTTTCCACATGGTATGGCTATGTCCAGTGCTGGGAGGGTTCTGGAGGGGGGTGGAGCGGGAGCTCACACGGGCCCTGGGGTGGGAGGTACCTCATGACCCGCTGTGGCTGCTGTTGGGGATCTTTGATGGTCTGAACGGTTCCAGAATGGACAAGCACTTCTTGTGCATGGGGTTGGCTGTGGCTTAAAGAGACATAGCGGTACATTGGTCTGGGCCGCAGTGCCTACGGTGAGGGGGTGGAGAAGGGGGGTGGACTGGTGCGGCCCCCAAGAGGAGGCCCTGTTTGAATCCCGAGGTGCTCCAGAATTGTTCCACAAAATATGGGCTAATGGTTCAACATGGTCCCGCCGTAAGTATGGTTGACCCGCATGTCTTAAGATCTGCCATTACTGTGCTTACAGATGAAATGTTGGACTGGAATGGACTGACCCTGCCTACTTTTCTTACTGATTTAAATTCGCTACATGTGTTGATTTGTGAGCTGCAACCAATGAATTTCCTGATACTGATTTATATACCCAATAAAGTTGATTATCAAAAAAAAAAAAACATTCCTGCTATTGGAAAAAAATGTACATGCAATTTGATACACTATATAGGACTGCGTTCGTCTAAATCGCTGCGTCGCTTTTTTGTATCCAGTCTACTATAGCCCTTCGACTCCCTCTACTGCGCACCCAGGCCTCACTGCTCACCTTTTCGTGGACAGGACACCTTCTGCATCTTGCAGTCCCGATCTGCCACTAAGAAGTCTCATGTATGGTGCCTAGTCTTGATATCGGTATGGGTAATGACATACTTGTGCTTCAATCATTCTCTTCGCAGGTTCTTCACCCGCTCAGTCCTTCCGGTACCACTAACTCAGTGACTAAAGAGGCCATGTTTGTAGTGGTGGGTCCTTGTACTTGGTGGTTCGGACCTACATGAGGTATCCGAACCACTAGGACGAGCCATCACAGCGCTTGGGATGGGAGCAACTCTAAAATGGCATAGAGCATGTGCGCCTCGTCTTTTTTATTGGTAGAGTCACATGTGTAGTGACGCATGCGCTGGATGGGTGTGGTGTGGTGTATACTAGCTATGAGTGAGTGTGTGTGTGCCATTCTGACAACTAGACCTGGAACTAAGTAATCAGTACAATGGAAATCTGGGCAATGTTGCGTTTTTGTTTTTTCCTGGAAGCGTAAGCGGAGTGGATTGCCTGTCATACACCAGTGCTGGGCGAGGCTCTGAACCATGATTCCCGAGGTATGGGCGTGGTCCCGTTGTGAGATATATGAGAAATCAAGTAATTCGGGTGTCCGTTTTATAGTGCTGACGTCACCCGTATCTTAAACGCAAATGTGTCATTATATCTGTAAAGTTCTACAACTTGGCCAACATGAAAGGTACAGGGTATCACTGACTCTATATTCGTTCATAGTTGCACACATAAAAGATGGTGGACATGACGCATTTTTACGATTATGAATGTTTGTTGTACATTCAGTGGAGTGTTGTAGCTGTAGTAATACATGGCTGTAAAAGGTTTTAGTTGCAGTTTTTGGCACATGAAGGGCAGCTAATATATATACGTATGTGGTCATTCAGGTAGAGTGAAGAGCTTGATGCTGGAAATCAGTGTTCGAGTCTCGGAGTTGCGTCCACATCCTGTTATTGTAGAGTAATGACTTAATGTACGCGTGCCTGAAAATGTATTGTAAATATGGTGCTCATGTAAATAGCTGGTATAGTTTTGGGTTGATTTTGCGCTATATAAATATACTTTAAAAAAAAAGAGGAATAGCCCACACTGACTACCACAGGGAAGTTGATTGCATACACTATTTATAGCACAATGTAATGTGATAGGACGGAGGAGCAGCATTTTACAAACACAATAAATACACCGAGACAGATAGATAGTTGAAGTGGGTACGGGCACGTGTGCTCGACTCCATTTATTACTGTTGTGGGTGTCAAATAAATAACAGGAATCTTCAGTTGAGTTGGTTGTAGTTTATTCGCAGAGCAACGAGCCACCGCACCATACTTTGGCACAGGGAAACACCAACTGGCAATTTACAGAACTTGAACAACATAAGCACCATGACAACAAGGGAGTTCCAGAGAAGGAACACAGTAAGCACTAGCAAATACAACATTATCTCTTTTTTTCCAAAGAAAAGTAAGGAAAAACAACATTATAAAAAAACTGGGAAAACCAAAAAAAAAAGAAGAAAAGAAAAAAAACAAAAATGTCATACCATAAGTCTAACGAAGTTTCCAAGGAATATGGGTCACACGAGTAGACTTCCTGACAGAACCACCACTCATGGGACACACTTCAGGGACACAACTCGGTGCTGGTGGTAAAGGCTTATCCACTAGATCAGAAAACTCAGGTTGAGACGCACGATTGGAACATGCTCCACTGTCACCCACTTTCACCTTGATAACTTTGCAAAGATTCCACCAATGACCACCTTCCACCATGATGGCATTTCCACACACTTTCTCAACACAAACAGGTGCACCAAAAGAGTCACAACCTTTCTTAACAGTCCTATAATTCTTCACACGCACCATATCACCAGGACTAATATTAACAGTTTTAGTCGATTTCTTGTCATTATATCTATAGGCCATTTTGTCTTGGGCACTCTTAACAAGCATCTGCAACTCATCATGATTGACAAAATGAGAAGAAACCTTTTGAGCAACTGTTCTCAAAAGCCAGGCAGTATAAAGAGTTGAAGCGGGTAATCTTCCTCTGAAGGAAACAAAAGGAGCAACCTTTGTGACAGAATGCGAGGTGGTACAATAAAACCAAATCATGGATCTCACAGCATTCACCACATCAAAATTGTTACTCTTGGCCCACTTTATACATTCCACAAGCACACAATTAATTCTCTCAACTTGACCATTTGTTTGAGGATGCCCCACTGAACTCCTCAAGTGCTTTACTCCAGTTTCTGACAAAAGACATGCATCTCAGCATTAACAAATTTTCAGCCAAGGTTTAGAAGGAAAAGGTATAGGCTGCAAAGGAGGAATAACAACTTTCAAACCTTTCTCAGCAGAAGCACACACACAACACGCCTTGACTCTTTCATCCACATCCCCATCCGCCGAAAGCCACCAATAGTGCAACCTCAAACGTCTCTTGGTCATTGTGAGCCCAAGGTGACCATCATGAGCCCTATCTATCAAATTCAGTTGTAGATTCAGAGAAGGTATGCATCTGTCATCCCTCATGACAACCCCATCTTCTATAGAAAGCTCTTCAGAAACCTTCCAAAAAGGTTGAATATGGGAGGGTAGATTTCTTTCCTTTGGCCAACCAGCAACAATATAATCTTTGACTTTCAATAAAGTTATGTCAGAATTCATGGCATCCATCCATTCATTTTCATAACAACCAACATTATCTACAGCATCTAAAGTAGCAATAAAGCAATCCTCTCTATCCTCATCCAAATCTGTACCTTCATTCTCTTGTAAAGGTAGTCTAGAGAGCATGTCAGCTGTACAATTATCCTTTCCGGGGATATGTTTTGCAACAAACTGATATTGCAACAATTTGGTCGTAAGACGAGCTATGCGTGGTGTAGCATACTTAACACGATCACCAGACAAAATGTAAACCAACTGCTTATGATCTGTCTGAATTTCAAACTTTCTTCCCCAAATATAAGTCCGAAACTTTTCGCAGGCCCAATAGCATGCCAGCAGCTCTTTTTCCATCACTGAATAATTAATTTCAGGATCCCTTAAGACCCTAGAAGCATAACTAATAGTGACCTCTTTTCCGTCAATTATATGAGTAAGCACTGCTCCCAGACCATAATTACTTGCGTCAACTGTAATGATACAACTGACACTGGGGTCATAAGCCTTCAAGATCTTAGCATTCACCAATTCAGATTTAACCAAATCAAAAGTAGATTGACAGAGCTCATCCCAAACAAAAGTAACACTGGATCTGAGCATATTAGATAGAGACTTCATTTTACTGGCATAATCCGGGATAAAACGTGAATAAAATTCACATAAACCCAAAAATGAACGTAACTCATCTTTATTTTTTAGCTCAGGACAATCAACAACAGCTTTAACCGGTATGCGACGTTTACAACGCAACTTTCACAACGCCGTTCCATTACGACCCGGTCATAACAACGAAAGTTGTTACAACGAATTGCGCTGGGGGGCGCTCAAGGATAGTAAATCATTTAATTTACTATCCCAACACCTTCCCTACTATCCACGGGGACTGGTTTTGGAATAGTAAATTACATTTTTTTAATTTGCGCCCACCCAACGCAAGTCGTTGTAACGACTTGCGTTGTTACAACCGCGTTGTAATGGAACGCGTTGTAAAAGTGTGCGTCGTAATGACGTACATCCGCTTTAACCAAACCGGGTCTAGGAGAAACTCCCAAACCAGAGACCAAATGACCCAGAAATTCAACTTCTTTTTTCCAAAACTCACATTTGCTCTTTTTAACAACAATTCCTTTCTCATCAAATTTCCTGAGAACAGACCTGAGATTATAATCATGTTAATCTAAAAATTTGTCAAAAATCAAAACATCGTCTTGAAAAATTACTACACCCTTGACATCTTTGAGAACACTCTGCATGATTCTTTGGAAAACTGAAGCCGCAGAAGCAAGCCCGAACAGCATTCTACAAAATTGAAATGTCCCAAAGGGAGAATTAAAAGCAGTGTAATGTCTAGATTCATCCTCCAACACAATTTGGTGGTACGCGGAAGCTAAATCAATTTTCGAAAACCACTGCACATCTCTCAGCTCTTTCAGCAAATCACCAATCTCTGGAAGTGGGTGGGCATCCACCCAGATCTCCTTATTAAGACTCCTGAGATCACAACAAAGACGAATCTCTCCATTCCTTTTACGTGCGACCACCAAAGGACTAAGCCATTAACTAGATTCAATTGTCTCTATAATACCATTTCTCTCCAATCTCTCAAGTTCAGTTTTGAGGTCAGCTCTCAAACTAAAAGGTACAGACCTTACTTTATGTTTCACCGGCACAGCGTCACTTTTAACTTTGATCCTATGTTTAAATCCTGCAATTACACCAAGAGAATCAGAGAAAACTCTGTGAAACTCTTTCTCAAGACACAATGAATCAGGCATATCCAGCACAACAAGTACTTGTTCTTTAGCACTCAGTCTAACATACCAAACAGACTCTGATGGTACCAACCCAAGATGTTCAATCCACGTACAGCCACATAAATATTCCCCTGTATCCTCCTATCCTTGAACTGCAAAACGTCTTCAATGTAGCCCTCCAAAACTATCTTGCAACCCTCATAGGAGACAGGTGCCCTGTCAGGAGGAAACAACTCCCTACCAGCCCAAGATTGCTTGAATAATTCCAATGAGATCATGGTTTTTCTTGCTCCAGAGTCTACAAGCAGCTTTAAACAAACATCACCTACCAGAATATCCACATAAGGATCTACACATTCTGAGGGATCACCAGTCACAACACCATCATCAGTAACAGTGACAATCATGTCCTTAAATTCTTTCACCATTTCACATTCCGAGACATGCTCATCCTCCATCACACAACTGACTTTTTCAGATTTATTCAAACTGGCTTGGCAAACTTTAGCCAAATGACCAAATTTCCCACACTTATAACACTTCGCATTTTTACCAGGACAAAAGCTATTTTCTTTTGAGTGTGGAGGATAACCACATCTATAACACATATTTTTTTTAAAAGAACCCTTTTCGTTGAACCTCTCTTTCCTAGGAAAACTGGATTTAGATGCTTGGGAAAGAACTGGATTTACACTTTCTTTTTGGACATCGGTTTTGCTCAATTCTTTAATAGAAGTTTGCGCCAGTTCAAGACTCTTTGCCACCCTTATAATTTCTTCTAAAGTTGGATTTCCCATGGTAAGTAGTTTCTGTTAAATATGTTTGTCGCTACAGTGTGCGATGAACTGATCCTCACCAATTGATCTCTAAAGTCACCGAACTGACATTCAGCACAAAGTTTACGTAAGGCACTTAAATAGGAATAGACATCCTCACTCTGGAGTTGCGCTCTCTTAAAAAACTTGTGCCTTAATACAACTAAACTTGGTTGCACATTAAATTTGATAACAAGCTTCTTTATCGTTTCTTGGTATTCATCAATGATCTCACCCTCAGCAAGAACTAAATTAGGCAAATGCTTGTACACCTCCCTCCCCTCAAATCCCAAACAGTTCAAAAGTAAAAATTTCTTTCTTTCTGCCCTGTATCTTGAAGCACCAATGGCACCAATATAGGTCTCAAAGGCATCAAACCACTGCCTCCACTGAATCTGCGGCGTACCCGGACTTTCTAAGAAAGGAGGAGGTTGATTGACAGATTGCATATTGAGCAAAATATGACAAAATACCAAATATAAAGGAGAAATATACCAGCCTTTTGTCAAAACACAATAGATTTAAACATATGTCAAGTTAAAAATAAAATTAGAAGCTGTAAAGGTTATCAAACAGAGCTATGTCAGAAAGAATTGTCACTGAAATCGAGTTGTAGTACAAACGAAAACACTATCTTACTACAACTCAACGAACGCTAGATTCGAGTAAAAACAGCTTTGCAGACCAGAAAAACAGTTCCAGTCACGATGTCTGTCTTCCTTCAGGTAATGTGAGACAGCTATTCAAACATGCTGATAAATAACGAATAGTGCATGATGCTACATGCATGTACTCAAGTACGCTGAAGAATGACGAATGACGCTCTGTGCATTCTCCGACTCTCTCTTATGACGCGCTGTGTTTTCACTGCTCAAAGACGAATGACGCTCTTTGCATTCCCCGACTTCCTCTTATGATGCGCTGTGCTTTCGCCAACTCCTATTGCAAGTTCGAAAACGTCATCAGTCGGGAAAAGCGCTCAAGCAGAGACGATCTCGCTGCACCACCGACTCAACAACGGTCACTGCGCTGCAAATCAAAACATGACGCGTGAACCTCAAGCCTCAACCAAATATGTGAGATCTACGATGTCAAAATGTCAATGATGCTTTAACGATGGTAAAAGTGAAAGGCAGCAGAATCGCTTCTCCACAGTCCGATTTTTTTTTTTTAAATGACCCACCCTTCAACCTCCTTACCTTTTAAGAATGAGCTGGAAACACTGCCGCTGGGGAAACTAAGGGGCATATTATCAAGGGGGTTTATCTCTGCTTTTTTGGCTTTAAAAGCCAAGAAAGCGGAGATAAAATTATCTCCCTATTACCTAGCTGTCGCTAACACCAGTTAGCGACAGCTAATAGGAGATAGCGACCATCTTGGGCCCCACTTTGCATTTCAGTGATATTTATCACTAATGACATGCAAAGCGGGCGTGCCAAGATGTTAGCGACTGAAAACAGTCGCTAACATCGCTACCTCCTATTACCAACTTTTGGAGATATTCGCGCTAAGCGCGAACATCTCCAAAAGCTAACACCTGCCCTGAGCAGTTCTTAGCCATGTTATCCAATGGGAGGTGGATAAAATGGCTAAGAGCATTAGCTCGGTAATGCATGAATATCGCTGACTTTTCAGCGATATTCATGCATTGCGGCGATTTTTATCGCATTTGCGATAAACCTTGTTAATACCAAGGTTTATTTGCGGTAAAGATCGCCGCAGCTCAGCGGTAAATTTTTGTCTCTAACCAAGCAATAGCGATAATTATCGCTATTGCTTGGTAATATGCCCCTAAATTCCCTTACAAACTAACTGCCGCTGGAGAAGGCAGTAGGGTCATGGGGTTAATCAGCAGTTCTGAAATTCAACTTCTTTTGTAAAGTCTAGCGGTCATGAAATTCAGCGTAGAAATCTCGCAGCAGTGGCTCGTTTTATATTCACCCCAAGTCCTCGTCGCCAAAATTATGTTGTGGGTGTCAAATAAATAACAGGAATCTTCAGTTGAGTTGGTTGTAGTTTATTCGCAGAGCAACGAGCCACCGCACCATACTTTGGCACAGGGAAACACCAACTGGCAATTTACAGAACTTGAACAATATAAGCACCATGACAACAAGGGAGTTCCAGAGAAGGGGGGAATGTCTGACATAATATCGACAGACAGAATATCAAAATACAAAAATATCGGAGCAAAAATATCGACATCAAAAATATCGGAATCCTATCTTCATAAAGGTAAGTACAAAAATATCGAGAAAAAAATATCGTAGTACAAAAATATCGGAATCAAAAATATCGTTTTTTTAAATGTATTAATAATAATGTAAAAATCATGTTAAAATATATATAATTTTACAAATATTAAATAAAAATATTAAAACAAAATTAAAACTAATACATATACATTTAAAATAAATAAAACATTTAATAATTTAATGTAATATATTTTTTTTAATGTTATTTATTTGATTTAATGTAATATTTTTTTGTTTTTACCCTGTACGCCTGTACCCCAAAAACCCAAAACTGACCCTGAACCCTAAAAATATCCCTGTACCCCAAAAACCCAAAACTGACCCTGAACCCTAAAAATACCCCTTTACCCAAAAACTGAAAACTGACCCTGAACCCTAAAAATACCCCTTTACTCAAAAACTGAAAACTGACCCTGAACCCTAAAAATACCCCTTTACCCATGAACTGAAAACTGACCCTTATCCCTAAAAATACCCCTTTACCCAAAAACTGAAAACTGACCCTGAACCCTAAAAATACCCCTTTACCCAAAAACTGAAAACTGACCCTGAACCCTAAAAATACCCCTTTACCCAAAAACTGAAAACTGATCCTGAACCCTAAAAATACCCTTTACCCAAAAACTGAAAACTGACCCTGAACCCTAAAAATACTCCTTTACCCAAAATTAATTAATATTATTTAATTACCAATTAATTATTAATTAACAATAACAATAAAGTAAATATATTAGCACATTAGCTGTAATTAATTTAATTTAATAATTAATATTATTTTTCCCAATTAATTAATTAAGAATAACAAAAAATTATATATATATAAAATTACTATAATTAATGTAATTAAATAAGTAATATTAATTAATTCCCTACTAATTAATAATTAAAAATATGTACAAAATTATATTAATTAATTAACTAATTAATATAAATGAATTACCAATTAATTAATAATTAAAATATGTACAAACATATATTAATTAATTAATTATTATTAAATTACTTCCCACCCTATTCCCCTATAAACCCATAACCCGCTACAGAACATATTTATCAATTAATCAATTAATTAAAATTAATTAAAAATTATTTCTCAATTAATTAATTATTAATTCCTACTAATTAATAATTAATTTAACATAATTAAATTACTTCCCACCCTATTCCCCTATAAACCCACAACCCGCTACAATAGTAAAAGACAATATTTAATTAAATTACATTAAAAATAAATAATAAAACATAATAAATACAATATAATATACACTAAATTTATTTAAAAATTGATATTAGTAACATCGAAGTTATTTATTTCGATATTATTGACATCGATATTTAAAACTTCGATATTACTGATATCATACTAATATCGATATTAAGACTGTTGATATTACTTACCTTCGATATTTTGTCCCATCGATATTTAAACTTCGATATTATTGTATATCGATATTTAAAAATCGATATTTTGTCTGTGTACCGAAGGAACACAGTAAACACTAGCAAATACAACAATTAAGTTGTTGGTAACAAATAGAATAGTAATCATGATATCATATGCAGATATTTAATCATAACGGTTTATGACTTCTGTTGTACAAAGGTAGGAACATTGTATGTGAAATAATGTACAGAACATTCTATCATAAAGGGTTCATGAGTTGTGGCGCACAGAAGTAGGTGCGGTTTGTGTGGAGCCTGCGATGATGCGTGGTTCAGGCAGACCGCACTGGTAAAAATGTTTTTGACTATTGAATTTTGCCTTAAAAAGGGCATGTGGCGATTATTTACGGTGTACTGAGTTAGTGGTATGTGTGGTGTTTATTGTGTGCTCACCCTGCGATAATGCATGGTCTGAGTTAGTGGTATGTGTGGTGTTTATTGTGTGCTCCCCCTGCGATAATGCATGGTCTGAGCGGTGACCCGCTCAGACCATGCATTATCGCAGGGTGAGCACACAATAAACACCACACATACCACTAACTCAGACCATGCATTATCGCAGGGTGAGCACACAATAAACACCACACATACCACTAACTCAGTACACCGTAAATAATCGCCACATGCCCTTTTTAAGGCAAAATTCAATAGTCAAAAACATTTTTGATGCACTTAAACCATTCACTGTTGTATACCGGACTATATGAACTTTGAGGGAGGGGAGGAAAACAACCTAGCATCGATGGTTATCAGTTGCTCTGTAAACTAGGTCAACTGATTGCCCCCCATAACAAATTAAAGGATTGCATTTCACGTAGCGCATTCTAACTTTCTCAAAATGGGGACGTGTGTCTGATGGCGATGTTGAAGGTGATTTCCCAGAGGTACTTGGTATTGCGGGTGGTGGAGCTAGGTACATTTTGCCGCAATTTTCTACATTGATTGTTATCATAGTTCCTAGAATGCAACAATTGAAGGAGCTTGCGCATATTAGCAGTGCAACAGCATTATTTTTTTCTCTGCTTTAAATAAATCGAGGCTGAATTTAAAGCTGTCTGTAGTGTAGATGAAAAGGTAAATTTAATTTGTGAACCCTATCTGCATAGTGTACATCGATCTAAGTAGTCAGTACAGTTATAGAACAATGCTTTTTTTCACTTATTTTAACAAAATCTGAATACATACAATATAATTGTCTCTGCATTAAATAAATCAAGGTTGAATTCCCTACTGTCGTATAGTGTAGATGCAAAGGTGAAATCAAGTTGTAAATCCTGCTGTCCCAAGTGTAGATTTTAGGGTGGAGTGCATCATCTAAAATCATAATTGAAGTGGAAGATAGAACATGTATGCAGCGTGCTAGTGATATAAAATACATTTTTTCAAAAGAGGCATAATAAAGGGATATTGTGTAGGGTTTGATAGGCATTATAATTAGTTTGGTTTCCACTGAGTTAGTGATACCTGAAATACCAGGGTTCTGTGGACCCTGCAATGATGTGTGGTCAGGGCAGGCCTTATTGATAGTGATGTTTATTGTCTTGTGAATTCTGGCTTAGTAAGGCCATGTGGCGATTTTGTGTAGGTTTGAGGGACGTTACTTTCTTTGGTACTGTAGTTTATAAATAATGAATGAAGAATCAGTTAAATGCTGCCTGAATACTGCCATGTGATGAAGAATTATGGTGCACTGAGTTAGTAGTACCTTTGAGACTGAGTGTGTGCCTAACCTACGATGATGCGTGGTCCGGATAGGCCGCAGTGGGGGTAATGTTTTTTGACTATTGAATTTTGCCTTAATAAAGCCTCTGGCGATTATTTATGGTGTACTGAGTTAGTGGTCTGAACGGGCTGCACTCATAGCATTGAATGCTGCATACTGGATTGAATGTACTTTGAGGGGGACAAAAGAACTACCATCGATGGTTATCAATTTGTCTGCAAACTAGGTCTACTGATTGCCCCCCATAACAAATTAAACAATTACACTTCACGTAGTGCATTCTAACTTTCTGAAAATGAGGACGTATGTCTGGTGGCGATGTTGCAAATTGGGAGCATTTGGTTTTCTTAACCGATTATAGTCAAGTTGTAAACCCTGCTGTTCGCAATGTAGAGGTTAGGGTGGATTGCATCATCTGCAATCATGGTGAAAGTGGAAGATAGAACATATATAGAATACATTTTTAAAGTATGTATATATATTTCCCGGACATTTAAAAGGGATAGTATGTCTCACTGTGACATAAAACTCTTCACACTTCTTTGCGATAATTCATGTGAATTTTAACAAAATTAGAACACAGACAATACAATTGTTTCTGCATTAAATAAATGAAGGTTGAATTCCCTACTGTCCGTAGTATACATGCAAAGTTGACTGCAAGATGTGAACCCTGCTGAGTGTAAATTGAAGGCAGTAGTGAACACAAACATCGAGGAATGCTTTTTTGTCACAGTTAACAAAATCTGAGGACACAGTACAATTGTCTCTGCCTTAAATAAATCAAGAATGAATTTAATATTGTCTGTAGAGCTAAAGCAGCACTGGTACCATGTTGTGAACCCTGCTGGTCGCAGTGTAGATCGAAGGCAGTAGTTGATACAGATATCAAGCAATGCTTTTTTTGTCACATACTTTAACAAAATCTGAGGACACAGTACAATTGTCTCTGCCTTAAATAAATCGAGATTGAATTCAATGTTGTCTGTAGTGCTTCTGCACCACTGATATCAAGTTGTAAACTCTACTGACCGAACTGTAGATCAAAGGCAGAAGTCTTTTAGTATCCTCTTTCCTCTCTTGCGAAGTTTTCAGATGTTTTGTATGTATGTATGTATGTATGTATGTATACTTGTAAAGCGCACTGTTACCCCATCACTCGTGGCATCCTGGCGCTGTATACCGCTGGGGAACCCGTCCTGGCTTTCCCTATGAGAGGGCACCCCCAAGGTAAAGCCAGGCATCCCCGGAGCTGATAGGGCCGTTGTGGAGATTAAGCAAGCTATTGCCCAGAGTTGCAGAATGTGACCCATGGTTAGCGTAGGCACCTAGGCGAGAATTATCGAGTCCGCGGACATTGACCCAAGACCCTGCCACGTTGGGAATTGAACCCTGGTCCCGGGCCGACGTCTGCTTCAGGGTCTGCCGCTTCTAACCAGTGAGCGACACTTATCCACTTTTTGTCTGAAGAAGTTTCCTCATATTTGCTGTTCCACAAGACTATTTGTATGTAGGATCACCCCTGCACAGCATCGCCTTGCAAATTTTAGAAGTGACTTTGGTAGCATTAACTTTTTTCTGCTTCAGAAGAAAAGTAAAAAACTTCGAGACAATTGATGTATACTTCTCTGGAGGGGGAGGTTGAGGCACAAATTCAAGTTGTGAACCCTGCTGTTCGCAGTGTGGATTGAAGGCAGTTATTGACACAGACATGGACGAATGCTTTTTGTCACTTATGTAAACAAAATCTAAAGACATATAGTACAATTGTCTCTGCATTAAATAAATGAAGTCTGAATTTCCTACTGATCAAACTTTAAGATAATTTGAGGACATAGTACAATTGTCTTTGCTTCAAATAAATCTAGACTGAATTCTATGTTTTCTGTAGTGCTGATGCGCAACTGGTATCAAGTTGTCAACTCTACTAACCGCAGAATAGGTTGAAGGCAGTTCTCAGCACAGATACTGAAGACAAATTTAGATCCAAAGTTGAATTCAAGTTGTGAAGACTGCTGCCGCAGTGTCAATGGAAACCACTAGTCGATACAGACATAAGTCTGCGTTGCTGTGACGCTGAGTTTTTAATTGGCCTGTATCGAGGAAACACGTGGTGATGGCAGATAGCCACGTGGCAGGGTGGGGACCTTCGCTGCGGCGCAGTCTCTTTTCTTTGCAGAAGTAAACCACGCCCAAGGCGTAGACTAATTAGTTATAGTCTTACGTTGACGATGTTTACGTAGGACTAGCCCACTCCGCTTCTGTTTCAAAGGGGTGGGGAGAACACAACCTACATGACCAAAATATTCCCCAGTGTCTGAGAAATTATGGTTGCGTCCACTATTCAGTACACTACAGGTATCAATGGTATATCTACACAGGGAAAAGTTTTTGGTTTTGTATAGTGAATTTTGTATAGTATTTCACCAGTACTCTTAGCGTTGTGCACATTATTGTTGATGTTTGAGTTTCTATTTTCATAGGAAAATGTACCTTGCCTCTGGGAATGCCTACATTGCAACTCATTGGAGATACGAGGCGAGCTGTTACCAAACCGGCTGCTAACATGCGTTAATGCATCTTATTGTCACCTAGTAAATAGGGCGATATAATTTTTTTCGCATTTTTGGCTTTTTTTTTTAATTCCTGTTCCAATGATAGGGCCGGGCCCGGTTCCACCCGGAGCATCGCAGATAAGCGCGTGTCCAATTTGCTCAACAAAGTATCCATATGTCAGCGAAATGCCCAAAGATCTGCCAGTATGGACCTCAGCGATGGCTCATGCACCGTTCGGTTCATAGTTTTGTGCCCATCAGTCACAATCACCTCCCCGGGTGAATCTGGCATCCTCGGGGGGGGGGGGGAGGGGACAGACAGGACCACGAACGTGCAGATGCGAGGGGTGGCCAGTCTTCGTCCGCAGCCACGGTCAACCCGGTGAAGGCCGCAGGCCAAAGACCCCGAACCACCGAACCCCGGGGAGCGTGAACCGGGGCCGCGGGATGGGGGCCCCCACCCGCAGCCGGCAGCAAGCTGACTCACCCCTCGGTCGATGCTGAGCAATGGAAACAATCGCTGTCAATTTCGGGCTGAATTAAAGCCTTCACTCCGGTCGACCGGACCCAGCTCGATCCTCTTGGCCGATGTTGTTGCACTACGGCCCAGCTGTGAAAGAACTCCAGGCCCCGGCTTCACCGCTGGAGTAGGCCGCAAACTTCAACTCGACGGAACTTCGCCAAACAAGCCGATAAAAGTATCCGGAGTTCACCATCGGAGTGCGGAACAGTTCATGCACACAGAGACTAGACGTAAAATCACGATAGCGTACAGGATATCGTGGCGGGTTACGGAGGTCGGCGGAGCCGGGAGCCTAAGCAGCCATCTTGCTTGCTGACGTAGCTCCTCCTCCGAAATATAATATTTTAGACCCCGGGATTTGGCCCTCCCCAGATAGCTAATTTTTAAACAATCACAGGAGCCACGACTTCGTTTTTTTTTTTTTACGGGGGATGCATGCACCCTGTGCAAATTTCTCCGTTTAAAAAAAGAAAACATGTTTTAGGATATAGACTGTTTTAAACTCCTATACTCTATGCATGTACTGGTCTAATCACCTTTACAGCTGTGTTTCAGGCCTACAATTTTCTAGTCAGTATACCCACACTACAGCAAACACCCTGTCACTGCTCTTGCAATGCCATAGTGAATCTTTCAGTACTGTGTTTTAATCTATTCAGTAAAGTAAAACTCAACTAGTTATACATTCACTTAATGTCTTTTCTTGTACTATTCTAATTATTCAGTTAGTATGCATGTACTCATATAGTGAGTCAGGCTTTAGGGCACAAAGTGCTTCAAACTCCTATGCACTATGCATGTGGTGTAGTGTAACCACTTTCACATTTGTATTTAAGGTATACAATTCCTCTGTCAGTATCTATATAGAATGTGTTTGCATAGCAATAGAAAAGTATAATTTATAAGATTAGTGATATATTTTTATTTATATTTATTTTTTACAGATATTGTTTATCATTATTAAAATGAAGTTATCATGCCTGAAAAAAGTCAAAAAAGAGAGCTAAAGGATATTTACTTGAAGAAAACTCAACAACAAATATTGGATGAGCAACATAATGTGGCCAAAAAGAGAAAATCTTCTGGTAAGATTACTAAGAAGTTTATTAAAAATGTTTCTAGACCGAAACATAAGGTTAAAAATGTTGAAAGCAGTGATGACGCTTCAACGAGAAAAAAAAATCAAAATAATAGGAACGGAAAAAAAGCAAATGTAGAATAAAAAAAATCGCTTTTGGTAAAAGAAGAGAAAATCAGTATAAAGAGATTCGAAAGAAAATATTTTATAATAGAGTACTACATAATTTGCTGAAAGATTTGAAGAAATATAAAAAGAGATCACTATTTTATAAAAAGAAGAAGCATATTGAATCTAATGTTGAAAAGGCTTTTGAAGTAAAAAGAAAACTATTTATTTTAGTGCTAAACAGAATTCGATCACTAGATAAACCAATTCATTCAATGAAGGCCAAAAGTAAGAGGAAAAGAGTATTTAACAGAACTAATTTTTGTAATTTTTTTGGGAGTGAATGGAAACACAGTTCAAGTTCAGAGCCTTTTTTTCAATGAAGAGAGTTATTTTCAGACTCATGGCATGCAGTTGACACCAGTTGTCGAGCTTATGAGGTTAGAAATTGTTGTTGAATTGAGAAAGAAAAAATGGTACGCAAAAATGCAGAAGAAGTGATAGCTGATGAAGTTCTAGGCAGACGTGCTAAAGCCCCAGTGTACACAAGAGATTGCAGTAGTATTTGTAGTGTACGACAAGAATCTATTGATCTTTTACGTAATTTCTTATGAGAGTGTAGTAAAAAAGTGTTGAGCAAAAGATTAAGATGTTGCAAGGACTAGACCCTTGCAGAGTGATAAAAAATACTGGTTTGCAAAGTCATTCTCTGCTTGTCTTTCTAGAAAAGTATTTCAAAGTGTTTTTCATCATTTCAGGATGTTGGCAGTACATCATACTCAAATGCGGAAGTTAGTCAGAAGATTGTATTATGCAAAAAGTCCAGCACTAAAGTTAAATGAGTTGAACAGTGCTCTTTTGCGTGGGTCAGTTTCATATGTGAAGAAGATTTGTGATGATAGTGAGTTTTGTTACTTTGGTCCTGAACAAGAGAGTGAAGAAACTCAGACATTGATAGAAGAAAATGTTGAAGAGAATGTTGAACATAGTTGTACAAAAAATAAAAGCACACCTATAAGCATAAATCAAGGTGCATAAATCACACTACAAACATTACATTTCCTAGCGCCTATAAAAAGTACACTAGGGCCTTGCGTCCTACAAACCTAATAGTCGCCTGGGCCAACTTGCCATCTATAAGGGGCTCAAATGCACTGAAATGCAGGAGTTTATTAGAAGAAGAACTAGAAAACACATTTTGTAGTAAATAATCTTGTTATCGAACTTTTGGCCACAATTCTATGCCTTAATTCCGCTTTTGAGGGTACAACAATAAGAGAAAGCTTAAATGTTTTGCACGCCAGCCCTGTCAGATGGGGCATGACTTACTCCTTCCTCATTTGATAAAGTGAGTGAAAGAGGGGGACAAGAATATCTTGGTGGGAAGACACTGAGGTAGAACTCAGAGCACAGCATCACATGCACATTAAGGTAGAGACACACAGAAATCTTAGACCTCAAAAACCCAGGTACTTCTAAAAGAGTGGTTTCTAAACACAAAATGCAAAAACCACCTTCACAAAAAGATGTGTTATTAAATTGTGAGTTCAGGCGCACTAAACTTCACCTCTCCATCTTAAGCCTGTGGGAAGATAGGCTGGAAACATATTACACAGCCTTCCCCATTCTGTCCTATGGGCAAGATGGCCTTGCAACAGTGAAAAACGAAATGGAGAGTATTTAACTATCAGAACATTGTACACCTCAGTACAAGTCCTACCTTTCACATACACTGCACCCTCCCCAGGGGAGTACCCTGGGCCTACCGTAGAGGTGTCTGATGAGCATAAAAAGGAAAGGGAAAGGCCTGGCAAGTGGGTGCACTTGTCCGGACAGCATGGCAGTTTAACAAACTGCACGCAGGCACTGCAGTTTCAGGCCTGAGTTCTCTCTTTAGGGCTACTTGTGTGGGTGGCACAATTAGTGCTGCAGGCCCACTAGCAGCATTTGCATTATCAGCCCTGGCACACATATAACACTTTACTAGGGACTTTACTAGTAAGGCAAACATACCAATCATGGACAACCAATTACCATTACACCTCACACAGGCAGCTTGTGCACTTTGACACTGATCAGCAGTGGCAAAGTGCCCGTAGCATCTAAGTTGGCAACACCATATCAGAAAAAATGTCTAGGGGTAAGGCAAAAAGTTTAAGGAACTTGTAACCAAAAAGGACCAAGTCCAACAATGCTGAAAAGGCCTATCCAACTAAGATATAGGAAAAGGCAGCACTGGGATCCCGATTTCGGAAGTGGATATTTAATGGCTATGCAACTTGCGTCATGGTTAATGATCAACTCTCAAGATCCTTTTGAGGGGCAAGGGGGACGAAACAGGGTTGCCCTCTGTCTCGCCTCCTGCTCGCACTGTATGTGGAACCATTGGCAATGAGGATGCACTCCACCGAAACAAAAGTAGTGCAGTTCGGAAGGCACCAACACACTTTATACATACAATGTAATGGTAATGCTAATGGATCCTCTGTCATCCATCCCAGTAATATTTTCAGAACTGAACATATTTAGCAATGCGTCTGGATTTAAAATGACTACTTCTAAATTCTTAATCATGAGTATTAAATCAACTCAGGGCCTTAAAGATACTCTTGCATATAATTACCCACTAATGTGGACACACAAACATATCCTGTACCTGGGCATCAAAACTGGCCCCACTACTGACCAGTCTGTCAAACTTAATTACAATGAATTACTCATGACCGTCCGTACTACAGCTCTGAACTGTAGAAAAGGAGGAATTACATGGCTGGGTCATATAGAAGGGATTAAGATGACTCTGCTCCCTAAAATATTGTATATACTCGAGACATTCATGATTTCCCCACAGAGGGGTACAGTAGGGAAAATGCAGTGATGGTTAGATAAATTTATATGGAGGCAAAAATCCCCACTTGGCTAAACGCAGGATTTATCAGCCAAAAGAGGAGAAAAGCCTGGGAGTTCCCTGCCTTTCACACTGTGCCACAACTGTATTATATGGTGGAATGGCATCTCCTCATCACCGAAAAGTATTGATGCTTTATGGGCCAAGCAGTTACCAGCATATATATTTGTAAAATCCCATGTTGTTATCCCATGGTTAACAAAAACAACACACTCCACAAAGTGTTTATATATTCCCGGTGGTCCAGTCAACTGTAGAAGGATGGTACAGGGTCACGATGGTTCAGGGACTAACGACACTGCCATCATCCATGACCCCAATACTGAGAAATCCAGACTTTGCTCCAGAGGCAACAGGCACTACCTACCAGACCTGGCAACAGGCTAATTGAAAGATGGTTGGAGACCTATTCCATTCAGAAGGAAGGAATTCAATTTTTAAACAACTTAAACATGACCATGATCTCCCTGAGACAGAATGACTGCACTATTGGATATTTGCCACTGGTCAAGCAACCTACCATAAAAAAGCACAACGAGTAGGGCCTTAACTCCATCTGAGGAATGGATTGTCACAATGCGAGACGCATATTCTTTCCGATATATATAAACTACTGCGATGGCAGAAAACTACATACTGTTAACCAGTGCAAACCCGTTGGGAAACTAAACTAGGGCTACAGCTAACAAATAGGAACTGGAGGGACAGCTACATCAGAACACAGATCTCAGCTACTAATAGTTGAGGCAGGGATGTGCTTCTCAAGATGGCTCACTACTAATACTTCACCCTGGAATGTATATATGACATACCCCACATGCTGGAGGAACAGTGCGGGAACAGGCACACTAATACATTTCACATGTGGCAGTCCCAAAATAACTAAATACTGGAAGGACATGCTCAAGAGCATCAACACTATATTTCACACTGAAATACTACGACTCCTAGCATATGCCTTACTAGGATCACCCAACCCACTAAAATACCAACTACAAAGCCCATGCCATTGCATCGTATAGCTGGATGCTAAATCACTAAGGTAAAGCACACGGAGCACGCTTGTCACACCAGCAGGAAGCACCTGGGAAAGGGCTTCCTTATCTGTTATTTAAACTCGGCACTGCTAAATCACTCGGGCAACTTATTTGCCCGACCAGAGGTAACAGAAGCAGCTGTCTCCTACCGCCTCCGGAAGCGCCTGGTTAAAGGGCTTCTTAACTTGATTTTACTCGCACTACATATTTTAAAATTGCAAAGTACTTTTTAATTTTTGGGTCACTCACCACTTCCTCTCGTGCCCTGGTGTGTTCCCCGGTCCACCGCTGACTATTCAGATTGTGTGGAGGGATCGATCGCTAGAGCTGGAAGTGTCCCCCTCTCACTTCCGATCACAACGGAGGTTAGCAGTCTAACTGCTCACCTTCACCAACATAAAAAGCCCATGCCTTCCGCTACGCGCAGCCGAAGGCGTGCCAAAGGCAAGCCCATATGTCCATATGCAAGTCCTTATGTTTTGCAGTTATGTTGCCACCCCCGAAGGACTTCTTCGCCAAAGCGCCGGGACACTCCTTCTGGAGTAGCTGTTGCGCTATAGAAGAATCCGATAACATAACATAACATCTGCGCCCATCCGCGCCTGGACCGGGCCTAGGGCCACTCCCCCTGGTCCTCTTACCCCTTTACCAAACACCAATGCATTATCATACTCTTCTGCCCAGCTTAGGGATATTAACAATACCGCCAAAAGCCACCACTGCCCCGTTTTACTCTCGAATCCAGCACCAATAAACCATTTACACACTGTCCCTTCTGTCCTTTCAAACTGGCCCCACCTTTCCCATCCCCTCCCCCTGCCTCCCACCACCCTCCCCCCCTCCCTGAACACATTCTCTCTGCCCTTATAAACTCACGCTCCCTCCCTAAGCATAAATATGAAATCTTAGAGTTACTAACCAGCCATAACTTAGACCTCCTTTTCATTACAGAAACCTGGGATAACCCATCCTCTGGATCCGATTTCTGTACTGCCACTCCGGATGGCTATTGCATACTCAGACAGGACAGACCTAACAGAAAGGGAGGAGGCCTAGCCATTATTCATAGAGAACAATACCTAACTAAAATAGAAACCTTAGACTCACCAGTCTGTTAAGCACTGACCTTTTCTATTGCCCTTTCCAACAACCAATCTTTTAAAGGAACACTTCTCTACCGCCCTCCGGGCCCTCAAACTAACTTCCTTACAGCCCTAGACAGCTTGATAGAGCCAATAGCGGGAACGCCGACTATACAATTCTAGGAGACTTCAATTTTGATCTAGAATCCCTCAATGACAAGGTCACTTCCCCCCTCACAACGGATCTACAAGCAGCTGGACTATTACAGCTAGTGACCAAACCCCCCACCCTTGCGGGACACACTCTCAACGGTCTTTTCACCAACAACAGCCACATCACCCTCTCCACTGTCATCCCGCTTGCCTGGACAGATCACGCGGCAGTATTCTTCACCATCCAAATACGAAATACCAACCTCCCGCATGCCTGCGCCAGTATTCCCAAACAAACCCGAGCATGGAAGAACATTGACACCCACCTCCTTAAAACTACCCTTTCTAATACACAACACGATCTCACTCCAGACCCAGAGCTAGCATCTAATAATTACTTATAATGGTTACACAGCGCCTTTAGTACACTGGCACCACCCAAGAACATCTCTACTAACCGGATTACCCCTACCGCCCCTTGGTTCTCAGAGGCACTCGGGCTCCAAAGGCAACACTGCAGAAATTTAGAAAGACACCGGCGAAAAAACTACAATATCCAGGACAAACAGAAATACAAGGACACATTAGCCAAATACAAACAGCTCATCATCAAAGAGAAAAGTAACTTTTATCTAACACAAATAGATTTGGCACTAAATTATTCTAAACAGTTGTTCCAAGTAGTAAATAAACTATCCAATCCTCCCACTTGCCCAAATACAGACACCTCTCAATCCCTCTGCAACTTCCTTGCCAACTTCTTCGCAGACAAGGTTACTACCATCTACTCCACTATCTCCTCTCAGCCTAACCCCGACCCCACGAACCGCAACACTCCCATGAATACTACTTCCACTACTTTTTCTAAATTCAATCATGTCTCACCAGAGCAGATATCAGAGTTAATCTCCTCCATAGCATCAGGATCTCCTCTTGACCCTTGCCCCCTTCCATCTTAAAACTCATCCCGGAATCAATAGCTCCCTCTCTCACCAATATCTGTAACTCAATGTTCCTCACAGGCTCCTATCCCTCAGTCTGGAAATAGGCCATTATCAAACCCCTCCTGAAAAAACCCAATCTCGACCTCTCAAACTCGAAAAACTACCGACCTATTGCCTGTCTTCCATTTCCATCGAAAATGTTTGAAAAACTAATGAACAGGCAATTATCCGAGTTCATCGATCACAATTACCTCTTGGATGACACTCAATTTGGGTTCAGGAAGGGCCATGAAACCAAAACGGCCCTTATCAAGGCAACTGACGAGATCAGGATGATCTTAGATCAAGGCGGCGTGGTAGTCCTGATACTATTGGACTTGTCCCCCGCCTTTGACGCGGTTGATCACGCAATTCTCATCGACCGTGTCTCCTCCATAGGCATCAACCTTACTGCCAGGGCCCTACTAGCCTCATTCCTGGCCAACCGCACCCAATTAGTAGAACTAGGCGACTTCTACTCCCCAGTATTCGCTCTCCCTGTGGTGTGCCCCAAAGATCCTCGCTAGGTCCGACCTTATTTAACATCTATGTGTCGTACTTGTCCAGGGTCCTTAAAACACATGGGATGAGGCTAACTTCATATGCCGACGACACCCAACTGGTGCTAGCAGTTCACAGCGATGGTAGAACAATTGCTTCCAGATTTCAGGAGGGCATGCTGGCCTCAGCTCCTGGATGAGGAACAACTGCTTACAACTTAGTTCCGATAAGACTGAGGTAATGACCTTCGGCACCCTCACCCCACGGTGGTCCCCCACCTGGTGGTCTAACGAGCTGGGTCCCCCACCGGAACCCATCACCAAGGTCAGGTACTTGGGGGTCCTGTTCAACGATAGGCTCTCGTTCATCCATCCCACTAATGCGGTCGTCTCCTCCTCCTTCTACACCCTAAAAAAACAAAAAGAAACTTTTGCCATTTCTCCTTCCCTTCCGCTGGCAAAACCTTGATGTCCGCACTAATCCTTTCAAAAATGGACTACTGTAACGCACTCCTGCTGAATGCCCTAGAGAAACTCCTAAACAAGCTACAGTTGGGTTAAAACTCGGCAGCCAGAATTCTATCTGGCACCCCCAAGTTAAAATCCATTTCACCTGCCATACGCCAACTCCACTACTTGCCTATCAGAAGCCGCACCAAATTCAAAGCACTATGCATCGCGTACAAGGCAATCAACAACACTGGACCAGAGTTTTTAAAACATTCTCTATGCCTATACGCCCCTAACAGACCACTGCGCTCCTCCACAGCGCATCTACTTACTGTCCCACGCACCAAGAAATCCTGCTGGGTAGACCGACTTTTCATAGTTGCTACGGCCAGACTTTGGAACACGCTTCCACTCCACATTAAAACCAGTCCTACACTTATGACATTCAGGAAACAATTAAAAACCTGGCTCTTCAACCAGTAGTCCCCACACTCAGCGTCTATCTTTCGATTTACTCCACAAGCGCTGAGGCACCCCAGGGTATTTGCGCACAATATTAGTTGCATAAATAAATAAATAAATACAATCCTTCAGTGGTAAATCTATGACTATGGCTCTGTGTGCAGCTAGGCAGGTGCTAACGCCACATTGGGGGTAAGAAGAGGTCCCCAGATTATGAGGAGTGGCTTCAATGACTGTCTCCCCTGTTGAGGGGATGGAGAAACTCACAGCAGACTTAGACTATCTGGAGACATTTTTTATAAAGACATGTGGACCCTGTATTGAGTTACTTTCCCATGAATTTACTTGTCCCAGATACCTAAGAATATTATACCTGATGGATGCTCCACAACACTGACGGAGCAGGCCTCTTCACTTTTTCAATACCCTACCCAGTGCAACGGTCTAGCCTGGTATCCACGCCTTTTATAACTTAACAGATCGTGGATCTAGGGGGAGGGATGTTGGGGTGGGTGCGAGAGGGTGGTTCTCTGGCTGGCTTTTATATTTGTTGTTACTTTATTATACTGTATGTTGTGATGTTGCTCCAGACTCATTCTGATGTACTAAACTATGTATCCATACTGCTTGACAAGCAATATGAGTCTCAACTGATAAGTACATTTGCTGTACAAACCTACAATGAAACAAAAATCCAAAATAATTAAATTAATTTGACTTCATTCTATACATTACTTTAATAATTATTAATGCCCATTAAACATTTGTTTTTCTTTTGGTAGGAACAGCAGCGGCTCCTCTAGGGAGTACTGCGGGGTGGTGGGGCGGGACGTGGGAGGGTCAGGATGGGGGGTAGTAAACTCCTGAATCAGGCCGAACGGAGTTAAGTAAATAAATAAATAAATAAAACTAATTACATTGTGCGCTCTGCAACGCCAATTGGTGATGCAGTGCGCGTAATGTAATTTGTTTCATTTATCTATTAATTTACTTAACTCTGTTAGGTCATATGCCAGAGTTTACTACCCACACCCAGCCCCTCTCCGCCCCACCCACCCCCCTGCAGCACTCACTAGAGGAGCCGCCACTGGGAGGTAATCATTTTTTTTATTTAAACATCACAAAAATAATTTTTATGTGAAATAATATATTTCAATTAAATAGAGTTTTAATTCAAAATTAATGTGGCAGTAGCTTTTTTATTTTGTTCTACATGTAAAGTAAATATATTAAATGAATTTACATTAATATTTAACGTAAAAATATTTTAACATTTATTTCTGAGTTATATAAACTTTTTAAAAAATTATACTTTACCATGCGGAGATCTCGAGCCCAACTGTGGAGCCTCCTCATGATAAAAAATAGGGAAAATTAGAAAGAATTGTATTTAACTCGAAATAAATATGAAAAATATTATTATTTTAAATATTTATTGACATTTATTTTATACACTTACTCTACATTTAGAACATATGCTACAACACAATTATATACATTTTGCAAAACTATAATAAAAAAATAATTAAATTAGGATGATTTTTGTTGAAGTTTTAATTGAAAAAAATTCTTACATAAAGAAACATAATATTTTTTAATAACATTAATTAATTCATTATTTTTAATTTCAAACTAGGTTATTGGAATATTTTATAATTAAATAATACATATGAACTGTTTTCATATTTATCCAACAATAAATTATATATATATATTTTAATATTATATTAACTAATGTAATTTAAAATTGTTTTCTTATGGGATTTATTTTAAGTCACTACCTCCATTATTTTCAATGGGAGGGTGTTGCAGTACCAGTGATTGGCCATGTGTAGTGCTGAACTTACTACTACTGTTTTTTAGTAGTAACCTACACACAGAGTTTGTGAATACCAAAAAACAATAAACATGCTTAAAAACATACACTTACTTATAAGCAGGGCTCGAGTACGGGGTACACACAAGTACACGGCAGACCCCCACTCTTTTCACAGGGTCGGCGGCATCCCCCCTCCACCTGCCAAGAAGTTGGGCCTCACAGAAATATGCTGAACTTGTCCCGGTGTAGTTTTCAGACACCAGGAAACGTTCAGCAGCACACGCACGTTGCCTGCTTTCCATTCCCAGCAACAACATGCAGGCAGCGAGGAAGCCTTTTTTCACCTTCAGCTGAGCCGAAGTTAAGGGGCCATCCGGCCTCCTTTTGTTTGGATATGCTGACTGGGGGCTGCCTGGAACTTTACTCAAATGTAAATGCCACAGAGGGAAACATAGGCACACAGCTTGCCTTCACTTCACAGGTACTTCAGAGAGGCATGTTTTGCCTTTGTTCTGCCCCTCTATATAAGTGCAGACACTGGAAGACTGTCAGATGGTGTTGTAACGTATCTAGGGCTCTAGTGTAATTTTCCCGATTCATGCCCTTATATAGGTATAACTTATCATATCCTTATATAGACATAAGAATCATAACCATATTTAGGCACAGCCAATGCAGTCCAAATACGGCATCAATCAATCAATCAATCAATCAATCATGGGCATTTGTAAAGCGCGCTAGGTCCGTTACTGCTCGAAGAGCCAGGTCTTGAGGAGCTTCCTGAAGGAGAGATGATCCTGGGTCAACCGGAGGTGGATCGGGAGGGAGTTCCATGTCTTGGCTACCAGGTAGGAGAAGGATCTTCCCCCAGAGGTGGCTTTGCGGATGCGTGGTACGGCGGCAAGGGCGAGGCTGGTCGATCGTAGCTGGCGGGTGGGTGCGTAGAAGGTCAGGCGGTTGTTGAGGTACTTGGGGCCCAGGTTGTGGAGGGTCTTGTGTGCGTGGGTGAGGAGCCTGAACGTGATCCTCTTGCTGACGGGGAGCCAGTGCAGGTCTCTCAGATGGCCGGAGATGTGGCTGTGTCGGGGGAAGTCCAGGACGAGTCGTGCGAAGGCGTTCTGGATGCGCTGGAGTCTTTTCTGAAGTTTGGCTGTGGTTCCGGCGTAGAGGGTGTTTCCGTAGTCCAGTCGGCTGGTGACGAGTGCCTGGGTGACCGTCTTCCTGGTTTTGGTGGGGATCCACCGGAAGATCTTACGGAGCATGCGCAGGGTTGGCTACTTCCACTAAGCTCCTAGAGTACAATGAGTTCTTGAAGACAACCAGCCTTCAGCAGTACAGGAATTCCCCCTGCTTCAGTATTGATTTGTCCCAGAACTCCTGGAGCGTGTAAACAACTTCGAGTTCTTAGTGACGTTATTATGTCCACCCTTACGTCAAACTCGGCACCTTCCAGGTATAAATATACTAGCATCTGCCCTAGCAAACACATTGTGGTTTTGGAGGAGATCAACTAACTACTTGCACGATGCCCTGCTGTATGCGAGTGCATAACGAAGCCGACCCTCCCGCTGACGCACTGAAAGAGACGCTGTAATTTCTCCTGCAGAGAAATCCATCTCCAGGGTTTCCCTGCTACCCTTGCGGATTACTGGGAAATCGAGTCCTGAGAGAGAGATGCAAAACCTCCTTCATTCTATAACCAAGGTACGGAGCTGATTAGACACTTAGAGAATTCTTGGATAGATTCTTGGCATAAACTATTTAACTCAAGCTACACCTCACTTACTTCTTCCCTTGTACTAGACTTAGGTTAGGTACACCGGGGTAGGCGTATTTTAGATGCACCAGTTTAGTACTTTTAGTCATTATTTATCATTGTATGTATTTTATCTATTTTATGTATCTTATGGCTTAGAAACCATATAAATGCTTTTACAGAATTATTTCATAATACTCTTTCTACTGTACGCACTTTACTTCATAGCAAGTATTACGATTGTAGCAATTCACTTCTTTTGCATGAGAAAGAAGACTGCTAAATAAATAATCTTTTTATTGAAAACGTCCGTCTCTAACTTTCTCTGCACTTCTGGTGAAACGAAGCATGCACGATTGACTGAGTGAAATAGCCATCTATTGTTTCCGCGACTCTAAAGATATACTCCTTATTCTTGGGGGAGCAAAGTTGTCATGTCATATGGTTGTCAGAAACTAATCCCTTCTTGTGTATTTGAGAAAGTTTCTAGTGACCTTTGAGCTAGCTGGCATTCACAATTAAGTCTAACATACTCAATAGGGACCTAGTCGACTTCAGTCCTATGTCTAAACTATCGTTTATGTTATTCCAATGTGCAGAGCCTATTGGGAATATAGGAACTACACTACATGGCGCCCAACGTTTGGTAAGGCGATAATTTAACGCTGGATACTGAAGTAACTCCTTACAGAAACCTGGATGAACGCCTCATCAGCTCCCGACATCGCCATAGCCATCCCGGACGGCTACAAGATCATCCGAAAAG
Organism: Lissotriton vulgaris; assembly: GCF_964263255.1. Classification (NCBI taxonomy): domain Eukaryota; kingdom Metazoa; phylum Chordata; class Amphibia; order Caudata; family Salamandridae; genus Lissotriton; species Lissotriton vulgaris. The sequence goes on from NC_141687.1 coordinate 400,518,220, forward strand.
ACCGCACCAACCAAACAGGAGCAGGCATCGCCATCGTCCATAAGAACTTCATCCGCATTGCGACCAGTTCAGACGATAACCTCGCTACCTCCGAACACCTTCACTTCCAGATCCACACCGACCCCAAGAGGCACCCTCATCTACAGGTCACCAGGACCCCGCACACAATTCAGTGAAGACATCACTGACTTCATCAGCCCATACGCCCTCCCCTCCGAGGACTACATTCTACTGGGAGACCTCAACTTCCACCTGGAAAAGAAAAACGACAGCAACACCACCACCCTTCTGGACAACCTGGCCAACCTCGGACTCGAACAACTTGTTGATACCCCGAACCACTATGCCGGGCACACGCTCGACCCAATCTTCACCTCCAGCAAGCACATCTCCTTCAACCACACCACAGCTCTCCACTGGACGGACCACAGCTGCGTTCACTTACACTACAAAAAGACCACGACCCACAGCATCCCACAACCTATCCCCCCGAAGAAACTGGAACAAAATTACCACCGACCAGCTCTTCACTTCGCTTCACCAAAACCCTCCTGCCAAATCATCGGACCCAGACCAAGCAGCCACCAACCTCACACAATGGATCCCCCACAGCGCCGACGAACTAGCACCCTTGAAAAACCATCAAATCACGCAAGGTAGCAAAAAAGCCCCCTGGTTCAACGATGACCTTAAGAAATCCAAGAAGTAATGTCGCACCCTCGAGAAAGCTTGGAGAAAAAACCCAACCACTGACAACCTGACCACCTTCAAGAACGCCACCCGCAAACACCACCAACTGATCCGATCCACCAAGAAATCAGCATTCAAGGATCGACTTGACAACAACGCCCACAACAGCAAGGAACTATTCAACATCGTCAAAGAATTTACCAACCCCACCGCCGGCACCAACGACATCACTCCCTCCCAAGACCTCTGCGACTCCCTAGCCTCATTCTTCCACAACAAAATCGCCGACATACATAACAGCTTTGAAAACCAGTCCGGAGACCAGTCCACTCCACCCACCTCCGAACCAAAACCCCCTCTAACAACCTTTGCGCCTGGAACCCAATCACCACTGAAGACACCATCCGCCTGATGAACTCCATCCACTCAGGATCGCAAACCGACCCATGTCCCCACCACATTTTCAACAGAGCAGACTCCATTATCGCACCCCATCTCCGAGACGTCATCAACTGCTCCCTCAACTCCGCTACCTTCCCGGAAAGCTGGAAACATGCCGAACTCAGCACCCTTCTGAAGAAACCCACAGCAGACCCCACTGAACTTAAGAACTACCGCCCCATCTCGCTCCTCCCATTCCCTGACAAAGTCATTGAGAAAGCCGTCAACAGTCAGCTTGCCGCCTTCCTCGAATCCAACAAATCCCTCGACCCCTCACAGTCCGGCTTCCGAGCCAAACACAGCACCGAAACCGCCCTCATTGCAGCAACAGACGGCATTCGAACACTACTGGACAACGGAGAAACAGTTGCCCTCATCCTACTTGACCTCTCCACAGCCTTCGACTAAGCATGGGCGGAAAATCCGTTTCGCTCGCGGATTTTGTGGATTTTCGGTAAATTCGCAATCCGCGAGATTCGCAAATCTCCCGCAAAATCCGCAAATCCGCGAGCAGCGGATTTTATGGCTTGCTCGCACTGTTCGCGTGAGTTCACGGCTTCCCAGTACAACTTCGCGCCCCGCAAATAAGCGCAAAATTGCAGAAATACGATCTTAGCAAAACTGAAACTACTTACCAGGTTCAAAAGTTCAGGCTCATCATTAGTAGCCATTTCCTGTAGTGCTTCCTGAGGGGCCCCTCCAGAGTTCAGTTGCCAGTTGCAACTATTATGTGACCCTGCTCTGAACCTCAGAATAGTTACACATATGCCACAAAGGTCCTGAATTACAGCTAAGGGAGACAAGCAGGAGCCAGGCTGGAAGTTCAAATCCATTAATCAGCCCCTAATTCATTATTGTCAGTTGGGGCAGGGCAGGTGTTGTAACTAATTTTGCAACAATGAAAGCACTTAGCAAGTGCAAAAGATCACTAATCAGGAAGCACTAAGGAAGCAGGTGCCAGCTAAAAAAATATTCTGTGACACATTAATCAGCCCCAAATTAATTCAGGTCACTTGAGGCAGGGAAGGTGTGCTTGCGTTGCCACAATAATGTACACTGACTGGACAACCAGAGGGTGCTGTGATGAAACAGAGGGTGGCATGGGTGGGCCAGAGGGTGGCATGAGTAGTCAGAGAGCGGCAGTGGTGACAGAGAGTGGCAGTGATGAAGAAGAGTGTCCCAAACAGGCTGGACACGTAGAAACAACAAGTTCGCGAAACTTGCGACCCGACAGGTAAGTTCGCGTTTTGCAAAATTGTACAAAACCCTCGCGAACTGGCAGAAACGCGCGCGAACACAAAAAAAATCCGCAAATTCGCGAGAATTTGCGGATTTTGCGGATTGCGAGTTCGCAAATCCGCAAAATTCGCGAACGCGAGATTCGCAAAATTCGCCCATGCTTACCTTCGACACAGTCTGTCATAGCACCCTCATACAACGCCTCAGCAACGTCGGAATACAAGGAAAAGCATTGGACTGGATCATCTCGCCGGAAGAACCTAGAGAGTCCGCCTCCCCCCTTTCAGATCGGAGGCCACTGAAGTCATCTGCGGCGTACCACAAGGATCTTCACTCAGTCCCACCCTCTTCAACGTATACATGAGTCCCCTCGCATCCATCGCGCGCCAACACAACCTCAACATCATCTCCTACGCAGACGACACCCAGCTGATCCTCTCCCTCACCAAAGACCCAAACACCGCCAAAACCAACTTACATGAAGGAATGAAAGATGTAGCCGAGTGGATGAAGAACAGCCGTTTAAAACTGAACTCTGACAAAACGGCGGTCCTCATCTTAGGCTCATCTCCCTCTGCTTGGGACGACTTATGGTGGCCACCGGCCCTGGGAACAGCACCCATACCAACGGACCACGCACGTAACCTGGGCTTCATGGAGAAGTGTGGCTCAGGGGTTAGAGGCGGCAGACCTGGAGCTTGAGTTCGGCCCTGGACCAGGGTTCAATTCCCTGCCTCGGCGGGTCTTGGGCTCAAAAATTCCACAGACTCGATAATTCTTGCTCCGGTGCCTTCTCGACTCACGGGTTCACACTCTGCGACTCTGGGCAATAGCTTGCTTAATCTCCACAACGGCCCCTCACGGTGGGATGCCTGGCTTTCACCTTGTGGATACCCTGCCAGGGTTATCTCACAGGGGAATACCAGGACGGGTTCCCTAAGCAAGCGCGGAGATGCCCCAGGGTAAGTCGTGCGCTATATAAGTTTCATTCATTTCATTTCATTTCATTTCATCCTGGACTCCTCCCTCTCGATGACCAGACAAGTCAACGCCGTCTCATCATCATGCTTCAACTTCCAACGCATGCTCAAAAAAATATTCAGTTGGATCCCCACTGAAACAAGAAAAACGGTCACCCACGCACTGGTCACAAGCCGACTGGATTACGGAAACACCCTTTACACCGGAACCACAGCCAAACTACAGAATAAACTCCAACGCATCCAAAACGCCTCAGCCAGACTCATACTAGACATCCCCCGCCAAGCTCACATTTCCAGTCACCTGAAAGACCTCCCCGTCAACAAGAGAATAACGTTCCAACTCCTCACCCACGCACACAAAGCCCTCTACGACCTAGGACGCGAATGCCTCAACACGCGCCTGTCCTTTTACACCCCCACCCACCAACTACAATCGTCCAATCAAGCCCTCGCCGCAATTCCGCGCATCCATAGATCCACCATGGGGGGAAGATCCTTCTCCTACTTAGCGGCCAAAACCTGGAATTCTCTCCCCACCCACCTCCGCCTTACACAGAACCACCTCTCCTTCAGAAAGCAACTAAAAACTTGGATATTCGATAAGTAAAGTACCCCCCCTCCTCCCTCAAGCGCCTTGAGACCCTCTGGGTGAGTAGTGCGCTATACAAATTTTGAACTTGAACTTGAACTTGCTTTTCACACAGACCCCTTTTTCCTCAAAAACTCCAATAGACGTCTGGAGTGGGTAAAGGTTAGTATACGCCAGAACTAAATAGGACGAGAATCCTATGTATTAGTTTTTTGGTTTATTCAACATTGAAGGATACCGTGTTCCAAAATATTGTGCACCTAATCTTTGTTTCCTTGAAACTTGCTCTAGAAACTTTCATTAAACAATGTCAACTAACGGCGACAACAACGCAACCGGTGGAGCTGCAGTAGATGCGAATCAACTGGGTTTACACGTTACAGGGTGTAATGAAAATGAAGATGATGCCATAATCATCCCGATAAATGTAAGAAAGAGTGCAACTTACAGACTAATAAATAGTGGTGTACCATCAAGAGGTGGTACAGTCATATTTGTGGTAGAGGCACAAGAGCATCGGCAGACAGAGGTATTCTATAAGCATGGGCAAATTTTGCGAATTCGCGGTTCGCGAATTTGCGTATTCACGAACTCGCAATCTACAAAATCCACAAATTCGTGCAAATTTGCGAATTTGCTGTTTTGGCCAGTTCGCGAGGGTTTTGTACAAGTTCGGGAACGTGAACTTACTTGTGTGGTCGCAACGGTCGCGACCATGTTGTTTCTACGTGTCCAGCCTGTTAGCGACCCTGTGGTTCATCGCGGCCACCCTCCGGTTCATCACTGCCACCCTCTGGTTTTCCAATGCCACCGTCTGGATCATCACTGTCCCCCTCTGGTTTATCACAGCACCCTATGGTTCATCATTGCCACCCTCTGGTTGATCACTGCCATCCTCTGGTTCATCCCTGCCACCCTCTGGTTCATCACTGCCACTCTCTCGTTTGCCACTGGCACCCTCTGGATCATCACTGTCCCCCTCTGGTTTATCACAGCACCCTCTGGTTCATCCCTGGCACCCTCGGGTTCATCACTGCCACCCTCTGGTTTGCGACTGCCACCCTCTGGATCATCACTGTCCCCCTCTGGTTCAAGGCTGCAACCCTCTGGTTCATCACTGCCATCCTTTGGTTCATCCCTGCCACCCTCTGGTTCATCCCTGCCACCCTCTGGTTCATCACTGCCACCCTCTCGTTTGCCACTGCCACCCTCTGGATCATCACTGTCCCCCTCTGGTTTATCACAGCACCCTCTGGTTCATCCCTGCCACCCTCTGGTTCATCACTGCCACCCTCTGGTTTGCCACTGCCACCCTCTGTGTCATCACTGTCCCCCTCTGGTTCAAGGCTGCCACCCTCTGGTTCATCGCTGCCATCCTCTGGTTCATCCCTGCCACCCTCTGGTTCATCACTGCCACCCTCTGGTTTGCCACTGCCATCCTCTGGTTCATCCCTGCCACCCTCTGGTTCAAGGCTGCCACCCTCTGGTTTATCACAGCACCCTCTGGTTCATCCCTGCCACCCTCTGGTTCATCACTGCCACCCTCTGGTTCACCACTGCCACCCTCTGGATCATCACTGTCCCCCTCTGGTTTATCACAGCACCCTCTCGTTCATCACTGCCACCCTCTGGTTGATCACTGCCACCCTCTGGTTCATCACTGCCACCCTCTGGTTTGCCACTGCCATCCTCTGGTTCATCCCTGCCACCCTCTGGTTCAAGGCTGCCACCCTCTGGTTTATCACAGCACCCTCTGGTTCATCACTGCCAACCTCTGGTTCATCACTGCCACCCTCTCATTTGCCACTGCCACCCTCTGGATCATCATTGTCCCCCTCTGGTTTATCACAGCACCCTCTGGTTCATCACTGCCACCTTCTGGTTCATCACTGCCACCCTCTGGTTCATCAATGCCACCCTCTAGTTGATAACTGCCATCCTCTGGTTCCTCCCTGCCACCCTTTGGTTCATCACTGCCACTCTCTGGTTTGCCACTGCCACCCTCTGGATCATCACTGTCCCCCTCTGGTTCAGGGCTGCCACCCTCTGGTTCATCACTGCCATCCTCTGGTTCATCCCTGCCACCCTCTGGTTCATCACTTCCACCCTCTGGCTTGCCACTGCCATCCTCTGGTTCACCCCTGCCACCCTCTGGTTTGCCACTGCCGCCCTCTGGATCCTCACTGTCCCCCTCTGGTTTATCACAGCACCCTCTGGTTCACCACTACCACCCTCTTGTTCACCACTGTAGATTATGGGGGAAAGCAAAGCACACCTTCCCAGCCTCAACTGAGATGAATTAATTTGGGGCTGGTTAATGTGTCACTGAATGTGTGCTTCAAGTCTGGCACCTGCTTCCTTAGCTGTAAGACCTTCCTGTTGCAGTTATTTTTTTTACAGGAGCATTGTGCCATACTTGTAACTATTCTCTGACCCTGCTTTGAGGGTCAGAGCAGGGTCAGATAATAGTTGAAAGTAGGCAACTGAACTCTGGAGGGGCCCCTCAGGAAGCACTACAGGGAATGGTTACAAATTAGTTTGAACTTTTGCACCTGCTAAGTGCTCTCAGTTTTCCAAAATTTGTTTTTCTTCCTTTTCGCAAGATTTGCGGGACGCGAAATCGAACTTGCAATCCGCAAATTCGTGCGAATTTGCTGATTTCTCTTTTTTTTTGCATGTTCGGGCGGTTTTTCTTTTTTTTTGCCTGTTCGGGCGGTTTTTTGCTTATTCGCAGGCCGCGAGGTTGCTCATGAGGTCGTGTACGGGCGCGGCCATCTTGTTTGCGTGACGTGTTTCCGTTTCCGGGTGCTCGTTGCAAGTTTGCGTCGTATGCGGCGCGCGATTATGGATTTGTGGGCATTTTTGCGTGCTCGCGGGGGAAATATCGCGCGAACTTACCCACACGGTCCTCTATGGGCGCGGCCATCTTGTTTTTCATTCACTGCTATGGTTTTGGGCATGCTACCTTTCTATCCACCTCACATCTTTGCAATCCTATGTTTTTCTGAACTTTTTTTGTTTTTTTTTGCTTATTATCTCTCTCTTCAATTTCCTACATCTATATTTTGTGTTTTTTTTAAAACTTTTTGTTACTTTATTACCTACTTTATTTCTTTTGCTCTCTCTCTTATTTTTTTTCACACCTATTCTTCTTTCCTTCTTCTTGTGCCCAGGACCATGGCTAAGGGAGGCGACAAGGGCAAGGGGAAGGGCGCAGCCCCACGTACCTGGCTCCCTTGCGGGCGTTGGAGGGGAGAGGAAGTGCAGCCCAGGGAGATCTTTTCTGCGGTGGAGGTGGCCGCCTTGATGATTTTTATCCAGGTCCACCTCCCTTTGACCGTGGCAGCAGGTGGGCGGATTGCTTCCGGTTACGGCCTCCGGGATCATCGCCAGCTGTGGGAGAAGGTGTGCCGGCGCATGTGTAAGGAGTCTGGGGTCCGGCGCACCTACCAGCAAGTGACGCACAGGTGGACTGACATCTTGGACCGGGAGCATGACATACTCGACCTGCTTGGTGTGGAGATCACTGGGCTTGATAAGTAGCTATTGAATAACTACTTTTTTTCCTTCTGCTCTGTTATATTGCTAATCTATTTTTTCCTGAAGAGTTCCAATGCTGCTGATTAGATTACATTGCAGGTAAATTAATGTTTAAATAGCTTCTGTCATTGCAGGTGCTCGCCTGGCTATTGGCGTTGCTACTATGCTTACTTGTTTGCAACTTTTTAGTCATTTCAGAGCATTACTACGTAATGCTAGAGACAGTAGACTCAAGTCTAGTCCTTCTTTGTACTCCTGCTGCTGCCACTTTGAAGAGATAGTGGTGGATTGATATGTTGAGTATACTATTTATTACTTGTTCTAGGACATTTGTTAGTGGTCTACTCTGTAATCATGATGACGGACTGTGTATGTCACGCGACGTCTCGTGCTGCTGAGTGATGGCAGTCCTAGTAGAACCTTTTTGTTGTTGATGTAGTTAGTGAATTACATAACTTTCCTATTAGACGGTCTGCGAATCCTGCAATACTGTACTACTATCCTCTTAGTTGACCAGATCAGATGCAATTGATGTTAATTTGTTTCCCCGACATAATTTTAGATTGAGTACAAAGAAATCAAATATTTCCCAAAAAACAATCATCCATGTTGTGTTTCTTTATTTCATGATCACCAGCAGCAACTCCCAGGGGCAAGGCGACGGCGGCGACAGAGACTCCGGTGGCAGAAGTTGGACAGGAGCAGTCCCTTCCAGGCTCTTCTGCTGGTCCCAGTAAGTTGTCTTATTGTTATCTTAATACTTATACTTCCCTAACTTTTACAGCTCCTATTTATTATAAACTGGTTCCTAATAATTCTATGTTTTACAAAATAGTCTTGGATCTTCTTCTAATGTATACTACTTTCTACATTCTTATCCTGCCTCTACCATCACTCTCTGAGACGAATCAGCTAGAACCTCAACAGTACCCGGTAGCCGGGTCGGAATTAGAACCGGCTGAGAGCACCTAGCCATTGTGGCAATAGCTTTGGACCCGCTGCCCGCGGGAGCCCTGATGAAGTCGCGGGCTACTAGCCCTGACGAAACACGTGTTGGCTGGGCGTGGTAGATAAAATCTGAATTGAAGAAAAACTTCTATCAAGACTACTTCCACATTGTTTGTCTATTGGTTTGTTGTTTGATTACCAACAGCATTTACTCTGTAAAAGGCGACATGTGCACAGATACCTGCTGTATCAATTATGTTTAGATCTTGGTCCTAATTGGAGGTTTAGGTTCTTCCTCCTATCTGGGGCACCCTCAAAATAGTGGTTAGAAATTATAAATAACGTCGCATATGGGAGGCGCCAGTTGTGGATCGACAATCAAAAAAAACCTGGTCTGTTATCTTAAAAATGTTCTACTGTGTTTGCTACTTGCTGGTGTTACTGATGTTGGTGTTACTGAGTGTCAACTTTCTGTTGAATTATTTTGACTTTATGTTAAAGACTATTAGCTACAGTATTTTTCTTTCTTTTTTCATAGATGCTACTCCCAAAAAGCTCACCCGTAAGGAGATGGCTGTCCGGGCGAGGGCCCGTAAGCTGGAGGCTATTTGTGTCGAGTATCGACTGTTGTGGGCTCGGGAGCATGAGGAGGAAACTACAACAACCTCCACATCCTCCTCCACTGCCCCCGGGTCCACCAGCCACAAGCCTCCAGCCAAACGGAGCCGTGGCCCAACAGCCTCCCGCCGCTACCGCACAGCAGCAAAAACAACAGCTGCCCCCCCACCCCCCCAGAGCCTGGTTGGTCGCCAGCGCCGCCTCCGAAAGCGAGTGGACTACCTGGAGCGGTTGGCCAAACATCAGAGCCAGCTCCGGGACCTCCGCAAAGAGCTGCAGGACGTGCAGCACCAGCTGTCCAAACGCCACCGGATGAAGTGACTGTCCCTTGTCACTTTTTTAAAGACTGCTGGGGGGGTGGGATTTGGGTTTTTGGGAAAGGGTACTTTTTGATTTTTGGACATTGGTTTAGTTAGGGAGGGGGTGAGTTGGGGTAATTCTATTTTTGTGACGACAACAACATCCATAATTTATATTTCTCAATAATTATATTTTTCATTCAAAAACACAGTATACGCGCTCATATTTTTTGTGGGGGTTCGCGGTGGTTACTGGACGTTTGGTTTTTCAAACTTACCAGCATGAATGAAACATCTTGTCCTGAAATGTACCAAAATGCAAGTAACCGAGTTAGTCAATTCAGTAGCCCTACCACTATACTTTACTAGTAGTACTGTTAGTCTCTGCTCTCCTCCAAACTTAGTCCTAGCCCATTATTCTACTACCTCCCCAATATGCTTATCTTACCTGTGATTTGCGAATCACGGTTGGTGAATAAGGTTGGTTGTTGACTTGAATCCTCGACGGGTGCAATATCATTGTTGTGCTGGTAGCAGTAGTGGTACACACTGGCAGTATCACCATATGAAAAAAAGAGGAAACTAAACATTGAGTGGCCTGAGCGTAGCATTAGAAACAGTAGAATAGATAGTACGGTGCAGAACAGTGCCCTAGCCTAAGCAGTGCCAACGTAAGGTAAGCATTAATCATTTCATTGTTGCTTGTTAACGTCGGGTAGGAGGAGGATGTTCTTATCAATCCACGATGGCGCACATGAACTTCTGGTTGCTTTGACCTTATCCTCCCCAGCAAGTGTGTGGAATTTATTGTTGTTGTCAGTCACACCTCAATGAAATACCACACAGCCCGGGGGAAGAGGGTCAGGGTTTGAAAATTGGATGGGAATGGGTTTTTTTAGGAATGTTTGGTAGAGAGGAAAAAAAACACAGCATGGACAGTCAAACAAAAAATGAAGAGAAACAAATCTTTGGATTAGAAGATATTGATGAATCTTGAAAGGGACATAAAGGAAGCGCACTACTGCATGCCATAAGTAGTAAATGGATGCTTAGGTTACTGAAAAGTAGTACTACTACTTACTGCAACTTACTAGAAACTACGAAGAAACAAGTTGACAGTACAGGGATGCAGTCATTACGCAATTTCACTTGCCTCTCTGCCCTCAGAGAGAATAAACACTTAGAACATTAAATTAGTGTTAAACATAGCAAAGATGTATCTAATTGCTGGAGGGAGGGATGAATTTGAAGCAGAGATCAAACAAACGCACAGTCAGAGTCACACTCGTAGAAGTAAGTTCAAGTTCACAACAATATCATTTAAAAGATAAGGAGAATTTTGGATACTGTTACTGTTTTTTGTAGTTGTTCCGTTGAATTTGTGAAGTTGATGCATCCAGCCATTCCTCTTATTCGCGGTACTCCTTCATTCCATCGGATGCTCCGTCGATCAATCTTGGTGACCAGACACACTGTCCACTGCCTGCCTGATGAGGATTTGCGTATCGCTAATTGTAAGCCTGAGTAGTACATCGATGGCACAGGGTAAAAGCCTGGCTGTAATTGATGATGGAAAAATACAACAGTAAGTGTTAAAGACACCTCGGAAAAAAAAATATGTAAGGCACTCTGTGTAGTGCAAAAATTATACTGTCACTTTCAGAGATGACAATCCCCAAAATCTAGAACACCCCACATTACCCTCCCAAAAACGTGCAGAATACTACTGCTTCCTCACAGAGGACTAATTTCAAATCGTGTCAAAACACACTGAAAAAGTATGCCCAACGCGGATTCAAGATGGACGCGTGAGCACAGGGCTCCTGAGACCCTCTTTGCCTCCCGCATTTATCCTGCCACAAATCCTGATTTGATCGACGGGTACTTGTTGACTATGCCCTGCTGATTCTGAGGACTTTTTCGGGACCAAAATCGGACGCCGTGATCCGGACTTGCTGCATCCTGAAATTTGTGGCCTACATCGTTGACCGTCCCCGGCCTTGAGTCATCGAAGTACCCAGGTGCCAAGTCAACAACAACGGCCAGTCGGGCACGCCCACAGCCCCTGGGGTACTTTCGGTTTTGTTTTGGGCCATTGTCGCAACGCTCTACGGCTGCCCCATTCATCTTCTTGTCCCTGCTACGGATCCTGAATCTGCTCTGGTTCTTAGCCCTCCTGCCCTTGAGGTTCATCGAGAGCGTGATCATTTTCACTAGATTGCAACGACTCCGTGGGAGTTCGAAGCCCACTATGGCGGGCAAGTCAGATGCCGAGAAACGGAACACCAAGGGCACGCATCGTGGGGGCCTCATCCAAACCCAGACTATAGAGGGCTACACTCGCCCGAAAGGGTCCCCAGGTGGAGCGAGTAAGGCTCTTGAAGGGGCCGTGGATGGTACCCCGCCGTCGGAGGAACCGACACTTAGAGACATCATGGGCGCCATTACCAGTGTTCGGACCGACATGGACCATCAGTACAAGACTCTTGCTGCCAAGATCGATACGGTGGCGATTGAGGTTAATCTTATCAGGGCTGACCTGGGTAAGACAAATGAACGGGTCAAATCTCTGGATATTAAAACTGCGAGCCTGATTACTGATGTCTCGGACCTTCAGGCTGAGGTTCGCACGCTCCGTACTTCCAACGACTAGTTTGCCCGCCGGCTGGAGGACTTCGAGGGCTGGGCCAGGCGCAACAACGTCCGCATTGTGGGAGTTCCGGAGACCCCGCCAGACGTCTCCACGGACCTTCTGGTGGAAGATCTGGTCCTTAAACATCTTGCGCCTAAGGGCCTCAGTAACTTTTTCACAGTGGAACGGGCCCATAGAGTTCCCGGCGGGAAGCCGGAGCTGGGAGCCGCACCGAGGCCCATCATCGCCAGGATTTTTAATTTCCGTGACCGAGATGCTATCCTGCAAGCTTCGAGGACCACGGGTCCTAACAAATTTGACAATGCCTCGGTCAGATTTTACCCAGACTTTACCCAGGCGGTTCAGAAACAGCGCATGGGTTTTACCGGGGTGAAGAGACGACTCAGGGATATTGGTCTGAAATATGCCATGCTTTTTCCTGCCCGGCTGAGGATCGAGTATGAGGAGCGGGCCTTTTTCTTCGATCGCCCCAAAGTGGCCAGTGATTGGTTGGACACTTTGCCATCACATCGTAAGGGCGGCGAGGGCCCGGAAGGTGCTGAGGGCGGCCCAGCCGAACAGGAGTAGTGAGTCTTGCTACTACTGTGGGTACCCGGGGGTGGGGGGACTCGGGTTTCCTCTTCCTCCTCTGGGGGCTTTCTCTCTCTTCTCGTAGGTTAGTTTCATGGGGCGACAGGCACACTGCAAGTTGGGGTGGCTTTCTGGTCTAATGCAGGGGTGCAGGGTGGGGGGGTATGTTTTTTGGGGTTCCCGGGGGGTGGTGGGGGGTCCTTTTCTCTTTGTTTTGATCGAGGCTGCTACATTTCCTGTTGTTGATTCTGTGTGCTTCTTCCCAGGCGTGGGGGGCTGGGTGTTCAATGCCGGGATGGGGGGGGGGAGCTTAGGATGCTGAGTTGGAACGTTAACGGTCTTGGAGATAGAATAAATCAGGGTATTGTCTTGCAATATTTGAAACGTTATACCCCAGATGTGATTTTGCTTCAGGAGACACACTTGGTGGGCAATGCATGCCGTGCACTAAACAGACGTGGATACCGTATGGTAGCACACTTGGGGTTCACTTCCGGCTCGAGAGGGGTGGGGGTCATGGTGCGTACTTCCCTCCCATTGGAGATAGATGATGTAGTGCTGGACGACAGGGGCCGCTATGCGGCCATTACGGGCAGTGGGAAGGGAAAAATGTCTCCTTTTTGTCTGTGTATGTTCCCCCTGGCCTGCAGTCTACCACGTTTGCTGATCTGGGTGATGTGATCCTGGGGCTCCCTGGAGACATGTTGGTGGTGGGCGGCGACTGTAACTCTGTGGTTAGTGGTGAGGTAGATCGCAGTCCCCCCAGGACTTTGCCTGCGGCACAGCTCTGGCTAGGGAAGCTGCTGGATATGTTGGGACTGGCTGGCTGCTGGAGGCAGCTACACCCAGGTCAGCTCCAGTACACCTTCTACTCGGGTGCGCACAAGAGCCTCTCGAGATTGGATTATATTCTTATACCAGCAGCACAGATGATCTCGGTGCGAGAGGTTAGGCATTTGGCCAGGGGGATCTCTGATCACTCTCCGCTTTGGCTCACGATTGATGTGCAACTGGGTGCCGAGGGCCGAGTCGCCCCGATTAACCCCTGGCACCTCCGTAATCCTAAAATCAGGTCAGAGATAGTGAAATGTATGGATTACTATTTCGCTGAGAATGATGGATCGGTTTCCCTTCCCGCTCACATTGTGGGAGGCCTATAAGCCGGTGATTCGTGGTCAGGCCCTGTCCCTCATTGCCAGCGAAAGGAGGTGTATAAATGCCGCGGTGGTGGAACTGGAAAATGAGATCACTGACTTGGAGGGACAGGTTGGGACTGGGGACACTCCGGAGGTATTGCATTCCCTGGCCCTGAAACAATTTGACTATAAGACTCTGGTCACTGATGCTGCTAGGGCGATGCACCGTGAGCAACAGGGGCGCCTGTATGATGTGGGTGATAAGGCGGGAAAGTTGATTGCATGGCTGGATAAAAGGGATAGATTGAATAGAGTGGTGCCTGTTGTTGAGAGTGTGGATGGTGTTCGAGTCGTGGACCCGACTGACATAGTCCGAATATTTGCCCGTCACTTCCAGGCGGTTTATGCGCCGGTCTCGGATATGCAGGAGGAGGATTCGCATCTTTTGCTCCGAGATATCGCTCTGCCTGGCCTGTCGGACTCTGACATGGAGCTTATGGAGGCGGATTTTTCCACTGATGAAGTAGCGCTCGCTATCCGTTCACTTCGGTCCGGGAAGGCCTCAGGCCCCAACGGTATACGGGTGGAATTGTATAAACTCTGCCCAGACAAAATGGCGCCGTATCTCCGTAAGATGTTTTTGTCATCGCAAGATTTCGGCTCTCTTCCTCGTGATCAGAGACTGGCATCCATTGTTGTCATTCATAAAGACGGCAAGCCCCGCGATCAGTGCTCATCATATCGGTCGATCTCGCTTTTAAACGCTGAGCCCAAGATTCTTGCTAAGCTTCTGGCGAATCGGTTGGTTACGGTGATATCAGACTTGATCCATCCGGACCAGTCTGGATTTATACCCCACCGAAACACCGCGCTCAACCTACGTCGCCTTCATGGCGTCTTGGCGAGGGCAGGGTCTCTTCGGGAACCGGCCATCTTGGTTTCCCTTGATGCCTCGATGGCCTTTGACACGGTTGAATGGCCGTATTTGTGGGCTGTTCTCGCCAAGTTCAGATTCGGCCCCAAATTCATTGGGTGGGTTCGACTCTTGTATGAGAAGCCACTGGCGCAGGTGGTGGTTAACGGTAGGGCTTCCGAGCCCTTTACCCTCGGGCGGGGAACGAGACAGGGATGTCCCTTGTCGCCGCTCCTCTTCGCGCTTGCCCTTGAGCCCCTGGCTGCATGGCTGCGGTGGGAACCATCGCTTAAGGGCATCCGCTGGTCGGCTGATTTCGAGGACCGTACATCACTCTACGCGGATGATATATTGCTGTACCTTACCTCTCCCCGTAAATCGTTGGGCGTTCTGTTCGACGTGCTGCGTTCCTTTGGGAGGAATTCCGGTCTGGTTATTAATTGGGCTAAATCCTGTAACCATCCACTCACGGACGATGAGCTCCTTCTTCCTCGCCATTGTCCGATACTGGTTTCTAGGGACGGTTTCAAATACTTGGGGATCTACATTTCACTGGACCCCAAGACCCGCTATGAGCGGAATTTGCTTCCTCCGCTTTCCCGGCTTCGTTCGGATGTTGTGGCATGGTGTGGCCTGCCACTATCCCCTTTGGGAAGGGCGGCCCTGTTCAAAATGATGTCTCTCCCCCGCTTTTTATATGCCATTCAAAATGCACTTGATTTGGTACCTGCTAGCTACTTCCGAGAGATCGAGGGCTTGCAGAGGCGGTTGGTATGGGGTGGGCGACCACGCATTGCACTGGCAAAATTGACTTTGCCCTGGTACGATGGAGGTATCGCGCTGCCCGACATCAAGCGCTACTATTGGGCCTCCCAGTTGAGTGCTGTGAACCATGCCATGTATGGCCCTGTCCCCAATCACGTGTTTCAGATGGATAGATGGCAACTCCCTGGGGGAGATTACAATCGGGCACTCTATTCCAGAGCCGACCGCAAGCATCTCACGGGCCCTACGGCAGTGGCTGTGCGAGTTTGGGGAAGCGCGACCGCCGCCACGGGCTGGACGGATAGGGTGACAAAATCTACTCCATTGTATGCCTCGGAAGCGTTAGGTGGTCTGTGGAAATCAAAGGGTTTCGACAGCTGGGACCTCATTGGTATGAGCAGGGTGGGTGACCTCTGGGCCAAGGGTGCAGTCAAGACCTTTGAGGCACTACAGCGAGAATATAAATTGAGTGACAGGGAGTATTTCCGGTACCTCCAGGTCCGTCATGCGATTCACTCGGTTTTTCCGGCTGACGCTTCTGTTCCGGAGGCCTCCCCTCTTGAGGATAGAGTGCTTTATGGGTATGTCCTCGATAGCACTATATCTCTCATCTATAAGAAACTGATCAACGACCGCTCGGATCTCCTTTTGCACTTGTGGACTATTTGAACCGGTGACGGATTAGAACTGGATGATGAAGATTGGCAGGCGGCGATTTCCTCTCCTAAGGAGGTTGCGATTCCGGCGCGTCTTAGACTGGTGCAACTTAAAATATTGCATCGGGTGTATGTCACGGGCCCACGACTGATGCACGTGGGTTTTTCTGTGGATAGGTTGTGTAGGCGCGGATGTGGTATGCTGGCTACCTTTTTGCATATCCTCTGGGAGTGCCCGGAGGTGGCGGCATTTTGGCATCAAATGCATGTCGGTATGGGTGAAGTGACGGAAGTAGTGTTGTTGCCTGAGGCCAGGCGCTGTCTGTTGAATGTTTGGGAACCGAATGACTGCACTGTTGCTCAGACTCAATGGGTTACATTGGGTAATATGGTTGCTAAACGTGACATAGCCCAGTTATGGGGTTCCCCGAGGCCACCAACGCTCCTGCGCTGGAAGGAGAATATGGACTGGTCCATGTTCAGGGAGAACGTTGTGTATGTTTCCCGCGGCAGACCCAAGAAATGGGGTAGGATATGGGGACAATGGAATGCATACCGTGGTGAAATTTGTACCCCTCCATTCACCGACTTTCCAGATCCACTCCTTCTTCCTTGATCGTGCGTTCCCTGTACTCAGCTCTTGTTGATTGCACTGTATTGGTTGCTACCAGGTTTCCCCCCCCCTGCCCTCCCCGACATTTTTCCTCATTCTCATTGACACACGTTTTTCACCCGTCTCCCACTGCCATAGGGAAATGCCAGTTTATACATAGCCATGCCTCGCTTTTTCTTTTCTGTGTTTGTGTTTGTGGTTTTATTTAAATAAAATATAAAATGTGAAACCTTTCGCGGATCTCAGTTATACCACAGGCCTGTACGTACTCATGAAGCATCGCTGCCGTACCCCCGGGTTGTCGGCTGATGAGCTGTGTAACTTGATGTTGATGTTATTATGTTCGACTGACCAGCCTCCGTGGTTGTGGGTCTGTACCTGTCCTTTCTTTACACAATAAAGATTTTCTAAAAAAAAAATTAAAAAAAAGTATGCCTAAAACTCCCCATTCCCACCATGGATTATGTTCAAACGACTTGCAATCAAAATTATACATTACAACAAGTTTTCCAAGACCCCACCCAGTCGTAAAAATCTATAACCCCCGCCCAAACACATGCATACAATACTGCTAACCCTAACGAGCCCTAAGTTAAGAATAGTGGCAAACGCTTTCTTTAACTAGGCCAAATCCACCCTTCCCACCATGGATTTTCTTCAAACCACTTGCAACCAAGATTACACATTCCCACGAGTGCTGTAAGACTCCAGAACCCAGTTGCAAAAATCTAGAACACCCCCAAAGACATGGAATACTGCTGCTAGTGCTAACCCTAACGAACCCTAAGTTACAAAAAATGCCACCATGGATTTTCTTCAAACCACTTGCAACCAAGATTACACATTCCCACGAGTGCTGTAAGACCCCAGAACCTGCTAGTGCTAACCCTAACGAACCCTAAGTTACAAAAAATGCCAAAAGGCTTTTCAGCATGGATTTTGTCCAAACCACTTTCATCCGGTATTAGACCTTCCCAGCAATGCCCCGAGACCCGCCAACCCACCCGCAAAAAAGCACAACACCCCCAAACAGCCATAAAGCAAAAATGGAAAATCTCATACTTATAATATTTTTCGGCCTTCTTTCAATTCTGTCCAAACGCGCTGTGCAGCTAGGCCATAACTCTCGTTTTCCACCATGGATTTCCTGAAAAACAAATGCAATCAAAATTAGACTGTGCCAGCAGTGCTACCAGACCCCAAAACCCACCCACAAACACCTGGAACCCCCCCCAAAGAGCACCTCAAAGACAAGCAAGTCAGCAAAAACGCAAAAAAAATTTCGCCTCAGATTTGGTCCAAACACTTTTTTCCGGTATTAGAGCTTCCCAGCAATGGCCCCAGAGCCGTCAACCCAGGCGAAAACAAGTTGAAGACCCCCAAACAGCCGAAAAGCAAAAGTACAAAAATGGGGACCTAGTCATTTTTAGGGCAATTTCCAAAATCACTCAGCACGCGCTGTGCAGCTAGGCCCTAACTCCCCTCTGCCACCATGGATTTTCTTCAAACCTCTTGCAATCAAAAGGATCCATACCCAGCAGTGCTCCCAGACCCCGAAACCCACCCACAAACACCAGGAAGCCCCCCAAACAGGCCCCCAAAAATGCTAAATTGAGTGAAATGTCAGAAAAAGCAAAAACTTTTTCCTCATGGATTTGGTCCAAACCACTTTTATCCGGTATTAGAGCTTCCCAGCAATGGCCCCGGAGCCATCAACCCAGGCGAAAACCAGTAGAAGACCCCCAAACAGCCAAAAAGCAAAACTTCAAAAATGGGCACTTAGTCATTTTCAAGCCAATTTCCAAAATCACTCCACGCTCGCTCTGCAACTAGGCCCTAACTCCCCTCTGCCACCATGGATGTGCTTCAAACCTCTTGCAATCAAAAGTATCCATACCCAGCAGTGCTCCCAGACCCCGAAACCCACCCACAAACACCAGGAAGCCCCCCAAACAGGCCCCCGAAAACGCTAAATTGAGCGGAATGTCAGAAAAAGCTAAAACTTTTTCCTCATTGATTTTGTCCAAACCAGTTTTATCCGGTATTAGACCTTCCCAGCAATGGCCCTAGAGCCGTCAACCCAGGCGAAAACAAGTAGAAGACCCCCAAACAGCCAAAAAGCAAAACTTCAAAAATGGGCACTTAGTCATTTTCAAGCCAATTTCCAAAATCACTCTGCGCTCGCTCAGCAACTAGGCCCTAACTCCCCTCTGCCACCATGGATTTGCTTCAAACCTCTTGCAATCAAAAGTATCCATACCCAGCAGTAATCCCAGACCCCGAAACCCACCCACAAACACCAGGAAGCCCCCCAAAATGGCCCCCAAAAACGCTAAATTGAGCGGAATGTCAGAAAAAGCAAAAACTTTTTCCTCATTGATTTTGTCCAAACCAGTTTTATCCTGTATTAGACCTTCCCAGCAATGGCCCCAGAGCCATCAACCCAGGCGAAAACAAGTAGAAGACCCCCAAACAGCCAAAAAGCAAAGGTACAAAATGGGCACTTAGTCATTTTCAGGGCAATTTCCAAAATCACTCCGCGCGCGCTCTGCAGCTAGCCCTCAACTCCCCTCTGCCACCATGGATTTTCTTCAAACCTCTTGCAATCAAAAGTATCCATACCCAACAGTGCTCCCAGACCCTGAAACCCACCCAGAAACACCAGGAAGCCCCCCAAACAGGCCCTCGAAAATGCTAAATTGAGCGAAACGTCTGAAAAGCATAAACTTTTTCCTCATGGATTTTGTCCAAACCAGTTTTATCCGGTATTAGACCTTCCCAGCAATGGCCCCAGAGCCGTCAACCCAGGCAAAAACAAGTAGAAGTCCCCCAAACAGCCAAAAAGCAAAAGTACAAAAATGGGGACTTAGTCATTTTCAGGGCAATTTCCAAAAGCACTCAGCGCGCGCTCTGCAGCTAGGCCCTAACTCCCCTCTGCCACCATGGATTTGCTTCAAACCTCTTGCAATCAAAAGTATCCATACCCAGCAGTGCTCCCAGACCCCGAAACCCACCCACAAACACCAGGAAGCCCCCAAACAGGCCCTTCGAAAATGCTAAATTGAGCGGAATGTCAGAAAAAGCAAAAACTTTTTCCTCATGGATTTTGTCCAAACCATTTTTATCCGGTAGTAGACCTTCCCAGCAATGGCCCCAGAGCTGTCAACCCAGGCGAAAACAAGTAGAAGACCCCCAAACAGCCAAAAAGCAAAGGTACAAAAATGGGCACTAAGTCATTTTCAGGGCAATTACCAAAACCACTCCGCGCGCGCTCTGCAGCTAGGCCCTACTCCCCTCTGCCACCATGGATTTGCTTCAAACCTCTTGCAATCAAAATTATCCATACCCAGCAGTGCTCCCAGACCCCGAAACCCACCCACAAACACCAGGAAGCCCCCCAAACAGGCCCCCGAAAACGCAAAATTGAGCGGAATGTCAGAAAAAGCAAAAACTTTTTCCTCATGGATTTTGTCCAAACCAGTTTTATCCTGTATTAGACCTTCCCAGCAATGGCCCCAGAGCCGTCAACCCAGGCGAAAACAAGTAGAAGACCCCCAAACAGCCAAAAAGCAAAACTTCGAAAATGGGCACTGAGTCATTTTCAGGGCAATTTCCAAAATCACTGCGCGCGGGCTCAGCAGCTAGGCCCTAACACCCCTCTGCCACCATGGATTTGCTTCAAACCTCTTGCAATCAAAAGTATCCATACCCACCAGTGCTCCCAGACCCCAAAACCCACCCACAAACACCAGGAAGCCCCCCAAACAGGTCCCCAGAAAAGCTAAATTGAGCGGTATGTCAGAAAAAGCAAAAACTTTATCCTCATGGATTTCGTCCAAACCAGTTTTATCCGGTATTAGACCTTCCCAGCAATGACCCCAGAGCCGTCAACCCAGGCGAAAACAAGTAGAAGACCCCCAAACAGCCAAAAAGCAAAACTTCAAAAATGGGCACTTAGTCATTTTCAAGCCAATTTCCAAAATCACTCTGTGCTCGCTCAGCAACTAGGCCCTAACTCCCCTCTGCCACCATGGATTTGCTTCAAACCTCTTGCAATCAAAAGTATCCATACCCAGCAGTAATCCCAGACCCCGAAACCCACCCACAAACACCAGGAAGCCCCCCAAAATGGCCCCCAAAAACGCTAAATTGAGCGGAATGTCAGAAAAAGCAAAAACTTTTTCCTGATTGATTTTGTCCAAACCAGTTTTATCCTGTATTAGACCTTCCCAGCAATGGCCCCAGAGCCATCAACCCAGGCGAAAACAAGTAGAAGACCCCCAAACAGCCAAAAAGCAAAGGTACAAAAATGGGCACTTAGTCATTTTCAGGGCAATTTCCAAAATCACTCCGCGCGCGCTCTGCAGCTAGCCCTCAACTCCCCTCTGCCACCATGGATTTTCTTCAAACCTCTTGCAATCAAAAGTATCCATACCCAACAGTGCTCCCAGACCCTGAAACCCACCCAGAAACACCAGGAAGCCCCCCAAACAGGCCCTCGAAAATGCTAAATTGAGCGAAACGTCTGAAAAGCATAAACTTTTTCCTCATGGATTTTGTCCAAACCAGTTTTATCCGGTATTAGACCTTCCCAGCAATGGCCCCAGAGCCGTCAACCCAGGCGAAAACAAGTAGAAGTCCCCCAAACAGCCAAAAGCAAAAGTACAAAAATGGGGACTTAGTCATTTTCAGGGCAATTTCCAAAAGCACTCAGCGCGCGCTCTGCAGCTAGGCCCTAACTCCCCTCTGCCACCATGGATTTGCTTCAAACCTCTTGCAATCAAAAGTATCCATACCCAGCAGTGCTCCCAGACCCCGAAACCCACCCACAAACACCAGGAAGCCCCCAAACAGGCCCTTCGAAAATGCTAAATTGAGCGGAATGTCAGAAAAAGCAAAAACTTTTTCCTCATGGATTTTGTCCAAACCAGTTTTATCCGGTAGTAGACCTTCCCAGCAATGGCCCCAGAGCCGTCAACCCAGGCGAAAACAAGTAGAAGACCCCCAAACAGCCAAAAAGCAAAGGTACAAAAATGGGCACTGTCATTTTCAGGGCAATTACCAAAACCACTCCGCGCGCGCTCTGCAGCTAGGCCCTACTCCCCTCTGCCACCATGGATTTGCTTCAAACCTCTTACAATCAAAATTATCCATACCCAGCAGTGCTCCCAGACCCCGAAACCCACCCACAAACACCAGGAAGCCCCCCAAACAGGCCCCCAAAAATGCTAAATTGAGTGAAATGTCAGAAAAAGCAAAAACTTTTTCCTCATGGATTTGGTCCAAACCACTTTTATCCGGTATTAGAGCTTCCCAGCAATGGCCCCGGAGCCATCAACCCAGGCGAAAACCAGTAGAAGACCCCCAAACAGCCAAAAAGCAAAACTTCAAAAATGGGCACTTAGTCATTTTCAAGCCAATTTCCAAAATCACTCCACGCTCGCTCTGCAACTAGGCCCTAACTCCCCTCTGCCACCATGGATGTGCTTCAAACCTCTTGCAATCAAAAGTATCCATACCCAGCAGTGCTCCCAGACCCCGAAACCCACCCACAAACACCAGGAAGCCCCCCAAACCGGCCCCCGAAAACGCTAAATTGAGCGGAATGTCAGAAAAAGCTAAAACTTTTTCCTCATTGATTTTGTCCAAACCAGTTTTATCCGGTATTAGACCTTCCCAGCAATGGCCCTAGAGCCGTCAACCCAGGCGAAAACAAGTAGAGGACCCCCAAACAGCCAAAAAGCAAAACTTCAAAAATGGGCACTTAGTCATTTTCAAGCCAATTTCCAAAATCACTCTGCGCTCGCTCAGCAACTAGGCCCTAACTCCCCTCTGCCACCATGGATTTGCTTCAAACCTCTTGCAATCAAAAGTATCCATACCCAGCAGTAATCCCAGACCCCGAAACCCACCCACAAACACCAGGAAGCCCCCCAAAATGGCCCCCAAAAACGCTAAATTGAGCGGAATGTCAGAAAAAGCAAAAACTTTTTCCTCATTGATTTTGTCCAAACCAGTTTTATCCTGTATTAGACCTTCCCAGCAATGGCCCCAGAGCCATCAACCCAGGCGAAAACAAGTAGAAGACCCCCAAACAGCCAAAAAGCAAAGGTACAAAAATGGGCACTTAGTCATTTTCAGGGCAATTTCCAAAATCACTCCGCGCGCGCTCTGCAGCTAGCCCTCAACTCCCCTCTGCCACCATGGATTTTCTTCAAACCTCTTGCAATCAAAAGTATCCATACCCAACAGTGCTCCCAGACCCTGAAACCCACCCAGAAACACCAGGAAGCCCCCCAAACAGGCCCTCGAAAATGCTAAATTGAGCGAAACGTCTGAAAAGCATAAACTTTTTCCTCATGGATTTTGTCCAAACCAGTTTTATCCGGTATTAGACCTTCCCAGCAATGGCCCCAGAGCCGTCAACCCAGGCAAAAACAAGTAGAAGTCCCCCAAACAGCCAAAAAGCAAAAGTACAAAAATGGGGACTTAGTCATTTTCAGGGCAATTTCCAAAAGCACTCAGCGCGCGCTCTGCAGCTAGGCCCTAACTCCCCTCTGCCACCATGGATTTGCTTCAAACCTCTTGCAATCAAAAGTATCCATACCCAGCAGTGCTCCCAGACCCCGAAACCCACCCACAAACACCAGGAAGCCCCCAAACAGGCCCTTCGAAAATGCTAAATTGAGCGGAATGTCAGAA
Organism: Lissotriton vulgaris; assembly: GCF_964263255.1. Classification (NCBI taxonomy): domain Eukaryota; kingdom Metazoa; phylum Chordata; class Amphibia; order Caudata; family Salamandridae; genus Lissotriton; species Lissotriton vulgaris. Next base: position 400,541,575 of record NC_141687.1, read on the forward strand.
AAAGCAAAAACTTTTTCCTCATGGATTTTGTCCAAACCATTTTTATCCGGTAGTAGACCTTCCCAGCAATGGCCCCAGAGCCGTCAACCCAGGCGAAAACAAGTAGAAGACCCCCAAACAGCCAAAAAGCAAAGGTACAAAAATGGGCACTAAGTCATTTTCAGGGCAATTACCAAAACCACTCCGCGCGCGCTCTGCAGCTAGGCCCTACTCCCCTCTGCCACCATGGATTTGCTTCAAACCTCTTGCAATCAAAATTATCCATACCCAGCAGTGCTCCCAGACCCCGAAACCCACCCACAAACACCAGGAAGCCCCCCAAACAGGCCCCCGAAAACGCAAAATTGAGCGGAATGTCAGAAAAAGCAAAAACTTTTTCCTCATGGATTTTGTCCAAACCAGTTTTATCCTGTATTAGACCTTCCCAGCAATGGCCCCAGAGCCGTCAACCCAGGCGAAAACAAGTAGAAGACCCCCAAACAGCCAAAAAGCAAAACTTCGAAAATGGGCACTGAGTCATTTTCAGGGCAATTTCCAAAATCACTGCGCGCGGGCTCAGCAGCTAGGCCCTAACACCCCTCTGCCACCATGGATTTGCTTCAAACCTCTTGCAATCAAAAGTATCCATACCCACCAGTGCTCCCAGACCCCAAAACCCACCCACAAACACCAGGAAGCCCCCCAAACAGGTCCCCAGAAAAGCTAAATTGAGCGGTATGTCAGAAAAAGCAAAAACTTTATCCTCATGGATTTTGTCCAAACCAGTTTTATCCGGTATTAGACCTTCCCAGCAATGACCCCAGAGCCGTCAACCCAGGCAAAAACAAGTAGAAGACCCCCAAACAGCCAAAAAGCAAAAGTACAAAAATGGGCACTTAGTCATTTTCAGGGCAATTTCCAAAATCACTCCGCGCGCGCTCTGCAGCTAGGCCCTAACTCCCCTCTGCCACCATGGATTTTCTTCAAACCTCTTGCAATCAAAATTATCCATACCCAGCAGTGCTCCCAGACCCCGAAACCCACCCACAAACACCAGGAAGCCCCCCAAACAGGCCCCCAAAAACGCAAAATTGAGCGGAATGTCAGAAAAAGCAAAAACTTTTTCCTCATGGATTTTGTCCAAACCAGTTTTATCCGGTATTAGACCTTCCCAGCAATGGCCCCAGAGCCGTCAACCCAGGCAAAAACAAGTAGAAGACCCCCAAACAGCCAAAAAGCAAAACTTCAAAAATGGGCACTGAGTCATTTTCAGGGCAATTTCCAAAATCACTGCACGCGCGCTCAGCAGCTAGGCCCTAACACCCCTCTGCCACCATGGATTTGCTTCAAACCTCTTACAATCAAAATTATCCATACCCAGCAGTGCTCCCAGACCCCGAAACCCACCCACAAACACCAGGAAGCCCCCCAAACAGGCCCCCAAAAATGCTAAATTGAGTGAAATGTCAGAAAAAGCAAAAACTTTTTCCTCATGGATTTGGTCCAAACCACTTTTATCCGGTATTAGAGCTTCCCAGCAATGGCCCCGGAGCCATCAACCCAGGCGAAAACCAGTAGAAGACCCCCAAACAGCCAAAAAGCAAAACTTCAAAAATGGGCACTTAGTCATTTTCAAGCCAATTTCCAAAATCACTCCACGCTCGCTCTGCAACTAGGCCCTAACTCCCCTCTGCCACCATGGATGTGCTTCAAACCTCTTGCAATCAAAAGTATCCATACCCAGCAGTGCTCCCAGACCCCGAAACCCACCCACAAACACCAGGAAGCCCCCCAAACAGGCCCCCGAAAACGCTAAATTGAGCGGAATGTCAGAAAAAGCTAAAACTTTTTCCTCATTGATTTTGTCCAAACCAGTTTTATCCGGTATTAGACCTTCCCAGCAATGGCCCTAGAGCCGTCAACCCAGGCGAAAACAAGTAGAAGACCCCCAAACAGCCAAAAAGCAAAACTTCAAAAATGGGCACTTAGTCATTTTCAAGCCAATTTCCAAAATCACTCTGCGCTCGCTCAGCAACTAGGCCCTAACTCCCCTCTGCCACCATGGATTTGCTTCAAACCTCTTGCAATCAAAAGTATCCATACCCAGCAGTAATCCCAGACCCCGAAACCCACCCACAAACACCAGGAAGCCCCCCAAAATGGCCCCCAAAAACGCTAAATTGAGCGGAATGTCAGAAAAAGCAAAAACTTTTTCCTCATTGATTTTGTCCAAACCAGTTTTATCCTGTATTAGACCTTCCCAGCAATGGCCCCAGAGCCATCAACCCAGGCGAAAACAAGTAGAAGACCCCCAAACAGCCAAAAAGCAAAGGTACAAAAATGGGCACTAAGTCATTTTCAGGGCAATTTCCAAAATCACTCCGCGCGCGCTCTGCAGCTAGCCCTCAACTCCCCTCTGCCACCATGGATTTTCTTCAAACCTCTTGCAATCAAAAGTATCCATACCCAACAGTGCTCCCAGACCCTGAAACCCACCCAGAAACACCAGGAAGCCCCCCAAACAGGCCCTCGAAAATGCTAAATTGAGCGAAACGTCTGAAAAGCATAAACTTTTTCCTCATGGATTTTGTCCAAACCAGTTTTATCCGGTATTAGACCTTCCCAGCAATGGCCCCAGAGCCGTCAACCCAGGCAAAAACAAGTAGAAGTCCCCCAAACAGCCAAAAAGCAAAAGTACAAAAATGGGGACTTAGTCATTTTCAGGGCAATTTCCAAAAGCACTCAGCGCGCGCTCTGCAGCTAGGCCCTAACTCCCCTCTGCCACCATGGATTTGCTTCAAACCTCTTGCAATCAAAAGTATCCATACCCAGCAGTGCTCCCAGACCCCGAAACCCACCCACAAACACCAGGAAGCCCCCAAACAGGCCCTTCGAAAATGCTAAATTGAGCGGAATGTCAGAAAAAGCAAAAACTTTTTCCTCATGGATTTTGTCCAAACCATTTTTATCCGGTAGTAGACCTTCCCAGCAATGGCCCCAGAGCCGTCAACCCAGGCGAAAACAAGTAGAAGACCCCCAAACAGCCAAAAAGCAAAGGTACAAAAATGGGCACTAAGTCATTTTCAGGGCAATTACCAAAACCACTCCGCGCGCGCTCTGCAGCTAGGCCCTACTCCCCTCTGCCACCATGGATTTGCTTCAAACCTCTTGCAATCAAAATTATCCATACCCAGCAGTGCTCCCAGACCCCGAAACCCACCCACAAACACCAGGAAGCCCCCCAAACAGGCCCCCGAAAACGCAAAATTGAGCGGAATGTCAGAAAAAGCAAAAACTTTTTCCTCATGGATTTTGTCCAAACCAGTTTTATCCTGTATTAGACCTTCCCAGCAATGGCCCCAGAGCCGTCAACCCAGGCGAAAACAAGTAGAAGACCCCCAAACAGCCAAAAAGCAAAACTTCGAAAATGGGCACTGAGTCATTTTCAGGGCAATTTCCAAAATCACTGCGCGCGGGCTCAGCAGCTAGGCCCTAACACCCCTCTGCCACCATGGATTTGCTTCAAACCTCTTGCAATCAAAAGTATCCATACCCACCAGTGCTCCCAGACCCCAAAACCCACCCACAAACACCAGGAAGCCCCCCAAACAGGTCCCCAGAAAAGCTAAATTGAGCGGTATGTCAGAAAAAGCAAAAACTTTATCCTCATGGATTTCGTCCAAACCAGTTTTATCCGGTATTAGACCTTCCCAGCAATGACCCCAGAGCCGTCAACCCAGGCGAAAACAAGTAGAAGACCCCCAAACAGCCAAAAAGCAAAACTTCAAAAATGGGCACTTAGTCATTTTCAAGCCAATTTCCAAAATCACTCTGCGCTCGCTCAGCAACTAGGCCCTAACTCCCCTCTGCCACCATGGATTTGCTTCAAACCTCTTGCAATCAAAAGTATCCATACCCAGCAGTAATCCCAGACCCCGAAACCCACCCACAAACACCAGGAAGCCCCCCAAAATGGCCCCCAAAAACGCTAAATTGACCGGAATGTCAGAAAAAGCAAAAACTTTTTCCTCATTGATTTTGTCCAAACCAGTTTTATCCTGTATTAGACCTTCCCAGCAATGGCCCCAGAGCCATCAACCCATGCGAAAACAAGTAGAAGACCCCCAAACAGCCAAAAAGCAAAGGTACAAAAATGGGCACTTAGTCATTTTCAGGGCAATTTCCAAAATCACTCCGCGCGCGCTCTGCAGCTAGCCCTCAACTCCCCTCTGCCACCATGGATTTTCTTCAAACCTCTTGCAATCAAAAGTATCCATACCCAACAGTGCTCCCAGACCCTGAAACCCACCCAGAAACACCAGGAAGCCCCCCAAACAGGCCCTCGAAAATGCTAAATTGAGCGAAACGTCTGAAAAGCATAAACTTTTTCCTCATGGATTTTGTCCAAACCAGTTTTATCCGGTATTAGACCTTTCCAGCAATGGCCCCAGAGCCGTCAACCCAGGCGAAAACAAGTAGAAGTCCCCCAAACAGCCAAAAAGCAAAAGTACAAAAATGGGGATGTAATAAATAAATAGAAATCCAAGGAAATGTAGATAAATCCAGGTTTTATTCAGCTGCAGCACAGTACTTCCAATCTTCCAAACTCCCAGATACAGTATAACCTTTTAGATAATAACAATTCTAAATGGAACTATCTGAATGGTGTGCATGTGCAACATGGAACAAAGGTTCTATTAAAAGGGAAATATATACAGGGAAGGATTAAAAGGGAAATACCAAGAAGTGAGAATATAACACATTTCCCCTCTTAAAGAAAAAGAAATGCATTCAAGCATGAAGAAGCATATGTAAAATTCAACCAATATCAACTATTGTACACATTTCGAAACTCTTCTGACATTCCATCTTTTACCATCCTGAGTAACAACACTATTATGATAGACACGCATAACTTTCATTGGCTTACCAAATTTGTTCTCTCCTTTAACAACAAACCCTGGTTTTCGAATCCTGACAACATCACCAACCATGAATGTTGGTTGTCTAACTTTCATCCTAGAATCGTAATTACATTTGTACTTGTCTTGTTTGAGCTCCACTTTTTTAGCCACATCCTTAATGTTCACATCAGTCATTTGTTGACTACTACTTTTCTTAAACCACCAAGGACATAATCCCGAAACAGGGTCTCTACCTTTTAATAATCGGAATGGAGAGACTTCAGTAGTGGCATGAGGCGTAATACGGTATAGCCATAATTTTTCTCTCAACTTATCCTTCCACAGACCTCCTGATTTGCGAGCCCAAACTAGATCTTCCTTGAGGACTCTATTATACCTCTCCACTAGACCATTACCTTGTGGTTCATAGAGGGCTGTAGTACAGTGCTTGATCCCATACATGCTCAAAAATTCCAACATGAGAGAGGACTTGAACTGTACCCCATTATCGGATACAATGCACTCCGGAGAACCTTCTCTGGAAAAAATCTCCTTTAAAAATAGAATAACACTTTCAGTATTAGGATGAGGCACTAGTTTGACCTCAGGCCACTTAGAGTGATAGTCTACAGCAACAATAGCAAATCTACATTCTTGTGGTAAGAAATTGAAAGGACCAGCAATATCAATTCCTAACTTTTGCCACGGATGATCTGGCCACTTTACAGGAACCAAAGGTGCTGGATCACACTTACACGATTTATCACTTTCAATGCACTCGGGACATTCCCTGACAAATTTGTCTACTACTCTATCAACCCCTGGCCACCAGAAATTGGACCTAATAAGCCTTTTCATAGAAGACATTCCCATATGGCACTCATGACTCATTTGTAAAATCACACTTCTTATACCCAACGGTGGAATACATTTTCCAGCTCTGAACAAAAGATCTCCCTCAATGGCCAACTCATCAGCAACATTGTAGAAAGACGTGATCTCAGCAGGAACACGTTCTTTGGAAGGCCATCCCAACCTCACATAGTCTCTGACCTTACACAGCAAATCATCCTCATCCATACCTCTCTTCCACATATCTTCTGATATAACTTTGTATTTTTCTGGAAACATTTCAGAAATGCTGGTTACTACCTCTGTATCTTCATCAATCCCAGAACTAGTACAGGGCAACCTAGACAAACAGTCTGCAGTAACATTTAACTTCCCTGGCACATATTCAATGTCGAAACTATATTCTTGCAAACGTGACATCAATCTTGCAATGCGAGCTGTGGCATTCAATCCTCCACCAGGTGACAAAATGCTCACCAATGGCTTGTGATCAGTGCGTATGAGGAACCTTGCACCCCAGATGTAATTACGGAAATGCTCAACACCCCATACACATCCCAACAACTCTTTCTCTATGACTGCATACCGTCTTTCAGTTTGATTCAACGATCTGGACGCAAAAGCAACATTCCAATCTTCCTTTCCTGAACGTTGAGAAAGCACACAACCTAAACCATAAAGGCTGGCATCTACTGTCAAAATGCAAAGTTTATTCAAACAAAATGGCCTTAAAGTTGGTGCTGACACCATGTCGAGTTTGACACTTTCGAAAGCATCCTGCTGTTTTGATCCCCACAAAAATTCTACCTCCTTCCTTGTCAACTCCCTTAACGGTTCCATCTTTGTAGCAAAATTTGCAATGAACTTACTATAATATTCGCACAGTCCTAGGAACGACAACAACTTATCTCTACAATCTGGTGCCGGAGCCTTTAAGATAGCATCTACTAAGGATCTTTTAGGAGCAACACCCTCACCAGAAATAGTGTGTCCCAAATATTCTATAGTTTTTTGAAACAACTTACACTTCTTACTCTTAATGGTAAGTCCAAACTTATCTAACATCTTGCACACAATCCTCAAATGCTCCATGTGTATTTCATCATCTTTGGAGAAAACTAAAATATCGTCTTGGAAACACTTCACGTACTCACTCATGTCCTTAAATATATGGTACATAGACCTCTGAAAAACGGAGGCTGCCGACGCCAAACCAAACGGCATCCGTTTGAACTGGAACAAACCCTGAGGTGTGATAAAAGCTGTGAGATGGCGTGACTCCTCAGCTAACACCACCTGATGATACGCCGATCTCAAGTCTAACGTGGAAAATATCATCCCCCCTCCCAGCATACTCACAACCTCATTGATATTTGGCAAAGGATGACAGTCTACCACTATGTTGGCATTGAGTGCCCTCAAATCTATGCACAACCTCAAAGATTTGTCAGGTTTGCGTGCCAAAACCATTGGCGAAACCCATTCGGAAGATTCTATTTCTTCTATGACATCATTTCTCAACATGTCTTTAAGTGCATCACTTAATTCTTCTCTGACATTAAGCGGTACAGGCCTAAGTTTTTGCACCACCGGTATGGCTCGTTGTTTAAGCTTAATAACATGAGTGAACCCACTTAACTTACCCAATTTGTCCGAAAACACACTAGGAAACTCATCAGAAAGAGTCTTCCAAACATTACTCTCTTCAACCGATCTGACTTTATCCTCTGACATATCACCATCATATGACACCATGACAGGATCTTTGTTGCGTGGATTCAACGTAATGTGAAGTCTGAATTGATCCCGCCACCCCAACACATTCACTCCCTTCACAGCCACATACAGTTTGATATATGCAGATTGATTTTTAAAATAAATCATGGAGGCAATATACCCTAAAAAATCGATACTTGACTCATTGAAACCTTTTGCCATAATATCAGGAGGACACAATTCGCCCTTAGAAATTATGTTCCTGTACTTTTCATCAAAATATTTTTCAGTTATGATAGTCCAAGGGGACCCAGAATCAGCCATCAATTCTAACTCTACTCCTTTAAACCTAACAACACATTTAGGAGACTCCAAATAATCCTCCTCAAGTAAACTTATACTGATAATAGACACAATCATCCCATTTACTCTGTTTGATTCATCAGACCCAGCATGTTCATATCTGACCAGACTTGAATCATAGTTTGTTTCATCTCTCACACAAGAAACTTCCTTTTTCTTGAAATAATTTCCTTTATCTCCACCTTTCTTTTTGTCTTCTCTACACGAGTTGGAAAAATGACCTATTTTTCCACACTTGTTGCACTCCTTCCCTAAAGCAGGGCAAAATTTGAACGTAGCAACATGATTGTAACTCCCACATCTAAAGCATACAATGCGGCTACGTGGTCCAAACTTATGATTTTGGGAACCTCTTGCAACACTGTTCATTGCACATACTTCTTCAGTTAACTTATCACTCTTACTACTCTTATTGCTTGTCTCCTCTATCGTCTTCATCCACTTATTAGATTGTTCAAAAGCCTTAGCAGTAGAGATACACTCTAGCAAAGTTGGGTTGCCTACAATCCACAATTGTTCTTGTGTTTTCTTGCACTTAACATTTACAATAATATTATCTCTAAGCATCTCATCTGTCATATTACCAAAATTACATGGCATCACTAGAGCCCTTAAACCTGTTAGAAAATCATCAAACGATTCATTTTCTTTTTGCGTTCTAGTATAAAACTTGTACCGGTTTAAGGCTAGACTAGTGGTGGGTTTGAAACGTGTTTCCACACGAAGCATAGCTTCATCAAAAACCCCATTATCACCAGGAACAGTTGGTAAATTTCTGAAAATAGCTTGTCCCTCGGATCCCAAACAATGTAAGAAAATGTTTTTCTTTCTTTCATTTCCCATCCTTTCACCATCAATAGCTTTTAAATATGTCATAAACTCTTCCTTCCATCTATTCCACGGGATGGGAGGATCACCTTTGTTTTGTAAAAATTTTGACGGAGGATCGAACTGCATGTTAAACAATAACAGTGAAAATAATTGCAAAATAAGCAGTATAAATGGTAATAATGCAATAAGAGTAAATAACTATAACTCAATACTAGATACTAATGAGTACACAAACTGTGTACATCAGCGAAATAGAAAAGGAGTCAGCGTAGGATTAAGACTTGCAATACGTGGTAATGCTTCTTGTGTAGTGATCTCGTTGTTAAAATCACTTTCTACGCGTGTTGTAATCAATTTCCGACAAGTGCGTTTCAAAAGTACCTTCCGTAATGTTGTAAACAAACATTCGATGTTTGGTAGCGGTACCAGATGCAGAGTATTGTTTTGTCAAAGTATCTTTACCTTCAGTGAATAAAACAAAGTCTGTTCGCAGCGCTGTTTACCTTCCGTTGAGGAACAAAACTTTTCCTTCGTAACGCTTGAGATAGAAGTAAACAAAGATGGCGGCTACCGACGCAATACGCATTACGTCATGCGTTGCGTGTAGCTTCCTTTCTCACCATGGATACAGCGCATGCGTGTGGCTTTGTTTGGATACCTTGGATACAGGTTCCTCGTCGGCGCATGCACGTTGTAACTGAAGACTTCGCGTTTGAAGGAAAACACTCCCAAAAGTAAGATATTCGTTTAAAATGTGCAAAATCCTCAAAAGTCAGCGCATTTGTAAAAGAAATATATCAGGAACTTTGCAATTCTTGCAGTGAATCCACACAGACGAATAGAAAATGAATTCTTTCTTGAATCTTTTCCACTATATTTGCAAACCAAACTCCAGGTTGCACATCCAATGATAGTTTTTTGAAGGAAAATCCAAGTATTTCTGTTGAATAAATCCAAGTACTTTTGGAGAATAAGTCAATCCAAAAGCTTCTGGAAAAAAGGGTAAATACAGCAAATAGCTCCAAAACGTCCCAAAGTTCCAGTTTTGTACCACACCTGTGCTGCTAATGTAGAGTAGTAGGTACTGGTCACCCTCGTCGCCAATTTTGTAATAAATAAATAGAAATCCAAGGAAATGTAGATAAATCCAGGTTTTATTCAGCTGCAGCACAGTACTTCCAATCTTCCAAACTCCCAGATACAGTATAACCTTTTAGATAATAACAATTCTAAATGGAACTATCTGAATGGTGTGCATGTGCAACATGGAACAAAGGTTCTATTAAAAGGGAAATATATACAGGGAAGGATTAAAAGGGAAATACCAAGAAGTGAGAATATAACAGGGGACTTAGTCATTTTCAGGGCAATTTCCAAAAGCACTCAGCGCGCGCTCTGCAGCTAGGCCCTAACTCCCCTCTGCCACCATGGATTTGCTTCAAACCTCTTGCAATCAAAAGTATCCATACCCAGCAGTGCTCCCAGACCCCGAAACCCACCCACAAACACCAGGAAGCCCCCAAACAGGCCCTTCGAAAATGCTAAATTGAGCGGAATGTCAGAAAAAGCAAAAACTTTTTCCTCATGGATTTTGTCCAAACCAGTTTTATCCGGTAGTAGACCTTCCCAGCAATGGCCCCAGAGCCGTCAACCCAGGCGAAAACAAGTAGAAGACCCCCAAACAGCCAAAAAGCAAAGGTACAAAAATGGGCACTAAGTCATTTTCAGGGCAATTACCAAAACCACTCCGCGCGCGCTCTGCAGCTAGGCCCTACTCCCCTCTGCCACCATGGATTTGCTTCAAACCTCTTGCAATCAAAATTATCCATACCCAGCAGTGCTCCCAGACCCCGAAACCCACCCACAAACACCAGGAAGCCCCCCAAACAGGCCCCCGAAAACGCAAAATTGAGCGGAATGTCAGAAAAAGCAAAAACTTTTTCCTCATGGATTTTGTCCAAACCAGTTTTATCCTGTATTAGACCTTCCCAGCAATGGCCCCAGAGCCGTCAACCCAGGCGAAAACAAGTAGAAGACCCCCAAACAGCCAAAAAGCAAAACTTCGAAAATGGGCACTGAGTCATTTTCAGGGCAATTTCCAAAATCACTGCGCGCGGGCTCAGCAGCTAGGCCCTAACACCCCTCTGCCACCATGGATTTGCTTCAAACCTCTTGCAATCAAAAGTATCCATACCCACCAGTGCTCCCAGACCCCAAAACCCACCCACAAACACCAGGAAGCCCCCCAAACAGGTCCCCAGAAAAGCTAAATTGAGCGGTATGTCAGAAAAAGCAAAAACTTTATCCTCATGGATTTTGTCCAAACCAGTTTTATCCGGTATTAGACCTTCCCAGCAATGACCCCAGAGCCGTCAACCCAGGCAAAAACAAGTAGAAGACCCCCAAACAGCCAAAAAGCAAAAGTACAAAAATGGGCACTTAGTCATTTTCAGGGCAATTTCCAAAATCACTCCGCGCGCGCTCTGCAGCTAGGCCCTAACTCCCCTCTGCCACCATGGATTTTCTTCAAACCTCTTGCAATCAAAATTATCCATACCCAGCAGTGCTCCCAGACCCCGAAACCCACCCACAAACACCAGGAAGCCCCCCAAACAGGCCCCCAAAAACGCAAAATTGAGCGGAATGTCAGAAAAAGCAAAAACTTTTTCCTCATGGATTTTGTCCAAACCAGTTTTATCCGGTATTAGACCTTCCCAGCAATGGCCCCAGAGCCGTCAACCCAGGCGAAAACAAGTAGAAGACCCCCAAACAGCCAAAAAGCAAAACTTCAAAAATGGGCACTGAGTCATTTTCAGGGCAATTTCCAAAATCACTGCACGCGCGCTCAGCAGCTAGGCCCTAACACCCCTCTGCCACCATGGATTTGCTTCAAACCTCTTGCAATCAAAAGTATCCATACCCAGCAGTGCTCCCAGACCCCAAAACCCACCCACAAACACCAGGAAGCCCCCCAAACAGGCCCCCAGAAATGCTAAATTGAGCTGAATGTCAGAAAAAGCAAAAACGTTATCCTCATGGATTTCGTCCAAACCAGTTTTATCCGGTATTAGACCTTCCCAGCAATGACCCCAGAGCCGTCAACCCAGGCAAAAACAAGTAGAAGACCCCCAAACAGCCAAAAAGCAAAAGTACAAAAATGGGCACTTAGTCATTTTCAGGGCAATTTCCAAAATCACTCCGCGCGCGCTCTGCAGCTAGGCCCTAACTCCCCTCTGCCACCATGGATTTTCTTCAAACCTCTTGCAATCAAAATTATCCATACCCAGCAGTGCTCCCAGACCCCGAAACCCACCCACAAACACCAGGAAGCCCCCCAAACAGGCCCCCGAAAACGCAAAATTGAGAGGAATGTCAGAAAAAGCAAAAACTTTTTCCTCATGGATTTTGTCCAAATCAGTTTTATCCGGTATTAGACCTTCCCAGCAATGGCCCCAGAGCCGTCAACCCAGGCGAAAACAAGTAGAAGACCCCCAAACAGCCAAAAAGAAAAACTTCAAAAATGGGCACTAAGTCATTTTCAGGGCAATTTCCAAAATCACTGCGCGCGCGCTCAGCAGCTAGGCCCTAACACCCCTCTGCCACCATGGATTTGCTTCAAACCTCTTGCAATCAAAAGTATCCATACCCAGCAGTGCTCCCAGACCCCAAAACCCACCCACAAACACCAGGAAGCCCCCCAAACAGGCCCCCAGAAATGCTAAATTGAGCGGAATGTCAGAAAAAGCAAAAACGTTATCCTCATGGATTTCTTTCAAACCAGTTTTATCCGGTATTAGACCTTCCCAGCAATGGCCCCAGAGCCGTCAAACCAGGCAAAAACAAGTAGAAGACCCCCAAACAGCCAAAAAGCAAAAGTACAAAAATGGGCACTTAGTCATTTTCAGGGCAATTTCCAAAATCACTCCACGCGCGCTCTGAAGCTAGGCCCTAACTCCCCTCTGCCACCATGGATTTTCTTCAAACCTCTTGCTATCAAAAGTTTCCATACCCAGCAGTGCTCCCAGTCCCCGAAACCCACCCACAAAAATCAGGAAGCCCCCCAAACAGGCCCCTGAAAACGCTAAATTGAGCGGAATGTCAGAAAAAGCTAAAACTTTTTCCTCATGGATTTTGTCCAAACCCGTTTTATCCGGTATTAGACCTTCCCAGCAATGCCCCAAGACCCGCCAACACACCCGCAAAAAAGCACAACACCCCCAAACAGCCAAAAAGCAAAAATGGAAAATCTCATACTTACAATATTTTTCGGCCTTCTGTCCAAACGCGCTGTGCAGCTAGGTCACGACTCCACTTTTCCACTATGGATGTCCTAGAAAACAAATGCAATCAACATTAGACTGTGCCAGCAGTGCTCCCAGACCCCGAAACCCACCCGCAAACACCAGGAAGCCCCCCAAACAGGCACCAGAAAACATGATAGTGATTAAAAAGGCAAAAACGTTTTCAAGTCAGATTTTGTCCAAACCAGTTTTATCCGGTATTAGACCTTCCCAGCAATGCCCCAAGACCCGCCAACTCACCCTCAAAGAAGTAGAACACCCCCACAAGTGCAGAGTCTTTCTTCATTGGGTGTAATCCAGCTCTCTGCTTTGAGTGAAATAGGAGTCTGGAGGAGGAGGTTAGAGGAGCATGTTCTTGTGAACTTGTGAACCTGAGGAATGCAGACTGCGGCACCTTCAAATTAAATAAGAAAATAAGTGAAGACAGTTCTGCTGATGGGCCTGTTTTTGTGATTAGGTGATTAAAGTTTTTATTTATATTAACTGTGCAAAACAAAGAAAGACAGACAGACACACAGGAATAAAAGTGAATAAGGACGAAAAAGAAAGTTATTGATTCATTGGCTCATTTTCAGGGCTCGGTGTCAGGAAATAAGAGTTCGTCCTCATACTCTGCGAATTCAGGCGGGAGTAGGTCACCTAACAGAGAAGAAATTCCCTCATCTGAGTTGCTGTCCTCCTCGTTTTCTTCCGGCGTGTATTCTCATACTTTGTAATCTGGTGGTATGAGGTGCTGATCATCTTGATCATTGTTAACCTCTCCACATTTTTGGGCGAGAGGCTGGTCCTTTTGCAAGTTACAATGCCACCAGCAGCACTGAAAACACGTTCAGAAGACACGCTTGCGAGTGGGCAAGAAAAGTAGTTTATAGCCAGGTTGGAGATCTCTGGCCACAATTCTTTTTTCCCATGCCAATACGCCAATGGGTCCTCCTGAACATGGACCTCTGTTGAGTCATTCAGATAGTCCTGCACCATCGACTCAAGATCCTCCACGGTTCCTCCACTTTGCTTACTTTTTGCTGGGACCTTTTGAGAAGCAAACCCAAGCTGAGTTAGCCAATCCTCTTCTTCACCCAATGTTACTGTTGTGTCTGGTGCAGATGATCCGGTTGCCGGTGTCTTTAACGGCTGAGAGGTCACTTCTGCCACAGCCACAGGTGCAGAAGTAGATTCTTTTGACTGGGGATGGCCTGCTGATGCTGATGTACTTCCTTTTCCTTCAATTTTCTGCCCTTCTCTTTCAAACTTCATGGCTGACACAGCTAGCCAATGTTTGTACATTAAAATATGTGCGTCACCAAAAGGAAAGAATGCTTTGCCTGCCAGTGCCTTTTTGTAGCGTGGATCTAGAATAGTAGCACAAATGTTATGCTGTTCTGAGTGGATCATTTGAAGACGTTCATAATATGTAATAATTTCTCCGCCAAAACAAAAGATTCTTGCTTTTCTTCATCTTTTTCAAACATAGAAGACACCGCCTTCATTTGGTGCTCTAGCATGCGCAACAATGGGATAGCTTTTCCCAAATTACAGTCCTCCCTGCTGACTGCACGTGTGAAGACCTCAAAAGGACGAAGCATGTCTGTCAGGCTTTTAACTAGCTCCCATTGCGCCGCATCTAGCCTCATGTTCTTCAGAGCTGTACCCAGTGTTAAGAAATACTGATCGAGTATCGTAAACTACTCATACAGACGCTCAAGCATGTAGAAGGTTGAGTTCCAACGTGTTGGCACCTCCTGGATGAGTGCTTTCACTGGCATTCGAAGTTCATGTAGCAGGCCCCTCAGATGATTCCGGGCCTTAAAAGAATGGCTGAAATGGTTGCACATTCTTCGGCAGGTGGTCAATAACTCACACACTGGACTTTCTTCACTCAAGAATTTGTTAACAACCAGGTTTATACAGTGCGCCAAACACGGCACTCTGAAATATTTACCCAGCTCCATGGCCTTAACTACATTGGCGCCATTATCCGTGGAAACATAACCAATCTTGCATTTTTTTGGGGACAGCCATTGAAAGACCTTTGTGTTAAACTCCTTCAAAATGTTTTCTTCTGTATGACTTGTCTCCATGCCAAACATGGCTAGTGTTGCATGTTTCCGAGCAGCTTTAAAAACGTTGTCCGGGTCAACACCTGCGTTTAGCTTTGCTTTAACCCCTGAAAAAGAGACCCAGTGTGCAGTGATGCACATGTAATCAGTGCCTGCGCCACTGGTCCACATGTCTGTTGTCAGATGTATAGTGTGAACAGCACTCTTCTGCAAAGCTGCCCAATCACCTCCAGCACATCTTCATGTAGTGCTGGAACCGCAACTCTGGCAAAATAGAACCGGCTAGGAACCTTCCATTTAGGGCTGAGCGTTGCCACTAATTCTAGAAAACCAACCCCTTCCACAAAAGAAAAAGGGAGAAGGTCTAGAGCTAGCATTTTAGCCAGCTTAGTGTTATACAGACGCGTCAGTGGGTGGTTGTGATCAAAAGGCGCTGCTGAAAACAACATGCTTCTAATGGTGGGCTGGACCATGATTTTACGGATGATGATGATGATGACTTCTTCGACCCAGTTACGCTCGGTGATTATGAACTTTTTCGCATTGGTGTCTCACTCTCTCCCGCACTCTTAGTGCGGCTCACAGGGGGTGTGCTGCTGACAGGGGTACTGGGTGTGAGTGAAGTGTTTGATGCTTCTTGCTCCTCGTCATCATCACATGAAACATCAATGTATACAGTTTGTTGACTTCCAATTCGGGCTTCCTTGATCTCCTTTAGGTGCGCAAACCATTGGACAGTGTGCTGTCTCTCAAGATGACCTCTCTGGCCTCCGGTACCATAGTTGGTACCAAACTTACCACGACTAACTGCAAGCTTACAAATGCTACAAATGGCTATGTTTTCCCTTTTTGGGCAAACACAAAAGAAGTCCCAAACTGCAGACTTGAAATGTCTGTGGGGGGCGGAGGAGGTGATACTGGTGGTCATGCTGCTAATGCCAGATGAAGTGGAGGATGTGTGTTGCCGAACTTTACTACGTTGTGCACTTGCACCACCAATAATTGAGGTCGAGGTGGATGGAGGTCCCTTCTGGCGAGAAAGAAATATGGAAGCGGTAGGTGGTGGTGTACTAGTTAACTCCAATGATGGTGTTCCCATTGCCTCCTCGTCAACAACATCATCACGCTCAGCAGCTTTTCGGGCTAGGGTCAAAATGTCTGTTTGCTGCATGCCCGCTGAGGCTGGAGTGGCGTGTATGATGATTGGGTCGTCGTCGTGAGAGTCTTCATCAGCAGGAGTAGTAGACGCCACTTCTTCTTCAGCACCACACTCCATAAGTACGAGAGTATCGGGGACCTTCCTTTTACACTTAGCTACCTTTGTCAGATCATGGTGTGCCTCACTCTAAGACGGCAGTGGTGGTTCCCAAGTTGGATCCATATCATCAGAAGGAAGGGGGCTTGAAGAAGATGTAGACACCATCCTTGATCTTTTCCTTGCTAGGGATGTGGAAGACAATGAATGATCAGGAGGAGTGGCTTCCTCAAATGATACCTCAGCTTGAATGTCGATTTCCTGATGTGCCCCTACTTCGGGAGGAACAACTATTGTTGGCACTTGTGCCCCTCCATGCACCTCTGCTTGTGCATCTCCTTGGGCTGCCTCTCCTTCCACATGTACTTGGGCTTGTACTTGCACATGTGGTTGTTGTTGCGGCTGTGGTTGTTGAACACTCGTCAGATGAGTTACAACAACCTGTGTTGATTGAGGGACATTGCTGCTACTTTCTTGCGATGAGCCAACATCACTGGTCGATGGTGATTGAACAACTAGACTAAGTGCCTCTGCAGCACTCAAGGGCTTTGACTTAACTTGGCGTGGTGGTGGTGGCACTGAGCCCAATGGAGCGGGGGTGCTGCTCCCAGCCTGGTCCCCAGCAGATCCCGCTGCTGCTGCAGGCGTACTTTTATTTTTATTCCCAAAAAATATGGCGGGCGGCACACCAGTCTCCTTGGTAACTTGCTTCTTCTGCTCCTTACTGGCAGCTTTCTTGCTAGAGGAGCTACGGGGAACTTTTTTTGGGGCCATCTTCTTCAGAGGTCAGAACAGCAGGCCGCAGTTACATGAGTTGCAGAGTTGTCTGTGGCCAGACGTGACGTTGCGTGACGTTATGCTGCACACACACACCGCTGCAGGACTTCTTCCTGGCACTGGTGGTTCTCTTGAGTCTTGTGCACCTAAAAGCAATGGAAGACAGAGGAACATCAGTAATACACCCCAAAAAGTCGAAAAACACATAAAAATCAGCACAATCCCATGCCATCCATGCCCTCAATGATGTTTAAATTCAAGACACCCCACAGAAAGACTAGGCCCATGCACCACTCACTACCCCTGGGCATAAAGGATGAAAGCGAGGCAAAATGGGTGCAGGCCTGAGAACACTGCCGGCCTTCAAAATGGCCCCTTGCCCCCAGCACATGGCCAGGGCCTGTCTGTACCAACACTCAAAATGGCCCCCACCCACATGGCCAGTCCCCAACAGCAGCCCAAAAAATCGAAAAACACACAAAAATCAGCACAATCCCATGGCATCCATGCCCTCCATGATGTTTACATTAAGGAGACCCCACAGAAAGACTCAGTCCATGCACCACTCGCTAGCCCTGGGCAAAAGTCCCCAACAACAGCCAAATAAATCGAAAAACACACAAAAATCAGCACAATCCCATGCCATCCATGCCATCCATGATGTTTACATTAAGGAGACCCCACAGAAAGACTCAGTCCATGCACCACTCGCTAGCCCTGGGCAAAAGGCCCCAACAGGAGCCAAAAAAATCGAAAAACACACAAAAATCAGCACAATCCCATGCCATCCATGCCCTCAATGATGTTTAAATTCTAGACACCCAACAGAAAGACTAGGCCCATGCACCACTCACTAGCCCTGGGCAAAAGGCCCCAACAGCAGCCCAAAAAATCGAAAAACACACAAAAATCAGCACAATCCCATGCCATCCATGCCCTCAATGATGTTTAAATTCAAGACACCCCACAGAAAGACTAGGCCCATGCACCACTCACTACCCCTGGGCATAAAGGATGAAAGCTAGGCAAAATGGGTGCAGGCCTGGGAACACTGCCTGCCTTCAAAATGGCCCCTTGCCCCCAGCACATGGCCAGGGCCTGTCTGTACCAACACTCAAAATGGCCCCCACCCACATGGCCAGTCCCCAACAGCAGCCCAAAAAATCGAAATACACACAAAAATCAGCACAATCCCATGGCATCCATGCCCTCCATGATGTTTACATTAAGGAGACCCCACAGAAAGACTCAGTCCATGCACCACTCACTAGCCCTGGGCAAAAGGCCCCAACAACAGCCAAAAAAATCGAAAAACACACAAAAATCAGCACAATCCCATGCCATCCATGCCCTCAATGATGTTTAAATTCAAGACACCCAACAGAAAGACTAGGCCCATGCACCACTCACTAGCCCTGGGCAAAAGGCCCCAACAGCAGCCAAACAAATCGAAAAACACACAAAAATCAGCACAATCCCATGCCATCCATGCCCTCCATGATGTTTACATTAAAGAGACCCCACAGAAAGACTCAGTCCATGCACCACTCACTACCCCTGGGCAAAAGGCCCCAACAACAGCCCAAAAATCGAAAATTCCAAAATTGTAGTTGCAGCAACTGTAATGCCCCAAACAAACTTACTTGTGAAATTTCTAATCCAAAAGTGATCCAAAGAAAGTCAAAAAGGCCTCAAATCCAAATATCCAGCAGCATCCACAAAAAGTAATCCTTCCAGGTCAAGATCTGAATGAAAGTGACCAGCACATGAAGAAAGCACTGGGAGAGCATGCTGGACAGGAACAGGACGTTGGAGACTGTGGGGCACTTCCTTCCTTCCCCTCCCCCCCCAAATGGACTCTTTACAAAAAAAAGTGCAGGCAAATGTCAACCTGAGGAGTTATTCTGATAAAAATCATAATTTTCAGAAGGTTTATGCTGCTTGCTGGTGGATTTCTTGTGCAGAATTGCAAATTTTGTAATTTCGCGAGTGCGAGATTGTTGCTGCCCGCCGCATCTACGTGTTCGCAATTGCGAACTCCTGCGATACGTGATCACGGCGTACTTGCGTTGACAAACTCTCGCTGTGCAAGGTGGCAAGCCGCGATGACGTAATCGCGGTTGCCAAACTCCCGCGGGATCCCGCACCGAGATCCAAAATGGCGCAGCACTCGCAAAATATCAAGAAAAACAACTCAACATGAGGTAATTGAAATTTTTATGGTCAGGTATGTCCCCTAACGTGTACCCCAACGTCTCCATCTACGAGTTTAAAGTGCATGTAAATTCCCTCCGCAACCGAATCTGAAGACGCAAATACATTTGCGTCCAACGTTAACATGTCCTTTATCAGATCCACCATGAATGGATTGATAATTCAGTTCCTAAGTATGCCTTGCCAACGTCTTTACATGGTGCACTTTCACGTTTTTCCTGGCTCTGCCGAGCTAGGCCCTGATTTCTGCCTTCGAGCCACTTCTGTCTCTGCCTCTGAAAGCTGCAGCGTGGAGATGCATCCCTGACCTCTACCTTACTTCCTGCCAAGCGAAGCGGTGCCTGGCTCGGCCTGGCCTGCCTGCCAAAACAGTATTTTGCCTTCAAGTTATCAGCGTAGCCAGTTCAGCCTCCTAGAAAACACATTCCTGTCTAGTGAAATAGGTAAACATATCCCCGGCTGCAGAGCAAAGGGCCAAGCCTTTCTGTCTCCTTCATGTAATTCATTGCTCCCATTACCATGGTAGGCCCATGGCTCCGTGCATTGCACTTAGACACGTATGCATTCAGTATAGAATAGCCTCTGCCCGAGAGACCTTTTACTTCAGATTAAACATTCCCCAAATACAAGATATCAGACATGTTATAGGAACAGGTCGATCTGACATGCCAGACTTCTGTCTCTTCTACTAGTGCTAAAAGTCAGACCCTCAGGTTTCTCCAGATACACGTCAATCACACGTCATGCTAACTGCGCGCGCATCCAGGCCATAGGTTTCAGCTGACTCTGCAGAATACTCTATGCACCCACCCACTTATGACACTTTTCTGTGACGTTTCTAGCACACGCCTCCGTGCACACCCTTGTACACGCCTTTTTGCTACGCACATGTGTTCTTATCATATACTTTTCACTTGTCACGCCTACTGTATCCATTGCCATTATGTGTTTTACTATATATGTCATGTACTGTTAATAAATCGTTGACATCTTTCTGCCATCCTTGCATATACCCCCGAACCCTTGTATTGATGGAATTGATTTCCATGGCTCGAGCCATTTTGATTAAAGCCCTTATGACTCAGACACCACGGACTCTGCCTCTCATTTGATTGAGCTATTCTTTTACCTGTCTGTAATTATATGGAAAAACTAATACGGTAAATTATATTTACCACATAATTTGGCGCCCGAACAGGGACCCCTCCCCACCCCACGCGCCGGCGATGCGTCGCAGGCCTTGCCCCCTACCACAGCCGTGACGGACTTCTATGCGCATCTGCAGGTTTTCCTGTATCTCCCTCAGGCCTACGGAGGTGACGGAGACTGCGGTCGACATCCAGACGAGGCGGTGAGGAGTGCGGAGGATCCCGACCAGAGCCCAGCCGAGAGAGCAGTGTCCGAGGTGTCCAGAGGCCCACCTGTCCGAAGCGTCGAGGCGCATGCGTAGTGCGCAGCAGCAGTGACGTCGTAGCGGTCCAGTCCAGTCGAGTTTCCGAGGCCTTCCGTTCCGTGCTTCCCGGTGAGTACCGTTGCTGGGGACGCATCAAGACGGGTGTATTAATTTGTGTCCGGTCAAGACGGGTTTGGGTACACAGATCCGGTCTGCACTGTTTTAGCAGTGTATCTGTACTGTTTAGCAGTGCATCTAGTAATTCAGTTCAGTAAAGTTTGTTAAGTCAGTATTTGTTCGAAAATGTTTCAATGTGTTTAATGTCGTGGTATGAGTGATTGTTTGCATTTCTTTACTGTGTTTATCGTGCCTGCGTCTAGATCGAGGTAGCAATGCCTTTGTTTTCGAAATTATGACAGATAGGAACTAGGAAAGGGATACTTGAAGAAGCAGTTCCCATCCCACCTAGGGACACTCCTGGACATTTTATGTACCATAAGCATGGCTTAGATGCCATACTGTACTTAGACTTATGGGTGGACTATACGAAAGACTTGGAAGAGAAACAGAGATGGCCCGTTACAGGGACATGGGATGCCGAGTGCATCATGAGAGTAGAAGAAGCATTATGGAAAAAGAAAGCCAGACAATCACAGAAAGATGCCATTGAATTATGGCGTAAAGAATCACATAGACGGACAGAGAAAGCACTCAGAAAAGCAGAGAAAAGTAGACAAGATTCTGAAAAGGCTAGAGAAAAAGAACTACTAGAAGAAGGACAGCGAGTCAGAATGGAACAACACGACAGACAGAGTAATGCCCTTATAACAGGACTGTATCCAGTTCTGGCCGAGGGCCTGCCCAAGGCGACCCCGGAAATACCGAACAATCTGCCACCTCCATTGGTTCCGACTAAAATACGTCATAAAAAGACCGCAGCAGATATTTTCCTTTCTTTCTATTTAGATGATGTAGCTCCCGCATATACCAATGTACCCGTACAACCTGCTAACAATAACCTGCCACAGCATATTCCTGCCGATCAAGCCACGACCCCTCCACGTCAGCATATTCCCGCACCTGTTGTCACTTCCCCTACTGTTCCCCCTACTATTAGTCCGCTTAATCCCTTTGCGACCGACGCAACCCAGGGTTCAATCCCGTTACATATGCCTGCCCCACAGTCAGGTTATGCTCATGCTTCTGCCTCAGGAGGTGCTACAGGAGGTCCCTATCACACCCCGCCACAATTACATCGAGTGACAATGAGAGAATTAGCAATGCAGCGTACACCAAAAGCGAGCACATCTGAAAAACTTAAACAGTTCCTTACGGATTGTCGATATGATCCAGTACCTGGCAAGACAGGACCCATGATGTTAGCCTCATTACGTCTACGCCGTGTAACAGATTATCTGATGTTATTACCAGAAATGCCAGAACATCTAGACAACATATATCATTTTATTAGAACAGGAGAGAGGCCAGGTTGTGTTCGTGAAGCCATGGCACATCAAAAAGTTGAGACACAAGGTTTAATATTGCGATTTTTGATTAATTGTTTGATAAGGGAACAAGACCAGCCAGGCTTTTCGCAAGAAGAGATGGAGGGATTGTCAAAATGGAGTCAGAATATTGCAGATTGTAAGCATGACAAAGAGAAATGTATAGAGGCCATGTCTAGAAAGATCCGTAAAGAAATAGTAGCAATACATGCTCGAAGGGAGGCTGATAGGCTTCCCGAGTCAGACGATAAAGATACCTCAGAGGAGGAAGAACCAGAGAATGCCACAGTAACTCAAGACCTGTTAGCGTACGTAGGTAGCGAAAGACTCCCTAAACCGTATTCACTTGATAGACCCTTCGACAGACCCATTCGTTTAGGAAACAAGAAGCGTTACCTTTCCCCAATACCAGAGCGATGTTCCCTTGAGCATATTTTCCAAGTTACTGATAAAATCCTGAAAGAAAGAGTAGGTTATCATGAACTCAATACCTTACGTGATCAGGAACTAGCCCGGTCAGCAGTCCAATGGGCCGGGGATGACAGTATATATAAAGACGATTTAGTAGTGCAAACATTTTTAAGTCTTACTCCGGAAGAACAGCGACTAGCTGGTATATACATGACTCAACATCTTAATGTACAGTATGAAAACCAACAATCTGACCCAGGTCCGTTGTATAATCTATTGCAAGACTTACTCCTGAGAAGATGGAGAGGTCTAGGTACCGATTTAATTGACATCATTTTAGAACAACGTCATAAATACAGAACTTTCCTGACTCCATGTCTTGTTTCCGTTCCACCCCCAGTAAGACAACCATATCGAGAAGTGCATCCAATCCGGAAACCAGATGATACACTTGAATGCGTATTTGTATACACGCCCATAACTAAGATGGAATTATTGGAAATGAAGAAAATAGTGCCGAGTCATGATAAAGATCCAGCAGGGTTTCACCGTGAAATAAAAGACATGTTACTCATGGGAGACTACACATATCCCGACATTATGAAAATATTAAAGGTATTATTGCCTGCCGGTATTTACGAGAAACTCAAAGAAAAAGAATGGGAGGTGGGAGATAAAAAGATTAATTGGACTGAATTAGAAAACGAAGAAACTGGTCGAACCCCAGGTTTAGGTCTTGGGGACAAAACTAAAGCATTACCAGGATTATTAATACAGGTTTTGCCGAGATTATTGACAACTAAAAAGGAGGACTGGGA
Source organism: Lissotriton vulgaris (assembly GCF_964263255.1). NCBI lineage: Eukaryota > Metazoa > Chordata > Amphibia > Caudata > Salamandridae > Lissotriton > Lissotriton vulgaris. Next base: position 400,564,951 of record NC_141687.1, read on the forward strand.
TGCCATCTCAGCCTGCAAACAGAAACACGACGAAGACACTAGTGATTTTTATTCCAGATTCGAGAAATGTTTCATTATTAATAGTGGCCTGAAAACAAGTAGCGAGTCATACCCACATCTCTTTGTGACCAAATTAGTCGAGAATTCATTGCCCCAGGTTAAGAATCATGTATTGAAAGTCGAGAGCACATGGCAAGCAAATACGCCTTCTCAAATGTTACAAATGTTACAGTACCACCAGAACAGAATTAGGGAGGAACATGATCACGAACAGAGACGTATGAAAGACACGAAAATGAAAGTGCTAGTTGCTCAGTCAGTTCCAGCTGATGGTCAGAAAAGGGGTACGACACAGTCCAACAATTCAGCAGCTCCTGTTAAAGGGACATGCAACTATTGTAAACAGCCAGGTCACTATGTAAACGATTGTGCAGTTTTGAAACACAATATAGCCACAGGTAAAACTAAAGAGAGACCGCGTCCCCCTAGACAGGACCAGGTCCAACAACATATTCCGCAGAATGTGCAGCCTATGCAGATTCCACAACAGACCGTAGCGGTACCACAGCCCCAGCCCATTGCCGCAACACAACATGTCACACAGCAGATGTACCAGTATGCACAATCTGATTACCCTGATTATCAGCAGTAAACATGAAACAGCCTAGAGAGGGAGGTTGGCTTGCCTCTTATTGAGGTTCCTGTAGATCAAGAGGGTCCTTATGTACATAGTCAGGTATTAGGAAAGGATAGAAAAATTTTGATTGACACAGGGGCAAGCAGAACTACCATCAGTCATGACGAGGTTCCAGGGGCACCCCTCTCAGGCTCACAGAATGTTTCCCTTGGATTTTCAGGAAAGCCTATTGTTAATGAAGTATCGAAACCAGTTCCCCTTGCAGTTGGTCCTTTATCCCGTACTACAGATTTATTGCTCACGAAATCATGTCCAGAAAACTTGCTTGGTATAAAAACGCTGAAAGCCCTAGGAGCTGTAATTTGTTGTTCTCCGGAAGGAGTAAGGTTGTTCCTTCGTGATTTTAAGGGACATTATGTATTGAGAGATTTTGATCCCAGGCTACAGAATGTTCCTGCACATTTATGGGCACAAGGCCCCACTGATGTAGGCTGTATGCACATTACTCCATACCGTGTCACACTCAAGCCAGGAGTGGTACTACCACGGATCCGACAATACAAGTTACCACCTGATGCTGTAGTGGCTTTACTGAAAATCATTGACGAGCTCATTGCACAAGGAGTGGTTGTAGAAACTGACTCCAATGTTTGTAATTCCCCTATCATTCCGATTCTTAAACGCACTGATCCGAATGCACCTCCAGTCTATCGATTAGTGATCGATTTGCGAGAGTTAAATAAATGCATTGTACCACAGTATCCAGTGGTCCCAGACATTTCGTCACTATTGACAGCTATTGATTCTGAAGCGACGTTCTTTACTGTAATCGATCTCAAGAACGCCTTCTTTAGTGTCCCCATTGATCCGGACAGCCAGTACCTTTTCGGATTCTGTTTAAATGGCCGTAGCTTCAAATTTGCACGCGCCCCTCAAGGATTCACAGAAAGCCCCAGCATCTACAGCCAAGCATTGAAACGACAACTTGACAGTATTCACATGCCTGCCAACACTGCCCTACTCCAATACGTCGATGATCTATTGATCACCGCCCGAAGTGAACCAGAATGTGAACAAGCATCACTGACAGTTTTGTATTTCCTGGCGGACAAGGGACACAAGGTGTCTCCTTCGAAGCTACAATTCTGTGCCCAGCAAGTGGTGTACCTTGGGCACTTGCTGTCCAAGTGGGGTAGACAGTTGACACCTGATCGCATTCAGTTAATTGCACATCTTACGCAACCCAAGACACAGAAGGAAGTACGAGCCTTTATTGGACTCACTTCTTACTGCAGACAATGGATTCCTCAATATGCATATCTAGCTAAACCACTCGTACAGTTGACAACACAGGAGGCAGCGTCTTCGTCTGTTCTCCCATGGACTCAGGAACACACACAAGCTTTTGACGAATTAAAGAAAGCCTTATGTCAAGCACCTGTTTTAGCGACACCATGTTACAGCAAACCTTTTACACTTTTTGTTACAGAACGCGATGGCACAGCGTTATCAGTTCTCACTCAGGTTCAAGCAGACAAACAGAGACCGTGTGCTTATTTCTCGAGTACATTGGATCCAGTAGCCCAGGCCTTGCCTGCGTGCTTAAAATCAGTTGCAGCAACAGCTCTAGCAATCAGACAAAGTGACTCCATTGTATTAGGACATCAATTGACAGTACAGGGTCCACACTCGGTGGAAGTTCTCCTGAACAGAACACAGACTCAACACTTGACTATAGCACGACTGACAGGTTATGAATTGACATTGTTCCAACCACACATCAGACGCTGCAATACACTAAATCCTGCTACACTTTTACCATCAAGCACAACAGATCCTACTCCACATGACTGCGTGGATGTCATTAATACAATTACGAAGCCCAGACAAGACTTGACAGATGTGGCATTACCCAATCCAGACCTGACACTTTATGTGGATGGTTCATGTTTGAGAACAAGTACAGGAGAGTTAGTGGCCGCATATGCAGTGACCACTGAAACTGAAGTCATAGAAACACATCGCATTGACACCCTGTCAGCTCAAGCAGCAGAACTCATTGCTCTGACCCAAGCTTGTATACGAGCCAAGAACCTTAAAGTAAACATATACACAGATTCACGTTATGCATTTGGAGTCGTACACGACTTCGGTGTCCTCTGGCAAGAAAGAGGTTTCTTGACCTCTCACGGAGCCAAGATCCAGCATGGCCCCCTCATTCAAGCTCTATTGGTAACAATACATTTGCCTACAGCCATAGCTATCATGAAGTGCAAAGCACATACAAAGGTTACAGACACTATTTCCCAGGGTAACGACTTTGCAGATCGAACAGCTAAACATACAGCACAGACTCATACTCATACGACTGATATGACAAAGACTGACGTAACCTCACTGACACATTGCATGACAGTCAGGGATCCTACACAAGATGTAATCGACATAGAGACACATGCTACTCCAGATGAAATAAAGAAATGGACTGAACAAGGAGGGGTCCAGACAGAACAGGGATGGATGACGAGGGGAAAGACCACATGGTTTCTCCCCGACTCTATGGTTCAAGTTATCATCAACACAGCACATAGTCCAGCACATTTAGGAGAAAAAGCCATGTTAGACAGTTTACAGAACCTCTGGTTCAACAAACATTTACGAGCAGCAGCAAAACAGAAAGTGCGTACCTGCATGATCTGTTGTCAGTTCAATCCAGGAAAAGGTATTCCCGTGGAGCGAGGTGGATTTCATCCTCCCGACCATCCTTTTGAAGTCCTCCAGATGGATTATATCCAGATGGAAAGATGCCGAGGATTCAAATATGTCCTCGTAGTTGTATGTGCCCTATCCAGATGGACAGAAGCATATCCCGTCCCAGATTACACTGCCCCGACCACTGCCAAGCAGTTGGTACGCGAGTTTTTCCCACGGTACCGTTTGCCCCATGTCGTGTATTCAGATAACGGTCAGCCATTTTCGTCTGAACTCATGAAGCAGGTTTCACTTCTGTTAGGATATCAATGGAAGTTTCACTGTGTCCGACATCCCGAGGCAGCAGGTCTCGTGGAGAGACACAATCAGACTCTGAAAACTCATCTTGCCAAAGTGTGTAAAGAGAAAGGAGTAGATTGGATAGTAGCTTTACCAGTTGCCCTTTTTTATATGCGAATGGTAGCCCATTCTAGGTCAGGGCTATCCCCGTATGAGGTGGTCTTAGGTAGACCTCCTAATATGTGGGGGACGCCTATGCCACGTAAAATAACCGATGTTGACAGTAATGTGCTGACAGATTACCTTGCTTCCTTGATGTCTGCACTACTATCATGTCGTTCACAGGTTGCGGCAGCCTTCCCAGACAACACCGAGGTGAAACTGCATGAACTGGTCCTAGGAGATGTCGTCGTAGTCCGCAACTTCGACCGGTCAAGCCCTCTGGAGCCCCGTTGGAAGGAGCCGAAGATCGTTTTGTTAACCACCAGGACTGCGGTGAAGTTAGAGGGGAGGAAAGGCTGGGTCCACTCCAGCCACGTTAAAAGATTTTATGGACTTCCGCCAAAGACTGATTCCCAGGACTCTCACATTCCAGAGACTGATACCAAACTCCCCCTGTTAGAGAATACTCCTCAACAACAAGAGCAGACCAGGTCTAGGAATAGTGTGTCACTATGCCACTAACTCTGAAACAGTAAGATGCACATGTGTATAAATGTTGTTGGAAGTTGTTAGACACACAAGGCTAGAAAGAAGTCCCATCAGACCACCCTGCTGGTGGAGTTTACGTCATGTGGGACTTGCTGATCAGTCATTCCCACACCCAGCCATATAGTGCTGTAGTGGAAAAGAATGTCAGCGATCCAGCCATGATGGTTTGTCATGAAGTGGACTGAGTAAAGTGCAGTGCTCGAAGATATTGTGATAAATTTAAAAATGGCTACGCTGGCCCAGAAAGAACGTACATACTGGAGTCAGTGTGTCAATAGTTAAAAACACGCCAGGTAGAAAAATTGCACTACCCTGTGGCGTTTGTGAAAATCGGTCGACATGTTTCAGCTTAAGGGGCAATTCCCCAGCTTTCTTCAGGACCTCAAGTTTATAATCGCTACTGCCACTGTAACCACAAGTGATGTTTAGTGATTAACACTTTAAATAAGTTTACTAGTAGACAGGACAAATACATATCTACCAGGAACTAAAACGCTTAGACGTCCACTGGCGGAGGAAAAGTATATCTTCTTCCTATCAAAACAGAAAAAAAATGTTCGTTGTTGCACAACAACATTCAATAACAGACACACAACCGCCTGAATACAGAGTAAACGCATAGAACAACATAAGCATGAATTAATTTTACATTCTGCATATATAGACTAGAGCATACTAGCTCAATCACTCAGAGGCATTTCCTCACGGTGATACTCACCCAGCTTTGTGTGGGTGACGGCCTCACCTCACCCGGCAACCGCTCGGGAGCATGAGGCCCCGCTCTACAGTGTAGAAAAGGGATAAAGTGAGTGCATAACTCTACTGTATCCTAGCCAATTGCTCTACACTATTAACCCAACGAACGTGTGATAGGTGCCCACATGCCAAACACAAGCCCACACACATCCACCCCGATGAACCCTTGCACAACGCACATGCTGCGAGATACATAATATCACATAACCCAATGTGGACACTTGAAAGCGCACCTACGAGCAGTAAGTTAGGATTCCAATTTCTGCCAACGTAGGAACCGTCATATTTGGGCTACCGAGCTGGTCCCCTGTAGGCCAATATCTGTTCCCCATGTTAAATCTACAAAATAGGTTTTAAAGAAGCATTTAGAGAGGTCACAAACAAGCCTCTATAATAAGCCTTGTTCAACTAAGGAATCCATAAACCATCTCTAAAATGTTTAGGGGCGCTTTCAAGTGTCCACATTGGGTTATGTGATATTATGTATCTCGCAGCATGTGCGTTGTGCAAGGGTCCATCGGGGTGGATGTGTGTGGGCTTGTGTTTGGCATGTGGGCACCTATCACACGTTCGTTGGGTTAATAGTGTAGAGCAATTGGCTAGGATACAGTAGAGTTATGCACTCACTTTATCCCTTTTCTACACTGTAGAGCGGGGCCTCATGCTCCCGAGCGGTTGCCGGGTGAGGTGAGGCCGTCACCCACACAAAGCTGGGTGAGTATCACCGTGAGGAAATGCCTCTGAGTGATTGAGCTAGTATGCTCTAGTCTATATATGCAGAATGTAAAATTAATTCATGCTTATGTTGTTCTATGCGTTTACTCTGTATTCAGGCGGTTGTGTGTCTGTTATTGAATGTTGTTGTGCAACAACGAACATTTTTTTTCTGTTTTGATAGGAAGAAGATATACTTTTCCTCCGCCAGTGGACGTCTAAGCGTTTTAGTTCCTGGTAGATATGTATTTGTCCTGTCTACTAGTAAACTTATTTAAAGTGTTAATCACTAAACATCACTTGTGGTTACAGTGGCAGTAGCGATTATAAACTTGAGGTCCTGAAGAAAGCTGGGGAATTGCCCCTTAAGCTGAAACATGTCGACCGATTTTCACAAACGCCACAGGGTAGTGCAATTTTTCTACCTGGCGTGTTTTTAACTATTGACACACTGACTCCAGTATGTACGTTCTTTCTGGGCCAGCGTAGCCATTTTTAAATTTATCACAATATCTTCGAGCACTGCACTTTACTCAGTCCACTTCATGACAAACCATCATGGCTGGATCGCTGACATTCTTTTCCACTACAGCACTATATGGCTGGGTGTGGGAATGACTGATCAGCAAGTCCCACATGACGTAAACTCCACCAGCAGGGTGGTCTGATGGGACTTCTTTCTAGCCTTGTGTGTCTAACAACTTCCAACAACATTTATACACATGTGCATCTTACTGTTTCAGAGTTAGTGGCATAGTGACACACTATTCCTAGACCTGGTCTGCTCTTGTTGTTGTTTTGTACTTGACCAAGGGAATGAGCAGACAGGTCTATAAATATTCCCTTTGACCCTCCCTACAATTGTGTTTTTGAGAGAATACTCCTCAACAGGAGTACAGATTGAAATTGAGGTCTAGTAAGTCAGACAGTTTAATTGTTTAAGACCCCTCCTGGGTGAAGCGGTTAGACAGTTTCTTGACATGTATAAGTTAGACCCCAATAGAGAGAGAGATAGACAGGAGACCAAGAAACAGAAACATTGTAAAAGTCTCCGAAGCCGATGCATCTGCACACTACTTATTATGTTTTTTCTGAGTCTTACGATTATTGTTATGAGTTGGATGTTATATATGTTCTTTCCTATTGCACATTCTTTTTCTAATGACACGGCAGAGCACACGTTTAGTACTCTGCCTCCACACAAATTGTCTTATCGACGTGCGCTGTGCAACAATACATTCATTCGTATGTTACACCATTCTCACCAGATCAACAATGCTACTAATTGTTGGATATGTGGCCGACTCCCTCCCTATCAGAACTACAAGGGAGCTCTGCCCCTCTTTCCTTACCCGTTTACACATAATGGTTCCTGTGGTGCATGGTTTAGTCTGATATCCTCTTTAGACACTGAATCCAGAGTTTCCCAAGGCAATTGGATATGGGGAAATCTGAACACAGTCATGAATAAAGCATGTTTCCCAAATGAAGAAGGTCTTCCACAAATGACAGGGACCGATCTAGAAAATGAAGTGTATGGATTAGGCAATTTTACACTTAACCTCATGATTCTAAATGTTCAGTCCGAGACTAGTCCAGACTTGCCATCTATATCAGTTCTACCAGCAAAAGGTGTATTATGTGTCAGAAAGAATGGTTCAGTACATCTAGGTCACAGTGACTGTACTACTGTGGTCGAATTCAGTGATAAAGGCAAGTCTACATTCAAGGCTTCCCGACATTCCTATTTCATATGTGGTCAGACAGCTTATGTCCGCTTACCTCTAGATTGGGATGGTACTTGTTTCATTGCCTTCTTATTGCCACCAGTTTTTCTAGCCCCATCTGACTATCACAGGAATTCCCGCCTTAATATTGTTAGACACAAGAGAGATCTCCCAATTGTTGATCAGACTGAAACTACATGGGAACAATATACAGATTTCAATAAAGGATTCTTTCCCTATCTAGGCACTGTCTCCAATAGTAAACTGATACGCAAATTAACCAGAATACTCGAAGCAGTAGTGAACTAGACTACTTCTGCTTTGGGCAACTTAACAGAGGAGCAGTCTGCTATGAGACTTGTTGTTCTTCAGAACCGCCTTGTCCTTGACATCATCCTGGCCGATAGGGGCGGAGCTTGTAGAGTCATCGGATCCAGTTGTTGCGTGTTTATTCAGTCTATAAGGCCATTACCAGACTTCACGAAATTGCCCATCAGATACATCAGAACCCAGGCTCCTGGACTTGGTCCGGTTGGCTCTGGAGTGTAATAACAGCCTAGGGATGGAAGCTACTATCATTCCTAGGAATTATATTGGCCATAGTATTCAGTTGTTGTCTATGTCTACAATGTGGGCCAGCGATTTGCGCCTTGTGCGCCACAGCTTGTGTTCCCCATCCAAGTTCACTTTCCCATTCCCGAATAAAGAAAGAAGAACAGATGATGTTATATGAACAAATAGATGGTCTCATGAAAATTGATATATCTTAATGGGTCCGTAGGGGACAAGGAGGGAATGAGGTAATTGAAATTTTTATGGTAAGGTATGTCCCCTAACGTGTACCCCAACGTCTCCATCTACGAGTTTAAAGTGCATGTAAATTCCCTCCGCAACCGAATCTGAAGACGCAAATACATTTGCGTCCAACGTTAACATGTACTTTATCAGATCCACCATGAATGGATTGATAATTCAGTTCCTAAGTATGCCTTGCCAACGTCTTTACATGGTGCACTTTCACGTTTTTCCTGGCTCTGCCGAGCTAGGCCCTGATTTCTGCCTTCGAGCCACTTCTGTCTCTGCCTCTGAAAGCTGCAGCGTGGAGATGCATCCCTGACCTCTACCTTACTTCCTGCCAAGCGAAGCGGTGCCTGGCTCGGCCTGGCCTGCCTGCCAAAACAGTATTTTGCCTTCAAGTTATCAGCGTAGCCAGTTCAGCCTCCTAGAAAACACATTCCTGTCTAGTGAAATAGGTAAACATATCCCCGGCTGCAGAGCAAAGGGCCAAGCCTTTCTGTCTCCTTCATGTAATTCATTGCTCCCGTTACCATGGTAGGCCCATGGCTCCGTGCATTGCACTTAGACACGTATGCATTCAGTATAGAATAGCCTCTGCCAGAGAGACCTTTTACTTCAGATTAAACATTCCCCAAATACAAGATATCAGACATGTTATAGGAACAGGTCGATCTGACATGCCAGACTTCTGTCTCTTCTACTAGTGCTAAAAGTCAGACCCTCAGTTTCTCCAGATACACGTCAATCACACGTCATGCTAACTGCGCGCGCATCCAGGCCATAGGTTTCAGCTGACTCTGCAGAATACTCTATGCACCCACCCACTTATGACACTTTTCTGTGACGTTTCTAGCACACGCCTCTGTGCACACCCTTGTACACGCCTTTTTGCTACGCACATGTGTTCTTATCATATACTTTTCACTTGTCACGCCTACTGTATCCATTGCCATTATGTGTTTTACTATATATGTCATGTACTGTTAATAAATCGTTGACATCTTTCTGCCATCTTTGCATATACCCCCGAACCCTTGTATTGATGGAATTGATTTCCATGGCTCGAGCCATTTTGATTAAAGCCCTTATGACTCAGACACCACGGACTCTGCCTCTCATTTGATTGAGCTATTCTTTTACCTGTCTGTAATTATATGGAAAAACTAATACGGTAAATTATATTTACCACAGGTAAACACTGAATGACGGTAAGTGAACGCCGCGCGCCGCAATATTGTATCACCAAGCAAAAAAATCCGCTGCGTGCGAATTTGCGGATTTTCGGCTAATTCGCGGATTGCGAATTTACCAAAAATCCGCAAATTCCGCGAGTGGAGCGGATTTTACGCCCACGTTTAGTATTCTATTCATGGATACATTTTCCAGCAGCAAATGCTGTGACACGCGAGTTCCACTACTACAAAGCAGAGGAACCTCCAGCGGAATACGTTCCTTTCGAGGACGTCGAAATTCCACTAACTTACCAGGAGCATCAGCTCTGGTTTAATGGTGCCCTAAAACATAAATATCACATTACCAGGCTCAGTCCACTAGGTAGTCCAAGAGCCACATAGCTGGTTCTATTCAGCTATACACCACATCTTGACATTGAAGAAATGTCAGACAGAGAACTGTTAGTTCAATTAATACAATTGATTAAAATACATAGACAATTGGTCCAATATGTCATGTGGACTTTAACAGTCCAACCTGCTATAAAAATTCTACAGCACACCCCTCACCAGGGGAACACAAATAAAAATACACCACAGACTATACAATCAGTCATTGGAAAATTACCCGCAAAACGGGAACAAATTCCGTTCCGGCTGGCTCAAAAGATTACTCAAATAGAGGCAGTATTCCCTGATAGTACACCTCATGAAAAACACAAAATTCTGACAATCTGTTTACCAATGGGGATCGCACCACATGTGGAGGACTGTGACACTTGGGGAACAGTCTTTGCTTCAATCTACACAAAAACACATGGTGTTCCGTCTATGGTGGTTATACCAGACGTACTAAGTTCAAGTTCAAGTTCAAGAATTTGTATAGCGCACTACTCACCCAGAGGGTCTCAAGGTGCTTGAGGGAGGATGGGTGCATTACTTATCGAAAAGCCAGGTTTTGAGCTGCTTTCTGAAGGAGAGGTGGTTCTGTGTAAGGCAGAGGTGAGTGGGGAGAGAATTCCAGGTTTTGGCCGCTAAGTAGGAGAAGGATCTTCCTCCCATGGTGGATCTATGGATGCGCGGAATTGCGGCGAGGGCTTGATTTGATGATCGTAGTTGGCGGGTGGGTGTGTAGAAGGACAGTCGTGTGTTGAGGCATTCGGGTCCTAGGTCATAGAGGGCCTTGTGTGCGTGGGTGAGGAGGCGGAATGTTATTCTCTTGTTGACTGGAGGTCTTTCGGGTGACCGGAAATGTGAGCTTGACGGGGGATGTCCAGTATGAGTCTAGCTGAGGCGTTTTGGATGCGTTGGAGTTTTTTCTGTAGTTTGGCTGTGGTTCCGGCGTAAAGGGTATTTCCATTATCCAGTCGGCTAGTAACCAGTGCGTGTGTGACTGTCTTTCTTGTTTCGGTGGGGATCCAACGGAAGATTTTTTTGAGCATGTGTAGGATGTTGAAGCATGAAGATGAGACGGCGTTGACTTCTCTGGTCATCGAGAGGGAGAAGTCAAGGATGAAGCCCAGGTTACGTGCATGATCTGTAGGTATGGGTGCTGTACCCAGGGCCGTTGGCCACCATGAGTCATCCCAGGCAGAGGGGTATGATCCTAAGATGAGGACTTCTGTTTTGTCCGAGTTTAGTTTTAAACGGCTGTTCTTCATCCATGCGGCTACTTCTTTCATTCCTTCGTGTAGATTGGTTTTGGCGGTGTTTGGGTCTTTGGCGAGGGAGAGGATCAGTTGTGTGTCGTCTGCGTAGGAGATGATGTTGAGGTTGTGTTGACGCGCGATGGATGCGAGGGGACTCATGTAAACGTTGAAGAGGGTGGGACTGAGTGATGATTCTTGTGGTATGCCGCAGATGACTTCGGTGGCCTCTGATTTGAATGGGGGGAGGCGGACTCTCTGGGTTCTTCCGGCGAGGAACGAGATGATCCAGTCCAGAGCTTTTCCTTGTATTCCGACGTTGCTGAGGCGTTGTATGAGGGTGCTATGACAGACTGTGTCGAAGGCGGCGGAAAGGTCAAGTAGGATTAGGGCAACTGTTTCTCCGTTGTCCAGTAGCATTCGGATGTCGTCTGTAGCAGCGATGAGGGCGGTTTCGGTGCTGTGTTTGGCTCGGAAGCCGGACTGTGAGGAGTTGAGGGTGTTGTTGGATTCAAGGAAGGCGGCGAGCTGACTATTGACGGCTTTCTCAATGACTTTAGCAGGGAATGGGAGGAGTGAGATGGGGCGGTAATTCTTAAGTTCAGAGGGGTCTGCTGTGGGTTTCTTCAGGAGGGCACAGAGTTCGGCATGTTTCCAGCATTCCGGGAAGGTAACCGAGTTGAAGGAACAGTTGATGACATCGCGGAGATGGGGTGCGATGATGGAGTCTGCTTTGTTGAAGATGTGGTGGGGACATGGGTCAGTTGGTGAGCCTGAATGGATGAAGTTCCTCAGGCGGAGGGTGTCTTCAGTAGTAATTGGGTTCCAGGCGCAAAGATTGTTAGGGTGCTGTTTTCGTTCGGAGGTGGGTGGAGTGGACTGTTCTTCGGACTGGTTTTCAAAGCGGTGATGTATGTCGGCGATTTTGTTGTGGAAGAAAGAGGAAAACGAGTCGCAGAGGTCTTGGGAGGGAGTGATGTCGTTGGTGCCGGCGGTGGGGTTGGTAAATTCTTTGATGATGTTGAATAGTTCCTTGCTGTAGTGGGCGTTGTTGTCAAGTCGATCCTTGAATGCTGATTTCTTGGTGGACCGGATCAATTGGTGGTGTTTGCGGGTGGCGTCCTTGAAGGTGGTCAGGTTGTCAGTGGTTGGGTTTTTTCTCCAGGTTTTCTCGAGGGTACGACATAGCTTCTTGGATTTCTTAAGGTCATCGTTGAACCAGGGGGCCTTTTTGCTACCTTGTTTGATCTGGTGGTTTTTCAAGGGTGCTAATGAATACGGTCCTGAGCCTGCTTTAAATCTAGGTATGAAATTACTGAAAGACTTTAAGCAAGTCTCGGCTATACTACTAGCCAACATAAAAGGAGAAGCAGCATCTGTGGCAATCCGCCAAAAATTAATAGAAACAAAAATAGCAGACCAGCCTTTTGAACTTGCCAGAATAATTGAAAAATCCTATGAAGAATTAGGTAGAGATAGTTTGGGTGGGAAACCACTAAAACCACAACTAACAGAAAATCCTGAAAAGACTTTCATTAAAAATAATTTAATTACTCCAAAAAAGAGGTGGGAGGGCAATAAACAGACCTCTCCCAGAGAAAAACAGTTTCAGTCCAGAGGAAGGTCTCCCCAAAGGAGAGCTAGATCTCCAGAATGGGGGGTTAGGTCTCCACAATGGGAGCCCTCTGAGAAACGATATAACCTTAGAAATAGGGATAATTTGAAAAAACCTGACAGATATCAAGATATTGATACACGTCCCTCTCGATCTTTTCAGACTTCCTCACAGAAATCGGAAAGAAGAGGACGGTCAGAACATAAAGAATATCGCGTCAAGTCCAAAGACAAGGAACCCGCTCACTAAAGTAAAAAATCTCAATTTCCCAAAAAGAAGGTAGCAAGCATAAAGATAAAACATGCTGAGGATCCTAAGGACACAACTCAAGAATGGGGAGTGGGCCCAAGCAATGCTAGACAGCACAGCAGCAGTGACCATTGCTCGCAAGATCCTGATGAATTTTCTGGAGACAGTGGACACAAATGAGTACATTCAGGTGGAAACTGCAGACACCAGAGCTAGTGTACCCCATAAATTATATGAAATAACATTGCGTATAGAAGGGGACATAACTAGGAAAATAAGAACTCTCTTTTGGGAGAAGCTATCTAAAGGCTATGATATTCTTCTAGATGAGAAAGACTGGCCACCAGAGTTTGTTAGGGAGTGCCCACATGGCAAAGACATGATTATGCCTGCCTTCACAAATCATATTACAATTCATAAAAAATACACATATACAAGAAAATGGGCAGTGGCCCAAGCCCCTGCATTATATAAAAATCATGTAGGATGGGATGAGGAATCTCCTCACCATAAAATACAGTTAAAAAATCAACCTACTGCACAAAGGCAGTATCCTGTTTTAGCAAGAAGCTAAAAAACAAGTCAGGGAGATCTTAGATCAACTTGAATACCAGGGGGTGATTGAAACATGCACCTCTCAAATTAACAATCCTTTGTTTCCTGTCTCCAAATCAGACAATTCATATCGTCTAGTATTGGACTACAGACACTTAAAGTCTTGTTGCAAAACATTTGCAGTACAAAATTCACACAATGCAGTACTGAATAACATTGTGCGCAAAAAATATAAAATGACATTAGATATTTCAAATGGTTTCTTCTGTCAAAACATATTACCAGAAAGCAGGTATTTGACCGCTTTCTCAAGTATGGGGGCCCAGCGGCAATTTTGCCGTCTCCCCCAGGGATTCAAGAATAGCCCAGGATTATTTTCAGCCAGAGTAACAGAGTTACTACAAATGTGTGATGATGAGGCATTATCCTATGCCGATGACATCTATCAAACAGACGATGATTTGGACAGGCACTTGAAAAGAGTGAACACCATTATACTTGGGTTCGCATCTGAAGGGTACAAATTCAACTTTAAAAAATCACGGATTGCCCACCTCACTGTCCTATTTCTAGGATATGAGTTATCAAGTGAAGGGAAAAGCCTGGCAGCCAATTTCTTAGAGAAATGTGCGCTGTTCCAAGCACCAAAGACGCTGAAAAACTTACAATCAATTCTAGGTTTACAGAATTTTGGAAGAACTTACGTTATGAATTACGCAGAGAGGGTTAAACCTCTATACGAATTAATAAAATCTGATTTCAAACAAACTAATTGGACTCAAAAACACAAAGAAATTTTACGTTCAATACAAACAGACATGTTAGCTAAAACAAAGCTGCAAACAGGCGTAATCGTACGCAACCTTGTAATCCGAGTCATCCCAGGAAGATGCGGATTCACGTACCTGACCTATAACGAAGGTGAAACGGTACCAATAGCTTACAAATCACACTTGTACACACAAGCTGAAATAAAATTCACTTCAGCTGAGAAAATTCTGACAGCTGTTCAAACTATTATAGCAAAAGAAAGAGCCCTGGCACAGGGAAAACGCATATCAGTCGTTACACCTGTACCTGTCTTAGAGGCAGTAACAAGAGCGAGCATTCAAAATACTAAAGCTTTACATCCAAGATGGATACAATGGGTTAATTCTCTTGCTGCAACAGACGTTGAACACGCTTTTGATCTCAATATGAAAAAACTAGAATATCTAGAATATGAACACGAATTTCCTCTGCCAACCGAAATTCTGCCTCTCGAACAGTACGTCTGCGTAATTTACACAGATGGATCTGCGCAACATTGGATTGTGGAAAAACAAGTATACCATGCGGCATGTGCGATTGTAAAAGGTCGCTGGCGCATAGGTAAATTCAGACCACTGGTCACCAAACCTCAATCACTCAGAAACTGTACAGCTCAGCGAGCTGAACTACATTAAAGATGGCGCTTGAAAATGCTGATCGCGAATTCCCCACACTCATAGTGTGCGATTCGTATTACTGCATCCAGTCTTACAATGAATACTTGCAGAACTGGGTTCAAAACGGTTTCAAAGATGCAAAAGGTGGCACAATCAAGCATAAAAAGCTATGGGAACAAGTAGTTCTTTTACAGAAAGAACTACAAAAGACTCATGCGATCCATACACTGAGTCATCAACGTGATGGCGTTCACGTTGCTGGGAATTCATTGGCCGATAAAGCCGAAAAGGCAGCTGTCCACACGGCTTTCGTAGCTACAATTAAGCGTTCTAAAAAAAAGAATAGACGGAGAAACGCTACTAGCAGTAAAAGCCTCAATGGAAGGCAATTATGCGGCGTTACCTCTAAATTATCCACTCGGAAATACATACATAATTGATGCAAACCGCGTTCCTTTTGCTCAAATCCCTGGAGTGGGGGGCAGAGTAATTTCAAACAGGAAACGGAGGGCATACTTGGTTCAAGAAGCACACATGGGAGATGGTCTGAGGCACCAAGGGATTTTAACTTCCCTGATAGAATTACAAATGAAGTACTGGTGGCCGGGAATGAACGTGCAAATCTACAACTTTGCAATTAATTGCCAGAACTGCAATAGAGATCGCAGTCATGAACCGGACCAGGCAACTGACAATAGCACAGTCAGTCCAGCCCAGACACCTCTGTTAGATAGCATTAAACTGTCTATACGGAGATGTCCATACGTACGAATGCGACCCCACAACTACTAAGACAAGATTCAATTGGATGTGGCCCCAGCGCTCGGCTGACGCCACAACTGTTGTAAAAGATTTGCGAGTCTTTATCGGCACATACGCAATCGGCACGCTACATTCTGACCAGGGTCCTGCGTTTAGCTCTCGAGCTTACAAGGAGGACATGGCCAGCTTGGGCGTTGCATTGCGGTACTCTAGTCCCTTCCATCCTGAGGGTAATGCGGTAGTGGAAAGAAAAAAGCGTGACATAAAGCAATCTATAACAGCGAGGGTATTAGGTGCGGGTGATGGGTGGGTCAAACATCTAATAAGTGTCCAACATAGTCTAAGTAATCTTCCAAGAAATTCTCTGGGTGGAATCACTCCGTATGAACTTTTGTTTGGTAATAGAATGATAATCGAAGACCTTGATCATCAAACTTCAGTGGTGGAACAGAAAACCTTTGATATCAAAGATCGTTTGGCTGTTTTACAGGGCTTAAATTAAACAAGAAGAAGTCTGAGTAACACAAAGCTAAAGCCAACGGCCACTGAAGAAAAACCACCTGTCCCAGCAAGACCTGTCTGGATTCCAAAGATTTGGGATCTGGTCAGAGAAAAGATCGCGGTGAAGAAGGAATTTGGGCCTTCTTACAGAAAAGCAGTACCTGTCTTAGCAATCAATGGAACAAGATCAGTACTACTACCGCCCCTTGCTGGTAAAAAGGAGAACAGAGTTGTATCAATCGACCTGGTAAAACCACAACCATGTGGCCAATAATAAGTAGTAGGCCCAGTGGACTCCCAAGATGTAGCAGAAAACCAAACCTTCCTACAATTCAAGAGGTTCAAACTGAGAGACTAATCACATTTGATAAACCTGCAGTGAATAAAAAAGGACTATGTAACAAAGCCATGGAACTTGTGCCTCTTGAAACCCAAATTGCTTCGTCAAGAAACACCTGTCTACAATGATGTAGCCTCTGACTATACTAATATGACAAAGAAAGAAGCAACTTCAAAGATCAATAACAATCCTAATGCGATTCCAACAATTGACAGAACTGCCTCTGGCTATTTCATCAATTTCGATGACTTTTCGGAAGATCCCAGTGAGCATGAAGAAAAGCCAGCACACAAAATATTCAAAGAAAAAATAACAGAACTCTTTCATCAACTTTGAGAAATATATCTGATTTCACCATGGATTGAATTGTGGATTGTGTTAGGTGTACTCTTCCTCCTGCTCTGGCTCATTTTGGTTTTAAGCTTGGGAAGAATGATTGATGGACAATACAGTACAATGGACACAGCAAGTCAGAACATCAACTTGGTCCTAAAGCCTCACAAGTCATCTCATGTTGAAAAAAGAGACCTGTCATCAGTAAACATCACAGCCATTCCTATACCTGGTGGCGTAGCATGGAACGTTACTGATTATGCATCTATGGCCCGGTTGAACTCTTGAAGTATCCACATCAGTTCAACGTTTCATTAAGTGACTTTGTCTCACCGAGCAGTTTCTCTGATGATTGGGACTTTGAGTCTATTAATAATATGATGTCTGATTTAGAAATGTCAGCAAAATTTACAAATCATGATTATTTAGAAGGTTCATCTGATTATGAAGAAATGTATTGCTTTAATCATTTTGGGCACCACTATTTGCATACATCTGCAAAACCTAGAAATGTTTTAACTTATAATCAATGGGAACATTGTCCAACACCGCCAAAAGGCAGCTCGAAAACATTTTATGAGAAATTTCTATACTTCTCAGAGTTTGATGTCATAGATCCAGAAACTTTTTTTTCAAAAATGTACATTAGACAGGAATGAAACATATGTTAACCAATACAAAACAGATTTATTCTGCAAAATTTTATGAAAAACTGTCGACATTTGATTTTCAATTCTGGAAAGATAACATTGAAACAAAAACAACCTGGGGTTCAAAAGATTGGCAAGTACAGGGATTAGAATCATTATTCAGAGCCTGCATGATCCCAGAACAAATAATGTTTCTGAATGACACCATTCAACAGACTACCTGTCTTGGCCTAGCCAAGATAAAAGATTTAAACAACCCGTCTATACCAGAGCCTATGCCTGATAGAAATAACACTACGGATGAGGGGTTAGACGTGTCCCATATTTTACACCAAAACAGAACAAATCCTGATTGGAAAAAATGGTTGATCTGGCCCACAGACACTAATAACTGTCAAGATAGATTCCTAGACAAAACACAGGGGTTCAAACAGAACAGGCCAGACCCAAGATATTCCCAGAGACAACATCCAGGGATAATACCAACATACAGTTTAGGAAAACTATGCCTCGAATGGCTACAGAAATCCACACTACCTGAAATTAAGCAACACTTGACCTTACTTAAAGAAGGTGCTGACTTGCGAGATTTCTTATTGGGACCTCGCAAACAGCGTCAGAAACGTTTCATATACGCCAGTATATATGTTGCTTACAACAAAGCTTAGAAAGTGACGCAAATTGAAACTGCTGAAAAAATACCAGAAATTGATCATATTCATTTGGAAAAATCACTGTCTGTAGTGGACAATGGGTTAACGACTCTGTCCTCCAAAATGTATTCTTTGGACAGCATTGTATCATCTGCTATTGATATAATAGAACTTGATATGCTAATGTTACAGCATGGCCAGTACCCAATTACGTTCTATTGTACAGTTAGGCAGGACGTTACAAAATCTCCGTTCAGGCTATGTGCCTTGGCGCCTAACCGACACAACGTCATTATTTTCTATCTTTAACCTTACAGATAAACAAATCTCTTTAGCACAAAAAGGAGCAGACCTTACGGTGCTGAGCATTGAAAAACATGAAAGATTACCATTGACAGTTTCCGAGAAACCTGTCATTGAATGGATAATACATGGTACCATAACAATACCAATAACGAGATTCCAGTTTCAATACTGCCTACAGCTTATACCAGCTGTATGAAAGGTTGGGTAAACATGGCACACAAGTCCGGAATTGGGGTGCTAGAGGGTGTCAAAGTGACACCTCCTGCACCCTTGCAGGATTTGGTATTTACCGATTCGGTAAATACAGAATCAGTATTGACCATTGATTCCTATGGGCTTCATGGCCCATAGGAATCAACGGGCAATACCGATTCGGTATTTACCGAATCGGTAAATACCGAATCCTACCGATTCGGTAATTCTGAAATTCGAATTACCTACATCTCTCCCCTTCCTAATTACCGACTCTTAAATACCGAATCGGTAAAATTTGGTATTTAAGAGTCGGTAATTAGGAATTACCTACATCTGGCCCATAGATGTTGGAGTGGGGGTAACAAAGAGGTATTTCTTAGTGGAAAAAATTGTGAAAAGTCACTAAGTAGTACACTTCTGTGTCAAGAAATTAATTTACATGGAGCCTGTGAGGGTTCATCTAATGATCTTTCTTGCCACTTGCACATCACTCCAGCAACACAAATAGAACCTGTTTTCAGGCAGCTTTTCCAACGATAGCTATGTTATGTTAAGTGACCATAGCTGTTGTGGCATGTTGCCAGGAACGCCCTATCTCGTCAGTATTACATCCAGGGTCACTTGTTGTATGCAAGTATTGTATCCAAACAGCATGCCAGACCAGGAGGCAACAATTTGGCCTTCACTGAACATCTCTTCTATTGGAATTGATACATTAAGCAGAATGAAAGCCATTATTTTACAAAAAACTGTCCCTTTGACCTCGTCTAGAGAAACATATGATCTGCAAGTTGCAAGGACCTCAGCAGAGATACATACATTATTTTCAACAAACTGCCCCGTACATTTCGTAGAAATGTTAGGTAAAGATTTAAGCATGTCAGATACCAGTGGCATCGCACATGTATTTAAGACAATTTTTTCAGGACTGTTAGTACCCTTTGAAGCAGTCCTGAGCATGTTCCCGAATTTCGTGCACTCTGTGTTCGGCGGCCTGCCTCTCATTTTGGGACTCGTAGCAGGAATTCTATTTTTGTTCCTTCTGCTCCGATATGGCAAGTCCAGTCACCAGCGATACCCAGGTTACCATGGAACAAGCGATCCAGGCACTGCGCTACCAAAATAGGATAACACAGGTCCTCGGCTTGGCTTGTCTAAGAGATCTGAATACCACATGGTTTCTATCATTCAGACCAATCTGGCAAGATTGCATCTTACCTGTTCTACGATGCCTGTTCTGCGGAGAAGAATGAGTGTTAGACATCTGTCTCTCACTTCCATCAGCAGTACCTATGGATGTTGATACTTTGCTTGGTTCAGTAACGGCTCATGCAACGTGTTGTCCCCAGCAGCTACCAATTCTGATGCCTCGAATGGCTACAGAAATCCACACTACATGAAATTAAGCAACACTAGACCTTACTTAAAGAAGGTGTTGACTTGCGAGATTTCTTATTGGGACCTCTCAAACAGCGTCAGAAACGTTTCATATACGCCAGTATATATGCTGCTTACAACGAAGCTTAGAGAGTGACACAAATTGAAACTGCTGAAAAAATACGAGAAATTGATCATATTAATTTGGAAAAATCACTGTCTGTAGTGGACAATGGGTTAACGACTGTGTCCTAAGCTTTGGCGGAAAATCAGTTCCGCTCGCGGATTTTGCGTTTTTTTGATAAATTCGCAGTCCGCGAACGCTCGCGAATTTACCGAAAATCCGTAAATTTGCACGCAGCGGATTTTTTTTTCTTGGTGATACAATTTTGCGGCGCGCAGCGTTCACTTACCGTCATTCAGCGTTTGCCGAGTTGTTTTTCTCGATATTTTGCGAGTGCTGCGCCATTTTGGATCTTGCTGCGAGATCCCGCGGGAGTTTGGCAACCGCGATTACGTCATCGCGCTCGCCACCTTGCACAGCGAGAGTTTGTCAATGCGAGTACGCCGTGATCACGTATCGCGGGAGTTCGCAATTGCGAACCCGTACATGCGACGGGCAGCAACAATCTCGCGCGAAAATACAAAATTTGCAATTCTGCACAATAAATCCACCAGTAAGCAGCATAAACCTTCTGAAAATGATGATTTTTATCAGAATAACTCCTCAAGCTGACATTTGCCTGCACTTTTTTTTGCAAGGAGTCCATTTTTGGGGGGGGGGAAGGAAGTACCCCACAGTCTCCAACTTCCTGTTCCTGTCCAGCAGGCTCCTCCCAGTGCTTTCTTCATGTGCTGGTCACTTTCATTCGGATTCTTCACCTGGAAGGATTACTTTTTGTGGATGCTGCTGGATATTTGGATTTGAGGCCTTTCTGACTTTCTTTGGATCACTTTTGGATTAGAAATTTCACAAGTAAGTTTGTTTGGGGCATTACAGTTGCTGCAACTACAATTTTGTAATTTTCGATTTTTGGGCTGTTGTTGGGGCCTTTTGCCCAGGGGTACTCAGTGGTGGGTGGACTGAGTCTTTCTGTGGGGTCTCTTTAATTAAAACATCATGGAGGGCCTGGATGGCTTGGGATTGTGCTGATTTTTCTGTGATTTTCGTTTTTTTGGGCTGTTGTTGTGGCCTTTTCACCAGGGGTAGTGAGTGGTGCATGTGCCAAGTCTTTCCGTGGGGTGTCTTGAATTTAAACAACATGGAGGGCCTGGATGGCATGGGATTGTGCTGATTTTTCTGTGTTTTTCGATTTTTTGGAGTGTTCATGGGGACAGGCCATGTGGGTGGGGGCCATTTTGAGTGCTGCTACAGGCCCTGGCCATGTGCTGGGAGGTAGGGGGCCATTTTGAATGCAGGCAGTGTTCTTAGGTCTGCAACCATTTTGCCTAGCTTTTAACCTTTATGCCCAGGGGTAGTGAGTGGTGCATAGGCCTAGTCTTTCTGTGAGGTGTCTTGAATTTAAACATCATGGAGGGCTTGGGATTGTGCTGATTTTTCTGTGATTTTCATTTTTTTGGGCTGTTGTTGTGGCCTTTTCACCATGGGTAGTGAGTGGTGCATGTGCCTAGTCTTTCTGTGGGGTATCTTGAATTTAAACATCATGGAGGGCCTGGATGGCATGGGATTGTGCTGATTTTTCTGTGTTTTTCGATTTTTTGGGGTGTTCATGGGGACAGGCCATGTGGGTGGGGGCCATTTTGAGTGCTGATACAGGCCCTGGCCATGTGCTGGGAGGGAGGGGGCCATTTTGAATGCAGGCAGTGTTCTTAGGTATGCAACCATTTTGCCTAGCTTTCAACCTTTATGCCCAGGGGTAGTGAGTGGTGCATAGGCCTAGTCTTTCTGTGGGGTGTCTTGAATTTAAACATCATGGAGGGCTTGGGATTGTGCTGATTTTTCTGTGATTTTCGTTTTTTTGGGCTGCTGTTGTGGCCTTTTCACCAGGGATAGTGAGTGGTGCATGTGCCTAGTCTTTCTGTGGGGTGTCTTGAATTTATCGGTATCAATAGGAGACTAGCTCTACAATGGATTAATCTGACACGGTTATGGTAGATTAATATTAGTTATGTAGCGACTCAGTATTTTGCCGGGTGGCAATGGCACCTCTTGGGTGTCTTTTGAAAGCCCTCACCCACCAACCTAGTTGGTGGCATGCTTCATCATCGGGCCCACCCAGTGACACCTAGCGTGTCCCGGGTGTGCTTCGACGCCTGATTACAGCGGAGCAGGTATGTCACTGTGTGTGCGGTGTGAGGTGCTAAGATAAGTGAAGTTAAAACGGCTTGGCAGGTGGTCCCTGGGGTGAGGATATTTTATTAAAAGGGCCTCTGCCAGCGGTTAAAAATAAGGCTGTGGGACGTTAGAGGCGGGTTACGACCTCCTACGTCCTTGAGTAGTCAACATGTTTCAGCCAGTGCCTTATGTGAATCTGGCTTTCATCAGGACAATAAATATGTGTGGGTTAAAATTAGGGGTTGTGTAGTGTAGTCTATGTGTCTACACGCCCTAAAGTGTATCTAGCTGTGAGATGGGGGATTCCCTTCTCAAGATCACCTGTACATTTAACATTGAGGACAAGTACAGGACAAACATAGGAGAAAAAGAGTCACTAGAAAGTATGGGTCATAAAGTGTGACAGCCGACATAAATTGCGACAGGTGCAGACTATGAGCGGCTCAAGTGTAATGATACTGGTGGTATCATTAATGTGGTATCGCACTAGTACTTCGAAGGTGAAGTGGTTAAAACAGCGGTAAAAATTACAGTGAAAGGTGAAGAATTGTGGCGCAAGGAACATTTCTTACGCTTTCAATGCTTGTTGGTAGCTCCAAGGTTATTGAAGTGGCAGGGTGAAGCCCTAGTTGGGGGAGAGAGAGGTAGGACCATTGGGATTAGGGAACCTGTAGGAAAAAAGTGGGGAGCGCTTACCCCTGGTGGTGATACTCAGCATACTCACAGGATTTCTGGCCAGCACCAGCGTGGGACCTGTTGTGCCTCCTTCGCAGAACCGGTAGAGAATGACTGCTGTTACCGGCTTTTATGCTGTCATAGATTGAGTGATTGACCCCACCTGTTGGGAGAGTAATGGTAGAAAGACTCGCGGGAGGGTCTAAATAGCATTCAGCTGCGTTAGGCAAGCTCGGGTGTGGAGCGCTAGAGTAAGCGTCTGCAGCTGCCGGGTGCCGGGTGCGGCTGAGTATTGCGCATGCGCGGTCGAGAAGCGGCCCGCGCATGCGTAGAGAGCGTGCGCGGCCGGCAATTGGCCCGCGCATGCGTCAGGAGTAGTGTTCTGGGGCGCGAACGGGAGACTATCCCAGTTCGCGCTAATGATGTAAAATTTACCCTTCGTGGTGTGGCTAGGGTAATATATGGAAATTGACAATGCACCAGAATAGCATAAACACGGGGGGACTTCTCCCTTATCTACTATTGGGGAGAGTATCTGTTGGAACTAGGTAATTGGCAATAATGCACAAAGGTGGCACATAGATGGCACAGCTAATGCTTGCTTATTGCACCAACTATTTTCAGGTGCCAGGAAGGCGCAGAGGTATTAGATGGGGCCTACCTGGGGCAGGTAGAGGTCAGGGGGCGTACTGTCCTGGTTAGTGGATATTATGACAGGTCCATTAGGATAAATGGCCTGATGGTTTGACTGGCATCATAGGGTCAAGGAGTTCCAGGGAATTGCGTCATTGAGCCCATCAGTAGCTGTGGATAGACGATATATCCACCTTTGTTCTTTGTTCAGAAGTTTTTTGTCATTGTTGACGGGACTGACTTGTATTTGCTCAATGACTGTCCATGTAAAGTCATTGGGAGTATGCCCATGCGTGATGAAATGATTTGTTAGTTTACTGATGTTTTTCTTGCATCGCATGGTACTGCGATGTTCTGTGATCCTGGTTCTCACTTTGCGAGTGGTCATGCCCACATATCTGAGTCCACATCTGCAGGTTATAAGATAGATCACATTCTGTGAATTGCAGTTTGTGTGGCTCATTTGGGACCACACTTTATTTGGTTCCAGGTTCAGGGTTTTTGTGTGAGATGTTAAATGACAGACACTACAGTCATTACATGGGTAGTGTCCGGTTACTTTCGGCATTCCCCATGCATTAAGGATGGTATTGTCGGGTTTGGGTGGAGGTTTGGGTCTGGTGTTGACCAGTTGGTCTCTGAGATTATGGCACCTCTTGTAGGCGAACCTCGGGGGTTCCCATTTCCTTTGTCCTGAATTTATGATTCTCCAGTGTTTTTTTATTATTTTGGCCACGTCATTAGAGGCAGTGTTGAAAGTAGTCACACATGTGGTGGGTTGTGTGTCGTTTTCCTTGGTAACGTCTTCAAGCAGTGCGTCACGGTTTTGGTTTCTTGCCCTTTTCTGGGTTTTCCTGATGATTGTCTTTGGGTAACCTCGATTCTCTAGTTTTTGGGCTAGGTCCGCTGATTGAGTTTTGAAGTCTTTTACATCCGAGCAGTTTCTTCTGATGCGGAGAAACTGACCAAAAGGTAAGTTCTCTTTCAGTGGTCGGGGATGGAAACTGTTGAAATGCAGCAGTGAGTTTCTAGCCGTGGGTTTATAGTATGTGGTGGTTGTTAAGGTACCGCCTTTGGCTGTTATTTGTAGGTCCAGGAAGGCGAGTTGTTGGTTACTGGCCGTGCAGGTAAACTTGAGATAGGGGTCCCTGAGATTGAGCCATTGTAGGAAGTTGTCCAGTTCAGGTTGTCGCCCGTCCCAGATGACCAATATATCATCGATATATCGGTACCATTTTTGTATGTGGATTTTGAACGGGTTGGCTTCCGTATTGATGTGTGTTCTCTCAAAGTGGTGGACGTAGAGTCCAGCTACACTCGGTGCGAAAACACTGCCCATTGAGGTTCCGTTGGTTTGTAAATAAAAGGTGCCCTCATATTCAAAGTAGTTTTCTTTGAGGGCAAAGGCCGCGCAGTTCATAACAAAACTTCTGGGTGTATGGTAAGGCCAGGGTGAATCCTCCAAGATGTCATGTAGGACCTGCAGGGTGGCGTCTTGTGGGAGGCTGGTGTATAAGCTTTCCACATCCAGTCCTACCAATAGTTGAGTTTCGGGGTCAAAGGGAAAGTTGTCGATGACCTGCAGAAGGTGTTTCGTGTCCCTGATGTACGTGGGGGTTTTTTGTACCAGGGGGTTTAGGTAGAAGTCACAGTATCTTGAAAGTGGCTCCAGGATCGAATTGATGCCTGATACTATTGGCCTGCCCGGTGGCGGAATGACCCCTTTATGTACCTTGGGTACTGTGTAGAAGTATGGGGTTCTGGTATTATCCGGGCAGAGGTATTCGGCCTCCTGTTTGGAGATATGTTCGTCTTCCGCTGCCTTTTTCACGAGGTTGTGTACTGAGTTGCGTAGTTGTTCTGAGGGATCCTGCTCCAGTCTGCGGTAGTTCCGGCCGTCGCTGAGTAATCTCCGGCATTCCGCATCGTAGTCAGTCTTGTCCAACAGCACGATGCCTCCCCCTTTGTCTGCTGGTTTGATTACCAAAGTGAGGTTATTTTGCAGGCGTTGTATCGTCTGCCTCTCTTCCCATGACATGTTGTTGTGGTGGTTGGTCGGGTTGAGTTTTTCGACGTCATGGTAAACAGCCTGCTCGAAGGTCGTTATTTCTGCTGGTACAGTGGAGGGTGGGGGGACAAAGGTGGATTTCACCCTGAGTCCAGTGGTGTTGGGGTTCTCATCTGGTTGGGGGGTGTCTTGGCTTGCCTTCTCAAAGAAGGACTTTAGTTTCAGTTTCCTGAAGAATTGGGCTAATTCCGCTTGCAGTTTGAATTTGTCTAATCGTGTGGTTGGGACGAACGACAGGCCTTTCTCCAGTACAGCGACTTCTTTGTCGGTTAACGGGTTGCTGGAAAGGTTGAATACCAGTGATGACTGGGTAGTAGAGCTGTCTACCGGCTCGTTCCCGGAGTTGTTTCCTTCGCCTTCTGGCGTGTGTTGGAGCTCACTGGGTTTTCGTCTTCCCAGTGTACCTGGGCGTTGTTTTGTTGAGTTGTTCTTCTGCGGCCCCGGGGTCTCTGGCCCCGTCCTAAAAAAGGAAAGGTATTGCCCTGGTTGCCTCCGAAGAACGGCATTGGCCCCTGGGGGTACATGTTAGGGAAACCAAAGTAGGGGTTTGGCATGTGGCCTAAGTTGGGTGGGAAGCCAAAGTAAGGGTTCGGCTGACCTCCTTGCCAGTGGTTGGGCCATCGTTGTCCTCTTCGTCCTCTTCCACCTCGTTTTTGTGATCCGCCACTGGAGTCACTTGAGACTGAGCTATCGTCTCCTGAAGAGTTCGGTGTAGAGGTTTCCTTGGTTGGGGGGGTATAGTTTTCTTCTGAGTATGGGTATACTTTGGCGTAATCTTTATACTCGTTTATTTCCCGGTTCTGATCGATCAGAACCGGGAAATAAACGAGTATAAAGATTACCTGACCCAGGCGAAACTCAAAAAATTTGAGAAAGATCTCAAAAAGTTCTCCTACGCCAAAGTATACCCATACTCAGAAGAAAACTATACCCCCCCAACCAAGGAAACCTCTACACCGAACTCTTCAGGAGACGATAGCTCAGTCTCAAGTGACTCCAGTGGCGGATCACAAAAACGAGGTGGAAGAGGACGAAGAGGACAACGATGGCCCAACCACTGGCAAGGAGGTCAGCCGAACCCTTACTTTGGCTTCCCACCCAACTTAGGCCACATGCCAAACCCCTACTTTGGTTTCCCTAACATGTACCCCCAGGGGCCAATGCCGTTCTTCGGAGGCAACCAGGGCAATACCTTTCCTTTTTTAGGACGGGGCCAGAGACCCCGGGGCCGCAGAAGAACAACTCAACAAAACAACGCCCAGGTACACTGGGAAGACGAAAACCCAGTGAGCTCCAACACACGCCAGAAGGCGAAGGAAACAACTCCGGGAACGAGCCGGTAGACAGCTCTACTACCCAGTCATCACTGGTATTCAACCTTTCCAGCAACCCGTTAACCGACAAAGAAGTCGCTGTACTGGAGAAAGGCCTGTCGTTCGTCCCAACCACACGATTAGACAAATTCAAACTGCAAGCGGAATTAGCCCAATTCTTCAGGAAACTGAAACTAAAGTCCTTCTTTGAGAAGGCAAGCCAAGACACCCCCCAACCAGATGAGAACCCCAACACCACTGGACTCAGGGTGAAATCCACCTTTGTCCCCCCACCCTCCACTGTACCAGCAGAAATAACGACCTTCGAGCAGGCTGTTTACCATGACGTCGAAAAACTCAACCCGACCAACCACCACAACAACATGTCATGGGAAGAGAGGCAGACGATACAACGCCTGCAAAATAACCTCACTTTGGTAATCAAACCAGCAGACAAAGGGGGAGGCATCGTGCTGTTGGACAAGACTGACTACGATGCGGAATGCCGGAGATTACTCAGCGACGGCCGGAACTACCGCAGACTGGAGCAGGATCCCTCAGAACAACTACGCAACTCAGTACACAACCTCGTGAAAAAGGCAGCGGAAGACGAACATATCTCCAAACAGGAGGCCGAATACCTCTGCCCGGATAATACCAGAACCCCATACTTCTACACAGTACCCAAGGTACATAAAGGGGTCATTCCGCCACCGGGCAGGCCAATAGTATCAGGCATCAATTCGATCCTGGAGCCACTTTCAAGATACTGTGACTTCTACCTAAACCCCCTGGTACAAAAAACCCCCACGTACATCAGGGACACGAAACACCTTCTGCAGGTCATCGACAACTTTCCCTTTGACCCCGAAACTCAACTATTGGTAGGACTGGATGTGGAAAGCTTATACACCAGCCTCCCACAAGACGCCACCCTGCAGGTCCTACATGACATCTTGGAGGATTCACCCTGGCCTTACCATACACCCAGAAGTTTTGTTATGAACTGCGCGGCCTTTGCCCTCAAAGAAAACTACTTTGAATATGAGGGCACCTTTTATTTACAAACCAACGGAACCTCAATGGGCAGTGTTTTCGCACCGAGTGTAGCTGGACTCTACGTCCACCACTTTGAGAGAACACACATCAATACGGAAGCCAACCCGTTCAAAATCCACATACAAAAATGGTACCGATATATCGATGATATATTGGTCATCTGGGACGGGCGACAACCTGAACTGGACAACTTCCTACAATGGCTCAATCTCAGGGACCCCTATCTCAAGTTTACCTGCACGGCCAGTAACCAACAACTCGCCTTCCTGGACCTACAAATAACAGCCAAAGGCGGTACCTTAACAACCACCACATACTATAAACCCACGGCTAGAAACTCACTGCTGCATTTCAACAGTTTCCATCCCCGACCACTGAAAGAGAACTTACCTTTTGGTCAGTTTCTCCGCATCAGAAGAAACTGCTCGGATGTAAAAGACTTCAAAACTCAATCAGCGGACCTAGCCCAAAAACTAGAGAATCGAGGTTACCCAAAGACAATCATCAGGAAAACCCAGAAAAGGGCAAGAAACCAAAACCGTGACGCACTGCTTGAAGACGTTACCAAGGAAAACGACACACAACCCACCACATGTGTGACTACTTTCAACACTGCCTCTAATGACGTGGCCAAAATAATAAAAAAACACTGGAGAATCATAAATTCAGGACAAAGGAAATGGGAACCCCCGAGGTTCGCCTACAAGAGGTGCCATAATCTCAGAGACCAACTGGTCAACACCAGACCCAAACCTCCACCCAAACCCGACAATACCATCCTTAATGCATGGGGAATGCCGAAAGTAACCGGACACTACCCATGTAATGACTGTAGTGTCTGTCATTTAACATCTCACACAAAAACCCTGAACCTGGAACCAAATAAAGTGTGGTCCCAAATGAGCCACACAAACTGCAATTCACAGAATGTGATCTATCTTATAACCTGCAGATGTGGACTCAGATATGTGGGCATGACCACTCGCAAAGTGAGAACCAGGATCACAGAACATCGCAGTACCATGCGATGCAAGAAAAACATCAGTAAACTAACAAATCATTTCATCACGCATGGGCATACTCCCAATGACTTTACATGGACAGTCATTGAGCAAATACAAGTCAGTCCCGTCAACAATGACAAAAAACTTCTGAACAAAGAACAAAGGTGGATATATCGTCTATCCACAGCTACTGATGGGCTCAATGACGCAATTCCCTGGAACTCCTTGACCCTATGATGCCAGTCAAACCATCAGGCCATTTATCCTAATGGACCTGTCATAATATCCACTAACCAGGACAGTACGCCCCCTGACCTCTACCTGCCCCAGGTAGGCCCCATCTAATACCTCTGCGCCTTCCTGGCACCTGAAAATAGTTGGTGCAATAAGCAAGCATTAGCTGTGCCATCTATGTGCCACCTTTGTGCATTATTGCCAATTACCTAGTTCCAACAGATACTCTCCCCAATAGTAGATAAGGGAGAAGTCCCCCCGTGTTTATGCTATTCTGGTGCATTGTCAATTTCCATATATTACCCTAGCCACACCACGAAGGGTAAATTTTACATCATTAGCGCGAACTGGGATAGTCTCCCGTTCGCGCCCCAGAACACTACTCCTGACGCATGCGCGGGCCAATTGCCGGCCGCGCACGCTCTCTACGCATGCGCGGGCCGCTTCTCGACCGCGCATGCGCAATACTCAGCCGCACCCGGCACCCGGCAGCTGCAGACGCTTACTCTAGCGCTCCACACCCGAGCTTGCCTAACGCAGCTGAATGCTATTTAGACCCTCCCGCGAGTCTTTCTACCATTACTCTCCCAACAGGTGGGGTCAATCACTCAATCTATGACAGCATAAAAGCCGGTAACAGCAGTCATTCTCTACCGGTTCTGCGAAGGAGGCACAACAGGTCCCACGCTGGTGCTGGCCAGAAATCCTGTGAGTATGCTGAGTATCACCACCAGGGGTAAGCGCTCCCCACTTTTTTCCTACAGGTTCCCTAATCCCAATGGTCCTACCTCTCTCTCCCCCAACTAGGGCTTCACCCTGCCACTTCAATAACCTTGGAGCTACCAACAAGCATTGAAAGCGTAAGAAATGTTCCTTGCGCCACAATTCTTCACCTTTCACTGTAATTTTTACCGCTGTTTTAACCACTTCACCTTCGAAGTACTAGTGCGATACCACATTAATGATACCACCAGTATCATTACACTTGAGCCGCTCATAGTCTGCACCTGTCGCAATTTATGTCGGCTGTCACACTTTATGACCCATACTTTCTAGTGACTCTTTTTCTCCTATGTTTGTCCTGTACTTGTCCTCAATGTTAAATGTACAGGTGATCTTGAGAAGGGAATCCCCCATCTCACAGCTAGATACACTTTAGGGCGTGTAGACACATAGACTACACTACACAACCCCTAATTTTAACCCACACATATTTATTGTCCTGATGAAAGCCAGATTCACATAAGGCACTGGCTGAAACATGTTGACTACTCAAGGACGTAGGAGGTCGTAACCCGCCTCTAACGTCCCACAGCCTTATTTTTAACCGCTGGCAGAGGCCCTTTTAATAAAATATCCTCACCCCAGGGACCACCTGCCAAGCCGTTTTAACTTCACTTATCTTAGCACCTCACACCGCACACACAGTGACATACCTGCTCCGCTGTAATCAGGCGTCGAAGCACACCCGGGACACGCTAGGTGTCACTGGGTGGGCCCGATGATGAAGCATGCCACCAACTAGGTTGGTGGGTGAGGGCTTTCAAAAGACACCCAAGAGGTGCCATTGCCACCCGGCAAAATACTGAGTCGCTACATAACTAATATTAATCTACCATAACCGTGTCAGATTAATCCATTGTAGAGCTAGTCTCCTATTGATACCGATACATATAAACCGGGGATCTGGACTAGCTTTCTGGTCCTCTCTCTCCCTCTTGATTCTCGCCCGTGTCTTGAATTTAAACATCATGGAGGGCCAGGATGGCATGGGATTGTGCCGATTTTTCTGTGTTTTTCGATTTTTTGGGGTGTTCATGGGGACAGGCCATGTGGGTGGGGGCCATTTTGAGTGCTGCTACAGGCCCTGGCCATGTGCTGGGAGGGAGGGGGCCATTTTGAATGCAGGCAGTGTTCTTAGGTCTGCAACCGTTTTGCCTAGCTTTCAACCTTTATGCCCAGGGGTAGTGAGTGGTGCATAGGCCTAGTCTTTCTGTGGGGTGTCTTGAATGTAAACATCATGGAGGGCTTGGGATTGTGCTGATTTTTCTGTAATTTTCGTGTTTTGGGCTGTTGTTGTGGCCTTTTCACCAGGGGAGTGTGTGGTGCATGTGCCTAGTCTTTCTGTGGGGCGTCTTGAATTTAAACATCATGGAGGGCCTGGATGGCATGGGATTGTGCTGATTTTTCTGTGTTTTTCGATTTTTTGGGGTGTTCATGGGGACAGGCCATGTGGGTGGGGGCCATTTTGAGTGCTGCTACAGGCTGGCCCTGGCCATGTGCTGGGAGGGAGGGGGCCATTTTGAATGCAGGCAGTGTTCTTAGGTCTACAACCATTTTGCCTAGCTTTCAACCTTTATGCCCAGGGGTAGTGAGTGGTGCATAGGCCTAGTCTTTCTGTGGGGTGTCTTGAATTTAAACATCATGGAGGGCTTGGGATTGTGCTGATTTTTCTGTGATTTTCGTTGTTTGGGCTGTTGTTGTGGCCTTTTCACCAGGGGTAGTGAGTGGTGCATGTGCCTAGTCTTTCTGTGGGGTGTCTTGAATTTAAACATCATGGATGGCATTGGATTGTGCTGATTTTTCTGTGTTTTTCGATGTTTTTGGGGTGTATAACTGAACTGATGTTCCTCTGCACAAGACTCAAGAGAACCACCAGTGCCAGGAAGAAGTCCTGCAGCGATGTGTGTGTGCAGCATAACGTCACGCGACGTCACGTCTGGCCACAGACAACTCTGCAACTCATGCAACTGCGGCCTGCTGTTCTGACCTGCTCTGAAGAAGATGGCCCTAAAAAAAGTTCCCCGTAGCTCCTCTAGCAAGAAAGTTGCCAGTAAGGAGCAGAAGAAGCAAGTTACCAAGGAGACTGGTGTGCTGCCCGCCACATTTTTTGGGAGTAAAAAAAAAGTACGCCTGCAGCAGCAGTGGGATTTGCTGGGGACCAAGCTGGGAGCAGCACCCCCGCTCCATTGGGCTCAGTGCCACCACCACCACCACGCCAACTTAAGTCCAAGCCCTTGAGTGCTGCAGAGGCACTTAGTCTAGTTGTTCAATCACCATCAACCAGTGATGTTGGCTCATCGCAAGAAAGTAGCAGCAATGTCCCTGAATCAACACAGGTTGTTGTAACTCATCTGACGAGTGTTGAACAACCACAGCCGCAACAACAACCACATGTGCAAGTACAAGCCCAAGTACATGTGGAAGGAGAGGCATCGCAAGGAGATGCGCAAGCAGAGGTGCATGAATGGTCACAAGTGTCCACAATAGTTGTTCCTCCCGAAGTAGGGGCACATCAGGAAATCGACAATCAAGCCGAGGTATCATTTGAGGAAGCCACTCCTCCTGATGATCATTCATTGTCTTCCACATCCCTAGCAAGGAAAAGATCAAGGTTGGTGTCTACATCTTCTTCAAGCCCACCTCCTTCTGATAATACGGATCACAATTGGGAACCAGCACCACTGCCATCTGAGAGTGAGGCACACCATGATCTGACAAAGGTACTTAAGCGTAAAAGGAAGGTCGTGCAAAGTCTCATAGTTATGGAGTGTGATGAGGCTCAACAAGAAGTGGCGGATACTGCTGCTGACGAAGGCTCTCACGACGACGACCCTGTCATCATAAAGGTCACTGCAGCCCCAGCGGGCATGCAGCAAACAGACATTTTGACCCTAGCCCGAGAAGCTGCTGAGCGTGATGATGATGTCGACGAATAGGCAATCGAAACACAACAATCATTGGAGTTAACTATTACACCAACACGTACCGCTTCCATATTTCTTCCTCGCCAGAAGGGACCTCCATCCACCTCGACCTCAATTAGTGGTGGTGAAAGTGCACAACGTACTAAAGTTCGGCAATCCAGATCCTCCACTTCATCTGGCATTAGCAGCATGACCACCACCACCAGTATTGCCGCCTCCTCCGGCCCCCACAGACAATTCAAGTCCCCAGCTTGGGACTTCTTTAGTGTTTGCCCAAAAAGGGAAAACTTCGCCATTTGTAGCATTTGTAAGCTTGCAGTTAGTCGTGGTAAGTTTGGTACCAACTATGGTACCGGAGGCCAGAGAGGTCATCTTAAGAGACAGCATGCTGTCCAATGGTTTGGGCACGTACAGGCGATCAAGGAAGCCCGAATTGCACGTCAAGAAAATGTTGATGTTTCATCTGATGATGACGAGGAGGAAGAAGACGTGTCAAACACTTCACTTACACCCAGTACCCCTGTCAGCAGCACACCCCATGTGAGACACACTAAGAGTGTGGGAGAGAGTGAGACACCAATGCGAAAAAGTTCATCAGCGAGCGTAACTGGGTCGAAGAAATCATCATCATCCCGTAAATGCTTGGTCCAGGGCAACATTAGAAACATGTTGTTTACAGAAGCGCCATATGAACGCAACCACCCACTGACGCATCTGTATAACACTAAGCTGGCTAAAATGCTAGCTCTGGACCTTCTCCCTTTTTCTTTTGTAGAAGGGGTTGGTTTTCTAGAATTAGTGGCAGCGCTCTGCCCTAAATGGAAGGTTCCTAGCCGGTTCTATTTTACCAGAGATGCGGTTCCAGCACTACATGAAGATGTGCTGGAGGTGATTGGGGCAGCTTTGCAGAAGAGTGCTGTTCACACTATACATCTGACAACAGACATGTGGACCAGTGGCGCAGGAGCTGATTACATGTGCATAACTGCACACTGGGTCTCTTTTTCAGGGGTTAGAGCAAAGCTAAACGCAGGTGTTGACCCGGACCAAGTTTTTAAAGCTGCTCGGAAACATGCAACACTAGCCATGTTTGGCTTGGAGAAACGTCACACGGCACAAAACATTTTGGATGAGTTTAACACAAAGGTCCTTCACTGGCTGTCCCCAAAAAAACGCCAGATTGGTTATGTTTCCACGGATAATGGCGCCAATGTAGTTAAGGCCATGGAGCTGGGTGACTATTTCAGAGTGCCGTGTTTGGCGCACTGTATAAACCTGGTTGTTAAAATATTCTTGAGTGATAAAGACAGTCCAGCGTGCGAGGTAGTGGACACCTGCCGAAAAATGTGCAACCATTTCAGCCATTCTTTTAAGGCCCGGAAGCATCTGAGGAGCCTGCTACATGAACGTCGAATGCCAGTGAAAGCACTCATCCAGGAGTTGGCAACACATTGGAACTCAACCTTCTACATGCTTGAGCGTCTGTATGAGTAGTATACGGTACTCAATCACTATTTCTTAAAACAGGGTACAGCTCAGAAGGACCTGAGGATGGATGCGGCGCAATGGGAAATAGTTAAAAGCCTGACAGACATGCTTCGTCCTTTTGAGGTCTTCACGCGTGCAGTCAGCAAGGAGGACTGTAATTTGGGAAAAGCTTTCCCATTGTTGTACATGCTGGAGCACCAACTGAAGGCGGTGTCTTCTGTGTTTCGAAAAGATGAAAAAAACCAAGACCCTTTTGTTTTGGCGGAGAAATTATTAGAGCGCCTACAAGGTGATGAACGTCTTAAAATGATCCAATCAGAACAGCATTACATTTGTGCTACTATTCTGGATCCACGCTACAAAAAGGCGCTGGCAGGCCGAGCATTCTTTCCTTTTGCTGATGAAGATGTTACAAAGTACAAACGTTGGCTAGCCTTGTCAGCCAAGAGGTTTGAAAGAGAACGGTAGCTCATTGAAGGAAAAGGCAGTACATCAGCATCAGCATCAGCAGGCCATCCCCAGTCAAAACAATCCACTTCTGCACCTGTGGCACAAGTGACCTCTCAGCCGTTAAAGACACCGGCAACCGGATCATCTGCACCAGACACAACAGTAACATTGGATGCTGAAGAGGATTGGCTAACTCGGCTTGGGTTTGGTTCTCAAAAGGTCACAGCAAAAGCTAAGCAAAGTGGAGGAACCTTGGAGGACCTTGAGTCGATGGTGCAGGACTATCTGAATGACTCAACAGAGGTCTATGTTAATGCTGACCCATTGGCGTATTGGCATGGGAAAAAAGAATTGTGGCCACAGCTCTCCAACCTGGCTTTAAACTACTTGTCCTACCCACTCGCAAGCGTGTCTTCTGAACGTGTTTTCAGTGCTGCTGGTGGCATTGTAACTCCCAAACGGAGCCGCCTCTCGCCCAAAAATGTGGAGAGGTTAACAATGATCAAGATGAATCAGCACCTCATACCACTAGATTACAAAGTACGAGAAAGCACGCCGGATGAAGACGAGGTGGACAGCAACGTAGATGAGGGAATTTCTTCTCTGTTAGGTGACACTGAGCTCACCCTGCCTGAATTCGCAGAGTATGATGAGGAAGCCTTATTCTTATTCCCTGACACCGAGCCCTAAAAATGAGATAATGAATCAATAACTTTCTTTTTCGTCCTTATTCACTTTTATTCCTGTGTGTCTGTCTTTCTTTGTTGTGCACAGTTAATATAGTTCAAACTTTAATCACCTAATCACAAAAACAAGCCCATCAGCAGAACTGTCTTCACTTGTTTGCTTATTGATTTGAAGGTGCCGCAGTCTGCATTTCTCAGGTTCACAAGTTCAGAAGAACATGCTCCTCTATCCTCCTCCTCGAGACTCCTATTTCCCTCAAAGCAGAGGGCTGGATTACGCCCAATGAAGAAAGACTCAGCACTTGTGGGGGTGTTCTACTTCTTTGCGGGTGAGTTGGCGGCTCTGGGGCCATTGCTGGGAAGCTCTAATACCAGATAAAAGTGGTTTGGACCAAATCGGAGGCGGAATTATTTTTGTATTTTTGCTGACTTGCTTGCCTTAGAGGTGCTCTTTGGGGGGTTCCGGGTGTTTGTGGGTGAGTTCTGGGGTCTGGGAGCACTGCTGGGACAGTCTAATCTTGATTGCATTTACTTTTCAGGAAATCCGTGGTGGAAAACGGGAGTTATGACCTAGCTGCACAGCGCGTTTGGACCGAAGGCCGAGAAATATTGTAAGTATGAGATTTTCCTTTTTGGCTGTTTGGGGGTGTTGTGCTTTTAGGCGGGTGGGTTGGCGGGTTTTGGTGCATTCCTGGGAAGGTCTAATACCGGATAGAAGTGGTTGGGACAAAATCCATGCAGAATTTTTTTGTTGCAATTTCAGACATTTTGCTCAATGTTGCGTTTTCGGGGGCCTGTTTGGGGGGGCTTCCTGGTGTTTGTGGGTGGGTTTTGGGGTCTGGGAGCACTGCTGGCTATGGATACTTTAGTTTGCAAGAGGTTTGAAGCAAATCCATGGTGGCAGAGGGGAGTTAGGTCCTAGCGGCAGAGCGCGCGCGGAGTGATTTTGGAAATTGGCAAGAAAATGACTACGTCCCCATTTTTGTACTTTTGCTTTTTGGCTGTTTGGGGGTCTTCTACTAGTTTTCTCCTGGGTTGACGGCTCTGGGGCCATTGCTGGGAAGCTCTAATACCGGATAAAAGTGGTTTGGACCAAATCGGAGGCGGAAATGTTTTTGTGTTTTTGCTGACTTGCTTGCCTTTGAGGTGCTCTTTGGGGGGGTTCCGGGTGTTTGTGGGTGAGTTTTGGAGTCTGGGAGCACTGCTGGGACAGTCTAATCTTGATTGCATTTGCTTTTCAGGAAATCCGTGGTGGAAAACGGGAGTTATGACCTAGCTGCACAGCGCGTTTGGACCGAAGGCCGAGGAATATAGTAAGTATGATATTTTCCTTTTTGGCTGTTTGGGGGTGTTGTGCTTTTTGGCGGGTGGGTTGGTGGGTCTTGGGGCATTCCTGGGAAGGTCTAATACCGGATAGAAGTGGTTGGGACAAAATCCATGCAGATTTTATTTGCTATTTCTGACATTTTGCTCAATGTCGCGTTTTTGGGGGCCTGTTTGGGGGGCTTCCTGGTGTTTGTGGGTGGGTTTCGGGGTCTGGGAGCACTGCTGGCTACGGATACTTTAGTTTGCAAGAGGTTTGAAGCAAATCCATGGTGGCAGAGGGGAGTTAGGGCCTAGCTGCAGAGCGCGCGCGGAGTGATTTTGGAAATTGGCAAAAAAATGACTGTCCCCATTTTTGTAATTTTGGTTTTTGGCTGTTTGGGGGTCTTCTACTAGTTTTCTCCTGGGTTGACGGCTCTGGGGCCATTGCTGGGAAGCTCCAATACCGGATAAAAGTGGTTTGGACCAAATCGGAGGCGGAAATGTTTTTGTGTTTTTGCTGACTTGCTTGCCTTTGAGGTGCTCTTTAGGGGGGGTCCGGGTGTTTGTGGGTGAGTTTTGGGGTCTGGGAGCACTGCTGGGACAGTCTAATCTTGATTGCATTTGCTTTTCAGGAAATCCATGATGGAAAACGGGAGTTATGACCTAGCTGTACAGCGCGTTTGGACCAAAGGCCGAGAAATATTGTAAGTATGAGATTTTCCTTTTTGGCTGTTAGGGGGTGTTGTGCTTTTTGGCGGGTGGGTTGGCGGGTCTTGGGGCATTCCTGGGAAGGTCTAATACCCGATAGAAGTGGTTGGGACAAAATCCATGCAGATTTTTTTTTTTAGCTATTCCTGACATTTTGCTCAATGTCGCGTTTTTGGGGGCCTGTTTGGGGGGCTTCCTGGTGTTTGTGGGTGGGTTTCGGGGTCTGGGAGCACTGTTGGCTATGGATACTTTAGTTTGCAAGAGGGTTGAAGCAAATCCATGGTGGCAGAGGGGAGTTAGGGCC
This sequence comes from Lissotriton vulgaris, assembly GCF_964263255.1. NCBI lineage: Eukaryota > Metazoa > Chordata > Amphibia > Caudata > Salamandridae > Lissotriton > Lissotriton vulgaris. The sequence continues at coordinate 400,602,996 of NC_141687.1, forward strand.
TAGCTGCAGAGCGCGCGCAGAGTGATTTTGGAAATTGGCAAACAAATGACTGTCCCCATTTTTGTACTTTTGGTTTTTGGCTGTTTGGGGGTCTTCTACTAGTTTTCTCCTGGGTTGACGGCTCTGGGGCCATTGCTGGGAAGCTCTAATACCGGATAAAAGTGGTTTGGACCAAATCGGAGGCGGAATTATTTTTGTATTTTTGCTGACTTGCTTGCCTTAGAGGTGCTCTTTGGGGGGGTTCCGGGTGTTTGTGGGTGAGTTCTGGGGTCTGGGAGCACTGCTGGGACAGTCTAATCTTGATTGCATTTACTTTTCAGGAAATCCGTGGTGGAAAACGGGAGTTATGACCTAGCTGCACAGCGCGTTTGGACCGAAGGCCGAGAAATATTGTAAGTATGAGATTTTCCTTTTTGGCTGTTTGGGGGTGTTGTGCTTTTTGGCGGGTGGGTTGGCGGGTTTTGGTGCATTCCTGGGAAGGTCTAATACCGGATAGAAGTGGTTGGGACAAAATCCATGCAGAATTTTTTTGTTGCAATTTCTGACATTTTGCTCAATGTTGCGTTTTCGGGGGCCTGTTTGGGGGGGCCTCCTGGTGTTTGTGGGTGGGTTTTGGGGTCTGGGAGCACTGCTGGCTATGGATACTTTAGTTTGCAAGAGGTTTGAAGCAAATCCATGGTGGCAGAGGGGAGTTAGGTCCTAGCGGCAGAGCGCGCGCGGAGTGATTTTGGAAATTGGCAAGAAAATGACTACGTCCCCATTTTTGTACTTTTGCTTTTTGGCTGTTTGGGGGTCTTCTACTAGTTTTCTCCTGGGTTGACGGCTCTGGGGCCATTGCTGGGAAGCTCTAATACCGGATAAAAGTGGTTTGGACCAAATCGGAGGCGGAAATGTTTTTGTGTTTTTGCTGACTTGCTTGCCTTTGAGGTGCTCTTTGGGGGGGTTCCGGGTGTTTGTGGGTGAGTTTTGGGGTCTGGGAGCACTGCTGGGACAGTCTAATCTTGATTGCATTTGCTTTTCAGGAAATCCGTGGTGGAAAACGGGAGTTATGACCTAGCTGCACAGCACGTTTGGACCGAAGGCCGAGGAATATTGTAAGTATGAGATTTTCCTTTTTGGCTGTTAGGGGGTGTTGTGCTTTTTGGCGGGTGGGTTGGCGGGTCTTGGGGCATTCCTGGGAAGGTCTAATACCGGATAGAAGTGGTTGGGACAAAATCCATGCAGAATTTTTCTTTGCTATTCCTGACATTTTGCTCAATGTCGCGTTTTTGGGGGCCTGTTTGGGGGGCTTCCTGGTGTTTGTGGGTGGGTTTCGGGGTCTGGGAGCACTGCTGGCTATGGATACTTTAGTTTGCAAGAGGTTTGAAGCAAATCCATGGTGGCAGAGGGGAGTTAGGGCCTAGCTGCAGAGCGCGCGCAGAGTGATTTTGGAAATTGGCAAACAAATGACTGTCCCCATTTTTGTACTTTTGGTTTTTGGCTGTTTGGGGGTCTTCTACTAGTTTTCTCCTGGGTTGACGGCTCTGGGGCCATTGCTGGGAAGCTCTAATACCGGATAAAAGTGGTTTGGACCAAATTGGAGGCGGAATTTTTTTGTATTTTTGCTGACTTGCTTTCCTTTGAGGTGGTCTTTGGGGGGGGTTCCGGTTGTTTGTGGGTGAGATTTGGGGTCTGGGAGCACTGCTGGGACAGTCTAATCTTGATTGCATTTACTTTTCAGGAAATCCGTGGTGGAAAACGGGAGTTATGACCTAGCTGCACAGCGCGTTTGGACCGAAGGCCGAGAAATATTGTAAGTATGAGATTTTCCTTTTTGGCTGTTTGGGGGTGTTGTGCTTTTTGGCGGGTGGATTGGCGGGTCTTGGGGCATTCCTGGGAAGGTCTAATACCGGATAGAAGTGGTTGGGACAAAATCCATGCAGATTTTTTTTGTTGCTATTTCTGACATTTTGCTCAATGTTGCGTTTTCGGGGGCCTGTTTGGGGGGCTTCCTGGTGTTTGTGGGTGGGTTTCGGGGTCTGGGAGCACTGCTGGCTATGGATACTTTAGTTTGCAAGAGGTTTGAAGCAAATCCATGGTGGCAGAGGGGAGTTAGGTCCTATCGGCAGAGCGCGCGCGGAGTGATTCTGGAAATTGGCAAGAAAATGACTACGTCCCCATTTTTGTACTTTTGCTTTTTGGCTGTTTGGGGGTCTTCTACTAGTTTTCTCCTGGGTTGACGGCTCTGGGGCCATTGCTGGGAAGCTCTAATACCGGATAAAAGTGGTTTGGACCAAATCGGAGGCGGAAATGTTTTTGTGTTTTTGCTGACTTGCTTGCCTTTGAGGTGCTCTTTGGGGGGGTTCCGGGTGTTTGTGGGTGAGTTTTGGGGTCTGGGAGTACTGCTGGGACAGTCTAATCTTGATTGCATTTGCTTTTCAGGAAATCCGTGGTGGAAAACGGGAGTTATGACCTAGCTGCACAGCGCGTTTGGACCGAAGGCCGAGGAATATTGTAAGTATGATATTTTCCTTTTTGGCTGTTTGGGGGTGTTGTGCTTTTTGGCGGGTGGGTTGGTGGGTCTCGGGGCATTCCTGGGAAGGTCTAATACCGGATAGAAGTGGTTGGGACAAAATCCATAAGGAAAAGCCTTTTAGGCACTTTTTGTAATTTAGGTTTCGTTAGGGTTAGCCCTAGCAGCAGGATTGCATGTGTTTCGGGGTGTTCTAGATTTTTGCAACTGAGTTCTGGGGTCTTAGAGCACTCGTGAGAATGTGTAATTTTGGTTGCAAGTCATTTGAAGAAAATACATGGTGGGAAAGGGGGGATTTGGCATAGTTAAAGAAAGCCTTTGCCACTATTCTTAACTTAGGGCTCGTTAGGGTTAGCAGTATTTCTATTGCATGTGTTTGGGTGGGGGGGTTTCGAGTCTTGGAGCGATGTGGATACTTTTGCTTGCTTGCAAGTGGTTTGAATACAATCCACAGTGGGTAAGGGGGTATTTGGGCCTACTTTTACTTTCGAAGTACGTTTTGTCACCAGTTTTCTGCTAGGCCTCGTTTTTTGAGATCTGATTGGGGGTCTTCTACATTTTTGCGACTGGCTTTAGTAAGGGTCTGGGTGGGAGCACTGCTGGGAGGGTCTAATTTTGTTCTAAAACACAGTTTACAGTAAACCTAGCTTGAGGGGAAAGATCCGCTAAATTAATTTGCCCATACTTATTTATCCTTCAAAAGGTGACTCAGACAGAGTACGCACTTTCAAAAATATTGTACTGTCTATTAGGAAAATCAGTGGTGTTGTAATATATCACTTCCTGTTTTTCGTTCAATAATTACAGGCCGGGTTTCAGTCTGTGCAATGGGGAAAAAAGGATCGATTCAGGCTTCACATTAGCGAGCCGCAATTCAGCATCCGCCAGGCAGGCAGTGGACAGGGTGTCTTCTGGTCACCAACATTGATATACGAAGCGTCAGCTGGAATGGAGGAGTGCCGCTAATAAGAGGAATTGTTTGTTGCATGCAACTTACTTACCAAATTCAACAGGACAACTACAACAACATACAGATACAGTATCCAGTGTTTTCTTCTATAAGTGTGACTGCATTTCTTGGATATCTCTCTGCTTCTAAATTGATCCCTACAGCCATTCTATAGGTTTTACTTCGGCTATTTTTTAAACCTAATTTAATGTAAGAAGTGTTTCTCTGAGTGCAGAGATCGGCAAGTGAAAACGCTGTAGCCCTGTACTGTCGCATTCTAGTTCTACTTACTTTTCAGTAACAATGCATGCAGTAGTGCATGCACTTCCTTTATGTCACTTAAAAGATGTATGGTTAGCTTTATACCCAAAGATTTCTTTATCTTCAATTATTGTTTGTCCATGCTGTGCTTTTTTTTCTTCTCTCAACAAAACCTACCCAAAAAGAAACCCCCATTCCCATCCATTTTCCAAACCCTAACCCTCTTCCCCCGGGCTGTGTGGTTTTGCTTGATGTGTGACTAAATGACATCAATAATTCCACACACTTGCTGGGAGGATAAGGTCATAGCAACAGGCTGGTGAAGGAATCCAAGGATATATTCTAGACTTACTCAGCTTCAGTACTATTTCTTGTAGTAGTAGCTAATGTCAAAGAAATCCAACACAAGTACAAGTTATACTTTCAATACTTAACCATTTGTTAGGCTACATTGTGGCACTGTTCTAGTGTACTGTCACCTGCTATATTCTCTATCGTACCGTTGTAATGCTACAGTAAGGACAAACCAGGTTTCATTTTCTTTTTTTCCATAGGCATGCAACTGCCACTGTGTCACACCACTAGTACCACCGCAACGAGGAGGACATTTCATCCGCCCAGGATTTCCAACTTTAATCGCCATTTCCCGTGGAGCCTAGCCCTACTTTCAAACACAAATTACAGGTAAGATAAGCGTTTGGTTGGAGGTAGTATAATGGAATATCAGGAGAGACGAGAGATTGACGGTAGTACTACTAAAGTCCTAGGACTATTCAGGAAAACAAACTTACTGTTAAACCCCCACCCACCAGACTCAAAAGCAGTAAAAAACAGGTATGGTCAGATAAAGTTTCAAAAAGTTTATTTTTGTAGCCCTAACAAAATAATCTCCAGCAAGACCCTCCCTAACCCAACGATTGTCCTTCAAAAGTCCCAAAAACTACCCAACTCCCAATTCCCACTCCCCAAAAGTCTCTAAAAAGGGGCAAGGGACACTATGGCAGGGTGCTGTTGACTTTAGCGGCCAAGGCATCATGCTCCTTGCGGATGGTGGCATGGTCGAAGCGGAGGCCCTCCACCAAGTTCTTATAGGTTAGGACCTCCTGCTCCAGTTGGACACTCTGAGGCATAAGCGGCGCTGGCGTGCCTTGCAAATCCTGTGGGGGCAGCTGCTGCTTTTGCTGCTCGGCGGTGGCGGTTGGCTTTGGTAGCCCGGCTCCGTACCGCTGGAGCACTGCGCTGGCTGGCAGCCCGTGGGGGCACGGAGGAGGATGCAGCTGTCCAGTGGATGTTGTTGTTGTACCGGTAGACTGCGTGTCCTCCTCCTCCAGGGCCACCAGCCGCCGATATTCGGCGACAGTGGCATCCAGCCTCCGTTGCCGGGCCATTCGAGCCAGCTCCCTCCTCCTTGATGGTCTGTTTGATTTGGAAGGAGCAACTATATGAAGAAAGAAAGACATAGTCTGTAACCAATGCTCCTTAAGATTAACACAAAATGATTGAGCAGAAAGTTGCGTCACAGTACAAGTAGCAAATTGAAAGCACAGTACATAACTATTGAGGACAGTATCATGGTAACCTCCGACTTCTTCATCCTTGCTCCAACATTAGTGGGAGTTTAAGGAACAAATTCTACGAGCACTATGGACTTCCATTACAGCCGACTATGACAGTACACCAGTCTTATTTTTCTTCTTCTCTCTTGTTTAGGAAAATTGGTACGTTATCTTATGCAAGCCGGCATAATGCCAGCGCAGTGAACTTGCACCAGAGAAAAACAGACGCACACCATGATGAGTGAGACAGACTTGCGTTACTGTACCGGTCCAGTACATGCAGGTGGTGAAGCTCTTACTTTTCTATTACGGGTGGCACTGAGAATACTCTGTTAAAAGGGCTACTGCTTAATTCATTTAGCTTTTACCCTACAGTGCAAATGAGAACTAGAAAAGGAAAATGAAGAAGCTAAATAATCTGATTATCTATCACTTCACATGGGATGTATTTGATGACATATGGGATGACTTTATGTGCTTTGCTTATTATTGAGTGAACAGTGATACACCCACACATGAATGACGTACTACTACTAAACTAAAGTTATTAAGAGAGGTAGGGAGTGTCCACGTAATAACCGGATATATGCTGTGCTTGCAGTTGCAATACAAACTACTGCTACAATTCATGGTAGTATTTGGACAAAATTACAACTTCTTTTCCTTGCCTTTCCTACAATGGAACGGACGTGCGGGTGCGGTGTACATGCTCTTCAAAGTAACACTTAGTTCATCCAGTGACCGTCTACTCTCTCTAGATACACATATGCTATCTAAGAGTCAGATAGTACCATGATCCAGGCATCCATCCATTCAAAGTATATGCACACATACAGTTTCTGTTTCACCCACCCAGGCTGTTCTCCTTCCACCCATCCTTGCTTCATAATTCACCCAGCCATGCACCATACCATATTCTTTCCTTCCCAGCTACCTCGGGGACCAAGCAAACACATATCATTCTTCTTTGCCAGTAATCATTACATTTCTCTTCCTTCCACACTTACTTACACCCTTCTTTCACTTTTCGTTCATCCCATCCATCAAGTTCATCTCAGATCTGATTGGGATTCTTCTCGCCAGAAACTTCACAGCTAAGTCGAAGTACATTTAGAGGAGGCTACTACCTGATTGATTTATAATACACCCGTGCAGAAAGCACACTCTGCAGTCTTCAATCTCAATAAGTAAGGAATATATAGCTTACCTCTGCCCGCCACCACCGTGTTATCCCTCACAGGCATGTCCTTGTCCGGCACTTGCACTGCCTCCTCCCCAGAGTTATTCCCCTCGTCCAATACCAGCACCTCCGCGCTGGCCCCGCCTCCAGATGTTCCACCTACAAAGTACATTTAAGAATGTTAGAATACACCACTCACTACTATATAATATTTGGTCTAGGAGGAAGAAAGAAATGTGAAAATAACAGAATACAATGTAATAATTTGTGACTGTCTACTCTAAAGTAAAAATGTCCCTTTTTCCAGGGAAGGCTGTTGTCTTGCTGCACTTTTTGGCACAACTGATGAATGCTTGCTTTTTATTTTTAACATGCACCACTTTTTCTCCTAACAGACAGAAGCTTGACTTCTAAAAACACGAGCAGGATCAAGTTCAAACCAGGTGAGATCTCGGCTCGACCACAAGAAATGTGTCCAATTAATCGTCAGCACTTTTCCATTTTCAGTTAGACGTTTACTTTTATGACAAACTTGATTTTAATAAATGTGTTTACTTTTAATAAAGCTTTTAAACTTAAATAGACTCTGTGGTTTTTGGTCCTCCAGACTAGAGTGGATGAGCTAAAGGTTTTGGAATTTTTGCAAGCATGAGTCCGTGCCTCTGACATCATTGGGGATCAATCATCGGTGACTTTGGGAGCTAAATGACTTTGCCACACTATCTAGTCAGTAAGGAGATTTGGGGTTCAACTACAAAGTCTGTTATCACTGAGGTATGTGGAAAGTCTAACAGCACCTATTATAATTGATAAGCTAAGCAATGCATTATTTAGTGTCCATAGTTCTGTTTGTGTAGATTTGTCCCTGCAACAGTAGTAGAATGGATTGTCCTACTAGCCAAACCTAAAGTAAAGTAGTATCTTATTCTTTCTTGGTGGTCATTCACCTTTTTATTGTTGACAATTGTCAAAGCATAAACATTTAGAAGACTTGAAAAGACATTATGGAAATTCCCAGAGGACTGCACTCAGTGCATAGAGCTATTGCTGACTAGAATGGGAGTCCAATGGAATTGCCAAATGTGCAATCTTAGTTAGCTACACAGACAGACTAATAAGAATAATCTAGTAATACCACAGGGAGTCATAGTCGAGGCAGGATAAGAATTTAGATCCAGTCTAAAAGAAGATCAAAGACGATTTAGAAAAAATCGAATGAGGAATGCTAGGAAAAAATAAGTACTCTATATTAAAATTAAAACTTACTGGGTCCAGCAAAGGAGCCGTCGCCTGCCCGATCCTGGCCTGCATCCTGAACAGCACCCTCCTCCTCCTCCTGTGTCCTCTTGCCCCTGGGGGGAGCTGATGTACAACATGAAAGAATGAAAGACCAGAAAACATGGATGATATTTGTCAACCAAATCAAACATTTCAAAAGAACAATAACAAAATATTTTGGCGAAATAGCAAATAGACAACTATTCCACGGGCTATATTGACCGATCTCATGTGGTCTACTACGTTATTAGTATTGCTTGATTTGCGGACCGTCGAATTGGAAAGTTCTTATGTAACTCACTAAACAAAGTACTAAAAAGGTTTGCCTAGGATTGGCAGGCAGCAGTCCGCAGCACGCGAAGTGACAGACAAAGTCCATCGTGATTGCAGATCAGCGACACCACTAAAGTTTCCTACTATATTAACCAGTCAATAAAATACTCAAACTATCAATCCACCACCACTATTTCTTCTTATCGCCATGTGTACAAAGGAAGGACTGGACTTGAGTCTGTAGGGCCTGATTTAGAAGCACCTTGCGGCTCTTTTGCTCCATTGTTGCGTGACTTTTGTGACGTAGCGGCAGAACAAAAGAGGCGCAATGGTGCGGCGTATATTAACAACGTGACGCATATGGGAGATGCATCACGTTGTAAAGCCCTGCGCCATCAGGAGGCGTTCCGGCGCAAGGGAGGGCGTTCCTGCGCAGGAACGCATCCTAAAAGTGGCTGAGGGAAATCTACAAGATTTCAATCAGTCACTTTAAGGACAATGATACGTGACTCAAACCCTGCGCCTGCTTGAAGCAGACGTACGGCTTGACGCAGCATTGGGGAGATAGGGCACCCAGAGCATTGATGGAGCTGCGCCATCATTGCGACGCAACTCCAGCAATGCGCCGCCTTTACGGCACAGATGCGTAACGCTTTGGTGACGTTTTGGGCCCATGGTGCGCCGCATTGTAAATACTTAACAAAAAGGGGTGGTGATGGACAGAGTTTCTGAATTAAGCAGAATACTGTCACCCAGTCAAGAGAGCAGGGCTAGATCCAACACCGTTTTTTAGCTCACTGCACCATCCCAGCTCAGAACCTGGCTATATGCAAATTAGTCTGTTCCTGTCCCAGTGCATGATGGGAACAGGGCAAACCAAACTACCAAGCCAATTCTTACACTGGGAAGGAAACAAGCTTCCGGGTACCGGTTTCTGGCATTTCAGCCGTCGTCGGCCCGGCTTGCTTGAATCCTGATGGTGCAAAGAGCAAGGGACTCACATCTGAGTATACCCTTCCACGCTTATGGTGGACAAAATATTTAACAACAAGGGGTGGTGATGGACAGAGTTTCTTAATTTAAGCAGAATACTCTCACCCAGTCAAGAGATCAGGGCTAGATCCAACACCGTTTTTTAGCTCACTGCACCATCCCAGCTCAGAACCTGGCTATATGCAAATTAGTCTGTTCCTGTCCCAGTGCATGATGGGAACAGGGCAAACCAAACTACCAAGCCAATTCTTACACTGGGAAGGAAACAAGCTTCCGGGGACCGGTTTCTGGCATTTCAGCCGTCGTCGGCCCGGCTTGCTTGAATCCTGATGGTGCAATGAGCAAGGGACTCACATCTGAGTATACCCTTCCTCGCTTATGGTGGACAAAATATTTAACAACAAGGGGTGGTGATGGACAGGGTTTCTGAATTATGCAGAATACTCTCACCCAGTGAAGAGATCAGGGCTAGATCCAACACCATTTTTTAGCTCAATGGGTGATGGTGGCGTGGCGCACAATTGCTGGCGCATCCCTGCTACTTTGCAGGGATGCGCCGGTAATTAAAAATCTGTACCTTAGTGTCTAGCATTACGCAGTTCTTTAAACTACACTCATACATAATTTCACAGGCCAATGAAATGAACACAAAATCGAAAACAAATAAGCATAGTAGCAACACTACTGAGAAGGAGAGCAGTGCACCTGAACTGCACAGAATATTTTGAAATAAAATTTACCTACAATGTAATGAGCAGCATTATTGCTCTTGGTAAAAATTTGCAATATAATAACACACAGAGCAGGAGAAAACAGAGTAGTAAAGATATAGCTACTACTACTCACCAAGCCCGGGGATCTCAAGACCAAGCAGGTCTAGCAGATCGCGTTCATGGTCCAGGACATCCGTCCAGCGATGGGTGGCCTGGTTTTAGGTGCGCCGGACCCGAGAGTGGTGGTACATGGCCCGACACACCTTCTCCCACCGCTTCCGGCGCTCCCGGATCCCGTACCCGCTACCGATCCTGCCGCCTGCCATGATGGTCCTGGGGAGGCGGCGCTGAACATAAAAAATTAGTGCGGCCACATCCTCCGGGCTGAAGATCTCCCGGGGTACAACCTGCTTCCCCCTCAAACGCCTGCCCGGGAGCCGGGCACGGGGTGCGGGGCCCTTCCCCTTCTCGGGATGCTTCCCGGCTCCCTTCAAAATGGTCTGGGCAGAAAGGAAGCTAAATAATAAAGAAAATAGAATAGGGAAGAGAAGAAAAGTAAAGAGTTGAAAAAAGTAGTTTAAAATTAACCAAAAGTAGCAGAAAACACAAAAATATAGAGCAAGAAAAATAGAAAGATAGATAATAAGTAAAATAGATCAAAAAAACTTCAAACAAGCAAACTATGGCAGAGATACAGAGAGGATACCAAAAGCATGCCCAGAACCATAGCAATGAATGAGAAACAAGATGGCAGCGCCCGTTCACGACCGCGCGGGTAAGTTCGCGCGAGATTTTCCTCGCGAAAACCCGCAAAATTGTACTAGAGAGCCGCACACTTTGCGAGATTACACTTCGCGCCCGGAAACGGAAATACGTCATGCAAACAAGATGGCCGCGCCCTTGAACGACCGCGAGGGTAACTTCGTGCCTTGCGCTACAAGCGGCTCGCTAAAATGCACAAAACCTTGCTAACTAACACGCCGCAAAAAAACAAATCGCATATTCGCACGAATTCGCGGCTTCCGAATCCGATCTCGCGTAAGTTCGCGCCCCGCGAATCCCGCGAAATTGCAGAAAAACGAGTTTTGCAAAACTGAAAGCACTCAGCAGGTGCAAGAGTTCAAACTCATCATTAGTAACCATTCCCTGTAGTGCTTCCTGACTGGGGCCCCTCCAGAGTTCAGTTGCTAGTTGCAACAATTGTATGACCCTGCTCTGACCCTCACAGCAGGCTCATAGAATAGCTACAAGTAGGCCACAAAGGGCCTGGAAAAAAAATTGCACTGCAACAGAAAGCAAATTACTGATAAGGAAGCAGGTGCCAGACCTGGAATTTTAAAACAGTGACACATTAATAAACTAACCCCAAATTAATTCATGTCAGTCTTAGCAGGGCAGGTGTGCTTGCTTTCCCCCCCCATAATCTACAGTGATGATGAACCAGAGGGTGGCATTGATGTAACAGAGGGTGGCATGGGTGAAACAGAGGGTGGCAGTGGTGAAACAGAGGGTGCTGGGAACCTGTGATGATGAACCAGACGTAGAAACAACATAGTCGCGACCGTTGCGAGCCGACAAGTAAGTTCGCAATTGCGAACTGGTACCAAACCCTCGCGAACTGGCAGAAACCATTGCGAACACATAAAAAAATCCGCAAATTCGCGAGAATTCGCGGATTTTGCGGATTGCGAGTTCGCAAATACGCAAATTCGCGAAAGCCAGATTCGCAAAATTCGCCCATGCTTACTCTGTCCTCCAAAATGTATTCTTTGGACAGCATTGTATCATCTGCTATTGATATAATAGAACAGGATATGCTAATGTTACAACATGGCCAGTCCCAATTACGTTCTATTGTACAGTTAGGCTGGACGTTACAAAATCTCCGTTCAGGCTATGTGCCTTGGCGTCTAATCAACACAACGTCATTATTTTCTATCTTTAACCTTACAGATAAACAAATCTCTTTAGCACAAAAAGGAGCAGACCTTACGGTGCTGAGCATTGAAAAACTAGAAAGATTACCATTAACAGTTTCCGAGAAACCTGTCATTGAATGGATAATACATGGTACCATAACAATACCAATAAAGAGATTCCAGTTTCAATACTGCCTACAGCATATACCAGCGGGCCTGTATGAAAGATTGGGTAAAGGATACATCAATTTACCTTACACACATAGATGTTGGAGTGGGGGTAACAAAGAGGTATTTCTTAGTGGAAAATTTTTTGAAAAGTCACTAAGTGGTACACTTCTGTGTCAAGAAATTAATTTACATGGAGCCTGTGAGGGTTCATCTAATGATCTTTCTTGCCACTTGCACGTCACTCCAGCAACACAAATAGAACCTGTTTTCAGGCAGCTTTCCAACGATAGCTACGTTATGTTAAGTGACCACAGCTGTTGTGGCATGTTGCCAGGAACGCCCTATCTCGTCAGTATTACATCCAGGGTCACTTGTTGTATGCAAGTATTGTATCCAAACAGCATGCCAGACCAGGAGGCAACAATTTGGCCTTCACTGAACATCTCTTCTATTCGAATTGATACATTAAGCAGAATGAAAGCCATTCTTTTACAAAAAACTGTCCCTTTGACCTCGTCTAGAGAAACATATGATCTGCAAGTTGCAAGGACCTCAGCAGAGATACATACATTATTATCAACAAACTGCCCCGTACATTTCGTAGAAATGTTAGGTAAAGTTTTAAACATGTCAGATACCAGTGGCATCGGACATGTATTTAAGACAATTTTTTTAGGACTGTTAGTACCCTTTCAAGCAGTCCTGAGCATGTGGACAAAACACAGGTATTATGCTCTAAAAAAATATCCAAGCTGGATGGTACATATGTAGAATCTGTAGTTTACTTGGGTATAATAATAAATGCAGAACCAGGTAAAATAATTGAAGATAATTACACACCGCTTATCCAATCTATGGAAACAGAACTAAAAAGAATGGATTCATTACAGCTGTCATTGATTGGGAGGGCTAACGTTATAAAAATGACAATGTTTCCCAAGGTGCTTTATAAATTAAGGTCAATCCCATTTAAAATTGACGAGAATATTATTAAGAAGATTGAGGCTATATTCATGAAATTTTTGTGGCAATATGGTAAAATAAGGCGATCAAATAGATATATGTTATTACCACAAGATAGAGGAGGGCTGGGATTGCCAGATATCAAGAGTTATCATTTTGCATGTCTCCTCACAGACATGGCTATCCTACTTCATCCGGGGGGCCCAACCCTCAGGCAGGCGGTGATACCATCAATTTTTCAGCTATTGGTGGGAAGTGAAGCCGTAGGGCTCTTATTAAGGAGAACTCAGAGGAGTTATTGCAAGGAAATTGGATACAAGACGCTTGAAGACGTATGGTATATATGGAAAACTGTTAAAAAAATCCTAGATATACCCACTATCCATCACCGCACACCACTTTGGAACTCAACACTCTTTCCAAACCTTAGTAGGGATGGAGCGTGGCGTCATTGGGAGAGTGAGGGCATTGTGGAGTTGGGGCAAATAATGATTAGAGATCACTGTAGAACACTTGAAGAACTTATGCAACACTATTCACTACAAGGCTATCAAGAGTTTAAATACCTACAGATTGTCAATAGAATTAAATCAATTAGGCCACGTATCACTTTGCTTGGGAGATTTGAATTAATTGAGTATCTGAAGTCGGGGGGCCATAGAATTAGGGATATATATAAAATATTTAATGATGCATCGATGGACGATATTGGAAAAATGGAAACCGCCTGGTCCAACAAATTGGGGGATCCTGAAGTAGACCTTGATAAGGCACTAGCTATGGATAAGAGGTTTCTGCGCTCTTCGAATCTCAGGGCCCAACATTACAAAACGCTATTCAATCTATACTATATGCCGGAAAAATTATTCTCTTGGGGGAAAGCGGCAGATAGTAACTGCTCCAGATGTGGAAATGGTACAGCTGATCTTATACACATGTTCTATGGTTGTGAAAAACTAAAAACTATTAAAACTGAAATAGTGCGGTTTTTAGAGGGGCTACTTGACGTCAAAATTAACCTATCCCCAACCCTGATAATAATTGGATGTGATGTGAAATTAAGTATGCATACCAAGGCCGAAGCTTTAGTTTTCATCTCTGTAGCAGTCCTTAGGATTTTAATTAGTGCAGCCTGGAAGGATACAGAAGCTCCTACTTTTCAGATGTGGATGTGCAGAACGTTGGGTATACATAACATTGAGGAAGCACTATATGATTTAAAGGGAGCGCAGTCAAGGGATATGGGTAAGCGACTTTGGGCCCCAGTGGCTACTTGGAGGACAGCAAAAGTGCAAATGAATGAGTAACTGGTATTGTAGTTATTTAACCTGTCCATTGATTAATTGTTTATTGTTTACTAATCTTTCTGTTCTTTGTTTGATGGTATATTTCTACGTATCTATCTTTGTATTTATGTACGCATTTATGAATATGTATTTACTGGTATGAACTCTCAAAATAAAGCAGTCCTGAGCATTTTCCCGAATTTCGTGCACTCTGTGTTCGGCGGCCTGCCTCTCATTTTGGGACTCGTAGCAGGAATTTTATTTTTGTTCCTTCTGCTCCGATATGGCAAGTCCAGTCACCAGCGATACCCAGGTTACCATGGAACAAGCGATCCAGGCACTGCGCTACCAAAATAGGATAACACAGGTCCTCGGCTTGGCTTGTCTCAGAGAGATAGAAACCACATGGTTTCTATCATTCAGACCAATCTGGCAAGATTGCATCTTACCTGTTCTACGATGCCTGTTCTGCGGAGAAGAATGAGTGTTAGACATCTGTCTCTCACTTCCATCAGCAGTACCTATGGATGTCGATACTTTGCTTGGTTCGGTAACGGCTCATGCAACGTGTTGTCCCCAGCAGCTACCAATTCTGATGACGGCATTAGTTGAGACCTCACCATTACGATTAGGTGGCGGTGAGGTACGAGATGAAAGCGGCACACAGGTACAACCTTCTGTGAACATTGCTGATCCAGATAACGCTGACGGTAATGCATCTCACATATGCACTATTTCTACTTTTTCGGAAATGGCCCAAGTTTCACCTACTGTGGTAGACGAATTCTTTGCCAGCCTATCTGAGCTAATGTTTTCTCCTAATAACAAAACTTCTAAAAATGTTGAACTATTTTTGTACTACAAAGAAATTATTTTTTCTCAATACCAAAATATTTACTTTTTTGGGCACAGAGTAATCTGCTTAATGTAGAACTATTCTTAGAGAACAAGATTTCTATTTTTTGATACCTAGAGACAATATTTAAACTTAGCCTCTAGCACATGTGCAGGATTATATAAATCTGTGATGAAATGGTCTCGACCTTCTCTTTTGTGTTAAGAGCCATTGCATAAATGTAATTTCACGAATCATTCAGCCAGCATTTCAAATGTAAAACTATATGCATTGTTTGAATGATACCACTGCTTAGAATACGTACAGTACTATACTCATTTTTTTCGTGTACAAACCATTTCAAATGCATTTTATGTATTTTTTGGGGTGGGATTGTAAACACATGCTTAGAAATGTTTTAACTGCTTATTATTTAGTAAAGATGGACATTCTACGTGGAGTGGGTGTTGTAACGTATCTAGGGCTCTAGTGTAATTTTCCCGATTCATGCCCTTATATAGGTATAACTTATCATAATCTTATATAGGCATAAGAATTATAACCATATTTAGGCACAGCCAATGCAGACCAAATACGGCATGGCTACTTCCACTAAGCTTCTAGAGTACAACGAGTTCTTGAAGACAACCAGCCTTCAGCAGTACGGGACTTCCCCCTGCTTCAGTATTTATTTGTCCCAGAACTCCTGGAGCGTGTAAAGAACTTCGAGTTCTTAGTGACGATATTATGTCCACCCTTACGTCAAACTCGGCACCTTCCAGGTATAAATATACCAGCATCTGCCCTAGCGAACACAAGGTGGTTTTGGAGAAGATCGACTAACTACTTGCATGACGCCCTGCTGTATGCGAGTGCCGAAGGAAGCCAACCCTCCCGCTGATGCACTGAGAGAGACGCTGTAATTTCTCCTGCCGAGAAATCCAGCTCCAGTGTTTCCCTGCTACCCTTGCGGATTACTGGAGATCGAGTCCTGAGAGAGAGATACAAGACCTCCTTCATTCTATAACCAAGGTACGGAGCTGATTAGCCACTTAGAGAATTCTTGGATAGATTCATGGCAGAAACTATTTAACTCAAGCTACACCTCACTTACTTCTTCCCTTGTACTAGACTTAGGTTAGGTACACCGGGGTAGGCGTATTTTAGATGCACCAGTTGAGTACTTTTAGTCATTATTTATCATTGTATGTATTTTATCTATTTTATGTATCTTATGGCTTGGAAACCATATAAATGCTTTTACAGTATTATTTCATAACACTCTTTTTACTGTACTGAAGACTGCTCAACAAATAACCTTTTTATTGAAAATGCCTGTCTCTCTATTTCTTTGCACTTCTGGTGAAATGAAGCATGCACGATTGACTGAGTGAAATAGCCATCTATTGTTTCCGCGACTCTGGAGATATACTAATTATTCTTGGGGGAGCAAAGTTGTCATGTTATATGGTTGTCAGAAACTAATCCCTTCTTGTGTATTCAAGAAAGTTTCTAGTGACCTCTGAGCTAGCTGGCATTCAAAATTAAGTCTAACATACTCAATAGAGACCTAGTCGACTTCAGTCCTACGTCTAAAATATCGTTTATGTTTTTCCCATGCGCAGAGCCTATTGGGAATATAGGAACTACACTATAATGGGTTAGTGTGTCCCAGTATTTGCACAAATACTTTAAGTAGCACTATTTTTTTTATTTTAACTCGCATATTAGCGCTCCGTCGTGACATCATGAGGTCATTTGCATATTGTCTTACTTGGTCAGTCCCCCCACTTCTTTTCATAGGACTTGTGCCCTGCTTATAACTGTGAGTTACCTTTGTGAATCACGCCCTCTGATTCTGTGCTTATGTGAAGTGTTCAATTTTAACAAGAACAACATTACCTTTGGCTTTTCTGTTCAATGAAAAAGTGTCTTCCTTTGGAAACCTCCAGTTATATTCCTCCAAATAATGTTTCTCCTAAAATGTATTTTAAATGTTTACTTTTCAAGCTCATCCAGTGAAAGAGAAATCCTCTTTCTTTTTTGCTTTTTACATATTGCAAAAGTTATCCAGCCATAAATGCTTTTTTTCATTGTCTCAAAATATTAAATCTATAAACTTCCATAGAAATTCCTAGTTGAAGAGTCGAAAAGCATTCCAGAAAACCACTGAAACACTTCAGTCAAGTTAAACAAACGAGTTCCTCCCAAGCTGGCTTAACAAACTGTATCAGACTGAAATTAACTTTTCATTGCTTTTGTTTCTACAGACTTGAAGCTCCAATCTGCAAATGCGAAGGTATATAATTATTTAAACAAACAAGAGAAAACAAATGGAACTGAAGCAAAGTGCCCAGGCGCACTAATCCTCTTCATTTCAAGCGAGGACACCGCCGCAGCACATACCTTATGTATACAAGTCACGACTAGTCTGGCATGACGATAACATCTCGCTGCTTGAGAAGCTGGACAAGGAAAAAATACTCGGCCCTATTGCACGTTTAGTGTGATTCTGTCTGTTGCTTTGTCCACACACTCACTGCACAGCCACACAACCCTTGGCTAAATCGCAAGTTACCTGGACACAGTGGGAAGCCCCTGCCTCTGTCTGTCATTTTCAACATCTC
Source organism: Lissotriton vulgaris (assembly GCF_964263255.1). NCBI lineage: Eukaryota > Metazoa > Chordata > Amphibia > Caudata > Salamandridae > Lissotriton > Lissotriton vulgaris. The sequence goes on from NC_141687.1 coordinate 400,620,512, forward strand.
AGCGAAGGGTTTGATGCTCAAAGAGAAAAGCACATGTGAGAGTGAACAGCCCTGCCTCGCTGCCCTGTCTATTACATTGGATGCAGAAACCACTGCGCCCATCTTGCCCCTTGCTGGTCTTGATCTACTTTACCCAGTCGCTCCCCCTTGCCCATTAATTGAAGTACCTTGAAGAGAAAAGTCCAACTCAGCGTGTTGAATGCCTCTTCCTGGTGGACAGCTAAAATCATTGTGCTATGTCTCATATCGATTGGGGTAAGACACAAAGAGAGAGACCCCTCAACACCAAGGGCACAGAGTCGCGTAGATAAGCCACTAAAAATGCCCCCTGTAAACTATGTGAGAGCTGTTCAAAAAAATAAAATAAGAATGTATATCAAAGAACGAAAAATAAATTATTTATGAAAACGTACTCATGAATTATGGTGACGTATAATGAGAAAAACAAGAGTAATTGATTTTATTATACTCTTAATGAATTGTTCTTGATTATTGTTTGACCCCTTATTGACACGATACATCATGAGTACGTTTCAATCAAAAATGTATATTTGTATGTTTGCTATAGAAATGCATTTTTTACACAGTTCGCTCATGGTTTACAGGGGTATGTTTTTCTACTTCAGGGGGAGTTTTTAGTTGCTCATAATATCGATCGGTGCCTCATCTATTATCCTGATGAGATATCTAATGTTTTTAAGGTGTTTCAAGTGGTTGTGAACCCACTTTGTTTGTTATGTTTACGTGTCCTCCTCATGTGTGGGTCTAGTCTCTGTCAAAATATTACTTATAATTTTATAATCTACCTGTCACACCTAAGAGGTCTATATAATGCTCGTCTTTGCACTGTTTAGGAATGGGGATAATCAATGTCTAACCAGCAGATTCCGGGAGCTTACCTCTCTACCAGATAATGTCTTATTGTCTGGAGAGTTGAGAGGTCATTATGGCACATGTGAGAAATACCTCAAAGAGATGGAATTCCGGGTCTGGTATCTTTCCTTTGGCCAATAGTGTTAGAGCATCCTTAATTTCCCCTTTTATGATTAGCCCACTTATCTGCTTTATCATGGTCTCTGGTACCTTCTGTACGGTCAGGCATACAGTCAGTCCTTTGTGTATTTGGAGTTTTAGATAATAACTCATCATGGCTTTATTAATGCTGACCTGGTCTTGTACTATCCGTCCTAGGTCATTCCACATCTGCATAATGATGGGAATCCCGATGTTTGGTTTGATTGTCCCCACCAGGAGGCATCCTGATGTTATTCCTTCCACATGCATAACGGCTAAGAAACTTTTATAGTCAAGGCACCTCCGTCTCTCTACCACTGTGGTACATTTCTCATTGAGGGTCATTAATTCCTTCTTTTTAAGTGGTTCCTGCACTGCTTCTTTTTCTAGTTCACACAGGGACACATCCTTGTTATCATCTGTCGCACTGTTCTTTGGTTTCAATTCAATAGCCCCTGACCACCATTAAATGCTTCCCATTCCTCTATTTGATCGAGATCCATCCCTGATTCTCTGCAAAGGAATTTCAAATCACTTCACCTAGAAAGTCCTCTAGCACAGGGCTTTAGAGCTGTGTTAGACTTGGCATCTTCTGGTGTGTTTCCCCTGGGTTTTTGCTTTCCGGCCTCCCTGTTTTGACTCTGTTTTTGCTGGCGTAGTGTTTCTGCTCACTTTTCTCACTGCTAATCAGTGGTAAAGTGCAAGTGCTTCTGTTGTAAAATGTGTTATGGATTCGTGTTTCCATGATTGGCCTATGTGATTTATGTGTCGGTCCCTGGTAAAGGGCACTGCTCGTGCCAAGGCCCATAAATGAAATGCTGTTGATGGGCTGAAGCACTGGATTGTGCCACCTAAGCAAACAGCCCGTGAAATGTAACTCTGCCTGCCATTGCAGAGCCTGTGTGCAGTCTGGGACTGTCATGTCGACTTGGCAAGTGCACCCGCTGATGGCCATAGCCCACACTGACAAAGAAAGATGTTGTGCACTGGCAGAATGCACCCAGAACTGGTTTGGACTAGGTACAGACACTCTCTGCTTGCCAGTTTAAACTTGCTACTTAATCATTCCTGAATCAAGAGCATTATCTGTTGCATCCCTGGAAATTGCCTTTGAGGAGGATAGGTTGGACTCCTACAATGTGAAAGTATTGAAAGCATTTTGCAAGAACCTGAAAGTCCAAGCCAGAGTCCTCACGAGGAAGTACGAGCTACAAAAGGTGCTGAGGGCCTGGGTAGCAGCCAGACATGCCAGCGAGCAGTCTGGCATTTTCAGTGGAGAGGCGGAGGAGCCTATTCCTAGGGTGGATGTGCTTTTGGGAGGGTGGGAACCCTCCATACCAGGCAGTAGTAGCTTGTCCCCAGAGGAGCTGGAGGACAGGCAGGAAGCAAGGAAGTTCGAATTGGTAAAACTCTTGATGGAGAATGAGAGGGAAGAGAAAATAATAGCCATAGAGGAAAGGAAGATGATCGAAGATCATGAGAGAAGTTTTAAGGAGCTGGAACTAAGGAGTAGGCCCAGCTCAGATGGTGGCAGCAATTCATCAGTGCAGGCAGATAGAATTGTGCACATCCCCAAGAATATAGGAAAAGAGTACAAGAAGGGTGATGACATTCAGAGGTGGTTTCAAGGGTACGAGTCGTCCATTCACATGAATGGGATCCCTGAAAGGAATTGGGGGGCAGGGTTATGGCCTCTCTTTCCAGAGGAAGCAAGGGACACCCTGATAGCTTGGGTAAGGGGCAGAGACTCACCTATGCTGACATGAAGGTTTGTTTCCTCACTATGAATGTCCTGACTCCTGAAAAGTACAGGGATCAGTTTAGGTCCAGTAAAAAGTCTGATGCAAACACTTGGTTGGCATGGGCAGATTTGTTCTGCACGTCACTGGATGGCTGGGTGAAGGGCAGTTATGTGACAGATTTTCAGGGGCTCTACAATTTGATTGCGCGGGAGCACTTGTCTAGTCTATGTTTTGCAGATCTGCGCCAGCACCTAGTTGATTATAAGCTGACTGACCCCAGGAAGCTTGCTATGGAGGTGGACAGCTGGGTGAGTACTAGGGTCCACAAGAAAGCATTTGGGGGAGACTCAGCCAAAGATTCCCAGCAGAAAAGTGGGGAGGACAAGGGTAAAGCACAGGAGTTCTCTAAAGGGCCCCAAACTAATACCCAGGGGAAAGGTTCTCATCCCCCCTGGAGATAAGAAGAAAGGGGCCTCTACAGGAAAGCATGCTGAGACCAGTCCCCGCAAGTGTTTTTCATGTGACCAGGTGGGTCGCCTGAAGGGGAACCCCAGGTGCCCATCAGGGATGCAGCCACCCAACGGTGGGCAGACCAAGGTGTTGGCTAGTATAGCTCTTGGGGAGGAGGGGTATCCACATGAGGGTGGGGATCCGGCAGAAATGACCCTCGTCTCACTAGGGGCAGTGAGATGGTCCCTGGAAACCAGGTTCCCCCTAACACAACAAAATACAGCGCCTGGGTGACTATCAATGGGAAAAGGGTAGAGGCTCTCAGAGATACTGGAGCCAGTGTGACCTTTGTCCGGTGTCACCTGGTCTATGAGGAACAGGTAGTCCCAGGGGCATTCCACAAACTAGTTGCTGTGGTTAACTCAGAGCGCCAGTGTATGGTGGCGCAGGTTCCCTTTGAATTGGGGTGGGATCTCATGTCCCTTGAGGGTGGTTGTGAGCCCTACCATATTGTAAATAATCTAGGGCAACTTCAAAACAATCAAAATCTCAGAACATATCAAGAAAAAAATAGTGACATTTGTGTTTAAGAAAATACAAAAGCAGTTTATTCAACAATTCATAATTCTGTTTTAAATTTTAAAAAACATGTTAAATCTAGTCTTACAGCGACCATACTTACTTAGTACAACATCCTAACAACACACATTCATAGCACATTCATACTATACTCTATTATTCATACCCATATATATGGTCTGTTTGAGAAAAGAGCGAATCACAAAAAACTCATAATTAATATAGCAGAACATCTCATTGAACACATGATTTTTAATTTTTTATGGTGGTTTCCAGATTTATCTCAACGCGCGTTTCGGCAGAACACTCCCTTCCTCAGGAGTTCCACCACCGAATGTTATGCTCAGAGTTTATGATGGATGAAGAATGCCTAGCAAAATGAAACCAGCATTCCACAGATTGCTAATTTAATTCTCACAGCGACGATAAAATGATCATTGTCCTCTTGATATGCTGATAAAAAAGATGGAGGATATTCTTTAGGACCTCTAACTCTTCAAACTTGCAGAAAAAAAGCCTGACAGGGTGGACAAGCTGTCAATCCACTAAACCTCCCAGCGTGTGCTGAATGCGGTAAAATAGCAAAATCGTACAGGCTGACGGACGCCTAGACCAAAGTGCTGCGGGTAACGAATGATGTGACTCGTTGGAACCCTTCCATGCCTGTAGATTGTCTGCTAGGTAACAACCTGGAGCAATCTTTATGGAAGGATGTTGAGCTCAGGTCTCACTTGAAGATGCTTGGGTTGCCAGAGTGGGCATGTGGGATATCTCTAATCTGAACCATTGGCAGCAAGAAGTGGTCCCACCAGGGAGGAATTCTGCAAGGAGCAGAAAGAGTGCCCTTTACTGGAAGGTCCGCAGCGGCACACTGCAGACCAGGTAGCTTGTGATCAGTCTGGATCACATCTGATCTACTGGGAGAATGGTCTCCTGTATAGTGTGCCTAAGGTTGCTGAGCCTGGGTCAGACCGCGTGCTGGCGGTACCCCAGCGCTTCAGTACCTTCCTACTGGGTCTGGCTCATGATGTGCCTTTGGCAGGACATTTGGGGCGAGACAAGACCTTTGACAGGTTGGTCATCCACTTCTTTTGGACCCAAATGCAAAGGCAGTTAGATGGACACTACAGATCTTTCCAAACTTGCCAGGCAAGTGACAAGAGAGGGAGGTAGGTCAAAGCTCCTCTCCAACCTTTTTGGTTGTGGGGCCACTGGATCCCAAGATAGCCATGGGCAACAGATACATCCTGGTCTTGGTGGACCATGCCACCCGGTACCCAGAGGCAATCCCTCTCAGGACAACGACGGTGTCATTGGTGGGCCGGGTGTTAATGGGGATCTTTTCCTGCATAGGGTTCCCCAGAGAGGTGGTTTCTGACACAGAGACCAATTTCATATCCAAGTATATGACATCCCTGTGAAAGGAGTGTGGTGTAACCTACAAGTTCACCACTCCTTACCACCCTCAAGGTACCCTTCAGGGTGAGAGATTCAACCAGACCTTGAAGGGCATGATTAAGGGTCTAACAGAATCCATGAGGTATAAGTGGGACGCCCTCTTGCCATGCCTTCTCATTGCATACAGGGAGGTGCATCAGAAGTGTCTTTGAGCTCCTGTATGCCACTCTGGTCTAGTTTCAACCTGGGCAAAAAGTTTGGGTCATGGCCTCAGTGGAACCTTGTGCCTTGTAAGACAAGTGGACTGGATCATTCAAAGTGGTGGAGCGCAAAAGTGATGTCACCTATCTGGTGGACTCCAAGGAACCTTTTGCAGGTCATCTACGTGAACCGTCTCAAGCCCCACTTCGAGAGGTTCGGAGTGAGCATGCTCTTGGCAACAGATGATGGGGTGGAAAAGGAGAGCTAACCTCTCCCTGACCTCCTGTCTACCATGGAGCACGATGGGTCAGTTGAAGGTGTGGTCCTCTCCCCTACCCTGACCCCAGAGCAGAAGGGGGACTGTTGTCAGTTGTTGGGACAGTTCATCCCACTGTTCTCTCTGACCCCAGGTGTTACTCACTGGTGTACCCATGACGTGGACACTGGTGACAGCCCTCCTGTAAAACACAAGATTTACAGGTTGACTGACCGGATCAGGGCCAGCATCAAGGAAGAGGTCTCTAAGATATTGGCATTAGGGGTGATCGAACCCTCCAACAGTCCTTGGTCCAGCCCAGTGGTTTTGGTCCCATAGGCGGCTGCACCCGGTGCAACTCCAGAACTACGGTTTTGTGTGGACTACAGTGGGCTCAATGCCATCACCAGGATGACGCGCACCACATCCCCAAAGCTGATAAGCTCAGTGATCGGTTGGGAGCTGCCCTGTTCCTCAGCATGTTTGGTTTAATGTCTGGGTACTGGCAGATTGCCTACTCGATGAGGCCAAGGAGAGGCCATAATTCTCAACCTCAGAAGGACAGTACCAGTTCCAGGTGATGCCCTTTGGGTTGAAGAACGCCCCTGCCACCTTTCAGAGCTTGGTCAACCAGGTGTTGGCTGGAATGGAGGATTTCAGTGCCGCCTACCTCGATGACATTGCTGTATTCAGTTCCAGCTGGGAAGAACACTTGCAGCACCTAGGTAAAGGGTTGAGGGTTCTGCAGGGAGCAGGCACTTTGATCAAGGCCAGTAAGTGCCATATCGGGCAGGGTTCTGTGGTGTACTTGGGACATGAGGTAGGAAGCGGCTAGGTGGTGCCCCAACAACCCAAGATTGACACCATTCTGGCTTGGAAGCCCTTCAAGAGTTAGTTCTCACTGGGCACTACAGGAGGTTTATTAAGGGCTACGGCACCATTGTTGCCCCTTTAACAGAGCTGACTTCCAGGAGGCAGCCCAAGAAGGTGATCTGGACTGAGTCCTGCCAGAAAGCTTTTTTTTTTTTTTTTTTAATTTTTATTTTTGGTGCAAAACAAAGATAGCATTTACATCATCATCAGTCACATATCCATATATAATTACTGGGTGGACGAGGTCTTACAATCTACAGAAAATGATAGAAAGTATAACACCCCCATCAGTCCCAATGCGTTTCCGGCCTCATCGGCGATGTGATGAATAGGAATGTACATGTGTCGTAGAAATACAGTTTGCAATTTTGTGTTTTGTTGACTACTATTCGTCCGAGTTTTGCCTTTTTTCCTTGCAACAAACATTAAACAGTAAAAATAGCACACTTAGTCCGGGACGTACTGGTAGTAGTATCTTCCGTAACTCGCAGCACAGTCCATCTGTAAAGAGAGCAATCAGTTGTATCGAAGCCCCCCACCTCTTACACCCCTCTCCTACCACCCTCCGAAATTAGGTCCCGCCCAGATCCGTTTCACGCACCCTACCGCACATACACACCCAATCAAGGTTCTTCATCACTCTCAGACCCTTCGAGGTCATCCTCTTCCAGTGGTTCACAGATATCCCCTCTATAGGAGTTCCAGGGTTTCCACACCCCATTCCATTTACGTGGGTTACCTCTCAGTTTGTACACCGCCCTTTCAGTCATCATAAGCATGTCCATGTTGCGGCTCCATTGAGCCAGTGTGGGGAGATCAGCCGACCCCCACTTCTGAGCTATGTCCCGTTTCGCTGTTACCATCCCCACTGTAACCCAGGTTCTTGCATAAAAGGTGAGGTCAGTCGGCTCCCAGATGTTCAGCAGGCAGAGCCGTGAGTCTAGGGTGAGGGTGGTGTGAAGTGCCTGAGCCATTGTGCGCACTACCCGTTGCCAGTAACCGACAATCAGTGGACATTCCCACACCGTGTGTATGAAGGTTCCTTCTGCTCCGCAGCCTCTAAGGCAGTACGGATGATCGGCCCTGTGCAGTTTATGAAGCATCGTGCGGGTGTAGTAGATTCTGTGTAGGATTTTTAGCTGCACTAGGCGAAATTTGGAGGATATGCCTGCTTCACGTGGGGATGCCATGGCTGCGTTCCAATCAGTTTCGTCTAGATCACCCACCTCCAACATCCATTTGTCTTTCAGTTTCCCCAGTGGATCAGGCATATTGTTGACTAATTTACGGTATGTTAGCGATGTCGCCCCTTCCTGTAAGTAGTCAATAAGTAGACGGTCCTCCAGAGGGGAGGATTCGGATGGGGAGGTGTCGGGCGGGATCGCTGCTTGCAGCGCGTGTCGGACCTGAATGTACCTGTAGAGCTCTGTGTTCCCTAGCTCGTATTGTTCATGCAGAGTGGCAAAGGAGATCACTCCTTCCCTCGTCCACATGTCCCCCACCGTGGAGATGCCGATGTTGTCCCACTGTGTGAAACCCTTGGAGCGCCGCAGATGGCCCAACGCCTTCCCGTCCCATAGAGGTGTAAGTTTCGTAATGACGCCATCCCACTTCAACTTTGCCTGTGCCTTGTACCATATGCGAACTGTATGTTTTGTAGGCCCATTGAGTTTTGCCGCCACTCCACGGTGGTACAGTGGGGCCAGTAAACTGTTCATACCCAGTTGTGCCCTGTCCGCCTTGAACGCTGGGTCATCTTGCGGGGCATGCAACCACTGGTTAAGGATTTTAAGCTGAGCCGCCCAGTAGTACAGTTGTATGTTTGGGAGTGCAATTCCCCCGTCGTACCACCCCCTGTTTAATTTGGCGTGGGAAATGCGGGCTGGCTGATTTCCCCATAACAGGCCTGAGATCTGTGCCGTTATTTTCTGGAGGAAGCTATCTGGCACCAAATACGGCGCGTTTTCCAGCACATATAGGAAACGTGGCAGAGCCATCATTTTAAATAGCGCTGCCCGTCCTAGTAGCGTTAGGGGGAGGTCCTTCCAATGGCGTACATCCCCACGTAGACGGACCAATGGGGGTTGTAGGTTCAGTCGTGCGAAGTCCGCCTCATCCCGGGTGATATGGATCCCTAAATATTTGAAGGACGTATGCGCCATTTCTAGTGGACAGGAGTCCGGGAGAGGCGGAAGCAGCCCCCGCAGTTCAAAAATGATGGATTTGGCCCAGTTAATGGTGTAACCTGAGATTCGCCCATGAGCTGTACAGAGAGCCAGAAGGTTAGGGAGACTCTCTTCTAGATCCGTAAGATAAATTAGCATGTCGTCTGCGTAGAGGGATACTCTGTCCTCCCATAACGGGGTCCATTGTATTCCCTTCAGGAGTTGGGTGGTACGTATCGTAACCGCCAGCGGTTCTAGAACTAATGCGAAGAGCAGGGGCGAGAGCGGGCATCCCTGTCGTGTACCTCGGCCTAGGGAGATGGTCCTCGAAATGTGGCCATTGGCCGTCACCTTGGCTACGGGGTCTCTGTACAGCATGCGTATCCATGAAAGGAATACCGGACCAAAACCCATACGTGTAAGCACTGCAAAAAGATAGCTCCATTCCACCATGTCGAACGCCATCTTGGCGTCCAAGGAAAGGATGGCAGCCGGTTCCTGCAGTAGTGGGACACGCGCCAGTACTCCATGCACCCTGCGGAGATTTAGAGCAGTGCTACGATGTGGCATGAAGCCGGATTGGTCCGGGTGGATCAGGTGGGGCAGACATGGTAGGATCCTGCTCGCCAACACCTTAGCAATAATTTTGGCCTCCGGGTTCAAAAGGGAGATCGGTCTATAGGATGAGCATTCGTTGGGGGGCTTACCAGGTTTCGGTATCGCCACAATAGTAGCCATCCGTTGATCTGGCGGCAGCGTACCCTTCACTCTAGATTCCTCGTACATATTGAGTAGGGGTGTGCTCAGGGATTCAGTCATGATTTTCAGCCATTCAATGGGGATCCCGTTGGGGCCCATAGCCTTACCCGGATGGAGGGCGCCGATAGCCAGCTGGATCTCCTCCACCGTAAGAGGTGCGTCTACATCCTTGGACACCTCTGCTGTCAGCTCTGATAAGGGAACGTGCGCAAGAGCAGTCTGGACCTCACCCTCTCTCACCACTGTCTCTGGGTTGTCTACTTCAGTAAAATAATCGGCGAGGACTTCCACTATCTCGTCGGGGCGGGTGTGGTTGTTGCCATGTGAGTCTGTAAGTTGTAGGATATTCTTCCCCTCCCCCTGTCTCTTGTCCAGCCATGCCAGCAACTTACTGGCCTTGTCCCCAATGTCGTACACCCTATGCTGTGTAGCTGCTATATCCGAGATCGTGATCTTACGCATGTGATCTGTAAGGCGGCGCTGGTGGACTTGGAGATCATGGAGCGTGTCCTCCGAGGGATTAGCCATATGGGCTGTGTTGGCCCTCTCGAGGCCCAATTCTATATCAAGGGCCTCTTGTCTGTGCGCCTTCCTGTGATTCGCGATCACGGCTATGGCCTGACCCCTGAACACTGTCTTGTACACCTCCCATAATATAGAGGGGGAGTCCACCGAGGACCGGTTTTCCTCGAAGTAGAGCTGTGTTGCCCTCTTCAGGTCCTTATTGATCCGAGGCACTTTAAGATAGCCAGGGAAGATCGGGAATAACTTGTGTCGTTTCAGGGCCGTAGTGGTGAGTGTCAAAGTGAGTGGCGAGTGGTCCGAGACCCCCGTGGTTGTATATCCGTCTCCGCTACAGTAAGATGACCATTGATCAAAGCAAAAAAATAATCTATCCTCGAAAGACTGTTGTGTGTGGCTGAGTAGTATGTGTATTGCTGCTGAGTAGGGTGTAGAGCGCGCCATATGTCCACCAACCCCTGTGCATTCAGAAATGTCTGGAGCCTGTTGGGTCCTTCTACGTGTGTACGTGGGGGGAAACGGTCTACGGTGGTCGTGAGTGTCATGTTGAAGTCCCCACCTATGAGCAGGTCTCCATCCGGGAGGGTCAGCAGGAATTTGCCCAGATCCGGCAAGGCCTCAGAGTGTAGGGCTGGTGGTATGTAGACAGAAACTATGTTTAAAAGCCTCCCCTCCCATTGGCCATGAACTGCCGCAAATCTGCCATGGTCATCCGTTGCAGTAGATTTGACAATAAACTTGGACGATTTTTTCTGCAGGATGCCAGTGCCACGGGACCCCAAAGTGAACTCAGCATGCACTATCATATGATAGCCTCTCCTATCTAGGGCCTTCGTGGCCGCTCCCGTCAAGTGTGTCTCCTGTAGGAGAATGAGAGCCGGCCCCCGTCTCCTTATCCCCTGCAGCACCAGCCCTCGCTTGATCTTATCCCCTAGGCCCCTTACGTTCCAGGACATGACCACCAGTGGGTTCGCCGTGGTTAGATTATTCGTTGCAGCCATAGTAAAGCCAGTGGGTCGCCATGGAGCCCCTTCGCCCCAGGCGACGTAGCATATAGTGGCAGGTGTGGGGCAGGCGTAGGTGAAACTCCCAATCAGACCTCCCTGTGCCCCGAGTGGACCATAAGTTCTCAGATACATAAGACATGCCCAGATACAAAAGTGTGCTTATAACATAAACCTGTAGGACCGAGAAGTCCCATAGTGCAAACTTACCCAACTCCCCCCCCCCTCCCTGCCCCCCTGCTACACGGACTCAAAACTGCCCGCCCCCCCAACTTAGCAGAGTGCATACCCCATCCCCCAAACAGTGTACTTGCGCGTTGGGGTGAGGGACTCTCCGCAGCCGGCAGTCTCTCAATCACACCCTCGGAGGCCCTTCACCCAGTGTCCAATGACGGGAAGCGCTTCGCAGCTTAGAAGTCTCAGCACACAAGCGAATATGAGTGTTGTCCCAGTGGTCATGGTTCCTCAAACTCTTCCCTGCCGCCTTGAGCTCCCAAAGAGTCACTGTTGTCCGGTCCCCCTCCCGAGGCCTGGGAATCTCGGCGGTGGCCTTCCGTCCGATCTTTCTTAGAACGATGTGTCCGTCTGTGGTTCTGACCCGGTCTCCATCCCTCGAGCCACTCCTGCACGTTTTCCGGATTGTCGAAGAACCAGGTCTTGTTCTCCGCCACCACCCGTAATCTTGCGGGGAATAACATTGAGTATGGCAGTTCTCTTGACCTCAGTTCTTTTTTCACTTCGAAAAATGTCCGTCGCCGACGGGCGACTTCCGCTGTGTAGTCAGGGAAGATGGCTACGGTGGCATTCAGGATCTTGAGGGGAGGGGAGGATCTGGCTGCCTGCAGGATTGCGTCCCGGTCACGGAAGTTAAACAAACGTGCCACTATGGGTCGCGGGGTAGCCCCCGGTTTCGGTTGGCCACCCGGGACCCTATGGGCCCTTTCCACCGAAAAGAAGTTGGACAGTCCCTTCGGCTTTAGTTCGTTCGTTATCAGGTTTTCCACGAAGAGATCCATCGCTTTCACGCCTTCCGATTCCGGTACCCCTATAATGCGGATGTTATTGCGCCTAGAACGCCCCTCCTGCTCATCCAGCTTCTCCCGGAGCATTCTATTGTCCTGCGCCATCTTTCCCATTTCACGCTGGAGTTCTGCGACGTCCTCCACCAGAGATTTCGTGACCACCTCCATGTTCTTTACCTTCTCCGACATTTTGTGGAGGTCCGCTCTAAGTAGGGTGACGTCCGTGGAGATTCCGCCAACGGTCGTTAGCAGCTGGGCCAGTGCGATCATGACGTCGTCTAGTGTGGCCTTTTTTCCCCCTGGGGAGTCGGCCGCCTTGCCACCCTGCTCCTTCCCTGCCGGAGACCCGGTGGGTTTGTCGGAGGTAAATCGGTCTATACGAGTCTGTGTGACGCCTCCCTTAGGGCCTTTCCCCGCCATGCCGCCGAATGTCGTGCTCCTCGTGCCCCTATGCTCCAGGATGTGAGGATCGGTGTGGACCCCCTGGCCAGTCCGTGTCAGTAAGGGTCAGGTCCAACGACTTTTCCCAGGGTGCGGGGTGCGTCGGTTGTCGCCAAGTGCGTAGCGACTGTTCCGAGCAAAAGATGGCGGGCGCCCACTCCGTTATCGATGCCCAGGCTCTCGGCGCGGCTAGTGATGACCTTCGAGACTATCTGAACTCCGGCGACCCCTCTGCCAGGCACCACTTCCTCGATCCGCGTGGTTCGCCGTCTCCGACTCTCCGAATTGCAGTCGATCTGTTGAGTCCACCGCCACACGGGCACTTCCGGTCCAGGTTCTCCGGCCAGGATGCACTTCCTGCTGGGTTAACAACCAGGGGAGGTCCCGGCTCTAGAGGTGGGAGCAGGCCGGTTCGAGGCTTCGACGTATCTCTGGCAGCGTAGGTCGGATCTTGTCGCTGCTTGTCGCTGCTTACTCCGCCCGGTCCTGGGATCCGGTACCTGCCTGTGGGGCTTGCAAATGTGACGGATTTTGTGTCCGATCGACGAAGAGGCCGCTTCAGCCGCGGAGCTCGTCCCTTATGCTGCCGCCATGATCGGCTGCTAGCCACGCCCCTCTGCCAGAAAGCTTTTGATGCCCTGAAGACAATCATGTGCACGGCACCCGTGCTCAAGGCACCCAACTTATCCAAGGAATTTGTCGTGCAGACTGATGCTTCAGAGCATGGTGTGGGAGCGGTGCTCTCACAACTGAACCAAGAGGGCCTGAACCAGCCTGTAGTCTTTCTTAGCAGGAGACTACTCCCCAGGGAACAGAGGTAGAGTGCCATTGAAAAGGAAGCTTTTGCTGTGGTCTGGGCACTGAAGAAGCTGAGGCCATACCTGTTTGGGACTCACTTCCGGGTTCAGACAGACCACAGGCTCCTCAGATGGTTGATGCAAATGAGGGGTGAAAATCCCAAACTGCTAAGGTGGTCCATCTCCTACAGGGAATTGACTTTACGGTGGATAACTGCCCTGGCACAGAACACGCCAGCACAGATGGTCTGTCCAGGTTCTTCCGTCTTAGTGAAGAGAACTCACTGGAGGGTGGAAAGTTCACCCTACTTTTAGCTGGAGGGGACATGTGTTAGACTTGGCATCTTTTGGCGTGTTTCTCCTGAGTGTTTGCTTTCTGACCTCCTGGTGTTTCTGCACACTTTTCTCACTGCTGATCAGAGGTAAAGTTAAGGTGCTCCTGTAGTAAAATATGTTATGGATTGGTGTTTACATGATTGGCCTATTTGATTTATTATGTGTCAGTCCCTTGTAAAGGGCACTGTGCCTGCCAGGGCCCTTACATCAAATGCTGTTGGTGGGCTGCAGCATTGGATTGTGCCACTCACGCAAACAGCCCAAACAGCCCATAAAGTATAATTCTGGCCTGCCATTGCAGTGCCTGTGTCTGGGACTGCCATGTCAACTTGGCAAGTGCACCCACTTGCCAGTCCCTAAACCTTCCCTTTTCTACATGTTAGTCACCCCTAAGGTAGGCTCAAGGTACATTGGTGCATTGTATGTGAAAGGTAGGACATGCCTTGGTGTGTGTGGCATGTCTTGATAGTGATTACAGACAATTTCGTTTTTCACTGTTGCAAGACTACCTGTTCCCATAGGCCAGAATGGGCAGATTGATTATAACATCTTATAATCCAAACTGACGCAGGGAACATGGTAGAAAAAACGAATTTAGTATGCCTGAACTCAGAATGATAAAATACATCTTTTAGTGAAGTTGGTTTTAATATTCTGTGTTTGAAAATACCACTTTTAGAAAGTAGGTATTTTCTTGCCTAACCATCCAGCCTGCCTGTGCTAGGTTGTGTATTGCATGTCTAGTCTGTGACTAACAGGAGCTGGAGTGGCTCCAGGAGGCAGGGTGAGTCAGCACTATGCTGATCAGACCTATCTGCATTGGGAGTGGTGGGAGGATTAGCACCTGGACCTGAATAGGGCTGTGCCTGCCTTCCACAATGCTGGCTCCACCTCCTGTGGTGCGTCTGATGACGCTGGCCCACAGTGACAAAGGAAGAAGCTGTGCACTGGCAGAATGCACCCAGAACTGGTTTGGACTAGGTACAGACACTCTCTGCTTTAAGAGAACAAAGGATTTGGTTGTATAAATATTGGGGGCCAATCCCCAGAACTTAAGAACTTTTTTTCTGGATCAAGAATTCTGCCAAGAAGAAGAGCTGGAGAAGCTGTGAGGAGGAACTGCCACTTTGCTGTGTTGCCCTGCAGTGGCTGCTTCTGTCTTGGGCAGAGAAAGGACTGGACTGAACTTTCTGCAAACTACTTTTGTGAGTTTCTCCAAGGGCTTGAGGTAGAGCTTTTCCCCTGTTCAAGAAGCCACAGGAACAGCAAAGACTACAAGCATGTCTGCCCTCAGAACTTTAGACTTGTATTACTGTTGGTTATGTGCAAATGCACTGCCTCTAAGATAAGCCTGACTGATCATGCCAAGCTACCAAGGGGGTGAGCAGGGTTATCTTTAGGAGTGTAACTCCCTTATCCTGACTAGGAAGAAGGGTCCCTATTTGGACAAAGTTACAAGCCCTAGCCAACTAGAGACCCCCATTTCTAACAAGCTGCCAACTTAGTCTAGGCGTGTAATGTTTGCCTCATTTTAATATCATAGAAAGGCCCTCCAGTCCAACAGGGTTCTCCCCAAATATACCACAGGGGTAACAGACACAGGTATGGGGTAAGACCCTACAAATCTATCTAGGTGGACATTCAGATTGGGTACTGGTTCATAGATGAAGTATTTGACTTTCTATTGTTCTGCAATTGTCTCTGCTTGCCCGCCAAGTGAAAAATCGTCTACCCAATTTCTGTAGCCCTACACTACTTTTAATGGTTGTGTATTTATAAAAGTGGATCGTAATCTATTAAGATCCACATCTAAGACCCAGTTAGAGTCTCTTCCTAGTATGATGGAATTTTGGGGATAGCTCACAAATCTAAGGAAAAGAGTGTCAAAATCTCTATTTTTACCTGTGTAGCTATAAAAGTATCTAATCCAAAATACATTTCCCTTGGCGTATAACATAAACTTGTTCCCTCCATCAACATTTTGAATGTTGCTTTAGTTTTAGTTAAATGTGTACCCTGAAAGAAAATGACTTATGCATCCCTCCATTTCAGAAAGCTTTGAATCTTATATCTCTTAGCAACATATACCTCAAACATTTCATTGAAGGAATGAGTTGTCATTAAGCAGGGGCATTTTAACTCCAGACTAATGAAGCTATCGCCATTCTCAAGGCTGCCACTCCGCTGCCTTACAATAGCTTCCTTCTTGCTCATGCAAACAGTCTCATTGTTAGCTCACCCTTCGAAATCATTCACAGTCATATCTAAATACAGTACATAACTTAGTATTTTGTCCAGCCAATTAAAGTTTCAGCTATTCTGTTTAGCTCAAAGGAGAGGGCAGAGTAGTCCTCATATCTTAAGCAGTTGCAGTTTTACTGTGGGCATTTCAGTCTCTTCACTTCTTGAAGCTCCATCTCTTGAGATGGAAGTGACTGATGACTTTGTACCATTCCCAAACCATCCTTGAGTGCTACTCCATCAGCCTCAACATGATGTTTCATTGGGTATTGAGAAGTCCATATTCAGACCTTCACATGCTTCACGTCCTGCATTGTTGCTTTGGATGCCACCATTGTTCTCCATCTTTAGAGGATAGTGAAGTGAAGACTTACAATTTAGCTGAAAATAGCAAAACGCATCGAAGTCCTGCTTCCCACAAGGCTTTTTTAATGAATCACTGACATAATTTCGAAAGACAGAATATCGACCTATTAATATCGAACTCCTATACTTAACTAAAAAACAACAAAAATATTGAATACGCAATATTGACAAACATACCACTAATATCGTTAACAAACATATCGAAATAAAAAAATATCACCCACCATTAAATTATCTACCCGAAGCAAAAAATATCGAAAACAACATTATCGACAACATTAATATTGCAATATTTAAAATATCAACTACATTTAGAGGCCGATTCCGATTTGGTAAAATCCTGTACTAATAGCCGTACGGAGCATTTTTCCCGTACGAATCGTATCCTCGAACGTCCCCGTACGTACGATGTAGTACAATGCGTACCCAAAGCAGTTCTCCGTCCGAATCGTACCAAAGCCCGTACGACTCAATAATCCATACGAATCGCATTTGGAATGCGCAGTACGCAATGTCCGTACGGATCGAAGCATCATTTTCTGACCCAGCAAGTACAATTCGTCCAGTCAATACTCCGTACGACTCTATTTTTACGAGTGCTCAAAATGTCCGGAAAAGCAGAATTCGACTCAAAATGCATGCAAAACGGACCCCTGTTATGGTTCGTACACCCCATGATCTTAGGGGTACGGTTCATACACGTACGATCATGGGGTACGGTTTGTACACCCCATGATCGTAGGGGTATGGTTCGTACACTTACAATCATGGTATACCCCATGATCGTAGGGGTACGAACCATGCTCCTACGATCATGGGGTGTACGAACCATACCCCTACGATCAAGGGGTGTACGAACCGTACCCCATGATCGTAGGTGTACGAACCGTACCCCTACGATCATGGGGTGTACAAACCGTACCCTATGTGATTGTGTGGGTCTCCGTACGAATTGTTCATACGCGATGTTTACCGTACGAATCGGGTACTCATTCCCAGGTCCGGATCGTACTTGTCGGGTCGTACGTCATGTTTACGAGTCTTACGGTTAATTTTCAGAGTTCGTATCGTACGAATTTTCCATTGCTTTTCCTACGGTTCGCAACGATTCGGACGTATATTTTTACGACGGATCGTACTACGCGATTCGGAAGCATTCTTACGATTCATATGGAAACGGCTACGAATTCGAATCATCGTACAGATTTGTTTCCCGAATCAGAATCGACCCCTTAATAGTAAAAAATACAAATATAACAATAATAAAAATAAATATTACTTTCTAAAAACGCTTATATTCCTTAAAAATTGAATATCACACAAATAAAAAAATATCACTACAAAAAAACTACAATAAATATTATTAACATTATATAACAATACCAAAATATTAAATTATACAAATGAAAACTTTATAAATAAATAAATTAAACTATACATACCATACTACTAATAAGCGTTTTCCTTATTTGGACACTAACCATCCCAAATAAATTCAAAGTATACAAACTAACCAATAAAAACACTGCAAATTCAAATTGACCAATAATATACTAATTACAACTTTAAAAACACTAATTAAACAGTTTAAGATCAAACACAATCCACACCCAAAAAAAACAACAGGAGAGAAAACCCTGGAGGACTTCAACTACACATCTAAGAAAATCAACATATAACAGAAAAGAAACTGCATTACAAGTAAGTAATTAAATGAAACTAAATAATAATAACAGCTAAAATGTATAAAAAGCACAAAATTATCTAAATAGCAATGAATGTTTTCTTTTTATTATCTCATCCCACTACAGCAAAACCTACAAACAACAACCAAACAAGAAAACTCAAAAAAGGATACAAATAACAAAGTAAGTATTTACCAAACAATAAGAAAACAATACATAAAATCAGCCAAAGTTAAAAGTAAAATGAAAAAAGCTAACTGTCAACTATAAAAAATATAAGAACAATTAATACAAACAGATATACTTTTATTTTTCAGAGAAATAAAATACAGAACGAAAATACAACTGAAAGAGAAACACCAGCAAATTCAAAAACAGAATTACAATCAATATAAGTATATAATATAAAAATGTTTGCTGAATTCATAACAAGCCAGAAGGGAAACATTTTACTTTGTTATATGGGGTACACTTATACTCAAGAAAAACAATTTGGTTTGAAAGTGAACTGGAAATGTTGTAAATATTACTCAAATAAATGTTACGGGAGAGCAACAACTAAGGAAACAATTGTACTTCATACTAGGGAGCATAACCACCCACCAAACATAACAGAAATCGAAGTAAGATCTGCTATAGAAAATATAAAAGAAGCTAGCTCAGGTTCCCAGAAACCAACAAGTGTCATTTTAAAAGAACAAAATCCCAAAGACAGCCACCACACAAATGTCAAGTGTAGCTTCACTAAAAAGAGCTATTTCACAAACTAAAAAAAACACTACCACCACCACGCCAATTCCCAGAACATATAGTGATGCCATTCCAAGTCCTGAACAAAGTATAAGCTTAAACAAACAACCATTTGTCATTTATGATAACAAAAGCAATGACAAAAGAGTAATAATATTTGGCACTTCTAATAACCTAATAAAATTACAGGAAAGCCAACATTGGATGATGGATCGGACTTTTAATATTTGTCCTAAAGCATTTTCCAATTACCACTACCAAATAAAAATAATTCCACATACATGGAATTATTAACCACAATTAAACAGAAAACAAATTACTATTCCCCTGAAAAAATAATATTGGATTTTGAACAATCAATGCTTAGTACAACATTAAAAATAACATCCCTAAACCTGCATCCAGGGCTGTTATTATCATTTCAACCAGTGCCTTTGGAGAAGTTTGCAGAAAACAACACTTAGCGGCCCATTACGATGATGTACGGACTTCGTCCACCCGCCTTCCCACCGTAGAAAGTGACAGCTTGCCAGAAGGGCGGAGGTCCTATGCCTGCAATTAAGATGCGCCCGCCACATTGGCGCGCGCATCCAGCATTCCTGACATTGTGGCGGGCGGTGCACTCAGCACCGCCCGCAACAATGCCAGGAAGGCATGCTGTGCACTTCCATGCACAACATGGCAGGCACCGCGCGGTGCCTGCCATGTTGTGCATGGAACTACTGGGGGGTACCATAGGTACCCCCATGTGCACCCCTCACCCCCTGGATCCTTGGGGGCCCGCAACTCCGCAAGCTCCGCAGACTCCGCATGATTTTCTGTGGTGGCAATGCTGCCACAGAAAGGCATTGTAAAATGCCCATTCTAATATGGCTGGCGGTTTCTGATAGACACCGCCACCATATAGAACCCTTTTCCACCCGGTCGATATGTCGACTGGGCGGAAATGCGGTGGACGGTCTTTCCTTCCGCCGCGGACCCCCCAACCATGATATTATGGCTAGGGGTATTTCCGGCATGGATGGCGGGTGGATTGACCCCGCCAGGCCAGAGGTAGCTACCGCCGGCCTGGCGGGGGCGATCCACCCACCATCCTAATGGGGCCCTTAGTATTGAATATGCCACAAATGCATCTTTTGCTTATCAAATAAAAAAATTAACTGCACTGGCTAATGTCTCAGAAATAGACGTTGTAGAACACTACAACATATCAATTGACAGTAACTTTTATAAACAAAATTAAGCAAAACTAAGTCCATTAGTGGACTATTTTGAGGACACATGGTTAGAGAGACTCCACAGATCTGGCCACAGAAGAAATTCTAAATTTTTAATACCCTGGTGGAATGTATATAGAAGTACATTAAATGGAGAATCAAAAACAATAAAAACAGTACCCACCCACAATTAAAAAAATTAAATAACTTACCAAATGTAGTCCAAAGATTGCAGAATCCATGTTTTGTCAACACAATCCATTGAAGAAAAATAATGTTGCCCCCCAAAAAGTGAAAAAATACAACAGTACCAAAAACAATAATCCACGTAATGAAAATCCATTAAAAAAACTGAAAATGTAGAAAAAGTTAAAAAACGCTCCAGAAAAAAAGAAAAATATAAAGAAGTGTTAAAAATATAGTAGTTCATAGAACTAACACACACTTCTTTAATAAAAAAAACGATTCCTTCCGATACAAAGAAGTCCTGAAAGTAAAAACACGTAAAACGAAAGAACATGCATTCCCACCCTCATACATCAACACATAATCACTTACTAACAATAATATGCGCTACACATTGCATTAAAATATACTTTAAACACCAAAATACTAACTCTCGAACAAGGCCTAGACAACCGTACCAATACGTAAAAACACCACACATAATTACAACACATAACTAAGACAAATTCAAACAACTAACTTATAACAACGCTAAACAGTATCAAAATAATCTCAAAAGTAATATAAAACACACTTAAAACATATAAAACAAACCTTACCTTTAGCGACGTGAAGTGTCTCCCAACCGCGAGCTTCTCTTCAACCCAAATGACACAAAACGAACCAAAACGGTTACAAAATAAAAGACCAAAAAGATAATAAATAGGTTAACATAAAAAATATTTCATTTAATTTATTTAAATGTTACTTCACATGGAAAAAATACAATACTATGTTAATAACATTGTACACATTTTTGTACTATTATTAAACTATGTTTAAAAATATACCTGTGTTGTAAAATTGTAAAAATAAAGATTATGAAAATAATAATATTTATTATTATAATATAAAAAAAGTGTTACAAATGTATAAAACACTTAACAAATGTTTAGAAAACAAATATATAATAAAATATCTAATAAAAAAGTGTTGTCAAGTGTAAATATTGTAAAACAAATGATATTAATATTTAAAATATTAATATACATTTTCAAAATGTAATATGTACACAATCCATGTATTCAAAATTTAAAAATGTGCATTTGAGTGAATTAAATTATACCTTTTTTTAAATGTATACAATACCTAACATTGTATGAAATATAATTTGTTAATAATTTGTACAATTTAAATAAAAAAATTGAAAAATGTTAACATTGATCAAAAATGTACAATATATGTTTCTAAATGCATGCATTAATATATTTTTATAAAATAAAAATATAATAAAATGTTTTTGTTTCATTTGCCTCATATTAAATAAAAAACAATACATACATAATATAAACACTAATTAAATATAATATACTACTCCCACTCCAGTGTTCATTAAATTTGGGTTGGTGCTGGACACTAATTAAATATAATTTACTATTCAAACTCCAATCTGCATTAACTCCTTGAATGCTCATGACGAGCTGAGCTCGTCATGAGCCACGGTGCTCCGATGCTCATGACGAGCTCAGCTCGTCATGGCCCGCGGAACGCTCAGGTGCGGGGAGAATTCCCCTGCTGTGCTGAACGTTCCACGGAGCCAATACACCTGTGACGAGCTGTGCTCGTCATGAGCACAGGAGCTCAGTTTGTCATGAGCATGGGAGCGTTGAGCGCGCCCCCATCCCCCCAGCACAGCGGGGGAATAAACCCCACAGCGAAGGGGTTAAGGGGTCCATTAGGATTTCGGGCGGTGGCACCACCGCGGTGCTGGCGGGGTGGAAAAATGCCTTTTTCCGCCAGCGAGCAGCGGCACTCACGTCCGCCATATTAGTATAGCAAAACATAGGTCATTTCCCGTCCGCCGCGGAGCGACGCGCACCGCCATCAGAGTGCGCCCGCCACCGCGGTGGTGGGAGCCAATCGAGACTCACCGCCTTGCGGAATGACGTTCGCCCCGCTCCACAAATTAGGATGGCCCAAACAGGCAGACGCACAGCAGCGGAGACACCGCCCAACCAGAGACGGCGGAAACTCAACAGCGGAGAGCGATAGCAGAGACCTGGTCCTCTCCACTGGGCCATGAATGCCATGGACCCAGCCCTACATATGCATCCTTTGATGTACCTGCTACAGAACAATCATCAAATGGGCCACCACGGACGCCGCTGCAGGTATGCAAATACACAAATACAACACATAACACACAGGCTGACACTGGGTCCAAACTATAACAGACACCCTGCTGGGGGTTACAACACATCCACATGGGCACCCACACATGACCCACCTGCCAACAAGTCACTCCTCTGCATCCGGGACACACATCGGCAGCAAACTAGCAGCAACGTCCCGTTCCCGGTCACGTCACCGCCGCAGTCAACACATGCACACAATGCAGAAGGCAGGGCCACTCCAAGGCATGGGCAGAGCACAAAGACCACAGGGACACACCACCCCCAACCACACATCCACATACCCCATCAAGTCACAGGCCAGGTGTACATCCTGTGCACCCCATTCACAGCAACAAGAAACAAGCACAGCAACAAGCAAGCACAATACACACCCTGCACCATACAACAAACAACCAGGGAGACAACCACTGCAGGAGTGGCTGACAATGAACTCACAACACCAGTGCCTCACACACGTTAGGCTGCCAATACCTCCCAGCACATATACACACAAACACACACCCTGGGTGTAGCCACAAACAGAACACACACACAGGGAAGCCTGAACAGATGACTGACCAAAAACAACACACAAACACCACGGAAACACACACAGAACCCCAACAGAAACAGACATACCCTGTCAGCCAAACTGTGGAAAGGCAATGGGAGCACAAACACAACATGAGTGCACAACATCATCACTCAAGAACAAAACACACACGACATGCCACAAATCACACAAGAACAGCACCAGCACAGAACCACACTGCCACATCGAACCAACCACACATGCACATGAAAGCCTAAATCAACAAACACCACAGGACATCAGGGAATGCACATCTGTCAATACCAAGATCACATACACACAGCACTGTATGCACAACAAGCGGTCTGCGCACACCAAGCACAACAGCTACATATAGACATGACTGATACACACCACAAATCAGCACAGCACAAATACAACAGCACACACAGGAAGTGAAGCAATACTACATCCAACACACAGACATCCAACACAACAACAGGATTCACCACTCTGGGATACAAGAGCCGAACCATCTTCACCAGATCACTGGGCAGCACACAAAGCTGAAGTGCACATGAGCAATCCTCACTGATAAATAGCACAAGAACATCACACATAAACCATTGGGGCAATGTCCAGAGTGGAACATCACACTTGGGCCAATAACTGCACCACAAGGCACAGTCTCACAAATGAAATGATGGGGAGGCACATACACATGTAAACCAAGGGGACAGCTGACATCCAAGTCAACTGACTAGCATGTCAGTAGTAGACATGTAAGGGGTGTACCATAAACAAATAGAGGGAGTGCAGACCCACAATGCGCAGGCACAAGTGGCACTCATAGGTGATGGCATAATATCACACACACCATGCCATACAGCAGGAGAAAAGGCACCATGTGCCTGCAATGCATAACAAACACAAACACAACGCCAGTGAGGAGCAGCAGGGCCACACAGTCTACACAAACACACTCAAGACACATTGATGATCAAACAAACACAAAACTGATGTGCAAGTCACATACATTGCACACTCATAAGTGACCAAATCAACAAGGAAGAGTCACACAGAACTGCATGGACACACCAACACACTGCACAGTGCCAAACAGACAACTCACACAAGTGCATACCATCATTAACACAGGGCAGGACAATCCAAACAACAGGCGCACGACTCCTGGGTGACACATGTATGTCTATCACAATCCAGGGGCACACACACATCCACAACCACTACAAAGTCACACCCTTCACACTGCACACCTCTTTACCACCCAATTACACACATCTCATGTAGGCCGGTACTAAGGGCCAACACAAAATGACCATACACATACACAGCTGGGCACATATACAGGAATAAAACACATACATCATGACATTGCCCAGCCTGCATGCAAACCTGTGCACAGCATCACACCCTCTGCTGGCAGTGTCCCCCAACCTGACATGGCAACAAAGTAGCCAACAATAGCAAACCACTAAAAAGAGAACTGCATCACAGGTAAAATAGCCATCACCGATAACACTAGTATGAGTGTCTGAAAGGACTGAAGACCCTGTCACCCCTGTTTACAAATGTGTTTTGGCTAAAGACTTTGGCAATGTTGAAGTAACACCTAGAGCATGGGGCACAGGCAAACAAATGCACACTCCAAGATAACTTTAATCAGCAAGGACACTGACAATAAAGACAACAGAAGTAACAGTCTTTATTTACATATTGCACAGATGTGACAGTAGAACAACAGTACAGAAGAGCAAGGCACAACATGCTGATCATATGCAAGATAATCTGCACAGGCAAAGTACAAACAGGAAGGCCAGTGTCCATGGCAGGTGGCACAGCAACTACATGAGAGGCTGCACAGGTGAGAGTACAACACAGCAGAGCAACAGGGCCAGTGTCCATGACACAGGGGTGAGTACAACATAGCAGAGCAACAGGGCCAGTGACCATTGCACAGGTGAGAGTAAAACACAGCAGAGCAGCAGGGCCATTGTCCACGGCACAGGGGAGAGTACAACACAGCAGAGCAACGGGGCCAGTGCCCATGGCACAGGTGAGAGTACAACACAGCAGAGCAACAGGGCCAGTGTCCATGGCACAGGGGAGAGTACAACACAGCAGAGAGACTGGGCCAGTGTCCATGGCACAGGGGAGAGAACAACACAGCTGAGCAACAGGGCCAGTGTCCATGGCACAGGTGAGAATACAACACAGCAGAGCAACAGGGCTAGTGTCCATGGCACAGGTGAGAGTACAATACAGCAGAGCAACAGGGCCAGTGTCCACGGCAGGTGGCACAGCAACTACATGAGAGGCTGCACAGGTGAGAGTACAACACAGCAAAGCAACAGGACCAGTGTCCATGGCACAGGTGAGAGTACAACACAACAGAGCAACAGGGCCAGTGTCCATGGCAGGTGGCACAGCAACTACATGCGAGGCTGCACAGGTGAGAGTATAACACAGCAGAGCAACAGGGCCAGTGTCCATGGCACCCGTGAGAGTACAACACAGCAGTGAATGACAATTTAGGTTGCCAGGGACAAATGCGGAGTCAGGACATAAGAAGTTGCACAGTGAGTGTGTTGCCCGTACCCATCCATGACCAGCAACACATCCAGGTGGCAAACAATGGGTAGCACTAGCACACCTGTATGAGAGACAGGTGTATGAGGGGGACTGCCACTCACATTTGGCTGTCAGGCGGACTTGGAGCTGGCTGTGTGTCGGGGACAGCAGGAACACTTGACTGGGGAGAACGAGGCCCAGGTGATGTAAGGCTAGCTTTGGATTGGCAAGCTGGAGGGCTGTTTGTACCAGGTGGTATAGTGGACGTGGAGGTGGATTCATGCAGACCTGTGACAGTGTGTGTGTGGGAGAAGTTGGAGGGTTGCCCTTCCACTTTTTTGGAATACGAAATGGCTTCCCTGTCTTGGGGTTAATGGGAACTGGGGATGAGACAACAGGCACACATACCAACTGTCCCGCATCCGGTGCAGACACTGGCACTCCCTCTGGTGACGTGCTGGATCCTGCGGAACGCTTTGTCTGGCTACGCCTCTGGACCACCTTCCCCTGCTTGCCAGGTGTCCCACTTACAGTGCCCTCCTTTGCCTCTTTGCCAGGTGTCCCACTTACAGTGCCCTCCTTTACCACTTTGCCAGGGCTAGCCCCTACAGTGCCCTCCTCCACCTACTTCACTGGACTTGGAATTGGAGTTGATGTGGTGGGGGGATGTGGCCCTGTGCCCTTCCTAGGTGTACCCTTGCCATACAACACCTCCTCAGTGGGCACGGACACTGCACGCCTAGCTCTGCGTGATGTTTTTAGGACAGTAGAGTCCTTTGCTGGAGATGCCTCTGAGGCATGTGAGCCTGATGTCAGCCTCATTGCTTTTTCGCCCTTGCTCTTCCCTGACGGGCTCTTGTCTTTGCATTCTGGGGTGGCTCTGCTCTTCTGTGGGGATGGTGTCTGTGGCCAGGACTGCTTGGGTTGTGTCTGCTGTGTGCTCCTTGTGCCTTGTGCTGTATTGTGTCCGTGACGCATGGAACCGTGGTCACTGTGATCTGATGTGGCCACTGACTGGGGGGTGGACAAAGGCACCTGAGCAGGAATTAGAACATGTGCCGGCTGAAGAGCAGACGTCACTGCGGATGACAAAGGCTGGACTGTACGGTGTAGCCCACCCACATCAGAGTGTATGCCCTCCATGTAGGCAACCACCTGGCCTAATTTCTTGTCATGGTCACTGAAAGCACTGAGCAGGGCTGTCTGGCCGCACAAAGCTGGCGCAGGAGCTCTACACACTCTGCACTGAGGGCAGCCGGGGGGACAGGTGCAGGCTCAGCAGTGCCAGGTGTGAATGTAACTCATCCCCTATTACTGACACGAACACGGGCAGCACCAGATGAAGTGTATGGAAGGCTGGGCACTGGCCGCTGTGTGGTAGATGATGTTGCAGACTCCCCATCCCTGTGCCTGCCATCATGGTAGCATCACCACTGGCATCAGATGATGTAGTACTCTGTGTCTCAGCCACGGATTCCTCCTGCATACTACGGTCCCCCTCAGATGCGCTGGTGAGCTCTGTGTCACTGGCCTCCGGTGCAGCTGTGGTGCTACTCTCTCCACCACTGGGTTCCGGCTCCCGTTCCTCCGTGTCCACTGGCGATTCAGCATGATACAGCTGCAGGGTTCTGTTAGTGTCATTATCAGGACAAAGCAATCAGATCAATGCAGTACAGGAGATGCCCAAATCAACATAGGGACCACCACACCTTGCAATCACATTTCAGCAACACACTACATAGATCACAACAATGCCTGTAACCCTGAATATCTGCCATGACTGAGCCATGTTGAGGCCACACAGCACAACACCTGCCTGTGGATGAAGTGTAACAGACACACAACTTGCCCTGCACACACCTAAGGTCATGATGTGGGGACAACACTCATTGCCACTGACAGACCTTCAGGGAACAGGAGGGGACAACACACACACCTATCAGGACATGACAGTCCACAATGCCAAGTTGGCCCTAACAAGCACCATGTGCTACTCTGGGGCACCTTGTTGTCAGATGTGTGGGCCTCACTAATCATGGTGCATACAAAGTAGGCATACATGATGTCACACTCAGATAGTGGACCCTGCTTTTCACCCCCTAATAGATTCCCCACACTGTCACAATGCTGAATGACCATGTAGATCCCAACACATTTGGCTACAATAAAGCACAGCAGGGAGGATCCGCTTTGTAAGGGCAGTTTGGCACAATGCCTGACACTGGCACACATCCCAGCAGCCACTCACATGACACAGGACAGCACCACCACACGAACATCACATGGGCCACCGCTGCCACAGGCCCTGTACACCTGCATCCACACCCAGCCAAAGTCACCCTCCCTGAATACTCACCCCTGCCTTGCTGGAGATGCTTCTTCAGGCGTGCATCCAGCTCTGGATGAGTCACTGCCAATATGCGGACCCTCATTGGTGTCATGTTGCGCCATGCCAAACACCCAGTGCGCGGTAGCCTCCCCAATGTCATCTCTGCCACGTTCTTTGCCAGCCGGCTGATGAGGTCCCACCTCTTGTGGCAGTGGATGCGTCGTCGGTTAGATACTCCCAGGGCTCGCACCTTTGCTGCAATGGCCCTCCACACGGCCTTACGCTGGTGTACCTTGAGCTGCAGGTATGGGAGAAAAGAAGGGTAAATGACCAGTTGCACAGGGTCATGTACAAACATCTATCAGTACAGTAGCAAGACACAGACTCAGAACCTATTGCAATCTCCCTCCATCTAAAACTGGGGGACACCTCACAAGGGCACTCTGCATGGGCCAAACAGATGTGATAGCATGCATACATAAGGGTGTAGAGGGTCCATCATATTGTCACACACATGCAGGATTGCACTGAACCCCCTCAGTGGCTTGCAGACATTACCAGTCCCATGCATGTCTGCCCACTACATACATTCATACATCACATATCTACCTGTGTCTATGTATAGAAGCACTCTGTGCATGACTGGGCAGCATCCAATGAGCATGTCCTGTGAACATATGTTTTGTAATGTGTATGGCCTCGGGCCACATGAACTCAGCAATAACATAGCCATCTACAGAAGTGTGTTTGTGGGCAAATATACAGGGCTGAGATGGTGCATATCTACTATTCAGTGTGAATGAACAGGAGCAGGGACCATGTTAGTTCGTTAATGTGTTCTCGTTTGGGTGGCCAGGTAGTGGGCCTAGTCTCTGGGTCCACACTGAGTCGGACAACAGTGGCACACAGAGACATTCACCCGACCAATTACTGTCCTGGCACCTACATGTCCAACATCCACTGGCTCTTGATGGCTGATAATGTAACACACTCCACTCACACAAACAACTGCAGGCAGTGAAAACAGTGACCTTGGGACACACACTCCCTCGCCCTGGAGACAGCTTGTTTGTCAGTGTATGACACAACCCCACACCCTCAGGCATATAGTGCAGCAGCACAACTACATGTCTGACACCCCCCCTGCCCCACAGCTCCCTTAATGCTGACTTATCACTACATTAGGGCCACCACACAGCCTTGGGTACTGTGCCAGCACCTCGTCCACTATGACCTCCAGCTCCTCGCTTGTGAATGGACTAGCACGGATCTTCTCTGACCTTGCTATCCCTGTGGACATGGAACACCTGTGGTGGAAGTGAGTGGTGAGGGGTCCCAGGCAGCAGGCACTTGAGGCAGCAGCAGGAGAGGGTCCCAGACAGCAGGCACTTGAGGCAGCAGCAGGAGAGGGTCCCAGGCAGCAGGCTCTGTGAGCAGTGGAAATGTGAGGCTCACTCCCACATATTTATAGCCCCCTGGGGTCGTTTGTAAGGTGCAAAACTGCAACAATTGGTTTTCCAGGGCAGCCTCATTCAAAAGCATCCAATGACCGCCTCCGCGGTGGCGGAGCACGCCTTCCGCGATTGTCAAAACTGCATCATGCCACCGCAATCATCGCTCCCATTGGCTGTAGGCAATGCTCCATGGCGGTGATTTACCGCAGGGGCCCGGGGTGCCCTACCGCAATGGTGCATGGTCAAAAAGCATCCAATGACCGCCTCCGCAGTGGTAGAGCACGCCTTCCACGATTTTCAAAATTGCATCATGCCACCGCAATCATCGCTCCCATTGGCTGTAGGCATTGCTCCATGGCGGTGATGCACTGCCGTGGGCAGGCGGTAGATTCCGCTATTTGGGTGGCGGAGCATGCCCACCGCCATCTATCCATGTCTCCATGCCAATGGCTACCGCACTTGTGAAGGGGGAGCTGCTGGTGTCACACCGCAGTGGCCAGGTGGTAGCTCCCGCGATTCGGGTAGCGAAGCATGGCCACTGCCATCTAGCCATGTCTCCATGCCAATGGCTGCCGCACTTGTGAAGGGGGTAGTGCTGGTGTCACACCGCCGTGGCCAGGCAGTAGCTTCCGCGATTTGGGTGCGGAGTATGGCCACCGCCATCTAGCCATGTCTCCATGCCAATGGCTACCGCCCTTGTGAAGGGGGTGGTGCTGGTGTCACACCGCCATGGCCAGGCAGTAGCTTCCAAGATTTGGGGCACATGCAATGGCAATGTCCATCGTGAACAATGAATCAGTACACAGCAGCAACATGGTTAAGGGCACATCATTCTGCACACAATGCCATTATTGCATATGATCCACAGGTGGACGCACGTCATGTGTGACGCACATTGGTCCCTGCCATGTCACTTATGCATTGGATGGTTGATGATGCTTCACAGTGTTAAGCTGGTGTCAATAATGTGTAAGAAATCAATGTGTTGGGGGTCAGTGAAAACCTTGGCAAGGCTTGTCTCACTGTTTGGTGTTGTTACTTACTTGTGCTTTCATATCAGCTCATGCACACAAGTGACAGTTTTCCAGCTACTGTGATCATTGGGTTGTGGATGTATGACAAGTTCACATGATGCATTGAGGTGTGACAGGTACAGCACATGGGTATGTGACAGTCATGGTCATTGTACACACATTGGTGGATGGTACGGTACAAGGCATGCACATGTGAATTGTGGGGTTCAGTATGTGTGCATTCACATTGACCTATGTGTTGTTTGCGGTACTTGTGTATTGTAAATGGAGAGGTGTGCCCTCTGTGTGTCTCAAATGTCCACCCATGTAACCTGGTGTGCCACGCATCCATCATGGCAGTCTTTGCTATTCCGTGACATCCTTAATGGTATGTGCTGTGGCCATATGATGATGGTTGTGTGTGACATTTTTCTATTTACATATCAACTAGGAGGAGACCTAATCTCATATGTCACCTGACAGTGCTGGAGGACAAGGATGATATAGCGATCATTCGCAAATTCCACCTCGACAGACCGACACTGATCTGTTGGAGCCCCACCTGAAGCCTCATCGCTACTACCCAACAGCATTCACACCCACATGCAAAGTGATGGCAG
Organism: Lissotriton vulgaris; assembly: GCF_964263255.1. Taxonomy (NCBI): domain Eukaryota; kingdom Metazoa; phylum Chordata; class Amphibia; order Caudata; family Salamandridae; genus Lissotriton; species Lissotriton vulgaris. The sequence goes on from NC_141687.1 coordinate 400,651,209, forward strand.
TCCTCCACTTCTTTGCAACTGGTTCCTTCCAGGAGACCGTGGCCAGCGCTGCAGGGATGTCGCAACTCATGTTCAGCCTGGTGCTGAGGGATGTTCTTGCAGCCATGATGTTATATAAGGATCGATACATACATTTCCCCAGGGGAGCAGAATTGGCCGTTGTGAAGGGTGACTTCTATCCCCTTGGGCTCATCCCCCATGTTGTTGGTGCCATCGATTGCACCCATGTAGGTCTGGTGCCACCACAGGCAAGTGAGCACATTTTTAGAAATCATAAACATTATCATTCAATCAATGTGCAGGTGGTGTACCTTGCGGACATGACCATATCACGTGTGTGCAAGATTCCCCGGCTCAGCCCATGATTCGTACATCCTGAGGAACAGCATGGTGCCCCCAGATGATGGCAAATCTACTTCACTATCATATTCGCCGGGGAAGGTCTGCGAGATTGTTGTGGCATGCTGTATGCTGCACAACATGGCCATTCACAAGGGGATTCCCCTGCTCCTGGATGATGGTGAGGACCCAAGGCCCCCACCTGTTCAGGGCCCTGAGTCCACTGATGCGGACAGCGGAGAGGAGGAAGGAGCTGACATGCGTCAACAGCTCATCACCCGCTACTTCACGTAAAGGTGGGTGATGAGGTACGACTTGTACATTGTCTGGTGTAATTGCAGTTGTGAAGGGCTATGCGTGGATGTTACAGACAGGCACATGTTGAATAACCTGTGTGTGGAAATGTGGCAGTGACATCTCACATGTGGACGTATACAGAACTCTGTTTGGTGACACTTGCTGCACATTGTGTTGTCTGCCTGTAGACTAATGTGGATTTTTGTGTAGTGTTATGTCTGTGATGCCACACTAATACCAGTGACTGTTGTTCTGTGTGTCTCCCTGGGTGCCTCTAAAATCTCCAGGCCTACCTACTGTACATCTTTTGGATATATCATGGACTATTTCAAAACTGTAGATATTGCCGTAAAAACTAAACTGCACACATTGAAGTATGTAAGGTGTTTTATTTACAAAGGTGACATGTGAGGGGTGCGGGCATATTTACATGAAGGTGGTGATGGAGCAGTGAGTTGACAGTCATGGTAGATGAGATGCAAGAGTAGACACCACATGGATGTGTTGACCCAGTCCAACAGACAGGTGCCATTGAGAAGGCAGTGTGGGGAAGGACAGTCCAAAGAGTCAATGCAGTGGGGAAGAGGGTTGCCATCAGGGCTGGCTCTGTGACTGGTGTGTGGCTGGTGCTTTGCCTCCAGAGACTCCCAGGCACTTCTTTGGACGCCCCCTTGATCGCTTTGGCAGGGGGGACCTGCTGCATGGCCAGCGGTGTCTGAGGACTCACCCCTCTCTGTGTCCGCAGGGGAGGATAGTGCACTGTCTTCCTGCAGCACAACAGAGGGGGCAGAGGTGTTGTTTGGGACGCTGGCCTGTCCCTCAGTAACGACACTTGCTGGGCCATGAGGTCCGCCATTTGTCCCATGCGTGTGTCGATGGACCTCATCAGCAGGATGAGCTCACGCAATAGTTCGTCAGACCGGCAACTTTGTCCCTGGACCTGTTCATGTGCCCCGATGACTCTGGTGAAGTGGTCCAGGTTTGGTGTGCCAACCTACTGCGGTCAGGGGTGACCCTGGCACTCCCACCTGCTCTGCTGCCACAAACCTGTTGCCTCGCCACTGTGGGACCACGCACATGCTCCCTGCCCTCCACAGTTGTTGTTGTATGCTGGTCGTCCCCTGGGACAGGGAGGGAACTGCAGGTGGTACTGGTGGTGGTGGTGGCGGAGGTGGAAGCGGTGGAGGCACAGGCCGTGACTGCAGAGGTCTGCTGTGCTGTTGTTGGAGCAGCAGCCGTGGTGGTGGTGAGGATGGGGACCTGGGACCAGTTGGTCCCTGGCACACCAGAAGGGCCGGCCTGGAGCTCATCGTCCAAACTATCCTGGGAGTCAACATCAGAGAGTCCATGTACCGGTGGTGGAGACTGGCTCTGCCAGTCATTGTTGTTGTCAGCAGCGAGTTCTTTATCACCTGTGGATTAGATGGGGAATGTTCAGTGTTGGGCACTGTGCAAGTATTCTGTTTGGTGCATGTCATCCACTGTCTGTACACTACACAATTGAGAGATCTTCACTATTATCATTAAGTGCAACACTGGACATAATTACATGGTGCAGAAGAACATAAATTACTGGTACATGTCATGTATTGAGGCATTGCTTGCAATAGGTGCTGTGTGTAGTGATGCAGGTCTCCCACCCCCAAACAGCCCTTCCAGGTGAGATGGCTACCTATCTGTTTTGTCATTTGGTGTACTGCAATGGCTGCCAAGTGCTTCTGGGTGGGGTGGGAGAAGGATCCATCTTGATGATGTTGTGGGACAGGGGGCATGGTGGGAGTAGTGGTACAGGCCTACCACCCCCAAACAGGCCTCCCAGGTGAGATGGCTACCTACCTGTTAGGTGAGGGTGAACAGTGCAATGGCTGACACATGCTCCTGGGTGGGGGAGGGCTCCATCTTGGTAGGCTGTGGGACAGGGGGCATGGTGGGAGTAGTGATTCAGGCCTACCACCCCCAAACAGGCCTACCAGACAAGATGGCTACCCACCTGTTAGGTGAGGGTGAACAGTGCAATGGTGTTTGGGTTTTGCAAGAAAGTACATATCAGTGTGTTGGTTAACATTTCCTTGAACTTACCAGCCTCCATTCCCCCGGATACTCCTGTGAGACTCTCAGGATGCAGATTGGCAAGCACCTTCTCCTTCCATGGTGTAAAAGTTTTCTGTGGGATGGGAGGGCCACTGCCAGTCCAGTTAGCCAGCTCCCAGTTTTTGCTCCTCCTCTCTTTGTCAACCCTCTTGAGATTATGCCACTGCTTCATGATCTATTTCTTGAATCGCGGAGTGGTACTTACTGCATTGACCCTTTGTAATATCCTTTCCCACATTTGTGTCCTTGTGGCTAATGGGGTCTGTTGGACCAGGCTACCAAATAGTTGTGGTTCCACTCTCACTATCTCGTTTACCATCCCTGTCAACTCCCTCTCTGTGAATTTGGGCATTTTCTGTGCTGCCATGGTGCGTGGTGTTTGGAGTGTTTGTAGGTGCAGGGGTGTGTGTGGTGTTGATGTGTGAAGTGTGTTGTGTGCTGGGGGATAGTTGGTGCTGCTGTGTGGGTGTGTCCAAATGGGAGTTTGAAGTCAGTTGTGTTGTGGGTGTTGTCCATGGAATGGTATATTTTTTTGGGCATTTGTTTTTTCATTGGTATGTGTTTTGGGTGGTTGGAGGGCATGCCTACTTTGATTTGTACAAACTTAGGCATCAATGCAGGGTTTTGGCATCTTCCGTCAAGTTTTTCATTCACCGTCCGCTGCGGTGGCTATGCTGCAGCTCTTCAGCTGTCTCTCCCTTCACTCCTGTGTACTACCGCGGTGGTCGGCAACAGCGGATCGTACCACGGGACAATCGGGGATATACTAATTTCCTGGGCGGAGTCTCCGTTTTGCTTGCGGTGGGTTGTAGCTTTTCCGCAGCGTTTCCGACAGTTGATCCTAATTTGATTGCTGGTTTATCTGCGGTACTGCCGGGCGGTTGTTTCCCGCCTCCATGGCGGTCGGGGTGGTTTTCCTAATAGGCTCCTAAATTGGGGTAGGTGCTGGACACTAATTAAAATTAATTTACTATTCCAACTCCAGTCTACATTAAATTGAGGTAGGTGCTGGACACTAATTAAAATGAATTTACTATTCCAACTCCAATCTACATTACAATGGGGTAGATGCTGGACACTATTTAAAATTATTTTACTATTCTAACTCCAGTCTACATAAAATTGGGGTAGGTGCTGGATACTATTTAAATTTAATTTACTATTCCAACTCCAGTCTACATAAAATTGCGTTGGTGCTGGACACTAATTAAAATTAATTTACTATTCCAACTCCAGTCTACATTAATTGGGGTAGCTGCTGGACACTAAATAACAATAATTTACTATTCCAACTCCAGTCTACATTAAGGGGCCGAATCCGATTCAGTAAAATCCCCTACGATTCGCCGCACGGAGCGTTTTTCCCGTACGACGTCCCCGTACGTACCCGAACGTACAATCAAGTATGATCCAAACCCAAAGCAGATCTCTGTACGAATCAGACCAAACACCATACGACAAAAAAATAAATACGATTTGCATCCGGTTCACTCAGTACGCTGCGTCCACACATAAACAAGCAGCAGTTTCCGGCCCAGCAAGTACGATTTGTATCGGCGACACTCCGTACAACCCTTTTTTTACGGGAGCTGAAAACGTCCGTAAAAGCAGAGTCCGGCCTGAACCGCAGCCCCGCTATGCGGCATACACGCCATGAACCCCATCGTCCGTGTCATCCCAGTCCTGTACGCCTACAACCTGGTGCACAGAAACCGACGATGGCGCAGACAGTGAGTACAACGTACCTCAACAACGGAAGTGTACTCTGTTTGTTCTGTGTATTTCAGTATGTTTTGCTCTGACGGCATCTCCTGAACCACTTACTTACATGATGTATCTTTATAGGTGACTCCGGATATCCCAATATGCCATGGCTAATGACACCTCTACACAACCCAAGGACAGCAGCAGATCAGCGGTACAATAATGCACAAGGGCAGACCAGTCGAATGATTGAGCGGAAGTTTGGCCTCCTGAAGAGCCGATGCCGGTGCCTCGATACGACCGGCAGATCCCTCCCATATGTCCCGGCCAAGGTCTGTAATATCTTCATTGTGTGCTGCATGCTGCACAACATGGCAGTTGAGAAGGCAGTGCCACTCATCCTGGATCCTGAGGAGCAGGAACATCCACCCGTTGAGGATGAAGGGCTTGGTCATGATGCAAGTGATGAGGAGGAGGAGGAGGAGGAGTATGATATCCGGAGTCAGCTCATACGCAACTTCTTCTCTTAATTGTGAGTCACTGGGAATGAGTGTGCAAGCTTGGAGCACTGAGTGGCATGTGTTGCAATGTGTGTGTCCAGCTGACTGTATGCAAATTAACTTTGATCTGTGTTCTGATGTGTCACGCAAGTGCTGATGTCATGCCACACAGAAATGCGCAATGACTTAGCTTGAACTACATTGTTCCTGTTTTATACATGCCCATGTCTTTAGCAAAGATTTTTAACAGTGAGCCCTTGTGTGTTTGTCATTCCCAGGTTGCTGTGCCTGTTGTCTGTTCGTGTCATCTTAGACCTCCTGCCATTCCTCATGATGATTGCAACGTGTGCCGAATCTGCGTTCCATGCACGGACATGTGTAAATGTCAGTTTGGGTAAGAGATCCAAACAGGCTGTTTGGGGTTGGTATGGTTTGGGAATGTGTGGGAACTGTTTGTGTGCATGTTGTAGAACCATCCATACATGTCTCATCACCATGGATCAAATTACATGTTGCACCACTCCCATGACAGGACAGTCACCCTTCTTGACAGTCATCTGTTGTGGAGTTTTGACTCTGATGAAGGCATCAATGTGTGTAAACCTTGACCCTAGGTAAACAATGGAGAGAGAAAGGGTATTAGCCAGTACAGGCAGGATTGGGACTCCCTGTCCCCTAAATATATAGATAAACAACAATAAGGGAGTTGAACCTTATGAGTAAGTCCCAGCCTCAGTAGAGGGAAGGAAGGTAAGTTTGTTAACCACAAATCAAGAGGACGTCCTTTGTCCTTGAGAAGACCCCTCACTCACCATCCTAGTTGGTGACATGCTTCATCATCGGGGTCCCACCCGGATAGCCGAATGCCATCCAGGTGTGCTGCGACACCTGATTACAGTAGAGCTGGTTTTGTTATTTTATATGTGCAAAGAGGGAAAGTGTGTATTAAAAAGTATCCAATACTACCCACTCACGGAGTTTATTCTGGAGTGTCTCGGGTACTATTAAAATGAGAGGCACCTGTTGCCCTGTTAGTTGGGCTGTCGGTGTAAAAACTAAAGGGATGTGAGTTAAAAAGGTCTACATGTTTCAACCTATGTGTAGATTTACAGGTTTTCGTCAGGACCAAGTGGAGTACCTTCGGGACGGTGTGCGCACGCTAAGGCACACCCTATCCTCGTAGGTAACAAAATGTAGAGTCTCAAAATGAGTCTCCAAACAAAAACGTAGGTTTGTTCCTGTGATTCCTGGAAAAAAAACCTGTGAAAAGAAATGAGGGAAAAGGGTTGTAGATAACAAACATACATGTATACTAGACATATACGTAACAAACACATAGTTGATAAATTGCTAATAAATCACACCGTGATGAGTGCACCTCAATTCCAAGATGCTTTCTCAAAAAGACTAGTCAAAGTCGTCCTAGTGACCCAGGGGTCTAGGAACATGTGATTGAAGTGAATCCACCCACTGTATCATTGATACTCTAACCATCTCTGCCTAGTGCCGAGCCGACCTAGTGAGAGGGTACTTGCCACGCGATAGCAAATGAATGTGGGTGTTGTGCCTCGGAAGCGGGGTAAAAGCAGGGTCGCTGTGAGCGTGATGGCGAGCCTTGCGTGATTAAAAGTAGCAATATTCTTGACGTGTCGCACCGTTCAAGGAAACGAAACGAAGTAAAAGCTAGTTCGCTGTGAGCGTGATGGCGAGCCTTATTTATTTATTTATTTATTTAAGCTTTTACCGCGCACAGCTGCCCACAGTGGGTTTCCCGGCGCCAGGGACAGACTATAGAAGAAAGGACAATGCAGCACCTGACTTAAGGCAACAACCAACTATTGACTGCGCTTGGTGAACAGAAGAGTCTTCAGAGCCCTACGGAAGCGGAGTAGGTTGGTCTCTGACTTTAGTGCTAGTGGGAGGGAGTTCCAATATTTCGGGCCCAGAATAGAAAAGGAGCGGCCTCCCATTCTTGCCAGCTTACATCTTGGCACTGTGAAATTGCCAGTGTCCGATGACCTTAGTGAGCGCACAGGTGTGTAAGGTGTTACCAACCCTTGGATATAAGTTGGAGCGCTGCCCTGCTTGGCCTTGAACATGTAACAGAGTGCCTTGAATTTAACACGTTCAGGAACGCTCAGCCAATGAAGGTCACGCAACGCGGCAGCAGCTGAAGTGCGTCTAGGGACGTTCTTTAGCAGGCGCGCAGCCGCATTTTGTACAACCTGAAGCACATGTATGGTGGCTTTATCTGCGCCCAGGTAGAGAATATTGCCATAGTCCAGGCGTGATGTTACAAGTGCCTGAACTACGGTTCTGCGAGAGGAGAGGGGAAGCATCCACAAAATCTTGTGAAGCCACCGTAGCGTTGAGAAGCAAATGGCTGCAACCTTAGTAGCCTGTTGCTTCATAGTTAGCCTGTCGTCAATAATGACGCCCAGGTTACGAACTGCAGTGGATGGCGTAGGCGCATTGCCCAGTTCAATGGGCCAATGACGGGGGCCCCAAAGATGTTTGTTCCGACCCAGAATGACCACCTCGGTCTTCTCCCCATTCAGCTTGAGACAATTTCTCCGCATCCAGTCGGCCACAAGAATGAGGCCAGACTTGAATGCGGAGGTGTTGTTCTCGTCTCTCCCTGATAGGGAGAAGACAATCTGGGTGCCATCTGCATAGGAGAACAAGGTTAGCCCAGCCTGTTCAACTATGGTCGCCAAGGGTTTAACATAAATATTAAATAATAAAGGGCTAAGGATTGAACCTTGGGGAACGCCACGGGTAGATGGACAAATGGTGGAAGCTGCTTTAGGGGAAAACACTTGAAAGGTTCGGTCGCTAAGGAACGACACTACCCAGGCCAGGGCCTGGCCTGCCACACCTAGGGATTTCAGAGAGTCGATAAGGATGGAATGCGACACGGTGTCGAAGGCTGCGCTCAAGTCCAGCAGGATGAGCGCCATGGTGTTACCCTGATCAACACCGTGCCTAAGACTCTCGTTACCCCCAGGAGGGCTGTCTCAGTTGAGTGTCGTGGCCGAAAGCCCGACTGCGAGGGATGGAGAAAGGCAGTGTTTTCGACTAGTTTGGAAAGCTGGGAATTAATATGTCTCTCCAATATCTTCGAAAAGATAGGCAACAGTGATATAGGGCGGAAATTGGCAGAGTTGGAGGAATCTGCACCCAATTTTTTCAATAAAGGTACGACCATGGCGTGTTTCCAAGGTTGGGGGACATGGGCCTCGCTCAGAGAAGCGTTTAGTAGTTTAATGATGATGGGGTGTGTGAGGGGATCTACTTGTTTTAATATTTTGGCTGGGAGAGCATCCCGTGGGGAGCCCGATCGCACACTATTTAAGCAGGAGACAAAGGAGATGGCATCTAAAGGCTGCCAAGTAGTAATTAGTGCATCAATGGCGGTGTTTACCGGTTCCTGGACCATGTCAGGGGCAATAGAGGTAGTCTCTGGGAGTGAGGTGAAACGGTCGTAGATAGGATCAACTTTCTTTATAAAGTGATCTGCCAAGGATTGACACTGAGCGGCATCAAGTGCCGGAGAGGGAGGAGTGGAGTTGGCACCGGTCAATTTTTTAACAACGGAGAATAGCACCTTAGGGCAATTTTGTGCATCAGTCACAGTTTTTTTAGTATAATCTGCTTTAGCAGTTTTGCAGCTATTGTGGTACTTTTTCAAGGCTTCTTTATAGATGATTTTACGTGAGGGGGAATAACCTTGTCTCCATTTACGCTCCAAGGTCTTACATTGTGAGCGGAGACATTTAAGTTGTTCAGAGTACCACGGAGCCGGGGGATGATGTAAAGAAGCGAACTTCGATGTCATCGGTAACGCCAAATTGACAGCATTAGTTAGCCAAAGTTCAGTGGCGCAATTGAGTGCAGCAACTGGTAGTTCAGTGCATGGAAGTGTTTTGATCAACAGATTATTGAGTTCTGGCATGTTGATCTTACCCCAGTTGCGAGCTGGTCTAGCAGTTCCCACCTCAGGTCTTTTTACTGTTTCAGCCATATCTAAAGAGAAAGGGACGGCTAAATGGTCGGACCAGGCAACTTGTAGGGCTTCTCGAGAACAGTCTAAGGGAAGATTGGACAGAATCGGGTCTAATAGATGGCCGGCGCAATGTGTGGGGCCTGTGTTTTGAAGTTGAAGATTAAAAGCTTCCAAAATGGAGAGAAACTGATTTCTGTAAGGACACTCATGGTCTTCCAGATGTATATTTAGGTCTCCTAAGATCGTAAAATTCGATTCTTTGAGCAGTACTGGAGCTAAAAAATCTGGTAATGATGTTATCCATGAGCTCGCTGTCCCAGGGGGACGATATACCAATAGTCCTGACAACGTCAATTGGGGGGTGATGGTCAGTTTAAATAGGGCCGATTCACAATCTTTTTGAGTGGCATCTACCAGTTTACAAGTGTATACATTCCTGTAGACAATTGCAATTCCGCCACCCCTGCCAGAGACCCTATCCTGACGAAGAATGGCATAATTGAAAGGAATTGCATCTGCAATCTCCGGACCTGAGCAATCCCGAAGCCACGTCTCAGTCAGGAATATTGCATCAGGTTGATTTTCAACAAGAAAGTCATGGATGTTATATCTGGGTTGTGGCAAGGATCTGCAATTGATACTCCAGAATCTTAAAGAGGGGCGAGTGGAAGCTGTCCTAGAGTTTGCTTGCCTCTTTCGTCTACCTTGGTGTTGAAGGGTTTAAAATAAATTACAGGTAGCATTACAGGTAGCATTATTCTGGACTTGTTGCACCATTCAAACAGACGAGAAGAGCACAGGTGCCATGTACAGTGAACATGCAAGCGTCAAGACACGTGTCAAACAAAAAACCAATCTTACTGGGAGCGCTAATATTTACGGCTCCATGAGCAACCCCGGACTGGCCAAATCCTTGCTACGATCTAAATAAAGGAAGAACACAGTGAGTGTCGAGTCGTGGCGAGAATCAGTTCGGGGGGCTTAGGTGGCCCCAATGCAACAATCTTACTTGTGGTGGGAGAGACGGGCTCCGTTAGTGCCTATGCCGTCCTGGCGGGTGCTCCGTAGTGTTACTGGATCGGATCGTCGGGTCGGTAAAAAGGAGTCTCCCGTTTCCGGGTATGGGCGTGGCTACCAGTCATGTGTCACAGTTCATGTGACCAATTGGCATACGAGCATGTAGAGGCTCGACTAGGGTGCTCGTTGGAAGATTTTCAGTGAGAAGAAATGTTTTTACTGTCGCGTCAGCTCAGGCAGTAGCCAATAAGCATAGGCTAGGCGCGGCATTGATGAACTTGCCGATATTTTATATGTAAAGAAATGCAGAAATCTTGAAACGGGACAAACAGTCTCAGCAAAGATTGGTAAATTATCAGTAAGGTGCCATAAATGTGTCAAAGGTAGACAGAGACACAATTAGTCAGTTATCTGTCAGAGGAGAGTTGCAGGTAAAGGGAAGGGACTGCATGATGGTATAAGGAGATATAGGGCTGGATGTAGGTAGGAAAGATTTACCGATTTTAAATTACCGAATTTTACCGATTCAGTAATTTAAAATCGGTAAATCTATGGGTCCGACATATAGGTATTCCAGATATGCTGGAATACCGAATCGGATGAATTCGGTATTTACCGATTCAGTAAATACCGAATCGGTAATGCCCATTCATTCCTATGGGCTTTGAAGCCCATAGGAATGAATGGGCATTACCGATTCGGTATTTACCGAATCGGTAAATACCGAATTTCACAAGGGTGCAGGGGGTGTCACTTTGACACCCTCTGGCACCCCCAAAACGGGCTTGGGTGCCATGTGGCAGGCATACATGCCCTAAGGGCAGGTCTGCCTGTCACATGGCATAGGTGTGCATGCATACATGTGCATGCACACCGGAATCGGTATTTTACCATCAAATTGGATTTGATGGTAAAATACCGATTCGGTAAGGCTCCTGGGACTCTGAAGAGTCCCACCTACATATGGGTGGCTCAGATTCGGTAAATTTACCGAATTTTTATTTTACCAAATCGGTAAAATTACCGATTCGGTAATTTTACCGATTCGGTAAAATAATGCCCCCTACATGTCAAATCTTGTATACCGGTCGGTAACGGACGAAAATACAGATTTTAGGCCGTTACCGACCAACCTACATCTGGCCCAAAGTCATTAATTCAATACAGAGTTCCAAGGAATATTGTCATGCAGGCCGGTCTTGTGTGTAGAAAGCCTGTATATCCAACGCTGTTCTTTTTCAAAAAGTCTTTGGGAGAGGTTAGTTTCTCTCTCAACCTGCTCTATGATGGTCCATTTGATGTCATTTGGGCCGTGCTTCATGGACAAAAAATGTTCTGTTAACTTGGTCATTGTTTTCTGGCAGCGGATAGTACTGTGTTCGCATATGCGTTGTTTTATTTTTCTTCCAGTCATGCCTACATACCGTAGGTTGCAGGGGCAAGTGATCAGATACACCACATTGGAGCTGTTACAGTTGGTGTGTGCTCTAATTGTCCAAATCGTCCCTTCTTCCAAAGTCAGTGTCTTGGTGTTTTCAGTTAATGGGCAGACACTACAATTGCCACACTTGTAGTGCCCCGTGACTTTAGGGAGGCCCCATTTGTTGAGTACCGTGGGTTGTTCTTCATTTCTCTTCCTAGGTCTGGTGTTGATTATACTGTCACGTATACTTCTTGCTCGTTTGTAGGAGAATAATGGCTTATCCCATTTCAAATTGGCTGTGTTAATTATTTTCCAGTGTTTGTTAATAGACTTTGACACCAGAGTGGACGCTGTGCTGTAGGTCGTCACACAGGTAAGTGGGATAGATTCTTGTTCTTTGGCAATTTCTTCCAAAAGGACTTCACGTGGTTGATTCCTCGCATGTTTTTGGCATTTATTCAGGATCCTGTCCGGATAACCTCTTGCTTGGAGTTTGGTGGTTAGGTCACCAGCTTGTTTGCGGTAGTCACTGATTTTACTGCAGTTCCTCCTGCTTCTTAGATAGCCGGTATAACAACACTATGAGCCGGGATTTTACAGAACAAACAGATCGAATGCACACTAGTATCCAGCACATCGCAGTCGGGTTCTCAATCTTCCAAATTCTTCCTAAGAATATTAGGAAGGTACCGGTATCAACCAGTACCTTTTACGCAGCAGGGTACATCTTCAATAACTACAATCCAACCGTCTCAGCAGTAGACATTAGATTATGAACAAGACGCTATGATTCTCATACTGTCAATAACACCACTCCAAGATAGCGAGGAAAGCCACACAGTGGTAGCATAGAGCCGATAAGCAGTCCGTCGTCTGTAGTTACACAGGAAACCGCGGTTCGTATATGATTAAACAGAGGCTTACATTTCACTCGAACGGACCAGCTTGAAACCCAAGTACAACGAGAGACGGTCGAACATTTAGGTAAGCGAGGACCACCCCGTGATGTCTTGAGGCGGCACCGTTCCGTTCCACCACGGGTCCCGGGGCCCTTTGTAATTTTGCAAAATTATCGTGCAAACCGCGCTTTAGCGGTAACCACATAGATGAAGGTAATTACGTCTTCCAACGTGTATTTTTGTATCTCTTTTCAGATACACAGAACCCATTCTGATCACAGGTATGTGAACCGCGTGACAAACCCGTTCTAGCAAATACTCAGTCAAATATGAACCCGTGAGTGATCACGCATGTTCTTTATCACCTTCTTTATCACCTAGGTATAAAGTAAAGACTCACTACCACAGGTACGCTAATGATTCTCGCCGGAGAACTTCTATCTATATTTTATTGTTGTCGAGTCATAAGAATCCATGAGATAATACCGCCTTCATATGTTTTATGTTACAGCACACACGCCGATCAACTTTAACATAGTAGCGGTAAGACCAGAAAACAATGTTTATTGATATCCCCCCGGCATAGTAACAGGAACATATAAATTAATTTTTACATACATTTATTACAGATCTTAGACGCTGACCCAGTAAACTTATGAGGTATGAGTCAACATGAGCACATTCTAACTACAAGCGTACCCATGTGCGTTTATGATTAAAACTTTGGTTTTTCTTTTTTCTTTTTTAGTGATAGCCCCTGAGGAAGGCACACTTGTGCCGAAATGCATTGGGCATGCGATCAAGATGTGCTTTGGATTAGTAATGTGGTTGTGATTTATTTGAAGTAAATGTGATCATCTTAGAAAATATGTAAAATGATTATGATGCAAAATGTTCGTTGAACAACATGTGACATATAACATGAATTACATTGAACAACAGAAAAAATAAACCAATTAAAAGGATTTGATTAATTTGTTGTTTACATTGATAATAACATTAGGTGTGGTATATCACCAAAAGAACAGTGCGAGACTGGACTGACACCACTGTTGGTCTATACTTTCATGATTCAAAGGAGTGACGCCCCTTATCAGTCTCAGCACCATTAGAATAGGAGGATTAACATAAGACAAATAGGAGTGCTCCCCGCGAACCCCTCATTCTTCTTTGCAGTTTGAGTCAACAGAGTCCAGACCACAGTGCTTGGCATCATTGTTCAGACTGCAACCAGCAAGTCCATGTGGGATAGTAGGACAGTCAATAAGGTGATGCTGTTGCACACAAAGGCAAGATGCCAGACCAGGTGACCCGGGAGATGCGCATGCCCCACTGTCTCTCACTGTCTTTTCCGTGGACGACCCACCTTCCTTGGGGGACCCTCGTGTGCAGGCCTTGACGATGCATGGGATGCTCCGTCGGGCGATTCCTCCTCCTCCTCCCTCCCTGTGCCTGTTGGCTGTCTTCGCCTCAAGTTTTCTTGCCTGGTGACACATGGAGGGTGCTACATGTTGTCAGCGATCCGACGGAGTGAATGGCTTATGTCCCTCTACACCGCCAAGAGCTCATCCAGTCTTGCCTCCATCTGTTCTTGGTGTTCTCGTTGACTGCCGTGTTGCTCGGCCTGCAGGTTTTAGATTTCTGTGAGGGCCCCCACTACCTGGCTGAACTCCCTGGTGTCCCGCCGGTATGCCTCCATTATGTTTCGAAGTTCAGATATATCGAGCCCTGCAGCTGGCTGGTCAGGTTCTCGCCTCTGCCTGGTGCCACTCCCACCACCCCTGCCCACACGAGCCTGGCCTACCGTTGTGGGCACATTGGGTCGACGGGACCCCTGAGGGATGGCAGTGGTGGTGTTGTCTGCCACCTCCTGGGTGCCCGGCGAACCTGGTCCCTCATTGTCAGACTGGCTCAGTTGTGGAGTGTGGGCAGGGCTCTGAGATGTCTGCTGGGATGTGGCAGGAATGGGTGTGGTGGTTGGCGCAGATGTCCCTTATCCAGCTGCTGCACGGATTTGGGCTCCAGAAGTGCCAGGTTGGTCGGGGTCATCCATGGAGTGGTGAGAGGCGTCGCTGTTGGTGGGATCAGGGTCCTGCATAGCCTGGGACTGTGATTCACCTCCCCCCTCATTGGGGGTAGATTCAGCACGTTGCCATGTGGGTTTGAGAGACAGACAATGTTAAAGCCATTTAATGCAACATCCAATTTTCATATACATTGTCGTTGGCACTGTTCCACCTGGTAGTTGTCTATGCTTTGGATTGTTCTCAATGTTCAGTTGTGGATGGGTATGTTGTGGGGTCAGATTGATTTGTGCTCAGGAGTCATTGACATGTGAGTGACTATTTACAATGACTGGCACAGCCATGCATGTCAGCAGGGATTTGCCAGTCATTGTGCACCACAGCTATGCCAGCATGGATGCAACACATTTACACTGCGAATCACCATGGTGGAAAAACGGCACAGCTGCGTCACGCACTCATGGCACATTGCTGGAGTTGTGTTGCCGTTGGAACGCAGATCCAGCAATGCTCTGTGTGGCCCTATCTGCAAAATGCTGTGTCAACCCTTACGCCTGCTTCAAGCATGCACAGGGCTTTAAGGCAGCATATGCATAACAGTGACTGAGTGAACTCTTTAAGATTTCACTCAGCCACTTTTGGGAGGTAATGCCGCGCCGTGACGGCCACCCATCGCCCCCCGACCAGTACACCTACTTCTGGCTCAGGGCTTTAGAACCTGGCACATCTCCCAGATGCATCACCTTGTAAATACCCAGCACCATGGCGCAAATTTTGTGCGTCCGCTGCGTCACAAAGGTGAAGCAACGGCGTCGTGAAAGAAGCGCAAGGTACTTGTGAATCGCAAAAAACACAGTTGATGGACAGAATGCAGAACAATGTCTTACATTCACCCCAGTACAAAGATCTGGGCCTAAATCCATCGTTTTTTTGCACTCCCCATCACCCTAGGTCAGACAATGGCTATATGCAAATCAACCTTGACCCTGTGCCTCATGGGAACAGTCCAGCCCGAACTACCAAGCCATGTCTTTCCTAGACCGGAATCAAGCATCCAAGGACCGGTTTCTGGCTATTAGCTTTCTTCAGCCTGGATAGCTTGACACCAGTGATGTGGAGAGCCTGGGACTCACGTCTGAGCATACCCAGCCCACTCGGGGTGAAAATTGCAAAAAACACAGTTGATGGACAGAATGCAGAACAATGTCTTACATTCACCCCAGTACAAAGGTCTTGGCCTAAGTCCATCGTTTTTTTGCACTCCACACCACCCTAGGTCAGACAATGACTATATGCAAATCAGCCTTGACCCTGTGCCTCATGGGAACAGTCCAGCCCGAACTACCAAGCCATGTCTTTCCTAGACCGGAATCAAGCATCCAAGGACCAGTTTCTGGCTATCAGCCTTCTTCAGCCTGGATAGCTTGACTCCAGTGATTTGGAGAGCCTGGGACT
This sequence comes from Lissotriton vulgaris, assembly GCF_964263255.1. NCBI lineage: Eukaryota > Metazoa > Chordata > Amphibia > Caudata > Salamandridae > Lissotriton > Lissotriton vulgaris. The sequence continues at coordinate 400,666,964 of NC_141687.1, forward strand.
CACGGCTGAGCATACCCAGCCCACTCGGGGTGAAAATTGCAAAAAACACAGTTGATGGACAGAATGCAGAACAATGTTTTACATTCACCCCAGTACAAAGATCTGGCCTAAATCCATCCTTTATTTGCACTCCACACCACGCTAGGTCAGACAATGACTATATGCAAATCAGCCTTGACCCTGTGCCTCATGGGAACAGTCCAGCCCGAACTACCAAGCCATGTCTTTCCTAGACCGGAATCAAGCATCCAAGGACCGGTTTCTGGCTATCAGCCTTCTTCAGCCTGGATAGCTTGACTCCAGTGATGTGGAGAACCTGGGACTGACGCCTGAGCATACCAAGCCACTCGGGGTGAAAATTGCAAAAAACACAGTTGATGGACAGAATGCAGAACAATGTCTTACATTCACCCCAATACAAAGATCTGGGCCTAAATCCATCGGGTTTTTTTGCACTCCACACCACCCTAGGTCAGACAATGGCTATATGCAAATCAGCCTTGACCCAGTGCCTCATGGGAACAGTCCAGCCCGAACTACCAAGCCATGTCTTTCCTAGACCGGAATCAAGCATCCAATGACCGGTTTCTGGCTATCAGCCTTCTTCAGCCTGGATAGCTTGACTTCAGTGATGTGGAGAGCCTGGGACTCACGTCTGAGCATACCCAGCCCACTCGGGGTGAAAATTGCAAAAAACACAGTTGATGGACAGAATGCAGAACAATGTCTTACATTCACCCCAGTACAAAGATCTGGGCCTACATCCATCGTTTTTTTGCACTCCACACCACCCTAGGTCAGACAATGGCTATATGCAAATCAGCCTTGGCCCAGTGCCTCATGGGAACAGTCTAGCCCGAACTACCAAGCCATGTCTTTCCTAGACCGGAATCAAGCATCCAAGGACGGTTTCTGGCTATCAGCCTTCTTCAGCCTGGATAACTTGACTCCAGTGATGTGGAGAGCCTGGGACTCACGTCTGAGCATACCCAGCCCACTCGGGGTGAAAATTGCAAAAAACACAGTTGATGGACAGAATGCAGAACAATGTCTTACATTCACCACAGTACAAAGATCTTGGCCTAAATCCATCGTTTTTTTGCACTCCACACCACCCTAGGTCAGACAATGGCTATATGCAAATCAGCCTTGACCCTGTGCCTCAAGGGAACAGTCCAGCCCGAACTACCAAGCCATGTCTTTCCTAGACCGGAATCAAGCATCCAAGGACCAGTTTCTGGCTATCAGCCTTCTTCAGCCTGGATAGCTTGACTCCAGTGATATGGAGAGCCTGAAACTCACGTCTGAGCATACCCAGCCCACTCGGGGTGAAAATTGCAAAAAACACAGTTGATGGACAGAATGCAGAACAATGTCTTAGATTCACCCCAGTACAAAGATCTGGGCCTAAATCCATCGTTTTTTTTGCACTCCACACCACGCTAGGCCAGACAATGGCTATATGCAAATCAGCCTTGACCCTGTGCCTCATGGGAACAGTCCAGCCCGAACTACCAAGCCATGTCTTTCCTAGACCGGAATCAAGTATCCAAGGACTGGTTTCTGGCTATCAGCCTTCTTCAGCCTGGATAGCTTGACTCCAGTGATGTGGAGAGCCTGGGACTCACGTCTGAGCATACCCAGCCCACTCGGGGTGAAAATTGCAAAAAACACAGTTGATGGACTTGTGAATCAGCACTGTGCATTTTTTGCTTGGATGCTTCATCAGATCTGTATTTGTTTTGTTGTGTTGCATGACGATTGTGACAGTGGGGCACTCCATTGCCTGTCCCAGGAGGCTAGGTTTATGTAAGGGGTGTATGTGATAGGCTGTGCTGGTAGTTGGAGTCTGATTTGAAACTGGGCATCCCGCGTGATGTGGCTGTCCCTCCATGGAGCATGCTGCCATGAAAGTGGTTGTGAGTTCCTGTTCAAGATATCCGACCTTGTTGTCCTGGTGTTAGTGTTTGCACTGGTCACAGGAGGGCCTTGTGCTGCCTATACCAGGGCCCAGTGTCAGCTATCTTGTCAGTACTTTCCCACTCCCTGTGCATTGAGCATGGTGCATGGGTGTGTACCTGGGCCATATGGGATGAGTACAATTGGCCATGGGCGTACACAGAAATGTTGATAGGGTTGGCCAAACTTTTAGCTTCATCACCATGCCCCTTTCACCCTCCTCCCCTCCCCCTTGCACCCTTCTCACCCTCTGCCTTGCACCCTTCTCACCCTCTCCATTGCACCCTCCTCCCCTCTTCCTTGCACCCTCTGGCCCTCCCCCTTGCACCCTTCTGGCCCTCCCCCTTGCAGCCTTCTGGCCCTCCCCCTTGCACCCTCATCCCCTCTGCCTTGCACAATTCTCGGCAACCTCCTTGAACCCTTCCCACACAATGGAGGGTGCTGCCTCGTGGAACAATAGCACCATTTCAAAAGCATGATGGACTGGGGCCAGCCCTGACTGGGCTCACACCAGACACACTGTTGATCCAGGGGGGGCCAAGAGCCACCATTGCCCCCTCCTTCGGACGCCCATGCAATTGGGTCTGATTTGGAGTCCCACAATGCATTTTGTGACACCCACCCTCCCAGCATACCGGATTTCCATTCTTGGGTCTGTGCTTCCTGTAGCATGGGACATAACATGGCCTTGGTTTGTCAATGGGGCATACACATGTTAGTGGCATTAGCATTGTTTTTGTCTGTAGTTGTGAGCAACGGGCGCTTGGGGGTTGTTGTGGGAATTCTTTGTACTTGGGGTGTGGATGCCATTTCCCCCAAGTTACATGAGTTGTTTGTATACTCACCAGGCTCCACAACTCCTTCAATTCCATGTACTCCCACCGGTGGTAGAAGGGCCATGACCTTCTCTTCCGAGGGATGGTACTTTACTGGTCTGCGGGGACCACCACCTCCAGTGGGCTGGCTCTGGGCATAGTCCTCGTCCATCTTCCGCTTCACCATCCTCTGCAGATCGTACCACTTGGCCTGGCAATCCTTCCTGGTGCGCCTGATGGGTGCAACAGCATTGACCCTATTGACGATCCTCTCCCACAGGCGTGTTTTCTCAGCTATGCTGGTCCGTCTGACCAATGCGCCAAACAGCTGTGGCTCGACTCTGATGACTTGATCTACACGGATCTCCATCTCCTCCTTTGTGAACTTTGGATTCTTCTGTGTGGACATGGTGTGGGGTGAATATGATTGAGGGGGTGACGGTGAGTATGGATGTGGGTGTGTGGGTCTGAATGTGAAAGGGGTTTGTGGGTCTGAATGTGATTGGGGGTATGTGTAAAGGTGGATGTATGCAGTTGTTGGTGTGTTGTCAGTCTCTGTAGCTAAATGGGTATGTTGCAAAGGATGATGGTTTGTGTGTGTGGGCCCTTTTTATTGGTCCATTTGTGGGTGGGGCTTAGTTTGAATTTTTGGTGGGTGTGTTATAAGGGGTGGGTCTGAGTTAGGCCCTCTGTTTGCCTGTTTGGATCTGGCCAGGACATTCATTTCCAATGGTTTATACATAGGAAACATGTTTTATGGTGTTGTGCGAGTTGTTTGCACCCTCCTTGTGCTGTTTTCAGGGGTTCGCATGTGCTTCGTTCACAGTGGGTTCGTTTCGTATTTGATTTAGTGGCTCGTTCATACGCGACGTTTTTTACGGGGTTCGCGTGTGCTTCGTTCAGGGGGGTTCGTTTCGTATTTGATTTAGCAGCTTGCTCATACGCAATGTTTTTATGGGGATCGCGTGCACTTCATTCAGGGGGGGTTCGTATCGTATTCGATTGTGTAGCTCGTTCATATGCGACGTTTTTACGGTGTTCACGTGCGCTTCGTTAAGGGGGGTTTGTTTCGTATTTGATTTAGTGGCTCGCTCATACGCGAGGTATTTACGGGATTTGCGTGCGCTTCATTTAGGGGGTTTGTTTCATATTTGATTGTGTGGATCATTCATACGCGATGCTTTCCATACAAATCACAGTTCATACGTGACGACGTTTTCCCGTACGAATCGCGTTCTCGGTCCCCGGTCAGGATCGTACTTGTCGGGTCGTACAGCATGTTTACGAATTGTAAGGTTCACTTTCCGAGTCTGTATCGTACGGATTATCGCTTGATTTTCGTACGGTTCGCAAGGATTCGGACATTTTTTGAAACTACGGATCGTATTACGAGATTCGGATGGATTCGTACGATTCGTACGGAAACGGCTACGAATACGAATCGTCGTACGGATTCCTTTCCCGAATCGGAATCGACCCCCAATTTGGGGTAGGTGCTGGACACTAAATAAAATTAATTTACCATTCCAACTCCAGTCTACATTAAATTGAGGTAGGTACTGGACACTAAATAAAATTAATTTACTATTCCAACTCCAGTCTACATTAAATTGGGGTAGGTGCTGGACACTAAATAAAAATAATTTACTATTCCAACTCCAGTCTACATTAATTGGGGTAGATGCTGGACACTAATTAAAATTAATTTACTATTCCCACTCCAGTCTACATTAAATTGAGGTAGGTGCTGGACACTACTTACAATTAATGTACTATTCCAACTCCAGTCTACATTAAATTAGGGTAGGTGCTGGACACTAAATAAAATTAATTTACTATTCCCACTCCAGTCTACATTAAACTGAGGTAACTGCTTGACACTAATTAAAATTAATTCACTATTCCCACTCCAAAATACATTTAATTTTGAAAGGTTTTGGACTCTAACTAACAAAATTACATTATAATTGATTTTTTAAGTAATTTAAAAATGATTATTACATTTAAAAAATGTTGTATTATTTTTAATAAAATATTAAAATTTTTAATTTCTGAAAAAAAACACACCACTCCTAACACCTCTAAACAAAAATCTGACTCCTAAACTAAAATTCCAACTTGTTTTAAAATATTTTTTCATAAATTTTACATTTAAAAAAAATTATAAATTTAAAATGTATTTCATTAGTTTTTCAATAAATCGCCACCCTTAACACATATAAACCCAAAATGCAACTCCTAAAATATATTTTTTTAAATAATTACATTTTTTTAAAAAATATTTATACAATTATTTTAAAATATTAAATCTGAAATATTTTTTTTCAAACACTCCCCACCCTTATCCCCTCTAAACTCAACACCACACACCTACATTTTTTAAAATATTATTTTTATTTTTTATTTAAATTAAATTGTATAATTTTTTTGTTAAAATGATTTCATTTAAAATATGTAGTTTTTAATACACTCCCCACCCTTATCCTCTATAAAGCCAACATCCCGCACCTTAACATATGTTTTAAGTTTTTTTTAAATGTTTTAATTTTAAAATAATTTAAACATTTATTAAAATTTCCCAAAAATATTATATTTAAAATATATATTTTTAAAACACTCCCCACCTTTATCCCCTATAAACCCAATATCCCGCACCTAAACATGTTTCCATTTTTTAATGTTTTTTAACTTTTAAAATAATTGAAAAATGTATTAAAATTTCCAAAAAATATTACATTTAAAATATATATATTTTTAAAACACTCCCCACCCTTATCCCCTCAAACCCAACATCCCGCTCCTAAAATATATATAAAAATAAAAAAACATAGAATTTTTTTTAAAATATACAATACATATTTTCAAAACATTTAAATAAACATATTAAAACACAAACAAAATAACACATAATATACTAAAACTGACAAAATACTACATATTATTGACAATTTTAAACAATGATATTTTGTCATTCGATATTTTTTATATCAATAATAATACACATATACCTAAAACGATATTATGGCCATCGATATTAAAAAAATCTATATTTTTTACTATCGATATTACAACTTCGATATTCTGTCATTTCGATATAAAAAATTTGATCTTTTGACTACTCGCCTTTTTTAACACCTGTGAAGGAGGCCCTATTAGATTGAACAAAAGTACTGAGGTCCAGAAAGAGTAAGACCCTTTAATTTTTGAGACTGAACGGGCCTGTCAATCTGGCTTTCTGAAGGATCATGACTCTGTCTCCAAAATGTAAGAGTCTGAACATCAACGGCCGCAGAGAATCACCCGGCAGCAGTCTTCTGGAAGCACTCTGTGACTGATATACAGAGAGAAGGATCTCTAGTCCAATGTGGGCTACCTCCTCTCATATATTTTTTTCAGGAATTACAGCATGTCCGTCCAGTAGCATAACCAATCTGATGCTGCCCCTGCTTCTGCTCTATACTCATGGAGCTACAGTCTCTCCATGTATTCGTTAATCTGTTTAGTCACTTTCTCTGATATGTACATAGTCTCCAATGGCGACCTCTTCAGGCTTGACCCTTTCCGTTGAAATTTGCAGATCTTCCCATAGTAGACCAATGTTCATGGCCACTGTGGCGGTCTTAGCCTCTAGCATCTCTCTGGTGGGCTCAATAGGAGACGGTATTTTGTCTAATTTACCTAGTGGGGTACTCGGTTTGTTCATTTCAAAACCTTGACTCTGGGCTGGTAACAGGATGTCTCGTGTCTCAGTGCCACGAGAGCAATTCCTGGTTTTGGTGGCTCTCTGGTCTCCTTTGTACACCCCGTCTCTTCCTTAGTTGAGTCATAGGAGTTTCACCACTCTGTTCCACTCTTTAAGCAGGGTATCCATAGTTGGTTGTTTAAGGGCTGCAAGTATGCCATTGTAGCATCTTCCTCAGCCCTGGAGCAGGCAGATGAATTATGTCAACAGGAATTGTTGTCAAGCATTACTTTATTCCTCAGCATAAATTCAAATACTGCACATTACATCATGTGTTTCTTAGCCACCCCAACACCTACCCATGTATACTTACTTGCTGTACAGAGTTCGCCCAGGACCACGAGTGTCCTAGAGCGCATAATATCAATATGCTACAGTTTCCCCTTTGTTAAATAAACAGGTGGTCGACATCAGTAAAAATCACATCTTTTCGGGGGCGTGGCAGACCGCCGTTAAAGATGGCCGCTTGTTATAGCAGTTCTTACACCGACTGCAGAATCTCCTAAAATCCACCCATTTATCCATCCCCCAGCCGCAATCAACTACCATTCTATTGATTGCCGGCCCGAGGGATGGTAAACAGTCAAAATATCGAGTTTTTAATTTCGACCTACACTTATATCGAGTTGCTAATATCGATGGGACAGAATATCGATGTCCAGAATATCGATGGCCAGAATATCGACCCTAAGGTAAGTAATATCGAAATCACTAATATCGATAGCATATATATCGATGTAAGTAATTTCGATTTACTAATATGTGTTAGAAATATTAGTTAAGTATTTAAATTAATTGTTATAATATGTGTTTAATATGTTTTTATAATTTAAAAATATATAAAAGTAAATAATATGTTTTACTACCACAGCGGGTTGTGGGTTTATAGGGGAATAGGGTGGGAAGTAATTTATTTGTAATTAAATAATTATTTTTCAATGATTAATTTATTTTGCAATTAAATATTAATTGGCAATGATTTATTTTAATTGATTAATTGATTAATTAATTGATAATTTATGTATATTTTTAACTAAATTATATGTTTTACTACCACAGCGGGTTGTGGGTTTATAGGGGAATAGGGTGGGAAGTAATTTATTTGTAATTAAATAATTATTTTTCAATGATTAATTTATTTTGCAATTAAATATTAATTGGCAATGATTTATTTTAATTGATTAATTGATTAATTAATTGATAATTTATGTATATTTTTAACTAAATTATATGTTTTACTACTGGAGCGGGTTGTGGGTTTATAGGGGAATAGGGTGGGAAGTAATTTATTTGTAATATTAATTAATTTTGGGTAAAGGGGTATTTTTAGGGTTCAGGGTCAGTTTTCAGTTTTTGGGTAAAGGGGTATTTTTAGGGTTCAGGGTCAGTTTTCAGTTTTTGGGTAAAGGGGTATTTGTAGGGTTCAGGGTCAGTTTTCAGTTTTTGGGTAAAGGGGTATTTTTAGGGTTCAGGGTCAGTTTTCAGTTCTTTGGTAAAGGGGTATTTTTAGGGTTCAGGGTCAGTTTTCAGTTTTTGGGTAAAGGGGTATTTTTAGGGTTCAGGGTCAGTTTTCAGTTTTTGGGTAAAGGGGTATTTTTAGGGTTCAGGGTCAGTTTTCAGTTTTTGGGTAAAGGGGTATTTTTAGTGTTCAGGGTCAGTTTTCAGTTTTTGGGTAAAGGGGTATTTTTAGGGTTTAGGGTCAGTTTTCAGTTTTTGGGTAAAGGGTTTTTTTTAGGGTTCAGGGTCAGTTTTCAGTTTTTGGGTAAAGGGGTATTTTTAGGGTTCAGGGTCAGTTTTCAGTTCTTTGGTAAAGGGGTATTTTTAGGGTTCAGGGTCAGTTTTCAGTTTTTGGGTAAAGGGGTATTTTTAGGGTTCAGGGTCAGTTTTCAGTTTTTGGGTAAAGGGGTATTTTTAGGGTTCAGGGTCAGTTTTCTGTTTTTGGGTAAAGGGGTATTTTTAGGGTTCAGGGTCAGTTTTCAGTTTTTGGGTAAAGGGGTATTTTTTGGGTTCAGGGTCAGTTTTCAGTTCTTTGGTAAAGGGGTATTTTTAGGGTTCAGGGTCAGTTTTCAGTTCTTTGGTAAAGGGGTATTTTTAGGGTTCAGGGTCAGTTTTCAGTTTATGGGTAAAGGGGTATTTTTAGGGTTCAGGGTCAGTTTTAAGTTTTTGGGTAAAGGGGTATTTTTAGTGTTCAGGGTCAGTTTTCCCTACTGTTGCACCCACTGGAGTGGGAATAGTAATTATTGTTAAGTAATTATATATTATATATGATTTATCATTTTATTTTTTTATTAAATATGTATTATTATTTTTTTTAACAATTATTACATATATTTAAATATGTTTAAGTAATTAACAAGTATTATTTACAGTTTTTTTTATGTTATTTTAAATTTAAAAAAAATCGATATATTTAACAATGATATTTTTAACATCGATATTAATTTTTCGATATTTTGGTACTTACCATGTTGTACATAGGGTGTCGATATTTTTGCTATCGATATAATTACGCCGATATTTGTGTAGGTCGAAATTCTGTCTGTCGAAATTCTGTCATAGATCCCCGAGGGATATCAAGTGAGATAAGTAAGTCCACGTTTAGATGCCATCTGTGGGACAAGCGTATTTGCGGCTTTGACAGTCTGGAGAAACCCCAACCTCGATTTTGTCCAGGGCCTCAGCGGAGTTGCAGAAGGGAGCGAGTGATGGCTGTGTTTAGGAGGGGGAATCTCCCTGCCAAGTGTAACTTCGTTACGACCCAGTGCTGGCTGACCTCTGGAGCGGAGGGGTCATCTCTCCCTGCAGACGCTGCACCGGCAGACCAGGAATCAGGAGCCACTAGACCCGAAGTTGGGAATAGGCTGCTAAGTGTCAAGTGAGACGTCTGAAGAAATCAACCCACAGCGCCTTTCTCTTTTGAAAATTGACAGTGCCCGTCCTGCTGCGGAGCACGAGCAACATGAGGGGCTGAAGCCACCCCCTTCGCTATGCTGCGGGTGCATTACAGAAGGTCTGCTGCAAATAGAATGTCAGAAATGCGCGGTAAGTGAGCAGGGGGAGGGAGGCCAAAGAGACTTGCCTCACAATTAAAGGAGAATATTGTGCCCGAGGGAAAGCTGCCTCTTTCTGCTGACTATGACCTTGACTGTAAATCCCCCCTGCAGCATGACACACAATTACTAATTGCTCATCCAGTTCTACATCTTGAGCTCATGGCTCCTTTTACGTCTTTACATGTACTGGGTCCTTAGGGACGGTAGTCTCTCCTTCATTGCTACTGCCTGGCCCAAGAGAGACTACCCAAACTGCAGGATAGACTGTGTTGCAAGTTGGCTGACGAGACTGTAATGTATTACTTGTGTGTCATACACCGCGTGATGTTTCACGCGGCGTATGACCGTTCTGTTTTATGGGGCTCGGCTCGTGATTTACGCGAGCCGCAGCCCGTGGATAGACATGTTGTCTTATGAATGTATTGTTTCCCGTGCATGGACGCCTGATCTTCGGTTGACAATTGTAACCGTTGGCTTGCCGCCGATCGGATGCTACTGAAAGTCTCCTGATCCATTCATCACATTTTGGCGACGATCGGGGAACAAACTCCACCTTACCTACGCTAAAAATTGAAATTCAATTTACTTCTCCGATTCTGGATTTCTTTCGACACCTCATTCCGGTATTGGCGTCTTCAATTATTATTTATTATTTATTTAAAACACTTGTAGAGCGCGACTGTCACCTGACAGGTATCCTGGCGCTGAAGCTCACTCCTTAGGATGGAAAGAGACGGGAGGCTAATAAGGGAGTTAGCAGTGAAAGGTATTGGGGAAGAGCCAGGTTTTGATTCGCTGTCTGAAAGGCAGGAGTTGTGGAATTTGGCGAATGTCAACCGGCAAACTGTTCCAAAGTTTGGCGGCGGCCACTTTGAAGGATCTTCCCCCGGTCCTTACCTTGTTAAATCTGGGTACCGACACAAGGCAGGCTGAGGTGGATCGGAGAGTTCTGGTGGGGGTGTACCAGGAAAACATTTTTTGTAGGGATCTGGGGCCCGTTCCGTGTAGTGCCTTGAAGACAAGGCAGAGTGCTTTAAAAGCTATTCGCTGCTTCAAGGGGAGCAAATGTAGCTCGGCTAAGGCTGCTGTGGCTGAGGATCTCCTGGTCCAACCCAGGGCCAGTTTGGCTGCAGCCGACTGGACTCTATGGAGTCTGTCCAGTAGAACAGCTGGGTACTCGAGCAAAAGAGCATTACAATAGTCAAGGCGACTAAGGATAGTGCACCTGACTATTAGTGCTCGGGCCTGGGCGGGGAGTAATGGCATGATTTTACGTAAGGAGCGCAGTAGGGCCGAGCAAGTAGAGACAGTTTTAGTTACCTGTGTTTCCATGCTGAGGTTGTTGTTTAGCATAACACCCAGATTGCGGACACTGGTGACCGGCTGTGGTTTTTCTGGGTTTTCCGGGGGCCAGAATTCTGTAGGAAATAGGCGAGGAATCCGGCTTCCAGAGCAGAACAGGACCTCGGTCTTGGAGGAATTGAATTGCAGGGAATTCATATGCAGCCAGCCGTCTGTGTCTCTTAAGCAGTCATGGAACGATTCCATGGGGATTGAATCCTCACCCTCCCAGGAGAGGATGATCTGGGTGTCGTCCGCGTAGTTTACAGTTTTCAATCTGTGGGATTTGATTAAAGTGATCAGTGGTTTTAGATATACATTAAAAAGGATCGGGCTGATGGACGAGCACTGGGGTACTCCGTGAGGTACTGGGGAAAAAGCGGATTGAAAAGGGGGGAGGGACACAGCCTGTTTCCTATTTCTCAGGTATGAATGGAACCAGAGCAGGGCGGTGCCGTCGACCCCTGCCTCTCTGAGCCTCTTCAGCAGAATCACATGGTTAACCGTATCGAATGCGGCAGACAGGTCCAATAAGATCAAGGCTTCTGCGTGGCCCCTGTCTGCACGCATCCGAAGTTCTTCCATGGCTGTAAGCACAGCCGTTTCGGTGCCATGGGCTGGGCGAAAACCGAATTGGAGGTCGTCCAGGATGTGGTTCTGCTCAAGATGTGTCGAAAGACAGGAGCTAACCCAGCGTTCCACCACTTTCGCTGGAATGGGTAGGAGCGATATAGGTCGAAAATTGGATAGACACTCGTGGTTCAAGGAGGGTTTTTTTTAGCAGAGGGGTGATGAGTGCTTGCTTCCAGGGGGTGGGGACAAATCCACAGCACAGGGATTGGTTACAGATCCTGCGGAGGGTGTGGAATAGTTCAGTTCCGCACGCTTTCCAGGTTTTAGGGGGCAATGGGTCGAGGGGGGACCCAGAGGTGATTCCGTGTGCCAGTCTCTCGAAATCTGCTTCGGGGATAGGGGGGAGAGCCTGTAGGCATTCCCTTGGTAGGTGTCCTGGGCTCGGCGGTTCAAAGTTGGTAATAGCGGCTCCGGGGGAGTTTAGGTTATCTTGAAAAGGGGGAATTGCAAGATTCTGAATGATTGTTTCAATTTTGCTCGTGAAGATCTGTGCGAGGTTATTGCAGAGGGTCTGAGAAGGGGGGATAGTATTCTTGGCACAGTCATGGTGGATAAGGTTATCAAGGATCTGGAAGATGCTTTTGGAGCTATTTGCGGCGTTGACTATAGTGGAGCAGTAATAGGTGGATTTGCTCTCTGCGATGGCTGATTTGTATTCAAGTAGCTTGTTTTCCAGCTAGTTTTGTTTGAGTCGCAGTAGCCTTGTCTCCACTTCCTCTCGGCCTGTTTACAAGCTAATTTGAGGGTTTTCAGGGAGTCGTTATACCATGGGGCTGGTGCTCTGCCTTTAGGTTTGCATCTTTTTAGTGGAGCAATAGAGTCCGTGGTGGATACTATCCTCGTGCAGAAGGCTCTATAGTTGTCTTCAACCGGGTTGATTGGGGAGAAGCTATCTTCTACGTTGAAGACGGTGGTGGTGGAACTCAGTTTTTCCAGAGCTTTCCAGTCTCTATAATTAAATTCTGATGGGGCGCTATTATTCAGCTTTCTAGTTTTTGTGGTGGTAATGTGGAATTTGATAAGAGCATGATCTGTCCAGCTCATGGGCAGAATGTCGTTCAAATGTGTTAAACCATGACTGGAAAAGATGAGGTCAAGTCGGTGGCCTGCTGAGTGGGTAGGTTGCTTAACCAGTTGGTAGAGTCCCACGCTTTCGCAGGAGAGCAGGAGGTTTTCTAGACCGGTGTCTAGGCTCCCGTTTGGCCAGAGGTTGAAGTCCCCTAAAATGATTAATTTATTATGGGAGGTTGCCATGTTCGTGAAGGTGGTAAGTAGCGCTTGCTGTTGTTGGGAGGTGGAAGACCCTGGAGGTCGGTAGCAAATAATTGCCGTGAAGATACCTCCGGAGTGGCAGTTTATGGAAAGGCCGAAGAGCTCAGTCCCGGCAACTGAGTCCATGTCTATGGTGTTAATGTGCCAGGAGGCTCTATATATAATGCATACTCCGCCACCACGGCCTTTGGGTCTGGGAAGGTGCAAAATTTTGAAGTCTTGAGGGCAAGCCCATGCTAATTCAATGTCGCAGTCTGCGTGAGTCCACGTTTCCGTTAGGAAGAGGACATCCAGGTGGTGGGATTCTATGAGGAGATGAATTTCGTTGGCATGCTTCGGCAGTGATCTGACATTCAAAAGGCCTCCCAGGAGCAGACCCTTATAAGTGAAGTCAAGCAGTGGAAAGGCGGTGTCAACAAAGATGAGCTTACCTTTGTGAGCGAATTCGCGCAGGTTAATCAGGGTTTCCCGCGTATAGCGTGGGGGCTTCGGGCAAATTTGAGCAGAGTTGTCTGCGCTGGTCGCGTCCTCGTCGCGGACGAGCGCAGACGAGCTTGCCTTAAGCGCGCCTTCGGCGCTCCCGCTGCGCTCGCCCACTGCGCTTCCTCCAGTGGTGCATTTTATAGTGAGGGGGAGGCGGGGGGGGCGTGGCCAGAGAGGGGGCGTGGCCTCGCTGCACGCCATCAATGGCGGCGATCAGGGGGCGTATGTCGGCGTTTGGGAGGCGCTGCTTGCACTCAGCAGGCTCCCAGAGCGAGTGAGAAATGCTTTTGTCAGGTAGGCGAATGTTTCTGAACACAGTAGCAAATTAACACACAAAGTTATAAAATTTTAAAAATGCGGCAGTTTTCAAGTATGCTCCCGGCTTTCCGCCTCAGGAGTGAAGAGTCAATCAAATCGCGCTCTCATTCAGCGCTATTTGAACTGGGCGGGGGGCGTGGCAAGAGAGGGGGCGTGGCCTCGCTGCACGCCGTCAATGGCGGCGATCAGGGGTCGTATGTCGGCATTTGGGAGGCGCTGCTTGCACTCAGCAGGCTCCCAGAGCGAGTGAGAAATGCTTTTGTCAGGTAGGCGAATGTTTCTGAACACAGTAGCAAATTAACACACAAAGTTATAAAATTTTAAAAATGCGGCAGTTTTCAAGTATGCTCCCGGCTTTCAACAAGCATTTCCTGTTTTACAAGGAGCAAGATCTTCGCAAGACACGAATCCCAATAGGTTATTTAAGTTTTCAGAGGCGTTCCTTCATATTACTGGTTTATTGTCACTTCCTTTCAAGAACGAACCTCGCCTATTGGACGGTTTGAATCTGCTGTTTGAAACATTCATTGCCATTGGATTTTCGTTTTCCACACTTTCTTTCTTCAAGGGTTTAGTGTGATGTTAAATGAGACGGCAGACGTTTCTTCAGCCTAATTCAAGGTACTGTTGAGTAAATATAATTATTCCTTATGAAGCGTATCTTCAACGATACGCACGTTTGACTTTAAAGCGCATCTCTTACTCATTAATTACCGCGTATTGCTACAGCGATACGCACGCTCTTTAAAGACTGCACATTTATTATTGTCTGTTACTTCAGCGATACGCACGCTTTGTTAAAATACCTATTATTGCGTATCGTTTTACTTAATCTGCGTATTTATTACTTCGTTACTTCAGCAATACGCACGCTTTACTAAAACTGTGTATCTATTACTGCCTGTTACTTCAGCGATACACACGCTTTGCTAAATCTATGTATCTATTACTGCGTGTTACTTCAACTATACACATGTTTTATCAGACCTGTGTATTTATGCCTATTTGTTATTTCAGCGATACACACGCTATTTCAAGTCATACTTTTTATTAAATATTCTGTATTATTTACTTATTTATTGTAAATATGAATACAGTTCTTTTATTCTAAAAAGTTTGCGGTCAAATATACGCACATATACTCAACATTGCTTACATTATATTTACTTGTTATGATTTCAATACCTTGATATATATATATATATATATTATTCGTTGTTTGCCCAGATACGAGGACGCACTCCACATCAGGTAGGTAACAGCATTTTTATTTCAGTAACAGATGGCTTCACATCCTCATTAAAAGTTCTGTGGCCTGACGCGTTTCTGAAGCATTTGTGCTTCGTCTTCAGAGGCCGGGCATGAGCAGCCTTTCACTGACATTCTGCATCGTCCCTCTGCGTGCATTTATTAATTGGCCTCCGGTGTGCCTATATATATATATATATATTTATATTTATTCATATATATATATATATTGTTCAATTAATATTCTATTTTAAACTTATTTATTTATCATTATATTTTTATGCATTTTTATTGATCTCTAGTTATCTGGTTCTGCCTTTGTTTAAACATGGCTAATAATCAATGGCATCAAATCACCCAACCACCACCTTTTTTGAGTAAACCAGGTACTCCCGACATTATATGGTCGGAGTGGTTTAGTTTATTTGAGAATCATTTGATTGCTATTGATGCTGCTGACTATTCTTCTCAAAGAAAATTTGCTATTCTTTTTGGTTGTTTGGGTCAGGCAGGTCAGCGGATTTTTAAAAGTATTGTTCCTATAGCCCCTCCTATTTCTCAAGAGGAAAGTGGAGATAACCCTTGGAACGTATATATCGAAGCCATTGCTAGACTTAAAAAGCAATTTTGTGATGAGCCTAATATCATGCTTGAGCGACACAATTTTTATTCCAGGAAACAAAAGGAAGAAGAGAAGGTAGAGGAATACATTGCTGCTCTTAGAATGCTTGCTATCACATGTAATTTTGAACCTTCACCAGATAATTTTATAAGAGACCAATTTGTGTTCAACTGCGTTTCTGGAAAAATTAAACAAAGGATCCTTGGATGTAAAAACCCATCGTTAAGTGAGGTCATTGACCTTGCTCTAAGTATTGTACGCTCTACTTTGACTAGTAAGGTAGTTATGGAACCAGCCAAACAAGGAATTAATGCCCTGGATTACTCTGATTCTGACCAAGAAGGAGCTATTTGTTCAATTAATATTAAAAACAAAATTCAGTCCAACTATAAACCTTTTCAAAAGAAAAATAACTTTTTCTGTTTTAGATGCGGTTCAAAAGACCACATAGGAAACGCTCCAAACTGTCCGGCACTCAAGAAACGTTGTTCTATCTGTAAGAAAATTGGCCATTTTCAAGGCGTTTGTAGATTTGCCAAGAAACCTCCTAATGTAAATTTCATTGATGTAGATTCTTGTTCCAATTCTTTTAGAAACATTGTAGTAACTTTGAATTTCAATGGCAATGTGGACTCTATTAAGGGGCCTTTATGTTCCGCTATTATTGATAATGTTCATTTACAGGTCATGGGTTCGCCATTTACAATACTCAGAGACTCAACTTTTTATGAGAAATGGGACAGAAGAGTTGAGTTAATTGAGTCTGATGTCAATCCAAGAGCATTTGGTGAGAAGGATATTAACATGTTGGGTTATTTTGAAGGGTTGGTTCAGTGTCTTGGGAGGGAAACAGTTACTAAGATTTATGTTGCTGAAAAAGGTAAAAACATTGTGGGCTGGAAAGATCTGGCCAGGATGGGACTTTATTTAGTACCTGGAGACGATGATCCCATCAAGGTAGGGGAATTACCTAAGTTCAAAACTGTTTCCAATGATCTTCCTATTGCTATTGTAGAGAGTTCTAATGTAAATGTACAAGACATTGTGTCAGAATTTAAACTCGTTTTTAAAGAAATGGTTGGGAGCGTGAAAGGATTCGAACACAAGATAAGATTAATACCTGGAGCTCAGCCTGTAGCACATAAGGTTAGAGCGGTTCCATTGAGTGTGAGATCACAATTGAAATAAATGTTACATGATTTATGCAAACAAGGCATTATTACACCTGTCAATTCCTCACAATGGGTCGCACCAATTGTAGTTGCTCGTAAAAAAACAGGAGAGATTAGGCTATGTGCGGATTTGCGTTCCTTAAATAAGAACATTATCGTTGACTGTCATCCGCTTCCAAGGATCCGTGAGCTTCTGGCGAACATTGGTTTTCGCTGATCGATCTTAGGTCAGCGTACCATCAAGTTTCATTGTCTAAAGAGTCCCAAGAACTTACATTCTTTATAACCCCCTTTGGGGCCTTCAAATTCCTACGCCTTCCTTTTGGTTTAGCGTCTGCAGGTAGTGTTTTTCAGAAGCTGATGGATGTGTTATTCCAAGGGATAGCAGGTGTGCAAGCATATCTTGATGATATTTTGATTTTTGCCAAAACTTTAGACGAACATAATAAAATTCTTAGAAATGTTCTGTCAATTTTGATGTCCAGGAATATGACAGTTTGCAGCGAAAAATGCAAATTTGCGGTGAACAAAATTGATTACTTGGGTCATACTGTCTCATACCAAGGTATTACTCCCAAATTCTCAGTTATCAGGGCCATTGAGGATGCGAAACCTCCTCCAGATAAAGACGCTTTGCGATCTTTCCTCGGCCTAGCGGAATATTATGCTAGGTTTGGGCAATCATATTCACAACTGGTTGAGCCTTTAAGGCACCTTTTAAGGAAAGGGTCCAATTTCATTTGGACTGATGAGTTGAACAGGGTTTTTTGTGAAGTTAAGAAAATGATTGTGTCAGCAAAGGCCATATATGCTTTTAGGGAGGATGCTGTCTCTGTTATCACAGTAGACGCGAATATTTCTGGACTAGGGGCGGTGCTCACTCAGAAGGTTAACGGCCAGGAGCAAACAGTCGCATTTGCTTCTAGAGCTCTCAAAGATTTTGAACAAAGATACAGTACGATAGAGAGAGAAGCTCTAGCTTGTGCCTGGGCGGTTCACAAATTCAAGATGTATATTTGGGGGAGGAGATTCGAGTTGGTTACCGACCACAAACCCCTAATTTATATCTTTAATAAGTCTAACTCTGCTTCCATGTCAGCACGGCTTATGAGACTAGTTTCAAAGTTGCAAGAATTTAACTTTACAATTAAGCATATTGTGGGGGGCAAGAATTTTCGTGCTGATTGTCTATCCAGGATGGCTATGGTCAGAGATGATGAAGAAGATTTTTTAGTGGAAGATGTAGAGTGTGACTTTGGTGGACGCTGTAAATGAGATTAGTGACGTTATTTCTGAGAACGATTGGAAGGAAGCCACCACAGTTGACAATGTGTTGTTGAAAGTTGTGGAGTTTACTACCCATTGTTGGCCTGAACCTAGGGGTTTGAGCGGGGACCTACGTAGTTTCGCTCAAGTTGCAGAGGAACTTTCTGTCGAGAACGGTATAGTTCGGAGAGGTGAGAAATTTGTTCCTTCTTTTAAACTGAGGGAATCCATTATTAATAAGGCTCATCAAGGTCATTTAGGGGTGACTAAGACATCTATGCGAATTAAACAACATTATTGGTGGCCGTCAATGGATATTTAGGTCAAGAATTTGATTGATTCTTGCCCTGAGTGTTTGTTGTCTGACAAACATTGGCGTACTTTAAAAGTACCTTTGCATCCCACTGAGTTTCCTGACTCTCCCTGGGAGAAAGTTGGGGTAGACTTTTCAGGTCCGTATTCCATTCTAGAACAGGAAAATAAGTATGTAATCCTATTAGTCGATTATTATTCTAAATGGATGTATTTTGATTTTGTTAAATCGCCAGACTCAGATTCTACCATAGTTTTTCTCAAAAAGGTTTTTGATTTAGAAGGGTCCCCAAAGCCTATCGTCACGGATAATGGGACACATTTTGTGTCAGATAAAATGTGTAAATTTTTGAAGGAGTTGGATATTAAGCAACTGAAGGTGGCGTTATATTCTCCATCTTCGAACGGTCTTGTGGAGAGGGGGAATAAGGTAATTAAAGAGGGTATCCAGACTGCAGTATCTTGTGGCTACAAGGTAGGGGAGTTTGTAAAACAAAAGGTCTGGCACTATAATACGTCCCCTCATTGTGTTACTGGAGTATCTCCTTTTTCTCTTTTGAGAGGGAGAAAGAATCGTTCTGTCTTGTTTCCTTCATGGTTACACCAGGGTACGGTTAGGAAAACTACTGATTTACATTCAGTTAAGAAGGCAGTTCAAGAGAAACAAAATCAAATGAAGTTACATTTTGATGGTAGTTCGGATGGTAAACTTGTGGATGTTCTGGTTGGGGACTGGGTGTTGGTTAAGAATCCTAGTAGAGTAGTTAAAGGTCGTTCGAAATTTTTTGCACCTGCTCAAGTAGTGAAAGTTAGCAAGGGAGCTGCTTTCCTTGGTAAGAAGGGTTGGTGGAATAAACGGCAGTTGGTAAAAGTGTCAGATAATCAAGCTGAAATTATCAAAGGTAAAATGTGTGGGGGTAGTTTTGATAATCTGGATTGGAGTTTTTGGCTAAATGTCCCTAATATGCCAAATGATTCTTTTGCTTCTAACCGAACCTGTGACCAGCTTCCTGTCAGGGATTTAGTAAGTCCACAGTATTCTGCCATTAACCAACCTGTGGTAAATATTTGATTTACCGTCCTAATTTCTATGCAGGTAAGTACTTAATCAATAATAACTCAATCGGAAAGAAAGAGGCAGAGTCCGTGGTGTTAGAGTTCTTAGGGGTTTTATTCCTTAAAAAGGAATGGTCAAGACCGGATATCGGGTTCCTGACGCCACTGGGGTGCAGGAAGGGATAGAGCAATATTTTATTGACAATACATAGCTTATATACTTAAGTTACATTATAGAAACCAATACAGTAGGCGTAACAGCTGAGAGAAACAAGATAACAGCATCCACGTGGTAGTGATATGTAATTAGAAGGCGTGAACTAGGCGTGAACATAGAGGTGTGTGCTAGAAACGTCACAGGTAGGTGTCACAAGTGGGTGGCAACAAAGCAGAATCTTGTAATGTCAGCATAAATCTGAGGCCTGGATGCGCGCGCAGCTGCATGACGTGTGATTTACGTGAAACTGGAGGGTGCAGGGGACTTGACATTTACACTAACGGAAAGAGACAGAAGTCTGGCATGTCAGATCAACTCGTACCTCTATCATATCTGATATCTGATGTTTGGGAACCATATTATCTAAACGGAAAAGGTCTCTGGGGCAGAAGCTATTCTATACTGACTGTGAGTGCGTGTATAAGCGCCTAAGTGTCTACATGAGAATGCGAGGGGCATGGGCCTACCATGGTAACAGAGGCTATGAATTACTTGCACGGAGACAGTGAGGCCGGGCCCTTTGCTCTGCAGCTGGGGGGATGTTTACTTAAACTAGTAGGCAGGAATGCATTTTCGAGAAGCGGAACAGATAATTCGAAGGTTGAATACAGTCTTGGCAGGCAGCAGGCTGGGCTAAGCGCCGTGAGCCGCACAGGGAGTAAGGCAGAGGTCACGGGTACAGAGACAGCCTGGGCTGAGGCTTTCGGAGTCAGAAAGCAGGAGAAAAGGCTCGATGGTAGAATTCAGGGCCTACTTCGCCAGAGCTGAAAAACGTGTAAAGTACACCACAAAAAGACGTTGGCATAGCATACTTAGAAACGGAATATTCAACCCATTCAGGGTGGGTCTGAAAGAGGACATGTTAACGTTGGACGCAAATGTATTTGCGTCTTCATAGCTGGCACAGGAGGGAAGTTACATGCACTTTAAGCTGGTACATGGAGACGGTGGGGTACACGTTAGGGAACATTACTTGACCATAAAATTTATATTTCCTCATTCCCTCCTTGTTCCCTACGGACCCTTCATGATATATCGATCCTCATGAATCGATCAGTCTGTTCTTGTAACATCATTTGTTCTTCTTTCTTTCTTTCACGTTTTGAGAGAAAACTGGAATGTTCAATGCACGATGTGGCACACAGTCCACAAATCGCTGGCCCACACTGTAGGCACAGGCAGCAACTGAATACTATGACAAGGGCAATGCCTAGGAAGGATAGGATCTTCCATCCCCAAGCGGTTAACGTTGTCCAGAACCAACCGGACCAAGTCCAGGTGCCTGGATTCTGATGTATCTGATTTGCAATTTTATGAAGACGTGTAATAGCTTGGTATACCGTTGGCGCGTTTTCTGGAATGAAAACACAGCAACTTGACCCGATGACCTTACAAGCTCCGGCTCTATCTGCCAAGATGACGTCAATAACAAGACGATTCTGAAGAACAACAACCCGCATGGCGGACTGCTCCTCTGTTAAGTTACCTAGGGCGGAGGCAGTTTCATTCACTACTGCTTCAAGTGTTCTAGTTAATCTGCGTATTAGTTTACTATTTTGGACGGGGCCTGTGAAGAAAAAGAATCCTTTATTGAAATCTGTATATTGCTCCCATGCCGTTTCAGTTTGGTCGACAATCGGGAGATCTCTTCGGAGTCTATTCTTTACTAGATTTGTATTTCTGTGATAATCAGGAGGAGCTAGAAAAACAGGGGGCAGAAGGAATGTAATGTAACAGGTACCATCCCAATCTGGAGGCAAGCGTATGTATGCGGTATGGCCACAAACGAAGTAGGAATGACGGGTAGCTCTAAAGGAAGATTTGCCTTGGTCACTGAATTCGACCACAGTAGTACATTTGCTATGACCTAAGTGTACTGAACCTTTCTTACTGACACATAAATCACCAGTGACTGGTAATACTGACATAGCAGGGAGAACTGGTGCAGCTTCGGATTCAACAGTAAGAATCATAAGGTTAATTGTATAATTACCTAATCCATATACTTCATTTTCTAGATCAGTTCCTATTCTAGTGGGGAGTCCCTTCTTGTCAGGGTAACAGGCATTAAGCAGAACTAAGTTCAAGTTTCCCCAAACCCAGCTCCCTTTAAAAACAGCGACATCAGGATCTAAGGAATTGATTATTCTAAACCATGCACCACAGGAGCCATTGTGAGTGAACGGGTACGGAAAGAGGGGCAGAACTCCCTTGTATTTCTGGTAGGGTGGGAGCCGGCCACATATCCAGCAGTTTGTAGCATTGTTAGTCTGATGGGAGTGATGTAACATACTAATGAATGTGTTGTTGCGCAGCGCAAGTCTGTAAGAAAGTTCGTGGGGAGGTAATTCACTAAAAGAATGTTCAGCAGAAACATTGTAAGCAGATTGTTCACGCTTGAAAATAGGGTAGTATATGGGAAGCAATATACTAGCAACAATAATCAGAAGGCTTAGAAAAAACATAATCAATAATGTCACTATACAGTGACTACGGAGTGATTTGCAATATGTACGTTTCTTGAGTTGTCTCTCTCTCTCTCTATCTCGATCTAGGGGATACATGTCAGAAACTATTTAACCGATTCACCTAGGGGAGGACTTAAACAATTAAACTGTCTGACTTGCTAGATCGAAGTTTCAATCTGTACTCCTCTTGGGGAGTTTTCTCTTGTTTCGGAACTTTAAAGTCACTAGGTTCGATACAGTCTTTGGAAGGGGTGGACGAGTCTTTTTCTGGCATCAGTTCGTTACACTTTTTTATATGGCGCGTATGGATCCACCCCTTTCGGCCTTCAACTTTGATAGCGGTCCGCGTTGTAAGAAGGACGGTCTTCGGCTCTTTCCAGCGGGGCTCCAGCGGACTTTTCCTGTCGAAGTTCCTAATTAGGACCGTGTCACCGGGACGGACATCATGCGGCTTTACATCAGTGTTGTCAGGGAAGGCTGCGGCAACCTGTGAACGACATGATTGGAGTGCAGACATCAAGGAGGCAAGGTAATCTGTCAGCATATTACAATCAACATCGGTAATTTTCTTAGGTATGGGCGTCCCCCACATATTCGGTGGTCTGCCAAAGACCACTTCATACGGGGCGACCATCCTCATATAGAACAATGCAACTGGCAGGGCGACTATCCAGTCGACCCCTTTCTCTTTACAAACTTTAGCAAGGCGGGTCTTTAGTGTCTGGTTATGCCTCTCTACAAGGCCAGCGGCTTCGGGATGTCGGACACAATGGAATCTCCACTGATATCCTTGCAGCAAGGAAACCTGTTTCATGAGTTCGGATGAGAATGGCTGTCCGTTATCTGAGTACACGACACGAGGCAAGCCGTATCGTGGGAAGAATTCTCAAACCAGCTGCCTGGCAGTGGTCGGAGCAGTGTAATCTGGGACTGGATATGCTTCGGTCCAACGGGAAAGTGCACAAACAATTACGAGGACATATTTGAATCCTCGACAACGGTCCATCTGGATATAATCCATCTGGAGGACTTCAAAAGGGTGATCGGGAGGATGAAATCCACCTTGCTCTACAGGGACGCTTTTACCTGGATTGAACTGACAACAGATCATGCAAGTACGCACTTTCTGTTTTGCTGCTGCTCGTAAGTGTTTGTTATACCAGAGATTCTGTATACTGTCTAACATCGCTTTCTCTCCTAGATGTGCTGGACTATGTGCTGTATTGATTATGACTTGAACCATAGAGTCGGGGAGAAACCATGTAGATTTTCCCTTCGTCATCCAACCTTGATCTGTCTGGATCCCTCCTAGTTCAGTCCATTTCTTTATTTCATCTGTAGTAGCATGTGTCTGAATATCGATTACATCTAGTGTGGGATCCCTGACCGTCATACAATGTGTCAGTACTATTGTCTTTGTCACGTCAGTTGTCTGAGTGTGAGTCAATGCTGTATGTTTTGCTGTCTGGTCTGCCAGGTCGTTACTCTGGGAAACAGAATCTGTAACTTTAGTATGTGCTTTACACTTCATGACGGATATGCCTGAAGGCAGATGTATTGCTTCTAACAGTGCTTGAATGAGGGGACCGTGTTGGATCTTGGCACCGTGAGAGGTCAAGAAACCTCGTTCTTGCCATAACATTCCGAAGTCGTGCACAACTCCGAACGCATAACGGGAATCAGTGTATATGTTAACATTTCTGTTCTTGGCTAGTATACAGGCTCGGGTCAGAGCAATAAGCTCTGCCGCTTGAGCGGACAGTGTATCAATACGATATGTTTCTTTAACTTCAGTTTCAGTGGTCACTGCATACGCGGCCACTAATTCTCCTGTACTTGTTCTCATACATGAACCATCCACATAAAGTGTCAGGTCTGGATTTGTCAATGGAACATCTGTTAAGTCTCGTCGGGGCTTTGTTACTGTATTAATGATCTCTATACAATCATGCGGAGCTGGATCTGTCATAATTGAAGGTAACAATGTAGCGGGGTTCAGAATGCTGCAGCGTCTGATTTCTATGTGTGGCTGGAATAGCGTTAATTCATAACCTGTCAGTCGTGCTATAGTCAAGTGTTGAGTCTGAGTTCTGTTTAAAAGAACCTCTACAGAATGTGGAACTTGTACTGTTAATTGATGTCCTAAAACAATTGAGTCGCTCTGTCTGATTGCTAGAGCTGTTGCTGCTACTGACTTTAAGCACGCAGGGAGTGCCTGGGCTACTGAATCCAATGTACTTGAAAAATAAGCGCAAGGCTTATGTGAACCTGCTTGATCTTGAGTGAGGACAGACAACGCTGTACCTTCACGTTCTGTAACAAAAAGTGTAAAAGGTTTGCTGTAACATGGTGTCGCTAAAACTGGTGCTTGGCATAAAGCTTTCTTTAATTCTTCAAAGGCTTGTGTGTGTTCCTGAGTCCAAGGAAGGGCAGTCGAAGTCGCTGCCTCCTGTGTTGTCAACTGGATGAGTGGTTTAGCTAGAAATGCATACTGAGGGATCCATTGTCTGCAGTACGAGGTGAGGCCTATAAAGGCCCGCACTTCCTTTTGTGTCTGGGGTTGCGGCATATTTACAATTAACTGGATGCCTCATATCCAGCAGTTTGTAGCATTGTTAGTCTGATGGGAGTGATGTAACATACTAATGAATGTGTTGTTGCGCAGCGCAAGTCTGTAAGAAAGTTCGTGGGGAGGTAATTCACTAAAAGAATGTTCAGCAGAAACATTGTAAGCAGATTGTTCACGCTTGAAAATAGGGTAGTATATGGGAAGCAATATACTAGCAACAATAATCAGAAGGCTTAGAAAAAACATAATCAATAATGTCACTATACAGTGACTACGGAGTGATTTGCAATATGTACGTTTCTTGAGTTGTCTCTCTCTCTCTCTATCTCGATCTAGGGGATACATGTCAGAAACTATTTAACCGATTCACCTAGGGGAGGACTTAAACAATTAAACTGTCTGACTTGCTAGATCGAAGTTTCAATCTGTACTCCTCTTGGGGAGTTTTCTCTTGTTTCGGAACTTTAAAGTCACTAGGTTCGATACAGTCTTTGGAAGGGGTGGACGAGTCTTTTTCTGGCATCAGTTCGTTACACTTTTTTATATGGCTTGTATGGATCCACCCCTTTCGGCCTTCAACTTTGATAGCGGTCCGCGTTGTAAGAAGGACGGTCTTCGGCTCTTTCTAGCGGGGCTCCAGCGGACTTTTCCTGTCGAAGTTCCTAATTAGGACTGTGTCACCGGGACGGACATCATGCGGCTTTACATCAGTGTTGTCAGGGAAGGCTGCGGCAACCTGTGAACGACATGATTGGAGTGCAGACATCAAGGAGGCAAGGTAATCTGTCAGCATATTACAATCAACATCGGTAATTTTCTTAGGTATGGGCGTCCCCCACATATTCGGTGGTCTGCCAAAGACCACTTCATACGGGGATAGTCCTGATCTCGAGTGGGCGACCATCCTCATATAGAACAATGCAACTGGCAGGGCGACTATCCAGTCGACCCCTTTCTCTTTACAAACTTTAGCAAGGCGGGTCTTTAGTGTCTGGTTATGCCTCTCTACAAGGCCAGCGGCTTCGGGATGTCGGACACAATGGAATCTCCACTGATATCCTAGCAGCAAGGAAACCTGTTTCATGAGTTCGGATGAGAATGGCTGTCCGTTATCTGAGTACACGACACGAGGCAAGCCGTATCGTGGGAAGAATTCTCGAACCAGCTGCCTGGCAGTGGTCGGAGCAGTGTAATCTGGGACTGGATATGCTTCGGTCCAACGGAAAGTGCACAAACAATTACGAGGACATATTTGAATCCTCGATAACGGTCCATCTGGATATAATCCATCTGGAGGACTTCAAAAGGGTGATCGGGAGGATGAAATCCACCTTGCTCTACAGGGACGCTTTTACCTGGATTGAACTGACAACAGATCATGCAAGTACGCACTTTCTGTTTTGCTGCTGCTCGTAAGTGTTTGTTATACGAGAGATTCTGTATACTGTCTAACATCGCTTTCTCTCCTAGATGTGCTGGACTATGTGCTGTATTGATTATGACTTGAACCATAGAGTCGGGGAGAAACCATGTAGATTTTCCCTTCGTCATCCAACCTTGATCTGTCTGGATCCCTCCTAGTTCAGTCCATTTCTTTATTTCATCTGTAGTAGCATGTGTCTGAATATCGATTACATCTAGTGTGGGATCCCTGACCGTCATACAATGTGTCGGTACTATTGTCTTTGTCACTTCAGTTGTCTGAGTGTGAGTCAATGCTGTATGTTTTGCTGTCTGGTCTGCCAGGTCGTTACCCTGGGAAACAGAATCTGTAACTTTAGTATGTGCTTTACACTTCATGACGGATATGCCTGAAGGCAGATGTATTGCTTCTAACAGTGCTTGAATGAGGGGACCGTGTTGGATCTTGGCACCGTGAGGGGTCAAGAAACCTCGTTCTTGCCATAACATTCCGAAGTCGTGCACAACTCCGAACGCATAACGGGAATCAGTGTATATGTTAACATTTCTGTTCTTGGCTAGTATACAGGCTCGGGTCAGAGCAATAAGCTCTGCCGCTTGAGCGGACAGTGTATCAATACGATATGTTTCTTTAACTTCAGTTTCAGTGGTCACTGCATACGCGGCCACTAATTCTCCTGTACTTGTTCTCATACATGAACCATCCACATAAAGTGTCAGGTCTGGATTTGTCAATGGAACATCTGTTAAGTCTCGTCGGGGCTTTGTTACTGTATTAATGATCTCTATACAATCATGCGGAGCTGGATCTGTCATAATTGAAGGTAACAATGTAGCGGGGTTCAGAATGCTGCAGCGTCTGATTTCTATGTGTGGCTGGAATAGCGTTAATTCATAACCTGTCAGTCGTGCTATAGTCAAGTGTTGAGTCTGAGTTCTGTTTAAAAGAACCTCTACAGAATGTGGAACTTGTACTGTTAATTGATGTCCTAAAACAATTGAGTCGCTCTGTCTGATTGCTAGTGCTGTTGCTGCTACTGACTTTAAGCACACAGGGAGTGCCTGGGCTACTGAATCCAATGTACTTGAAAAATAAGCGCAAGGCTTATGTGAACCTGCTTGATCTTGAGTGAGGACAGACAACGCTGTACCTTCACGTTCTGTAACAAAAAGTGTAAAAGGTTTGCTGTAACATGGTGTCGCTAAAACTGGTGCTTGGCATAAAGCTTTCTTTAATTCTTCAAAGGCTTGTGTGTGTTCCTGAGTCCAAGGAAGGGCAGTCGAAGTCGCTGCCTCCTGTGTTGTCAACTGGATGAGTGGTTTAGCTAGAAATGCATACTGAGGGATCCATTGTCTGCAGTACGAGGTGAGGCCTATAAAGGCCCGCACTTCCTTTTGTGTCTGGGGTTGCGGCATATTTACAATTAACTGGATGCGATCAGGAGTGAGCTGTCTCCCCACTTTGGACAGCAAGTGACCCAAGTACACAACTTGCTGAACACAGAATTGTAGCTTCGAAGGAGACACCTTGTGTCCCTTGTCGGCCAGAAAATGTAAAACTGTCAGTGATGCTTGTTCACATTCGGGTTCGCTTCGTGCGGTGATCAACAGATCATCGACGTATTGCAGTAAGGCGGTGTTAACTGGCATTTGAATACAATCTAGTTGCCTTTTTAGTGCTTGACTGTAGATGCTGGGGCTTTCTGTGAATCCTTGAGGTGCGCGGGAAAATTTGAAACTTCGTCCATTTAAACTGAATCCGAAAAGGTATTGGCTCTCTGGGTCAATAGGCACACTGAAGAAGGCGTTCTTGAGGTCAATTACAGTAAAGAACGTTGCTTCAGAATCAATAGCAGTCAATAGAGATGAGATGTCGGGAACCACAGGGTACTGTGGTACAATGCATTTATTCAATTCTCGTAAATCAATCACCAGCCGATATACTGGCGGTGCATTGGGATCAGTACGTTTAAGAATCGGAATGATAGGGGAATTACAGATATTGGAGTCGGTCTCTACGACCACCCCTTGGGCAATGAGCTCTTCAATGATTTCCAGTAAAGCACTACAGCATCGGGTGGTAACTTGTATTGTCTGATTCGTGGTAAAACAACACCTGGTTTCAGTGTAACACGGTATGGTGTAATGTGCATGCAGCCTACATCGGTTGGGCCTTGTGCCCACAGGTGATCCGGTACATTTTTCAATCTGACATCAAACTCTCGTAATACATAGTGACCCTTGAAACCTCGCAAAAACAATCTAACTCCCTCCGGAGAACAACATATCACTGCTCCTAGAGCCTTCAATGTTTTGATACCTAACAGATTTTCTGGACATGATTTTGTAAGTAACAAGTCTGTAACACGTGATAATGGACCCACAGCCAGGGGGACTGGTTCTGATACCTCATTTACAATAGGCTGTCCTGAAAAACCAAGGGAAACATTCCGTGAGCCTGAGAGGGGTGCCCCTGGGACTTCGTCATGGCTGATTGTTGTGCGGCTTGCCCCTGTGTCAATTAAAAACTTTCTGTCTTTTCCCAATACTTGACTGTGTACATAAGGACCCTCTTGATCTACAGGAATCTCAATAAGAGGCAAGCCAAACTCCCTCTCTAGGCTGTTTCATGTGTATCGTGGATAATCGGGGTAAGCAGATTGGGCATACTGGTACATCTGTTGTGAAACTTGCTGAGTCGCGGCAATGGGCTGTGGCTGTGGTACCGCTACCGTCTGTGCTGTATGTGATGAAGCATGCGTAGGCTGTGTATTCTGCATAGGCTGTATATTCTGTAAAGTCTGTTGCTGGACCTGGTCTTGTCTAGGTGGACGCGGCCTTTCTTTAGTTTTACCTGTTGATATATCATGTTTCAAGACTGGGCATTCATGTACGTAGTGACCTGGCTGCTTGCAATAGTTGCATGTCCCTTTAACGGGAGCTGCTGCATTCGGGGTCTGGGTCGTACCCTTTCTCTGGCCGTCGGCTGGAACCGACTGGGCCACTAACATTTTCATTTTCGTGTCTTTCATACGTTTCTGTTCATGATCCTGTTCTTCTCTAATTCTGTTCTGATGGTATTGTAACATTTGTAACATCTGGGATGGCGTATTCGCTTGCCATGTACTCTCAACCTTGTATACACGACCTTTAACTGCTGGCAGGGAATTCTCGACTAACTTTGATACAAAAAGGTGCGGGTACGATTCGCTACTTGGTTTAAGGCCGCTATTAATAAGGAAACATTTCTCGAATCTTGAATAGAAGTCACTAGTATCTTCATCGTGTTTCTGTTTACAGGCTGAGATAGCGTCCCAGTCTTCCTTTCTAGTTGTCAGTAATCTTGGCAGAACCTGTACTATCAAACCTGGTAATGCTTTAGTTTTCTCCCCAAGGCCTAGCCCTGGGGTACGAAGTTTTTCCTCGTCTTCTATTTCTGTCCATGCAATCTTTTTGTCTCCTACCTCCCATTCTCGTTCCTTTAGTTTCTCGTAGATGCCGGTGGGCAGCAGTACCTTTAACATTTTCATGATATCTTCATATGTGTAATCTCCCATCAGTAACATGTCTTTAAGTTCTCTGTGAAAACCTGCAGGGTCTTTATCATGACAGGGTACTAGTTTCTTCATTTCCAATAGTTCTAACTTGGTCAGAGGTGTGTGTACATACACACGTTTCAAGGCATTATCGGTACCCATAACTGGATGTACCTCTCGTAAGGGGTTCTGACTTTCAATGCCATGCAGACGCTCCATATGATACATTTTTCTTTCTGGGGGCGGAGCGGGAACATATTCGGAGCTTAAGAAAGTGTTGTATCAGAATGTTGGTTTCTGTATAACGTGAGGAGGTGCTGAATCATGTATACACCTGCTAATTTCTGCTCGTCTGGGGATAGGTTCAGGAATGTCTGCGCTACTGTATCATCATTGCATATGTTCGGATTGTCAGCCCATAGTACTGCTGACCGGGCTAGTTCTTGTTCATCCATAGAATTCAGTACATGGTACCCCATTCGTTCTTGAAGCCTTTTATCAGTCTTTTGAAACTGATGTTCAGGAGAATTCGGTTTTGATATGCCAGAGAGAAAAACTCTCTTGCTTTCTGGACGAATGCCTTTCCTAAGGTAAGTACCCTTACCTACGTACGCTATCGTATCTGTGGTCTTTTCTGGTTCTTCAGGTTCTTCATCCTCCTCGGAGGAAGCTTTTTCTTTTTCTTTTTCGTGTATTTCTATCACTGCTTTTCTTATTTTCCTGTACATATTGGCTATGCAACCCCCTTTATCATGTTTTCCTTCGGATATATTTTGACCCCACTTGTTGAGTCCCTCTAGTTCATCCTGTTCTGTCTCAGGCCTGTCTCGTTCTCTTATTAAACAATTTATGAAAAAACGTAGTATATATGCTTGAGTGTCAACTTTCTGGTATGCCATGGCCTCCTTAATACTGTCAGGGTCTTCCCCAGTCTGGACAAAATGATATATTCTATCTAGGTGCTCTTTCATTCCTGAGAAAAACAGTAGGTAATCTGTAGCTTGTCGTAAGCGTAGTGATGCTAAAAACATCCTATCATCTTTGCCGGGTACTGGATCGTATCTGCAAACTTGAAGCGGTTCTTTGAGTATGTCGAGACGGGGTGATTGAAGTGTAAAATGCTTCTGCATATCCCTAAGGTGTAATCTGTGTGTTGCTGGCGGGGTCTGGTGACCCCCGGTCGCACCTCCTGAGGCAGAGGCTTGGGCATTATCTCTCTGTGGAGTCTGTATCTGTACTTGAACTTGTCTTTTAGTGGGATCAGGCGTGAACGGATTTGGTATCTTAACCTTAGGTGAGGGAAGTGGTGGGGGTGGAGGAACAGGCTGTCGGACGGGGGAACCTTGTTGCGGTAGTGGCGGAATGCGATCTTGGGGCGGGTTGCCACCTCCGTCACCGTCAGTAGGCGGGACGTGGGCCTGTGGATTGGTGTAAGCGGGTGCTACATCGTTTAGATAGGAATTCAGAAATATGTCTTTAGTAGTCCTGTGATTTACCTTAGTTGGAACCAATGGTGGTGGCAGATTTTTCGGTATTTCTGAAGTGGCTTCAGGCGAACCCTCGGCCACAAGATACATACCATTTACGAGATTATTTCGTGCGCGGTCTACTTGTTCTGATTTTACTCGGATCCCTTCAGTAACTAATTCGTTTTCTCGGACTTTATCCGGTGCTTCTCTAAATCTGTCTTCTCTACGGAGTGCTTTTTCAGCACGTTTATGTGATTCCTTACGCCAAAATTCTATGGCGTCTTTCTGAGATTGTCTGGCTTTCTTTTTCCATAGTGCTTCTTCTACCTTCATGATGCACTCGGCATCCCATGTTCCGGTAACAGGCCATCTGTGTCTCTCGTCTAGATGCTTAGTATAATCGGCCCATAAATCTAGATACAATATGGCGTCTATGCCATGTTTCTGATACATGAAATTTCCAGGAGTGTCCCTAGGGGGAATAGGAATTTCTTCCTCTAGTATCCCTTTCCTAGTTCCTATCTGCTTTAATTTATTGAAAAACGGCATCTTGTCTACTTAGTACTGAATGCTCAACCCTTGCTACTTAATTCTGAACACAACTAGTTACACAAGAACACAATAATGCACATTAAAAAAACAGTTACTCATACCACGACATTAATCACATGAAAGACATTTGAGACATATATGACTACCCCCTTATACTGGATGTACTGCTAAACAGCACAGATACACTGCTAAGAACAGTGCAAGAACTAGGATAACGGATATACTGCTAAACAGTACAGATACACTGTCTAAAACAGTGCAGACCGAATTTATGTACCCAAACCCGTCTAGATACGTCCCAGCAATGGTACTCACCGGGAAGCACGGAAACAGAAGGCCTCGGAAAACTCGACTGGACTGGACCGGACTCGACTCGACTCGACACGTGAATACTTCGGAAACTGGTGGGCCTCTTGACACCTCGGACCTTGCTTCTTTCGGCTAGGCTCTGGTCGGGATCCTCCGCACTCCTCACCGCCTCGTCTGGGTGCTGATCGCAGTCTTCGTCACCTCCGTGGGCCAGAGGGAGATACAGGAAATCCTGCCAGTACGCGTAGTTCCGTCTAACTGATGGCAGGGGACAGAGCTTGCAACGCACCAACCGGCGCGTGGGGTGGGGGAGGGGTCCCTGTTCGGGCGCCAAAATAATGTGGTAAATATTTGATTTACCGTCCTAATTTCTATGCAGGTAAGTACTTAATCAATAATAACTCAATCGGAAAGAAAGAGGCAGAGTCCGTGGTGTTAGAGTTCTTAGGGGTTTTATTCCTTAAAAAGGAATGGTCAAGACCGGATATCGGGTTCCTGACACCACTGGGGTGCAGGAAGGGATAGAGCAATATTTTATTGACAATACATAGCTTATATACTTAAGTTACATTATAGAAACCAATACAGTAGGCGTAACAGCTGAGAGAAACAAGATAACAGCATCCACGTGGTAGTGATACGTAATTAGAAGGCGTGAACTAGGCGTGAACATAGAGGTGTGTGCTAGAAACGTCACAGGTAGGTGTCACAAGTGGGTGGCAACAAAGCAGAATCTTGTAATGTCAGCATAAATCTGAGGCCTGGATGCGCGCGCAGCTGCATGACGTGTGATTTACGTGAAACTGGAGGGTGCAGGGGACTTGACATTTACACTAACGGAAAGAGACAGAAGTCTGGCATGTCAGATCAACTCGTACCTCTATCATATCTGATATCTGATGTTTGGGAACCATATTATCTAAACGGAAAAGGTCTCTGGGGCAGAAGCTATTCTATACTGACTGTGAGTGCGTGTATAAGCGCCTAAGTGTCTACATGAGAATGCGAGGGGCATGGGCCTACCATGGTAACAGAGGCTATGAATTACTTGCACGGAGACAGTGAGGCCGGGCCCTTTGCTCTGCAGCTGGGGGGATGTTTACTTAAACTAGTAGGCAGGAATGCATTTTCGAGAAGCGGAACAGATAATTCGAAGGTTGAATACAGTCTTGGCAGGCAGCAGGCTGGGCTAAGCGCCGTGAGCCGCACAGGGAGTAAGGCAGAGGTCACGGGTACAGAGACAGCCTGGGCTGAGGCTTTCGGAGTCAGAAAGCAGGAGAAAAGGCTCGATGGTAGAATTCAGGGCCTACTTCGCCAGAGCTGAAAAACGTGTAAAGTACACCACAAAAAGACGTTGGCATAGCATACTTAGAAACGGAATATTCAACCCATTCAGGGTGGGTCTGAAAGAGGACATGTTAACGATGGACGCAAATGTATTTGCGTCTTCATAGCTGGCACAGGAGGGAAGTTACATGCACTTTAAGCTGGTACATGGAGACAGTGGGGTACACGTTAGGGAACATTACTTGACCATAAAATTTATATTTCCTCAAACCTCCACGGAATTCTACCATTAACCAAACTTTTTTTTCTTTTGACAAGCGTATCAGAGCACCAGAAAGGTATAATGAATTTGTTAGATTCTGAATGTTACTTTATTTTATTTATTGTTCGCTGTTGTAAGGGGGAAGGTGGTGTAATGTATTACTTGTGTGTCATACACCGCGTGATGTTTCACACGGCGTATGACCGTTCTGTTTTATGGGGCTCGGCTCATGATTTACGCGAGCCGCAGCCCGTGGATAAACATGTTGTCTTATGAATGTATTGTTTCCCGTGCATGGACGCCTGATCTTCGGTTGGCCATTGTAACCGTTGGCTTGCCGCTGATCGGATGCTCGTGTGCGGGTGGAGTTTTACCATTGGAATAAACTTACCGATTTTATATACTGAAAGTCTCCTGATCCATTCATCACAGAGACCCTTGGGGTGTGCAAGGTTGGAATTGGGGGGAAAGGTGCTCACTTGGGGAGAAAATCAACAGGCCGCGTAGAGTACACCCACTGGCAGGCAGTGACGAGTATCCCTGTGGCACCTGAGTTTCCCCCTTTCCCCCTTCTTTTTGTCTACTATGACGGGCAGCAAAGGAATATGAGCCTCCCACCATACGAAATTAGATAAATGCACTTCCAAAAGGCCTTGACACATTTTATAGGTCTCAAGAACAGCCCCAACTAACCGCGCCATCCACAACTGAAGAAACACCCTTAACACTTCACAATCTCATGGCAGCAATTCAGGAAGTGCTCACTGATCTTGAACTTCAAAGCGGCTCAACTACGACTCAGGTCTTTATGCTGAGAGTAACATGAACACAAGAGTCAAAGAGGAAGAGGACTCGACAGTTGATTTACACAGAGACAAGGAAACAATCAAGGTCCAAGTTAGTGAGTTGCAAGCTACAAGTAAAGAAAATGGAGGCACGTCTGGATGATTATGAAGGTAGGTCTTGACACAATAATGTCCAGTTACTTACCATTAATATTAATTACTCCAAGTCATAGCCCTCCCCGTCCCAGTCCAAACCACATGAGCATTGCTCCTCCCACCAGGAACTCCCAAGGAAAACTCTAAGCTCATCCATTCCATCCAGGCCACTCCCACATCCTGTGGCATATAACACATGACCCCCTATTAATATCTTATACCACCAAGCACAAGATGGTGAACAGGGAGGGATGCATGGGAACCTGTACTGGGAAGGGGAGGGCTATGACTCTGAGTAACGAATATTACTGGTAAGTAACCGGACATTACCTCCTCATCAGCTCTCCCCATTCCTAGTCCAAACCCCATGAGCAGATACCAAAGTAAGAATCGGCTTCACTCAGTAGCAAAAAAAGGCTTGATTAGCACAGCAAAAAGTCACACAAGGAGCATAACGCAACACTGCATCCCCAAACCGAGCAGACTCAGTCCCACCCACCACCATGGGACATTAACGTGTGAGGAGAACTCCAGGTAGGAGCCCTGCAGATCTCAGCCATGGAAGCCCCATTGAAAACAAGCCCAGGAAGCAGCCACCCCGAGTCGACCTCCCCTGAACCGACCCAGGTGCCAACTCACCACAAGCCTCATACGCAGCTGCCACAGCCCATCGCAGCCAACAACTAAGAGTATCCCCAGAAGGCTTCACACCTTGACCAGCCAGTCCAAAGGTAACGAAAAGGCAATCCACCTTACAAAAAGGCTTAGTAAGCAGCAAGTACACCTCCAGAGTCTGCCAAACGTCCAAACAGTGCAGCCGCACCTCAACCTCCAAAAGAGGATCCGGACAGAAAACAGGCAAAACCAGATCCTCCGAGCAGTGAAATGAGGAAGGGACTTTGGGAACAAAGGAAGGATTAGGCCGTAGAACAACCCGACTAGGAACAAAATGCAAAAAGGGCGCAGAACAAAGCAAGGAGCCCAACTTCCTAATCCTCCGAGCCGAGGTAATAGCGACAAGGAAAAGCACCATGATTGTTAAAAATCGCAAAGAAACCTCCAGCAGAGGTTCAAAAGGGCCCCCTGCAAGGTCCTTAAAACCAGAGGCAGATCCCAACTAGGCCCAAAGGACTTAAGGACAGGTTTCTGGAGGAAACAACTCCACAACAACCGAAACACCAAGGGGACTACCGGCTCACAGTCCGAAACCAGAAAGACCCGAATAGCCACCCACTGAGCCCTCAGGGAGGACACAGCCAGACCCAAGTCATACCCATCCTTCAGAAAATCCAAGACCACCTCCAACGCAGACCACCCCCCAGCCATACACCAAGTTAGAAAAGGCACCCATTGCCTGGCATAGGATCTGAGAGTCGAAAGGTGCCTGGACCGCTGAATAAACTCAACCGCAGAAGGAGAACACCGCAAAGCCACAAGGTTCATCCTCTCAACAGCCAACCCACCAGTCGCAGGCGGACCAGACACCCCCGAGACAGAGGGGGAAATGACAGGGGACAAGGTACTACCGGCAACCTCCAGCAAGGCCCCACCGCCAACCTCAACAACAGAGGGAACCAAAGCCTCCTGGACCAATCTGGAGCCACCAGGACCACAGGGGCCTGATCCAGCTTGACCTTCAGCAGGACTCGTGGAATTAGAGCAATCGGGGGAAAAGCATACATCAGGCCCCCCTCCCAACGGAAGGACAAGGCATCCACCCTCCAAACCACATCTGACTGAATCACAGAACAATACCTCTCCCTCAAGGCATTCCCTGGGGCTGAGGTCCACCACTGGGACCCCGAACCAGGCCATCAAGCAAACAAACACCTCCTGCACCAGGCACATGTCGGACAGTGAGGGAAACACCCTGCTCAGGCGATCCGCCTACGTGTTCAAAACCTCCGGTAGATGCAAAGCACTAGGAGATAACAAGTGCGACTCTGCCCACTGGCAGATCTGCTGCGCCAACAAGTTGAGGGAAGGCACCTTCACTCTCTCCTGGTGGTTGTCATAACATACCACCACCCTGTTGTCTGACTGCACCATCACATCCATCTGGAGGACCCAAGGCAGAAAATGAGCCAAGGCCAACTGAACCGCCTTCAACTCCCTCCAATTTGAAGACATTTCCGCCTCCAGAACAGACCAAAGCCCCTGCACAGACTCTTGAGCCAACACTGACCCCCAACCTAGGGGCTGATTAGGATGGAGGTGAATCCGCATCCTCTGGGGTGGTGGAAGCCACCGCCGGCCTGGAGGATGCGGATTCACTGCCGCGGCCACAGAAAACATCCACCACCACATTAGGATTGAGGTGGGACCAGCGGCAGATGGCAGGTCCGTCCGCGGCTGATCCGCGGGGTGTGGAGGGCTATTTGGTGGCAGTGTCTGCAAGACACCGTCAGCCAAATTACGATGTGCATTACAACATGCTTTTCTACGGCAGCTTTTCTGCCATGGAACAGCATGTGGTCTTTGGTGTTTGGGGGCCAGTTGCGGACCCCCAGGGTGTCGGGGGTGGGGGGTGCACATGGGGGGTACCTATGGTACTTCCCAGCATTTATATGCACAAAGTGGCAGGCACCGCGCGGTGCCTGCCGCTTTGTGCATGTAAATGTAAAACAGGCATTTTTAACCTTTCGGCGGGTGCTGCTTAAAGCAGCACCCGCCACAGGGTTAAAGATACAGGATGTGACCGCCAGGGTGGCGGTCACATCCTAATTGGACCGGAGGGACCGCCGCTGCCCCTGCGGACGGTCCCTCTACCTCGGGGGTGGCGGACGGACGCAGGTCCGTCCGCCATCCTAATGACCCCCCTAGTTCCCTAGCATCGATTCTCAGGACCAATCTCTCCTGCGACTCAAAGGGTGAGCCCTGCAAGAGGTTCTGATCCACCAGCCACCAGGGCAACTCCCGGGCGATATCCCCACACCCAGGAACCAACAGCTCGTAATCCAGAGAGGCCAGATCCCAATGCCCCAGAACATGATTCACCAGGGGGTACAAGTGCAGACAGGCCCAAGGAAAATCATCACATTAGCCGACATCAGACACTCAACAGGCAACCACTGGCGAGCCATGGAAGACTGAGCCCCCAACACCTTCCTCAGTTCGTGCCACAGAGTCAGTCTGTGGGGTTTCAACAGGAAGACTTTTCCCAACCTGGTGTTTAAAACCCCCCCAATGAACAGCAGTTCCTGAGTGGGCAAAGATGTGACTTCTCCAAGTTCAGAATCCACCCGAACTGTTGAAGGAGCCTGCAAACCTCGTGGGTATGGGCCTGAGCCTGAAGGAAAGAAGAGGAAGAAATCAAGCATTCATCCAAGTAAAGAAATACCTGTATCCCCTGAGCATGCAACAAACCCGCCAAAGGCACCAACACTTTCCTAAACACCAGAGGAGAGGCAGACAGTCTAAATGGCACTGCTTGGAACTGGTAAGGATCCACCCTCAAACAGAAACGCAGGAACCTCTGCGAAGCTGCGTGCACTGGCACATGAAAGTAGTCGTCCCGGAGATCCAGAGAAGCCAGGAAATCCCCCACCAGCAGGAAGGGAAGAATCAACTGCAGAGTCACCATTTTGAAGGACCGATGAGGGATATACAAACTTACAGCCTTCAGATCCAGGACAGGGTGGTTGTCCCCATTTGGCTTCTGGATCAGAAACAGGATCGAGTAAACCACCCCGACCCTGCTGACTCACAGGCACCCTTATCACAGCCCCTTTGGAAAGCAGGTACTGAACTCCGTCAAACAGAGCCCGGCACTGGATGCGAGACTGGGGAATAGGGGTAGCTCTGAACACATCCCTTGGAGGAACACCAAACTCCCCACATA
The DNA here is from genome assembly GCF_964263255.1 of Lissotriton vulgaris. Taxonomy (NCBI): domain Eukaryota; kingdom Metazoa; phylum Chordata; class Amphibia; order Caudata; family Salamandridae; genus Lissotriton; species Lissotriton vulgaris. Next base: position 400,705,129 of record NC_141687.1, read on the forward strand.
GTCATAACTTGAAGGTCCCTGAAGAAGAGGAGGCATCCTGTTGACCCTGGGATTTATGGAAGGAAGGGACACCCCAGCCATGTCCCCAACCACGAAAGGGCTAGACAGCCATCTTGGATTGAAAAGCCTGCCCAAACGCTCGCTTACTACCTGTAAACTTTCCCCTCTGCGAGGAACGCACTGGAGCAAATAACTCTTTGACCTCCGCCATCTTCTTAATTAAAGCCTCCATCTGCTCCTCAAACAGTTTAGAGCCCATGAAGGGAAGCTTCATCACAGCAGCTTTCTGAGCAGCCTCCACCTTGCAAGGCGTAAGCCACAACTGCCTCAGAGCAGCCACTGAAGCCCCAGCAGCAGCCACCGCACTAAGGGAATCGGAGGACAAATCCGCCAGGAAGACCAACTGCCGTCCAACATGCCCGAAGATTCTGAGGGATCCTCATCCTGCAAGAGCTACTCAGAAATACCCTGACAGTCTTTCAGAAGTGACTGAACCAGGTGGCTAGTGTAAGCCGCAGACCGGACAGCAAGATTAGAGGCAGCAAAGGACCGCTTCAAAGCCCCTTCCACCCATTTGTCCCCAGGATCAGAGGAAACGCATCCTCGGAAACCACCAGGCTCCTAGAAGCCATACCAGCCAGAAGGGAATCTACCTTCACCACAGACGGAAATTCCTCAGTGAACCCTTGTAAAGGATACCACTTAGCGAGAAACCGGGGAAAAGAATGTCTGTCAACATCCTTCCAATCACCTTCCAGCACATTCCTCACAGATTTATGGATAGGAAGGCACTCAGGCTCCTTCTTCTGGTAATTGGCGAAAAAGCCTTCTGACACCCCACCATCCAAGGGACCGTGGAACCTCAAATCGTCCCAAACATGTTCCAGAGCACAGCAAAGGTCTGTCCTCTGGAGAAAATAACCCTTCACCTCTTCATCTGAATCAACGTCTGGATCGACCTTCGCCGAGGCATCCAATTTCTGCTTTTTAGGCCCCTTGGGATCAAGAGCCAGAAAAGCTGCAGCCAATGTGGCCTCAATCATCTTCAGCACCTCAGCTAGTGACGGAGCAGCGGAAGGCCCATCAACCACCACCTCCTCTTCACATCGGAGCTCACCCACATCAGAACCTCTACCTTACATGATGGACCAGAAAAGCAGAGAAACCAACCTCACATAAATACACAGACCAATCAACCAAGGCCATATCGGCCAATCAGTGAAACCCCATGACCCATAGCCAATCCCCAACCGGACTGGAAGCCGGCTTAAAAATCGGCCAACCAGAGACAACATAGCAACACATAAAACCATTGCCCGGAGCAGGCCCCTGCTGTAAAGAAAAATCTGCCCGTGCCCCCAGAAGCCGCCCAAGGAAGAGAACATCCAGGTAAGGCACCCCAGCCAGGCCCTTCATCCCAGCACACCAAAGCACTCCTAGGCTAGACAGAAACCCCAGGCACTGAACCTACAAACCACGAGTAAAGAGGCAGCGACCTGACACACCAGCGCTTGGACGCCCCTGGGTAGCAATCGTTATTTATAAATACACATTTCATTTAATTTCATTTCATTTCACCAGTAAAACATGGAAATCCCACACTGCCCCTTTAAATAGGCCGCAATGCCACCTAGAGAGGGGAACCAGCCGTAACTAAGAGGGCCCCATCCAGCCCCCGCACCCATCTCCCCGACTCCTAAAACAGAGGCCAGAACTGGAGAACAGCTCCCGGACGCCAACAAAACAACGTAGCGCCCTGTGGGTCCCCCGATCATGTACTCACAGGAGACACCGTATCCAACAGCTTGGCAATTCGGACTCGGAAACGAGAACCGAGCCCCCCTCGGAGAAGAGCTCAGCGGAGGAGCCATACCGCCATGCTTTTAGCGCACCCATCAAAGCACAGCCATGCCCACACACCGGTGTGCACCTGTTACAACGCATTTTTTACAACGCACTACTGTTACAACGCATCCATTACAACGCGGATACTGTTACAACTCATGTTTTTACAACGCATTTTTTTACAACGCAGGTACCTTTACAACGCATACCATTACAACGTAAGTATTGGTAAGTATATAGTTATTTTTTAAATGTTATATGTTTGGGTTAAAGGGGTATTTTTAGGGGTTAGGGTCAGTTTTGGGTTTTTGGGTAAAGGGGTATTTTTAGGGTTCAGGGTCAGTTTTCAGTTTTTGGGTAAAGGGGTATTTTTAGGGTTTAGGGTCAGTTTTCAGTTTTTGGGTAAAGGGGTATTTTTAGGGTTCAGGGTCAGTTTTCAGTTTTTGGGTAAAGGGGTATTTTTAGGGTTCAGGGTCAGTTTTCAGTTTTTGGGTAAAGGGGTATTTTTAGGGTTCAGGGTCAGTTTTCAGTTTTTGGGTAAAGGGGTATTTTTAGGGTTCAGGGTCAGTTTTCAGTTTTTGGGTAAAGGGGTATTTTTAGGGTTCAGGGTCAGTTTTCAGTTTTTGGGCAAAGGGGTATTTTTAGGGTTCAGGGTCAGTTTTCAGTTTTTGGGTAAAGGGGTATTTTTAGGGTTCAGGGTCAGTTTTCAGTTTTTGGGTAAAGGGGTATTTTTAGGGTTCAGGGTCAGTTTTTAGTTTTTGGGTAAAGGGGTATTTTTAGGGTTCAGGGTCAGTTTTCAGTTTTTGGGTAAAGGGGTATTTTTAGGGTTCAGGGTCAGTTTTCAGTTTTTGGGTAAAGGGGTATTTTTAGGGTTCAGGGTCAGTTTTCAGTTTTTGGGTAAAGGGGTATTTTTAGGGTTCAGGGTCAGTTTTCAGTTTTTGGGTAAAGGGGTATTTTTAGGGTTCAGGGTCAGTTTTTAGTTTTTGGGCAAAGGGGTATTTTTAGGGTTCAGGGTCAGTTTTCAGTTTTTGGGGTACAGGGTAAAAATAAATTAAATGTAATTTTAAATTAAATTATTTAATAGTAAATAAATTAAATTAAATTACATTGCATTATTTTTGGGGTTGAGGGTCAGTTTTGAGTTTTTGGGGTACAGGGGTACAGGGTAAAAATAAAGTTATATTTTTTTTAAGTTTCAATAATTAATTTAAATTATATTTCATAAAATTACTTTAATTTATTTTTGGGGTTTAGGGTCAGTTTTCAGTTTCTGGGGTACAGGGGTACATGGTAAAAATAAAGTAATATTAATTTAAATTTAAAATAATTAACGGAAATTAAATTATTTAAAATTACATTAAATTATATTTTTATAATTAAGTTACTATTATATTATTAATATTAACATATACTTACCAATACTTACGTTGTAATGGTCTGCGTTGTAAAGGTACCTGCGTTGTAAAAAAATGCGTTGTAAATACATGCGTTGTTACAGTATCCGCGTTGTAAAAACCGCGTTGTAACGGTATGCGGAGTAAAAGTCCGCGTTGTAACATCATATATCCCCACACACCTCCCCTCCCTTCTCGGGTGTTCCAGCTAGAGCAGGGAACAACCCAGAAGAGGGGAAGCCGCAGCAGGACTTCCACTACCCCAGCAGGCAGCCCGGCCCCTGAAACAGCAGGGACTTAGAAACGCACCCAGGCAGGCATGCAGGGTTAAACAACGGCTGCTCAATGCAGACCGCCGCACATTTACCGAAGGGAGGCGGCAGGCCGCCCCACAAAAAGTCATGCCCAGAAACTGCATCCCGCAGAAAAAACAAACAGGATGTGGATAGGGGGTCATGTGTTATATGCCACAGGGTGTGGAAGTAGCCTGGAGGGAAGGGATGGGCTTAGAGTTTTTGCATGGGAGTTTCTGGTGTGAGGAGCTATGCTCATGTGGTTTCGACTGGGACGGGGAGGGCTGAAGAGGAGGTAATGTCTGTATATTATGGTTCCCAAAACAGGCCTAAGGGCTACAGTAGGCCTAGTTGTTGAAGATCTAATCCTTAGGGAACTACAACCTCGTGGCACCTCTAAATATTTTTCAGTGGAGCGGGCCCATAGTCTTTCTGAAACTGAGATGGTATACTCCAGACCGCTCGCAGTGTTCAACCTGTGATCTATGAGAAGATGATAATTACTTTCTTCCCCGATTTCATGCTTAAAGTCCAGAGACAATGTTGCAGTTGCTTAGAAGTGAAAAGGGCCTTGAGGGACAAAGCAGCCAAAAACTCGATAATTTTTCCAGCAAAATTGTGAGTAGAGTCTAAGGAACAGACTGGGTTCTTCACTACTCATGAGGAAGCATGGGAATGGGTTGAGGGGTAATGAACGGTGGAATGCAACATCTCCATAAACCAGCAGAGGTGGCATAGACAACGCCCTGAGAATTCAGCTGGACAGGCAGCAAAGTAATCAGATAGTGATGGAAAAGAATCGCCATGACAACAATTCCCAGACCGACTATAACTCTCCTCTTAATGACAGCATTTGCTCTTGAATGCTGTGAACACAGTTGATGTCCTCAACACTGTTCATTGTTATTCACCTAGATATCCTTTTGAACTACGTTATCTATTAAGCAATGGAGTACTCGCATACTGAGGGATGCTACTGCGATGCAGGGTGGGTGTGAATTACTGTCCCCTAGGTTATGCCTGCCATGTACAGTGGGCCACAGGTAACACCATGCTCCTCAGATGGGGAACAGCGAGTGACATCTTGGGCCGACCACGCTTTCCTTAATGTTAATGTATTTTTAGGTGGGTTGGGATGGCAGGCACTCTGAAGAGTTGGGGGACCGGACAGTTCTGGGACCATCTTGCAGGAAAGCAGGGGGGTCAGATTCATTTTGAGGGCTAGGAGGAGGTGGGAGAAGGGTTAGTTCAGGTTGGTCTATTCTCTTTCATTTATCTATTTCGCAACAGTTTTTCACTTTCAAAACATCAATTGACCAAGGGGCAGTATATGAGTGTAATGCGCTCTTATTTGAGCTACCTCGTGAGGCATTCAAAGTAAACATTGAACAGGATTGGATGTTTCAGGCCACACTTCAGCACGGAAACAGCGCTTCTAGAAGTAGTGGAATATGTTAGAGGCACTCATAACAAGGGTGGCAAGACCATCCTGATTATGCTGAATTTACCGCTCCCTTTAATACTGTTCCTCATCAAAGGATGCTCGAACCTCTTCAGGCAATGGTGTTAGGAAGACTGCTCTGAACAAGCTTTCCTTTTTTTTGGACAACAGAAGCCAAGAGTTTTGGATGCCTTCTTTCTCATCCAAAGCTCGCACACTGACGGTGGGTGTTCCTCAATGCGCCCCACTTTGTCTAATGTCTGTTTTTCTCCCCTGGGGGCACTGGCAAAGTCCATGGGCGCAAAATTATTCTCATATGCAGATGACATCCAGCTTCTCTTCTCCTGTGGAAAGGGAGAGGAGCTAGATGGGGAGACCATCACAAACTGCCTCTCCACGGTGTTTCAGTGGTTGCCCTTGCACCAACTAAAATGCAACCCGACAAGAGATCTTGATCGTTGGTGCATCTTCCCCTAACCTTTGGAGATCTTGCTGGCCAAAGGAGGCCCGCAGCCGGGCCCTCAACAGGCATACAATGTGATAGTGCCCTCTCTTTTCAATTTCAGATTCAAGCTCTGACATGCTCCTGCTTTGGAATTCTTTGAATGCTGAAAAAATTCCTGCCCCTTCGGTCAGAGTCTGCTAGGATATAGGTAATCCTAGCACTAATAACTTTGAGACTAGATTATTGTAATACCCTTTACCTTGGTCTCCCGGAGTACCTTCTACACAGACTTCACGGGGGAACATCCTTTACGACGCAGATGTTACCCCGCGCTACCATTACGACGCATCTCTTACAACGCAAGTCGTAACCACGACTTGCGCTGGAGGGCGCTCAAGGACAAGGAATAGTTAATTTACTATTCCAACACCTTCCTACTATCCACGGGGACTGGTGTTGGAATAGTAAATTAAACTATTCCTAAGTCCGCACCCTACAGCACAAGTCGTGGTAACGACTTGCGTTGTAAAACACGCGTTGTAACGGTACGCGTGGCAATAGCCCGCGTCGTACCATCATACATCCGACTTCATGTGATGCAAAATTCGGCAGCTCGACTTCTACTCAATCTCCCCCCTAGATCTCACATGACCATTCATTTGGAGGCTCTTCACTGGCTCCCAATGAGAAAGAGGATACGATTGAGGCCATGGTTTTAATGCACAAAGCTCTGTATGGTTCAGGTATGGTTCAGGAACCAGCTATCTGAGAGAGGGGATCCATGACTACATCCCTGCCCGCACCTTGCGCTTCTCAACGGAACACCTGGCTAAAGTTAATCCAATCGCCCGGCTTAGAACAGGCAGCAGATCATTCTCTTATTTAGGCCCGCTCAACTGGCACAAGCTCCAGAGGAACTGCGCCCAACACTGGACCTTCTTGTTTTTAAAAAGAAACTGAAAACCTGGCTTTTCACACAATAATCTTCATAAGCTGATGCCATCTGTCTCTAGCACCTGGGCCTCCTGGGAGCAGCTGTGCACTGTATACATTTTCCTTACATAACATGTTGCGTACAGATGACATTTACAGAGACCAATTCAGAGATTAGATGCTTGTTCTGGAATGTAAATGGGTTTGGGGATAGAATCAAGCGTAGAGTTGTAAATTAATATATCAAAAGACACTCTCCGAATATAATTTTCTTTTTACAAGAAATGCATTTCATGGGTATTGCCTGAAGGACAATGAACTGTTGGGGATACAAGATGGTGGTTCATGCTGGGTTCACTTCTGGCACCAAGGGTACAGGACTACTCGTTAAGAAGCAATTTCCCCTCACTATTAACCAAACTTGTTTGATCAATAAGGTAGAAATGCAGCCCTTTCTGGGACATGGGGAGGCAAAACGATCATTCTTTTGTCAGTGAACGTCCCACCAGGAATGCATATAATTACCTTCCCAGACCTGGGTAAACTTCTACTTGAACTGCCTAAGGGTATAACTCCTTATGGAGGGAGATTTTAATATAACTAGAGTGGTGTTCATTGTCTGGAGAGCTGCACTCAGACATGTTTCATGGGAGACCAAACTTACACACCAAACTCCTCTTTGGGATGGCACCTGGCTGGGGGAGGTGGCGACGCTTTGTGGTTTTCGATCCTGTGATCTTATTAACATTACATACCTGTAAGATGTGTGGCCGGGAGCACAAATAAGTCTTGCACATACCCAATTCTATAAATACCTGCAACTCAGACACTTTCTCCACGCTCATATCCAGTCAACTGATACACTCCCACGGTTTAGCCCTCTGGAAGCTAAGCTGCTTATGGGTAACCTGGGCCTTGCAGGGGATCTCTCAGATCTTTTGCACCCTCATAAATAATTCTTCCGGTTCATTAGAACACCTTAGAACCCAAAGGAAAGTTGGATGGGCCTCATGGATGATGCGGATTGTCAGGACGCCCTCATGGGCCCTTATGAACTCCTCAAGACTATGGCTGGTGCAGACATTCTATCTTTATTTTGCATAGCTTTCTCTAGCCCACTTGTGTCGGGCAGGCCATCGCCCTACCGCTGCCTGTCCTCATTGTGGAATTTATGATGCAGAATTTTATCATATAGTCTGATCTTCTACAGTGGTTTATCAGTTTTGGACTAAGGTGACCCAGGATTTATCAGATGACCTTGTGTGGGAAGTATCTCGCTCCCCCTTACTGATTTTCATTTGGGTGATTGAAGGCTCTGGTGGCACAGCTCTTCTAGTCACTGAAAGAGATATTGCTACACGATGGTTGTTCCCTCTACCCCAGCTCTATTGAGATGGAGATGGGGTGTCGGTTGGTGTGCACAACAGGAATGCATAGTCTTTTAGCCCAGGGGTTGCCTACAGAAACATGGGCGGGTACGGGGAAAATGTTTGGGCCAATTTATTTGAGACTGTTATGGCCATGTATTCCTGGTCATTACTTATGCTTTATGTGATGTTCTGCTTAAGTGCTACTGCCTTGTACTGTCATGACACTCTATCCTATACTATCTGGTATGTGTGCCAAGTGTTCATATCTGCCATTTTTGATGGCTTAAACTTTAATAAAACTGTTTAGCAAAAAAAAAAAACGATTGCCACACCCCCAGACAAGCAACACCTTCCCGCTCCCATTTGGTGACCTTCATCTTCGCCCTTGGGTTAGGTGAAGTTTGGAGGACACATAACCCCAAGGCACAAACAAATACCTTCCTTTCAGGTGTCCATGGTAGCCTTTCTTGTATTGATTTTGTTTGAATTGGCCAGCAGCGTGCCTCACTCTACATAGTGAGAGGGATTTTCGATTACTCCCTAGTATGGGCGATTTATAAATCAAATTATACTGAGTTACTGGCATATTGAAATCATTAGCGTGAGAGAGGGATTGGTAGAAGCCACAGAGCAATACGTCACAGACAATGAGACATCAGTGAATTCTCCCCAAATACTCTGGGTGGCCCACAAAACCATCATTAAAGGGCCGGCCGTTTCCCTGGCTATCAGGTAGAAAATGTAAAAAAAGGCCGCAGTAGAGAAGCTTGAACATGACCTTTAAGACCCTGGAGCTAAACTGATAGTGGACGAGGTTGGGGACGCTAGACACATTATGGACCTCAAACAATGGGAGCATAGAGATTTAGGGCCATATGTAGGTAGCTAAATACCGGTCGGTAATGGCCGAAAATCAGTAATTTTCCCATTACCGACCGGTATTTAGCCCTTTCTAATGTAGGAAGCAGGTTTTAAGGATTCAGTAATTTACTGATTCCTTATTTTAAGGAATTGGTAAAATACTGATTTCTTATTTTAAGGAATCAGTAAATTACCGAATCCTTAAAGGCTATGTAGGAGGCACTCAAGTGAGTGCATATTTGCATTAAGGATTCGTTATTTACCACCAACTACAAGTTGGTGGTAAATACTGAATACCTTAAATGAAGCAATTATTTGCTTTATTCACAGTGCCATGTGGCAGACATACATGCCCTTAGGGCATGTATGTGCGCCACATGTGCACACATGCACGATTCAGGAGTGCAACAGGGTGTCAATGTGACACCCTGCCACCCTTAAATATGTTTCCGCTATTACCGATTCGGTATTTACCGACTCGGTTATAGTGAATGGCTTTCCATTCATTCCTATGGGCCTCCCGGCCCGTAGGAATGAATAGGAAGGTGATTCCTAATTACCGAATCGGTATTACCAATTTGGTTATAACGAATATTACCGATTCGGTATTTTTTACCGAATTATTAGCTACATATGAAATACCGATTCCTAAATACCGAATCTGTAAAATTTCGTATTTAGGAATCGGTATATTCAAATTATCTACATCGGGGCCTAAGTGACAGAGGTAGCAAAGAACAGACATCGTGCAGACCACATTGTGTGTATCTCTGGCGTCTGCCACCCAAATGCGAGACACGTATAGTGAGGAATGAATTCTGTTATTTAGGAATCTATGTTACTACAGATCTGGTGTTGTTCCACACAAATAACCTTCAGGGTCCCCTACTACGACTTAAAAACAATATTCAACATTGGAGATCGCTACCGCTCTCAGTACTTGGCTGAGCAGCCTTATTTAAAATTATAGGTACTGCCACACTTCCTGTTTATGCTGCAGAATACACCATTCCCACATCATATTTAAAATCCTAGAGGGTGAAGTCAGGACCTTGATATGGGATGGGGAGCCCTTGTATCACCCTGACTAGATTGACAAGAGGCTCGTATGATGGAATAGCCCTGCCAGATATTAAAAAATACTTTTGGGCAGCGCAGTTGGCTGTAATTAATCGATGGGTTCCCCAACCTCCAAGAAAAGCCAGCATATCGTATGGACCTATACATCTTACACCCAAGAGGGTATTTACATGCACTATACACAAAATCAATCCTTTGTGGGATCAACCGCGCTTACAGTTCAGATTTGGCATATGACCCTCAGGACATTGGGTTGGGGAGGCACAATTACCCAGGCCACACGGCAATGGAATTCTGAACAGTTAGGCATGCTGAGGAAAGGGCCAGGCTTTGATAATTGGGACACTATCAGTATCTCTAAAGTAGGAGATCTCTGGTCCAAGGGAAGGGTGGTTCCATTTACTGAATTACAAACAGAATAAGATTTGGCGAGGGCGGAGACCTTTCGATACCTGCAGGTGCACCATGCCCTGATGGCAACGATCCCCCGGGTGGAGGTCCTTCCAGAGACATCGCCATTAGAGGAGAGATTGCTAGACAATCATAAGAGCAGAGGGTCGATCTCCCTGACTTATAAAAAGTTAATTAATAACTGTCCTGATATGCTCCTCCCGTTGCGCCAATGCTGGGAAGCAGGTCTAGATGACCTGGCACCCGAAGACTGACTAAGGCTTTAGCCTCCTCCAAAGAAGTGGCGATCAGAGCACGATTTCGATTAGTGCAGCTTAAAATACTCTACAGGTCCTGTTTATCTTGTAATACCATGGTCAAGATGGGTAGAGTAACTGAGTCAACTTGACGAAGGAAGTGTGGACAGGTGGGGTCCTTTTTCCATGTCATTTGGGAGTGGCCAGTAATCCAGAACTTCTGGGGTTCTGTTGTGACTTGTATTAATAGTGTATATGGAGGCAATTTTACGCCTTTGTCCAAGTGGTGTCTTCTTAATGTTTGGGATGCCACAGACTTTAATCGTATTGCGTAGACTTGAGTGACCCTGGGTATGGTGATTGCTAAATGAAATATAGCTCATCTTTTGGGAGAAGAATCAGCGCCATGTCTAAGAGACTGGAAGAAACATGGAATGGTGTATGGTGGCCAGAAATGTTGGGTATGAAAGCAGAGGCTGCCCTAATAAGTGGGAGAAGATCTGAGGCAGACGGAATGTCTACGGGGGAGCCTGTGTGACTGCCTCATTTTACTGTCCTCGAGGGCTGGAAATATTGATTATGCTGCATCTGAACTACACCAAACTGCAACTGGGATATAACACAGTCTGTGATACTGTTTGGGATGTGATAGTTCTGAATACACTTGTAATCCATATGGGTAATTCTTGGGGAGTTCATGTCTGCTTTTTTTCACTAAGTGCCTAATAAAAAGATGTTACCCCCCAAAAAAACATGAATGTTCGTCTATGACTACCATGAGTGTCCATTATCTAAAGCCCCAAAAAGTCAACTGCAACCATCTACCAAGCACGGGCGGGAAGGTCATACATTGTCAATGGGTGATGCGCACTTTGGGAGCCAAACTATTGCAAATGTGGCAATACAACATCATCGACAAGGGGCTGGGTACTTCTCCTCCAGGAGTGTGTGGTAATGAGTTCTTTGATTATGGTCATGTCCTCATCTGCATTGGTGGCAGCTATGATTTGTTCTACAGACAGAGCCGCTGATGTGCTGTATCTCCCAATAACATTGGCCACACTATCCGCACTTGCATTTTACCGTACACATATGACCTTTTATAAACAGGATAAAGGGATGACTAAAACTAATCATTCCAGAGGGCACTTTCACAACAGAATAATGGTTCTGGTTTAAATTCCGCCTGCACACCGCTTGTCGCAAACTTTTTAAATGTGCTCACTCTTTTGGGTCAACCGAAAAACCCCAAATCTATACATATAACTACACAATTTGAGGAGCACAGCAGAATTTCTTATTTGAGAGAGAGTCTAAGGAGATCTTTTATACATCACAAAGCCTATACCTCATTTGTGATAGAACATATGACAGCAAAAACACTTCTATCAATTATATAATAAACAGATTTATTTCACACTTGGATTGCTTTTCATCATCTTTATTCATAAGTTACTCAAATATTGTGATAAAACAGGATGACATATCCAAAATGAAAACAGCCTATGTGTTTCGTCCCTATTCACATGGGATTTCTTATGGGCGGTGCTCTATATTGCGGGAAGTTTTATCTTCACCACCAGTTGTATGCTCAACACTCCTTATCAGTTATTAAAACCTCATATACCTCCTCTGAAAATTGGGCATATCAACAGCACAATCAATTTCAAACGCAGTATCTTGTTCCTTACCGTGCTCTCTTTATAAACCCCTAGTCAGACAATCCCCCAATTTTTTTTATATAAAAGTCCTCTTCTCATCAGGCCTCAATTCTATCAGCCTTTTCTGCACATACCTGCGACTAAAGAAGCATGTAGGGCGTCCTGGTTCTCGCACGAGTCAGCCGTCAGCAGTGTCACTGCTCCGATAGAATTGAGGTTTGATGAGAAGAGGACCTCTATATTAAAAACTTTTGGGATTGTCTGACTAGGGGATTATAAAGAGAGCGCGGGAAGGAATGAGACACCGCATTGACATTTGAAATTGATTGTGCTGTTGATATGCCTAACAGGCATTGAATTTTCAGAGGAGGTATATGATGTTACAACAGCTGATAAGGAGTGTTGAGCATACAACTGGTGGTTGAAGATAACATTTCTCACAATATAGACGCCTCCCCGAAGAAGTCCCATGTGAACAGGGACGAAACACGTAGGCTGTTTTAATCTTGGATATGTCATCCTGTTTTATCACAATACTTGAGTAACTTATGAATAAAGATGATGAAAATCAATCCGAATATGAAAGAAATCTGTTTATTATATTGATATGTTCTATCACAAATGAGGCATAGGCTTTGTGATGCATAAAAGATCTCCTTAGACTCTCTCAAAATGAAAAAAACTCCAGAGGGCATAGCCGGACTGATGGGACTGCAAAAACAATCCTGGGAACCAATTGTTTTTGATCACCCCTGATCGAATAGCCCCCGCAACAAAACTCGCAACAGGCATCTCAGAATCTCCAATCTCACTTTATTATGTGAAGGCCCTATCAATTGCGCCTGACTCTTTATGTTACTACTGATACCCCAAGTTCCGAAACTGTCACCTCACTGAAGTGGTCGATAAGGGCGCTCCAGCGGACATTGCCTCAGTAACGGGGCCACATAAGACAATTAAGCACGGCCACCGCAACCCTTGATGCAAGTCACCCACAGATCCTCCTGCACAGTGGAACCCTGAGGCATCCACTAATCGTCCATTGAAATCTGAATGAACTGCCACCTGTAGTCCTATTGATTTTGAAGAGTTTTAAATTTGCAATGTGGCGTTTTAAGTATGTGATACAATATTTAGTTTTATCTGGTTTAAGGAACAAAATGTACCTTGTTTTAAAAAAAAATGTTGTTGTATTGCAGTTGTTTTAAGCAACTATGCAATTAACTAATAAACAATATAAACTATATCTCCAATAAAGTTGAGATATGCTTCAGCTGTCAAACTGTGACAAGATAGCGGCACTCTTGAAAAGTAATCTGCCGGGTTCTGATCCTTCCCCTGTTTGTGCATGATTTATTTATTTTATTTATTTATTTTATTTGGAGGATTTAAAAAAGCGCACTATCACCTTGCAGGCATCCTGGTGCTGAGGCTCCACAGAGAGTGGAAGACAGAGGGAAGTGACAGGGGTATCACCAGGTTAAACCTTGGGAAACAACCAGTTTTAACACGTTTCCTAAAAGGGAGAAGTTCCTCAATTTGTCGAATCTCCAAGGGCAGACTGTTCCAGAGTTTAGCAGCGGCTACTCCAAAGGATCTACCCCCTGCCGTGGCTTTCTTAAATCTGGGTACTCTCACCAGATGCGCCGTTGCTGAACGGAGTGCTCTGGTAGGGGTGTACCAGATAAATTTAGCTTGCAGTGACCTAGGACCAAGCCCATGAAGGGCATTAAAAACAAGGCAGAGGGATTTAAAAAGTACCCTCAGCCTGAGAGCGAGCCAGTGGAGTTCAGCCAGCGCCGCTGAGGCAGAAGATCTTCTAGGCCAGCCCAGTACCAGCTTGGCAGCAGCGGACTGAATTCTTTGAAGTCTGTCTATCAGCAGACTCGGCGACTCAAGCAATAGGGCGTTACAATAATCGAGTCTACTCAAGATGGTACACCTAGCCACTAACGCCCGGGGCTGCAAGGGAAGTAGCGGTAAGATCTTACGAAGGGACCTGATAAGGACAAAGCAACAGGACACCGTTTTCGCTGAGCTTCCATGCTCAACTTGCTGTCCAACATGACGCCCAAATTACGGACAGTAGTAACCGGGTGAACTTTTATAGATGTTTCTGGAGGCCAGAAATTGACCGGAAAAGGGCTGGGGATCCTATTTCCAGCACAGCAAAGCACCTCAGTCTTGCTAGCGTTAAACTGCAAGGAGTTATTATGCAGCCAGCCGGCAGTGTCCCACAGACAATCATGAAGTGTCTCAAGCGGGATCGACTCCTCACCCTCCCAAGATAGAATAAGTTGGGTGTCATCTGCGTAGTTGACTGCATTGATCTTATAAGACTTTATCAGTGCAACCAGGGGTTTCAGGTAAAGGTTAAATAAGATCGGGCTAACTGCCGAACCCTGATGGACCCCTTGTGACACCAGAGACAATGCAGATTGAAAAGGGGGGAGGGACACCGCTTGCATTCTATCTTGCAAAAAGGAGCTGAACCATCGCAGGGCACTGCCACACAACCCTGCCTCACTCAATCTTCTCAGGAGGATCTCATGGTTTACCGTATCAAACGCGGCAGACCGGTCAAGCAGAATCAAAGCTGCTGCTTGACCTCTGTCTGCACGCATTTGAAGATAATCCATGGTGGTAATCAGTGCCATTTCAGTCCCGTGGGCCGGACGGAAACTAAAATTGAAATTCTTCCAGAAATTGGTGCTGCTCCAGATGATTGGAAAGGAGTGAGCTAACCCAACGTTCAACAATTTTTGCAGGGAACGGTAACAAGGAGATAGGTCTATAGTTCTTCAGACATTCCGGGTCCAGAGATGTTTTTTTCAAAAGCGGGGATACCAACGCCTGTTTCCAGTACGTGGGCACTATACCACTAGCCAGAGATTGATTACAGATCCTGCAGAGGGTAGGAAATAGCTCCTCTCCATAGTATTTCCAGATCTTATGAGGAATTGGGTCCAAGGGCGAGCCCGATGAGATACCCCGAGCCAGCCTGCCGAATTCCTCCTCCGTAACGGGAGGGAGCTCAGAGAGTAAATCAGCAGGCAGCCAATCAGGGCACTCATCCCCATCCACGGCGCCCCCAACCCGTAGGCCAGAGGAGCTAATCGAATCAGTAGATGTACTAAGATCGTTAATGATGGCATCAAGTTTTTCCTTGAAAAACGAAGCCAAGTTATCACAGAGTGCCTGCGTGGGGGAGGTCGTCTTCTTAGAGCAGTCGGGGCTGGTCAAACTGTTCAAAATTTTAAAAATGCTCCTAGAGCTGTTTGCGGCACTGCCAATTGTAGAGCAGAAGTAATCGGCTTTGGATTTATGAATCAGGGTTTTATAATCGGCAAGCTTAGCTTTCCATAGCAATCTGCTAGAGTCTTTACAACCTTGCCTCCATTTCCTCTCAGCCTGTTTACAGGCTAGTTTCAAAGCCCTTAAGGATTCATTAAACCAAGGAGCCGAGGCTCTGCCCTTATAACTACGTTTTTTTAGTGGGGCGAGGGAATCTACCCTCGTAGTGATCCGAAGACATAATGAAGCGTAGTTCTCACCAACCTGATTATCTGGGGAAAAACTGTCTCCGACCTTAAATACCATGTCAGTGGATCCCAGCCGCTCAAGGGCTTTCCAGTCCCTACACAGAAATTCAGTAGTAGCACCTGGTGCCTGGGTTCGAGCCCCACTACTATTAACATAGAACTTGAGCAGGAAATGATCAATCCAATTCATAGGCAAGGTTTCTCCCAAATACACTAACTGGGGGACGAGAAAATAAGGTCAAGTCGGTGCCCAGCCTTGTGAGTGGCTTCCATGACATGCTGGTGGAGGCCAATACTTTCACAAGAGTGGAGAAGGTTGAGTAGCCCAGCATCCGAGGAGCCATTCAACCACGAAATTAAATCCCTTAGGACTATCAATTTATTGTGGGAGGCAGCCATATTAGTAAGGGTGGTAAGCAGCGAATGTTGTTGCTGGGCATTAAAGGTCCCAGGTGGTCAATAGCAAATGACCCCAGTAAAGATGACCCCAGAATAACTATTAATGGATACACCAAGCAGCTCTACCCCATTAAGCGGGTCCATATCGATAGTCTCAATGTGCCAAGAAGCCTGATAGATGACCCCCACCCCACCACCACGACCTTTAGGTCTAGGGAGGTGAAGAATTTTGTAGTCCTGCGGGCAGGCCCAGCCCAGTTCGATCTCACAATCGAGGTGAGTCCAGGTCTCGGTAATAAATAGGGTGTCTAACTGATGTGATTCCACCAATAATTGAATCTCCACCTTGTGTTTAGGCAGAGACCTCACATTAAGAAGCCCACAAGATGAAATACCCCCAGTCATAAAGTCACACAATGGGAGAGCAGACTCCGTGAATGAAAGATGTCCCTTGTTTGCATGCTCGCCTATGTTAAGCAAGGTTTCCCGGGAATAGTGTAGGGGGACCTCACCCAGAGGGGGGGTACTCACCCTGGTGAAAAGAGCAGCATAACTGGCACTGGGTGCGGCCTTGGCGCAGACGGGCTTGCCTTTGGGCGCCTTCGGCGCACCCGCTGCGCGTTTGCTCCAGTGTCGTTTTATGGAGCCTGATCACGAACCACTAGAGCGCGAGTGAGGGCTACCCTCAAGATGGCGGGTCCGCTCGCATAGACGGACCTGGCCAGAGTGAGTAGAACGCAAGGAGCAGGGTCGCTCTGGTTCCAACACTATTTAAAATCACAGTAAGGCACAGTAAAAGTTGTTAATCACTTTTTTTTTAAAAATTACCTTTAAAAATATCGCCGCTAATTAAGGTAGGCAACTGTGCTGGCAGAGCCCTACCACACATACGTCACCACCTCAGGAGCCAATACAATGAATTTCATAGTCATACTTTTGCAGCCTTAACCTCACCTCTTGATGCGAGGGGGCATCTTTGTCTTTGGGCGTGCAAAAATTGTAAGCAATGGCCGGTGATCCGTGTTGGCTGTGAATCGTTTTCCATAGAGGAATACATGAAAATGTTTGCAGGCCTTCACCACAGCCAGACTCTCTTTCTCAGGCTGAGAGTAATTACTTTCTGTATCAGACAGGCTTCGACTAGCATAGTCCACAATGTGTCTCTGAGCATTTGGATGGCCATTGTGTTCAGCAAGTACTGCCCCCAGCCTTACCGGGCTCCCTTCAACCAGCATCTCAATATAAAGCTTGAGGTCGGAGTAGGCCATTTCAGTTGCATTCTCTATTGCATGTTTAACCCCATGGCTGCTAAGGCAATTCCCCTCCTGTGCTGGGATTTGCTATATTTCATTGTTTTATGACGAGCTGGGCTCGTCATCAGTGTACGAGGAGGCTACACCATGACGAGCCCAGCTCGTCATCAGCTTGGAAGGGGTTAATGTCTTTGAATCTCCGGTCGCATTCCAGAGACCACTAAAACAGTACATTTCACTTTGTCAAGTCTCTTGATTGGGCACTCATTGTAGCAAAATTGCGAATGTATCTAGAGCAATAACTGGACATGCCTAAAATGGATCGTAACCTGGTAACATCTTGTAGTGGCAAGTGACTGACAGTGCTTGCACCTTGTCTGGGTCTGGAGTCATACAGCATCACAGAATAGGTGCCCAAAAAACTTCAGTTTGGTTTTGTGAAACTCACACTTTGCGTCGTTCAGAGTGAGCTTTGGATCAGTGAGTAACTGGCACACTTGGTTAAGGGCTTTGTCGTGTTCTTCTTGTGTCCCCCCCAAAAACCAGTCTATCATCACTATAGTTGAAAAGCATGAGTAACAGGTTGAATTACTCGCCGAATAAAGTCCTGACATACCTCCGCAGCAGAAGATACAGAGTCTTGAATATATGAACAAACAAAAACGAGTTAAAA
The DNA here is from genome assembly GCF_964263255.1 of Lissotriton vulgaris. NCBI lineage: Eukaryota > Metazoa > Chordata > Amphibia > Caudata > Salamandridae > Lissotriton > Lissotriton vulgaris. The sequence goes on from NC_141687.1 coordinate 400,722,966, forward strand.
AAGTGGTAATGTTCTCCTCCAGCTCGAGTTTATGGTATCCTTTGTTCAAGTCAAGACAGGAAAACACTTTGGTTCCTTTCAATTGCATGATCATGTCTGCGATGTGTGGACATGGGTGCTTCTCCCTCTCAATGGCTTTGTTTACCTGCTGCATATCAACACAAATGCGCACTGCTCCGCTGCTGTCCTATTCTGGTACTACTACAATAGGAAAACCAATGATGTGGGGCCTGTGGAGCGTTCAATCATGCCATGTTTTAAGAGTGCTTCTTACCCTTTCTCTACGGCTTCTTGTAGAAGAAAAGCAACTCTACAGTGCCTTTGAGCAACAGGGCGAATTTCTTCATTGATACGAAGCTGTACTTTAATTTTCTTGAAATTACCCAGTCCATGGAAAAACAATAGGAATCGGCTCATGATCTCAGACTGAGCACAGAGGTTTTAGTTGAGGGATATCAATCCCATGTCAGCAGCGGTGGCAAAAATGAGGGAACAGGCACTTGACGAAGTCCCTTGTAGAACGTGAATGGTGGCTCGCACCACTGTCTTTCTGTGTCTCGCAGTTGCTGGGAACGACCCTTGGCTTTGTAGTGGCTCAGAAGTGGTCCAAGTATATACCTTCAAGAAGTTAGGCGAGGCACAGGGGATAGGCTGTGAAATCTTTAAACTGGCATGACATTAATTGATGCAACACTGTCTATAATGAAAGTTATTGGGTGAATGTTCACTTTCAATGTGATTTTGGGACAGTGTCCAAATAAAGTTTGTTGGTTTGTTTGGTGTGCTTTCTTTGAACTGTGATCTATTTAACAGGCAGCTAATCCCACATATGCACAATGTTCTTTGGTAGATATCATCAGCGCCCACCCATCTTCTTCATTGATACTAAATAGCGACGTCGAAGAGCCTTGATACGATGAGCTTGACGACAATTGATTTTGCCTGGTTTCTACTTGTCCTTGTTTTTTTGTTGTAGGGGCGTGGTGAGAATGCTTGTGGAACGTTCTCAAGGCAATCTTTTCTTGCTGTCGTAACACGCTTGATTTTGTTTTGGCTCGGCACACGGTAATGATATGGTTCTCTTTCCCACAACTTATTCAGCCTTTCCTTTGGCTGGACATTTACCTTCATGGAGAAATGAAAATCCACGTCCGAAGCATAGGTTTTTTTTTCTTTCAAGACGTCAACGCACATGTATCTTGTTTATGCTTGATTTTCATGGTTAATGCTGATTCATTGTGTGCTTTTCCAGCTTCCAAGTCAGCAGCTTGTGGGTCATCTCGTTCTTCTGCTCTCACAGCCATCAGCATTTTCTCTAGACTGTGGGTCTCTCGCAGCATACACTTTCTTTTAAATCTGAAAGGCAGCCATCAGTGACTCTGAGCCACATTGCTTCTTCGTGGGTGCGGTCACAGAACTTGCAGTGTTTAATGAGCGCATCAAGTCTTTCAACAAACGCGTTCATCATTTCACCAACCTGTTGCCTTGCTTGGTTGAAGAAATACTTTCAAAGTTGACATTCGGCACTGGATTCAATTTCGACTCCAACACTTCTTTTCCCTTTTGGTACAATTTTACATCAGTCTGTGAGATTTTCTTTAGCACTTCACTCACTCCATCACCTACAAGGTTTGTCAAATATTTGCAGATCTTCTTTTCATCTTCTTCTTCTAGCTTATCTATGAAGTCATTCAATGCTTCGATCCATGCAGCCCACCTGGCACCAACGTTCTGTTTCTTAGAAGTGTCGAACAGCAGTGGTAGCTTCAGGAACAAGGCTGCAGTGTATTTCCCGCTCCCTTCTGCCTACATTGTGTTCGCACATGCAATTCTGGCGATTGGGTGCAGACTGGCAACCATCGACAACTTCAGCAAGCAAAAGTTGCCTTCAAAGCATAAGTTGCAGTATGTTTCAATTGTCCATGATGGTGAGTAAATTCTCTGTTTCTTGTACCTTGCTGACGTTGTGGTTATCTTTTGTTTCATCTCAATATTCATTCTGTATTTGGTGCACAGGGCAGCATCTCTGTGGACTACCTCATCAGCAGTTTTGCCTGGTGTTTTCAATATGCTCCCCTGTAGGGCCTTTGATTTCATCTGCGGCCGCCTATCGGCATGAGCAGGGCTTTGTCTCAACATGTGCCAGTCACATACTGCTCTGCATCAATTCTGGGCACACGTGGCACACATGAGCAGTTTTCCTTATCGTCGCAAACTCTCAGGGGAGCAGTCTTGTCTTGTCGGGCACGTTACCCATCCTCCTTGCCAGTTGTACTGTCTTCCCCAGCCCAGGAGCATGCAAATGAATTACACTACACAGGTGCGTTACCGGGCCTTACTTTATTCCTCAGCCTACACTCACACACTGCACATTACATCATACTTTCCATTAACTACACCCTAACACCTACCCGCATATTACGTACTTCCTGCACAGAGTCCGCCCAGAACCACAAGGGTCCTAGAGTGCATAATATCAATATGCTACAGCTGTTAGAGTCTAATCAATGACTCCCAGGATACAGGAGCAGGGAACTCACACTATGCCAGAACTTTAGTGCCTTCCCTATATGAGGCAAAGGGTTCCTGTCCTCGTTCCTTCGAGGAAGCAGCATTTTTAATGTGGTGGAGAGCTCAGGAATAGCCTAAATCTGAACTCCCCTTGCCATCCAGGCATAGAGACTGTTTCATTATGCCAGCCAACAAGGTATATTGGTGCACATGGCACCCCAACATCTATGTCACCTGTTGTTGCTGGGCCTTGGTTGTTAATGAGTGGGGTATTTGGCCGGCCGGGTGGTAGATTGTTTATATCCATCCATGGACCGCTGGCCAAACCCACTCTCTTCTCAGCCTGCCTTGAGTCAAATGTTAGCTTGATCTACCTAGGATCCTCCTGTTATCTTTAACTGCTTGCACTGACCAGACAATATAAACTGTGTCCAAGGTGTGTCACGTACACAGGCAATGTAGTGCCTTTCACTTCTTCCCTTTTAGTTAACCCCTCATCTGTACCTGCTTCTTACACCTATCCAATCAGCTATAAGTCTTCAATCTTTGCATGTAGGATATTGATCTATACATATTGATCGGCACAATATGTATACTCCAGAGCTGTGACTTTCTTTTCTCCTTTTGTTTTTAGCCGTAAGATCTGCTTCAGGGGAACTTTTATGGCTTTATCAATATTTCCTCATAGCAGCTACATCTGCTAATGAAGCTTGTGCTAGTAACGTAGTTCCTCCTCCTTTCCAATGCACAAGGGTTATTTTCTATGTAACCACTAGCCGCTAGATCACATTCTTTAGAGTGACTGAGACACCAAGTCCTGCTTTTGTAATAAAATGTTTGTGCTAGTGAATTTCAAGTATGTGCCTCTGGTTGAATTTTTTTGAGACTCCTAAGCTAGCTGGTAACTCTTGTTGGTTGCATTACAAGTCTCCCTCTGGGGTATTTCTATAAGCACTACTCTCACTACTCACACAAAGGCTGGGGACAGGCCTGATAGTAGACCAGGCATCAGTGGTAATACATCTTTTATAGTTTCCACAAAATATTTTTATGAACTATTGTCTTTCCTGTATGGTTAAGATTAACAGTGTTCTAGACTGGTAGCCAATGCTCCCGATTCCGTTCCAACTGAGAGAGATCATCAGGGAGTCTGTGTTACAGTTACAACTATGAGTGAAAGTTTAGCTTCCTCAAATGTCATTTCCAGCCACACCTCAATCTTGGTTGCCCCTTACAGTTTGGAATCTGCTGCCTCCTGAACCTCTATAACAAAGGGAAATCCACAGGATGTACTAGTCTTCACAGCAACAGCTCCAACACCTCCAGCTCCCATGAAGCAGTTGTACACTTTCTCCTCACATCTGCCTATACCTGTGGCACAATCGCCTCTGTCCTCTTTGTATAGCTCTTCCTCTAAAGTCTGGAACATACTTTCTTGGAATGCTGCTGGCTTCAGCTCCAAGTTGGCAGACCCGGACTGGGGACATTTATTGACTTTTATCACATTTGTATTCTGCAGGAAACCTGGTGTGTTGAGCCAGTATACAGGTCCGGGTTCACTACTTTTTTTGTACAGCCACTGCAGGTGGTAGGGGTCGGCCAGAAGGCGGTTAAATTATATGTATCAAAAATTCATTAGAATTCATTATTACGAGGTTTTGTATAAACTCGCTAGATGGGTTGGGGGTTTCTCCTGCTAGGGACGGGTCCTTATGTTATGGCCTTAATATTTAAAATATGCCGGGGGAGTGCAATATGTCCTATAACACTCTGCACGCCTTCGAAAATAGAAGATTCCCTCTCACAGCTTGATAAGGTAATCGCCACCAGCAATTTTAATGTCACCTTCGAACCCTAAGGCTTGTCGCTTTTTAATCGAACAGAAGAAGAAGACGCTGCTTGGGTGTCCCAACTTAGATCTGGCCCCTTGTAGTGCTGGAGGCACTCTTGTGGTTTGACACCCAGTGATGACCTTTGACAACAATTATTTTAACTGACTTTATTGTGTTATTTTATCCTAGCCCTAATGTACGACGGTCCTGCATATGCCTTGGTTCTCTTGCTTGTAATCTTGCTGTCTTTCAGTGGGAGCTGTCACTGAGTAGACAGCCTTGCCAAGAACAGAACATGTGGAATGTGCACTTAAAAGCATGAAAGGGAGAGAGAGTTGTGGATTGTTCTCTTTGGTTTCAAAGTGCAGTGTTGTGGGCAGTGATGCACACATGTGCTCTGTGGTGTACATTGAGAGATGAAGTATATGAATCTATAAGCAGTTGTGCACAATTGTGCATTGTGTTGTACATTGACGAGAATGATGAAGTTCTTAATATTGGCTTTGACATGGCCTCATGTCATCCTTTTTTCCTGAATTTGCCTTGCTTCAGCTTTTCTGCCATTGTGATGTTTGGCCAGTGGCTTTGATCATTTGAGCTGTTTTCTTTGTGATGTAGGAGTGAGTTGAGGTGCAGATCCAAAGTAATCATCTGATGTAAATATATATATTATGTGGCTTTGGATTACTTTGAAGAGGGTGATCATTGTGGCATGTATATATATATATATATATATATATATATATATATATATATATATATATATATATATATATATATATATATATATATATATATATATATATATATATATTCACTGAAAAAACCATAGGTTATAGACCATATATAGTTAGGAATTAGCATTTACAAAACCTTTAAAATTCAATGAAAAAACCATAGGTTATAGACCATATATAGGGGGTCATTAGGATCGCGGACGGACTTGAGTCCGTCCGCGACCCCAGAGCATGAGGGAACGTCCGCATGGGCTGCGGCGTTCCCTCTGTGCAGATTAGGATGTGACCGCCAGGGTGGCGGTCACATCCTCTATTTTTAACATTGCTGCGGGTGGAGCTTCAAGCTGCACCCGCAGCAATGTTAAAAATGCATGCACAGCATTTGCGTGCACAAAGCGGCAGGCACCGTGTGGTGCCTGCTGCATTGTGCACGCAAATGCAGGTGGGTACCATAGGTACCCCCCATGTGCACCCCCCACTACACCTAGGGGGCCCGCAATGGGCCCCTGCAATGCAGTTACACATGCTTTTCCACGGCGGAAAAGCCGCCGCGGAAAAGCATGTTCCCAAGCACATCCTAATCTGGCTGACGGTGTCTAAGAGACACCTTCACCATTTTAGTGCTTTTCCGCTGCGGTTGTAAGCCAGCCGCGGCGGAAAAGCTGCGGACCTAAACCATGACCCACCAGCCATCCTAATGTGGCGGTGGGTCCTGGTGGGTCCGCAGAGGATTTTACGCATCCTCCGGGCCGGCGGTGGCTTCCACCGGCCCAGAGGATGCGGAAAATCCTCCATCCTAATGACCCCCTTTGTTAGGGATTAGCATTTACAAAACCTTATTTTACTCGCACAAAACCATTGAAATTCGAACATATAGTTAGTTGCACTAACTATATATCGCGCACCCGCAATCCACTGCTGATGATGTCACATATTACATCATTCATGACATGATCAGTGACATCACTGATGACAACACTGATGACATCTCATTTGACATTACTGATCATATCACTGATGATATCATTCATGTGATAATATGTTGAACCTCTTCAGACTCTAATATAACCTTACATACACTCAGTGTAAACATACACTCACAGACTGTCACTCATCCATGGAGTTACTCACACACCTAGTCAGTCATGCAAAGAATCAATCACACCTTCACTTCCTCAACTATACAGTTATACACACCTTACTTATTCAAACATATACTAACGCATATTTACTCTCTTATACAATCCCTGATACAAGTTCACAATGATCCATACAGCCACTCACACATTCACTGGCTCTTATGCACAGTTATTTATATATGTCAACTCTCACATGTACTGTGTTTTACATATGTACTTACTTTGACATGTAGCACTAAGATATCAATTCACTCACCAATACACTCATGCACAGAGTCAACCGCCCATACAGCTAATTCCACATGCACTTTAGTGCAACTAACTATATATGCGAATTTCAATGGTTTTGTGCGAGTAAAATAAGGTTTTGTAAATGCTAATCCCTAACTATATATGGTCTATAACCTATGGTTTTTTCATTGAATTTTAAAGGTTTTGTAAATGCTAATTCCTAACTATATATGGTCTATAACCTATGTTTTTTTCAGTGAATTTCAATGGTTTTTTAATAGTAAATATCAAAAGCTGTAAAAAGTATTTTTATTTTAATTCAAAAACATATTTTATATGTTTTTAATAAAAAAAATGTATGCATCTGCCAAACCCTGACCTCTTAATAGTGCACTGAGGTGGATATGATTTGGGCACTATGACTGGGGTTGGTCTTGAAATGCTTTTAAAGAACACCTTTCTTCAATTGATGACACTTTTTCCCCAAACTGCCTTGGTATATTCAAATATATGTCAAAGACAGAAATGTAAGTGGTTCAGCCAATTTTTTCCACAATTTGAGAAAGAACGGAAACATGTGAATAAATCTGTTTCTGCTTACATGAGAGACTATGGAATGGGTTTAATATACAACAATAACTTGCGTTACAACATTCAAGACACCTACAGAAGAGATGGTGTGCACTTCCCCGATGAAGGGAATAGAATATTCGTCCTTTATTTAAAAGTGTGCATTGGAACATACTTGTAGGTACCTAAATTAGCCACAGAACCCAATAGCTCTTTTCAGAGCTACCCTACCTCTGATCATTCAAAACGTTTATCTTTTTCTTACTTTTTTTTTTTCACCAAAGTATGCTTCCTGGTTCGCTTACCGGTGCGCGTACCGGGCGCTCCCCCCGTGAAATTTTTAAACCTTTTTATTTTTTTATTTTTGCATGTATCAGCGTCCTAATCCCCCCTCCGAAAACCTAGAGGGTCACAAAGTGTCTACCATGCCCGTACCCATTCCGAACATTGTTTGTCCTCCATCTTGTGTCTCAATTCTACCGATACTCAAAATGGAGGACTCCTGTTACGCTGCCGGTTCGCGTACCGGGGCGCGCACCGGTGAGCGCTTGCTAAAAAAAAGGTGGGAAAGTAATTTACAGAAAAACCATTAGAGACACTTTCATCAAATATAGAATAGCCCCTACTACATAGCAGTCCCTACCATTTACCCAAATTTGATGGAATTCCATTGAGAAAATTATGCTGTAAGCGTGACTAAATATCCTGAGGTAAATTACCTAACAAAAACACTTATGAAGTGTTACAATTGACAACCAATCAAAATACTACTTTCAAAATCTTCTATTATTTCATGACATTTGATTGGTTATGTACCTGAATATATATAAAGAAAGAGAGAGAAACACAGCCATTTTGACTACTACTTTCTGAAGTACATATCAAGTGCATTTCAACTGAGAACTTAAACTTCTTTTTGAAAGGAAAGATGTTATTTAAAAAACTGAAGTATGTTCTGTACTTTAAGTTAATTAGGAAAACATTTTCTGATAGTTATATACTATCCCTCTGTAATACTTATAGAATAAGATAGACTTCTCTGTTTTAGTTATGGATGGAGTTAGGCTTGTCTTGTATAATTAAGAATTGACTTAGGCTTTATCACATACATTTTTTTATATTTCTACTTCCAGTCTGATACCATACACTGCCCAAAGATAAAATCACTGTTTAAAAAACCAAACTGCCTGTCTGTACTTAAACCCAACAGTGCCCTATCTGTACTGATATGTTTTTTTAAAATTCATTTTACAGCACAAAAATGGAAGGAGAGAAAAAATATAACTTGGAAATTGTTGCAGAATGCAACAAAGATACAGGAAATGAATCAGAATTCTTTGATGAATCACGGGACTTTGAACTTCTGCAATGTGTTGAATCTGTGGATTTCCTAATTGAAAATGAGACAAATTCTGACAAAGAATTATTAGAAGTTCTTTTTCATTTTGAAAACAAATCAGAAAAATAAATTTATATATAATAATTCAAAAATTGTTTGAGACATTATTCATTTTTATATGTATTTTTTAAACTAGTAGCAAATTGATTATAATGTAAAATTAGACTTTAAATATACTGTGCAACTTTAAGTTTGCTCATAGTTACTTCCTTTCTTCCACTATATCATCTCCAATGTGTATTTAACATCTCTTTATCATCTCCTGCCTCCATGGTGTTTCTGCTTTCCTGACAGACTACGCTATGAATTCCATATACCACAATAACTTCTGAAACAACATGCAAGATATCTACAAAGGAAACAATGTATTTTTATTTTTAGACTCTGCATTGGTACCTACATGTTGGTACTTTAATAAATAAAATTAAAAAAACAAAAAGAACAATCAATAAACATACAATATTTGAACATTCTTTCATCCTATTTTCCCAATATTACGCTTCCCGGACCGCTTCCCGGTGCGCGTACCGAGCGCTCCCTCCGCAAAAAAAACGATATAAAAATTATTATTTTTTAACCCCACGAGGCCCTTTTAAAGCCCCCTCATCAAACCTAGGGGGTCAGGGAGGATGTACTCTGCCCCCTAATGCTCATTTCCCCCTTTGTTTTTGCCACATCTTGTGTCTCGATCCTACCGAGACACAAGATGGCGGCCGCTTCGGATTGTTTAGAATGTTCACAGTCACCGGGGAGCCAATCCGCTTCTCCTAGCGAAGTTCCGTTACGCGTAAGGTACGTGAACCGGGGCGCTAACCGGGACGCTGTCACAGATATATCTGTTTTTTAAAACGTTAATTTCTCAAAATCCACTAGAGCACATATATTGAGACATAGCAAAGGCACGTCGGGCAAACCATATCTACAATTTTGCCAAGTTTTGTGTAAATCCATTCAGCCGTTCGAGCTAAAAGTGAGTCCAACCGCCCTATGGAAAACTCAATGTTAAAAACACGTTTTGGGACCCCCCTTTTTTCTCGGCCCCCACTTCACGAAACCCCCCCCCAAACTTTCAGAGAACGCTCAGAAACAAAATGTGCCATTTTCCTGAAAATTTCAGCCAATTCCGTCAACAAACGCCAAAATTATTCGACATAGAATTTTCAGAAATCCCATAGGAAAAAAATCCTAACTATATATACCTACTGGACGTCAAGTATATTTGCTCGAGTTTTTTTTAAAATATTATCTGCTGCTTGTTTATTCATCAGTATTATTCATGCATTATATTTACCAAGTGTTTATTATTGCTTGCGTATAAACTTATATATCTCTTTGTGTATTTGAATCTTGTACAAACCTTATTCTAAAAGAGAGAGATTCCTTACATTTTGTAAAATAAACCCTTTTCTAAAGGTGTTTTTTGTTTTGTGTTACATCTTCTGCTTTGCCTCGTGGATTTGGGCTACTGTGTGGAAGATTCTGTATTATCTGATAAGCGCGAGCAAGACATCTTGGCATAGTCGGCAGGATTCAAAAAGAAAATTAAAAAGAGAAAATTCTCTCTAAATTGCCTATGTTTTCAGTTGCAGAGTCACAGATGCCAACTGAGTTATTTGAAGAGGGAAAACATTGGTATTTCATACAGAAACAGTGGTGTCATTTTTTTTTATTTTTTATTGAGATACCCAGAACATGAGCACATGATCCAACAAAGAACTTCTCATCATCATGTAAATGTGGAGTAGAACAAGTGGCATACATAATACCGTGGAACAAATATTTTAGAACCCAGAATAAAAAGAGAAAATCAAAATCACTGCTTAATTAATGGAAAATTCCTCTTCCTCAGACATTTATATAATTTATGCAAAGCAATAATACACCATGATAAAGCCATTGTAAGAAAAGCAGAAAAAGAAGAGAAAGAGGATGTTAGGCAGAAGAAAACAACAGAAAATCACAAGTAGGTACATCAGAGTACATAAAGGAGCCCTCCCGGAGTGATCAGCCTTCTGAAGCCATATATGCACAAACCGAACCCCAAATTTGCTGTCCTCATGCCCTTTTCCGTCTCCCTTTCAAAGCATACAGATTATATTCAGAATTATAAGTAAAAAGGAACCGGGTCCGCCATGCTTCAAATGAAGGAGGATCGCTTTGTAGCCAGCACGAGGCTATGCACAACCTTAAAACCGCTGTAGCTACAAATATCATATACACAGTATTATTTGGGGACTAATTTTGGCCACCCCATTTGGATATTTTATCTGGTGTATGATAAAGATAAAATAGAGTTTTATAATGTTGTGTGACAAGATTGGCAGACATAAGTACTCGCCCCGCTAGTTCAATTGAGCTCTCAAACGGAATCCCTTGGCAGCCTAATCTATTCTCCCAATTACTTGTGTGTACTTCTAGATCATTGGGCAAAGCCCCTAGCATTAAATTATAAAGTACCCCTAATCGGGCTCCTTTCTTATTGGCCTCTATAAGAGGATTGGAAGACATGCATACTCTAGTTTTCGATAAGTAATCGCGAATTTGTAAATACTTTAAAAAATGTGTGGATGGGAGATGATATTGTTCCCTCAACTGGCTGAAAGATTTTAGCCCATCCCCTACATGTAAGTCCCCTAGCGTAATTAAGCCATACTTTCGCCAGCTCACCACTATACGATCCCAGAAAATACTAGGAGACAGAGTCCGGGCAGTCAAGGGAGTGTATCTAGAGACTTTTTCCATTGTATATAGCTTTTTAATTGCCTTCCATACTTTAAAAACAGCAGCAACCACCTTAAATCTAGTGCGTTTATAGTAATTCCAATCTATATTAAGAAACAGGTGATTTATGGCTTCTGATCCAAGGAGTAGGGTATATATTGAAGGTTGTTGTGCTAGATCCAAAGGTCCTACCCCTGTCAGTAAAATGTTCATGTGCTGAAGCATACACGCGTAGTAATATAAAAGGAAATCTGGGACAGCCCAGCCACCGACCACCCTTGGTAAGACCATGTATTTTTTTGCACGCCGTTCCTTTTCCCGAGACCACAAGAATTTCATACAGACCGACTTCAATTGTACAATGTCAGCCAGAGGGATCTCTAATGGTATGCAGCGATAGAAATAGAGAGTCTTAGGCAATACCATAATTTTTAGAATGTTACATCTACCGACTAGCGTTAGATGAAGACATTCAGCCATGTCCAATTGTTTATGGGTCCCAGTAAGCAGCCTTTGCCAGGCAGATTGTACAGTGGCCATGGTAGAGGCTGCAATCTGTACCCATAAGTATGTTACCTCTGTCAGGACCCTACAATCTTTGAAAGACTTGATGTTGACACATAAAATCTGTGACTTAGCAGTGTTCAGCTTATATCCAGATACCGACCCATATACTGCTGCTAGATGCTCGATCTCAGGCATCGCCACTGCGGGCTTAAGATAAAGGACGGCAACATCATCAGCGTATGGGAGCGCGCAATATTGTTGCTGACGTAACATTACTGGCGGGATCCGAGGATTACTCTCCAACATCTTTAAAAACGGATCGATACAAAGGGCAAATAAGAGGGGGGAACACGGGCAACCTTGCCTTGGTCCCCTTTGTATTGAGACATGTGCCGATAGAAGCCCCATTGCATAGATCCAAGCGGTTGGCTGTTGATATAATGTCTGTACAGATTTTATATAATTTGGCCTGAACCCGTGAGACTTCATCACGTTCCATAGAAAAGCCCATGATACTTGATCAAAAGCCTTCTCGGCGTCCAATAATATGAGGCTCAGCGGTATTTCCATACCATTTGCGTAATCAATTAAGGCAATCACCCGGTTGACATGATCGGTTGTACCGCGTTTAGGGATAAACCTGTGCTGATGCAGAGAGACCATTGGTGATATCACTCCAGAGAGCCTTGCCGCCAGTATTTTCAAATATATTTTCCCGTCAGTATTTAATAATGAGATGGGTCGATATGAGGCTGGCTGATCAGCGGGTTTCCCCTTTTTCCTAAAAACCACAATGCTCTCCTCATCCCACGTTTTGGGGTATACTCCAGTCTGCGCGAGCCTGAATGTGGCGAGCATATCATGTTTTAGAGCACGAAAAAAGATTTTATACATCTCTAGTAGAAGCTTGTCGGGGCCCGCTGCCTTGCCTGCTGGGAGTGCTTTAGTGGCCGCCTCAAGTTCAGACATCGATATTGGGGCCTCTAGCTTGGTTGCAATGTCACTGTCCAGATCTTGCTTACAGAATTGCTCGAGTAGAGAGCGGCCTTACTGCTGTCATAATCTTCCCTGGTATATAATCGAGTATAAAACTGTCTAAAAACTTTGACTATTCCAGTCTCGTTCTCTATCACTTACCCAGATATATCTTTAATGCTACTGATTCTTTGTGCGGCTTCTCTCGTCCTCAATTACTGGTCCAAACACCTGCCACTAGCCTCGCCATACTCATACAGGAGCTGCCGTTTGATAGGGTAAGTTTTTGCCGCCTCTTTGCTCCATTGATGGTTTACCTGTGCCTTACACCGGGCAACCTCCGCTGCCGAGCCCAGAATTTCTCTACTCGAACGTATATCCTGTACTAACTGTTCCTCTGCCTCGGCTAAATTACTATATAGCTGTTGTAGCTGAGCTCGTGCTCGCTTCTGTGCGTATAAGCCATAACTAAGGACTTCCCCTCTGAAAGCAGCTTTGAACGTGTCCCACACTGTCCCCATCTCAGCACTGCCCCTGTTAGGGTTAAAAAAAACTCTACTACCCAATCCATCATGTCCTCCTTGAATTTTGTATCTAATAGCAGTTTACGGTCAAAGGTAAATTCCCTCGGTTTACTAACAGGACTGTTAGATATGATAGAGAGTACAACAGGGCCGGGGTCTGATGTAACTTGCGGGAATACCTGTATTTGTGCACCTGAGAGCATACCTTGTGGCACAAAGAAATAGTCGAGGCACACCATCTTCTGATGAGGTGCCGAAAAGAAAGTATAACCAGGGTTGCGGCCCCGAAGATAGGACCAAGCATTAACCAAGCCATGTGAGATGAGAAGTGATGGCAATGACCTATATACCTTTGGTTTCCTACCGACATACAGAAAATCATCATTGTGCCATGATCCCGATTGAAGATTTATATTTAAATCTCCACAAACTATTACTGGGGTAGGCCACATTGCTAATTCGGCATTGAGATAATCTAGCATGGCTGACTCGTCAAAATTAGAACCATAGATGGAGCATAGTGTACATTTAGAGGAGCCTATAACACATTCTATAATTACCCATCTACCAGCACTATCCTCCAAACCCCTCCCTGTGACAGTGACATGATTTTTTGCTAATATGGCTACCCCGCGGGCCGTGCAAGTATTCTTGGTATTTGCTAAAACACTATAACCAAGTTCAATCAAGATATTCCGTTTCGACCATGCTACATGCGTCTCTTGGAGACAGATGCTATCACAGCGCAGCCACATCAATTCCCTAGCCACCGCTGTCTCCTATTAATGGCGTTCAGAACCCTAACGTTCAGCGTACCTAATCTTAACATGCTAGCTGCCATTCCATAGTTTCAAAAAACAAGAATATTGTTCCACGGCTGCCTTGCATCCCACACTTACAAATACAACAAAAAACCTGCGCTCATGATCTCTTTTTATTTTTAACCCCACCCCCCACCCCCTTCCCTTCCCCCCTCCCCTACCTCCCACATTTTAAATGCATTGTTTAGCATGTATCAATAATTTGAACATTTAGAAAAAGAATGTAGTGAGCTGAGATGAGTGTTGGCTGACTCTCAGTTTGAAAATAAGTCTTTGAAAAAAAGAGTTAAACATGTACCAAGCTCCGATGCCGTTTGTTTTGACCAGCTATTCTGATAGCCAGGGTGAGTCATATGTGAAAAATGTGAACTTAGAGATGTTGCTAGTTAATCTGACAGCCTCACAGAAGGTCTTAATAATACTTTTGAGGACGTTCCTCAGCCAGAAATGAATTTGAACCAAGAAAATGTGAATGTGCAGGAAGATAAACAGACCAGTTTCTTAGAATTAGTGATCGTTGGTTGAAGGTATAAATCAGACAAGTCAGTGAATGATGGATCTTGCTCTACATGGAAAGACACTATTTTGAAAAAAGAAATGCTGCAATGTGCTTTTGAATCTGCACAACAGAATGTTTTTAAAATGTGGTCAATTCAGATATGTGACAGTGTGTCACGGGATAAGGAGGCAACAGGAGACAGTAGTTATGCGGTAAGTTTTCTTTTATTTTGGGGAATACAACTCCATGTGCAGATGAATAAGTCAAAGTGCACATCTACTTCCATAGGACTGGGTTCGTCTCGACTCTGGACGTTGCCTCATCTTCTTCGCCAAGCTCCGGATGGGTATCAGGGAATCGGGGAAGAAAATGGGAAAAAAAACAAGAAAACAGCCTTCAATCTCAGGCTCCAGTCTGCTCTGAGGAAAGGGTGTGCGGGACCACTGGGCTTAAATCCTAGAATGTGCAGGTAGGGGAGAGGGCGCCAACACCAGACAAAATCAGGGAAGAATCCTACCCTGTACCGCTCCCACCGCCTCCACCCAATCTAAGAAGTTTCGCCCTCTTCCCGGACATCCCGAGCTGTGCACGCAACTGTTGCAGCCACGTTCCTCCGGCAACATGGCAGGGCACTGAGCGGAATACGTTTTCCGGCTTTTCGTCCTGGCTTCTCCCGACGGCATATGGGTGCTCTGGGATCTCACTCCGCAACTTCTTCTCCATCCTTTGTCTGCTTCCTCTTCCCGTCGGTCATAGACTACCACCTCACTGGCTGCTGGATCTTTAAACTCTGTTGTGTTCTGCGAGGACGCCGCCTCGGGGGCTGGGCCGGGTCTTGCAATGTTTCCATAGTTAAAGGACCAGAAGCTCGGGGTGATGGGCAACTTGCCGTCGCCCGGGGCGATGTCCGTATCAGGGGGCTGTAGGGAAAACAAAGGGGAGTTCACAGGAGACCGGCACTGATTGGGCGATATGTTGTCAGAGAAGCCCGAACCCTGACACACCCCTCCCCTAGATTTGTCCTGTTCTGAGACACAAGGGACCCTAGAGAGGAAGTCAGCGTTAGTGTTGGCCGTTCCCTTCCGATGGTAGACCGTGAAGGAGAAAGGCTGAAGGGAAAGGAACAACCCCATTATTCAGGTATTGTTCCCTTTGTTTCTACACATCCTAACCAAGGGAGCGTGGTCCATATACAACGTGAAATGGGTGCCATCCAAGTAATAACATAGCTTCTCAATTGCCCATTTCACAGCCAGACACTCTTTCTCAATGATGGGATAGTTTCTTTCCCAAGGGAAGAGTTTTCAGCTGATAAAAAGGACAGGTTTTTCCAACCTCTCCCTCGTAATTTGCGAAAATACCGCCCCGATCCCTATGTTCGAGGCATTGGTCTGAAGGATAAAAGGCAGAGAAAAATCCGGGGATACCAACACAGGCCCACTGGTGATAGCCTGTTTCAGTTCCTCAATGGCGTTAAGTCCCTCAATGGTGAGGTGTATGTTTGTGTTTTTAACAGGTCTGTTAGGGCCGCTGCATTCGCCGAATACCGGGGAATAAAACGCCAGCAGTAACCCAGGAGTCCCAAGAACTCCCAGATCTCTTTCTTTGATGTGGGAATGGGAGCATTTGTATTCGCTTTGATCTTCTCTTCTTGTGGTTCGATACACCCATTCCTGAGCAGGTAGCACAAATATTTTACCCGGTGGAACCCTATGCGAGACTTCTTTGCGTTGATGTGGAGGCCAGCGGCTTGCAATTCCTGCAATATCAGACGACAGTGTTCGAGATGCTCCTCCCAAGTGGGGCTAAAGATCACTATGTTGTCCAGATAAGCTGAGGAAAATGCCTGGTGAGACCGCAGGATCCTATTCATCAACCTCTGAAAGGTCGCAGGGGCACCGTGTAATCCAAAAGGCACAGCAGTGAACTCAAAGAGGCCTTCAGGGGTTGAGAAGGCGGTCTTCTAATGGTCGCTACGTTTTAGGGGAATTTGCCAATAACCCTTGGTTAGGTCTATGGTGGAAATGAATTGGGCGTTCCCTGGCTTCTCAATCAGTTCGTCCACTCGGGGCAACGGGTATGCAACCAGTTTGGATATGGCATTAACCACGCAGAAATCAATGCAGAAACGAATTGATCCATCGGGCTTAGGCACCAAAACAATGGGGGAAGTCCATTCGCTTTGTGAGGGCCTTATCACGCCCATTTGTAGCATCTTGGATATCTCTTCTGAGACAGCTGCGCGGCGGGTGGCGGGCAGCAGGGATCCTGTGGGCTTTTAGCTTGACTACCACACCCTGTGTCTATATGGTGCTCGACCAAGGATGTTTTGTCTGGCTCATCCAAAAACAGAGTTTTAAAGGAGAGAAGGAGGGATAATAGTTTGGTTTGTTTTGCTTTGGAGAGGGTATCATTGACAACCAAGTCCTCCAAAGGTACAGAAATCCGTTTGTCTCGTGTGAGTCAACTGAATGTTCTGAGGTGGAGGACCAAACCGTTTCTTCAGGAGATTGATGTGATGTTTGGAATTGGTGGGTTCCTAGTTGGAGACAGTAAGCAGGTGGTTTCCCCAATGGTACCAAACATTTTATAGGGTCCTTTCCATTCACTTTTTACTTTGGACAAAGAGGAAGGCAAGAGAAATAAGGCCCAGTCTCCTATCTGTAATCTCCCCCATTTCTTTCCTTTGTCATAGAAATATCTCTGACGTTCTTGGACTATTTCCCGGTTCGCGTGGGCCAGATATCAAAGCTTACCTATCCTAGATTTTAGATGTGTGTATGCCAGGAGTTCTTGGGTGGTGTTTTCCTCTTTCTCCCAGGCTTCTTTTGTCATATCTAACAGAGTCCATGGCTGTCGGCCATAGAGGAGTTCAAAGGAAGAACATCCCAGATGGTCTGGTCTTGTTCTCTTATGACAAAGAGGGCCAGGGGTAAGAGGCGGTCCCAATCCCTCCCTTCACTTGACAACATCTTCTTTAGAGTCAGCTTTAGGGATCCATTATACCTTTCTACCAAGCCGTTGGTCTGTGGATGGTACACGGAGGTTTTAATATGTTTCCCATCGAGCAACCTACAGACCTGGGCCATTAGGTTTGCTACAAATGGGGTGCCCTGATCAGTTAGAATCTGGTGTGGAAAGCCTACGTGGGAGAAGTGTTCCACTAGCTTATCCGCTATGTTCTGGGTTGTGGGTGCTCTGAGAGGGAAGGACTCAGAAAAATGTATGAAGTAATCAACCAACACCAAGACATACTGAAATCCCCTGGTTGAGCGTGGTTGAGGTCCAATAAGATCCATGCCAACCCTTTCAAAGGGTTTTCCGATGACCGGCAAGGTTTGCAGAGGAACAGAAGGTGTCCGATAAGGGTTTTTCATTTGGCATACTTGGCACTCCTGACAGTAGCGTTTGGTTTGGGCATATATAGCTGGCCAGTAAAAATGTCGGAGTATGCTTTAGGTTGTTTTCTCTGCACCGGAGTGACCGGCTAAAAGGCGCGAATGAGCAAAAAACAACACCTGTTCTCTGAACTCTCTGGGAACTGGTAACTGGGAAGGCTCATTAGGGCCTGCAACTCGCTACATGAGATTATTGAATATTTGAAAGGTAGAGTATAAGACACCGGTAACAGCTGAGGGAGTCCCGGCTCCTGCCAGGCATGGGATAAGGTGGAATTGTTAAATTGTGCCCAGCGAAAACTTTTGTCCATTTGCCAGGGCACAGCAGGGCCTTGGTATTTGTCTGTAAACTAGTCATTGCTAGGTGTCCCTCAAGTCAAATGCTTTTGCATTTGACTCATGAAGGACACCTAGTAACGACTAGTGGAACTGCAGCTTCATGAAAGGGATTCTTATGTTTCAGAATGCACAAGCCAGACCAGTCTCACAGAAGGTGAGGGGCAAGTTGAAGAAAGGAAAATTACCAGAGTAGACAGAGCAGATGGATAGCCTTGGGCTTCTGCCAACTGATAAAGGGAGCACGTATTCAGCAGTGAGTGGAAAAATAGTCAGGAAGGAGCACTTCTTACTGTGCAGGGAAAAAGAGAGTTTCATCCTAATATCAAGAATTCAGAGGCTATAGCGTGGGTAGAAGTCTCAGATAATTACCCAGAGTCAGCAGAGAACCGTGCAGACGGGAATGATAATATTGTGCCTTCAAACTCAAACCAGAGAAAGTAAAACATGCGCTTTTTGAAGAAATAAAAATTGCAAGAAAAGTGATGCTTGTTTTTTTTTCAGGTCATCATACTGCGACTATTGGTGTGCCTGATGTCCCTGTCCGTGTCTGTGTACCCCGTGCGGGTGGGAGCTCTCCCCTCCCTCTCATACCCTGGACTGATCACCGGACGGTGCAAGCTGACATCCTGTGGCTGAACAAAGCAGACAGTAGTACCAACCCAAGAATCATGAACTGATTTCATAAACATGAAGTACAATGTACACAGTTATCCTCTTAAATGCAAGAAGGATGTGTATCTTTCACACAGAAGGACATTATTTGTTTTGCAGCTGCTAGTTACTATGAAAATAAATAAAAATCTGCGATTGCACTTGCAAAAGATGGTTTTTCACTTTTGAGATGATGATGTTGCTTTTTTTTTTAGCACAAGAATATATCATTTTGGCTGCTTCAACAGTAAAAGTTCAAGTATTAGCCATTTGAGACATTAGGAGCATTACTGAGTTCACATGCTTGATTCTATTTGCATCACTTATTTTGTGTATCTATCAAACATTTATTCTTGCCGAGTATCCAGATATCCATGAGATATTTCTACATGCTTTGAAATGATTATCACATGCCTTTATGATTTCACTGTTTTAATGTTTGTTTCAAATATACTTGTGCTTTCAGTTCAGCACATGAGTTTATAATGTTACTGCTTCAACATGTGTTACAATCATAGTTGTGCTTTCAGTTAACACCTTAGCTGCTTCGCAAATATCCCTCCCCAGTGCTGCGCTGTCCATTAGAACTAGTGCTGAATGGACGTCCAATGGTCGTGCGCAGCACTGGGGAGGTAGCGCTCGTGACGACCGTTGGCCGTCAGCAGCACTTAAGAGGCTAAGGAATGCGGGGGCATATTATCAAGAACGTCGATAAAATTATCGCCGCTTTTGCGGCAGAAAACTGCCACTAAAGAGGTGATAATGGGCTTGATAATAGGCCCTTGTGAATTCCCGTAGCAGTCCAGGTTAACACCAGAACCTGGGCTGCTATGGGAATTCACAAGAGCATATTATTAAGCCCATTATCGCCACTTTAGCCACAGTTTCCTGCTGCTAAAGCAGTGTTCATTTTATCAACGTTCTTGATAATATGCTTCGCAGTTCTTCAATCATAGTTGTGCTTTCAGTTAAGAAATGCAGTTTTCAATTATAGATGTGCTTTCAGTTCTAAAGTTCCCTTTTTCAATTATAGTTGTGCTTTCAGTCAAAAAAATTCAGTTTTTCAATCATAGTTGTGCTTTTAGTTAAGAGGTTCAGTTTTTGATATATGTAGGTGGTGATAGTCAAAGGTCATGGGGTGGAATGTACTGCTAGAGGCACTCTTGTGGTTTGACACCCAGAGATGACCTTTGACTACCATTATTTTAACTGACTTTAGTGTGTTATTTCATCCTACCCTGGATGTACGATGGTCCTGCATATGCCTTGCTTCTCTTTCTTGTAATCTTGTTGTCTTTCAGAGGGAGCTGTCACGGAGTAGATAGCCTTGCCAAGAACAGAACGTGTGGAATGTGCATTTGAAAGCATGAAAGGGAGAGAGAGTTGTGGAATGTACTCTTTGTTTCAAAGTGAAGTGTTGTGGGCAGGGGTACACAAACAAAATATCGATTTTTAAATATCGATATACAAAAATATCGAAGTTTAAATATCGATGGGACAAAATATCGAAGGTAAGTAATATCGACAGTCTTAATATCGATATTAGTATGATATCAGTAATATCGAAGTTTTAAATATCGATGTCAATAATATCGAAATAAATAACTTCGATGTTACTAATATCAATTTTTAAATAAATTTAGTGTATATTATATTGTATTTATTATGTTTTATTATTTATTTTTAATGTAATTTAATTAAATATTGTCTTTTACTACTGTAGCGGGTTGTGGGTTTATAGGGGAATAGGGTGGGAAGTAATTTAATTATGTTAAATTAATTATTAATTAGTAGGAATTATTAATTAATTAATTGAGAAATAATTTTTAATTAATTTTAATTAATTGATTAATTGATAAATATGTTCTGTAGCGGGTTATGGGTTTATAGGGGAATAGGGTGGGAAGTAATTTAATAATAATTAATTAATTGATATATGTTTGTACATATTTTAATTAATAATTAATTGGTAATTAATTTATATTAATTAGTTAATTAATTAATATAATTTTGTACATATTTATAATTATTAATTAGTTGGCAAATAATTAATATGAATTATTTAATTACATTAATTATAGTAATTTTTTATATATAATTTTTTGTTATTCTTAATTAATTAATTTGGAAAAATAATATTAATTATTAAATTAAATTAATTACAGCTAATGTGCTAATATATTTACTTTATTGTTATTGTTAATTAATAATTAATTGGTAATTAAATAATATTAATTAATTTTGGGTAAAGGAGTATTTTTAGGGTTCAGGGTCAGTTTTCAGTTTTTGGGTAAAGGGGTATTTTTAGCGTTCTGGGTCAGTTTTCAGTTTTTGGGTAAAGGGGTATTTTTAGGGTTCAGGGTCAGTTTTCAGTTCATGGGTAAAGGGGTATTTTTAGGGTTCAGGGTCAGTTTTCAGTTTTTGGGTAAAGGGGTATTTTTAGGGTTCAGGGTCAGTTTTCAGTTTTTGGGTAAAGGGGTATTTTTAGGGTTCAGGGTCAGTTTTCAGTTTTTGGGTAAAGGGGTATTTTTAGGGTTCAGGGTCAGTTTTGGGTTTTTGGGGTACAGGGATATTTTTAGGGTTCAGGGTCAGTTTTGGGTTTTTGGGGTACATGCGTACCGGGTAAAAACAAAAAAATATTACATTAAATCAAATAAATAACATTAAAAAAAATTTACATTAAATTATTAAGTGTTTTATTTATTTTAAATGTATATGTATTAGTTTTAATTTTGTTTTAATATTTTTATTTAATATTTGTAAAATTATATGTATTTTAAAATAATGTTTACATTTTTATTAATACATTTAAAAAAACGATATTTTTGATTCCGATATTTTTGTACTACGATATTATTTTTTCGATATTTTTGTACTTACCTTTATGAAGATAGGATTCCGATATTTTTGATGTCGATATTTTTGCTCCGATATTTTTGCATTTCGATATTCTGTCTGTCGATATTATGTCAGACATTCGTGGGCAGTGATGCACACATGTGCTTGGTTTTGTACATTGAGAGATGTAGTATATGAATCTGTAAGCAGTGGTGCACAATTGTGCATTGTGTTGTACATTGACGGGAATTATGAGGTTCTTACTATTGGCTTTGACATGGCCTCATATCATCATTTTTTCCTGACTTTGCCTTGCTTCAGCTTTTCTGCGTGCACAGCAGCGCTTGCAAGTTGCTTGGGTTAATCACGTTCTAGGTTTTTTCATTTTTGTGAGGGATTGGTTATGTACTCTGAAAGTCTTTGTGAGCTTCGTCAGGATAGAGGCTGGAACATGCGAGATTTGGAGAAAGGGACGTGAGAACTCCTTCCTGCCATGGAATTGCTTGCTTGGAGCCAGGCCAGTTCTGGTAAGATTCCTCTGGCCCAGGGGTAGTTCTTTCCCAAACCTACTAGTGTATTTAAAGCTGAGGGTTGCTGACTCGGAAACCGGGAGTTTGGAATATGAGTGGGGGCGGACGCGTATACCTCAGAGGGTGGAACCCTGGTTGCTGAGGCTCTCAAACCTCTGCTGTTTTAACTTCTGTAATGGCCTGAAAATTCTGCCAATAATCAGGACATACAAACTTATCCCCTCTTGGGACCCAAAAGGACACAACACTCCACAATACTTACCCAAAAAAGGAACAATAGCACTATCTAGAAAATGGCCATTGCCGAGAAGCTCGCAAGCAACAACAACACATCATCAACAATACCACTGGCAACAACAACGCAAGCAAAGTACCCCAGGGTACAACAATACACAACAACGCAAACCAAGTGCTACGAGGTACAACTACGCAAACAAATCAAACCCTGTTATGACTACATATATTCAACGCATGCTTCTTCTAACAAGGCTTGGGGTGGAAGAATTAGAATTTACACTTCCCTGGTAGGGAGCGGAACAACTCTCCCTCTACAATTACCTGCAAGAAGGGAAAATTACCATCTTTCTACACATAAGCACTTGGACAAGCAAGGTCCTGACATCCCATCCCAAGTAGATGCAAATGAGATGTTCATCCAATTGAGGAGCCTCACGTTCAGTTCGACTATGAATGGAAGGCGTTAAAGAAAACATCATTAAACCCAATCTTGTTAAAGCACACGGTCCATCCGAAATGTTCGCTGGAATAAAGGACCATGAAATATTTCCACATGAAAAGAGCCATCCGGTCGGCAATAAAACATTTCTATAATGACTAATAGCAAGAACAAGACATAGAATTATGGACTGAAGAACACATGTTGAGTATGCGATTGTAGCACAAAGTCTGTATATGCTGGGAAAGTGCGGAAGCATTCTCTAATTCAGTTTGTGCACATTTGCCAATCAACCATGGATCACACATGAAGGTGTAGCACACGTCACCTTCCGAGATGTTGTAAGTGGTAATTACGAAAGTTTGAAAACCACTGTAAGCAGTCAACTCTGTGCAAGATCTACAGAAATCATAAACGGACAAATGATGCTGCACGTTATCAATGCTAGTACTTCTGTCGATATTGGTAACATTAAAGGCGTTCATCAAAACAGCGGCAGGAGTCGAAACGGACACCAAACACGTTGACATAATGTCCGGAACACTCCTCATGTTCGCCATGCAGAAATAGGAACGATTTAGCACTTCATGTGCAAGGTTCTTCCAAACGTTCAGTTTATCGGTCAAAATTGAATGCATCCTGCGCTCGCAGTCGACCGTCTCGCTTCGGAATCTCCCCGGCCCATCTCGGCCCCATGCGTACCATGCCGAAAGGAGTCCAGCGATGACACGCCCCGCAGCGAAAGTGTATACAATGACCTAAAGAAAGGAGTCAAAAAAGGTATTACTCATTCTCGAAGATAACATCTGCTGGGACGCAGTCCCATTTTTCCTGTACAGGTTTTTTGAGCAGTATTGTATTATCACTGCCCGTGGCGATTATTTCAGCCGGTTCAGGGGGTTGGTTGCGTGACTGAACCCACACTCTGGCTCCTGGATTTTTATCAGTTGAGCAAAAACCTCCTTCTCCTCGTACAGTTAGGATGGTTGGGACGGTCCCCTTTCTCACCACACCTCCCAAAACTGGCATTATAACCAACTGGGCAACTCGATCTCCGGGCTGGACTGTTAAATCCAGTTCACCACTGGTAAACAGAATAATTTTGATTTCACCTTGATAATCAGAATCAATTATGCCACCCAACACCTGGATGACTTTTAGCGCTAGTCCAGAGCGTGGGGCGATCAAGCCAAAGTGTCCTGCTGGTATTTGGACACCGATTCCAGTTTCAATGAGAACGATATCTCTTGGTTTCAAAACAAGCTGCTTCAAAGTATGCAAATCTAAACCAGCAGCTTCAGGAGTCGCTCTATGGGGAGCCAAGGCTCTGGGAGTAATTTCCCAATAGACAATGGTAGCCACTGCCGTATGGGGCTGAACATTCACAGAAGGAGTCAACATTCGCATAATGGGTGTTTTTAGAGTTATTCAAAAGACGATTAATCTGAATTTGTAAGGCATCAAACGTGATTGTCCCTCCAGTTACGCAATGAACCATCAGAACGTTTTTTTAATTGATCTTTCAAAAGACCATTCATGCGTTCAATTAAACCTGCAGCTTGTGGATAGTAAGGAATATGAAAAATACACTCAATGTTGTATTTTGCACAATACTCTTGTACCATTCTCCCTTTAAAATGTGAGCCGTTATCTGATTGAATTTGTAAAAAATTCCTATAATATAAAATCAGTAAATCCAGAGTTTTAAGCATATTCATCTGGGTAGCATGTTTGTAAGGGGATGCAATAGAATATCTTAAAAAAGCATCTACGATAGTATATACATACTGGCAACCTCTGCACATTGGTAAGGGACCTATGTAATCTATTTGGCAGATCTGCGCTGGTGACTTACCTCGATTTAACTGACCCTTCACTATCTGTGGTATCACTCGTTGTCAGGAATGCTGGCAAATGGGACACTGCAAAATTACTGTTTTTATCACATCATGGGGGAGATATAACCCTCTATCTGCTGCCCACCTGCTAGCGATTTGTTCTCCAAAATGTCCACACTTCAGATGTGCCCACCTCGCCAATCCAACCAGGTCAGAATTCTGCGTCTCAACCTCTGCCTAAGAGATTTTAGCATTTTTGTCTGCAATGAGGTTAAACCACCTATCAAGTGAATCAATTGAACAATGAGCATCCACGTGGTACACAGTCACAACGCTTTGGGGAAGCATATCCCACACCTCTTTCCACAGTTCTTTTCCCCATACCTCCTGGGAGTTAATCAACCACTTATGCACGTGCCATGTGGGAAGCATGTCACTAATCCATTAGCAGTCAACCATGAGTCCGTATAAAGATGGCAAACTCCTGGCAATTCCTGTTTTAAAGTCTGCTTTCCATTGCCACTTTGCTCAACATACCTGGCTGAACCATCCGTAAACCACACATGCTTTCTGTCCTCCACGGAGAGATCGCTAAATGGCTTACCCCACTTAACAGGGGATTCCTGTACTATAGGTACGTTGTATTCCACATCTGTCTCTTCTATTGGCACCTGCGCCACCTGCTCATGTAACATCGCTATGCCCTTAGGACCACCCAAGCCCTGTTCTGTATGTACCACTTCCATTTGATTACACTAGCTTCCTGTGCATGTCCAATTCTGTGAGTTTTAGGAGAGCTCATAACCCATTGCATAATTGGAATCTCAGGTCTCAAAACTACATCATGTCCTAAAGTCAATTGTTCTGTGACTACCAAGGCCCAGCAACATACAAGCAACTGTTTCTCAAAGGGTGTATAATGCTCACCAGCGTCCGGCAACTTTTTCATCCAGTATCCTAAGGGTACTTTTGTCTTACCTTGTTTTTGCCATACACTCCAATTTGCATATGGACCCTGTACAGTCACATTCAAATCAACATCAGCATCTCACCCTGGCCACAAATCCAAAGCATGCTGAATAGCCTCTTTTGCCAGTTCAAACGC
The DNA here is from genome assembly GCF_964263255.1 of Lissotriton vulgaris. Taxonomy (NCBI): domain Eukaryota; kingdom Metazoa; phylum Chordata; class Amphibia; order Caudata; family Salamandridae; genus Lissotriton; species Lissotriton vulgaris. Next base: position 400,748,807 of record NC_141687.1, read on the forward strand.
GGTCTGCTGTGACTAACCCCACTCAAACGCATTCTTCTTTCGAGTGACTTTATACAAAGGAGCAAAAATCTGACTTAAATGGGGAATATGCTGTCTCCAGAATCCAAACAAACCAATGAATCTTTGAGCTTTTTTTTCTATTTCGGGGTACTGCAAATTCTTTAATTTTCTATCTCACTTGTGGAACCACTTCTCGATTTCCCTAATGCCACTGGATGCCTAAAAATGTTACGTTCTTCAGCCTTGTCCAGCGAGATTAGCGGCATGCTTTGAGGTCTCACAGGGACAGATTCGGTCCCCAGAGGAGTGGGGGTCGACTCCGGAGCCAAGAGCAAGACCGTTGTAGGGTCTGACGAGCTCTCGGGAGCAGTGACGCCGTGCGGCCCTGCGATCCCCGGCCTGGCGTACTGGAGAGGCTGGACTTCCGCCCCAGACGCAGCTGCTCGGCGCGGACCCTGCGGCGGATCGGAGGCAGATCCGAGGATCGCTGCACCGGCTCTCTTGCCTGTCCGGCCAACGTGTGGGGTGCTGGAGCGGAGGGACGCCACGGGTGTCGAGGGCCGCAACCACCAAGTGTTCTCCGACGGTGCGGGCCGGTGTGGCCCGGCGGAAAGACGGCGCTGTGCCCCCCTCCCCACCGCTCTTCTCCGACTGCTCCGGCATGGCTGGGATTCCGGGAGGCTTCCCTCCCCAGCGGCGGTGACCCCGTGGGGGTGTGGTAGGTCCCAGCAGGGTGTCCGGGCCCGGCGGTTGCTGAACTGGGATCGTGGAGCCCTGGGAGCTGCAGGCCGGGATCCTCGATCTGGTGTGCACGATAAGGGGAGTGCTGGAGGCAGGAGCGGAGGGGTGCCCGGAGGAGCCCCGGGACTGTGCGCCTCGGCCTGCCGGCTGCTGGAGGGGCCATACTGCCTTGGATGGTGCGGGGACACTGAAATTGAGCAAGGCTTGCTGGACTTCGGGGGGGGGGGAATTTCCAGATCGCCCCTGGGAGCAGAGCGGCCGCGGTGGCCCCGTGGACTCTCCCCAATTGCTCTGCCTGCCCTGCTTAGCCGAGGGTAGCTATCTTGCACCCGAAGACCTGTGGCTGCGCATCAAGGTTGTCGGACTTGCGCTACCACGCCGGGGGGTGCATCCTGAGTGGACTGACATCTACAACTTGATACCGTTGCACCGTGGGGTGCACCTGCAATCGGCCTCGACAGGGAGTGGGGGTTTTGGGAACCACGGGCCTGTGATCCCCGGCCTTGCGTTGCTACTGGGCCTGAACTGACAGTGCTGCTGCGACGAGTGCCAGAGGCGGCCACGGAGTGTTGACGGGAAGAATCTTCCGGTTTTGGGCCTTACCGATTGCTGAGGGTCCATTACAGGATTGGAGGTTGTGGGGAGGCCGCGCCGGAGCGAGGCCTCCTGGAGTGGTGGAGCTGGAGCTGTCCATCGCAGTCCGATGGCAGAGCGGATTAGGAGATTGTACGGACTCTTCCTCGCCATCCTAACTTGGATTACCGCAACTGCTGTAGCCACCTGGCATCTGGGGGACCTGGCGTGGGGCCACCCTGAGAGAGCTATCGCAGGGGAATTGCTTGGTGTCAGCGGGAGGTGGCGGATTATTGGGGTGCCGGAATCGCCACCTGGAGCTAGGGGGACGCCGCGCCCCATGAGAAGTGCTGCGATGTCGAACGCATCCTGCAACAAGGGGAAGCCTGGGAAAGATGGTGCGGCAAAATCTACTCAACACCCGGCGTTCCCGGGACCCAGCGCGTCACCCAAGAAGTCGGATGAAGAGGCCCCAGCGACTAAGGCCTTTATGACAGAGCTCTTTGCCTCCATTAAGGAAGACATTTCGGAACTACGCGCCCAACTTGCGTCGGACCTCCGGGAGGTGCGGAGGGATGTGGATGGCATCGGGGAGCGGGTGGCTACCTTGGAGGATCACGATTTAAGTATGGCGAACGATGTCCACCAGTTACAGCAAGACATCATTCGGCTCACGGAGCAAAACCTGGACCTCCAATCTCACACGGAAGACCTGGAGAACCGTTCCCGCAGGAAAAACATCCGCATTCGCGCGGTACCGTGGGATGGAGAAGCAGGGGATCTACGGGGTTATGTCCAGGCCCTCTTCCTGCAGGTGCTGGGCGACGATGATGTCCAGGAAATCAGAATGGACAGAGTGCATAGAGTTGGTGTCGTGATTGGCAGTAGTGTAAGAACCATGAACACCACTAACCTTGTCCTGTAGCCAAGCAGAGACGATATCTGATGCTAAGCCCCTTATTTCCTCACAACACAAAAACCCAACAGAGAATATAAACAACTCTGTCAGACTCCGCGCCACAGAGGAAAAAAGGGAAAGAGGATGAAGGTGTGTTCCCTCCTTTTCTCACAGGGACTTGCTTTACTCTCTGGGCTGGGTCTAGGATACCTTCAACGCTGTAGGTGGGATGACAAAACACACAATTACTAATATACTCAATGACCCCTCCTTCTCTTATATATGACAGGGCCTTTCCTTCACTCACCAGAATTCCTCTTTTCCCTTCCTTTATTATCCAGTGTAATCCCAGTCTTTTATCACTTATGCCAAAATCAGGAACTCCAAACAATGCCAGGTCCGGAGGCTAAATATCAATAACACGTGCCTCTCCTCAGCACTAGTCCCCTTCAAGAAAGGCACTTTCCTGTCCCTCGTGCTCCCTAAGATTGTTTCCTTCACAATGCAGGGGCTGAAAGATCCACAACCGGATTAATTGGCTCCGGCATAAAGATAAGATACTGTATCCTCAATTGTACTACAAAAGTCTCGGTGAAAAAAGAGCAGGCGATAGGCTTCTGGGTTCAGTACCTGCTAAATACACACAATGTATCTTTCTACAAACTCGAAGTTGAGTTAGAAGCCTCTCGCGCCTCTCAGTGTACCGCGGCTACAATTACTAAAGATCTGCAACAAAGTATCAGAAGTTCCAAGATTTCTATACACGGAGAGAAAAGGCGAGCCCGCGCTTTTCTCACAAACATTTAGTAAGTGGTTACAATACCAGCCGGCATGCAAGCACTCGGTTCCAGGATAAACAGGCTTCCCAAAAAGGCTGTAATCTTCACGCTGGGATCCGGCGGGGAACACCATCCGCCCTTCCGATTCTCCTCCAGGTTAATTGACAAGCACTTTCCCCTTGGAAAGGAAGTGCTTATATCCCACTAGGAAATCCCAGGGCAGTCTGGGACTTGTAGTTTCCATGAGTTTTCCTGATTTCTCTGCATACCTGGAATACAGTCCTCGTGATCTCAAAATCGCCACAGAACCCCCTCTCGAGGACTGCCGTCCCGGCGGTCGTCACGGCTTCCCAGGATACTTCTCATGGAATTGCGCGACCAACTCAGGACAATTCAGATTGGCCAAAGGCTCCCACGTTCTTTCCTCAGGTCCGTAACCCTTCCACCCAACCAAGTATTGGATCCTACCCCTAACCATACGGGAGTCAAGGATAGCCTGCACCTCATATTCCTCCTGCCCATCAATGTCAATAGGAAGTGGCCTATCCAGTATTCTTGCACCATCAGGACAAGGAAGGAGTAGGGAAACATGAAATACGGGATGTATCTTCCAGGAATCAGGGAGGGACAATCTCATAGCCATAGGGTTAATAACCTCCACTATGCTGTAAGGCCCCACATACTTAGGTTTCAGCTTGTTTTCCCCTTTCAAATGTATGTGCCTAGTGGAAAGCCACACCCTGTCACCCACCCCATATTCAGGTGCTGGTGATCTCTTCCTATCAGCAAAGCGTTTCTGGGAAGACTGAGCACTCGCCAAGCTGTTACGGGCTGCCACCAACACCGCCTTGAGATGGGCATGATGTTCATGAATGCTGGGCACAGGGGAATGCACGGGTACCTCAAAGGGAAGGGCATTGGGATGATAACCATACAAACAAAAGAAAGGAGAACAACCCAAGGTGGAGTGTATGGCATTATTATATGCAAACTCAGCCATCCAAATTAACATCGTCCAGTCCATATCATTTTGCAGAGCAAAGCAGCGTAGATACTGTTCCAACGTCTGGTTCAGACGTTCAGTTTTGCCATCAGTCTGGGGGTGATAGGAGGAAGAGAGACGAGCATCGACGTCCATGGTCTTACAAAGAGCCTTCCAGAATCGGGAAGTAAATTGGGTTCCTCGATCCGTAATGAGCACGCAAGGAATGCCATGTGCTCTAACGATATGTTGCAGAAACACCTGCGCCAGTTCAGCTGAAGTAGGAAGACTCGACAACGGAATGAAATGACCCATTTTTGTCAAATGGTCGACGACCACCAGGATCACGGTCTTTTCATTACAGGGTGGCATTTCAACGATGAAGTCCATAGACAATGTGTGCCAGGGTTTTGGAGGAATAGGCAGAGGCCTCAGAAGTCCCATGGGTTTGACATGGACGGATTTCCCTTGCATGCAGACAGTACAGTTTTTGACATACTGTCTCACATCAACTCTAAGGTTGGACCACCAGAACTCACGTTCCACACCTACTATGGTCTTGTAGATTCCCAAATGGCCTCCTAGGGGGGAGTCATGTACCCATTTCAGGACTTGCAGCTGTAAGATCTCAGTGGGTACATAGATAGCGGACCCATGGTAAGCAAGATCATCTTTTTCCATTCGATGTGCCGGATTTTCTTGTATCCATGCTTGTACATCTGACTCTGCCAGGGCTATCTTCACGTCGTCCAGAAAGTCCTGTGTAGCTAACAAGGCTATAGCGGGTAGACAACCACTTGCTTCTTTCAGGATTAGTGGGGGTTCTTCCGTGGATCCCGCATGTTGGTCTTCAGTTTCACCTATGCGAGACAGGGCATCCGCTTTACCATTCTGGGGTCCAGGTCTGTACTTGATAATAAAATCATAATCCGAGAAGAACAATGTCCATCTCAACTGCCGAGGCGTAAGCGCCTTCGCGGTTTTCAAGAACAGAAGATTTCGATGGTCTGTGTAAATTTCAACTGTGTGAACAGCTCCCAATAGGTAGTGACGCCATTCTTCACATGCCCTTTTAATAGCCAGGAGTTCTTTATCCGAGATGGAATAGTTGATCTCGCAAGGCGTCAATTTCTTGGAGAAAAAGGCAACAGGATGCAGTTGACCAGTGTCAGGATGGCGTTGTGATAGTATACCCCCTATTGCATATTGCGAAGCATCCGTTTCCAACACGAAGGGTATTTGAGGATACGGATGGCGAAGGATGGGAGCTTGGGTAAACTGATCTTTCAGATACTGGAAGGAGATAGCCGCTTCTTGGTTCCATACAAACGGTGTGTTTTTTCTCAACAAGCTGGAGATGGGATGGATTATCTTTGAAAAATCCTTGATGAACCGTCTATAGTAATTGGCAAAGCCAAGGAAACTTTGAACGGATTTCACATTTGTAGGCGTACTCCATCCGATGATCGCCTCGATCTTACTAGTATCCATTTGGAATCCATTGGCGTTGATGACATATCCAAGAAATGCGACCTCCGTGACATGAAACAGGCATTTTTCAAGCTTGGCATACAAGGAATGATGTTGCAACTTCCTGAGAACGATCTTCACATGCTCCACATGTTCATGAAGGGTCGACGAATAGATCAAAATGTCATCGATATACACAATACAAAAGGTTTCTAGACAACCTCTCAATACTTCATCCATGAAATATTGGAAGGCGGCAGGGGCGTTACAGAGCCCGAATGGCATCACTCTATATTCGAACAACCCGAACTTTGTTCGAAACGCCGTCTTCCACTCATCTCCCTTCTGGACTCTGACCAGATGATACGCCCCTCTAAGATCGAGCTTGGTAAAGAAACGGGCACCCTTCAATTGATCCAACAGCACCTGTATAAGAGGGAGCGGATATCGATTCTTGATGGTCATTCTATTGATGGATCTGTAATCGATGCATGGTCGTAACTCGTCGCAGTCCTTCTTCGGGATGAAAAACATGGGGGATGAGGCAGGCGATGTAGAATGCCGAATGAATCCCGTAGCCAAATTCTCATCGAGGTAATTCCTCAGATACCGCGTCTCTTTTTCAGTCAAGGCATATACTCGACTACACGGTATGTCTGCTCCCGGAACGAGATCAATACGGCAATCATACACTCGATGTGGAGGTAACACCGTTGCCTTCTGTTTGTCGAACAATGATCGGTAAGCCTTGTATTCTTCAGGAAGAACCGTGGCGCAACAATAGTGTCCTCGGGTACACTCTGTTGCCAAACACACAGAGGGCGTGATGTTATTCTTTTCCAGGTCAGGCAAAGCTTGCCTACAATTCTCTTTACAAAAATCCGATGATAGAGTGATGGTTCGCGCCGCCCAACTAACCTTAGGATCGTGAAGGGTCAACCACGGCATTCCAAGGATGAGCCGGAACTGTGGCGCGTCAATCAGATCGAATTGTATATGTTCCTGATGATTCTGGTTCGTCTGCATCAATAACGCACGTGTATGATAGGACACAGGGCCCGATGACAAGACAGTCCCATCGACTGCTTTCACTAACTCCGGTTTGTCCTACTTCTCGCAGACGATTCCGATCTTCATCGCATATTCTTGATCGATGTAGTTGCCTGTAGCACCTGAATCCAGTAATGCATCGATTTCCATAGCTTCACGAGAATTAACCCAAAGGGTGACCTTCAGGTTCATATGAGCTACTGCGGGATGCAGCGTGTTTGCAAGTATTGGTGAGATCGTTTGTAATTTACAACCCAAGGCAGAGACCTCTTCCTGATTTGGGCGTTCTAGTTTTCCGCCGGTCGTCCTGATTGAATCATCGCTTGGGTATTTGGCCCTTGGAATCTTCCCGGCAAGGCATTCCTCGCCCTACAGTCCTTAATGAAATGGCCTCCCTTGCCACAATACAGGCATTGCTTCAGTCTTCTTCTCTTCTCCTTCTCTTCCTTTGAGAGGGGTCCCCTTATACCTCCGATCTGCATAGGCTCTACCCCATCAGGCGATTTCGGATGCTCTTCTGTGGTATTCTTGAACCGGGGATAGAAGAAACGTCCTTCTCCTCTGTTCCTATCACCCCTTCTTTCCAGAAGTCGGTGGTCCAATTGGACTGTCAGGTCGATCAACTCTTCACAGGTAGAAGGGAGCTGCACTACTTGTGCCAACACGTCTTTAAGCTCCCCTCTTAGTCCTTGATAGAAGATAGATATTCTTTTCGCCGTGGGCCACTCTGTTTCAACCACTAGTCGATTAAACAAAGTGATGTAAGAAAGCAAGTCTTGAGACCCTTGGCGCAATGTTAATAGCTCTCTATCCAAGGACAGCATGTGTAGCTTCCTATCAAAAAGTCTTCGGAGTTCTAAACAAAAGTCCTCGAAATTGTGCAGCACAGGATCGTTTCTCTCCACCAAGGGAATCGACCAACTAGATGCATTGCCTCCCATATACGACATCATGAACGCCGTTTTTGCTCCATCTTCCTGGAACACCCCTGGTTTACACAAAAAGTGTAACCTACACTGGTTCAGGAAGGTCTCGAACTTACGGGGATCCCCATAGAACCTTTCAGGGGGCGCAAGAGGAATACCCGTGCTTTGTATCACATGCACGGTGGGTACAGTGTCAGGAGGTGAGGAAGTGTCTGAGGAGGACAGAGAAACCCCCCCCCCCTTCAGCTCCCTGAGAGACCGTAGATGCAGGGGGTTGGAATGTGGCTGGCTTGATGTAAGACGCCCCTCCTGTTTGTTTACGTGCTAACCCTGCCACTTCTGTCCGAAGCACCCCCACTTCCTTATATAACACCTGATTCTCCGTTCTAGAAGTAGCGACCTCCTGTTGCAGAGCAGCAAGGCTCTCTACTACAGAGTTCAACACACTTTCTATATTCATCGTCTGGGCCGGGCTCATACACTTGGGCTTGTCAATCTGTCGTGATTGGCAGTAGTGTAAGAACCATGAACACCACTAACCTTGTCCTGTAGCCAAGCAGAGACGATATCTGATGCTAAGCCCCTTATTTCCTCACAACACAAAAACCCAACAGAGAATATAAACAACTCTGTCAGACTCCGCGCCACAGAGGAAAAAAGGGAAAGAGGATGAAGGTGTGTTCCCTCCTTTTCTCACAGGGACTTGCTTTACTCTCTGGGCTGGGTCTCGGATACCTTCAACGCTGTAGGTGGGATGACAAAACACACAATTACTAATATACTCAATGACCCCTCCTTCTCTTATATATGACAGGGCCTTTCCTTCACTCACCAGAATTCCTCTTTTCCCTTCCTTTATTATCCAGTGTAATCCCAGTCTTTTATCACTTATGCCAAAATCAGGAACTCCAAACAATGCCAGGTCCGGAGGCTAAATATCAATAACACGTGCCTCTCCTCAGCACTAGTCCCCTTCAAGAAAGGCACTTTCCTGTCCCTCGTGCTCCCTAAGATTGTTTCCTTCACAATGCAGGGGCTGAAAGATCCACAACCGGATTAATTGGCTCCGGCATAAAGATAAGATACTGTATCCTCAATTGTACTACAAAAGTCTCGGTGAAAAAAGAGCAGGCGATAGGCTTCTGGGTTCAGTACCTGCTAAATACACACAATGTATCTTTCTACAAACTCGAAGTTGAGTTAGAAGCCTCTCGCGCCTCTCAGTGTACCGCGGCTACAATTACTAAAGATCTGCAACAAAGTATCAGAAGTTCCAAGATTTCTATACACGGAGAGAAAAGGCGAGCCCGCGCTTTTCTCACAAACATTTAGTAAGTGGTTACAATACCAGCCGGCATGCAAGCACTCGGTTCCAGGATAAACAGGCTTCCCAAAAAGGCTGTAATCTTCACGCTGGGATCCGGCGGGGAACACCATCCGCCCTTCCGATTCTCCTCCAGGTTAATTGACAAGCACTTTCCCCTTGGAAAGGAAGTGCTTATATCCCACTAGGAAATCCCAGGGCAGTCTGGGACTTGTAGTTTCCATGAGTTTTCCTGATTTCTCTGCATACCTGGAATACAGTCCTCGTGATCTCAAAATCGCCACAGTTGGGCTGCCGAGGAGAGGGGGGCCACCTCCGGACATACTAGTGTGTGTTCATGATTTCCAACTAAAAGAACGCATTTTACGGAAGGCACAGACCATCACTTCCCTACAGTTTCGGGAGCACAGGCCGCAGCTCTACCAAGACCTGGCAGCTTCGACCCTCCAGAAAAGGCGGGAGTTCCGCCCAGTGACTACCTTCCTTCGGGCGCGCGGCATTTCCTACTCATGGGGCCACCCATTCCGCATCATCTTTCGATGGGAAAACAGACTAGCACAGATTCGATCTCTCCAAGTGGCGAAGGATCTCCTGGGCTTGGACGACGTGACCCCTTCACAGGAAGCAGGTGGCTCGCCGCCACGGAGGCGCAGGCACTGTGGGTTTGATTGTACTTTTGGAGAAGACACCCCGGTCCGTGGTCTCTTGGGGCTCCAACTTTGGTTCCCCGGCCCCTTCCCAGGAGGACTTTTACAAACTACCTTCCATTGGGACTTTTAAGTACATTTGGTTGCTTTTGGGTTTGGTTTTGGTCTTGGGGGGAGGCGGGGGACGTTTTGGGGCTTTGGCGAGGTGGGGGTGGTGGGTGGCTGGGGGGGAGTTGGGCTGCTAGGTGGTGGCGTCTGGAATGATTGTGAGGTATGCTTCGGTTGTTTTTCACTTACGTTGATTGTGATCTGGTCTGTCGGGCTCCTGGGAGGGCCTGCTAATTGGGTGGGAGCGGTCGCTAAACCGGGGGTTCTGGGCTCTGGGAGAAGTACGGTGCTCAGTGAAGACCTGGTGCTGTTTGGGGCTTGGGGGTCTGCTTGGCTGCCTTTGGGGGGATGGGAGCATAGGCAGGTTATCGGGTCATACATGCAGGGGGGGAGTCTGATTAATTCCCATGCCGATTAGTGTGGGGACTTGGAATGTGAAGGGCCTCAACTCACCCCAGAAGTGCCAAAAAATTTGGAAATATATCTCCGATCACCACTTAGACATTGTGGGGCTCCAGGAGACCCACTTGGGGCGTAAAGATTAGCTTCGACTGCGTCATAGGCACTACCCGCTCATTTATAGGTCTTCTGCAGCTACTAAACACAGAGGGGTGGCACTTATGTTCCGAGCGTCCCTACACTTCCAACCTACGGGGGTCAGCTGTGACAAGGAGGGGCGTTGGCTGATGGTCAAGGGGGTGCTTCATGGCACGATCTGTACATTTGTGGTGGTGTATGTCCCTAACTCGGGACAGAATGCTTTTCTCAGCGATCTGTTGGACAGAGCGGGGGATTTTGTTGAGGAGCATGTGATTCTTTTGGGGGATTTCTACATGATATGGGATGGGGGCTTGGATTGTTCTAGGGCTCAGAGAGCGAGCACTGGGGTTTTTTCTGAGGACACTCGGAGCATGGTAGGTGACCTTGGTTTGATTGATAGCTGGCGCTTCCTGCATCCACACACACAAGACTACACATTTTATACTCATGTCCATCATACCTATTCCAGAATCGATCATATCTTTGTAAGCCAGGCCCTCAGGGGAGATGTGCGTGACTCTAGCATTTTCCCTCTTTCGGTGTCGAATCATAGCTTACTGGTGCTGGGGCTCCACTGGTCGACTGGAGGAGATGGTACAAGGAGATGGTATTTCCCGCCGGTCCTTGTTTGAGATGACACCTCCTGTAGGGAACTGCGGAAAGCGATAGGGGACTTCCTGGCCCTCAACCCGGCTTCGGACACTTCCCTCTTTAACACTTGGGATGCATGTAAGGCCTCCCTGCGGGGGACCTGCCTCAGTCTCAACGCCAACCTCAATAGGTTACGTAGGAAGGAACGGGAAGATCTAGAGGCGGAGCTGGCGGTTCTAGAACAAGTCTACAAAACCAATCCATCTAGATTGACTCTCAGACCACTGACTGCTGTAAGGGGTAAATTGAAGGCCCATTATAATAACCGCGCAGAGTTTACTCTCCTTCGGCTTCGGCGTATTTCCTACTCGCAGGGGAATAAAATAGGCAAGCACTTGGCCCGTCAATTACGGGACAAAAGGGAGAGAGACTATATTGGAGGGATCCTGGACCCCGCTGGGTCATTACACCACAGAGATGGGGACAAGGCCACTATCTTTGGCCGTTTCTACGAGGCACTGTATAGGGGTGACTCCCTGGATCAGGGGGCTCAGGATCGTTTTTTGGCTGCTCTTCCCATCCCGCGGGTGTCGAAGGAGTGGAATGAGCATCTTGCGGCCCCCATCGCCAGATCAGAGGTGTTGGATGCTATCAGGGATCTGAAGCTCCACAAGGCACCGGGACCCGATGGATACACGGCGTTGTTCTATAAATCGTTTGCATCGGAGCTTTGTGACATCTTGGTGCCCCTCTTCAACGAGATGGCAGCCACGGGCCAATCCTCGGGCTCCATGGCGGAGGCTGTGATCACGGTGCTCCCCAAGCCGGGTAAAGATCTATCTCAGTGCTCGTCATATCGCCCGATAGCTCTTCTCAATGTTGATGCTAAACTATAGTCCACAATCATAGCGCGCAGGCTGCAGGACCTGATGCCGGCAATAATACACCCGGATCAATCGGGATTTATTAAAGGCCGCCAGACGCATGACAATCTGAGAAGAGTTATACATCTCATAGAGAAGGCCGCTAGGTTCCGTATCCCGGCAGTACTGGTGGGGTTGGATGCAGAAAAGGCCTTTGACCGAGTGGATTGGGGATTTCTGTTCCGCACTCTGGAGGCCTTTGGCTTCTCACGCCAAGTTATCACCATGATTCGTGCAAACTACAGCACCGCCAACTCCAGGGTGGTAATTAATGGTCACCGCTCCACCAGTTTCGCTCACTCCCGGGGAACTAGGCAGGGCTGCCCCCTATAACCCCTCCTTTTTGCTTTGAGTATTGAACCACTGGCTCTGGCGGTGCGCGAGAGGGAGCAAATAAAGGGAATCCCCTTTACGGGGGAACAGCATAAAATCTCCCTTTTCGCGGACGATGTGTTGCTATCGGTAGGGGACCCGGCTCAATCTCTGCCGCATATTCAATCATTGCTTTCAGACTATGAGGAAGTGGCCGGATTCAAAGTTAATTTCGACAAATCGTATATCTTGAATCTGACACTCCCGCCAGCCGAGCTGGAACATCTCCGCCCGCTTACGCCATTGGCGTGGGCACCTGCCTCCCTGCTGTATCTGGGTGTACGCTTGACAACTTCCATTGGGTCCCTATTCGCGGCTAATTTCCCTCCTATGTTATCGGCGGTACGTGGGGAACTGGACCGCTGGAAGCCGAAATACATCTCCTGGCTGGGTAGGATCCATGCCATTAAGATGGTTCTCCTTCCCAGATTTTTATACCTTTTCCAGGCGCTCCCCATTCCTATAGAGATGGACTTCTTCCGGCGCCTTAAGACTCTGTTGCTGAAATTCATTTGGCAGGGGGGCCGGGCACGCCTTTCTTATGCGACTCTGCGACGCCCGCGAGAGGAGGGGGGGTTGGTATCCCTGATATGCATTTGTACTATAAGGCGGCACAGCTGCGGGTGCTGGTGGAATGGTCACAGCAAGAGTCTGAGAAGCACTGGTTGCACATGGACAGGAGTGTGGCGGGAAGGTCAATCTGGGATCTGGCCTGGAAACCCAAAGTTGACAGGCCCAGAAAGGCATACATCAGCACGCCCACGGGAACTGTCCTGAAGGTGTGGGACACAGTGACGGGGGATGAGCGCTGGACGACGTTCCCCTATCCCTTTACTCCTCTGCATTTTAATCCGGCCTTTCCGCCGGCGCTGCAAGAGGGGCCGTTTCGACTCTGGAGAGAGGGGGGCTGTAGAGCCCTTACGCACCTGTTTCACGGCACCGAGCCACTCTCATTTCCTAACTGCATGCGCGATTATGACCCCCCTTCTACAGACCAATTCAGGTATGCCCAACTGATCCACTGGGCTACCTCGACGGGACTGCGAGAAGCAGCAACTAGACCGCCCTCCCTCTTTGAGGCCTTTCTCTTACGAACGGCCAGGATGAAGGGAACAATTTCCTTTTTATATAAACTCTTGCTTCGTACGGCGATGTCTCCCCGTCCACGTTACATGGACCATTGGGAGGGCCTTCTTGGTAGGGATATAACGGAAGGAGAATGGAAAGGTCTATGGCGTGACATTGGGGTTCATAACCACTCAGTGTATCTACGGGACGCCCACTTTAAAACTATGTTCGACTGGTACTTATACCCCTCAAAACTGCATCGCATCTTCCCGGTGTCTTCGGACCGCTGTTGGAGGGGCTGTGGTCTGCTAGGAGATTTTAGCCACATTTGGTGGGATTGTCCGTTTATACGGCCCTTCTGGACCGAGATCTTCTCACATATCAAAGAAATATTGGGGTATCCGATCCCGGATTCCTTGGCCTTTGTCATCTTGGGCCTGCGGGACCCACTACTGGAGCACCAGATGAAGGCGGACAAACAACTTATGTGGCTCTGTCTAGGAGCAGCTAAGCTTACTTTAGCTGCTGCCTGGAAGAAACCGACGCCCCCGGCTCTATCTTTGTGGCACGCGAAGCTGTGGAGGTTGATGAGCATGGAGAGAATGGTGGACATCTTCCTAGGCAACTTTAAGAACTTTATGTTTCGTGGGGACCCTTGGTCCGATTCCTATCGCGAGGTTTGCCATCTGCGGTCTGCCCATCAGCCCGGCGAGCCCTTCATCTTTTTCAGATTTAAGTAGCTTGTGTGATAGTGCGATTGTGAATGAGAATGGATGTTGGCGCCACCACCTTCGGGGGGGGGGAGTTCAGGGAGGCGGGATGGGGGGATTTTGGGGGGGGGGTTCTGTTTTCGTTGCGGCACTGCATAGATGCGGGGAGATTTTGCTTACCCGGGGGCTCTCGAGACCCGTGAACTTGCTAGATTGACTTTCTCCTTGGAGGAGGCGGCCGAGACTTCCGGAAATGTGTGATTATCAGTTCCTTGACTATTGCTAGCTTTCCTTGCATCTGGAACAGACTAAATGTTGGAATCCATCATAGCAGATGCGTCTGTTTGAGACTCTTCCTAATCCTGCATATGTAATACTGCACTATTGCCGCTTGTCTTCCTCTCTCTTTCTCTCTCTATATTTCCTTCTTTCTGTTTACTATGCAATAAATAAAAATTTTACAAAAAAAATGTTACGTTCTGTTCTGGACCTTGCAATTTTTCAGGATTGATTTCCCATCCTTTGCTTTGTAAATAGGTTACAATTCGATCTAACTGAATTTGGACTTGCTCTTGTGTTTCGCCTTGAATCATAATGTTGTCAATGTAATGACAAATCTGAAATTATCGATATCTCATCTAAATGCTCTGCCACCAGCCGGCGTCGGACTATGCAAATTTCAAAATGTCATTTGTCTGCCACCCCATGAAAAACTGAATTATTCCTGACATTCAGGAGCTATAGGAATTGAAAAGAAAGCATTGGCAATATTGATAGTTGCATACCAAGTCCCTGTATGTTTCTGAATTCTCTCTATCAACGTAACAGTATCAGGGACAGCAACAGTCAAAGATGGCATGTGTTTATTTAGTTCGTGGTAATCCACCGTCATGCGCCATGAATTGTCCATTTTGCGCACCAGCCATATGGGATTGTTCCATGCAGTAGTAATTGGAACCACTACCCCTGTGTCCATCAAATCTTGAATTGTGGCACTGATTTCATCATGCCCACCAAGAATTCTGCCCTGTTTCATAGAAATACCCTTAGTCGCCTGAGGCACCTTCACAGGAGGGATTTTCAAGCGACCTACTCTTACTACATTAGCTGGAATGTAACGTTTTGTCCCAAACTGATAGTACCCGTCATCTAAACACAAAGTCATTCCTTTTAACCCCTTCGCTGCTAGGCCTTTTCCCCTCCTATGCTAAGCCTTTTTTTGGCTATTTGGGGTAGTGCGTGCTTACGCCCCTGTAACTTTTTGACCACATAAGGGATCCACGTCATTTTTTCGTCCTTTTCTTCCAACATCATGGGCTTTCTAAAGGTACTCAGTGTTTGTGGATTCCCTTGGAGGGGTCCCAGATATTAAGCAAAATACAGTGACATTTTTGTTTTTTTCTGAAAAATTGGAAAAGCGGGCTGCAAAGGAAGGCCTCTGGGTTTTTCCCTGTAAATGGTATCAAAAAAGGGTTTGTGGGGCTGAAATCACCATTTCCCCATATTTTAGGGAATGGCAGTCTTTTGTCAGAGAGCAAACATTTTTCACACAGTTTTGGCAATTTTCTTGGACATAGCCTATTTTTGCTATTTTTAGTGCTTCCAACCTCCTTCTAGTTAATGGTAAAAATGAGTATGAAAGCAATAATGGATCCTGAAAAGCTATACATTTAATTAAAGTAGACAACATTTTGAATTCAGAATGGGATCATTTGTCTAAATCCATGAAGGTTTCTTTATAGAAACTAGCAGTTAAATATTGGAAAAAATTAAAATTAGTTGAAAAAAACAGCCTTTTCTGTCAACGTTTTCACCTGTAACTTCTTATAGTTATGACTGCTCTTTGCAAGCAATATACTGTTACATTTGCTGGACCTTCCTGGTTGTGGGGATATATAGGACTTGTAGGTTTAACAAGAACCCGACGAATCCAGAGCCAAAAACTGAGCAGTAACTTGCAATGGAATATTATTATGTACTGGGTTTAGAGCAATTATTCTTTGAAAATGTATACATGGAAAAATCGGTATGAAAGACACCTATGTATTTCTGAAACGGGTACGAATTATAGAGTTTAGAAACAGTACATATTTGCACATTTTGAAAATTGGGAATACTCATTCTAGCATGATAAATATTGGTCATTTTTCGAAATGACTTAATTTTACACAATGTCTTTCATTTGAAAGGCGGAAATGCATCAAAACTCAACAGGAAATAACAGTTACTTTACAAATCCTAAGTCTCCCGATAAAAATGGTACCTCACTTGTGTGGGTTGGCCTTGTGCCTGCGACAGAAAACGGCCCAAAACACAACGTGGACACACCTCAATTTTCACAGTGAAAATTTACCCCTTTTTGGCAAAATGTCTACCTGTAGTTTTTGAAACCTAGCTCTGCCGGCACCTAGGGAAACCTAGCAAACCTATACATTTTTTAAAAGTAGACACCTAGGGAAATTCAGGATGGGGTGGCTTGACTGCCTCCCACCAGGTTCTGTTACCCAGAATCCCTTGCAAAGTTAAAACATTGGAAAAAAATATGCATTTTCCTCACATTTCTGTGGTGGAAAGTTCCTGAATCTGCGTGGATCAACAAATGTCCACCCACCTGGCATTCCCCAAGTCTTCTGAGAAAAATGGTACCTCACTTGCGTGGGTCGGCCTAGTGCCTGCGACAGGAAATGGCGCAAAATGCAACATGGTCGCACCTCAATTTCACAGTGAAAAATGACCCTTTTTTGGCAAAGTGCCTTCCTGTAGTTTTTGAACCCTAGCTCTGCCGGCACCTAGGGAAACCTAGCAAACCTATACATTTTTGAAAAGTAGACACCCAGGGAAATTCAGGATGGGGTGACTTGACTGCCTCCCACCAGGTTCTGTTACCCAGAATCCCTTGCAAAGTAAATAAAAAAATTGGGGAAGAAAACGCATTTTCCTCATATTTCTGTGGTGGAAAGTTCTGGAACCTGCGTGGATCAACAAGTGTTCACCTACCACGCGTTCCCCAAAGTCTTCTGAGAAAAATGGTACCTCACTTGCGTGGGTCTGCCTAGTGCCTGCGTCTGGAAACGGCGCAAAACACAACATGGTCGCACCTTAATTTTGCATTGAAAATTGGCCCTTTTTTGGCCAAGTGCCTACCTGTGGTTTTTGAACCCTAGCTCTGCCGGAACCTAGTGAAACCTAGCAAACCAATACATTTTTGAAAAGTAGACACCCATGGAAATTTAGGATGGGGTGACTCGACTGCCTCCTACCAGGGTATGTTACCCAGAATCCCTTGCAAATCTAAAATATTTACAAAACAAACGCATTTTCCTCACATTTTTGTGGTGGAAAGTTCTGGAATCTGCGTGGATCAAACAATTTCTACCCACCCTGCGTTTCCCAAAGTCTTCTGAGAAAATGGTACCTCACTTGCATGGGTCTGCCTAGTGCCTGCGTCAGGAAACGGCGCAAAACGCAACGTGGTCGCACCTCAATTTCACAGTGAAAAATTGACCTTTTTTGGTAAAGTGCCTACTTGTTGTTTTTTAACCCTAGCTCTATGGGCACCTAGGGAAACCTAGCAAACCTATACATTTTTAAAAACTAGACACCCAGGGGAATTGAGGATAGGGTGACTAGACTGCCTACCACCAGGTTCTGTTACCCAGAATCCCTTGCAAAGCTGAAAAATTGACAAAAGAAATGCATTTCCCTCACATTTCTGTGGTGAAAAGTTCTGGAATCTGCGTGGATCAACAAATGTTAACCCACCACACGTTCCCCAAAGTTTTCTAAAAAAAATGGTACCTCACTTGCGTGGGTCTGTCTAGTAACTGCTTTAGGAAATGGCACAAAACGCAACGTGGTCGCACCTCAATTTTGCAGTGAAAAATTGGCCTTTTTTGGCAAAGTGCCTACCTGTTGTTTTTGAACCATAGCTCTGCCGGCACCTATGGAAACCTAGCAAACCTATACATTTTTTAAAACTAGACATCCCGGCAAATTCAGGATGGGGAGACTCAACTGCCTCCCACCATGTTCTGTTACCCAGAATCCCTTGCAAAGTTAAAAAATTGGAGAAAAAAAAAGCATTTTCCTCACATTTCTGTGGTGGAAAATTCTGGAATCTGTGTGGATCAACAAATGTTCACCCACAACGCGTTTCCCAAAGTCTTCTGAGAAAAATGGTACCTCACTTGCATGGGTCTGCCTAGTGCCTGCGTAAGGAAATGGTGCAAAACACAACGTGGTCGCACCTCAATTTCGCTGTGAAAAATGGGCCTTTTTTGGCAAAGTGCCTACCTGTCATTTTTTAACCCTAGCTCTGCCGGCACCTAGGGAAACCTAGCAAACCTATACAGTTTTGAAAACTAGACACCTAGGGAAATTCAGGATGGGGTGACTTGACTGCCTCTCACCAGGTTCTGTTACCCAGAATCCTTTGCAAAGTTAAAACATTGGGAAAAAATACACATTTTCCTCACATTTCTGTGGTGGAAAGTTCTTGAATCTGCATGGATCAACAAATGTCCACTTACCACGCGTTCCCCAAAGTCTTCTGAGAAAAATGGTACCTCACTTGCGTGGGTCGGCCTAGTGCCTGCATCTGGAAACAGCGCAAGTGAGGTACCATTTTTATCAGGAGACCTGGGGGAACGCTGGGTGGGAGGAAATTTGAGGATCCATGCAGATTCCACAACTTTACCATACAGAAATGTGACAAAAAAGCATTTTTTTTGGTAAAATTTGAGGTTTGCAGTGGATTATGGGTAGGAGAATGATGAGGGACCCACGCAAGCCATACCTCGCTGGACTCCCCCGGGTGTCTAGTTTTCAGAAATGTTTGAGTTTTGTAGTTTCCCAAGATGGCTGCCGAGCCCGGGGACAAAAACTCAGGTGCCCCGCCCCCTCAAAAAATAAGGTCGTTTTGCTATAGGTAATTTTTAAGTCATTGGGCCTTTTCCAGTTGCAGCCACTATGCCTACCCACGCAAGTGAGGTACCATTTTCATCGGGAGACCTGGGGGAACGCTGGGTGGAAAGAAATTTGTGTGAGCCCAGTGATGCCACGCATTCCCACACAAAAGTGTGTGAAAAAACTGATTTTTTTCTGCTAAAAATAAGGTTTGCAAGGGATTCTGGGTAAACGAACGTTGAAGGATCCACGCAAGCGCTACCTCCTTGAAAGCCCCCGGGTGTCTACTTTCCAGAAATGTGTGGGTTTGGTAGGTTTCCCTAGTTGGCCACTGTGCACGGTGTAAAAAACCCATGTGACCCCTCTAGCAAAACCAAATAGTTTTGACAAAATTAGTTGTTCACTTCTGCAACGTGACAGTATGGGCGCAATATTGCAAGGAAAATATGACAGACATTGTTAGTTTTGCAGGACAATGTGGATAAAATAATGTGTTGAATTTCACCAGAGAGACATCACCATGTACTCCCATGGGTATTCAACAATATCTACAATTGGTAGGTTAAATGGAGGTGCATGTACACCATGGCAGAGAGACTAAAAAGACCAAGATCCCTGCACAGCCATCTATTCCTCAAACATACACACATATTGGTTGGATTTGGCACGAGGGCAAGTGATGGTTCAGTATATAAAATTTTATTGACAAGAGATATCACAAAAATGAAATGCACTGTCAATTACATGGACAAAGAAACTGAACCAATGACTCGCAGCTCGTGAGCTGTAAAGCCACTTCAAGGCACCAACCGCTTTACAGGCCATTCACACTTCTTTCATACCTGATACACAGAAGACCATTCACACCACCAGGCACAAAAGCAACACTTCACAACGTTTAAAAAAAAGGAACAAGGTGCACCCTGCTTCAAAAAAAAAAAAAAACAATTACAACACAGCCATCAAGTCCTCAAACACACACACATATTGGTTGGATTTGGCACGAGGATGAGTAATGGTACAGTATATACAATTGTATTAGCAAGTGATTTCACAAAAAATTAAATGCACTGTTAATAATTGAAAGGACGAGAAACTGAACCATTGACTCACAGCTCATGAGCTGTAAAGCCACGACAAGGCACCAACCTCTTTACAGGCCATTCATATACCTTTAATACATGTGAAACATACAAAACATTCACACCGCCAGCCGCGGGCCCATCACATTAAAACACTCACACCAGCAGACAACGCCATTCAAGGGCCCATCACTTTCACACGCCCACATTCCTGACACAGCAACTACACAAAATGATGGACTGCATGGAGTGGCACTCAGCTAGCAGTGTGTGTAGTGACCAACAGAAAGTAAATACTCGCACACCGCCAGTCAAGCGCCAGTCCACCCACACCACCATCCAAGCACCAGTCCACAGACACCACCAGCCAAGCACCAATCCACACACACTGCCATCCACACACCAATCCTTGCACTCTGCAGCCAAGCACCAGTCTACGCACACCACCAGTCAAGTGCCAGTCCACACACACCACAAGCCAAGCACCAGTCCACGCACACCAAAAGCCAAGTGCCAGTCCATGCCGCCCACCAGCCAAGCGCCAGTCTACGCAGCCCGCCATCCAAACACCAGTGCACGCACACTGCCAGCCAAGCACCAATCCTTGCACTCCGCCAGCCAAGCGCCATCCACTAACACCGCCAGCCAAGCAAAAATCCACGCACACCCCCAGCAAAATACCAATCCATGCACTCTGCCAGCCAAGCACCAGTCTACGTACACCACTAGTCAAGTGCCAGTCCACTCACACCACCAGCCAAGCACCAGTCCACGCACACCACCAGCCAAGTGCCAGTCCACACAGCCCACCAGCCAAGCACCAGTCCACGCAGCCCGCCATCCAAACACCACTGCACGCACACCTCCAGCCAAGCACCAATCCTTGCACTCCACCAGCCAGGCGCTATCCACTCACACCGCCAGCCAAGCACCTATCTTTGCACTCAGCCAGCCAAGCAAAAATCCACGCACACCCCCAGCAAAACACCAATCCATGCACTCTGCCAGCCAAGCACCAGTCCATGCACACCACCAGCCAAGCGCCAGTTCACGCACACCGACATCCAAGCACCAGCCTGCACACACCACCATCGCATTTAGAATTTTTATTGTTAAAAATAACACAACCCAATTGCAAATACCTACAAATCTGCTAACACAAATTCTAAAACTAAATACATTGCAATAATGCCAACCTTGAAACAGACAAAAAAAAATCACAGAATACAGACCAGGCAGTTCACTTTAAAGCTCATTAAAACTCCCAAAACTTCTTATGCGTTTGGTACGATTTAAAACAAGCTGACACACACAATCCAGGCTTAGAAGGACAGTCAGGGCAGTACATACGAGTCTCCCTCTGCACACCTCTTTGCCAACAGACTCTACATCTTCTAGTGGGAAAGTCTTTTGAGGATGCGGAAGGAATGTATTCAGGAAAGTGGCTCTTTCAGTCTAGCCACATCCTAAACCACTCCAACTCTAGGAACACTTGCCTGTTCTACTAGTACAAGGCTGCCTATTATAGACTCCTGAAACTTAACAAAAGGCATCTTTGACTCAGGACAAGAATTATGGAACACAACAAAAGCATTAAAGGTTGCCAAGTGGAAAAGATGGATAGCCAACTTCTTATACCAAATGTAGGACTTTTGAAGAGCTGCATAAGGTTCCAACCTCTGCTCTACTCTGTCAACACCACCCATGTGCCTATTGTAGTCTAAAAGGTTTGCGCACTTCAGCACCCTGACACCAAACAGGCACAGGTGCAGTGCTTTCAACATGGATAGTAGTCAGCATGTACACATCTCTCCTGTCTGAAAACTTCACAGCTAGAAGCTCCTCACATCGCAATGCACTAGACTGTCCCCGCACAAGCCTTTTGCAAACAAGTTATTTTGGGAAACCTTTACGGTTACAGCGCATTGTGCCACAAGCAACAGTGTCCACTTTGGCCAATTCCTTGAACAACCGCACACCAGTGTAGAAGTTATCTACATATAAATGGTGGCCTTTGTTAAATGATCCTCTACCTAGTTCCCACACAATTTTCTCAGTCACTCCAAAAGTGGAAGGACAACCAGGAGGGTTAATGCTGGACTCCTTACCGGTGTACACCCTGAAATTACAGACATATCCAGTCCCACTGTCACACAACATATACAGTTTAATTCCATAGCGTGCCCTCTTACTAGGAATATATTGCCTAAAAACCAAGCGGCCCTTGAACAATAGCAAAGACTCATCCATTGCTTTTTTCTTACCAGGAGCAAAGATCTCAGAAAAACAATCAACAAAGTGATCAAGGACAGGCCGAATCTTAAAAAGACGGTCACAATCAGGGTGATCCCGTGGCAACGCTAAACCATTATCAACCAAATGCATCATCCAAAGCAGAAGCAAATACCGATCACGACTCATGACTGCTGGAAATCTAGCTGTTGCCATCAAGGGACTAGTGTACCAATATGAAGACAATGATGGCTTCCTAAGCAAGCCCATCAAAAAAGTTAATCCCAAAAGCTTCTTCATCTCTTCAACATTTGTGGGAGTCCACCGGCTAGCTCTAGAATGGGGCTTAAGGCTGGCACTGTTGACCCTCAAAAACTGCTCTGCATACAAATTCGTTTGCTCAACAATCTCTGCCAAAAACACATCGTCCAAAAACAACTGAAAAAAATGTATTGGCAGAAAATTCTCAGTATTCACTTTACTCCCTGGAACACCAGTGAAATCTGGCAATGCTGGCTGCACCATGCCAGGGGCAACCCAGAGGCCATCCCTATCAACGGGAGGTGCAGCCGCCCCAGCCTGCAGCCCAGATGCCTCTTGCCGCACTACACCAAGGGGAAGCCTAGCAGCCTCAGATACTTCTTGCTGCACAACACCAACGGAAAACCTAGCATCCCCAGGGGGCTCTTGCCGCACTACACCAACGGGAAGCCTAGCAGACTCAGATGCTTCTTGCTGCACTACACAAACGAGAAACCTAGCAGCCTCAGATGCCTCTTGCCGCACTACACCAATGGGAAGCCTATCAGCCCCAGATGCCTCTTGCTGCACTACACCAACAGGAAGACGAGCAGCACTAGCTGCCTCTTGGCGCACCACAGCAATGTGAAGCCTTTTGGGCGCATCCTGCAGCCCACTTGCCTCTTGCCGACGTACACCAAAGGGAAACCTTGCGGCCCTAGGCTGCGGACCAGATGCCTCTTGGCCCACTACCAACACATCAATGTCCTCCTCTAACACAGGCACTTCATCAGCACTAGAAGAAGATTCATCATCCGATGATTCCATGCGAAGAGAAAACTCACTGCCTGAATCTTCTCCACCTACCTCTGGCTCCGAATCGGAGTCAGTCTCTGAACCATGGTCAGAGGAAGACTCAAAAAGCATACCAACAACCTGCTGAGCAGTAACCCTGCGACTAGCCATTATCCTTACAAAGAAAGAAGACTGCACACACAAGTGAACAACAACCTACACTGTGCAAAGTAATTAGTAAACAAGGTAAGGCTTTCACACAAATATCTATACACTCCAAAACAATATAACTCTTACCAAAGATAGCTACACTCACCAGCACCTACTCTGCTGAGACACAGCAAAAAGAAATGATATCCCACTAGAAAGAAAACAAAGTACACATTAGACAACAAAGTACACATCAAGCACTAATACTAAAAAGATTTTGACATTCAAAACACAGAGCCACACAAACTGCTATCACTACACCTTTTACAAAAAAACATTCATCTAGGTAAAGTAGTACAAAATACATTCACTTACCAAGCACATGCAACTACACAAGCTGTAAAACCAGCAGTAACAGTACCGCAACCTACAACAATCCAACCAGAAAAAGCTTTGAATTAGAATGAAATAGAGAAAAAAAAATACTACTACATTTCGCAAACAATATAACAATTAAAAAAATAACACACAAATTTGCCACACAAATTTACATTCGGCCAGATGGGCCTTCAAATAGGGCTGAGACCAAAGGAGATTAGGTGAGGTTTTCCACCAAGACACTGGTTATATTTTTGGATGTTTTTTTCTGCCAGCCCCCTTTGGTGCCAGTCGGTCTTTTGGTCCTTACTGTACCCCCCTCACACGGGGGCAGTAAGGACAAAAAAAGACCGACTGGCACCAAGGGGGAGGGCAGTAAAAAACATCTAAACATATAACCACCTTTGGAAGCAAGCCTTGCCCAAGGGCTCACTTCCACACACTACAAAACTCAATTCCTAGAGCCTAGTGGGCCAAAAAACAGAAAAGAAAAGGGCCAATTCGCCCCCAGGGGGATGGGGGTGGAGCAGAAAAACATTCCTAAAAAATGTCCCCTCTAGGAAGCGAACCTTGCCCAAGGGGTCGCAGCCATTACAAACAAAAAAATCCCTGGTGTCTAGTGGCGTTTTTCTGCCCCCAGGGGGCAAAACGGCTGAAAAAAACACCTATTTGCCCCCGGGGGCAGAAAATGTAAATCGGCATTTGCCCCCCACTCGGAAGTGACCCTTGCAGAAGGGGTCACTTCCATTGCAATGAAAGCAATCCCTGGTGCCTAGTGGCATATTCTGCCCTCCCTGGGGGCAAAACGGGCAAAGAAAGGGGCCGATTTGCCCCCAGGGGGGGCAGAAAAAGTCAATCAAAAATTAAGCCCCCACCTGGAAGTGACCCTAGCTCAAGCGGTCACTTCTACATTTCTACAGTGAAATCCCTGGTGCTAGTGGCGATTTTCTGCCACCCCTGGGGGCAAAACGGCAGAAAAAATGGGGCAATTTGCCACCAGGGGGGGGTCAGAAAATCAAAAACATAATTATCTCTCACCTGGAAGCGACCCTTGCCCAAGGGGTCGCTTCCAATGCACAAAAAATGCTCCATAACATATCCCTGGTGCTAGTGGGGATTTTCTCTCCCCCCCCGAGGGCAAAACGGCTGAAAAAAGGGTTGATTTGCCCCCGGGGGGGGCAGATAATTAAAAAACATAATTATCCCCCAACTGGAAGTGACCCTTGCCCAAGGGGTCGCTTCCAATGCACAAAAAGTGCTCCATAACATATCCCTGGTGCTAGTGGGGATTTTCTGCCTCCCCCCCCTGGGGGCAAAACAGCCAAAAAAACAGGCCGATTTGCCCCCAGGGGGGGGCAGAAAATCAAAAACATAATTATCCCCCACCTGGAAGCGACCCTTGCCCAAGGGGTCGCTTCCTACAAACTAAATTTAAATCCCTGGTGCTAGTGGGGGCATTTCCGCCACACGATCGCGACATCAGGGGAGAGGAAAATCTCTTTCCTCTCCCCTGATGCCTCCTTGCGGCCCCAAACCCCCCCCAGAAACAGAAACACGTACCTGTTCCAACGACGCTCAGTAAGCAAATGGCTTCCCGAGCGCCGAGGAGTCCCAGATAACCCAAGTAAGGAACAATAACACTATCTAGAAAATGCCCATTGCCGAGAAGCTCGCAAGCAACAACAACGCATCATCAACAATACCACTGGCAACAACAACGCAAGCAAAGTACCCCAGGGTACAACAATGCACAACAAGGCAAACCAAGTGCCACGAGTTACAACAACGCAAACAAACCTACCCAGGTAGGACTACATATATTCAATGCACTCTTCTCCTAACAACGCTTGGGGTGGAAGAAATAGAATTTACACTTCCCTGGTAGGGAGCGGAACAACTTTCCCTCTACAATTGCCTGCAAGAAGGGAAATGTACCATCCTCATATACATAAGTACTTGGACAAGAAAGGTACTGACCCCCCATCCCAAGGAATAAAGACAAATAATCATAGACTCTAGGGTTTCTTTTATTACTTAATGATGGGATAAAATAAGTAGACTAAGTCACGATAGGCCTTCTTCACATTAGTACCTAAGCAATTGCTAAATGCAATCAGTAAACCATATATAGAACTTATATAATATAAATGTATAGGACCTGAAAACAGAAGAAGATAGTTAGGCAAGATCAGTAGGAATATAAGAATTAGTGGAACACCTCACCAAGTATCTGCACATCCTGCTTCCACTTCGCCAGAGGGGAGTCAGTTTCTCCAGCCGAATCAGGATTATCAGCTCCACCGTCACAGCTACACGTCTGTACTGTGATGAACTACCAGTGGTCGAGACTCAGACACCCCCTTTAGTACAAGTGGAGACGTAGGACGAGGCTCCTGTGAGCCACGGCACTTTTTCTCATCAGATTCCGTACCACTCCACAACGAGGCCACAGCTTCAGCTGGAAAGGCGTCTGTTATGACTCCGGGGCAGAGTGAGCACATTCCTCCGACCAGAACCGGTTTCTACCAGCATGCGAGGTGCAGAAAACAAGTGAAAAGCATAAATTGGCTTCTCACCTAGAAAAACTCAGAAGATGGTGACATCTTAGAAAATGGAGTCGCTTAAGCATAGGCCACTACTCCCATAAATGAGCAAAATTAGTATGCAGGACGGCATAAGAGTATGCCAAAGCCAATGGGCAAGCACTGCCATGTAGCAAGATAAAGTCGGCAACAGAAAAGGCATAATCGAGCCCTACTTTGTATCTTATTCATACTATGCAGGCCTACACATCATTATATTAGATCAGAATATACTGAGATGGTGGTGGGCAATGGTCATGATCGGGCCATTCAACCATATAAATGGCACATTCACTACAACTTCCCCATTCAGGAGTGGGTGAGATGTGATGTTTGCACCAGGTAATGTATTGAGTTTTGGTTATTGCCATTGTGATGTTTGGCTAGTAGTTTTGATCATTTTAGGTGTTTTCTTTGTGATGTAGGAGTGAGTTGAGGTGCACATCCAAAATAATCATCTGATCAAAATAATCCCCAATCGGTTCAGATTAAGAAACAGGCACTCTTCATCGTGGGGTTCTCTCGTTTATTGTGCAAGTTACATCGGGCCCATGGACATAGCGGGCATATATATATATCTTTCTGATCACTTGCTGGACATCATTATTTTATATTATTGCTGCTTGTTTATTTTAGGGTGGGCGTTTTTGGGGAGTACTACTACATGGATTGCCATGAAGTTGAACAAATACTCTGCGAATTCCACAACTTAGCTCCGTAGGACTCCCAATTAATAAAACAGAAACCGTATATATTTTTGGTAAAATAACAAGTATATCTGTCTTTACATGCTAAAAAGCATATAGTCATTTCAAAAAAGTGAAAATGAAAATGTAGCAAGCAGTGAGAGAGGTGATGATTTTGGGATCCTCCCTAACCTAGGGAGAGAACCAAGCAGAAACCTTGAAAACAAAGAGCACATCTTGCTGAACGATTCGATGGTGCTCCCATCCTCTTAGGACCACCTCAAGCACAGTTATGGGCTAAAATACAATCCCAACGAAAGGCCCTGCAAAGCATTATGGGACGAGATTAGCAGTGGGCAGTGAATATTATAGTATTCAATATCAAAATAATTCTACAAAGAGCTGAAGTTGAACTAGTCGTTCCTAGGTGTCCCTCATGAGTCAAATGCAAAAGCATTGAAATTATTACATCAAGCTGCAGCTCCACTATTCGTTACTAGATGTCTCTCACGAGTCAAATGCAAAAGCATTGAAACCCTTCCATGAAGCTGCAGTTCCACTAGTCATTACTAGGTGTCCCTTGTGAGTCAAATGCAAAAGCAATTGACTTGAGGGACACCTAGCAACGACTAGTTAGGTAAGGTAGAATGTCCCCCCACGGGTGGAGTCCAAATCGCCTCTGCCTCGACCAAAGTCACCTCTGGGAGGATTGACGGCCAAACGAGCGTCCCGACCTCGTCCGGGCCTGTTAAAAACACCAGCCTGAAAGACTCTCTTGATCCTAGACTGGGTCTTATTGAGAGTCGTGAAGGTGCCCACGTACTTAGCCACGTCCTTCACAAAACGTTCACCGAACAAGTTGCCGTCCGCCAGAGGACCAGGGGCTTAATTTATGAAAAGTGATGCATCTCTGGATGTAAACAGCGATGCGTCACTTTTCACTGCACCCTCCTTGCGACACCAATGATGCGTCATAAGTACAGTATGACGCATCATGGTGCAAGGAGTTACCGATACGTCAGTATTTCTGACGTTTCTGTATGGTGCAAAAGTGACGTATTGCTGGAGTGTGTCAAAAAAGTGACGCAACTCCAGCAATGTGTCCTTTCACATGGGGCAAGCCCCCTCACCTCCTTGTCAAAACTTTTACGGGGGTTGTCATGCAGATATGTGGCAACCTCTGGAGCTGGAAGCCAATCGGAAGATCTCAGATGAACAATGTCACTAGGATTCAAGTTAAAGGGGGTAGATATAGTTTGCGAAGGCTCCACATTCTTGGACTTCTTGGTCCTCTTCTTAGGAGGAGACTCATCTGGAGTGTCAGTAGACGAAGTGTCTGTGTCTGTATCACTGTACGGAGCCTTAGATTTACTGGCGTCAGGGGCAGGCAATGAGGACAAGGAACAGGAGTGAGGCCAGGACTTAGCTTGGGAGTCAGACGCTGATGCTTAGCAGATTTTTCTAACTGCTTAGTGATAGGTTTTAATGCAGTAGCTGGCGCCTGTTGTACAGTTCCCGGAACCGGCTTCTCAAGGGCCTTGTTGACAGAGTCCTGTACCGAAGCATCCAGGGCTTCAACAATATTATCTTCTAAGGAAGGACTGTTCACCTCCTCCCCATTAAAAGTTGTCATCCCCTTCATGGGTAACCCAATCTTCCATTGTGGGGCAACATTTTTAAATATATCTGCTCATGGAGCGAAAACAGAGAGGAGTAAATGGGGGAGCTAACCCACAGCACAAAAAATCCAGAAAAAGTTACCTAGCTCCTCAGCAAAGGCTGTAGCACAATTATTGCAGCCTACAGGGCGTAATGGAGCCAAAGAGCAATCTATGTATGAAGGAGGTGTGCACCCTCCAGGCCCAAGTCGTTTTTCCAGCCAGCCTGGTATCAAGTTGTTGCTCAGGGGTATTGCAGGGTGAAAGTGATGAAAACAAGCAAAATTACGGGCAGCAGCGATGTGCGGATCCCAATCCTACTAGAAATAGCCCAATTGGACTACGCACATCGAAACCTAATGAAAAACAAAAGTTACAAGGCCCCTGCGCTTCCGGCCGATTAGCGGGGCCTCGTGCATCAATTCAATGAGGAAATACTTCCCGCTGTCGGCGGGGCAGTACCGGAAATATAGGGAACGTATCCTTGAGTTAGAAGACCGCAAGCGGTCGTGGCGGCAATAACAACCCGCCCGGATGGGGAATTCAATATTAAAAGCCGCTCCGGCAGCTTGAGGAGCCAGTGCGCACTCCCCGACCTCAGCGGGAGGGGTGAGCAGGCTCCAAACAACAGCGCGATACTCGCGCTTGCCCCCAAAGGCTTCTGTCCCTCACAGGGACGCAGTGACATGGGCGCGCACCTCCCGATGACAGCGGGGGTGTCGCGGCCCGGCTGAACCAACAAGCGCAATTCTCGCAACAAATAAACAAAAGTAAAGATCAAGTGGGCAAAGCGCATTACACACAGCAAGCGCGATAGACGCGCACCCTCAAAAGACACAATCGGCGCGAGCCGATACAACAATTAGCATAATATTGTCAAATACATAATATGAGAATAAAATTGCACTTAACTGGCTGCGTGAGCAGCAAAGAAAGAGGAGGATATCCGGTATTGACTGGCTCTTATGGGCTATGACAGGATGTGATGTGTTGTGTGCATCATGGGAAATGTAGTTTTTTGATATACAATACTAAATTTCATTGGCCGCTGTGTGTAGCAATAAATGAAAGAGAAAGCATAATACGAAGCCTCCAGTCCTGTAATAGAATTGTATTTTTGCCCATACCTGTGCTTGAGGTGGTCCTAAGAGGATGGGACCACCACTGAATCATTCAGTATGATGTGCTCTTTGTGTTCAAGGCATCTGCTTGGTCCTCCCCCTAAGTTAGGGGGGACCCCAAAATCATCACCTCTCTCATTGCCTGATATTTTTCATTTTCAAAATTCACTTTTGTGAATTGGTTATATGCTTTTTAGCATGTAAAGTTGCTTTATCAAAGCTTTTGTGGGTGCAGCTTAGTAGATGACTGCACTATGTGGAGTTCATTGCCCAGGGTTAGTTTATTCATCAGTATTATTCATGCATTATATTTACCAAGTTGTTATTATTGCTTGCATATACACATATATATCTCTTTGTGTATTTGTATCTTGTGCATTATGCATCGGGAAAGCCTTTCTGTGAGAGAGCATCGTGGAAAAAGAAACCCCAAGCCTTATTCTAAAAGAGAGAGAGTCCTTGCATTTTGTAAAATAAAACCCTTTTCTAAAGGTGTTGAATGTTTTGTGTCACGTCTTCTGCTTCGCCTCGTGGATTTGGGTGACAGTGTGGAAGATTCTGTATTATCTGATAGGCGCAAGCAAGACACCACTGTATAGACATGCTCCTTGGTCGCTAACCAGCTGTTAAGTTTATCTCTTCACTTTGGCCTCAGGACATGTAATGGTAGATCTACCTTGGATCGTAAGCGTGCACACACTTTCTAGCGCATGTCGCAAAAATGTTGCATTAATTATATTTTTTCCTTTCTTTGCCACTGTGGTCCTCTCTCCCAGACATGGGAGTCATAAAGCTCTTTGATAGTGATCACAATGCTCTCTGTTTAATCCTTAGCTGGCCTGGGTCTGAAGCCCATCAGGGCTGCAATGCCAAATCTAGGGTTGGACCGCTTCTCACGAATAATAAGCGGGCCCTACAATGGTAGATGGTTTTCAGTGACCCTGATAGGGTGGCTCACATCTATGTCTTGATGGCTAATATTATGGAGATAATGGGTGGCAGTGGCTCAAGAACTGCTTACTTTGTGCCTATCACCAAGCACCATGAAAAGTTGATTAGGTCACTTGAAGGCCCACTATGCAAGGCTGATCGTAAGGCTTCCAGGGTATACATGTGTTGTGCATAGTTTAAGAGTCACTGCAGGAGACTTAGACAACCCTCAGTCAAAGTCTGAAAGCTGGAAACAAGCAAGTCATTACTTGTACAAGAAAAGATTATAAGGATACACTTGCCTGGGTTAAACTGGATTGAGAATGTGAACTGTGGGAGGGCCTGTATTCAGCTGCCAGCACAGGGGATACCAAGTCATTCTGGGAGACAGTGGCTCATGATAACCGCAACACTGTCACCAGTGTTGATTACAACCTCCAACCCCAGGCCTTGGTGGACCATTTCTCGAACATCTATGCAGCCAAGCCCATCTGTGGGAATAGAGAAATCAAACTTGCTACTCCCTGTCCTTGTTGCAGAAGTACCCCTCTGATATTTGAGTATAAGGATTTTACCTTTAGATATACATATATAAAACATATTTATTTTTCAGAAAGACACACATTCACTGGCTGATGTCATCAGTGATGTCATCAGTGATGTCATTTGAGATGTCATGAGTGATGCCACTGGCCATGTCATGAGTGATGTAATATGTGACGTCATCAGCAGTGCATTGCGGGCGTGTGAGTTACAGTTAACTATAACTGGGGAATTTCAATGATTTTGTATGAGTGAAATGTCCAGCTAACTATAACATGTGTGAAACCTAAGGTTTTTCAGTGAATTTCTAAGGGTTTTCAAATGCTAATTTGTAACTATAACACGGGTGAAAACTATGGTTTTTTCAGTGAATTTCTAAGGTTTTTTAAATGCTAATTTTTAACTATAACATGGCTGAAACCTATGTTTTTTTTAGTGAATTTCAAAGGTTTTGTAAATGATAATTTTTAAATGTATTAATTGTTATATTTTTTTATACTGATTTACTACGTTATTTTAAATTATTTATTTTTAGATATTTTATTTTTTAAATTACATTACATATTTTTTTATATAAATTGAAAAATAAATGTTTTTAAAAATATTGAAATTGTAATTTATTAATTTTTTTATATTTTTTTATTTATATTTATTTTATATAGCAGGAAGTGATATCCTATGGAAGAAAATTCAAGTTACTGGTAAGTACAGTTAAATTTACTTTTCAGGAACAGTAGTGAGCTGAAAGATGCAGCACTGAGGTCTCTCCTGAAAACAGGTGAGTAAATCGGAATTCGTAGTTCGGCTGATTTTTGAGGAATTTGTTAAAGTTCCAAAACTCCACACTTAGAAAAATTTCCAAGTGAAACCAGTCAATGTTAGCCTATGGAAGGAAATTCAAGTTACTGTAACTACAATTAGAATCTTTTTTTAGGATCAGTAGTGGGTTCAAAGATGCAGCACTGAGGTCTCTCCTGACAACAGGTGAGTAAATCACAATTCGTAGTTCGACTGATTTTAGAGGAATTTTTTAAAGTTCCAAAACTCCACACTTAGAAGAGTTTCCAAGTAAAACATGTCAATGTTTGCCTATGGAAAGAAATTCAAGTTACTGTAACTACGATTAGAATTACTTTTCAGGATCAGTAGTGGGCTGAAAGATGCAGCACTGAGGTCTTTCCTGATAACAGGTGAGTATACCGCAATTCGTAGTTCGACTGATTTTACAGCAATTTTTTTAAAGTTCCAAAACTCCACAATTAGAATAATTTCCAAGTAAAACATGTCAATGTTAGCCTATGGAAGGAAATTCAAGTTATTGTAACTACGATTAGCATTACTTTTCAGGATCAGTAGTAGGCTCAAAGATGCAACACTGACGTCTCTCGTGATAACAGGTGAGTAAATCGAAATTCGTAGTTCGGCTGATTTTATAGGAATTTTCTTTTTCTTTTTTTAAATTTTATTTAAAATTTTGTGCAGATATAATTTTATACCAAGGGTTACAGCACACTATATCCAAAGCACATTTCCAAACGTAATACAGTACAATGTTATTCAAAGACAGAATTGCACAATGTTTTAGTCACATTTGACATTTTCCTTTGATCTTTCTGCCAGTAATAGTTCTCTTGACATTAGGCAGATAGTGTAAAAAGTAAACCATGAATTATAATTAAAACAAAAAGAATTTTAAAAAAGCTAATCGTTCATGTTTTAGTTATGCCATACATGCACACTTATTGATTTATCAGGGCGTGCTAAACATCCCCCTTTTCCAATGTGCAATGGAACTCCAGATTTTGCTCCCCAGTACTGTAGCCCTACGTCCCTTTCTGTCGTAAATCGCCTTCTCCAGTTTGTATGTAGCCAGCAGCCTGGCAATCCAAGTTTGAAAAGTTGGGAGAGTCTTATCTAACTACGCCTTTGCTATACATATGCAGTACACTGCTGTGGCAATAAAGAGGAACTCTGTAGCCTGACCTCCTGCTTCTCCAGAAACCCCAAGAATTATTAATTCTGGCGACAGGGTAATCTTAACCCCTAGCGATGTATCCATAAATTTCTCAATTGCACTAATAAGGGTGTAAAGTTGTGGGCAGACTGCAAAGATGTGGATTATGTCTGCATCCGTTGAGTCACATTGTGGACAGGTTATTCCTCTAGTGCATCCCCATTGTGCTATTCTGGCAGGAGTGTAGTACAGGGAGTACAGAGTTTTATAATGTTGTGCCTGTAGGGTTGCTGAGCATAGTATAGTACGTCCCATTTCCAAGGAGTCCTAAAATACCTAATGAGAGGAGTCTAATTTCTCTACCCATTTAGCGGCATATTTGTCCCTATCGTCTATTTTAAGTACATTCAATTCAGGGTATAACTGTCTAATTGAGCAATTCCCACTACTCTCTATGCTATCTAATATTCGATTATGACCAAATCCCAGCGGTCCTCCCCGTTTACTGGCAAAGAAACTTCTCACCTGTAGATACTTAAAGAAACTCCTACTGTTTATATTAAACTTAGACGTCGATTACGATGGCGGACGGAAACTGGTCCGACCACTATGGTCGCGGCAAATATACTCCCGACAGCACCGCGGATAAACCGCCGATGCGATTAGGATATTTCTGTCATCACACACCGACCGCGGCGGACGGATCACATGAAAGACCGCCGCACGTGGACGGAATCACAGAAACACCGTCTGCCGCGGACGCAATGACCACGGAAACAGGCCCAACCGCCGCCAGACCTTTGGAGGGCCCGGGCGCACGATTAGGATAACCCCACCATCTCAACAGAACTCACCGCCGCTGAAAAAAAGCATCGACCAACGGAGCATGTCTGCGGAAGGACCAAACAAACATCACCCCTGCCGTCAAACTGAAACAAAAATGGCGACGGAAGTAAATAGAAAACACAAAAAACAGGACACACACCCACCAGAGCACCCACCCCCAACAACTACACGCCCCAATGACACCCCCCCGCCCCGCACAAACAAGAGCACCCATGTCTCCACACCCACAGAACACCTGACTGCTAAAAACCATTGGGACACAACCACCACACAGATTATAAAAGGAATCTGTCCCATTCCCACAATCCTTTGCATCACAGCACAGCTGGAAGAAAGAGGCAGAACATCACACACAAGAGACACACACAAACACACATACAACCTGCACACCAACACACCCACCACACAAACCCCCACAACACCACCCCTACATACCACACACCTGCACACCCCACACCACCAACACCTTGCACAGCACATGGCTCCCAAGAAAAACCCCAAGTTCACAGAGAGTGAGTTGAAGGTCATGGTGGATAAAATCATCCGTGTTGAACCACATCTGTTCGGTACCCTAGTGCAGCAGACCACCTTGGCAAGTAAAACCACTATGTGGGACAGGATAGTGACCAGAGTCAATGCTTCAGGGACCATGCCACGCACCAAACACGACATCCAGAGGCGGTGGCACGACCTCAAGGCAAGGGTGAAAGGCATCAGGTCCAAGAACCACCTGCGGGCACACAACAATGGCGGTGGCGGTCCCGCCGAGCAAGTACCATATGCCGAATGGGAGGAGAAGGTGCTAGGCATACTGCACCCTGAGAGTCTGGAAGGAATAGAAGAGGGAGTTGAGGCTGGTAAGTACAAACCAATGACCACTATCACACTGTCATGTTCTGCCTTGCACAACTGCTAAGACACATCTCCCAGGCTCCAATCCATGCATGTGGACCACTCAGTCACCCAAATGTTAAGTCCAGGGCTCAAATGCAACCACCATGATCAACCACAAATGTAGCCTCCTACGTTCCCAGGCTTGCATGTGGTTAAGCAGCTAACACCACAACTCCCAACAAGCCCCCATGTCTACAGGGAGGGTGGGTGTGGGTCCAGCACTACAACTTCCAACAGGCCCCCATGTCTACAGAGAGGGTGGGTGTGGGTCCAGCACTACAACTCCCAACAGGCCCCCATGTTTACAGGGAGGGTGGGTGTGGGTCCAGCACTACAACTCCCAACAGGCCCCCATGTCTACAGGGAGGATGGGTGTGGGTGTGGGTCCCGCACTACAACTCCCAACAGGCCCCCATGTCTACAGGGAGGGTGGGTGTGTGTGTGTGTCCAGCAGTACAACTCCCAACAGGCCCCCATGTCTGCAGGGAGGGTGGGTGTGGGTGTGGGTCCAGCACTACAACTCCCAACAGGCCCCCATGTCTACAGGGAGGGTGGGTGTGGGTCCAGCACTATAACTCCCAACAGGCCCCAATGTCTACATGGAGGGTGGGTGTGGGTCCAGCACTACAACTCCCAACAGGCCCCCATGTCTACAGGGAGGGTGGGTGTGGGTGTGGGTCCAGCACTACAACTTCCAACAGGCCCCCATGTCTACAGGGAGGGTGGGTGTGGGTCCAGCACTAAAACTCCCAACAGGCCCCCATGTCCCATTCCAGAGCAAGATAGAGTCCGCCCACCATGTGCTGACCACTGCATCTCCCTATTCAAACTTAAACGTATGCAGTCATCTTTACAGGGGCACCATCCAATAGCAGGACTGAACCACACATATCCAAGTATTGTCTCCCCACCTCCACACCACCATAATGCCCAGTACTGTGTACCACACCAATTTGATGACACCAACAACCTTGTCCTGATTCCCTAATAAATTGAAATTTAACAACAACAAATCTGTCATGTCCACAGCATTGATTCTCAATTTCATGTCCCTCAGGTGACCGAGACTTGACAGGAGAAACCAGCAACCGCCAGCACCAGTCGCCCCCCTCATAGCCTGGACTCTCCAGTGATGATCCCCTGGACACCTCGGGTGCGGAAGACAATGTCGGTCCGACTGCACTCCCAGGGCCATCAGGCTCCCAGGACATCCCTGCCTCCACCACCTTGGACAGTGGAACAACAGCAACTACTGCCATTGTGACCTGTGCAGCTACCACCACTCCTGACAGTGCCATCCTCCCTGACCCATCGGACGATGATGGACCATCTACATCACACGCTAGCAGGGAGAGTGGACGGGGGAGGACACAGGTGATGCCACACCTCACGAAAACGAGGGCAGGTGCAAGGCGAGGTCGGGGACAAGACCCACACAATCCTGGGACCGAGACCCTGGATGCTATTGCTAGAGTGCAAGCGTCGTACGAGAGGTCGCAGGCACAGGCGGATCGGGCGCACCAAGACTCCCTTGACACCTGCCAGCTGTTGCGGTCCTTGGACAACCGTATGGGCCAAATGGTGTACCTCATGGGGCAGCAAACAACTCTTTGGAGGGAGTGGTTATCCCGCGCCACACCACCTCCCAGTCCCCCGAGTCGCCAGCGGGACAGGACACCACCACCACCGCCAACATCACCTGAGGCCACTGACAGGGAGGTGTCCCCCGAACAACCTGCCCCCACAGCTGGGTCCACTCAGGCTCCAAGACGGAGGGGCCGTCTGAGGCTGGATCCAAGACAGAGCAGTGGCAAAGCACCAGCCACCCGCACGAAGAGGGGCAGGCACTGACTACACCCTTCCTTGAGCCTGGCATTGACTCTGTGAACTATCTTGCCCCACATTGCCAAGCATTGGCACACGTCTGTTGGACTAGGTGTACATCATACAATGTGGTGTCCCCACGGTGGTGTCATATGACATGACCTTCAACTCACACTTCCCCTCCACCACCTATTTGTAAATATGTACGAACACTAATCCACACCCTGTAAACAAAACTCACGGAAACACTCAAGGCTGTGTGATCTCCATGTTTAATCACAGGTTCTTCTCAGTTGTTGTCATCAGCAGGTGCAGGGATCAATTTTGTTTGGAATCATGGCTCTGTGTGAGGTACTTAGAGACAATCAAAGAACAACAAGCACAGGTCAGGAAACTAAATCACACCCATCACACAACAACGTACTGCAACATCCCACAAACCACAATCATCACAAAGTAAGCGGATCACAGGACACACATCAGGAAGCATTGCTCGTACACCATGTCCCACACCCATGTGCAAACAGAACATAACAGAACAGGCAGCATACACACACCACATCCACCCATCACAGCAGACATACATCACGCATTGAACAGCAGCACTAGAGGTAGTAACTCACAATCAAGGAAAGTACTAATTAATGAGCTGACGCATCTGGTCCACACCTTCTTCCTCCCCACTATCCTCATCACTGGACATGGGTGGCATGGGAGGCGGAGCAACCTGTTGGTCAGCAGGGTCCATGATCAGTTCTATATCCTTGCGCAAGGCCAGGTTGTGGAGCATGCAGCAGGCAACCACGATTTTGCATACTTTACCGGGTAAGTATGGCAGGGCCCCTCCGGTTTTATCCAGGCATCGAAACCTAGACTTTAGCAGTCCAAATGTACGTTCCACCACCCTACGTGTCTTCCCATGGGCCTCATTATAGCGCATTTCACCTGGGGTAGTAGGATTCCGTAGGGGGCTTAGCAGCCACGGGCTGTTTGGGTATGCAGAGTCACCTAGGTGGGGGGATGACAGACACATACATCATTACCAGGACTGGTGTGAACAGCATGGCACACATACAACACAGTAGTCATCATAGCACACTCACCTATAAGCCATGCACTTTCTTGACGCAGATTGACCGTCAGTTGGGGGACAATGCTGCTCCGCAGGATGTGTGAGTCATGTGCGGACCCGGGAAATCTGGCACACACATGTGAGATGATGTTGTCAGCCAGGCACACCACTTGCCCATTGATTGAATGGTAGTGCTTCCGATTGCGATAGATGGGTTCACATGCCTGGGGGGGAACCAGACCAATATGTGTGCCATCGATAGAACCCACTACGTGTGGAATGTGGCCCAGGGCATAGAAGTCCCCTTTCACTGCAGCCAGGTCTGCCGGACGTGGGAAATGGATGTAATCATCCTTGTAACGCATCAGGGCTTCCAGCACATCCCGCAGTATCATGCTGAACATGGATTGGGACATCACCCCGGCATGACCAACTGTGTACTGGAATGTGCCTGTTGCGAAGAAGTGAAGTGTCGACATCACCTTTGCTGTGGGTGTAATTGCAGTTTAAGAAAAAGGGGTAACCCTGTGTCCCTCAGAACCTGGGTATTTGTAGTTAAATTAAAAATGGTTCTGTTGGGTCGGACCAATTACTTTTGAAATACATTAATTAAATGAGACCACAAGCTCTATGATACAAGTCCAACAATTTGAGAAATAAATGCTCAAAAGCTTTAAACCATGTAATCAAATAATTGTATTAAGAAATTCCATACATTTGGTATCCGAATTACAATCATTCTTAGATAACATTCAATGTTTGCAGTGACTGTCAAATGTGAAGTGACTTTCAGTGAAAAGTGCTCAGTGAATGAAGAAATATACAGTGCAATTTATGTACAGGTATATACAAATATCTTCGTTGGCCAGATAACAATTTTTTAAACCAAGGATTCCTAGAGTTCCTATCCGGATCCTGGTATTTCTGGGCCTATGATGTTCGTCGACGTTTCGACCCTAATGCGCCCCGGTTAGTGGTCGCGGCGGGTCTTTATCAAGACAGAAGGGGACAGTTTGGGTCTCAGGCCTGAAGATATCTAAGAATGATTGCAATTCGGATACCAAATGTTTGGGATTTCTTAATACAATTATTTGATTACATGGTTTAAAGCTTTTGAGCATTTATTTCTCAAATTGTTGGACTTGTATCAGAGAGCTTGTGGTCTCATTTAATGAATGTATTTCAAAAGTAATTGGTGGGTGTAATTGCTCCAAGATATGACCTGCGTGGCTGCAAATGAGGTGCTAATTGTGCTACAAGGTCCTGCAATGTCGGTCGGTCAAGCCGGAATTTGCGGATCACCTCCTCTTCAACCATGTTCTCCAGCACAGTGTATGGTCGATGCGCATTTGGAGCCCTCCTGTGTGGGAGTAGATGGTAACAGATGTCAATTGTCCAACACCACACAGCTGTGCCACACTATCACATCTTGACCAACACTATACAAATAATACATGTTGCAGACACAGATTGTATGTGTGACGTGACAGAAATATAAGGCACTACAGATAACTACACACACACTGTTCACCCACAAACAACATCCTGTGTGCAAACATGTCCAATGGTACATGCACACATGTTGAAAGAACAGCCAGCATCACATGACTGAGGGCCCATGTGTGGACATGCATCCCCACAGACACACATGGATGTGCACTCACAACACGAACATGGAACACACCCTCCTTGTCTTCATGCACCCATGACCCCACCAACAATGCTGTGCATCCTCACATGACCGGCATGGACATACAATGGACGACACACAGATGCATACACAGAAAGCATGTATACCCCCATCATTACTACTTGCACACACAAAACACACACTCACGACTGCTTCAAAATGTTGGTACACAGCCTTAATGCTCTGTGTAGATGTGTACAATTACAAACTTGTGACCTCAAAACCAATATGTCACCACATTGCCATGCACATCTGACGCAACTTGGGATCACATCACTGTGCTTTGTAAAGCACTGCCAAGGTCATTAGTATGATCACACATGCAACAAATGGACATTAATGTGACACGTGGACAGGGGCCATTTACATGACATAACGAGTATTGTCATATTCCGGACATGGACTGACACACATGTACACCTACAATCATTACATGTTTGCGGAGACATGCCGTGTGTATACACACGGCATCCGGGTATGCCTTCCGCCATCACAGAACATGATCCTTGATACTGCAATTCTGCGTACCATTGGCTTCATGGTCAAGGTCCATCACGGTCACACACTGCCAACCGCATGTGTGCGCTACCGCGTTGGTGCATCATTTGAAATTCTTCACTCACTGGCATCCCAATGGCGGAGCACGCATTCCGCGGGGGCGGGGCAGGCTAACACATACATTTGAATGTGCAGGTGGAAATGGCAGTTGATACCCCCCCTTTCAGTCACATTGCAGCACCCACCGCAGACCGCCTGGTACGGTCGGTCACCCACCGGCGGGTGCGGGAGGTCAGCCACCGGCTGGTGTGGGCAGTCACCCACCGCCGGGTGCAGGCAGTGGGTGACCGCCCTGTGTATTGATGTTACCCTGGCATGGATGGGATGGCCATGGCCGGTCAGCCACCACCTGGTGCGGGTGGTCACCCACTGCCTGGTGTGGGTGGTCACCCACCACCGGGTGCGGGCGGTGGGTGACCGCCATGTGTATTGATGTTACCCTGATGATTCATGGGAGCACTGCCTGCTCTTAAAACATATTGGGTCAGATGTACGACCGTTTTTTGCGGTCGCAAATGGGAAATTGGCCCGCTTGTGACCGCAAAACCGGTCTGCCCTATGTACAAACCCTATTTTGCGAGTAGGTAACCTATTACCGACTTGCAAAATAAGGTTTGCAACTCACCATTAGGAAGGGGTGTGCCAAGGGCTCCCTTCGTAATAGCAAGTCGCACTTCAATGTACGATTGATTTGTGACCACAATTGCAGTTGCGAAACACTTGCAGTTTACCACCCATTTCAAAAAGGTGGTAAGCCACTTGCAAACGGGAAGGGGTCTCCAAAGAACCCCTTCCCCTTTGTGACTGGTAGAGAAAATTGGCCAGATGTACGATGGATTTTTGCATGCGCAAATGGATTTTAGACCTGTTCGCGCATTCAAAAATCCTGTGGGCCATGCACTAAACCTATTTTACGAGTCACATATAATTTGCAACTCGCAAAATAGTGTTTAGCGACTTGCTATTAGGAAGGGGCGTTCCCTTCCTAATAGCAACCCTAACAGCTATGTAAGAATGTTTTGCAGTCACAAAACACTGGCAGTTTACCACCCCTCTCAGAAGGGTGCTAAAGCATTCACAAATGGGAAGGGGTCCCCAAGGGACCCCTTACCCTTTGGGAATACATGCACAAACATTTTTTTAAAATACATCCCGTTTTCCTTTAAGGAAAACTGACTGCATAAAAAAAGTGCTTCATTTAATAGCAGTCCCAGACAAGGAGGTCTGCTGACCCCAGCAGGCCACCATCCCTGGGAGTGCCCGCCATTCCCAATAGGGTCGCAATTTGCGACAGCCTCATTGATATTCATTAGGCATACAATTTACGACCCCATTAGGAATCGCAAACAGTGTTTCAGACACTGTTGTACATTGGAAATTGCATTGGAAGCAATTTTCGAGTCGCAATTTCCAATATTTGTACATCTGGCCCAAAGATCTTCATTCCACTAATCTCAAACCATAAAAGCACAGAATAAAACAGTACGATCACAACACAAGACAAAAGACAATCTTCCAGAACATCTTTTGACAGTGAAGCCCCTATTTTACCCCAAATCCTGACCCAGAGGAACAAAGGGGCCAACTTAATCCTGTCCTCCACAGAGTCCACCTTAGTATTCTCCCTTAGTGACGCAAGGGGTGGGGCTAGCGCGGTTTGGCAATGAGAACTGCTTCAGATTAAAGAGAGGAGTGGTTGTGATCTTACAACTGCTCTCATGTGGCACAGTGGAGCCGCTTTTCCTCTTGCCCAAGGTCCATTTGATTCATTAGGGGTATGCTACATTACACAACATATCTGAAATATCGTGAAGTTAAGCACCAGCAAAAGGTCTGGTTTGAGTAGGCAAGGTCTCATAAAAGGCAGATTCTGCTGGAACTAGTCTCCCGTAAGAACCGTTCTGCTCGAACCAGTCTCCCTGCTAAAAAGACGCAAAAGCTGGCACTGCCAAATTTGCAAAGGTACACAAGTGCTAAAAGCCTTCTTGTATATTACCTGTGGGGCAATAATGGCTTTTAATTACAGCCCCTTGGTTATTGGCCTGCGGCTTGGGTCCTTAATTGCAGGGAAGGGTACTTATCAGCTGTTCTTGCCACAAATATGGGTTTTAACGAATAAATATATGTAGGAGAGACATCTTGTACACTGGATATGATACACAGTTGATTTTATAGATATGCCTAACAATATAGAACTCTTGTATGTGTTTCTGTGGTATGCTGTTACAATAGTGGAAAGAGTAGTGCATGCTGAGGGTAAAGCTTAGTTGATCTATAATTGTTTGTTATATCGAATTGTATATTTTTTAAGACATAACATAAATGCAGCTTTAAAACTGAAAATGACCTTTAACTTTTTGCTGTTGCTTACCATGCAGAACCTAATGCCACACACTATGGTGGAGGCAAAGTTGTGCTATGGTGACATAGTAGAGTTATTAAAGTGTGAAAGACCACTTCAGCTTTTGGGCTCCAAACAAAAGGGGCTCTTTTCTTTAGAAGACAAGTATTTGACGCCACAGTTCTAGAATAATCCGAAATGAAACACCTATAAGAATTTGCAAAGTCAATTAAACTCTGACTTCCTTGAAAATACGAATTGTGGTCAATCTAAAACGCTCTTGTCCATAGTGTTCCATTAAGTGGTTCAGAAAGGGGTCAGTTCAAAACATGTGGAACCAAAGATGGGCTACAGTGAATAATGGTTGTATTATTCACCAAGAGGTTCTGAGTGCAATGGGCTTGAGCATCACCTGCTGCAGGAGTGCAGGGATATGCCCAGGGTGGGGAGGAGGGCAATCCCTGCGCTCATGTATGCGGATGATGCCGTGCTTATGGCACGCACTCCTCGGGCTCTGCAAAAACTAGTAGTTAGTTTTGAGAAATTTATGCTGAATCTAGACTTACTAGTAAACTGTAGTAAAACTTTCACAATGAACTGTGGTCCAAAATCAGGTAAACCGATGAAACAGATGTTTTTAAACAATGTGCCACTGGATAACACCCCAACCTTTTCCTATTTGGGCATTTTATTCCATGAGTCAGGTTCTTGGACAAGCGCAATTAAGGCTAGAGCCCTTTTATTTATGAAAACGATCATGGCCCTAAAGAATTTTGTCAGAAAACTGGGCAGGAAGCCGATAAAAGAAATGCTAACTATATATAAAGCAACATGCTTGTCTGTGGCTATGTATGGCTCAGGTTTGTGGGGGTACGCAAATGTTAATCAAATCCAGGTGGTGGAGAATAAATTTTTGAGGGGAGTCCTTGCAGTTCCACAGTGTGCTGCCACATTTAACTGTCACGCTGAACTTGGCCAACCTTACATAACAGACATTATCAAAATTCAACCTATCCTGCTGTGGCACAGGGTATGGACTACAAATGAATGCGTTATGAATCGGGCCTTGTTACAGGACACCCTCAGTTTGGATCACGTGGACAGAGCAGAATGGCTGGGATATGTAAAGTGTTTCCTGACTGAGATTGGATGCTATTCCTATTATTCGGATCCATCTTCAATGGATAGCATTTCTAGGAGCACACTAAAAACCCTTTGCCTGGACCATCTTGTGGATAAGAGGAAGAGAGTTGAAATCTTGAAACATACAGTACATTCCCACCTCCTTACTCTCTGTGAGACTAACTCTGTACAGCCATATTTATCCCTGCCCATGACAAACTATGATCGCTTTCTTTCAACTCGTTTTAGATTCTGTATATTTTTTAGATTAGTGTCTTTTCCTAGCATGAACTCATGGAAGCGTATATTGCCCACTTGTTTGTGTGACGGTATGTCACAACAATCAGATATCCATATCCTTTTTTTCTGCAGATTTTATAGTGCCTCCCGTAGAAAAATTATTGTCCCTTTCTTAAAAGAAATGAATTTAACTAGAAGTCCAGAAAATGGATACGGTTTTAACTGTTACCGTGGTTTTAAATTATTTAAAAAGTGTTTTTAAACTAAGGAAACAAATGGTAACTGAAATGGTTTAAATTTCCTATTGACCTCCCTCACTGAACTCACAATTATGAGCTGTAATCATTGTAATCATTGTAATTTGTTTTTATGTCTGTTACTTTTATGGTTATTTGTTTTTAACCGAATAAAGTTTATTGAACTGAACTGAACTGAGTGAGATCAAACAGGCAACGAGTAAGGATGTTTTTCACCGAGGGATTTGCAATGAGATAGACCGCAGGAGTGAAGCCGTTGTTGTCTTTTGATGTCACAGACAACCCCAAGATGAAAAACATCCCCATTACTGACTTTTACCCATCTTCAATTTTAGGTTATGTATGCCCCCCAAAGTCATCTGCCCCTACTTTCAAAATCTACACAGGGTTAGGCGAGTAATCGGGGAGACAATCCGAACATGGCTTTACCTGCCTCGGCGCCAAGGCCTGTGATATACTTGCTGTCTTGACAACCACCCCCACCACCCTATGGCAGCCCCGCCCCTACACAAAGGATACAAATATCTGTCATCCTACTGCTTTCCCACATCACCCCTAGAATTAGTCACCCTCTCCCAAATATGAACATAAAAAAGCTTGGTCTCCTACATCCCACCACCTTTACCCT
This sequence comes from Lissotriton vulgaris, assembly GCF_964263255.1. Lineage (NCBI taxonomy): Eukaryota > Metazoa > Chordata > Amphibia > Caudata > Salamandridae > Lissotriton > Lissotriton vulgaris. The sequence continues at coordinate 400,793,237 of NC_141687.1, forward strand.
CTATGCCGTTCCGCACAATCCCGGCAACAATGTGGCCTTCTGCGTTCTCACACTAAGGGCTCCATTAGGATGATGGGCAGATTCCCCGCCCCCGCCGGGCCGGCGGTAGTCACCGCCGGCCCGGTGGAGGCGACCGGCCAACTATCCTTGCAGCAAAGACCCCCCGCCATATTACAATGGCTGGGGGGTCCGTGGCGGACGGAAAGACCGTCCACCGCTTTTCCGCCCGGTCGACAAGGCAACCGGGCGGAAAAGGGTTCAATATGGTGGCAGTGTCTGAAAGACACCACCAGCCATATTATAATGTGGCCGTGTATATGCCTTTCCGTGGTGGCATTTTAGGGGGGCCCTTTGCGGGCCCCCAGGGACTCCAGGGTGTGGGGGTGCACATGGGGGGGTACCTATGGGACCCCCCTTTCTTTTAATGAACAATGTGGCAGGCACCGTGCGGTGCCTGTCACGTTGTGCATTGAAACGCACAACCTGCCTTTGTGGCATTGCGGCGGGCATTGCTCTCTGCCCTGTCTGCAGCAATGTTGCAAATGCGCAATGCGCCCGGCAGGCGCATCCTAATCAGGTGTGCAGGACCACCACACTCTCAGTGGGCGGTCCCGTTTCCCGAGGGTATAGCGGGCGGAAAAAGTACGCATTCAGAGAAGAATGGAGACTTTCGTAACTCTTGTACCAGTTTTTTCTCCAGCAGATGCCAAATTAGATTCACACTGGACAACTGCTGAGAAGTTCCAAATCCTGGAAGCAGCTACAGTTGAATCTGAACCTTAGCTGAAGGATCAGCCTCTGTTGAGCTTGAATGATCCCACTGACTACTATAGCCTCTAGTGAGCTTGAAGGATCCCACTGACTACTACAGCCTCCAGTGAGCTTGAAGGATCCCACTGACTACTACAGCTTTCGGTGAGCTTGAAGGATCCCGCTGACTACTACAGCCTCCAGTGAGCTTGAAAGATCTTGAAGGGTTCCACTGACTACTACAGCCTCTGGTGAGCTTGAAGGATAGCACTGACTACTACAGCCTCTAGTGAGCTTGGGCTGAAATTGCTGTTTCCAAATTGCCTAGTGCCGTTCAATTAGAACCAATTGCTTTCTTTAAGATGAGTTCCTGTGAGAGTCTGGGGAATCTTATGTCATGAAAATCTTCACCTCGCAAGACTTGTGACTATGGACTTGGCTTCCTGACATTTCCGCTGCCATGTTAATGTTATTGAGAGGAATGCAATAACCACTAGTTTGGCTACAATCCCAAAGGTGGCTATGTTTTCCCGTACTGGACAAAATAACAGGATGCTTGTAATCTTGATGGGCCCAGTGTCCGGAATAATACTGCCCATCTGGACATCCTGTGGGTGTGGACAGGTTTCTCTGAGGACTTTGGCTATGCAAAGCAGCTAAAGACTATGGAAGGAAATGTGTCTGAGAATGAGAAATAGCCACAGGAATCAAATGTGGTAAAATAGCCCGTGGTACTGGTAACTCCAGAGGAGGGAGGAATGTAAGTGGCACCCAGAAATTGCATTTGGGATGAGGCTGCTGCACAAGGCGGCCAGCTAGGAGCAGTGCCCCCCAGGTGCACCACCCATTCCCACCGGAGTCCCTGGGTCTGCAACGGGCCCCCCAAGCAGACTCTGCATGCCTTTGCGTGGCGGCAATGCCGCCACGGAATGGCATCTGTAAACCCACATTGTAATATGGCACATTGTAATACCGCCACCATATAGAACCCTTTTCTGCCCGGTCGACATTTTGACCGGGCGGAAAAGCGGCGGACGGTCTTTCTGTCCGCCCCGGACTCCCCAGTCATTATAATATGGCCGGGGGGGTCATTTCTGCATGGATGGTGGGCGGAACGCCCCTGCCGGGCCGGTGGTGGCGACCGCCAGCCCGACGGGGTGATCTGCCCGCCATCTTAATGGGGCCTCTAGTGAGGGACAGTAGCAGCATAGTTTAATAGCGCCATGGAAGGCAGATAATACTGAAGTGAGGGTGGATACTTAAAGAGGACGCAGAGCAGTGTAAAAAAAATGATAACAACAGAAGTTATTTCTGATATTATCATGATGTTTTTTGGGCCAGGTTGGTTTTTGAGCCAGGTTGGGTGGGGCTGGGCTCTCGTGATGTCCAGGAGTTCGAGTGGCAACTGCACACTCCAAAGTCCTCATGCCTGCTTGGACGGCCCCCTTGGGCCACCCCAAGCAGTCATGCGCACTTTGCATGTCCCTCCCAGGTCCCATCTGAGCGCCCAGCTACAGCGCTCAGACCAATCACAAAGCTGCAGTGAAGCATTTTAGGTTTAATGCATTTTTATTAAGAAAAAAGAAACATGGGGAAGGGGAATAGGAGGTTAAGGTTACATACAGTATAATAAGGAAGTAGCGCATCTCAGGAGCGTTGGCAAAAAGTAGTCCAGTGGTCCAGAAGAAAAATACAACAAATGTAAGGCAAATAAGCAATCTGAGTAACCCTCGCGTGCACCTCAACACCCCATCCAGAGCCGAGCGCGGATAGCCATCAGCGATTCATCAAAGCACCACCCAGCCCCTCCGATCCCCCCACCCCCAATAAAGGAAGAAAAAAGAAAACAACACCCCAACTCCCCCGTCCAATTGCCCCGCAATAGGATAACCCGCCCCAAGCAGCCCACCCCCCATCCCCTAAGATCCTGTCCCCTGTGCAGTCTAATCCACCGGGGTCGCCGGCGGCGTCAGCCTGAGAAGTCGAAGGTACCTCGGGCAGGTGAGCTCCCAGAATTCCGTGGACAGTAGTGCTAGGAAGGGTTGCCATAGCTCCTCAAATTGATCCACATCCCCAGCTACTGTAAGCGACATCTTCTCCATACCCAACACCTGCCAGAGCCTATGTAACCAACCCGTAATGGAGGGGACAGTGGTGGTGCGCCAGTGGACAAGAATATTCTGGACCGCGGAGCCTAGCGCAATTGCAATCTGTCTACCCCTGCGGGATTTCAACGGGTACATGAGATCATTGGGAAGGCCTAACAAAACATACGCTGGGAAGCGCGGCAGCTCAATCTCAAAGTGCCTATCCACCTCATCCAAGACCTCCTTCCAATAAGCGGTCAGCACCGGGCAAGCCCAAAGAATGTGTGAGAGGGTACCCTCCTGTCCGCATCCCCGCCAGCACCCCTTGTCAGTGTGTCTGTGCATTTCATACAGCCTCTCCGGGGTGTAGTACCAATAAGTAGACACCTTAGTGAAGGTCTCCGTAAGTCCTGTGTGGTATGCTGAGTGCCGCGCCCGATATGCAATTTTGTCCCACTCCTTATGGCTGAGTGTCCTACCCAATTCTCTATGCCAGCGCTCCCTCCCCGGATTATGATAGTGGAACGTCGGGGACTGAAGGAATTTATACAAATCGGTAATTAGCTTGGCGTCCGAGGTCCGGGTCACCAACCACCGCTCGTATGATGTGATTTGGCGAGCAGCGGTGTCGCGAACCTGGGGTTGGAGAGCTCAGTGTCGGACCTGCATATAGCGCAGTCTGTCCATCTCCGTCAGGCCGAATTCCTGTCGAAGTTGTTGGAAAGGAATCACGCCGTCCGGCCCGTAAATCTGGAAAAGCGCCCTACAGCCCGTGCTCACCCAATGGGAAAAGGCTTCCGGCTCCATCCCTGGGGCAAAGTCCGGGTTACCCACTATGGGTGTGAACGGCGAGGGAAAGGTGGTCAGGTCATGAGTTTCGCAAACCGCATCCCACACCCTCAGGGGGACCCGCGTAACCAAAGAGGCGTAGAGATTAGCAGGGCGATGCGCGCGGCGTAAGAACGGAACCTCCTGGAGGGTGCGGCCCGCCACCGCCTGGTCTTGAAAAAGCCAGTGTTTGTCGGACTCCCATCTGCTCCACTCCACCAGATATCGCAATTGCGCCGCCTGAAAGTACTTACGGAGGTCCGGGATGCCAAGACCCCCCGCCTCCGGAGCGAGCGTGGAGAGAACCCTCTTCATCCGCGGCTTGCGGCCTTGCCAAACGAAGCGGGAGATGTCAGCCTGCGTTTGCCGTATCCAGCCTACAGGGGGCTGGAGAGGCAGAGCGCGAAAGAGGTATAGAATCTGGGGCAGCACCGTCATCTTAACCGCCGCGATGCGGCCCAGCCACGACAGCAGGCCCTTGCTCCAGCGGCCAAGTTCCTCCTCGATCTTCCTGCCGAGGGAAGTGTAATTGGCTGTCACCATTTCAGGCAGTGTGGGCGCGAGCAAGATCCCCAGGTATGGCACCGTAGACGAGGACCACTGCATGGGAAAAAGGCACTGAATGTCTCTCCTGGTATCCGCCGCCAGTGACACATCCAACGCCACCGACTTGCTCATATTCATTTTAAAGCCGGCCACACGCGCAAAGGCGTCCAGTTCCCGGACGCAAGCAGGGAGCGACCTCTTGGGGTCGTCTAGGGTCAGCAGGACATCGTCCGCGTAAAGGCTGACCGTGTGGACATATTGGCCCATCTTGACCCCAATGGCGTCCGGGTTGTTGCGAATCCTCTGAGCAAACGGCTCCATGTAGAGGGCGAACAAAAGCGGCGAGAGGGGACAACCCTGTCTCGTACCGCGTTCGATGGCAAAACTACCGGAGCTACACCCATTGACCCGCACCGACGCCGAGGGACTTTTGTAACAGTTGAAGACCATGGTGCGGAACTTCTCGCCGATACCCAGTTTCCTGAGAACCAGCTCGAGGTACGGCCAATGAACTCTGTCGAAGGCCTTCTCCGCATCAACTGATAGCAACATTCGCTCCCCCGGGATACGCGAGGCCTTCTCTAGTACATGCGTCACCCTCTTGGTGTTGTCCACGTCTGTCTACCGGGTACGAAGCCAGCCTGGTCCGCCTCCACCAGTCCCGGTAGGTGTAGACCAAGCCTGGACGCCAGAATCCCCGTATAGAGCTTGAGGTCGACATTTAAGAGTGAGATGGGCCTGTACGAACCACACAAGGTCCGGTCCTTCCCGGGCTTCGGGATGACCGATACCGTTGCGTTCAGGAGGTCCGGTGGGATAGCGCCAGGCTCGGAGAAGGAATTAAACAGCCGAGTCAGGATTGGGGCCACAGCGGCGCAGAAGGTCTTATAGAACAAAGACGTGTAGCCATCCGGGCCCGGGGCTCTACCATGCTTCAGTCGCGCTATAGCGGAGATGACCTCCTCAACATGGATGTCCCTCTCTAGATGGTCCGCCTGGGCGGGATCCAGCACCGGAAGGGCCACTGATTCCAAATAGTCCTCGGCGTCTCGCGGCGAGGAGGGCTCCCCAGTATACAGTGCTTCGTAGAAGCTGCGAAAAGATTCCGCCACCTCTGCGTCACCAGAAACAACAACCCCGTCCGTGCCCACCAGTTCCTTCACGACACTACGCTGCGGTGCGACCCGAAGCCGGTGGGCCAGGAGCCTACCACACTTGTCTCCCCCTGAGTAAAAGGCATGCTTCAGACGTAAAGCGGCGTACTCCGCCCTATCAAGATCCAGTGCCGATAAGAGCTTCCTCGCCGCTGTCAATTACCTCCAAACTCTCGGAGCCCCTGTGCGGCGATGGACCTGCTCGAGCTCTCGGACCTGCGCAGTCAGTTCGTCCCTCTTACATTGCCGTTCCTTATTTTCGGCAGAGGAGATGGAGATAAATTCCCCCAGGAGGACCGCCTTCAAAGCCGCCCACTGCGTTGCTTGGGACGTGTCAGAGTTGCCATTGTGAACCAGATAATCCTGAATGACCTCCCCTATGCGCTTCACAACAGACTTCTTATGTAAAAGGGTATCGCGAAGGCGCCACGTCCCCCGATGGGGAGAGGCCCCCGGCCACTTGAAAACGCCGGAAACTGGCGCATGGTCGGACAGAGACAGGACCCCAATGTCCGCCGCTGTGGCGGCAGTGCACAGTGGTCCACTCACCAGGAGGTAATCCAGCCGCGAGTAAGTGCGGTGCGCATGGGAAAAGTAGGAGTAGTCCCTATCAGTGGGGTGCAGAGAGCGCCAGAGATCGTGCAAATCAATCTCCACAATCCGATCCTTCACCGCGCGGGAAAGTTCCCCGTCTGCGGGGAGCGTTGCGCCGACCTGTCCATAGCAGAGTCGAAAACAATGTTAAGGTCCCCCCCCAGGATAACATGGCGGTCGGGAGAGGCCGTGACGTCTACCAACACTGAGTCTAGGAAACGATCCTGGTGATCATTCGGGCTATAAACTGAGCCAACCGTAAAAGCTATTCCCCCTAGTCGCATGTGATATGCAAGGAGCCTCCCCTTTTGTTCGGCATACTTGTACAGAACCTCACCTCTAAAGGAGCTCGCTAAAAGAATGGCCACCCCCGCAGTCTTGTTCGCCGCTGAGGAGAAGAACTGGGTGGGGAACTTGGCGGAGCGCAGCCTATGACAATCCCTGGGCAGCAAATGGGTCTCCTGCAAGAGGCATATATCCGCCTGCGTCCCTTCCAACAATGATAGGATCGCCCTTCGCTTCACTGGGTTATTCAGACCCTTAACATTAAGGGTCACTACTTTTAAGGACGGCATTCCTCCCGGGGAACAGAAGCGCTATGTAGCAAGCAAGGGATCAGCGGGCGGGGCGCATGGGGCAGGCGCGCGGGAGAGGCCCGGACAGGCCAAGCGTGGGCATGGACAACATCGGACGGGACCCCCCCAACAACAAAACAACCCTTACACCCTCCCAAAACACACTCATGGCAACTAGCCCAAAACAAATGTAAACACCCCATTGTCTCAGTCAAGCCCCAAAACGGGCAAGTCCGTAGGAAACAGCAAAGTGGACGTTCAGCCACTCACCTCCAACCGCCCCCCCCCCCCCTGGCCCCCAGCCCCAAACCCAGCATCATGGAGGCTAAGAATCTCTCCCCCCGGAGTGAAGTTAGGCCGTCAAGGCCACGCCATTGGAGTCGGCCAAGTCCCTGGCCGCCGCCCTCAAAGCATCAGCCATGTCCGCCCGGATGGTGGGGAATCAGGACGACCTGCACTCGCCGGCGACTGTCTCCTCGTTGACCTCCGTCGGCTCCGTCTCTCCGGGCGCCTCCATGACGGTGTAGCTCCGTCCTCCTCCGTGGCTGTGAGCCCCAGTACCCCACAGATGTCTTGTAGGGAGCGCAGTTGGTGCAGCATCCCGTTCCATCGAAAGATCAGACGGAAAGGGTGTCCCCAGGAGTAAGGCGTCTCGTGTTCGCGCAGAAAGTCAGTGGCGATCCTGAAGGACCTGCGCTTCTGCAGCGTGATGGCGGACAGGTCTTGGTAGAGCGCTACAGGCCGCTCCCTGAAAGTTAAAGGCTGCTTCCTGCGGGCCTCCGCCATGATGCGCTCTTTCAGCGGGAAATCGGGCAAGAATGCCAAAATGTCCGGGGGGGGCGCCGATGACTGGCGCTGTCGACCAACCCTATGCGCTCTGTCAATGCGTACAGGGAAGTCCGCATCTTCCCCCAGGATCTCTCGAAACAGGTCCTGTAGATAGGCCACCAAGTCGGACCCCTCGTCCGCGGATGGGACACCCCGCACCCGGCTGTTATTCCGCCGGGACCTGTTCTCAAGGTCTTCAGAGTGGGCCTGGAGCTCGACACATTGCTCCCGGAGGCGGAGAACGTCCTGCTGAAGATGGACAATCTCTTCATCCCGGCGCTGGCCCGCCGTCTCCGCTGTTTCAACTCGCTTGCCAAGGCCCTCCACCTCCCTGCGTACTTCACGGACCTCACTGGCCACTTCTCTCTTCAGCGTTTGAAAGTCTTCCTTGAGGGAGCTAAACAGGTCCTCCATAAAGGACCTCGTGACCGGTGGCTCGCCCCCAGCCGCATCCGCCGAGCCCCGACGGCTGTGTTCTGTCCCGCAGCTGCTGGGCCCTGCCAAGCATATCCGGCAGGGTGCGGTCCCCCTTCCTCGAGCTGCCTTTCCCAGCCATCGTAGTCGCTGCAGTGGACGAGCGGGCTCAGGTCCGGCTGCCTCAGAGTTGCCCAGTCGCTGGTGGGCGCCAGACGTGGGGACCACTCCGCAAGCAAGGGTGCCGCGCCACAGGCGACAAAATGGCGGTCCGGGCACTACCAGTCGCGGTGCCCGGCCAGGGTGGCGATCAGGAGCCAAAGCAGGGGTCCCCCCTCAGCTCGTCCCACAGGAAGTTAGTTCAGTAGCGGAGGCAACAGCAAGCGCCCGCCAGCCCAAGGCACCGGCGGAGGCCACCAACACCAGCTCTTCGGGGACAAGATGGCGGCAGGGCGGGGCCAGGTAGAGCGTCCCGGGCTGGCGACACCGCCGGGGCCCCCTCGGAATACAGCGATCAAAGAAAGTCCGCAGCCAATGTCCCACAGGTTCACCGAAGGGCCCAGGTGGGCCGGTCCCAGCGTTGAGGCCCCTGGTTGTCGTACACGGGGCCGGGGCCTGCACAGCACAGGGTATCGCTGTCGCTAGACGGGGGGCCAAGGCGCAGATCTTAAATCCAAAGTCTTCCGCGCCACCAAGACCCCGCCCGTAGGGCTCCGCTATCCTCCGGCACGCGGCGGGTCCGATCCCCTCCGGATCGTCAGCGTTCAGCACCAGGCCCAGCCGAGGCGTCCGGACAGCACCGCAGTTCGCTCCGCCTCCCAGGCTCTCCTCCGTGCCTCGATCTTTGACCAAACTTTTGAAGCGCTTCCTCCGAGGCGATTAGGGCCAAAGTGACATCAATGTGCACGCCGGGTCCTCCGGCACACTCCTCTCACTCGCTGAGCATCAGCGGGGGGAGAGAAGCGAAAGAAAAGGGGTTCGAGCTGAGCCGGGACGGAGGAGCTACGGGAGGAAGCGTCCGCTCACCCCGCCATCTTGGCCACACGCCCCCCAGTGAAGCATTTTGATTGGTAATGGGAGGGAGCCTGGGAGCTTCCTAGTTCCGGAGTAAGCATGGGCGGAAAATCCGTTACGCTCGCGGATTTTCGGTAAATTCTCAATCCGCGAGATTCGCGAATTTCCCGCAAAAAACGCAAATTCGCACGCAGCGGATTTTTTTCTTTGTGGTGTAAGTTCGCAATTGCGAACATGTAGGTGCGGCGGGCAGCAACAATCTCGCACTTGCGAAATTACAAAAATTGCAATTCCGCACAAGAAATCTACTAGCAAGCAGCATAGACCTTCTGAAAATGATTATTTTTATCAGAATAACTCCTCAGGTTGACATTTGCCTGCACTTTTTTAGATTTGAGGCCTTTTGATTTTCTTTGGATAACTTTTGGATTAGAAATCAACTTTCTCATATAAGCTTGGTGGGGCATTAAAGTTGCTGTAATGCTGCTCTGCAGAAAAACGAGTTTTGCAAAAGTGAAAGCAGGTTCAAAAGTTCAAACTCATCATTAGTAACCGTTCCCTGTAGTGCTTCCTGACAAGGGCCCCTCCAGAGTTCAGTTGCTAGTTGCAACAATGGTATGACCCTGCTCTGACTCTCACAGCAGGCTCATAGAATAGCTACAAGTAGGCCACAAAGGTCCTGGGAAAAAAAATTGCACTGCAACAGAAAGCAAATTACAGATAAGGATGCAGGTGCCAGACTGGAATTTTAAAACAGTGACACATTAATAAATCAACCCCAAATTAATTCATGTCAGTTGAAGCAGGCAGGTGTGCTTGCTTTTTCCCCCCATAATCTACAGTGATGATGAACCAGAGGGTGGCATAAGGCATTGATGTACCAGAGGGTGGCATGGGTAAAACAGAGGGTGGCAGGGGTGAAACAGAGGGTGCTGGGAACCTGTGATGATGAACCAGACGTAGAAACAACATAATCGTGACCGTTGCGAGCCGACATGTAAGTTCGCAATTGCGAACTGGTACAAAACCCTCGCGAACTGGCAGAAATCCTTGCGAGCTGGCAGAATTCCTTGCGAACACAAAAAAAGCATTCAGCAGGTTCAAAAGTTCAAACTCATCATTAGTAACCATTCCCTGTAGTGCTTCCTGACAAGGGCCCCTCCAGAGTTCAGTTGCTAGTTGCAACAATTGTATGACCCTGCTCTGACCCTCACAGCAGGCTCATAGAATAGCTACAAGTAGGCCACAAAGGTCCTGGAAAAAAAAATTGCACTGCAACAGAAAGCAAATTACAGATAAGGATGCAGGTGCCAGACTGGAATTTTAAAACAGTGACACATTAATAAATCAACCCCAAATTCATTCATGTCAGTTGAAGCAGGCAGGTGTGCTTGCTTTTTCCCCCCATAATCTACAGTGATGATGAACCAGACGTAGAAACAACATAATCGTGACCGTTGCGAGCCAACATGTAAGTTCGCGATTGCGAACTGTTACAAAACCCTCGCAAACTGTCAAAAATCCTTGCGAACTGGCAGAAATCCTTGCGAACACAAAAAAAGAAAATCCGCAAATTTGCGAGAATTCGCGGATTTTGCGGATTGCGAGTTCGCAAATTCGCAAAATTCGCAAACGCCAGATTCGCAAAATTTGCCCATGCTTATTCCGGAGGGACGACACAACAGAGGAGTGGAGGCTGCGGAGTCGGTGGCGGGAATGTAAGTAAAAAAATCTTTTATTTTGTTATGTCGCCCCCGCGTGACCCTCCCCTCCTCCCGCCTCTCCACTTTCGTTAACTGTCAGCCGCCACTGCTTGTAGTATATTTAATGGAAGAGGAAAAAGGGAAGAGAGGAGGTGGTAGAAAAAGGAGAAGAAGCGTAGAATGAAAACACAATAGGGCATAGAAGGCAGAGGAGAGAAGGTGTAAAGGTACAGGAGCAAAGAAGAAGGATGACTAAAGGAGAGAGACAGTGTAAGAAAGTATAGGGTAAATAATGGAATGTGGTGAAGAAAGCAGCGCTGGGAGATTAAGTGAAGGGCACACAAGAAAAGGAGAAGCTAGTGAAGAAAAAAGGTCACAAGGAGTTGGTAGCAGATCTACAGATAGGGCAGAATGAGAGAGAAGGTGGAGCAGGTGAAAGGGAGCTTCAAGATCCTGATTGGCTCCTAATTCAAGTCTTGTTTGACAATAAATGTTTTCAGTTTTTTACAAAATGGCAGTAGGTCATCTGGACATCCCATTTTGGCTGGGAGTACGTTCCAGAGAGATGTTCACTAAAATCTTCACATTTTCTGCTTATGTACCCCCAATGCATTTCATATATTTATTTGACTGCGCATTTCTTACTTACAAATGCAGGTTGTTGTTAGTGTTGTTTGCACTGTATATCATATAACGTTTATAGTCTTATAGCTCTGCAATAATTCATGTATCACTGACAAATTATCGATTTCATGAAAATCGACCTACAAAAATATCGTGTCTCAAATATCGAGTACAAATAAATTGACACCCTATATTTATTTATAAAACTACAAAAACATCGATCAAACAATATCTTAATACAAAAAACATCGACCCCACAAAAATCGAACACACACATATCGAAATAAAAAATATCGACAGTTATAAATAAATATAGCACATTACAAAAATATCGAAAACAAAAATATAGACATTAATATTATCGACATTACCTAAATATCGACATCTCTAAACTAATCAAAAAATATTGTTAAACACAATACACCTTTAAACTATTAAAAATACACTCATATAACTATGTATATACATACAAAACACATTTTTAAATCAATATAATACATTTTTAAAAGCAATACAAAATCTATATACTATTCATAAAATACATAAAAAGACACTTCTCTAAATAACCATTTCACATACAACTAACATAATTAATTTACTTAACAAAATGTAAACTAACCAATAGAAACACATTTCAAGGTATCTGACCAATGACATACAAACACTAATTAAAGACACACTATATAAAGAAGTTAATTCAATACTCTAAAACCAGCAGAAAATATTCAGCTTGACAACAAAAAGTAAGTTATCATATGTTTCTGAATAAAATGTTAAATTAAATGTAACCTACTATTCATAGTCAGAACTTAAAAACTTAATTATCTTTCTATCTCAATATATTTCCACAACAGATTCAACTTTAAGAAAAATAAGAACATTTTGACAAACTAAAATAACCAACTGAAAATGTAAGTATACTAAATTTATTTTTTAAACACTAGGGAAAAGCTAAATAAAATGCTCAAATGTTATAGTCAAGTCAAGTCAAGTCAATAGATTTATATAGCGCGCTACATACCCAGAGGGTCTCAAGGCGCTTGAAGAAGGGTGGGGAATTACTTGTCGAATATCCACGTTATAAGTTGCTTTCTGAATGCTAGGCGGTTCTGAGTAAGGCGAAGGTGAGTGGGAAGTGAGTTCCAGGTTTTAGCTGCCAGGTAGGAGAAGGATCTACCTCCCATGGTGGTTTTGTTGATGCGAGGTACAGTGGCAAGGGCTTGGTTGGAGGATCTTAGCTGGCGGGAGGGGGTGTAGAAGGACAGTCGTGTGTTGAGGCATTCGGGTCCGATTTCGTAGAGTGCTTTGTGTGCGTGGGTTAGGAGGCGGAAAGTAATCCTCTTATTGACGGGGAGCCAGTGGAGGTTTTTCAGGTGACCAGAGATGTGTTCTTTACGCGGGATGTCTAATATGAGCCTGGCTGAAGCGTTCTGGATGCGTTGGAGTTTTTTCTGGAGTTTTGCATTAGTACCGGCGTAGAGGGTGTTTCCGTAGTCCAGGCGGCTCGTGACCAGTGCGTGGGTGACCATTTTTCTAGTTTCGGTGGGGATCCAGCGAAATGTTTTTTTGAGCATGCGAAGAATGTTGAAGCAAGATGAAGAAACGGCGTTGACTTGTCTGTTCATCGAGAGTGAGGAATCTAGGATGACGCCCAGGTTGCGTGCGTGGTCCGTCGGGATGGGTGCTTTTCCAAGGACCTCTGGCCACCAAGAGTCATCCCAGGCGGAGGGGGAGGTGCCTAGGATGAGGACTTCTGTTTTGTCTGAGTTCAGTTTCAGACGGCTGTGCTTCATCCATTCGGCTACTTCTTTCATTCCTTCATGCAGGTTGGTTTTGGCGGTGTTAGGGTCTCTGGTGAGTGATAGGATCAGTTGAGTGTCATCGGCGTAGGAGATGATGTTGAGGTTGTGTTGGCGTGCGATGACCGCGAGGAGGTTCATGTATACGTTGAAGAGGGTGGGGCTGAGTGAAGATCCTTGTGGTACGCCGCAGATGACTTCAGTGGCCTCTGACTTGAATGGTGGAAGGCGGACTCTCTGGGTTCTTCCGGTGAGGAACGAGGTGATCCATTCCAGTGCTTTTCCTTGGATTCCGACGTTTCTGAGGCGTTGTAAAAGGGTGCTATGACAGACTGTGTCGAAGGCTGCGGAGAGGTCGAGGAGGATGAGGGCGACTGTGTCTCCATTGTCCAGTAGAGTTCGAATGTCGTCTGTTGCTGCGATGAGGGCGGTTTCAGTGCTGTGCTTGGCTCGGAAGCCGGACTGTGAGGAGTCGAGGGATTTGTTGGTTTCGAGGAAGGCGGCGAGCTGGTTGTTGACCGCTTTCTCGATGACTTAGGCCGGGAATGGAAGGAGTGAGATAGGGCGGTAGTTTTTCAGTTCGGTGGGGTCAGCTGTGGGTTTCTTCAGGAGGGTGCTGAGTTCGGCATGTTTCCAGCTTTCCGGGAAGGTTGCGGAGTTGAGGGAGCAGTTGATGACGTCTCGGAGGTGCGGTGCTATAATGGAGTCTGCTTTGTTAAAGATGTGGTGAGGGCATGGGTCTGTGGGGGATCCTGAGTGGATAGAGTTCATTAGACGGATGGTGTCCTCAGTGGAGATTGGGTTCCAGTCATTGAGGATGTTCAAGGGGGGTGGGGGTCCTGTAGAGGGTTGGGTGGGTTGGTCTTCGGGTCGGTTGTCGAAGCTGTTGTGGATGTCTGCAATTTTGTTGTGGAAGAATGAGGCTAGGGAGTCGCAGAGGGCTTGAGAGGGGGTGATGTCGTTGGAGTTGGCTGAGGGGTTGGTAAATTCCTTGACGATGTTGAATAATTCCTTGCTGTTGTGGGCGTTGCTATCTAGTCGGTCCTTGAAAGCGGCTTTCTTGGCGTTCCGGATCAGTTGGTGGTGTATGCGGGTGGCGTTTTTGAAGGCATCCTTGGTGCTGGTGTTTGGGTCTTTTATCCAGGTCTTCTCGAGGGAGCGACAGAGTTTCTTGGATTTCTTAAGAACATCGTTGAACCAGGAGGCCTTCTTGCTGCCTAGTTTGATTTGTCATTTTTTCAGTGGTGCTAGGATGTCGGCGCTGTTGGATAACCATTGGGTGAGGTTGGTGGCTGCTTGGTCGGGGTTTGAGGAGAGGGCGGGGGGGTTTTGAAGAAGCGATGAGGAGATCTGATCGATGGTGATTTTGTTCCAGTTTCTTCGCAGAGTGGGTTGGGGGTGGTTGTTGGATGTGGACTTGTTGTAGGTAAAGTGAACGCAGCTGTGGTCAGTCCAGAGGAGAGCTGTGGTGTGGCTGAAGGAGACATGTTTGCTGGAGGTGAAGATAGGGTTGAGTGTGTGACCTGCGATGTGGGTGAGGGTAGTCACAAGTTGTTTAAGTCTGAGGTTGGCGAGGTTGTCCAAAAGGGTGGTGGTGTTGCGGTCGTTGTTCTTTTCAAGGTGAAAGTTGAGGTCTCCCAAAAGGATGTAATTCTCGGAGGGGAGCGCGTGTGGAGTGATGAAGTCCGTGATGTCGTCACTAAATTGTGCGCGGGGTCCTGGTGGCCTGTAAAGGAGGGTGCCTCTGAGTGTGGTTTTGGGGTCGATGTGGATCTGGAAGTGAAGGTGTTCGGTGTTGGCGAGATTGACGTCTGAGCTGGTTGAGATGCGGATGGATTTCTTATGGACGATGGCGATGCCTCCTCCTGTTTGTCCGGTACGGTCCTTGCGAATGATCTTATAGCCTTCCGGGATGGCAATGGTGATGTCTGGGGCTGATGTGGCGTTCATCCATGTTTCTGTTAGGAAGGCGACGTCCGGAGAGATGGTGTCTAGTAGATTCCAGAGGTCGATGGCGTGCCTGTGGACCGAGCGGGTGTTGAGCAGGATGCATTGTAGGTGGTTGGGGTCGGATATCTGTTGTGCGTTCGTAGATGAGGAGTTGTTCTTGGTGCCGTCGAACTTGCAGGAGTTGCGAGAGAAAGGTCAATGGGTGTGTCCGGGAGCAGCTTGGACGCAGTTGGGGGAACGGCCGGGGTTAAGGGCTAGGAGGGTGGTGGCATCGTAAGTAATGCGGGAGGGGTGGGCATTGCGAGGACCAGGGGGTCTGGCGCTGGGCGCGTTCCAGGCGCGGACGGGCGTAGACGGGCTTACCTTTGGCGCACCTTCGGCGCGATCGCTGCGCGTGAACGCTGCGCGTTGGAACATTGGTCATAAATGGATAGTGGAGGGGGCGGAGCGTGGGAGGGGCAGCTGGGAGGCGGTAGCGGGGAGGGTAGGCGGGCCAAGGGATACGTAATGGCAAGATGGAGGTCGGGATACAAAACCGAAACTGAGGCGATGTAAATAAAGGCGAGTAAGCAATAACAAGCAAAGCAGCAGGCTGATCTAATGCCTTAAAGCAGTCACCAATCAATCCTGAGGAGCGGCGCTACGGTCAAACGCGCAGATATCAGCTTACAAATTAAGAAAAATATGCAAATGCAGCCAGTTACGATACCAAGCGCTGGTCACAGGGCAAAGCGCTTCTGGAGTTGCAGGAGTGGAGAGCGGGAAGCGCTTCGAGGAGAATGCACTCTGAGCGGAGTCAGGAGGCATGGGGAGCGACCGTGTAGGCACAAGACCAGACGGTCACAGCGGTAGCAAGGAGGAGGAAAGCTATATGTTCGTGGGTGGGAGGGGCAGCTGGGAGGCGGTAGCGGGGAGGGTAGGCGGGCCAAGGGATACGTAATGGCAAGATGGAGGTCGGGATGCAAAACCGAAACTGAGGCGATGTAAATAAAGGTGAGTAAGCAATAACAAGCAAAGCAGCAGGCTGATCTAATGCCTTAAAGCAGTCGCCAATCAATCCTGAGGAGCGGCGCTACAGTCAAACGCGCAGATATCAGCTTGCAAATTAAGAAAAATATGCAAATGCAGCCAGTTACAATACCAAGCGCTGGTCACAGGGCAAAGCGCTTCTGGAGTTGCAGGAGTGGAGAGCGGGAAGCGCTTCGAGGAGAATGCACTCTGAGCGGAGTCAGGAGGCGTGGGGAGCGACCGTGTAGGCACAAGACCAGGCGGTCACAGCGGTAGCAAGGAGGAGGAGAACTATATGTTCGTGGGTGGGAGGGGCAGCTGGGAGGCGGTAGCGGGGAGGGTAGGAGGGCCAAGGGATACGTAATGGCAAGATGGAGGTCGGGATACAAAACCGAAACTGAGGCGATGTAAATAAAGGCGAGTAAGAAATAACAAGCAAAGCAGCAGGCTGATCTAATGCCTTAAAGCAGTCGCCAATCAATCCTGAGGAGCGGCGCTACGGTCAAACGCGCAGATATCAGCTTACAAATTAAGAAAAATATGCAAATGCAGCCAGTTACGATACCAAGCGCTGGTCACAGGGCAAAGCGCTTCTGGAGTTGCAGGAGTGGAGAGCGGGAAGCGCTTCGAGGAGAATACACTCTGAGCGGAGTCAGGAGGCGTGGGGAGCGACCGTGTAGGCACAAGACCAGACGGTACTCCTACTTTACTTTCTAAATTATTTAAAATTGTAAACACATGTTTAAAAGAAAGAAAATGTAAAAAGCTTGTTAAAAAAAAAAACAACTTCACATATAAATACAAAACAAAATATTAAGCATACAGTTATTTCTTTCCACAGACAACTTAAAAAGGAAAAGCAGCAATATATCAAGAAAAGATCTACATTAAACAACAAAGAAAGAACACTTGGTAAGTATAGAAGACATGCACATGTACTATTATTTATCTTAAAAAAACACAATGTTAATACTTGACTTAACTAAAAACAATGTATATTTTTTTAAATCGGTATTTACTTTATATAAAATCAACAGAACTTTTAAATACAAAATATAGTACCCTACAAAATGTTTAACCAAAATACACATGTAAACATTCGCTAAAATATACTTAACTTTCTTTCCACAGACCACTAAAATCTAGAAAAGCATCAAGAAAAAAAGACAACATCTACATTGAAAGTCAACTACATTACAATTGGTAAGAACCTAACAATAGTACATATATAATTAATTATTCTTATATTAAAAATACATTTTCTAACGATATTTAATACATCCTTTCTAGATTTAAGAAACCAACAATGACTGAATAAGCAAAATTTGTTACATCTCAGAAAGGAAAATTTTTGTTATGCTATATGGGGTATACTTATACTCAGGAAAAACAAAAAGACCTTAAAGTAAACTGGAAATGTACTAAGTATTACTCAAACAAATGCTACGGGCATGCAACAACCAGAGAAACAAGTGTAATTAATACAACTGAACACAACCATTCACCTAATATCTCAGAAATAGATGTTAGATCTACTCTAGAAAATATTAAGGAATTAAGCAGCACCTCAGACCTACCAACAAGTGTAATACTTAAGGAATTACTACCTAGAGTACCTCGAGAAGCAAGAGGTCAATTACCAACAATAGCTGCTATAAAAAGAACCATAGCTAGGACAAAAAATCCACAAGAACAACAATACCAACACCTAAAACTTTTGAAGAGGTCATATTTCTACCTGACCTTACCATAACTCATAATGATGAACCTTTTATCTTCTACGATAACAACAATAAAGATAAAAGGATAATAATGTTTGCTACAAACAACAACATAAAAAAAATAAAAGAAAGCCAAACATGGATGATGGATGGCACATTTACCATATGCCCTAAACCATTCTATCAATTATACACCATACATTGGCAATACCATAATACTTGCATACCATTTATCTATTGTTTGTTACCAAACAAACAAACTTCAACATGCACAGAAATATTAAACAAAATAAAAGAGGAAACAACAGACTTCTTTCCCCATAAAATTATAATAGACTTTGAACAAGCCATGATAAATTCCATCCTTAAAATATATCCTCACATATCCATACAAGGATGTTACTTCCACTTTAACCAATGTCTATGGAGATATTTGCAAAAATCAACACATAGGGGCCTATTAGGATGCCCGCCCGCCACCCTTGCGGTAAGCAGGACCGCCCGCCTACAGGGCGGGGGTTCCGATGTGGGCATTAGGATGCGCCCGCCACAGTGGCGGGTGCATCATGCATTAATAACATTGCGGTGAGCGGTTTTCACACCAGCACCCGCAGCAATGCTATTAATGCTTGTGATGCATTTGCATTATCAAAGCGGCAGGCACCGTGCGGTGCCTGCCACTTTGATTATGCAAATGCAGGGGGGTACCACAGGTACCCCCCTCTGTGCACCCCCTTACTGTCCCTCAGTCTGGGGGCCCGCAGTGGGCCCCCAGAGTAAAGTCTGCATGCCATTTCGTGGCGGCATTGCCGCCACGGAAAGGCATTGAAATTTGGGCATCATAATATGGCTAGCGATGTATGATAGACACCACCACCATATTATTCCTTGTGGCCGGGGCGGAACAGCGGCGGACGGTCTTTCCGTCCGCGGAGGTCCCCCCGCCATACTAATATGGCGGGGGGAAAACTAGAGATGATGGTGGGCGGATTGCCCCCGCCAGGCTGGCAGTGGCCACCGCCAGCCTAGCGGGTGCAATCCCCTCACCATCATAATGGGCCCCTTAGTGGTGAATATGCAACCAATATTACATTTGCATATCAAATAAAACATTTGATAGCCCTAGCATACGTGCCAATCACCGATGTGGCTGAGCACTATAACCTTTTAATAGAAAGTCCTTTCTATACAAAAAATGAACAAAAACTAGCTACACTTCTCGATTATTTCGAGGACACCTGGGTGGGGAGACTACACAGGTCAGGCCACAGACGCCAACCAAATTTACTAATACCTTGGTGGAATGTATATCTACCAACCCTAAACCAAGAAGCCAAAACAAACAACGCAGTGGAGGGTTGGTATAATGCCTTCCTATCTTCAACTGGCCGAACAACTCCTACACTACACAAACTCCTAATAGCAATACAAAAAGAACAAAGTTTTCAAGAATTAAGAATGGAGCAATCTGTCTTACAATTAAAACCTAAACTATCAAGACAAACTGCCCAAATGTACCAATATTTACAACAAGTACATCTTTATCCTACAACAAGAGGACTAGAATACTTAAAAATGATTGCCAAAACACTAAACTAAAAACACTAACCATATAAAATAAAAAGAATCCTAAAAATGCCTGAAATATAAACAAACACATTTCCTTAACCAATTATTACACATTTACTTTGATTAATACATTTAAATATTTAAAAATATGTAGACAAAATAAATATCTAACTAAACAAAAACTGTATAAAAATGTCCCAACCCACAAAAATATTAATATAAAGTCACTTACCTTTCACAGCAACGTAAATAGCAAATCCAAATGGCCATAATAATACAGGTAGTAATAAATCCATAGAATAAAAAAATACCCCAATAAAATGAAAAAATACAACAGTGCAAAATCCATTGAACATCCAAATAAATCGATAATCCAGAATCCATCAAAAACCCGAAAAAGTTTAAAAATAATAAGAAAAGCTCCAGGAAACCCAAAAAATAAAGGAAGTGTAAAATACACATTGATTAAAACACACTTCCTTTGGAAAAAAAAACTGAAAAGTTCCGAAAATGAAAACGTATCCAAAAACCTAGAATAGAAACATAAACATTCCCATCCACAAAAAACTTAAAACCATACAGTCATAATCAGCATTACATACATATTTAAAACCAAAAGTAAATAAATACCCACAAACACAATAACTCCAACAAGGCAGCAAATCGAGAAAACGCAGAGAACACATAAAAACGTAAATAACCAACTACATACAATCTAAATCCTAATACAGAAGTCCACAAACCCTAAAGAACAAAGTACTACCTTCCAAACTTACTTAAAATAGTTCAAATGTAAAGAATAGAACTCTTACCTTCTCTGACGCGAAGTAGCTTCCAACCACAAGCTTGAATCTTCCCAAATGACACAAAAAGACTGAGAGCGGTTACAAAATAAAAGACCCAAATAATAATATTACCACAGAAATAGTTAAATAAATGAAAAAAAAATTATTTAACATTTAAACATTTTGTAAAACTTTATTAAATTATTTTTCCAAATGTATGTATGTTTTTTTAAAATATATTATTATATCCATATATTTTAAAATATAAAATTAAATAATATTACAGCTTAATATTTAATTTTATATTTATGAAAATATTTTCTGTTAAAAATTCCTAAACAAAATGTATAATTTGTATGTATTTAGTTAAAAAATTACAAACATTCTAAATGTATTATTATTAATAACAAAATTAATATTAATAAAATTAAAATATATACCAGATATTATAATTCAAAAATTTTATTAAAAAATGTATATTGTATAATATAAACAATATATAATATCAATTTTGTTTTTGAAAAATATATCAACATGTATAACGTAATTTCAACACTAAATTTATATGTTAAAAATGTTATAAAATGTACAGTAATAAACATTTTGAAATGTAAAAAGTTTTTTTCCAAATATAATATATATTTTCATTTACTATATTGTTTATATATACCTAAAATGTACTTTACTCAACAACTATACAAAAACTAAATACTTTATTTAAAATGTATTATATTTGTTTGTTAAAATTGTATACATTCATTTATAAAAAATGTATTATTTGATTTATGTACTATATGAACAAATAAAGAAAATTATTTTTCAAAAATTGTGTAATTTTTGACTACTACCTATTATAAAATATTACTACCAATATATACAAAACTGTTTATTAAAAACTTTATAGATATAAATTAAAAAATATAAAGAATTATAAAAAAATATATTTTTTAATGTACTATTCACACTTGAATCTACATTTAATTGAGGTAGGTGCTGGACACTTAACCTATTTAATTTACTATTTCAACTCCAATCTACATTTAATTGGGGTAGGTGCTGGACACTAAACCTATTTAATTCACCATTCCAACTCCAATCTACATTTAATTGGGGTACGTGCTGGACACTGAACCTATTCAATTTACTATTCCAACTCCAATCTACATTTAATTGAGGTAGGTGCTGGACACTAAACCTATTTAATTTACTCTTCCAACTAAAACCTACATTTAATTGAGGTAGGTGCTGGACACTTAACCTATTTAATTTACTATTTCAACTCCAATCTACATTTAATTGGGGTAGGTGCTGGACACTAAACCTATTTAATTCACCATTCCAACTCCAATCTACATTTAATTAGGGTAGGTGCTGGACACTGAACCTATTTAATTTACTTTTCCAACTCCAATCTACATTTAATTAGGGTAGGTGCTGGACACTGAACCCATTTAATTTACTATTCCAACTCCAATCTATATTTAAGTGTGGTAGGTGCTGGACACTAAACCCATTTAGTTTACTATTCCAACTAAAATCTACATTTAATTAAAGTAGGTGCTGGAAACTGAGCCTGTTTAATTTACTATTCCAACTCCAATCTACATTTAATTAGGGTAGGTGCTGGACACTGAACCTATTTAATTTACTATTCCAACTCCAATATACATTTGTTTAGGGTAGGTGCTGGACACTAAACCTATTTAATTTGCTATTCCAACTCAGTAGGTGCTGGACACTGAACCTATTTAATTTACTATTCCAACTCCAATCTACATTTAATTAGGGTAGGTGCTGGACACTGAACCCATTTAATTTACTATTCCAACTCCAATCTACATTTAATGGTGGTAGGTGCTGGACACTAAACCTATTTAATTTACTATTCCAACTCCAATCAACATTTAATTGAAGTAGGTGCTGGACACTAAACCTATTTAATTTACTATTCCAACTAAAACCTACATTTAATTGGGGTAGATGCTGGACACTAAACTTATTTAATTTACTATTCCAACTCCAATCTACCTTTAATTGGGGTAGGTGCTGGACACTGAACCTATTTAATTTACTATTCCAACTCCAATCTACATTTAATTTGGGTAGGTGCTGGACACTGAACCTATTTAATGTACTATTCCAACTACACTCTACATTTAATTAGGGTAGGTGCTGGACACTGAACCTATTTAATTTACTCTTCCTACTCAAATCTACATTTCATTAGGGTAGGTGCTGGACACTGTACCAATTTAATTTACTATTCCAACTCCAATCTACATTTAATCGGGGTAGGTGCTGGACACTAAACCTATTTAATTTACTATTCAAACTCCAATGTCCATTTTATTAGGGTAGATGCTGGACACAGAATCTATTTAATTTTTAAATACAAATTAAAATTCTATAGAATAATTATTTTTAAATATATTAATGTATTTTATAAATACATAATAATAATGTAACTATTTTTCTATGAAATCTGTTATATTTTAAAACAAATCACACATAATCATAACATGGAAATCATTAAAATCTCTTAAAAAATCAGAAATTATAATTATAAATTAAATAATTAAAATAATTCTCAAAATAAAACATTTAATATTTATCTAAACTCACCACCCTTTTCCCCTATAAAACCAACATCCCACTCATAAAATTTTAAAACAAATGTAACATATTAAAATTAAACATCTTTTTTTTAAATTTAGAAAAAAAAATCAAATATAAATTTTTTTAAAGCGTCCCCCCCCTTATCCCCTATAAACCCAACATTCCGCTCCTAAAGTTTCAAATTTCAAATTCCTATTTCAATTTAATTAATTTTAAAAAATGATATTCAAAATATATATTTTAAAACACTCCCACCCTTATCCCCTATAAAGCCAACATCCCGCTGCTAAAAATGTTAAATAAATTAAAATGTCAAATTTCAAATTCCTATTTCATTTTAATTACTTTTTAAAACAATTAAATTCAAAGTATATATTTTTAAAACACTCCCAACCCTTATCCCCTATAAACCCAACATCCGCTCCTAAAAATGTATAATACATTACAAAGCTTTTTTAAATTAATATAAAAAATTATTTCTGAACAATTAAACATTTCTAATTTATAAAACATAAAACAACGATATTTTGGCATTTCGATATTTTTTATACCGATATTTCTTATCTCGACATTACTTGACTCGATATTAAAAACAATAGATCAAAACGATATTTTTTACCACGATATTTGCAACATCGACATTTCTTACAATCGATATTTGGAACTCGATATTACTGCAAGTCGACATCAGGGACTCGATATTTTGACTGTGTACCATAATTCATATACATATTCACAGATTTATATTGTCTTATAGATTTAAGTGAAGGTGCAACAAGAAGATGTTAATTCATGCATTTGACATCATAATAGCTGCCAAGTTTTATGGTGTTTATGTGTGAGATTTACATGTTATCAATGCGCTTATGTGTGATATTTCATTACCTCATATGTGATTAATTGGATTACACTGTTTTCTGAGTAGAACCAAGTAGTTATGTCTATACAATTAGAAACATTTAAGAAATTAGCCCATTTCTTGTAAAATGAGGCTGTAAAAGTGGATCTAAAAGCTTAATCAATCCCTTCTATTCTTTAGGTATTATGATTTAATTAATGTTCCGTATTCATATTTGTATATATTACCTTCTAATATGTATTTCTATAATTCAATAAAACCAAATTACATAGACATAATGGATTTTAGCCATCTGTATACTTTGATATAGAACGTGTTCGGCGGGGTCCTCACTGAGGACCCCGCCCAGCAGACCCGGCAGCAAGAAGGCCCCATGGTTCACCGACGAACTCAAGAGCTCCAAGAAGAACTGCCGAGCCCTCGAGAAAGCCTGGAGAAGGGAACCAACACCGGACATGACCACCCTCAAGCTTGCCACCCGGAAGCACCACCAACTGATCCGCGCCACCAAGAAAACTGCATTCAAGGACCGGCTGGACTACAACGCACACAACTGCAAGGAACTCTTCAACATCGTGAAAGAGCTCTCCAACCCCAACGCCGGAAACAACGACATTACCCCATCGCAAGACCTCTGCAACTCCCTCGCCTCCTACTTCCACAACAAGATCGCGGACATACACAACAGCTTCAGCACTCAACCGACGCACGCCACGACCAAACCACCGCCCCCCACCACCACCCTCCGCGCCTGGACTCCGATCAGCACCGAAGACACCGTCCGCATGATGAACTCCATCCACTCCGGCTCTCCAACCGACCCTGCCCTCACCACGTCTTCAACAAAGCCGACGCTGTCATCGCACACTACCTGCGGGACATCATCAACACATCCTTCGACACCGCCACCTTCCCGGAGAGCTGGAAACACGCCGAACTCAGCGCCCTACTCAAGAAACCTACAGCGGACCCCACCGAACTCAAGAATTACCGCCCCATCTCGCTCCTCCCGTTTCCAGCCAAAGTCATCGAGAAGAGTCAAGTCAAGTCAAGTCATAAAATTTGTATAGCGCACTACATACCCAGAGGGTTTCAAGGCGCTTAGGAAGGGGAGGAGGATTATTTGTCAAATATCCACGTTTTAAGCTGCTTTCTGAACGCTAGGTGGTTCTGGGTGAGGCGAAGGTAAGCGGGGAGTGAGTTCCATGTTTTAGCAGCCAGGTATGAAAAGGATCTGCCTCCCATGGTGGTCTTGTTGATGCGAGGTACAGTGGCGAGGGCTTGGCTGGAAGAACGTAGTTGGCGGGAGGGGGTGTAGAAGGACAGTCGAGAGTTGAGGCAATCTGGTCCGATGTCGTAGAGTGATTTGTGTGCGTGGGTAAGCAGTCGGAAAGTGATTCTCTTATTGACGGGTAGCCAGTGGAGGTCTTTAAGGTGACCAGAGATGTGTTCGTTGCGTGGGATGTCTAATATGAGCCTGGCTGAGGCGTTTTGGATTCGTTGGAGTTTCTTCTGGAGTTTAGCGGTGGTACCTGCGTAGAGGGTGTTTCCGTAGTCCAGTCGGCTCGTGACCAGAGCGTGGGTGACTGTTTTCCTTGTTTCGGAGGGGATCCAGCGAAATGTTTTTCTGAGCATGCGAAGAATGTTGAAGCAGGAAGAGGATACGGCGCTGACTTGTCTGTTCATTGAGAGTGAAGAATCCAGGATGACGCCAAGGTTCCGTGCGGGGTCTGTCGGGATGGGTGCTCTTCCGAGGGCTTCCGGCCACCAGGAGATGAGGACTTCTGTTTTGTCTGAGTTTAGTTTCAGACGGCTTTGTTTCATCCATTCGGCAACTTCTTTCATTCCTTCGTGTAGGTTAGTTTTGGCGGTGCTGGGGTCATTGGTGAGAGATAGGATCAGTTGAGTGTCGTCCGCGTAAGAGATGATGTTGAGGTTGTGTTGGCGTGCGATGGCCGCGAGGGGGCTCATGTATACGTTGAAGAGGGTGGGACTGAGTGAGGATCCTTGAGGTACGCCGCAGATGACTTCAGAGGCCTCGGACTTGAATGGAGGAAGGCGGACTCTCTGGGTTCTTCCGGTGAGGAACGAGGTGATCCATTCAAGTGCTTTTCCTTGTATTCCAATGTTTCTGAGGCGCTGTAGAAGGGTGCGGTGGCAGACTGTATCGAATGCTGCAGAGAGGTCGAGGAGGATGAGGGCGACTGTGTCTCCATTGTCCAGTAGAGTTCGAATGTCGTCTGTTGCTGCGATGAGGGCGGTCTCAGTGCTGTGTTTTGCTCGGAAGCCAGATTGTGAGGGGTCGAGGGATTTGTTGGCTTCGAGGAAGGCGGCGAGCTGGTTGTTGACGGCTTTCTCGATGACTTTGGCCGGGAATGGAAGAAGCGAGATGGGGCGGTAATTTTTGAGTTCGGTGGGGTCCGCTGTTGGTTTTTTCAGAAGGGCGGTGAGTTCAGCATGTTTCCAGTCTTCTGGGAAGGTAGCGGAGTTGAAGGAGCAGTTGATGACGTCTCGGAGGTGCGGTGCTATGACGGAGTCTGCTTTGTTGAAGATGTGGTGAGGGCATGTGTCTGTGGGGGATCCTGAGTGGATGGAATTCATCAGGCGGATGGTGTCCTCAGTGGAGATTGGGTTCCAGGCGTTAAGGGTGTTCACGGGGGGAAGATGGTCAGCAGATGGTAGGGTGGGTTGGTTTCCGGGTTGGTTGTCAAAGCTGTTGTGGATGTCTGCAATCTTGTTGTGGAAAAAAGAGGCTAGGGAGTCGCAGAGGGTTTGAGAGGGGGTGATGTCGTTGGAGTTGGCCGAGGGATTGGAAAATTCCTTGACGATGTTGAAAAGTTCCTTGCTGTTGTGGGCGTTGTTGTCAAGTCGATCCTTGAATGCTGTTTTCTTGGCTTTTCGGATCAGTTGGTGGTGAGTGCGGGTGGCGCTTTTGAAGGCGTCCTTGGTGCTGGTGGTTGGGTCTTTTTTCCAGGCCTTTTCAAGGGAGCGGCAGAGCTTCTTGGACTTCTTGAGATCATCGTTGAACCATGAGGCTTTCTTGCTGCCAGGTTTGCTTTGACGTTTTTTCAGTGGAGCTAAGGTGTCGGCGGTGTTGGATAACCATAGGGTGAGGTTGGCGGCGGCTTTGTTGGCGTTAGAAGAGAGGGCTGGGGAGTTTCGAAGGAGCGATGCGGAGATTTGGTCCGTGGTGATTTTGTTCCAGTTTCTTTGCAGGGTAGGTTGGGAGTGGTTGATGGGTTTCGGCTTGTTGTAGGTGAAGTGAACGCAGCTGTCGTCGGTCCATAGGAGATCCGTAGTGTGGCTGAAGGAGACATGATTGCTGGAGGTGAAGATGGGGTCGAGTGTGTGACCTGCGATGTGGGTGGGGGAAGTGACTAGTTGTTTAAGTCCGAGGTTGGCGAGGTTGTCCACGAGGGTGGCGGTGTTGTGGTCGTTTATCTTTTCAAGGTGAAAGTTGAGGTCTCCCAGAAGAGTATAGTCTTTGGAGGGGAGCGCGTGTGGAGAGATGAAGTCCATGATGTCTTCACTGAATTTTGCGCGGGGTCCTGGTGGTCTGTAGAGGAGAGTGCCTCTGAGTGTTGTTTTGGGGTCGATGTGGATCTGGAAGTGAAGGTGTTCGGAGTTGGCGAGGTTGGCGTCAGAGCTGGTTGAGATGCGGATAGATTTCTTATGGACGATAGCGATTCCTCCTCCTGTGTGGCCGGTACGGTCTTTGCGAGTGATCTTATAGTCTTCAGGGATGGCAATGGTGATGTCTGGGGCGGAGGAAGCATTCATCCATGTTTCCGTAAGGAAGGCGACGTCTGGAGAGAAGGTGTCTAGAAGGTTCCATAGGTCAATGGCGTGCCTGTGCACCGATCGGGTGTTGAGAAGGATGCATTGTATGTGGTTGGGGTCGGGAATCTGTGGTGTGGTCGTAGCGGAGATGTTGTCGGTGCCGCTGAATTTGCAGGAGTAGCAGGAGAAAGGTCCATGGGTGTGTCCAGGAGCGGCTTGGACGCAGGTGGGGGCGCGACCGGGGTTAAGGGCTAGGAGGGTGGCGGCGTCGTAGGTAATGCGGGGGGGATGGGCGGCGCGAGGGGCAGGGGGTCTGGCGCTGGGCGCGGTCCAGGCGCGGACGGGCGTAGACGGGCTTACCTTTGGCGCACCTTCGGCGCGGATTGGGCGCGGTCGCTGCGCGTGAACGTTGCGCGCGGGAACTCCTGTCATATATGGATAGTGGAGGGGGAGGGGCGAGGGCGTCTCAGCTGGGAGGCGGGTCGGGCACACGAGGAGGACAACAAATAAACAAAATGGAGGCGGGGGGAGGAGCAGAGCGGAGCGCTATTGGCAGGCGCGCAGACAAAGTAAATACACAGCCAAAATCAATATCTATAGCGCTAATAAGGCAAAGCGCTAGCACACAGCAGGCGAAGACAATTTATGACAGAGATCCTTCAGCAGAGCGGCGCTACGATACCCAGCCAAAATCAATACGATACACAGCCAAAATCAATATCTATAGCGCTAATAAGGCAAAGCGCTAGCACACAGCAGGTGAAGACAATTGCAGTTATGGCAGAGATCCTTCAGCAGAGCGGCGCTACGATACCAGGTTGCAGCCAGGAGCACAGGGAGCGACCACTCTGTCCGTGAGGAGGACAACAAACAGCTGGCCTCCTTACTCGAGACGAATGGATCCCTCGACCCCTCACAGTCTGGCTTCCGAGCCAACCACAGCACCGAGACCGCCCTCATCGCTGCCACCGATGACATCCGAGCCCTGATGGACAACGGAGAAACAGCGGCCCTCATCCTCCTAGACCTTTCCGCGGCATTCGACACTGTCTGCCACCGCACCCTAGTGCAGCGCCTCAGCAACGTCGGAATCCAGGAGAAGGCACTGGAATGGATCACCTCCTTCCTCAACGGAAGAACACAGAGAGTCCGTCTACCACCGTACAAGTCAGAGGCCACCGAAGTCATCTGCGGCGTCCCTCAAGGATCCTCGCTGAGCCCCACCCTCTTCAACGTCTACATGAGCCCCCTCGCGGCCATCGCACGCCAACACAACCTCAACATCATCTCCTACGCTGACGACACCCAGCTGATCCTCTCCCTGACCAACGACCCCGCCGCCGCCAGAGCCAACCTTCACAAAGGGATGAAAGACGTAGCCGAGTGGATGACGACCAGCCGCCTGAAACTGAACTCAGACAAGACGGAAGTCCTCATTCTGGGCTCCTCGCCCTCCGCCTGGGACGACTCCTGGTGGCCCCCCGCCCTGGGCACCGCACCCAACCGACAGACCACGCACGCAACCTGGGCTTCATCCTGGACTCCTCCCTCTCCATGACCAGACAAGTCAACGCCGTCTCTACATCCTGTTTTAACATCCTGCGCATGCTACGGAAGATCTTCCGGTGGATCCCCACCGAGACCAGGAAGACGGTCACCCAGGCCCTCGTCACCAGCCGTCTGGACTACGGCAACGCCCTCTATGCCGGAACCACCGCCAAGCTCCAGAAGAGACTCCAGCGGATCCAGAACGCCTCAGCCAGACTCATCCTCGACATCCCCCGACGCAGCCACATCTCCGGACATCTGAGAGACCTGCACTGGCTCCCCGTCAACAAGAGAATCACCTTCCGTCTCCTCACCGACGCACACAAAGCCCTACACAACCAAGGCCCGAGCTACCTCAACAACCGCCTCAACTTCTACGCTCCCAAACGCCACCTCCGATCGACCAACCACGCCCTCGCCGCCGTCCCCCGCATCCGAAGAGCGACAACAGGAGGAAGGTCCTTCTCCTACCTGGCCGCCAAGACCTGGAACTCCCTCCCTCCCGACCTGCGCCTGACCCAAGACCACCTCTCCTTCAGGAAGAAGCTCAAGACCTGGCTGTTCGAGCAGTAGCAGCACCCCCCCCCCCCCCAAGCGCCTTGAGACCCTCCGGGTAAGTAGTGCGCTCTACAAATGTCTTTGATTGATTGATTGATTGATTGTTATATATTAAGCTGGGTACTAGTCCGAAGGTGTCAGTCACATAAAGCCTGGCCATTATTCACCCATTGTACTGTCAGTCGTTGAAACCTAGGCTGCTGAAGCTCCGTGTGGCACAAGAACCAAAGGATCTGCTCTTCCTAAATAGCTGCCTCATCGTCATTTGTGAAACCTTCGGTCATTACTGGCATTGTATCCAAGAACACAATGCATTTGTGGAACAGGCAGCCTGGGCGGCCTAGTGTTCATACTGCTCAGCCTGTGCTGTTAGCAGCATCTCCAGAATACTAGTAGCTGTGGAGACAAATGATAAAGCTGACATCGATCAAGTTCAGTGCCTGGAGCTCAAGCAGGCGTGCTGCATCTGGCAAATCCTAGAGGGTGTAACTGATCCAACTCAGAGGATGCAGAGCTCTAAAAAGATTATGCGGGACAGCCTCTGCTGGATCAGGCCTTCCTTTTGGCCATCTTCAGCACTGTGCTGCCACTGGGGTATGGAGTTTTGGGCCCCATTAGGATGACGGGCAGACATTGTCCGCCCGCCACCCTATTGTAGAACGGGACCGCCCGCCATAAGGTCGGGGGTCCCGTGGGGGGAATTAGGATGTGCCCGCCACAGTGGCGGGCACATCCTGTAGTGTTTGCATTGTGGCGGGCGGTGCACTCTGCACCGCCCGCCACAATGTAAAAAATGCTCTTTTGCATTTGCATATGCAAATGTGGGGGGGTACCATAGGTACCCACTATGTGCCCCTCAGACAGTGGCGCCAACCTGGGGGCCCTGCAGGGGGCCCCCGCAGCAATCACCGCATGCCTTTCCGTGGCGGCATTGCCGCCAAGGAAAGGCCTCTGCTTTTTGCAATTGTAATATGGCTGGCGGTGTCCATTGGACACCGCCACCATATTAATCTATTACCGCCGCGGTCGCAAGCCGACCGCGGCAGTAAAGTGGCGGACGGTCTTTCCGCCCGCCGCTGTCCCCTCCGCCATCCTAATCAGGCGGAGGGGAACACGAGAGTGGTTGTCGGGCGGATTGCCTCGGCCTGGGTGGCGGTGGCCACCGCCACCCTGGCGTTGGCAATCCGCCCGATATCGTAATGGGGCCCAAAGTGTTTGTTTTGGATGGCAACTTGGATCTTTGAAATTACGGCTCAAGGCGGATCCCTCTCAACACCAGCGCGCCTCTGCAAAGTGCACTCATCATAAAAAGGAGCCCTGCAGATCCTGCTGTGTGCAGGTCACACTCCCGTGCATGTCATGTGATTTAATATTAACCAATCTCGGGTCCAAGGTTCTACAACAGTGCAGCCGATTGAGGGTTGTGCACCAACGCTTCAACCTTATTGGCTGTCACAATCCTCAGTCCCACCTATCACTGCCAGTAACATGCACTACCCTTCAGATCATGGAAATGTGCAGTTCTACATCAAGGCACAAAAAGCCTCAATTTAAGGATGTGTGATATTTTTGAGCACTTGCAGTAATGCAGTGAATCCTTTAAAATGCACAAGCCTAACCCCAGATTTGTGACACTTGGCAGCACTGCATCAGTCGATGTGAGGCTTGTCCTTTTAAAAATAATGAGAAAAGTGTATTGAAGCTGGATACAGACAAGTAGAAGACAGACAGGAAATCTTCAACTTCCCAGGAGACCAGATCGAGCAGTAGAAACACTTCATGAAAGCCACAGGTTGACATCTCAGAACCAACCCAGGCTTATCGGCTTGCTGGGACCCCATAGGTACCAAGCAGAGATAGACAAAGACCCACTTCACACAGAATACTTCTCTTCAACTGAGGTGTGTGGGCAAGAGTCCACCTTAGAACCTCAGATGGGCCCTTTTGGTGCTGAAATATCTTAGCTAGAGCCAAAAAGGGAGGAGTTGGAGGATACAGATAGATTCCATATTTTTATGCAAGAGAATTCTGAAATTTGAACCAATGATACAATGTTGTAATTCTAATTAATATAGTGTTTATTAATCATTTTTATTGTCAGTGTTCATTTTTATAGTTGCAAATATACATAGTTAATGCACTAGGATAGGACGTTGATTTCAATAAAAACATGAAACATATCGTATTGTGCATTCTTTTTTTAAACTCTTTTTATTGAAAATGCTCAAGGTCTCATGCAATACATGGCAGTGATCAGAAGATATATATCGCAAACATCAGTGCATATCACTTGAACGGACACTGTAGTGACAACCTGTACAGTAATACAGACGGCATTAAACCAACCCCGCACACTCCACCCGGTATCTACGCCAGGGTCCCCACACCTTTTTCCATTTCTTGACACACCCTCTGGCTTTATAGACGGTCTCCACCGCCCTCTGGCACCAATCCAGGTCCCTGATCCATTGCTCCCACTGAGGGGGGCGCCCGCGCCCCCAGTTGCGGGCTATGTTTCGCTTCGCCATTCCCCCAGCAGTAGCCAGCCATATCTCATTATACCTGGTCCAGTCAGTAGCCCCTCTTATCATTAGCAGCAACCACCTCGGATCCATCGGCACCGACGATTTCACCACTAACTCCATTGTTTGTGCAACTTTGGTCCAGTAAGGCACTATATACGGACAATCCCAGAGTATGTGGAAGAAGGACCCCTCACCCTGGCAGCCCCTCGCGCACAATGGTGACAAGCACCTTCCCCAGGAGAACAATTGAGTGTGTGAATAATACATCCGGTGCAGTATTTTAAGCTGCACTAGGCAAAACCTAACCTTAATTGCAATTTCATGAGGGCTCTGCACTGCCTCCTGCCAGTCGTCGTCCTCTAGGCTGCCAATATCACCCTCCCATCTCTCCCGCATAGTCGCCAGAGGGTCAGGCATGTATTTAAGGAGCTTGCGGTAAATGGTAGAGGTAGGCTTTTCTGGAATGGAGTCAAGCAAAAGTCTGTCCTCGAGTGGAGAATATTCTGGGAGCACTGCGTCTGTGCGTATGGATGTTCGTAAGGCATGGGTGAGGCGCATGTAGTGGTAGTGTTGGGAGTCGTGCAGTCGGTACTCCATTTTGGAGGTAAAGGAAGGAACTTGGTGCGTTCCCCTTCCACACATCACCCAAGTAGTCAATTCCTAAGAGCCTCCAGCCCTTGAAGCCGGTCAGTCTAGACACCTCCGTTAGCTGGTCGCCAAACCAAAGCGGCGTTCTATCGGTAAGGGTGCCCGCTTAGCACAGGAATTTATTGGCCTCCCTCCAACACTGAATCACCACCACTGTAGGTGACGGGGGTTCTTACAGTGCCTCCTCGTGTACAAGAGGGGCTTGCAATTGCCCCCGGCAAAACATGCCTATCTACCCTGTACGCTGGCTCTGCCCTATCTGCGTAGACCCAGTCAATAACCACCAGCAACTGTGAGGACCAGTAATACAACTGAACGTCCGGGAGGGCCAGCCCCCCGTTGTATACCCCCTAGTGAGCTTTCGCAATGCTATTCTCGGGTTCCCCCTGTCCCAAAGCAGTGTCCGCACCGAGAGGGCGATGCGATGCGTTGAAAAACTGCATCTGGGATCGGGTAGGGCGAGTTTTGCAGTATATTAAGTAGTCGGGCAGGGAGAGCCTTTTTAAAAGCGCAGCACGCCCCATCAAGGAGAGAGGCAAGGAGCGCCAGTGGGCAACATCCGCAGCCAAACGCGCCAGGTGGGGCTCCAGGTTCCTGGTAAAGAACTCTGCTCTGTCCCTAGTCACAGAAACCCACAGGTATTTAAACATTCCAGTGGCGATCGAAGCCAGACAACGCAACGGGATACTTGGGGGAGGGCTGGAGAGGGGGTAGATCAGCGATTTGGCCCAATTGATTGTATACCCCGAGTAACTACAGAAGTGCTCAAAGTGTGGTAGGGCCTAGCCATATACAGGAAAATATCATCTGCGTATAGTGAAATACGCTCCTCTCATTCGTCCGTAAGCAACAGACCCCAAAATGACCTGTCCGGTCTAATTCAATGAGCCAGAGGCTCCAGGGCCAAGGCAAAAAGGAGCGGGGACAATGGACACCCTTGCCTGGTGCCTGTACGCAAGGGGAACGCCCGTGACGTCGCTCCATTCACCCTCACTCTTGACGTCTGTTGTTGGTAAAGTAGACGGACCCAGCTGTGGAACACGGGTCCAAAGCCGAAACGCTCCAGTACTTTAAACAGGTAGGGCCATTCTATACTATCAAAGGCCATTGAGGCGTCCAGCACCATCAATGCTGTTTGAGTGTCGTCCTCCCCCCTCAGTCATGTATAAGACCCTGTATAGTCGACGCAGGTTTAGTCTAGTGCTCCTGAGCGGCATGACCCCTTGATCAACGTGCACCAGGTCGGTAGTACAGCTAGCAATCTCATCACCAGGGCTTTGGCCAAAACCTTGGCCTCGACGTTGAGGAGCGAGATAGGTCGATATGACGAGCATTGCTCGGGCGGCTTCCCGGCTTTCTGAATGACCACTATAGTGGCTTCCCGCTGATCAGGAGGGAGTCTACCTACACTCCCAGCCTCGAGGAACATCTGTCGCATGGAGTCTATCAC
Source organism: Lissotriton vulgaris (assembly GCF_964263255.1). Classification (NCBI taxonomy): domain Eukaryota; kingdom Metazoa; phylum Chordata; class Amphibia; order Caudata; family Salamandridae; genus Lissotriton; species Lissotriton vulgaris. The sequence goes on from NC_141687.1 coordinate 400,827,170, forward strand.
GATGTTGACCGGAAGGTCGTTAGGCCCCTGAGCTTTACCGGTCTACAGGGAGTTGAGGGCTTCTCCCAGCTCCAACCTCGTGAGCTCAGCCTCCAAACTGTTGGCTTGCTCGGCGGACAGAGTGGGCAAGGCAAAATCACGAAAAAACTCCTCGCAATCCATCTATGACCTCATGCCCACTGGGGTGTAAACATCCTCGTAGTATGACGCAAAGGCCTCTGCTATGGCTACGCTGGAGGTCGCCAGGGTACCGGACTTGTACTCCACTGCGGCCACCCAGGACAGCTCACAGTCCCGGCGTTCAAGCCATGCTAGTAGCTTCATACTCTTGTCGCCTGCGTCGTAAGTCCTGTGTTGCGTGACAAGGGCGTAGGCACGCGCCTCACCCTCGTCCTGCGCGCAGGGCTCCTTCTGCTTAAGATCCAGCTCATGGCTACTCTCCGCGGATGGGGACTCGCCAACTACTTTCTCCAGGGATTCATTTTCGGTCTCCAACTCAATCAATTAATCAGGAATTTGTATAGCGCGCTACTCACCCGGAGGGTCTCAAGGCGCTTGGGGGAGAGGGGTCCGCTACTGCTCGAACAGCCAGGTCTTGAGTTGCTTCCTGAAGGAGAGGTGGTCTTGGGTACGACGGAGATGGATGGGGAGGGAGTTCCAAGTCTTGGCTGCCAGGTAGGAGAATGATATTCCTCCCATGGTGGCTCTTCGAATGCGTGGAACGGCGGCCAGGGCGTGGCTGGTCGATCGTAGCTGGCGAGTGGGAGTGTAGAAGGTCAGGCGGTTGTTGAGGTACCTGGGGCCCAAGTCGTGGAGGGCCTTGTGTGCGTGGGTGAGGAGTCGGAACTTGATTCTCTTGCTGACGGGGAGCCAGTGCAGGTGAGCGGAGATGTGGCTGTGTCGGGGGACGTCCAGGATGAGTCGTGCGGAGGCGTTCTGGATGCGTTGTAGTCTTTTCTGCAGTTTGGCTGTGGTTCCGGTGTAGAGGCTGTTTCCGTAGTCCAGTCGGCTGGTGACAAGAGCCTGGGTGACCGTCTTCCTGGTTTCGGTGGGGATCCATCAGAAGATCTTTCGGAGCATGCGTAGGATGTTGAAACACGATGATGAGACTGCCTCATTTGGAGCTTCTCCTCCTTTTTCTGAGCGCCTGTCAGTGCCTGCACATGTCCCCGCAATGCTGTTTTGTAAGCCTCCCACAGGGTCAAGTGGGAATCGACAGAGCCCTTGTTCTCTGCAAAGTATAGTTGGGAACTCTCCCTCAGTTTGTCAGAGATAGAGTCATCTTTTTTGAGGCGCCAGGGGTCGATCCTCGGAAAGGCCGCCCTATCTGTCATCGGTCCCTTGAGAGTGACCCCCACCAGTGAGTGGTCCGAGATACCTCTGGCCATGATGCAGGAGTTTGCAAAGTCACCCACTTGATCCCCCAGCACAAATAGGTGGTCTATTCTGAAAAGGGTCCCATACCTAGCCAAGTAGAAAGTGTATTGTCTGTTGGAGGGGTTATATGTGCGCCATACGTCCCTGAATCCCATTGCTGCTATAAACCCCCAGAGGCCCAGTTCCTCTCTGTTACCCAGCCTTTCGCGAGAGCGGTCTATCCCCCCCAAGCACCAGGGTGCCCAAGGGAGGTCAGTCAGGTGCTTCCCCATCCTCACATACGCCTGGGCATGAAGGCCCGGTGGGATGTAACATGAGCTGAATACAAGCGGGCGCCCCTCCCACTTCGTCGCCACCACTGCAATGCACCCGTGACAATAATAGGAGGTGCACTACGGACTAAAATACCCACCCCTCTAGAGCCAGATGTAAACCCAGAGTGGGCCACCATCCTATACCCAAACCGGCCTAAGCCCTTACATGTATTACCGCGTAGGTGAATCTCCTGGAGGAGCACTACGTCAGGAGAGTGGCGTTTCAAGTACTGCAGGACTAGGGTGTGCATGATTTTATTGCCCAAACCATTGACATTCCATGCCCATATCTTTAAGAGCGTCTGATCACCCATTCCTGTATAAAGGACCAACATATTTCGACTCCTTCCCTGACCACCGCATCAAGCAACTGTGGAACCCTTGAGCCTGAACATTGGAAACTGCATAAGCCAAACATCAAACTACCCTGGAACTCCAAGCCCCTTCCCCTACCCCACACCCCCTTCCCTGCCTCCCTGCTAAGTGGGCCCCCAACCACCCACCTGAAGAACATGCAGAGTGCCTGTCACCCCATAATCCCCAACACCAACAGAGTTAGGGAACGTAGGTCTGCAGCCGCAAAAGAAGTTATACTGAAGGAACGGAGTGCACACCCCCTGAAGGGATCCTGGAGAACGCTCCCCACCCCACCCCCTCCTCCACCCCTCGCCAACCCCCCCCCCATTTTCCAAACCCATGCCGAAGTCTCTAGAGGTCTATATTAAGGCACAACAGCAGTCCGGAACACACAGGTGAGTTGTAGTCCACATTTTCTCAGCCCCACGCCCTCCAAACAGTGAAGGGTCAGGACCCCGGGGGCAGGCCGCCCCCCTTACCTCCAGTGACCAGGTCCCTCTCTGTACACTCTACCCACAGCATCACTGTGAAGTCAGTCCGGTCTGAGGAAGATCTTGCGATGGGGCTGCGCTGTTTCGGGCCCCCGGGCCCGCATGTTTCTGAGGCAGGCGTCGTGATCTTCCCCTGCGGCCCACGGTCCACCATCCCTCCAACCAATCGCTGGCCTCCACCGGTGAATCCAAAGACCTTCAGATGCGCGGGGAACAACATTATATATTCAACTCCTTGGTCCCTGAGGGCTCGTTTCACTCCCTCAAACGACCTGCGTTGACGCTGCACCTTTAGCGTGAAATCTGGGAAGAACCGTATGATGGTGTTGTCTATCTGTAGGTCTCCCGACACCCTTGACGCCTGCAGGATAGCGGCGCGGTCGTGATAATTCAGGATCCACGCTATGATGGTGCATGGTGAGGCCCCCAGCTTGGGCCGCCCCACCTAATGCGCAGTGGGCTCGCGCGACTGAAAAGAATTTGGAGAGACGCTTTGGTTTTAGATGCTGGAATATCAGATCCTCCACAAAGCAGTCCGCAGAGGGGCCTTCTATTCCCTCCGGGACCCCCACGATGCGAATATTGTTGCACCTCGCCCCCGGCCTTCCTGGTCTTCGAGGCAGGCAGTGATGTCGGCTTTTTTCCTGAGTGCATCAACTTGCTCCTCGAGCCTCTTTGTCTTGGATTGTAGACTGCCAATACCGCTCTCGGCCTCCGATAACTTGTCTGGCATTTTGCTGAAGTCCGCACGTAGAAGAATAACCTCCTCTGTGACTGTATCAAGCTTGGGTTCCAAAGTGCCACGCATGTCCTTAAGGGCTCCTCGCATCTCCTGGATGGCCAGCATTATGTCCCTTAGCAAAGGATTCGGCCCCCCACCTGAAGCCTAATCCTGCAGGTGTCCGCGGTGCGCCTGTACAGGGTCTATTCCTTCCTGCTGTGTTCTGCTGTGTGCTGCCGGTAAAAGGGCTGCGCACCCACTTCACCCTCTCACCAGGTCTGGTGCTGTTTTAACCGGCCGTTACCACCACTGCGCGGGCCTTGTCTGTCACCAAACGCCCACCCAGGACTACACTCTGCTCACCAGCGCCTCGAGGCGCTGCTCCTCTTATGTCGGACCCGATGCTGCCACAGAGTCACGGCTGTGGCTGGGATGAGCGCGGGACCGGCTGCGGTGCCCTCGGTGATTCTGTGCCAGATCCTCTGCAGCCCCGCGCCGTCTCCCGCCGCACTAGAAGCTCCGCTCTCACTGCAGGCGGCCGCCAAAGCACCCGGGACCTTCTGACAATTGGTCGTAGCCGCTATCCGCTTACCGCCCCGCAGTCCAAGCACTCAGGGGGAAGTATTCACCTCCGCCCATCTCCCCCGCTGCTGAAGGCTTCAGATTCGGAGCACTGCCACCCTGGGCGCCATCTTATTACCGGCGGGGTTACCAGCCACTTCTCTCCACAGCAGTAAAGGAAGGTTAGATCGGGACCGGTTCAGAGTCAGACGCTGCACACCGCTACCCAACAGCTCCCTGAGGCGGTAAGTGCCGCTCAGAACTACGGATGATGACGGATTTGGGGTGTTTAGTCAGGATTTACCGCGCTGCTCCTCTAATGTGCAGCCATCTTCTTTGGCTGCAAGCCACACCCGTATTGTGCATTCTTGAGTGTGTTTATTCACAGTGAAAGATTTGGAACCTACTAACAACAAATAATCCTATGAATTTTCCCTGGATTGACCATAATGCGTCATCCTCATGTAATTATTGTGTGTGGGCTACAGTCCACCAAGCTTCCTAGCTCCAGTTGGTAAATTGGCATTGAGCCTGTGTTTTAGCCAGTGGCATAGTAAACCAGAAATTCTGGCCCATAATTTGTATGAAATTTCAAAACAAGAATCAATATGGGTGCTTCAGAGAAGGTCTAGCCTGCTGCATAAGATTTTAGGTTTTTGGATGCAAGTCGGAGAATGATTTTGATATTTAGTTGTCAAGTTCCTCTAGAGATTTTTAGGGTAGGACATAGATAATCTGACTGGGTGTAGTAAATGCATGTTATACAGACAAGTTTGAATATAATTCTAGCCTCTAATGGAAAGCAGTATGTCTTTTAAAAAAGGATAACATGATCACAATTTCTGCTTCAAGACATAAGTTGGGCTGCAAAATGTATGATGGCAGCAAGAAGGGAGAATGTGGCTTAGGGTCTCCCACAAGCGTGGCCATTTTATAATTTATTTGCAGAATAACTGGGGCTTGTCAACCTAGTTGGGAGTTGGTGAAGGGGACAAAGGGTTTGAGTTTTTTTTTAAAAGGAAAGTAGTGTTGCTCTACTGATTTTATAGCGTGGTCAGTCTGTGAGGACATTGATAGAAAATGATCTATACAAAATGCAAGGAACTTGACATTATGTTTGAGATGGAATTTGAAGCCTCTGATTTTAATTCATTGTTAAAGTCCTTGTTTAAATCACAGTTATTTTGTTCTCCACAGAAAAGTGCATTCTGTTTTTCTGTGATGAGTCTGAGAAAATTTGATGTCATGAAGGTATAAAGTCTCTCTAGATATGTCTTCATGGTTTGTATGTCTTTGATGACATTGGTTTCCAGGTGGATATGAGTCCCATCAGCGTATTGATGTTTCATTCCAATCACTGCTCCATTTATTTCTTGAGTGGCTCCATGTGGAGGCTGAATAACACTATTGTGAGTATAGAGCCCTGAGGGACACGAAAAAGTGATTTGTTGCATTGGAGGGGGCTGAATCTATTCTTACCAACTGTTTTTCAGGTAATGACAAAGGAGATGAACCATCTGAAGTTCTTACCAGTCAAGAGCATGTGAGTTTCAAATATGTCAGCAGTCTATGATGTTCAACGGAGACAAAGGCCAGGAAGTATGCACATAGTATTTCTGAGGTATCATCAATGTTGTTAAGGATTTTTAAGGTTAACATTTCTGTGCTATACATTTAAGGAATCCTGACTGCTAGAGGTCTAAAATATTATTTTAGTGATGTGTGAGAGCAATTGAATTACCACACATTTTCTCCAACCCTCGGAGGCTGGTAACTGGTTGATAATTTGAGAGATCTTTTAGACTAGCCTCTGTTTTTAGGTTTCGCCTGGCCGAAGCACTGCGAAGCAGTGCTCCGCCCAGGCGAAAACTTTTGTTTACAGTATGGGGGACTTGAATCCACCCCATCTTCCATTGGCTAGCTCCATAAATGGAGGCTAGCCATTGGAGGAGAGTGGCTGTCAATCATTCTTTCCCCTCGGAACGCGATTCGGGGGCGTTTCTCGGTCTTTTTTTGAATCCCACCCTCTCCTCTTCCCATTGGCTGGAATTTTACCTTCCAGCCAATGGGAAGGGGAGAGGGCGAAAAACACGCCCACAAGGAGTTATTGTGCCGTTGTTGTGCCTTCTTTATCCCCCGCCCTCCCTTCCGTTGTCCGTGCCTTGGCCGTTGTGGGGCAGAATCGCGTGCTTGTTTGTTTTTAGGTTTCGTCTGGGGCCGGAGCACTAGCTCCGCCCAGGAGATATCTTATGCCAAACACGCCCCCGAATCGCCTCGCCATCGCCTCGCTTTCCTGCTCATCCGGCCCCTTTGTGCACGTCTTTCTGGCCAAACACGCCCCCGAATCGCCTCGCCTTCCTGCTCATCCGGCCCCTTTGTGCACGTCATTCTGGCCAAACACGCCCCGAATCGCCTCGCCATCGCCTCGCCTTCCTGCTCATCCGGCCCCTTTGTGCACGTCATTCTGGCCAAACACGCCCCCGAATCGCCTCGCCTTCCTGCACCGGCTGATGCGTGATTTGTGAGATCCTCGGCAGTACCAGTAGGGCAGTCCGTTCTGTACAGTCCTCAGTGAACTCCTTATATTAGGTAAGTGCTAATACCTCTGGCCTGCCCACCACCCTCCCGCTGTCTGTGTGCCCACCCGCCCCCCCTCCCCCTGTACGTGTGCCCGCCCCCCCCTCCCGCTGTACGTGTGACCGCCCACCCCCCTCCCGCTGTCCGTGTGCCCGCTCGTCCCCCGTCCCGCTATCAGTGTGCCCGCCCGCCCCCTCCCGCTATCTCACGATTTGTGAAAACCTAGGCTAGTTAGATCCTACGATACCTCTTGCCTGCCCACCCCCCTCCCGCTGTCCGTGTGCCCGCCCATCCCCCCTCGCGCTATCAGTGTGCCCGCCCGCCCCCCCTCCCGCTATCTCACGATTTGTTAGTTAGATCCTACGATATACAATGTGTCTTGTCCAATGTCCCCACAATGTGAAGCAAAGCTTAAAACATTGGCCCTCCTCACCCGTGCACCATTGGACTTGCAGCTCATAAAATGTGTTTAGAATCACCCTTGCACAGTGGGAAGCAAGGATTAACACAATTATTCTGTGCCACCCCTGCATGATGGCAACTGCAGCTCAGCAAAAGTGTTTTGTGCTACATCGTCTCAATAGGAACGGAGCTCAAAACAAATCTTTTCTGTCCTCCAGGAGCAATAAGGGCTACAACTTAAGAAACGTCTTCTGGGCCTCCCCTGGTTTAAGCTCAACTAAAGTGTCCAGAAGTGACCAGTGCCACCTTTGTGCAAGCGAAAGAAACTACATGATTTCATTGAGACTAGAGGACTATGGTCGGCCTCCAAAACCACGCCATAATGTTCCCGATAACACAGAAATTGGATCATTGCAGACCTTTGAAGCTCCCCCTTTGGATGTATCGTCCATTGCATCTTGGCCACGAGCCAACCAGCAGATGATCTGAAAACAACTGATGACCCACTTCTTCTGCAAACTTTAGCTATCAAAGACTTGTTCCTAGTCCCCCCCTCCTTTTCCTTGTCTATCTGGTGCTCTGCAGAGCCCATTGGTCATTTCAGCGCATTACAAAAACTATACATAAAGTATTCCAAACTAAACTCTTCAGATTCGATAGTTTATTCAGGTGTGTTGACTCTGTGCATCCAGGAGTAGGCATTGGCCTCAGAATTAGCAGCATCACAACCCTAAGGGGAGTGGCACGTCATAGCTGTGTGACGAAGGTGAAACAGGGGACTGCTTTCGCAAAGGTGCAGCTTCATGTTATAGCTCTACAAATGGTCGCAAAAGAGAGTGAGGCAACCTCGGAACATTACACAGTTGTAATAAAACCAACCTAACTACACCTGCTAGCAGGATGGGCTGAAGCATAACTATGGGCCCTGGTTTGTAAAAGTGCCCGCCCGTCCCCCCTCCCGCTATCAGTGTGCCCGCCCCCCCTCCCGCTATCTCACGAGTTGTGAAAACATAGGTTAGTTAGATCCTACGATACCTCTTGCCTGCCCGCCCCCCTCCCGCTGTCCGTGTGCCCGCCCGCCCCCCCTCCCGCTGTTCGTGTGCCCGCCCGTCCCCCCTCCCGCTGTCCGTGTACCCGCCCGTCCCCCCTCCCGCTATCAGTGTGCCCACCCGCCCCCCTTCCCGCTATCTCACGATTTGTTAGTTAGATCCTACGATATGTTTAAAAAGTGTTAGGAAGCCATCTCTTTCAGTATCATTTCTAAGAACAAAATACCTCTTTCTCTATGATGTAATGTCAGAAATATGCAGTCTATATCATCCTGAGCACTTTAGTCATTTATAGTAACTGCCTCATATCATCATATTATATACTTATTTTTTTAGATAATTATATGTTTTGTTACATGTATTACTTTTTCCACTGTTTGCTCCAAGTTGTCCCTGTGCACAGTCCTCTGCCACCCATTGGGAGCTGTCCATGTTTAGAAAACTGCAATTTAATGAATGAATTGGTATCACAGACTATGAGGTAGTCTGCACGCTCACAAGGACACCATTTCCAAAAAACACAAGATTATCACCATCTTTTTGACAAAAAGCACAATATACTTCATTCCACTTTATTTACCCAACCCTATTAATTACTGAATCAATAACCTAAGATTCGGGCATATTGCTTAAATTTGCATTTTATTTTATAAACAATCACTGCTATACTATTCGTTGTATCAGTCCTCTGTGGCATTTTAAGCATTCTTTCATTCAAAGGCACTATCCGGTGTCTTTAGACCTCCTTGCAGCCAAGTCTCAATGAGGATTTCTCCATGCTCCTGTTTTTTCCATCCTAGATAATCCCTGTTTCCACACTGAAGCTTTTCAGGATTAGTAACACAAAGGGGATTATCTTCAACATGATATCACTTTACCACGGCGGCTACATGCAACGTGGAGCCCGAGTAAAAGGAACGTACTGTGTGACCAGTTTAAGCCCATGTCTGTCTGTTTCACTTACTGTCGAGCAGTCTAGAATACCCTCTGATGAGCCATCAGGCACAGTACCGTATAGTGGGGCACCTCCTTTAATGCTATATCCAAGGAAGTGATGTGGTAGAACTGATTTTCCCACATGCGAAGATGTCTGTCTCCCGAGGTGGTACAGAAGCAAGTGCTGTGCTATTATGGACACTTTCTAAAGCTTTAGCCTGGTGACTTCAGCTCCAGTTGGTGGGGAATCTATTGAAGTGTATCTTTCATAACACTGCTTACACTCCTCTTTTGGGAGATATTTTTAAAGCGCGAACTCGACCCGAAGGTATCAAAGCGCTTTACATGAGCACTAGCTGCTTTACAGACGGTGCAGAGTGCTAGGGAGTGCTAGGGAGTGCAGAGTAACTGCAGAGTGCTAGGGACTGCAGAGTGACTGCAGAGTGACTGCAGAGTGCTAGGGAGTACAGAGTGACTGCAGAGTGCTAGGGAGTGCAGAGTGACTGCAAAGTGACTGCAGAGTGACTAGGGAGTGCAGAGTGACTAGGGAGTACTAGGGAGTGCTAGGGAGTGCAGAGTGACTAGGGAGGGCTAGGGAGTGCAGAGTGACTAGGGAGTGCTATGGAGTGCTAGGGACTGCAGAGTGACTGCAGAGATTAAGCTAATGGCAATGTAAATGACAATGCCATTTATTTATCTGTTTTCAAAACCAACACATAAATACAAATTTTGTAATTTACAATGCCAATAGGTCTAACTTTTCCAAAGGCGAAACCATTGCATTGTAAATGCTTGTTTATAATAGTGGAGTGATTTGACCTGACTACAGTAGTATTTAAAAAAATATTTAATAGAAAACTCACAAGCCACAAATATTGTGTCATAGAAATTGTGAAGTCAATAATGTAGTGGGACAAAATATAGAAATTAAAGAATATTGTCATCAAGTAATTTCATATAGTGTTTTAATTATAGTTAATTATAGTTGTATACAATATCATTTAAAAATGGTTAAATGAAAAATAGTTTCATAATTAGTTTGAAAAATAGTAGTAATTTTGTATCAAAAGTTATAAGTGTAATATTTGAGTTAAAACTGTTACGTATAATTTGTACGTTTTATATGAAATGTATATTTTTTACGTAATTAGAAAATATGTAAATATAATGTGTTAATTACTAGTTAGGGAATTACAGTAGGCAGTTTAATAAAATGTAAAGTATTATGTTTAGTTTATAATTGATATTTATATATTTACATTTAATTGCTAATTAAGTAACCTAATTGATTAATTACGTTCATTATTTGATGAGTCCAACTAGTTGTAACTTGATCAGTTTATTTATTGATTAAATTGTTTTAGCTAATTTTATATTTATTTCATTTTAATTTTTTTAATAACTCATTTAACATTTATATATTTTTATCATGTTTTTGGATTCATTTTACTTGTTTGGCAGTGTATTTTTGTGGTAGTAGGGAAAGAATGTTTTAATTTAAATGATTTTTTAAATATCTATTTTTTATTTGTAATATAAAATTTGTATTTTTAACATTGTATTGTATTTGTTTTATATTTAATGATCTTATAAATATGTTATGCATTTTTGATCTATATTTAAATGTTTTTTACAACATTAGGAGATGAAATAGTAAAACTTACCCCTATAAAATACAATACCTTCACTACTGTTGCTCAGATTGGAATGGAAATAGTAGATTTGACCCCTCCAAATTCCAAAATTGTCTCTACTGTTGCTTGGATTGGAGTGGGACTAATGTAACTGGACCTTCCAAAGTCCAACACTTTCTCTATTTTTGCTTATGTTGTAGTAAGTACACCTAAGTTCAACACTTGTCCTACTTTTATTTACATTGTAGAGGGAATTGTAAATCTAATTCTTCCAAACGTGAATACTTTCCTTTCTTTTGCTAATGCTGGAGTGGAAATTGTAACTTTTACCCTTTCAAAGTCCAAAACTTTCCCTACTGCTGCTGAGATTTGATTTGGAATAGTAAATAAGACCCCACCAAAGTCCAACACTTTCCATAGTGTTGCTGAGCTTGCTGTGGGAGTAATGAAGTTTACCTCTCCAAAGTCTAATTAGTTTATTTAATGTTATTTTTTGAGTTTTTAGATATATATTTTGTGTTTTTATTAAAAAAATTTAAAGTTTAATGTACATTAATTTGTTACTATGTGGTGTTTGAGATCATAATTCATTTTCATGGATATTTGTTTATTAGTTTAAATAATTTTTTTTTTAATATTGTTTAAAATGTTTTGTAATTATTTTAAAATATATGATTTTATTTTATGTTTCTAAGTTATACTTTTACCATAAAATTATATGATTTTTATATTATAAGTATATTTTGTAAAATGTAATATTATTTTTAAGGTTAATATATGTTTCAAAGTTGATATAATAATAATATATAACAGTTACAATTCAATATACTTACCCATTTTTTATGATATTGTGGTCTTCTATATTTTTGTTCTTAATATTTTTGACTTTACATATAACGTACATAAAGTCGATATTTGTGTTCCTGATATTTTTGGATCATATTTTTGTCAGCGACATTTTGCCACACAACCATTTTAGTATGCCTTTTTATGGACGTATTTATTAGTGCCCTTTACATGGATGTATTTATTAGTTGGCACCCTATCTTACTGAAGAGATGGACATCCGTTCAGATGAGATATGTTGGATGGGATCATTGTGCAATGAAGTGGTTTCTGGCAGCCTGCTGTGGATTGCTGGGAAATGACTTTGAGTATTAAGTTTAAGATATCGCCTTTACTGTGTATGGATTCCTGAAAGTTTATTAAGGCCAAGGGTTTGAAAGACATTTTGTAGTGAGTGCAAGGTTGCATTTTGGAGTTTTCCCAGTTAAAGTCACACATGTAGATATTTTTGTCTGATAGGGTTTGTTGTTCAGTCACATGTTACAACAATTCGATGAGGAAGTCTTTCTTTTTTTGGTTTAATACATTTTTATTAAGTTTTAACAAAAACACAAACAAAGCCATATAATAATGTAAGTGAATATGATAAGTTAAAACAAGAGGCAATACAGTTAATGAAACATCCAGAATAACCAATGAGGGGAAGAAAGAAAAGTAAAGAATAGAAGAAGAGAGGAGAAAGAGAAAAAGAAAGAAAAGGGCGGAGGTGGGGAAGGAGGGAGAAGACAGAGCATGAAAATGGAAGGGGAGAGAAAGAAGCAGGGAGAAAGTAGGGAATATGCGAATAGAAGAACAGGTCAGGAACTCACAGAGGATGGGCAGAAGAAAGGTAAGTAACAAAGGGGAGCCATAGGAGATCGGATTTAATTTTTAAAGGGACAGAAGAAGAAGCAACAGAAATCCTATGCTCGTCACATATGAAATTCCACCAAGTTACAACAGAAATTTTGGAGATATATTTCCAACAAGATAAAATCACTTTAAATGCAATAACAATGAACAAATCAAGTAATCTAGCATTAGAAGAGACCATACCGATATCATCTGATAAAGAACCTAAAAATACATTTGCTAACGAGAATGGAGTGGAACATTGAAACATACGCATTCATATATCCAAGATAGATTTCCAAAATGAGAGTACAGAGGGGCAGTCAAACAGTTGATGCTTAATTGTACCTGTTTCGGAAGAACAAGACCAGCATACAGAGGGTGAAGAAGGTGAAAACCTGGAAATACTTACAGGCGTAAAAACAACTCCATGATAAATGAAAAAAAGGGATTGAGTAATGTGTGCAGCAACAGAAACTTTAAATAATTTGGACCATATAAGATCCCAAAAATCAACTGGTAACAAGATATTCAGATCAGCTTCACAGGCAGTCTCAAAAAAGGACTTGGGGCGGTTAGCAACATTGGAAACCAATAATTTATATACAAGGGCAGCTTTTGGTTGTTGTAGGGAGAACAAAGCGTAAAGTGGAGACAAGGGGGAGAAGGAGGGTAAAACATCGGGCGGTGAAAGGAACGCTAAGTGAGAGCGAATAGCGTTAGTTATGATGGTATACTCCTGTAAGCATAAAATGGGCAGTTGATAAATATGTTGCAACTCATGAAAAGGGAGAATAAAATTATTGGAAAATAATTGATGCACAAAATCCCCTTTTCCTTCCAGTATTTGTAATAGAAAGTCTTGCCCTTATATTTGAGAAACTTATTATACCACACAATGGACGATAAGAAGCATTGACGGGGAGATAAGTCTTTGGAAAAAGTGTCATGCAACAGCGACTGAGAATATTTCAGAACTGGATGTTTGGACAAAAAGGAGCAATTGGACATGAAGACAGCATGCTGAAAAGAAAAGTCTTTCAACAAGGAGCGTTCAAACACCACCGATCTGGGTATCGGTGAAGTCAAAAAATCATATTCTAAAGAGAAGGATTGTTTTATCAAAGGCAGAGTGATATAATTTGAAGTTGGGGAAACGGACACCACCTTCATTTTTAGGTCGGTGAGTGTTTGCAAATCAATGCTGGGGTGCTTATCATTCCACAAAAATTTGGAGCATATAGAATTCAAACGAGCAAAATATGAGTAAGGGATTTTTATGGGGAGCATAGATACAGTATAAAGAATATGCGGCATAATCATCATTTTAATCGTATCAGTCTACCTCACCAGGACAAAAATAAGGGAGACCAGCTTTGGAGAAGGGACTGGAGTTTTTTGACAAGGGAATCAAAGGTGAACTTAAGTGTGTCAGCAATAGAGGTAGAAAACCAAATGCCAAGGTATTTTATTTTGGAAGGGCACCAAGCAAAGTCTGTGGATTCAAACATGTATTGGTAACAAATGGAATTTAGGGGTAGGACCTCTGTTTTGGATAGATTGTGTTTGTAACCAGAGATGGAAGAATATAAACGAACTTCATCCATGAACTGTGGTAAAGACGAGACTGGGTTAGCCATATAGTCTAGGATATCATCTGCATAAGCAGAGATTTTCGTTTCAACAGATGCTAGTTTGAAACCATGGACATTGGGGTTGTTTCGGATACGTTCCAAAAAAGGTTCGACACATAAGATAAACAGTATTTGGGAAAGAGGACAACCCTGTCTCGTGCGCCTGGACAAAGAAAAAAATCTAGAAAACTGGTTGTTCACAAAAATACTAGCACGGGGAGAGGAGTAAAGGAGTTTAACTAAGGAAATAAAGAAGGGACCAAAACCAAACCATTGCAAGGACCGAAACATACATTGCCAATTGATCCTATCAAAGGCTTTCTCTGCATCCAATGACAGGGCTGCAAGGGGAAATTTAAAGGATTTACTGTGTGAAATAATGTTAGCAAAAATATGGGCATTATCAGAGGCTAATCTACCTTTTACAAAGCCAACCTGATCAGTTTTAATCAAGAGAGGGATGAGGGCATCGAGGCGAGAAGCAAGAATTTTAGCAAATATTTTACAATCATAATTAATCAGGGAAATTGGGAGATAATTTTTACATTGGGAGTGATCCTTGTCTGGTTTGGGAATTAAGATAATGAGGGCTTCCAGGAAGGATCCAGAGGCTTTAGCAGATGAAATAAATGAATTAAAAAGTTGAAGTAATTAGGGCACAAATATGGTATGGAATGCAGAATAAAACTCAACAGGTAATCCATCAGGACCTGGAGCTTTAGATTTTTTGAGGGAAGAGATGGCCTGTAGAAATTCTTGAAGAGAAATGTCATTCTCTAACTGGGCAAATTCATCGGGAAGTGAAGGTGGAGAGGGGAGACCCTCAAAGAAAGACGATAGGTTAGAATCCGATGGGTGAGTGTCATCTGTATAAAGGTTGTGATAATAATTATGAAAAACTTTCGCAATATCCTCATCTGAAGAAACTAATTTATTAGTTCGATGATTAAAAATAGGACCAATCGTTTTACGTTCAGATTTGATTTTGGGATAGTTTGCCAGCATTTTACCCGCTTTGTTTTGGCCCCCATGATATTTGGATTTAATTTTTAATAGGTTGTTACAAGCTTCGACCATAGCAATTTTATTTAACTCAGACTTTGCTTTGATTGGATTCTGAAGTGCATCCTTGGATTTAGAGGAAAAATACGAGTGTTCAAGAGTTTTAATATTCTTGAGTTGATCTTCATATTTGAGTCTATTAGTTTTTTTCTTTTTTGAAACATATGAAATAGTAAATGCTCGAAAAGCAGCTTTGAAAGCGTTCCAATTATTAGGAATAGAGGTGTCAGAAGGGTCATTAAAGAGAAAAAACTCATTAATAAAGACCGTAGCTTCCTTAACGAAAGCAGCATCAGACAATAGAAATGAATTGAATTTCCATCGACTGAATTTGGAGGAAGTTAGGGTGAGATCAAAGGTCGCCTTGACAGGGGCCTGGTCTGACAGAAAAATAGACCCAATATTAGACTTTTGAAGTGAGGGAAGGAGTGATTTACTAACCATAATATAGTCTATCCTAGAACGGGTATGATGAACATTAGAAACAAAGGTATATTCTAGGGTGTCAGAATTACATGTTTTCCATACATCGTAAAGAGGACGCGAGGCAATGGCCGATTGGAAACATTTATGAGTCTTATCAGATTGAAATTTATGAGATGAGAGCCTGTCTGTGAATGGGTCTAACCATTGATTAAAGTCACCAGCTATTACAATATTTGAGCAGTCCATAGTAGATATAAGGATTTTGATATCTTTCCAAAATTTGGGATCTGGTCGAACTGGACCATAAATGTTTAATAGAACCAAAGTCTTATTTTGGATCACAACCTTTCCCATTACCCAGCGTCCTTTTGAGAGGATAAAATTTGTGCCGACAACCCTTTATGGAATAAAATTGCAACACTCCCTTTCTTGTTAACCGCAGGAGAAAATACCACTTGACCCACCCAATGTCGTTTCAACTTAGAAGATTCAACATCTGTACAATGAGTCTCTTGAAGAAAAACTACTTGAGAATTAATTTTAGATTTATGAGACAATACCTTCTGACGCTTGACAGGATGACCAAGATTTCGAACATTCCACGTCACAAAATTACACATGATGGAAGGTAAGGATGGGACAGTACACATGGGACGGACACACTGCAGGAAAACATCTACATGAGAGAACACAGCAAAGAAAAACGTTACACCGGGATAAAATACCCAATACATGTAAAGTATGAAAATTCAATATGACCAAAATCACTGTGTTTGACAACAAAAACCAAAGAAGCCATAGTATGAAAAACAGAGACTGTCCAAGGGGAAAGAAGTAGGGGAGTGCCAGGTCGGAAGGATAGCGTAGAAAAAGAGACAGCAAGAAAGAAAGGAAAGAAGAAAGAAAAGAGCAACAGGAAAGAGACAAAAAGACAGATCAAGGCAGAAAAGCCAGGTCTGAGAGGAAAGGAATAGCCAATACATCGGAGACTATGAAACGCCAAAGAGGACAGGGGTCCCATTGAGCAGCAGAAGAGCAAGAACGGGCAAAAAAAAGGAAGAAACCATAAAACCTCAAGAGAAAGGATGACACATGCAAACGACCAAGGCAGCGACAGAGCAACCAGATAGCTACAACAAATTCAGGCCTACTCAAGATAAATCAAACATTAGTGTCCATGTTAGATGAGGAAACAGTCTGAGGGTCCGCGAAGGATTGTGTACGCCCATTGTGCGTGCTCTTGCATAAACAAGGATGCAGAATACGATACTGAATGTTCAGCTGACGCAGTTGAGGACGAAGATCCACAAATTCTTTTCGTCGGGCATTGGTTGCATTGGAAAGGTCTTGGGAAATAAAAATATTGTGCCCAGACCATATGAGGTGACCCTTAAGTCTGGCAGATTTGAGTACAGTCATTAGTTCAGTAAACTCAAGAAATAAAATAATAATACCACGAGGCTCAGATGCATTGGATGTGAGGCGCCCAAGGCGGTGTGCTCGCTGGATATTAAGGGGATGGGATGCAGGTTGGAGGTCCAGAAGGTCTTGCAGGAACTTTCGAACAAACAACACCATGTCTGACCCCTCAACATGCTCCGGAACACCATATAAGAGCAGATTATTTCTTTGATTGCGATTTTCAAGGACCTCGGTGTGGAGCTTGAGCATCTGAATCTCTTTTTCCAATTGGGGAGTTTTAGAAGAAACATCCTGCATATCACTGACACGCTGTTCTAGGTTCAAGACTTTACCCTCCATAACAACCCATCTCTCCTCGATTTGCTTAAGCTTTTCATTAGTAGCAGACATAAAAGGCTGTAGCCCCCGTACCTCTTCTAAAATGGAATCCAAAATGGGATTAGGAGACGTATGAATAGGAGAGGAGGGATCTTTTTTGAGTCTCTTAGGTTTTGTGCCTGTGTGGTTTGATTTAATATTACTTGCATCATGAGACATTGCGGCAACAAGTTGGCGTTGTAAGGTTCAAAGGAATGGTGTGACACTGGAAAAAATAATGCAGAGAACCACAGGTAACTCCGAGAGAGAATCGCAGAAGCACAGAGTAGAAGGTCACCACCGCATAAAAGTAATATAGGGATGGCAACTGCAACTCATGCCGAGATTGAAATCCCAGAATCCACAGCAAGGTTTATAAACTACAGCTCCTGAAGGGCAAACTGCTCCAAATCAGCGAATTCGCCATGTAGCAAGGTGAAAATGAGAGAAAAGAAAACAAGGTGGGCTGCAGTCAGGTAAGTAAAATACAGTCATAGTCAAAAATTGCGCAGAATATAATAACATCCAAATCCAGCACTTAAAATGGCCGCCATAGCTTCAAAGGAAAAGTTCTGAGGAGAGAAGATATTGAAATCGCTAACTGGAGAAGAAGCTGGGTGCCATACCTTATAGCGGAAAATAGAGAGAGAGTCAGCACATTACAGGCACGTTCAGGAAGGCTTCGACGACATCAGGATGAAGCTGGAGGGTCAGGTGAGAGGACACGGGCTCAGCGGCTCAAAATGGCGGCCGCCCACGTCCCGACGAGGGAGAAAAACGTCGAAGTGCGCAGCTGACGAAAAACGGCATATAAATCGCCGAATCCGCTTTCAACCAGCACAGGGCATATTCCGCCGTGGAAACATTGTAAATTCAGGCGTCTATTGGTGGTGTAGAGGCGGAAATGATGAACGAAAGCCCGTAGTTCAACGGAGCTCACGGGAGAGCCGTCTGCACTAAGCGGCGCGTAAGCCACGCCCCCCAGGAAGTCTTTCTTGGTAGGTGATAATTGACGTGCAGTGAAATGGTCTCTTTATGGCAGGACTCCCAGGCACCTTTTAAAGGTTTAAAGGAATTGCAGGAGCGTGACTTGGATTTTTTGTACAAGAGAAAGACTTCAGATGAATTAGTAAAATGTTTCCTTTTATGGATTTATTTTTGTCCGTTCTGGTGTAGTTCATAGAAGAAACTCAAATGTCTCTTCCTGCTTGTTAGTAGTTATTTAGGGTCTCATTACTAGTTTGCCACCTTCCCGCTCCCCCACCGCCAAACCCGAATACTGCCAGATTAGGATACATATCATTACCTGGCAGGCGGGCAGAGTTGCGGTCCCGCTGCGGTGCAGTAAAATGGCTCAATAAGCCTTTAATACTGCCCCGCCGTTAGACAGCCAAGGAATGTTCCAGCACGCCATGGACTGTAAAGTTCATGCCGTGCTGGAACTGGGGGGTTGCTTGCACACAGGGAGGCACAACATGTGAGTTTTCAGCAGGAGTAGGTAACTGGTGAATGCTCAGACACTGCCTGCTGTTCAATGCTTTTGCATTGGCAGTGGTGTAACGTAAAAGAATGGGGCCACCTTGCAGAATATAAAAAGGGGCCCCTGAGTCACCCATATCTCACAGATAAGCATTGGCCTGGGGCAGAAAGGGGCACCTTTCAACGCTTGGGGGCCCATGAAGAGCTGGGGGCCCACTGTGCCGCAGGGGCCTGCATTATGCTCCTATGCATTGGTGTATCCTGGAAGCTGAAGACATTGTCTCACAAAATGGCCAGAAGCTCCTCAATACAGATACAAACTGTCTTCCTGACATCTCTCCTTTACTTTGTTAATCGTTTTTCACACTGCCTAATTGCATACATTCTTCAGTCAAGGTGCTAGAAGTTACAGTATGTATCATTTACCAGTTTAGATGTGAAAGAGGGATGCCATCACTTCTGGCGTTTCAATTTATAGTATTAATTCTTTAAGGGGTCCTGTGATAATAGAATGATAAACCACTAAAGAAAAGGCACCATTAATATCATAATTTAAACCTTGATTAAAGGCAGCTGCTGCTGCTTCATCAGTCCAAATTACTCTTGATTGTAACTGCCTAAAGTGAGTAATATAAGTGGGGAGGTCCGGCTTACCTCCCTGAGGAGGAGCAAGAGGCGCATATAACGCCAGTTTGGGTAATGTGTTTTCCTTTCAAATACAGCTCGACATTGGGTGAGAAATATTTGAAGACTAGGGGAACAGCCCAGGCTAAAGCGTATTTAGTCATGCAGGAAAGCATAAATGTAACTCTAGCAGAGACAGTAGCTAATTACTGGAGACAATTAAAAAACACAATTGGCATAATGCTAGAAAAGCAGAGCACATGCATCAAAAGAAAAACCGGTCGCAAACGGGCAGATTCTAAGAATCTGCCCCTTTGCGACTGGTGTTTTTGCATTTGGGATGCATCATCCCAAATGCAAAAATCACAATCTAAGTAATCTCTAAATTGCGATTACTTAAATTGCGATTGCATTTAAGGAATCGCAAATTGACATTCCTTAAATATAATGCATTAAAGTAAAAAAATTAGCGATGTCGCTAATACCGGGCGCAAATTACCATGAAGTTGAACTTCATGGTAATTTGCAAAAAGTTTCATGTTGGGCACACACATGCCCTTAGGGCAATTGTGTGCGCAACATATTTGCACAGATCAATTTCAGGGGTGCAACAGGGTGTCTTTTCGACACCCTTGCACCCTGAATTTGCTTGCAAATAAGGAATGTGTAGGAATCGTTATTTTTACAGCGATTCCTACATGCATAGGCTTTTGCGAGTCCTTATTTGCGATTCCTTTATTATTGCGATTAAGGACTCGCAGAATCCTTCCTTGATGCATGTGGCTGTTAGAATCTCTAGCAAATATTTTTCTGGTGATGTCACTGTAGTTCCCACTCAATTAGCTTTAGGGTGTGCTGTAACTGTGGAGTTTCACATTGTGGTAGACGAGTCTCCAGTCTGCAGGAATTGGCCCAAATGGAGAGGAATCTGAGTCTGGGTCTGGGAATGAGGAAATGCCGCAGCTGTAGATGGGGTAATCTGGTTGTGTAAATGAATAACGTGATCTATTAGTAATAGTAAGTAAGTATTTAGTAATAGTAAGTCTCTTTTGGAGCATGAATCCAGTAATATTATAAACATATTACTATTAATATAGCATTGATATAAACTAGTAATCTTTTAAATGACTTCAGCCGTAGAAGTTATGGGGTCCGCAGATAGATTCATGGTTGCGTATATATTTGGGGGTGGAAAGCTGCAGCACAGCAAGCAATGTATACAAACAAGAACCACTGCTCGACCAGCAGTCTTCCCAAAACCTGAATAACCAGCAAAGCATTGGATACTGTGCTGATAAACAGCGTTCTTTGGTAAACAGGAGCAAAAGAAGCAACGGGAGGAATTGACTGGGATGACCGGCCACTACTGCTGTAGTGGGTCGCTATATAAAATGTGAGGTTGTATGCTAGTTGTAGTCAGTGGTGGCTGCTGCATAGTTCCATGAGGCGGCTGGAGCCAGCAATGAAATGTGTTTATACCAATGTTTTAATTATTAGTCTGCAATCACTCAGTGCGTCCAGTTCAGATTTTGAATAACAAGGTCAGCATGACATTTGGGAAAACGCTGCAGTGAGCAGATCATATTGTGCAAGGTAGCAAGGTCTACTTCTGAATGGAATGATGCCCACCTGCAATGGTGTGTTAGGGGGTCTTCCCTGCTTTCAAACAGTTAGTTGGAAATATTTCTTTGGTGACTTGCTTGCATTTTATGTTTAAAGTTTGCCACTGCTGTTCCCTTGCATTTCTGTTGTGAGCAATTCCAGATGTAGTCAAAGGTTAGAGTACAGTTCTGCGTGCTGGGCTTAGAGAAAATGCAATCACTTATGCTTTGTATTGATAGATTACTCAATTGTTTTGCAGGGACAAGCTGCCAAGACTTCTCTTCAGCCCACCAACTAGGTCAGTGGACTGTTTGTTGAAACTTTGCGAAAGTAACAGGGGTGAAAGCACAAGTTGGTCATGATATTCATGATAACCTTTCCTTCACGAGACCAGAAATGCAGAGCTCATTTTAGGATGGTCACCACTCTATAGAGTGGCATCCTGTTGTGTGCAGTTCCTTCCTGGTATGGAGTGATAGACAAGCACGTGGGTGATGAGCACTTTTTGAATCCTATAGCTTGCGTATTACCAGATTACTCACCTGTGTTCCACCCACAGGGAGTCAGATTGAAAAAATTGAGTGCACTGAGAGTGACTTGTATCTCCAACGTTTGGTTAGGTATTTATCCACAGGTTTGGACCTTGTCTTTTGATTGAAGTATTGACTGAAATATTGGGAGAACAATGAGGAAGTTTGATTGACAGGGGATTCTGTAATCTAAGGAGGGTGTTAGTGATGAGGCAATAGCTTTTGGATCAGTTTCAGGTCATCAGGTAAGCCAGGCCATTAGAAACTCAGGCCTGCCTATGATGTCCCCTTGTAAGTGGAACCTAGAGAGTTAGGGTGAGTAAAAGATGCAATCAGATTGAGTTTCAACACTAGTTGATTACAAATCTTTTTCCTGAATGATGTCAATGCAATGCCGCAAAACAAAACAAGTTCCCTTTTCATCAAATCAGAACTAGAGACTTACGTCTCTGAAACATGTACGGAGGGCGCTTAAGGTGAGCCAAAACAAGTATCACAAAGTTGTGTTGGGATCACTGAATTTACACTCTAATTCATACCCTTTACTAAACATCATTATGACAGTCTTAATGTTGTGAAAAATATAAACTCTTCAACTGTGACATGTATAGACAAGAAAATTTATTATAAATTATTCTCTGTTCAGGCCGACTTTCGGAACATTACATTTATTCATAAAAACATTTATAAGTTAAAAACACACATGATATGGCAATAGTCACAAGATAGTTAAAAACAAGGTGCACTTTGTTGCACGAACAAATTAATAACACAAACAGAAAAATTGTCGACGCGGCGTTTCGGTGATATTGTGTCGTCACCTTCTTCAGGACAGTGTGTTATTTAAAATCACTAGAATTTAAAAATAAGAATAAAGAAACTATATTAACATTTTGTATATTATCTTTTGCGGCCAAACAGTGTTCATCATTTTCTAACTACACATCATATCGTCATGTCACAATAGCTCTATCCCTTAAATCAAAGACACTACATTTATTCTACATTCATTGCATAGTATAACAAAAATTGGCTCTTCTCCATTATTTTTCAAGTACACTTTCCCATTCTATATTCGTGAGTCCCACAACTTCTGTTTTTTCTCACTCTTTTTTTAGCGTCCTTTGGTGCCCAACACTTTTATGTGGAGGCCCACTGGTTTGGAGACCCTCCCATAGTCTTTTCTTTACATCTAATATGGTTTATTTCTAAGCATCTGGTCTATCTGCATTTTCGTTAACATACCTTAGATGTTTGTAGGTCAATCGCTTTTTTTGTATAATTGGCGATGTATAACCATATCTGGATTTTTTCAATTTCTGTAAAGGTCATTAAAGAAATCATGAGCTAAAGCGTTAATTCGACTTTTGGTAGGGTCTTTTTACATACGGTTTCGATAGTGATTTATTAGCTTTATTATTTACCTTTCTTTGGTCAAAACTGTTTCTTAGTTGGAGTGGGTCAATGCTGATCCGCTGCTCCGTAAGTATAAATTAGCTGTCTGCCTATTAGACAAATCATTGGGTTAGGTGGTGATTGCTCCTTTTTTACCATGAACATGGTTCTATTTTTCTTTGCTTTTTTTAAAAAAAATCATAATGGTACCTGTGGTTTCTGGCAGTTGTATCTTATGCAGAGGACGGTATACCTTTCCACAACCCGGTATTAGGTTCACAGTTCCTATTAACCTGAGGCTGGATGACAAAAACCCGAGGGGGGTTGTTTTTAGGGTTTTGCCTCATTATATTACTATTTTGTGGGTGACCTATGTTTCAGTTTTTGTTTCTTACCTCCTAACTTGTCTTTGTGGTGCCCGCTCTTGGTTTCTAGGATTCGGGGTTTCCTGGTGCATTCAGGATGGAAGTGTCCTTTTGCTATAAAGTAAATTGGAGGGTTGCGGGGCATAACTAATTAAAAGTCCATTCCAGTTACAAGATCTATATTAACAGAGTCTTTCAGAAAGTTAGTCTTACCTCCCACACTGTCTTTGTGGTGCCCGCTATTTTTTTCTCTTAGGAGCGAGGGATTTCTAGTACACTCAGGTTGAAGATGTCATTTCACTATGGGGTAGATGGATGAAAAAACGGAAATGGCTATTTTAAATACATTCCGTTAGGGATTAGTCCTTAAAGTGTTGTTATTAAGGAGTTTAGGGGGTCGCGCTTGGTACTTACATTTTGACAATTCTCATCGAATTTTCCGGGTGTCCTCCTCTGCCGTCTTGCGAGTGGTCTCTGATTTCCACTACGCAGATTCTCCGTTTATATAGGTCTTGTGTGTAACTTAATTGGGCTGAAGTGGTATCACCTGCGTTTTTTTTCCCCTCCGCGTTAAATGGTGTTTAGTTTGGCGGCCATCTTTACATGTGTTTGTCTAGTGGTGAATTATCCTTATCCAACCCTAAAAGGTCGTTTTAATCTCCTTATGTTTTGTGTGGGGTTCGATTAATTTGATTTTCTATTGGTTATTTCGTTAATCTGACTTTTGGTTACTGAAATTTTATTTTATTTAGTGCGCATGAATTTTCCGCGTTATTGGGTGATCGCGTAGCTTAGCGAGAGGGGTCGTGTCCGTGAGGAATACACATGGCGGCCATCTTTAAATATGTTTGATTGTACCGCTTCCTCTCTATTGGTACTTAGAATTGTTTTTGAGTTTGGCTTTCCCTATGTTAGCTCTTTGCTATTGCATCCCCTTATTTCTACAGCCGTCCTGCATTGCAATGCAATGCCTCCTGAACCATGAGGTCTGTACAGGAAAGCGGTCTTGTGAGTCAGGCTGAGTGGCCCTGTGGTTGCTCCATCCCACTTTATGTAGCTGATGATTTATTTCATAAGTGATGGCAACTATCAGATTGCCTCATACAGAGAGAGAGAGAGAGAGAGGGAGAGACAGAGTGAGAGAATGCAAGTGGCAGTGTTGGATGAACTGAGCACTCTTCGGTGTATGGTCAGCATTATAAAAATTCTTTGAAACCTGAAGTTATAGATGAGCTGTTAGAGAGGTAAACCGTATCAGTCATTCATCTTGGTTCACAACCAAGATGTCTCAATCGAGTAAAGCAATATTTCAGAGACCTTTGAGACATTTGGTTAAACTGTAACCGGCGGGAAACATCCTTTACAACGCACTACTATTACAACGCAACTTTTACAACGCAAGTCATTATAACGAATTGCGCTGGAGGGCGCTCTAGGATAGGGATTAGTTTAATTACTATCCAACACCTTCCCTACTATCCACGGGGACTGGAGTTGGAATAGTAAATTAAACTATTCACTATCCAGCGCCCCCCAATGCAAGTCGTTGTAACGACTTACTTTGTAAAAGGTGTGTCGCAATGGCATGCATTGTAAAAGCATGCGTTGAAGCGTCATGTAACCGGCACAGTGAAAGATAAAAATACAAAGTAGATACATCTGGAAAAAACATGAAAAAAAGCTAGCTACTTGGAAAAAATAATGTTCAATGTGATTTGAAGACGTTTGGAGAATAGTCAGTAACAGCATGTGGACATTTACTAGTAAACAAGGATATATCATTCAGCTTGAGATATTGGGAATTATATATTCAAAGCAGTTGAATTTCAAAAACTAGACACAAATAGGAAAAATATTTTTCTGCGGAAGGTAGTAAAACTAATTAAATAGGCACAACTCTATCAATTACTATTGGCTGACGCAGCTGGGTGGCTTTGGGACTTGTCGCTCTTGGTCTCCCCACTCACCATATAATGAGAATAATTGTAAGACCCTCAGTCTCGGTGGGCACTTCACCTTTGGCAATGCCATAGACAGGTAGGTTAAAAGAGTCTCCCTGCTTTATCAAACTCACTGAAGCATACTGAGTGCACCCGTATCAGCCACACCTGAAGCATGATGTCCCACAACCACACCCCCTCTAACACAGGGTGGTTACTGCCAGATAAAACCAATAGAGGTGAGCAGGGCATATGAACCACCATATGTAACTCTGTAGTCAGCTTCTTTGCTTCGAATATTTGTGATCTCCTCCACCAAGTCACGCCAGTGCTACTCCCCTGTAGCAACATTTACCTCCCTTCCAGTGTATCACTCCTAGTCCTACTGGTTCGTATATTGCCCCCTTAAGTATGGGATGCCTCTAACAATACTTTATAAATGAAGAGTATAATGCCTTTCGACCTAGCCACAATTTTCATACATTTCTAAAACAGCGTGAGAACCGTAGTTGCTCTTGACTGCACATAATGGAATCTCTCTTCCATGGTCATCCTGTAATCCATCTTGCATGCAAATGATCTAATCTCTCCTCCTCCCTTCCGAACATCTTTGACAGCATAATGCACCCTACCCACATCCATCAGTCAAATGGACCATAATTATGTAGGGGAATGGGAAAGTTGTGTGCCTCAAGTGTTGTGCTATTGTATCCCATATCATCAAAGTCATACCCACTGTAGCGCTAATATAAAAGGTTGGGGCCAGTCCTTCCTTAGTGTCTATGGCAACTCCCACAGCTCACCTCTCACCGTTCAACGCTCAGCCATATTTCGTCCATTTCCTGGAGCAACCAGTCAACCATTACTCGCAGATGTGCCGCTTTGTTTACACAAGTAAGTGGCTGGGATTCCCAGTCCCCCTTAATCTTTCACCGTACAAAGTAATGTAGCCAGTTTAGGGCGCGAGCTCTGACAAACAAACCTGAGGAGGACTTGTTCAAAGTCTTCAAAAAAAGCTCAATTCCGCCACTTTTAAAAAAACCTGACATAGGTATAGTATCCAGGTTAATATATACATTTTTAGAACATTTTTTTTTTTTTTTTTGGTGTTCAAACTGTTTTATTGATAAGAGTACATAAGGATACACAGCTTGAGGCGCCTACAACCCGGAGGCCGGCAGCAATAGTGGAGCAACATTACACAGCCTAGTAGCCGGTATCCCGGGGGCCCGGCGGCGCATCACAGAAATAAAGCTTTTCACAGCGCCATCCGGTGGAGCAGGTCAAGGAAGGATGTGCTGCAGTCGAACAGGTTTTGTGTGAGCAAGAAGAGAATCTCACTCCTATTTTTTGCAACGAGTAGAACCAGAACCAAGAAATAAGAAAAAGAAAGAACCCCAACTCCCCAACGAGGTTACGTGTATGTGGTGATGCATTACCGTGCGACAACAATGCATGGTAGTGGTGTAGTGCGGTGGCTCAGCTAGGCGCCAGTGCGCGGGGGCGATGAATGTCCCAGGCTCAAGGATCTAGGTCAGTGGTAGTCCGTGGGGTGACACTGTAGAGCTCCTAGTGGTATGCAGGACAGCACTCTCCGGAAGGAGGGGGGGACACCCTGTAACGTGTCTGAGGGGGAAGATAGTCACTGGAAGGGAAGGCGAGGGAGGCAGCGCCGTGGAGGCTAGTGCCGCACACTCCACGAGGAGACTGCAGGGGCATAGGGGCCACTCAAATGGAGGAAAACAGCATGTATCTGCCATAGCCAGTCATCAATAAGGTAATCAAAAGTATTAATGTGATTGGGAAGCGATGAGCTCATCGCCTGACATTGTATCATCGTCCGAGCGTTTGAGCAGGTAGTGTACCAGCGGGTCCCAAACGTTGCTAGGTCTACTCGTGAGAGGCAGCAATTCAGAAAATGTGGTGTGCTGATCCTGGCAATATGTTAGGTCGGTTAGCCAGTCTTTGAACTTGGGCGCTCTGCCTCTGCTCCAGCGGCAAGCGACACGTCGCTTGGCTAGGAGGAATGCTAAATCGACGAATTTCCTGCATTCCTTAGATATGTGCTTTGTGTATCCAAGGATGGCCACCAGAGGGTCCAAAGGAATCTCCTCATCCACCATCTGCGCAACAGCCTCGATGACCTGTCGCCAGTAGTCAGCAACCTGGGGGCAGGACCATGCTAAGTGGAGAAAGTCAGCGTGGTCTGCGCGACATCGTTCACAGCGGTCACTATCGGCCAGCCCGAATCTATATTTCCGGACCGGTGTGTAGTAGACCCTCTGCAGGTATTTATAATGTATTATTTTCAACCTGCAGCTGGCAGAGATGCGGGAAGTCAATGTACAGCAGTACTTCCATTGGTCGTCCGAGACTTCGGTGTCAAGTTCCGCTGACCAGTGCTGTCTGGCAGCAGAGACCGGTAGGGGAGCAGCTCTGCGACATTGACGGTAGAGCCCAGAGACCAAATGGGCCCCATCTTGTGATTCTAGGAGGTAGTGTAGCGGTGGTAAGGTCGCAGGTTCAGCGGGGTAATCCGGAAGGATGTCCCGCATCCCCGCGCGCAAACGAATATAGTAAAATAGCTCAAGGGGCGTGTGGGTTTGCGATTTGAAGAAAAGATCCGCTGTTTTGAAAATTCCGTTGTGGAACAGGTCACCCCATAAGGTGATATGGAGTCTGCTACAGAGCCGACGAAACCCTAGTTCCGATAGCAAGGCAAGCTTTGGGTGATAGGCCAGAGGAAGTTTAGGAGAGTAGGGCAGCGCGCAGAGGAGCCGCCGGGCGATGCGTCGCCACGCGTCTAGGGTGCAGGAGATCGAGGTATTCGCTGTAGGGATGGAAGCCTCGGGACAATGTATCAGACCGTTCAATGGGAGTGGGTGTGCTATCCAATCCTCCACTGCTATGTGAGGCATGAAGGGAGTAGGAGTCATCCAGTGGTAGGCAAAATGCGCCTGTGCGCACAGGTAGTACGCCTCAAAATCAGGGATGTCGAAGCCGCCTTGGTCATAGGGAAGGGTCAACGTGGACCACTTTAGCCGGGGAGATTTGCCACCCCAAAAAAGTCTGCGCAGTTCGGCGCGGAGCGTCCTGAAGAAAAAAGCGCCTGGGTAATAGGGGATATTTAGGAAAAAGTACAGAAAGCGGGGCAATATCACCATCTTTATGAGGGAGGCTCTGCCAGCCATGGAGAGTGGCATCGTGATCCATCTGTCGACGGAGGCGGCCAATTTGGTTATGGCTGCTCCATAATTGGAGCGAAGTGTCTCATCTTTATCTCGTGCTACACGGATCCCCAAGTAGCGAAGATCGTCTGGGCACCACACCAACGGGTAATCCAGTGGGAAAGCACGCACCGCATCAGTAAGGGGAAAAAATTGTGATTTGGACCAGTTTATATGAACACCTGATAAAAGGACGAATTCACGGAGTAGGGGGTTAAGGTGTAGCTCCGGGAACTTGACATACAGTGTGATGTCATCCGCATAGAGGGACACATCGATTTGCCTCTGCAAGCATTGAACCGCTCCCTCTCGGTGCAATTGGCGCAGGCGGCATGCTAGTGGTTCGACCGCAATGGCAAACAATAGGGGTGAGAGCGGGCACCCCTGGCGGGTGCCCCTCGTGAGACTGATAGGTGATGATAGCTTCCCATTGATCAGTACTCTCGCTGTGGGGTCCGTGTAGAGGAGGCGCACCCAGTCCAAGAACAGTTTAGGGAACCCCATGCGTCCCAGGACCGAGAAGAGGTAGGGCCACTCGACAGAGTCGAACGCCTTGGTGGCGTCAAGGAAAACAGCCGCCACTGGGACATCAGGATGGACCGAGCGAAGCAGAGAGAAAAGGGTGCGTAGATTATGGGAAGTGGATCTGCCTGCTACGAAGCCAGATTGGTCGGGCAGGACGATTCTAGTCATTAGCAGTGATAGTCTCGTGGCGAGAACTTTGGCAAGGATCTTCACATCACAATTTAGAAGGGAGAGTGGACGGTAAGAGTCACAGGAAGTAGGGTCCTTGCCAGGTTTCAGAAGGGAGGTGATAACCACTTCGCGCATAGACCGGGGTAACCTTCCGTCAGCTAACGATTCAGTGAAGACTTCGCTAAGCACGGGTGCCATTATATCAATATAAGCTTTGTAGAATTCGGCTGGGATGCCATCGAGCCCTGGGGCCTTCCCATTCTGTAGGGACATAATAGCCTCGCGAACTTCCTCGAGTTCAAAAGGCGCCGCCAGGAACTCCCTATCGCCATCACTGAGCCAGCACAGTGCTACGTCGTTCATATAGTCAGCGTATGGAGCATCCTCTTCTGCCTTGGAAGTATATAGTGTTGAATAGTGCGTCGTGAATGCAGTCAGTATCTCATCCGATTCTCTAGTGACAGTGCCAGTCCCATCAGTAAGCTCTAATATGGTGTTGTGTTCTCGTGGCGTGCGCGTGAGCGAGGCTAGCACCTTACCAGGCCTATCCCCCTCACAGTATTTCCTGGCCACCCAGTGCTTGCCCCGGTATTTCGCCTCTCTGGCAGCCTCCTCCTCATACTTGGATAGTGTGTTCCTAAAGGTCATCTGTAGGTGTGGGTCATCACTTGCTACCATTTGGAGCTCTAGTGTTCGCAGCTCACTTTCCAATGTGGTAATGGTACGTAGAATATCCCGCAGGACCCCGTGGCTCTTAGAAATGCAGAAGCCCCTAATAGTGACTTTGAAAGCCTCCCATATGTGCTCCACTGACTCTACTGAGCCCTTGTTTCTAGGGAAGAAGTCCCTGATCTCCTCACCCAACTCCGTGCGAAAAAGCTCATCAAGGAGCGTATCTGGGCGCAGCCTCCACTGCGGTCTTGGATCATCCCACCCAGGTGTGCGGAACTGCAGTCTAACAGGGCTGTGATCTGAATAGGTTCTAGGCAAATGGTCGACTTCTAACAGCTCCCTAGTGACGCCCCGGGTTACCAAAAAATAATCCAAGCGCACCCAGGTCCCGGTGTGATGTGTAAAGTGCGTGCCCTCCCGCCCGTGGGGATGTAGCTGTCGCCAGGCGTCAAATAGCCCACCCTCTTCCATCACTCCCTCCAAAACCTCCCTAGCTCGGGGCTTGTAAGAGTTAACACCATCCGCCCTATCTAATGAGGGCACCAGGGCCAGATTAAAATCACCTCCCCAGATGACATGTCTCGCCCCAATTGAAGCAATTTTGCCCCACAATGTGGAGAAAAAAAACAGGTGAGTCAATATTCGGTGCATACATCGAGACAAATAGATAGGTGTCATGTCCCACTCTCCCCCACAACAAAACATATCTCCCCTCTTTGTCCGCCACCTCCCCCATGTGAAGGAAAGGTACATCACGGGCGACAAGAATCGCCACACCTCTGGCATAAGACGAATAGGAGAAAAAAGCGCGGGTTCCCGCCCATTTCAGTACATTTTTAGAACATTAATTCAAATTGAATCAAAAGGAGAGATAAAGTGGGCACTATTTCCTCAGACCATCATTTATAGCTTTCAGGAGAGATGGATAGTTTGCCCTATAGAGGTCATTGTTGGAGAGGGTTATATAAGTCCTAAATATCTAATAAGTTTATCTGACCAAAGAAAGGGAGTTGGCTTCTGCTTAAGTCAGAGCAAGGGCAACGATTTCATAGTTGTCCACTGTAATATTAAACCCTACTACATTATCAAATACCTAGAGCGGACCTCAACTCAATGGGTCCTGGGTCGGTTAGAGTTAGAAGAATATTGTCTAAAAAACAGTGAGATTTTGAGGGATTCAGGAACATATTGTACTCTGCCAATGTCCCTATCCTCCTCGAAGTTTGCTGCTAAAGACTATAATTAGGATAAATAAAGAATGATAGATGCCAAAGTAACAAAGTAAAAAAATCCAGACCCCATTCCACCCCTACTGACCAAAAAGCTGAAGCGCTTCATAGCCCTGCTCTGGTGCATGATCATAAACAGCTCCAATGAAAATAGAGTCATTCTAGACTGCCTTAAAGTGGGACAAATCACACCTTTGCTGAAAAAACCCGGTCTTGACATAACAGATTTGAATAACTTTATACCTGTCTCTAACCTTCCCCTTCTGTCCAAAATCCTAGAAAGATGCGTACTCCAACAACTAACCCAACACTTGGACAAAATCAACCTCCTGGACTGCCATCAGTCTGGCTTCAGAAAAGGCTGTAGAATTGAAACCGCGATCCTCAACATTATCGACGATATCCACAATTCACTAGATTCTGACCAATGCTGCCAGTAGACCACAAACTCCTCATTAGGGTTCTCCAAGAAAGAGCCGGTCTTGGCTAGGTGGTCCTCCAATGGTTCTCTTAATTCCTGCACAATCGCATTCACATAATAAAAATCAAAAACTTTGCATCCGACCTTCACCCAGTCAACAAGGGAGTCCCTCAAGGCTCAGTGCTCTCCCCACAACTCTTTAACATCTACATGTAACCTGTCATCAAACTACTCAAAAAAGCAAACATCTGCTTCCATCTTCATGCTAATGATACCCAGATATACTTGGAAACCGCCTCCATCAGAGACATTCAAAGACTCAATGAAGTACTGAGAGATGTTCAACACTGGCTATCATGTAATCACCTTAAACTAAACCCCAACAAAACCGAGATAACTCCTCATCTCGAACAAAGAGGAGAACCCCCAAATATCTGAATGGCTAAAAGCCATCGATGCGCTCAACGGGAATCTCACCCTAGCGGACTCTGTCAAATCACTAGGCATCTCGCTAGACCCGAACCTGGACATGACCAGACACATCAAGAATTCGGCCAATAGCGCTTTCCTTAACCTAAAACTGTTGAACAAAATAAAACCTTTCATCCCGCCCAGTGATCTTAAACAGGCCGCTCAAGCACTGGTGCTGTCAAGACTGGACTATGGGAACGCAGTACTCTCAGGAATAATAAAAACACATCTGGCTCCCATCAAAACCACTCTGAGTGCGGCAGCCAGAATGGTCACCGGGATCAAGAAATTCGACCATATTTCTCCTGCACTCAGAGAACTTAAGTGGCTCCCAGTCGAAATGCGGGTTAGCTTCAGAACAGCCTGCTTCACACATAAAGACCTACACACCGACAATCCCGAATATTTGGCGGCCAAACTCAAAAAAGCCTCAGAAGCTCAAACTCCCTCCTACTCATCCCGCTAAAAACTCAAAAACAAAAAACTGCGGCACAATCCTCCGCCTGGAGCGCGCCTAAAATTTGGAACTCTATTCCCCCTCACATCAGAACCATTCCCTCTTTTGTAAAATTCAAAAGCCAACTCAAAACCCTGTACCTCAACCGCTCCCTAGGGAACTGAAAGGATCAGTCGGAGCGGAGAAGCAGACACCTCGCACTGCTTCGACTTCTTATCCCCAAGACAGCAAAGCAGATCTTCCAAACTTCGTCCTGCACTGTTAATGTGTTTTTCTTTTTTCTTGTTTGTTGTGAATCTCTGCAATGTATCTGTTGTAAAGCGCTCCGATACCCTCAGGTCAGGCAGACGCTATATAAAACTTCTTAAAATAAAAATAAACAAAGCATATCAATGGTAAGCACTGGGCAGGCTATAAGCTCACTGTAAGCTAAAAATATTTCTAGCAACGAAGAGTTCATGT
The DNA here is from genome assembly GCF_964263255.1 of Lissotriton vulgaris. Classification (NCBI taxonomy): domain Eukaryota; kingdom Metazoa; phylum Chordata; class Amphibia; order Caudata; family Salamandridae; genus Lissotriton; species Lissotriton vulgaris. The sequence goes on from NC_141687.1 coordinate 400,859,737, forward strand.
GCTGTCTTATACGTGACCTAAGAAAGGAAAGACGTTTCCCAGCGTACAAGTTTACATTGACTATAGGTCTGCTTTTTTCCATTTAGATAGAGCTCTATCATAGTGCTAAGCTAAAAGATGCAGGGTTGTCTCTAAGTCTAGGTAGGATTATCTTCTAAAAATACCTATTATAAAGGAAGGGGTACTTACTTGCCCCTCTGCTCTTTTCACTGTGCATGGCAAATTTACCTGAGGTTTCAGGAATAGTAAATAGCTTACTACCTACATTTGGTACAAAGAAACACTCTCATTTTCATAGGCAGATGATTTGATTTTAATGTCCTTCAAAAAAGAAGTAAAAGTGCTTATTTTGAATAGACTACTTCAATAGTAGTCCTGAAGTCGCTCAGCTTGATTATGTTTCTGTGGACACCTTCAGATCTGCCAGGCTGACTGCCATTGTATGTTTATTGCTTTCTTGCTTATTCCTTTTTGCATTTTTTCCTGTATGTACGGCTTGACTGCTATTTGTACAGAGCATAACAAATCATGTTTGCGCTATATGAAACCCCTCAAATAAATAAATAAATAAAATGTCACAGACTACTATTTGTCTGTAAAGGCTTTTGAAACAACTGCATGTCTAGAATGAAGAAAACAATTTAGGAAGCAAAAACAAATTACATCGTTTTGTAAAAGACAACAATGCTTTTCTTGGTCAAAACTCAGACAAGAGAATGAGAATGGTTACTCATCTCCCAAACCGACCAAAAGAAATTATCAGTGCATTGTATTTGGAGAGGTGCCTGGCTCCCAGGTAAAAAACTCTAAACCAGTGCTTAATTTGTAAACAAATAAGTGCTGGGGCCTTCGAGATGAGGCCACCGCAGTTTGCACCACACATTGCCAGTGCCAGTGCTGCCAATGACAGAACTTACACAACTACTAACCATCACACTGCTGCAAGTGTGAGAATTCAGACTGTTCAAGGACCCCAACATTTTAAAAATGGTTTGGGTGGTTGCTATTAGTTGTTTTAGACAGTTATTGAATCATTAAATAACTGTTTTCCTGCTCATCTTTAAATGAGCAGCTGTTCCAAGTGCCAGTGCTGGCAATTAAGTGCAGGTGCCGAGAATCAGAAAGCACCAGTTCAAATTAAGCACTGAGCACACACTTTCTTTTCCTTGTATTTGGGGAGAAGCCTGGCTCCCAAGTAAAACGGTGCTGCCATATTGAAAGGGTGATTCCCTTTGTTATATTAATTTTATGCTTTTTTGTTCTAATTGTTATTTTAACTATTTTATTCTACCAGTAGTGATTGGAGGTAGGGGAGCCTGCAGTTAATCGCAGGGGTTTCTGGGCCTTGGTTAGTTTTAAAATTTGCCCAACTTTTTTGTTGGATAGTGTTTTAGGAACCAAGCGCAATTTCCCGATTCATGCCCTTATATAGGCACAATTCACATTGCCCTAATATAGGCATAGAAATCATACCCTTATTTAGACATAGCCCATGCAGTCCAAATACAGGCATGGCTACTTCCACCCGTACCAAAACGTCACAAGGATTTCTTGGAAAATCGGCTTAAGCAGTCAGAGACCTCCCCCTTGCTTGAATATTGATTTGTCCAAGAACTCATGTACTTTACAAAGAACTACTATTCCCTTGGGGTTCTTTACTGACGTTATTACGCCCGACTTTACGTCAAACTAGGCACCTTCAAGGTATAAATATGCCTTCACTTTCTCTGGCAAGACACTGTGGTTCGGAGCAGCTTGACTATCTATTTGCCCGACGCAGCTCGCTACAGCAAGTGCCGAAGGAAGCCGACCCTCCAGCTGATGCACTGATCGAGAAGCTATCCTTTCTCTCGCTGAGAATCCAGCTCTAGTGTTTCCAAGCTCCCCTTGCGGGGTGTTGGGAAATCGAGTCCGAGACAGAGATACCAGACTTCCTTCATTCTAAACTAGTTATGGAGCTGATAAGAACCTAAGAGAAATCTTGGATAGATTCTTGGCAAAGAAAACCAAACCTATGCTACACAATACTTATTCCCTCCCGGGTTCTAGACTTAGGTTAGGTACATTGGGGTAGGCGTATTTTAGAAACACCAGTTGAGTATTTTAGTCAATGTTATTTATGTATGTATGTTTATATGGCTTAGAAACCATACAATGCTTTTACAGTATAATTTTATAATACTATTCTCGCTGTACGCATTATACTTTGCAGCCTGCATTACGATTGTAGCAGTTCATTTCTTTTGCATGAGAAAAAAGACTGTTCAATAAATCCTTTTGATTGAAAATGCCCAACTCTCTATTTCTCTGCACCTCTGTTGAAACGAAGCATGCACGATTGACTGAGTGAAATATTTATCTATTGTTTCCGCGACTCTAGAGATACATTTCTTATTCTTGGGAAACAAAGTTGTCATGTTTATGCGGTTGTCAGAAACGAATCCCTTCTTGTGAATTCAAGAAAGATTCTAGTGACCTCTGAGCTAGCTGGCACTCACTATTAAGTTTAATATATTCGATAGAGACCTAGTCAACCTCAGTCCTACGTCTAAACTATAGGATATATTATTCCAATGCACAGAGCCTATTGGGAATATAGGAACCACACTACATGGCGCCCAACATTTGGTAATTGCAAACAAAACAGGTGATGGACCGAATGTGGATCAATGCCACACATTCAACCCAGTCAAAAGATCTGGGCCCAATCCATCCACATTCGGTCCATCACTTGTTGTTTTTGCAATTGCCGCCCTAAGTGCGCTGGGGATGCCCAGACGTGGGTCCCAGGCACTCCACACCACTTGGAGTCAAGCTAGCCGGGCTGATGAGAGGTGTTACCTCGAAACCGGTCCGGTCCTCGGATGCTTGATTCCGTTCTGGGAAGGACATGGCTTTTGTAGTTCGGACTGGACTGTTCCCATGGGGCAACAGGGTCAGAGCTGATTTGCATATCGCCATTGTCTAACCCAGGGTGGTGTGGAGTGCAAAAAAACGATGGATTTGGGCCCAGATCTTTTGACTGGGGGAATGTGTGACATTGATCCACATTCGGTCCATCACTTGTTGTTTTTGCAATTGCCCCCCTAAGTGCGCTGGGGATGCCCAGACGTGGGTCCCAGGCACTCCACACCACTTGGAGTCAAGCTAGCCGGGCTGATGAGAGGTGTTACCTCGAAACCGGTCCGGTCCTCAGATGCTTGATTCCGTTCTGGGAAGGACATGGCTTTTGTAGTTCGGACTGGACTATTCCCATGGGGCAACAGGGTCAGAGCTGATTTGCATATCGCCATTGTCTAACCCAGGGTAGTGTGGAGTGCAAAAAAACGATGGATTTGGGCCCAGATCTTTTGACTGGGGGAATGTGTGACATTGATCCACATTCGGTCCATCACTTGTTGTTTTTGCAATTGCCGCCCTAAGTGCGCTGGGGATGCCCAGACGTGGGTCCCAGGCACTCCACACCACTTGGAGTCAAGCTAGCCGGGCTGATGAGAGGTTTTACCTCGAAACCGGTCCGGTCCTCGGATGCTTGATTCCGTTCTGGGAAGGACATGGCTTTTGTAGTTCGGACTGGACTGTTCCCATGGGGCAACAGGGTCAGAGCTGATTTGCATATCGCCATTGTCTAACCCAGGGTGGTGTGGAGTGCAAAAAAACGATGGATTTGGGCCCAGATCTTTTGACTGGGGGAATGTGTGACATTGATCCACATTCGGTCCATCACTTGTTGTTTTTGCAATTGCCGCCCTACGTGCGCTGGGGATGCCCAGACGTGGGTCTCAGGCACTCCACACCACTTGGAGTCAAGCTAGCCGGGCTGATGAGAGGTGTTACCTCGAAACCGGTCCGGTCCTCGGATGCTTGATTCCGTTCTGGGAAGGACATGGCTTTTGTAGTTCGGACTGGACTGTTCCCATGGGGCTACAGGGTCAGAGCTGATTTGCATATCGCCATTGTCTAACCCAGGGTGGTGTGGAGTGCAAAAAAACGATGGATTTGGGCCCAGATCTTTTGACTGGGGGAATGTGTGACATTGATCCACATTCGGTCCATCACTTGTTGTTTTTGCAATTGCCGCCCTAAGTGCGCTGGGGATGCCCAGACGTGGGTCCCAGGCACTCCACACCACTTGGAGTCAAGCTAGCCGGGCTGATGAGAGGTGTTACCTCGAAACCGGTCCGGTCCTCGGATGCTTGATTCTGTTCTGGGAAGGACATGGCTTTTGTAGTTCGGACTGGACTGTTCCCATGGGGCAACAGGGTCCGAGCTGATTTGCATATCGCCATTGTCTAACCCAGGGTGGTGTGGAGTGCAAAAAAACGATGGATTTGGGCCCAGATCTTTTGATTGGGGGAATGTGTGACATTGATCCACATTCGGTCCATCACTTGTTGGTTTTGCAATTGCCGCCCTAAGTGCGCTGGGGATGCCCAGACGTGGGTCCCAGGCACTCCACACCACTTGGAGTCAAGCTAGCCGGGCTGATGAGAGGTGTTACCTCGAAACCGGTCCGGTCCTTGGATGCTTGATTCCGTTCTGGGAAGGACATGGCTTTTGTAGTTCGGACTGGACTGTTCCCATGGGGCAACAGGGTCAGAGCTGATTTGCATATCGCCATTGTCTAACCCAGGGTGGTGTGGAGTGCAAAAAAACGATGGATTTGGGCCCAGATCTTTTGACTGGGGGAATGTGTGACATTGATCCACATTCGGTCCATCACTTGTTGTTTTTGCAATTGCCGCCCTAAGTGCACTGGGGATGCCCAGACGTGGGTCCCAGGCACTCCACACCACTTGGAGTCAAGCTAGCCGGGCTGATGAGAGGTGTTACCTCGAAACCGGTCCGGTCCTCGGATGCTTGATTCCGTTCTGGGAAGGACATGGCTTTTGTAGTTCGGACTGGACTGTTCCCATGGGGCAACAGGGTCAGAGCTGATTTGCATATCGCCATTGTCTAACCCAGGGTGGTGTGGAGTGCAAAAAAACAATGGATTTGGGCCCAGATCTTTTGACTGGGGGAATGTGTGACATTGATCCACATTCGGTCCATCACTTGTTGTTTTTGCAATTGCCGCCCTAAGTGCGCTGGGGATGCCCAGACGTGGGTCCCAGGCACTCCACACCACTTGGAGTCAAGCTACCCGGGCTGATGAGAGGTGTTACCTCGAAACCGGTCCGGTCCTCGGATGCTTGATTCCGTTCTGGGAAGGACATGGCTTTTGTAGTTCGGACTGGACTGTTCCCATGGGGCTACAGGGTCAGAGCTGATTTGCATATCGCCATTGTCTAACCCAGGGTGGTGTGGAGTGCAAAAAAACGATGGATTTGGGCCCAGATCTTTTGACTGGGGGAATGTGTGACATTGATCCACATTCGGTCCATCACTTGTTGTTTTTGCAATTGCCGCCCTAAGTGCGCTGGGGATGCCCAGACGTGGGTCCCAGGCACTCCACACCACTTGGAGTCAAGCTAGCCGGGCTGATGAGAGGTTTTACCTCGAAACCGGTCCGGTCCTCGGATGCTTGATTCCGTTCTGGGAAGGACATGGCTTTTGTAGTTCGGACTGGACTGTTCCCATGGGGCAACAGGGTCAGAGCTGATTTGCATATCGCCATTGTCTAACCCAGGGTGGTGTGGAGTGCAAAAAAACAATGGATTTGGGCCCAGATCTTTTGACTGGGGGAATGTGTGACATTGATCCACATTCGGTCCATCACTTGTTGTTTTTGCAATATTTGGTAAGGCACTAATTTAATGCTAGATACTGGAGTAACTCAGTCATGCTTTTCAGAGACCCATTTTTCCCGTAAAATACTCCAATAGACATCAGGAGTTGGGTAAAAGGATAAAATATCCACCATAACTGAGTAGGACGAAAATCCTATGTATTCATTTTTGGTTTTTCAACGTTGAAGGAAACAGTGTTCCAAAATATTGTGCACCTTATCTTTGTTTTCTTGAAACTTGCTCTGCAAAACTTTCTGCCAACAAAATGACTAAAAGCGAGAACGGTGGGGCTGCTGTAAATCCAGCAGCCTTTGACGTTATAGGTTTCCAAGAGACTGCTGCGGGTGATATAATCATCCCGGAAAATTAAAGGAAAACCATCACTTTAAAACTTAGAACAAATGGCCTATCATCAAGAGGTGGTAGGGTGATTTTTGTCATAGAGGCACATGAATATCGGCAGACAGAGGTATTCTATTCATGGATTATTTTCCCTGAAGTAAATTCAGTAACACATGTGTTTCACTTCTACAAAGAAGAGGAACCTCCAACGGAATACACTCCTTTCGAGGATGTTGAAATTCCACTAACATACCAAGAGCATGCTCTCTGGTTTAAAGGTGCCCTACAACATCAAAATCACATTACCAGGCTCGGTCCACTAGGTAGACCAGGAGCAACATGGCCGGTAATAGCTAGCTATACACCACATCCTGCCATTAAAGAAATGACAGGTGCTGAACTATTAGCTCAACTAAAACAACCAATCAAAATACATAGACAATTGGTTCAATATGTAATGCGGACTCTAACATTCCAACCTCCTATAAGGATTCCACATCACACCCCTTACCAGGGTAACACAAATAAAATTACACCACAGACTATACAATCAGTCATTGGTAAATTGCCCGCAAAAAGGGAACAAATTCCATTCTGGATAGCTCAAAAAAATACTCAAATCGAGGAAGCATTTCCTAATACAACCCCTCATGATAAACACAGGATTTTAACAATCTGTTTACCAATGGGGATCGCACCCCACCTGGAGGACTGTGACACTTGGGGTACAGTCTTGGCTGCAATCTACACAAAAACACATGGTGGTAATACGAGACGTCCTGAAACAGATTCATAAGGAATACAGGGCAGGGCCTCCTTTAAATCTGGGTATGAAACTACTGAAAGATTTCAAACAGGTCTCAACAATAATTTTATCTAATATTAAAGGTGAGGCAGCATCTGTGGCGATACGCCAAAAGTTAAGAAAATTTAATGTAACTGAGCAACCATATGAACTGGCTAGAATATTTGAAAAATCCTATGAAGAACTAGGTAGAGACATTTTGGGTGGGAAATCAGTTAAACCCCAACTAACTGAAAGTCCTGAAAAGGTCTATATTAAAAACACTCTTACTCTTCCAAATTAGAAGTTGGAGAACACTAAACAAACTTCTAAAGAGAAGCGTTCTCAATCCAGAGGAAGGTCTCCTCAAAAGGAGCCCTCGGAAAAGAGATATAACCTCAGGAACAGGGATAATTTGAGAAAACCTGATAGATATCAAGATACTGATACACGTTCCTCTCATACCTTTCAGACTTCCTCACAGAAATAAGAGGGCGATCAGAACAAAAAGAAGAATATGTGAAGTCCCAAGACAATCAACACGTTCCAAAAAATAAGAAAACTCAATTCACCATAAAGAAGGTAGCAGGTCTAAAAATCAGACATACTGAGGATCTTGAGGACACAACTCGAGAATGGGGAGTGGGCTCAGACAATGCTGGACAGCCCAGCAGAAGTAACCATAGCTCGCAAGATCTTGAAGGATCATTTGGAGACAGTGGACTTCCAAGTTGAAACTGCTGATACCAGGGTTAGTGTACCCCATAAGTTATATGAAGTAACACTCTGGATGGAGGGGGATATAACTAGAAAAATAAGAGCACTCTTTTAGGAGAGGCTCTCTGAGGGTTATGACATTCTTCTAGCTGAAAAAGACTGGCCACCAGAATTTGTCAGGGAGTGCTCACATGGCGAAGGCATCATTATGCCAGCCTTCTCCAATCATCATTCCAATTCATTTAAAATACACCTATGCCAGAAAATGGGCTGGAGCCCTGGCTCCAGCATTATATAAAAATCATGTAGGCTGGGATGAGGATTCCCCTCACAATAAAATACAGTTAAAAACTCAACCAACTTTACAAAGACAGTACCCAGTTAAGCAAGAAGCTAAAAACAGGTCAGGGATATCTTAGATCAACTTGAATACCAAGGGGTGATTGAAACATGCACCTCGTCAATGAACAATCCTTTGTTTCCTGTCTCCAAATCAGACAATACATATCGTCTAGTTTTGGATTACAGACATTTAAACTCTTGTTGCAAAACCTTTGTAGTACGAAATGCACACAGTGCAGCACTAATGAATAACATTGTGCGTAAAAAATATAACACTACATTAGATATTTCTAACGGTTTCTTCTGTCAAAACATCGCACCAGAAAGTAGGTACTTGACTGCTTTCTCAATTATGGGGACAAAGTGTCAATTCTGTCATCTCCGCCAGTTATTCAAGAATAGTCTGGGTTATTTGCAGCTAGAGTAACAGAGTTACTACAAACCTATGATGATGAAGCATTATCTTATGTCGATTACATCTATCTAACAGACGATGACTTGGACAGGCATTTGAACAGAGTGAATACCATAATACTTGGCTTTGCCTCTGAAGGGTATAAATTCAATTTTAACCCCTTCGGTGCTTATGACGGAACCATTCCGTCACGCGCCTCGGGTAAGCTGTGCTAGTGACGAAACGGTTCCGTCACAGCCCGCTTGACGTGCCTGCGCGGCGCTGATTTCGCGCCTGCGCGGCGCGTTCTATTGAGCGGGCACGTTCGTGACGGAACCGTTCCATCACTAGCACAGCTCACCCGAGGCGCGTGACGGGGCGGTTCCGTCACAAGCGCAGGTGAGCCGTGCGACCCACCCCCATCCCCTAGCACTATGGCGGAATTGCCGCCGCAGTGAAGGGGCTAAGAAATTGAGAATTGCCCACCTGTAGCCCGGAGACCATGTCAACGGACAGTAACACCTCAATGACGGAATGGTGAGTTGTTGATTCTGCCCCTCTCCCCTCTCTTCAATTCCTGGAGAATGAGTGGGCAGCCGCTATAGAACCCCTTTGGCAAACGCATTACGGGGACGAGGAGGACGGCTCCTTTAATTGCGCCTATTCGTCGCTAGAAGCCCCGCCCACGGAAGAAGCCGGCCCAAGCGGATTGGAAGAAAAGGAGGAGGCCTCGGATTGGCGGGTGATGTTACGGAGAAGGAAGCAAGAGCGAGGAGTGAGCGTCGAGCGTGGTGGAGCGGAGAAGACGGAGCGGGAGAAAGCGTACAGCGTGAAGAGGAAAAGCCAGGAGGCCATCGTCCCCACAGTCGCCCAGCCGCACTCCTGGAGGAGTGTGGCTGAGCCAGGTACGGAGATGGGTGACAGACTGGGCGGGGAGGCGGAGAGATGTCCCGAAGTAAGAACGCTGTTTAAGGAACCGGCGCCTGGGGCACTGGGTGTGTATAGTTCCCCTCACTTACGCGGGTTACTTCCTTTCCCCTCCCCGTGTTACCCCTCACTACCTGCAACGTATCTCACCAGCGTTCCTCACTGTATATAGTCAATGTAAATACACCAACAGCGGTGATCCCTCACTCCCCGGTTATCCCTTGGGGTATGAAAAATAGAGGAAAAGTGCCTAACCGCTGCATATCTTTTCTTTTGCATTCTATAACGGAGGGTGAAGAACAAATAACCCCGCCGGTTACGAAGAGTTTGTCCCAAAAGGAATCCAGATTAAGAAGGTTCAGAATCCTGGTGCAACAACTGACCCAGCTCGATTCACCTGGGAAAGACTGTCTAAAGCTAAAAAAAGGTTGTTCATAAAAATAAAGCCTTACCTACCACGATCAAGTCTCCGGTCCCCTTCTTCTACCCAGCCACACCGCCTCAATGTCCGTTTTCTCTGATACGAGTTATCAAGTGAAGGCAAAAGCCTGGCAGCCAACTTTTTAGAGAAGTGTGCGCTGCTCCAACCTCCAAAAACGCAGAAAAACTTACAGTCAATTCTAGGTTTCCTGAGTTTCGGAAGAACTTACATTCTAAATTACGCAGAAAGGGTTAAACCTCTCTACGAATTAATCAAACCTGATTTTAAAACAGTTTATTGGACTCAAAAACAGACAGAAATGTTACATTCAGTGCAAACAGACATGTTAGCAACAACACATTTACAGACATGCATAAACGTACGCAAACTTGTAATACGAATCATTCCAGGAAGATGCGGATTCACGTACTTAACCTTTAATGAAGGAGAAACAGTACCAATAGCTTATAAATCACACTAGTGCACATAAGCTGAAATAAAATTCACCTGAACAGAAAAAATTCTGACAGCGGTTCAAACTGCAGTAGCAAAAGAGAGAGCCCTCGCACAGGGAAAATGCATAATGGTTGTTACTCCTGTACCTGCCTTGGAGACAGTGACAAAAGAGAGCATTCCGAATGCAAAGGCTTTACATCCAAGATGGATACAATGGGTTAACTCTCTTGCTGCAACAGACGTTGAATACGTTTTTAACCCTTATTTGAAAACACAAGAATTTCTATAATACGACAAGAATGTCCTCTGCCAACTGAGATTCTGCCTCTAGAACAGTACGAATGTATAATTTATACAGACGGATCAGCACAGCCTACAATTGGGGTAAACACGCTTATAGTGCTGCGTGCTTGATTGTTAAATGTCGCTGGCGCGACGGTAACTTCCAACGAATGGTCACGAAAACCCAATCTCTCTGAGATTGTACAGCTCAGCGAGCTGAACTACAAGCATTCAAGATGGCGCTTGAAAATACCGATCGCGAATTCCCCACACTCATAGTGTGCGATTCATATTACTGTGTTCAATCTTCCAATGAATACTTGCAGAACTGGATTCAAAACGGTTTCAAAGATGCAAAAGGTGGCAAAATCAAGCATAAGTTGCCTTGAGAACAAGTAGTTCAGTTACAAAAAGAACTACAAAAAACTCACGTAATCCATACACTGAGTCATCAACGTGAAGACGTTCATGTTGCAGGGAATTCATTGGCAGATGAAGCCGCGAAGGCAGCTGTGCAAACAGCTTCCATAGCTGCAATCACTTGTTCAAAAACGAAAATAGACGGCGAAATAATGCTAGCTGTCAATGCGAAAAGCAAAGGCAGCGTTGCAGCATTACCTCAAAACTATCCACTCGAATATTCATACATAATTGATGCCAACACTGTTCCGTTTGCTCGAATCCATGGAGTGGGGGATAGAGTAATTCCAAACAGGAAACATAGAGTAGCAGCTACACTACATTTTGTTCTTACCTTAATTCGGCAAATCGCTGCTGCGTGCAATAGCCATGCCCCGTCATGACCGGCTACTTCAATGGCAGCAAAGCGCGTTTGCACTGCTGTTGCGACAAAATCAAGCCCTTCTGCACCTGTCTGCGCCCAGGGCCATACACTATGGCCCTCACTAGACAGACTTAACGGCCGCAAGATACTCCCCTAAAGATCTGTTAAACCTACAATCAGGTAAAAAAACAGAATGTGCTGGTACCTCTCTCTACGTTGACATTACTACTTATTGAAATGTTGAAGGTGTCATGTACTGAGACAATACTCTACCCCATGATCAGATGTATACTTGATCAGAATATGTTCTACCAGAGTTTGCTTATGATGTACTGTACTTTCAAAATACAATTGCAAATAAAAATGAATTTACAAAAAAAAAAAAACAGACTGTGCTGGGCTTGACTGTCTGGTAACTCCAGCTAACTCATTACACATTTGTTCTGGTTGAGGTACACAAATAGTCATACACAATCCTTCAGTAACTTCCCATGTAAACCCCCTCGGAACTCGCAACAATGATATCTCATTAAACAGAACGCTGCTTTGGGTACTTCTCAACACAAGATCTTTAACTAAGCATTGTATGTAATTTAATTTATTTATGACCACATAAAGACCAGACATAGCGTTCATCACAGAAACCTGGGCAGGCCCTTTATGTGCCTCTGATTTGCTAACAGTAATACCCCCGGAATTCTCTATTTTCAGGCAAGACAGACCATTTAAACGTGGGGGGATAAAACAGATACAAAAATTCACTGTAAGGCTATTTACTTTACACGTTGTGAAACCCTCATTTTTAAGATTGTTTTAACAAATACTCACTCATTTGCTGGTATACTTCTATACTGCCAGCCCAGCCGTAGATCCCCTTTATACAGGAAATCTCTAATCTCCTAGAAGAACATATGCTCTCCTCAAATTTCACCACCTTTGGTGATTTTAACTTTCCCCTACAAGCTCTTCCAGATCCGGAAATAGCAAATCTTCTCCAAATCTTGTCTAGCTTTGGCCTCCCCCAAATGGCGGGCGGCCAAACACATCAAGCAGGGCATACACTAGATGGAATCTTCACAAATAATGTAGCCCTAAATATAACAACATTCTCCCACTAGCATGGTCAGACCACAATGCGATTATTTTCAAGCTGACAATGCCTCAGCGAATAGGTTCCCAACCAAACCAGGTATGTATATTTCTTGTGCATTGCACACTATGCAGCCAGATAGACTAGCGGAGAAAATTAATAAATCACTTCCTGATTTTTTTTACTAATATTGATGTAGCGACCACTCAATTTATATCATGGCTTGATAAAGCAACCCAGCAGTTAGCACCACCCAAACTAAGCAAAGCAAAAGGAAAGACTCTATCAGCTCCTTTGTTCACAGAGGAACTAATTGGAACAGAAACAAAACTGCTGTAGACAGGAGAAAACATGGGGATAAAACTATGACGAGACCGAGAAATCCAAATATAAGCTCTGTCTAGCAATGTATAAATCCCTTATTCTTAAAGAAAAAGTGTCCTATTTTAATAAAAAGATAGAGGAAGCAGAAAACTCCTCAAAATAACTCTTTCAAACAGTGGCTGAGCTTACTACGGAAGCACTTGATACATCTAGCTTACGCAGTCAATCCTTTTGCAATAGCTTAGCGGATTTCTTTCTGGAAAAGGTAGAAGGAGTTTATAATCTATTCTCCTCCTCGACCTCTACTCCTGATGATATTACAACCTCTGCCTTGTCATGTAGGAATGGAACAAGTCTCTATAAATATATGCAACCCACCTAATAACAAGTAACACACTCACTGAGAGTAACCTCATCTGGCTCTCCACATGACCCATGCCCTCCAAAGATAGCAGGTTTAGTGGCAGCGACCATTGCTCCCTCACTTATGGCTATCTTCTAAACCATGACTTCAGCCGTCGATTTCCATCTATCAGGAAGCAAACCTCAGTCCCAGCAGCTACTGCCCAATATCACGTCTCCCTCTACCTTACAAAATCATCAAGAAGATCATAAATACACAACTGAGGGACCATATTCAAAATAACCACCATCTGGATGCCACGCAGTTTGGTTTTCCAGCAGACATAGCACAGAAACAGTCTTGATCAAGGCAACCGAAGAGATCAAGCTGTCGCTTGATCAGAACCAAAGAGCAGCACTTAAACTGCTTGATCTCTCAGCTGCTTTCGAAATCTTTTCTTTCTGATAGAGAACAGACTCTGTGAGTTCACATCTCAATCTTTCTTCTTCCCCGTGGTGTTTCTTACGGTTTTTTACTCAGTCCTACCTTAATTAATATTTTTATTACACCCCTGGCCAATGTAATCAAAAGCTTTGGCTTTTCCCTACCGTCCTATGCAGACGACACCCAGATTGTTGTATCATTGGCCAAACAACTCTCAGGAGTAAGCAGCAGATTTCACGATTGCATGCAGACAGTAAATACCTGGATGAGTAGGAATTGTCTCAAATTAAATGTAGATAAAACCAAAATACCTGGATATCAATCTGTAACCACAGCAATTAAAAACCTTACTGGTTTCCTATTAGACAGAGGTGCACTTTCAAGGCACTCTACATGGCTTACAAAGCACTTCACGGCTTAGGTCCTACTTATCTACAGTAAAGCTTCAACTGATATATCCCAGCCAGAACCCTACCATCGGACTCTTCAAAACACATCTGTACGCAGATTTAAACTGTCCACCTGTGGCCGCAGGAGTTTCTTTCTAGGCACATCCAAAGCCAGGGTGCTTCACCATTAAACATCAAAAATGCACCCAACTGCTGAACTTTAGAAAACAGCTAAAGACTTGGCCAAATGACACATATCTGCTTAAATCTCCCTCCATTATCAAAGCCAGCACAAAGACATCTTCGGGTAATCGTCACTTTACAAGACTTATTACCATAACATAACAGGTGAGTCAATGCGCATTCACTCTCGAGACATACATCGGAAAGTCATATTTTCTAACTCAAGATGAATTGGCTAAAACTCGGCTCACAGGAGACTCTGCACCCATAATTAATGAACCCGTAGCATACAAAATGAAGATGAACATGGCTCTCACACACGGTCTGGACTAGCCATTGTCCACAAGGACCGCTACAGCCCAACTCGAGCTTCGCAGATAATCTATGCAACACCTTTACCTTGATAATCATCAGTCTACAATGTCGCACAAACCATGTTCCTTGGTAGGAAACCTGGAAGACTTACATTTGAAACAGAGGGTATAAGCATAATACATTTAGCCATTTTCAGCACTGATGCCTTGACAGAAACCAGCCTCTCATTCCCTCAACATGCAGTGAGAATTTCACAATTAAATTGTATCTGTGCTACATAAAGAAAACACCATCCACTGAATTTCAGTACCCTTTCACAAACCCCTGGAAACTTAAAGAAAGATGAGCAAAAACAACCTATTAAAGTCCTACACAAGTCCATGAGAAACAATTCCAAAAAAGATTCAGTACTCATTTAAAAGAGATTTTAAGCAGAAACAGGACCTTGAAACGCAAGTGGGGCTGTAACCTCACCCCAAAGGATAAACTGAAATTCATGCAACTGGTTACTCTCGACAAATATCCTGTAGGAAAAACAAAAAAACATATTTGTACTACAGATATCCTAACAGGGTTAGGAATGCCCATTGCCAAAAAAGAGACCTCTAAAATTAATCTAGGAGTGTAGCAAACCAGATACAAGCTATCCATCTAGACATCACAAGGTCTATTCTATACCCTATATAATAATTTTTCTTCCTACACCTCAAACATCTACAAACACAGAAGCTAGACTGCTTCATTTAGATGCCAGTAAAAAGTACAAACCTAGGATGAACACTTACACCCCCAACTATTCTAACATTGTAAAAGCCATTGAAACAATCACCCGAACTCTAGAGCCCCAGTTTCTGAATTAAATCAAAGATACCAAGAGCCAAAGCTCTCCTGATGAACAGTGTACAGTTGATGTTTTTAAAGAACTACCTTGCCCCATAGTGGTCTATTTTTACCGGTCCATGTTTAAGACCTTCACTGAGAAAGGACTCCTAACAGAACTCAACACTGCGTACTTCAAGCCACTGCAACAAATAGCAGCCAGCTTGTAATGGCCCAAACTCCTTGTTTATAAACAGTAAATGGACCTGGACCTGTCAGCCGCCTTCGACACGGTCTGCCATTGCACTCTAAAGACACGCCTCCTTGAAGCCGGAATCCAAGAGAAGGCTATTGATTGGACCACCTCCTTCCTCTCCGGCAGAACTCAGAGCGCCCGCTTCCCACCCTTCTGATCCGAAGCTACTGACATCATCTGTGGTGTCCCCCAGGGCTCATCCCTCAGCCCAACACTGTTCAACGTCTACATGGCCCCCCTCGCACAAGTGCCCCACCATCACAACCTCAACATCATCTCCTACGCTGACGACACCCAGCTCATCCTCTCCCTCACCAAGGACCCGCACACCACCAAAACCAACCTCCACGAGGCAATGAAGGCCGTCGCCGATTGGATGATGAGCAGCCATCTGAAGCTGGACTCGGACAAGACAAAGGTCCTCATCCTCGGACCCACCCCCTGAGCCTGGGACGACTCCTGGTGGCGGACCACAGTGGGAACAGCACCAACACCCACCGACCATGCACGCAATCTAGGATTCATCCTCGAGTCCTCGCTCTCCATGTCTAAGCAGGTCAACGGCGTCTCCTCCTCCTGCTACAACACCCTCCGCATGCTCTGCAGGATCTACAAGTGGATCCCGACCGAAACAAGAAGAACGGGACACAGCCCCTCGTCAGCAGCAGACTGGACTACGGCAACGCACTCTATGCAGGAATCCCAGCCAAACACCTACGACGACTACAACGCATCCAAAACGCCTCCACCTGACTGATCGTCAATGTCCCTCGCCGCAGCCACATCACCCCCCACCTGAGAGGCCTACACCGGCTCCCTGTTGACAAGAGGATCACCTTCAAGTTCCTCACCCATGCACACAAAGCACTCCACAACGCCGGACCAGCCTACCTGAACAGCAGACTCAGATACCACACCCCCACCCGCCAGCTCCGCTCCGCCAGCCTCGCCCTCGCCGCTGTTCCCCGCATCCAACGAACGACCTCTGGCGGCAGATCTTTCCCCTACCTCGCCGCCAAGACCTGGAACACCCTCCCTACCCACATATGGCAGACCCAAGACCTACTCGCCTTCAGAAGTCTCCTCAAGACCTGGTCTTCGAGCAGTAGCAGCACCCCCCTTCCACTAAGCGCCTTGGGACCCTCACGGGTAAGTAGCGCACCTTACAAGTGCTCTGATTGATTGATTGATTAAATAGAAGATGAAAGCAGCATGAAACATTTAAACTTCAAAATTCAATATAAGTCCTCAGTAAACCACTTAAGAACGAGGCAAAGGGTCAAGACTGATTTGCATAAGGCTGGGTCCAAACTGGGGTGGCGAAGTGAGCTAAAGAACGATGATGGATTCAGCCCAGATCTAATAGTGACTGGGGGTGAGTGTCTGAAAAGTTTCAGCACTCCGTCCATCATCTCCTTGCGTTTGCTCCACTCAAGAACGACGGCATGTAAATAATCATCAGAAGCCCGTTCATCATCACCGGATGACAAAACATACTCTCGTATTGAACTCAGAGATACCCCTTCAATGGCTATCTATATAGGGAAACACCTAGTATCCTCACAACTTATCAAGAACCTAGGAGTCTTCATAAAGGTTATCCTCTCACTGAACACTCATATCAACCTTGTAATCAAGACAACCCCCCCTTCCTATTATAGCCTGTTAAGGTGGGCTATGGAGCTATTCGAATATTCTATCCCATAACGGTGGAATGTACTAAATAAAAAAGAAACACCTCCCAGAGACAGAGGGGGTTGAACCGCTCCTCTCTCCCATTGCTCCGAAGCCTCTGTTTCACAGCTTTTTCTGTGATTGTTCAACAATTCCAGTCATGCGCAGGGCCATGTCAGTTGATTGTTGTACATACACAGTGACAGCTGTGAAAGGAGTCTGAAACCAGCCCTAGGTTCTCCTTGAGCTAAGCTTATCTGATATTCTTCATTCAGCTGAGCTAGGGAGACCCAGGAGCTGAGCAGAGGTCCCCCCTCCCTCCTTCCAAGGCTCCAGTGACACTGTGAGCCATGGGAGGAGGGAAGGGGAAAGGGTCCTGTGTGCCCTGGTCCACAGCATCTGTCTCACTCTTTCGTCTGCCAAAGCCATATTCTGGAGGGGAGAGGCAGGGGAAAGATAGAGGCAGAGGCTGTGTTGAGATCAGCGACTTATACAAGCTTTTATAGGCCTCTAAAGCTCCATTGTCTTCAATTGAACTCTTGACAGTCTAATTACTTTCCAATGCACACAGAGCAATCCGAAATTTAGGTTAAGAATTCCTGAAAGCGAAATTCACCAAATATACTTTGAGATCTTCTTCATCACTCCTCACATAAAACCCATTCATATGATTAGCAGTCAACTCACAAACGTTGTCTCCTGGCCTCGCAGCACTATATGCAGATCCTGTGTGAACCTTTGTTTCTGATCTGTGCCTCGAGTTGTGGAGCAATAACAAATGCAACAGGACATCAGAACAACACTAGTCCCATGACATTTTTTATTGGCTCTAACAAGATAAAGGTATTGTGCCCTTCTTATGCTGTATGTTTACAATAGTGCATCAGTTACTAAAGCTTGTGTATGTCAAATTTTACATACATTGTTACTGTTCATGTGAAGTCTATGTTAATGAAAATAAACATTGTTTTATTTAAAAATTTCGGTAGGAGCAGAGTGCAACAGTAGTCTTGTGTTCTTTTTAATATAAAAAAAAGCTGTGACTCATGAGAACTGCCGAACATTTACAGAACTTCCATCTAATATGGTGAGCTGTGTGGCTACAAACTGAAGTTGTCTATGTCTCTTCTCTCATATCCCTACAGCTCTTCCCCTCTGTCCACCTTCTTTGCCATCAGTGCAAGTATAGTCTTGGATGTATTTGGCACTGTTTACAGGGAAGGAGCCTGGTCAGTTTCACATCATTCCTGCAACAAAGTTCGAATCAACAGGTTAGTGCTCACTTGAGTCTGACAAAAAGCCAAGCCAAAAAAGCCTTGCTGCCCGAACAACATAGATGCAGGGCTTCTTGACGTCAGTCTGCACATACACAACAAGGCAGCAGCCTTAGCTGATGACAGTCAGAACTTTTTGACCACAGTCGCTCTAGTTAGCATTCAGGAAGAGTTACAGGCTCTTTATCTGGAGAATCAATCTGTAAGGGCAGAACTAGAAAGGTACTGCCCTAGAAGAGAACCCTGGCACCTGCTAAGACTGATTGCACCTTGGTCACCATGCAGACCCCTCTTGCAACCATCTCACCTCCCATCTTTCAACAGTCAACCCAATCCTGGCAGAAGGCGGGGTGGTCACTCCACCTCCCGTTCCTTTGGACCCACCATTTCATAAACCACAGTTCTTGTGTCGGCCACCTGCATCCCCAATGAGTCACCTATAGTAGACTTTATATTGTTATACTTGGAGGGCAACGCTGCGACTTGGTCAATACTCTTAGTTGAGAAAAATGGCCCTTTGCTATGCAACTTCGCCGCCTTCAATCCAGATGTTTGCGGAACACGCACATGCAGACTGTAGATGAGTTACAGTATCTAAAACAAGGAAAAAAGGATCTCTTTTTTTAATCTTACCATGTTCTATCTTCTTGTTGCCGAAACAAACTGGCCCAAAGAGAAATGTATTTCTCTCTTTTACTGGAGCTTTTGCAACAACTTAAAAGACATACTAGTACAGATTGTTAATCCTATAACTCGACTGATGACATGATTGATTGTACAGTGAAACTAGAAATGAGTCCGGGATAGTTGTCGTCTCTCAGGACAAAAAGGATAATGAGTTCTGCCCCTCCACTAGTGGGACAGGGCTAGGATGGACAACATTCACGTAATTTGATTTTGTATAATTATGCGAATTCGGAGTGCGAATCCATCTTTGAGCGCTATATTTTAATGCAAAATGCATTCATTTTTTACATGAAAATGCATTTTTTAGTTAAAAAAAATAACATAAAAACCTACGTTGCACAAGCAGTAGCCGCTCATGTTCTGGCCATATGAATTATTCTCATATGCTCACTGTAAAAATTAACTGCGAATGCCACATAATGACATTACATGCCATAAAGCCGAAATGATGGAAATCTCCCATAACAAGTGTGATGTGAAAATCTCAAAATTATGCTTATTACGCCAGTTTAATTCTCAATTCACCCAAGCTTAGTTGGAGTTTATGCAGATTGGAGGGGTGTGTGATCCACTGACCACTGAAGACAAAAAAAGGCATTGGAAGCAAAATTTGTTCTCATATTGCTGCAAAAAAGGCCACTTTGCTAAGGGATGTCGAGCAAAGCCTAAATGAGTGGTAGTGACAATGGATACAGTCCTGCATGTTTAAGAAAACAAGTGTCCAACCCAATTCTAGTTTCTCATGTTTATGACAATATTTTGAGCCAAGAATACCGTCATCTGGCCGTACGTATTACTTTGGCTCTGTCTACTCAATACTGAGTAGCCATAAAAAGTCGTCCTGGACTCAAGAATAACTGGAAACTTCCTTCACATAGCCAGTGCTAAGTCCTTAGAATAATTGGAAACTTCATTCACATAGCCAGTGCTAAGTTCTTAGATATACCTATTCTTTAGAAAGAGTGCCCGTAATCTTATCAAACACAACCCATTACCACAGAATTTGATAAGGGCCATGTTCAAAGACTTAAGGCCCAATTTAATTCTTGGTGTTCAGCCAATTTCTCTGCCAGAGTGACAGAGTAAATTACTCCGTCGCCCTGACAGAAGTGCCGCTCGCCAAATTTAAAAATGTCTGCTGGCCCAGCAGACATTTCTAGCATCAACAGGAACGGCCATCACATCGGTTCCTATCAATGCGGCGTCTCAGTCAATATAACGGAGCCATATGTCAAACGTACAATTTATTTTTTATTTCCAAACAGAAAATCCCAATGGCGAGGGGGCGTTGAACACTTTCCACTACCCCTTACTGTCAGGTTTTTCTGGAGGTGACGGGCATTGAAAATCAGCTCTACATCTACCCATCTAAATTAGGCAGGCTAAACTTCCAATGGCCCTTATTCGGTTGGGCCGTTGGTAGGCTTTGACCGCGACAGAGACAGAGTAGTCTCCACTGTCATCAAACCTTTGGTCCACCCAATTTTAAATCAGGTGTTAGGATAATGGCGAGGAGGGAACTCATTTAAATGAGGCCCTTACTCTCAATATCATTGACGCTCTGTTTTTTGTTGGTGTCAGCCTTACTCTATGCACATAATCCAAAGATCAATTGGCACGTGCTGAAGGTGACCCTTAACTCTATTCACTGTTTACTGACTTCTTATGAGAAACTTCCAGAATCGGATATCCCATTGTCTTGTGTAGTGGTGGAAACCACTCTTAAGGGTTGTCTATTACGTCCATACAGTAATTTCCAAGATGTAGTCAGCAAAACACAAGCTAGTGTCCTGCCCCCCCCACACCAGAGTTTTGACTGCCAGATAGATCTAAAAGCAGGGGCAATATTACCATGCAGCTGAAGTATATGCCTTAACCAAGAAGGAAAAAGAACATCTTCAAAAGTTTCTCGAGGAGCTCCTTTTGAATGGGTTTATCCAACACTCAAGATCTCTGGTGTCCTCAGTGCTCTTTTTTGTGATTTAAAAAAATAAAATACTAAGGACCTGTGTAGACTAAAGAGCATTAAACAAAGTCATCACCAAGAACAAGGTACTGATTACCCTTGATCTCAGTACTCCTGGACCGATTACTACAGGCCACCATTTATACAAAACCGGACCGACATGGGGTGTACCAGCTTGGCAGAGTGTGAGAAGGAGATGAGTGAAATATCATATTTTGTATGAACTCTCTACAAGTACTCTGTTATGCCTTTGGGGCTCTGTAACACTCCAGCAGTGTTGCTGTGTTTTTTTTTACATAGACGAAGTCCTTTGGGACTTTCTGGATGTATGCGTGGTCATCCACATTGAGTATATTTTAATTTACTTAAGTACTGAAGCTGAGCGCATGTAACAGATGTCAGCTGTCTTTCAGAGTCTATGTAAGTACCATCTTTTCGTTAAGTTTGAAAAACATATTTTCCACACTACGAATGTTGAATTCCTAGACTTTTTCATCACCCCAGCAAGGATAATAAAAATGAACCAAAGAAAGGTCGCTGCCGTTTTGAAAGGGACTTCACCCTCTTGTGCCAAGGAAGTTCAAAGCTTCAGAGAAATACCAAATTTCTACAGGTGGTTAATTGCCATTTTCTCCAGTGTTGTGGCCGACACTTCTCTATTTATGATTGCTGGAGTAAAGTCCCAACAATACCCCAAGACTAGACAACTTCATCCTGCTGTGTTTTTCATCACAAAGTTGCTCCGTGCTGAAGGCAATTAAACTATCGCTTGCATTACTCACAAGGCTTTACACCACAGCTCGCCCAGTTACATTGCTCAGAAATTGACAATCTCCGGAGGCTCAAGAGCCAGAAGAAGAGCAGAAACTCTCCTTTTGAAACCGCAAAGATCCACAAGAAAAAAACATACAAGCGCTCCTTTTCAGGGATGGCCCCCAGGATCAGGATCTGGAAAGCCCTCCCCCCAGAAACCAGACTTATCTCATCCACTGCATCCTTCAAAAAAGAAGTCAAAGCGATCCTCCTGGCTAAATTCACTTGAACATAAACTCTGCAAACTCTGTTCGCCTGTTTGTCTCCCCCTTGTATTACTCTGTCTGTATCATCTACCCTGCACAAATTGCCTTATGAAGTTCTCCCTCCTATTGTCCTCCTTTCATATGTATGTGAAGCGCTCTGATATCTGTTAAGGATCTAGTTCGCGCTATACAAAACTCTGAAAATAAATAAAGCAGTTTTCAAACAATGGCGGTATTACCTCCTAGGGACCCGCCATACCAAAACCAATTATTAAGACCACAAAGCCTGCAATTTCTATGCTTAGTAGTATGAGCATTGTCTCCCAGACAATTGCTCTGGATGTTATTTTTTAGTGAAATTGATTTTGTCTTACTGAGAAGTGCTGATTCTATACTAATTGCAGATTGCTATTAAATTGCTACAAAAATGATAATTAACAATAACACATTATATGATGTTACCAATAGAGACAGCAGTTAGAGACTAACATGAATCTTGAGGTATCAACCACTCTGGCATGGAGTGCCCAGAAGGCTCTGTTGTGAAGGAATGTTACAACGTGTGCTTTTACCACGCGGTAGGTAACAACGCAGTTGTTACATTATAACGACCGTGTTGTTACCACGCATGGCATTACATCGCAAGTTGATTCAACAACTTGCGCTAGGTGGCGCGCTGGACTTAGGAATAGTATAAACTACTATTCCTACTCCAGTTAGCGCAACAGCAGGGAAGGTGTTGGATTTAAAATCCAACACATTCCCTGGTGTTACACGCCACCTAGCGCAAGTCATTGAAACGTCTTGCGATGTAATGCTATATGTGTTAACGCGGTCGTTGTAACAACTGCGTTGTTACTTACCTGCGTGGTAATGACAGTGTTATAAACTCTGTTTTCCATTGTGAAGGAGACTGACAGGTATGGGTTAAATCCTAGGGAGTGAAAGAGAGACAGATGAAAGGGATACAGATCACTTGTGAAAGATAAGTTGTACAATGAGTTAAGGCAAACAGAACAATCATAAAAGTCCTCTGGTTCTCAAACTTACTATAGAGCTTTGATTTAAGCTGGAGCGCAGTGTATGATGTTACTAGTAAACAGATATGCAAAAGCTCTACCTTACCTGAGACAGAAATTATATGAGAAATTAAATAAAGCTCATTGAATCCTGGCCCAGATGCAGAAGGCAAGGCTAAGAGTGCTTATTATACAAATGACACAGGAATCAGAGAGGCAATAAGGGTAATGCATGACACAATAATGGCAAAATTGTCAGACAAAGCAAATGAAACGAGAGGCTAGTATTTAATAATTATGTCCTTTATTTCATGTTCCATGAACAACTGGGAATACAGCCAACACATTTTGCCCATATCAGGGCTTCTTCAGGGAATCCAAGATGACAGACTCCTCGGTCTCAAGGCTGTTCCTACTGCGTTTGTCCTTTTAGAGACCATGATGCTGTATGATAAAAGAAGTATTCCACACAAAGGAGATTTTATATTTGTAGACGCTGTGAGTATTCCGTGAGAAGCTGTATTTTTCGTGTTCTGTATACATATAAATAGTAGACAGCTGTAATCAGCCTCCGTTATGCTTGAACCGTGTCCAGTTCCGGCAACAGCAATCCAAGGGGTTCCATTGAGCAGTATTACCCTTGTTGCCTCTCAAATTCCTGTGTCATTTGCTAATTTATTTGTCGTTTAACTTGGTGGCGAACCATTTCTTGAGGTGGGCATCTGAAAATGTGGTAATTTCTTTTCTAGTCACAGTAACATGTGATTGTGCGATAAACAGGTCCCCTAGCCACCATTGTTTGTTTGATTCTCAGCTTATAATACAACTATGAAGGACCAACTGAGGAAGGTACCTCTGGACACATCTCTATTTACTTACAAACAGTGTGTTCTAGGTAGGGTAATATGTTGCCTGGCAGTTCTTGATTCCTTTCAGTATCCCAGGGTGTTTGCGGCTCTGATAAGGGCACTAACAGCCACAATCACTCACGATGAGTTCTAAACTGCTGAATTTCACGAGTTTTGTACGAGTGAATTTTCAGCCTAAATATAACGCCCCTGTAACCTTTGAACCTAATTTTTTCCAAGAAGAGTCCCCAGGTTTGCCAAAAACATCTACCCAATTGGAGCACTGTCATCGGGTTAATTAGCAAGTGCTAGATCATTGGGTAAATGTCTTGTGCATGTTCTGCACTACAGCTCTGAAAAGGACCACAAGATAATGTATCCAGTGAAACTGTATGCATGTAATTTCAGCAATGTGATTGTTTCTTGAGCATCTTCATCCACAAATCTGTGATAACGTGAATCCTCGTCAAGACAAGTTGATGAGACTACAAAGAGGTGAATCTCCACCAAACAGGGTTGCTTCTTCTTAACTAAATTAAGTAAATGCTTCTTTGTTTGCTTGAGATGTCCTCGTATTCCTCTGCATCAATAACGCGTCACCAAAATAGGCTGGAAACGCGCTTAGGAGCCTATTGTTAAGTCCTCCATCAATGCGGGAAGACCTTTGCATACTACTAATAAAAACTGGGATTGGCTGAAATTTAGTGGGGGAGGAGAGCTGCGTGGCCCCCCTGCCTGGGCTGATTTCGGACCTGGGGACCCTATCCTCTAGGGCCCTGCCACGTCTCCCTGAGTGCACAGGACCCCTCCCAGGGCACACAGTGTGCTATGGGATCACAAGGGGAGTCTCAAGGCCTGCCATATTTCCTGCAGGAGCCGGCATTGCTCTTGCACACAGGGAGCTACTGGAAATGCAACTCCCCTGCATGTGAGAACAATACTTTGATCACTTTCCCTGCCTGTATGGCTGCAGGCAGGGAAACATTTGAAAACTCCGCTTACAGCAAATGGGAGAGGTTTGACAGCTCCTGCTTGCTGGAAGCAGAGTGTTTGCTTTTGCTTGGCAAAAGCAAACAGCTATCTCCTTAGGGTGGCCACCTCACAGATAGCAGGAGCCGGCCCTGGAGGGCATATATGGCACCAGGAGTGTGGGCTGCACAGCCCCCTCCTTTCTTGTGTACAAGGTGGCCCCAGGGAGGTGGTGGTACCCGAGACCGTGTATGGCCCAGGACGGGGGCCGCACAGCCCCCTCCTTCATTTAAAAAAAACTATTTGGCCCTGGGAAGGTGGTGAGCATGGGGCTGGGAGTCCATGGGGACCCCCTCTTTAATGTTTATTGTAGACCCGGGGAGGTAGCAGTCCCCGGGGCTCAGGGGGTGCCCCAGCGTCCCACCATCTCCTTTTCCATTAATAGCCCTGGGAGGTGGTGGAATTGGGGGGGTCTGCACGGTCTCCTGCATTAATATTAATGTGAGCCCCGGGGAAATGGTGGTACCCACAGCATATATAAGCCCTTGGAGGGGGCCCATGCACTACCTCCATTTTTTTAAATTCTCTGCATGCACCCGGCACCTGGCCCACCTGGGGGGGGGGGGACATTAAATACAAGCACACGCTTGCTTTTAACTTAGGGAGATATTCGTAAATATCCATGAATTTCACTGTGAATTTTAAAAAATAGCTTTTTTGACCTGTCTGGGTCCCTTTGGGACTCAGGACCAAGGCTAGGGGGTTAGGGTATTCGTTCAGGGCCGGACTGCAAACTGAAAGCAGCCCTGGCAACTTTTACCCGTCCAGCGCGTAGCGGGCAAGCTTAGCGAGCAAGCCCGAACGTTGCTAGGAGAATTTGAGGGGGTTCTCCCCCCAATGAAAATTTTGGAAAAAGACAGACCAATATGGTGAATTTTACAGCACATTTTTCATTACATATTTTAATTGTATTAACTTTCAAAGCACAGTAAATAGTGGATTACCCACCCAGTCATATGTACTCATAGACATTCTTTCAGAGAGCACCAAAAATAGACACAAGTAGTAAATCAGCGAGAACAAAGTAAAAGTGAGACCAGCCCCCACATGGTGTGTAGCGAGCAAGTGCAGTGAGCAACCACTACTAGGGGCAGTTTGGGAGATGTCCCCCAAGAAAATTTTGGAGAAAGAAAGGCCAAAACAAAGCATTTTTCAACACATTTTTCCTTACATATTAGATTGTATTAACTTTTAAAGCATAGTAAGAGTGGCAGTGGTGGGCATAAGGGCATTTACTGTGTATGGTAAATCTGGTCCCATTCTTGGACAGGCAGGAGTCCCGTCCTAAACCTTTCAAGAATTTAACAGAAACACATGAGGGCCGCAAGTGTTAAAACAAAAGTGAGGGAGCGGGCTCACTTTTGAAGCTCCACACCACGGCGTACAGAATGTTGATACATGCCCTGCTCACAGTCTCACAATTTTAAATCCACAGCCAGGGGCCCCAGGGGCCACTGGGCAAGGCGCTCGTGCGCTGCTTAAACAAAGGTCTGGCTAAGACCCTGGGTCGGGGCTGGGGGTAGGAGGGCCTCTACCTTTGTTTAATCCTGTCCCGGCCCACAAACAACTGGACGCAAGACACTGTTATTACACGGACAGACAGATAGGCACTAGTGAGTGATTCACCGGGGGGCGGCACTGCAGTTGGCAGCAGAGAGTAGAACAGGCAGAGGCAGGGGCTAGAAATAATTAAATTATGGGCAGCTCTCTCACCAGGTGTCGACATCGTCTCAGTCTCTACTGGCTTCCTTCTGGAATGCTGCTTGAGACCTCGACCTGGCCTCACCACCGGTCAAGCGTACTTTTTAATGAGCATGATCACCACCGGCCGCCCCACCCTAAGGTGGGTGAACTGAAGTGACCCCACAGACGCGGCGGCATCCGCAGCGACATCTGCACACTACCCACCCTCACAGCACTCCAATGCAAATGCATGCTGTTATTTATGCAGATTGAATGGCTCAGCCAGAGATAGAGTTGTGCCTGCTTTTTTTCCACGCACGGAGCGAGGAGCGAGGAGAGACTTATGCAGAGTGGGAGTAAGTCGTGACTCGTGTGAACTTCTCAGATTTTCGGATTCCTTTTTCTGACTCCGTCTGTCGGACCAAGAATTGGCCCCAGCACCAAAACCGGGCACCTGCCAAAAAACTGGCCCCCACCCCATCCAGCCTACCGGGGGATTGCTCTGTTGCCCGGTATTGCCAGTCCAGCCCTGACCCTGCCCTCTTTTCTTTTCTTTTTTTTTGCATCTTTTTTGGGACTTGGCTGAAGCCCAGTGCTTAATATGAGCCGGTGCTTTCCGGTGCTCAGCCCCGGCTCTTATTTCACAGGGCCGGGGCTATATTTTTTTCCTTCAATGGGTGACTAGCCCGATAATTATTAAAAAATAATTGTACCTGTCCTTCAGGGTGGCTGCCTGGTGTGTTTTAACAGGCTAGCCCACCCTGGTCCAGGCATGATGATACTGCATCGTCTACACATTAGCATGGCTGCTTGTTACGCAAACCGTCATGTTTAGTCAATATTGCTGATGCAGATTTGATAATTTTGTCGGAAGCTTGCCACCAGGCTCCCGTAGCTGAGCTGGGTCGAGGCAAGCTTGAACTGCGCAGGTGCTGGATAAAGTTTTCTGCAAAGGCCGTCAACAATGAAAAGCAAGTTAAAAGTGCGCACTCCTCGCTGCCTAGAAATAAAACCGTCTGGCCTTCTTTTGCCCTCGTCATTGTGTTAGAGACAGAGAGCATTATTGGTGTGAGACCCTTGCTGCTTGCTTGAAGACATCCATATTTGGCAGAGCAAAGGCACGTAAGTCAGGCAGTCGGACAAGACAACATTGTTCTGTACAATTTGCAAAAGGTAGGTGTGTTTGTGTGTGTGCGCGCGCATGCGTATGTTCCCTGATTTTAACCCCATCGGTGCTCATGACAAGCTGAGCTCGTCATGAGGTACGGTGGCCTTGTGCTCATGACGAGCTGAGCTCGTCATGACACGCGCGGCGTTCACACGCGGGGCTAATTCCCCCGCTGTGCTGAACGTTCTTAAAAACGGGCGTGGTCATGATGAGCTCAGCTCGTCACGAGCACAGCGTTGAGAGAGCGCAATTTGAATATATAGTATATAGTAACCATATTTAGACGTATATGTTATAAACGTAGGAATGAAACGCATATCGTAATGTACAGTTGACAACTATAACGTAAAGGCCAACGAAAAGTGATAACATAATATAGGAAATGTAAGTGTATTTGTATGTTAAACATGCATTAGATTTAGAAGGCCCGTATACATGATGGGTAGATGTAGAAATGTGTAGAAATGCTTAGGAAATATCGAACGTGCACAGTAGAATTCGTGTACGTGTGTAACCTTAAAATGTGTAACTATGCATTGGGAGAAGCGGCGAGAAATAACGTGGAAAGGTGTAAACGTGGAGAAACGTGGATAAATGTATAAGAGAACTTACATAAAGATGTAACCAAGGAAAATGTATAGGTTATACTCTATACAGTCGTATTCTATGTAGTATATATTTGATGTAGAATGTTTAAGTATAACTAAGGCTTTTGCTAAAGTACGAATATATAAATGTATGCCAAAGGTTATACTGTGTAGAGGGCTTTTGTAGAAATGCTGGAAGAGTTTAGGTCATTTGTGTTTATAACCTAACTGGTCAAGAGTTCGAAGGAGCATAGTCACATGAATGTAATTTAGTGGTCTTGTGAAGGTCGTAAATAGCTTGATGTGGACATGAGAGCCGAGAAGTCTAGCACTTGTTAGATTTAAGGTGACAATGCCGGACGGAGCTTATTGCTCGAACGTGAGGAGAGACACTTGGACTATAGACTATGTTTTGACAAGACCATTCACAGGACCTAGCAGGGTCAAGTTAAGAGACATAGAGTTAAGGCCTTGTCTAAATTCATATGTTACACGATCTGAAAGAATCGATAAATGTCGACGATGAAATGATGAAGATGACATCCAAAGGAGAAGGGTCAACTTAACGGACGACGCAAGGAGTGGACCAATGGAAGAAGCAGGAAGTTGACATCATCGGGGGGGAAAGTCCGTGGTGGGCGTCAAGGGGCGTTCCACCCACATGGTGATTGTGTATTTTAGGGACAGCACCCCGGGGATAAGATAGGCGAAGGCGAGCGAACAGCCCAGTAGGGAGCTCAGAGAGAGAAAGGCAAGGGTAGATGCCTTGAGCAGATGCGCGGAGAGATCAGAGCGCAAGGGAGCAGTAGGCCGAGGACCCTTAGAGAGCGGATGGGTAGGCAGATAGGGTACTGCTTCTGAAACTTAAGATTTCCTTTAGAGGCTAAAGAGAGTTTGAACTTCTTTGGAAGTCAAACTGCTGACACCTTTTCAGGGAAGAAACTTGCGAAGTAGGTTTGTCACATAGCATAGAGTAGGGACAGATTAACTTGATGATATTTTTTATCTTACTGCAGATAACACAGAAGGAACCACTTCACACCGAAGCTTAAGCAGCTGATATTTTAATTGATTTTGTATTTTGTATATTTTGAGATTTTATCCTGAGTGGTTTGTACCGTATTCAAATTAATCTTTATATAAACTTTTGAAACTTCATCAGTTGTAAGTGGTCCTTCAGAGTGGCGTCAGTTAATGGGGTTTGTCTAACCAATGCAGGGGTGGTCCTTTCCTCAATGACAGATATAAGCGGTCCAAAACAGATGAATGAGATTCTTTATTAAATTTATCATAATCATAAATTGATATCAAAATCTCGTTCCCCGCAGTTGGTAGCAGAGTATGATGGTTATCTTCTTGAGGAAGACGACCTAGGCCAGGTTAGCTTACCCCAAGGTCCCTAGTCGTCGTCGACCAGAAGAAGAATTGCAGCCGAAGACGGTGCTGATGGTGCGTCGAGAGAAAAACAGCAGAGTCGGTCGAGAGTGAGTATAAGGGTCATGCGTTGTAAGATTGCGGTGTTTTATGTTGTTCCTGTGTTGTAATGTCAAGCGGAGTTGAATGCCTGTAGTGTGATTGGGGGAAAGTTGTGAGCGCGCGCAACTGGATGAAATCTTATGTCCAGAGGACTTAAGTGGTTCAGGTGTATCGAACACCTAGAGTAATTTGTCTACCATTGAAAGGGGGTCATGAGGTACCATTGATTTCCCGACAGACCGATGATAGGGGGAGCGTATGTGTGAGTGAATGAGTAGCGGACGCTGGTCGTACGTTTACTGCGTGTAAGTAACCTATCAGTTAAGGCAAGTGTCCGACCGTAAGAGGAAAGACGCTGTGCCAGTTGAGGTAGCAATTACAGTTAGACTGTGGCCGTACAGTCAGAGAAAAGTGATCGCTTGGACGGAAGTAATCATTTTTCAATGTATGAATGAAAACGCATGTGAAATCGTGAGACGAGTTGAGAAACGAGGGAAGCTGCTGAAGAAGAGAGAAGTGACGTCAGCGAGAGTCGTACAGGGATTGGTGGGTGTTATCAAGTACGCAAATAAGTAAGAAATATTGTACGTTATCAAAATGAAGTGTTTTAAGGGTTTAGGAAAAATCTTTAAAAAGAAAAGGAGAAATTTATATGCCGGAGAAGAAGCTCCACCAGAAGGCACACCTGCATATCATATGGCAGTCAATGTAGGCTTACATTCGATATTATGGATCTCCGAGTGGCATAGGCTAACAGAAGGGCAAAAAGAACTAGCGTTCCCAAGATTTGGAACGTTTAAATTAGAAGTGTTGAACCAACTGAAGGCGACAATGCTTTCAATGAGACCTCTACCGAGGCCAACACAATTTGAAGCTCTTGGTGTGTGGTTTAGAACAGCACACGAAAGGGGCGTAAAGAGGCGACAAGAAAGAGTGAGAAGATCGGTAAAAGCAGTGCAGGATGCTAAATGGGACGACGAGGCTAAGAAATGGAGGGTACAAAAGATAGAAGCGGACAAACTGTTCACCATGATAGAGGCTACGGGAGAAAGGAAACCTCTAGAACAGGAAGATGAGGAAAGTGAGTCGGAGGAGGATCTAATAGACAGGTTGTTAACAGACAGACCACCTCCATACAGCGGTGAACTTGCGAGTCCCATATTACCGCAAGTGGACGGAACTAGGTGGGGAGAGTATAAGTCGATCCCGGTATCAGAGTGGGACGCTACTAAGACCGTAGAAATACCCCAAGCTAGTCCTGAACAGAGAGTGGTGGGAAGATTTGTGGTCCAGAAGGTGCCGGAGACGCAATGCGCTAGGTCATACCAAATGCCGGATGCTTTGCAGGTCCCGGTCACCATAGGCCCTATTGTGTCAATCTATAACCCAGAAGGGGTCCAGCAGGAGGAACAGGCACGATGGGAAAATGAAAGAGCAGAAGAGGAGAATAGGAATGCCACAATGAATTCCCACAGACAAATACGAGCACCAATAAGTCGGAGTACCCCATTAGAGTCCGCAACGGGTCCCAGGGTAGAACAGGGAGGTCGAAGAGGACCAATGGATTTGAGGGGTCCTAAACCGAAAACCCATAAGGAATTAAGGGAATACCTGAGAGAATGGGACGCTGCCGAAGAGGCTCGGAATAAAAGTTTAGAAACGGGATCCGAATGGAGAGAGCAGGATAACAGGATTCTCTCTCATTGTGGAGCTGGCGAAAGCAGCCCCGAGTGGGAGGGAGGAAGCCAAGAGAGCAGAAGAGATACTTATCCCGCTGATAACAGCAATAGACTAATGTGCGAAGACAGAAGTGCAGGGTGTGGCGAAGTGCCTCGTGTCACCTTCAGTGAAGGGGAACATAGGACACAGGAGTACCGGAATACCTTCAGGTGCACACACCATGCCCCAGGTGAGAATGCGAGACATTGGAGTCACGGAAATATGGAGAGTCGCGAAGCGTCTCGACATACATCCGGGGACAGTGGAAGGAGTCATGGGAATTTAGGGAGTCGCGAAACATCTCGCCATGCATCCGGTGATCATGGAAGAGATCACGGGAACACGGAAGATCGGCGAGGGCCTTTCATTTTGTTAAGTGACACCAGACAACAAGCAAGTTATAATGGATTAGAACTGAACGGTGGATCCTATCTCACATCTGGAGAAACCGAGTCGAAAAATCGGAACGTAGGGTTGGGGGAAGGAGCCTTATTCCACCACACCCCACGGGACGATGGAAAGGCTTGGGATCTAGAAGGGTGGGAACGAAGAGATGGAAGGAAGACTCCTCATAACTCACCTGTGCTCAGGCGTAGGGCGCATAGTGGAGGTGAGAGAGATATGAGGGAGGAACATAGAACTGAAATGCTGAAAGCCGAAATAAAAGCGAAACGGCTTGATGTGATGAGTTTGAAGGCAGATCTGGATGAATTGATCGACGGTACAGTGTCATTAGAGAGATTAAACTCGTATACACCAGATGAGATACTGTTTCTATCCAAAGATATTACTCGAAGAGCGAGGTCAGTTCATGAGAACTTATCAAATTTAGCAAACAGGTACATGGTAGACCTGTCACGAACTAAGACTTTACAGAGTAACCACAGGCTAACTTGCACAGATCAGGATTTGGATGACCGCAGAACGATCGCGCTGAAAGTACACATAAGGGAATTGATCGTAAGTATCAGAATATGGAGAGATCTAGATAGATGGGAGGAAAGATGGTCCAGAAAGGGCTCCGTTAGACGGAGTGTACTTGAGGGTTCCCAGGACACAGGCTTGATGCGAATGGAAGCTTTCCCTTTGCGAGAAATCGCGAACGGAAGTTACGTTCATGTGCCTTGGACTAGGGGGGATTTGGCGGCATTCACCAATTCCTTCCCAAAGCTTAGAGATAATTCTGTCGAGTGGTATAAGCAGGTAGAAAGATTCGTGAAGATTTCAAAGGTACTGTGGGTCGATTTGAACACACTGTTCGATATCGTAGTACCCGGAGACCTATGGACGGCGTGCAAGCTTAGTGTTGAATGGCCCACTCGTGAGCCATCAAGGGATACCCGGACGAATGGTCCATCTGATAGAGTCATGGAAAAGTACGAGAGAGTAATAACATGGCTAAAAGAGAAAGTGCCGGTACAAGACATAGACTGGGTAAAGATAGATCGGACTACCCAAGAGCCGAAAGAGACAGTGCATGAGTTTTACGAAAGATTGCTGAAAGCATTCAAGCAATACAGCGGGTTAGATGTGATGGATCCCAAGGACATAGGACAGTTTGTTTCAAAGTTTGTCCTCGGATTAAGACCAGAAATATGCCTAATGATCCAACAGCATCTGATCTGTTGGCAGAACAAACCTTTAGACGAGATTCTGAGGTATGCAAGGTATTGTAGTGACGAGATAGACTCTAAAGCAAAGAAGCTTAAAGAAAAGTTAATGCTAGTGCAAATGCAAGCTGCTGGAAAGGATAAACCACGGCAGCAGGGAACAGGAACGCAGGCAAAGAAACAGAATAATCAGAGCAGAGACGAGGAAGAAAGACCGAGACCGAGAATGGATATCGCGACACTGAAAAAGACGACGAGATGCCATCAGTGTAATGAGGTGGGACACTGGCGACGCGAGTGTCCTTACAATGTTGAGTCAGGGGAATTAGAGCAGGAGGAGGAAGAGGTCCAGAACAACGTGGTTAAGGGAGCCGTAGTCCCGAAGGGCAGGCTTGTCAAAGGGGGGACTCAGACTCCTCGAGCCCCGTTTCCTCAACCACCTCGCATCACGAACGGAGGAAAAACCTACAGACAGATGCCATTGTTTGTAGGAGGAGAGGAATGTTACTACGTTGATCCTCTTACAGGGCAGCGGGCGAGTAGGGACGAAGACTGTACTCTAGGAGCCGCCTTGGAAGTAGATCAGAGAGGACCATACGTAGAGGCTGAAATAGCGGGATGTCCTACAACCTTTTTGGTGGATACAGGGGCCACTCGATCTACGTTGAGATCTGCGGTAGTCCCGGGTCTGCCAATGTCAGGAGAAACGGTACAGGTGGTAGGAGTTGCGAACAAAAGGATGACGAATCCCTTGACCGAACCAGTGTCGGTAAGGATAGGGAATTATAGTGACGAACACCAGTTTGTGATCTGCGACTCTAGTCCTGTGTGCTTATTAGGGAGAGATTTGCTGTGCAAACTGAATTGCACGATACATTGCACACCTGAGGGAGTAGAAGTGCAGACCAATGATGAGGACGCAGATTTCAAAGTTGTAAACTCAAGGGAATGTGTGGAACTTTATCCTACCTTAACAGTGGAGGAGCTTCCGCAAGACCTAAGAGAGAAAGTCTCAGCTGAGGTATGGGATTTTACTGGGGAAGAAATTGGATTGATCAAAGGAGTAGACCCGGTAAAAATCTTGGTAAGACCCCATGCTGAGTACCCAAGAACCCCACAGTATAAACTAACGCCAGAGACGATTGCAGGGATCAAACCTGTGATCGAATCTATGATTAAGCAGGGAATACTGAAGGAGATCGTGGGCAGTCCATGTAACTCCCCGATCATGGGTTTGCAGAAACCTAGTGGAAAATACAGAATAGTGCAAGATCTTCGGAAGATTAATAACATTGTTGTCTCATGTTGTCCAGTGGTACCGAATCCATCAGTCATATTGTTTCAGATACCGTTCCAAGCTGAATGGTTCACAGTGATAGATTTGTGTCAGGCTTTCTTCTCGATACCATTAGATGAAGAGAGCCAATATCTTTTCGCTTTCAAGCTGGAAGATCGCGTTTTAACATGGTGTCGTATCCCTCAGGGGTATACAGAGAGCCCATCGATCTTTAACCAGTTATTGAAACGGAATCTTGAGAGTCTAGTACTGCCCAAGAATTCAGTTCTGGTCCAGTACATAGACGACCTCCTAGTTGCGTCAGAAACTGAGGAAGCTTGCAAGGAAGACACCATCACCTTGTTAAATCACTTGGCCGAGAACGGGCACAAGGTGTCTCCAAGTAAGTTGCAATATTGTAAGACTGAGGTGCAATACTTGGGCCATAGGATTGAAAAGGGAAAGCGGAAGGTGTCTCCGGACAGAATAGAGGCGATTATGAAAATGAACGCGCCTACAACACAAAGAGAAGTCAGGATGTTTCTAGGCATGGTTGGTTATTGTCGACAGTGGATAGCAAACTTTTCGCTGAAGGCAAAACCGTTATTACAACTGACGCACAAAGGAGTAAGTGATCCGGTACCATGGGACAAAGATTGTCTGATGGCGTTTTTGCAGCTGAGGGAGGACTTATGTCGTGCCCCGGCTTTAGGAATGCCAGACTATAAGAAACCTTTTTTGCTTTACTGCTGCGAGAGAGAGGGATGCGCTTTAGCGGTATTAGCACAGGTCCATGGAGATGCGCGCAGGCCAGTGGCGTACTTTTCGGCTACATTAGATCCAGTAGCCGCAGCGTTGCCCGGATGTCTCAAATCCGTAGCTGCAACGGGTGTCAGCATTGAAAGATCTGAAAGCGTAGTTATGGGTCATCCGTTAGAAGTGTATGTACCACATTCTGTAGAACTGTTAATGACCAGGACTAAGACTCAGCATCTGACGAATAGCAGGCTCACTCGCTACGAGCAGGTCATACTGGCTGCCGAGAATGTGACCCTAAAGAGATGCTCTGTCTTGAATCCTGCAACCTTGATGCCACTTCCGAATGAAGTAGACGACGAAAATTGTACAGAACATGACTGCCTCGATGTGACTGAACTATGTACCAAACCGAGACCTGATATCGTAGATGAGCCATTGACAGACCCAGACGAAATTTTCTTCGTTGATGGTTCATGCGTAAGAAACGATGTCGGTCAGCTGAGAGCAGCTTATGCAGTATGCACGATTACCAGAGTTATAGAAGCCGCTTGCCTGGAAGGAGTACACTCCGCACAGGTAGCTGAAATTGTGGCTTTGACTCGTGCTTGCTTAGCAGGCGATAGACTTCGAGTCACTATATACACCGATAGTCAGTATGGATTCGGCGTAGTTCATGATTACGGGCAGTTGTGGTCTCAAAGAGGTTACATGACCTCCTCGGGTTCTCCTATTAGGAATGGAGAATTCGTGAAACTACTGTTAGAGGCTTTGCAAAAACCAATGGCCATAGCTGTGGTCAAATGTGTAGCTCATACCAAAAACACGGATTTTGTATCACTAGGAAATAAATATGCAGATGAGGTAGCGCGTTATTGCGCAGAGCAGGGATATTCTCACACTGATACAAAAGTGGGGGGAATCCAGGAAAAGACTGAATTGACCATGTTGTTAGACACGGTGGATACATGGGATGAACTGAGAGCAGTACAGGACAATGCACCAGATGATGAGAAAAAGGGCTGGGAAACAGCAGGGTGCGAAAAGAGTGAGATGAATTTCTGGGTGTCCGCCGATGGAAGGGCAGTTTTACCAAATGAACTAATTAGTCCAATGGCAAGGAAATTGCATGGATCAGCACACATAGGAAGAGATGCTATGGTGAGAGTATTCAGACAAACGTGGTTTAACCCTAAATTTAGAGTAGCGGCAGAAGCAGTGTGTCAGCGATGTACAATCTGTCAGCAACTAAATGTGGGAAAGAGAACACCAGTTACCTTGAGTCACATAGGAAGGTCTGGGGGGCCTTTCAATAGGATGCAGATTGACTTCATAGAAATGCCTCCATGCAACAGACTCAGATACGTGCTAGTGATTGTTTGTATATTTTCTAGATGGGTTGAGGCTTACCCTACACGTAGGTGCGATACACTTACAGTAGCAAAATTGTTACTTAGAGAGTTGATACCAAGATTTGGGGTGCCATCCTCTTTGGAATCAGACAGAGGAACTCATTTCAATAGCGAAGTGGTGAAGATGCTATGTTCAGCTTTAAATATCGATCAGAAGTTACACTGCAGCTATCGACCGGAAGCTTCAGGGATCGTAGAGCAAATTAACAGTACTATCAAGTCCAGACTGGCTAAAGTTTGTTCGTCGACATCCCTGAGTTGGCCAGACGCACTTCCAGTAGTTCTTATGAGTATACGTAGCACACCTGATAGAAGAACAGGCCTCTCTCCACATGAAGTGCTAATGGGGAGAGCTATGAGATTGCCATCGGTTCCGACTGCAGCGCTAGTGAACATCACAGACGATTTGATCTTGGACTACTGCAAGGGACTATCTGATGCCGTTAATTCTGTGTCCCTCCAGGTCCAGGCTGCAGAGGTTCCATCAGTACAAGACTTGTGCCATGACCTGAGTCCAGGAGACTGGGTCCTGGTGAAGAAGCATGTCAGGAAGAACTGCTTAGACGTGCGTTGGCGAGGGCCGTTTCAAGTCATACTTGTAACGAATACTGCAGTGAAGTGTGGAGGTCTGCCAAACTGGATACATGCCTCACACACCCGAAAAGTGCAAACACCTCCAGAAGACACAGCTCCTCTCTCGGATGAAAATCCGGCGGGAAGCGGAGAAGCCATAGAGGGGGAAAGCCAAGCTGTAGAGGTGATCGAAGAAGCTGAAACTGTGTTGGAACAGGGCGACGAAGGTCAGGATACGAGTGGGACCGAAGTTGCCTCAGGAGAAGAAAGTGATTGGGAATCCGACACAGATATCGGACAAACTGAGAGTGACCAAGAGACAGTTCCTGGAACAAGGAGCGGAAAGACAAAGAGTGAAGAAGCCAGTTGGCCGGAGAGAAGGAAAAGGCCAAGTTCGGAAAGGAAGAAGGAAAGAACCCTTGCCCCGATCGCTGAAGAATCGGATCAGGAGGACGAGACGACAGATTCAGGAACTGAGAGTCCACGAAGGTCAAGAAGGGTACGTGTGCCCTGCAGAAGGTACGCCACCCCAGAGTGGACTTATCTAGCAGATGTATTGGGGACAGAAATCTGGGAGAGTGAAGAGTGTGAAAGTAACCACTCTCGATCCAGTCGTGACAGTGGAGATATGGATGTTGGCGCCTGGACTCAAGACTGAGGGGCTACTGACTTTCACACTTCCCCGACCCCCACGTTTGAGTAAAATTCAAGATCTAGTGCTAAAAAGATTACAATTTCCAACAGTTGGTCAGCAAATGACCGAAGAAGAAGAAAAAGTTATTCGTTTTGAACTGTTAATTATTGTTGTAAAAGCTGCAGGTCCGACGATAATTGTTGATGCATAAAAGACTTTTGTACATATGTTATGAAGAAGAAGATAACCTAGCGCCGAGTGGAAAGAAGTATAAAATTAGGGATTACATTTAGAGGACAGAGAAGGGCTAGGGTTGTCTGCTGCTGAAAAGAGAAAAAGACATTGTGGTGAAAAGATACCTGTTGATAAAAAGCACTTTAAAGACTGTGAAAGCAAACAAGCAACCAAAGACTGGAAAGAGAACTTTCGCTGGAGAACGAGGTACGCTGTTTTGATAACATGGAGAACGGCAACCCAAACAGAAAAGCTAGATGTATAGTAGGTACACTTATAGCAATAGTGATATTTCTCATAATCATAGTAGTAACGATATCTTACATAACAGGACATGAGAATGATAAAAGAATAGTGAATGTAAAAATTGTAACGACCTTGAAACCTGCTCTTGTGGGAAAGAAGGAGGAGAGCACTGTTACACGTGAAAAGGCGTTACTTACATATGAAGCTCGTAGATTACACATAGACGAGTCACAGGGAAACTTTAGGTCAAATGCATATGCCAAATTATTGTATGAATATATCGATGCCATGGAGGCCAAAGATTGCTACGTTTGTATGCAATTGCCGGCTTCTGTAGACGAAGGCATTAGGTATCACCATCTCCCATTGACTTATGGGATCACATGTAGTTTACTGCTTAGTATTTTTTATGGTAGAGAAGGGTTTGAGTACTACTTTTCAAATTATGATTCGGTACTGCCTGAAGTTCCGAATTATAAGCAAATGAATAAGTGGGACTACTACAAAAAGGAAGATAGACTAGCTAAATTCTTTCTTCCTTGGGATACATTAGATACATCATATGCACGTAGAAATAATCTGACTTGCAAAGTATCGGAAGTAGAGAAAAGGTTTATAGCACAAGTAGATGATCGATGCAGACGGCAGAAGATTCTAAAAATGTCAGGACAATGGAAAATAGACTGGACAGAAGAAGAGAAAGCACACAGAAAGAAAGGTAGCAATGGTCCAATAGCATTGGATAAAACGCAGAAAGGAAAGTTATGTTTAACTCGAAGCAAAACGTATTATGAGAGTGAATTTGTAGGTGAAGTTAGTTGTGAGCACTCTTTCAGACTGGAGTACTACACAAAGGATTTTATGAAAGGGATGCAAGCTATTCCGAATGTGTATTTTGTATGTGGGAGAAATGCCTATGTAAAACTTCCAGACAATTGGTATGGTTCGTGTTACCTGGCAATTGTCTTCCCCAAAATATATCATGCAAGGGATTTAGCAATGATAGAAGGAAAGGCTTCGAGGAGAACGAAAAGGGAAGTAGGAGATGCAGAAGTAGTAGGAGATGTATTTGGAGCGATGTTTCCATTGTTAGGTTTGATTCTTAACGATGTTAAGATTAGAAGGTTAGCGACAGTCGTGGATAGATTGTCTGCCAGCACTGCAAGATCATTAATGTTAGTAGAAGGTGAAATGCAGTCGATTAGAGCAATGGTTTTACAGAACAGACTTGCTTTAGATGTAATATTAGCAAAAGAAGGCGGAGTTTGTAAGGCTTTGAAAGTTCAGGAATGTTGTACTTATATTCCTGATAATTCAAAACCACTTGAGAAAGTCATACAGAACATTACACAGATTCATCAAGAAATTGAAGATTTATCAAAAGTAAATGTTTGGGAAAAAGTAGGAAATGGAGTGGGAAAGGTTGGAAGTTGGTTTGCTAATATAGGCAAAGGTATAGTTTGGTACATTTTAAAGCCTGTATTAATAGTAGTAATTTGTATAATTACATTATTAGGACTAGTAAAATTGTATAAATGGTATAGGTCGAACCAGTTACAAAGATCGATGAGAGACCAAGAAAGGAGACTAGCTGTTCTACAAGATCAACAGTATAAAAGTCTGAGAACACTTGAATCGATAAAAAGAGGAACAGATGTAACTAGTTCGGTATAAGTGGGGTATTCAAATTGCTTTAGTGATGACTCCTAAAAGTCATCAAAGGGGGGAACTGAGAGAGCGCAATTTGAATATATAGTATATAGTAACCATATTTAGACGTATATGTTATAAACGTAGGAATGAAACGCATATCGTAATGTACAGTTGACAACTATAACGTAAAGGCCAACGAAAAGTGATAACATAATATAGGAAATGTAAGTGTATTCGTATGTTAAACATGCATTAGATTTAGAAGGCCCGTATACATGATGGGTAGATGTAGAAATGTGTAGAAATGCTTAGGAAATATCGAACGTGCACAGTAGAATTCGTGTACGTGTGTAACCTTAAAATGTGTAACTATGCATTGGGAGAAGCGGCGAGAAATAACGTGGAAAGGTGTAAACGTGGAGAAACGTGGATAAATGTATAAGAGAACTTACATAAAGATGTAACCAAGGAAAATGTATAGGTTATACTCTATACAGTCGTATTCTATGTAGTATATATTTGATGTAGAATGTTTAAGTATAACTAAGGCTTTTGCTAAAGTACGAATATATAAATGTATGCCAAAGGTTATACTGTGTAGAGGGCTTTTGTAGAAATGCT
Source organism: Lissotriton vulgaris (assembly GCF_964263255.1). Lineage (NCBI taxonomy): Eukaryota > Metazoa > Chordata > Amphibia > Caudata > Salamandridae > Lissotriton > Lissotriton vulgaris. The sequence continues at coordinate 400,900,242 of NC_141687.1, forward strand.
GGAAGAGTTTAGGTCATTTGTGTTTATAACCTAACTGGTCAAGAGTTCGAAGGAGCATAGTCACATGAATGTAATTTAGTGGTCTTGTGAAGGTCGTAAATAGCTTGATGTGGACATGAGAGCCGAGAAGTCTAGCACTTGTTAGATTTAAGGTGACAATGCCGGACGGAGCTTATTGCTCGAACGTGAGGAGAGACACTTGGACTATAGACTATGTTTTGACAAGACCATTCACAGGACCTAGCAGGGTCAAGTTAAGAGACATAGAGCTAAGGCCTTGTCTAAATTCATATGTTACACGATCTGAAAGAATCGATAAATGTCGACGATGAAATGATGAAGATGACATCCAAAGGAGAAGGGTCAACTTAACGGACGACGCAAGGAGTGGACCAATGGAAGAAGCAGGAAGTTGACATCATCGGGGGGGAAAGTCCGTGGTGGGCGTCAAGGGGCGTTCCACCCACATGGTGATTGTGTATTTTAGGGACAGCACCCCGGGGATAAGATAGGCGAAGGCGAGCGAACAGCCCAGTAGGGAGCTCAGAGAGAGAAAGGCAAGGGTAGATGCCTTGAGCAGATGCGCGGAGAGATCAGAGCGCAAGGGAGCAGTAGGCCGAGGACCCTTAGAGAGCGGATGGGTAGGCAGATAGGGTACTGCTTCTGAAACTTAAGATTTCCTTTAGAGGCTAAAGAGAGTTTGAACTTCTTTGGAAGTCAAACTGCTGACACCTTTTCAGGGAAGAAACTTGCGAAGTAGGTTTGTCACATAGCATAGAGTAGGGACAGATTAACTTGATGATATTTTTTATCTTACTGCAGATAACACAGAAGGAACCACTTCACACCGAAGCTTAAGCAGCTGATATTTTAATTGATTTTGTATTTTGTATATTTTGAGATTTTATCCTGAGTGGTTTGTACCGTATTCAAATTAATCTTTATATAAACTTTTGAAACTTCATCAGTTGTAAGTGGTCCTTCAGAGTGGCGTCAGTTAATGGGGTTTGTCTAACCAATGCAGGGGTGGTCCTTTCCTCAATGACAGATATAAGTGGTCCAAAACAGATGAATGAGATTCTTTATTAAATTTATCATAATCATAAATTGATATCAAAATCTCGTTCCCCGCAGTGTCACCTTGCAGCGTGACGAACCGAGCTTGTCACAAGCACTGTGGTGCTGCATGCGCCCTCCCCACCCCCAGCGCTGCAGGGGAATTAGCCCTGCGACGAAGGTGCTAAAAAAATGGCATGATTGTGAGCAGCTGCAGGAGGGAGCCGGGCACTCTCCTATCATTCGCCTTTTCACATTTACACCAGCAGTTTGTCTGAGTAGTGTCACTTATGGGAAAAATTTAATTCAAATCCATATTATAAAAATGTATAAGAATACTCACCTCTGTTGAAATGATACATTTCATAATATTAAATAGCAAACAAAGAAAACCAATGTACTGTGTTGTTTCCTAAAGGGAACATCGTAAGAGACACAAAGCCATTTGTACCATTTTCGAAGAGGGAAAATATATTTAAACAGATTCTTTTACTTCTTCTTCTATGTTTCGATCCCAAAACAATGAAAACATTTTCATGCATTACAGCTTTTATTTAAAAGAAGTAGTTGCGTAATGGAGACTGTCTTTTATAGTTTTGGAGACAGCAGATTCTATATATTCATTTATTTTTTTAGAAAAATAAAACGTGCAATGAAAATACGATCTTATCTGTTTTCAACATGCAATATAAAAACCTAGAGAATACTATTTGCAAACATTCCTAGTGAATTCGATTAGTGTGGGAACCTTAAAAGCAAGCAGGCCCTGTGAACTGTTTTACTTTGTAGCCCTGGAAAGCCCTATTTCTACCATGTGCAGCAGCTGGGTTGGAACGTGGCATGTTCCAACCGCTCTCCTTCCATAAAGGGCAGAGGTGGGATGCTGAGGCCAGAACTCATCCCATTACTTCCTCCTTACAGTGATTCCCCGGTTTGTGAGCCAGAGGCAACAGACTGTGTTGCCAGTGCTTAATCGGAGGTGAGGGTTGCCCAGTGAAGCCCCCACCACCAGCACTGATTTTAGGGGACCAGCATGTATTTTACCTCAACAAACTTTGAACCAGGGCCTCAGAGATGAAAAACACAAAAGGGGGAAAGAACGAGGACGAGAAAAACGGAAAAACAATGACAAAGAGAGAGAGAAAGTAAGGACGAAAAGTAACCTGCATGAGTGAGATATAGAGGCAGGGAGTGTCTGGTGGTGGATTAAAGAGGCTTGAGGTGGAAGCAAGAGTCTCATTCTTTGTATTTAGCACCCTAATGTTCCATGACTCCGTCCGAGTTTGTCTGAGGTAAAGTTTGAGCCCCGGCACTTAATCTTTTACAAAGTAAGCACTGCTGAAGCCGAGGCCCAAGATGGCTGCCAACAGTTCCTGGATGAAGTGTAGGCAGCCAATCAGAGGTCAGCAGATCTCTGCATGAGCTTGTCATTATTCGTGATTTCCCTCGAGTTTGCAGTTTGTACTAGCAGCGCCCCCCAGTTGAGGGCTATGTTTCACTTCCCCACTCCCGCAGCAGAGGGCATGTGTCACCGTTCTTCTTGTTTTGGTCGGGATCCACTTGAAGATCCTGCTGAGCATGCGAAGGGTGTTGTAGCAGGAGGAGGAGATGGTGTTGACCTGCTTGGACATGGAGAGGGAGGAGTCGAGGATGAATCCTAGATTGCGTGCATGGTCGGTGGGTGTTGGTGCTGTTCCCAGTGTGGTCGGCCACCAGGAGTCGTCCCAGGCTGATGGAGTGGGTCCGAGGATGAGGACCTCTGTCTTGTCCGAGTCCAGCTTCAGATGGCTACTCCTCATCCAATCGGCGACGGCCTTCATTCCCTCGTGGAGGTTGGTTTTGGCGTTGTGTGGGTCCTTGGTGAGGGAGAGGATGAGCTGGGTGTCGTCAGCGTAGGAGATGATGTTGAGGTCATGATGGTGGGCCACTTGTACGAGGGAGGCCATGTAGACGTTGAACAGTGTTGGGCTGAGGGATGAGCCCTGGGGGACGCCGCAGATGATGTCGGTGGCTTCGGATCGGAAGGGTGTGAGGCGGACGCTCTGGGTTCTGCCGGAGAGGAAGGACGTGGTCCAGTCAAGAGCCTTCTCTTGGATTCCGGCTTCTAGGAGACGTATCTTTAGAGTGCGATGGCAGACCGTGTCGAAGGCGGCTGACAGGTCCAGGAGGATGAGGGCTGATGTTTCACCGTTGTCTAGTTGGCGCCTGATGTCATCTGTGGCGGCGATGAAGGCTGTGTCGGTGCTGTGGTTTTGTCTGAATCCGGACTGGGACGGATCCAAGATGTTGTTGTCTTCGAGGTGGCGGGCCAGTTGCATGTTGACGATTTTCTCGATTGCCTTTGCTGGGAACGGGAGCAGGGAGATGGGCCAGAAGTTCTTGAGGTCCTTGTGTGACATCACACAAGTTAAAGGTAGAAACCATAGTGAAGAAAACTAGATTCTGATTGAAAGACCTATAACATATCAAAAGGGGGGGGCTCATATTGAGATATCATCAGCAGATGCAGTCATGTTGGATGTTCTTTTCTTAAATAAAAGTATGTTGTGCAAGTTAAAGATAAAATCCAAAATGTGTGGTGACGCGTGAGTGAAGGCAACTGGCAAGAAACGCAGTCAGACAAATTTAAATACTGATTGGGAAAATCAAGATGGGATGTAAACAAGCGTAAATGGTCATGCTATGCTGTCAGGAAATGGGCATTTCTTTTAGAAAAATATTGAACATTTGAAACAGGACATTCTTGTACTAAATTGCTTACAAAACGAAAACGCTTTTGAATCAACACTCGGACAGTTCAAAGAAAGGAAAGGTATCATCAAGAAATAGTGCCAGATCTGTAACTTTGTCGAAGAAACAACTGCAGTCTAAGTTATGCTAACCTGAAAAAGTCTAGTGCTAAGTGGAATTTCACATGTGGTCTAACCATTAAGGCAAATGCCAGAAAAGTTCAAATCATTAATATTTGTATAAGCTGTACGTAAATCACGCACCACAAATCCCGACCAAAACAGTGGTAAACATACTAGCGACATACCCCCCATTCTAAGAATAAACGTTAACAAATTCCATTTGAGGTAATCGAAACCCAGATTGGGAAATGGAGAGTGAAATACGATGGAAGAAAAAAAGGAACAGAGTGCCTGGTAACGCGGCGTTGTAGGGAAAATGGTACCTTTTAGTGGTCAAATAGTCATGGGTTCTGTGGGGGGAAAAATAGAGAAACACACAGGATGGAGGGAGTTAATCAGGGAACTGGGACAAGAGATGCTCCGAATGCTAAAAATGCCCTGACGTGCGGACCACTCATCGATATGCCGGTAATATTTCCGACCCGGCAGGCACGGGTTGTAGGGAATGGTATCCTGGTATGGTTATGACTCCAAGTGAAGGAGAATGTTTAGGACGCTCAGGTACAGCCATCTCTAAGCATATCTGAGGAAAAACACGGCAAGGGATTAACCCCCAGATTCATCAAGAACACATTTTGCGATTCTTTAATAGCGAAAAATACCGATTCGCTATTAAGGAATAGCAAAATGCTATTCATCAAGAAATCACTTACAAAATAGCGATTTCTAATAATTCCTTAATTGAGACTCGCAAATTGCGAGTCGCAATTAAGGAATATCTCCCCATTCATTCCTATGGGCCTAAAGGCCCATAGGAATGAATGGGAAGACCATCTCAATTTGCTAATCGCAATTAGCGATTCGCAAATTGAGATTGCGATTTCAAGGATGCAGGGGTGTCCAAAGGACACCCTGTTGCACCCCTGAAATTGATGTGTGGACATATGTTGCGCACACACATGCCCTTAGGGCATGTGTGTGCGCAACATGAAACTTTGAAAAATGCACTTAATGCATTTTTCAAAGTTTTTGCTATTTACCACGTAGTTAGACTTCGCGGTAAATAGCGGCCCCAGATTGCGAATTCGCAATTTAAAAATGGTTCATGAATTGCATTTAAGGAATCTCAAACTGAGATTCCTTAAATGCAATTAATTGCAATTTAGCGATTTCTAGAATTGCGATTTTTGCATTTGGGATGATGAATACCAAATGCAAAAATAGCGCTTGCAAATGGCCAGATTCTCAGAAATTGGCCCTTTGCGAGCCGATTTTACTTTGATGAATCTGGCTGTATGTCCCTGGGAAAGCGGATAGCAAAATCAAGTAACTAGAATCCGTGAGCCATGTCACAGGGGACGGGCTTACCTGAGAAGTGGTGCTTCAGCAAGGACCGGTGGTTTCTTGTGTTTCTATCAGAGAACCCATGTGAGTGTTGCTCCTACTATTTAATGGCAGCGGGAGCGCGAAGTGTCTAGCGAAATGTAATTGAAAACTAGACCGCTAACCTGGGTTTGTAGGATGGCGGAAGTGTGTCGATGGTGCGTGGGTCAAGGAAACTGGAAAGGGAATGGTTGGTGCGTCTAGAACGTCAACCCAGTGTGGGTGCGCTGAAGTGAGTCAGTAATGAGCAAAATGAGCTTGACTGGCATACCAGGGCGGGCAGAGTGGTAACAGTAAAGAAGCCAATATCACGGAGTCCCTTAAGGCAAAAGAGAGAACGCGGTTACAGATATATACTGAGTCATCCCCACAAGGAAAAGTTAGTTTAAAAGAGCATAAATAGGAAAAAAAAGTTGTTCAAATGTTCCTATTAATTTCATCCATAAATCAAGAGCGGTTGCATCTCCATGCACTTGCTTTAATGCATTTGGTGGCACCACTAATGTGAGTGTGCCATGTGTAACATTCAGGTATGTGTGAGGATAGACCGCTTATAGGTGGTTTCTCTTTTGAGCAATCCAGAATTCTATTTCTTTGCATTTTAAAAGCATTTTGCCCATAATAGCATTTATAGTCTGTAGATTAATTGCCTGTATGACAACGTGGGCTTATGGAATAGGACCTAATAGAGCTACTCTGGACACTGTCATGTATAGCTGAGACTGTCTGGGTTGCGGTAGATAGTTACTATGATACAATCTGGTTTAATAAAATTTCTACATCCCCAATCTGCAAATTTGAGGGACTAGGATTAGGGGTAAACTGTGCCAATACAGGTCAGGTAGCCCTTCATTGTTTAGGGAAGCCAACCTGACATTCAGTGACATATGTGGTAAAAGAACTACAAATCAATGTTGATAGTCTTGGCAAGGTAATAGCAATTTCAAGTCACAATCAGCCTGGTAATGTTGAAGCACTCTGCAGGTGCCTATGTATAAAGATGCCCAGTGGGGCGATCGAGGGCTTCATACTCCAACCATGAGTACAACATTTCAGAGAAATATGCAGCATGTCAATTTACAACAAATGTTACAGCTCCCCTTGCATTAGGGACACCTTCATTTGTAAGATGTTGTGTAACTGTTGCCCAGTAATTTACGACTATTGCAACAGGAACTGGTTGTGCCATTTTTAGTGAACATATCAACAAACATAACATCCAAAATGAAGTAACCACATAATGAGGGGGAAACGTTTAAGGATCAAGCTTGGGGGCGTGGCCTGGCAATGCAAGATGGTAATCGCCACCCCATAGTACTACTGTGCCTGCAACGACCATCCTACATCATTCAGGCACTGCACTAACCCATCAGGGGTTCCCTGTGGCGGGGAGACACTCTGTGACCTCAGAGAGTAGAATGGAGGTAGCATTTCCGGATGGGTGAAACTTCCTCTACAGCTGAGGACTCGTCCCCTGGAGTGCTGGGGCTCTAAGATGATGTCTGCGGGGCAGCTGTGGTGAAGCGGCCAATCTTGGGAGTGCCGAGAGGGCTAGAGGCCACCTCAGAGGCTAAACTGAACCTGCCCCGGACTAGCCCCACCGAGGGGGCCACAGCAGAAAAATGGGCGACCATTCTCCCTCCACCCTCCCAGATTGGGCAATGCCTGCATCCCAGTCCCTGCAGACAGCACTACGGCCCATGAAGGAAGTCCACAGAGGAGGGAGCACATGGACAGAAGAGAGGCCCCAGAAAGCAGCAAGGAGGTCATGCAGCCCGGTGGGTCAGGATTTGTAGCCTGGATCACCAGGACTCCATTATGATGGCTGAGGCGCAGCTGCCAACTTGAACTAGACAGTCCAAAAGCTGCATGGCCTTTCTGGTGAACTGGCAGCCCATGCCAATGACACAGAGGGGAAATCCAGGCAAAATAATATACAGTACCAGGGGTTCCCAGAGGGAGTGGAGGGTCTCCGCTTAGAGCACTTCCTCAAGCAGTGGCTGCAATCCTTCCTCCCCCCAAACCACCTTTCACTGTGGTTTCTGGTTGGAACAGCTCACAAAGCCCTGGCAGCTAAACATCCACTGGGGCGACCACAAGGCCGATGATTGCCCCCTTCTTTTTTTCAACTGCAATAACAGAGACTTGGTGATACACATGGTCAGGGAAGATGGGGAGGTTAAACATGAATCCAGACAGATCCTTATAGTCTTGAAATATACTAAAATAGTGCAATGGCAGAGGAAAACGTACAAGCCAATAAAATGGAAACTGTCAGTCTCGGACATAAAGTACATGTTGCTATATCCGGCCAAGTTTAAAGTGATTTTCCAGGGCAAGGCCTTCTTATTTGGCCACCCCTACTGGGTGTGAGTGTGGAGCAAACCCTAAGGCGACCAGAAGGATCGAACACTTTTCCCTGAAGCACTTCAAAAGTGGAAGAGAGTTGGACTGGGTAGACAAGGTGGCATGGAATGCGTAGAGGACATTAGGGCTGATCATGCCCTGAAGCGGGGACAGTGGCCAGGCCTCCTGCGTTATGGCACCAGAAGAACATTCCTCAGATACAGACATTGGCAACAGGCAGACTAATCTTCATCAAAGTCCAAACAGGGGCCCGGGATACAAATGATCACACAGCACCATATAACAATATGTTTTACACGGTGAACTGGAGCTGAGTGAGGGTAGCGGGGAAAGAGTTCCTCACTCCAGCTGAGAGAAGGGAGAATCTGAAAAGACGTTAAGCAGTGGGGGTGGTCAACAGACCTTTCCCAGGTTGAAGAAAGGGCTAGGTGAAAACCCATGTATGGGAAAAGTGGGGTTGGGGAACAGTTGTGATTGGTAGTATGGGTTTTTCCCAGTTGGGCACAGCAGGACACATGGTCATATAGCCACACCATGGCACAAAAGAGGGAAAGGCGCTAACAGGCACAGGTACAGCACGCAGGGGTAGCGCAGACAACAACAAGGATTAATCCACAACACTTTGAAACATTGACAGTGCTCTGGTACAACACAAATGGACTGGGCTATAAAATCAAAAGAGGGTCACAAAGCAAAGCACCTACTGGGAAACACTTGTGGAGGCCGTCAAAGGGGTAAAAACATAGTTATGGCCCATGCAGGGTTCAGGAGGGGCTCCTGGAGAGTAACCATTCTTAACCAAGAAGGTCTCCTCCACTTGCAGGTAGAGAAACAATGGGTAGATTCCGAGGGTTGTATGTGGCTGTTAAGGGCAGGTGGCATAGGAGAGATGTCCTGATTGTCAATGAGTACGTCCCCTCAAAGGCTTCAGAAACTAAGACTGGAGGCACTGGGCTCTGCCCTTATAGAGGCGAGTAGCGATCTTCACATACTGGGCGGGGATTTTAATGAAGTGCGGTTATTGGGAGTTGGACAGACACACACCCTGGGTGACACAACATAGAACACCCACAATGCTTGCACATTTCTCCCATGCAATGGGTCTCAGGGATGCCTGAAGGTTCCTTCACCCACAAGATAAACAATGCTTGTTCCTCTCCGGACTACGTGTTCGTCCCAGCGACAGAGTTGGCCTGCATGAGGGACGCTATGGGTCGACTTCCAACTGTAATTTGAAGAAAACAAGGGCACAGTGTTCTCTCCAGTCACCCTCTAAGAGGCATACAAAAAAGTACCCAGGGACAAAGCTCAGAGCATAATCACTCTTAAAATGAAACATAGGGAAGAGAGCATGCAAAAACTGGAGTGCCTTCTCTTCCAACTGGAGTGGACCTGGACAGCTACAGGTGACTCAAAATCCTATCTACTCCTAGGAGCAATGAGAAAACAAAATGGTAATCACGTGATGCAGGCACAGGGGATGAGGCAGGAAGGCTTCTCGGGTGGTTAGGGAAGAGAGAAGAGGAGGCAAGGTAGGTCACCGAAGTGTTGACAGACACGAGGAAAATCACCCGCTCCAATAAAGACATTGACTGGGGGCGTGGCCATGATGGCGGAGTGAGGAGACGCTTTCTCCCGGAGCTCCCGACCCAGCCCGGGCCCTGAGCCTTTCGTATAGCTTGTTCTCCCCCCCCATCGGTGTGAAACCGGGTGGGGAAAGGTGCGGGAACGGTTCGGGCTGTACCAGAGCCGTGCTCTAGCCTCGGAGTGATTGGGATCCGGCCCGGAACACTGAGCAACGCAGAGACCAGACACGAAGAGAAATGGCGTCTGGGCGGCGGCTGTCCTGAGCTCCTTCCCTGAAGCACGTAGAAGCCGGCGGTGGTGCGGCGGAGGGCGGCGGGCACCACACTGGGTGCCGTGACGAGACCTGTGACCTGGAAAGGGGACGAGCTGCTCGCGGAGACGACGCGCCCCTATCTGCTGATCCCTATCGAAATTGAGGCCGCGGCTGCGCCCTAGCTGATCGGAGGCCCGCGAGCCGGAAGGGCGGGGTCACTGGATGCATAAGCAGCGACGGTGTTGCAACGACGAGACGGGAACCGGGACCCTCTTGCCTTGCTGCTGAGGAGGAGTCCGCGTCTGGCCGGCTGGTGACTGACTTTGAGCCGGGCAGGGAGACGCCCATAGCTGGTACCCTCGCTGGAGGGGGGACAATGGCTTACAGGAGCACTCGGAGGTGCCATCTTGGCTCTCGGTGATGGTGAAGAGTCGGACGGCGAAGTGCTGAGCTTTGAGACCTACGTCGGGGATAATCGGTTCACCGCAGCTCACTGGGCAGTAACCGAGGAACGAGACAGACCGGAGGACCCGGTTTGCGCGGCTGAGGTCGACCCTTTGCCCCTGGTTGTGCCGAGGCCAGAGGCGACGGCGCCCAGCCGTTGTAGTCGCCCCCTGGACACGGAGGGTCCCGGAGAAGCATCCTGCAACACGAGGCGGAGCCTTTCTAGCCGGACGTGGCGAGTGGAGTCGCTGCCCCGGTGCTCCGGTGCCCAGCTGACGGGGTGTCAGTTCTTGGCAGGGCGGCCTGGAAGACAAGATGGCGAGTCAGAAGGGCAATAAATAGAGTGACCGCACGCTCCCCAAGATGCCTGGAAGGTCTCAAACCAGGGGTGACCGGAGCCAACCGTCCCCGAACGCGGCGAGTGGCTCCAATGCTACAGGCGGCAGTGAACCCCCAGTCACTCGGTCCTTTCTGGAGTCGCTTTTTGGGACGGTGAGAGACGACTTCCAAGCGCTGAAGCAAGAGGTGGCCGGGGAAGTCCGCGAGATCCGGAGAGACGTCGACGGCCTTGGGGAGAGAGTGGTCACGGTGGAAAGTTCCGCTCAAAGGCAGGACGAGGAGATCACGCAACTACAACAGGAGGTGCTGCGTTTGAGGGGCCAACAGATGGACCTCCAGGCCCACAATGAAGACTTGGAGAACCGTTCTAGGTGGAATGACATCAGGGTCCGGGGTGTACCATCCACGGAAGAGGGGACAGATGTGGCGGAATATCTGAGGGAGCTCTTCAGGGACATCTTGGGCGAAGCAGCGGACTTTCCGGTATGAATTGACAGAGCTCATCGAGTGGGGCCTCGTAGACGTGCCTCGGGCCCACCACCGGATATCCTTGCGTTTCTCCCTGACTTTCCACTGAAAGAAAGAATCATGGCGGAGGCCAGGAAAAAGCCCTCGCTGACGTTTAGAGGACACCCTGTGGCCTTGTATCAAGATCTGTCCGTCATCACCCTCCAGAAAAGGAAGGCGTTTAAAATCGCAACGGACTTCTTGAAACAACATGAAACGCCGTACTCCTGGGGTTACCCTTTCAGGCTTATTTTCCGTTGGAACGGCGTGCTACATCAATTGAGGTCCCTACAGGACACGTGCGAGGTGTTGGGGATCACTGCGGAAGAGGAGGCCTCCGCCACACCTCGCAGGAGACGCACCTCCGGGGACGGCTGGCACAGAGTCTCGAGACGCAGAACATCAGCGGCATCCCAACGTCCGAGTTCGCCTACCATCAGGGCTGAAATGGCGAGTGCCATTTAAGAAGCCTCCAGAGACACAATGGTGCATGACGGAGTCGCACTAACTGCTGAAGACTGCTCCGGGGGAAGAACAACTTTGCATTTCTGTTTTTGCCGGCTTAGAGCCATGATGGGCTGGAGGGGGGGCAGAGGGGGGAAGGGTGTGGTTGGACGTCCACTACGATAAGTTACCACGGAATTGTCCGGATAGGACATGGCTGGGACAATTCATTTGAAGAAGTTGGGGGGTTTTTGGGGGTTGGGGGAGGGAAGGGAGAGGAGGGAGTTCGGGGACCGAACAGGGGACGGGAGGAAGGGGAGTTGGGGAGTTGGGGGAAGTGCGGGTCAGGAGTTGGGTAGGGGAGGGGGGAGTACAGTCCGTTCAGTGTTCTTGATCTTTTTACGATGGCCTACTGGGGAGACACGGGCCGTTGAGGCTCATGGGCCCCCCCCCCCCGACACACAGAACCCACTGCATGTCACATTCTGTCTTGATTCTGGATGGCAACTCTTAAGGTAGTAACCCTTAATGTTAAGGGACTTAATAACCCTGTTAAAAGGAGGGCGATTCTGTCCCTGCTAGAGAACACACAAGCGGACATTTGTCTTTTACAGGAGACTCATTTGCTTGCACGAGATTGCCATAGGTTAAGATCCCGCAAATTTCCCACACAGCTTTTTTCTTCGTCTAGCAATAAGACGGCGGGGGTGGCGATCTTAGTGTCGAGCTCCTTTAGAGGGGAGGTCCTCCACAAGTTTGCGGAACAAAAGGGGAGACTATTAGCACACAGATTCAAATTGGGGGCTTTGACATTTACCATTGGTTCGATTTATTGCCCGAATGAGCGTCAGGATAGCTTTTTTCAGTCGGCTTTGGTGGACATAACAGCATCTCCGGACAGGCACATCATTTTGGGTGGGGATTTAAATATGGTGGCAGACTCCACTATAGATAGATCGGCACAGCGCTCTCCTCAGACAGGGGAAATGTCACAAGCAGTTAAATCCCAACTTGTGGACCTGGATCTTCATGACCTTTGGCGCCACCTGCATCCCGCAGACCGAGATTACTCCTTTTACTCTCATGCACACAAAACCTACGCGAGGCTGGATCACCTCATAGTTACCGGTCCGGTACGTGACTTAGCTACGACATCGGAGGTGGGGGTCTTATCTCTATCGGATCACGCGCCGGTCTCAGGGAGCTTCTCTCTGCCGGCCGACCGGGCCCCCCGGGGGGTCTGGCGCCTCCGAGACGCTCTGTTGCACAGGAAGTCTGTGGTGGAGAAGGTTACGGAGGTGATCAGGGACTTCCAGACGCATAATGATAACGCAGATACCTCGGCGGCGACGCAATGGGCCGCTCTTAAAGCAGTGGTCAGAGGGGAATTTATTGCGATCTCCTCGGCGGAAAATAGGTACCGGAGGCAGAAGCGGGACGAGCTCACCCAAAAAGTAAGGGAATTGGAGGACGTGCACCGCCGTACGGGGGCCCCTAGGATTTGGAAACAGCTGAAGGCAGCGAGAAAGCTCCTCTCGTCATTGGACATGGACAGGGCAGAATACGCTGCACTTCGACTGAAACACGCGTATTACACAGGGGGGACAGGTGTGGTCGCCTATTGGCGAATAAGCTCAGGGTGGCCAATGAACGTCATCGGGTAAAGGAAATTGCGACTGAGAATGGCGGACTAGTTACGGGGGACGGACAGATAGCCGAGGCCTTCCGCCGATTCTATGCGGACTTGTACGCCGGGGAGGATCTGCGGAATCAGGAGTCGGAGGACTACCTGGACTCGGTCACACTCCCATCCCTAGAACCATCACAAACGGAATATCTCGAAAGGGAGATACAGGTCGAGGAAGTGGTCGCTGCCATCTCCAGGCTTAAACATGGGAAGGCCCCGGGCCCGGACGGCTATACGGCGCTTTTCTACAGGACGTTCAGTGACAAGTTGGCCCCCGTACTGACCAAATTGTTTAATTCATTCTCTGAGCCGGGGGCAATCCCTCCGGACCACCTACAGGCCTTGATCTCGGTTATCCCTAAACCAGGGAAAGATCGGACCCAATGCGGCTCGTACCGCCTGACCTCCCTCTTGAACTTGGACTTGAAACTGTACACGGGTATTCTGGCGGCACGCTTAGCACCTCACTTGCCGGGCCTGGTGGAACCGGACCAAGCTGGCTTTGTCCCCGGAAGGCAGACGGTGGACAACACCAAGAGAGTGGTGCACGTTCTGGAGAAGGCCTCCCGGATTCCGGGAGAGAGGATGCTCCTTTCGGTGGATGCCGAAAAGGCATTTGATCGCGTGCACTGGCCTTATCTAGAACGGGTTATTTCGAGGATGGGGATAGGTGAGAAATATCGGACCCTGGTCTTTAATTGTTACAGGTTCCCGTCGGCGGTGGTGCGGGTGAATGGCTATGGCTCTCGGAGGTTTGGCATAGAGCGTGGTACTAGACAGGGCTGCCCCCTGTCCCCGCTCCTTTTCGCTTTATATATGGAGCCTCTCGCTCAGAGGCTCCGACAGAATACGGACGCTACCGGAGTGAAGATGGGGGGATATGTTCACACAGTCAGCCTCTACGCGGACGATGTGATCTTGACTTTGGAGGAACCGAGACACACACTGCCCGCATGTATCGGTGAATTGGAGGCTTTCTCGCGGGTGGCTGGCTTCAAAATTAACATGGGCAAATCGACAGCACTGGATATCTCCTTGACTCCTGCAACACGGCGAGAGTTGCAGGGCCTTTTCCCCATGCATTGGTCAGCTCACCAGGTCCAGTATTTGGGCATACTGTTGGCACCCATGCTGCAGGCCATGGTGACAGCCAATTATACGGCCTTGACTAGGAAGATTAAAGAGGAATTGGGGAGATGGGGCAAAGGGTTGATATCGTGGCTAGGGAGAGTGGCAGTGGTCAAAATGACTGTCCTCCCTCAGATACTGTACCTATTTCGGGCCCTGCCGCTACACCCGCCTAAGGGCTGGTTTCAGCAGACACAATCGATCCTATCCCGTTTTATTTGGCGAGGCCGCAAACCACGGATGAGGAGAGTTCTCTCCATGCTGGCACCGGAGTCTGGGGGGCTGGGAATCCCAGACCTACGCAAGTATTTTCAAGCGGCGCAGCTCCGATATCTGGTTGAATGGAGCCGATGGGACTCGGACAAGCATTGGTTATTTCAAGATCAGGCTGTAGCCGATTGCCCTTTACAAGAGGTGCCTTTTTTGCACAGGGGTCATCGCCCTCCGAATCTTTACGCGTCTTTTATAACAAGGGTCCCGCTGAGGGTATGGGACACTACTAGCACGGCACATGAGCTTACCACATTCCCCTCCCTGTTTACTCCTATTGCGGACAACCCGGACTTTACACCAGGGGTTGCTCAGGGGGCTTTCGCGCACTGGCGGGCTGCTGGATGTAGGTCCCTTTTCCACATGTACGGGCCGGACGGAGTTTTCCCTTTCCAAGCGCTTAAGGAGGAGTACGGTTTGGCTGAGACAGACAGGATGCGTTACTGGCAGGTGCGACACTGGGCTTTGCAACCGCAGGTACGTGAGCTGGCAGATAGGAAACTATTGCCGTACGAGAGGTGGCTAGTGACGCGTACCTCGGATGCTAAACTCATCACAGATCTATATAAATGACTGCAGCCCTCCCCTTACACTTTCATAATCCAGGTAGGGAACGCTGGAACAGAGAGCTGGGAAGAACTTTGAGCCATAAAGAGTGGGACCAGATCTCATATCGCGCACAACACTCTGCATATCATGTAGGACTTACTGAAACTTTCACTAAAGTGTCTACGTATTGGTATTACACCCCGGAGCGGTTACACGAGATGGACAGGCATATCGATAACACATGCTGGCGAGGATGTGGGCACCCGGGCACATTGACACACGTCCTGTGGGAGTGCCCAGTATTGAGCCTTTATTGGAAAGAGGTGCTAGATCAGGTTGATACTCGATTTGAAATAGAATTGCCCCGCTTCCCGGCATATGTCCTGTTGGGCTTGCCCAACGGGCTGATGTATCCATTGAAATCCTGTAGGGGCAGGCAAATTGCAATAACATTAGGCTCCGCCGTTCAGAATATCCTAATCCATTGGCGGACCACCACTGTTCCATCTATCACGGGCTGGTTGCACAGGCTGTGGCACGTTCTGGGTATGGGAAAACTGTCACTGATGATGGCCGGGGTGGTGGAGCAATTTGGGGAGTTGTGGCAGCCCTTCCACGCATTGTTGGCTACCGAATTCAGGGAGCTGACCTGTCTGAGGTACTTGAGGCTTTTGAGATTGACACCACCGCTAGAGTTCACTGCACAATAATCATGGGTTGGATAAGGTTTGGGGGTAATGGGGGGGGCTAAACGCCGTAGGTTTGGCTAAAGACAGGACACTGGACAGGGGTGTTGGGAGGGGGTTGGGGAACAAGAGGGGGGTGGGGGAAGTTGGGGGGAACTGTTTCATTTAAAAAGGGGAGGGCACGGACACTTTCTTCTACCTCAGGGTGTTATTGAATGTAATGTTGATGGAAGAGGAGCCCACACAGCCTCTACTGCTCTTGCGGGTCATGTAGCATTTACTCGGAGATGGGCTCCCGGGACTGCAGCACAATGCCATTGCTTGAATGTTATTCCTTTTGTTCTGTGTACCCTTTCAATAAAATACTTTAAACATAAAGACATTGACTGAGCATTATTGAGGGACTATAAAGCACTCCATGAGGCCTGGAGGGAACTCACAGACCAAGAAATAACAGCATTTGTGGGGGAGGTCCCAGTGCCGGACACTACTGACATTGAAGCGCTTGAAGACGACTTGTCGACAGAGGAGATAGTAGAGTCAGTAAAAGTCATGCAGTTAGAGAAGATGCCGGTACCCAACAGCTTCCTGGTGGAGTTATATAAGAGACTGGCCTCCCTCCTCAACCCGCATTTGCTAAATCTGTTTGGAGCTACAGGAGACAAAAGGAGCCTACTCCTGAACCTCAACCATTAAATTATTGTAGTACCCTAAGAAGAGTAAACCAACCAATCTCGGTTCCTCATACAGACCCATCTCATTATTGAATACTGAAAGCAAAATCCTACCCAAGGTCCTGGTGAAAAGACTGGCAGGGGTGCTATCTAACGTGGTCCACACCAACTGGACGGGGTTCATGCGACTGAACCATAGAAGTTTACAGTTGTGGCTGGATCGACTTAAGACTGAAAGAGAACCTACGGCGACTCCATAGACTGATGCTACTCACGCAAGATCCGGAAGCTGTTCGGATTAAGCCCAAGTTTTGTAGCTTGGAGAGAGGCACAAGACAGGAGTGTCCATTGTCACCCTTCCTGGTTGCATTATGACCAAAGCCGCTCACCATCTGTCTATGCTTCAGAACAGGCATAGTGGGCTTTCCACATATATCTAAAAATAGAGAAAAAAAATATCTTGATATGCTGACGACGCTCTGGCATACCTACTAGACCTAGAGTTGTCAATCCTGGAAGTACTGTCAGTGTTCTGTGCTTGCAAGATATACTCCGGGTACCGTATAAATCAGGAGAAATCCATCAAATACCAACTGAAAGATTGGGAAGAGCTGGGGTGTGAAAGGTTACTTCCAACTAACAAGGATAGGCCTTAAATACTTGGGTATTTTGTATAACTACAGACAATGAAAGGTTTCTGGAACTCAATCTGACCAAGTTCTGTGGGACTTCCACAAAGATGCGGAACAATGGCTTAAACTCCCCATGACGAATATGGCCATTACAAAATGATTACCCTGCCCAACCTGCTCTATGTACTGCAAAATAACTCATACTACATCCCCGAAAAATTCTTTAACAAATTAGATGAAACGCTTCATATAATGCTTTGGGGTGGGGGCACCCCAAGAATAGCCAGGGGAAGGTCAGCCTACAATGGGGGCCTTGCGCTTCCCGACATGAGATCGTTTCATAGGGTTACACAATTGCACATTATTAATGACTGGGGATTCAGACTAGTGAACCGGCGTGCAGGATAGAAAGAGCAGCGATGACAGCATCTTCCCATTACCAGATTTGACCCAGACCACCCTGCAATTCTGGGACGATGCCACTAAAGCTCTGGGTTGGAAGGGGAAGGTTACCTTGGCCACCCACTTATGGAAGGGAATAATACTGATCAAATGGGCAAAGTCACTGGTTTTCTCCGGTGGGCAACAGACTGGGATAGAAGCATTAGGGGTCGTACTAGTGGATGGGGAGTATAAGTCCTGTGAGGCATTGCAGTAAGAATACGCCTTAACCGATATCCAACAGTTTAGATCCTTGTACCTGACAAAAGAAGGGATCCTGGAGATGGACCTCCCAGAACATAGCCCACTTGAGAGTAGGGTCCTTGAGAGCACGATCACCCCTACGCCAGTATCCCAATTATATTGCACCATACTTGACAACACACCAGACAACCTGTGGAACTTATGGGATAAATGGGAGTCCTATTTGAGAACCCTAGAATATATTGATTGGGAGGCAGCCCTGATGTACCCCAGAGAAGATGCCATCAAAGCCAGACTGTGATGGATCCAGTTCACCATCCTCTACAGGTCATACTACAATAGGTTCCGCCTACATACAATGGTGAGAGTGGAGAGCCCCATGTGCTTCTGGTGTGGCTTGGAGGTGGGCACGTTACTTGATACGATTTAGAGCTGCCCGAAGGTTGGTGTGTGTTGAGGACCAATTGTCACTGAACTGGAAGCTGTAGTGGGGAAGGTCATTCTCAAAACACCCCAACTGATTATACTAGGTATATCCAATGATGTAGACAATACCAGGAAACAACTTTTGTTCTGTATGTTGGGTTTTGTTGTGGCCAAAAGGGACGTGACCAAACTGTGGGGGAGAGAACACACTCTAATGAGGGATATGTGGCGAGAGGGAATGAACAAATGTATGGAGGCAGAGAAAGTGGTCTACGAGACCCGACGCTGCCCCAGGAACTTTGAAAAAGTTTGAGGCAAAAGGAGAGCCCATCATAAACTGACAGACATTTCATGTGACCCATCAGAAGTGGAGACCCCACCTGCTAGCAGAGCAGGTGACAATACAGACTGCATTGGCAGTGGCACCTACAGCATACGTTAGCGATGACTGGAACCAGTGGGAGTAGAAGAAGGAGCAAGGGAGATCTAGAGAGGTAACATGTGGGGGATTGCTTGCTTGCGTACTGCTGTGCATTGTTCACTGTTTATGTAAAACCAATACAAATATATTTTTTAAAAGCTTGACAAGCATACAGAAAAAAGGAGGAAATCGGTATTACAGATGTAAAAATAGACAGAGCACAGCACAAGATAAGTAGACAGCTGATTGATCCCAACCAGCAAAGTTAATTTAATACAAAATTCAGTAATAAGTTATGTTCAGCATACGATCTTCATGACAGTTGTTCCTTATATGCAATATTGATACAGCTACAGCTGACACGTGTTTCGTCGCCGTTCGCGACTTTTTCAAGGCTTCCAAGTAACGGAGCAATCCGGTCCAATCCAAGGATTATATCGCTGGAGGGGACCAGATTGCTCCGTTTTTTTCTGTCAGAATATTACCGACATTCTGAAGCTTTGACGATTTTTGTACCCTGCCGCCAGATTATCTGAATGCACGTTTCGGATGTTACTTGATTTTTACTTTATGCTCAAGAGAGCGTTTTATTGGGCTCTACATACATAGGGATCTGTTCTTTTGGGCCATTGTGGCTTAGATCTTCCAGGAACCGACTAAATTAAAGCACTCAATAGTGAATTCGAAGAAAAATGTGTGCTCTGATCCATCAAATTAGATGATATTCGAGTCATTGACCTTAATTTACTTGAAAGCCTTGAAAAAGTCACGAACGGCAACGAAACACGTGTCGGCTGTAGCTGTATCAATATTGCATATATAGAACAACTGTCATGAAGATCGTATGCTGAACAGAACTTATTACTGAATTTTGTATTAAATTAACTTTGCTGGTTGGGATCAATCAGCTGTCTACTTATCTTGTGCTGTGTATATTTTTGCAAGTTTATTAATATGTACAGAGGATTCTGTAATGTATTAGATAATACTGTGGGTGGCATGGTATGAAGACATAGAGCACGCTTTAAAAGACAGGGTCACCAACTTACTTTAATGCAAACATAGTGGAGGTGCTGGCTGTTTCTCAAAATTCCACTGCCACCATTTCTTTCTTTTTTGGTATTACAGATGTCTTTGTATATTTTTAATGCTATTTTTTTTTTGTGTCATCAAAGACTTTTAAAAAATTCAGATAATCCGAGACCTGCTAAGGGTGTGAAAATAACCCCCCGGAGCTGCAGGTGGTCAGATTTCTAACTCCCTAGCACAAGGATTTAGTCAATGCACCAGTACGAATTCTAAATCCAAGTGGTCTGCAACCCATACACAACCTACTAAGCAATACTTGACAGGAAGTGTATACTGGAAACGATCGGTCCCACAAGATGAGTTCAGGGAAACAGTGGAACCCCGAAACCCTCTTTTGTAAATGAATTAAACGCTCAAAATAGCACTAAAAATCAGGAGCTGTATTTTCAAGTTTATTTTAAAATCTTAATCTAGCATATATAATATGAATGGTAACTAAAGGGAATGCAAAAATTAATGCAGTAAATCTGGTTTCATCAACGAAAACAGCAGGAACATATGTAACATGATATTTGAGTTCTTATCCTCCTACAAACTTCAGGCAATTTCTAAATGTTATACTAAGTTATAGGTAAAGCATTAAATTGCAAGTCTGTGTTTGAGTTTCTCAAGACAGGTGACATAGCTTACCTGTATTTTCATTATGACATAGCAAGTCAGCTTGCTCGGGGCTGGAAAATAAAGTGTTGCTAAGGACACACACTTTCTTGCTTTCCCCGATGTTGCCTCGGACTGAGGCCGGATGTTGCTGCCAATTCGCGTGATTTCTGTGGTGACAGTCCTACTGAGAAGTCCCTCTCTGACTATTGTTAGATATCTGAATTTTATTTTATCTGATGGACAATTTTATTTTCTATCATGAAAATAAATGCGGGGCTTGCATACACTAAAGTATTAATAGGACTAAACAATCCTGGCGACAAACCCATATCTTAATTATCATATAGGTTTTAGGTAACCAGAATTAAAAAACACAAAAACATGCCAATCTCAGAGAGTAAGTATGCATAGCGCAAACATTTCTACACACGTCTTGAAAACTTCACACTTTCTATTAGAGAGGTAGAGTCTGAGGAGAGGCGGAAACAAAATAGTAGCCAAATGCTGGAAATAGAAGAGCTAAAATGGAAACTGTCCCAGTATTCCCAACAATGCTGGAAGGCTCATCAGAGCCAAGTGCAAAGCTCTGCATTTATTGTGCTTATGCTATGAATACTCCTGCTTGGAGCCTGCATAGTCACTACCTGGTGTGAGGAGCTGTTGTGTTGCACAGAGTATCAGCCTGTACTGCAGAGGAAATCGGACTATGTGAGGATACTAGGCCAAAGCATTTTTGAAACCCAGACTGTGGATCCACATCTCTTGTCTAAAAATGCAATATAACAGTGGGTCCAGTTCGTGCTGATTCACTGCCAAAGGATAAAATGTACTGTGTTCCAGGATTGGTATGAATGATAGCCAGCGTCTTGAAGGGAAAGGAATAGCCCTTGTTTTCTGCAAGCCTTAGAAGACCTTTGCTGTGCCTGTCAGTGACCATGGGGGTTGCCTGCCTGCCTGCTGAGTGGGCAGAGGGGAGAGCCTTGTCCTGCAGAAGCATGCTTGCCCTTAGACTGGACCCAGATGCCGAGCCTGGTGTGAGGAGTGACCCAGTGTGAGCAGAAGAAATTGGCAGAGTAAAGAGAAGACCCATGAGATGGATATGTTCTTGTTCAGGTTTGGATGCATACCCTTAATCCTGGTCTTCCACTGCCCAATGTACAGGTTACTGTTTCTCAAAGCTACAATGTCGCCACACATTGGAGTATATGGTAGATATGTGCCCTTGAGAAGCTGCCACCTTCTCAGGATCAAAAAGCCATATGCATAAAAACCTTCTTGTTGAAAAGAATTCTCAGGATTAAAGAGAACCAGAAATACAGAATCATTAGTGGAATTCTTCTGGAGTGAGGAGTCAGAATCAGCAAATGGAGGGTGCGAAGCAATTAGCAAAAGAACGCAGCTTTGCTGCAGCACACCCTCTAATCAGAATGAAGCTTTTATATGGTAATTGAACAGGAAATAAAACCAAACATCACACAACAGGAAACACAAATGATTGGGGAAACCTGAAAGGAATCAAAGAAGGAACAGACATAATGGAAAATGAAAAGAAACAGGAACAAAAACCTAAACTTAACTAGCTGTGAACCGGTTTTATAAGGCATCTGCAAACCCTCAGAGTTTCTTTAAGAGTCAAGTCTTTCTATGAAATCAGCAACAGCATGCACAAGAGGAGTAGACAGTGAAGAAGATGGAAAGGAATGAGGATAGAAAATCTAAATACTATATAATGGAGAGACCTTGGTGGCAGAGTGAACAGAGTTGTTAAACGAGAACTCAACCAATGGTAAGATGTCTGTCCATTTTTTTCTAGTGGGTCGCAGAAAAACCGCAGATGCTGTTAAAGACTGGTTGACCCTTTCAGTCTGTCCATTGGATTGCAGATGGTAACCTTAGGACAGAGCTTGATCGATACCCAGGGTAGAACAAATTGAGTGCAAAACTTAGAAATGTACTATGAGCCCCTGTCTGAAATTATAAAGTCAGGAATCCCATGCAGACAGAATAAATCGGTCACAAATTTCCTTGCCATCATGATGGCAGGTGGAACCCTCCAGATTGAAGAAAAGTCAGCCATTTTAGAAAAGGTCTACTGTGACTGTGATCACTTAGTTACCTGCCACAGGAGGTAATTCACATTAGGGTCGGTGGAAATTGTGTGCCATGGATGAAGAGGGACAGTCAAAAGGTGGAGAATGCCAAAAGGCTTATCATAAACTGCCTTGGATTGTGCATAAACAGAGAAAGAGTTAACATAAAGATCTACATCTTTACACCCAGTAGGCCACCAGAAGCTACATAGCATCAGCTCTAAGGTTGACATAACCCTGTGAGGACCTGCAACTGCAGTGTCTTGAAAAATTCCCAGAACATCGGCTTGAAGGACCTCAGGAGGGATCATTAGGTCCTACTGGAAAAACTAAAGATTCTGGTGGTCAAGGGTACGTGACTCTGCAGAGCATCAAGGTCTTTTGGAGAGATCTCAGCATGAGCGTCTCTCAAACACTGTAAAAAGGGCCTTGCCATACAGACAACTTTGTTAGGAAGCAAAGGACAGGATTAGCAGAATTCTCAACCAACATGTCCCATGTAGGAAAAACATTGGCAAGAACGTTCTCTGTGCCAGGGATGTGAGTAACATAGAAATCACTGAGAATAAAAATAGGCCCAGTGAGCTTAACTGCAGTTTCTACAGTGCTTGATCTGCAGAAACTGAAGGTTTCAAAGGTCTGTCCAAACCTTAAAAGGTTTGACTGCTCCATTTAAAAGATGATGGCACTCAATACAAGCATATTTGAGGGCCTCTGAGTGTCTTAAAACACAAGTTTGCGTGAAAGCCTTCTTGAGCTCTTGAGATTGTAAAGGCATCCTAGGCTTTCAGAGACCAAGAAAAACATTTAGTTGGAGTCTACTGTTTCAAAATGGTGGATACATGCTACTCATGTTAGCCAGTCCTAAATAAAACTCTGGGTCTACATGATGGACTTAGGAATCGGCCAGTCCCCTATGGCAGAGATCTTAGAAGGATCCATAGATAATGCTCTCTTAGAGAGGCAATACCACAAATACTCTGTAGAAAGAAAGAAACAACATGAACTCAATGTTCAGGAAGAGAAGCAGAGTAGATCAAGATGTCAACCAGGTACACTACAAGAAACTACTTCAGGACATCAGAGAATGTGCTATTAATGATTATTTCATAAATTGATGGAGCATTGGTAAGGCCACAGAGCTTGACCTGATGGTTCTAGTGGCCAAAGGATGTCCGAAAGGCCATCCTCCACTCTTCACCCTTTTTTGTCTGGAGCAGATGGTAAGATCCACTGAGCTCTTACTTCATGATATATTCAGAAGCTTGAGCAGACACATGGATGTCCTTGATGAGTAGAAGCAAGTACCAATTCTTAAGGGTGACCTTATTCAATCAATGATAATTGATGCAAGGAAATAGCTCTTTTGACTTTTTGAGACAAAGAAGAGAGAGGCTCCAGTGGGGGATGTTGACCAGACATTTAGGCCATTCCAAAGGTTTTCTTCCAAATATTCCCTCCAAACCTACTTCTTGTACTGGGAAAGAGAGTATATTATGCTACAGAGCATGACACCTATGGATATGGTAGGGATGGCATAATCCAAATCCCAATGAGGAGGGATGACACAGAAGTCGGCTTCTGAAAGACATCAATAAACTCTTGATTAGTCAACTAGGTCTGGGTTATAGTGGGAGGAGACTAGTCTTCAGAAAGGTCTTCTACCAATAAAGCACAATAGCTCAAATCAAAATACTAATTGTCTTTCCAAAACTGGGAGGAAAGAGAGACAACCTGGTTTCCCAATTAAAGTAGGGATTGCATTGAGCCAGCCAGGGTATTCTGAACACTATGGAATAGTTTGGAGACATGGTTATATCAAAGGTAAAAATATCTTTATGACTGCCTAAAGACAATAACTGAAGAACCATGATGGAAGTCACTAAACCTAATGTCAATGAAGATCCTTCGATAGTTTATCCATGATTCGAAGAAGACTTACGCCTGACTGGAATGTGGAGTTTCTGGGCACAACTCAAGTCCATATACATTCCAGATGAACTTGAATATAAAAAAGCTGGAACAGAGACAGACTGGCCGGGATGGACTTCTAGAATTAAATCTAATACGAACAAGCGTAAACTGAAATCACTGGAGCAACTGATAACTTGAGGGACAGTTAAATCTTTCGATGCTTTCCCCTGTAAAAAGGACACAGAGTCTATGTATCCTGTACCACATGGGTAAAGGATCATCCGAAGGGACCGCATCAACCACACCTGAGGAGGCATCGCCATCGTCCACAGGAACACCATCCGCATCACGACCAACACCGACGACACCCTCGCAACCGCCGAGCACCTGCACTTTCAGGTCCACATCAACCCCAAGACCACCCTCAGAGGCACCCTCATCTACAGACCCCCGGGACAACGCACACAATTCAGCGAAGACATCGCCGACTTCATCAGCCCGCACGCCCTCTGCTCCGCTGACTACATCCTCCTAGGGGACCTCAACTTCCACCTGGAGAACAACAACGACCGCAACACCACCACCCTGCTGGACAACCTCGCCAACCTGGGACTCAAGCAGCTGGTGACCACCCCCACCCACTACGCCGGACACACACTCGACCCCGTCTTCTCATCCAGAAAGGACATCACCTTCAGCCACGCCACCGGACTCCACTGGACGGACCACAGCTGCGTCCACTTCAGCTTCAGAAGGACCACGATCCACCACCACCAGCAACAGGCTGCATGCAGAAGCTGGAACAAGATCACAGCTGATCAGCTTGCGACCTCCCTGAGCATGAACCCCCCCACCAGCACAACGGACCCAAGCCAGGCGGCCACCAACCTCTCGAAGTGGATCAGCGACTGCGCAGACGAGCTCGCCCCCCGGAGGACCCCGCCTAGCAGACCCGGTAGCAAGAAAGCCCCATGATTCACCGACGAACTCAAGAGCTCCAAGAAGAACTGCTGAGCCCCCGAGAGAACCTGGAGCAGAGACCCAACACCGGACAACATGACTGCCCTCAAGCTCGCCACCCGAAAACACCACCAACTCATCCACGCCACCAAGAAAACTGCATTCAAGGAACGACTGGACAACAACGCACACAACAGCAAGGAACTCTTCAACATCGTCAAAGAGCTCTCCAACCCCAACGCCGGAAACAACGACATCACCCCTTCGCAAGACCTCTGCAACTCCCTCGCCTCCTACTTCCACAACAAGATCGCGGACATTCACAACAGCTTCAGCACTCAACCGACGAACGCCACGACCGAACCACCACCCCCCACCACCACCCTCCGCGCCTGGACTCCGATCAGCACCGAAGACACCGTCCGCACGATGAACTCCATCCACTCCGGATCTCCGACCGACCCCTGCCCTCACCACGTCTTCAACAAGGCCGACGCTGTCATCGCACCCCACCTGCGGGACATCATCAACACCTCCTTCGACACCGCTACCTTCCCGGAGAGCTGGAAGCACGCCGAACTCAGCGCCCTACTCAAGAAGCCATCGGCCGACCCCACCGATCTCAAGAACTACCGCCCCATCTCGCTGCTCCCGTTTCCTGCAAAAGTCATTGAGAAAACCGTCAACAAGCAGCTGGCCGCCTTCCTCGAGACGAACGGATCCCTCGACCCCTCGCAGTCTGGCTTCCGGACCAACCACAGCACCGAGACCGCCCTGATCGCAGCCACCGATGACATCCGAGCGCTGCTCGACAACGGAGAAACAGCGGCCCTCATCCTCCTCGACCTCTCCGCGGCCTTCGACACTGTATGCCACCGTACCCTAGTACAACGCCTCAGCAACGTCGGAGTCCAGGAGAAGGCACTGGAGTGGATCATCTCCTTCCTCGCCGGAAGGACACAGAGAGTCCGCCTCCCTCCGTTCAGATCTGAAGCCACCAAAGTCATCTGCGGCGTCCCTCAAGGCTCCTCGCTCAGCCCAACCCTCTTCAACGTCTACATGAGCCCCCTCGCAGACATTGCATGCCAGCACAACCTCAACATCATCTCCTATGCCGACGACACCCAGCTGATCCTCTCCCTGACCATCGACCCCGCCACCGCCAGAGCCAACCTTCACGAAGGGATGAAAGAGGTAGCCGAATGGATGAAGAACAGCCGCCTGAAACTGAACTCGGACAAGACGGAAGTCCTCATCCTGGGATCCTCATCCACCGCTTGGGATGACTCCTGGTGGCCCCCCGCCCTAGGCAGCGCACCCAAACCAACAGACAACGCACGCAACCTGGGCTTCATCCTGGACTCCTCCCTCTCCATGACCAGACAAGTCAACGCCGTCTCCTCGTC
Source organism: Lissotriton vulgaris (assembly GCF_964263255.1). NCBI lineage: Eukaryota > Metazoa > Chordata > Amphibia > Caudata > Salamandridae > Lissotriton > Lissotriton vulgaris. Next base: position 400,926,651 of record NC_141687.1, read on the forward strand.
GTGCTTCAACATCCTGCGCATGCTACGCAAGATCTTCCGGTGGATCCCCACCGAGACCAGGAAGACGGTCACCCAGGCCCTCGTCACCAGCCGTCTGGACTATGGCAACTCCCTCTACGCCGGAACCACCGCCAAACTCCAGAAGAGACTCCAGCGGATCCAGAACGCCTCAGCACGACTCATCCTGGACATCCCCCGTCGCAGCCACATCTCCGGACACCTGAGAGACCTGCACTGGCTCCCGGTCAACAAGAGAATCACCTTCCGTCTCCTCACCCACGCACACAAAGCCCTGCACAACCAAGGCCCAGGATACCTCAACAGCCGCCTCAACTTCTACGCTCCCAAACGCCAGCTTCGATCGACCAGCCACGCCCTCGCCGCCGTCCCCCGCATCCGAAGAGCCACCACAGGGGGACGGTCCTTCTCCTACCTCGCCGCCAAGACATGGAACTCCCTCCCCACCCACCTCCGCCTGACCCAGGACCACCTCGCCTTCAGGAAGCAACTCAAGACCTGGCTGTTCGAGCAGTAGCAGACCTCCCTCCCCCAGCGCCTTGAGACCCTCTGTGTGAGTAGTGCACTATATAAATGCGATGATTGATTGATTGATTGATAGACGGATGGATATGATATGTCTAAGGAAATGTGGGCAAGTAGGAACGTTTTTCCATATCCTGTGGAGATGCCCAAATGTCCAAATCTACTGGGGAGCGATGATATCGTGCATGAGTGCGGTCACAGGAATAACCATGTCTTTGTCGGCCAAATGGTGCATCCTTAACATTTGGGATGTCACTGATTTGTCACGGGCTGAACAAACCTGGGTTTCATTAGGCATGATGCTAGCCAAACGAAATATGGCACAGATTTTGTGGGTGGCGATACCCCTATCAGTTGGAGACTGGAAAAGGGACTTGGATTGGTGCACGGTAGTTGGAAGATCTGTGTATGAAAGTAGGGGATGCCCAAGAAAATGGGAGAAAAACTGGGAAAAGTGGAATGTATATAGAGGGAGCACAATCGCCGCCCCGAGATTTAGGGCTCAAGACCCCATATTGCTTAAACACATGATATGATTGGGCTTTGAGGGTTGAATGCATTATCCTGTCTACTTGACTCTAGCTAGATATGTGTGTAAATGACTGTTGACTCGCTAGCTGAAACTTACCAACTGTATAACACTGAGTTATAGTAGAAATGTAAACCCGACTGTTGTTCTCTCACTGTTGCTCATCAACTGTATAACAATGAGACATATGTAATGTGGTGGATAACCTTATGTTTATATATTATTTTTTTATGTTTTACAAAAAAGGACAGGATCTTCGGTTTTCCCTGTGGTCTAGAAGGTCGAACCATACAGTATCACTGAAGGTGATTTGGGCTTGCTCCTTAGAGATACAAGCCTCCCTCACATCTTTGAAAAAAACCTTTTTATTGTGTTTCATCAAAAAGAGAACAGAAACAGAGAACAGAGAACACCAATTCTTTCGGTGCATCGAATAATCAACTGTACATGTATAAGTAAACCATATAAATGCAGAGATCGGTACAATAGCTGGCAGATCCACTTCAGTGTTTTCTAGAGGGGTGCTCACAATAAGTAAGTGTACTATGCTAGACAACAAGCCAGTATTCTCGTGTCTGGAGTACCAATAATCAGGTCAGGTAAGTTGCCAACAAGGGAGCCATTCAAAGAAAAAATTATAATATTTAAGTTAGTTAGGGATGTCCTAGGGTGACATCATAAATTAATTTGTATATGCTTTTGCAAATTATATTAGATTCAGCGAAAATCGACAATGTGTTGTCCAAAAAAATTCCGTACTATTGCTGTACTAATTACCCACTCTCTCATGAAAACACTTGGATGTCCGTCTTGACATTAAGAAAAACTTCTGAAGGTAATGTGAATGGTCCATAGGAGAGATGGGCTGTACGTCTATGTTTCGGTCTCATACAGTGTGTAACCACAAAACCATCTTCAGTACTGCAATATTTTGTGAAGATGCAAAAAAGACCCCACTAGAAACAATAACACAGGACCAAAAGATTAACTACTTTTTTGACTCAAAATTGTCAGCATAGATGTTTGCTACGGTAGGGGCAAAAACAGCCTCCACAGCAACACCCTTTTTCTGTTCCTAAAATTGATTCTCAAAAATAAAAAACTATACAATTGAGGGCTAGTTCTGTGCATTCAAGAATAAAGAATTTGGGAACTTGGTGTGGGCGAGTTCTAGTTTCAAGTAGTTCCTCAGTAGTTCCAAAACTTCTGTTTGGAGTATGTTAACTAGGTGGCAGTCGTTGAGCTGGTAAGTGCTGGGAGATGGGGTGGGAAAAGGTGGGAAAGAGGCCCCAGAATAGCAGCCAGTGACGGAAGTAGGAAAGTAGGGTAAAGGTCGCTGTGAGCATCACTCATCGTAATCGCGATATTCTGGATAAGTATCTGGGGTGGTGTATGTGGATGAAGGGCTGGTGGACGTAACCTTCTCAAGGGTGGAGTAAGGGGCTGGTGGGTGAAAGGTCAGAGTCAGTGTTGTGGGAGCGTCAAGAAGTCTAGAGAGCAATGTCTCCCAACCTTGAGCCATGGTGCAGCAGCACCGGCCTCGAGCTTCCTCTCTGTTCAAAGCCTTGGCCTTAGTCTTAGCAGAACAAGAGAGTGCACCCAGCCAAGCCTCCAAAGACGGAGATGATGGGCACTTTCATAACATACTTCTGGTCTTTTTGGCCAGGATAAGATTGAGATCCAGGAAGCGCACTGCCATTTTAGGTTTATGTGTTATCTCTTGCATATACCAAGGACCCCTATTATTATTTATTATTTAGTAGTTTGTAGAGTGCACAGCTACCTCCAACGGAGGTGTCCCGGCGCTGAAGATGTACCCTCTACAAGGGGGAGAGGGAGAATGCTGCGATTGGAAAATATTTTTAGATAAGGGAGAAGAGCCAGGTCTTAAGTTTTTTTTGGAAGAGAGGTTCCGATGTCAAGAATCTTAATTCAATGGGCAGTTGATTCCATAGTTTGGAGGTGGTCACTGCAAAGCCTCTTCCACCCGTATGGGCCAGGCGAAAGCGGGGGCAGGTCATAAGGTGGAGGTGGTTGGATCTGAGGTTCCGGGAGGCTTGTGAGTGTTTGATTCTGTGGCGCAGGTAAAGAGGACCTCGATCATTCATCGCTCTGAAGGCCAGGATGAGGGATTTGAATTGGATGCAGCGTCTTACTGGTAGCCAGTGAAGCTTGATCAGATGTGGGGTGATAGAGTGGCGAAATGGGATGTTGCAAATCAACCTGGCCGCTGCGTTCTGTACTCTCTGAAGTTGGTTAATGAGATAAGCCGGGGCACCTGCATATAGGCTATTTGCGTAATCCAAGTGAGATGTGATGAGAGAGTGGACAACTGTTTTTCGGGAGATGGATGGTAAGTAAGGAAAACATTTTTTTATCATGCGTAATTTGCCAAAGCACGCTGAAGTAACTTTATTAATTTGCGTCTTATTGGAGAGAGCAGTGTCGAATTGGACGCCAAGGGTATGGGCTGTATGAACAGGTTCAGGGGGAGGGTCCAATTCAATTGGCCACCAAAGGGTGGAGGGGATTGGTGATTTTTGATTAAAGAATAGGACCTCGGTCTTGTCCGTATTCAGTTTTAAGTTGTTAGCTGACATCCAGGAGGCAATGTTCATCATGCATTGGCGAAATTTGTGGAAAGATTTTTTGGAGTAGTCATTGAAGGAGAACACCAATTGGGTGTCGTCGGCGTAGAAGAATGCTTTGACGCCCCAAAGTTCAATTACTTTGGCCAGGGGATTTAAGTAGACGTTGAATAAGAGTGGGCTGAGAGCAGAACCTTGCGGCACGCCCCAGATCAGAGGTTTCTTGGCGGAGAGGAAGGAGCCCAGCATCACCTGTTGGAATCTGTTGGTAAGGAAGGATTTAATCCAGGTGAGGGGAATTCCGCTTATTCCGACCTCTTGTAAGCGGGATAGGAGAGTGTCGTGGGAGATGGTGTCGAATGCAGCGGATAGGTCGAGGAGAACCAGCATGGCCTCCTCTCCCCTGTCCGTGCATTCTCGAATTGACTCCGAGACCTCAAGAAGAGCTGACTCTGAACTAAAGTCAGGTCTGAATCCAGATTGACTATCATGAAACAAGAGGTTGGATTCGAGGTAATGGGATAGTTGCTCCTGGACTACTTTTTCAAGAACCTTAGCGGGCTTAGGTAGGAGTGAAATTGGCCTGTAGTTGCTAAGGCAGGCAGGGTCAATGCCAGCTTTTTTTTACATTGGTATAAGCATGGCGTGTTTCCAGGCGGAAGGGACTATACCTGAACGTAGGGAAGAGTTCCAAATTTCGAGAAGGGGGTCAATAATAAGAGGGGCAATTTCGTTCATGATAGATGCCGGGGCTGAATCTAAAGCAGAGCCAGATTTACATTTCACTAGCAGATTCAGGGCATGTTCCTTTGTGAGAGGATTGAACGCAGAGAATGCATGCTTACTGAAGATGTTAGGTTCCTCGGTAATAGTGGTGGATTTTCTGCAATGTTAGAAATTTCTTTTTTCGAAGAAGTCTGATAGGTTTTCACTCAGTTCTTGGGAAGGGGGGACAGAGGTGGACATGGCATTGGGCTTGGTAAAATCTTTCACGATGTTAAAAAGGGCTTTGGAAGAGTTTTTTGCCTTTGTAATAGATTCTGCGAAATGGGTTCTCATTGAGTTACGTTTAAGTATCCGAAATTCTTTAAGAGTTGATTTGTAGAGCGCTTTGGCTTCTGAGTCGTAGGCCTGTCGCCATATTCGTTCCATTTTTTTACATTTGCTTCTATGTTCTCTAAGTTCCTGAGTAAACCATGGAGCTGATGGTTTTTGTCTGCGGGAGGTGAGGGCTAGTAGCGGGGCTAGTTTCTCAATGGTCGCAGTAAGATCATTGTTAAATGTGTGAACCGCTACATTAAGGTCGTCAGGGCATGGGTTTATGTTGTTATGGTAGTGTTGTTCTAAGGTAGAACATGATATTTTGTGCCATTTCCTTCCTTGAGTTCTGATGGCAGCCTCTTTATTGGCAATTTGGGTTGAGTGAATCACAAATGGGATTAAGAAATGGTCTGACCATGTCAGAGGTAGACTTTGAAGGATTGTCAATTTTTTGTGGTTAGAAAAGATGAGGTCAAGGGTATGACCTGCTGTGTGAGTGGGGCCCTTAACTTTTTGTGTCAGGTTTAGGTTTTCCATTGATTGTAGGAAGTGGCTACCTCCCAGGACATTGTTCCTGCAATACCTGGGACTTCCTCCAGCCATTTCAATACAGTTCCCCAGTAGGTTTGCAGCTGGGGGCACTCCCACAGTATATGTTTCAGAGCTGCTTCTGAGGCACCACACCTGACACATGTGTCAGGGGTTCTGGGGAATATCCGGGCAAAACCTCCCTCATGTGTTCAATCCCTTTCAATGTTAGACAATGGGCCCTAGCAGACCCAAGCTGCATTGGTTCACCAGGCATAGCAGGTGTAGGATTAGTATGCTCAGTAGTTGGCTCGTCTGCCCAAAAACTCAGGAAAGAGTGGTAGATGTAAAACTCTAGTTTCTCAGTTTTTTCCATATTTCTTCCTTTAAGTCTGCATTCAATCAGTAGACCTTGATCCAGAACTTTTGCCAAGTCATCCTTTAACTTCTCTCTTACCCCCTCTTTGGAATAAGATTGTCTTAGTGCATTCCACCCAGGGGTTTCAGCATTTATCTGGGATATATCACACAAGCCCTCCTGTGTGGGAGATTCACGGTTAGATGTATCAAACACCTTCTTGAGGTTTGCCAAGAAATTAGCATAATGGTTCAGAGACGAGACTTCAGTGACAACTAAGGGAGTTGCCCAAACCAGGACAAACAACAGGCAAGGAACCAATCACTTTGGATCAGTTTGAGGAAAATCTTCCAGGTTGAAAAGCAAAAATAAACCAGCAGGCCATCCAAAAACTCCTTTAATCTTGAAGGATCACTAGAATACTTAGAAGTTGAAGGACGGATGGCAGGAGGTCAGAAGACCTAGAATGGATTACTTAGCAAGGTGTGTTATTCTCGGTCCTTAAATGGTCCAACTCCAGGGTTTGTTGCTGAAGAAGACTGAAACAGTCAGAAATGTTGGCATTGTAACCTGTTAGGTTCTATATACTTACCCACAATCAGGCTCTGGGTCTTCTGCTCTCAGATGTACAGATGACTGATTCCCGAAGCCACAATATCATCACACATTAGGATACATGGTAAATGCCCTCATGAAGCTGCCACATTCTCAGGAGGAAAAAGAGTCAAAGGCGTAAAAAACCTCTTTTCTTGACAAAGATTTGAAAGGACTGAAGAAAACCAAGAATCTGGAATCCAATAGTGGTATTTGTCAGGCGTGAGAAGTCAGGATCAATAAGTGGAGGAATCGAGGAAAAAAGTGAAAGAACATGTATTTGTTGCAACGCATTTTCCAATCAAGCATCAAATGGCAGGAAACTAAGCATGGGCGCAAAATCCGTTCCACTCGCTGATTTTGCGGATTTTCTGCAAATTCGCGATCCGCGAATTCCGGCGAATTTGCCGAAAATTCGCAAATCCGCGAGCGGAACGGATCCGGGGGGCAAAAGTTCAAGCTCAGTGTTTGTAACTATTTTAGAATGGCGCCGGCAAGCTGCCAGCACCATTCTAAAATAGTTACTAAGTTAGCTTCAACAGGAAGCACTAATAGATAAAATGAAGCAGGTGCGCGAGTTTAACTGAATTTGAGCTCCAACTCGAGCACCTGCTTTATTTTATCTATTAGTGCTTCCTGATGAAGCTAACTTAGTAACTATTTTAGAATGGTGCTGGCATCTTGCCGGCGCCATTCTAAAATAAAAGGCAAGGAGTGGGGCAGAGGGCAGAAGGGCACAACAACGAGTGTGGCAGAGGACAGAAGGGCACAACAACGAGTGGGGCAGAGGGCAGAATGGCACACAAACCAGTGGGGCAGAGGCCAGAAGGGCACAACAACGAGTGGAGCAGAGGGAAAAATGGCACAAAAACGAGTAGGGCAGAGGGCAGAAGGGCACAAGCACGAGTGGGGCAGAGGGCAGAAGACCACAAAAACGAGTTGGGCAGAGGGCAGAAGAGCACAAAAACGAGTGGGGTACAACACCCACTTAAGGGCGGTTTGTTTTAGTAATTTAACATCCTCTTTTAACAGCTGGCTGAGATTACATGTAGTGTCCTCCACTTTTTATGTTTATCGGCATTCTTTATCGTATATGTTAACCCGGCTCATCAACATGAACCTATCGAGTGGCGAGCTACGGTGCTTGCCCTCGGGACGGCTTTCGTCTGCAATTATCTAACTGAGCATGCTTAAATATTGAGCCCCATTAGAACTTGGAAGATATTATATCTAGTTCTGGACTCAAACTCCATATCATTCCTGTTAATTGTTTCCTTATTCGCAGATAACCATCTTACGCCACCTAGCGACAACGGATCCGGCGGCTACCTAGACTTGAACCGGGCACTCGTGCTGTCCCCTTAGAATACCTTGGCTCCTATGCCCAATGAACGCGATCGCAGTTTGACCTGTCCTCTCTCTGAGGACTTTTTTGATAACCTCTTGGTGAGTTAACTTTGCCTCGCTTATGGCCCTCCCTAGGTGTACCCTCTAAAGTTACTCTTAATGAAGACTACTTTGGTGTGACATGAGAATCGCTCATTATACCTAATGGTCTGATCCTTATGTTATGTTGCTATGTATCCCCATAGATTTTCTGTCGTATGACTGCTGATTGAGTACGGCAAGAACTCGTTTTAAAGGAGTTGGAGCCTATTGCTTCCTGTGGTGTAATTACTCCGATTGGACCTATTACATCGGGTAGGGATCACTCCCTGTGTGTTATGTGTGTTGTTTAGCCTTAACAACTCTGGGTTAAGGTTCTTTTTCTACTGATCAAACTCTGTTTGTTATGCATGAACCTTTCCCCACACTTGGGTTACCTAGTGGTGTTTTGAATTAAGTACCACCTATCTAACACTCTACCCAGGACTATGAATGCCCCAGGTTTGCCTAACCTTCTGTACTTTTCGAGTGAATGAAAGAATTTGTACTCTACTTATGTTCCTATATAGCCACTAATGGTATGATCGTTGACAGCATTTTTTTATGTGTGGTGTTGGTTAACTCAGCCTATTCCAGGCCTTAATTTTACTAATAATGAAGTATGATTCTTAACATTTGGATACATGGCTGGGTGCCCCCATAGGAGACACTAGCTATATTAAATACATCTATAATGAACCGTGAATAATCCATTAAATCATTGATATGTATGTCTTTCTGTGTGTGTGTATATGTATATATATATATATGTATTTTTGTATTTTCAGAACGCTTGTCCCCCACCCTGTTGTACATCATCGCCCTGATGAAGGTGTAGCCCCGGCTGGGGCGTTACACCGAAAAGTGCGTTGGCGTTTTTTGAGTTGGGCAGCAGGATTGTTTTACATTCTCAATCGAAGTTTTCTTCCCTGCTGCTACCCATCGTTTTGATTACCCATTTCCATCGTGTCATCCTACCATCTTGTGGCGCATATGTACCCTTATGACTATGTTTGCGATTGGAGTTTGATGTATGAGTAAGAATGCAATGTGTGTTGGAATGTGTATGAGTTTTGAACGGTGTGTGTGGAAACTCTCCTTGTCTTATGAAAATGATTCTTATTTTTTAATGAAGTTGATTATGTTCAAACCTGGTATATACCTTTGTCTGCTTATGAATTGAACTTTTAAGTCTTGAAGAAAAAATTATAGAAATAACTGAATGTATCTGCGGACCTGATATCTGTCTCCATTGATGGGTGCTCCTTTGTCCATGTTTGTATTTTAAGGATCTTCTTGCAGGCCCTGATCTAAATAATATTGGCAGGTACTCCCCTTGTTCTTATTGATTGAAATATTCTTGATGGCCTAGTTTGCACAAAAATTCCTTAACATACTTAAGCCACCCTATGTGAAACCCCATCTAACCCACAGCAGTCACTGATTATTTGGTAATTTAGACTGGTCAGTTCCGTGGTCGAAATATGGTGCCAGAGAATGATTGGTTGAATACCAATAACATCCTCGAAATGGGATAAACCCAATTCCGATTGACAGTTAAAGGTGTAGACAGTATTTTTTGTTTTTTTTTTGTATTTTTGTATTTTTTGTATTTTTTGTTGTTTGGTTTGTATTTAAAAAAATTTTTAAAAAAAATTAAAAAAAGGTGGAGACAGTAGCCAGGACAGCAAGCAAATATCTAAGAAATTTGTTTTCAACACTCTGCAAAGATGTCACGTCCACATGTCCCCATTTACCCGCACCATTGGTCGCTATTGAAACGCATTTAGCTTTATAGATATAGAGTAGTTCTGTGGGTGGGGGCGTCTACCCAGTTTTCTGCCAAAATTAGTCAGGGCTGCCAAAGCCTTGGAAAATAACAGATTAGATTAGATGATTCTTCTCTAGGAAGAACGACCTGCACTTCTTACTCCCCTAGCCACATTTCAGAATGAATGTTTTGGACGTATTGACTGTGAAGCCTAAGTTGGACATAAAATGTGTGAAACTAGATAAAACCTTCTGAAGACTATTTGGAGTGTGGGCCATAAGCACCGCATCATCAGCGTACATGAGCACAGGAAGTGAACGCACCCCTACCATTTGGAGGTCCTGGCACTCTTTTATCAAGACCGAATCTAAATTGTTAATGTACAGGGTAAATAGAAAAGGTGCCAGGACACAACCCTGCCTTACTCCTCTTCCGACAATGAAATGGTTGGTGCACTCTCCCCCTATGCCAAATCACACCCTGGCTCTGGCCCGATGTACAATTCGCGCTTTAAGGAGATTAAAGATGGCTCCAGTCCCAGCTTCTCCATGATCGACCAGAGTTTGTTGTGGATGACACAGTCGAAAGCCGCGGACAGATCCACGAAGGCCAGGTAAAGAGGGTCTCTTTTGGCGTTGGTATATTTAGTAATTGTTAATTCTAAATTTAAGCACTGATCTATCATGCCCAGGGCCTTTTGAAACCCATATTGAATGTTACTAATAATGAAGTGGTCGTCTGCCCAGACCTGTAGTCTAGACATTGACTGCCAAGTCAAGTTTGACTGAGAGGTTGTGTGCAACTTGCCTGTGTCAACTACAAAGTGAAGACTACCTGATTAAAAGACTGGGGTGGAGAAAGCTTCCTGTGCTGACTCAACCTTTGTTTCTCTTTACCAATTACAGCAGTGCTCCAGACTCAAGATGGAAGATCCTAGCACCATGACTACTCGAGCAGACTGCTGAAGGTGTGTTGTGCAGCCACTGCAATGCCTGCTGGCTGACAATAGAGATGAGACGGGGTTACCTGAAGGAACCTCCAGGAGGGTGATAGCTGGCCCCATGCCCCGTCCACCAGCACACTTGCCCATGGAAATCACAAGTCTGAACTACTTCAAATAAATACATATGCCTGAGAGACAGTGGCTGTGAGCATTTGGTAACAGAGTTCTGTTGAGACAATTTTCGAACATTGCTATTCACACATAAGAACTGAATAGTCATTTGCTGTGTGCTGACCTAGGGGACAATACATTCTAGGAAGCAGCTCTGCTGCTTGTAACAAGCCTGTCCCTGAGCTTTAACTGCAATTATTTATTGTATTGTATTGTCTTTACTGTGTAATTATTTAAAATCATTTACAAGGAAAAACATCTATAATGAAAAAGCAGAGTTCAAGTATTATGATTGTAAACCAGGTAATTAAAACACTTGCGAGAGTCATTTATAAAATCAGATAAGACAATATAACAGAGCATGACATTTGAAACGCAAGTAAAATGATCAGCTTAGGTGTGTGCAAGAAGAGAAAGAGGGGGTGGTGATGGACAGAGTATCTGAAATAAGCAGAATACTCCTACCCAGTCAACAGATCAGGGCTTGATCCATCACCGTTTTTTAGCTCACTGCACCATCCCTGCTCAGAACCTGGCTACATGCAAATTAGTCTGTCCCTGGTCCAGTGCATCATGGGAACAGGGCAGACCAAACTACCAAGCCAATTCTTTAACTGGAAAGGAAACAAGCTTCCGGGGACCGGTTTCTGGCATTAGAGCCATCTTCGGCCCGGCTTGCTTGAGTCCTGATGGTGCAGTGAGCAAGGGACTCACATCTGAGCATACCCTTCCACACTTGTGGTGGACAAAACGATTCAGAAAAGGGGGGTGGTGATGGACAGAGTATCTGAAATAAGCAGAATACTCCTACCCAGTCAACAGATCAGGGCTTGATCCATCACCGTTTTTTAGCTCACTGCACTATCCCAGCTCAGAACCTGGCTACATGCAATTTAGTCGGTCCCTGGCCCAGTGCATCATGGGAACAGGGCAGACCAAACTACCAAGCCAATTCTTTAACTGGAAAGGAAACAAGCTTCCGGGGACCGATTTCTGGCATTACAGCCGTCTTCGGCCCGGCTTGCTTGAATCCTGATGGTGCAGTGAGCAAGGGACTCACATCTGAGCATACCCTTCCACGCTTGTGGTGGACAAAACGATTCAGAAAAGGGGGTGTTGATGGACAGAGTATTTGAAATAAGTAGAATACTCCGACCCAGTCAACAGATCAGGGCTTGATTCATCACCGTTTTTTAGCTCACTGCACCATCCCAGCTCAGAGCCTGGCTACATGCAAATTAGTCTGTCCCTGGCCCAGTGCATCATGGGAACAGGGCAGACTAAACTACCAAGCAAATTCTTTAACTGGAAAGGAAACAAGCTTCCGGGGACCTGTTTCTGGCATTACAGCCATCTTCGGCCCGGCTTGCTTGAATCCTGACGGTGCAGTGAGCAAGGGACTCACATCTGAGCATACCCTTCCACGCTTGTGCTGGAAAAAACGATTCAGAAAAGGGGGTGGTGATGGACAGAGTATCTGAAATAAGCAGAATACTCCTACCCAGTCAACAGATCAGGACTTGATCCATCACCGTTTTTTAGCTCACTGCACCATCCCAGCTCAGAACCTGGCTACATGCAAATTAGTCTGTCCCTAGCCCAGTGCATCATGAGAACAGGGCAGACCAAACTACCAAGCCAATTCTTTAACTGGAAAGGAAACAAGCTTTCGGGGACCGGTTTCTGGCATTACAGCCGTATTCGGCCCGGCTTGCTTGAATCCTGATGGTGCAGTGAGCAAGGGACTCACATCTGAGCATACCCTTCCACGTTTGTGGTGGACAAAACGATTCAGAAAAGGGGGTGGTGATGGACAGAGTATCTGAAATAAGCAGAATACTCCTACCCAGTCAACAGATCAGGGCTTGATCCATCACCGTTTTTTAGCTCACTGCACCATCCCTGCTCAGAACCTGGCTACATGCAAATTAGTCTGTCCCTGGCCCAGTGCATCATGGGAACAGGGCAGACCAAACTACCAAGCCAATTCTTTAACTGGAAAGGATACAAGCTTCCGGGGACCGGTTTCTGGCATTACAGCCGTCTTCGGCCCGGCTTGCTTGAATCCTGATGGTGCAGTGAGCAAGGGACTCACATCTGAGCATACCCTTCCACGCTTGTGGTGGACAAAACGATTCGGAAAAGGGGGTGGTGATGGACAGAGTATCTGAAATAAGCAGAATACTCCTACCCAGTCAACAGATCAGGGCTTGATCCATCACCGTTTTTTAGCTCACTGCACCATCCCAGCTCAGAACCTGGCTACATGCAAATTAGTCTGTCCCTGGCCCAGTGCATCATGGGGACAGGGCAGACCAAACTACCAAGCCAATTCTTTAACTGGAAAGGAAACAAGCTTCCGGGAACCGGTTTCTGGCATTACAGCCGTCTTCGGCCCGGCTTGCTTGAATCCTGATGGTGCAGTGAGCAAGGGACTCACATCTGAGCATACCCTTCCACGCTTGTGGTGGACAAAACGATTCAGAAAAGGGGGTGTTGATGGACAGAGTATTTGAAATAAGCAGAATACTCCTACCCAGTCAACAGATCAGGGCTTGATCCATCACCGTTTTTTAGCTCACTGCACCATCCCAGCTCAGAGCCTGGCTACATGCAAATTAGTCTGTCCCTGGCCCAGTGCATCATGGGAACAGGGCAGACTAAACTACCAAGCAAATTCTTTAATTGGAAAGGAAACAAGCTTCCGGGGACCGGTTTCTGGCATTACAGCCGTCTTCGGCCCGGCTTGCTTGAATCCTGATGGTGCAGTGAGCAAGGGACTCACATCTGAGCATACCCTTCCACGCTTGTGGTGGACAAAACGATTCAGAAAAGGGGGTGTTGATGGACAGAGTATTTGAAATAAGTAGAATACTTCGACCCAGTCAACAGATCAGGGCTTGATTCATCACCGTTTTTTAGCTCACTGCACCATCCCAGCTCAGAGCCTGGCTACATGCAAATTAGTCTGTCCCTGGCCCAGTGCATCATGGGAACAGGGCAGACTAAACTACCAAGCAAATTCTTTAACTGGAAAGGAAACAAGCTTCCGGGGACCTGTTTCTGGCATTACAGCCATCTTCGGCCCGGCTTGCTTGAATCCTGACGGTGCAGTGAGCAAGGGACTCACATCTGAGCATACCCTTCCACGCTTGTGCTGGAAAAAACGATTCAGAAAAGGGGGTGGTGATGGACAGAGTATCTGAAATAAGCAGAATACTCCTACCCAGTCAACAGATCAGGACTTGATCCATCACCGTTTTTTAGCTCACTGCACCATCCCAGCTCAGAACCTGGCTACATGCAAATTAGTCTGTCCCTAGCCCAGTGCATCATGAGAACAGGGCAGACCAAACTACCAAGCCAATTCTTTAACTGGAAAGGAAACAAGCTTTCGGGGACCGGTTTCTGGCATTACAGCCGTATTCGGCCCGGCTTGCTTGAATCCTGATGGTGCAGTGAGCAAGGGACTCACATCTGAGCATACCCTTCCACGTTTGTGGTGGACAAAACGATTCAGAAAAGGGGGTGGTGATGGACAGAGTATCTGAAATAAGCAGAATACTCCTACCCAGTCAACAGATCAGGGCTTGATCCATCACCGTTTTTTAGCTCACTGCACCATCCCTGCTCAGAACCTGGCTACATGCAAATTAGTCTGTCCCTGGCCCAGTGCATCATGGGAACAGGGCAGACCAAACTACCAAGCCAATTCTTTAACTGGAAAGGATACAAGCTTCCGGGGACCGGTTTCTGGCATTACAGCCGTCTTCGGCCCGGCTTGCTTGAATCCTGATGGTGCAGTGAGCAAGGGACTCACATCTGAGCATACCCTTCCACGCTTGTGGTGGACAAAACGATTCGGAAAAGGGGGTGGTGATGGACAGAGTATCTGAAATAAGCAGAATACTCCTACCCAGTCAACAGATCAGGGCTTGATCCATCACCGTTTTTTAGCTCACTGCACCATCCCAGCTCAGAACCTGGCTACATGCAAATTAGTCTGTCCCTGGCCCAGTGCATCATGGGGACAGGGCAGACCAAACTACCAAGCCAATTCTTTAACTGGAAAGGAAACAAGCTTCCGGGAACCGGTTTCTGGCATTACAGCCGTCTTCGGCCCGGCTTGCTTGAATCCTGATGGTGCAGTGAGCAAGGGACTCACATCTGAGCATACCCTTCCACGCTTGTGGTGGACAAAACGATTCAGAAAAGGGGGTGTTGATGGACAGAGTATTTGAAATAAGCAGAATACTCCTACCCAGTCAACAGATCAGGGCTTGATCCATCACCGTTTTTTAGCTCACTGCACCATCCCAGCTCAGAGCCTGGCTACATGCAAATTAGTCTGTCCCTGGCCCAGTGCATCATGGGAACAGGGCAGACTAAACTACCAAGCAAATTCTTTAATTGGAAAGGAAACAAGCTTCCGGGGACCGGTTTCTGGCATTACAGCCGTCTTCGGCCCGGCTTGCTTGAATCCTGATGGTGCAGTGAGCAAGGGACTCACATCTGAGCATACCCTTCCACGCTTGTGGTGGACAAAACGATTCAGAAAAGGGGGTGTTGATGGACAGAGTATTTGAAATAAGCAGAATACTCCTACCCAGTCAACAGATCAGGGCTTGATCCATCACCGTTTTTTAGCTCACTGCACCATCCCAGCTCAGAGCCTGGCTGCATGCAAATTAGTCTGTCCCTGGCCCAGTGCATCATGGGAACAGGGCAGACTAAACTACCAAGCAAATTCTTTAACTGGAAAGGAAACAAGCTTCCGGGGACCGGTTTCTGGCATTACAGCCGTCTTCGGCCCGGCTTGCTTGAATCCTGACGGTGCAGTGAGCAAGGGACTCACATCTGAGCATACCCTTCCACGCTTGTGGTGGACAAAACGATTCAGAAAAGGGGGTGGTGATGGACAGAGTATGTGAAATAAGCAGAATATTCCTACCCAGTCAACAGATCAGGACTTGATCCATCACTGTTTTTAGCTCACTGCACCATCCCAGCTCAGAACCTGGCTACATGCAAACTAGTCTGTCCCTGGCCCAGTGCATCATGGGAACAGGGTAGACCAAACTACCAAGCCAATTCTTTAACTGGAAAAGTAACAAGCTTCTGGGGACCGGTTTCCGGCATTACAGCCGTCTTCGGCCCGGCTTGCTTAAATCCTGATGGTGCAGTGAGCAAGGGACTCACATCTGAGCATACCCTTCCACGCTTGTGGTGGACAAAACGATTCAGAAAAGGGGGTGGTGATGGACATAGTATCTGAAATAAGCAGAATACTCCTACCCAGTCAACAGATCCGGGCTTGATCCATCACCGTTTTTTAGCTCACTGCACCATCCCTGCTCAGAACCTGGCTACATGCAAATTAGTCTGTCCCTGGCCCAGTGCATCATGGGAACAGGGCAGACCAAACTACCAAGCCAATTCTTTAACTGGAAAGGAAACAAGCTTCCGGGGACCGGTTTCTGGCATTACAGCCGTTTTCGGCCCGGCTTGCTTGAATCCTGATGGTGCAGTGAGCAAGGGACTCACATCTGAGCATACCCTTCCACGCTTGTGGTGGACAAAACGATTCAGAAAGGGGGTGGTGATGGACAGAGTATCTGAAATAAGCAGAATACTCCTACCCAGTCAACAGATCAGGGCTTGATCCATCACCGTTTTTTAGCTCACTGCACCATCCCTGCTCAGAACCTGGCTACATGCAAATTAATCTGTCCCTGGCCCAGTGCATCATGGGAACAGGGCAGACCAAACTACCAAGCCAATTCTTTAACTGGAAAGGAAACAAGCTTCCGGGGACCGGTTTCTGGCATTACAGCCGTCTTCGGCCTGGCTTGCTTGAATCCTGATGGTGCAGTGAGCAAGGGACTCACATCTGAGCATACCCTTCCACGCTTGTGGTGGACAAAACGATTCAGAAAAGGGGGTGGTGATGGACAGAGTATCTGAAATAAGCAGAATACTCCTACCCAGTCAACAGATCAGGGCTTGATCCATCACTGTTTTTTTAGCTCACTGCACCATCCCAGCTCAGAACCTGGCTACATGCAAATTAGTCTGTCCCTGGCCCAGTGCATCATGGGAACAGGGCAGACCAAACTACCAAGCCAATTCTTTAACTGGAAAGGAAACAAGCTTCCGGGAACCGGTTTCTGGCATTACAGCCGTCTTCGGCCCGGCTTGCTTGAATCCTGATGGTGCAGTGAGCAAGGGACTCACATCTGAGCATACCCTTCCACGCTTGTGGTGGACAAAACGATTCAGAAAAGGGGGTGTTGATGGACAGAGTATTTGAAATAAGCAGAATACTCCTACCCAGTCAACAGTTCAGGGCTTGATCCATCACCGTTTTTTAGCTCACTGCACCATCCCAGCTCAGAGCCTGGCTACATGCAAATAGTCTGGCCCTGGCCCAGTGCATCATGGGAACAGGGCAGACTAAACTACCAAGCAAATTCTTTAACTGGAAAGGAAACAAGCTTCCGGGGACCGGTTTCTGGCATTACAGCCGTCTTCGGCCCGGCTTGCTTGAATCCTGATGGTGCAGTGAGCAAGGGACTCACATCTGAGCATACCCTTCCACGCTTGTGGTGGACAAAACGATTCAGAAAAGGGGGTGTTGATGGACAGAGTATTTGAAATAAGCAGAATACTCCTACCCAGTCAACAGATCAGGGCTTGATCCATCACCGTTTTTTAGCTCACTGCACCATCCCAGCTCAGAGCCTGGCTACATGCAAATTAGTCTGTCCCTGGCCCAGTGCATCATGGGAACAGGGCAGACTAAACTACCAAGCAAATTCTTTAACTGGAAAGGAAACAAGCTTCCGGGGACCGGTTTCTGGCATTACAGCCGTCTTCGGCCCGGCTTGCTTGAATCCTGACGGTGCAGTGAGCAAGGGACTCACATCTGAGCATACCCTTCCACGCTTGTGCTGGAAAAAACGATTCAGAAAAGGGGGTGGTGATGGACAGAGTATCTGAAATAAGCAGAATACTCCTACCCAGTCAACAGATCATGGCTTGATCCATCACCGTTTTTTAGCTCACTGCACCATCCCAGCTCAGAACCTGGCTACATGCAAATTAGTCTGTCCCTAGCCCAGTGCATCATGGGAACAGGGCAGACCAAACTACCAAGCCAATTCTTTAACTGGAAAGGAAACAAGCTTCCGGGGACCGGTTTCTGGCATTACAGCCGTCTTCGGCCCGGCTTGCTTGAATCCTGATGGTGCAGTGAGCAAGGGACTCACATCTGAGCATACCCTTCCACGTTTGTGGTGGACAAAACGATTCAGAAAAGGGGGTGGTGATGGACAGAGTATCTGAAATAAGCAGAATACTCCTACCCAGTCAACAGATCAGGGCTTGATCCATCACCGTTTTTTAGCTCACTGCACCATCCCTGCTCGGAACCTGGCTACATGCAAATTAGTCTGTCCCTGGCCCAGTGCATCATGGGAACAGGGCAGACCCAACTACCAAGCCAATTCTTTAACTGGAAAGGAAACAAGCTTCCGGGGACCGGTTTCTGGCATTACAGCCGTCTTCGGCCCGGCTTGCTTGAATCCTGATGGTGCAGTGAGCAAGGGACTCACATCTGAGCATACCCTTCCACGCTTGTGGTGGACAAAATGATTCAGAAAAGGGGGTGGTGATGGACAGAGTATCTGAAATAAGCAGAATACTCCTACCCAGTCAACAGATCAGGGCTTGATCCATCACCGTTTTTTAGCTCACTGCACCATCCCAGCTCAGAACCTGGCTACATGCAAATTAGTCTGTCCCTGGCCCAGTGCATCATGGGAACAGGGCAGACCAAACTCCCGAGCCAATTCTTTAACTGGAAAGGAAACAAGCTTCCGGGGACCGGTTTCTGGCATTACAGCCATCTTCGGCCCGGCTTGCTTGAATCCTGATGGTGCAGTGAGCAAGGGACTCACATCTGAGCATACCCTTCCACGCTAGTGGTGGACAAAACGATTCAGAAAAGGGGGTGGTGATGGACAGAGTATGTGAAATAAGCAGAATATTCCTACCCAGTCAACAGATCAGGACTTGATCCATCACTGTTTTTAGCTCACTGCACCATCCCAGCTCAGAACCTGGCTACATGCAAACTAGTCTGTCCCTGGCCCAGTGCATCATGGGAACAGGGTAGACCAAACTACCAAGCCAATTCTTTAACTGGAAAGGTAACAAGCTTCTGGGGACCGGTTTCCGGCATTACAGCCGTCTTCGGCCCGGCTTGCTTAAATCCTGATGGTGCAGTGAGCAAGGGACTCACATCTGAGCATACCCTTCCACGCTTGTGGTGGACAAAACGATTCAGAAAAGGGGGTGGTGATGGACATAGTATCTGAAATAAGCAGAATACTCCTACCCAGTCAACAGATCAGGGCTTGATCCATCACCGTTTTTTAGCTCACTGCACCATCCCTGCTCAGAACCTGGCTACATGCAAATTAGTCTGTCCCTGGCCCAGTGCATCATGGGAACAGGGCAGACCAAACTACCAAGCCAATTCTTTAACTGGAAAGGAAACAAGCTTCCGGGGACCGGTTTCTGGCATTACAGCCGTTTTCGGCCCGGCTTGCTTGAATCCTGATGGTGCAGTGAGCAAGGGACTCACATCTGAGCATACCCTTCCACGCTTGTGGTGGACAAAACGATTCAGAAAGGGGGTGGTGATGGACAGAGTATCTGAAATAAGCAGAATACTCCTACCCAGTCAACAGATCAGGGCTTGATCCATCACCGTTTTTTAGCTCACTGCACCATCCCTGCTCAGAACCTGGCTACATGCAAATTAATCTGTCCCTGGCCCAGTGCATCATGGGAACAGGGCAGACCAAACTACCAAGCCAATTCTTTAACTGGAAAGGAAACAAGCTTCCGGGGACCGGTTTCTGGCATTACAGCCGTCTTCGGCCTGGCTTGCTTGAATCCTGATGGTGCAGTGAGCAAGGGACTCACATCTGAGCATACCCTTCCACGCTTGTGGTGGACAAAACGATTCAGAAAAGGGGGTGGTGATGGACAGAGTATCTGAAATAAGCAGAATACTCCTACCCAGTCAACAGATCAGGGCTTGATCCATCACCGTTTTTTAGCTCACTGCACCATCCCAGCTCAGAACCTGGCTACATGCAAATTAGTCTGTCCCTGGCCCAGTGCATCATGGGAACAGGGCAGACCAAACTACCAAGCCAATTCTTTAACTGGAAAGGAAACAAGCTTCCGGGAACCGGTTTCTGGCATTACAGCCGTCTTCGGCCCGGCTTGCTTGAATCCTGATGGTGCAGTGAGCAAGGGACTCACATCTGAGCATACCCTTCCACGCTTGTGGTGGACAAAACGATTCAGAAAAGGGGGTGGTGATGGACAGAGTATCTGAAATAAGCAGAATACTCCTACCCAGTCAACAGATCAGGCCTTGATCCATCACCGTTTTTTAGCTCACTGCACCATCTCAGCTCAGAACCTGGCTACGTGCAAATTAGTCTGTCCCTGGCCCAGTGCATCATGGGAACAGGGCAGACCAAACTACCAAGCAAATTCTTTAACTGGAAAGGAAACAAGCTTCTGGGAACCGGTTTCTGGCATTACAGCCATCTTCGGCCCGGCTTGCTTGAATCCTGATGGTGCAGTGAGCAAGGGACTCACATCTGAGCATACCCTTCCACGCTTGTGGTGGACAAAACGATTCAAAAAAGGGGGTGGTGATGGACAGAGTATCTGAAATAAGCAGAATACTCCTACCCAGTCAACAGATCAGGCCTTGATCCATCACCGTTTTTTATCTCACTGCACCATCCCTGCTCAGAACCTGGCTACATGCAAATTAGTCTGTCCCAGCCCAGTGCATCATGGGAACAGGGCAGACCAAACTACCAAGCCAATTCTTTAACTGGAAAGGAAACAAGCTTCCGGGGACCGGTTTCTGGCATTACAGCCGTCTTCGGCCCGGCTTGCTTGAATCCTGATGGTGCAGTGAGCAAGGGACTCACATCTGAGCATACCCTTCCACGCTTGTGGTGGAAAAAACGATTCAGAAAAGGGGGTGGTGATGGACAGAGTATCTGAAATAAGCAGAATGCTCCTACCCAGTCAACAGATCAGGGCTTGATCCATCACCTTTTTTAGCTCACTGCACCATCCCAGCTCAGATCCTGGCTACATGCAAATTAGTCTGTCCCTGGCCCAGTGCATCATGGGAACAGGGCAGACCAAACTACCAAGCCAATTCTTTAACTGGAAAGGAAACAAGCTTCCGGGGACCGGTTTCTGGCATTACAGCCGTCTTCGGCCTGGCTTGCTTGAATCCTGATGGTGCAGTGAGCAAGGGACTCACATCTGAGCATACCCTTCAACGCTTGTGGTGGACAAAACGATTCAGAAAGGGGGTGGTGATGGACAGAGTATCTGAAATAAGCAGAATACTCCTACCCAGT
Organism: Lissotriton vulgaris; assembly: GCF_964263255.1. Taxonomy (NCBI): domain Eukaryota; kingdom Metazoa; phylum Chordata; class Amphibia; order Caudata; family Salamandridae; genus Lissotriton; species Lissotriton vulgaris. Next base: position 400,947,611 of record NC_141687.1, read on the forward strand.
CAACAGATCAGGGCTTGATCCATTACCGTTTTTTAGCTCACTGCACCATCCCTGCTCGGAACCTGGCTACATGCAAATTAGACTGTCCCTGGCCCAGTGCATCATGGGAACAGGGCAGACCAAACTACCAAGCCAATTCTTTAACTGGAAAGGAAACAAGCTTCCGGGGACCGGTTTCTGGCATTACAGCCGTCTTCGGCCCGGCTTGCTTGAATCCTGATGGTGCAGTGAGCAAGGGACTCACATCTGAGCATACCCTTCCACGCTTGTGGTGGACAAAACGATTCAGAAAAGGGGGTGGTGATGGACAGAGTATCTGAAATAAGCAGAATACTCCTACCCAGTCAACAGATCAGGGCTTGATCCATCACCGTTTTTTAGCTCACTTCACCATCCCAGCTCAGAACCTGGCTACATGCAAATTAGTCTGTCCCTGGCTCAGTGCATCATGGGAACAGGGCAGACCAAACTACCAAGCCAATTCTTTAACTGGAAAGGAAACAAGCTTCCGGGAACCGGTTTCTGGCATTACAGCCGTCTTCGGCCCGGCTTGCTTGAATCCTGATGGTGCAGTGAGCAAGGGACTCCCATCTGAGCATACCCTTCCACGCTTGTGGTGGACAAAACGATTCAGAAAAGGGGGTGGTGATGGACAGAGTATCTGAAATAAGCAGAATACTCCTACCCAGTCAACAGATCAGGCCTTGATCCATCACCGTTTTTTAGCTCACTGCACCATCTCAGCTCAGAACCTGGCTACGTGCAAATTAGTCTGTCCCTGGCCCAGTGCATCATGGGAACAGGGCAGACCAAACTACCAAGCCAATTCTTTAACTGGAAAGGAAACAAGCTTCCGGGAACCGGTTTCTGGCATTATAGCCGTCTTCGCCCGGCTTGCTTGAATCCTGATGGTGCAGTGAGCAAGGGACTCACATCTGAGCATACCCTTCCACGCTTGTGGTGGACAAAACGATTCAGAAAAGGGGGTGGTGATGGACAGAGTATCTGAAATAAGCAGAATACTCCTACCCAGTCAACAGATCAGGCCTTGATCCATCACCGTTTTTTAGCTCACTGCACCATCTCAGCTCAGAACCTGGCTACGTGCAAATTAGTCTGTCCGTGGCCCAGTGCATCATGGGAACAGGGCAGACCAAACTACCAAGCCAATTCTTTAACTGGAAAGGAAACAAGCTTCCGGGGACCGGTTTCTGGCATTACAGCCGTCTTCGGCCCGGCTTGCTTGAATGCTGATGGTGCAGTGATCAAGGGACTCACATCTGAGCATACCCTTCCACGCTTGTGGTGGACAAAACGATTCAGAAACGGGGGTGGTGATGGACAGAGTATCTGAAATAAGCAGAGTACTCCTACCCAGTCAACAGATCAGGGCTTGGTCCATCACCGTTTTTTAGCTCACTGCACCATCCCAGCTCAGAACCTGGCTACATGCAAATTAGCGCGAACTTGACCTGTTAGGGTATCAGAGCACTTTACAGGAATCAGCAGTAGTAGACAAAAGACTTGGAGTGGTGAAAGGGGTGTTGGATACATAGGGGATAAAAGGACAGGTAATTACATTTTACATTTACAATATACAGGAAACAAGGTCCCAAGGTCCCAAGGTCCATGGTGGGATGCCCGGAGGTGCCGGATGGACAGTGTCTGGGTACTCCAGGGGAATGCATTAGACGTAAATAGAGCAAGGTCTCTGGGTGATTAGAAGGCAAAGTCAGATCAGATCATATCAGTGATCGTCTTGATATTTGATGCTCTTGCCTTCCTTTTTGGATTGACATAGAGATTTATTACTACGAATGTAGTTGGTATTTTCTCTATTGCTATGCTTTTTATGCTAAGGATCTCCGCATCATGTGACTGCGTGCGCCATTCCTTGACACGTAGATTTCGTTTTATGAAGACGGAAAGCTCACTAATGGGTCTTCTAAAGAGATTCTTCTTGTGTCCCATGTGTGGATTGCTTGGAAGTCTTTAATAGGGCTGGGTATTGTCAGCCATGTTTCCTGTAAACATAAGATGTCAATTGTTTGTAGGAGCTCCCTGGCTTCTTTGTTTGCTACTACAGATTTGAGACCTCTACATTCCAATGTATTGTCTAATCCTGGATCTTATTGCCTGCTCCTTCATTTTCTATGCACTAGGAGTTTGGCCTTCCCTCGGTGTGCAATGGTATGGGTATCCAAGCCCAATGGGGTAGTTCCCTGTGCTAGGAGTTTGGCCTCCCCTTAGTATGCAATACTGTGGGTATCCAAACCCAATAACTATGTGGACAATTATGATGGTGGGCGGATCGCATAGGCCATAGGTGCGGCGGTCCCATAATACTAATTACGATGCGCCCGCCACACTGGCGGGTGCATCCCGTATTTTTACATTGCGGCAGGCGGCAGCACCCGCCACAATGTAAAAAGACATGTTTAGCATATGTGTGTACAACGTGACAGCCACCGTTCGGTGCCTGCCACCTTGTACATGCATATGTACATAAATATACATATACATGCCACCTTGTACATGCATATGTAGGGGAGTACCATAGGTACTGCCCACGTGCAGCACCCCACCCCCTTACTCCCCAGTGGCCCACAACGAGCCCCCAAAGGCATTCACCTCCTGTCTTTTTGCGGCAGAATCTCCGCCCAAAAAGACAGGCATGCAAATGCACACGGCGGTCCCTGCAAGGCACCACCAGTATACCCCTCTAGTACCATGTCCCAGAAGGCGGGCGGAAAAGGACCGCCTTGCGGGACCACGGCGGACGGTCTTTCCGTCCGCCGCAGTACCAATCCCATTTCCACCGCCATCCTGATGTGGCGGTGGGAATATTTAGGTTGAAGGCCCCTTAGTTCCCTGGAGTTTTGCGTTGCTCTTTCCTCCATGCGGTGAACTCCGTGGGTCTTTGTCAGCTGGATTGTGATGTTGTTTTTGCATGTCTGAGGAGTCATTGATTTAGTGCAGCTTAGTATGCTTTTTGAAGACTGTTGTGCCTCTTGGTATTGTAATATCTGTGATAGTAAAGAGGGACATTTTTCCATGGCACAATTGTCTATGTGTATACCCCATTCTGTAGGTTTCTGCAATTATATTTTTGGAATCTACCCAACTTGACTACTTCGTCAGTATTGACTCTCTTTGACTGATCCAAGTGTAGTTCTAGAAGTGTACCAATGCCAAGTGCGCTGATGTTAAGTAGGCAAGTGAGGGAATGCTTGTTGAGAGGAAATGAATGTTCAACCAATTTAAAATTTCACATGGGCCTCTTGTTTCTAATTCAGGGGTGAAGATCAGAGTGGATGATGTGCTAGCCTCCGGTTGTGCTTCTATTTCTCCATTGTTGTTCTGGAGTGCCTGTTCACCATTCATGATTTTTGGTTCAAGGGTCCATGTCTGATGTTTATATGAGCATGGTACAACTTGTGTTTTTCCAGCTGGCATGATGCTAGGACATTACCTGTCCCTCTGGGCACTCTGATCAGGAGGTGCTGTCTCCCTAGCTGTAATTGTTTGTAGAGTGTCTATATTTTGACTTTCGCAATGTGCCTCCATTGGCAATGGTTGTTCCTTTGCTGCACAAGCAAGCCATTCTGCTGCCAATGGCAGATTGCCCAGCTGCTCACACCACTGTGTTCCTGCGAGTCTATTTCCTTCTGTTTGCACTGCCAATCCTCTATTGATCTTGTATAGCACATTCCTTCATCCGGGGAGCTGCAGGCTTTTTTGCCCTTTGGGGGAGCTTTTGATGCTGGGGTTCACTACCTCGGAGTAGGATCTTTCCTGGGGGTTATGTGCTATGTGTAAAAGTGATTGGGTGAGATTTCCTTTTTAGGTTTCGCCTAAGTGAAAGCTGTGCACTGCGCAGCTTTTCGCGCAGGCGAAAACCTAATGAGAATAATTATGTGGCTTGGGAATCCGCCCTCTGTTCCATTGGCTAGCTCCATAAATGGAGGCTAGCCATTGGAACAGAGATCTGTCCGTCATGGCCGGGCCAGATTCGTTAGCGTTCCCGCGATTTCTTCGCTCCGCAAGGTCATGCGGCAGTGGGCGGGGTTTATTTTTTTTAGTCGTCCAGGTTTGTTTTGGCCATTCCGCGGCCGACCGCCGCCGGAGGAAGTCCAGGTGAGTGCTTGTTTTTCCTTGCCTTCCCGCCCCCCCTCCCGCTGTCCGTTCCCGCCCCCCGCGCTGTCCGTGTGCCCGTGCTTCTTGTATCCTACTGCAGCGGCGGGAGGAGAAGAATGCTGTGTCGGTATGTGAGATGCTGGGCGTGGGGACGGTGTGTGCGAGTTGTGGTGCTTGTTACTTCTCTTTTGTCTGTACACCAATGTTTTTACTTGTTTACACCTCATATCTTATCTCTTAAATATGTATGCTCCGGTTTTCGTGCGTGGCTGTCGTCTTTGTGCCTTCTTTAAGTGTCGTCTTTATGTTGTGCGTGGCTGCTTTCAGGAGCTGCTCGGCTCCGCGGGCCTCCCCCCCTTTTCTCTGCCCTCCTCCGTCATGCTCTGCCGCTCCCCCGGGCCACCACCCCTCCCCTCCCTCCCTCTCCAGCGGCCATGCTGCCTCTGCTTGTTTTATCCTACTGCAGCGGCGGGAGGAGAAGAAAGCTGTGTCGGTATGTGAGATGCTGGGCGTGGGGACGGTGTGTGCGAGCTGTGGTGCTTGTTACTTCTCTTTTCCCTGTACACCAATGTTTTTACTTCTTTACACCTCATATCTTATCTCTTATCCTGCGTTTTGCTGTACCTTCTCTATACTGCTCTCACTTAATCTACCCCTCATTTACTCCCCTTTCTCTCTAACCTGCTTGCTCCTTTTTCCCCACTGGCTCTGTTCCTTTCGTGATGTAATAGTGTCACATCTTAGGTAAGTCTGGTATCAATTTTTTGTAATGTTGTACATACACCATGCTGCAAAAGAAAACTAAACAATTACTCACACCAATGAGTTGTTAAAACTATAGTCTATATCTCGGTTGCCTCTAACTTCTGGTTCTGCCGCTGCTCCTCCTCCCCCCCCCCCCCTTCGTACCCTAATTGTTACTTCTTTCACAGCATTTCCAATATGTGTGTTATCCTCTAAAGGCATCTGCCTTCTTTCTCCAGAGCTCCACCTTTCCACTCCTCCCACTTCTATGTCCGGTCTCCCAGCCCTATGCCCTATGCCTTTCACCGTGACTCTCTTCCTCCTCCGTGATCAGCAACCATACTAGAGGAAGGGGAAACATCGTTGTATAGCTGTGAACCCTGCAGATAAAGGCAATCTTTTGGTACATTGGAAATAGGGTGAACCGTGCAGTGCTATGCCTACGGTGGGTGCCTGCAGCTTGTTGCCCTAGCGTATTGTGTCCCTGCAAACGGTTCTGTGCCTGGGGTGGGTGCCTGCAGCTTGCTGCCCATGTGCATTGTGCAGTGCTGTGCATGAGGCAAATGGCGACCCTGCAAACGGTGCTATGCTGTGCCTGGGGTGGGTGCCTGCAGCTTGCTGGTCAACACTCCTGTTCCTCCACATTCTGCAGTATGGTGCAGAGGGAGGGTGCAGTTTTGGCTTAATTTGAATTGCCGCTCCTGCACAGGGTGCAGTATTGTGTGAGTGTGGGGGGAGGAGGCCGGGGGGGGGTGATAGCACCTTTGATGCCCCATTAGTGTGCAGTGTTGTGCATGGCGTGAGTGGCTGCACCTTGCTATTTGCACATTGTACAGTGTTATGTGTGGGCTGAATGGTTGAAGCCTCCTGTCCCTCCACATTCGGCAGTATTGTGGATGGAGTGGATAACTGCACTGTGCTGACCCAGCACAGTATACAGTGTTGCCCACGGGGTGATTGGCTTTCTCTGCACCGTGTTCAGTGTTGTGCATGAGGTGATTGACTGCACCTTGCTGCCCCAGCACAATATATAGTGTTACCTGTAGGGTGAGTGACTGCTCCTGCAGAGTGTGCTGTGTTGTACATGGGCACGTGGCAGCCCCTTGACAATGTTGTGCATGAGTTGAGTGGCTGCGCCTTGCGGCCCCAGCAGAGTATGCAGTGTGTGGGTCTGTGTGTTTTTGTGTGGCATTTGCCAGAGATTAAACTATTGGCATTGTAAATGACAATGCCATTTATTTATCTGTTTTCAACCAACACATAAATACAGATTTTGTCATTTACAATGCCAATAGCTCAAACTTTTCAAAAGGCGAAACCATTGCATTGTAAATGCTTGTTTAGGCTTTCTGTTGGTTACACACTCATGCTGGTGGATCTGCTTTCTTTCTGGCCGGTAACATTTTCTGCCTGCATTGCCTCATCGGGAATTCTGTGTTTTACTTGAAAGATGGTATAATTCCCTGGGCCCTTAGAGCTGCTGTCTGTTCTGGGCTGTGCCTGGTTGATTTCAATATTTGGGTCTGGCGTTGTCCTCGCAGATTTTATTTTGTATGATGAAGGTCATACTGTCACTTGGAGAGCTGCCCCGTAGCGCTTGCTGTCAGATCTTTTGGCTCTCATGTTTGGCTTAGGTGCCCCTCTTCCATGCTTGTCACAGGTAAACCACTATTGTTGTTGCTGCCTGTGTAAGCCCCTATTATCTGGTGCTCTGGAGATCTGCTGCTTATTTGCCCCGTGGTGCCTCTTATTTCCCCTGCTTCTGTTATTGCATTGTTGCCTCTGGAGGGATTTATCAATTTTGGGCATTTTACTGTTTTTGTATGTTTTTTGTCCAAGCTTCCCTGCATGGGTTATTAGGGTTGATAATAGGTCAGGCATTGTGGTTAGCTTATCAACAATGGCTTAAGTTGTGTTGCTTCTGTTGCTTGGGGTTGCTTCCACACCCTTATCTTTGTTGGTACACTGGTTAGCTTGGCATTAGGTATATCCAGCTTTTTGTAAATTGTCAGGACGCTCTGTGCCAGCATATGAATTAACTGCATTTGTATTTCAGGTTTGTGGGATTGCCACGGAAGTACCTTGACAGTGGCCAGCAGAAATTTTTTTTATTGAATTTAAAATGTGATCACGATCCTCCCTATGAGAGGGGTCAGGGCTCTGGGAACAGTTTCCAGGATGTGTGTCCCTTGTTGCCCCCTGAGTCCCTGCGTCCTTAGTTGAGTTTGTTGTGCATTTCCGATGGGAGATGTCCATTACAAAGCAGGCATTACATCGTAATGCCTTTACAATGCAACTTTTACAACACAACTACCATTACATCACATGCTATTACAACACATGTGCTTTTACTACGTAGGCCATTACAACACATTGTTAGGTAAGTATTTGACCTAAGTTATGATTTACCGTGATTTTTAAAAAAATATTTCTTTTAGAGTATTTGAAATGGAATATTAATACTCAGGTAATTTTTTTTTAAGTAGATTGTTGATTTGGGTGGGAGTAGTTATTAATACTCAGGTAATATTTTGAGATAGGTTTTTATTTGTAATTAATAAAATATGATTTTATTTAAACATAACTATAGAGTTTTTTTTAATGAATATCAATACTCAGTTAATTAAAAAAAAATGTAAAATGTTGATTTGGGTGGGGTTTTTGTTAATTCTCAATTATTATTTGTATACTAGATTATTATATGTTAAAAGTTTATAAAAAATTATAACATATTTAATATAATTTGTTTTTTATTTAAAAATATGGGGTAATACATAGCATTTAAAAACATTTTATTTAAAGAATGAATACTTAGGGAAATAAAAAAATATATAATACACAAGTTTAAAAACAATTAGAATATAAAATGTTTATAAAATGTAATACAACAATTTTATTTATTTAAAATAAATATAGCAAAAAGCAGTGGGACGGGATGCTTTGAAAAAAGGGGTTTTGGGAGAGGAAGTAATTTAATACTCAGGTAATATTTCTAATACAAGAGTATTTATAAATATTATTTAATAACATTATTTTTATTATTCATCAAAAATATAACCATATTTGTAAATTACTTTACAAAATAAAGTATTTAAAATAAAAGGAAGTATTTAGAGAGAAAGAATCAGAGCAAAATGTAATATATTTAAAAAATGTTATTTAGATATTGTTAAGAATAAAAGTAGATTAAAAAAAGATATATTAATTTCAAATACGTTTTTAAAAATATACTTAACCTAATAGGACTATATGTAAAAATACATATACAAAATTTAAACATCACAATTCGATTTATTAAAAATAAAACAGTCAAGAAATAAATACACAGAATAATTATGAATTTTTATAACATATACATTTTATTAACGTTTAAAAAACTTAATAGCAATATAAATAAATATGCAAAAAAATACATAAAAAACTTTATTAATAATAATTAAAAAAATAATTATAGATTTTACAATGAACAGTAACATCTATTTTAAAATTTCTTTGTAGGTTTTCCTACGGTTTAACATTGAAGTCAAAGGCGAGCCGCCTTTCAAACTTTGTAGTTGCCGCCAGTTACCGCCACCAGCAGGGACTGCAAGTTCCAGCCTGCCAAGCCGCCACTAAGCCACCAACATCTTGGGGACGCGCCTGGAGATGCATATGAAGCCTGCAGGGCTCCCGCTGGGCTAGAGACGCCCTTCAAACTTTGTAGTTGCCGCCAGTTACCGCAACCAGTAGGTGAAGCCCGGGCCAAGGGCGGGCCCATCTGCGCCCCTCCGAGACTGGAGGAGGCTGGGTCTACCATCTTATTTTCATCTTTCAATCTTCCTCAAACTTCAGTACTCTGCCATAGCAAACTCAACCACCTTCCTGCTCCTGTTCCAGCTTCAGTTCCAGTGGCAGTGGCAGAGGACCAGGTAGGGAGACAGTTCCCCTTAAATTTTATCATCATAGACTCCTGTGAATAGTTTGCTGGCCGTAGAGCCGGAGTTTTTAGCAATTCAAGGAACTCGGTTGCCGGAACCATCTGTTTATGTATCAGTGGCACAGACTCTGACACTGGTTGTTCTTGTGTTGAAGACCTGTTAATTAGTTCTTCGGCTTGAGTATTACATGGGGAAAGGTAAGGTGTCTACAGCTCCTGGAAGGGCCACGGTTAGCACCATAGGTACGGCGATGACCGTGGACTCATTTCTGCAGCGGGATGCAGCAGTGCTCGATAAGGAGATTGAGCTAGTTAACCAGTATCTCTCTAGGTCCCCTGTAAATGCCATCCTCCCTTCCCACATGTATACAAATGTCTATGGATAGCGCTGACAAATTACCAAATAACTTTGGGGAGCAAGAACCTGTTGGATCGAACAGTTGCTCATCTGGCCAGCAGTTACCTCTTACACCCGCTATCGTGGTCAATAATTCCAGGGGGGACAACATACCTTCAAGCCAGGGACACGTGGTGGCTACCTCTATTAATCATTCAATCAAACCATTAGCTGCTGAACTAGCTACGCGAGGGAGACCAGGAGGTGTTGAGTCAGTCAATCAAGGGACGGGCACGAAAAGAAAGGGCTAAATGCCTGGAGGAAAGACCAAAGGACCAAGAGCTGACCTGACATCTCACAAGTCCCCTGTCGAACAAGCACTGACAAAAGCAGATCTATGTGCATATTAGAATCCTTCCAGGATTCCCTGAAGGCTACGATGGACTCTAACTTGGCTCTTTAATCCAAAGTCGGAGAGCAATTGAAAGGGACTTTCTGACCTCAAATGTTGTATACCGCTAGGAGGTGCAGCCGCCAACCTGGAATCAAGGCCAGTGATGGCTCCCCCTGCACCGGATTGTCCCACCTTAGCAGCCCCACACATGAACACTAGGGAACCCTTACTGCCCACTTAAAGTAATCAAGGGGCCAGGCACACTCCTGTCTGGTCTCACCCCCCCTCTTTGATCCACACAACGTCAAAACCAGGCGCAATTTCGGGCCCTATGGAAAGATCGGCTATACAGGATCAACCCACTCTGGAGAGCAACACACCTGGGGAGCAATCTCATGGGGGAGGGGAGGGCCCTAGGCAGATCTTGCCTGCTATTCATCTGCCAGCAGCATTGACCCCATATGTTGTGATACTGGGGAACGTGCCTACTCTCCCTCAGGACGCCAAGGAGGATTACTCTCAATTGAAGAACAAAGTATTATATTGGTTATCTTGTAATACAGGTTTAGGAATGAGGGTAGATAAAAATATTAATATGGTGCAAAGGGTCAACTGGGTTGACAGCTCTCATAAGTCCACATTGTGGAAAGGATTTTGATCACAACTTTGAATAATGCCCCTTCTGGCCCCAAGTCATCCATTGGGGCTTGACCTCTCGTTTTTTTTATAAACCTGAACGACTGGGGCAAAATTATATGACTAATGCTATCAGGGCCCCATGCAACAGGCAGACGTTATAATATCCAGCTCTCAGTAATTTGAATCCGAATTTGACTCCTAATCCAAACCATTGGAATCGGACAGCACATGGCTGGCAGGAGCTATTTCCTCCCTTCATGGAGCTAAGAAACGGATTTGCACCCCTGGCTGCTTTGGATGCTTGTGACTGACTTAGTGGGCCTGCTTCTACGAATCCAGTGACATTTACTAACCAGCGGGAAACTACTGGGCCAAGTAATGGGACACTGGGTGAAATCGATAGAAATGTTATATCTTAGCTGGTTTAACCAACAAGTTTTCTGACTCTTCGTGGATTGCGTTCATAAAACAGTTCAGTGTGATTTGTTTGCAGGAAACGTGGCTGACAGAGTAGTTTACCATTGGAGGGCTATAAGGCTTTTTTGTCCTGGCTACCCCCTTACCTGTAGGAAGATCGAGAGGTGGCCTTGCAATTTATATTTCCCTGGCAGTAGAATGCAAGTTATTGGTCCTGCCCATAGAGAGCCCATGTATACAGTCCCTGGTACTCTGCAAGGGGTCCCATGAAGTGGGTCTTTTTGATTTTTATAATTCAACATCCTGTGCCAAGGGTGTGTGTAATATCTCCTTGTTGGGCTCCTTTGTAAGGCAATATCTTAAAGTTGATTTCCAAAATCATATGATTGCCATGGTTTTTAATATTCACCTAGGTTGTGACCTCAGGATCTCTAGATTGGTTGATCTGGGTTGCCCATGGGTGAGAGGAATTCATTTTGAACATTCCCTACAAGGGGAGATATTGAATGGTTTCCTCCATGAATTTGACTCATTGTCCCTCATGGGTTTATCTGACCCCTGTAGCAAGGCTGTTGTTCAATTTTTTAAAGGGAGGGGTAGTGGTTCATTTTTAGATTTTATTTTGGTATCATCGCCTCTACTAGAATTATTCACAGGAGTTGCCATTCAAGTGAGTCTACACAGTAACCATAACCGTCGGTGCTTCCATCTTTGTGAGCCCTTACTGTTGCATAGTGGGGAGGGGGGGCGCTGGGCAGAGTGTGGTGGTGAGACCAACAGATGGCGGGAGAGGGCTAAAGTGGACCCAGATATCCCGAGGCGCATTTTATGAGTTAATATCGGTCTTGTTTGCTAAATAGTTAGCCCTGTGCACTACACCGTTTATGGCGTCAGGGGAGGTAATTAGTGCTTTTAAAATTATTTCACAAAAAATAAGGGATTTCCTAAGTGCCCCGACTCGGCAAACTGTTACTCAGACCCCTAGATAATTCGAGTCCCCCTGTTCCCGGGCAGCAAGAAAACTGCAGGAAGCTTTAAATAGGAGCCCAAGAGACCCTTTATTAGTTAGACTCTGCCGAAGAGAGTATAAAGCGGAACTGGCAAGGTGTAAGTCCGCTTTAAAGGAGGAAGTCTTGAGGAATTTAATCGAGGATAGCATGTTGAGGGACAGTTCCGGATTCTGGAGCATAATTAATAGTCCCTTCTTAAACCATGTGGAAGGAAGAGCAGTAGGTGCCCATAGTACTGAGGAGGAGTGGGTGATCCACTTTGAAGCCATGTTTGAGTGTCCCACTGAGCTAAATTGTTCCTTTGCCCGGGAGGCAAGGATCCCTGATCTGGTTTTTAACTTAAGAGAGGTCAAGGATGGTGTTGTTGGATTGTCAAATAACAAAGCCCCGGGACCTGATGGCATCCTATCAGATCTCTCTAAATCAGATCCAACTTTTTTGGGCGCTGGTTCTCACGGCGGTTATGAATGCAGCAGTAAAATACTGTTGCCCTGAGTCTTGGTCTATCTCCACTATAGTGCCTGTTTTTAAAAAAGGCAATCAGGATAGTACTCATTGTTATAAAACTGATTTCTTTGCTGGATTCGGTGGTTAAGGTGGTGGGTCGAGTACTTTTAGATAGGCTGACTACCTGGACAGAGGAACATGCCACTATATCGGCCATTCAGTACGGGTTCCGCCCTGGGCGGTCCACTATGGCCCAGTGTCTCAACCTATCTATGATTCTCAACAAATATACGGTTGCCTGCCCTGGCACTATTTATTTAGCATTCATGGATCTGTCTTCTGCGTCTGATGGTGTGCACAGGGCCAAACTGTGGCAGACCATGCTGGCTATTAGGGTAGATGACAACATCGTTTATTTTTTGGAAAATTTCTCCACCAGGCAACAAAGTTGCAGGTCAGATTCTCGCAAGACTTAAGACTCTCTCGTTATTTCGCCATAAATAGAGGAGTATGCCAAGGGTGTACTATAGCCCCCTTTTTGTTTAACTTGTATATTAACGATCTAGATAAAGTCCTGTTGACTACAAGGGTTGATTATCTGCAGGTAGGCTGAGGTGGTCTGCCGGTTTTATTATACGTGGATGACGGGCCCTTATATTTAGGACCGCTAGAGGGTTACAAACACTGCCTGACTCCTTCTCTGCTTACATGATGGATCTGGACTTATCTACAAATGACTCCAAATCTTATGTGATGCAGGTGGGCCTTTGCACGAAAAATACTTCTGAATTTAGGGTAGGAACTGCTCAGGTCCCCTGCACTGATATCTTCTTGTATCTGGGGGTCATATTGGATGAACGAATGAAATGGGGCCCACTAAAACAGAGAAAGAGGGTAGACTTAGTGCAGGTAAATACTTTAAATTTTGCTTCTAAATTAGGCAAGAGACCGATCGGAGCACTTTTAAAGATATATCAGACTAAGTGTGTCGCAACAGTCTTTCACAGTAGGGAAATATTGTGGCATGTTACCACAGACAGCGTCTATTAGGTGTGCCCCGTGGAACATCTAACTTGGTTAATATATGAAGAACTGGGGGTACTGTATCTGTGTGACATATTGTCTCTCCGCCCACTAACATTTTGGCAAAAAATTTGGCGGAAGGAAGGATTGTCATTGACTCAACTGATATTGAAACAGTGTATGACACTTGACTATGCCCATCACACACAATGGCTTAGGTACATAAAGATTAGCTTTGCAAGACTAGGAAGTGTAGAATTATGCACTAACCAAGAATCGGTAGATAAAAAAAGATTTGGGGTGGATAAGGGAGAGCTGGAATTGAGGAAACCTGGGGTCCCATTAGGAGCCCGCCATCCCGTCGTGTAAATGGACCACCCGCCATAAGGGCGGGGGTCCCGTGGATGCTATTAGGATGCGCCTGCCACAGTGGCGGGTGCATCCTGCATCCCTAACAGTGTGGCGGGCAGTGCACTCAGCACCGCCCGCCACAATGTTAGGAAGGCATGTTGTGCATGGAACTGCTGGGTGGTACCATAGGTACCCCCCATGTGCACCCCCCCGGGGGCCCGCAACGGGCACCCTTAGCAGACTCTGCATGCCTTTCCGTGGCTGCAATGCCGCCACAGAAAGGCATTCCTCAAAGCACACTGTAATATGGCTGGCGGTGTCAAACAGACACGCCACCATATTGCAGCATTTTCTGCTTGGTCGCAAGTCGACCGGGGCGGAAATACGCTGCGGATCCCCCAGCCATAATAATATGGCGGGGGTCTTTCCTACAGAGAAGGCGGGCAGATTGCCCCCGCTGGGCCAGCGGTGACCGCCCGCCATCCTAATGGGCCCCCTAGTGTTCGAAAAAAAGGTTAACACTGAAAACAACATTACTGACTGAGCCTTATCTTTTGGGGTCTTTTAGCACTTACGAATGCTTTTTATTGACTAGGTTTCGCCTGGATCTTTTTCACTTCCTGCTGGCCTCGTCAAGGGGGAGAAAAAAGAGGACAGATTTTAGCATCATGTGGCTGCGACGGTGAGTGTTCACAGGACTTACTTCACTTTTTATTGTTCTGTAAGTTGTATGCGATCCCCCGGAAAACTTTTATTATTCCTTTTTACGGAGGATGACATTTTGGCAGACACACCCAGCTCTTATTTATTTACAACTGTTGCTTGAAGATTCTATTTTATTTGTCCTCAATTTCCTTAAATCTGCAGCGAAGCTTAGATCCTACCTTGATTAAACAATAGTATCTGCAAGGGTTCTTTATTATGACACATAAATATTAGATAAAGCCCAAGCAGTCATCTATTGAATGGTTTATTTTAATTCTTATGCCTAAGGGACTAGGGCAGATGTAGGTAAAATCAAATTTGCGAGTCCTTAATACTGAATTTTACCAATTCGCTATTAAGGACTCGCAAAATTGAATGTAGGTAGGAATCGCTAAAATATTAGCGATTCCTTAATATTCCTTAATAACGAATTGCAAATTGAGAATCGTTAATAAGGAATACCTACTCATTCATTCCCATGGGCTAGGTAGCCCATAGGAATGAATGGGAAGATATTCACTATTTGCGATTCGGTATTAAAGAATTGCAATTAGGGGGAGCTTTTTCAAGGGTGCCAGGGTGTCAAAAGAACACCCTGTTGCACCCATGAAATGTGCACATGTGGCGCACATACATGCCATAGGACATGAATGTGTGCCACATGGCACTTTTAAAAAAGCAAACAAGTGCTTTTTTAAAGGAAATCGCTAATTACCACCAACTTGAAGTTAGTGGTAATTAGCGATTCCTTAAGGCTGATGTGCACTTTTTTTTGTTCTACTTACATTGCATTTAAGGAATTGCAATTTCCGATTCCTTAAATGCAAGAGCAAAATAAGGAATCGCAATTTTGAGATTCCTTATTTTGCTTGTAGGTTTAAACTCACCTGCATTGCTCTCAGCCAAATACCGATCGCAAACGCTGAAATTCTGCGAATGTCAGCGTTAGCCATCGGTATTAGACCACCTGCATCGGGCCTTAGGTATTCTTTATTGTATTTTGCCTATTAATTGTATGAGAACTCTATGAGGTCTGGTTTATTCTGTGATGAATTGTGTAACTATTTTATGAATTTTTTTCATGCATTGTTTTTAAATATATGAGAACTTTTATGGTTTTATTCGTGAAAACCAAATAAAGTTATTTTGATTGATTGATTAAAGTCAATGGGGAAATTGTCCTTTTTTCGATTTTACAGAAAGACATGATGTTGATGCGAATTACGTAACTTTCGTTATTATAAGGATCGTCGTGCTACGGATCAGATGCAAGGAAGAGCTTAAAAATAAAGTTAATTCTGTGTCGCGGTTATAGAGATAGGTTATAGGAACTTTCAAAAATGCATCGTATTTTGAAAAACAAAATGTGTGACATTTTTTAAACCATTGCATATTGGTTTTTGGAAGATCGGATTGTTTTTTTTCGGAGAAGGGATTGCAACAATGGATTTCTGGATGTGGATTTATTTTGGATTTGGAGTCCAACAAGATTGGATTGCTTCACTGGATTTTCTTTTGCGTGTTTTGCCAAAATATTTTTCTTTTTCAGGATTTTTATATGGGTGCGATTTTTGTATGGGTGCACAGAAATATTTACAGTTTATTTATTAACTGTGAAAATATGCTTTTGCAGATCTGTGCTCTTTTTTTAAGTTTTAATCGGGTCATGGGTTTAAAAAAAGATTATGGAATCTTTGAAATGGTTTAAATGACAACAAAGGACTCTTGGTGAAAAACTGAATTGAACGTAAGTCCAACAGTTGACAAAAGAAGACTTTAGAAGGTATGAAAAACAGACTTTTTAATGCAATTCATGTTTTTTTTAAATGGCAATTAAATAAGTTGTTTTTTTGTCAAAACAGGCAAGTAAGAGTTATAGGAGATAGTGTATGTTAGAGAGGGAGGATGTGTGCAATATTATCTAGGAAGTCTGAAGCCACCATCAACGAAAATTGATGAATTGCACTCAATAGTCTCTCAGACATTTCTTTTGTTCTTTTAGAAATTAGTAGATTCAGACTACCAGTTAATAATTGTGACATTCCCATTCTTGGAAAGTTTGCTCCTTCCTCAAAATTTCAAAGAAATGTTAGAAGTTAGGTTGAGGTTTCCCAATTGATTTATTGAAGGAGTTGTGCCATCCCTCTATGGCATTGTTTGTTTTTGCTCCTCCCTCTAAGCAGGTCGAGTAGCAGTCCCACCACTGCACATGGAAACGTGGTTTCCTCCTGCGACCTGACCTGCTTAGATGGTCAATCCATGTGTCTTCAAAGTAATTTAGAAGGGGTGCCAATTTGTCTTCCTTTGCAGTAAATATTCATTCTGTAATAGAAGTGTAGCATTAGCCTACACTGTCAGGAGGAACCAAACAAAGTGCTGTTCTAGTTTACGGTCTGATATATAATCCTCAACTAAGGATGTTTTTTTAATTTTTCGCCAATATGCCTGTGAAAAGTGAAAAAAAGTCCTTGGATGTGGGTATCTGTGTATGTTTCGGTAATTGTGTTAGTGATTGGTACTTCAAAGTCATTTAACACTTTTCTAGGACTTTTGTTTGCTGTTTTTTTTCTTTTATAAGTGTATGTTGAGGATTGTTTATCAAGGAGTAAACTGTACACTAAGGGAACAACTGTATTGTTGATATAGGCATGAATAGTGTATATTTGAGTGAATGGATGGGGTGTGGATTTAAATGTCCGATCCATCATCCAAATATCCTTATTCTCCAACTTAACAAGATTATGGGGTGTGCTAAAGATTAGTACTCTTTTATAAGGGTTTTGGTTGTCATGTAAAAGAAATGGTTCATTAGTAACTGTTATAGAAAGTTCAGGAGGAATGTTAATGTCAGAAAAGGTTTGTCGTGTTACTCTTAGAGGGTTACTTGCCTGTTTTTGACGCTGAATAATTCTGCTTAGATTGGGGATTGTGGGCATACTACTTGCAACATGAGATAGAATGTGTTGGAATACCTCCCTCAAAACTGGGCCACAGTGTTCATTGGAGGTGGATGCAATTGCTTTTATTTCATTGATGTTTTCAAGTACTTCGATCTCCATTGCAGAGGCAGAGTGGTTATGCTCTGTGGCTTTAAAAAAGAGTCACCAAGAGTAACCGCTCTGCCTGTGCAATGGGATGAGTAATATTGCACACACTTTCAATGACACCTGGGCTCAGTTAGCCCCTCATTACAATAAACATACCCACTATGGTTCAGCAGATGGTTTCCTCGGCTGGATGTAATGCCTCATTATTTGCAGCCATTTTCCGTAAAAGATTGAAAAATAAAAAATATTTGTAAAATTATTTTGAAGTATTGGTGATTTCTTTTATTTAATAAAAGTTAGTGAACATTTTATGGTAATTTTTTAACTGTTATTACGCACTATGAACTTTGAAATAATTGTTTTACATTGTTGGTTTAGATTTTGAAATTTTATATTCAAAATGATTTACCTAGAAAAGAATAATTGTTAGGTTGTTATACAGATTAGTTATTTGCATAGCTTACCTTTTGTATTGTTGTTTTTTGATGCTTCTGGTTTATTGGCTGTTTTGTGGTGGCTCTTCTTTGTTCTGTTGGTGTTTTTCACAGTTAGTTTTGTTGGTTTGTTGGGGCTGGAAAAGAAAGAAAATTATTTAGCTTTTTTGGGTGGTTTTGATATTTTTGATTATTCTGTAATGCAATAGGTTAGTGCTTTGAAATGGTTGTACAGTCAAAGTTTGGTTTGCTTTTTTTGGGAACGTTTTGTTTGATTTGACTTATTTTGTTGTTGTTGAGCTTTTAAAACTGTATTTATAAAAAGCTATAGTTAAATATTTACCTTGGAAAGTTGTGTTTCTTCTGCCTAGATGTTTGATTTGGAAAATGTTCTGTTTTATGAAAAGTCTGTAAAGAAAAATAGTTGAAGATAGTTTTATTTTGGAAAATTATTTTCATTGTTAATTTGTAAAGTAAATTCAACTTTGCATAAAATTGCTTGTTTTTTATTACCTTGATTTTTTACTTTAAATTATTGACTTTTTTGTGGAGAAAAATAAATGTGTTAAAAATGTTTTATATTATTTGTTCATTGTTTTATGCCCCCACCATCCATCACTTTCCTTGAGGTAAACACTGGTTGTTATTGATATAGTAATTTTGCCCACACCACCATCAAGCACTTTCCATGAGGCAAGGACCTGTCGGATTAGGAATAGTAATTTTGCCCCCAACACCATCCAGCACTTTCCCTGAGGCATGCACCGTTCAGAGTAGGAATAGTATTTTTGCCCCCAACACCATCCAGCACTTTCCCTAAGGTAACCACCTGTCGGTCTAGGAACAGTAATTTTGCCCCTACGCCATCTAGCACTTTCCCTGAGGCATGCACCTGTTTGAGAAGGAATAGTAATTTTGCCTCCAGCACTTTCCCTGAGATAAGCACCTGTCGGAGTAGGAATAGTAATTTTGCCCCTACACCATCTAGCACTTTCTATGAGGCAGCACCTGTCGAGTAGGAATAGTAATTTCCCCCCCACCATCATCCAGCACTTTCCCTGTGGTAAGCACCTGTCAGAGTAGGAATATTACATTTCCCCCCACCAAAATCTAGCACTTTCCCTGGGGCATGCACCTTTTGGAGTATGAATAGTCATTTTTCCCCCAACACCATCCAGCACTTTCCCTGAGGCATGCACCTGTCTTTTGACTTTTTTTCAGATGGAGGTTGTGTCCTATTCGACTGGTGCTTGTTGATATTTTTCTGTGGAAAAAAATGAATATGTTAAAAATGTTTTATAATATTTGTTCATTGTTTTATGCCGCCACCATTCATCACTTTCCTTGAGGTAAACACTGCTTGGTGCTGGTATAGTAATTTTGCCCACACCACCATCCAGCACTTTCCCTCCCTGAGCGATGCACCAGTCGGAGTAGGAATAGTAATTTTGCCCCACAACCATCCAGCACTTTCCCTGAGGCATGCACCTGTCAGAGTAGGAATAATACATTTGCTCCCACTACCATCAAGCACTTCCTCTGAGGTAATCACCGGTTGGAGTAGGAATAGTAAATTTGCACACACAAGCATCCTGCACTTTCTCTGAGGGACGCATTAAGAAAGCAAGCTGGGGGGGGAGAATTTTTTTCCGAGGTGCCGCTACTGCCTGGAATGTCCTACCAACGGCATTGAGACAGATCACGGATCAGCTGGCTTTTCGGAAAAGTCTGAAAACGTGGCTATTCACTAATTAGGCAGGAGGTTTGAGGCCAGGGGAGCTATCACTACAGCGCCAGGACACCGTTTGGTAGCAGCGCGCTCTAGAAATGGTATAAATAAATAAACAAATAAATAAACTCTGGTCAGAGTTGAAATAGTCAATTTTGCCCCACCACCATCCACTACTTTCCCTGAGGCAAGCACATTTTGGACTTGAAATAGTACAATATTAAGAATAAATGTGCTTTTGTATGTTTACTTTTGATTAAAACAATATTATTGTTTTTCTGAAGAATTATTTTGTATTTTTTAATGAATTACCTGTTTTTATAGGGACATATTAAAATACACAGGTATTCATTTTATTAGAAGAGTATGTCTTTTATTTTCCATTCAATAATACAATTTCTTTTCCAAAATCCTTATTTTACTAGTATTCTCTTACTTGTGCTACTTATTTATTTATTTAAATAAAAATTGTAATTTTTAGGTGAATATATAGAATTTTAAGGGAAATGTACACAAGTATTATTTCTAATACCCTCGTCTTAATTTTAATACTCAAGTATACATTTTTACTTCCCATGTATTAATACACTTCCCCCCCCAAAACCCCTATTTCCCTTATATCCCATTCTAGGGGTTAGTTATCATTTTTTAATAAAAAATAATATTTAATTATTTTAAATGTACACGAGTATAAATGTTAATCCCGGGTATTAATTTTAATACTCAATTATTACTTTTTACTACCCATGTATTAATACACTTACCCACCCGAAACCCCTATTTCCCTTGCATCCCGTCCCAGGGGTTAGTTATACTTTAAAAAAAATATATTTAATAATGCACATGTTGTAATGGTTTGCGTTGTAACATCATATATTTATTTCCGATAGTGTTGTTTCAATGGATTGTTGCCTGGATCCTTCCTTAATTCCTGGTACATTAGGATCAACACTGACGCCATGCTACCATGCCGGCCGACCAATCTTCAAAACTTGTCAGGAAATAAAATGGAGGACGGTTGATATTGACTGACCCCCAACCGTGAGAATTCAGCATTCCAACTTATAATAAACATCATATACTGCACTTGAAATTTCAGATACAATCAGATTTTACTAGATCTTAAAAGGAGATACCACACTTATGAATGAATTCAGCACAGACCGCAAGAAAATGTGTTTTTTGCCCTGAAGAATTCTGAGAGGACTAAACGTGTTGGCTAAGGTCTTTTTTATCTTGCTGAAAAAGAAGCTATAACTAAATAATTTGATGAAAACGACTCTGCTGAACTGCCATTGCTTTGAAGAAATGTGATTTATAAATGTGTATATAAAAGTAATCACCTCTTGTGAACCTTAACTGAAATTAGAGTGCTGGACCAATGTGTGTTGTTTATTGTAAATTGAGACAGTCTGTGTCTTAGGAGATTTAGGGGTTTTTGGATCTCCGGTCGGTAGCACCTTGCCTGTTTAGATAAAAGGTTCACCAAGGATAGGTGCAATTTTGTCTTACCCCAAACCCAGCTCTTTTTGCACCACACATTAGGCTCTGTGTCTAGGTTGCAGGGTGCACTGAGTTGTTGCCCTTGCGCCTTTCCAGGTTTGTTCATTGGGGTGGAGCAGTTCTGTCTAGATTTCAAGTCAATTAAGTTTGTGATATCATAAAGGGAGTCTTATTGCTGGTTGTTTGGGAGATGTGCCAGGGCCTCTATTTCAAAATCATACCTTTTTTGAGTAATTCCCAGTTTGATTTTACCTTGGCCAGAATGCCCCTGCGTCAGCTGTGTCAGTTCTTATGTCATATTTTTGCTAAGTATATTGCCTTCCTTTATTGTCGATGAGATCTCAATGATCTCTACTTGCTCTATTGGTTCCTCTGGCATGCTATGGTTGGAGGAGTTGTGGAGACATTTTTGGACGCTGTTGTTATCCATTTGCGTGACTGCAAGTTTCACTATCTCAGCGAATATTGATTCTTCAAAGCGAGGGTGAGCTATACAGTCTATGGTGTAGGAAAGTGCCTCGCTCTGCTGCACCCCTTCTGGGCTTACTGGGATTATGTCTATCTTGGCATCCACTGATCCTCCTGTGTCCCCCATGCAGTGTCCTAGTGATTCCACCTTCAGTCTGGTGAAATACTGATGTATAGGGTCTAGGATGTTGGACTCCTAATGAGGTCCTGGTCTGCCCATCCATCTGCAGCTGTGGTCTGACTCCTTTCTTTGATGTTATGGGGCTTAGTCCCTGTCTTTCGTCGACTAGGCCTACTTTTCAGCCCTCTTTGTGGCCCTGCCCTTTTGGCTTTGGTGCCTGATTTCACAGGTACCACTCTTCTACGAGCTCTTCTACAAATTACGCTGTTCCTGCGAGCCTCAAAAACCTTATGTGAGTGTTTCCAATTGGTGTAGAATATAGAAATCTGCTGCCTGATCTTGCACACCTGCCCTGGTGGCCTTAATTGCCTAGTTTGCCTGATTTGTACATCTGGATTTGCTACCATGGTCAGTGTTACCAAAGGCATTGAGCTCATCGGCAGACATATAACTTTTTCAGTTGGTTTGTATGACATATGAGCTTTGTTATTGCCCTTGTACTTTGCTCCTTGTTCCTAATTCTAACACTAGCTGACTTTGTTGGAGTCTGCTCACCTTTCTTCTCGTAGCTATCTTTTGTTATGTCCTCAGGGCTTAGTGCCGCACAGTGCTACATTCATATACTCCTACACTGTGAATGCCCTGTTGTCAAGCAGTAGTGATCAGACTGGGGCTAAAAGTTCTAAAAGGTGAGTCAGGGGCTGAGGACTGGGCTGGGTTGAGCTACAGGCTGTAGACTGGGCCCCCTGGGGCTGGGACTGAGAACTGGGCTGAGCTGCAGGTTGCATGCCTGAGATGAGCTGCATGCAGTGGTTAGGACAGAGTTTGATGCTGTGGCCGAGGCTGTGTCGATTGACTTGGGTTGGCTGGGTTTGAAGACACCCCCCTCCCACCACCAGTGTCCCTCCTGTCTATGGCCACGCGCTTCCTGGCCTCTGGCATTTGTTTTGGGGCACTAGCTGTGGCTCATCCGCTACCCCTTGTCCTACTTCAGCCGCTGCCACTGTTGGTAGCTGAACTCTAGAGGCAAAACCTGGTAGCAGAGGAGCGGGGTTGCAGGGATTGAAGCCCGGCGTGGCAATCTTGGTGCGCAGCCCCAGCTACCTCTGCTCCTTTTGCTCTGCATGGCTCCCGCGGTCCCAGCAGCAGCCCTCCGAGTCCCCAAACCGTGTGATTGCTCACTGCTGTGTGCTTGCGATGCCCAGTAGTTTCTGTGTCAAAATTGCAATTCCTTACATGTTTTCATTATGTAAAGAACCACGTAGACTTTGTAATGCATCCCTGTAGATTTCATTACTCCATGTGTACTGTATGAAGTACTGTTGTAAATAAAATACTTATCTTTTTCTGAAACCACAAGGATTAAGCCTGACATTATTACATCTAGTTTTTGAGTTCTGAATCTCTACCACCCAACACTACGAGGGTGAGATGTCTTGACTTGCTCGCCCTCACTACCATTAAAGTCAGGTGTACCTGGCTTAATTTACAGAGCCACGCACAAGTGGCAAATTACTTTAATTAACCCAGTTGAGGCCAAGTAGCCCCTATCTGCCTGGGACCGTTGAACAGGGAATGGCACTTGACAACAAAGCAACAATTCAGAGAAATAACCAAACCTTCAACCAATATGTTCTGAAGCCATGTAAAACAAATTGGAAACATTTCTAGTTTAATTCATATCAAAAACTCATGTGAGGAAAAGAAATAGTATGCCGGAAGAAGTTTCATTGTGCCCTCCTTAACTGTATATCAGCTGTTGCCCAACACAATCTAAATCTCTATACCTTCGATAGTGTTGAGCTTATAGTTGTTACTAAGACATGGTGCTCTGATTCCTCAGAGCCACACACTGATATACCCAACCCTCCGGCATATCCAATTATAAGGCTAGACAGAGTAGGATGGGAAGGTGGTGTATTAGCTTTAATATTTGAATCTTCTGTGATATGCTCAAAAATAAACACCTCTTTCTTCTGCTCTTTTCAATTCTTATAAGTAAATTTCCTAACTCTTAAAGACTTACAACTTCAAGTCTATCACCCACCAGGTGACAGAGTAAGTTTTGTGGATGAATAGCTGTAGTACATGACAGGTCACATGTTTAAAAAAAACTATAATGACTTTCCAGCAGATTTCAACCTCCCGTAGGGCTTTAGGATGATAAATGTACTTATAATCTTCAATCTTGCCTTGATAACCATGACCTTTGCCAATTTGTCCCTTTAACTATTCATACCAAAGGTGGTACGCTTGACTTATTTATTGTTAAACCTACCCCTCTCACTCTTGCTGCCCTTGTGACAATTGGTCAAATCACGTTGTGATCTCCTTCACCACGCTAAATAATCCCTCATCTCAACCTTCAAAGAAGTTGACCTGTTGTAAGGAAGTGGGGCTTGAGGTACTGCTTACCGCTTACAGTGGCTCATTCTCACGGAAGTCTACTTACACGATGCTTCTTTAAGTGAAAGAATGCCAGATGGTCATCATGGAGTGTAGGCGATGTTTGCACTGAGGCTGCACGCATGCGGAGGACATGCTGCGTGGCAGCATGCTGGCAAAAAAACCTAATCCCAGCAGCCACAAGCACTAGCATGTTCATGAGAAATGATGACCATTTTGGGTTATCAAGTATAACTTCCTAATGGTTCAGGGCATAATTTGCTTGGCAATCATGCTACAATGTTGCAGCAGCAAGGACTTTGTCACATGGATCCCCGATTTTTTTTGCCAAGACATGTTGCTTCCTAAAGAATTGTTTTGCCATTGGGAACACAGAGATGTATCCTGAAAGTAGTGTAGTTGATAAAAATGAACTTTGAACAATTTCCTTGAACATTTATCTGAACTTTTTAGAAGAAGTTTCCCGTAATATTTCCCTGCAAATGAAGAGGAAGGATTCTTATAGTGGATCACTGAATGTCATGTGTAAGGTACTTGAGCGGTAGTATGTGCATATAGTTTATAAGATTAGGAAACAAATGGTTGCTAACAAGAGAGTGGAGTGACTTTAGGTAGCTATTTAAACATAGGGATAAATGCTAGTGAACACGTGTTTGAGATACTTATTATTGTACATTTACTTTTCAACGTACAGAACGTCAGCTACAACGTGATAGTGCTTCTGTATATCCCTTGACAATCACAGTTACACTTAGGCCTCTCAATGCCAAATTACTTAAGATATCTCTTTGCCTTGTATAGAGCCACTACATTCTTCCAACCTCAGTGACCAGCAGAAGTAAAGAGGCATAGTGGTAGAGTCCTGTGTCTCCGTTTTCTCTTTTATCCCATTTCTCTGTTCCTGCTTCTACCAATGGCCCTCATATCCCTGTGTATGTGGTCACTGTGAGGACAGTGAGAGAAGGAAAAGAGCATTGCTCCCATTGTACCCTTATCATTAGGCTTGTGCAGTATGACAGATTAAGTAGCCTAGCCCATGTTATCATCATACCTAAGCAATGGATTCAGATGCTACTCTATCTCAGATCTTGAAGTCATAACTAAATGGCAACAGGAAGTTAGTGTGGTTAAGTAAGAGAATAAGACACTCCATTTAGATTAATCTTTTACTAAGGAAATAGGTACTCTGTTGGAGACAGAGAAGAAAGATACAAGGCAAGTACTTGCCTGTCCACATATGGTAAGAGCCCAGGTTCATGGCCATTGCCACCTCCCTCTTCCTCAGGGACTCCAATATTATCCATATCACCTTAGAGAGATTTTCTGAAGAGCCACAGAAATTTGCATTATTCCTTAATCAGTGTCAGTTACATTTTTCTGTGCAAACCTGCAACTGTACCAGATTATCAAAGCAAGGTGGACTGTGTTCTGTTATATCCGAGTGGAAACACAGTTCACTGCAATATTCCATTGGTAAGAGAGAAATTATGCCTGGTTTTACATTGTTTTTGCATTCGGTGATCATATGTGAAAATTGTTTGACAGAAAGTCACATACTCATTTTGTAGATAACACACTTCTGTAATTAAGATCTATTGAGTTGTATCACCACAATAATCGGTTAGTAGTTAGAACTAGTTGGTCAGAAGGAAATTAGCACAAGTGAATACTCCTCTTAATAAATGTAATAGTGTTAGTTGTACAACTGGATCAACCCCTATCTAAACATAGTTCACAAAAGATGAATGTGTTCAAGGTAAAAGAAAACAGGATTATGGTTACCTCTGATCCAATGCAGTTAACATAAGCGGGTTCATGTCTAAGAAAGAGGGAGGAAGAAGACATGCAAATGGTTTGGGTTTGTACTGTTGAGGGTCAGAGTATTTTGTAAATGATTCTAGAAATAGAATCCATCCAAGACATTTTTAAGAATCAGATAGCGGTGACAGTACCTATTGGCAGGCTTCAAAAAGTGCAAATTTAAGGGCCAATTGTACTAAGCATGGTCAGAAAATATTTGCGACCAGTGTGGTATTTTGCAAACTGACATCTGAACTAATTGTTCAGTTTTCAAAACTCAGTAGCATGTTGACCTACAACATAAATGTTAATGAGGTAGCCTGCAAACTGCGACCCACTATGATTTACAAGAGAAAAGAGTGTGTCCAGAAGGACTAGTTTGCACACTTTAAAGCGAATACCCTAGACCATCAATTATAGGATTCTTATTGCTTTATTTAGCTTATTTTCAATTATTTAGATTAGCGAAGCAAATAAATATGTTTTCATGTCTTAGAAAAGAAACCTTCCATTTACAGAACACCACATTTACAAAAACACATTTATACACAATGTTATATTTCACGTAAAAACAAAAATCAAGTGTACAGATCAATTTTATGTTATGTTATCAATGATTTGTAAAGCGCTTGTACAACGGTTGGTTTCTTGGCACTGAGAAGACTAGGGGATCGCCAACCTGGAAACAGATCATTCATATGCATGTGTGAATAGCCAGGTTTTGAGAGATTTTCTAAAGTTTAATAGGTTAGCACTCTGCCTGATTTCCAAGGGGCTGGAGTTCCACAAGCGTGGGGCTAGAGGACAAACCTACAATCTATGTTCATATAGATCATACCTACTGCAATTAAATCTGCTCCTGACCATGGACATTTGTTGCACGTTTTTGCTATCCCAACGAATTTGGGGAGACACTGATTGTTATGCTGGTTGAATAGGGCATCCTGCCATTTAAATTCTTCATGCATCTCTGGCAGCAATATAGAGCGACAGGCAGTAAATTTGGGTGCATGAGGAGAGTTTTCTTAGTGCTGAAGATCTATTCTATTATTGTGCCTGTATGAATCCTGGCTTGTAAGTCATCTTGCTCTGGGCTGTTACTGTCGACTAGACATCTCATTAGCCATTACAGTTGGCCTGCTATGTAATAGACTTCATAATTTGGTACTCCTAGGCTGCCTCTATTTAAAAGCCACTATGTTTTGTGAAAAACAACCCTTTACTTGGCTACCTGCCACAGTAACTCAGTCAATATGCTCTGCAGGTCTTGGAAAAAAGTATTACCTGTAATGCGTCAAAAAATATAGTAATGAGGTCAGCAGCAACATTTAGCAATTGCTATTCTGCCCGTCAGAGATAATGGAAACTTATTCCAAAATTGGCTAGCTTGCCATATTGTTGTCACTGCTTTCTCAAAGTTTCTGCAATGAGGTTCTTGTCAGAGTAGTATCCATGAACTCCAGACATTGAAACTTATCAAACCTTCATTCAAACCAGGTGTGAGGCACAGGCTCTTGATCCAAGAGGGAAGAAGAATGATTTTGCCCAATTTAGTTTTAGTCCAGACAGACCTCTTATTGAATTCATCCACCACGGCCACCTCATCCCTTGCATTCCCTTCATGCAGGTGAAGAAGTTCATGAACAGCGTATAATCATATTATCCTCATCGCTACTACACATATTCCCCTCCTGTGCTGAAAAATCATTATCATTATAGTTTCATGACGGAACGGTTCCGTCATCAGCACAGCTCCACTGTGCCTCATGACGGAACCGTTCCGTCATGAGCATCGAAGGGGTTAAATTCAATCTGATGTTCAGGTGTACCGCCCAGTCTAAGCTCCTCTTTCTAAGTAAGCACGCCAGTGACTCCACAGCTATCATGAATAATATGGATGATAGGGGGAACCTTTGGCTGGCACCTCTTCCTATTGGCCACTCTTCAGAGATCGGGCACCCAGTGAGTTGCCCTATCTAAGAGTGTGTATGTAGTAGTCTCATTCACTTCAGGAACTCCAATCCCATACACATCTTCCTATGCCACTCCAAGAGGTAAGACCAGCTAAGTGTTGAATGCCTTCTCTATATCTAAAGGGGCAACTGATGGGATGGGCCATCTGTGGAGATGACATCCATGATGAGGAACAACCTTCTCAGGTTTCGAAATGTGTTGCAAAATGGTATGAAAGATTTTTAGCAGAGTGTATCATTGACAATAATCTATTAGCCAGCATTTGACCCAAGATTTTATAATCTAAGTTTAGAAGAGACAATAGTTCTGAGTCATGTCTAAGCATCTATGGTATTAATGCTCTTGAGACCGGTGGAGCGTGCATTAATACCACTAAGATAGAGGATGAGAACCAAGTACCCAAGTATTTGATATTAGAGAGACACGACATAAAACTAGTATTAGAGAACATGTATTGATAACATAAGGGATTTATTGGTAAAATTTCATTTTTAGAGAAATTCAATCTATAACCAGATATTTTTGAGTATAGGTCAATCTCTTGCAGGTAAGGAGGTCAATGGGCTGGAAATATAGACCAAAATATCGTCCGCATATGCAGAGAGTTTGTTCTTAAGGGAATTATATTGGAATCCTGATATAGAGAGGTTACAGCGAATACATTCAAGAAAAGGTTCTAGACAGAGAAGAAATAATAAAGGTACGAGAGAACAACCTTGTCCAGTGCCTATATGTAAATTGAAATAAGGGGAGAAGCATCAATTGACAAAAACACAAGCATGTGGTTCTGAGTATAGTATTTTAATACATTTGGAGCCAAAACCAAACGATTGAAGAGTTTTGAACATAAATTGCCAATTTATATGTTCAAATGCTTTTTCAGCATCGAGTGATAGTGCAGCAAGAGGAGAGCGATATTTACTCTCTAATGTAAGAATATTGGAGAACATCCTAGCATTGTCCGAGGCAAGTCTGCCTTTGGTAAAACCAGATTGCTCAGGTTTAAAAAGAGATTCTCAAGTCTAGATGCAAGAATTTTAGCAAAGATTTTGCAATCATAATTGATTAGAGAGATAGTGTGATAATTTTTATATAGGATATGATCTTTATCTGGTTTGGGAATGATAACGATAACAGCATCTAGGTAAGAGCCTTCCGGTTTAGATTTTGTTATGAAGGAAGTAAAGAGTCCAACAAATTTAGGAGCAAAAAAAGATGAGAATTGAGTCAAAAGTTCAAGAGAGAAACCATCTGGACCAGGGGCTTTTGTGTTTTTTAAAGATTTGATAGCTTCCAAAATCTCTTGTTGGGTTATATCTTTTTCAAGAAAATCTATAGTATCAGACATAGATAGAGGTTTAGGGAGACCTTTGAAAAATTCTTGGATATTGTGTTCAAATGGATAGGTATCGTCAGTATAAAATGTTTCATAATAGGACTGAAAAGCATTAACAATATCAGGATCAGAGTGAAGTAATGTATTCGTATGGTCGTTTCGAATAGGTCCAATATATTTCTTTTCAGATTTAACTTTTAGATAATTAGCCAGCCTTTTACCAGCTTTATTTTGACCCCCATGATATTTGGATTTTATTTTAAGAAGGATATTACATGCATCAACAGTAGCTAGTTTATTTAAGGGAGAATTTAGCTTTGATTAGGTCCCATAGATGAGATGATGATTGAGAGGTGAAATAGGTGTATTCAAGGATCTTGATATGTTGTAAAGTAGTTTGCTATTGGGAATTCTGTAATTTGTTTTCCTGGCAGTGTAAGCAATAGTAAAGGCTCTAAATGAAGCTTTGAAAGCTTCCCATTTATTATGGATGGAAGTGTCAATAGGTTGATTAAATTAGAAAAACTCTGAAATGAAAGTTCGGTCGGATAGCAGGGAATTATTAAAATCGCCAACAAGCATGTTTAGTAGTAGTGAGGGCTCGATCAAAGGTAGAAATAACAGGAGCATGATCAGAGAAGAAAATAGAACCCATTTCAGAAGATTGGATAGAAGGAAGTAAATATTTGGAGGTTAAAATATAATCAATTCTAAACATAGTATGGTGATCAGATGAAAAAGATTTAAATGCATATGTATCAGGATTACAAGTTTTCCAAACATCAAAGAATGGACAAGAGGCAATAGCAGATTTGAATTCTTTATGTGATTTATCTGGTTTGAATTTACATTTAGATTTTCAGAATATGGGTCTAACCAATCATTAAAATCACCTTGTACAATAATGTTAGGATTAGAAATGGAAGATAATTTTAATTTAACATTATGCCCAAAATCTGAGTCAGATTTAACAGGACCATAAATGCTGAAAAAAGTAATTTGTTTTTTTTACATATTAGCATCAAGCACTACCCAACGTCCATTTGTATCACAATCGGTAGATACAATTTGAGTATGTAACAATTTATGACATAAAATAGTCACACCACCCTTGTGACCAACAGCAGGAAACAACTTGATCCACCCATTGACGTTTAAGTTTAAGTGATTCATCATCATTGCAATGAGTTTCTTGTAAAAAAGCAATGTGACAGTTAAGTTTTGATAGATGAGAAAAGTACCTATTGGCACTTGACGGGGTGACCCAAACCATGGATATTCCACGAGATGGCATTAACATGTTGTTGGGGAGGAAGAAGGGTATCAGGAATACTGATTACACACTGCAAAAACAAATAGCGAAACAAAAGATGCCATATATAAACAATGAATTAATTTAAGATGCTGCCAAAAAAATAAGCAGAAGATACAAGTACACACTCATATATTTATATAGAAAATAGGAAGAGGAGGGAGCAAAAAGTAAGACAGGATGTGATATGAAGAAAGGAAGAAAAAAGAAATTAAAAGTTTGAGAAAGAAAAGGATAAGAAAGCAGATCAAGGACAAAAAGCCAGACCTGAAGTGAAAAGGAAGGAGAATGAGTATGAGACATGTCAGCATAGAAAACCAGAGAGACAACCAAGCAAGATATAAAGGAAGATAAGATAAAAAAGAGTAGAGCCATATTGAGTTAGATCAAGAATTTAACAAAAAGAAAATTAGAAAAGCCATGCAGAAAAATAGAAGTTTAGGAACATTATGTATTTATATCCATAGGTTGCTTAGTTATATTTTGAAGGAATATTTTGAGTATAGCTGGATCATCAAAAGAGCGGGAGACACCTTTATAAGTAATTTTGTCTCAGTTAAGTATGAAGAGCCAAAAATGATTTACGCCCAGTATTTGTTGCATTGGAGATGTCTTGAGAAATATAAATGTTATGATCAGACCATACTAGACGACGCTTTTCCCTTGCTGCTTTCAAAACTTGCATCAAATCAATAAATTCCAAAAAGAGCATTATGATACGTCACGGTCTAGAGGAGTGAGGTTGAAGTCAGCCCAGACGATGCGCTCCTTGAATATTTAAAGGAGTAGAAGGCTGAAGGTTTAGAAGATCATGTAAAAAAGGTTCTAGAAGGTTAGAGCAAACAATATTTTCAGGTAGACCATAAAGATGAAGGTTGTTCCTTCTATTAAGATTTTTGAGGTCTTCAGCATGCAATTTGAGCTTTTGTATTTCTTGTTCCATCATGGGAATTCTGGTAGCCACAGCTTGAAGGTGACCAACATGTTGTTGTATATCAAGCATTTTGCCCTCCATAACAATCCAACAGTCCTCAATTTGTTGTAAATTCTTGTTGGTAGCATTCATAAAAGGTTTGAGGGCACTTACCGCATCTAAGATAGTATCTAGAACAGGGTTGTGAGATGATTGGATTGAATGGGAGACGGAGGGTCATTCTTTGCTCTCTTAGGTTTGGTGCCAGAAGAGAAAGGTTTGGCAGTAATATTCAAATCAGTAGCCATTTTAACAAAGTGTACAGACCGTGGAGAGAGTTTTTTGAATGGAGCTAATTCTGCCCATACACTATAATAGTAGTGAAGAAGTCTGGTTGCATTTGAGATCTTACTCACACTTGACTGGCAACCAGTCCAACAGCAATCGGAATGAGAAAAGGGTCCCTAATTATTCCCACCGGCCTGCAAGCACGCAGAGAAGAAAGGGAACAAGGGACTCGACTGAAGCCGTTAAATAATCAGTCAATCAAGAGCCTCACATCCAAACATCCAAACATCCAAACTGGAATGTCAGTGTTGAAGAGGCATATTTGAAGCTTGAGGTGACGGTCACATACAGCACCAGTGATGAGGTAATGACTCACAGAAATAAACAAATCATTAATGGCTATGAAATGACATGCAAGGCATACATGAAGCAAAAGAAAAATTCCCATGAAAAGGTTTATCCATTAAGCACATAGTCTCCAGTAAAATGGTCTTCAATGTGAGGTAATTGAATGAGATAGAAGTTTTCCTTATTTGTAAAAAGCTACCACAAGAGTAGAGAACATTTGGAAATATTAAAATAACAAAACAACGTTAAAAAAGTATGCCATGGGGACAGGAAAAGCTCACCTGGAGCGTGTAGGTGGTGACCTGCTGTGGAGATAATTAGTACAAGCGGCATGCTTAGAGAATGGCGGCTGCTCGCACATCACAGGAAAACACTGCATAAAGAAGACGTCTCGGAAGGTTCCCTCTGGCCCGCAAGTAAGCAGGGAACACAGAGAACAGGAGACTGTGCTAGAATAGAGTTTGCACAGCCATGAAGGGCTGTATTTGCGAACTTCGCTCCGTGGGCTCGACGGAGCTCAGCGGTCCGCCGCCATGCTGTCCGAAGCGTAAGCCATGCCCCCCAGTCCTTTCACTTCTTGTTGGAATTTGGCCACATGACTTTCAGTTTCTGTTACACTTCCTACTATTTTTGCATTTTCGTGCACAGTAAGTTGTTTTCTATTTTTACCCGATTAAATCTTATTTTCTAGGATGGTGTGTGAGCTTTGTATTACTGGGATGATGTTGTTTCGGTATGGTTTCTGAAGCATCTACTTTTCTTTGTTCTTTCTTGTAAATGCAGCGCTTTGTCAGGTCCGTGGTGCTGTATACTGGACTATGTGGTTGCTTTGAGAGAGTTTGGGCATTTTATCATTGCCCATGTTGCATGTGTACGTCTGCCTACCTCAGTGCAAGTGTGCCTCTGTGCGGGTGTGCTTTTATCTTCCCTTCCTTTTTAAAAAAAAATATTTTTATTAAGCATTTTTCCCCCGTATATACATGTACAGAGCACTTAATTTATAAACAGGAAAGAGATCAACAATCTCAGTTAATACAGGCTAGTACAGTACAATTACCTTCATTGCATTCTTATTTATTTTTGCTGCTTAGTCAAATTCCCCTCCTCATCTCACCTTCTGTTTCTCCTTTAGTTCTGAGGCAGGGTGCTGCCCCTGGCACATGAGTATTAAGTATCTTTCCTCAAGGCAGTTGAGTCTGTTTCTTTAGGGTCTCACATCTGCGTCGCAGTCAACTTTCATGCTGCTTTCCTTTAAGATTTGTAGGCCTGGGGATCATCAGCATGCAGGGTAGTACCGTGGTGCCATTGAGCTGCCTCCGTGTTTAATTGCTTCTCTCTCACATATTAGTCCATCAGTCTAGACCTTGCTACGATTGCAGCGACCTCTGCGTACGGTTGCTCTGCCACTGGTAGATTACCCTATTTACCCTGGTGCCTGTGTTTGACATTCCTGCCTCTTTGCCTTCTACTCCGCGTCATTCCAAGTGCTTAGCCTTCTGAATGGGCCTCTCCTTTTCTTACTTGGGGAGTCCCTGAAGGACATTGGCATGCCCTGCTCTCCCCCATATAATTATCATCTTACAAATGTTATGTTCCCTTGTAGGTCACAGCCTAGCTCCCTGGCTGCCTTGGTCCCCAGTCACCTCAGCTATTTATTCATTTATGCGGTTTTATATAGCGCGTACTTTAACCAAAGGTGTCAGAGAGCTTTACAATAGTACCATTTACATTTCATAATGACTTCAGAGTACATGAATTACAAAACAGATACATGTGCCTAAACATAAAAAGAAAACATTCTGTGTTTTCCACTATGCCCAGGCCGCAAAGCCCCAAATCTTCTGTTTGATATATTTTTACAGTGTGGTACATCGGCACGCAGCATCGCATGCAGGAATGTTCTAAGGGGCTCTGGGGTTAGGCTTTTCTCCCAGCTCTCTTTGGTGTTGCTTCTCTAATCGAGTCACACACACTGCACAGTCCAGTCCTCAGCAGCATAGTGCCTCCTGTCTCCTCCGTGAAAATTTCATGAGAGGCAAGCCCTTTTCTCTCCCGACTTGCAACCCCTGGTCTACTTGATGTATGTTCTTTCCACAGCAGTATTCTTGTATAGGGCCTTTCTAAGTTACAAGGCTCAGAGGGGCCGAGGGTAAAATGGACCCATCATGCCTCTTGTCTCTGAAGGAAGGGCCTGCTCTCAGACATCGGGTCGTGGACCACCAACGTTTTTCGGGCCTACTGTCTGATCCTCTGACTGTATCGAGGGCAGAGATTCTCTTCTCTTGGGCCGCCCTGCCAGGCAGGGTACTTTTGTGCTCCGGGCCACAGGCAAGATCTCTGCCCCTTCCATTCTGTATGCCTGTGGTCCTCTTACAACACATTGCCCGCCTAGCCCCGCCTTGCAATGCAAAGCTGCAACAGCAGTCAGAGCCTGACAAGCTTCATTTGCAGGTTCTTTTCGTAGGCCTTAACAGCACTCGCATCTGCCACGCATGAATGGCACATTTGGGGAAAGCATAGAAAGAGGTGGGAGCTCACATAAAAGACGTTAAGGTGGATAAAAAAAAAATAGCAACTTTGGTGCAAAGACCTACACCAACCTCAGTCAATTCTGAGGTTTGTGGGCTTTGACAATATTATTTTTTATTTATTCAAAGTGTACAACCCATAACTGATCTGATTAGTTTTCATTCATACGCTTGATTACCAAGTTACTATGAAGAAGGAGCAGATGGGCATTTTGAGTTTTGAAGGAACATTTTTCTAGTGCCCCAATTATGCAATATTCTAATGTGGAGATTGGGTTCATTTGCAATACAGATGCTTCTTATCGTACAATGGGAGGAGTTCTGTTTCAGAGAAATCCAAACACTAGCTGGGTCCACCCAGTTGCTTACATTTTGAAGAAATTCTCACCAGCACAGTTAAATTATGCCATGACTGACAAGGAACATTTGACCATTAAGCGATTTTTTGAAGAATAATACATTTATGTGTTAAGGGTCAAACACAGTATAGAAGTACACAGAGATCACATCAATTTGCAGTTCTCGCAGAGGCTGCCCCATAAGGGGGCCGCGAGGGCCGGCGCCATAACCGACACCGAGCCCGGACGGAACCGTTTTTTTGCGCTGAGACACGCCTATTGCGGGAAAGCTCCTGCGCCCCCCGCTGCATCCGCCAGAGAAGCGCCGCTCCCCCCCCCCCCCCCAGCTAATGGGGGCCTGAGCGCAGTACAAACCCCCCAATAGTGGAAACCAAGGACAAGGTGGGAAACCGCTGGGCGGGATATAAGCGCTGCTCCCCCAGGTAAGCTCCTATCTTTTGGAGCGGGGGAGCATCACCGGCGAGGAAGTTTTTAAGGAGGTTGCATCAGTCAAGGTATATGACAGAAGCTGTTGCTTGCATAGTGTGAGTGGGCCATGGACAGCCTGTACTTTCACAGAGGTCGCCCCCGAAGGTGGCCTCGAGGGCCGGCGCCGTAACCGACGCCGAGCCTCGGACGGACCTGGGTTTTCGTGCTGAGACGCGCCTAGGAGCGGGAAAGCACCCGCGCTGCCCCCCCCCCTCCCCACCCCCGCTGCGGCTTTGCTTTGTTTGCCCCTAAGTTGGCTGGGTATGCCCAGACGTGGGTGCCTTGCTCACTTTGCCACTGGATTCAAGCTAGCCTGGCGGATGACGGCTGATTAGCCAGAAACCGGTCCCAGGATGCGCGTTTCCGGTCCAGGGAAGACATGGCTTGCCAGTTCGGGCTGGACTGTTCCCATGAGGCACAGGGTCAGACTGATTTGCATATGGCCATGTCTGAACCGGGGTAGCAGAGTGAGCTAAAGAATGATGATGGATTAAACCCAGATCAGTTGACGGGGGTGAGTGCTTGCATTGTTCACACTCCGTCCATCATCCCCTTTGGTTTTGCTTTGGCCGCCAGAGAGGCGTCCGCAGCATGGGTTTTGGGGCAGCTGGTACAGGGCGGGCATAACCAGCAATATCACCTTTTGGGAACTATTCCCTATCATAGTCGTTTGGAAGCAAGAATTGCAGAGCATGAAGCTAACATTTTGGTCCAACAACAAGGGGGTACAACAGGCGATTAACAAAGGAACGGCCATCTGCCCATATATACTACGATTAATGCGCAGATTAGTTAAATTACAGCTGGAAGGCAACAGAGAACTGAGAGCGCACCACGTACCAGGGGTGGACAACGAAGTTGCAGACGCCCTCTCCAGGGCACGGATGGAAAAGATTAGGGAGCTGGCGCCTGGTGCAGAACAGGACATGAACCCTTTCCCGAGCCAGCTGTGGGACCTGGCGGGGTAGGTTTATCAGAGCTGGTCAGCCAAGCCCTCACCCCAGAAGCCGCTAGGAGATACAAAACGTATATCAGCACTGGAATGCGGGTAGGGGGCATCCAGTCTCTGGGCAATATGTGGGCCACACGCAGAACAGCATCACAATTTATACATTGGGCATTTAACTCCCAGAAATCCAGGTCATGGACGCAAACCCACCTGTCCGCCTTGGCATACTATACCAGCTAGAGACCGGGCTGGACCCGATAGCCATGCACTACATCAAAGCGGCAATGAAGGGGTGGAAGTGCACAGAAGGACAGAAGGCGCAAGGAGGAATAACAGACGCCCAATAGACTACACAAAGCTGGGCGTGTTGTTGTGAGCTCTGCGGGCACCACAAAGGACAACTTCCTACTTAGGGCAGCATTTTCCACCGCTTTCTTTGGGGCGTTTCACATTAGCGATTTAGTAGCACTTTCAAGGACAGGACCAGCGAAACACTGCTTACAGGCCGGTGATGTCCACACCTAAAATGGGAGAAGTGGAGATCCTACTGAGGCGGTCAAAGACAGATCAAACCAGCAGAGGGGCGGTAGTGAGGCTGCGGTACCTTGAGGACTGGAACTGCTGCGCGGTGTGCTGCTTGCTCACCTTCATGACAGTGCGACCAGCCAGCGAAGGGCCCCTATTTAAGCACAGAGACGGCACACACTGTAGCAGATTCCAGTTCACCGCGATCATGCACCCCACACTCAGCAAAGCAGTGCTGCCACCGTCTGGTTTCGGGTCCCATTTATTCAGGATTGGGGCCGCCATGACGGCTGCGCAACATGGATGACCGAAGACGGGATACAGGGTGTAGGTAGAGGCAGTCACGGGCGTACCGAACCTGCGTAAGGCCCCAGTTGCTATAAGCTGTAGGGCCTGCCGGGGGAGGGTGGAGGTGCGTTTTCCCCCTCAGACAAGCAACAGAGTGACATGTTATCATTTCCTCGGCAGGACGGAGACCACACTTGGTATGCGTGGTGGGCCACTCGTTCATCACGCGGATGCATTCCTGATGGCGGCAGAGGGGGCACAAGCAAGAAGGACGGCCAGTGGACACCTGCATACGGTGGTTTGGCCAACCGGCAATTAAATGGGACCAGCTGCGGGTGACACTCACGGAACTGCAGGCAGAGGCGGCCTGGCACCTGGATATTTTGATCATACATCTGGGGTGGGGACGATTTGGCGACGCGAGGGAGGAAAGATCTTTTTCAAGATATACAGAGAGACCTGTCGGAAGCAGGCAAGGCTTTTGGGGGAACCGCCATCATTTGGTCCGAGCTGATCAGCAGAAATGAATGGCGCGGGCCCAATCGCAGAAAGCGGTTGAGAACTCCCAGAAAAAGCTGAACCTCATTGTGAGCAAGTTCTGCAGAACCATAGGTTTTGAAACAGTAAGGCACAGGCTAATCCACACGGGTCGCCCTGAGTTCTATGCGAAAGATGGGGTGCAACTGTCTGAGGAGGGCATGGGAGTCTTCTGGAACAACCTGTGGGGGGCAATGGCATTAGCAAATTGCAGATGAGATGGCCTAAGAAGGAAGGAAGGGGGGAGCCGCAGGAAGACGGAAGCCTCCCTGATGGCATGGCGAGAAACGACGGGGATAATGGTTGGTACTGAGGCACACCAGAGTGCGGTGTGCCGGAAGAGGACCACTCACCTTGGGATGCCTCACGGCTGGATGAGTTGGCCTAAGGATGGTGTGTAGGACTACTCACTTTGGGATGCCTTACGGCTGGGTGAGTTGGCCTACCACAAGGGGGCAGCAGACAGAGACGGTGCTCGCTGCCCAGCCCCGCCGGATGGCAGGGCACAACAAGAGTCAGACAGGGTAGCGAGTTGTGGCCTAACTCATGGACAGAAGCTACACCCCCGGCGCAAAGAGAGGGAAAACCCAACTAAATGGAACAACGACCCAGTGGAGCCAAGAGACAATACAAGCCTGCAAATAACCTATACAACAAACTGTCAGTCTAGTCTGCTATTGGGCAAGGTACATGTGATTCATGCAAATGCAATGTATAATGAGATGCAAATGAGGCATGACGCAAAGATGACAGTTCACCAGTAATGATTTATGGCATGATATGCAAAGGTATGCAATATATATATATATATATGTATTCCTAATAAGACTGCGGCCAATAAATGACCACCACAAGACAAGAGTGTACGTTGGCCTATTTATGGTAAGGAATACAATGATGGAAAGTTGGGGAGTGGGCAAAGTGTGGGGGTTATTCAAATCACTGAAAAAAATAGAAAGGGAGGTCTCCTCACATATCCAATGACGGGACGAGGAGAAAGAAGAGCTATGGTGGTATAGTTGAGGATAATAGTATCCTTGTTTTATAGTTAATAATAGGGACTGCTCTGATTTACTGGTTATTCAAATCAGCTCCAGCAATTAGCCCTAGGCACTTTGTGTTTCTCTACCATTTTTTGTTAAATTACAGACCAGATCATAAGAATGGGAAAGCCGATGCCTTATCATGACAAGATCACTTGGAGTATTATAATCAAGTATGTGAATTATTTTCTCTCCAAACATTTTATGAGATCATTCAATTGCTTTAATTAATGTTGGTTGATTTTTGGCCAAAGTATTTGGCCAAGTCTTTTTGTCTAAAGACAAAAAGACTTAGGGCCATATGTATCATACTATCGTTTTGCGAATTCCAAATAGCGAATTTTAAGGAATCGCTATTTGGAAATCGCAAAACGGTATATATGTAAATAATCGCTATTTTTTAGCGATTTCCAATAATTCCTTATTTGCGAATTCGCAAGTTGCGAATTCGCAAATAAGGAATACATCCCATTCATTTCTAAGGGCCTCTTGGCCCATAGAAATGAAAGGCAAAATTGCGATTAGCAATTTGCTAATCGCAAATTTTGCGAATTTTCCAGGGTGCAGGGGTGTCTCAAGAACACCCTGCTGCACCCCTGAAAATGACATGTGTGCGCATATGGCGCACATACATGCCCAAAGGGCATGTATGAGCGTCACATGGCACCTTTTGTTTTTAAAAAAAATGCTTTTTTAAAAGAATTCGCAATTTACCACCAACTACAAGTTGGTGGTAATTTGCGACATCTTATTCCAAAATCGCAATTTTTAAATATTTCATACATATCATTTAGGAAATCGCATTTTGCGATTTCCTAAATGCTTGTGCAATGTTAAGGAATCGCAACATTTGCGATTCCTTAACATTTGCGATGCGATAATTTCATACATCGCATTTCACGTTTTTCTTGTCGCAAACGCTGCGAATTTCCGATTCGCAGCGTTTGCGACAAGAAAAACGCTTCATACATATGGCCCTTAGTTAACAGAGCAAAAACAAACATAAAAAGGGAGGCTTGTTGTATCATAAAATAGCTGTGCATTTACCATAAGATAAGTTAAGACATCAAGCTATGAATTGACTTCATGATTCTAAGGATGTTGGGAATCTTGGAATTGCCAAGACTCTGTCAGCAGTACAAAAGATATCTTTGGTGGCCAAGTGCATTCTCTGATATTAAAAGCTACTTACAAACAGGCTACATCTGTGCTTACATCAAGAGTTGACACAGTAAACCCAGGCGTTTGTTGAGACCCTTGCCTCTTCCACTCTGGCATTTGGTATAAATGGATTTTATTGTAGAGTTGACCTGGTTAAGGTTATACAGTAATTCTGGTGGTTGTGAACCATTTAACTGAGAGTGGTCATTTTATATTGCTGCCTAGTTTGCCCACAGATTTTTTCTCATGATATTTGTTTGTATGCTGCTCCACCGGTCCTGATTACTAATAGATGGTCTCTGTTTATTTCAAACGTTTCTAAATGTGTAATGAACAAGATATGAAAGCCTGTCTGCTGAGTAGGTTTCATCCTCAGATGGATTTACAGACTCAAAGACTGAATCAATGTGTTGAATAATATTTGCGATATTAAGCCCAGGCACAGCACAAGAGCCGGACTGGAGCAAGAATATTGTGATTGACATAGAAATAACCTACAATGACACAGAGCAGTCATCTTTTGGGATGTCAATCTTATTTTGTCTGACCGTCATTGTTCTAGTTTTCCTTTAATTCATTCTTTGTCTACCTCAGTTTCTTCTGTTCAAAAACAATTAGCTGTCATAGTTGATATTTGGAAATATGCACAGGAGTCCTTGAGAAAAGCTAAAGATGCTTCAAGTTATATGCTGATCATAAGAGATGTTCTGAACCTTGAAATATTGTAGGTGACGTGTGAGTAGTTGCAAAACATCTGCATTTAAAACGATTTTCTGATTTGAAACCTAAGTTTGTGGGTCCATTTGTGATGGAACAGATTGTGAATTCAGTTCTGTGGAATTAAAATTACCTTTGTCTATAAAGGATCCACACAGTTTTTCATTTATCTTTTTTCAAGATTGTTTGGCAAAAAAGTCTTATTTCACGTCTTATGCCTGTTGATTAAAATCAGAAGAAAAACATGAGCTAGATATGCTCTTGTTTGCAAGAAGGATGTTGCAATATATGGTGTTTTGGAAGGGGTTTAGTCAAAAGGAAAATCATAGGAACCAGCCTCCAATCTTCATACTTCACATTTGATTGAAGATTTTCAAGCAAGACATATGACAAACCAGGGACCCTACCCATGAGACAGTAGCCTTTGAGGTCGGAGGGGGCCCCGTCAACATGTGAGCCTAGTGGGAGCCCTTATAATTTAGTGTGACTCATGCGAGAGGAAGCGGTACCGCAAATCCACTCACGCTATTCCAGCGAAGGCAAGGCTGCTGGTCATCACATGGGGCCGGCGCCTTTTGGACTCATGCTGCATTAATGCAGAGGACAAGTTGCAAGTTAGCATGCTTGCAATTAGCTATGATTACCAGCAAGCCAAAAACTCTTGCGTGTTCTTGAGAGAAGGCCATCTAGGATTATCGGGTATAACTTCCTTGCATCTCGCAACATCTTTTGCTAAGCAGATGTCCTACAATGTTGCTGTAGCCAGGACCTCACTACATGGATCTAACACTTTCCTTGCCAAGACCTATTGCTTCCTAAAGGATTGTTTCAATGGGCATTGGGAATAGAGAGAAGTATCATGATGGAAATGGACTTTGAACTATCTCCTACAACAGATATTTGATCTATTATGAGTGGAGTTATATATATTTTTTAATAAGGGTTCCTTGCGAAGTAACAGAAAGGAATTTTAGAGCGTATTAATGCATAAGTATATATGAACGTCAGGTGCACTTTATCAGAGCTCTAATATGCACATATAATTGCTAAGAGCAGGGACACCTGAATGCTAACAACATTGGTAATTTTGCAGTTTTACAGAAGTCAGACAGAAGCTACAACTCATCTCCACATGAGAGAGCGGAGCGAGATACAGAGAGATGTCAATGTGCATTTATTTTTGAGATACTTGTTTGTGGTGTGTTTAGTTTACAGCAATTGCAAAGTTCATATCGGAAAAGAGGGGTTGGTTACTCAGAATCATGCTCAGGCATATTTATTCGCAATCATAGTTACTCTTAGACTTTCAGGAACGAATACTTTTAATGTATCTCTTTGTCTAGTGGGGATTCACTGCACCCAGCTAACCTCATTGCCCAGCAGCAGCGACAAGGCACAGTGGAGGAGTCCTGTGTCTCGGTGGTAATCAAGAGGCAGTAATGCGGAAACTGTGTGGAATCGCTAACACGTGTCTATAAAACGAACTAGTACAGAAAGTAAACCTATCAGAGCATTTCGGTGCTCTAACTCTGACACATAAGCGAGTACAAACATCTGCAACATGGTACAGGGATGATCTAAACAAAGAAGAAGGATATTATGAGGGCTTGAAAGAAAATGAGAAAATTCTCCATCTGCTTTCAATAGACTCACCCTACAATCCAAACAAAATGTTTATGGGAAAAATATAATCTTTGCCAAATTGAACTATTTCCGTAACCAACAAAATGGTGAAAACACCATACTGAGATAACTCTTTCAAATGCTAAAAATGTTGCACTCGAGTATCC
Organism: Lissotriton vulgaris; assembly: GCF_964263255.1. Taxonomy (NCBI): domain Eukaryota; kingdom Metazoa; phylum Chordata; class Amphibia; order Caudata; family Salamandridae; genus Lissotriton; species Lissotriton vulgaris. The sequence goes on from NC_141687.1 coordinate 400,989,775, forward strand.
AAGTTTGAAATTGGGCAGAGAAATGTGATTAGTCTGCCAAATTCTTTCACAATAAAATCAACATGATCAGGCAGGAATTTAGCTGCTCCTCCACTTTAGCTACCTATGAAATAATTATCACCAAGAACACAAACACTCATGGACTTTAAACTAGTTACTAAGGAGTTTTTAAATACATCATTATGCAATCAAACCCGTCCACCTAGGCAACTGACCTTGTACCACCTATTTGCCCCAAAAATCTACCACATTCACTTGAAATTAGCATGTCGACATTGGGATAGATTGTGTACCTGACACACTGAAAATAGACCATGTTACACCTCTGCGCAAAAGGCCAACTGTTAAACCAAAGTGCCTTGAGAACCTTCCCCCATCACAGGCTTACTCTTTCTCATAAAAACCACGGAGCACTGTGTTGAATCTCAGCTCAAGAACTATGTGATAGTAAACAATCTTAAGGAATAATTGTGGATCTCTCTGTAAACCGAATCCTGTGACCAAAGGCAGACACAGAGGACACTTTTCTGTATTGAACCCTTTGGAGCACTTTTAACCAGTCTATTCTGTAACAATCGGTACCCCACAAAGCTGCTCCTGTTGGGCTTGTTACACTGTGCTGTAGAGACAGCACACAGAAGTGGCCAAATGTGATCACGCACCCACGCTCTGCTGTGTTCCTCCTCCTTGCCCGCTCACTTATCTCACCCTGCTGCTGTTGTGTTGCTGTTGACTGGCTGAATGGACTGTAGCAGGCTGCTCTAGGGACCACCACAATTCATCTTCCTCCTGAGACCATGGGGACTGGGTCTGTTAGCTCTCGGTCTTTCAAACAGCGGACCTTAAAGACCAGCAGCAACCAAGATGGAGACACCTGGGGACACCAACAGGCATTAATGGTAATTGAAATTGGCCAGAGAGTGACCCTTGGATGATTTGGGCAATACGGTAGGTGGCAGCCGCTTAGACTGGTGGGCAGGTGTGTGCTAGGCATTTGGTGGGGTTTGTGGCTTGGCCATAGAGTCAAGTTGAGCGAAGCCAAATTGTTGCCGCCTCTGGCTACCTTCTGGTTACTTTCATTGCTTTCTGCCATTGTGTTTTGCTCACTGACTATTGACCTATGGCCTGTTGACTATTGACTACTCAGAGGACATTCCTAGGACCATCAGAGCATGCTGTGACAGTGGATACCATTAATGCCGTTGGTGCTACAGAGTTTTCTACTTTAATAGTCTTTCAATCTGATGTATGCCAGCTTGTCTGTCAGTTTGTTTGACTTGCCTTGTATGGAAGATTGTCTGGGGGAGCATATTTACAAGTCCTAACAGCTTAACTGAATTCTACCGAATTGATGCAGGACTGATGCAACTACAGCACCGAATCAGCACTCCTCTCCGAGACCGATAACATCAAGATGTCACGGGATAGAGGAGGCTCGATGATTCTGGTGCTGTTAGACCTGTCGGCCGCCTTTGATACTGTGTCCCATAAAATCCTTATGAGCCGGTTGCAGGGAGTGGGCATTGGAGGACAGGCCCTTGCATGGTTGGAAAGTTTCCTTTCCGGACGCTCACAATCTGTCAGCCTGGGCCCCTACCGTTCCATCTCAAGGGCGCTCACGAAGGGGGTGCCACAGGGCTCATGCCTAAGCCCCACATTATTTAATGTGTATGTGGCACCCCTTGCTGAAATTGTGAGGAAGTACGGATTCACATCAGTGTCCTATGCCGATGACACCCAACTGCTCTACCCTTTCCACTCCCTTAACTCTAATGTTAGGGAAAACTTTGCTGAAGGTATGAGGGCTGTTTCTAATTGGATGGCATCCAACTGCCTCCAATGTAATGTCGGGAAGACGGAGGTAATGCTCTTTGGGAAAGCTACTATACTCTGGTCCCCCGACTGGTGGCCTCTGGACTTAGGACCAGTGCCCTCCCCAAAACTGACTGTCAAAAATCTGGGTGTGAAACTGGACCAAAACCTAACCCTAAAGGAGCACGCAAATGTGATCGCAGGAGCTTGTTTCCGCGCCATTGGCCTGCTCAGACGAGTTTTCCCTCTCCTACCTGACACCTACAGAAAGACCCTTGTACAGGCCCTGGTAATAAGTCGATTAGACTATTGTAACGGGCTCCTGATATTAGCCAACGAGGATGCCATTAATCGGCTACAGGTGGTTCAGAACACAGCGGCTAGACTGGTTCTGAACGCTCCTACAAGAACACCTTCCAGGCCCCTGCTGAGAGAACTTCATTGGCTCCCAATACGGCAACGTGTCAAATTTAAAATCTGCTGTACCGTCCATAAGTGTCTGTTTGGAAATGGCCCCAACTACTTGACCCAAAAGCTACAACTTTACAAACCAGACCGCTCTCTGCGTTCAAGCAATCAACTGCTATTAAAACCCCCTCTTATCAAAAAGACCAGACAAGGCGGCCGCGCCCTCTCCCTTGTGGGGCCGACCCTGTGGAACAACCTGCCCTTCAGCCTCAGACAAATCTCCAATCATCTATCCTTTAGAAAAAGGCTTAAAACCAACTTGTTCCTAGAGGAATAACTAGCTGTAGCTCTACCACTAAAACCCCAGGTCATCTGCAAAGCCCTTCTCTCACCATCTTAGCGAGCAAAGCGCGGAGATACCCCGACCGGGGTCGATTCTTGCGCTATACAAGAAATGAAATAAATAAATAAATAAATAAATAAATATATCTATACTTATATATAGATAGTCTAACTATTATTTCCCTTGACTTTCTAGCCAAGCTGCACTATTGCACTTTGAGGCTCAGCACTAGAATGTTTTTATATCCAATTTGGCACATGCAACACTGTATGCAACACTCATAACAAGCAATAGTAACAATGTATCTACTGGATAGTGGATTAGAGCAACATAGAATACTGTTTTAACTCTCTGCTGCACAGTTGAAATATGTAGCTAAAATATGACAATTCACAAGTTCCCCTCCTAGGATCTACAGCTGAAGATATCACTTCGTGCATGTAACAAACTGATAGATTCTTACCCTAAAACCACAGAATCAGCAAGAAGAATTGACTCATCCCCATAGGTTTCACAAACAAAACTGGGTGTCTTGGACTTATGTACTGCTGAGATGTCAATGCTCCCCATTGGTTCTACACCAAAACTGGCGTTTATACCAGTTGTCCCAACTATGGCTAAAACCAAGTTCATCAACAACTATTTCACCATGAACATAAGTGTTAAAGGCCAGAGAGCCTCTCCCATATTAAATTCCAGGCTCTGGCAGTACTAGTGTCAGTGCTAGCACCACAGCATCCAATGAACATGTGAATGCAGCAACAAGTTTAGAGGCCCCATGCATGAGGGAATGTACTAAGGAATCTGAGAAAATGTGTTCAGCTAATAACACCATCTTTGATTTGGGCCAAGGACAAGGTTATGGCCTTTTGAATATGGAGCTGCGGCTGCTGGACTGCCCTCCAGTCTCATATAAATAACATAATTGTGCTGGAAAATCACACTTGCATGGCAAGCTCTTCATTTTGCTTATTTGCTGTTGTAATTGCACGAACTGCGGGAGCCCTGACTCCAACGCGGCTGTATTTGCGGGGCTCATGCGCGGTGCGGTCTTCCGGCCGGCAGGGGGCCTGCGCTGTTAGTTACCCGTGCAGCGCATCTCTCTCTCTCCCGGCGGCAGCCGGAACACGTCAGCTTAGTTTGAAGCTGAGGCAGTGTTACAGCGGTAATTGACATCGCAGGAGTGTTGAGGAGCGCGCACGCATCTAACGGAGTGAAAGTGACACTCGCGAGTTGTAATTGACTGGGAATAAAAAATGTGCTAGCATTCACGCCAAGAATTTTTTATTCTATTAAAGGATACGGATGCGAGGATTATTCTTCTCTTATCTTTACTTCAAAATCACAGCAGCCAATAAAAACATACAATTAGTTTAAATGACCTACATTGCCCATGATGCTTGCTCATAAGCCACGCCTCCACAGCCCATAAGAGCCGTCTGTACAGTCCCAAAATCCTCTTTCTTTGCAGAGAACAAAAGTCCATTAAGTAACATGAACAAGTCCATAACCTCCTCCAACGTGGAAAAATAACCAGGAACTTCAAGCTTAGACTTTTGCGAGCATCCGCCGTCTACTCAGACTTCTTATCTGATCCTGAAACAGAGGGAAATGAAAAACCCGTAACCACTGTATAACAAGACATGTCGTAATAATTCATGGGCGGGCAAGCTTTAATACAAATAGTAAAGCCTGGTGGGGGAATCCTCGCCTCCGTGTCCTTAATAGAATTGAAAGTTCTTGGCGCAAATGCTAGCAAATTTTTGATTCTATTACAGGACCAGAGGCTTATGCTAGTTTAACGCTTTCCAAATACCATAGATGTAATATCTCCCACCGGCTTATAATAAAATGTTTTGAAGGTTGATTCTGAGGACCAATCAGCACAACGCATGATATCTTGAATGTTAGAACCCAAAATGTAAGATTTAGAGGCCATAGCGCCCCTGACAGAGTATGCTCCAAATCTTTGGAGGTCAAAACCAGCTTCCTGCATGATAAATCTAAGCCATCTGGCAATGGTGGCAGCCGCCACTGGCTTGAACGGTTTCTGTAAAGAAATTAACAGCTGCGAACAACCCTGTGGTCTCAAAGAACTCGTACATTCCTCATACACCTTTAAACAATGCACTACACATAATTTTTCATTTTCTGGAAAAGCATTGTAATCAATGTGACTGGAAAATGTCTTTGTACGTCCAGTAACATGAAAAGAAACTCCCTCTGGAGTAAATACTCTACCAGTAACGTCGGGAGCTCTCATGTCCGATGAAAGTCTGCACGCTGACAGGCATAGCAACATAGCTAATTTGGCCGATAACTGCTTTCTAGAAAGGAGATTGTTAGTAGGCCAATGATTAAATAAAGAAATGACCAGGGAAACATCCCATAGACCTGCATACTTGGGTTTAGATGGGTTAGCGACCCGAATGCCTTTAAGAAGCTTGCATACTACCGGGTGCATGCCCACTGGTTTCCCGTCCACCAGTACGTGACTCGCTGAAATGGCCGATCTAAAGTTATTGACCGAGCGGTAAGCAAGGCCTTCGTAAGCTTTATCTGAGAGAAAATTCAACACCTGAGGTAGCTCAGCCCTCACGGGATCCACACGCCATTCCAAGCACCAATCCACCCAGTTTTTCCAGGCCGAGGAATAACGTTTCCGTGTGGATGGGGCCAAGGCCTGTTTGATGAATTCCAAAGCTTTGTCCGAAACTCCTGGCATGTGCCACTGCTGCCGGAAAGCCTCCATGCATCAGCGCGAGGCGTCCGTCCAGAATCATTGGATGACGTTCCTGAAGAGGTCCCAGGAGCAACAATGTCGACTCCGGTCGCAACTACACTGCAACAACTTCGGAAACCAAGGCTGAGACGTCCACCACGGCGTCATCAGGAATTTCTCTGCCCGTTGCCTGATCACCTGTGTCATCACCCTGGGGATCAGCAAAAATGGGGGAGAGGCATACTGAAGTGCACCCGACCAATCCTGATGGAATGCATCGGTCGTCAGTGCCATCGGGTCCGGCCTCCAGCTGAAGAACTGAGGAATCTGACATGTGAGCCTGGAGGCGAAGAGGTCTATCTGAAAGGGACCCCAGATGCTCTGTATCCACTGAAAGATTCTGGGAAGCAACTTCCAGTCGCTATAATCCCTTAGAGGCCTGGAGTTCCAGTCCGCCACCTGATTGGACTGGCCTGAGATGTACTGTGGAGACTTCTCCGCAGCGCGCTTCGCAGCCCCAACGACTGGCGTCCGATTCGATAACTACCTCTGGTTGTGAACCGAATATCGCTCTGCCGTTCCACGCGTCCACGTGGCCCAGCCACCACTGAAGCTCCGTCCTCACTTCCTGAGTTAACGATACGGCGTCCGCGTAGGACAAGCCCTTCTGGAGATGTTGGATCTTTAAACGCTGTAAGGCCCTGTAATGAAGGGGACCTGGGAAAATGGCCTGAATCGAGGAGGCCAGAATTACCACAAACCTGGCTATGGCTGGTAGGGAAACCGTTTGTTTGCTCAATAACGCTATTATCTCCTTCTTGAGATCCTTCTACTTCGTCTTGGGAAGGCACAACTGAGCTGTCTGGGAGTTTATTGTGAAGCCGAGAAAGTCTATTATCTGAGTCGGTGAAAGAACTGACTTGGGAAGGTTGATTACAAACCCCAAGTTTTGCAGCAGCTCCGTCGTGAGCTGCAAGTGCTGGAGAAGGATGTCTGAACTTTGAGCCATCAGCAAAATGTCGTCCAGATAAATGATCAATCGCACACCCCATTCCCGCAGGTGTGCCACAACCTGCTTCATCACCTTGGTGAAACACCATGGTGCCGGTGAAAGGCCGAAAGGAAGGGCCAAATATTCGTACAACTGATTGTTTCACCGGAATTGAAGGAACCTCCGATGAGGAGGAAAAATAGGGATGGAGAGATAGGCGTCTTTGAGATCTAATCTGACTAGCCAATCTCGCTCCTGACACAAATCTGCTAGAAGATGGATCCCTTCCAGCTTGAAATGGTTGTAAGTCAGAAATTGATTGAAACTTCTCAGGTTCAGGACTAACCTGTTTCCACCTCCCTTCTTCTGCACCAGGAAAATGTTGCTTCAGAAACCGTGAGGGCCCCCGTTGCACGGAACTATTGTGTGTTTCTGCAGCAAGTCTACAATTTCTTTGTCTATAAAATTGCATTCTTGTAGGAAAAAATTGAGTTGCACGGGAGGCTCTAGCTGAAAGGGCGGAGAATAGAACTCTAAGTGAAAGCCCCTGACTGTTTGCAACACCCACGCGTCCTGAGTCAGAGTCTGCCAATTGTGAATAAAGTGTGGTGTGCGACCCCCCCAAAGAGGAGAAGTGTCCACAACACTCACCTGAGGACTGCTGAGTTTTAAAGCCGGCCCTGTTGCCACCGCCCTAGAATCGTCCGCGGTTGAACCTGCGACGTGATGGGTAGAAGGTGCCTCCATGGGTGGAATCCCACTCCCCTCTGCCACATCCAAAGTCCCCTCTCTGGGGCCTTGATTGAAGATGCGGCCTGCTGAGCGGCCCCTACCTCCACCAGGCCATCTCCAATATCTTTGCCAAGGGCCCAATGACATCAAGCAATTTATCTTGGCATCAAGCGCGGTCAGTGCCTCTCTTCGGATCTTTAGAGAATTTTTTAAAGAAGGTGAGGAGACTTGCGTCAATCTCCGGCGTCTCGGCCACCTTATCTGGGATGTCCAGTCTAGGGCATTCCGACCGAAGTAGGCTGCGCACCTCCTGAGAGAAACTTTTTTGAAGATTATCGTGAAATAGTCGGAGACCTCGGGCGGCGGAACCCAGTACGAAGACCGGGGATGCACAATATAGGAGGGGTCAAATGTGAATGGTGTGTTTGCCGGCTCCAAAACTGATGAAGTGGACGTTTTGGCCCTTTTTGGCGGAGGGGGCTCCTCCGAAGTGGCTGTGTCGGTGTCCGTGCCCGTTGTAGTGGTATCTGTGTCAATGTGCACCTTTTGCTTGCTTTTGGCTTTGGCACCAGTATAAGAGTGGTCATCTGGAGCAGTGCTAGCGGCGCCGACAGGGCTTGCCCGTGTGGCCATTTGTGGCCTGCATCTGTGCCTACAGAGGAAGCGTCCAATTTCTTCTTGGCAGGCTCCTTGCCATTCCCCTGGCTTTTGGCGAAGTTTTACAGCTGCCTCTTTATTGTACAAAGCGCAGCTGCCAAGGCCTGGTGGACGGTCTGGGGGACCGTGTTCTCAATTGCCTTATTCACGGATGATTGAACAGAAGCATCCAAGGCCTCTGCCAGGTTACCCTCCATGACAGTATTAGACTGTCCCTCATATCCATCACCTCATCCTCATTAGGATACTGCACCCAGTCCTCCATGGCATGCAGAAGTGACCCAGGCAAATACTTCTAGTGTCAAAACAGGATAAAAGACTGTACAGGGAGGAGTACGGGGCGGGTCAGCCCACGTGCACACTAGCCACAAGGACAAGTAACTCACAAAATCAACCGCCTCAGCAAAGCTGTAGTCAGGCCAGAGGCCTATGCCAATAAGTTTGAGGAGCATGTGCGCACTCCGAAAGGCAGATTTATACAGCCAACAAGGCGATCTTTATCTTTTTAAATGGTGCTCCGGCAATTCTATGCGTGCAGGCAATGAAAGGAATTTCACGCCGGTGTGCGCAGCCCAATCGTGCCCAAAAACCGCCCAAAAGAAGCCTAATTTGACCGCGATTTGGGCGCGCACACCGGCCGTGAGCCACTCGACAAGGGCAGCGTTTGCGGGCTACAAGGGAGGCCCAGAAACTCGCGCTCCAGCGCTCGAGGGGGAACAAACCGAGAAATGAGGCAGAAGGCTCGTGAGTGCTACGGGGCTTAGAGGTCAGTGACCGCAATCGTTACACTCTTCAAGTGTGAGCCAAAGTGTCAGCCGCCCCGGGGACTACAGGGGGTGAAAGCGATCGGGAGAACTGTGCGAGACAATGGCACTGAAATTCCCACCGTGCCGAAGGCGCTAATCAGGCAAAATACCACAATAGCAATGAAAGGTTATAACCACAAACCTTGAAAAAACAATCAAAGGACAAGAGCGGGCATATCACTGAATGAAAATACCTCAATTAATAGCATTGATACATCGTATAAGAGAGAAGGAATGGTGCACTTAACTCTTGCTGTGAGCAGCAAAGAAAGAGGATTATGGGACTGTACAGATGGCTCTTATGGGCTGTGGAGGCGTGGCTTATGAGCACTCATCATGGGCAATGTAGTTCATTTAAACTAATTGTATGTTTTTATTGGCTGCTGCGATTTTGCATTAAAGATAAGAGAAGCATAATCTGAAGCCACAGGTTCTGTAAGAGAATCCTTCTGTCAATTGCATTCGCGTGTTTTTGCCAATTGTACGAGCCGGTGCCTTAAGGGAATAATACCCTGCGGGTAAGACTTAAGTATTTCGAATTTGGCAGGAACACCTCGGGCACTTTACCCCACATTCTATTAAGGGGGCAGTCCCCATTATAAGTGCACTACCTACATCAACTGTCTTTGTTATTTTAAATCCCTCAGTTTTCAGCTGGAAAAATTTCCCTTATGTCATATTACCCTCATGGAGTATGAGGAGGTTGGGCACTATGTAGAAGAGGAAGACGTAACTCACCTTTCTATTGATGACCAGTTTTGTGAGGTCATGGATGCCTCCATCTTACAGGCGGTGACATAGGTGGTGGCCCCATTGGAGAAGAGATTGGGGGCACTCAAGGCGCAGTGTCAGCAACCCCTCAAACCGAGGGAAGATCCTCACAGGCCCCTGGCCACCCTACCTCTTTGACTGGTGGTTAACCCACCTTGCGTCGCTCCTCAGAATGTGGAAAAGCAGAAACGCGCAGACAACCCTGGGTTGATTTGGACACCTTTGCATGCCTTAAAAAGACTTTTTCTAGATACCCAACCCATTGTAGACACTCAGACACCAGGGCCCTAGACACAAGTCCACCGTCTCCGCCACAGACGGATTTAGGGGACAGAGATGATTCTCCCAACAATTCTGACAGGGAAGGGAATTGTTCTAGACTATCGCGCCCGACGCCAAGGCCCAGATGTAGGTAAAATAGATTTACCGATTTTTAATTACCGAATTCTACCAATTCGGTAATTAAAAATCGGTAAATCTAAGGGGTGGATATGTAGGAACATCCAGATGTTCCTTTTACCGAATCGGTAAATATCTGTATTTACCGATTCGGTAAATACCGACCGGTAATGCCCCATTCATTCCTATGGGCTTTGAAGCCCATAGGAATGAATTGGTCATTACCGGTCGGTATTTACCGAATCGGTAAATACAGATTTTGACAAGGGTGCAGGGGGTGTCACTTTGACACCCTCTAGCACCCCCAAAAAAGATTCGGGGGGCCATGTGGCAGGCATACCTGCCCTAAGGGCAGGTCTGCCTGTCATATGGCACAGGTGTGCATGCACACATGTGCATGCACACCGGAATCGGTATTTTACCATGAAGTTGCACTTCATGGTAAAATACCGATTCTGTAAGGCTTGTGGGACTCAGAAGAGTCCCACCTACATCTCATTGTTACCGAATCGGTAAAAATACCGATTCGGTATTTTACAGATTCGGTAAATTTACCGATCGGTAAATTTACCGATTCTGTAAAATATGTGGCCCTACATACCATTTTGTGAATCTCGGTCGGTAACGGCCGAAAATACCGATTTTCGGCCGTTACCGACCGACCTACATCCGGGCCCTAGTTCCCTGAGAGGTTCTGACTTCCCCACGGACACTGATATACTCACCCACGAGGATTTACTGAACCCTGATGACCTCCTGCACCCGTAATCGGCGGAATGGTGTCCGGCCCCTAAGGTGGCGGCCTACATGGCCAGCCAGCTCCGGGAACCTTTGGATAAAGAGGCGATGGGCTGCCTAAAGGCAGAATATCCACGTCCTGCCCTGGACGGAAAGGTGGCCATGACCCCAGAGATGGACCCCAAATTGGCCACCTTTCTTGCGAAATTTGCACACGACCCTAAAAAAGGAATTGATCATTCCTGGCTCTCATGCCAGGATAAACTCCAGGATTTCACTGGACCCTTAGCCAAAATAATGGATATGGCGGAGGACGCCAAAGCCTCTGGCTCCTTCATATCCTAGGAGGTTCTTTCCAATTGGGTCCAATTGGGCCCAACGGGCAATAATATTTCTGGGAAACACCAATTTCCACAGAGAGGTACAGGTCACTCTTTCTCAAGATTGACCCCAAACTAGGGGAACTCTTCACATCGGAGGCAGAGACTATAGCCCAGGGGAATTTGTTCGGGGATCCCTTTATAAAGGAACTGGGCAAATTTGTCAATAGTTTTAATTCTTTAGACAAGGCGCAATCCTCAAGTAAAAGAATTTTTACTCCCCGTGTTTTTGCGTCAGCTGGACGAGGTAGGGGGCGCTCATCTGGCAGCCCATTCCAAACTGCCTCCAAAGGTGGAGACTCCAGGCGTGGCCAATGGCAAGATCCTGGGAAGTTCGGAAACTTCTATCAGACAAAGTCCTATCCCAGTAATCGTGGAGGCAGAGGAGGCCAGAGAGGTAACTTCAATAACACACAAGGTAAGAGTTCAGGATTCTATGGGGATTTCCATTGGGGCGGTTGGCCCTTTTTCAATTGAACTGGAGGAACCTATCCTCAGATGCATGGGTGATACAGATGGTGGGAGATTTCCAAATCGAGTTTTATGAGACCCCGTCCCAAACACGCCATCCCACCCCATGGTTTTTCCCCCCCCCGAACAGAGAGCACTAGTGACCCAGGAAGTGGGCGACCTTTTACAGAAAGGAACAATAAATTGTTCAGTGCTCCACCCACATGGTTTCGTCAGCAACATTTTCCTAGTGGAAAAAAGAGATGGTAGACAGAGATCAGTCATCAGTCTCAAAGAGTTCAATTCTTGGTTACTCTACCGCCATTTCAAGCTGGAGGGTATACACCTCCTACAGGACCTGCTCCAAATTTCAGATTGGATGGTTCGCCTAGAACTGAAGGACGCCTTTTTGGCGGTACCCATTTTTCCCCCGCACAGACCATTCCTACAGTTTTACTGGGAGTTCCAAATTTTCGAATTCACGCTCTTCCATTCGGCCTCTCCTCGGCCCCTTGGTGCTTCACCAAGCTGATGAAGCTGGTTGTAGAGCATCTTCGGGCTTAGGGGATGAGACTTATTGTCTATCTCGACGATATCCTCCTTATGGATCAATGCCCGATTCGACTATCCAAACAGTTACAGACAGCAATAGACTTACTGGAGTCTTTAGGCTTCGTGATAAACGAGAGCAATTCAGACCAAGTCCCATCCCAGACAATAGAGTTCCTGGGCTTTGTATTGAACGCAAACAAAGCAACTCTCAGCCTACCAACGAGGAAACTATCCGAAATTCGACACGAATTGTGAAGGGCGATGGCCAAGTCCCATGTCTCACTTCGACAATTAGCAAGGATAGTGGGACTTCTATTGTCCTCTATCCAAGCGATCTTTCCGGGTCCTCTCCATTACAGGACCCTGCAACAGCTAAAAATCGAGCATCTTCGAAAGGGTCTGTCCTACTCACAGATGGTTCCTCTATTTCCCGAGGCCAAAGAGGAGATGGGTTGGTGTAAACCACATGGAAGCCTGGAATGGCAGCATGATGTTCGGCTCTCAACCAGGTCTCATAATCGAGTCAGACGCATACGATTCAGGATGGGGCGCGCGGTGTGGGGATATCTCCAACGGCGGAAAATGGTCCTCGGTCGAATGTTCTTTACATATCAACCGCTTGGAGTTGATGGCGAGATCCTTCGCGATCTGCTGTTAGACCAAACAGAAGGTGAAATGTTCTGTTCTAACGAAGGACAACGTGGCAGCAGTCCATTATGTCAATCACCTGGAAGGGATGTAGTCAGAGACACTGTCGGATCTAGCCCAAACCCTTTGGGAATATTGTCTGGCCAACCAGATATCCTTGCCGGCAGAGCATCTCCTGGGGAGCTCCAATCAAGTGGCCGATTGGCACTCTCGCCATTGGAGAGATGTCAGCCTGTGAAAACTGAATCCACATAACTTTTGACAAATTCAAAACAGGTGGGTTCCTTTCTCCATGGATGTATTTGCGTCTCAACTGGATTTCCAACTTGCACGTTATTGCAGTTGGACAACGGATCCACAGGCAACAGCCTTGGATGCCTTACTACAGGATTGGAGCATGGAACAACTGTATGTCTTTCCCCTCTTCGCTATTATAACCAGGTGGACGGCGCAAGTGTGCAGACAGAAGGCTGAGGTGGTAGTGATAACAACAATCTGGAGATCTCAAGTCTGGTTTCCAGTGATGATGGAACTTTCCTGGGATTCCCCAATCCCTCTACCCCATGTTCCAGATCTCCTCCGGGATCCTCAAAACAATCCTCACCCGCTGGTCATAGCCGGGCCTCTTCGTCTCACGACCTGGAGGGTGACAGGCGATGTCGTCAGAAGCTTCCTCATTTCTCGCCAAAGCCTGGGCAGATAATACAAGTAGACGATACAACTCCGCTTCGTCGTGATGGTTATATTGGTGTAATCAACACCAAACTCATCCCTTGGGGGCAGACGTTGTCCATGTCGTAAACTTCCTTGCAAATCTGGCTTCCCAAGGTTTCGCTTACCGATCAATAAATACTTACAGATTGGCGATTTCAGCAGGAAGGACATTTGCATGTGGATGGCCATCCAGTCGGGCAACACCCGTTGGTCAGAAAACTGTTAAGAGGAATTAGACTTTCAATTGCTCCTGAACCCGAGTACACATCCCTTTGGGACGTTAACAAAGTTCTATCCTTGTTTCAATCGCGGACTCAGAATAAATATCTGACCAGGAAACAACTGTTGGAGAAATTGGCAATGCTTTTATGTCTATTCTCATGTCGCAGAGTTTCGGATGTCCGGGCATTGAATATAAAAGGTAGACTGTTCACCCCGGAAGGGATTTTGTTTCATATTTCATGCAGAACGAAAACTAATTCTAGATCTGTTTCTTATTCAGTATTACGAGCAAATCCTCAGTTATGTGTGGTTCATGCTATTAAAGCTTATGAAGTTATGACTGAAGAACTCCACCCTCATAAGGGAGAAGCAATTGCTAATCGCACTAACCAAACCTCACAAATCGGTTTCATTTCCTACGATTGCCAGATGGGTCAGGTGGCTCATGCAAGAAGCAGACAATCGTAGGAGATGAATCAGCTTTGTGAGGCTTTTTCGCTCTGAAGGAGTAACCATACTCCGGATTTAGAAATGTCTGCTGTCCCAGCAGACATCTCTTATGTGGTAGGAACTGTAGTCATGGCGGTTCCTGTCAAGGCACTGAAATGTCAATGCACTGAAAGTGTGCCATGCGGCTCCGTCAACATGACGGTGCTGTATTGCACAATTTCAATATCTTTTTTTATTTCCAAAAACACAATTTAAAGCATGGTTTTCTTTTTGGAAAATTAAAAGCAGTAAGCCCTCACCATGGGAGTTTCCCCATAATGTGTATGTCATTAAAATGTTTTTACTTTTTCTTACTTCCACCTTTTGGATGGTGGTGTGTTAAAGTAAAAACTGTCCGTTTGTCTGCCCACTCTAAATATGGAGGGTGGCCAAAAGGGCAAATCTCAGATCGTCTGTTGCGACGAAGTGCCCTCTCTGCTAAACTCTAAAGGTTCACATAGTACATGCATTTGAGACAGTTATATCGCACATGCTACATTTGTAGAAAATTCATTAACAACTTTGGAAGTAAAAATAAAAACTCCTTGGAAACACTAGTACAATGAGTTTGTCACAGTAAAAATCATGACATGTATATTGACACATTTATCCCAGCAAAGTCAGACCTCCCTCCACATTAGGAGCGTTATTCTGCACAGTTCTCGTTTTTCCTATTTGCGGACAACAAATATGTCACATATGGTGCCCAAAACTCTTTGGATTTTGATGCTGCAGTTAATTCTTCTACGTATGTCTCAAACTGTGTTTTGCAATTGGCCATATCTCGCAACCATTCTACCTGCTTTGGCACCTTTTTCCCTCCCCAACATATAGACACTCTACGCTTAGCTAATAACAGAGCTACAGCCACGTTGCACATTTGGGATAGTTTTGATAAGGGCCAGCAGACATACAGTGGGAGAGCACTGGATTCTTGTTCCCACCATTGCCGTTATTCAATCAATCAATCAATCAATCACTGCATTTCTAAAGCGCGCTACATACCCAGGCGGGTCTCAAGGCGCTGGGAGGGGGTGGGGGGGTACGGGGGGTGGTGCTACTGATCGAAGAGCCAGGTCTTTGAGAAGTCTTCTGAAGGCCAGCAGGTCTTGAGTCTGTCGTAGGCTGGTAGGGAGAGTGTTCCAGGTCTTGGCGGCGAGGTAGGAGAAGGATCCGAGGGGGTGGGAAGCTGAGTCGGTTGTTGAGGTATGTTGGTCAGGTGTTGTGTAGTGCTTTGTGTGCGTGGATGAGAAGTTTGAAGGTGATCCTCTTGTTGACGGAAAGCCAGTGCAGGCCTCTCAGGTGGGGTGTGATGTGGCTGCGTCGGGGGGCGTCGAGGATCAGTTGTGCCGAGGCATTCTGGATTCGCTGTAGTCGTCTCAGGAGCTTGGTTGTTGTTACTGAGTAGAGGGCGTTCCCGTAGTCGAGTCTGCTGGTGATAAGGGCCTAGGTGACGTTTTTCTCGTGTCAGGGGGGATCCATTTGAAGATCCTGCGGAGGATTCGGAGGGTGCTGAAGCAGGACACGGAGACGGCGTTGACTTGCATGGTCATGGAGAGGATGGAGTCGAGGATGACCCCCCGTGGTCTGTGGGTTCCGGGGCTGTGCTGTGCCTAGCGATGTGGGCCACCAAAAGTCGTCCCAGGCTGATGGGGTGGGTCCGAGAATGAGGACCTCCGTCTTGTCTGAATTCAGCTTCAGTCTGCTGTCCTTCATCCATTCGGCTACGGCCTTCATTCCTCTGTGGAGGTTGGCTTTGGCGGTGTGGGGGTCTTCGGTGAGGGATATGATCAGCTGGGTGTCCTCGGTGTAGGAGATGATGTTGAGGTTATGTTGTCGTGCGACGTGGGCGAGCGGTGCCATGTAGATATTGAACAGCGTCGGGCTGAGGGAGGATCCCTGTGGTACGCCGCAGATGATCTCAATGGTTTTTGAGCGGAAGGGTGGGAGGCGGACGCTCTGGGTTCTGCCGGAGAGGAAGGATGTGGTCCAGGCCAGGGCCTTCTCTTGACTTCCGGCGTCCTGGAGGCGTGCTGATAGGGTTCGGTGGCAGACTGTGTCAAAGGCTGCTGATAGGTCCAGGAGGATGAGGGCAGATGTTTCTCCTTTGTCCATCAGGGTCCTTATGTCGTCAGTGGCGGCAATGAGGGTGGTCTCGGTGCTGCGGTTGCTGCAAAAACCGGATTGGGAAGGGTCCAGGATGTTGTTGTCTTCGAGGTAGCGGGTTAGCTGTTTGTTGACAATCTTCTCTGTCACTTTTGCCGGGAACGGGAGCAGGGAGATGGGCCGGATGTTCTTGAGGTCTTTGAGGTCCGCCTTGGGCTTCTTCAGAAGGGCGTTGATCTCGGCGTGCTTCCAGCTTTCCGGGAAGGTTGCTGTCTCGAAGGAACTGTTGATTGTTTTCCGGAGGTGGGGTGCGATGGTTGTGCTAGCTTTGTTGAAGACGTGGTGAGGGCAGGGGTCGGATGGGGATCCGGAGTGGATGGAGTTCATGGTTTTGATGGTGTCTTCGTAGCTGACGTGGGACCAGGCGGTCAGGCGGCTGGTGCGGGTGGTGATCGCAGGGGTGGTGGACTCGGTGGTGGGTGCGGGGGTGTCCGAGTTGAAGCTGTCGTGGATGTTGGCGATCTTGCGGTGAAAGAAGGTGGCCAGGGAGTCGCACAGGTCTTGTGATGGTGGGATGTCGTTGGTGTTGGAGCTGGGGTTGGAGAGTTCTTTCACGATGCTGAAGAGCTCTTTGGTGTTGTGTGCGTTGTTGTCTAAGCGGTCCTCTTGGCGGTCCTATTGGCGGTCCTGATGAGTTGGTGGTGTCTGCGGGTGGCGCTTTTGTGGGCTGTGTGGCTGGCTGGTGTTCAGTCGTGGAGCCATTTCTTCTCCAGCTTCCGACAGGTGCGCTTGGAGATTTTAGGTCTTCGGTAAACCAGGCGGCTTTCTTGTTGGTGTGATTGGTTGTGGAGGTTTTGAGAGGGGTGAGGGTGTTGGTGCAGTCGTTGATCCACTGTTTGAAGTTGGTTGCGGCGGTGTCAGGGTCAGTGGGGTCGGCGGGTGGTCTCAGGGCGAGGGTAGTAGTCAGTTGGTCCTTGGTGACCTTGCCCCAGCAGCGGCGTGGTAGCTGTTGGGTGCGGTGGTGTGTGGTGGGTTTCCTGAAGGTGAAGTGGACGCATCTGTGGTCGGTCCAGTGGGGTTCGGGGGTGTGGTTGAAGGAAGCATGGGGGCTTGTGGAGAAGATGGGGTCCAGCATGTGTCCAGTGGCATGGGTGGGTGTCGTCACCAGCTGTTTGAGTCCGAGGTTGGCGAGGTTGTCGATCAGGGCGGTGGAGTTGGCGTCGTTGTTGTTCTTGAGGTGGAAGTTTAGGTCCCCGAGGAGGATGTAGTCCATGGAGGCGAGGGCGTGGGTGCTGACGAGGTCAGCGATGGTGTCGCAGAACTGTGGTCGTGGTCCGGGTGGTCTATGAACGAGTGTTCCTCTGAGGGTGGTGTTGGGGTCGATGTGGATCTGGAAGTGCATGTGCTCGGCGGTGGTGAGGGTGTCGTCGGTGTTGGTCGAGACTCTGAGGGTGTCCTTCTGGAGACGGCGTTGACTTGCCTGGTCATGGAGAGGATGGAGTCGAGGATGACCCCCCCGGTTGCATGCGTGGTCTGTGGGTTCCGGGGCTGTGATGTGCCTAGCGATGTGGGCCACCAAGAGTCGTCCCAGGCTGATGGGGTGGGTCCGAGAATGAGGACCTCCGTCTTGTCTGAATTCAGCTTCAGTCTGCTGTCCTTCATCCATTCGGCTACGGCCTTCATTCCTCTGTGGAGGTTGGCTTTGGCGGTGTGGGGGTCTTCGTGAGGGATATGATCAGCTGGGTGTCCTCGGTGTAGGAGATGATGTTGAGGTTATGTTGTCGTGCGACGTGGGCTAGCGGTGCCATGTAGATATTGAACAGCGTCGGGCTGAGGGAGGATCCCTGTGGTACGCCGCAGATGATCTCAATGGTTTTTGAGCGGAAGGGTGGGAGGCGGATGCTCTGGGTTCTGCCGGAGAGGAAGGATGTGGTCCAGGCCAGGGCCTTCTCTTGACTTCCGGCGTCCTGGAGGCGTGCTGATAGGGTTCGGTGGCAGACTGTGTCAAAGGCTGCTGATAGGTCCAGGAGGATGAGGGCAGATGTTTCTCCTTTGTCCATCAGGGTCCTTATGTCGTCAGTGGCGGCGATGAGGGTGGTCTCGGTGCTGCGGTTGCTGCAAAAACCGGATTGGGAAGGGTCCAGGATGTTGTTGTCTTCGAGGTAGCGGGTTAGCTGTTTGTTGACAATCTTCTCTGTCACTTTTGCCGGGAACGGGAGCAGGGAGATGGGCCGGATGTTCTTGAGGTCTTTGAGGTCCGCCTTGGGCTTCTTCAGAAGGGCGTTGATCTCGGCGTGCTTCCAGCTTTCCGGGAAGGTTGCTGTCTCGAAGGAACTGTTGATTGTTTTCCGGAGGTGGGGTGCGATGGTTGTGCTGGCTTTGTTGAAGACGTGGTGAGGGCAGGGGTCGGATGGGGATCCGGAGTGGATGGAGTTCATGGTTTTGATGGTGTCTTCGTAGCTGACGTGGGACCAGGCGGTCAGGCGGCTGGTGCGGGTGGTGATCACAGGGGTGGTGGACTCGGTGGTGGGTGCGGGGGTGTCCGAGTTGAAGCTGTCGTGGATGTTGGCGATCTTGCGGTGAAAGAAGGTGGCCAGGGAGTCGCACAGGTCTTGTGATGGTGGGATGTCGTTGGTGTTGGAGCTGGGGTTGGAGAGTTCTTTCACGATGCTGAAGAGCTCTTTGGTGTTGTGTGCGTTGTTGTCTAAGCGGTCCTCTTGGCGGTCCTATTGGCGGTCCTGATGAGTTGGTGGTGTCTGCGTGTGGCGCTTTTGTGGGCTGTGTGGCTGGCTGGTGTTCAGTCGTGGAGCCATTTCTTCTCCAGCTTCCGACAGGTGCGCTTGGAGATTTTAGGTCTTCGGTAAACCAGGCGGCTTTCTTGTTGGTGTGATTGGTTGTGGAGGTTTTGAGAGGGGTGAGGGTGTTGGTGCAGTCGTTGATCCACTGTTTGAAGTTGGTTGCGGCGGTGTCTGGGTCAGTGGGGTCGGCGGGTGGTCTCAGGGCGAGGGTAGTAGTCAGTTGGTCCTTGGTGACCTTGCCCCAGCAGCGGCGTGGTAGCTGTTGGGTGCGGTGGTGTGTGGTGGGTTTCCTGAAGGTGAAGTGGACGCATCTGTGGTCGGTCCAGTGGGGTTCAGGGGTGTGGTTGAAGGAAGGGTGGGGGCTTGTGGAGAAGATGGGGTCCAGCATGTGTCCAGTGGCATGGGTGGGTGTCGTCACCAGCTGTTTGAGTCCGAGGTTGGCGAGGTTGTCGATCAGGGCGGTTGGAGTTGGCGTCGTTGTTGTTCTTGAGGTGGAAGTTTAGGTCCCCGAGGAGGATGTAGTCCATGGAGGCGAGGGCGTGGGTGCTGACGAGGTCAGCGATGGTGTCGCAGAACTGTGGTCGTGGTCCGGGTGGTCTATGAACGAGTGTTCCTCTGAGGGTGGTGTTGGGGTCGATGTGGATCTGGAAGTGCATGTGCTCGGCGGGGGTGAGGGTGTCGTCGGTGTTGGTCGAGACTCTGAGGGTGTCCTTCTGGATGATCGGGATTCCCCCTCCAACTCCGTTGGTGCGGTCCCTGCGGGAGATCTTGTAGCCCTGTGGGATGGCTAAGGCGATGTCAGGAAGGCGACGTTGGGGTTGGTCGAGTCTCGGAGGTCCTGGAGTTCGATGGCGTGTTTGTGAGCGGAGCGGGTGTTGAGGAGGATGCAGCGGAGGAGGTTGGGTTCTCTGGCTGGTGGTTTGGAGGGCTGGATGCTAGTGTATCTGCAGTTACGGCAGGCGAAGGGCCCTTGGGTGCGCTTCGGGGTGGCCCGGTAGCAGGGGTGGTCTCGTCCGGTGTTGAGTGCGTGGAGGGTGCTGGAGTTGTTGTGCAGTCTGGCGTTGTGGGGGGCGAGGGGTCCAGGGGTCCTGGCGCTGGGCGCAGTCCAGGCGCGGATGGGCGCAGACGGGCTTGACTTTGGCGCGCTAGCAGTGCGACCGCGCCGAAGCCGCCATAAGAAGGGGAGGTGGGAGGGAGAAGCAGCTGGGAGGTAGGAGGGAGCCAATGGGAGCGGGCCGCAGGCACGCAGTGGCGGGAACGGGCCAGGGGAAACAAGCCTAGGGCAAGGCAACAGGCGAGCGGAGCAAAGAGGACACAGGCCACAAAAACGGTCACAAATAATGCAGCGAACTGGGGCACAAAAACAGGGGCACAAGGGCACAGAAAAGAGAACAGGTGGCAGCAACAAACCTCAGGCCCACTGGCCACAAGGGATGAGGCGCAGGTGGAAGCCTGCGGGTGGAGGCGGGCCTCGAACAGCCACAGATCCAAATCAGCAGCACAGGAGCACACAAGGCGCAGTCAGGAGGAGCTGCGCGGGCGGCGTGGGGAGCGACCTGCCTGAAGGCAGGGTCAAGGGTTGCTCCCCACATTATTGGCTGTGTTACTTGTTGCCAGTATTGCGCTATTGAGCTACAGGCCCATCCTAAGTGTAGGAACTCAGCATTTACCTCCCCACAGCTCTTACATGTCGACGCTGGGTTCAACCCGTATTTGTGTAGTTGCTGAGGGGTGTAGTAAGTTTGCTGTAGGTATTTAAAATGAATGATTTTGAGGTCGCTATTTGCGGTGAGTCTGTCTGGTATCCCGCAAAAGAACTCCCAGTCCGCTATTGTTAGAGGCGTGTCGAGGGTTATGTTCCAACGTTCCCTGGCTGCATCTATCAGATCCCTAATTTCTCTCTGAGAGGCCTTATACAGTTTAGTGATCAATTTTTTCCTGTCAGCGCATGAGACAGTAGTTCCGGAGGTTCCTGAGGGAAGCAGGGATACAATGCCTTCACTACTGATCCCAATCTGTGATATACAAATCTCTGCATTAGAGTCCCACTCCAGTTGCCGATGATCTCGGTTGGCAAGATAAAAGATCCCGGAGGGATAGCATCCCCCATAGCTCAGAGTCCACCATCCTGCAGTATCATCAGTGCTCCCATTTCCCTGGTGACAGATATAGAGGGATGGTGCAGTAGGGGTAATTTGGCAGCATATAATGGTTTCCAATTTGCTCGTGCAGTGAGTGTTTTCCATGCTCTTTTTGGGCTGTCAAGTGAACTTGCAGATTTAAGATTAGCCATCGGGCACTCATGCGTTAGTATCGTGTTAAGGGGAGTTGGATGTACATCGTCATGTTCAATGGCTGTGTGCACGATGTATCTTTGGGGGTGGTTACAGTAGTCGGCGAAGTGGGCATGAGCGCACAGGTAGTAAAGATAAAAATCTGGGGCATCAAACCCACCTTGTGTATAAGGGCGTGTGAGTGTCTACCAGCTTATCCTGGGTTGTTTGCCTGCCCAGGCAAGAGTTTGTAATTGTAATGTCTTAAAGAAATCTTGTGTGAGGGGAATGGGTATGTTTACAAATAGATATGCAAAAAACTGTCTGAACTGGGGTGGTGTGGAGTGCAAAAAAAACGATGGATTTAGGCCCAGATCTCTGTACTGGGGTGAATGTGTGACATTGTTCGGCATTCTGTCCATCAACTGTGGTTTTTGCATTTGTCACCCCAAGTGGGATGGGTATGCTCAGACGTGAGTCCCATGCTCTCCACACCACTGGATTCAAGCAAGCCGGGCTGAAGACGGCTGGAATGCCAGAAACCGGTCCTCGGAAGCTTGTTTCCGGTCCAGGGAAGGCATGGCTTGGCAGTTCGGGCTGGACTGTTCCCATGAGGCACAGGGTCAGACTGATTTGCATATGGCCATGTCTGAACTGGGGTGGTGTGGACTGCAAAAAAACGATGAATTTAGGCCCAGATCTCTGTACTGGGGTGAATATGTGACATTGTTCGGCATCCTGTCCATCAACTGTGGCTTTTGCATTTGTCACCCCAAGTGGGATGTGTATGCTCAGACGTGAGTCCCATGCTCTCCACACCACTGGATTCAAGCAAGCCGGGCTGAAGACGGCTGGAATGCCAGAAACCAGTCCTCGGAAGCTTGTTTCCGGTCCAGGGAAGGCATGGCTTGGCAGTTCGGGCTGGACTGTTCCCATGAGGCACGGGGTCAGATTGATTTGCATATGGCCATGTCTGAACTGGGGTGGTGTGGAGTGCAAAAAAAACATGGATTTAGGCCCAGATCTCTGTACTGGAGTGAATGTGTGACATTGTTCGGCATTCTGTCCATCAACTGTGGTTTTTGCATTTGTCACCCCGAGTGGGATGGGTATGCTCAGACGTGAGTCCCATGCTCTACATACCACTGGATTCAAGCAAGCCGGGCTGAAGACGGCTGGAATGCCAGAAACCGGTTCTCGGAAGCTTGTTTCCGGTCCAGGGAAGGCATGGCTTGGCAGTTCGGCTGGACTGTTCCCATGAGGCACGGGATCAGAATGATTTGCATATGGCCATGTCTGAAGTGGGGTGGTGTGGAGTGCAAAAAAACAATGGATTTAGGCCCAGATCTCTGTACTGGGGTGAATGTGTGACATTGTTCGGCATTCTGTCCATCAACTGTGGCAATTTTTGTACAAATAGATATGAACATTTCGGCAGAATAACCATCTCGACATCTCGACTATTGTAACGCACTACTTCTGGAGGCCCCGGTAACACTTCTGGGCAAGCTCCAAAGAGTGCAAAACATGGCTGCCAAACTTGCCCTCTCCCGCCCCTACCATAGCTCTTCTACGGCAGCATTACAGGAACTCCATTGACTGCCGGTCCATCTACGCGTTCGCTACAAAGCAGCGTGCATTGTGTTCAGGGCTATCCATGGCCTGGGCCCGGTCCCATTGCGGAGAATGTTCGCCTGGTACCTTCCATCCCGAGCTCTACGCTCCTCCTCATCCAGACTACTTGTAGTACAGCGTTTCCAGAGAGTGAGGATGGGCGGCCGATCGTTCAGAGTAGCGGCGGCCAAACTCTGGAACTCCCTGTCAATATCCCTAAGGAGTCTTGAGGATCTCTTAGCCTTCAGAAAGGCGTTAAAAACCTACCTTTTCCCCAGAACAGGCTAAGTTGCTGAATCTGCTGGTTCATCGTTCAAAGCGCCACGATGCCCTTGGTGGTGACAGGTTTGCGCTATATAAATATACCACAATACAATACAATTATTGCCAATATGTCTGCAAGCGATAGAGGGAGCTTGATCCAGCACGTTATTTGATTGCGCAATTTTGTGATAGCAGTTCTGTAATTTTGGCGGATAACTTCTTCAGGGTCTCTGTGTATCCAAACACCCAGGTATTTAAGTGGCTCCGTGCATCACTCCAGAAGAAATTCTATTGTATGAGGCGTAGTGGCCGACGTTAGTTGGAACACCGTTGATTTATTCCAGTTGATATTCAATCCAGAATACCATTAAAATTTGACATATTCCTTCACCGTGAGTTCTAAGTTTGTTCTCGGGTCCCTCATATAAACCACCATATTGTCCGTGTTAAGTGATAATGCAAAGGTTTGTTGGCGAAAAAGCAGAGCTGTGGATGAATGTTTTTGTCTTATGATGCAGGCCAGGGGTTATAGTGCAAGGGCGAATAAGATCGGGGACAACGAGCATCCCTGCCTCGCTCCGCTCCATATTTTTACTGGTTTGAATATTATGCCATTTACTCGAAACCGGTCAGTGTACAGCAGTTTGATCCATTTCAGGAAAGCTTGTGGTATTCCCATCCTGGCTAGGACCGTAAACATGTGGGGCCACTGTATGGAGTTGAAAGCCCTAGCAGCGTCTTAAAAGACAGCCGGCGGCGGCATCGAGGGGCTGAGGTAATGCATGACTGCAAATATTGTACGGAGGTTGTGCGTGATAGACCTCAAGGGTATGTAACCTGCTTGGTCTGGCAGCACCAGGGCCTGCATTAGCGATTGGAGTCGCGATGAAATAATCTTTACTAGGATCTTTATATAAATATTGATTAGCGACAGTGGGGAGTGTGAGTCTACCTGCTCGGGTGGTTTCCCGAGTATCAGCAGAGTTATTAGTACTGCCTCACAGAGGGAGGGTGAAGGGATTGTTTGTCGTATGCCTCATAATAGATAGCTAGTAAATGAGGGGTTAGTAGGTCTGAGAACGTTTTGTAGAAATCCCCGGGAATTCCGTCGCTTCCAGGTGTCTTCCCATTGGGTAAGGAGCAAATTGTGTCACCCACCTCCTCTTCCGTTATGGGCTTCTTTATGCCATGGCGATAGCCATGCTAACGCTATATCATTTAAATATGCATCTGTATCACTTGGAGCGGCTAACTGATGGCCGCTATAAAGTTCCGCATAAAAATCCACAAAGCGTTTGAGGATTTAATGGGAGTAGTGCTGACTTTTTCCATCCTTTGTGTTAAGGGTCAGCATCTGGGGTATATCTCGAGGTCTTTTTATTTTGACGGCTAAACTGTGTTCCGGTCTCTCATCCCCCATCTTTCGGATAAAAAGCAAATCTCTTGGTCCACCGTGGCTGCGTATTCATTAAGGTGTGTTCTCCTGGCCAGAATTCCGCTCTCCAATCAAGCAGCTCAGCTGTTGCGTCGCCTGCCGCTGCCCTGACACCTCTCTCCTTGGGAGGTGTTCAAGGCCCTCCTCCATCTGCAGGCTCCTGCCTGCGCCTCATCACTGGTGGTCCAGTGGGAGAGCCTTGCTCTACTGCTGTTCCACTACTGTCTGTCTGTTGTTGTGCCCGTTTTTTCTTTGTTTCTTTTGTCTGTCTCTTTACTGTAATTTAATTGTAATTTTTGTTCCTGTTTGTCTGTGACTCTGTGTTTGCCCTGTTACTAGTATTTTGGGCCTCCACCCTTGTTTTTGTTCTCTGTGCCCTTTCCCACTGCTGCTCTCCCACAGCACCTCCCTCCTGCCGTTTCTGCCTCCCAACTGCGCTTCCCTCTCCTTTCCCTACGTAATGGCTGCCGCGCCCCTGGTGCGCCAAAGGCAAGCCCGTGTGCACCCGTCTGTGACCCGACCAGCGCCAGGGACCCTGGATCTCCAACCACCCACTGCTACGCTTCAGCTGCCCCCCTCACACTCAACAACTGCCAGCTGTCCTTGCAGAACACCACCCACAGCCAGTTCCCCTGCCGTCACTGCCACTAAACCTTCACCACCCAATGCATCTCCCCCCCCCCGCCGCGGGCCCCACACCGGACGCCAGCACCCCCGAATCCCTGAGGTGCATCCTTCTCAATGTGCGATCCCTGCACAGACACGCCGTAGAGATCTGGGACCTCGTTGACACCCTCTCAATAGACGTCGCCTTCTTCACAGAAACTTGGACCAACTCAACCTCCGCCCCCAACATTGCCACCGCCATCCCCGACAGATACAAGATCCAGAGGAAGGACGGTTCCAACCGCCTAGGAGGAGGACTTGCCATCGCACACAAGAGTTTCCTCCGACACACCACCTCCACCCCAAGCATCAGCCCGCCCACCACCGAGCACCTCCATTTCCAGATCCAGACCAGCCCCAGAACGATCCATCGAGGCACCCTCGCTTACAGACATCCCGGACCTCAAACCGCGTTCACCCTAACATCGCCGACCTCATCGCGCCCCACGCCATCACCTCCATGGACTACATACTCATCGGAGACCTCAACTTCCACCTCGACAACCTCAGCAACCCCAACTCCGCCACCCTCCTGGACAACCTCGCCAACCTCGGACTGAAAAAACTCATCACCACCCCCACTCACAAGGGAGGACACACCCTCGACCCCATCTTTGCAGTTGGTAACAACATCCATTTCAGCTACACCACGCAACCCCACTGGACGGACTACCACTGCATACACTTCCACGTTGACAAACCCACCGCCCCCAAACCAGCACCCCATCCTCCGAGAAGGAACTGGAGCAAGGTCACTGAGGAGCAGCTCAATTCCACCCTCAACCACTGTGCTCCCTCCACCCCGACCAACGCCAACCTCGCAGCCAAAGAACTTCAAAGATGGATCACCAACTGCGTAGACAAGCTTGCACCCATATGTAACCCCAACAGACAGTGCCCCCGAAAGGCTACCAGGTTCACCGCAGACCTCCAAGAATCCAGACGCACCTACAGACGTCTCAAGAAGAATTGGAGAAATAGCAAATCCTCAGAAGACCGCACCAACGACAAGAACACCATAACAGAACACCATCAACGTATTAGATCCACCAAACGGACCTCCATACAGAACAAGATCCTCGTCACCTCCAGCAACTCAAAGGAGCTCTTCAGCATCATCCAGGAGTTACCAAACCCCCAGCGAAACCATGAACATCACCCCCTCTCAGGGCTTCTGCAACAAGCTAAGCACCTACTTCTGTCAGAAAATCAAAGGTCTCTACGACAACTTCAACGACCAAACACCTGACTCCGAACCCACTCCCTCTTCCGTCAATGCCAGCCAGGCAGCCCACCATCTCCTCCTGGACACCAGTCACCACCAAAGACACCGCCTCAACCATGAAAGGCATTCCCTCAGGAGCCCCCGTGGACCCCTGCCCCTGCACATCTTCCACAGGCTGCTGCCAACATCGCACCAGAACTATGATGAACCATCAATGCCACCTTCGAAACCGGCACTTTCCCGGACGACTGGAAATGTGCAGAAGTCAGACCCCTACTCAAGAAGCTCTCAGCAGATCCTCCGGACCTCAAGAACTACCGACCTATCTCCCTCCTCCCCTTTGCAGCCCCATCCTCGATCCCTCCCAATCCAGATTCCGCAGCAACCACAGCAATGAGACCGCTCTACTTGCCGCGACAGACGATATCCGCACCCTACTCGACCAAGGACACACTGCAGCCCTGATCCTACTCGACCTCTCTGCAGCCTTCGACACCGTCTCCCACCGCACACTCACAGCCAGACTCCACGACGCCGGCATACAGGGAACCACCAACAATGGGCTCTGCTCCTTCCTCACCGGCAGAACCCAAAGAATCAGACTTCAATCCTTCCTCTCCGAACCCACATAGATCAACTGCGGAGTACCCCAAGGATCATCGCTAAGCCCCACGCTCTTCAACATCTACATGGCACCCCTCACCGCCATCGTCCGACAACACGGACTCAGCATAGTATCCTATGCCGACGACACCCAGCTCATCCTCTCCCTCACCAAGGACCCCATCACCACCAGACTCAACTTCCAGGAAGGAACGAAGGACCTCACATCCTGGATGAACAGCAGCTGCTTGAAGCTAACCTCAGAGAAGAAAGAGGTCCTAGTTCTCTGACCCTCCCCCTCTGCATGGGACAACACCTAGTGGCCCACCGCCCTCAGCAGCCCTCCCACGGACCACACCCGGAACCTTGGTATCGTACTCGACGGTTCCCTCTACATGACCCGATAGGTCAACACAGTTGCCTCCACCTGCTTCAACATCCTCCACATCCTCCAGAAGACTTTTAAATGGATTCCCCCTGAATCAAAGAAGACCGTCACCCACGCACTCATAACCTGCAGACTGAACTATGGAAACTCCCTCTACGCTGGGATCAACAAGTCTCTGCTCCGCAAACTCCAGACCATGCAGAACACCACAGCCAGACTCGTCCTCTGCATCCCTTGACACAAATACAACCCCCAACACCTGTGAAACCTCCACTGGCTCCCTGTCGACAAAAGAGTAACTTTCAAGATACTCACCCACGCCTCCAAATGCCTCCACAACACAGGACTCCAATATCTGAATGACAAAATCTCCTTCCACGTCCCCAAGAGAAACCTCACATCCGCTAACATCGCCTCCGCGGAACCCTCGCGCATCCGCCGAGCTAGAACGGGTGGAAGAACCTTCTCCAACATCGCGGCAATAACCTTCTCCAACAACGCGGCAAAGACCTGGAACGGGCTCCTGATCAACAGCAGACGCGCCCCATGCTTCACATCTTCAGGAAGACCCTCAAGACCTGGCTTTTTGACTGCCTGGTGCTGACCCCCTCATCCCCCAGTGCCTTGAGACCCTCACCAGTGAGTTGTGCACTTAAAAAATCCTTGATTGATTGATTAATTGATGTCTGCCAGTGTTTGTGGTTTAGGATCGCTTTTATATGCTATCTCGAGTTTCTGCAACTTTTTTTCAAGCAGGGACATTCTAGTTTGCAAGGATGACAGGATTCCAGCCTTGGGTCCTATACATGTGCCTCTAATTGTGACCTTGAAGGCCTCCCATAGTACACCCACGGTGTCTACTGATCCCTTATTTTCGCTGAAATTGTGCAGTAGCAGTCTTTACCCCATCCCTAAAAATTGCTTCTGTAATGGCTGAGGCCAGCAGTCTCCATTGGAACGGTCGGGGGTGTCAGTTGTTAGAGATAGTGACAATAATACTGGGAAGTGGTCTGACAGCGTTTTAGGCAAATGCCTCACAGTATGTGTCCAGTTATTCACTTTGTGGGTTACCAGCTAATAATCTAATCTCGACCACATGCTATAAACGCCCTCAGTCTTTCTGGGTTCCGAATTTGCCAGATATCACTAAGTACTCAATCCGCTATTCCCTCTTTGAGTACCTTGCTCGCTTGTTTGACCAGACCTGTGGGGGCTCCGGACCGACCTACTGCCGGGTCCATTGGGAAATTAAAGTCTCCCCCCTAGATGATAGTGGATGGTTGTAGTTTATAGATTTGGCTATATATCGTGGTAAAAAGGTCAGGATCGTCTACATTGGGACCATAGATATTTATTAACGTTAGTGTTGTGCCCCTGCAGTTTCTTTGCCATATAACATATCTCCCCGGGTCATCTGTTTCAGAGTGTATCGTGCTGAAGGGGGTACCCTTGCGGACTAGGATGAGTACTCCTCTGGAAAATGAGGAGGATGAGGATGCAACTTTTTCGCGTGCCCATTGTGCTCCTATATGTGTCGCTGCTTGCGGTGTGAGGTGCGTCTCTTGAATAAATGCAATATCCACTTAGTGCCTATCAAGATACGTGAAAACCTGTCTAACTTTTTTGTGGTTGTTTAGCTCGCGCACATTCCACGTGATCAGGTTGAGTGCGTTTGTTCTAGTGTTCATTTCGGGATCACGGTGTTTAGAGGTCAGCGTGGGGGGTCCCCAGGTAGCTGTGAGACCGAGCGGGATTCAGTCTGAGAAGCATATACTCTGGGTTTCCATACCATGATAACAGTAACAACCCTACTCTCCACCCACTTTGGCTTTAGGGACATGCCAAAGCCATGCCCAACAAAAAAGGAACAGTTACAATTAAGCACCATATTATTCATCGGCCATAAAGGCCCGTAATATAAAACAAACATTCAAAGTTGGTGGGGTCTACCCTTGCTGGGGGACACAAGAGTGCTGTACCCTTCTGTGGTACGAAGAGGGCCAGGAATGATATCAATGTGACCCGGTCCACCATTATTTCAGCCCATAAGGAGAGAGCACCCCCCCCTCAGCCATGCCACATTGACTCCCACGACATTCCAATGGCCCAATAAAGGATATGTCCCCAGTGTACATCAACAGTGCCTGTGCACCTTCTCCCTCAATTTGCCTTACTGGGTGTTACACCATTTCAGCCTATATTTTAGCGATATGTACACCCCGTGAGATTACTTATCTGTATAGGCAGTATGTTAGTGCGATTCAGGACTTGTAAGGGGGGGTTTGCCATTGTCTAGTTCGGTGTTCGGGGAGAGGGTCCTTGGTCTTCCCGCTTTTTTTATAAACCCCATTGCTGCTTTTGGAGTGTTTAGTAGAATAGGACGGCCTACATGTTCCACTCTCAGGCGAGCTGGAAACAGTATTGCGTACTTAAGTCCCAGTGACTGCAGCTTCTTTTTCGCTGGGTCAAATTCGCGCTGTGCTGCCTGGGAAATCTGGGTGTAATGATAACACGTTCCCGTCAAATGTATTGGTGCCATGTTCCTATGAGAGGCACAGCACCGTGTCCAGGTCTCTATAGTTTAAGAGTTTAGCGATGATCGGACGGCGAAGCACCGGGAGGCGGTCGTGCCTACAAGGATCTATGTG
Source organism: Lissotriton vulgaris (assembly GCF_964263255.1). Lineage (NCBI taxonomy): Eukaryota > Metazoa > Chordata > Amphibia > Caudata > Salamandridae > Lissotriton > Lissotriton vulgaris. The sequence continues at coordinate 401,019,629 of NC_141687.1, forward strand.
CCCATTCCACTATGAACACTGCCGATAGCTCCTCGCTTCTGAAGATGCTCCTCAGCATCTCTTCCACATAATTTTCCAGGCGACCAGTGTTTGTGGATTCTGGGACACCTGTTATGCGCAAGTTGTTAAGGAGTGACCTCGCCTCCAGGTCCTCATTCTTTGCTTATATAACAGCTAGTATCTTGTCCATGTTTAGTTGCTTTTGGGTCAGGCCTTGAATGTCATCTTCGATTCCAGAGACACGCTGCTCTGCTGCAGTGAGTCTGCTGTCTTGCTTCTCCAGCTTAGAGGCTATACTGTCCAGTCCTATGTTGAGAGCATCTATTTTGCAGTCTATCGATTGCAGACTTTGCAGCATGGCCTGCAATGTGGCCTCTAGGGAGCCAATTGGCTGCAGAGGTAGGTCCTGCTCAGAGTCCGAGTGTGCATATTGTGCGACTTTGGACGTCTTCTTTGCCTCGAAGGTGAGGCGTGACTGCTGTCTGTCCGTCTTACCCATCTTGTGCGACAGGCTATGCTGCCCCATTATTTCAGGTTCTCACTGCTTTCTTATCTTCGCTGTAAGGGGGGGAGGGGACTCTGAATCTCTCCTGGTACCCCGCAGCTCTTGCGTATTACTGTTGTTGCCACCCAAGCTGTAGTGGTTGATGATTGTGCAGTGCTTCGTCAAGGCTCCAGTACTCCCTGCATCACGATGTCTTGTAATTTACCCCTCCTGTGTAGTTTTTCTGCACTGTGTAGAGGGAGGCTGAGCGCCAGAGCAGTGGTCCGACTTCAAGGCGCTATTACTCCACTACCTGCTTACTTCACCCTCTGCTCCTGGTGTATTGTGTGTTAAGGAGCGCGGCGGCCTTTCATGTACTCCCCCTGTGCAAGCAAATTGTTGTAGTTGTAGGGGGCGGGGGATAGGTCTTACCGCCTAGTGAGTGCAGGGCACTGACAGGTCTCTGTTGCCTCCTTCGTGTTTACAGGCTTCCGACCCTGTTGCTGTGTCGTGATGTCAGACCCCCAAGTAGATTCCAATTTTTTTATTTTTGTTTTTCACCCACTGCCAATATGCTGACAGCATGGCTGCGTGGCAGGACCTGGTCTGTGTGGGTTGGTTTGTGTCCGCATTAGGGACTGAAGGGTGCTAAGGGCCCGGAAGCTCGATCTTTCGTGCTCCATGCTGCTGTTGTGCGACTGTGTGCCTTAACCTACTCACGGGGCGATGCACGCTTATCACTGGATTCTTTTGGCACCGGAGTAAAGACTTTACACTTTTATTGCTCAAAGTGTGTTTGGCGGGCATCGGGGGACCGCCATCTGTCTCCGCTTGGCCCACGACTGCCTTTGCGGCTCTCCCGTGTCTCAGGGATCCTGGTGCATACGCTGCTGCTTCACTGTGCGGATCGCCTGTCGCTGTGTGGTGACTTGGGTCCCTCCTGGCACAGGTGTAGTGACTTAGGATCAGATGTACGACTCACCAATTAGCAAGTCCCAAATTGCGTTCCATTTGTGACTCGCTAATTGGGATGCACAATGTTTGCGATTCCCAATGGAGTCGCAACTTGCATGCCTCATACATGTTAATGAGGCTGTCGTAATTTGCGACATTATAGGGAATAGCTGCCACCTCCAGGGATGGTGGCCTGCTGGGGTCAGCAGACCTACATGTTTGGGACTGCTTTTATATAAAGCAGTTTCTTTTTAAATGCAGCCTGTTTTCCTGGGATGCATTTCAAAAATAAAAATGAAACTTTTCAGTTTCACTTTTTTAAAGGCAGGCAATGGTCCCTGGGACCAATGCCTGCCCTTAAAAAATATTTGTGCATGCATTCACAAAGGAGAAGGGGTCCCGTGGAGGCCTCTTCTGGTTTGTGATTGCTTTACCATCCTTTTGAGAAGGGTGGTAAACTGTGAGTGTTTTGTGACCGCAATTGATTTTGAGGGTTCACCCACTCCGATGTCCCTTTAAGAGCGGGGGTATTGACGTGCCGGAGGGGAGCCCGGAAGTAATACTGTATAAAAGCAATACGAAGGAGTTTGGTTATATGGGAGCAAATAGCATCGACACAGCAACCACTTGGTACCTTCCAGAGGAAGTTAAGAGTACCTCGCCCCGCGTCTAAGAAGCGGGACAGCCGAAGAGTTGTTCTGCGGTTGACGTGGAATGTAAAACACAGAATCCTGACAGCAACCACGAGGATACGCCGGAGCTGCCGCCATTGGCTTGGGACCAGGATGGGAAAGAAAGGAGAGGCCCCCGGCATGGCGCCCTGCTGACCATGTTCCAGGAGGAACATACGTTTCTAACCCAAACTATAAGCTTGGATAGCTAGTAAAGTTAACTAGATATCCTACACTATTACTACAAATGTGGAGTTGGTGTTGGCTGTATACTTGTACCAGGTGTTCCTTCACAAAACAACCCCCCTTATTTTCAAGCAATGTAAGAAAATAGACGATATGTAAGGACTTACACCTGACTTTTCATTTCTTTTGAGGGCGATTTCCTGCTGGGAGGCTGGAGTTTCTCAAAACCTAGAAGATAGAAGAAAAAGGAAAATTAGGAATTCAACCTTTATTCAGAAAAGAAAACAAAATAACACAACCTTAAACTGTCTTATGAGTCTAAGTCTAAGTCCACCCTTACAATAGGACACCACTGGCATACTTTATCGAGTCCTTCAGCAGCGAAGTGGTCTCCTATACAGATGATAAACAACTTTTGCTGGCCTATAACAACCATACGACTGGAGTCAAGCTATCCTGCCTGCTGAGGGCTGGAAGCCCGAAACTGGTCCTAGGATGCTTGTTTCCAGTCAGGGAGGACCTGGCCTGGCAGTTCGGGCTGGACTGTTCCCATTGGCGCAGGGTCAAGACTGATTTGCATATGACTGAGTCCAAACTAGAATGGCATGGTGAGCAAAATAACAATGGATTTAGGTCCAGATCTCTGTACTGGGGTGAATGTATGACATTGTTCTGCATTCTGACCATCAATTGTTCTTTTTGCATCTATAACAAACATGAGCCAGACACCAAAGCTAAAAGTGTGGCCTGTATGACCGCTGTGATGGGTTAGTTGAAGGCCATCTCCCTGCAATGCAACCATTTAAAGCGGAGGGTTTGCTGTTTAGGAACTAAGCCCTGCCCAGTTGGCAAGGGGCCTGGTGGCTAGTTGCAGTGCTCCGCCCCCCCCTCACCCCCAGCCGAAATGGCAAGAAACCTAGGAGTTCATATCAAAATTAATCTATCCCTTAAACCCCAGATATCAGCTGTGGTCAAACCCACATATTGGATCCTAAGGATGTTAAGGCAATTCCTCAAATTCCAGCCATGGGAAGCCCAGAAAACATCCCCTTCACCAAACGTAAGAAATGGGGTTGGTCTAACTGCTCCTTGTTGGCAGCTACAAATTGGAATGAACTTCCCTTACCCCTAAGGTGTATTCCGGATAAAAAACTTTTATGCAAACAACTGAAAACATACCTGTTCAGGGGATAAGGGTAGTCTCATTCTCCCAATGGCTATATGCCTCTGCTACAGGACTCTCTCACAAGCGCCAAGCACTCTACAAATCCCACCATTTATTCATTTGACGGACCAAGGTTCATTTAAATATCTAAGTGGTACAGCCTATACTGAAAAAGCAGAGAAGATACTGATGTAAGGCACAGATAAAATTCCATCTCACATCAAGTTTCAAATAAAAATGTAAACGTAAAAAAGGAAAAAAGTTAAGTCAGACGAAAGGCCCTTATTAGAGGGAGTTTCACATTGGGTACTCCATCAAGAATCTGTTTGAGAAAACCAAACTGGTACTATGGAGCTTCTAGTGTCAAGAACAGGTCTTCCTTGCGCCAGGTGTAGGACCTTCTTTGTACATAGGAATGGCCCTACTATTCCCAGAAACCAACCCAGACGATAGATTGAACTGGAAGCTTAGAATATGTTCCAGAAAATAATATCCATCAGGAAGGGAAAAAAATTGGAGACCAGAAGAAACCTTCCAGTTGTCCAGGCTACGCAACAAGGTGTAGAGCAGGAAAAAACATATCAGGAACTGGAGAAGAGGGAAAATCCACAGGGTCCAGGATGTGATGTAACTAGAAATGTGGTTCAGCCATCTTGGATTATGAAACAGTACTGACTGATAATACAAAATAAACAATAATAAAAACCTAATGTAAACAATAAAAAAAAACCTAATGTAATATTGAGGCATGTGTTGGGATCCAAAATGTATTAAATCGCCCGGCACATAGCATACTGGAAACCAGCATGTATGAAGAAAATTACCTTTATCAAAAAAAGGAGAGGGACCCTTGGATACCCAAAGGACTAGGGTTCAAAAGAACTACATCAAAAATTTTCCTCTGAGTACAAAACGATTCCTTAACATCCATTCATCTCATTATATGGCACATTCACTAATCATCTCCACTCACTCACGCTCAAGGGACTCCCAAATATTGGCACAAGATATCTAGAAATATGTAAAAAAAACTATATGAAATTGATTGTGAGAACCAGAATTTGATAAAAAACTTCCTATGAGTACCAAAACATCATAGATGATTATGTATTTTAAAAACACATCCTTCTTACATATTAAAAACACATCATAGTCTTAGGCAATAACGTAAATATGCATAAAGCAAAAACACAATATCTACAAGAGTTTATACAGACAATCTTCTTTGTCATTGAGTGTCACAATTAAAAGCTGTTATCAATTTTATAACCTATACACTCTACTAGTTATCATATATTTGTGACCACCTAAGGCGATAGTACAGCAATAGAATTTGTGGCCCTGTTGGTTGCGTCGACGCTTTTCGAAGGTTTTATTCTTATAGCACCTTCTTTATCAAGACAGTGATTTTACTCTCGTCTTTGCAAAATCTAAAAAGATACAATTACATTACAATTCACATATATTCTGCTATTCAATATACTTTTGTTCACTCACTCTCTATACTTTTTAACTAAACAATTTCTAATAAGACATACATTTATAAACAAATTTAAATCTTTCTGAACCAATATATTGTGCCAATATCTCTCTTTCTAATCCCTCTACTCACTCATACCTATTTTTCATCACATTCTATCATCACATTCTTAAATTATTATATTAAATCATAGTTCACATCGACACATTGGTGCCATTCTGGTATAAGAATCATACATTTGTATCCGAGGGTAAATAATAAGAGTCCTCAATGCATCACCTCTAACTTATATTGGGTACCAAAAATTCCCTAGAGTGTGGAACCAGTAGCAAATTAATCATCTGGTTAACAACTGCTTAGTCGGTCAATGGTTCTATGGTCTCCCACTCCTACTAAATGGTCACTGTGTGGCCCACCAAGCCCACTATTACTCAGTTTCTCTTCTATGAAATATATCCTGTTGAGTAGGGCCAGATCGACATGAAATTTTATTGCGATCTTATCTCTGACCTCAAATTGATTGTGATAATATTATCTGTAATTTTCACTACTAAGTATGGTACCGGAGTGTGTACCCAGCTAAGAAAACATATTTGTCAATTACAGCCACTGTATATATGCGAGACTACCTTTGTTCACTGTAAAAATAAATGATACATTATATCAGAACCCAATGGGTTTAGATTGTTTCCATAGCTCCTTATCCCTCTATGTTAATAACGCATACCTTTATAAAGAAAAAACAGCTTGAGATTTCAATGTAGCTGTTCCGTAATCGGAATATTAGTTTGGGATGCACAGTCTTCAATTTCGTGCTGCCCTTTGTTGTAACTTCCAGGTTCACTGTAAAGATTTATGGTACGTCACATAAACTGACTAGTTTTCTTTTACTTCGTGACTCTCAATTATTTCATATTTATTATGCTTACCTGCATATAATAACAGCTCGGATTTTTCTGGTCCGTGACTGTTCAACACTTCAGCATTGGAGTAGTGGCTTATTCCGCTCACTCTTCTATTGTAGGATACCCTTTTTTTAAACTTCCGGGTTCCTGAAATGCATTAATAAAATATGGAGCTATGAGTGGCCATTCTAAACCTATCTTTAAACAAAGTCCTGCCGAGCCCAAAGTATTTACATTTATGGCTCTGCCAGCTCTTAAATTACCCATTTCATTCTGCGCTTACCTCTCGGTAACACGGCGTCCCCTTAATCTCGAGCAGCACGTCTCACCATCATACGTGTTTTGGCCGCCATTTAAGTGCTGGGACCTTCGTCTTTGCGGTTTGTCACGTGATCATACGTAATGCTTGGACAACACGGTGTTCGGTTCTTCTACGTATATTGTTCCCTGGGAAACTTGCCGCTTCCCTCTCTCCCTATTTGGGGCTCTTTTTTATATGCTCTCGAAATCTTTAATAGAGCAAATAAAGCGGAACTTCTCTCAATGCAAAATCTCCCTTGGCCTGTAGCGGCGATTAACAAATCTATATACAAAACGTTTCCTCGTTTTTTTTAAAAAAAAAGGGGGGAAAAAGGATAGAAGAATTCTTTCAAAGAATGTTTCTAGTATCAGAAATATATTATTACAAATCTCGCTACTTATTAGTAAAAAACCTTTATTGTGGTGACTTGCTTTGCATATTTTATATCCCATTGTGTAACAGTTCACATAATCATTTCAGTCTACAGTCAAGGGACCTATATATAAGAAATACAATTATTTTTATTCCAGTTAGTTAATGAAGAACATATATCTTCAGTGAAAGGGTACATTTCAAATGCAATTCTTTATATTCCAGTTAAACAATGATGGACATCCAGTCCTCTCGTATTTAGACCTTTGCTGACTGTATTAAACCTACAGATATACCACTGTTCTCTCAGCTTTCTTTTCTTTTCTAAGTCTCCTCCTCTCATGCTCCCTGTGATTTTCTCTAAAATGAACCATTTCAAATCATCACAACCATGTTTTGATTGTTCGAAATGTTCAGTCAGTGGGGCATTTTCCTTCCTTGTTCTTACTGCGGATTTATGTTCCAAGACTCTGAGCCTGAGTTCCCTACTCGTTTCCCCCACATACCCCAGTCCGCATGGGCAGATTAGGAGGTAAACGATATTTTAACTCCGGCAGTTGTTTAGGCTCTTGCTTTTAACTTCTAATCCGTTGAAGGTAATACTATTGGCGACTATGCAATGTTCACATATTGAGCATGTGCTGCATTTGTTGTTTCCAATGGCTTTCATATTATAAAAAGTACTTTGTGTTATAACCTTCGTCTCTCTGTAGGTACTAACCAGGCTATTTCTGATATTTCTATTTTTTTCTGTATGCAAACAAAAGCCTCTCTAGTTTTACTTCCTGACCATCATTTATTATTTTCCAGTTTTTTTAATAATAATATTCTTCATTTGATTACTTCTCTCACTAAATTGGCTCACAAATACAATTTTTTCCACTATTTGGTCATCATTTCTAGCTCTATTTTGATCCAACCTATATTCCCTATCATAGTATTTAGCTCTTTTGGAAGACTGTTTAATAAGTTTCCGTGGGTATCCCCTATCCATCAATTTCTGCTTTAAAAATTCTGAGTAGTCATCGACTTTCCTCTATTAGACATGTCTTCACTTACTAACGTGTCAGAATGACTTTCACTGGTCCAAGCATTTTTAAATGATCCTTTGTTTGGGTTTGAAAGAATGGGAAATATTCCATTACCTAAGTTGGGGGCTATCTCGCTTTTCTTATTTCTGGCTTTCCGCTCTTTTTTCCTTTGTCTCTTTGTTAAAATTTGCTTTAAAGGCTCATCATTTCTTGTCTCTTTCTCAGCTTTTGTATTGGTGACTTCACTCATTATAGTCTTTCCAAGTGCCAAAAAAGCCCCTAACAGCTTCCAACTATCAGGCACTATAACTAGTCCCTTACATACTGCAAAACATCAGCGAACTGAGATGTTAAGCATGAATCACTTGTCCATTCCAACTTCTGACAAAAAGTGCAAAAAAATTGGCGAGGATTTAGTCCAAGGCTCAGACAATGATAACAAGGAGGGGCAATTGCTATCAAGTGGCATTATATTGAAATCAATGCCACCAACATTGCAAGTGGATGATCAGCCAGTAGGTAAAAATACTGCTTCAGATAGTACAATCAGCCATGCACAAATGTCATTGTTTAGCAAAGACGGGGCAAAGGCAATTTCAGTCTTTCTACTCAAACAATATCAGACCCGGGTATTCCAGCAGTATGGATACTCTTTACTGTGAGCGTCAAGGATTCACCTCAGAAACATTAAGTACTCCGACACAGGGACCTTTGAAATTTTGTGTAATGAATACAGATGTGGTACAAGCAAAGGAGGTATCCGGCATCGCGACATGGACAAATACTTCCAAAACTGGCAAAGAGCTGCACCAAATTATTTGGATTCCAGAGTACAAGACACAGGTAGGCCATGACATATTGAATAGGAGCAATATCCTGAAGCTTATGGCTGAATTTGAGGACCTAAAAGATATTAAATCAAATGACCTTGAGCAGGTACAATTTCTTAAAGGCCCCAACAACACATTAAATGAACAAACACTGACAACCTGGAAAACGCCAGCAATAGCTAAAGCAATCATGGGGAGATCAGACACTTTTCAAACCTGGGGCATCCTAATATCACATCCTACTTCCCCACGCTATCCGCCTCCTCTGAAGAAGCCGGGCAGTGTTCAACTTATCAGGAAAATCAATGAGGCACATCCGAACCTACAAAAGCCAGTCTACTCAATTCTATATAATGCAAAGGGTAGAAGTGAAGCCCCCCTTGCATGTGTAGGAACGGAGCTTGGTAATGGGGAGACGCAACACACAAAGGATAACTGGAAATGGCTCCCTAGTATGCTAAATGAAAAACTGAAGATCTGACCGTTTAAAAGTAAATCGAATCAAAATATTAACAAGGACATACATGTGTTATCTTGGAACATTGCAGGCGCAAAAAGATTACTAGAGGGAGGATTACCCTTGGCTGAATGGGGTGGATGTGACATAATCGCGCTACAGGGAACATGGCTACGAGAAGAAATTGCTCTTGTTGGCTTTATACATCATAGTGTAGTGGCTGAAAAATGTAAGACCTATGGCCGTGCCATCGGAGGCCTGTCAGTATATGTGTCAACATCTTTAAAGATTAACTCGAAACAACTACAATCTTCAGATCCGAGTATCCAACTAATTAAACTAACAGATCAAAATACTAGCAATACCAAGTCAACAATCTTGATCAATTACTAAACGCAACCCAAATCTCAGGTGAAAAAGACAAAGAATGCAATATTGTGCAACGCTATCACGGACTTACGCACTACAGACCCAATGTCTAATATTATAATTACTGGTGATTTCAATTCCAACTTGATTCTAACTCCAGAGGAAGATGATATATTAACAGCTGATAACATCTATTGGGGTGTTCCTCAACAGACACAAGGTGGAGCAGGAACTCAGAAGGATCTTTTAGCAATCCAATTAGTGACAGAACTAGAGTTTCTTGGTATGCGTGTTCTGAATGGGAGGACTCCAGAAGACCAACCACCTAGGAAAACGTATCATGGTCCACATGCTCAATCAATTTGGACTTTACAATTGTTAGTCTTTCATTAATCCCATTAGAAATTAGCTTTTATATTGAATACACTCCGATGAGGGATCATGCAATGCAACATACCAAATTCAACCTTAATATGGAAAGATTGCAACCGTTGTATATACTACAAGGTCATTTAAGTTCAGCTAATCTAAAACGTATAAACTGGTCCAACTCAAATGAAATCGAGTGGTTTAGGATAATGAAGGCAACATTGAATGTTCCAGGGAATGCAGCAATGAATGCGATCCAAGCATGGTCTCTTTTTTTGGAGAAATTAAAACAAAAAATGAAGATACCTGTCATGAATACCAACACTGACGGCGAAAACGTTCGAAAGAGCTACAAGACCAACGAAGGTTTCTGAGAACAACTCGCAAGAAGTTGCAGACTGCTGACAATAATGCATGTCAGTTGGTCACCTTTCGTGAGCAAAGAAATATATACAAAAATAAGGTCTGGGAATTTAAAAAGAGGACTAATGAGAGCTTTTGGTCCAAACTGATTTTTAGTTCAAAACTCCAGAACTCAAATACATTTTGGAAAATTATAAATCAGCTAACAAGACCTTGTAACGCACTTACATCGAATGTGCAGGAATCTGATTGGGCTACGTTTCTTGCGACAAAATTTACTGATACCTCTATAAAAATTCCAGGTAGTGATTTTTTCCCAAAAAATCATAATATAATGTACACAGTTAAAGAACAAGGGAGTCAGCCTTCGACTAGTAATCTTTGCAATGCATCAAGCTCTGGTCTCTCGAATAATCCATATGCGGCAGGCCCGAATGGCATACCCCAAGCAGCGTATAAATATGCACCTGAATTCTGGGGTCCACGACTGGCAAAATTGTTTGCAGACGTGCAAATTTGCAACAAAGTGCCAGAAAGCTGGCAAGGATCTTTATTTATGCCAATCTACAAAGGAGGTGAAAGATCAAATCCGATCAATCATCGTTTAATAGCGTTGCAGGACGTTGAGGCAAAATAATTTGCATCGCTCCTTCTAAACGACTTGGTAACTTGGACAGGTGAAAGAGAGTTGATCCCCATTAACCAAACAGGGTTCAGAAAGGGGATCGGAACAACATCAAATGTATTATCCATCAGCATGATAGCGGAAAAATGCATTAGACTTGAATTTGTGTTTCATTGATCTTCAAGCCGCCTTCGACAGTGTAGATCGAAACTTATTATGGTCGAAATTAAGAGCATGGGCCATACCAGAGAGCATTTTAAGAGGCCTGCTACTATTCTATTCCGATACCTGGATCAAGTCAAAATAGGGGATGGTTCCCGGCTATCGAGAAAAGTTTTTACATTGATTGGCCTTAAACAAGGGTGTGTCCTTGCGCCTCATCTATTCAATCTTTTTATCTCAGATCTTTCCGGGAAATTGAATACTTGTAATGCACATCCTCCGAAACTAGGCGACTTACAGCTCGCACATCTAGCATATGAACTCTCAGTTTTCCTGTTGGCAAACAAGTTGGCTTTAAATGTCACAACACTATATTTGGCTAGAAGGAAAACCGTTGGAGAAAGTCTCAAATTATAAATATCTGGGCTTCTACATAGATGATAAGCTTGACTTAATAGACCAGAAGAAATATCTGACGCAAAGAGCAGGAGCCTTAATATTTGAGTTAAGCACTCTGTCGAAGAAATTGGAAGGTCCATCATTAAAACCACTATTAATCGTGATGGCGAATAAGGTTCTTACAACTCTGACATATGCAAGTGTGGCAATGCACGGAAAGAATGCGGAACTATTAAACAGCTTAATAACTAAAATTTATAAAAAGGTACTTCGACTACCCATCATGTCCTCACCAGCGCAAATGCGCCTCGAATTTGGCTTAAAAAACGAAACACTGGGCAGACTATATTCATATATCAAGGTGTGGTACCAGATTAAGCAAAAAGCAATTGACAATAATCTTAATACCTTCCTATGGCAAGAGTTGAAAACACACAAAAAATCAAAAGAAAATCAATTCCTTACGCATGCGTTGGAGGTCATATGCTCGGCAAATCTTTGGGATAAAAATATGCCATTTGCCGCATTAAAACAGACACTAAACAAAGTAGCCAAACTTCATTCTTTGGTAACGGACAAAGACATTTTTTCCCATCGTTCCCATTCTTGGGCTGTGATCAACGCTTATAAGTCACTAACTCCAGCACCTTACTTGGAAACTTATTCTATCTTTATCAAGAAAAGGTTGATGGCAGTGAGATTTGGCAAACTTCCGACATTAGCTGAGGAGCCAGCTTGGAAACAGCATGAAGCTGTCACATGTCGACTTTGTGGTAGTCCCAAAGAAGATCTAATTCACATAATTTGTCATTGCAAGATGTTGACCAAGGAACGGACATACTTTTTAAAGCATACTTTTCGGATTGAGAGACTACGGACATGTAGATCTGCCATTATTGGAGACTTGGACTCAACTGCCTCTCGAACACACTGAAAGTTGGTAAAGTTCCTGCAGGCATTTGAGAAACGCCTTAAAAACACAGGAAGTCTATAATTGCTAATGGTTTATCTTCCTGCCTCATTTCCTTTTATCATGATTTGAATAATAGGAGGAAAATAATCCAGTTTATTTTTTTCTTCTTACTAAATTTTTTTTTTTAAAACCTTTATTTCAAGAAAGTAATACAAATACAGACCTACAACCACAGAGGCCAGCCAGTAGCAGTAAATATCGAAATCAAAAATAGAACACAGCTCATCAGCCGACAACCCGGGGGATCGGCAGCCATACAATATGCCCATACGATGTTCTTGTGATGATAGGAGGATAAATGAAAGGTTTCACATTTTATATTTTTTAAAAACAAACATAACAACAACATTCCGAGGTGATATCTATAATGTATGTGGCTGTCTCAGATAGCAGGGGGAGCGACCCAGCTGAAAGGCTGATGTGAAAAAGGATATGGAAACTCGAGGAGGGAAGGAAGGGGTCGAGAGCAAACAAGCAAGTAAAGTACAATAGGATATAGATGTATGGAATGCCCGGTTATGGGGACAGAGGAATATCATTTGTTTCTACAAAAGGGGGGGTGCAAATCTCTCCATGATATGAGTTCCATTGACCCCATATCCTCCCCCATTTCTTAGGCCTCCCACGGGCGATGTACACAGTTTTTTCTCTGAACATGCACCAATCCATGTTTTCCTTCCAGGTTGAAACCAGAGGTGCCCTTTGAGACCCCCACAGCTGGGCTATGTCTCTTTTCGCTATCATGTTGCCGAGGGTGGCCCATTGAGTCTGCGCTACGCTGTAATCATTCGGCTCCAAAACGTTCAACAGGAACCTTCTGGCCTCAGGCAATAACAAAACACCCGTAACCTCTTCCATAACCTCATGCACTCTTCTCCAGTACACCACTACGTCTGGACATTCCCACAAAATATGGAGAAAAGTAGCAAGCATACCGCAGCCGCGCCTACACAACCCATCCATAGAGTAACCCATACACATCAGGCGTGGACCCGTGACATACACGCGGTGTAAAATCTTCAATTGCACCAGCCGGAGACACGCCGGAATCGCGACTTCCTTAGGGGATGATATCGCGGCCTGCCAATCTTCGTCATCCAGCTCCAGCCCGTCACCAGTCCAGGCCCCACGAAGCTGTACAAGAAGATCCGAGCGATCATTGATGAGCTTTTTATAAATGAGGGAGATGGTACTATCAGGGACATACCCGCCAAGCACTCTGTCTTCCAGGGGAGAGGACTCTGGGATAGCGGTACCGGCTGGGAAGACGGAGTCAAGTGCATGACGAACCTGCATATACCGGAAGTGCTCTCTATCGCCCAGTTTATACTCTCGTTGAAGTTCCACGAAGGTTTTGATCCTATCCTTGACCCAGAGGTCTCCTACCCTACCAATGCCAATAAAATCCCATTTGTCAAATCCCTTCGTCGCCCAAAGACAGCCCAGTCTCTCCGCCGCATAAAGCGGAGTGGCTCTGGTCAGCCTGTCTGTCCATCCCGTGGCAGCAATCGCAGCGCCCCACACTCGTACCGCAACCCCAGTGGGACCGGTGAGATTTCCCCCCTCCGATCTAGAGTAGTGCGCCCTATTGTAATCTCCTCCCGGTAGCTGCCATTTATCCATCTCGAATGCCGGATTCGGAACCGGACCATACATTGCGTGGTTGACCGCACTCAGTTGCGATGCCCAGTAGTACCGTTTTATATTGGGCAACGCTATGCCAACGTCGTACCAGGACAAAGTCAATTTCGCCAGTGCAATGCGAGGTCACCCGCCCCATACCAGCTTCCTCTGGAGGCCCTCAATCTCCCGAAAATAACTAGCAGGCACTAAGTCAAGCGTGTTTTGGAGGGCGTACAGATATCGAGGGAGGGACATCATCTTAAACAGGGCCGCTCTCCCAACCGGGGACAGCGGCAAACCGCACCACGCTGTGACGTCCGACCGAAGCCGGCAGATTGGCGGAAGCAGATTCCTCTCATACCGTACGGCTGAGTCCAAGGAAATGTAAATCCCCAAGTATTTAAAGCCGTCGCGCAATACCGGTATTGGACAGATACGGGGCAACAGGGGCAGTTCTTCAGTGAGCGGGTAAATGCAGGACTTAGCCCAATTGATGGCCAAACCCGAGTTCCTCCCAAAGGAGCGTAACACGTCGAACAACACTCCTAGTGACTTACGAGGGGAAGTAAGGTATAACAGAATATCATCGCGTACAACGATATACGGTCCTCAAAGTCAGAGGACCAACTAATGCCTTTAATCGATGGCTCCCACCTAAGCCACGTGGCAAGGGGCTCAAGAGCAAGCGCGAAGAGGAGCGGTGATAACGGGCAGCCCTGTCGTGTGCCTCTTCCTAGGACGAAAGGCTCCGAGGCCGTACCATTGGCCACCACTTGGGCCAGTGGTTGTTCATAAAGAAGTCTGACCCAGCCAATAAAATTAGGACCAAAACCGAATTTTGCCAGGGCCGCCCACAAATACGGCCATTCTATTGTGTCGAAGGCCATCGAGGCATCCAAAGAGACCAAGGTGGCCGGCTCACGAAGTGACCGCGCCCTTGCCAGTACACCGTGAAGGCGGCGAAGATTAAGAGCCGTATTCCAATGAGGAATGAACCCGGACTGATCAGGGTGTATCAAATCACTGATCACCGTAAACAGACGATTCGCCAAAAGTTTCGCCAAAATTTTGGGTTCGACGTACAGAAGCGAGATCGGCCTATATGATGAACATTGATCACTAAGCTTCCCGTCTTTGTGAATGACGACAATGGACGCCAATCTCTGATCCCGGGGAAGAACTCCGAGATCTCACGATTCCAAAAACATTTGGCGAAGGTGTGGCGCCATCTTGTCTGGACACAATTTGTACAGCTCTATGGGGATACCATTCGGGCCGGAGGCCTTCCCTGAGCGAAGGGAGCGTATAGCAAGCGCTATTTCATCAGTAGAAAAATCCACCTCCATAAGCTCCCTATCTGACTCCGAAAGGCTAGGCAGCGCGATATCCCTAAGTAGCAAATGTGAATCCTCCTCCGGCCTGTCCGAGACCGGCGCGTAGACCTTCTGAAAGTGCTGAGCAAAAACCGCGGCTATCTCATCTGGGTCCACAACCCGTTCACCGTCCTCTCTTACCAGAACAGACACCACACGATTCAACCTTTCTCTCTTATCCAACCACGCAATCAACTTCCCGGCCTTGTCACCAACATCATACAAACGCCCCTGCTGCTCACGACTCATCATGAAGTAGTGTGGCTCACTGGTTAGAGGCGGCAGACCCGAGAGCAGAGGACGGCCCGGGACCAGGGTTCGATTCCCGGCGCGGCAGGTTTCTGGACCAGGGTCAGCGGACTCGATAATTCTCTCGCCTCGGTGCCCACTCTGATCAGCGATCACACTCGGCAACTCTGGGCATTAGCTTGCCTCATCTTCACTAACGGCCCCACCAGACCGCCGGGGATGCCTGGTCTCACCCTGGAGATACCCATTAAGGGACCATCTCTCAGGGAAGCCAGGAAGGGTTTTGCAGCGGTCAAAGCGCCTTGGGACCCAACGGGTAAGTAGTGCGCTATATAAATGCCAATACACACATACATCATCCTCGCCGCATCCGTCACCAGCGCTTTGTAATCGGCCTGTTTAAGGGCCAAAACATGCAAACCCTCGGGTGTAACACCAGATTCCAACTCTTCTCCAGAGCTGTGATTTCAGTCTCCAATCTCACCACTTCCTCATTCTTGCTTTTTATCGCGATAGCAATCAGGGACAGGGCTTGACCCCGGACAACCGTCTTATAGGCCTCCCACAGGGAAACTGAAGAGGACACAGACCCAACGTTCTCCGCAAAGTAATGGTCCATACATTTGACCACCCCAGCCCTGGTTTTCGGATTGCGTAGATGCCAGGGGTTAATTGGGGAAACCCGGCCCTCAGATCCCAATTATACATCAATCGTGAGCCAGAGAGGGGAGTGATCCGAGATCCCCCGAGCGAGATGTCGAATTTCCCTCACAGAGACCATCTGCACCGCTGGCATCAGGATATAATCGAGCCTCCAGAGACTCCCGTGCGCTCCCGAATAGGTGTATTGTGCCTGTCAGGGTGCAGGTGCCTCCAGCAATCCACTAAACCCAGCGCATCCAGGAAGTTGCTCATCCATAACTGTGCCCTCAGAAGAGTCCGGGGGGGTTTACGATCCTCGCAGCCACAAACAACTGAGTTAAAGTCCCCACCAACCACCAACATGCCCAGATGGGAAGTTCAATACCACTCTACCCAGATCAGAAAACGTGATGGACTGTAAACCCGGTGGGACATACACAGAAAGAACAGAGATCGTCTTCCCCTCCCAGCGACCCGTAATGGCCGCGTATCGGCCTCTATCATCTAGCACAGTATCGTCTATCTCCAAGGGGAGGGAACTCCTGGCCTGGACACCCGCCCCCCTCGACCCAGTAGTGAATCCTGAATGTGCCACCAAAGGGTATCACCTTCTATTCAATGCCTGGCAAGCATTCCCTATCAGATGTGTCTCCTGCAGTAACACTATATCCGGTGAAAGACGTTTCAGATACTGTAAAACAATCCCCCGCTTGATCCTATCACCCAGACCATTAACATTCCAACTCAGCACCCGCAGCCCCCTACCCCCCATCCCAAAAACGTGAGCTGTACTCCCCCCATAAAGAAACAGGCACAGTGGACAGAGTGTGCAACGAAATAGAACCTCGGAATAAACAAAGAAACAAACAGCCCCCCACCCCCAGGAAAACCCCTAGAACACACACGCCCACCCTGCACCCCTGCGTTAGACCCGAAAGCCACCCCAACTTGCAGTGTGCCTGTCGCCCCATTAAACTAATCTACGAAAAGAGAGAGAAAGACCCCTTAGAGGAGGAAGAATCCCGAGCCCTCCCACCCCCGGGTAATCAACAGTTCATGCACATAAGAATAATCAAACCCCCGCTGTAAGTCCATATAGGTGGCACAACGGTAGGGACTCACTCCACCCGTTCCTCCAGGCCACCTTCAGCACCCTTTGATTGTTCCTGTCGATCACGGTGTGCCGGCAAAGTATCAAGCCAGTCACTGGCAACCTCCGGGCGATCAAAGAAGAGTGCACGCTCATATTCGATCCTCAAGCGAGCCGGGAAAAGCATGGCGTACTTTAGTCCCATGTCTCTGAGGCGCCTTTTCACTCCGGTGAAGCTCATGCGTTGTTTTTGCACTGCTTGCGTAAAGTCTGGATAAAAACTGATCGACGCATTGTCAAATTTAGTGGGTCCATTGGTGCGTGATGCTTGTAGGATAGCGTCTCTGTCCCGAAAGTTAAAGATCCTGGCTATAATAGGTCTTGGTGCGGCGCCCAGTTTAGGCCTACCACCTGGGACTCTGTGGGCACGCTCCACGGTGAAAAAGTTGCTGAGTCCCTTAGGCGCGAGATGATGCAGCACAAGGTCCTCCACCAAAAGATCCGTAGAGAGCTCCGAGGAACTTTCCGGGACACCAATAATGCGAACGTTGTTGCGCCTGGCCCGGCTCTCGAAGTCATCCAGCCGACGGGCAAACAAGTCATTTGATGATCGGAGACTACGAACCTCCGCCTGTAGGTCAGAGACATCTGTCGTGAGACTTGCGGTCTTAATGTCCAGCGACTTGACCCGCTCATTGGTCTTTGCGAGGTCCGTTCTGATAAGGTTGACTTCAATCGCCACAGTGTCTATCTTTGAAGCCAGGGTCTCATACTGCTGACCCATCGGGGTCTTCACACTGGCAATGGCGCCCATGACATCCCGCAATGTCAAGTCTTCTGTTGCAGGAGAGCCATCCCCAGTCTCATCCAAGACTTTACCCGCTCCACCAGGGGATCCCTTCGGGCGGGCGAAGCGATCAATAGTATTGGATTGGGCGACACCCCCTCGGAATGTGCCCCTGGTGGCCCTCTTCTCATTCTCCGACCTGCCCGCCATGTTGGGTAGCGAGCCCAGTCGGGCCGTTTGAGATCTGGTGAGAATGGCTCTCCGCAAAACCGACCTGTAAAGTCAGGGATGAGGGCGAAAGAAGGAGAGGCGCAGGGCCAGCAGCAGGGCACAGGCCAGCAGTCTCAACAGACAGCGAGTCGCAGTAGTCGATAACCAAAAACGAAACCAAAAGTACCTCAGAGGCAACGGAAGGATCTCAATGACTGTTGTTGTTCAATTGCCACCTGGGTACTTCAAAGACTCGAGGCCGCAAGGATTCGTCGGTGTAGGCCACAAAGTTCCAAGATGCAGAGAGTCCGGTTCCCAGCGGCCAAATCAATTTTTGAAAAGAGATGTCATGCCAGCAGGGCATCAGCTAGTGGAACCCGTCGTCAAAATCAGGATATGTGGCAGGATAAATGCGGGAGGGGGAAAGGGTCTCGGGAGCCCTCTCCTCACGCGTCCATCTTGGATCCGCACGTAGCTCCTCCCCCCTTACTAAATTTTTTATGTGACTGTTCTCTTTTCTTTCTTCTTTTTAATGAGTATCTTAAAAGTTTTAATATTGGTTGTGCGATGTATATCAAATTGTTATGGTTTTAATTAACTAAACAATAAAGTTCAAATTTCAAAAAAATTTAGAGTGTTTGTTGAAATCACATATAGACGAGCAATTACGTCTTAATCTAAGAAATTGCCCAAAGGGAATATTATCCCTCTAGGCTTTGGGATGGAAACTCCCATAGTGCAGGAGGGTGTTCTTATCGGTTGGCTTACTGTTGAGTTCTACTTCTAAGTGGCCTTCTCTCTCCTTAATGCATAAATCAAGAAAATGTACCTTCTCCTTGTTAAATTCAGAGGTGAACCTTAAATTTGGGTCACCCAGGTTAAGCCAGCTGATAAATTCTTCAAGCTCCTCCTGGTTACCCTCCCAAATAAACACTATGTCGTCAATAAAGCGGTGCCATAAACTCACATTTTCGTAATATGGCGTCACCTCATTAAACACATGTCAGTCTTCAAATTCTCCTACATAAAGACAGGCCAGACTGGGGGCACATGTGGCCCCCCTGCTGGTCCCCTTGATTTGCTGGAAAAGGTCTTTTTCAAAAAGGAAGAGGTTATTTTTCAATACCATGGTGATGCATTGCAGGATGAACTCCATGCTACCACCATGGAGATCCCCCCTGGACAATAACATCCTCACTACAGCTATGGTGTCATCCTGGGGAATGTTCGTATATAGGGCTTCAATATCCAGGGTGAACAGAAATTGGGTCACCCTGTTGAAGCCCCTTCCTTCAAACACTGAGATCGCATGTGCGGAGTCCTTCAAGTATGACCTCTGCTGTTGTACTAAAGGTTTAATGAAACAATCAGCAAATTTACTTCTAAAAGAGACCCAATACTGCTAACAATGACAAAACGTTTTGTATATAGATTTGTTAATCACCGCTACAGGTCAAGGGAGATTTTGCATTGAGAGAAGTTCCGCTTTATTTGCTCTAATAAAGATTTCGAAGAATATAAAAGAAAAAAGAGCCCCAAATAGGGAGAGAGAAAAGCGGCAAGTTGCCTAGGGAACAATATACGTAGAAGAACGGAACACCGTGTTGTCCACGGATTACGTATGATCACGTGACAAACCGCAAAGACGAACGTCCCAGCGCTTAAATGGCAGCCAAAACACGTATGATGGTGAGACGTGCTGCTCGAGATTAAGGGGAAGCCGTGTTGCCGAGAGGTAAGCACAGAATGAAATGGGTCATTGAAGAGCTGGCAGAGTCCATAAATGTAAATACTTTGGGCTCGGCAGGACTTTGTTTAAAGATAGATTTAGAATGGCCACTCATAGCGCCATATTTTATTAATGCATTTCTGGAATCCGGAAGTTTAAAAAAAAAAGGGTATCCTACAATAGAAGAATAAGCCACTACTCCAATGCTGAAGTGTTGAACAGTCACGTACCGGAAAAATCTGAGCTGTTATTATATGCAGGTAGGCATGATAAATATGAAATAATTGAGAGTCATGAAAGTAAAAGAAAAATTGTCAGTTCATGTGACGTACCATAAATCTTTACAGTGAACCTTGAAGTTACAACAAAGGGCAGCACGAAATTGAAGACTGTGCATCACAAACTAATATTCCGATTACAGAACAGCTACATTGAAATCTCAAGCTATTTTTTCCTTATAAAGGTATGCGTTATTAACATAGAGGGATATGGAGCTATGGAAACAATCTAAACCCATTGAGTACTGATATAATGTATCATTAATTGTTACAGTGAACAAAGGTAGTCTAGCATATATATTCAGTGGCTGTAATTGACGAATATGTTTTCGTGAGCTGGGTACACACGCCGGTACCATACTTCATGAGTGAAAATTACAGGTAATATTATCACAATCAATTTGAGGTCAGAGATAAGATCGCAATAGAATTTCATGTCGATCTGGCCCTACTGAACAGGATATATTTCATAGAAGAGAAACTGGGTAACAGTGGGCTTGGTGGGCCACACAGTGTCCATTTAGCAGGAGTGGGAGACCATAGAACCATTGACCGATTAAGCAATTATTAACCAGATGATTAATTTGCTACTGGTTCCACACTCTAGGGAATTTTTGGTACCCAATATAAGTTAGAGGTGAGCCTCATAAGTAATGCATTAAGAACTCTTATTATTTACCCTAGGATAAAAATGTATGATTCTTACACCATAATGGCACCAATGTCTCGATGTGAACTATGATTTCATATAATAATTTAAGA
Organism: Lissotriton vulgaris; assembly: GCF_964263255.1. Classification (NCBI taxonomy): domain Eukaryota; kingdom Metazoa; phylum Chordata; class Amphibia; order Caudata; family Salamandridae; genus Lissotriton; species Lissotriton vulgaris. The sequence goes on from NC_141687.1 coordinate 401,040,468, forward strand.
ATGTGATGATAAAATGTGATGAAAAATAAGTATGAGTGAGTAGAGGGATTAGAAAGAGAGATATTGGCACAATATATTGGTTTAGAAAAATTAAAATTTGTTTATAAATGTATGTCTTATTAGAAATTGTTTAGTTTAAAAGTATAGAGAGGAAGTGAACAAAAGTATATTGAATAGCAGATTGATTTATATTTTTAGATTTTGCAAAGACGAGAGTAAAATCACTGTCTTGATAAAGAAGGTGCTATAAGAATAAAACCTGTCGAAACGCGTCGACGCAACCAACAGGGCCACAAATTCTATCGCTGTACTATCGCCTTAGATGGTCACAAATATATGATAACTAGTAGGGTGTATAGGTTATAAAATTGATAACAGCTTTTAATTGTGGCACTCAATGACAAAGAAGATTGTCTCTATAAACTCTCGTAGATATTGTGTTTTTGCTTTATATATATTTATTTTATTGCCTAAGACTATGATGTGTTTTTGATATGTAAGATGGATGTGTTTTTAAAATACATAATCATCTATGATGTTTTGGTACTCATAGGAAGTTTTTTATCAAATTCTGGGTGTCACAATAAATGTTATATTGTTTTTTACATATTTCTAGATATCTTGTGCCAATATTTGTGAGTCCCTCGAGCGTGAGTGAGTGGAGATGATTGGTGAATGTGCCATATAATGAGATGAATGGATGTTAAGGAATCGTTTTGTACTCAGAGGACAATTTTTGATATAGTTCTGAAGAAAATTACCAACAATCCTTAGCGGGGCACGAAGGAGACGCTCTACAGAAAAAATGGCCTGGGAATGCCACAGAGTCACAAGAAGCACAAAGAAGAAATGTGGGCAGCAGCCACCGAGAGAGAGGAGCTGTGCCTGCTGCCCCTGAGTACGGCTGGCAGATAATGTGAGCCGCGACGCCAGCTTCTGATCATGGCGCTATAAAGTACGGGAGAACCTTTACAACCAAGCAATTGCACAGCCCATTCATATACAAATGGACAAATTAAAAAATCCATGCTTTATATTTACAAACAAGAGACCACCTAACGGTAGCAATCAGTGCAAATAAGCATTATACCAATCAAACTAAATAAATTAAAAAAGGAAAAAGTTAAGTCTTTAGCCAAAGAAGAGCCTTCAAATCATCCAAAGCTTCTTCCCAAGTCACCCAAAAGGAAAACAGTTCTTCCCATACATCTTGCGATACTAGTACAGTGGTTACAAGCGTATATTACCAACTTGTTTCTAGCCTGGTATTACCAAATGCTCAGCTGTTTAAATCACTGGTAATCTTCTTTGCTCTCTGAAGAGATCGCGCAGTTCGCATTGCCCACCAAACAAATAGCGCGCTGAGCCCAGCCAGCCAATATGTCCGGATCCACAGGAGTCGCGCCTTCCTTGGCCACCAGGGCCATTTCCAAGATTATCGCATGGGGCCCCACCACATCGAGCATCTTATCTTGGCATCCTCACCAAGCCCGGTCCAATCCCTGTTTGGGATCCTTCGAGAATTTTCTCAAGAAGGTTAGCATGCTGGCATCTATCACCGGAGTGTCCGCCACACCATCCGGGATATCAGGGCGTGGACACTCCGACCTCAACCTATTACGGACTTCCCTGTCGAAGCTTTTCCTAAGGTTCTCATGAAGATATTCGGAAACTTCCTGCGGCGGAACCCAGTCCGAAGACCGTGGATGTACTATATCCGAAGGGTCAAAGTTGAAGGTTTTGGCAACCTTGTCCTCTGCAGTTTTAGGTACCACCTTAGCCTTTTTAGGAGGGGGAGGTTGCTCCACCGAGGTGTTGGTGTCCGTATCGGTATCGGTATTAGTGGTGGTGGTATCGGTGTCCATTGGTGCCGATCTCTTTGTTCTCGCCTTACCACTTGCGCAGGGCTGGTCCGATGCCCCTTTCGCCGGCAGGGAAGCCAAAGACTGCGAATGCGGCCATTGCTGGTCGGCCGAACCTGCGGCGGCAGAAGAAGAGGCTGCCTGCTTCCCTTTTCTCTTTTTGGTGTAACCGTGGCGTTTCGCAAAACCCTCTAGTTGCTTCCGTAGAGGGCGTAGGGCCACCGCCAGTGCCTTTTGCACTGTCTGAGGGACTCGCGTCTCCATGGCTCGGTTCATGGAAGCCTGGACCGAGGCATCCAACGCTTTCACAATATTGTCCTCCAAGACAGCTTCCTGCTGTCCTTCAACATTCTCCTCCCCATCGGCGTTTACTTCATCCAGGTACTGTACCCAATCTTCCATGGTGCCGAAATACACCTTGCGGTACGAGGGAGAACACTCTTGAATGTCTCACACCTGGGAGGGTAATGGGGGGGGGGGGTCAGCCCAAAGCACACTAGACAAATAAACAATCTGGCAACGTTACCCAAACCCCCTCAGCAAAGCTGTAGTCAAGTAGGTCAGTGACCCCGGCCCTTAGATCTCCTGAGCGTGTGCACACCCTGGGCCACCACTATTTTCCAACCAAATCTCTGGCGATCTAACAAGGAGCACGTCAGTGTGTGGAACGTGTGAGCACGTGTTCCTGTAAGCCAGGGTATCATGTCGAGGCGCGCAGCCCAAAAGCGACCAAAAACCTACCAGAAGCAGCCCAATTTGGTCCCCCGATTCGGATGCGCGCGTCGACCGAGAGCCACCCGGTCTAAACGTCAGGGCGTATCAGGGGAGCCCATGTGCGCCCTCAGGCAGCCGGTACCGGGCTCCACTGAAGAGCGCAACGGCTCCTTGCCGGTCAAAGACCGTCTGAATAAATGCTTGAAGCGAATAATAACAGCTGAAGCTGAAAGGCCCAAAGCGAGAATATAAAGGAACTAAAGTCAGAGAGTGCAATAATTTTGGACAAAAGGCATAATAACAATAACAAAGATCATGCAATAAGACTCCAAGTATAAGCGGGGAATCCCGCAATAACATCAAATCACAGCAATATAAACCCCAAACAGTATCCCAAACCACAAGCAGGTTGAGGGGACCCGAGGGGAGGTGCACTTAAATCTGGCTTGTGAGCAGCAAAGAAAGAGGATGATGGGAGCACGCAAGGGGTTCTTATGGGCTATGGGGGCGGGCCTATGCTCATGTGTGTTCATGGGAAATGAAGTTTATTTACTGTTTTTTGTGAAAATAAACATTTTCATTGGCTGCTGTGTTTTATGCAGTAAAGATTGAGAAGCATAATCTCCAGCCTCCGGTCCTGTAATAGAATTGCAGTTTAGCCGAGTATTCAGGGAATGGATTCAAAAACTATATGCACACCCACGTGCTCCTGTGAGGGTGAATGGCATGCTTTCTTGGGAATTTAGGTTGAATCGTGGCACAAGACAGCGATGCCTGCTACCGTGCCCTCCTGTTTGTGCTCACAATGGAGCCCCTAGAGGAGCTATGGAGCCGGGGCCATTCTCATGATAGGGGCCAATGATGGGGGAATAGCGGTGTGGTCTTAAAACTATACTACTGTTAAGCACAACTGCAGGATGTGAATGGTTGGGAGTTAGTTGGGCAACAAGACCGTTGATGGCTGACCAAGGTCCATGTCTCCGAGAAGGGTGCAGAAGGGAACTATACAGCCAGAGTAATGCAAAAGTTATGCAAACTCCAACTAAGGCTGTTAATCAGACCAGATGGGGAACATAAACATTTGCAGGCAACCCCTGTGTGGAACTCCAGCATACTGGCCAATCTGCAATCACTGGAGGGGTGCCGGACGTGGGACCTCCTGAGTATATCCAAAGTGGGTGACATCTGGAGCTCCCAGGGCCCGAAACCATTCGATGAACTCCAAGATCAATATGAATTAGAAGACTCCCAGTGATATAATACCTGCAGGTTTGCCATTCTTTGAATATATATGCTACACTGCTGTAAGGCCTACCAGATTAATCCCTGCTGGAATATGGGTGAACTGCCAGGACAGGTCCTCCCTGGACTGGAAACAAGCATCCTAGGACCGGTCTGGGCTTTCAGACCTCATCAGCCAGGATAGCTTGACTCCAGTGGCATGGAGAGCATGGGACCCACGTCTGGGCATACCCGTCCCACTCGGGGTCACAAATGCAAAATGTACAATTGATTGTGTCAGTTTTGGCCATAATGGAGAATGTAGTGCATCATTTTCAATTCCATCAGAAGTAAGCCAATACTGTGTATTTCCCACCCCTTCTGTTTAACCTTTTTATAAATTATATCACTGCTTACTTAGATCAACTCTGTGTTGAAGTGCCTAAACTGGTTGGTACCAAAAAACCAATTTTCCTGAATGCAGATGATGCAGGTTTACTATCTGAACAAAAAAGTCAATGCACACTATAACAGAGAATTTCTCAGTTTAATTGCAGGAATAAAGGTTTGACCATTAATATGCCTAAAACCAAGATCAAACTGATGACAACTGCTTTACCTATACAAAGATCCTAAAATAAATAGTGTATCATTTGGATGGGTAGATCACCACTTTGACTACCTAGGAATGCGTTTTCACAGTAATCTTTATTGGGACGTGCATGTGGAAAAGATCACAAATAAATGTAAAGGCTCCTACAGAGCGTTGCTAAGATTTAAAAATATAGTAGGCACCGCATCAATAACTGCTATTTTAAAAGTTTATAGATAGAAAGCGGTTTCAGCAGCACTCCATGGAGCTGAGATTTGGAGATACACGAAAGCCAAGGTACTCTCAGTAATAGAAAATGACTTAATTGCCATACACCCAGTCCTGTATTGTATTTAACTAAACAGGAACCACTTTGCTAGTATTTATTCAAGTTCAACTCTAGAAGTGTTGTCTTTTAAAGGCACAAAAGGTACTAGCTGGGGGAGGATATAAGTAATTTGCTCAAGGACTTGAATCTAAGTTTAGGTAACAGATACGTTGGGACATGTGTCCATAAAACATACTAAAAATACAATACAATGAAAACAAGACAATATAAATTATCATTGTATGTTACAACAAAACTTAAAATTTACAGATTACCATCAAATGAGACTTTGAAATTGAAACAAGTTAAAAACCGTGCGATTCCTACTGCAACATCAGTGCATGGTGGCCCCAGGATAGATTCCCTCACAACAAGATTTTATCTGATATTTTTTTGCAACTGGTTTTAAAAGTTTTCTATGGAAAGTTATATTAAACAGATCAATCAATAAGAATGTAAAATATGGAGCATTTCATGTTAAAAAACATTGGTAAACACCATGATTGCCCCATGCGTTTTATGCCATTCTGGTCTCGAGAAGATCACATTACAACCAACCCATATTTTCAGTATTTCTATACGCAGCTTGGGATCAGGTAAGTCTGTTATATATAAGAAAAGATCTGTGTGAACTATAGTATTTGTAAACATGATAGGTTTCCTAAATAGATCATTCATATTAAACTTTTGAACCACTTGAAATGTAGACTCTCTAAGAGTGATATTTGGAAACAAAACTCACGCTCCTACAATTCCGAACAAGCTATGTATCAATTTCATTTTGTTTACTCTTTTAATAAGAGCCATTTCCCATTTCTGTTCTCTGGTAAGGATTTCCTCTCAACATAGTTTAGATATTTTTGAAGAATGATCACCTAAAGACAGATTATTTGCAAAACTTCAAAGGCTTGAGCTCACCCGATGATACAAAGACATGAGATTTAATTCACATTGGATACTTTAGACCATAGATACTCACAAACATTTTCCAAGAGTCCGCAAAGTATGGTCTGTGGTAAGCCTGAGTGCTGCAATGATGCTAACAAGATGGGAGTCGGGCTTTTGTGGGTGGTTAAATGTTGTAGGATACTTTATATTATTTTACTTTACTTCAGTTAGCTTTTAAATAAGAGCTTCCTGATATGTTAACGTCTTTCTGAATGTTAGTGTTCTCTGAAGTAAACAGCAGCCCAACAGCAGCCCAGTGCTGCTGTTAACCCGAGGCCCTCATGTGAAGGTCAGAAGTGTCGTATTTTGAGTGTCACTGCTTTAGACCATAGTCGCATTGGTAAACTATCCACTGAAACAAGTGTGCAAATGTACTTGATATTTACGTCTGGGATATTATCTGGGTCTACAGCTCTAATTAGTTTCAAACTTACAACTGTAGATGGGATTTCTTTCAATGAAAAATAATTTAATTCACTATCATCATGGATATGTGTTAACCGAGGAACCTGCATAACAGGGAAACCATAAAACTATCAAAATATGCTAACCTGGTATCTTATACAAACATACACAATAAGGCCCTAGGGTAGCAATTGCTGGCTTTATTTACTATATTCCAAAATTTCCAGAAATTCTGGATAATCACCTGTCTGGATAACTCTAACGTGCAATCATGTCATCCCAATGGTTGTAAAAAAACAATGTTTTCCTCCTAATAGTTAGCTTTTAATCATTTGTTAAAGAATTGAATCCTTCTTTAGTGAATGTTGATAAGCCTTGTCTGTATTTTTGATGCACTCTCCCATTTTTGTTATTTCTTACATACTGAATTATACCACGGCTATGGGGAAACCTTCAGCGCATGCTTAACCCTTAGTAAATACTGATTTATATCAGTTTGAATACAAACCAGCACATTTTCTATCAGGGCAATATACTAGGCTAACTTTTCCTTATACAACGCAAGGTCTTTTTCAATTTAGAGATTTGACAAGTAGCCAAATGTTGGAGGTGAAGAGTGTCCAGTTATGTGGTAAGTCGTTGAGGGAAACGTATAGCTAAGGGTGAAACTTTCTCAAGTTCAGAAACTTCCCCAGAATTTAAACTTGACACAATAGCCCAATGGTCACATTCCCATGGCATCCAATACTTTAACATTTTCAAATATACTGATTTTCCATGCCAATATATAAATGTAATCAATAGGACAGCCATGTTCACAAACCGGAGAAGTTTGGGCTGCTGGAATATCATTGATTAAACAGTAGTTTAAACAAATAAAGTTATATTTAGCCAGCTATATCTTCAAAACTGCTGCCTCTATTAACATGGAACTGCTGGGAAAATGGCGGCCAATACATTATACTGCTCCAATAAATCTTACAGTAAAGCATAAGTGCTCTCATCACCAGCAGACTTGACCAAGGCAAAACCCTCTACGCAGGAATCACTGCCCAACTCATGAGGAATCTCCAGACCATCCAGAACACAGCAACCAGACTCATCCTTGACCTCCCCAGACGGACCCACATCACCCCCACCTCAGGAAACTCCACAAACTACCAGTCGCGAAGAGATGCCAGTTTAAGCTGCCCACCCACACTTACAGGGCACTACACAATGAAGGACGGATCTATCTCAACAAACAAGTGAATTTCCACCAACCCACCAGAGAACTCTGCTCCAGATTTCTCTCCCTAGCAGCTAGCCAACGCAGCCGCCGAGCAAACAGCAGAGGCCGCTGCTTCTCCCACCTGGTAGCTAAGCCCTGGAACACCCTCCCATGCACCTCAGAGCCTCACATCGCTCCAGCAGTTCTGGAAGGACCTCAAGACATGTCTGTTCACCAATAGTAGCATGTAGTGTGATGCCACAGCATGATCCCACACCACCTCAAGATCCTCACGGGTGATGCAGCCACGCATTACAAATCCTGATTGATTGATTGATTGATCAGTGTGCCTAGAGAACAGCATTACATTGAAATTGCTTGCCATAACCAGAATAGCATTAGGCATTAGTTATCACATATTCAAGATCGTCCATCCATTTGTCTATCCCAAAAGTTCTTCTTCCTGAATATACATATTTATCAGCATACACACTATGATTTCATTACTATTTACCCACATCTCCACAGTTACAATTAGCATTTCAATTAAATCCCTGACCATTCAACAACCCACTATATTATTTTAGTGTAGATTAATGTTGACAAACCAGTAGATAAACAGCCCCTACCTCGTTTGACTCCTGGATTATAAATGCCAACGTAGCAATTTATTTTGATGTTCTCTCGTAACAAGGTCGCTTGCAAGAACACAATATGGTGATCATATAATATTTCATTTAGGTGACCGTTCCTGTGAATTCTGTTATATCCATGGATATTCCATCTCAGTGTTTTTAGGTTACAAGAGAACTTGAAATTCTATTGTTTATTCACCCAGCTGATCCTGTCCGGATCACCCTGGTACCTCAACAGAGAGGCAAAACGGTTACTATCTTCATATCTGGAAGTTAGTTTTAGGTAATCTGAGCTCACTTCATTAAATATCACAGTCCTCAAATGTTTATTTATTAGTTGATCCTTATGGCGATATAGTTGAGGATGTCTAACAAGAGTGTTATTTTTAGTTCAGTAAGATGAGATATACTCCATCTGTTGTTCTCTATTCTCTTTTACCTATACTTCCGCTGGAATTTTTAAACCCAGAGCCATAACAGCTTTTTCAGCTTTATGTACAGTATCTGCAGTCAACGAAGAGTTGACTTTTGTCATTTCTCTACCCTCCTCACCTATCTCAAAACCCACATGGACAAGATCTCCTAAGAAAATTTAAGTGAGTGTAGGGATTTGTTTAAAGAGGAAAAACAAATAATATCTATTAAATGGTTACAATTTTTAGGTCTTTTTCCTTTTTCGCTTTATATCAAACAGTAGGGTTTGGTCTGTCGATATAGAGGGCGAAACACTATTAGATTTGATATGCACTAATTTTCTCTACAAAATTACCTTACCCAAATCTATGAAAACTTTATTTGTGCATTTGTTGGGCTGTAGTTTTATTTAGCTTTCTCTTCTTTATAGTTATAGGCATGCAGGATTATTTTGTTTTCTTGGGCAAGACTGCTCTAGGGATCTACTTTAATGATGGTATGGATTCTTCTTTTCCAAGTACAACAGACCGCTTCCTTGCGACTTGTGAGATGTCTTTGTATATTCTTATTAAGTGTCTACACTATATATTTCTTCTTTCTATCAGCTAAAGGTACATTATATTTTGAATACAATTCCAAACAACCATAGTTCTGATGTATTTTCTTAATTTACAATGAATAACAGGAGATATACTCTGTACTAGTTCTGTGTATTGGCTGTGTGAAAGGACCTTGGGTCAGACTACCCGGAGCATCATTTTCCTGATTTTAATAAAATGACTAACCGTAGATTTTCCTCTCTTGGTCTAATTAGTGTTGGAAGATATACATTTGCTTTATGCAATTCCATTAAGAATTATTTTGGAAAAACGGTTTGATTCTATTGATGAATTGACCACTACCAAGGTTTTTAAAATTCCTGGCAAAGTCTTATGCAACATCCACTAACAGCTGTGGAATGTAGGTTCGTAGAAGAAGACAAAGTGGCAGATGTACTCCCACTGCTTCTGGTGAAAGATCACTATGAGACAACAAAAAAACAACCGCCAGAAACAAATTTGAGTCCCGTATTGATGAGTTATGTCGTTGATCAACATACAGAAGGTCTAAATTATGAGCTGAATGATGAAGGCATGGGAAGGATGACAGTATATGGCATTTTCACATATTTGACAATGAAAGAACATCCTTTATACATGACACAATTCCATTGCCTAATATGGAGGTCATGCATTTCTAAATTCACAAAAAAGTTATTCCTTTCCTCTTCAAGGGTAGAATGTGTATTTAAATGAAAATGCTTAGTGATAAACTTCTGAATAGAGTTAGAGAGTGAAGACACATTCATTATTTCTTTTCTAGCAGAATCTTGCACTCTCTCATCTGCAGGAGCCTCCTTTTCTTACAAAGTCTCTCCTTTCCCTTTTACTTGAGTTGTAATTGGATCTACTCATCTGTTTCAATCTTGGCAAATGGGAGCAATAATAGACTTACTCTCCATTCTTGTTGCTTGGTCTCTGAATGCACTAAAGACCCAGAGGACCCAAGAAGAGCCACTACTTCCACATTAGTATCAACACAGATCGCCACACCTTGCATGTCAAGCAAGTGTATTTAGCATTCAGAAGTTAAATCACGAAGTCTTACAAGTCGTTAATCCAAGGAAACAAATTTTACTGACTGTGATACTGCTTAATAATCTGTAAGATTAATTCTTCATATATCAAGGTTACACAAGTGGACTTGGCACAGGCAAATAAGCCGCCTACCTCCTCCCTTAATAGCCTGCTACAGCCACCACCTCTACCCTTAAATCTTTTTAATAGATAGAAACAGTTGACTGCGCTTGGGCTAGCTTCCATAGATTTTATCTTAAATGCTGCTCAGCTCTTATATTCAGGGGGACTTTGGGACCCTGGCTACTAAAGTTATACATGCCCTGCTGCACACCCACCCTCCCCAGCTCTGCAGGTAGACAGACGCATTGGCCAAAAGCTGCGGCCAAAGCCTGATTTCACCCCCCACAGATGGTGCGCCACTTGCTGAAAAATGCTTTCTCCACTTCCAAACCAAATCCACAGACTACCCATTAAAGCTTCTAACAGCAATCTGCAAGCTACCAGTGCAAGCCCAAGCCATGTAGCCCCAGAGCATCTGGCCAACAAGCCACCACAAACACTGCCTGTGGTCAGGGTTTCCGATTCCAATGCTTTAAACTTTGCGTCACCACCCTGCAGTGAACTCTGTCCAATGCATTCTGAGGGGCGACATGAGGACAGCATAGTAGCATGAGGGAGGAGCAAGATTCAACCTAACCTAGGTGATCTTTGGAATGACCCAGGTCAAATGAATGCTGAAAGTATCACATATTATCTGTTAAGGAGGCATATTGGCCTAGGAAGTCCACTAGTGACACCTCCAAAATAGGCTCTTTGACCTCTCATTATTTTTCATACCACAAACATGGATGTGAGTTCTATCTTGACTAGCTGCACCCAGAAATGAAATGTTCCTTATACATAAAATTCAGATTAAGGACCTTTACAATTAAAGTATATCGTTCAAAATGGGATAAACAACTGTCACAGTTTTGTAATTGAATGCCATGAAACAATACTGCACTTTATGCTCGTCCGTTCTAATACGGATGGCCCAAGACAGGAGAGGTGTCTCCCTCTATTTATGAATGATGGTGTAAGACACTATCCTGATGCACTATCAATATATCACAGGAAATATCCATCTCAATTGTTTACTCAGTGACCTCTTTTATATGGTCAGCATGGTTAATGCAAAGGAAAAAAATTGTAACGGCTTTTCCATTTTCAAGTTTGAATGCCAGTTCGTTCTAATATTTTTAATATGTTTCTTTTTCAATTAACTGCCATACACTTAGTTGAAATTGTATATTTTTAGTTGGCATTGTATATTTTTGCTTTTTATATTATGCAACTGCTTTGCACTGTTTTTTATTTATGTTATGGCTAGAGCTGAAAAGACTAAACTTTTACTCTACCCCACCTCAGTATCCTCGATATACAGATGATAGGCAGTTCAACAATAGCTAAAAATATTGACACCAAAAACAAAATGAATTGAAATGTCTCTCTTGTCAAATCCCGACTTCCAGCTCCATCAAAGGTGGTTAAATGCAATACAATCTGAGGGCTTTCAATCTCAAGTTGCTGAACCCGCCAAATCCAATACCCTTGAATTAAACAGGAAATTCAACCTTGGAGCCCCATCAAGAATCTGCCCATAGGGGCTTTTTATCAACTCAGATTTCACTGCAATTGCAAATGTTTCCTACCACCAAATGGCTACAAACTACAGAGCAATCCCTCTTCGTTCCCTACATTAACCATGGAAACACCTACTCCCAAGGTGCAAAATCAAAAATAAGAATAAGAATTCAGCCCCCTGGTTTAATGCGGAGTTAAAAGAACTCCGCCGTCTTCGTAGAAAGGCAGAAAGGAGCTGTAGGAGACAGTACGAAGACGTAGATAGAAACCTTTTTAAGCTAGCCCAACTCCAATATAAAACAGCAATTGCTAAAACAAAAGCCAATTTTTATGCCACCACTATCCTGAATTCCACGAACAGTACCAAAACTCTTTTTAAAATTTATAAGGACATCACCTTGCCCCCCAGCCAATGCAACAAGATAATTGCTTCACAACAGCTCTGTGATGACATCTCAGGCTATTTTCAGGAGAAAATGCATAATATTGCCGGGAACTTAAGTCCCCCATAACACCCAGCCTCCAGACATTGAACAGAAGGAGCCAAGTATCGAGTTGAATGCTAACTCTTTATTAACCTCGTTCCAATTATTTACAGAGGATTCCTTTGCTAATATGGCTCTTAGTGTTACTTCACGATCCCCGGCTGATCCTATTCCCCACAGACACTGGAAACAATTTGGCAAAATATTATTTCCACAGCTTCTTAGTATCTGCAATCAGTCCCTGGAAGAAGGTATAGTGCCAGCTGCATGGAAGCAAGCAATGGTTTTTGCGCTGGTAAAGAAGCCGTCGCTGGATCCCAATTACCTGCCAGCTTCAGGCCGATCTCCCTCCTCCCGTTCCCAACAAAGATCTTGGAGAAGACAGTCAGTAGAACCCTTTCTAAGCATCTAGAGGATAATCGGCTGCTGGATGCATTCCAATTTGGGTTCCGACCTGCACACGGGACGGAAACGGCATTGAGCACAGTGATGGACAACCTTCGACTGCGCGCCGACAGAGGGGACACGTCGATTCTTGTCCTTTTAGATATGTCGGCGGCCTTCGACACTGTGAGTCATGCCATGCTGCTAAAAAGATTGTGGAACAATGGAGTGAGAGGAAGAGCCCTTGAGTGGCTACAGTCGTACCTCCAAGACCGCCAACAGACGGTGACTCTAGGCCAGTTTGCATCAGAAGCTTCTCCCGTCCCGCACGGGGTCCCACAGGGGTCTTCAGTTAGTCCCATTTTATTTAATGTGTACCTGAAACCCCTATTGTCCATCATTAAATCCTTTGGTATCAGCGTTATAAATTACGCGGATGATACTCAATTGATTTTCTCCTTGGGGGGCAAGCAGGAGACCTCAGTAGAGGCCTTCCAGGAGTGCATGCGGAAAACGGCGGGCTGGCTCAGGGCTAACTCGCTCCAATTGAATGGAGGGAAAACGGAGGTGATGTACTGCTAAGCGGCAAAAATCTTAAAGCACCCCATGACAGAATTTAGGCTTACCCCAGAAGAAGACTCTCTGAATCTGACTAACACCGTGCGCAATCTGGGAGTGCAAATGGACGCCAACCTTCAAATGGTGTCACAGGCCAACAAAACCATCCAAGTTGGCTTTAAACTAATTTGTATGCTGAGAAAGATCCTCCCGCTACTACCAGTCGCCTCTCGAGTCTTGGTAGTGAGGAGCTTAGTGTTGAGCAGGTTGGATTACTGCAATGCCCTGTGCCTGGGCGCCCCTCAGTACATCTTTCAAGGGCTCCAAAGGGTGCAGTCGGCGGCAGCTAAGGTGGCTCTTAATAGACCATGGAGCTCCTCAACATCCTTGGCACTGAGAGACCTTCACTGGTTACCAATTAAAGAACGGGTCAGCTTTAAATCACTATGCATCGTCTTTAGGGCGGTTCATGGACAGGGACCTTTACCGCTGCAGGATAAATTCAAGTGGTACGAGCCCCCTAGACAATTATGGTCTGCTAACACTGGCCTAGTCCTGGTCCCTAGAATTAAACGGTCCAGAATGGGGGGCAGGGCTTTCAGCGTGGCAGCTGGACAATTATGGAATGGGCTGCCACAGGGCCTCAGGGTAGCTAGCTGCCTGCTGAAATTCAGGAAGGAGTTGAAGACCTTACTATTCCCTAGGGGCTAGTTCATCTTCTCTAATCTGGAACTGTAGGATAATCGTTAATTCTTGTCTGAGTGCCAAGATACCCGTAGGGTGATAGCAGCGCTATATAAGAACACAATACATACATACATACATACACTTTCCTTTGTTGACTACCAATAAAAAGTCGGACTCCTCAAAAGTAGGTATTGCATTTTGCAGGTAGACTGGTTGTAAACTCGTATAAATAAGGCCATGTTACACTGGTCCTCTCCAAACTGAAACAACTACCTGTTAAGACAATGAATATTTAAATAAACTGCCAATTACATTTTTTTAGTACATGTTATTGGTTTTTGTAAAGGGCAATCAATAATAATAATAATAACAAGGATAAGAACAGCTGCCATTCTGGATGATAGTGAAAGGATGGGAGATTTAACAAAATAATGATCTCTTCTGGGGTTGAGGGTGGGAAGGACAGGTGGTAGTGGAATGGTCACCTACACAAATACTTTCTACAGAGGGTCTTAGGGATTATCAATTTTTAGAGACCAGGCAGTGTTCTATCCCCATTCTACAACTGAAAAAACACAAAGAACCTACCGGTCTAGAATCAGTGAGACACAGATTAGCAGAGAAACTAGAATGTCTAGGTCAAAATGAAAACATATTCACTAAGCCACATCAGTGGCGACACTTCATCATCTGGGATTTGTGGTTGGTTGCACGACTTGTGCAACCAGCAAGAGTTGATACAAAAACTATGCTTGCTTCGTACCCCAGTGATTGGTACAGCCACTAGCCAGTTTTGATCAGTGGTGTTGAAGGTTTGCAGTGCAATAAATTGAAAAAGAAATAGTGATGTTAAAATTGACTTCTAGGATACTACAGAAATTTTAATAGACACTATCCTAGTGTCAAAATCTAAAAACAGTGCGCTGACAGTTTAACTATCATAGGCGATGAAATGGCAGGTCGACATGTTTCAGCCGCAAGGATTTCTTGCATCCAGGCTTTCGTCAGGACCAATATAACAACGCTACTGCAATATGTAATATGAAAACTGTGCAACAAAACTTTTTAAACAACTTAAATGGTTGGTGCGATACACCCTACCATGTCCTTTGAGTTTCAACAGGTGGTCGAATAACACAGGAAACTTGGATTCATTCCTACAAAGCAATGTATAATAGTGAATTGTAGGATTTTTTTTACCCAGAACATCCAGAAACACTGTTGCTCAATATCTCATATTTAGGCAATGGCAATATTGTCCAATTCACCACTTGGTTGCAGCAATACAAATGATCAAAACAAAATTTGTGTACTCACCCAGCTTTATGTGGGAGTACTCCTCACCTCTCCTGGCAACTGCTCAGGAAAATGAGGCCCCGCTCTGAAAAGTGGGTAAACAAAAAGGATCGCAAACAGGGTAAAACTCCCTGTGAGTCAGTTTCCCTTATCAATCATAAACCTTGTTACATTAAAAAACACACTGTCCATGGCCTCTTTGAAAAGTTCTTCTGACCTAAGTGTACGTCACAATTCACACGTATATTATATACAGAGACACAATCAAGTGTCATATTGAACCTACATGTTTTCAATAAGGGATGGAAACCCATGACAGGCTCACCCAGAGCAACTGGGGCTGATTAATGTTTAAAGGGCTACTCTCAATGTAGTTCCATCAAATGTTATGACTAACTTCCCTTTTACATTACTATGGAGCACAATGGTTTCTCACAGCGAGATTTTGCAAAAAGCAAAATGGAACTTGTTACTATCTAACGCGCTACATATCACAGTCCCACCTTGTATAAGGGTTCAATCAATCAATCAATCAAGACATTTGTACAGCGCGCTACTCACCCGGAAGGGTCTCAAGGCGCTTGGAGAAGGGGCCCGCTACTGCTCGAACTGCCAAGTTTTGAGTTGTCTCCTGAAGGCTAGGTGGTCCTGGGTCAGCCAAAGGTGGAAGGGGACCGAGTTCCATGTCTTGGCCGCCAGGTAGGAGAAGGATCTGCCTCCGGCGGTGGCTCTTCAGATGCGTGGTACGGCGGCGAGGGCGAAGCTGGCAGACCGTAGCTGGCGGGTGGGCGTGTGGAAGGTCAGGTGGTCGTTGAGGTACTTGGGGCCCAGGTCGTGGAGAGACTTGTGTGCGTGGGTGAGGCGAGGCGCATTTGATGCTAAACCACGAGAGCTTAGAAGCCAGGTGAAGGCGAGGACTCACGTTAGGAGTACCCCATCATCCGTTTCAACCCCTGGGCGGCCGGTATGATCAACTAGGATGACTCTGGTTAACACAGAGCAAGTGTCCAAGAGTGGAGTGGCAGCATATAGTGCAGCCCTGATGAAACTGCCAAAACTGTGGTGGCAGTGAAACATGTCGGCATTTTAAATAGGTATTGGTATGCAGGAATAGCTACCAGCCTTTTTTATTGGTACAGCACACCTCTTTCCCTATGAATAAAATTGGTTAAGGGATTTTGTTGCTGTGTTGTGTGCACTGATTTATGTTGTGTGTTTGTCACTAGCAGATGCTTCTGCTTTCCACTGTTTGTCACACTTCTTTGGTTGTTTGTTTTGGACACTTCCTTTTCTATTTTCTTTGAGAATCAAGTGACTACCGATGATGAGACAGGGGCTTGTCTGGAAATTACATACCAGTTACCCCGTTGGTGGTGTTTCCGTGAGGTGTCATTTGTTTTCTCACACATTTTTTCTAAACAGATATTTGTCCAACATTGTTGGTGTGGATAATTGGTACTGACCGTGGAGGGTCAGACAAGTTGCATTTTTTGTTCTGTGTTTCTGTCAAGGAAGTTGGGCCTCTTTTAACATACAAATTGGGACGCAGCGCAGTGAATTACCCCCTTATCAACTATAAGGGATTGGAATAGTTATCAGTACATTCAAACTGTTCTATTTCTGAGTAACTGACACATGTGGACGTCCGTTCGACAGGGTCTTTTGTTGTAGGTCTGCGTGGGTGAGGAGCCTGAACGTGATCCTCTTGTTGACGGGGAGCCAGTGCAGGTTCCTCAGGTGGCCGGAGATGTGGCTACGTCGGGGGATGTCCAGGATGAGTCGGGCGGAGGCGTTCTGGATGCGTTGGAGTCTTTTCTGCAGTTTGGCTGTGGTTCCGGCGTAGAGGGTGTTTCCGTAGTCCAGTCTGCTGGTGACGAGGGCCTGGGTGACCGTCTTCCTGGTTTCAGTCGGGATCCATCGGAAGATCTTGCGGAGCATGCGGAGGGTGTGAAAGCAGGAAGAGGAGACGGCGTTGACTTGTCTGGTCATCGAGAGGGAGGAGTCCAGGATGAAGCCCAGGTTGCGTGCGTGGTCTGTAGGCTTGGGGGCGGTGTCCAGGGCTGGGGGCCACCAGGAGTCGTCCCAGCTGGAGGGTGATGGTCCCAGGATGAGGACTTCTGTCTTGTCTGAGTTCAGTTTCAGGCGGCTGTTCTTCATCCACTCGGCGACGTCTTTCATCCCTTCGTGGAGGCTGGTTCTGGCGGTGTCGGGGTCTCTGGTGAGGGAGAGGATCAGCTGGGTGTCGTCGGCGTAGGATATGATATTGAGGTTGTGTTGGCGTGCGATGGTGGCGAGAGGTCTCATATAGACGTTGAAGAGGGTGGGGCTCAGTGATGATCCTTGCGGGATGCCGCAGATGACTTCGGTGGCCTCGGATCGAAACGGGGGGAGGCGGACTCTCTGTGTTCTTCCGGCGAGGAACGAGATGATCCACTTCAGTGCCTTCTCTTGGATGCCGGTGTTGCTGAGGCGTTGGACTAGGGTGCGGTGGCAGACAGTGTTGAACGCTGCGGAGAGGTCCAGGAGGATGAGTGCCGCTGTTTCCCCGTTGTCGAGAAGGGCTCGGATGTCGTCGGTGGCTGCGATGAGGGCAGTCTCGGTGCTGTGGTTGGCTCTGAAACCGGACTGCGAGGGGTCGAGGGATCCATTCGTCTCAAGGAAGGCGGCAAGTTGTCTGTTGGCGATTTTCTCGATGACTTTGGCAGGAAAAGCGAGGAGCGAGATGGGGCGGAGATTTTTGAGGTCGGTGGGGTCTTCTGTAGGTTTCTTCAGTAGGGCGTTGAGCGCGGCGTGCTTCCAGCTCTCCGGGAAGGTGGCGGTGTCGAAGGAGGTGTTGATGACGTCTCGGAGTTGGGGTGCGATGGTGGAGTCGGCCTTGTTGAAGACGTGGTGGGGGCAGGGGTCAGTCGGAGATCCGGAGTGGATGGTGTTCATTGCGCGGGCTGTATCTTCGGTGGTCACCGTGGTCCAGGTGCAGAGGGTGGCGGTGGGGTGCGTTGGTTCGACGGTGGGGTGCGTGGATGGTGTGCCGAAGCTGTTGTGGATGTCGGCAATCTTGCGGTGGAAGAATGAGGCGAGGGAGTCGCAGAGATCTTGTGAAGGGGTGATGTCATTGTTGCCGGTGCTGGGGTTGGAGAACTCCTTGACGATGCTGAAGAGTTCCTTGCTGTGGTGGGCGTTGTTATCCAGTCGGTCCTTCAGTGATTTCTTCTTGGTGGTGCGGATGAGCTGGTGGTGCTTGCGGGTCGAGTGTTTGAGGGCGTCATGTTGTCAGTGGTCCGGTGGATGAGACAGGCTTTTTCGAGGGTGCGGCAGGTCTTCTTGGAGTCTTTGAGTTTGTCGGTGAACCAGGGGGCCTTCTTGCTTCTGGGTTTGCTGGGAGGGTTCTTCAGTGGTGCAAGGTCGTCTGCGCAGGCGGTCAGCCACTGCGTGAAGTTGCGGGCTGCTTCGTTGGGGTCCGGTGTGCTGGCAGGTGGGTTCTGGCTGAGGGAGGTGGTGAGCTGGTCAGCGGTGATCTTGCTCCAGCTTCTGTGTGGGAGCTGTTGCGGGTGGTGGTGGGTGGTGGTTTTTCTGAAGCTGAAGTGGACGCAGCTGTGGTCGGTCCAGTGAAGCCCGGTGGAGTGACTGAAGGCAATGTGCTTGCTGGATGAGAAGACGGGATCAAGCGTGTGGCCGGCGTAGTGGGTGGGGGTGTTGACCAGTTGCTTGAGTCGGTTGTCAAGCAGGGTCACGGTGTTGCGGTCCTTGTTGTTCTCCAGGTGGAAGTTGAGGTCCCCTAGGAGGATGTAGTCGGCGGAGGGGAGGGCGTGTGGGCTGATGAAGTCCGTGATGCCTTCGCTGAATTGTGCTCGTGGTCCCGGGGGTCTGTAGATGAGGGTGCCTCTGAGGGTCGTCTTTGGGTCGGTGTGAATCTGGAAGTGGAGGTGTTCGGCGGCGGCGAAGGTGTCGTTGGCGTCGGTCGTGATGCGGATGGTGTTCTTGTGGACGATGGCGATGTCTCCTCCGGTCTCGTTTACGCAGTCCCTCCTGATGATCTTGTATCCATCCGGGATGGTGATGGTGATGTCGCGGGCTGAGGAGACGTTCCTCCATGTTTCAGTGTTAATCCCCTAATCATAAAATCCAAACCAGCAAGGACAAACAAACAGTCTATTTGCCTTGGTTTTGATCATACCCAGTTATGAAAACATGCTCAAATAAAACAATCCCGACTAAACTACCCAGAGGGGAGGGGACGTGCTGCTTCCTACCTGTCCGTCGGTACCCAGGGTTTTCCTGAGCCGAGGGGGAGGTAATCAGATGGACAGGGATATCCTAAATAAATAGTACTTACCACGTGTTACCATTGGTCAAAAACTAAGTGCGGCACCTCAGCAAAGCATACTCGTTTTCATATTTACTTCCTGGAACATGCTGCGCATGCGTTATTCGCGTCACGTGTCCCCTAATGATTTCAACATATGGCTCATGGGATATGTAAATCTTTGGCCCCTAAATCATAGCAGATGGGCTAGACAGTGCAAAATACAAATTTTCATACAGCTTTATGTATTGGTCGTAACAGTTTCAATGGCACCCAAATAAAATTGCATCCTTGTCAATCTCAAGGACGTGTAATAAAATAAACAGTAACGTCCTAGAACATGTGGCGCATATGGTAGTTCCGCGGCATGTTCGCTAGAAACAAAAGCATATGGCACATAGGAAACGTAGTTTAACATCCTCCATGTGAAAATGAAGTGTGTTCTATATTATTACACAATAGAGTTTACAAAACTAGTGCCCAACGTAATAGTTGTGGTTATGTAAATGGCACCATGATTGTATTGTGTCATGGCCAAAATAAATTAAAGCTACGTAACTCAATTCTAAGTGTCTACAATACCCTATACATGAAATGTGAAATTGTATCTACTCGTACAATATGCAGAACTATGTACTATTTGTAATGAACGATTTTAAACTAAAGGAGCGTCAGGGCAGAGACTTTTGTTCATCAATATCAGCCATCCCATGAATATGGACATATATTTGCATAGTCGAGTAAAGTCAATAAAGACCACCGTATTTGGTAATGTGTGTAGGAGAGTGGGGTCTGCAATCCTATGGTCACCCCCGATTTTTTGCTTTTTGCTTCACTGGTTTATGACTTTCCCTGGCTGTGGGCCTGCTAACCAGACCCACAGCCTAGCTGTTCTCTCTCTAAATTGGCAAGCATGTACCCTAGGTGCATTTACCAATTGGTACTGGGCCACCTTATCAGTCCCTGTACAGCATACCTTAGGTATCCAGGGCATAGGTGTACCCAGGGCCTACCAGGGGCTGCAGCATGTATTATGCCACCCCTGGCTGGCCATCCAAATCTGACACAACTGGCTGCACGACAGCTGGGGCAAGGTGGTGTAATCACCCGTTGCTTTAGATATAGTATCTCTATATCTAACCCTAAAATGGACACATATCTTCCTATCAGTCACTCCTATGGCAGGCCTTAACAATCCTGAAGGCAGAGTGCTTGGAATTATGTGAGATGGTGCTCTGGCATGAGCTGAGCCCGTTTGCAGCTTGCGGAACCAAGTCCTAATAGCTGTTCCATGATAACACGTACCATATACTCTTAAGTGCATTATAATACTCGCGGTTATTTGCTAACTTTGGTATCGCATTATCAAAACATGTCGAGTAAGGTGTCATACGAATTGAAATACTAACCCCTCGCCAATTCTGGCGACGGGGTTAGCATTCCACCCTTCTAGAGGGACACGACATGGATGTAAATGTGAACCCCGGTTAAAGTTAACTCGAGCCTCAGCATCACAAAATGGATGCTGCCACCACAGACACAAGTCTGACCTCCTGCTGCTGGGAGTCCTTCCAGCGAGGGAGGCTTGGACAAAGGGTTTCCTGCCTTGCCACCCCAGACAGGATTTTGTGTATTAGGTAGGACAGGGCTGAAAGGAATGAGACATGCCTGGGGCACACAAGGTGTCCCTGTGCATATGCCGGTCTAAACCAGTTCCTGGGGCACCCCAGCCCCAGAGCTGGCGCAGGACCGGACAAAGGAAAGGGGGTGTAACCACCCCCTTTCCTGGTCCCATCCAGAGGAGGGACCTAGTCGTAGTGCAGCCCCCTTTAGCTGAATAAAGGTAAGAGCTGGTCCCATTCCAAATTAGATTATCCTGATCAACTTCACAAGAAGAAACTCTGGACCTCGACGTTCTGCTCCACAGAAGACAGAAGGAATCTCCCTTGTGGGCAAGGAGTGTCCACCCTGCATCTGCAGGCACCATCAGCGTACCGCGACTTCCCTTTGTCGTCTTCCTGCAAAGGATCCAGACTTCAGAGCCCGACGAGACCCGGATTCCCAGACCTCTCCGACCTCAACCCACATCTGCAGCCGAGCTGAGACCCGTGGGTGCGACGAGACACGTGGGACCGGCCATCTTGAAAGAAGCAGCACTTTGCTCCAGCACGACTTCCGAGGCCTCCTCGTTCAAGTGCTCTGGGGACTGAGAAGCCCCGAGCAGCTCCTGCATCAAAGATCAGCCCTCCAGCATCTACGAGATCTGCGTGGGGCCCTTCTGCCTGTTTGCTGCTCGACGCGTTGTCTGGTCTTTTGCCGGCTGGCTAGTGACCTCCTAGACGACAAACACCGACAACTTTGCTGCTGGTCTGGTTGCTCCAGACTGGCCCCTGCTCCCTTCCAAAAGAGGAGCACCCCGGACCCTCCTGGTCCACTCCAGGCGCCGTTTCCACTCACCGCGTGGGTTGCCTTTGCCAAGGCCTGTTGAACCCGAATTCAGAGACGACACCGCCGACAGCGAGAGCCTGCGTGGGACAGCTCGTGCCTCCATCCTGGTCATCGAAGACACCACCTGGTCCACGTGGCTGCAGAGACAAGCGTCCACCTTCACCTGATCGCGACGACAACATCTGGTTCCACTCCTGGTTCCACTCCAGTCACTGGCTAGTGACTTTGAACATTGTCCCCTCTGCTTTCAGGTTCCTCTCTTCACCAATCGACCCTTGGATTGCACCGGACATCTTCCTCCTGGTAGCCTGCAGCATCTTTCTTCAAGGCTCCATAGACTTCGACGCGGAAACCCGACACGACTTCGCACCTATGCCCCCGCAGCCTGTGGGTGAGGTAACACGAGCATTTCGGTGCTCAAGGGTAGCTCGACTATCCTAGTGTCCAGTTCCATTGTCGTTTCAGTCCTATCTAGTCAGGAACGTCCGTACTCACCTTTTCTTTAAACTGTACTGTCCATGGACGTTTGTACGCATCTCGCGTGTGAGTTCACACACTGCACACGCGCTCCGTGGGCCTCCTATTACTTACCTCAAGTTAGTATAGCGTGGTCCCAGCGATCCTACAACCTCTGGACAGCTCCATTCCTTTAATTGACTTTCGCAAACCATTTATTTAGTATATGGTTTGCCGTGCCCCTAGGGCACCATTGTAAATCTTGCAACTTAAACGTATTTTTCCTAAGAGTTTGTCATGTGCTTAGCCCTCTGACCTCATAAAGAGTTCAGAGGTGTATGTTAGATAATAAATAACTGTTTATTTTCATAACAACCTGTGTGGTGTCCTTTTCATTTGGTATTCAAAGGTTATATGTGGTAAAACAGCTGGCTTCACATGCCATAAAGAGTTTAGCCTAAAGACTGCTTTTGTCCACGCTACTAGGATAGCTGGTCTATAAGGTTGACTTACAACCAGTCTCCATAAGGGGTGTTTGGACTGATACAAGGTGATCACTAGAACTAGTGAACATCATATATCAGGCCAACTTTTCACATTGGTGGCAGCGGTGGGATTTGAGCTTGCTGTTGTTTTTACCAAATATAATCTGAGATATCATTTGAAAAATCACATAAGGTACCATAGGTTCATATAACAAGCTTAGAAATACTCTGAGTTCTACTGAACCAGCTGTTATAGTAGAAAGGGAGTAGCACACCCTGACTACAACTCTTAGCAAGGGATCAGTAGGTAAACCCATAGTGTAGGTAAGTGCACCACTTACACCTCACTAGAAGCATGTCTACCCATGGAGAGTCTTCAGAGACTCCCCAGATATGCAGCCCTTAGCTTCCAGGAGATGAGACAATTGTGTACCTCCAGGAAACTAAAACAGGGTTCTAACCCTACCACTCCTTTTCTGATAGGTCTCTTAGAGACATATGATGCTAGAAGGGCTTCTAACCCAGGCCCCTCTAATACAGATGGGAGCATGCCCCCCTTAGAGGGAACCCTTGGGGATCCTGACCTCAACCTCCATGGAGCAGACAGTGAAGAGGAGGAAGAAGAACAGGAGCTGTCAGGGGATGAGGCAGCAAAGGTCCAGTAGTAGTCAGTAGGCTCATCAGGACCAACCTAAGCATACATGAGAATGGAACTGGGGGACCCCCAGGCCCACTCTCGGGCAGGCTTAACATTGGGAATAGACGAGTTAGGTCTCACTCCAGAGACTCTAACAGATCTATTCATACCCATGTCTCTCAGGCATCTTCTCAGAGAGGGATGACATCCCCTCAGAGAAGAGAGCATGAAGCTAAGATGAGGGAAGTCAATCTGAGGATTGAGAGGGAAGAACTTGCCCTTGCCAAAGAAAGACTTGCCTTTGCCAGAGAGCAGAAATTGAGTGGGGCAGACCCCACTGGTGGCAGCATTATCCCTAGAGATAAAGACAGGAGTTTTGATACTAGACACCTGAGTAAAATAGTGCCCCCCCTTTAACAAGGGGATGACATCCACAAATGGATGACTGCTTTGGAGGGGGCCTGCACTGTCCAGTGCATCCCCCAGAGTCAGTGGGCAGCTATTCTGTGGCTCTCCTTTGAAGGTAAAGGTAGAGATAAGCTCCTCACTACTAGAGCTGAGGATGCTAACAATTACCAAGTCCTGAAGAATACACTGATTGTTGGGTTTGGCTTAACAACTGAGCAGTACAGGGTGCTGTTCAGAGACACCCAGAAAATTCAGTCTCAGGATTGGGCTGACTTTGTTGATTGTGCCACTAAGGCTTTTGAAGGCTGGCTACTGGGAAGTAAAGTTACTGATTACACAGGATTATATAATCTAATTATAAGAGAACAAATCTTAAGTAATTGTCAAAATCAGTTGTTGCATCAGCACCTTATTGACTCAGATCTGACCTCTCCCCAAGAATTGGGAAAGAAGGCAGGCAGATGGGTCAGGACAAGGGTCAAGCAGCAGAACCAGAACCAGGGTGGTGGCCAGAAGGAAGCAGACCAGAAGTGTAATGAGAGTAAGCAAAATGACCAGAAGTCTTCAACAGGGCCCCAACAATCTAAGGAGGGTGGGTCCCAGAATTCCCAAAAGAAGAAGAACAATGGTCAGAAGAAACCATGGTGCCAATACTGTAAAAGTAATACTCACTGGTTTAGTGAGTGCACCAAGAAAGGCCCAGCTCCTACCACTACTGCCCCTAAGGCACCTGCAACCCCTAGTTGAGTTAGTGGTGGTAGTGTTCCCCCTAAGGCTATAGTGGGGTTGACATTGGTATCTGAGGCAGGCTCCGACCTAGTCAGAGTACCTACCCAGGCTGTTCTTGTTTGTACTGGGGACATGGATTTGACCCCTACAATAAGTCCCAGTACCCTGGGCAAGTACAGGCAAACACCTTTAATCAATGGAAAATTGGCTCAGGCCTACAGGGACACTTGTGCCAGTGTCACTATGGTGCAAAAACAACAGGTGATGGACCGAATGTGGATCAATGTCACACACTCAACCCAGTCCAAAGATCTGGGCCCAAATCCATCGTTTTTTGCACTCCACACCACCCTGGGTTAGATAATGGCTTTATGCAAATCAGCTCTGACCCTGTGCCCCATGGGAACAGTCCAGTCCGAACTACACAGCCATATCTTTCCCAGACCGGAATCAAGCATCCGAGGACCGGACCGGTTTCGAGGTAACACCTCTCATCAGCCCGGCTAGCTTGACTCCAGT
The DNA here is from genome assembly GCF_964263255.1 of Lissotriton vulgaris. Classification (NCBI taxonomy): domain Eukaryota; kingdom Metazoa; phylum Chordata; class Amphibia; order Caudata; family Salamandridae; genus Lissotriton; species Lissotriton vulgaris. Next base: position 401,065,434 of record NC_141687.1, read on the forward strand.
GTTGTGGAGTGCTTGGGACCCACGCCTGGGCATCCCCAGCGCACTTAGGGCGGAATATGCAAAAACAACAGGTGATGGACCGAATGTGGATCAATGTCACACACTCAACCCAGTCCAAAGATCTGGGCCCAAAACCATCGTTTTTTGCACTCCACACCACCCTTGGTTAGATAATGGCTTTATGCAAATCAGCTCTGACCCTGTGCCCCATGGGAACAGTCCAGTCCGAACTACACAGCCATATCTTTCCCAGACCGGAATCAAGCATCCGAGGACCGGACCGGTTTCGAGGTAACACCTCTCATCAGCCCGGCTAGCTTGACTCCAGTGGTGTGGAGTGCCTGGGACCCACGTCTGGGCATCCCCAGCGCACTTAGGGCGGAATATGCAAAAACAACAGGTGATGGACCGAATGTGGATCAATGTCACACACTCAACCCAGTCCAAAGATCTGGGCCCAAATCCATCGTTTTTTGCACTCCACACCACCCTGGGTTAGATAATGGCTTTATGCAAATCAGCTCTGACCCTGTGCCCCATGGGAACAGTCCAGTCCGAACTACACAGCCATATCTTTCCCAGACCGGAATCAAGCATCCGAGGACCGGACCGGTTTCGAGGTAACACCTCTCATCAGCCCGGCTAGCTTGACTCCAGTGGTGTGGAGTGCCTGGGACCCACGTCTGGGCATCCCCAGCGCACTTAGGGCGGAATATGCAAAAACAACAGGTGATGGACCGAATGTGGATCAATGTCACACACTCAACCCAGTCCAAAGATCTGGGCCCAAATCCATCGTTTTTTGCACTCCACACCACCCTGGGTTAGATAATGGCTTTATGCAAATCAGCTCTGACCCTGTGCCCCATGGGAACAGTCCAGTCCGAACTACACAGCCATATCTTTCCCAGACCGGAATCAAGCATCCGAGGACCGGACCGGTTTCGAGGTAACACCTCTCATCAGCCCGGCTAGCTTGACTCCAGACTTGGAGTCAAGCTAGCCGGGCTGATGAGAGGTGTTACCTCGAAACCGGTCCGGTCCTCGGATGCTTGATTCCGTTCTGGGAAGGACATGGCTTTTGTAGTTCGGACTGGACTGTTCCCATGGGGCAACAGGGTCAGAGCTGATTTGCATATCGCCATTGTCTAACCCAGGGTGGTGTGGAGTGCAAAAAAACGATGGATTCGGGCCCAGATCTTTTGACTGGGGGAATGTGTGACATTGATCCACATTCGTCCATCACTTGTTGTTTTTGCAATTGCCGCCCTAAGTGCGCTGGGGATGCCCAGACGTGGGTCCCAGGCACTCCACACCACTTGGAGTCAAGCTAGCCGGGCTGATGAGAGGTGTTACCTCGAAACCGGTCCGGTCCTCGGATGCTTGATTCCGTTCTGGGAAGGACATGGCTTTTGTAGTTCGGACTGGACTGTTCCCATGGGGCAACAGGGTCAGAGCTGATTTGCATATCGCCATTGTCTAACCCAGGGTGGTGTGGAGTGCAAAAAAACGATGGATTCGGGCCCAGATCTTTTGACTGGGGGAATGTGTGACATTGATCCACATTCGGTCCATCACTTGTTGTTTTTGCAATTGCCGCCCTAAGTGCGCTGGGGATGCCCAGACGTGGGTCCCAGGCACTCCACACCACTTGGAGTCAAGCTAGCCGGGCTGATGAGAGGTGTTACCTCGAAACCGGTCCGGTCCTCGGATGCTTGATTCCGTTCTGGGTTAGGACATGGCTTTTGTAGTTCGGACTGGACTGTTCCCATGGGGCAACAGGGTCAGAGCTGATTTGCATATCGCCATTGTCTAACCCAGGGTGGTGTGGAGTGCAAAAAAACGATGGATTCGGGCCCAGATCTTTTGACTGGGGGAATGTGTGACATTGATCCACATTCGGTCCATCACTTGTTGTTTTTGCAATTGCCGCCCTAAGTGCGCTGGGGATGCCCAGACGTGGGTCCCAGGCACTCCACACCACTTGGAGTCAAGCTAGCCGGGCTGATGAGAGGTGTTACCTCGAAACCGGTCCGGTCCTCGTATGCTTGATTCCGTTCTGGGAAGGACATGGCTTTTGTAGTTCGGACTGGACTGTTCCCATGGGGCAACAGGGTCAGAGCTGATTTGCATATCGCCATTGTCTAACCCAGGGTGGTGTGGAGTGCAAAAAAACGATGGATTCGGGCCCAGATCTTTTGACTGGGGGAATGTGTGACATTGATCCACATTCGGTCCATCACTTGTTGTTTTTGCAATTGCCGCCCTAAGTGCGCTGGGGATGCCCAGACGTGGGTCCCAGGCACTCCACACCACTTGGAGTCAAGCTAGCCGGGCTGATGAGAGGTGTTACCTCGAAACCGGTCCGGTCCTCGGATGCTTGATTCCGTTCTGGGAAGGACATGGCTTTTGTAGTTCGGACTGGACTGTTCCCATGGGGCAACAGGGTCAGAGCTGATTTGCATATCGCCATTGTCTAACCCACGGTGGTGTGGAGTGCAAAAAAACGATGGATTCGGGCCCAGATCTTTTGACTGGGGGAATGTGTGACATTGATCCACATTCGGTCCATCACTTGTTGTTTTTGCAATTGCCGCCCTAAGTGCACTGGGGATGCCCAGACGTGGGTCCCAGGCACTCCACACCACTTGGAGTCAAGCTAGCCGTCTGATGAGAGGTGTTACCTCGAAACCGGTCCGGTCCTCGGATGCTTGATTCCGTTCTGGGAAGGACATGGCTTTTGTAGTTCGGACTGGACTGTTCCCATGGGGCAACAGGGTCAGAGCTGATTTGCATATCGCCATTGTCTAACCCAGGGTGGTGTGGAGTGCAAAAAAACGATGGATTCGGGCCCAGATCTTTTGACTGGGGGAATGTGTGACATTGATCCACATTCGGTCCATCACTTGTTGTTTTTGCAATTGCCGCCCTAAGTGCGCTGGGGATGCCCAGACGTGGGTCCCAGGCACTCCACACCACTTGGAGTCAAGCTAGCCGGGCTGATGAGAGGTGTTACCTCGAAACCGGTCCGGTCCTCGGATGCTTGATTCCGTTCTGGGAAGGACATGGCTTTTGTAGTTCGGACTGGACTGTTCCCATGGGGCAACAGGGTCAGAGCTGATTTGCATATCGCCATTGTCTAACCCAGGGTGGTGTGGAGTGCAAAAAAACGATGGATTCGGGCCCAGATCTTTTGACTGGGGGAATGTGTGACATTGATCCACATTCGGTCCATCACTTGTTGTTTTTGCAATTGCCGCCCTAAGTGCGCTGGGGATGCCCAGAGGTGGGTCCCAGGCACTCCACACCACTTGGAGTCAAGCTAGCCGGGCTGATGAGAGGTGTTACCTCGAAACCGGTCCGGTCCTCGGATGCTTGATTCCGTTCTGGGAAGGACATGGCTTTTGTAGTTCGGACTGGACTGTTCCCATGGGGCAACAGGGTGAGAGCTGATTTGCATATCGCCATTGTCTAACCCAGGGTGGTGTGGAGTGCAAAAAAACGATGGATTCGGGCCCAGATCTTTTGACTGGGGGAATGTGTGACATTGATCCACATTCGGTCCATCACTTGTTGTTTTTGCAATTGCCGCCCTAAGTGCGCTGGGGATGCCCAGACGTGGGTCCCAGGCACTCCACACCACTTGGAGTCAAGCTAGCCGGGCTGATGAGAGGTGTTACCTCGAAACCGGTCCGGTCCTCGGATGCTTGATTCCGTTCTGGGAAGGACATGGCTTTTGTAGTTCGGACTGGACTGTTCCCATGGGGCAACAGGGTCAGAGCTGATTTGCATATCGCCATTGTCTAACCCAGGGTGGTGTGGAGTGCAAAAAAACGATGGATTCGGGCCCAGATCTTTTGTCTGGGGGAATGTGTGACATTGATCCACATTCGGTCCATCACTTGTTGTTTTTGCAATTGCCGCCCTAAGTGCGCTGGGGATGCCCAGACGTGGGTCCCAGGCACTCCAAACCACTTGGAGTCAAGCTAGCCGGGCTGATGAGAGGTGTTACCTCGAAACCGGTCCGGTCCTCGGATGCTTGATTCCGTTCTGGGAAGGACATGGCTTTTGTAGTTCGGACTGGACTGTTCCCATGGGGCAACAGGGTCAGAGCTGATTTGCATATCGCCATTGTCTAACCCAGGGTGGTGTGGAGTGCAAAAAACTATGGATTCGGGCCCAGATCTTTTGACTGGGGGAATGTGTGACATTGATCCACATTCGGTCCATCACTTGTTGTTTTTGCAATTGCCGCCCTAAGTGCGCTGGGGATGCCCAGACGTGGGTCCCAGGCACTCCACACCACTTGGAGTCAAGCCAGCCGGGCTGATGAGAGGTGTTACCTCGAAACCGGTCCGGTCCTCGGATGCTTGATTCCGTTCTGGGAAGGACATGGCTTTTGTAGTTCGGACTGGACTGTTCCCATGGGGCAACAGGGTCAGAGCTGATTTGCATATCGCCATTGTCTAACCCAGGGTGGTGTGGAGTGCAAAAAAACGATGGATTCGGGCCCAGATCTTTTGACTGGGGGAATGTGTGACATTGATCCACATTCGGTCCATCACTTGTTGTTTTTGCAGTGTCACTATGGTGACACCAAACTTTGTGGACCCTGATCAGGTAATATTTGGTTCAGACTACCTAGTGACCAACGCTAGCAATGTCACCACCACCCATAGTATGGCACTTGTTAATTTCTCCTGGGGAGGGGTAAATGGCCTCAAAAGGGTTGTTGTTAGTTCAGACCTCCCAGTGGACTGTCTTTTGGGCAATGATTTGGAATCCTCTCTATGGTCAGTTGTGGAGTATAGGACTCATGTGGAGATGTTACGTTTGTCAGCACATGTCCTTGCTGTGACTAGGTCACAGGCCAAGAAATGCCCAGCTGAACTAGTGCTGGATCCTGGAACAATGGACGAGACACTAACCAAGAGTAAGAACAGCAGGGTTAAGGCAGTGCCTTCCCCCTTGCCTCAAGGTGAGGATCAGCTCTCACAGGAGACTGACCTACAGACCCCAGAAGGAACTGTCCTAGAGGGGGAGCTTGAACCTGAACAGGTTGAGTTCCTTGGGACAGGGGGACCTTCCAGGGCAGACTTGAGGCAGGCTCAATTAGACTGTTCATCTCTTGAAACCCCTCAGACAGCAGGCTGCTGCTGAGGCTGCAGGGAATGCCACAGGTGCCCATAAAGTGTACTAGGATGATGGACTCCTTTACTCTGAGGCAAGAGACCCCAAGCCTGGTGCTACCAGGAGGCTGGCCATCCCCTTGTCTCTGAGAGGTTTCCTTCTCACCTTGGCCCATGAAATTCCCCTTGCAGGTCACTTAGGCCAGAACAAGACTTGGGACAGGCTTGCCCCACACTTTCACTGCCCTCATATGTCTGAAGACACTAAAGAGTTTTGTCGCTCATGTGTCACCTGTCAAGTCAGTGGCAAATCAGGCCCCTCTTATACCCCTACCTGTGGTGGGGGTACCCTTTGAAAGAGTGGGGATTGACATTGTTGGACCAATGGACCCCCCAACAGCATCTGGGCAAGGGTTTATACTGGTGGTAGTGGATCATGCCACCAGGTATCCAGAAGCTATTCCCCTTAGGACCACTACAGCCCCTGTTGTGGCCAGGGCCCTACTTGGAGTTTTCTCCAGAGTGGGGTTTCCTAAGGAGGTTGTCTCTGACAGAGGTGCAAACTTCATGTCAGGATACTTGACTTCTATGTAGAAGGAGTGTGGTGTCAACTAAAAATTCACCACCCCCTATCAGCCACAGTGCAACGGGCTTGTTGAGAAATTCAACAAGACCCTAAAAGGGATGATAAAAGGGTTACCTGAAAAGCTTAGGCGAAGATGGGACATCCTTTTACCCTGACTTCTGTTTGCTTACAGATAGGTCCCACAGAAGGGGGTTGGCTACAGCCCTTTTGAGCTTCTGTTTGGGCATCCTGTAAGAGGACCCCTATGTCTTGTGAAGGAAGGATGGGAGTTACCTCTCAAAAAGCCTAAACAGGATATTGTGGACTATGTACTTGGTCTCCGCTCCAGGATGGCAGAGTACATGGAGAAGGCATCTAAAAACCTGGAGGCCAGCCAAGAACTCCAAAAAGCTTGGCATGACCAAAAGGCTGTCCTGACTGTGTATCACCCAGGACAGAAGGCGTGGGTGTTGGAGCCAGTGGCCCCAGCAGCTCTCCAAGACAAGTGGTCTGGACCCCATACCATTATTGAGCAAAAGGGAGAGGTCACCTACCTGGTGGACCTTGGAACTCCCAGGATCCCTCACAGAGTACTTCATGTGAACAGGCTCAAGGCATTTGTCAACAGGGAAGACATGGGCTTGCTCATGGCTACAGATGAGGGACAGGAGGAAGAGAGAGACCCTCTCCCAGACCTGCTCACTCAGAACCCTGATGATGGGTCAGTAGATGGTGTAGTCTTTTCTGACAGCCTCTCTGAGCATCAACAAGAGGATTGTAAGCAGGTTCTTCAATCCTTCAGACAAATGTTCTCTCTGACACCCAGTCAGACAAACTGGTGCACCCATGAGGTGGACACTGGTGACAGTCTGCCTATAAAGATTAAAATCTACAGGCAACCTGACCACGTCAGGGACTGCATAAAACAAGAAGTACAAAAGATGTTGGAATTGGGAGTCATTGAACCCTCAGAGAGCCCTTGGGCTAGTCCTGTAGTTCTAGTGCCTAAGCCTCACACCCAGGATGGTAAGAGAGAGATGAGGTTTTTTTTGTAAAATTTTTATTTTGCAATTAACAAAAAGAAAAAGAAAACACAATAAGCCGCACCGGGGCGTCACACATGTTCCCACACAGTGGGAAATGAAGCAATGTAAGACGGTGGTAATGCCACAACGCTAAGAGAGAGATCAGTCAATGAGTCCGAGCACCTATAAAAAAAGAAAAACCAGAAGAATGCCTCTTAGGAGCTGAGTCTCGCTAAATCAAATTGTCCCTTCAAGCAGGTCTTCGAGCAATCCAAAGATCACAAAAATGCACCATCCGCTGAAATTAGGCACCCCGGTTGCAACACTGGGAAGAAATGAAAAAAAAAATTAACTCCCCAGTCCCCCCCCCTCCTCCCCCCGTGACGGCAACACAAACATACCACATTCATTCAGCAGGCACACTAAAGTTGGAAGAGGTGTAAGGATCTCAATGACGCTGGGCAGACCGCTGAAGGCAGGCCAGTAGATAGGAAGGTTACCAAGGGGCCCCACACGTGCTTAAAGTTCTTGTAATTACCGAGGAAGATGTCTGCCATTCTTTCCAGGCTCAGAAGTCTCCAAAGCCTCGCGTGCCAAAGGGAAATCGCCGGTGCCTCCTTCCGTTTCCAAGCCGCCGCCAGCGTAAGCTTGGCTGCTCCCAGGCACAGCCATAGGATTTTCTTATCCGCGCGCGTCTGGTGCTCAAGACCGGGGTCCCACAGGCCCAGGAGCACAAAGGCCAAGGAGTTCTCAATAGGATATCGCAGGATATCCTTGATATGGGAAAGAATTTCATCCCAGAACGGCCTGATTATTGGGCAATCCCACCAAATGTGGCGGAAGTCCCCCAGAAGGCCGCACCCCCTCCAGCACTTGTCCGAGGTAGCCGGGTAGATACGGTGGAGCCGAGTCGGAACCATGTACCACTGCGTGAGAGTCTTTAAGTGAGCCTCCCGTAAGTGGATCGAGTGATTGAATTGGTTCATATCTCTCCAGAGCGCTGACCATTCGGCGTCGGCGATATCCCTCCCCACCATCTCCTCCCACTGCTCCATATAACGTGGCCTAGGTGACAATTCAGATTGAAGCAGCAGTTGATAAAGGAAGGAGATGGCTCCCTTCATGGTGGACGTCCTTAGCAGAAATGCCTCAAACGTCAAAGGAGGCCTCGTGGCTGCCTCCAGCACTCCCGGCGAGGTGGCCCAATGTAGCAATTGGACATGCCTATATCTATCAGTTTGCGTCACCTGGTAGTCCCGCATGCAATTAGCAAAGGTCAAAGGATCAGAGCCGTGAAACAAGTGAAGCAGCGCCCTGCATACACCCTCCCTCCATGCGTCAAAGGGCCCCTCGGCAAGCGCCGGCGGGAAGGCCGGGTTGAAATGCAATGGTGTGAACGGAGATGGAAAGGTCGTCCATCGCTCATCGCCAGCCAAGGTATCCCATACCTTCAGCGTAGTGCCCGTGGGGGTACTGATGTAAGCATTCACGGGGCGATCTTTCTTTGGTTTCCAGGCTAAATCCCAGATGGACCGACCCGCCACGCTCCGGTCCATATGCAGCCAGTGTTTGTCAGAGAACTGCTGCGACCATTCCACCATGACCCTCAGTTGGGCGGCCTTATAATAGAGGCGCAGGTCCGGGAGACCTACCCCACCGTCCGACCGAGGTCGGCGTAGAACCGCGAAGGACAGACGCGCTCAGCCCCCTTGCCAGACAAATTTCAAGATCAGCGTTCTGAGTTGCCGGAAGTAAGCGCTATCCAGCGGAATAGGCAAGGCCTGGAATAGATACAAATATTTGGGGAGAAGGACCATTTTAATCGCATGCACCCTATCTAACCAGGACAGGAATTTAGGTTTCCACCTCTCCAATTCCGCCCGGGTCTTCGCCAGGAGGGGCGGGAAGTTGGCGGCAAATAGCTTATCCACAGTCGGAGTCAGGTGGACTCCCAGATAGACAATCGAGCCCGAAGCCCAAGCCAACGGCGTCAACGCCCGAACCTGAGCAACATCAGCCTGCGACAAAGTCAGATTCAAAATGTAAGACTTGCTATAATTTACTTTAAAGCCAGCCACCTCCTCAAATTCCAGCAAAATGTCCCTAACACAGGGCAGAGAAGCAGCCGGATCAGCCAACGAGAGCAGGACGTCGTCCGCGAAGAGAGAGATTTTGTGTTGCTCTCCCGTGAACGGTATGCCCTTCACACCTTCGTGTTCCCTCACCGCCATCGCCAGGGGCTCAATGCTGAGCGCGAATAACAAGGGAGAAAGGGGACACCCCTGTCTGGTGCCCCGCGAGTGTGGAAAGAAGGCCGACAGGTGGCCATTCACTGCCACCCTCGAACGTGGGCTGCAAAAGTTCGCCTGCACCATAATAATGAAGTTATCAGAGAAGCCGAAAGCTCGCAGCGTATTGAACAGAAAGCCCCAATCCACGCGGTCGAAGGCCTTCTCCGCGTCCAGACCCACCAACACAGCCGGGATGCGGAACCTGTCCGCTTTTTCGATGAGGTGAACCACTCTACGGGTATTAGCGTAGGTCTGGCGGCCCTTAATAAAACCAGACTGGTCTGGGTGTATGATCGCCGGCAGCAGATCTTGTAGGCGGCCAGCCAGAATCGCCGAGTACAGCTTTGCGTCAATGTTAAGCAGGGCTATGGGACGAAACGAAGCACATTGCTCCGGATCCTTCCCAGGTTTCGGCAAAACCGTAATCACCGCCTCAGCCAAGGTCCCCGCGTTCAACCCGGACGTCGCCATATCATTAAAGAGGGCAACCAGAAAGTCACACAACTCAGTAGCGTACGTCTTGTAGAAGACCGCTGTGTAACCATCCGGACCCGGGGCCTTGTGTAGTTTCAAATTTTTGATGGCAGAGATAACCTCTTCTCTCGAGATCGGTGCCTCTAACAGTGTGTTCCATTCTCTAGACACTCGGGGTAACGGCAAACATTGTAGGAACTCCCGCTGTGACTCCGCATCCAGGGCGTCGCCCGTATACAACTCGGCGTAAAAGCGACCAAAAATGTCCGCCTTCGCTCCATCCCGGTGGTGCAACACTCCTGCGGCATCTCTGATCCCTCCTATGTATTCCCGCTCCCTCCTGTCCCGCAATTGTCGCGCCAAGTGTCTACCAACCTTATTGCCGCAAGAATACGATTGACGCCCCAGTCGCAGAAGCGTAAGCTCGGCCCTATTGGCATAGTGTGCCTTTAATTTGCCCCTTACTGCTGTTAACGGGCGGAGAGTCACTCTCTAAGGGGTTGAGTTTATGAGCTCGTTTGAGCTCGACCACCTCAGCCTCCAATGCCTCACGTTCCTTCCTCTGCAGGGCGTTAATCTGAGAGTTGAGTCCCAGGCATGTGTCCCTGATCGTAGCCTTAAAGGCGTCCCACGTGGTCGACAGTGAGGTGTCCGACGGGGGATTGAGGTCAAAGAATTCTCGGATAGCGAGGCGCAATGCTTGATTAGATACATCGTCCCTAACCACCGAAGCCGGGAAATACCACTTCCGATGCGACGCATCAGGCGGCGACCAGCGAAGAGTAAGCACCAAGAGACTATGGTCCGATACAGAGATTGGAAGAATGGCGGCATCCAATACGTCCCCGCGTAGGGACTGACTAAGGAAAATGAAATCTAAACGGGAGTAGGAGTGATGCACGTGGGAGAAAAATGTGTAATCCTTCTTGGTAGGGTGGAAAAAACGCCAGCCATCAACTAGTCCCAGCTCCCCCACCCCTTGCTGTGCCAAATCAGAGAACACTCCCGCACCCGCCCTATGTCCCCCTGAGCTATCCAGATCCCTGTCCCACACCAGATTGAAATCCCCCAACAGGAATAAGTGACCTTCTGCAAAGTCCCCCACCTTCACCAACAGATCCTGCAAATACTTATTCTGACCAGCATTGGGTAAATACACCACCACGAAGGTGCACAATCAACCTTGTATAAGCCCTTTGACCATCAACCAACGGCCCTCCTTATCATGATTGACCTCCACAGGCTGAAAGTGCAGCGCAGCTCGGAAAAGGAGTGCCACCCCCCTGTGCTTCGTAGCAGCGGAAGATCTATAAATAATGGGATAGGCCCTATGGCGGAGCCGCATCTCATCTTTCCGCGCCAGGTGGGTTTCTTGCAACCCCACAATGTCATGGTGATGGTCCACTACATACTTCAAAACCTTCTGCCGCTTCTGTGGCGAATTCATGCCCTTAACATTCCATGTCCCTATGCTAATCGGCATTACAAAGACGAACCCAGAAAACTGCTCTTATCACTCCAAGCGTCCCCCTCCCCACAACCAGGCCAACACACACACCAGAGACGTCCAACACTCGCCAGCCAACCACTGCAATGAAATCTACAACGCCACTGAGCACACACACCCGCAGCCACACATCAAACAACCCCCCATTCCAACCGTCACGGGCCCCCCCCAACACCCCAAACTCCCCAACTCCCACCCCTCCCCCAGTTGAAACACAACCAAAAACAAGAGCAAAAGCAAAAGTGTGAAAGCAAAGACAGTACTCATCGTGTCCAGAAGGCCGGAGTCCGTAAGAGGCCTTCCTTCCAGGAAGCAGGCCGGGGGGGACTAATACACTATCCCCCATGGCCACAGTCGAGGGTGTCTCCTCCAAGAGTACATTCATACCCCCAGACCAGAAGGCCCGAACCCCTCCGGCGCGATCCATCAGTGATAAGGAGGTCACGGAGCTTTGCTGCGTATCCGCCAATGTGGCCGAAGCCACCGATGCCACAGCGTTGCCCCGCTCCTGCAGGCTGGTAGTGAGGTCCGGTCGCCGCCGGTCAGGGGAAGCGCCCACCCTATGCCAGGAGGACGAGCGGTGGCGCCTCCGAGACGGAGAAGTAGCTGTGTCCTGCGAGGGGGCCACATCCTCCAGGCCCAGAAGGTCTTTTGCCGCCTGGAGCGTGCGAATTTGTGCGAGACGATTCTGCCACCGAAAGATGATCCGAAACGGATGCCCCCAGGAATAAGCGATGCCCCGTTCTCTCAGGAAGGCAGTCACTGGGCGGAACTCCCTTCTTTTCCGCAGGGTGGAGGCCGCCAGATCTTGGTACAGTTGGGGGTGATGGTCCCTAAATTGCAATGACGTGAGTGTTCTGGCCTTGCGGAGGATCCGCTCTTTCACCTGGAAGTCATGGACGCATACAAGGATATCGGGAGGGGGCCCCCCCGCGCCTGGGCAGCCCCACTCTATGCACTCTGTCCATTTGGATTTCCCGTGTATCCTCCTCATCCAGTATTTGGAGGAACAGGTCCTAACCACGCAGGTCCCCTGCCTCACCATCCCAGGGCACAGCCCGGATACGAATGTTATTCCTGCGGGAACGGTTTTCCAGATCCTCCGTGTGCGTCTGTAAGTCCAGGTTCTGCTCGGTGAGGCGAATGATATCCTGCTGCAGCAAGTGCACGTCGTTGGCCATACTTAAATCATGGTCCTCCAGGGTCGCCACCCTCTCGCCTAAACCGTCTACATCTCTCCGCACCTCCCGTAGATCAGAGGCCAATTGCGCCCGGAGCTCGGAGATATCCTCCTTAATGGAGGCAAAGAGTTCAGTCATGAAAGCTTTCGTCGCCGGCACTTCATCGTCCGATTGCTTCGACGACCCACTAGCTCCAGGGGACGCCGGCTGTTGGGAGGATTTCGAAGTGCCATCCTTCCCCGGGCGCCCTTTGCGCTGCGCGTTAGACATGGCGGCAAGCGGCGCTCCACCCAAGCGCCGCGCGGCCAAACAAGATGGCGGGCTTTGTCGCTCGGCCCAAGCTAGAGCGGGTGCCTGCGATCGCAAGTGCCAGGCCTCAAACTATAGTCCGTAGCACCCCTGATATGACTGAGTCGACGTTCAAAGCATACACAGCAATTCGTGCCTTAGGCGTCACAGGTGCACAGGGCAAAGCTCAGGCCCGCGGATGATCAAAAGTCCAATGGCGGCCATACATGAGCGCTGTCGTTATCCTCTAAACCGCCTCCTTCTCACACGTGGCCCGGGCTTCACCGGGATCCGCTGAACTGGCACCGCTCACCACCACCAGTCACGGCCAGGTTAATCGCCACCGCCCAGGCTCACCGCCTCCGGCGTTCAGACATCTCGGGCCACCTCCCGGCGACCACCGCCGATCGTTGTGGAGCCTTCTCAGCCAAGCCCCGTGGGTCTGCTGCACCTCACAAGCCAGGGGACTCCAAGCCAGTTCAGTTCAAAAACTTTATTTCGATTTCATGTAGAAACCATAAAAGTATACATAGACAATTTTAAAAAGACATTAGAATTAATCAACCATAAAATCACAATACATGTTTACATAATTTTTAAAAAAAACAAATTCCATCAATATCTATTTCTAATTACCAAAGCTGATCTAATAAAGTTTAAAACGGCATTACAAATACGTGCAGTTGACAAGGATGACAAGTGATCATACGCTTCTTCATAATAACGCGTTTCAAATGATTCTAATAATGGTTTAAGGAAAGTGTTTCTTGGCAGTTTGTACAGAGTGCAAAAAAGCAGAAGGTGGAGAGTATTTTGTGAAACCCTATTGTTACAGGGGCAATAGGGTAACTTCTCCCACCAACCCCCCTGCTTTGGGAAAGCAAACAAAAAATGTAAGGTGCCAAGGCGAAATCTTGTGAGATAAAAACGCCATTGCGTGTTCGTAATATATGACAAATAGAACTGGCGAACTGGTTTTCCCCGTACAGTTAATACATGGTTATTTGTCTTAAAAGAACCTAAACTAATGCTGAAAGCATTTTTAATAATCTCCTTGGCATCCCTACCAAGCAGTTCGGGATTTGTAAACATCTTACCTAAACCTATATTATTAAAAGTCTCTCTAACATATCGTAGCCACGGAATTTGGGTGTAATAATCAAGCTTAAGGCAATCTTGAATAATATCTTTTGTTAGTTTCAGTTCTTCAGATTGCCAAACCTTAGCCCATAGTGTTAAAGGGGCAACGTGAATAATATCACTTATAAACTCGATTCCAACTTCTCCATGGCAAAATATATTAGATGTGCCCATTGGGACAGATAATAAACGTTTAACAAACTTGTTTTCCACAATTTGTATGTTTTCACAGTTATACGAACCCCAAACCCCTGCACCATAGGTCAAGGCAGAAACACACTTAGTTTTATATAATGATGTAATTTCTGCTACACGTCGCTGGCCTAATTTGCTAGCAAAGCGGAAGAGAGCTTCAATTAACTGTGCAACCTTCTGAACCCGTGCTATCAGCAAAGGTTCCCAGCTCAATTTTTTGTTAAAGAGGTTACCCAGATAACAGAAGTTATCCACTTTCTCAATAGTGGCGTTCTTCACCACATATTTCTGTGTTTTAACATTTTTTTGACCACAGGCCATGGCAAAAGATTTAGTAAAATTAACACCTAATTTTAATTTGCCCATAAATGTATCAAAAGCATTCAGGGAAATCTGCATGCTATTGGGGGTAAGTGCCATTAAAACAGTGTCATCTGCATAAGACAACATTGGGATTCTTCTTCCGTTTATCTTTGGAAAATCAGCAGATGTTTCTAACAAGAAGCCCTCTAAGCCGTTTGTATAGACCAGAAATAAGAAGGGTGCTAAAATACATCCTTGTCGGACACCTTCAGTGGATAATATAGGTTTTGATTTCTCTCCACCACGGCCATATCTAACCCTAACCGTTGTGGCAGTATGTAACCTGCGGAGCAGGGTGACCAGTGGTTCTTCAAAACCCATAGAGTCCATCATGCGCCATAATTTGTCCCTACATACTGTATCAAAGGCGCTGGACAAGTCCATGAATGCCAAGTGTATAGAACCATTCTTGGCACCCATGTACTTGCCCATAATCAAAGTAAGGTTCAGGCACTGCTCATTAGTTCCTTTCCCTTTCCTAAAACCATATTGAGATTCTACAATTACCCCTGATGACTCAGCCCATGTTTCCAGCCGTGCCAATATCACCCTACCCATCAACTTACATGTTGAGTCTATTAGTGATATTGGCCTGTAACATCTTGGATCATACTTATCACCCTTTTTAAAAATTGGAACCAAAACGGCCTCTTTCCAAGAGGTCGGAATAGGGCCAAGTATTAATGCCTTAAAAACATTCATAAGTAGAGAGGACCAAAACTCTCGATTACATTTAAAAAGGTCTAAAGGTACTGAGTCAGGGCCTGGGGCCTTTGAGGATGCCCCCTTAGTCAGAGCTAGCTCTACCTCTGCAAGCATTATTGATTCACTAAACTTCTTAGCTGATTCCACATTAACATAACGGGAATCGTCCTCCTCCGAGGTAGCAGTATGTGATATCTCTTTGGGATTAAAAATTTTGTTGTAATGAGTTACCCAGGTTTCCTCTAGTAAATGAACTCGAATGGTATTTTCGTCCCCTGATTTTAAAAAGGGCCTATTTATAACTTCCCAAAAGAGTCTATTGTCCCTTAAATCAACTGCCTTATCTAAATCTTCCCATGCTTTGGACTTCAATTCATTTTTCCTTTTTCTAATTGCCTGCCTATATTGTTTCCTAGCTAGTATAACCATATTTCTATCTCTAGGATTTTGGCGCAAAGCTTTAGTTAAGATAGTTTGGGCTGCAGAGCATTCAGCGTTGAACCATTTTGGCCCCTGCTCTTGATTCTTCCCCCCTACCTTTACTAGTAAATGTGTAGCTACATTTTTCATTAGCTTCTCGAAACTAGTGATTATATGGAGTGGGTCAGGATTGGATGATAGGCAGATATCTATCTGAGCCACATTTTCCTTAAAAATATCCATCTCCAGTTGCCTCACGTCTACTTTATTCCATTTCACAGTAATACCCTGATTCTTAGTATATACTATGGGTTGTTCCTGATACGATTTTGGGTCAGAAGCAATGGTAAAACTCAGGGTTAGGGGGTTATGGTCGCTAGCCGGGTTTATCTCAATTTTAAAGTCTTTTAGATGATTAAAAAGTCCCATGGATACTATTGCAAAATGAATTGTGCTTGTTCTACCCCTTGTGCCCTGAAAGGTGGGTATATTCACATTACCCGAAGAACTATTCATATTGAGAATGCATAAATTATTATTTATTAGAATACTGTTTATGGCCTCGCCTTGTTTTGTATGGGAAAAATGGGCCATAGGATGGTCATTTAAGTCCATAATCCCACAGGCTCTGGACCCACTAAATTTACACAACTCACAATTAAAATCACCTAACCACATAATAAGGAGGGGGAAGACTCTGTTTCTCATATTGGCAATCTCTTCCTGCAAATTATCAATAATTTCCGTTTCATTAGGATCAAATATGTTGTAATACCAATTAATAAGAAGAACAGTTTCTATGAAAAGGTTCTTAATAGTAAATAATTGGTACCAAGGTCTTTCCACCACTAAGTTAACGGTTCTTAGATTATGTGACTCCAAGCCACCTTCGTAGCAAAAACCCCTCCGCCTCGCCGATTCAACGCGACTCTCCACCTTCCGCCAGCTCCGGGGTCTCCAGGCGGGTTCTCAGGAGCTCCGCCCTCCTCCTACACCGGCCGCGGAGATCAAGAGAGGCCGGGGTCGCGCAGGCCGCGGAGTTCAGTCGATCTCGTGGGCGATCTCGGAATTTCTCCGCCCCACCGACGGCACCAAACCACTCCGCCACGCCAGGGAGACTTCCACACCACTTTTGGAGCGAGGCCGCTCCCTCAGGAACGTGCTATTAGATGCTTTGCCGGATCAGCGCCGGAGCGGCTCGGAAAGGCGTCCTACTCCGCCGCCATCTTGGCCACGCCCCCAAGAGAGAGATGAGGTTTTGTGTAGACTACAGGGGTCTCAATGCTGTCACTAAGACAGATGCCCATCCAATACCAAGAGCAGATGAACTCATTGACAGATTGGCTTCTGCCAAGTTCTTGAGTGCATTTGACCTGACAGCTGGCTATTGGCAAATCAGGTTAGCTGAGGATGCCAAGGCCAAAACAGCATTTTCTACCCCTGGAGGTCATTACCAGTTTGTGGTGATGCCCTTTGGTTTGAAAAATGCACCTGCCACTTTTCAAAGGTTGGTGAACCAAGTCCTCTCTGGGCTGGATGACTTCTGTGCAGCATATCTAGATGATATTGCTGTCTTTAGCTCCACCTGGGAGGATCACCTGATCCACCTGAGGAAAGTTTTGGAGGCTCTGCAAAAGGCAGGCCTCACTATCAAGGCTACCAAGTGCCAGAAAGGGCAGAGTCAAGTTGTATACTTGAACCACCTTGTAGGTGGAGGCCAAGTTCAACCTTTGGAGAGCAAGATACAGGCCATAAAGGACTGGGCTCCTCCAACCACCCAGACACAGGTCAGAGCTTTTTTGGGCCTGTCTGGTTACTATAGGAAATTCGTCAGAAATTATGGAACCATTGTGACTCCACTTAATGACCTGACAAGTAAGAAAATGCCAAAGAAAGTTCAGTGGACAGTTAGCTGTCAAAAGGCATTCGATTACCTAAAGCAGGCCATGTGCACTGCACCTATTCTCAAGAGTCCAGACTACTCCAAGCCATTCATCGTCCAAACAGATGCTTCTGAGTTGGGTGTGGGAGCTGTTCTATCTCAACTGAATATTGATGGTCATGACCAGCCCATTGCTTTTATAAGTAGAAGGCTGACCCCTAGAGAGAAACGTTGGTCAGCTATTGAGAGGGAGGCCTTTGCTGTGGTTTGGGCCCTGAAGAAGCTGAGGCCATACTTGTTTGGTACTCACTTCAAGATTCAGACCGACCATAAGCCCCTCTTATGGCTAAATCAAATGAAGGGTGAAAACCCCAAACTTCTTAGGTGGTCCATTTCCCTACAGGGGATGGACTTTACAGTGGAGCACCGCCCAGGGACTGACCATGGTAATGCAGATGGTCTCTCCAGGTACTTCCACTTAGAGCAAGAAGACTCACCTGGTTAAGGTTAGTTTAATGTCCCTAAGTTTGGGGGGGGTTATGTAGGAGAGTGGGGTCTGCAATCCTATGGTCACCGCCGATTTTTTGCTTTTTGCTTCACTGGTTTACGACTTTCCCTGGCTGTGGGCCTGCTAATCAGACTCACAGCCTAGCTGTTCTCTCTCTAAATTGACAAGCAGGTACCCTAGGTGCATTTACCAATTGGTACTGGGCCACCTTATCAGTCCCTGTATAGCATACCTTAGGTATCCAGGGCATAGGTGTACCCAGGGCCTACCAGGGGCTGCAGCATGTATTATGCCACCCCTGGCTGGCCATCCAAATCTGACACAACTGGCTGCACGACAGCTGGGGCAAGGTGGTGTAATCGTCCGTTGCTTTAGATATAGTATCTCTATATCTAACCCTAAAATGGACACATATCTTCCTATCAGTTACTCCTATGGCAGGCCTTAACAATCCTGAAGGCAGAGTGCTTGGAATTATGTGAGATGGTGCTCTGGCATGAGCTGAGCCCGTTTGCAGCTTGCGGAACCAAGTCCTAATAGCTGTTCCATGATAACGCGTACCATATACTCTTAAGTGCATTATAATCCTCGCGGTTATTTGCTAACTTTGGTATCGCATTATCAAAACATGTCAAGTAAGGTGTCATACGAATTGGAATACTAACCCCTCGCCAATTCTGGCGACGGGGTTAGCATTCCACCCTTCTAGAGGGACACGACATGGATGTAACTGTGAACCCCAGTTAAAGTTAACTCGAGCCTCAGCATCACAAAATGGATGCTGCCGCCACAGACACAAGTCTGACCTCCTGCTGCTGGGAGTCCTTCCAGCGAGGGAGGCTTGGACAAAGGGTTTCCTGCCTTGGGAGGTGCTAGCACCACCCCAGACAGGATTTTGTGTATTAGGTAGGACAGGGCTGAAAGGAATGAGACATGCCTGGGGCACACAAGGTGTCCCTGTGCATATGCCGGTCCAAACCAGTTCCTGGGGCACCCCAGCCCCAGAGCTGGCACAGGACCGGACAAAGGAAAGGGGGTGTAACCACCCCCCTTCCTGGTCCCACCCAGAGGAAGGACCTAGTCGTAGTGCAGTCCCCTTTAGCTGAATAGAGGTAAGAGCTGGTCCCATTCCAAATTAGATTATCCTGATCAACTTCACAAGAAGAAACTCTGGACCTCGACGTTCTGCTCCACAGAAGACAGAAGGAATCTCCCTTGTGGGCAAGGAGTGTCCACCCTGCATCTGCAGGCACCATCAGCGTACCGCGACTTCCCTTTGTCGTCTTCCTGCAAAGGATCCAGACTTCAGAGCCCGTCGAGACCCGGATTCCCAGACCTCTCCGACCTCAACCCACATCCGCAGCCGAGCTGAGACCCGTGGGTGCGACGAGACACGTGGGACCGGCCATCTTGAAAGAAGCAGCACTTCGCTCCAGCACGACTTCTGAGGCCTTCTCGTTCAAATGCTTTGGGGACTGAGAAGCCCCGACCCCGAGCAGCTCCTGCATCGAAGATCAGCCCTCCAGCATCCACGAGATCTGCGTGGGGCCCTTCTGCCTGTTTGCTGCTCGACGCATTGTCTGGTCACTTGCCGGCTGGCTAGTGACCTCCTAGACGACGAACACCGACAACTTTGCTGCTGGTCTGGTTGCTCCAGACTGGCCCTGCTCCCTTCCAAAAGAGGAGCACCCCGGACCCTCCTGGTCCACTCCAGGCGCCGTCTCCACTCACCGCGTGGGTTGCCTTTGCCAAGGCCTGTTGAACCCGAATCCGGAGACGACACCGCCGACAGCGAGAGCCTGCGTGGGACAGCTCGTGCCTCCATCCTGGTCGTCGACGACACCACCTGGTGCACGTGGCTGCAGGGACAAGCGTCCAGCTTCACCTGATCGCGACGACAACATCTGGTTCCACTCCTGGTTCCACTCCAGTCACTGGCTAGTGACTTTGAACATTGTCCCCTCTGCTTTCAGGTTCCTCTCTTCACCAATCCACCCTTGGATTGCACCGGACATCTTCCTCCTGGTCGCCTGCAGCATCTTTCTTCAAGGCTCCATAGACTTCGACGCGGAAACCCGACACGACTTCGCAGCTATGCACCCGCAGCCTGTGGGTGAGGTAACACAAGCATTTCGGTGCTCAAGGGTAGCTTGACTATCCTAGTGTCCAGTTCCATTGTCGTTTCAGTCCTATCTAGTCAGGAACGTCCGTACTCACCTTTTCTTTAAACTGTACTGTCCATAGACGTTTGTACGCATCTCGCGTGCGAGTTCACACTCTGCACACGCGCTCCGTGGGCCTCCTATTACTTACTTCAAGTTAGTATAGCGTGGTCCCAGCGATCCTACAACCTCTGGACAGCTCCATTCCTTTAATTGACTTTCGCAAACCATTTATTTAGTATATGGTTTGCCGTGCCCCTAGGGCACCATTGTAAATCGTGCAACTTAAACGTATTTTTCCTAAGAGTTTGTCATGTGCTTAGCCCTCTGACCTCATAAAGAGTTCAGAGGTGTATGTTAGATAATAAATAACTGTTTATTTTCATAACAACCTGTGTGGTGTCCTTTTCATTTGGTATTCAAAGGTTATATGTGGTAAAACAGCTGGCTTCACATGCCATAAAGAGTTTAGCCTAAAGACTGCTTTTGTCCACGCTACTAGGATAGCTGGTCTATAAGGTTGACTTACAGCCAATCACCATAAGGGTTGTTTGGACTGATACAAGGTGATCATTAGAACTAGTGAACATCATATATCAGGCCAACTTCTCGCAATGTGTGTTTGATATATCACCTCCTAAGCACCTAAGTACCGAGGCGGGGGGAACCATACTCAATGTATAGAAAGTTATGGATACCTGGTTGAGTAATCAGATATATGATAGTGTAAACTAGTGACAGTACCTAACGTGCGTGGGAATAATTTTTTGGTAGTGGTGTTCCCTAAAAGGGAATAACCGCACCTTCACATACGTGTCAGATGGAATGGTAATGTGGGACACACAGTTAATGAAATATATTAGTAATCTAATCGGAGTGCTCGGGAGCCCACCGTCACACACTACCAAGAGTGACTAAAGCCAATCCGAAGGATTTTCAGGAACAAAATTACATAAAAGGGGTTAATTAAGCACTATCCTACACGTTATGTCAAAAACGTGACCTATTAGTTATAGTAATTTCATATCCAAAGTATTCATAACATTGTACATTTCATCAACAATATTCTCCTTGAGATAGGATAATTAAGCCAAGGTCCTTTTATATATGTTGTTCCATTTATTCATAAATATCAGAAGAAACAGCGAAACATCAGAAGAAACAGCCAACACGTGTTTCGTCGGTACACAGTCCCTACCAAGACTTTCTCAAGGCTCGATGGTTGAAGGGAACACGGTAAGTGAAAAAGAGTTATTGGTGATGGTAAACGCTAAGAAGTATAGAACGTTCCAGACCCGAGCAATGGTAATGTCCGGGTGCACTAGTCACAGTAACCATTAGGGGAAAGTGTGACACAGGTAGTACACAATGACCGTAGAAAATTCTCAATTGTCAGTCCAAATGGAAGTACGATGTGGCCGCGCTATTAAGGTCACAATGTATGTCCAATAAATATAACGTTGTAAATCAGAGAAATTTCCGAGTATGGTTACCAAGGCTCTGGAATCTAGATAATAGACCAGTCCGGTACGTTAAGGAACAAGAAATGGCTATTGAAGCTTGAATAGCAGGGAAAGAGTGGATAATAAGGCGGGGTAGGCCGCCAAGGCTAGGCGACTGTGTCAGGAAAACGAGAGAAGGAAGAAGAGGGGATATCACCAATGTAGAGCATCAGTAGGAAGGCAAGGCGTGCAGTCGTAGAGGATGTGGCAAGGCCTACGCGGGTTTAATAGGGTAAGAGTCATCTTGAGTCTGAGTCTCAAGGTGTCGTCAGGAGCCCGAAGTGCATATGTGATGTTAGCGCAAGGTAATAGCGGGGTTTAGCATGACCCCGGGCAGTTATTGTTGCTCCTGGAACCAGAGGAGCAGTGTGTCACATCCCCTTACAATAGGATATTGGCAAAGCCCTCAGACCTCTTCTTTGCAAAGCGCAGCACTCTCAGCATCAGCCCAGTCCAGAGTCGAGAATCTCCATGCTGTCGGAGGCTGGTCGCGCGCCAGCGGCAATGCGTCAAGAGGTTGGATGAGTGTGTATGCGTTACATGCAAGAGTCGTGAATGGTACTGGGTGGTGTATTTGGTACGACTGGGCCTGCTTCTTGCACTGGGTGAGCATGAGGGGGTGTAGGTAAAGGCTGATGAGCATTATTCCTATGAGCAGAATAGTAGCAGTTTCTTGTTTGGTATCAATGAGCTTGTAATGTCAAATCTTTTCCTGTAGCACAGTGGGTCTGACATTACGGTGATGGAAATGTCACTTTGGGAAAGTGGGCATTTCGAG
The DNA here is from genome assembly GCF_964263255.1 of Lissotriton vulgaris. Classification (NCBI taxonomy): domain Eukaryota; kingdom Metazoa; phylum Chordata; class Amphibia; order Caudata; family Salamandridae; genus Lissotriton; species Lissotriton vulgaris. The sequence goes on from NC_141687.1 coordinate 401,087,549, forward strand.
GTGCGTGGCTCTGTGTGCCTGGTGACCTTTCTCCTAATTCACAACTGGATGCTAGGGGGACAGACACATTTCTGCATTCCTGTTAGAGGGCCATAAACTACGGGTTCACAGGAAACTGCGGACCTCTGACTCTGAGGGGCCTTTCTATTGTGTGTACGTGGGATAGAACTGGCACCTGCATTCCAAGGGGCAGGTTCTTTGCCCCACTGAAGATTGTGAACAAACCTCCTATGGTAGGATTGCAGAGAGGACAACATTTAGGGAGGGCCTGTACATTTCAAAGGTATCCTTTTGAACTGATCATATCTTCAAAGACCATGGTGGGTATAACTATTGGGGCTTCAGCCTCCGAAAGTAGAGGCACTTTTGGAGTTGGAACCATACTACTCCAGTTCAATACTGGGACACTGTCATGAGAAATCATAGAGGCAGGAGGGGCTGGAACTGGACTATCTGCAGACTTGTGGTGGCTTGCAGCTTGTTGTGCTCCATTAGGGGGACTATCACTTGGTGGATTTTGCCTGGATGTTGCTGGCCTCCAGCTAGTGCCAACTGTTGTGGCCTTGGTCTTGAAATTCTCTCCATGGGCTGGTGAGCTGGCCTACAGTCCACGAGATCCCAGGGACACAAAGGATCTCACTGTCTCCACATGATCGTAAGGACTGCACTGGGTGCGGCGGAGACAGGTGGAAGTGATTGTAGTTGGGGCAACGACCGTCCTGACATACACCATCATCTTGCTGTGTAAGAGGAGTGTGTGCGCAAAGACCAGCAGCCATCTGACATGCCGGGGTGTGAGGGGATTGAGGAGTGTGGGGGAAGTTTGCAGAGTGCAAGGTACCTGTGCTTGCAACCAAGGGAACCTGTACTTGCTTGTGCTGCAAGAGCATGTGGTGTGTTTAGGGAACCTGAGCAGGAAGCTGAGACTGTCTTTGGCCTCCAGATCGGGAGTACGACAGTGCCTGACATTGCGGCCTCTGTCCAAGGTCACTGGCTCCCTCTTCCTGGACCCACGCCTCGGGATACTGTTTTGGAAAACATCGAGATGAGACCCGAGGGGTTTCATGTGCCTTGTGGTCACCTGCAGCTGACTGTCGGGTTCTACGACAGCTCATACCTTCGCTTGAGGGGAAAACATTTCTCTCGATGTGGGAGTGTGCCAGCTTCCTGGGTCACAAACTTTTGTTTACGGGGGAGATAGCGATCCTGCACTCATGCTGGTGCCATCCTAAACCTGGAGGTCTAATCTGGATGGACAAACCTAAGTAACTGATTTGTTCCGTGTTTAGGTAGCACCACTGGCGTAACGAAAACTGAGGGGGCCTCCCTACACAGTACGTCAAGGGGCCCCCTTCAGGCTCAATCAGGAGCTCTCCAGCTAGAGTGCAGTGTTGAGGGGGCCTCTTAGAGCTTGAGGCCCCCCCACACCGCAGGGGCCTGTGTTACGCACCTGGGTGGTACTGTCTAGTCAACAGGGCACCAGCCGGGCCAACATGTATCGTTGTTTGGTAGGGTTGAGAGACCGAGGGGCTGGGCCACAAGGCGTAGATAGAGACTAGTAACTGTTTGACCTTCTCTGCAATTGGAAAGTCTGCGGATTGCATGTAACTGTAAAGTGTATATCCAATGTATGTTTCGATTTAATTTCAATAGAGAAGTTTTACAATTGTGTATTACTGTAAGATGTATATACAATGTGTATCTTGTTTTGATCTCAGAGCGTGTTTGTAATATAAAGACAAGTGTTTTTTATACATACAGTGTGGAGTCTTTTGTGGCAAACACAGTGTGTTGTGAGAGGGATATTGTGCCAATACATTACACTTGAGCCCTGAGGATAAGCCCGACTGCTCAGTGCCAGGCTACAGAGAGGGCGAGCACAGGTTATCGGACAAGTGTATTGTACTCCTCCTATTTGGAACAGTGGATTCTGACTGGCTTTGATTAGTCTCAACCAGCCCAAAACTGCTGTGTCTAACAGAAAGCCATCTAAATAAACTTCCAATTAATTTCACAACTCTTTACCTTTGAATACTCCCAAGTAATTCTAGTAGATTCTGGCCATCTCTAAGGGCACAAAAAACAAGAGAGGGAGTGAAGAGGTAGTTTTCATGAAGGGCACTGGAGGTGGATACGTCCTCCTCTAAAGATCAGTTCAAAACACAAGGATCCACCTTCAAATGGGTGTCTTCAAGAAAAGGGTGTTCTTACAGGTTTTTAGTGTCTTTCCTTCATTGGTTGAAAGCACACAGGGTTTGCTTAAATACCCCTCACACACCAAAGGGCGCTTGGTGTCATGCTTCATCATCGGGGTCTTCTGGTCCCGCTGCGAGACGGGGTGCTACGACCTACGACTACACGGGGGCACTGATCTTCAGTACTATGTGTGGTGTAGGAATTGGTGAGAAGAAGAGTCAGGGGTGAGTGAAAAAGCGTATTTAAAAAGGGCCTGGCTCTTGTGGACTAGTAACTTTAATATTCCCTTGAGCTGGCACTGTTAAAAGTGTGGGTCGGAGATTTCCTGCGTTAATGTGCAACCCTCTTGTGTATGTCAACATGTTTATAAGTGCAAGGCTTCTTCGTCAGGATGAAAAAACAGAGCCTCATATAACTTGCGTCAAAAGTACAAGACAGTTTGTCTATCATGTTTCTCTGTACATTTCAAGTATTTTAATTTGAGTAAGTGTGAGGCGCTCGAACGCCCTCCGATTTCTCTGCACAACATGCCCTACAGGCACGACTGTAGCAGCCTACGTCCATCCATGCCAAAGCTTACGATTTAACCTGAAGGCTCTCAATTTGTAAGCAAAAAATGTATTTTTTTGCTTTCTTGCTACTAAAACGTCCCCAACTCCAAATCAAGGTAAGGGAGAAATCAAATATCCCTGATTTCGTTTGTAAATCTCCTTCTTGGGTTGCGAAACTATGTCTATAATTAGCCACACAGTTATAGTTTAACCTGGGCAAAAATGGATTTGCATTGCTTGATTTAGCACTGAAAAAAATGGAAAAAAATCCCAGCAGAGAATGTGTTGCTGTAAAACAGATGGATTACATCCCAAGCAATATTTAAACACGCGTATTTCTGTGTGTCCATACATACACCTACAGTTTACCCTAAACAGATCCAAACACACACAGAGGACCATGTTTCTCCAAATAAACACTCGTTTATCTATTTGCACAAACACACACTGACAGGTAAATACTCTGGTGGACAGATCCCTCCTACCATAGCAACAGCCTCACGGAAGATCCCCATGAAGTCTACCTCGCACCCCTCCCTCTACAATCCACAAAAGATGATAGGGTGACACCAAGTCATCAATGAACATATAGGCCGTTTCTCTTGTGTTGTTGGAGTCTGTCCCTTTAAGATTAACCCCCCTTACACTGCCAGCCATCCGTCAAAGAGATCTGGCCAATCACTGAGGACGCCGGTACGAGCTGCCGGGGGCGTCAGACCAGTGGCAGACGTCGATGGGCGGGCCACGAGTTGGCACTATTGTTGACGGAGCGGCAGCGGGTGGCATCAAGAAAGGAGAGCGAAGCGTCGTGGTGGTAGTAGTGGAACACAGAGCACGAGTGGGTACCGCTGCTTAAGTGACGTCACCGAGCGGAGGCCTTGCGTTGGCAACGGGACTCTATAGAGGCTGCTGTTCGGTGCGTGACGTGTGCGGGGGGGCACCCAGTACACCGCCACCCCCCTACACTCGTGCTGGGAACCACCGATCCTCCCATTGAATATGTCTCAACGTGTGAGGAAAAACGGTTCCCCAACCCCGGCCACGGCGGGGGGAGGAGCCCCGGCTGCAGGGAGCCGCTTACAGCCCATGAGGGCTACGGTCCCTTTCCAGCTCCGGCACCCTCCGCCCACCCCGCCGACTCTACTCTTGCACCCAGGGGGAAGCCCCACGCGTACCGCCCCTCCTCGCAGCACCAGTCCTTCCGCAACGCGCCACCACCTGCCCTCCACATCATCGCGAGGAAGCCCCACTGTGGGCACGCAGACCGCCAACGCCGCTGCACGGGCCGGTCCCACCGGGAGTGCGCGTGGGAGCCCCCCACGGGGGCAACAGCATCACCCGTCGCTGTCTCCCTGCTCTTCTCCCGTCCACCTGTGGCCTGTCGACCCATCCCCCGTTCCGGTTTCAGCGCCTCCCACAGGCAAGAATTGGAACCAGAGGCGCTCTCCCGAACATAGGAGCTCCCCGGAGAGAAAGAGCCCCAGCTCCCCTGTCTGCAAAGGTAGGTGTGTAAACCGGGGTCAAGAGGGCTATTGAGGGGTGGAGCCGCGCATGTAGCCTTCGCCACATGAGCGACTGCGTGCCGAAATCTATCAGCTTTCATATGTTGCAATTCCACACGTACGTGTGTGTGTATATATATTATATGTGTGTGTACGTGTGTGTATGTGTATGTATATGTATGTATATATATATATATATATATATATATATATATATATATATATACACACACATATATATATGTGTGTGTGTTTTATATAGTGGTAGCTCGTCCCATGGGTATCAGAACGCTTTACATATACAAGGGAAACAAGTTGCATTACATAGCAGGACATAAGGCTGCATAAAGATATAAGCAAACCATTATAATTAGGCATTCAGTGAACGGGAGGGAGGAAGCTCGGGATGTTGAAACAGTCAAATAACCACCTATCCTTGATGGGCAAGTGAGCAGGGAGTCAGCTTGGCTATTGAAGTCTAGGTTCGTTGACTTGGATGGTAAAGTATTTCTTGAGGAGAAGGAGTTTCAGGTCCCTTTTGAAGCAGGGGAAGGAGGGGTTGCATCTGAGGTATATAGGGAGTGAGTTCCCCATCCTGGGTACGTTACCAGAAAAGGGTCAGGATTGAGTGGTTTTCCTTTTCAATTTCGGAGGGCTGAGAAGAAGTGAGTTGGAGCTTCTCAGAGTTCTGGATCTTCCAGCTTTTACCAGTTTGCTGGTTAGGTAGTAGGGGGAAAGTGAGTGAAGGATTTTGTATGTGATGCAGGCCTATTTGTAGATACGTCTACCTTCAATGGAAAGCCAGTTGAAGGAGTGGAGGGTTGGTGTGATGTGTTCAAACCTTTTTACCGCAGTTATGAGTTGAGCTGCCATGTTAAGGACTGACCTTAGTGGGGCTAGGTGAGCTTTTGGCATCCGTGATAGGATGGCGTTCCCGTATTCCATTTTAGATAGCACTAGGGATTGTACGATAGTCTTAAAATCATCCGGGGGAATGAAAGGTTTAATTTTCTTCAGGTGTTTTAGTGAATAAAGCACACCTTTTGCAGAGTTTTTGATGTGGCCCTTCATCGATAAGTTGTTTGTGACGGTTTCCAGCGTTCACCGAGCCGCAGCACCAGCAGCAAAGGGTCGGGCTTAGCTCCGCCTGTCCCCGGCCGGGCTTGGCTCCGCCGGGTCCCTCCCACCACCAGTGACGCCCTGTGCAGCGCCAGGAGGCGCATATAGGCAGCGCCGGTATCGAGTCCTGTGGGGTTGTTTGTGACGGTTTCCAGCGTTCACCGAGCCGCAGCAAAGGGCCGGGCTTAGCTCCGCCTGTCCCCGGCCGGGCTTGGCTCCGATGGGTCCCTCCCACCACCAGTGACGCCCTGTGCAGCGCCAGGAGGCGCATAAAGACAGCGTCGGTCTCTCGTCCCGCGGGACGCTCGCCGGGAGAAGCCCGGGACAAGGGCGGGGCCGTCTGCGGCCGTCAGAGGCCAGAGGAGTCCGGGCTGGGCCACGGACTTTAGGACTTCCCTTTGGGACTTTTATGAACCGTGAGTGTTAATTGCTGATTGTGTTTTATTGGCTGTTAACTGAGTTGGTCTGTCATGGCTAAACTGCATTCCTCCAAGACGCCCTCTTTGTCTGGCCCACTAGATAACTACATGGTAAAAGTGGTGAGCAAGATCAACACAGCACGCCACATGTCTCTAGGCCTTTTCTGCCCACCTGCTTCACCTACAAATGGTTCAGTATTAAGAGTTCTGCGATCTAGCTCCAGGGGGGACTCCAACCACTCAAACAGATGTAGATATAGACACATCTGTTAGCCTAGCTCCTACTGTGGCGCTACTAGATAACTCCCTGTCTCCCACTACTCAACCTTTTGCTTATTGCATCCCCGGAACCCTCCCCGGTACCACGGCAGGCGCAAAGGAAAGTGAGAGCCTGTAGAGGGTCACAAAATAAACGAGGAGGATATAAGAGAGCCAAGAAGGTGGCCATCACACCGGACGATGAAGGGGGAGTCCTCCCGGATAGCCCAAATGAGGGGGGCACGATTAAATTGAATAGTGATCAACTCGACTCCCTGATTAACATGTTCGCACTGAAAATGGAGACTATGTTCAGACCATTGGCAGACAGAGTCGAACAGGTCACAAAAGAGGTATCCGGGACTGGGTAACCTTTTAGCTTCCCACCTGGCCACCGTAGAGAAAAACCCTCAAAAATCTAATGTCAGCTCTAAAGAAACTAAGGGCTCTGCAGTTCCCAGTAAAGGGGTTGGGGACAAAATGGATCAGGTCTCAAAGGAGGTTTCTAGGTTGGGTGTTCTCCTGTCTGCACATTTGTCTTCATCCAAAGCAGACAGGAACACTAACACGGGCACTGCTGTAAATGAGGGGGCCACAAGCTCTGGTAGTGGGGGTCACAATGCAACAAACATTGTGCCAGCACTAACATCTGCACTGCCCTTGAGTATTCAACCCATTAATCCTCCTATTCTGAAGGCTAATTCGGTCCCTACTGTTGCAGGGAATAATTTTGGGTTGAGGGAAGGCAAGCAAAGACCGTTAGTTAATCCATCACCAGATTGCGCTCCATACATAGTAGTGCTAACAAATGTCCCTGGTGTAGACTTACGGTCAAATGATGCAAGGGGGGAAACAATGGATTCCTTGAACCATAAAGTATTGGCATGGCTGAGTAAATACTGTGGTTTTCCTGTTACATTTCGAAATGACATTATATTGACACGCAGAGTGGGCTGGATAGGCAATTCTAGAAAAACGACCAAGGGGGACTACGTTATTGTAAACTTTAGGCACCCACAGCATGTAGCCACTGTTTTGCTGAGGGCGGCCTCTTTACCAATTACAGATGATTTTATTTGTGCACGCCCCCTTGGGTTTTTCTACAATTACCTTAGTAACATCGCTAAACCCTATGTTGTTCAACGAAATCCACTACCATCTCCTTTTATGCAGGGCACTGGCCTGTGTGCCCATCCTGGTTATCAAAATTCTTTGTCATCGGACTCTTATTGTTACACTTTGTGCCGGCCAAATTTTCAAGCCGAACAAATTCTTCCACTCTGTAATCGGTTTGCGCCCTTGGCATCCCTGGAGGAAAATGACTGACTGGTAAACAACTCAAGGCTTAATCCACAGTCCTGCAGAATTATGACCTGGAACATTGCCGGGATTAGGGCTAAAGGTGAAAACGAAATATGGATTGATTTTTTTTGAAATCGTTTGACATCTTGGCATTTCAGGAGACCTGGGACACATCGAACAGCTTTTCCTTAGATGGTTTTAGTCATTTTTCTATTCCAGCCACAAGTAGCGTGGCAGGTAGATCAAAAGGAGGTTTACTAAGCCTGTTCAAACTTGATTTAAAAGGAGTGCTAACCCAGCTTGATTCAGGTTGTCAAAATTGTTTAATTGTTGAATTGAATTCCCCCGATTCATCAAACATTTTGTTCATTAATTTTTATAATGCAAATGCTAATGAAAGTACCAGACATAATCTGGTTTATCTTGATAATTTTTTGTCGGTCTACAGAACTAAAGTAAATTGTTTTGAAATAATTCTCTTAGGTGACTTTAATATTCACCCCTGTAACCAGCCTTGTGCCAACTCAGTAGAAGAGGGTCCGCCCTGTTCAACAGTTACGCATTTTGAACATTCAAAAAGAGGGGAGGCACTTCGGGATTTCTTGGCGGCATGGAATCTGTATGAATCTGGATGCAGTGAGGGTGAATTTAGGGTCCCTACTTTTAAAGGATCTGATGAAGGCACAATCATTGATTTTTATTTTCATGTCCTGTTACATATTCGGTAAAGTGGTAAGGTATAAAACAGTGGTCTCAGTTTTTAGTGACCATAACTCAGTTGTGGTGGAGGTATTTTCAAGGGATTTTTTAACCATGAAATTTTTGTTACATAAGGGTGGCCAAAATGTGACCCCTACAGACCAAAGCCGTAGGTTAAAGTGGTCGAATATTAATCCGGAAATTATTGTTCAGGACGTTCTGGCTAGGGCGGAGGATGACGTAGCTATCTGTCTCGGCTCGGGGGCACTAAGCACTCAAGTAGTTGTGGCGTTTGATAATATCTGTAAACAGATCAACCATAGTTTAACTGGGGCAAAAGGGCCCTCCAAACATCATGAGAAGAGATGCTTTGATCATTCGTGCTCAAAGGCTCATGCTGATTTACTCAGGGCCTTGAAGACTAGTCCAAAAGACCGTGCCCTAATAGCTAAGTTAAGAGTATGTTATAAAAACACCATGCAAACTAGGAAGAACGAGCTAAAAGAGAAGGCTTGGTTAAAGCTACTTGATCCCAAGACTTTAAAAATAGTACCCAGTTCTGGGAAGTAGTAAACCAGCCACTTTTCTCAAATGAGGAAAATCGCCCCCTTGAGTCTAACATTCCTGATGATGCATGGATTAAACATTTTGGAGCATATACGCTAATACTGCCCATCAGAACCCTCTAATAGACATCACCTATAGAAAATAGGGTTCTTGTGTTATTTTCGATGTGCAAGAAGTGGAAAGGGCGATAGACCGGACCTTGATAAATAAGGCACCTGGTCCTGATGGGGTCCCTGCCGACATTTTTAAATACGCCCCAAATTTGTGGTCGAAGATCCTATGCAAGGTTTTTAATGCACTAAATCATGATAATATCCCAGCATCCTGGAAGAATCCATTATCGTCCCAGTCTTTAAAAAAGGTAACAGGGTAGACCCAGCCTGTTACCGACCAATTTCTTTAATCAACTCCTCTGTTAAAATTTTGGGGCGGGTAATTTTGCACAAATTACAGGAGTGGCTTGACGATAAAGGGATACTGTTGAACATGCAATATGGATTCAGATCAAAAAGTGGCAAATTTGGATCAGTGCCTTAATTTACAATTGCTGGTGGATAAATATACTAAGGCTAAGGATGGGTCACTATACCTGGGGTTTATGGACCTGTCCTCAGCCTTCGACCTTGTAAATCGAACAAAACTCTGGCTGATTATAATTGATTTAGGTCTTGACCCAGCCCTGGTAAACTTTTTAGCTGATCTACATTCTGGTCTTTTGGCCTCTGTCAGGGTGAACGCAGAGGGGCATTGTTCTAGTCATTTTAAATCAGAAAGGGGGGTCAGGCAGGGATGTATTATGGCCCCACTTCTGTTTACAGTCTATATAAACGCCCTTGAACCCGTGCTCAGGGAGGCCGCGTCCGACATACCGCATATAGGGGAACTTGGTATACCGGTCCTCCTGTATACGGATGACGTTGTCCTTCTAGTGCGGACCGGTGTCGGCCTTCAACGTTTGTTGGATGCTTTTGGCCTTTTTATGACCTCCCTGGACCTTAAAATAAATGTAAAAAAATCTCAAATCATGATTATGGGAAGGGGTAAAATAAAGACAAACCTGAAAACATTCCTCTGTTGTGAGGAGGAACTTAGCAGAGTCCCTACATTCCCGTACCTGGGGATCACCTTTGAGGAGAAGCGGAATTGGGGACCGCAGATTAAAAACAGAAATGCGGCCTTTGCTAGAACCTCCTCGGCAATCATGGGTTTTAGTAGAAAACTGGGGGCTAGGCCCATAAAGGCCTTGTTAAACATTTATAAAGCGAAATGTCTGACGGTAGCCACTTATGGGTGCTCAATTTGGGGGTACAGTGTAACAGACTGTTTACAAGTCACTAAAATAAATTTGAGAACTATCCTATCAGTGCCACAGTCTACCCCATCCTATACGATCCACTCAGTTAGGGGGCGGTTTTATTACAGACGCGATAAGAGTGGCCCCCTTAATATCCTGGTTGAAGACCTGGCTGAATGATGAACTCTCATTGAATCATGTCATTATTAAAGATTGCCTCTTATTAGACAATGTAAATAAAACTAAGTGGTTATCTTATGTTAAACATTGGTTTTTACAAGTTAGGGAGACCTGAGCTCTTTCTCTCACCTGACAAAATAACTCGTAAGGACATAGCACTAATAAAGGGGGCTATGTTACAAATACTGATGTTAAACAGAGAGGAAGTTGAGCTTAGAAAACCCACTGTAAGGGCCAACCTTATTGTTGCTAATCCCCCAGGACCTGAACTTTACCTTGTTTTAGTTAATCGTTCTTTCCACAGGTTTCTTTTAACACGTTTTCGTTTTAATATGGTTCACTTGAACTTAGGTCACTTTCCTGAATGGAGTAGTCCTGATCAGGCACCACCATGTTCCTGCGATAATTTCTCGACGCAGGACACAATGCATTTTCTGATGTTTTGTGGTCACTACACGGCAATAAGGACCAAGTTTCTTGTTCCTATCCTTAAGGATGCAGGGTTCCTTCAAGTCAAGCCCGCCCTCCTATATCTGCAATTACTTAACAGCCCCAGGATTATTTTTCATGTTGCTAGTTAATTGGTGGGTGCTGTTAGGGTTAGAACAAGAGAATGATAAATTGTAAGTGATTGAATTTTTATAAAGTTGGACTTTCTGCACTGTATATATTGGTCTTTTAATATAGTATGTAAATATGGTAGTTACATTTATGTAAAATGATTCTTCTTAACAATTTTATGAAACCTGTGGGATATCTCTTTTTAAATATATGAATTGTAATTGTTTTTTAACGTGTATTTGATTGTATAGTATGCTTCACCATCTTTTTATGATATTGAATTATCGAAATAAAGTATTTTGACTGACTGACTGAGTGGTTTTCCTTTTCAATTTCGGAGGGCTGAGAAGAAGTGAGTTGGAGCTTCTCAGAGTTCTGGATCTTCCAGCTTTTACCAGTTTGCTGGTTAGGTAGTAGGGGGAAAGTGAGTGAAGGGTTTTGTATGTGATGCAGGCCGATTTGTAGATCCGTCTACCTTCAATGGGAAGCCAGTTGAAGGAGTGGAAGGTTGGTGTGATGTGTTCAAACCTTTTTACCGCAGTTATGAGTTGAGCTGCCATGTTAAGGACTGACCTTAGTGGGGCTAGGTGAGCTTTTGGCATCCGTGATAGGATGGCGTTCCCGTATACCAGTTTAGATAGCACTAGGGATTGTACGATAGTCTTAAAATCATCTGGGGGAATGAAAGGTTTAATTTTCTTCAGGTGTTTTAGTGAATAAAGCACACCTTTTGCAGAGTTTTTTATGTGGCCCTTCATCAATAAGTTCTTGTCCAGGGTAATGCCTAGTATTTAACCGAATCAGATAGGACGAGAGAGCAGTTTAGGACTTCAAGGTTCTCGTGCCAGTCTTTGATGGGAAGGTGGTTACTTTTTGGAGCGAACAGTATTCAGTTTTGTCCAGGTTCATCTTTAAATGGGTTGCGTTAAACCAAGATTGGATCTTGGTTAGTGTGACATTGAGGTGTCGGATGTCACTGTGTGATTTGATTTTTTAGTAGAGTTGTGTCGTCAGCATATAGGTGATATTTAACTCCTCCTTGTTTCAGAATGATTGTAAGGGGTTCCATGAAGAGATTGAAAAGGGATGGTGAGAAGATAGAGCCTTGAGGGACTCCAAGTGTGTCTCGTTTTGGCCTACAGAGACAGGAGTTGATTTTAATTTGTTGCGAACTGTGCTGAAGGTAGGAAGTGAACCATTTAAGTACTACACCATTAATACCAGACGGCCTTTAAAAGTCTGATGTAAAGCTGGATGATTTATTGTTTCGAAAGCCGCTGATAGGTCAAAAATGATGGCTCTGTAGATATCATCTGAAATATTGTGCATGGCTGTTTCAGTGCTAACCTCTTTCCTCACTCCCGATTGAAAAGTGTTGAGGAGGTTGAAATCACCAATATGTTTGTTAAGTTGTTGGAGAATGCACTTCTGCAAGGTTTTGGCTAGGAACGGGAGGTTGGAGATGGGTCTGAGGTTGTTGAGATCGTTGGGGTCGGCCCCTGGTTTTTTGAGTATGGGTGTGATTTGTCTTAATTGGAGGGAGTCTGGGATACAGCCTGATGTGAGAGAGGAGTTGATGATTTTAGTCCAGAAAGGGGCAATGATGTGGTTGCGTTTTTGTATTATTGTGGATGGAAGAAGGTCCATAGTGTGGGAGGTATACTTTTAAGCTCGCAATTATATTGAAGACCTCATTTTCCGTCATGAGTTCGAAGTCCGACCAATTTGCATCATTTTTTTTTCAGTTGGCAGCGGACCTGGTTGTCCTTTGTATGATTAAGTTCTGCTTGGTCAAGGGTGAGTATAGGGGGGTAGGTTAAGATTGAAGGTAGATTGGAGGTTTGGATGAAGGATTGCTCAATTTTTGTGACTTTTATCTGTGAAGAAGCTGGAAATTTCTTCTCATCGATCATTGGTGGCTCTTTTGTGTGGGGATGGGCCATTCGTTTGACTTTTAACAAAGTTGAAGAGTTCTCTAGGACTATTCTTGGCCTGGTCTAGTTGGCTGCCGAAGAATGAGGCCTTTTCTTTAAAAATTAGCTTTTTACATTCCAACTGTGCAGACCTAAGAAACGCTAGGTTCAATGTCGAAGGGTTTTGTCTCCAAGTCCTTTCTGCAAGTCTGAGTTGTCTTTAGTTATTGAGATCCACGTTGAACCATGCTTTAGATTTGATAGCTCTCAATTGTTTGTTTGAGTGGCGCTACTTGATCCAACACCTTCATCATAGTGGTAGGCTGGAGCTGTAAATGGGTATGAATCTTGGATTCAAGTTCAGCTGTAGGAACTTCATTGATGTTCTTGATCCAGTGCTTGGGTTTGTCAGATCGTATTGGTTGGTATCTGACAGGTTAGTCGATATTAAACAATATGAGGTGGTGGTCAGACCAGTTAATGGGAGGGATCGGTCTCTGAGAGATCAGCTCATTTTTGGTGCTAATCACATCCAGAGTTGCTCCTTTTGTGTATGTTGGTTCATTGCAGAGTTATTTGAGGTTGGTTATTTCAAGCAGGTTGGTGTGGTTCTGGACAGTGGTGTCTTCTGTGTTGTTCCAGTGGATATTAAAGTCACCCAGGAACACGTCTTTCGTGTCTGTTAGGGAGAAATGCGTTATTAGGTCGAAGAGGGCACGCCCACCAGGGGGGATGGTAGATGGTGTGAAATTTGATGGGCGTGGTGTCTTTGAGTGTAAGTTTGACACCAAGGTACTCCAGAGTCGGGTATTCCGCAGATTTTAATGTGGTAATCTGTATACCTTCAAAATCTCCTCCAATCGTTCTATTCGAGTACAGGTATAATTATTCTCGGTATTAGTACCCAGCATTAGATCTTTATGGCAGATCTTCATTGTGTAGCGTGGGGGGATAGGTTCAAGATACAAACCCTGATAGTCAGCCCACCGCTTCCATATTTTCGGGTGTTTCTGGTGAGAAAGTGCCATCTTTCTTGCAAGGTATGCCCCCACTTTTTGCTGAATTGCTGATGTGCTTTGACTGAGTGTGCCCTGGGCTCCTGCCAATCAGGTGCCCAGGGCCTGTGTTCCTTCCCTAAAACTGTGTTGAAACCTAAACCCAATTGGCAACTCTGCCCACAGGTCAGCCCTGGTAAATGTTACCCTACGTACCCGGGGCACTGTGACCAGAGAAGACCCCTTAGGGCTGCAGTACTTATTGTGCCACCCTTGGGGCCCTGTACCCTGACACACACACACTGCCTTTGCAGGCTGAGTGTCTCGGTGCAGAACTAAACAGAGTGTAGACATGGCACACCTGTGTGCCATGCCCACAAACACACTGCCCTGGCATACCTCAGTCCCCCCTCTAGCTGGGTGCACTATGCCAGTGGTGTGGGCACAAGTGCATGAGCCCTGTGCCCCTAAAGTACTCAGGGCCATTCCTGGGCACTGTAAGTGCAGTGATGCCATTAAGAGTATATGGTGCTGGGAGGTTGTTATTACGAACTCCACAGCACCATAATGGCTACACTGAAGAATGACAAGTTTGATATCAAACTTGTCAGCACATTAAACCCACACTGATGCCAGTGTGGGATGTAATGCCAAATGCACTACAGAGGGCATCTTGGAGATGCCCCCTGAAACCTAACCAACTCCCAGTGTCCTGACTGCGTGGCTACCAAGGCTGCCACCACCAGGCATGTTTCTGGACCCCTGGGTCGAGAGCTTGCCGCTCTCGGGGACCTGAAACAATGCACATCCTGGGACGAGGTGCCAAGCCTCCCGCAGGATGGGCAGGGGAAGCTTCAAAGGCATGCAGCCTTTTGTGAGCTTCCCCAGGCCAATTGCTGTACTCTGCAACTGGCCCTACCGGTTCTGACCCCCACTCTGCCGGGAAGACAGGTGGGAAACCCTAAGTGAGGAAATGGGGTGTGCCAGCCTGTGCCAACTCCACCCCTCAGGTGGGAGAGGCGGAGTGAAACACAACTCCGGGCTACTGCCATCTTGAGGATGGGGAGTCCTGCCCAATCAGAGCTACGCCCCTGCCCCCTCCCACAGGAGAGGAGCAGGATAGGGGGTGTGCTCACCCCAGGACAGGGACCCATTGGTCCCTGCCCTTGCTCTACCTGTAACGTCCCTAAATTTAGTATTTTGGGGCACCCTGAACCTTCCTTCCTCAGATCCCGATTTAAAAACAAGAAAGAAGAAAAAGAAGGAAGACCTGCCGTGCAGCTGCTAACAAGAGGAAGACACCAACTGACTTGGCCCCAGCCCTACAGGCCTGTTGATTTTTGAACCTGCTCCTGCTAAACCCCGGCGTCTCCTGCAGACAGCAACCTCGAAAACCCCGGACGACCTGCCTGCCTTGCTCATCTAAAAGTCTGGGACTCCCATGAGCAGTGGTTCTGTTCAAACGGCAACACCGCTGGTGTCAGCCAGGAACCGCAAATCCAGCACACTCTGCAACTGCCGAACCTGGCCTGTGCCTGAGTGAACAAAGACCACGAGGACATCCCCCTAGCGATTGTGACCACGAATCCAGTGCCCAAGGACCCTCCTCGACGACCCTGACGACGCCTGCAGCCTCACAACAAGGGACCCCTCCAACCGCGACCAGTTGAGGGTAAGATTTCCCGACGCCAAAAGACACCCCTGCACCCCGCGCCCCACGGCCCCCTGTGCCCAACTCCTGGGAGTCTACCTATCCTCCAAGATCCCATTTTACCCCTCGAAGTGGTGGTTGCACCTGAAGAATCTCTGTCCCCGAGAGTGAGAGTAAGGGAACCCCTTGCGCAGGAAGAATCCTTTGAGTCGCTGAAGGGCCCGATAGTGGAGCGGGCCCGGAAAAATGGCCTGGATGGAGGAGGACAAAAGACCTACCACCCGAGCTAGTTGTCTCAGGGAGATTTGCTGTTTGGTAAGGACCCGGCGAAGCTCGTGACGAATCTTGGTCACCTTTCGGCTCGGGAGACTGAGAGTATAGAGCGTAGAGTCTATGACGAATCCCAAGAATGTAATTCTCTGCACTGGCTGCAACAGGGATTTCTGTTCGTTGATTATAAATCCCAGATCTTGCATGAGGGAAACCGCCATCTGCAGTTGCTGGGAGAGGCGGCTGGGACAGGACGCCATTAAGAGAATGTCGTCTAGATAGACGATCATCCGCACCCCCCTGGACCGGAGGAACTCTACCACCGGTTTGAGAACCTTGGTGAAACACCAAGGGGCCGAGGACAGGCCGAACGGGAGGGACGTGAACTCGTAAGTGCGTCCTCCCCAGCGGAACTGAAAAATGGGTACCACCACGTACGCATCCTTGAGGTGCAACCTCACCATCCAATCAGAGGGCCGGAGAATATCCCGGGGGCGATGGATCCCCTCCATTTTGAAGTGGCGGTAAACCAGCCATTGATTGAAATCGCTCAGATTGATCCCCAGCCTCTTGCCACCATCCGTCTTGTCGACCAAGAAAACATTGCTCAAAAAACCCCGGGGTTGTCGGGAAGTGAGCACGACTGCGCCCTTCTGGAGCAGAGACCGAACCTCCTCGTCCACCAGGCGAGAGTCTTGCTCGGAAAACTGAATAAGACGTGGGGGGAACGGTTGAACCGGGGACCCCTCGAACTCTACCTGAAAACCCCTCACGGTCTAAAGCACCCATGCATCCCGAGTGACGGTCAGCCAGGTTTGAAAATGATGAGCCAAGCGCCCGCTCACGTCTTGAGGGGAAAAAGAGAGAAGTCTTACCTGGGCTAGAGGTTGCAGCTCCACCGCGATATCCACAGCCTTTACCCCGCGTCCCTCTGGTGTGGTGAAATTGCCGAAGCTTGACTGGTCCTGGTACTGGTGGGAGCCTCTTTGGTTGTTCTGGCGTTGCTGACGACCGACCGAGCGGCCCCTCCCTCGGCCGGCCCGCGAAAAACACGGGGCAACACTTTTTTGATGGTGGACTGTGCCCGGTCTAGGGACGTAAAAGTGTTCACAAATTTACCGAGCTCCTTGACGAAGGGCTCGCCAAATAGGCCTCCTTGGGCGACAGCGCCCGCCTCCGAGTCAGCAAGGTCCCCCAACTTCGGGTCAATTTTAATAAGCAGAGACCGGCGGCGCTCGGTAGACCGAGCACAATTCGCATTTCCCAGAAAGATGACCACTCGTTGTGCCCAACCCGAAAGGGTTTCGGGGGAAATGATCGAGCCAGACTCCTTCGCTTCCTCCGCCATATCCAGAATTTTCGTGATGAGGCCCAGGGCGTCCAAAAGTTTATCCTGGCAGGCTCACCAGGATCTGTCCAACCCCTTCCTGGGGTCTCTCATAAACTTCTGAAGGAAGGTACCCATCCGCGTGTCAATATCCGGAGTTAGGGCCACCTTGCCCTCCAACGTAGGGCGGGGGCATTCCGCTCGAAGGCAGTTACGTGCCTCTTTCTCCAAGGGGCACCGAATATGTGCCGCCACATAAGCCGCAACCTTGTCTGCGGGGGTACATTCTGAGGAACGCGGGTGGACAGTATCATTAGGGTCCAACATGTCCGCGGTAAGAGGGGGGTCCTGCGAAGTCCCCAGAAGAGGTTGTGGAGGAGAGGCCACTGGCATGGACGGACCAGCATCAGGAGTAGGGGGAACCTTAGCCGGGACAACCGGGCGACTAGCCATAAAGGCCTGTCTAAGGCGATCAAAAGCATCCCACCCCCCCCCCCCGCGTCGCAGTGCTTTTTGGGTGGTGGGGGGTTAAGGGGGTCCTGAGCAGAGGTAGAAGGTACCTGGGAACCTGGGGAAGCGATCTGCTGGGAAATCTTCGAGAGAGCCTGCGTAATCTGGCACGACAGCCGATCCTCGAGAGGGGCGATTGCCTGGTTAATAGCCTTATTGATGGAAGTATCCACTGCCTCATAGAAAGCATCCCCCCAAGGCAAACCCGCTAAGGCGTCCTCCTCCTCCTCTTGATAATCATCATCCTCACAGTATTCCATGCTGACCCCTGAACGGACAATGCCACTAATGAGGAGATTGTTGGCCTGGAAAGGCGAGGATATAGCGAGCTGGGTGGCAGCCCAAAGAATCACACAATGCGCAGCAACGCAAACTCTGGAAGGGTTTCTAGCCCAGGGACAGCGCTGGACAACAAGTAGTAGATCCCCTGGGACAGGGAAACAGGTCTGGGTAATGTCCCTGCAGTGCCCTCAGAAATACAAGACCTTAATAGGCGTTTCAGGTAGTAGGATACAGCTCTGCCTGAATGATTGTTCTGGGCGAGGCAAGAGCGTGGGCACTGCCAGAAAACGGCTGGGCAAAGCACCCCCAAGCCGCCGAAATACACCGACACCGGCGTCTTCCCTCAGACCTTAGGCTGGTAACGGTGCGCGCGCGACATTTGAGTGCTCCACCACAGAGATCAAAGTCGCGTCGCGCCGCATCGCCTCCCACGCCCTCTGGCGGTGGGAGGCCCAGCACACACCAGTGCCAAAACGCGTAGGGGCGGAAGACCGTGCCCGCGGCCCAACCCCGACAGCGTAGCCCACACGCTGACTGGGTTCCAAACACCGAAAAACAAACGCGAAAGAAACGCACACGAAGGCGCTCCCACACACGACTGCACAACCACGGCACAAAGCCGCCCGCGACCGCCCACCAGAGCACCAGGTACAATTTACACAGACTTAACAAATATGAGCGCAATCGCGGTCAAAAGCCCAGTACAATTGCGCAAAGCCGCGCATCAGAAATAACAATCAATCTTTAACGTAGGAAACAATTAAGCACAAAACAGGTAAAACACTGAAGAGTACTTAACTTGCTGCGTAGCAGCGAAGAAAGAGGAAGAGAGGACACTGTTGAGGGACTATAGAGACCTGTCTTGGCCCTGATTGGACACTGATTATGTTCTGCGATTGGTTGTTGCCATCATTTTTGACTACCCTTTCCCCATTGTTGCATGGGAAATGTAGTCTTTATATATCTTCGCTGCTGTTTAATAAAGTGAAGAAAGAAGGCATAATCCTCGCCTCCAGTCCTGACATAGAATTAGGGCTCATCCAGAAATTAAGGGATTTCAGGACTCCAAGGGGTGCATGATAGATGAACGGATCTCTCTCTATGCGGACGATATTCTACTGTATATTTCCAATCCGGACACAGTTACCTCTCATATTTAATTTGGTTGAGGAGTTTGGCATATTCGCAGGATATAACATCAATTGGGGGGAAGTCCAGCCTCTACCCTATTGGAAGTACCACAGCTAGGTACGCCGTACTGGAACATCTACATATTGCCACAGAGGTCTTCAAATACTTAGGCTTATGTATCTCAACGAATGAAGCGGACTGCCTCACACATAGCATTAAACGGGCCCTACAGGAATTCCGAGAAGACGTTGCCAGAGGCCAGATGGAGAGATCTCCCTCTGACACTGCTATGCAGGGCTGCTATGTACAAAATGATCACGCTCCCCAAACGGCTTTTATCCTCCAAAACACAAACCACGAAATCCCAGGTACAGTTTTTAAGGCTATCGCGGACGAAGTGCGTACTCTCCTATGGGACGGTGGCCACCCGCGAATAGCACTTAAAACCCTGGAGCTCATTCAATTCTGCGGGGCTATCTCCCTCTCAGACATACTAGCCTATGATAGGGCAGCCCACCTTGTTGTTATCAATAATGGGGACATGCACCTGGGGACCACCCTACATACATTCTAGAGCGAACACAATTCCAGAAGCACTCCTACCTACATTACATATATGGAGGATCTGGAACACGAAGTCTATTACCGGCAACACAGAGGGTGATTGAAGCCTGGAAAGGGGTGGAAAAACAGATGAAATGGGAAAAGAAATTAAGAAAATCTACACCGCTATGGGAGGGTAAGTGACTGCCTGATTAGCGACACTGCAGGGCTTCAAGGACTGGGATTATTATTATTATTATTGCATTTATTGAGCGCACAGCTACCCGGAGGTTTCCTGGCGCTTGCCTTGGGAACCCGTCCTGGCTTTTTTCCCTGAGAGATAGCCCCTACAGGGCATCCCCAAGGTGAAAGCCAGGCATCCCGCCGCAGGGGGCCATTGTGGAGATTAAGCAAGCTTAATGCCCAGAGTTGCAGAGTGAGAACCCATGATTAGAGCAGGCACCGAAGCGAGAATTATAGAGTCCCTGGACATTTGAGCTCAAGACCCTGCCGCGTCGGGAATTGAACCCTGGTCCCGGGTCTGACCTCAGCTTCCGGGTCTGCCTGCTCTACACCGTGAGCCACACTTCTCCACATGCATTTGGGAAGCAACGACCGGGGACATAATGCAGAAAGGAGAACTTATAACCTTCACAGAGCTCCAAAAGGAGTACAGTGTGTCCAATAAGCAATAATACAGATACATGCAACTCCAGCATGCCTGGAGTGTGCAAAAACCTGACATAAGACATCCGTGAATATGCAGCATTAGAAGGCCGCCTGTTGCAGGTAGAAATACCGGAAAACGCGGTGTCCTGGACATACAAAACAATAATTAACAACATTCCCGATACACTATCTCCACTTAGAAGCAAATTTGAGGGATCAACTATAGCACTGGAAGACATCGACTCGGAAATGGTTTTAATGCACCCCAGAGAGGTAGCGATTAAGCTTAAGCTATGCCTAGTGCAGTTCAAAGTCCTACATAGGATACACTACGACAGAGTGAGACTCCACACCATGGGTAGAGCAGAGACCCCAGGTATTTACATTGTGTTACGGCCACGAGTCCTTTTATCCAAACTCTGTGAGAGTGCCAATTAATCCGCAGGTATTGGTCACGGATAGTGAAAGAGCTTAACAATGTACTCGAAACACACATCCCAATGGATCCCAAATATATCCTTTTAGGGATACAAACAGATGTGGACCTTCCCAGACACAAACTACTACTGAGTAACCTAGGACTCATAGTTGCTAAGAGAGATATTTCCAAATACTGGTGCAGCACAGTTTTACCCACTGTGACTGAATGGCGGGCAAACATGGATCTATATATGGGAGTTCAAAAAACAGTATACACAGCGAGGGGATGCCCCAGGAAATTCAGGAAGATATGGCAGCCATGGCTGAGTTACTATGGCTTAGAGCTGAACTATGGGGGCCCGACTGAGACACAGTTTAACACATAGGGGCCTCAACAAATGGTGTAACGCACTCTTGCAATATCAACGGGGCGCAGTAAATAGAACATGACTATTGTGGAGGGTGGGATTGTGGGGGGAATTGTCAAACGAAATGATTTTATGTTTCGCTCTCCATTTCCTCAAAGAATGGTCCCTAAATATAATTCTTCTTTTGTAATATATGAGATGCATCTGCTGTTGTTTTGGATGATTATTCAAAAAACAAATAAAAACAATAAAATAAAAGAATCTAAGCTACTGGGACGAACAACAAAAAATCACCATCTCTTAAGGGCGTAGTAAAAATTACGGTAGGATTAGCAGATACTCTTCACTGTGAGCAGCTTGGACACCCCCTTGCTCACAATGTGTATAGCCACCACACAAAGAAAAGCACCACTGTTTGTGGTGCTATTCAGGGAGAGCTTCATGTTGTCAGCGGCGAAAGCAAATTTCCCAGGCCCGTCTGTGAGCAGTAACGGAGGGAAGTGAATTTCGGGTTAGCGCCTCCCACTGTAACTCCTAAATAATGTCTGAACTCCAGAACACTTAACACTGCCAATGGGGTCCTTTTTATCCGTTCCTATGGATATAAAGCTATTTACTTACATAGATATGTATTTTATACCCTGGTATGCAGCAGTTTAAAAGCTTTGTGGGAGGGCACTTTACTGGGTTTCCTTGTTCCAGTTTTCAGTGTAAAGCAGTCTCTTGGTATCATGCCTAGTAGCACTCCTGATACCAATGGAGTTGGGCGATATAATAGATTGTCCCCATAACTATTCTCCCCATTTTCAAATCAATACAAAGATGCACACTGGTCTACAGAGGACTTCTGAACAGTGTTTTCACTGTTAGTCATTACAAAGAATAAGGCTCTTTGGGAGGCTGCTGTTGTGTTCTGTAATGCCATGCAAATGGGTGGTGGAGAGTCCGCGGAATCTGGGAGGGGTGGTGTTTGTGATTCTATTCATGTATGGCGATTTACAGAAACTTTCTGCTGTGCACCTGCTCTTTCATTTCTCCCTATTCAATTGTCTTCCTTTTATTACCTCCGTGTTCAAGTCTGTGAGACTAGGTGGTACTCAGTGGCGGAGTTGAGGGCAGCCTTTTGTGGTCGGTAGTTTAAGGAAGTCACTGCTGCATTCTCTAGTGGGTCAAGTGGCAGCATTATTTTATGTTTGCATGATGGGTAAACGTAATATCTTCTCTCAAGATGTCAATCATAAACCATCCAGTGAAAAGCAGGACATTATCAGAGTATGTGTGGAAACTGAGAGGAGATGTGATGTTGCAAGAGTTGGTGATTACACACATGGAAATTACTTCACCATGCTCTGTTTCATCTTAAAAAAAAAAACTTTAATGCTGAGCACGTCGCCCACTTCAGGGACACAGTGCTCTCTGTAATGCATTAGGTCTTGCATTTTTCAAAGTTTGACCTATTAATATTGTGAATGACAATGCCAATAGCTCAAAATCTCGGAATTGCGAGAGCTATTGCATTGCAAATGCTTTTTATTGTGAGACCTGGAGGATTGCTGGATGGTAGGAACTTTGTGGCTTCTTGCAGATTCCAGTAGTGATCCTCACTGAAATGTGCTGAAAATGTATGTTTTTAGTGAAACCCTGAGGTTTTCAAAAGATTTCGGTTAGGAAAACCTGGTGGTAGCCATAAAAGCTACCCCACTCTGGATACCCTTGGTGCCTAGATTAAAAAAATGTACAGGTTTGCTAGATTTCCCTAGGTGTCTGCTGAGTTATGGCCCAAAATCCACAGCTCGCTACATTGCCAAAAACAAAGGGTACATTTCCAGTAGAAAAATGTGTCCATGTTTAGTTTTGGAGCCTTTCTCGTGGGCATTAGGCCTACCCACACAAGTGATCTAAAATTTTTACTGGGCGACGTGGGAAAACGGACTAGTGGAGCATTTGTTATAACTAATTATATTTTTCTGTATTTAGGCATTCCAAATGTAAGCCAGTGTTCAAGAAAGAAGACCTTTTGAAAAATGCCATCTGCATCACATGGTAGTATGGGTATCCACAAATTAGGAGATGTACAGATAACCATTGCTCTTAAACTATGTACCCTGTGTCCTTTTCAGAAATAGATAGGTTCCCTTGATATCCATTTTTCACTCTTTATATTTTACCACAGGGGTCTCCAACCTTTTCTGTAATGAGAGCTACTTCTGATCAGTGGAAATTGTTGTGAGCTACTTAACCGCATTGCTGCTGCGGTGATTTTTTCCCCTACGCGGCTTTTTTTCAAAAGCCGCGTTAGATGACGAGCTCAGCTCGTCATCCGCACACGCCCCCGTGGCTGATGACGAGCTGAGCTCGTCATCAGGATCGAAGGGGTTAAGGCCATGTATCTGGTGCATTGTTACCAGACACCCCCTCGCCCAGCTTCACCTAATGTCCATGGAGCCAGATACTATGGTTTGAACAAAATACTGTGGCTAGGGGTAGTTGAATGGTACTGTCATGTGCATTAGTGAGGGCATGGTCTTTGGGGCTGTATGAACATGTGTGAATGGATGTGATATATGTGTGTAGGTGACTGAGATCCTGAGTTGTATGCACTTGTGAAACAGGACATACCTTTTTCCATATGTGGCACCGTTACATGTACAACACATGAATAAAACCATTTTTTTTTTTTAAATGGGAGAAATCTAATTGCAGAAAAATGTTCTGCAGAAATGTTCATAATGAGGAACATCTTTCCGCACTTGATGGAAGATTTTTCTGCACTTTAAATTTCTCCCATTTAAAAAAATGCTATATTTTCCAGTTATAAATATGGTAGCATGTCTTCCAGCCTCTCGGAGCAAGAAGGCTGCTTTGTGTAAACGCGACACTCTGAAATGGGAGAAAATTCAACTGAATAGTTAACTTAGTTCATATGCATTACATAAAATTTATAATCTTAGGTTTGTCCCTTGTCAAAGTGTATTTACAAACAGAAGGCATATTACACCCAGTTGAATGTGTAGACATGGTGCCATATTTATGGCAGGAACAACCAGCTATGTATGTAAATGTGAGGAATTTAAGGGTGAAGAAACATGCTTCATAAAACTTTAGGACTCAATTGGCGTAATTTAACGTACCAGCTAATGAGAGCAAGATGCCTGCTGTTTGTAAATGTGACACTTTGAAAAGGGATACAATTATAATGAAGAATAACTTAACTTTCTCTCAATTAAAAGCATTCAGAAATATCATTTTGTTCTCATGCCCCAATATTTATTTATTTTAAAAGTTTTATAGAGCGCAAACAAGACCCAAATGGGTATTGGAGCGCTGTAAAGCGTTGTCTTCAGCCATTCTACAAAAACATAAAGGAGGTAAGTGAAAGTACAACATGTGGGAAAACATTCAAGAGTAACAAGTAGGGTGTATCAGAGGCACCATAGAGCGCTCTGAGTAAAATATCACATAATAGAAAGAACCAAGATATGCGATGAGCATCAAGGAATATTAACAAAAGGGGATCAGGCAAAAATCAACAAGTGATGCAGTTAAAGGAGCCATCGAGGACTTGGACAAAACAAAGGCAAAAAGAAGGTAAAACATATAGAACATCAGTGAGAATACGTCAAGAATTTATTTGGTTATTAACAAAACACATGAACATGATCAGTGCGATTAAAGTTCGTTCATTAGTAGTCTTTTGACCAGTTTTTTAAAGGAAGTAGTGGAAGGATTTGATCAGATCTGGGTTGTCAAGGAGTTCCAGATTCTCGGAGCAAGACCGGTGAACGCACTGTTGTACGATCTTGGCGGTTTCAAGAGAAGGGTGGACGTATTTTTGAGGTTCCTGCTAGAGCCCGATAGATCAAGTTTATTTGCTAGGCAGTAAGCGGTATTGTGGTGATTTGCTTTATGAGTAAGACAAGCAATCTTGAGTCGGATTCTAGCTTCAATAGATGACCAGTTTAGCTGCAAGAGATCGGGTGAAATGTGATCAAATTTCCTAGATCCTGTTAAAAGCCTGGCTGAAGCATTCAAGGTAGCTCTGAGTGGGGTTAAGCTGGCTTTGGGAAGTCCTGCGAGGGTCACCAATCCATATTCCAATCTAGGGATAATCCAGGATTGTATCGCCGGTCCGAGGTCTTCAGCGCAGGGGGGGGGGTATGGGGGGGGGGGTTGGTTATTCTTCAGTGTGTTGAGTTGGAAATTGGCTCCCCTAGTAATAGCGCTGATATATGCTTGCATATTTAGATGTTTATCCAAGGTGACACATAAAAATTTAGGAGAGTCTACAACGTGAAGTGTATAGTTCAGAGCAGTTAGTTGTTTAATCCAGTCAAGGGTAGGAGCTGAGTGTTTAGGTGGGGTGATAAAAAAAAAATCAGTTTTGAGAGTATCTAGTAAGAGATGGTTCTGGGCTAGCCATTGTTGAGTTTGTGCAAGTGCAACATTTAAAGTTTTTATGTCCTCCTGTGATGAGATCTTCAGGTACATTTGGCTGTCATCCGCATACATGTGGTATTGAATGTTGGCTCTGTTCAGAATGACTGCAATAAGCTCCATTAATAGATTGAAGAGAGTGGACGAGAGCGTAGAACCTTGGGTACTCTAATCAGGCCTGGGGTACTGGAAGCTAGGACATGATTAACTTTGATCCTTTGCGTGCGGTTGTGAAGGAAGGAGGCAAACCAATTTAGGACTGAGCCCGCAGTCCCATCCTATTTTGTAGGAGACCAGTCAAGTTTTCCTGTTTGATGGTATTGAAGGCTGAGAACAGGTCTAGAAATGTCAGGAGACCAGGGACATTTTGGTCAAGGGCTCTCACGGCGTTATCAACAATGTGAGTTAGTGCCGTTTCAGTGATGTGTCCTGCTCTAAATCCTGACTGGTGAGGATCCAGGAGTTGATATTTCTTAAGATGTTTGCAGAGCTGCGAATGAACACATTTTTCAAGCACTTTCGCTAGAGTCATGCTGCTGGTGATAGGTCAAAAGTTGTTAGGATCTCATAGGTCCGCATTGTGCTTCTTAGGAATGGGAGTAACTTGCCCAACTTTTAGGCAGTTCGGAATCTTTCCCTGTACGAGGGATTCATGAATGATCTTGGACCAAAGAGGGAGAACGGCTGATATTAAATCTTTATAGAGCTTGGCGAGTAGAGGATCACCAAAGTGGTTGGAAGGTTTGATGGATGACATGTTGCAAAGTATCTCAGTGTAGTCTGGTAGGAGAAAACTGCTCCAAGAAGCGCTGTTGGGTCTCGGCCTACGTAGGCTGCGCTTGCGCAGTCTTGCTGGCGAGATTTTATGTTTCTAGAGTATGGGGCTTAAACCCGCCCCTTTTCTCCATTGGCTGGCTTCCTAAACGGAGGCCAGCCATTAGAGAAGAGGTTTGTCTTTCCATTTAAGCCCCGTCTTTTTCGGATGAGGGGTGTGTTTTTTAGTTTCTTTCTCCCCTCTTCCCATTGGCTGGAATTTTACATTCCAGCCAATGGGAAGAGGAGAGAAAGAAAAACACGCGGGGCATTTCTCCGAGCCATTTCTGCTTGACCTCTGATTCGGAAGGAGCCTACCCCTCATCTGCCACGTTTTCACCGCCGCAGCTCGGTAAAGCCAAGAGCACTACCCCTGTTTTAGCAGCCCGCATGTGATCACCCGTTTACACCTGGTGTCCTGTTTGGTGAAAAAACACACGAGGGGACGAGCTGTGCAGCAGCGAAAGGGGTTTGATCAGTACATGCAGAGCCTCGGTAAGAGTGACACTTACCGTCTGCGCTTCCCGTTTTGGCTTCATCTCTCCCCTCGTTTTGCACCTCTGCGTGCAGGGGCATGGTGTGGGGGTGTGTTCTGTAGCTTTAGGCGGTAGTCTTTGTAGGCATTTTCTTGTCCAGGCTGCGGTATCCTCGCGGGCGGCCAAGCTTGCTGCCTCGCGCTTTGGTTTCCAGCCCGGTAGTGTTTCCAGGCCACCCCCTACCGCCCGGAGGCTCTGCCTTGGGCCTCACCGGATGTTTGTGGGCACGTCATGGCCTGTCCGGCGCCCGGGGCTCTCGCGTCCGCGGCTGGGCCTTGATAACGGGCCGGCCAGCCAGTCTAGCCAGCCCGCATGTGGGTGGGGGGGGGGGGTCTGAGGCCTTGTCTCACGCCCGGCGCTCGCCTGCGTCGGCGAGCTCGTGTGTCCGGCACATCGGGCTGCGGGGCCAGCTCTTGCTTCCACTTCTTGCGGGGATGGGTGGGCTCGTCCTGGGCTGGCGCCCGCTTAGGCTGCGGGGAGAGGCGCCGGTGTCTGGCGCTTTGGGACCTGTGGCACGGTTTCTGTCCCTTCCTGGCTGCGGGTGGGGGGCGGGCTCATTTCTTGTTTGGTTTCTCCGTCCAGGAGAGATGTTCTTTGCTGTTTGCATGTGTTTCCGCGACAGCAGCCGTCAGTTTGTACTTCCCGCGCGTCTGACTACATGCATTATTTAAAGGTAAGGTGAACGCTCAGGAGTGATGGTGATGCAGAGAAAAGTTGCAGATGTGGAAGGATTCTGGAAATCTCCTGTAGAACTGAACACTGCATGAGATTTCCAAGCACCTCACCCAGTTGTATCATTGAGGTGTAACCAGGCACTGCACTGGGGAGAGCCATGTGCTTGCCAGATGGATGATTACAGGACAATGGACCATTGGGTGATGGAGCAATTGTGAGCTAGACAGCAGCATCATTGAATGGTGCTATTTTCTGGCTCAGTATTACTTCGAGTTGAATCAGTATGGGGGTGGGGTGGAAGGTGAAAGATGAGTGGGAGAGAAGTTTTGAATAATCCTCGGAAAACAACGGTAAAAACCCTTTGAAGATGGATGCCATCAGAGGGATCATAATGTAAGATATACAAGATCCTGTATAGCACCTTGAGGGCGAAATGTCAGTGTTGGAAGGTGAGTTTAAGGACTAGAAAAGTAAAAAATGGAAAGAGTGAGCAAATGGTGGGATTTTATGGTCAAATAACTTCTTTGGAAGTGGCCACGTACCAACAAGAGGACGGCAAGCTCGAGTCCCAAAACGTTGAAGAGTGCTAGTCACTGAGATGGTATGAATAAACAATTTGAAATCCCTCTGAATGCCCCTAAAGTGAAAGGAATACTGATCATGGACTACTACCTTTGGTACCGGAGGGTGGGAACCTAACATTGAAGACCTAATCTTTCTGTGTTAGGAGGTTGCTGATTATACAGTTGCCACCCTGGTATTAGTATAGTGAATCTAGCTGAGAGGCATGGGTGTGTGATTGTGCAGAGTTGAGCAGCACAAATCAGTAGGAAATTATAACGAAAGTGCCACAAAAGAAAGCTGCAAAGGAGGGGTGCCAGGATTCCCATCTTTCATGATAATATCTTTCCTTTGCTTTCTCATAAGCTATAGTTACCAACTGCCATGAAAGTTACGCTTCCATAGCATAGTCCTCCACGTCACTTAAAGTCAAGACTGATGCATTGTTTCACTATCTTTAATTTAACAATCTGGAGGCAGCTCATGAGTTCTTTAAGGCAAAAAAGGATATCAGTCCACTCTAGTGCAATAGATCAGAATACTGAATCACTGCATTCAAGATTAGGGGGGGTCAAACCCGTCTCCCTTCCTGTCATGCCTC
Source organism: Lissotriton vulgaris (assembly GCF_964263255.1). NCBI lineage: Eukaryota > Metazoa > Chordata > Amphibia > Caudata > Salamandridae > Lissotriton > Lissotriton vulgaris. The sequence continues at coordinate 401,115,896 of NC_141687.1, forward strand.
TTACCCGACAGATGATTACATAAATAAATATTAAATGAAGAAAAAAAACAATCTAAATCTATATAAAACAAGCATTTGCAGTGCAATAGGTCTTGCATTAGGAAAGTTTGAGGTATTTGTATTGTAAATGACAATTTTTTTATTTGTGTTGGTTTTGAAAATAGCGAAATTAATAGCTTTGTCATTTGCAATGCCAATACTTTTAACTTTCGCAAACGTGACACCTATAGCATTTGTAATGTAATATGTGTTGTATTTACATGACTTAGATGTATTAATATTACAAATAACAATGGCTTTTATTTTCTTATAATTAATTTTTAAATAAGTTATTGTAATTTATAATGTCACTAGCTTAAACTTTTGTAAATAACTTTTGGGAAGATTATGTTCAGTGTATTTTATTGTGATGAAAATCCAAGAACAGAAGTGAAATATTAACATCTTTTTGTGACATTTGTAATTAAGCTTGAAACATTGAGAGAACATATTAGAACCAGTTGTTGTTGAATGGTTGCACAGTGTGATGCTGTGGCCTTCAGTGGTGCTGAGTGATGCTGTTAGCTTTAAGCATGCGGTTAGTTCATCATTTCCCTTATGGAATTTTAAATCACATTCACTTAATGTCACTCTATAAACTGTTTGCTGTGATACTCTCCCTTGCTGATATTCTACATTTTCCTTCTTCTCCTTAGGCTATTGTGAAAAACTCTTTAGGCTTTAATGATTGTCCTGATGATGATCCCATGTATTGTTGTTAAGGGATCGAAACGCCGTCGACTTGTTAAGACACCATACATTTAAATGTATAACGATTGTGCTATACGTATAATGGTGTAATTGAATTTCTGCCATTTCTTAATTCTCAGAAATCTTTCACCCTTTGCCTAAAAACTCTCTTTTCTGCCTTTTCTTATTCTTTCACTTTGCCAATTTGTAAGCGTGTGGGCACAGGCTTGTGTCTCACTCTTTTGAATGTAAGGTAATACCTTGTTGAATCCTTTTTATAAGTAAAAGTTAGTGATCCCTGTCCGGCTGGACAAATCACAATACTCAATATAGTTCCAGTGTGTCTATATTTATTTTTCCTATACCTATTAATGCATGGGACCACTGTTGCTTAAAAAAAAAAGAGTGATGCTGTGGCCTTCAGTGGTGCTGAGTGATGCTGTGGCCTTCAGTGGTGCTGAGTGATGCTGTGGCCTTCAGTGGTGCTGAGTGATGCTGTGGCCTTCAGTGGTGCTGAGTGATGCTGTGGCCTTCAGTGGTGCTGAGTGATGCTGTGGCCTTCAGTGGTGCTGAGTGATGCTGTGGCCTTCAGTGGTGCTGAGTGATGCTGTGGCCTTCAGTGGTGCTGAGTGATGCTGTGGCCTTCATTGGTGCTGAGTGATGCTGTGGCATTGAGTGGCGTTGAGTGATGCTGTGGCGTTGAGTGATGCTGTGGTGGCGGTCAGTGTTGCATTGTTTGCGGCGGTGAGTGTTGCATTGTTTGTGGCGAGTGATATTGTTGTGGTACTGAGTGATGCTTTGTTGATGCTGTGGTGACGCGGAGTGATGTTTTTTATGGCCCTGAGTGGTGCAGTTTTTGGCCCTGAGTGATGCTGTGTTTGGTTTTTAGTGATGCTGTGGTGTCACTGAGTAATTTTGTTGTGACACTGAGTGATGCTGTGGTGGCCCTGAGTGATGCTGTGGTGGCCCTGAGTGATGCTGTGGTAGGCCTTGAGTGATGCTGTGGTAGACCCTGAGTAATGCTGTGGTAGGCCCTGAGTAATGCTGTTGTGACCCTGAGTAATGCTGTTGTGACCCTGAGTAATGCTGTTGTGACCCTGAGTAATGCTGTTGTGACCCTGAGTAATGCTGTGGTGGCCCTGATTAATGCTGTGGTGCGGAGTATTGCTGTGATTAAGGAGAGTGCTATTGTTGTGGAAGGCTATGAATCCAAAGTGGGAGCACACTGCTATTACCTTGGATTTTTATCTGAATACAAGCAAACAAAACCAGGTTGCGTGTGGAGTGCGCTTGGAAATATTACCATTTTCGATTCACTCATGCACGTCTATGTTTGGAATTTGTCTTAGTTACAAGCATTTGTCTTTGTCCTGTGCATCAACAAATAAAGCAAATAAAAAAACTGACCCAATAGCGCTACATTTATAGTTAATTAGGCTGTGAAGAACAATTTAACACAAATAGCAATAAAAGGTGAAAAAACACGAGGCAATAATACGAACAATCCAAAAACACCAGCGATAGCACAAGGTAATTAATAAAAAAAAGCGATGTTAAAACCGTCACAGTAAAACCAAAACACAAATGAAATCACATCCGTGTCCATGTTACCCCAAAAATAAATCCCTTTACAATTTTTAATTTTTTTTAATTTTTATTTTTTAACTTTTTTTTATTAAACAAGACAGTAGGGGGTTATTGGTACATTTGATTTTTCAACTTTAGATACAATTTTTCATACAATAAACATGAGACAAACCAGACCTATACATTACTTCTATCGAATAAATTAAGTCAATCTTAAAGTGCTAGTGCAAAGTGGTAAAAGGAAAGCAATTAATCCAATACGTCAAATTCCGTATTACATTGTACACAAACAAAGCATTTTAACACCCCGAGGGTATCTTTGCCCTTCTCTAAGCAGAATCATAGAAAGTTAAATTTTTGTTCGATTTTGAATGCCTCCATTTTTGAGTCGTCCATTTAGCAGCGTTCACCCATATGCCAAAATTATGGGACTTCAACAACACAGTGGTAAATGCCCTGCGCAGGAGAAACCGGAATTAAAGAGGATGGCTCTGTCTGCCTTCTGCCACAGTGGCGCCTCGTCTGTTTCCTTCTAACACTTCTTGTCAAAGAGTTTGTTTCAACTGTAATAGTTCAGAGCTATAAATAGCTCGACCTAAAAAAACAGAGTTTGTAGCGCCCTATCATGCAAGGCTGGCCTTCAAGGCACTCTACGGAGCAGTGCTTGTAGAGGCAGATAAAGATTTGGACATGTCCCTGCATCATAGCAGCAGCTTCCTTTATCTAGCGTTGCGAAGCCAGGGACTGTGGGCAAAGAGTGATACATTTAAGGGGGTGGGGGGCTGATGACTCAAGCGCCTGCGGGGTGTATGCTGATGCGGCAGGGCTCTGAGCTTAGGTGGTAATGGGACAGTCTATAATTGTAAAAAAGCCGGAGTTTGTAGCACCCTATCATGCAAGGCCGGCCCTCCAGGCACTCTACGGAGCACTCTACGGAGCAGTGCTAGCAGAGGCAGATAAAGATTTGGACATGTCCCTGCAGCATAGTAGTTGCTTCCTTTAACTAACTAGTGTTGCGAAGCTAGGGACTGTGGTCAGAGAGTAATACATTTAAGGGGGTGGGGGGGGGGGCTGATGACTCAAGCGCCTGCGGGGTGTATGCTGATGCGGCAGAGCTCTGAGCTTAGGTGGTAACGGGACAGTCTATAATTGTAACGAGTGAGGGCCAGGATCCAACACCTCACAGAATCTGTGGCGGATATGGGGGGCATGTGGCCAGGCCAGTGTTGCAAGCGCAGGGTTTGGGGCAGAGCTGACTGGGGCGTAGGGGTTCTGGGGACTAGCCTAGCTTCTCAACAAACAGCGTTTTGACAGAGCTGACTGGGGCGACGAGGTTGACGAGGCTCACCGGAGAGTCACAGTCACACACCAGGGTTCGAAGGCACAGGAAGAGAATGGGCTAACCCTTGTCACACAGTAAGCGTCACAATGCGGGGATACACTGAGTTCAGGTGGGAGGAGTAAGAGTCCCAACTGAGATCATACACATTAAAATAAAAGTCGAAGCACATTTCAGATGGCTGTTTTCAAACTAGCGTCTGTTTATAGCAACGTTGGACTCTGACTAGCACCAACACAAAATGGAGGGTAGAGGGACCGAATGTGGGGAAGGAGGGAGCGAACGAAGGGTAAATGGAAGTCATGTGCTAAGGCGCTACAAATTAACGTATGAGATAGTACAAAGACTGCTTTAGGGCATGTTTCTGGGGCGTAAATAGTATGCTGGGCAAAATAATTTTTTAAGAACAAAATCAAAGGCGCAGAAGTGTAACAGCAACAGGTAGTACGCAACCTCGTGAGGTAATGCTCCGATAGATTAATATTTTAGCAGTGCCATTAGCTAGAAGATGGCTGCTTGAGCAGTGATAAGTGCTGAAAGCATGTGTGTGGCTCGATGAAAGTATGTCGGGGGAAATTATTGGTTAACGGAAAAAATAAAAGCACAAAGCCTATTAAAATATGGTAGTACGCTACAATATTGGGTAATGCTGTGGTTACAGGTGATCATGGCAGCACTGCGGCTAGGATTATGGTGGCTGCTTGTGTAGTAACAGAATGCGTACTCTGTTTATTAATATATTGGTTGGCAGGGTTAAACCATGGACAGCGTTCGTGTATAGCCACGCTGGACTCTGACCAGCACCTGCACACAATGTAGGGTAGAAGGCCCTATTCGGGAAGGGAGGGAGCGAGCGAGGGCGAACGGGAATCTGTGTTAAAGGCGGTACAAATTAGCCTCTGTGACAGTAAAAAAAAGTGCGAAAGGACGTGTGTGGGCTGCAAAAAGTATGCACAACTAAATGATGTATTAAGGGCAGGATTTAAAGTGCAGTAATCTTCGAGCAAATGGGTAGGACGCTACCTCGTGGAGTAATACCCTGTTTGAAAAAATGTGTTAAAGCACTGCAACTAGACTAACGATGGCTATTTGTTTAGTGACTGAAAACGTGCTATGAATATTAGTGTATTGTTGTGGTAGGGACTTGAAACCTGTATATCGTCCGTCTGTAGTTATGCTTGCCTTTGACCCAAGCAGTGATGGTGGCGGTATACAGATCCACTATCAGGGCCTGACTATTGGCGGATTGATAACGCCCCCCATTGCAATAATAATATTTCATACTACATGCAGAATAACCAGAAGATTGATACCAGGTTTCATCCAGACCCCACCTCAATCAACCGAGCAATGGAGGAACTAGTGTAAGGTCCAATACAGACGATCATTGAGAGGCCGTTCATGAATGTGCTCTAATATAAGTTTGTCCTGATGAAGACTCCAGAATGAGGCACAAATCGCCCTTTAATCCAGCGGAGTCGAAACGTAGACTGACTACACTACTGTCTCACATTATAGGATCCAAATATATAGAGATATCCAGCCTATATGTGAAGAGACATAGGGAACTATGGATCGTATTAGACTGTAAAGGTCTTTTCCTAACGATTTTGTGATTGTGTTATTGTCACACCACTTTTACCCAGTCCCACACTTACCTTATCACCCCATCCTACCCTAACACTTCTTTCTTCTTCACTGAGAGCACGTTCAAATATTAATATGAGATAGATAACTTTGATTTACAAGAGTTACTTATGCATCTTGGCATTTCCAAAACTGAATTGTTTGAAAAAAAAAATTAGATTCTTTCTTTTGAATCGATAAAATTGCTTTGTTGATTCTCCAGAATTTTTTGTCTATTAAATATGAAATGTGATATAGCATTATTGTGAACTTTAGAATTTTGTGTTTTTTGTACGTTTTGTTACATTTTTGATAATGTTTAAACACTGACCCATACCTAACGTACTTGCCTTTGACTAGCGGCATATAATGGAAGTATGAGGGCCCAAGAGGGGTTTGGGGGGAGGTGAGCGAGCGCCAAACTGGATCCTGTGTGCATTGGCTTAAAACCAGTACAGCATTCGTGTGAATGTAAAATAGCAAATATAACAGCCTGATACGCCCAAGGTGCCTTCCAGTCTGGCTGTTTGTTGTTCGCAATTGTAATGGAAGCTTAATCTGGGACGGTAAAAGGCGCAGCATGTGGTTTACGAACCACAACAAGCTGTTTTTAGCAGCTAATTGAGGGCGCACAATAGATGGTGTGCTTCCGTGTTGGTTCACTAGTGCTGCTGCGCCGTGTTTCAGTGCATCAGTACATCGCTGTACGGAGCAAAGAAAACAAACGCCATTACTCATGAAATCTAAAAACACAAGCCTGGCTTCCGAGCACTTTGTAGCAGAGTTTAAAAACATGACACACTCATGAAATCTAACAAGTAAGCCAATTGGGGAAAGAAAGAGCAGGAAGGGCAAACATAGGCCGCATGTGTGAAAAACAATCACTTCAGAGCGCATTGCTTTGAAGTCTCATGGCGGGCGGCGGGGGAGCAGCTTGGGAGGCATTCCATTGAAGTCTGGTGCTGCGAGGCTGATGGGTTTGACATGGACGCGTGTCTCACACGAGTGCATCACATGAACTGCAGGGAATCCTCTTGGTCAAGAGTTTTTTCCCCTACTATATGTTCGAGCTATTAATCCCAGCGGGATATAATAGCGTGACCTAAAAAACAGAAGATATAAGCAATATTAACAGAAAGAGGACTAATATCAGTAGATGTGGCGCCTATCTTAGAGAAGGCACTCACTCTCTTACCTAATGAACTTCATGAACAACAGACAAGGACCTCTCCTAGATCGGCAGCCACCTTGAATTTGGTTGCTATCTGAAAAAGGAGTTCTAATCCGCCCCCCATCTCAACCCTAAGAACAGCAGCAATATTACCCCTTCTGTTCTCTCACCCTCTCCTCTCCATTATGCCAACAGTGAATTTGGAGTTCATTTCCCCATCATCATTCGGATCATCCATGTAGAGTCTGATTTTTATTTTTTTCCCCCATTACTATCCACAATAGATTACTCCTTTTTAGGTCGAGCTTGACGTGCATTCAATGCGAAGCATTGATTGCTGTCTGCTCGACATCTATTGTCAGCTGTTTCTGGGAATGTAGACACGAGTCAGACGCGCGCTTTTGCAGTCTCAGTTTTGACCGCGGGAGCGCGCTTCTGAGACGCGCTTGCGCAGACGAACACACAGCCCCTGCTTTCGCTTTGCTCGCATGCACTAACGGCGCACACACACACACACACACACACACACACACACAGCCAGCCTCCACCTCCCTGCACGCACACACACAGGCGCGCGCACACATACACACGCTGCCACCCCCTGCACACACACACACACACACACACAGAGACGCACGCATACACACGCCGCCCCCTACCCCCCCCACACACATACACACCCCCGCCCCCCTTACAACTAAACCCCACTCACCGCATCGCCGCCACTCCTGACTTCTGCAGCCACCGCGGGGCATCCACTCCGTGGGCGCGGGCTTCGCGGAAGACGGAAGTCCCGCCCCACGACAGGCGTGAAGCTCCCGAACTTCCGTTTTCGGGATGCGCACGCTCACGGCTTGTTCATCTATGGTGTGCAATGCAAAGTGGAATAATTAAAGAGCCCGCTGGATGTCCAAGCCACTCTGGGGTTGCATCAGTCAGGTAAATGTGCTTTTTATTCATCATAACCTGCTGGGAAAGTTGGGCTTTATCATAGCTTACCAAGCGGTGTTTATTCTAAAGGCTAGGCAGGTGGCGGCACTTGCCTTTCTCTTTTGTGTGAGAAATGCTGCTGTCTGCCCATAGCGCTGCTCACGCAAGGATCCGCGAGGGGTGCTTTGCACGGGGCATTGTTACGCACTGTATGTGCCGAGCTTCGGAGGAGAGAGCGTGTGCCTCAGTGCATTGTGGAGCGTGCTGTGTGGGGATAATGTGCTTACAATACAATGCGCCTTCATGGGAGCCGCGGATAGCAGAGTCATGCTTCTAGGAGCGCCGGAGCAATGCGATTTGTTGCATCCTTGGGGCATCAGCAGATTGAAGCATGCGCTATTTTCTCTCATGTATGGTTTTATTATTGCAAACGCAATAGAAGAAACGGCTCTCCAGTGAAAGTTAATGGCATTCAGCGGCGTTCGCCTGGTTACCCTGATGTCACGGGTGTTTGCTGATTCTCAGCACTAGTGTAAGCCATCAAGCAGTCTCTCTGTTGTGCCCCCCTTGTTTAGTTCTGTCACCAAAGCCGGTACTCGCCGAGCATCCTCTGTAATTGTATGTTATGTGTCTAAAGCGAAGGAATATGCCGCGGAGCTACCACTCACAGGGAATTATGCGTCATGCCAACAACCATATGTGCAGAAAGGTGCCTCTCCCCTCCCCCTTTCTCAGAACGCACCTCGGTTCCGGCTGACGCGCGAACACCGTTCCTCTTAATTGTATTTTGAATGTATCTGACGGGAAGCAGCAGCCCTGTCTTAATGGCAAACCATTTTCTATCCATATTTGGCAACTTTACCTACAACTTAAAGAAAATAACTTTTTGCACAGCACTTACAAAGTGTGGCCTATAATATATTCCCAAAAATGTTTTCTCCTCCTGTGCCATAACAGATGGTGTCTATATGTGCATATTGTGTCCAGCATGGATACACAAACCAAATCAGTTAATTCGCAAAACGAGCGGTGTGAGTGCCGTTTGCATTTTTAACAGATTTAAGACCCTGGTGTAAAATGTGAGCTCAGATGCATGTCAAGCAGTGTGGCTGGTGCACATCTTGCTGCATTCCTTTTTCCCAAAGGAACCCAGCAAGATTTGGCCTGCCACACAACCACCACCTGTGCGCCTGCCTAGTATAGGCTGGCTCAGAGAAATCACATACTTGACAGGGGAGAGAAACATCCACTGCTCGTATTGCTAGCCCCATGCTCTTCGCTGCTCTGGTATGCCACGAGCAGTGGAGCATAGAGTTACATTTCTACCCTGACTTTAGAGACAAAAATGTAATTCAGTAAATTTGCAAATAATTGCTCTTCAATGGTCGTACCGATCATCTTTGAGGGGCACTACTAAACTCCACAGCATCACTTTGTGCCACCACAATATCAATCTGTGCAACCATTCAAAAACAATGGTTCAAATATGTTCTCTCAATGTTTCAAGCTTTATTACAAATGTCACAAAAAGATGTTAATATTTCACTTCTGTTATTCGATTTTCGTCACAATAAAATACACTGAACATAATCTTCACAAAAGTTATTTACAAAAGTTTAAGCTATTGCCATTATAAATTACAATAACTTTTATTAAAGTATTAATTATTTAAAAAAATTAAAAGCCATTGTTATTTGTAATATCAATACATCTAAGTCACATAAATACAACACATATTGCATTACAAATGCTATAGGTGTCACATTTGCGAAAGTAATAACCATTGGCATTGTAAATAACAAAGCTATTAATTTCTCTATTTTCAAAACCAACACATAAATAACAATTTTTTTTAACTACTGTTGTCTTTTTAGCTACTATTGTTATAACGCTAATAGGAAAGTTTGAGTTAAGTGCCTACTCATTCTTAGCATCACCACTTTCCCATTGCAATCAGTAATTGAATACTTCTTTTTTTACTATTGTCTACGAAAGCACAAACATGCACGCTTCCATAACACCCCCCACCTCTACACTGCAGAGCTAGCTGAAAACCCGTGGACCAAACTCCTTCTCCATAACCTAACCTCCTAAACTATCTGCCAACCCCAAAAAACCTTATACACAAACTAATCAACACGCTGATATCTATTACAACATCTCCAAGGGGATAATGTTATGTTATAGAATTTATAGAGATATCCAAGATGTGATTTTCTTCTAAAAAACTGGTTAAGATAATGTTGACCTGAGTCTCTATTACCTTTGCGAGAAACGGCAGAAGAGAAATAGGGCAACATTTTCCGATTTCAAAGCGTCCAATGTAGGTTTTTCCAGGAGGGGAATAACTTTGGCATGCTTCCAAGAGCTAGATACAGATGCCGATGCCATTGAAATATTAACTAGTTCAAGACTGAGTGGAGAGAGACAGTCCTGAAGTTTGAGGAACAGTCTGGACTGAAAGGATCGGCTGGTGAGCCCAATTTAACTTTCTTCCATAAGGTTAGTTTGCTCTGAAAGGAACAGCTGCCGTAGAAAATGTAGCCGTGGCGGGATAGTGCTGGTCAGTCCAGCTGGATAAGAAGCAGTAGTATTGGGGACACTGTTGGAATAGATTTTTTCTACTTTATTAATTAAGTACCTTACCAGATTCTCACAGTGATCGTTGTAAGCTTCTGTGGACTCCACAGCAAGTACAGGTTTGGTTAAGTTGTTGAGGAGGGAGAAAATGCAATTGAAAACCAATCTCATCTCCCACTCTCCCATGCCAGCGAAATGGTGCACAACTCTAACCAACCTACTCAGCATTACAAATTCCACCAACATCCCATACGGACGAAAACTGCAGATCGCCAACTCTCCCACCTTCAAGGCCAAAGCCTCCATAGCCATTTATTAGAATGGAAAAATCTTGATCCAAGATAATGACTTCAATCTATGTTACTTTGACTCCTTTTTCCCCAACAGTAAAAAAAACGCTGTTCACCTAAAGATCAACCTCCTCCTGACCCAACCTCCACCTCTGGACTTAACACAGGATATGAACCATTCGAGATCCACCATTCATTCCTACTCTAGCTCTTCCTTCCATAACTATCTGCCCCCTCCTCCACCCTTAATGGACCTGCCTCCCCCAACCCTTTCGACCATATCACTTACCCTCACCCTTCGGCGGTACGCCGCCAAGCCAACTTCGAAGAGCAGATCAACAACTGCTAGAACTGTAAATCAGAACCCTCCAACGTCCTTATCCACCCTGACCCCAGCCCCCTCTGTCCCCGCACTTCCCTTGCAGAACTCAGACCGAGCAGCTCCCACTTCCGAATCTCACGACAACTCCACACCTGTCCTGAAAAAAACAACCTCCCTGTATCTAAAATGCCTCACACAAAACAATTCTCACCTCAACTGCCATCGGCTCTCCTCACTATAACGTATGCCCATGCCGGTCCTAAACGAACAACTAACCCATATGGATATTAACAATATCTTATCGATCCTCAAATCGTATCCCAACCTGACCCAAAATCACCCATCCACTAGATATCCCACTAGACATCCCACACGACTGATGGGCAGAATTCATCCACTCAACTCACGCACTACCCTCTCGACTGCCTAGCCCACAGGCCTAAAAGATCGACCCCCTGGAATGTCTCTGAATGAAGCAAAAGCCTTAGCCAAAATCTAGGCTTAAACTCTTACCCTTCCTCCAAGATACAGGTGATTACAGGAATCGGGAGCAACATCATCCCTCCAATAACTGTCAGACCTCCAACACACCTCATCAAAGTCCCCTTTGCTCCACCCTGCCTGAATCCCAACACCATCTTTAACTGCATGCTCTTAAACTGCAGCATGGCATCCAAACATGCAACTGACCTAGCTGAACCCATCTTGAACCATTACATTGACATTGCCTTCATCACAGAAACCGGGCTAAATGACTCCTCCCCTCCCCTCCTATCCTCGACCTACTATTTCTGCCCAGCTTCTCCATCATCAAGAAGAACAGGGAGAACCGCTTCGGTGGTGGCATTTTGCCATTATCCACAAGAACAATATCCACATGACAGAAACTAGCACCCATACCACATTTGAACATAGCACAAACCTCGACGATGAACAACAAAACAAGGAAATTCCACGTCCTCTACCACCCTCCAGGGAACTCACTCGATTTTGTACATCACTTATCAGAAATAACACTCTGCACACTCTCCAACTACATTAATTTAATTCCTAGGCAATTTCAATCTACTTTGGAATCACGGCAGTGACCCGTTTATTGGAATGGAATGTTTTTTTTTTTATAAAGCGCATGGCTACTGGGGAGCATTCCAGCCATGAGCGGAAAAACCAGAGGGAGCAAGCCAGAGACTAAGGAAAAAGCCCGGTCTCCAAGTGCTTCCGGGAAATAGAATGGGTGGGTTCACTGCGAAGGTGAAGCGGGAGAGCAATCCAAAGTTTGGCGGCATTGTATAAAAAGAGCCTACCCCACTTCTGGCTCTCTTGATTCTGGGCACTTTGGTCAGATGAAGCGTGTCAAAGCTGAGACTTCTGGAGGCTTTATATGGACTGATCAGAGCTTTGATGATAAAAGGTCCATTCCCTTCCAGAGACTTATGGGCCACACAGAGAGCTTTGAAATTAATTCTCTCCTGTACCAGAAGCCAGTGCAGGGAGCACAATGCAGGTTTTGCAGAACAGCGGTGGCTAGTGCCAGTGAGCAATCTTGCCGCCACGTTCTGGGCAATCTGGAGTCTGGCAACCACTGCAGTGGGGGCTTCCAGATAGAGCGCATTCCTAAAATCTATCCTAGATAGGATCAACGCTCTCATTAAAAACTTTTTTGCTCGAAAAGGAAGTAAGGGGAGTACTTTACGAAGCATTTTAAGCAGGCCGTGACATGATGCAACAGTCTTCCTGGCTTGGGTTTTGAAGGAGAGATTTTGGTCAAGCCAGATGCCTAAGCTTTTTATTTCCCGATTTGGGGCCGGGGCCAGTCCCATGCTGGTTGGCCAAAGAGGTTTGGGATTGACGCTCAAGTAATTTCCCAACGTCATCCCCTTGGTTCAAACTCCTTTTCATCCGAGACATTATCCAACACTGCAAAGGCCAAATTCACACCTGAGGCGTAAGCCTGAATGACATCATAGCCAACAATGAAGTGATTAGTCTTGACAACATTCTTCCAGTTGATTGGTTAGACCCCCATATCATTCTATTCCACCTTAACCAAACAGATATGGCCCCTATTTGCACTCAGAAAACTGTACAATAGACGCGAACATAAGCCAGATTCCCTTGGACAATCTGGAGAACAGAATGAGTCAGCTGTTCCCCGATGTACCTAACCTAGGTCTTAGTACGAGGGAAGAAGTAAGTGTGGTGTAGCATAGGTTTAGTTTATTTGCCAAGAATCTATCCAAGATTTCTCTTTATGGTCTAATCAGCTCAGTACCTTGGTTTAGAATGTAGTAGGTCTGGTATCTCTGTCTCGGGACTCCATTTCTCAACACCCCGCGAGGGGAGCTTGGAAACACTGGAGCTGGATTCTCAGCGAGAGAAAAGACAGCTTCTTGATCAGTGCGTCATCCGGAGGGTCGGCCTCCTTCAACATTTGCTGTAGTGAGCTGCGTCAGGCAAGTAGGTATTCGAGCTGCTCCGAACCATCGTGTGTTTGCTAGAGCAAGTGTAGGCATATTTATACCTTGAAGCTGCCTAGTTTGACGTAAAGTCGGGCATAATAACGTTATCAAAGAACCCCAACGAAATGGCAGTTATTTTGTTACAGCGTGCCTTGGATATGTTTGAGTTCTGCCTGGAGCATGGTCTCGAAGTTAACGTAGGCAAGACCAAGCTGATGGCTTTCTCCCGAGGATGTAAACCTCGCCCTAGGATACATATGAATAACATCGAGCTTGAGGTAGTTAGGGAGTTTACCTATCTAGGAGTACAAATAGCAACTAGCCAGGGCTGGTCCCACCACATAGAAAAAGCGGTTTTGAAACACCAGCAAAATCTCGGGGGCTCTACGGGTGGAGCACAAAAGATCAAAAACAAAGCCCATAAAACCTGTCCTTGCTGTATACGACGCTAAGGCAATAGGGTCGGCCCTTTATGGGGCAGAACTGTGTGGTTTTGAAAAGCTTACTTCCCTACAGATTGTAGAGAACAGGTTTCTTAGGGGAATTACGGGACTCCCCCCAGAGTACCCCAGTAATCCCGCTCATCCTTGACCTTGGGAGAAGAACTGTTAGCGATCGAGCTCGATTGCGTCCTATCCTATATTGGAGACGACTCTGGTCTACTCCCGAGATTAAGCATTATGCGGACAGGTTTCTGGCAATAATTAAAATTGACATCTTTCATAAAATATCATGGCTGAAAAACTTAAGGGTCATGCTAGGCGAACTGGGTCTTTCCAACCTTTGGGATAACCCTGCGGGGGAAGTTTTCCCAAGCAAAAATACCCTTAACTTTATATTGGGAGTGGATAGATGGTAGGCTCTGGAGGGGTGCAAAATCCGATTCAATGGGTGGTCGTTTTCTGGAAATTAAAATGGGTCCCGTGTTAGAACAGTATTGGGACAGTATAACTGTCCCCACGGACAGGAAGTTGTTTTTCCAGTTAAGATCCGGCTCCCTCCCCCCGAGACATTTAACAGGCAGGTGGAAGAGTTTGAATACCTTGTGCTGCCCAGCATGTGGTGCAGCCAATGAAAGTGTGGGTCACTTCCTATTTGCTTGTGATGCCTACGCCACTCCAAGATGGGTCTTGTTAGCTCCAGTTTGCAAGAACCTCAGGACAACTAGTGCTGTTGAGGCAAAGAGAATTATCTGCACCACCACTGAAGAGCCTATTGTTATGGGTATAGCTAAATATCTAGGGTGGGCCTGGTCCATTAGGCGGAGAGCCCTTCTCACAAACCAGATTTGATAACTGTTTTAAATAATGTGCTAATTTTAATATTGGTTAAGCTTGCACAACTGTCTTATAAAATGTTTTTGAATGAATGTAATTTAATTATCAATTGTGATGTTTTAAAATGTATGTTGTGCTTTTATGAGTATGCAACTCGAATAAAGCTTTATGATGATGATGAAAACTCCATGAATTCTTGGACAAATCAATATTCAAGCAAGGGGATGTCCCTGACTGCTTAAGCCGATTTTTTTTCAAGAAATCATTGTGGCTTTTTGGAACGGGTGGAAGTAGCCATGCCTGTATTTGGACTGCATGGGCTATGTCTAACTATGGGTATGATTTCTATGCCTATATAAGGGCAATGTGAATTGTACCTATATAAGGGCATGAATCATTACATTTCACTCGGATCCTTAAATGCCATACAACACCACTATAACACTACAATGTCTTCTATCCTTGAGCAACTAGCTCCCTGGAAATTCAAAATAAGCTAGAGATAATCCCTCAATGCAGAAAAGAAGACAACTGAGAGTGGCAGAAAAACTGGAGAACAAAACCCTCCTCATCACACCTTCATAAACTCAGAGTGGAACACAGATTATATAAAACCCGCATAGTTAAAGGAAACAATGCATTCTTTCGCAAAACACTAGATAAAGCAAATAACCTCCCAAAAGGACTATTCAACATTGTTAAACACACACCAAATCGACCAAAACAAAACCTCCATGCCTCCAAAAAGCACGGTGACAACTTTGTGAAATTCCTCAAAAACAAAATCACGAAGAAAGAACTATCCCTACACCAACATACTCTGACCACCACCAACCCCTCAGCATTGAAGAAACCAATGTACCTACAACCTGGCTGAAGTCTCCCAAGGGCTCCCCCCACCAGGAGCCGGATGGAGGTTATACCAACCCAGAATCCCCCTTAACTCACACAAGCTGGAAGACCTTGAACTTGCTCTCAGAGGGAGACATCTCAAAGATGATCTCAAAGATGATCTCAAATTCCAAATCCTCCTATCACCTAGCAGACTTTCTCCAGGCCTCTTTGTCTAAGAGCCTAAACCACGCCCTAAAACCACTCTGGACTAAGATAATAAACTGTTCCCTCAGCAATGGGTCGATGCATGACTGCCTCATACCAGGACAGATCACTCCCTTAAGAAACCTGATGCTGACCTAGACAACCTCAACCAAGCTTCTCTTCTTGGCCAAAATACTTGAAAAATGTATTCTTTCCCAACTCAGTCAACCTATTGACTCCAACAGTTTTCTCGATTCATTACAGTTCGGTTTTTTAAAGGATGTAGCACGGAAACAGCTCTACGTAATATAACTGGTGACATACACAAGGCACTGGACTCAGATACTGCCTACGTATGCTACTAGATCAATCAGCAGCCTTTGACATGGTCGATCATAATTTGCTTATTGAATCCCTCCAAAAAAGGCCTGGTCCTGAAGTGGTTCTCCTCCTACCTTCACAATCGCTCCCAACTGATAAAAATGACCAAGTCATTTTCTGGTGCATTCAACATAACCAAAAGTGTTCCCCCAGGCTCAGTCCGCTCTCCTATACTTTTCAATATATACATGGAAACCCTCTCAACCGCTTAAAACTCACCCAAGATAAGACTTAAATCCTACTCTTAGCCAATAATGGGCAAACCTCCGAGGTTCAAGAATGGCTAAACATCAGTGACGCTCTGAACTTCATAGCGACATAATGTAAATCTGCCAAATCTTTAGGGATCTCCCTTGACCCAAGCCTGAATATGAGCCCACACATAACTCAGCCATGAGTGTATTTTATAATCTGAAATTCCTGCACAAGGACAAGCCCCCCCCCCAACCTTCCCCCAAACAATCTAAAAATTGCTACCCAAGGGATGGTACTGTCCAGACTAGACTAGGAGAATGTCACCCTCACTGACACCACAAAATCACACTAAATGCAGCAGCAAGCATGTTCATTGGAGCAAAAAGACATGACCACATCTCTCCCTCCCTGAAAATTCTCAAATGACTCCCAATCAACGCCTGTTGCGGCTTCAAAATGACCTGTCTAACTGTAAAAGTCCTGCACACCTACCTACGTCGCTTCCAAATTGGTGAAGGCAGGCCAGACAGGCCAGACAGATAAGAATTTTAAGGTTCACCAACGCTGCTTCTCATCCCGCCAAGAAACTCAAAGTCCTCTTGTGCGCCTTTTCGGCAATGCCCTCTCAAAACCTGGAAAAAATACTTTTTTAAATCAAAATCTGGACTTCCCTCCCATTTCATATCAGGACAAACCCCCTCATATATGAGCTTCAAAAGATAATGTAAGGATCTTCTCCTCAACAGACACTTCAACCATCTGGACTCCAGCACCCATGTTTGATTCTTTTCTCTTCTCTGCATACTTCCGACTGTATCTATCACCCTCCCTTCATACTATTGTGCCCCATCACTCATCTATACTTCACTGCAATTTACTATATATATACTAACCCAACCTTATCTATGTTTTTGTGTAAATCACTTATTACTGGAATCTGTCCCTCATAGAATCTGTACTTTGTAACCTATACCATTCCGACTCGACCTTGTGCATACATTTATCTGTAAGGTGCTCTGATACCCTCTGGTCTTGCTAAATAAGAGCTGGCACAATGGGGCATTTCAGCTATGACTGGAATTTGCAGTTGCACTGTGCTCTTCCCCATTTTCAGGAATGAAGACGCTTATTTCTGACAAATGTATACTGATTAATGTAGAGTTCAGTTCCACCTCCATGCTGCTCTAGTTTCCACCTTCCTCCCATGCTCTATGTGCTAGTGGTCTGGGAAACTAATGTCTAGAATACGCACATTTTGGTCTGTGATGAGAAAATGTATACACATGTTTGGAATTTCTTCATTCCAGTGAGCTGCTTACCATGATCTACAGTGATTTAAAGTTGTGTTAAACCGCTAGTTTGCTGAGCATTATTGATAAAAGTTATAAACCTAAGGAGGAAGGGCATGCTGGATAAATCAGTTGAATTTTATGGGATGATGTGGAGAATTTTCTAAATGGTGTGCTAGATTTCCATATTTCCGTTTTTTATGGAATTTTTCAATGGTGATAAGTTGACTTTCAGATTGTTCTTATTTGATGTACTTGTTAATTTGAAGCATGTTTGAGAGCTGTAACTCTGTGTGTTTGTTATCCTTTATAAAACTTAAGAGTAGTTAAGGTAGCGATACAAAGTTTGTATTTCTCAATCTAGAGGCAGCTCATGAGTTCTTGAAGGCAAAAAAGGACATCCATTCTCCCTCATTTTCATATCAGTACTTTTGTAAACCTGCTTCTGATGTATATATCTTCCTGCAGATTACTGTTCCCTTGCAGTTTAGCTTTGCCAGTGAGTGCCATGCGACCTTACCGCGCCTGCCGGATGTGGCAACATTGGAGTGTAGTCCAGCTTCAGGTGCAACATGATGGTGGGATCCAGTTCTTTGAGTCGCCACAGGAGGTGGCTGACTGTCTTAACACATTGTGCGTGGCACATGAGCGCTGGACCCCAGAGTGGCAGGAGCCCAGGCGCCGCAGCTCCAGCAGGAATAAGATGTCACAGAAAGATTGTCCTCCGAGACCCGAAGTGGACGCATTTTGGTCTGCCCAGACGGGATCCTACAAAATGAGTCAACTGACATTGTTTCTTAAAACTCTTTTTCCCACTGCGTACAATCCCGGACATGCTAAGTGATGGCAGTGATGCATGGTGATTTAGGTTGTTTCATTGTTGGAAAATTGTTGCTCGGATATAAGTTTACCGTAAATAAATAAAATAACAAGAGGCGTTTGGCAAAACAGGAACAAGTTGGTTTAATTAAACGCAGTGACCGGGAGAGCCTCGACAGAGTGCTTCTGAGCAATGTCGGTGTTCAAAGGTTTGACCTCTGTTATTTACAGTTCAAAAAGCATCTCAGTTATACATCAACAAGTGAAGGCATCTGATAAAGACACAGATGGCTCTCCACCTCGGGGAGAGGTAGAATGTGCCAGCGTGTATGTGTCCAGATGTCTGGTATGAGAAGCATGTGATCACTACATGTGGTGTGCATGTCAGGTGCTGATTGGTTGTGTGTTTCTATCTACATGTAGCATCTAGCTATCTGGTATTTTGGGGAAAGTGAGACCTTGGCCAAACCTGTTTTATTGGGGCCAGTTTCCTCAGACCTGTTTTTGGTGCAACTTGCAATCTGTGGGATCGATCAGGGGTTTTCCTCAGCGGACGTTTGTTTTTGTTAAGAGAGACCCCCACCTGTGACCTTGTATTCAATAGGGTGTGGGTCATAGGACTAGTCTAACCGTGTATCTCTGACTCTGAGTTGATAAGGAGGTTACCTTGGGTGAATCTGATAGCAATCCTACTAGTTCATTGGAACTCCTAAACATAATATGACAGTCACTGATATCATTTCTATAGACATCTTTAACATTGTGCATACAGTTGTCATAGCATACATTGACACAGTTAAGATTGCTTAAGTCATAATGTACATCCACATTGTTTTTACTAGCAACATTTATCGTAGTTTTTGTATGGATTATGACATACATTGGTCTTATTATTGCTGGTATCTGTGCCATTGTGTGGGTACAGGTTATGACATACATTGATATTATATTGACTGGTATTGGCATGGTCCTGGGGGCACAGTTTATGGCATACATTCATTTTGCCTTTATTCGTATTGCAGTTGTCGGGCCTGCACATATCATGGTATTTATTGACATCATATTTACCCATTCCATCACAATGATCCGATGACTAATGTCAGATAACCATGTCCTACCCAAGCTGTCAGTGATCTATGTTCAGGGATTATGGGGTAGGGGGTTGGAGGTGGTATTGATGACGCTGAGGCTCGTAGAGCGTTAAGTAAGAACAGGGTTAACCCAAAAGTCGCTGGGACCTGGGTAGCTAACGTTAAGAATAAGGGGTCCCAGTGAACAAGAGCATGTAATTACATAAAGTATTTAAAATAAAGCTAGTCAACAAAGAAGCATTGCCTCTATAATGTTTTAATCACATTATAGGAAAAGGTGCATTATTGTACATTCAAAAAATACCAGGTTGGCTGCCCCTATTTTACCGCCCGTCCTGAAGAAGACCCGTGTGCAAGGAAATTGATTTAATCCTGCTTCCCAGGGTCGAAACGTCGACACCCATCCTTACCCTCCAACAGCCCTACTCAACCCACCAATCTTGCATAAACTGGACATTGGGGCATGTGTTGTTTGAAATTATGACATTGAGTAACCGTGTATTTTGTTTACTACTGAGTATTTGAATTCTCATTATTACTACCTGATCAATATCGCGTTTTTACTGTCACCAATCCTTCCCCCCACTTTACCTCCACTTTATCACTCCCCCTCCACCCCCAGGGGCACCAATACCGTTACAATTGTGTATACTTTTTTGAATGTACAATAATGCACCTTTTCCTATAATGTGATTAAAACATTATAGAGGCAATGCTTCTTTGTTGACTAGCTTTATTTTAAATACTTGTAATTGCATGCTCTTGTTCACTGGGACCCCTTATTCTTAACGAGGCTCGTAGAGCATCAACTTTGTTTTTCATCTTTCATTTCCATTGTCTCGGCATCTAGTGACCCACGGTGACACATTCCTTACATATATTTAAATGTATTCCATGTGTCTTACATCTGGGGTTTCCACTTCCACTGAGCCGTATTAGTGCCACCCGTTGGCTGGTGACTCTTAGAGATGTGAGCATCCCGGACAGTATCTACACCTAAGATTGCTCTTGTAGTTGAGTTGGGGTTGGTGGGGGGGAGGGGTGGGGGAGGGAGTTGGGGGTGGGATTCGGGACCATGTTGGCTTCTGGTTGTGTCGGGAGTTCTATTAGTTCTTCCTATAGGAGGGACCGGGGAAGACATTGAGGGGACTTAGTTACATTTCGTTTTGTTGTTGGTGTAATGGTGAGGGGGAGACAACCATGATAGACTGGCACGACATGCACACATATAGACTTTAGCCGGACACTGGGAGACTGGGTTACATGCCTGCAATGCGTTATGGTCGACATAGGGACTAATTACAAATTCCTCATTTAGAATGTGATGGAAATAAACAAACCCGGGTATACGCGCACCTCAGGACATATGGGGTGAAGGTGGCCTTTCTCCAAGTGAAACATGTTTGGGGAGTCTCCATTAAGTTCTTGAAGAAAAGGTGGTGTGGTCAAATTTACTCCACCTCCTACTCTGGGTATTTGCGCGGGACCATGATATGGGTTCCCCCGGGAGTGCCCTTCCAGAAGTCATATGTGCAGGTGGACACCAACGGCTGATATGTTGTACAGGCGGGGACACTGGATGGCCATGACCTGTGTTTAATTTACGTATATGTGCCAAATATAGATGATGGCAAATTCTTTGCCACCTGCTCCAGAACCTCTGCATCGTTCTTACCAGACTCATGGGTCCACCTTTTGAGCCATTTCAAAGATGTGAACTACAATTTTTTCACTTGGAAGGTAGCTTTCCTCAAAGCCATCACATCTCTGAGGAGAGTGGGTGAGCTTCAGGCATTAACCATGGAAGAACCATTTTTTATAAATACATCAAAACAAAGTGGTTCTTAGGACTAACCCCAATTTCCTACCTAGAGTAATTTCTGCCTCTTATATCCACCAATCTGTAGAGTTACCTCTGTTCTTCCTTCAACCAGATTCTGTGGCAGAACTCGCTCTTCACACCCTAGATGTCAAAAGAGCATGACTATACTATATTGAAAGGACAAAACCTTTCCGCAAGACCAAGCAACTCTTTGTTGCTTTCGCTCCACCACATAAAGGCAATCCTATATCAAAATCCGGTGTTGCACGGTGGATAGTCAAGTGCATTCAAACTTGTTAGATTAAAGCAAAATGCACATTGACAATTCCTCCTAGAGCGCTCTGCGCTCGCATACTGGGATCCTCTATGGCATTTTTAGGGAACCTACCAATAAATGACATCTGCAAAGCTGCAACATGGTCTACACCACACACATTCACAAAACACTATTGTGTAGTTGTGTTAGCTAGACAGCAAGCTAGTGAGGGCCAAGCAGTTTTACATACACTATTTCAGACAGCTGCAGGTTAGCCACCGCTTTGGGAGTTACTGCTATATAGGCTATGCACAGCATGTGATCTACAGTTCACATGCCTCGAACGGAAAATGCTACTTTCCACAGTTTGCATTGGTTCTTGGCATGTAGAGCTGTAGATTCACATGCGCCCACCCACCTCCCCGGGTACCTGTACCTGTTTCAGTACTATCTTACTTAGATACAAACTACATGGACATCTCTCTTTACTACTCTTACCAACTCCATCTTCACCCTCTGCGGCCAAACAATCTAACAATGGAGCCGATACCATGTGCACTATCACCGAAAGGAGGAGTCTCCTACCTCGTGACTGGAAAGACTTCTTCGAATAAAAAACAAAGTGCAAACATCCAGCCCCAACACTAGATGGCGAGCTATGCACAGCATGTGAATCTACAGCTCTACATGCAAAGAACAGATGCATACTGTGGTCAGTAGCATTTTCCTTCTCTCCAGTGCCTGGGCTCCAACCTAAGTCACTGAAATGGGTGTTGAAAATTAAAATCTTGGTTGTGACTCAAGATCTCTCACTCCTTTTGTGCCCTAGTTTCCTCCCTTTCCCGGTCTCTCCCTCCATGTCTCTCTTGGACAGCCCACTGTCAACACTAACACTAAATTCATCAAGCCTTAAGGCTGCGGCACAATGCACTAAACCTGCTGCCCGCAACACGTAGACCGTACCGGGGAAGTGTTCCAAGAACTAGTCATGCAAAAATACCCCTCACTGTCCTTTTCTTTTGGCTAAGTAATATAGAGTTTGCATGATAAAAAGTTAATTCTTGCCTAGGTGGTGGTGTGGCTTTTTAAAAATCTTTATAAATAATAGAATGCATACCAATTTTCAACAGTCTTCCAAGTTACATAATGCTCAAAGGCCATTGCTATTCCGGCGTGCGACCCTGTTGTGCACTTTGTGCGCTTGTTAATTTGGTTAAAGTTGAAGCCTCATCTGGGCCCCCAAGATGCACAGCCAGTCCAGTTTAAACAATTTCTTCCTTTTTAAACCATGAATCATCCTTTTTAATCCATATGATTTCATGCTTTCATGTTTTACACCCCCAAGTTCAGAGAGCTGCCCATCCAGGCTCTTCTCTGCAGCACATAGCTGTTCATCGTTCCTCATAAATCAATGTGGATACTAGAAGCCCAATGCATTTCTGATATCTGCCCTCCTTTAGGAGTAACTAAAATAACAAAAATAAAGTCAAACCCAGCAGTAACCAGCACATGGAAACATATGGGTTAAAAAGGATAATTCATAGATTTTAAAAGGAAGAAACTGTTTAAATTGGACTAAATCTGAATCTTTGTGTTAACTTACATTTGATGGCTGTGCATCTTGGGCTTTTGAGACCTGAGGAAGCTCCACCTTTAACCATTTTATTTTAAACCATCTTTGAGTATTGATAGCATTACAATAAGCATGATTGACTGTGCACATTCTTTGTTGTACATCATGTATTCCGCAAATAAAGTATAAGTGTCTTATATCGGGATAATACTCTGGATAGATATGGCACATATTTTAAGAAGACAACAAGAAACAACCTTGAGGCAATATCCTGATATGGGTTTGCGCAAAATGGGATATGTAGCTAACGGTGATACCTTAACTTAGTGCGCCACGCCAATGATTCTAACTACATGTATATGTCCGGTATATGCTGGGTGGCAATGTTGCCATCTTCATAAGCAGTGTGGCAACCCTCTGCACTTGAGACTTCTGCTCCCTGTCCAGTTCGCCACACACATTGTGACTAGACTTAATCTGCCAGTGCTGATTTGTCCTCCTTTACTCTCCATTGATAGCGGTGGAATCTACCATAAAGTTGAAAATGGGGAAAAGCTACTACATTAGAGGTAGTTTGTAGATTTATATAGCGCAGTTTATCACCCGTGAGGGTATTTAGGCAGGATAGGATGCACTTACCTTGGTGTGTAGGATCTTTACCACTGTCAGTACCCCCACTCTTTCCCCTCAATGTTGCCAAAAACCACCGTTTTTTTAAATTGTTTTTTTTTATATATAAAGGACTGGAGGTGGTGCGCACATGATAGTGGGTGGTGCCATCAGTGCTTCATTTTGTGGTGAGGACCACCGGCATGTCACTTATTTGTCCGCATCAGACATACAGCAAGCAAGAGAGGTAAAAATGCACAAAACAGAAAGATGAAGGAAGGGAACGACTGGGAAAAGGAGAAAGGAACATTCAAGAGTGCGATAATGGGACTGGGAGTGTCTGGTAGTCGAAGCATGAGCCCTCATCAAGACTTCGCAGCCTTGTTATTAGACTTGCTGATATGTGATAGTGCCTGTCCACAGGCTTCTAAGCAGAACTTTGGGCACTGGCACTTGTTATGTTTCAAGTTAACCACAAGGTGCCATATATGACACACAATGCACAACATTTGCTAGTAAATTTGTGAATTAACATGTCAAAGGAGATAACGCTACCCTAACTAAGTGCAGAGATACCCCTGAATTCGTAATCTTGAAAAACAGAATAGAAATATTCAGCCAATGATATGTGATTTTTGTTTTTCCTTGATAAATTTGTTGCGTCATTGAGACCTAATAGGAATGTTTAATAGCGGGCAAAAAATTAAACCATTCTTTTTTCTTTCTAGTTGAAAAATCACGTCCGCCTACAAGCCCATCCAGTATTATTCGTCGCACATCCTCATTGGACACACTTGCTGCACCTTATCTCTCTGGGCAGTGGCCTCGTGATAATCATGGACAGGCTGCTCCTTGCATGAGGGACAACTCTACACAAGTAAGCGATTTTTTTTATTTTTACTTAGCCATTGTTTAAAAGGCTTGTGGAATGAAGATAGTTGTGCATAGACATTATTTGTGTGTTCTATTGACTGTGAACAAAACAAGTATTTTTAATGGGATTTTTAATTTGCTTCAGTGCATGTTTGTAGAGTATTTTCTTACATAGAACTAGCTGCATGCCGTTTTAGAGTATTGTTAATCACTGTTTTTACAGTGACCGAACCCAGTGGCATTCTGTTTATTTAACTCAAAAGATGTATGTCCCCCATTGCAATTGAAAACTGGTGTGTAGGATACTTGTCTAGCTAGAAGGAACAAGAGTTGTAGTCTGTTTATCAGCTGAGGTGCGTCAACTAAAGTTTGGTTTCTGTTAATTCATGCCTGAAAATGAATCCACTTCTAATTGTATGTGTTTATCCTGTGTAATCTAATGGAGAGAATGTTATTAATAAAACAATGATAGAATATGCAGTACAATACTCTGTGCTCAATACCAACCTTTATTTTCCAGAATAAAATAGGATTAGAAAGAGAGAGAACCTATGTCATTTCTCCTTTGTCCTCCTACCTTTCCCCAATATGTGGGGCAGATTAAGGAGATGGTGATTATATCTTTCCTATTGTCCAGAACTGAATATTTTGGCCTCAAGACCTACATGACTGGCATGATAATCTTGAATGGTTTTGAAGTTTGCATAATGCATTACTTAGTTGGCTTTGAGAACGGAATGGGGTAAATATTTATTCATCACTAATTGATTACTGCTTAAGTTTGTAAAACATTGGATGGAAACTTAACCTCTGCCTATTTAGTAGACAGATATGACTATCCCCATTGAATGTTTCAAGTAAATATTCCTGGTTCTTTATATTCTACTGGAACTTTGGTTTCTGTAATTCCTAGAATTCAGTAATGCATCTTTAATTACTCCATTTGCTTGGGAAAAGCAAGCAGCCACCTTGTAAATTCATCATTGTTTAAACCTTGAATTTCTTTGTATTACATTTCTGTGCAGCTTGAGATTTAAAAT
Source organism: Lissotriton vulgaris (assembly GCF_964263255.1). Taxonomy (NCBI): domain Eukaryota; kingdom Metazoa; phylum Chordata; class Amphibia; order Caudata; family Salamandridae; genus Lissotriton; species Lissotriton vulgaris. The sequence continues at coordinate 401,141,192 of NC_141687.1, forward strand.
GCAACCTTTTGTTTGTTACAGACTGAGGCTGCTTGGGCAGAAGAATACAATGAAAAGAAGAAAGGTTCTCACAAGCGTTCAGCATCTTGGGGTAGTAACGACCAGCTTAAAGAGGTTGGATATATTCTTTAGAAAAAGTTGTGGCAAGAGATTGTTTTTGATTGACTTAAGCATCGTGTGGCATACATTTCTAACAAGAGTGTGGCAGTCTTTACTCATTTGAAAGTCTGGCTAACCTACTTGAACTCTTTTAATATGGATGGTGAGACAGACGGATATTCAGGAATTCTGATGTCCTTTCAAGTTCATTTCAGTAATACTGCAGTGTAGCTAAACCCCTGAATGTTCTATATTACATGTAAGGTTAAGTTACTAGTAACCTTCGTTCTGCATCCTAAGAATCTTCATTGGACACTTGAATAGTCTAGCCTCTATCTATTTTTTCAAAAAATGATCTGAGATCAAACACAAACATTTGTTTAAGTCGTTCGACTCCTGGTGCACGTACGGATGTCCCGTCCTTGGACCAGCTTCAAGGCTTGTGACTCCTGACGCAAATTGATGTCGGTTACTGACCCACACCTCTTGTGTCTATGGTGTTTAGAGCTCGACCATGACCTGAAGTCGTACTCCGACTGCTGGGCCACGAACCTGAAGTTTTTGCGGGAGCGGTCCCGGAAGCTTCTCTAGTCCCAGCAGTCTGCTTCAAGCCGCTTGAGGTCCTGGTCAAGAGGGAGGTTGCGGGACCAGTCGCGAAACCATCACCACCACTCAAGACCTGGCTGTTCGAGCAGTAGCGGACCCCCCTCCCCTAGCGCCTTGAGACCCTCCGGGTGAGTAGCGCGCTATATAAATGCTTTGATTGATTGATTGATCGTCGAAGTCTTTGGGTAAGTCGAAGCACAAAAAGAAAGTGAAGAAGCATCGTTGCTCTTCGCATTCTCCCCGTCTGTCGGCTGATGCAACCGGGGTTGCGGAAGATAGTCATCCGGCTCCACCCGCGGAGCCTGTTAGGTCAACACCGAGCCTCCCTCCTATCCCGGGGTAGTTTTTACGAAGCCCTCCACGTGATCTTTGGGCAGGCTGACTCCGCCGGCACGCCTTCGAGCCCCGTGGTCTCTGCTGGGGGCTCTAGGCCTTCGATGCCAGTTGCTCTGGCTCCTGCGCCGCAAGGCCCCCAGGAATTCAGGCGTGGATCTGGATCCACGCCGGTCGACCTTGTGACATCTCTAGTGCAGAATCCAGTGGCGACACCTCCGACGCTGGTTGTGTCCCCAGCCGGCGTCGACCTCAGCCTCCCCCTCGATGTGGACATGGAGTCGGTCCGGCGTCCACCGATGCCTGGACTGGCGCCGACCAGTGCTTTTGTACCACTGTTCTCCCCTGGTGTTCCCTATCACCCTGAGTGGCTACCAGATAGGGTGAGGAGTACTGGGAGGGGTTTGTGGGCCCTCTGGCAGACCAGTTAGAATAACCGTACTGGAGAGAGGAGTTTGGTGAGGCCAGTGGTCTGGACACCTCCCCAGAATGCTAGCCCTCCCTACCGTGGCTACGAAGGAGGGTGCATCATATGCGGTGGTGTTGCGTAGGACGGCTCAGGCCTTAAACCTTGAGAATCCTACGCGGGTGGTCAGGACTAACCTCCTGACAAAGGTGCTTCAGCCGGCAGCGGCCTCGTCGGAGCCCCTGCTGCCGTTCAATGAAGCCCTCACGGAAATCCTTTTGGGCACTTGGTCCAAGCCCAACACAGGGGCTCTTGTGGATAGGATGATTGCCCGAAGCCACCACCCGGCCCCGGGCGACCCATTTTCCTCTCCCAACCCTGAGAGCTTGGTGGTCCAAGCCTCCACTTCCAAGGGCGCATTCCCTACCGCACCACCTGATAGGGAATCCAAGAAGCGGGACCACCATGGGTAGAAAATGTTTTCATCCTCAAGTTTAGGACTGCGGTTGGTGAACAGCATGATTTTTGGGCCATTACTCCCATTCGGTGTGGGACATTGTCTTACGGTCGCTGCCACAGTTCTTTGCGGAGGCCCGTGCCGTACTCTCCTGTGCAGTTGCTGAAGGGAGAGACGCAGCGAACATCGCATATGTCATGGGCTGGACTCCGCCGACCCGCTTTGCAGGACGATTTCAATGTCAGTAGTCCTTGAGCGCTATGCCTGACTGAGTTCCACTGGCTTTTCGAGTGATGTCCAAGCTACGCTTTTGGACATGCCCTTTGATGAAGCAGACAACGCTCTTGAGCGCTTTAAGGACTCCAGGGCTACGACCTTGTCCTTGGGTCTCACTTCCACCTCTCGCCCTGCGCAGTCTGCTTTTTGCCCCTTCCCTGGCTTCGGAAGGGGTGCCCGCTGCGTTCTGTCCAGAGCCACAGACCTGCGCAAGCTGTCCAACATCTGTGCTGCCGCGGACGTGGGACCCACTGTTGTGGGTCAGCGGGCGGGCCAGTCCACCAGCGCCCCCTCTGCAGCAGCCTCCAAGCCCACTTAGTCCGACATTTCAGGGCCACCTTTCGCTAGTGGGCGGCAGGATCCACCATAACCTCCCCCACTAGCTCAACATCACGTCGGAAAGTTGGGTTTTGCAGATAGTACGAAGGGGCTACTCCCTCCCCTTCGAGACTACCCCTCCATCCATGCCACAACAATTTCATTGCATGTTGTAGGATCACTTGGCCCTTCTCCAACAGGAAGTTACAGCTCTCTTGGCCAAGGGAGCTATTGAGCGAGTTCCTGCCTCAAAAGTAGGTTGTGGTTGTTATTCCCACTACTTTCTGGTACCCAAGAAGGACAAGGGCCTGCGTCTTATCTTGGATCTTAAAAACGTCTACCGCTTTCTCCGAAAGAAGTTCAAAATGTTGACACTGGCTCAGGTCCTGTCTAACCTCGACCCTTGAGACTGGATGGTAGCATTGGACTTGCAGGACTCTAATTTTCACATCCCTATCCTGACAGCACATTGGCATTACCTACTGCTTATGGTAGGCCATAAGCACTTTCAGTTTACAGTGCTCCCCTTTGGCCTTACCACCGCCCCTCGGGTCTTCACGAAGGTGATCGCGGTGGTCGCAGCTCATCTGCGCTGATCAGAGGTTCCAATCTTCCCCATTCTCGATGACTGGCTGTTGAAGGCGGGCTCGCCCCAGGCTGTCGTCTCCAACCTCCAGACTACGACCGCTCTCCTGGATTCACTGGGGTTCACCATCAATGTGCCAAAGTCACACCTAATTCCCTCTCAGAAGCTCCTTTTCATCGCAGCAATTCTGGTCACAACTTATCTTTCTGAGCAGCGAGTCTGAGTTATTTGGGCTATGATTTCGATCTTTCAGCCTCTATCCCTGGCTTCGTACAGCTCACCCTGAGGCTAATTGCCCTCATGGCCTCCTGCCTCCTGCAGGTGGACTATAACAGGTGGCATATGCGGGCTCTGCAGTGGTACCTGAAGTTCCAGTGCCTGAAGTTTCAGTGGACACAGCATCAAGGAAATCTTTCCGATTGTGTCCAGATCTCGGAGGGCACTGCACACCAATTGCAGAGGTGGCTTACGAACCAGGATTGGGTCAAGGTAAGGTCCCTCTCCCATCCCCAACTAGAGTTTACAGCGGTGAAGGATGCATCACTTCTTGTGGTGGGGTGGGGTGGGGCGGGGCGGGGCGGTCACATGGGGGAGGTGGAGATCTGAGGCCTCTGATCTCTGGCGGAGTCCAAGCTCCACATCAACTTTCTGGAGCTTAGGCGATCCGTCTTGCACTGAAGGCATTCCTTCCTTCTGTCAAAGGGAGAGTAGTGCAGGTGTTCACGGACAACACCACCGCCATGTGGTACAGCAACAAACAGGACGTGGTGGGGTCGTGGACCCTATGTCAGGAAGCACTTTGTCTCTGGAAGTAGCTGGAACATCAGGGCATGTCCCTGGAGGTTCAACACCTGGCTAGTTCTCTGAACGCCAGAGAGGACGAACTAAGCCGCCGATGCCTGATGGATCACGAATGGCGTCTTCACTCTGAGGTGGTGCACGGTCTCTTTCAGCGCAATGTCCGCTGTACTGCACGTTGGAATTTCCAAGGCGGTACTCGCTCTGCGACGCCTTTCGTTGCAATTGGAATTGTGTTCTTTTATATTCCTTTCCACCTATACCACTTCTGCCCAGAGTGCTGAAAAAGATCAAGTGTGACCGGGCCCAAGGCAAGAGTCTGGTATCCCAACTTCTGCACATTGCCATCATTTCTCCGATCAGACTGCCTCTTCGGGAGGATTTTCTGTCACAGCAGCAGGGGACAGTTCTGCACCCAAACCTGTCCAGCCTCCACCTCCCTGCTTGGAGATTAAGCGGCAACAGTTGACAGCTTTCGACCTTCCTCCCAAAGTCTGTAACGCTATCTTGGCAGCCAGGCGCCCCTCCACCAAAACGGTATATGCCTATAGATGGAACATATTTGTGGCATGGTGCGAAGCAAAAGCTGTGGATCTCCTTTCTGCCCCCCTTTCAGTGGTTCTCCTCTTCATTCTTTCTTTGGCCCAGCAGGGCTCTGCTCTGGGCACTCTAAACGGTTATCTTACTCCCATTTCGTCCTTTCTTCGGCTTCCTGATCAGCCTTCTCTTTTCAAGTCCCCTATTGTAAATTTCTTCCTTAAGGGCATTACTCAGTTGTTTCCTTTCGTAATGCCCCAGTGGAACTTGAACCTGGTTTTCACCTACCTTGTGTGCGCTCCTTTTGAGCCGCTACATAACTGTCCTCTCAGACTTTTGACACTTCAAACTGCCTTTCTGGCTGCCATCACCTCTGCTCGCAGGGTAAATGAGATTCAGGCTCTTCCTTCAAACCCTCCTTTCCTGGCTGTTTATTCGTACAAAGTTGTCCTTCGCACTTGGCCGCCTTTCCTTCCCAAAGTGGTTACCTCTTTCCACTTAGGACAGTCCATCGTTTTGCGCACCTTCTTCCCGCCCCACATCATTCTAAAGAGTAGGAGAGGTTCCACGGTCTGGATCCAAAACGTGATCTTTCTTTTTATCTGGATCGCACAAACCGGTTCCGGGTGGATGACCAGCTCTTTGTTGGCTATGTGGGCGCCAAGAAAGGTCGGATGTGCAAAAGCGGACCATCTCTCGATGGGTCGTTCTTTGTATCAAAATGTTATTCCTTGGCAAAGAAGGAGCCTCCTGTAGGGCTGCATGCCCATTCAACCAAGGCGACAGCAGCCACTTCTGCTTTGAGACATGGAGTCCCTCTTCATGACATCTGCCAGGCAGCCACATGGGCTTCATTGTACAAGTTTACTAAACACTACTGTCTGGGCAGCCAAGTCCAGAGGGACGGCTTCTTTGGCCGTTCAGTTCTCCAGGACTTTCTGGTGTGAACTTAGTTCGCAGACCCACCTCTGGGGTTGGCATTGCTGTGGTATCTATTCTAAGGTGAGGAATCCATAACTAATAGTCTCTTTCAGATGAACAAGTTACTTACCTTCGGTAACAGTATATCTTGAAGAGACATATATTAGTTATGGATTCCTCTCCGCCCCACCCATCCTCCCCGTTCTGCGAATTGACTTCTAGGGTAAGGGACTTCCTTTCGGGGCATTAGTTCTTGTGCATCAGTGGTCAATGTCTTGCATGGCTCTGCGCTTCTGGCGTGGAATGTCGTGTAAAGAGCTGATATCAGCGTGCAGGGACGGCGTCTAAGTAGATACCACAACGTCATTCCGGCGATCACCATGCCAATGACTAACGCGGAGTCGACCGACGCCACCTACCGATGCACAGGGGTACTGCTGCGGAATAAATTCTCCAGATCCAGTCTGACGCCTGGGGGTAATTCTAAGGTGAGGTATCCATAACTAATGTATGTCTTTTACAGATATATTATTACCGAAGGTAAGTAACTTCTTTGTTAGTAATTGCTAGAGCTAAACATTTTTTGTTTTCTTGAATCCTTGAACTAATTGAGTGTTTGCTAGGGTTATAACTGCAGTGCCTTTCAGTGCAAACACTGTTGTTTGAGGGGTCTCCTTGGCTATGTTAAATTTGGTAGTTGCTCTATCCATTACGTCCTTGTTGGAACTGGGTAGCCTGGCCTAGGGCAAGACTAGCATAACAGAGGCACATTGTAAAGGTTGCAGACCACCCAAAAGTAATTCCACGCAATAGCACTCAAAAAGAAAACACTACACCAAAAATATGGGAAAATACGTACTGCTTTATATAAAAAATAAGATTCTCTCTGGCTTAGCTCTCAGTATTCACACAAGAAAATTTACACTTAGTTCAGAAGAAATTATAACACCTGTTTGTCTGTGGAAAGAGAATTTCAACGCAATACATTCAATTTGTAAATCCCCTTAGACTTTCACAATTACTAAATTGACATCTTATGCAGATTTACTTTTGGAGATGAAAGCACAATTCTTATCAATCAGGAAGTTAATTCAGTCTCTGCCAAGGTGCTCGCCTAAATCAACAACTTTGCATTACTAGCGTTTCTAGCATTTAATTAGGCATAGTTTCTACATTTGACCTATACTCCACAACTGGTCCCAGCATTAGCAATAACACTTTTAATCTGCTATGTAAATTTCCAGTTAATTCCACTAGTTCATTGCATTTAAACAAGTATTATCACACTGACTAGCAGGTAACCTTTATTCTTTCTTAGACCAATTAAAGATGAATTGTACTTGGCTTTTGCTCCTTAGAGCCTCTATCTCACCCTGGGGGGGGGGGGCAAACTGTTAGGCACTGACAATGGCCTGGAGTTCTATGAGGCCTTGTACTTTCTTTTTCCCCTTAGAACAAGTCAGGCTTCTGGAATCAATTAGTCTCGTTTCTCTCAGGCCTTACACCCCCTCTTCGTTGTCAGTGCTGCCCTTTGAGGGGAAGAAGACAGACGAGCGGGAGGCCTAACTAGCTCTCCCTCGCCACCCCTCACTCCTCCCGGCTTACTTGTGTGAGCAGGCAGCAGGCGGGTCCTCCGCTCACCCTCTGGGCTCGAAGACGCTTCTCCTCTCCTACTCGGCCTCCTCGCTCCCTCTCAGAGGAGCGGAGACCTTCCCAGAGCAGGGCCGAAGCGCTGACACGGGGAGGCAGCCTCGCAACAGGGCTGCTCCTCACCGTTAGGATCTGTCCCTCGGCGCTCGTCCAAGCTGCCTCCTTCTCTCAGCTCTCCTCAGACGCGGACGTCGTCGACTTCTTCACACACGGCCTCTTCTGCGCATGCGCGAGGGAAAAGCGACTCCACACCGGACCGGCTCAGTCCTCGGCCCCTCCTACAAGGCGGTCCCCGGTTCAGTGGGAAATGTGCGCGCTGGCGCCTAGCAAGAACACTACGCCCTCACTCTTCTCACCCACGGGGACCAGGGAATTTCTCACAGGACGGCGCCTGCGTCCAGCGACGGCCTCGCTACCTCTCCTCACAGTTCCAGCGACCTCAGCGCTAATCCAGCGCTATTCTATCAGAGCAGGCTTGGGGGTCACTTTACTCAGCCTTGCCCGCCTTCTGCCTCTTTCAAGGATGGCTCCTCTCCACCACTCGATTTCGCCCAGCCAGTAAGTGATGAACTTTGGGGGGGGGGGAAAGGGTCTGCCACTAAAGAAAGTCACGACAGCCAGTGGCAGAATACAGATGTCCACTGCACGAGGGGGGACCAGGGACCACAAGGATTCACCCCTACCTCTACTGGACACTGCTCAAGAAGAGCCTCTCTCTCTGCTGGGCAGAGGACTGCGCACCGCAGCACTACAGTCTCCTTCTCCTGAAGGCTTCCCCTGTATAATTCAGACAAGGGGCAAGCTAGGCGCCCAGGGTCTCCAGTAACTTCCCACAGCGGGGCCAAGACAAGTAACCAACAGGGGATTAGTGGGTTGGACCAATAAGGTAGCTTCCCAGTCCAGGAGGTCTATTCTAATCCAACCTCTTCCCACCCTCAGCTACAGCCTGTCCTCCAGCTGACTTCCACAGGTAGACAAAATGGCTGCCCCGCATTCCGCCTTATATAGGCTGCCCTTCAGTGGTCCAGAATGGACCAGAAGGTTCTGGAATGCCCTATGTTAGGCTATGGCCAAGTTCTGTTGGTGACAGTTGGGGCAGTTGGTGGTCACCATTTTAGGTGGTGCCAACTTTCCTGTCAGAACAGGCCTCTGGGCCTGAGGTAAAAGATTATGAGGGGGAGAGAGAACACCTATCCCCCTGGCCAACACCTACAAAAAGTCAGTAGACACAAAAATTAATAAGGGTATGAGGGGCAAAAAGGGGACAAAATAAATAACAATTAGAAGGGACTTCGCCAAAAAGCCAGACAGGTCTAACACGCGTCCCCCCCAGCTGAAAGTGGGGAGAACTACCCAACCCCTTGGGAGTCCTCATCACTAAGGCGGAAATACCTGGAGAGACCGTCTGCATTGGCGTGGTCCACTCCAGGCCGATGTTCCACCCGGAAGTCCATTCCCTGTAGGGAGATGGACCACCTCAACAACTTGGGATTTTCCCCCTTCATCAGCCAACGAAGGGGTTGGTGGTCAGTCTGAACCAGGAAGTGCGAGCCAAAGAGGTATGGCCGCTGCTTCTTCAGAGCCCACACCACCGCAAAAGTTTCCCTCTCAATGGCACTCCACTTCTGTTCCCGGGGAAGCAGTCTCCTGGATAAGAAGACTACGGGTTGATCCAGGCCCTCTTCATTGAGTTGCGATAACACTGCCCCAATGCCATGTTCTGATGCATCTGTTTGGACAATGAACTCCTTGGAGAAGTCTGGGGCCCTCAGGACCGGTGCCGCACACATTGCCTGTTTCAACTTTTCAAAGGCTTGCTGACAAGCCTTTGTCCAAACTACCCGTCGAGGTTGTTTCTTGGAGGTGAGCTCTGTGAGGGGCGCTACAATAGTGCCATACCCCTTCACAAAGCGACGGTAGTATCCTGTGAGGCCCAGGAAAGCTCGGACCTCAGTCTGTGTCTTGGGGGGTTCCCAGGCCATGATTGCCTCAATCTTCGCCTGCAGGGGCTGCACAGTCCCCCTACCCACCAAGTGTCCAAGGTACACAACCGACCCCTGCCCAATCTGGCATTTGCTGGCTTTGATGGTCAATCCAGCTTGTCTCAGGGCCTGGAGAACGGCCTGCAAATGCTGCAGATGGTCCTCCCAACTGCTACTGAAGACAGCAATGTCATCCAGGTAAGCAGCAGAGAAACTCTCCATTCCAGAGAGGACCTGGTTCACCAGCCGCTGAAATGTTGCAGGGGCGTTCTTGAGCCCAAAGGGCATCACACAGAACTGGTAGTGTCCCTCAGGCGTGGAGAAGGCTGACCTTTCCCTTGCTCCATCTGTCAAGGAGATCTGCCAGTACCCTGAAGTGAGGTCAAAGGTACTCAGATATTGGGCAGCTCCTAGCCGGTCAATCAATTCATCCGCCCTAGGGATCGGATGAGCATCAGTCTTGGTTACTGAATTCAGTCCCCGGTAATCCACACAGAACCTTAGTTCGGGTGTGGTGCCTGGTGGTGCGGCTTTTGGCACGAGCACCACCGGACTGGACCAAGGGCTGTTGGAAGGTTCAATTACTCCCAGCTCTAGCATCTTGGCAACTTCTCCATGGATGCTAGCCTTCCCCTTGTCAGACAGCCGGTAGGTCTTGGACTTCACTGGTGGGCTGTCTCCTGTGTCCACATCATGGGTACACAGGTGGGTCATTCCCGGGACAAGGGAGAACAACGAAGAGTACTGCTCCAGAATCTGGCGGCAGTCCTCCCGTTGCTCAGGAGTTAGAGTAGGAGAGAGAATCACTCCCTCCACTGACCCATCCTTCTCTTGGGACGAAAAGAGATCTGGGAGAGGTTCGCTTTCCGCTTCCTCTTCCCCGTCAGTCACCATCATCAGCATGACTTCGGGCCTCTCATGGTGGGGCTTGAGTCGGTTGGCATGCAGCACCCGTAGGGGCTGTCGAGGGGTCTTAAGGTCCACCAGGTATGTGGCCTTACCCTTCTTCTCCAACACCTCAAAGGGGCCTGTCCAGCGATCCTGGAGGGCGCTAAGCTCTCCAGGCTCCATCACCCACACTTTCTGTCCAGGCTCCAATTCCACCTGGTGAGCATTGTGGTCATACCACTCCTTCATGACTGCCTGGCTGGCCTCCAAGTTGTCAGAAGCTTGCTTCCACAACTTCGCAATTTGGCTCCTGAAGGCCAGCATGTAGCTCACCACATCCTGGGGGGGTTTCCTGGGAGATTTCTCCCAACCATCCTTCACCAGGCTGAGAGGACCGCGTACAGGGTGCCCATACAGAAGCTCAAAGGGGCTGAAGCCCACTCCCTTCTGGGGCACTTCCCTGTAGGAAAAGAGTAAACAGGGTAGGAGGACATCCCATTTCCTCCGCAGGCTCTCGGGCAGACTTCTGATCATGCCCTTCAAGGTCTTATTAAACCTCTCAACCAGTCCATTCGACTGGGGGTGATAAGGAGTGGTGAACCGGTAGGTCACTCCACACTCCTTCCACATTGCCCGCATGTAAGCTGACAGGAAGTTGGTCCCCCTGTCGGACACAACTTCCTTGGGAAATCCCACTCGGGTAAAGATTCCCATTAGGGCTCTTGCCACTACAGGTGCAGTGACTGTCCTCAGAGGTATGGCCTCTGGGTACCGTGTGGCATGATCCACCAGCACCAGGATAAACCTGTGACCAGCTGCGGTTGGTGGATCCAAAGGCCCTACAATGTCGATGCCCACCCTCTCAAAGGGGGTGCTAACGACTGGAAGTGGTTCCAGGGGAGCTTTTAGCTTCACCCCTGTTTTCCCACTGGCCTGGCAGGTTACACATGTCCTACAGTATGTGTTGGACGCCACTTTCATCTGAGGCCAGTAAAAGTGGAGGACAAGCCGTGCAAAGGTCTTGTCCTGGCCTAAGTGTCCTGCCAGGGGTATGGCATGAGCCAATTCCAAAAGAAAGGCTCGGTACTGTTGCGGGACTACCAAGGCCCTCGATGAACCAGGCGAGGGTACCTTGGGTTCACTGTAGAGGAGTCCATCCTCCCAGTAAACATGGTAATGTCCCGTAACATCACCTGCTGCTTGGGCTTCAGCCTGTCGCCTCAGTCCCTCAAGGGTGGGGCACTCCCTCTGCCCCTTACAGAATTCTTCTCTGGTAGGACCTCCCTCCACATGCCACTCCGCAGGGATGGGCAAATCCTCCAGAGAGTCTACTTCCCCCTCCACGGACTCCTGGTCCACCACTGCAGGTGGCCGATCAGTCTCATGGGGTGCGGAAGCCGGAGCAGGCTTTCTCTGTCTCCGGGTCTGTCCCTTCTTAGCAGCGGGTTGGGCCATTGTTCCAGGCTCCAACCCAGGCGAACTCCCTCTCCGGGCAGTCGCAGACCGTGTGCTGACACAGGCCCAGTCAGGTGTACCCAGCATCGCAGAATGCGTCCGGTATTCCACCTCTCTCCAAGTGTTGTGTTCCATGTCATTCCCCAACAGACAATCGACTGGCACGGCAGGGCTTACGGCAACTTGAAGTGAACCTGCAACCCCCTCCCACTCAAAGGGAACCTCAGCCACTGGATAGTGGCCCATTCTGCCGTCAGCCATCGCGGCGGGGTGGAGTACATTAGGAACAACCTGCTCTGGGGACACCAGCTGACTTCTCACCATAGTCATACTGGCTTCTGTATCCCTCAGAGCCTCCCCTCTCTGGCCATTGATGGTAACCCATTGCCCATACTTTGTAGTATTTGGGGGCACCTGGATCTTTGGCACCATCTCCCACTCTCCCGGGGACACTAAGATGACACCCGCCCACTCACCCCCCTTATCTAAGGGCAACTCCTCCCCAAGCGCTACGCTAGCTACTCCCGGTGACTTTCCTCCGGTGGGAGGGGGTGGTCTCTTTGGGCATCTGACATCTCCCTTATAATGTCCAACGCCACCGCATTCAAAACAGTGGAGAACCCTGGGCTGCTGGCTTTGGCCAGGATGAGGGTTCCGGGGCGGGTTTGCCCTAGGGGTGAAACCTGCTCCCTTCCCTTGGAAGTTATTTTGGGGACCTTTAGAGAACTCTTTCTTTTTCTCCCCCCCCCTCCTTCTTCTGGGGGGCGCCCTGTCCAGCTTTTTGAGATTCCCCTCCAGTCCCCTTGGAGGACACCCGGGTACTTGCCCAGATGTCCGCATCCCCTGCAAGCTTCCGGGGATTAGTCAGCTTGCTGTCCACCAGGTGTTGGCGCAGCTCAGGAAAACATTTCTCGAGGAGGTGTTCTCTCAAAAATAGATCGTACAGCCCCTCATAATCTTTTACCTCACTGCCCTTGACCCAACCCTCTAAGGCCTTCCTGGCTTAGTCAAGGAAGTCCACCCAGTTCTGGGTGCTCAGCTTGTGGCTCCCCCTGAACTTCTGTCGGTATTTTTCTGGGGTGAGCCCGAACTTCCTTAACAACGGCAGCTTCATGGTGGGGGATTATTGTCTGTTCCTCTGGATCCAGGGCCAGCAAGGTGTCCCGACCAGCAGGAGGCATGTACTTGTACAAACTACCCCCCCAGTGCTTCTCCTGCACTCCATGAACCCTCAGAGAAACCTCATAAGCGGCCAGCCACTTAGCTACATCGTCCCCCTGACTGAAGCTCGCTATCAGGTCCTTTGGTATATAGGGTTTGGTCTCCCTGGCTGACTCCTTTGGTTCGCTGCCACCATTCCTATCAGGAGAGGACCCCCGTCGCAGACTTTGGAGCTCCAGTTCCTTCAGTCTAAACTCATGGGCCATCCTCCTCTCCTCTTTCTCCTGCTCCAGCTTAGCCAACTCCCACCTTAACTGTCTTTTCTCCCTCCTATCGGTGAGCTCGGCTTCCGTTAGGCTTCCCCCAGAGATGCTACTGCCCTTTCTGGAGTAGGACACTGGTCCGGTGAGTAAGTTTTCCCCCTCATGGCGAAATAACTCTTCTACCTCCCCCACCGTGTCCTGGTCGACCTCTTCATCCTCCTCCTTCTTTCCTTGGTGTGCCTCCACCCAAGCCCTAAGACTGGTCTGGAGCTCCCCCTTCCTGGCACCATGTTTGAAAAAGACCCCCATCTGTTGGCAGAACATTTTCAATTGTGACACGGAATAAACTTCCAGGTTTTCCACAGCGAACTCCATTGTGAGTCAGGCAAACCTGGATACACACCAGAAATTTCAGAGTGGCAAGGGCAACCTAAAGCCAACTCCACCCACCACCAGGAATAAATTTAGAAAAAACAAAAAGACTAATTGGGAGGGCCGCAAGGAGAAAACTCCTGGTGTAGGTTGGGTGTATTACGTCAAATTACTAGTAAGTAGCTGCAACCAAGTCCGCAATCCCACCACTAGGCACCAATATGTTGGAACTGGGTAGCCTGGCCTAGGGCAAGACTAGCATAACAGAGGCACAGTGTAAAGGTTGCAGACCACCCAAAAGTAATTCCACGCAATAGCACTCAAAAAGAAAACACTACACCAAAAATATGGGAAAATACGTACTGCTTTATATAAAAAATAAGATTCTCTCTGGCTTAGCTCTCAGTATTCACACAAGAAAATTTACACTTAGTTCAGAAGAAATTATAACACCTGTTTGTCTGTGGAAAGAGAATTTCAACGCAATACATTCAATTTGTAAATCCCCTTAGACTTTCACAATTACTAAATTGACATCTTATGCAGATTTACTTTTGGAGATGAAAGCACAATTCTTATCAATCAGGAAGTTAATTCAGTCTCTGCCAAGGTGCTCGCCTAAATCAACAACTTTGCATTACTAGCGTTTCTAGCATTTAATTAGGCATAGTTTCTACATTTGACCTATACTCCACAACTGGTCCCAGCATTAGCAATAACACTTTTAATCTGCTATGTAAATTTCCAGTTAATTCCACTAGTTCATTGCATTTAAACAAGTATTATCACACTGACTAGCAGGTAACCTTTATGCTTTCTTAGACCAATTAAAGATGAATTGTACTTGGCTTTTGCTCCTTAGAGCCTCTATCTCACCCTGGGGGGTGGGGCAAACTGTTAGGCACTGACAATGGCCTGGAGTTCTATGAGGCCTTGTACTTTCTTTTTCCCCTTAGAACAAGTCAGGCTTCTGGAATCAATTAGTCTCGTTTCTCTCAGGCCTTACACCCCCTCTTCGTTGTCAGTGCTGCCCTTTGAGGGGAAGAAGACAGACGAGCGGGAGGCCTAACTAGCTCTCCCTCGCCACCCCTCACTCCTCCCGGCTTACTTGTGTGAGCAGGCAGCAGGCGGGTCCTCCGCTCACCCTCTGGGCTCGAAGACGCTTCTCCTCTCCTACTCGGCCTCCTCGCTCCCTCTCAGAGGAGCGGAGACCTTCCCAGAGCAGGGCCGAAGCGCTGACACGGGGAGGCAGCCTCGCAACAGGGCTGCTCCTCACCGTTAGGATCTGTCCCTCGGCGCTCGGGGGGCGGGCAAACTGTTAGGCACTGACAATGGCCTGGAGTTCTATGAGGGATTGTACTTTCTTTTTCCCCTTAGAACAAGTCAAGCTTCTGGAATCAATTAGTCTCGTTTCTCTCAGGCCTTACACCCCCTCTTCGTTGTCAGTGCTGCCCTTTGAGGGGAAGAAGACAGACGAGCGGGAGGCCTAACTAGCTCTCCCTCGCCACCCCTCACTCCTCCCGGCTTACTTGTGTGAGCAGGCAGCAGGCGGGTCCTCCGCTCACCCTCTGGGCTCGAAGACGCTTCTCCTCTCCTACTCGGCCTCCTCGCTTCCTCTCAGAGGAGCGGAGACCTTCCCAGAGCAGGACCGAAGAGCTGACACGGGGAGGCAGCCTCGCAACAGGACTGCTCCTCACCGTTAGGATCTGTCCCTCGGCGCTCGTCCAAGCTGCCTCCTTCTCTCGGCTCTCCTCAGACGCGGACGTCGTCGACTTCTTCACACACGGCCTCTTCTGCGCATGCGCGAGGGAAAAGCGACTCCACACCGGACCGGCTCAGTCCTCGGCCCCTCCTACAAGGCGGTCCCCGGTTCAGTGGGAAATGTGCGCGCTGGCGCCTAGCAAGAACACTACGCCCTCACTCTTCTCACCCACGGGGACCAGGGAATTTCTCACAGGACGGCGCCTGCGTCCAGCGACGGCCTCGCTACCTCTCCTCACAGTTCCAGCGACCTCCGCGCTAATCCAGCGCTATTCTATCAGAGCAGGCTTGGGGGTCACTTTACTCAGCCTTGCCCGCCTTCTGCCTCTTTCAAGGATGGCTCCTCTCCACCACTCGATTTCGCCCAGCCAGTAAGTGATGAACTTTGGGGGGGGGGGGGAAAGGGTCTGCCACTAAAGAAAGTCACGGCAGCCAGTGGCAGAATACAGATGTCCACTGCACGAGGGGGGACCAGGGACCACAAGGATTCACCCCTACCTCTACTGGACACTGCTCAAGAAGAGCCTCTCTCTCTGCTGGGCAGAGGACTGCGCACCGCAGCACTACAGTCTCCTTCTCCTGAAGGCTTCCCCTGTATAATTCAGACAAGGGGCAAGCTAGGCGCCCAGGGTCTCCAGTAACTTCCCACAGCGGGGCCAAGACAAGTAACCAACAGGGGATTAGTGGGTTGGACCAATAAGGTAGCTTCCCAGTCCAGGAGGTCTATTCTAATCCAACCTCTTCCCACCCTCAGCTACAGCCTGTCCTCCAGCTGACTTCCACAGGTAGACAAAATGGCTGCCCCGCATTCCGCCTTATATAGGCTGCCCTTCAGTGGTCCAGAATGGACCAGAAGGTTCTGGAATGCCCTATGTTAGGCTATGGCCAAGTTCTGTTGGTGACAGTTGGGGCAGTTGGTGGTCACCATTTTAGGTGGTGCCAACTTTCCTGTCAGAACAGGCCTCTGGGCCTGAGGTAAAAGATTATGAGGGGGAGAGAGAACACCTATCCCCCTGGCCAACACCTACAAAAAGTCAGTAGACACAAAAATTAATAAGGGTATGAGGGGCAAAAAGGGGACAAAATAAATAACAATAAGGAGGGACTTCGCCAAAAAGCCAGACAGGTCTAACAGTCCTTAAAAGTCTTATCCGTCTGTGATTCTTTTGATGTAGTTCCCAGTAGAGAAATTGTCAGTCAGTGGTGGCAATGGATCTGGCAAGGGCAGATATATCTGTGGGAATGGTTTTAGGCATGCTATGCAATGCTTCTGTCTGTTTGGTGGCAGTGTGCTGAAAAACAGATTTGACAGCTTTAAAAGCTGATTCTTGTTTCACACCCAATTATTCGGAAGGTTACCATCAAGTTGCAATAGGTCTAAAAGTAAAATTATTATGGAGAGTAACCTTTTCTTTACAAAAAAAAATTATTGGCTGAATTAACGGATTAGTGAAATTTAATTTCCAAATATATCAGATCACATCTAAATTGGTAAACTGGTGAGTTACAAAAATCATGTAAGCGATGATTAGGTCTTTGTTATGACTCCAAAGTAGGTGTTTCAACATCATGAAACAAATAAATACTTTTTAATGTGGTTTCTCTTTCTTTTAGATTGCAAAATTGCGTCAGCAGCTACAGAGAAGTAAACATAGCAGTAGACATCACCGAGATAAAGACAGGCAGTCTCCTTTCCATGGTAACCACGCAGCCATTAACCAATGCCAGGTAAGGATTTTGCTGCATCTCACTGGGAAACAAGGTGTTACTATGGCAGTACGTTATATTCAGCGATTCTACCCTGAACTGATTAGAATTTTCACCAACAAGGGCTTGGCTTTTTTCCTTTTATTTACTTTTTAATGTTTGGATTGTTGCTTTAAAATGTCATAAGTTAAAGATATCTAGATCAAATCAAAATCAGCTTAATTCGATTTAAGAGATTAAATCATAAGCACACAGTAAAATGCAATCATAAAATCGTACAAGTGCATTGTCGCACATGATCTAAAACCAATCATATTAACTTGATGTTAAATTTGTTTTAAAAAAACCATCATCATTATTCACATATAAACACAAAAGGGTTCAGCACTTTTCGGCAAAATGAATAACCATAATCAGTATTCAGAGAATGGTGAGCACACAAGAAGATGTCCAGATCCCAGGTGTAGATTTCTTAAAAGGATTTTTCTTTATTGTGTTTTTCATAAAAACAGAAGACCATAACCGACGCTTCGAATTTGAAACTGAGGAGCACACATGTTACGGGCCACCAAGCCACAGTTGATAATGTCTTTGGTATAAAATCCTACAGAAACTTGCATTCTTTGATATCATGTTGAAGTCTACAACGTCCTTGTAAACACACACTGTTTACCTCAGTGAAGCCCTGAAGAAGTCTCCTTGTGAGATGAAAAGCGTCAGCTATGGTCTTCTGTTTTTATGAAAAAAACAATAAAGAGCAATCCTTTTAAGAAATCTACACCGGGGATATGGACATCTTCTTTTGTGCTCACCATTCTCTGAATACTGATTGTGGTTATTACATTTTGCTGAATAGTGCTGAACCCTTTTGTGTTTAAAGTTGTCATAGGACTTGTTCCTAGTTAAGAAGCATAGAGGGGAGTGTTCCTTGGTTCTTGCACTATATGATACCTTAAGACACTTCATTTTCTGGTGCGGTCTTCTATAGGCTCAACCCTCATCTCAATTGCATTCATCATTATTCACATAGTTTTCCTACATCTGATTGCGCTTTTCACGTATTTAGTTAAGGAGCTGGTAAACACGTCATGTTCTAAAAGTTGTAATATAAAAAAGGCTGGGTGACAATTTCTCAGTCCTAGCATCCTTAATATAGGTACTAACCATCTTTTTCTTAATGTAATGTAAAATTTACAAAATAGTAACATGTGCGTTGTGGATTGTTTATGTGCATAGGATTCTCGACCATTCGCTCATGTTTGGGAAAGTTGTTAACCTGTGTAAATTTCCCAAGCATAGATGGGACACCAGAATACTGTCGTCCTCCCCACCCTTTTACAGGTGCAAGGTACGGTTGAATATCAAATTGAAGAAGTAACATTTGATTTTCCCTAACTGTTTTACTATCTCGGTGGACCATCTGATTGTTTCCAAAAGCAGCTCCAAGCAATCAGTCTTTAGTGATTATCTTAAGATTATGGTGATACTGCACTGATCGATCGTTAAAATATTCGGGATGCCCGAGATCTGTCATGAAATTCTTAACCTATTTTATCCAGGGAAGATGGAGCACCCTTTGAAGCTTAAAACAATAGTTTAGAACATCCAGGTTAAAACTGGAAAAAGTTGTTGCCATAGCAGGATCTGTTGAATCTTAATTTGATCTGAAATGTAGGGCACCAGGAGTTCTGCATGGCAGATATAGGTAGCAGTGCTATTCGGGACCGCTAGTAGATACCTCAAAAAAGGGTTCTCAATTGATTGTAGAGATTGTGGGTCAGCATAACCCCAGATACCAGCGCCATACATGGCAGTCGAGACACACTTAGCTTTGTAAATCTTCAATAGCTCTACAATCGGTCTTTTGCCCAGTTTTCTATCGAAGTTGGCTACAGCTGCCGTAGCTTTTGAGAAAAGCAATTTTCTTGCCAAGATGGCTTGTGACCAGGAACCCTTTTTTAAAAAAAAGAATCCCCAGGTACGAAAATCTGTTGGTAAATTCAACCTTACTGTTGTTGATAAAGTGTCTTGGCATTTTACACTACTATTTCCATATTTCATGATGTATGTTTGGTTGGTGTTTACTTGAAGGCCTAAATTAGACATAAAGGTTGAGAAACTGGAGACAGCTCTTTGCAGCCCAAGTTGTGTGCGTGACAGAACAGTGTCGTCTGCATACAACCGTGCTGGAATTGGGCGGTTGTCAATGTATGGGAAGTCCTGGCATTTGCTTGTTAATACAGGGCCTAAACCATAATGTACAAAGTTAAAAGAAAGGGGGCTAACCCTTGTCTCACTCCCTTTCTGACTGGTAACTTAGCAGTGCACTCTCCTAGGCCACCATAGCCAACCCTGGCATGTGCGTCTAGAAAGAGCTGCCTTAAAATAAATGGAGTTGCACATCCGCGCCCAGGTCGTCTAGTGTGCTCCAGAGTTGATGATGTCTGACACAATCGAACGCTAAGATCTACGAATGCCAAAAAGAGGTTCCCACTTTTGGCTCGTGTATATTTACCCCAGATAATGTTCAAGTTTTGCCCTTGTTCGATGGTACAGAGGCCCTGTTGAAACCATATTGCAATTCCGTAATTACCCCCGCCTCCACCGCCCACGTCTGAAATCTGTTCAATAGGATACGGCGAGCCACTTTCACAAGAGAATCTAATGGGGATATTGGATAAGACTTACTTATGCCAAGGCAGTGGATTGTAGCCATGGCACCCGGGGATGGGTGCCATGTCAACTCTTCACTTTGCTCTGCCCAAAACACACAGCCTGCAATGGCAATGTGTGTTTAAAGGTACAGTGTTCCTGAGGGTGGCACAATAAGTGCGGCAGCCCTTGGAGCCCTTCGAAGCGTCGGTATTGTCTCGTTCGGTGCCTGTCTCTTTTCCAGTTCTTCGAACCGGACGTCTGAGGCTGCTTCTCGCTTTCGACGACAAAGGCCCAGACTACGACGACGATGGATCGGAGCCCGTTTAAACGATGCCCCGTCTGTAATTCAAAATACCCCCACATTGATGTGCACCCAGTGTGCAATAAATGTTTGTCCCCCGAGCACGGCGAGGCCAGCTGTATGGCCTGCTCGAAGTTCCACTCCAAGAAGACGCTTAAACTTCGACGCGCAGCAAGACAGTCAGCGCAAAAGTCGGTGCCCGAGCCGGTCAACATCTTCGAGGCCGGTGACGAAGAAGGGGCCGAAGAAGTAGAAGAAGAAGAGGTTTCTGAAGAGCAGTCGGAACCAGCGTCGGAGCACGACTTCAACTTCGAGGTGGACGAGCAGGTTGAAGAGTACGTCCACGATGAAGACGTCGTCGAGGTAGGGGACGACGAAGGGGCCATCGGAGCCGTCGATGACGACTCCAGTGATGAGCCAGGCCGAACCGCAGTAGCGGGGCCTATAACTGACATTACGCTACCTACGGCTCAGGTCGAGGCATCGCCGAGAGGCCTTAGCCAAGATCTTCCTTTACATTCTATAGCCCCGCGTCCATGCCAGGCTAAGAATACATCGAAGGAGCCATCGGTCGATTCTTCAAAATCGAAACCGATACCAACGGAGCCAAAAACTAAACCGAAACTACTTAAATGGTGGTCGGTTCGACTTTGACGCCAGTCAAATCAAAGACTATCGACGACCCTTCGGCGTCGAAAGGGGCAGTCACCTCGAAGACTGGAGCATCGAAGCAGAGCTCGACCGTCAAACACGTCACCTCGACGCAGTCTGCGTCGACGCTCAAACATGGCAACAAGACCAAAGGCCTCCAGACCAAAAAGGCCGTTGAGCCGAAGATTTCAGCGCTCAAGCCACTGCTGAGCAAACAACTCGAGGCCGACCCGAAACAGCAAGTGTCGTCGACGCCTAAGGCCGGGCTTGGTACACACAGGGAGCTCGATCCGACGCAATCAAGCAAGCATCCTACTTAGTCGCCGAAGCAGCTCGAATCGACCACTACGACGAGCTCCAAACAAGTCGGCCACCCTCACATTAAGTTCGGTCCACCACCAACGGCTCGAGCAAAGCATCTCGAACACCACAGAGGCACCGACCCTTCAAAAACGTCGTCGGCGCCTTCAAAGCCCACCCCTGAAGGGGTTGTGTTCCACGAGCCCGCGTACGACAACCAGTCGAAACTCTTCATCGACTCGGAATCGGGCAGGCTAACCATCCATAAGCGGAAGATCGCACCTGAACATTCCTTGGAGGGTTACAAAATTCCTCTTAAACGGAAGAAAGACTCGGCCACCTCACCAGTTCTCTTTGAACACGTTCAGGACTATCCACAACAAATGGCATATTCTCCAGCACAAAGCGAGGAGGACATGGGTGAAGACTACGGTCAGGCGGCCTTCACTTATCACGCTGACACTGATCAGGACGAACCTCAACAGTGGTCTGAGGCTGTAGATCAAACTGTAGACCCTGATGATCCACAAGCTGCACCGGACGCTCAGTCCTACAGCGTCAAAACATCGCCAACTGAGGACACGGCGGCGTTTAACGCTTTGAGAGGGCAGCCCTCAACCATGACGTGGAAATGCATGCTGAACCTGTGGAAGAAGATTTCTTGTTTGACACTTTCTCCACCTCTGAAAGATCCACTAAGACTTTGCCTATGCTTAAAGGGGTCCTCAAGCATGCTGCGGACATTTTCAAAGAACCCACGAAAGCAAGGGTTATCAACCCAGGGATTGAAAAAAAAATATATAGGCCTGCTCCAGTGGACCCCACCTACATCAAAGGCCAGCTCCCATTGGATTCCCTTGTAGTGGCCAATGCCCGCAAGAGGGCAAACTCGCAAACTAGTGGTGACGCTCCTCCTCCGGACAAAGAATCAAATATCTTGGAGGCGTTAGGAAAGCGAGTGGCAGCACAGGCTGCTAATATTTGGAGGATTTCAAATACACAGGCCCTGTTGGCTAGATATGACAGGGCTCACTACGACACACTAGAACAGCTGTTGCAACACCTGCCTGATGTTTACAAGGAGGGAGCAGAAATGATTATACAGGAAGGGAAGTTGATTTCTAATGCATCCATCAAATGCGCACTGGATGCAGCAGACACAGCAGCTAGGGCCATCAACACTAGTGTGATGCTAAGACGTCACGCATGGCTCCGCATCTCTGGATTCAAACCCGAGATTCAAACAACTCTGCTCAACCAGTCGGTTAACCCAGACTTCCTTTTTGGTCCCGAGGTAGACACAACACTCGAAAAAATAAAAAAGGACACGGACAGCAAAATCCATGGGGGCTCTGCAATCTCAGCAGTTTCGGGGCAGTTCCTTTCGTCGCTCCGGTAATAGGGTAGCCTCTAGAGGACAGGCTTTACAGCAGGCCCAGTACACCAAAGGGAGCATGCAATCCACCTATACAAAGAATACCAGGGGTGAATACCGTGGGAACCGCGCCGAAGGCGGAGGACGTGGCAATAACGCCAGATCCTCCGCTCCCAACAAACAGTGACGCCTTGTCACTGCCCCCCGACCATCTAACACCTGTCGGGGGAAGACTCCAGCAGTTCCTGCCAGTCTGGGAAGGCATTACCACGGACAGGTGGGTGAGACAACTTATCCGATACGGCTATTGTCTAGAACTAACCTCCCCCCCCCCCCCCCCTAACATACCCCCAAGGCACCGTCCTATGTCCGCAGAGCACATGCACTTATTGCAGCAAGAAGTACTCTCCATGCTGCAAAAAGGGGCAATAGAGCTCGTGCCTGCAGAAGAACGAGGTACAGGGGTGTACTCTCTGTACTTCTTAATCCCAAAAAAGGACGGATCCCTGCGGCCCATTCTGGACCTCAGACCCCTCAACCAATACATACTTTCAGAACACTTTCATATGTTAACCTTACAGCAGGTCCTGCCGTTGCTCAGTCAGGGCGACTTCCTAGAGACCCTGGACCTCAAGGATGCATATTTCCACATTCCCATTCACCCAAGTCACAAGAAATATCTCAGGTTCACCATCAACAATCAGCATTACCAATTCAAGGTCCTGCCTTTCGGGTCACCACTGCCCCCAGAGTGTTCACCAAGTGCTTAGCGACTGTGGCTGCGCATCTTCGAAGACAACATATTCACGTCTATCCCTACCTGGACGACTGGCTCGTTCAAGCCAAGTCAGCCCAGCAGTGTGCCAGCCACATGTCGCGCACAATTCACCTCTTTCACAGTCTAGGGTTCTCACTCAACTACACAAAGTCACACCTGCAGCCCGCTCATGTGCAACAGTACCAAGGGGCAACATTGAACACTCTGACGGCAACAGCGCATTAGACCTCTGCCAGGGTCAACAGCATGCAGCTGCTCATTCGGAGGTTCAGGCCTCAACAATCGCTCCCAGCGCAAGTGTTCATGCAGCTCATCGGTATGATGGCATCCTGCATATTCATAGTCCCGCACGCGAGACTGCACATGCGTCCCCTTCAAGAATGCTTAGCACGACAGTGGAACCAGGCTCATGGGCATCTAAAAGACCTAGTGTTGGTGACCGGTCGTGCTTACAACTCTCTACATTGGTGGAATCCACAAAACCTTTGCAGGGGACGACCGTTCCAAGAGCCTGTCCCACAGATAGTGCTAACGACGGACGCATCTCTCCAGGGTTGGGGAACACATGTCCTCCATTACACGGTGCAGGGACTATGGACAACACAACAGCAGAAGATGCATATCAACCTGTTAGAGCTGATGGCAATCTTCATGGCACTGAAAGCGTTCAAGTTGCACCTGTGCAACAAGGTCGTGTTGATCTGGACGGACAACATGACTGCCATGTATTACATCCAGAAACAGGGAGGCACACACTCCCCGCTGCTATCTCACCTAGCCCAGAGCATGTGGAAGTGGACCATTCAGAGTAACATCTTCCTCATGGCGGAGCATCTCCCGGGCGTAGACAACCAGATGGCGGACCTGCTCAGCAGGCACAGTCACCAGATGCACGAGTGGGAAATCCACCCCTCGGTACTCCAGCGATCGACCTCTTCGCCACAAAAGAGAACGCAAAATGCCAAAGCTTCGCCGCCAGGTTCCCACACCCGCAGTCTCAGGGCAATGCGATATGGATGAACTGGTCAGGCAGATTTGCGTACGCTTTTCCCCCAGCCCCACTCATACCGCTGGTGGCGCGCAAACTGCGACAGCACTCCATGACGCTCATCCTGGTTGCTCCAACGTGGGCACGCCAGGCTTGGTACACCACGTTCCTGGAACTTTCAGTGGTGCCTCACCAACGGCTGCGCCTCACTCCCAGCCTCCTCACTCAGAGCCATGGAGACATTCAGCACCCAGATCCGCAACAGTTGAGCCTAGCGATTTGGCTCCTGAGGTCATAGAGTTTGGCTACCTCAACTTGCCCCCTGAGTGTATGAACATCATCAAAGAGGCAAGGCGACCTACAACTAGGGCGTGCTATGCAGCCAAATTGAAACGTTTTGTCATATACTGTTCCAACAATGACATTGATCCGCTAGATGCGTCCACGCAGAACATCATATGTTACCTGCTGCATCTGTACCAATGCAATCTAGCGTATAGTTCCATCAGGATACATTTGGCTGCTATGGCCGCTTATCTTCAGAACAGGCAGCACCTTTCACTTTTCAGAGTGCCTGCCATAAAAGCCTTTTTGGAAGGCCTTAAAAGAGTGATCCCTCCCAGACACCCTCCTTTGCCTGTCTGGAATCTAAATATCGTTCTCACCAGGCTCATGGGCCCCCCTTTGAACCTCTCCATTCTTGTGAGATACAGTTTCTTACATGGAAAGTAGCTTTCCTAATAGCCATCGCATCGCTACAAAGAGTCAGTGAGCTTCAAGCCCTGACAATTCAAAAGCCCTACCTACAAATTCATGCTAACAGGGTAGTGCTGCGCACCAACCCCAAGTTCATGGCGAAAGTCATCTTGCAGTTCCACATTAATCAAAACATAGAACTGCCGGTTTTCTTTCCAAACCCAGATTCAGTAGCAGACAGAGCACTGCACACCTTAGATGTCAAAAGAGCTCTCCTGTATTACATCGACAGGACAAAAGACTTTAGAAAGACTAAACAACTGTTTGTTGCCTTCTCTCCACAACACAAAGGCAACCCTATTTCCAAATCAGGTATAGCCAGATGGATTGTTAAATGCATACAAATCTGTTATCAAAAGGCTAAACGCACTTTAACAGTTCCCCCAAGAGCGCATTCCACACGCAAGCTAGGGGCATCCATGGCTTTCCTAGGTAACATTCCTCTATTCATTTATTTGGGCGATTTTTAGAGCGCGCAAATACCCGAGGGTGTCTCGGCGCTGTAGTTGCAGAACTCTCAAGTGGATAGGAGAGAATTAGGCTGGGAACAACCAAGTTTTTCGTTTTTTTCTAAAATTAAGCAGAGTCGGAGCAGATTTGATGTGGAGGGGGAGTGTGTTCCACAATTTGGCTGTGGCAACAGAAAAACGTTTGTCGCCCCAGTTAGCCCTTCTTGTACGAGGGACTCTTAGTAAGTGAGCTGAGGATGAACGTAATGTTCTTGGGTGTTCGAGCGGGCGGAAGGCTTGTTTTAAAAATAGAGGGCCGTGGTTGTGGATAGCTTTATATGCTATGCATAAAGCTTTGAATTTAATACGACTCCTCACTGGCAGCCAGTGTAACTGTCGGATGTAGGGGGAGACAGATGCAAATTTGGGGATGGATAACAGGGTCCTGGCTGCTGCATTTTGCACTGTCTGTAGTTTGTTAAGGACCTTTTGTTGTGCGTTCAGTAGCAAGGCATTACAATAGTCTGTTTTGGAGAAGACTAATGTGCTGACTAAGGTTTTGCCTGCGGATGGAGGTAGGTAAGGGATTAGCTTTTTGATCTTTTTTAATATGTGGAAGGAAGAGGAAACCACCGAGTTAGCATGCTGCTGGAAGGACATCTTGTTGTCGAAGATAACACCTAGGTTTCGTACCTTGGTTACTGGTTCAGGAGGTTGTCCCATCTGATGAGGCCACCATTGCGGGGACCAAGTTGGTTGCAGCCTCCCGAATGTCATCACTTCTGTCTTATCAGAATTTAGTTTAAGACAGTTGGATGACATCCAGGAGCCTATTGCCTTCATTCCATTTTGGAAATTAGCTGCCACAGAAGTGCCATCATCGTATACGGACAACACCAGTTGGGTGTCGTCAGCGTATGTAGTGAGGGAGATTCCGTAGGATTTTATGACCCTCGCCAAGTCAGACACATATATGTTGAATAGTGTCGGGCTTAGCGAGGATCCCTGCGGTACTCCACAAGGCAGAGAAAAGGTCTGAGAGAGGTAGTTGCCTAGCTTCACGGTTTGTGGGCGGTTGGACAGAAATGAAGCGAGAAGATCTTTAGCTTTGCCTTTTATTCCAATGGCCGCGACACGGTCGATCAAAGTGACATGATCGACTGTGTCGAAGGCTGCGGAGAGATCTAAAAGTATCAGAATTGCGACTCCTCGTTGTCCATTGTGGACCTTATCTCGTCTGCTGCTTTTAAGAGCGCAGTCTCTGTTCCATGGCCCTGTCGGAACCCGAACTGGGTGTCATCCAATAGGTTATTATTGTGTATATAGGTTGACAGCTGAGAGTTCATGATTTTTTCAAAAATCTTAGCAGGGAATGGGAGGCATGCGATGGGCCTATAGCTGGCGGGAAGGAGAGGGTCTAGGCTAGGCTTTTTTAGAAGAGGTTTGATGATCGCTTCCTTCCAGACAGAGGGATAGATGCCGGATGTGAACATTGCGTTACAGATGGTGGTTAGTGACGGGGCAATGGCTTCAGGGATGAGATTAAGAATGCCTGGAGGGCAAGGATCAAAAGGTGAACCTGATTTAGTTCGGGCGATCAAGGGTTGAATGAGTTCTTGTGTGGTAGTTTCAAAGGCTGCAAATTCTGGGGCATTATCGGCGGTAGATTGCAGGGTGGAAGTGGAAGAGGGGTCAGGGGAGAAAGTGGTAAAAATGGCTCTGACTTTATCTTCAAAGAATTTGGCCAATGCGTCCGAGAGGGTCTGTGATCCTTCTGAGCGAGGTGCCAGAGGGTTGGACAGGTAAGTTACCACCTGAAAAAGTTTACTTGTTGAGTTTTTGGCCTGATTGATTTGGTTGGTGTAGTAAGTGGTTTTCTCTGCTGTTATATTTTTTTTGTAGTTGGATAAGGCGTTTTTGTAAGTGATCTTGTCAGGGGTATTGAAATGGCGGCGCCACTGCCTTTCTAGATTCCTGCAGTATTGTCGCTGTAGTCGGAGCGGCTCGGTGAACCAAGGGGCTGAGGGAAGTTTTCTACTCCGGTGAGAGGTTTTGATGGGTGCTAGCTTATTACAAGCTGTATTCAGATTCTTCAGGTAGCTAGCAGAAGCTGCTATGGGATCCTGTGCATTTGGCGAAGAGCTGTCCTGCATTATCTGTGTAAGATGGTCTAGATTAATGTTCTTCCAGTCTCTAAAATTGGTAGACGAAGAAGGTGTAGGAGGGGGAGGACTGGAATTAGTTGGGATGGAGAAACATATGGCAGAATGATCTGTCCAAACTAGACGGGTAACCCTGGTGATGGAGATCTTAGGGTTGCTGGTAAAGAGTCCGTCCAAAGTGTGTCCTGCTGTATGGGTGGGTTGTTTAACAATTTGTAAGAGACCAGCTGCCTCTAGGTCACTGAGTAGTGTTGCCGTATCGGGGTCGTGCGAGGCTTCTAGATGAAAATTGAAATCACCCAAGATGGTAAAGTGTGGGGATGCAATAGACGTCTCGATGATGTTGTCTAAGTGCGAGAGAAATTTGGATCTGGATCCTGGAGGGCGGTAGATTAACATGCCTTTAAATGTTGTTCTGCCAGAGAGGCCTATAGTAAAGAAGAGAGCTGCGCACTCAGAGTAGGTTGTCTCTGTTGTAGTTATTTTGAAGTGGTCTTTATAAATGATCGCTATTCCTCCGCCTTTTCTTATTGGTCTGTCTAGTTTGCATACACAGTAGTTGTTAGGCGTAGCATCTCTGAAATCAGGACCGGAGGATTCGTCCCCCCATGTCTCAGTGATAAATAATATATCTATTTTATGTGCGTCTATGAAGTCGACGATTTCAAATTTGTGTCTTGGCAGGGACCGTACATTTATGAGTGCTGCTGACACTAGTAGGGGAGAAGTTATGGGATGAGCAGGCATAATCTCAGTGCAAGTGGGGCATTTGAGCGGTCCTATACATGGGTTATTATAGTTAAAGTGAGGTAGAGAGTGGGCTGCCTCTGCTGTAGGTTTGATACTAAGGAGTTACTAGAGGATATGTGTAGAGCAGCCACATGGACCACCATACATACATTTACCAAACACTACTGCGTAGATGCACACTCCAAACAGCAAGCTGCTGTAGGTCAGGCTGTTCTCAGAACTCTTTCAGACTGCTGCAGCTGGCACGGGCAACCGCCGATAAGGAGGTAACTGCTATTTATTCTATGCACAGATATGAATTCAGCAGCCCACATGCCTCGAACGGAATATGCTACTTACCAGTATGCATCTGTTCTTGGCATGTAGGGCTGCTGACATTCATATCTCCCACCCTCCTCTCCGGTGCCTGTCGCAGCTGTAGCACTCAGAATAATTCTCAGGCATGGTCATCACTTACTGTATTACACTCCATCTCTGCCACAATGGCGAAAAACAATCTGAAGATGGAGAGGATGCCCATGCGCACTGTAGTCCAGGGGAGGAGCCACCTATCTTGTGATACTTCGAAGACTCTTCCAGGACAACAATGTGCAATCATCCGGACCCAACACTAGGCGGCGATCTATGCACAGATATGAATGTCAGCAGCCCTACATGCCAAGAACAGATGCATACTGGTAAGTAGCATATTCTTTACCTTTAGTAGGTTGTGAGAAGTTCAGACAGGCTAATGTGCATATAGAGCGCGGTGCCAGTAATCTTGAATGTTCATGATAACAGCCTCAACTTGCTGGCGAAAACACTTGTCATCCAGCTAGCGATGGTGCAGCTCCCCGCGGCCAGGCTGCCGCGTACCATAGGTTTCAACACAAAGTGCCATGAAGCATTTGGGAGCACACTCGACAGTTCTCTGACCATCCGGCCTATGTTTGCAGCTTGTCTTCCTTCTTCACTAATTAATTGGGCCAACGCGTTTCGAGGTCTCACTACCTCTTCTTCGGGGCAGCCAACAAACAGTTGTAGTTTGCATCCAATATTGCTTTATTTTGTGCGTCGTTACTCCCATGGGTGTGTCTTTTGTTCACCAGTTCTCCTGATGCCTCCTGGGAAACAAAGTCAAAAGTGCAAACTTCATTAGTTTTCATTTGTTTGTCCCGTTTGGCAAATATTAGTTACCTTTAGTAGGTTGTGAGAAGTTCAGACAGGCTAATGTGCATATAGAGCGCTGTGCCAGTAATCTTGAAACTTGATGATTACAGCCTCAACTTGCTGGGGCAGCACCACACAGCTACTGATCCTATCTAGTAGGGCCTGAGACACTAGCCAGTAATCTATTCTTGTATGAATATTGTGGAAGGCAGAGTAGTGAGTGAAACCACCTTTCGTGGGGTGCTTACTCCTCCATACGTCCACCAGGTCCAGTTTAAGCATCTCCGCCACCATGTGCAGGGCCCCGAGGCCACCGGCCTCCGGGCTGGCCCCGCCGACCTGTCCAGGTCTGGGTCAAATACAAAATTGAAGTCCCCACCCAAAAAGCATTCTAGAGGAAACGTGTTCTGCAGATCGCCGCTAGTGATGTGTAAAAGACAGGACTGTCCTAGTTCGGCCCGTAAACATTGACCACTACCAAATCGTGTCCCCTGCCCACACACCTGGTAATGACGAATCGACCCTCCGAGTCCGACGCCAGTGGTACTAGTTTTAATTGAGAGGCGGGGTTGACCCATGTGAGCACCCCCTTGGAGTGTGTCGTGAACCCCGCAGCCACACTGTGTCCCCCCCAACCCCCTGGCCTGTAGCATCCTGCTAGTGAGTGGTAGGTGGGTTTCCTGCAGAAGGGCGAGGTCAACACGGTGTCTGTGTAAGTAACTGAGTACCTTACGTAACTTACGGTGGTCATTTAGCCCTCTCACATTCCACGTTAGCATTTTCAGTTCCTGCAAATTGCGCTGAGCAAACCCATCAGTAGCATTAGTCATCGTGGCAGTGATAACAATAGGGTGCAGACAGCTGTATCACTAAGCGCTACATTTCCCTTAAGCTTAACATCAGACAACACATTGCATGGCATTGATTTCGAAACCCCCAAGTCAAAATAGCAAGCGCAATCCCCAACATTGTCCCTCCCCCGCCCACAGCCGACCTCCCCCAACCTGGCCTGGCAGTACCCAATCCCACCCAACGACATCCAACTTATGGTGTCGTTACGCCCAATCCCCAACATTGCCCAAAAGAACAATTAGAGCCAAAAGCACTAGGGCAGAGAGAGGTCACCATTAGTGGAACCAAACAGTGCATCAGGGATAACTAGTGCAAACATGGCTCCCGCCACCAACACCCAAGTCAGAGTATAACAACGGAAGGACTGTTCAAGAATAAAAAGGATATAGTGACCGGCAGGGCCAGAACTCAACCCCCCCCCACTTCGGTCTCGTCCACAGCGTATCACAATACAACAAAGATCTGTAACGGTGCACATCGGTGCAATCAACAGTACATAATCACGAGCTCAGTCCCGAGCTCCACTCAGCTGTGGTCAAACACATATAAATTGGATTGATCTCACCCAGCGCCTGGCGTAGTCCAATCGCCGGTGACAGTAATCGCAAGGCAGCCAATCAGCTTGTCACCAAGGCACTGCCTCGAGGCAGTAGTGCCGCCATCTCGACACCACATTGAGTCTGGAACGATCATACACTCCCCAAGGCCAGGAGCATGTGGTGCGCTATTCTTGTTCGTCCAGACGGCTGCTGTCCTCGTGCTCTTCAGACTGTCGGTTGGGGCTGTTCCTCTGTTCTTTGGACCACTCCTTCAGCGACTTTTGCAACTCCTTGGGGTCCGTAAAAAAGTGGGAGTGCCCGCGTCTGTTGACTCGCAGCCTCGCCGGGTATAGCATCGCGTAGTCTAGGCCCATCTCTTGCAGCTGCTTTTTATACGGAGCAAAGTGCCTCCTTTCCTCCTGCACCTTTGCCGTGAAATCTGGATACAGGGAAACTTCCATACCCTCGTACTGGAGTCTCCCCTTGTCTCTAGCCACACGTAGAGCAGTGTCGCGGTCCCTGTAATTGAGAAGCTTGGCAATTATCGGCCTGGGGGCAGCTCCAGGCCGCGGCCCAAGAGTGCGGTGGGCCCTTTCCACTATAAACATTGGAGAGAAAACGTCATCGCCCAGGAGGGAGACCAGAAGTTTCTCCACGAAGAGCTCCATCTTGCCTGTCTGGGTCGTCTCCGCAACCCCCGTAATACGGATGTTGGACCGCCTCGATCTGGCTTCTAAGTCCTCCGAATTGTCCTGGATGACCTGAAGGAGCCTGGAAAATTGCTTGCGGTCCTTGTCCCACTCAGTCTGGGCCTCCTCAACCTCCGTGAGGCGCCTCTCCGACATGTCGAGACGTTCCGCATGTTTATCCAACCTTTCCGACATGCGGTCCATTCGGTAAGTGAGAGCGTCGATTTTCGTGCCAATGGATGACATGCTTTCCTGCAAACCTTTCTCCATGGACACAAGCATTTCTTTAATGTCAGTGTACATTGTGTTGTCCGCGCCCCTGCCTCTAGGGGAAACGTCCGGTGCCGGCTCCTCCGGGACCTTCGCTTTGCGCTGGTCAAACGCCAGTTTGGTCTGGGTTCTATCGTTCTTGCCCATGGTGCACAGGGAAGTCCGGGAGCAGCCCGCAGCTGTGTATAGCCTCCGATGCGCTGGCAGTAGTGAGAGTCCGCCTCGGCGCGCAGTCCTGCACGCACTCACAGGTCCTGTGACGCTATGTCCTCCGGAGCTTGCAAGCGCTAACCTCAGGGATCGCCGCGGCGTGGGATTCCCAATCAGTGAGCAGCGCAGCCACGTACCTCCCGGTGATGGCGCAGGCCCACAGTCGGCGTCAACAGCACAGTCCAGGGCCAAGAACTTCAACGCAGATCAACAGTCCCAACAAGGTATGGCGTCAGCAGCGCTGTAATCCGCGTCCCCAAAACGCAGGGAGGCGCTGACCCACGTGCATCAGGGACCCCAACTTGTCCCACAATACCCGGCGCCGCACTCCAATCGCCCAGGCAGTGTTCCCCAGTTCCCCGTTGCGAGTCACCTGGCCAGTGGCGAAGAGACGCAGGCTACTAGGTCACCCGGTCACAGCCAGTAGTATGTTGCACTGCGGGGGGGCCTGTACCAGTGTCCGGCCGCTACCTCGGCCCCGGCTTCCCTAGCACCCCAGAGGCAGCAGTTCGTGGAGCAGCCAAGCAAAGGAGAGTACGCCTCAGAAGGTGTGCCAGGGGGGGGGTCCAGGCGCCGTGCACTTCAGGAGCAGACGCGGCGCAGCTCACCCTCGGGGGGGGCCCAGCGGGCCATCAGGCGCCTCCCAGCAAAGTCGCGGGTCCAAGCGCAATGTGCGCGAAACTGCCAGCTAGGCCGTCGCCTGCGGGCCTGCAAAGTCTTCAAAACGGGGCCGCTCAGATCGCTCCCTCCACAAAGCAGGTGGGTGGGGGGGAGGCACGGGATGCCGCAGGGAGCCCCACCGCAGTACCAGCCAGGCGCCACTCTCCGTCGGGTCCCCGCAGGTGCCACCAGGTCCCCGCTCTCACTGTGGCCGCACGCACAGGCACGCACGTCGGCTGGATATACAGGCAAGTCCGCTGCCTCAGGCCTGGTGCGCGGGCGCCGTCACGCTGCCAGAACTCCGTGGGTCTTCCCTTGATTTCGCCGGCGGCTTCGCCGGACGCTGCAGCAGTGACCCCAAAGCAGGTCCCCACCTCGGAAGTCCGACGGTGGCCGTTGTTTTAGGATATTTGTGCAGGATAATGCGGGTGTTGGCGCGGAGCTCTGCACACACGCGTCTTACATCGGCGCTGGCAAGCTCCGCCGGGTGTGGTTGTTACTCCCACTACTTTCTGGTACCCAAGAAGGGCAAAGGACCTGCGGAACGTCAACGGCTTCCTCCGGAAGGAGAAGTTCAAGATGCTGACTTTGGCTCAGGTCTAAGCTGCCCTGGACCCGGTAGACTGGATGGTAGCGTTGGACTTGCAGGACGCTTATTTCCACATTCCCGTCCTGCCGGCCCACCGGCGTTACCTGCGGTTCACGGTAGGCCACAAGCACTTTGTTTACCGTGCTCCCCTTCGGCCTTACCAGCACCCCACGGGTGTTCACGAAAGTGATGGCAGTGGTCGTAGCTCATCTGCGCAGGTTAGGGGTTTCAGTCTTCCCCTACCTCGACGACTGGTTGTTGAAGGCGGGCTCGCCCCAGACAGTAGTCAGCCACCTCCAGACTACGGCCGACCTCCTGCACCTGCTGGGGTTCTCCATCATTGTGCCAAAGTCACACCTGTGCCCCTTTCAGAAGCTCCTCTTCATCGTAGCAGTTCTCGGCTCGGCGCAGTTTCGGGTTTATCCTCCCGAACAGCGGGTTCGGGATATTCAGGCTCTGATTCCGATCTTTCAGCCGTTATCCCGAGTCTCGGTCAGGTTGACGCTGCGGCTTCTGGGGCTGATGGCCTCCTGCATCCTTCAGGTGCATCACGCTAGGTGGCGGATGCGAGCTCTGCAGTGGGACCTGAAGTTTCAGTGGGCCCAGCATCAGGGCAACTTGTCAGACCATGTCTTGATCTCGGAGGGCACTGCAAGACAGTTGCAGTGCCCTCTGGTTCAGAGGCCTCTGGTCTCTGCCGGAGTCCCGGCTCCATAGCGACCTTCTGGAGCTGTGGGTGATCCGGCTTGCACTGAAGGCATTCCTCCCCTCTGTCTGGGGGAGTGTAGTGCAGGTGTTCACAGACAAAACCACTGCCATGTGGTACTCCAACAAACAGGGCGGGGTGGGGTCGTGGGGTTGTATGGCATTACAACACGGGCTTTTACCCCGCATGCCATTACAACGCGGGGATTACAACCAAAGTCGTTACAACGACTTTCGCTGGAGGGCGCTGGATAGTGGAATAGTTAAATTTTCTATTCCAACTCCAGCCCACGTTGACAGTAGGGAAGGTGCTGGATAGAAAATTAAACTATTCCCTATCCAACAGCGCCCTCCAGCGAAAGTCGTAACGACTTTCATTGTAATCCCTGCGTTGTAATGGCATTGCGGGGTAATCCCCGCGTTGTCATGGCTGTTCCCCGGTCGTGGACCATATGCCAGGAGGCTCTGCGCCTCTGGCAGTCGCTGGAACATCAGGGCGTGACCCTGGTGGTTAAACACCTGGCAGGTTCCCTGAACGCCAGGGCAGACTAACTCAGCCGTCGGTGCATGATGGATCACGAATGGTGTCTGAACTCGGGCGTGGCGCAAGGCCTCTTTCAGCAGTGGGGAGAGCCTTGGTTAGATCTATTCGCCACAGAAGAGAACGCGCAATGTCATCAGTTCTGCGCGTTGGAATTTCCAAGGCGGCACTCGCTCTAAGACGCTTCTCGTCGCGAATGGAGCTGCGGTCTGTTGTACGCCTTTCCGCCTATACCACTTCTGCCCAGAGTGCTGAAGAAGATCAGGCGAGACTGGGCCCAAGTCATCCTTGTGGCTCCGGACTGGGCACGGAGATACTGGTATCCCGAGCTACTCAGCATGTCTGTCGATCCCCCAATTCGTCTGCCTCTTCAGGAGGACCTTCTGTCGCAGCAGCAGGGGACGGTCCTCCACCCGAACCGGTCCAGTCTCCACCTCCATGCTTGGAGATTGAGCGGCGACAGTTGAGGCCATTTGATTTGCCTCCTGAAGTTTGTAATGTGATTCTGGCAGCCAGGCGTCCCTCCACAAAGTCGGTATACGCCTGCAGGTGGAACAGATTTGTGGCATGGTGCACAGCAAAGGCTGTGGATCCACTCTCTGCCCCTCTTTCTGAGGTTCTCCTCTTCCTTCTTTCTCTTGCCCAGCAGGGCTTTGCTCTGGGCACTATCAAGGGCTACCTTTCTGCCTTCTTGAGGCTACCTGATCAGCCTTCTTTGTTCAAGTCCCCGATTGTAAATAGGTTCTTGAAGGGCATCACTCATATGTTTCCCCCTGTTCCTTTTCTGATGCCCCAGTGGGACTTGAACCTTGTTCTGACCTATCTGATGTGCGCTCCTTTCGAGCCACTTCATAACTGTCCTCTCTCTACTTACGCTTAAGACTGCTTTCCTGGTTGCCATCACCCTTGCCAGCAGAGTTAGTGAGCTCCAGGCTCTTTCCTCTAAACCCCCTTTCCTTTCAGTCCATCCGGACAAAGTTGTGTTGCGGACAAGACCCTCTTTCCTGCCCAATGTAGTCACAGCCTTCCACATCGGGCAGTCTATCACTTTGCCCACCTTCTTTCTGCCTCCGCATCCCTCTAAAGAGGAAGAGCGGCTCCACCGTCTGGACCCAAAACGTGCGCTCTCATTCTATCTGGATCGCACACGCCAGTTCCGGGTGGTTGACCAACTCTTTGTTAGTTATGTGGGCGCTAAGAAGGGACGGGCGGTGCACAAACGGACCATCTCTCTGTGGGTCGTGTTGTGCATCTTTGGCTAAGAAGGAGCCTCCTGTTGAGCTGAGGGCCCATTCTACTCTGGCCACGGCGGCTACTACTTCCCTGTGCCGGGGAGTCCCCTTGCAGGACATCTGTCAGGCAGCTATGTGGGCCTCGCTGCACACGTTCGCAAGACACTACTGCCCGGACAGCCAAGTCCGTAGGAATGGCTTCTTTGGCCGTTCCGTCCTCCAGGACTTTCTGGTGTGATTATTGGTTCGCAGACCCACTACCGGGGTTGGTATTGCTGGGGGTATCTATTCTAAGGTAAGGAATCTAATACTAACCTGTTTCTTTCAATGCACAAGTTACTTACCTTCGGTAACAATATATCTGTAAGAAACAGTAGTTAGTATTAGATTCCTTACCACCCCACCCATCCTCCCCGTTCTAAGAACCGATATCTAGGGTTAAGGTCATCCCCTTTCAGGACCCTAGTTTCATGGCACCAGTGTTGGTTTTTATCATGGCTCTGCGTTTCTGGCGCGGAAAAGCTGTGTATAAGAACTGACGTCAGCGTGCGAGGGGGGCTTCTAAGTACTCCGACGACATCATCACGGCGCCAATGACTCTGACGATACGCGGAGCCGCAGACGGCTCCTACCGACGCGCAAGGGTACTGCTACGCAAAAGTTTCCGGATCCAGTCTGACACCTGGGGATATTCTAAGGTAAGGAATCTAATACTAACTACTGTTTCTTACAGATATATAGTTACCAAAGGTAAGTAACTTGTGCATATATGTCTTTGTCTTTGGTATATGTATCATGATTTATACACACAGTGAGAGAGTATGCATACTAGGTTTTTCTTGCCCTAGTATCGGGGGTTTTCGCCCCGGGTATTCGTTCACTCTCTCACTCTCTCACTCACACACGGAAAAGAGCACTCTGTATGTCCCCGGCTTTTTCCCTTTGCCGTTTGTACCTCTGGGTACGGTTGACTGGTTGACTACCTGGTAATGCTCCCGCCTTTCTTTGCCGCAGCATGCGTGCTGTTAGTAATCCCATTCCTTGGGCTTTTGTTTAGCTTTGGTGTTGTGTGGTTCTCACGGTACACTCTGTCTCCTTGTGTGTATCCTTTCATCCACATACCTGTATCTCCTGGTAGTAATGACTCTGTATATCTCTGCATGGTGACATTGGTCACTTCACATTTCGGCATCCTTTGTGATCTATGTTCAATGGGTATGCTCTGACGATGCCATACTATCTTGTCCCTTTTTCTGGGACTTCTGTATCTGGCGGATCCATGGGATCTGGTGCTCAGTTTACCATCTTTTTGCAGAGCTTTCTACACTTGCTACTATTCTGCACTGCCCTTTCTGGTTCTTGTCTTGCATCCAAAATACCTCGGCACGACTGATCCTCGACGTACCAAGACACGGCCACATCTCCCCCCACTTGAGAAACCTGCACTGGCGCCCCGTCAACAAGAGGATATCCTTCAAGCTCCTCAACCACGCACACAAAGCACTCCACAAGACCGGTCCAGCCTACATCAACATACGGCTCTCCTACATCCCCAACCGCCAGCTACGCTCCGCCAACCTCTCACTCGCCACAGTCCCGCGCATCCGAAGAACAACCACCGGCGGGAGATCCTTCTCCCACCTTGCTGCCAAGACATGGAACAACCCTCCCACTGAGCCTAGGACAGACCCAAGACCTGCTGACCTTCAGGAGCATACTCAAGACCTGGCTGATTGATAGATTGATTGATAAAAAATTTATACCGCGCTAAACAATAACCCGCAGGTATCAAGGCGCCTAACAATACGATCAAAATTGAAGCAGACATCCTTACATATAGGCTTGCTGAAAGAGGCAGGTTTTGAGAGCACTGCGGAATTTCTGTAAGGAGGGTAAAGACCTAAGGTCCAGAGGGAGGTCATTCCACCATTTGGGGGCCCTGGTAGAGAAAGCCCTGCCACCCCACCTAGCTCTTCGTATGCGGGGAACTGTCAGGAGCAATTCCCCGGAGGAACGCAAGTTCCTTCCAGGAGAGTAGTGGGAGATGATGGAGCCAACTCCTGTGTCGCTGTTTTTTGCAATGGCTCTATATGTCATGCATAAGACTTTGAACCGTATTCGGTGTTCTACAGGTAGCCAATGCAACATTTTCCTGGCTGCCGTGGCCGAGGAGCGTCTGGGAATATCCAGAACAAATCTAGCTGTGGCAATTTGAACTACTTGTAGGCGCTGCAGGAGGCACTTGTTTAGCCCCGTATACAGCGCATTACAGTAGTCCAAGCGTGAACCAATGAGTGCGAAAGCTATTTGTTTTCTGGACTGCAAGGAAAGATATTTCCTAATCCTTCGCAGGGTGTGAATTAAGCCCCAGCAGGTGGAAATGGTTCTGCTCACCTGACTGCCCATGTCAAGGGCAGGATCTATCATCACCCCGAGATTCTTAGCAGATGTTGTGGGGGAAGGGCACATTCTTAGTGAGTCAGGCCACCAGTTGGCTGACCAGATGTTTTCTTTCCCCCCAAACACCATCACCTCAGTCTTCTCCCCATTCAGTTTAAGAGAGTTCTGAATCATCCAGTGACTGACCGCCTCCATGCAGGATCGAAACTTGGAGGCGGTTTGCACATCTGAATGGGAGAGAGAGACGAGTATTTGGGTGTCATCTGCATAAGAGACTACCTCCATCCCGAAAGTTCTTATTAGTCTGGCCAGTGGGGTCACGTAGATGTTAAATAGGGTCGGGCTAAGCGCCGACCCTTGAGGGACCCCACATAGCACAGGTCGGGATGGAAATAGGAACTCCCCCCAACTTGACTCTTTGTTCCCTCCCATCAAGGAAGGAAGTCAATAGATCTAGAGCTGCGTCCTTCACCCCCACATCCCTCAGACGCGATGTAAGTACTGAGGGGGAGAGGGTATCGAAGGCCGCTGTTAGATCTAGCAGGACCAGGAGGGTGGTCTGGCCCCCATCCACTGTCGAGCGGATCTTATCGAGCACGATGGTAAGGGCTGACTCGGTGCTGTGTTCCCTCCTGAATCCATGCTGGGAGGAGTCCAAACAGCCCGAGCTTTCCACAAAAGCAGCGAGATGCTTGTTAAGGTGTGCCTCAAGCATCTTGGCTGGAGCAGGGAGCAGCGAGATGGGACGGAAGTTTTTTAGGACCTCCGGGTCGAGGGAGGCCTTCTTTAACAGAGGTTTCACTACTGCCTTCTTCCACTCCAGGGGGAAGGTACCGTCTCTGATGGCTAGATTCATTATTTCTAGCAGCGGTGGTAAGAGGGTCTCCCTACACTGCTTGATGATTTTCAGTGGGCAGGTATCCAGGGGAGAACCAGACTTGGATCAGTAGCAGCTCCGCCCCCCCCCCTCCTCCCCCTTTGCCGCGCCTTGAGACCCTCCCGCGTATGTAATGCTCTTTACAATTGATTGATTGGTCCCTGTCTGGACGAGGAAGGTATCGTAACGTTCTCTGACTGATTGTGGTGCCTCTGCCTCCTTTTGTTCATGCTCCCTTATGGGGCTTCATGGGTCTGGTGTCGGCCGCGCTGGTCCTGCTGTTCCCACTGTGATTAGTCAATGTTGTTGATGGATAAGTTCTCTTGGGACTTTGTGGGTTTTAGTCGCAGACCCTCCTTCAATTGAGTATGGCTTTATTTATTCTAAGTTAAGGAATCTGCGGCTAAATGTCTCTCTCAGATGAACGAGTTACTTACCTTTGGTAACGATGAATCTGGTAGAGACACAGTCTAGCTGCAGATTCCTTAACCCCCACCCATCCTCCCCGCTCTGCAAGGGATTTTCCAGGACCTTTCCTCACCTCCTCACAGGAGGCCTTGGTCTTCCTGAGGGGTGCTCTTGTCACCTACCTCTGGGGCAGGGAGTGTCATGTTTGACCATACGACCAGTGTGTATTATATCAACAAGCAAGGATGCACCAAATCTCTAACTCTCTCTCACGAAGCCCAATAGCTTTAGCGTTGGCTCATGACCCACAAGTTATCCCTAAAGGCTGAACATGTGTCCGGAGTGTACAACACCCTAGGGGACACTGTCCGCTGGGCCAAAGACAGTTGCCACAAGTGGGAACTGGACAAACTGCAGCTGGAAAAAATATTCTTGCCGTTGGGGAAGCCAGCACTGGATCTCGTAGCGACAAGTAGCAACACTAAATGCCAGTTCTACGCCATTGATACACCCTCCCAGTGTCGTGGGGGAATGCTGTTTCGATGCGATGGTCCGGAATTTATGCATATGCTTTGTCCCCCCCCCCTTCCCACTAATTCCCAAGGTTCTCAACAAGATGAAAGCGGAGCCCTATCACCTGATTTTGATCGCTCCCAAATGGCCAAGACCGCCCTGGTTTACGGAGCTCATCCTACTGTCAGACACCAGCTCCATATGCCATCCAGCAGCGCGAACGCTCCTGACATTAAACCAGGGCCAAATACTACACCCAGAGCCAGCTCCTCTCCACTTGCATGTATAACTCTTGAGTTCTGTGAGTTTCGAGACTTAAAGGTCACTCAAGAATGCAGAGATATTATATCTAAAACAAGAGCGGAAGACACAAATAAAACGAACAAGTTAAAAAGGGAAAGATTCTGTTCTTGGTATCAGCAAAATGACTTACACCCATTTGAAGCCTCTCCTGAACTCTGCCTTATCTCCTCTTGTTGGCCAAGTCAGATCTTGTTCATGCATCTGTCAAAGTTCGGCTTGTGACAATTTCAAGGTACAGACGCTCTACCAGACTCTAGCTCTCTGTCCAACTAGAGTCCTAAATCAATTCATAAAGGCACTGTTAATTGCTTTCCCACCAATGAGAGCTCCTCCCCCAGGATGGGATCGCAGTGTGGTTCTCTTGCATCTGATGAAACATCCTTGTGAACCCATTCACAAGGCTGACCTAAAATTTATCAAGGGGAAAGTTGCTCTGTTACTCGCTTTCATATCTACGAGAAGGGTCAGTGAGATACAGGCCTTCATGACCCAAAAGGCTTTTCTACATTCCA
Source organism: Lissotriton vulgaris (assembly GCF_964263255.1). NCBI lineage: Eukaryota > Metazoa > Chordata > Amphibia > Caudata > Salamandridae > Lissotriton > Lissotriton vulgaris. The sequence goes on from NC_141687.1 coordinate 401,181,382, forward strand.
CTAAAAAAATAATAATGAAGAGTACGTATTTATCAGAACACACCCAAAATTAATTCCAACGGTTCCTTCTTAATGTTATCTATGTGAACCTGTCATGCTTCAAACTTTTTTTTCTCCAATCCAACCAGACCGGCTGAAGGGGCTCTCCATACATTAGACATTAATTGGTGCCAAAAGTTTAATTTTGACTGAACAAAGCATGTTTGCAAAACAAATCCACTACTAGTCTTTTATGGACATTCTCATCAAGGGACTGTAGTGACGAAAGCAAATATAGCACAAGGATTGTGGCTACAATTCAGTTGTGCCACTCCAAAGCGTTCAAAACTCTAACAATGAAAGCTAAAGCGCATTCTACTCCAAGCAGTGTCCATTTCAGCTGCACTGTTTGCAGGCGTTCCGCTGGAGAATATATGCAGTGCTGCGACGTGGAAGAGCACCCTCACGTTCACGCAACGCTTCTGCCTAGAATTGGCACAGCAGAGCGATGCAGTTGTAGGTCAGGCAGTGTTACACCATCTTTTCCAATAAGTTGAGCCTCTTTTAATAGAGGTGTTTGTTCGTATTAAATTCAAATGCATTTCAGACTTCTGTTTATTGCTCTTTGGTTGTTCCGTTGACATGTATTTATCTATGGCTCATAGATCTGAAGATTTACATTTTTAGGATGTCTCAGTTATCGATATATGTTCGAGGCATGTGGGCTGCTGAATTCATATCTTGTGCATAGATCGCCGCCTAGTGTTGGGTCCGGATGATTGCACTTGTTGTCTTGGAAGAGTCTTTGAAGTATCACGAGATAGGTGACTCCTCCCCTGGACTACAGTGTGCATGGGCATGTTCTCCATCCTCAGATTGTTTTTTCTGCCATTGGGTTCGGATGCAAACTCCTATACTCCAACTTTGGAATCAAAAACAAAACTTTTCTGAAGGCCAAAAGGTCTTCGATTCGACTGTATTGTTCTCGCTCTGTACCTCTCTACTCGATCCAGCCTTCCATCTCCAAGCGGTCGCCGACGCGGCCGTTGGGCCTTTTCGACGCCACTTGAGCCGACCATCTATGTAAAGAAGCCTGTTTAAAAGGTGCCCACAATGCCACTCCAAATTCCCACATACTGATAAGCACTCAGTATGCAACAAGTGCCTTTCCCCAGACCATAAGGAGGAAAGCTGTCCAGCCTGCGCACAGTTTCGATCGAAGAAAACTATTCAGAACCGACGTGCCGCCAGGCAAGAAATGCAGCGACAGGCACCATACCCGGACAACATCTTCGATGATGACCAAGATCTACAAGAAGCGCCAGACTCGGACCTAGAGATCGTCACCGTCGAGGACTACTCTGGCTCAGATGACGACATCCCACCGGGGCAAACCATGAGTACCCTGCCCCCGACACCATCTACCCCGTTACCAACGGCTCCGGTCAAGGCATCGCCAAAGGGCCTTAGCCAAGATCAGAAAAATGTTTTGCTTGCCCCGCCAACCGCCTCGGCTCCGAAACCGAAACCTTCCGAAACCCCAGGGCCCAGTAACATCGTCCCACAGAAGGTTCCAGAGCCAAAGAAGGTCGTCGACCCGAAGGGCGTCGATCCAAAAATGGCCGCACAGCCAAAGAGCGTCGCGCCTGAAAAGACTGTCGACCCCAAGAAGGCCGCGCAGCCCAAACTTGTCGATCCAAAAGTGGTTGTCGAACCGAACAAGGCCCACCAAAGGGCGCCGAACCAAAGGGCGCCGAATCAAAGAAGGTTCCCGACCCAAACAAGCCTTCGGCACCAAAATCTGTCGACCCGGCAAAAGGCGCCGCACCTAAGCCCGCGTCGAGGCCAGAACGACCTATCGGCCCGAAGACACCGACTCCGAAAACACCAGTCGATCCAAAAAATACAATCGACTTGGGAAAGGACACTCATCCAAAAAAGCTGAAGTCAACAGTCGATCCGAACAGGAACATCGACTCGGAAGAGGACACTCCTAAGAAGCCTACGGAGCACAAAAAACGCGTCGAACCGAAAGTCACGGTCGACCCGAAAAAAGGCCCCGAGCCGAAAAAATGGGCTACTAAGCCAAAAGTCGTCGACAAACCAAAGGAACACTCAACCCAGGACTGTTGAGGAAGAACTCTTCCACCCAGATCCCTCTGACGACCAAGCACAAATTTATATCAACCCAGAGACTGGTAAAGTTACCATCCTGCATAGGAAAAAGAGGCCTTTGGACTTTGCACCTCAGTCCCCTATTCCACTGAAGAAAAAGGACTTTGGGACTTCTCCCTCTAGACCCTTCATTCCTTTTCAACCTTTCATGCCTACTACTCCTTTTAATCCATACACTCCTTATTCTCCTTCTCAACACGGGGACAATGAAGGTAACACAGAGGATGAGCCACAGCCTCAATATGACTTCCCACAGGATCCTGAACAACAAGAGGAACCATGGGAAGAGCCAACTGACCCTTACAACACCCATCCCATCCCTGATATGTCCTCTTATCCTACTAAGCCTTCACCTACTGATGACACCGTAGTTTTTAATCCACTCATAGACAGGGATGCACAGTTCCACAACGTAGATATGCTTAACGACCCTGTTGAGGAAGACTTCTTGTTTGACACCTTCCCTACATTAGAAACAAGTGTCAAAACACTTCCCATGTTAAAGGGAGTTCTCAAACATGCACCTGACATATTTAAGGATACAGCCAGGGCACGGGTGATCAACCCCAGAATAGAAAAAAAGTATAGGGCAGCTCCTACAGACCCTACTTGCATCAAAGGGCAGTTACCACTTGATTCCCTGGTATTAGCCAACGCACGTAAAAGAGCCAACTCCCAAACCACTGGGGAAGCACCTCCCCCAGACAAGGAGTCAAAAATACTAGAAGCATCAGGGAAAAGAGTAGCAGCACAAGCCTCCAACTCGTGGAGGATCGCTAATACACAAGCCCTACTGGGTCGTTACGACAGGGCGCATTACGACCAGCTAGAAACCCTGATGCAACACCTACCTGAGCCTTTCAAAGCACAAGCACAAGATCTCATACAGGAGGGAAAATTCATAACGAACGCCTCCATCAAATGCGTGCTTGACGCAGCAGACACTGCAGCTAGGTCAATCAACACTAGCGTTCTACTCCGCAGACATGCATGGCTGCGTATTTCTGGTTTTAAAAATGAGGTGCAGTCCACCATTCTTAACCAGCCTGTTAATCAGGATTTTCTATTTGGCCCTGCTGTCGACACCATTTTGGATCAAATGAAAAAGGACACAGACAGAAAAATCAAGGGGGGCATTGCTATTTCAGCAACATACAGGCTCCTTTAGTCGCTCCTCGTACAGAGCGAATACACTAGGAAATACCTCACAAACAACGGCCTCATACTAAGGTAACACACAAGGTTCCTTTACCAAAAACACAACCAGAGGAGGCTACCGAGGTAACAATACCAAGGGAAGAGGACGTGGAGGCAATAACACCAGAGCCTCCACTGCCTCAAAGCAGTGACTCTATTACACTACCTCCAGACCACTTAACACCGGTCGGAGGCAGACTCCAACAGTTCCTACCTGTCTGGAACGCAATTACCACAGACAGGTGGGTAAGAGAAATTATCCAGTCTGGCTACTGCTTACAACTGACTTCTATACCACCCAGACATCGTCCAATGCCCATAGAACACATCACCCTGTTACAACAAGAGGTGAACTGCATGCTGGAAAAGGGGGCCATAGAGCAAGTCCCTTTCCAACAGCAATATTTCCTTATTCCCAAAAAGGACGGCTCTCTCAGACCAATATTGGACCTCAGACCCCTAAATCAATACATACTGTCGGAGCACTTTCATAGATAACACTACAACAAGTGCTCCCGTTGCTACAACAAGGGGATTTCCTAGCAACACTGGACCTCAAAGATGCATATTTCCACATACCCATCCATCCAGCCCACAGAAAATACCTCAGATTCACAATAGAGGGTCAACACTACCAATTCAAGGTTTTACCCTTCTGGGTTACCACGGCTCCAAGAGTGTTTACAAAATGCTTAGCGACAGTGGCAGCACATCTCAGGGGGCATCACGTCCATGTGTACCCTTACCTGGACGATTGGCTAATACAAGCAAAATCGTACCAACAATGTGCAGCACACACGTCTCGGACAATCCAGCGGCTACACAGCTTAGGCTTTTCAATCAACAACGCAAAATCACATCTGAAACCGACCCACACGCAGCAGTACCTGGGAGCCACCATAAACACATCAGTGGCAAAGGCATATCCAAACTCAGCGAGGATAGCCAGTATGCAGACACTCATTCGCAAATTCGTGCCACAACACTCTTTGCCGGCTCAAGTCTTCATGCAGCTCATAGGCATGATGGCCTCCTGCATATTCATTGTCCCCCATGCCATACTTCATATGCGCCCATTGCAGGAATGCCTAGCACGGCAATGGAACCAGGCTCAAGGACAACTAAAAGATCTAGTGTTGGTGGACAGTCGCACTCAACTCTCTGCAGTGGTGGAACCCACAAAACCTTTCCAAGGGGCGACTGTTCCAAGAGCCGGTTCCACAACTAGTACTAACAGCGGACGCATCACTGACAGGCTGGGGAACCCATCTCCTTCAATACACAGTACAAGGGCTCTAGACAAACAGAAAAGGCTGCATATCAACCAACTGGAATTGCTAGCAATATTCCTAGCCCTAAAAGCATTTCAGAAATTCTTGCACCGCAAGACGGTGTTGATCCGGACAGACAACGTGACAGCGATGTACTATATCCAGAAACAGGGAGGAACGCACTCTCCACAGCTGTCCCATCTGGCACAAAGCATCTGGAAGTGGCCGATTCCCAAAAACATTTTTCTCCTAGCAGAACACCTTCCAGGGAAGGACAATCAAGTTGCTGACCTGCTCAGCAGGCACAGCCAGCAACTACATGAATGGAAGATTCACCCCCAGTTCCTTCAGCCATTCTTCAAGGAGTGGGGTCACCCAGAAATAGACATGTTCGCCACAAAAGAAAACTCGAAATGCCAATACTTTGCCGCCAGGTTCCCACATCCATTGTCACAGGGCAATGCGATATGGTTGAACTAGTCAGGTAGATTTGCGTACGCTTTTCCCCCAGCACCACTGATCCCGCTGGTGGCACGCAAACTGCGGCAACACTCCCTCACACTAATCCTAGTTGCTCCCACATGGGCGAGACAACCATGGTACACAACGTTCCTGGAACTATCAGTAGTTCCCCATCAAAGACTGCACCTTGCACCTAATCTTCTAACTCTGAACCATGGAGAAATCAGACACCCAGATCCCAATCAAATGAACCTAGCGATCTGGCTCCTGAGGTCTTAGAGTTCGGATACCTTAACTTGCCCCCAGATGAATATCATTAGGGAGGCAAGAAAACCAACCACAAGAGCGTGCTATGCAGCTAAATGGGAAAGATTTGTTATTTACTGCAACAATAACCAAATCAATCCCTTAGACGCTTCAATACAAAACATTATATGTTACCTGCTGCACCTACAAAGATGTAACTTAGCATACTCTTCAATACGACTACACCTCGCTGCCATAGCAGCATACCTTCAAAACAGGCAACACCTTTCACTGTTTAGAATACCTGCAATCAAAGCCTTCATGGAGGGTTTGAAAAGGGGGATTCCTCCTAGGCACCCCCCTTCCCCAGTCTGGAATCTCAATATAGTGCTTACCAGACTCATGGGCCCTCCTTTCGAACCTTTACATTCATGCGAACTACAATTCCTAACGTGGAAAGTTGCATTCGTAGTGGCCATCACCTCACTCAGAAGAGTGAGTGAATTACAAGCGCTAACAATTCAACAGGGTGGTTCTTAGAACAAACCCTAAATTCATGCCTAAGGTTTTATCCAATTTCCATATCAACCAATCAATAGAACTGCCAGTGTTCTTTCAAAATCCAGTCAGTAGCTGAGAGAGCCTTCCACACACTAGACGTAAAGAGAGCTCTACTTTATTATGTGGACAGAACTAAATCCTTTAGGAAAACGAAACAACTGTTTGTCGCCTTTGCACCACAACACAAAGGGAATCCAATTTCAAAATCAGGAATAGCCAGATGGATAGTTAAATGCATTCAAATGTGCTATCAAAAGGCAAAACGCACTTTAACCGTCCCCCCAAGAGCGCACTCCACAAGGAAAATGGGGGCATCCATGGCTCTCCTAAGAAATATTCCTCTTGAAGATATCTGTAAGGCAGCCACATGGACCACCATACACACTTTCACAAAACACTACTGTGTAGATGTGCAAACAAAACAGCAAGCTGCTGTAGGCCAGGCTGTCCTCAAAACTCTTTTTTAAACTGCTGCAGCTGGCACAGGTAGCCACCGCTAGAGGGGATACTGCTATACAGTCTATGCACAAGATATGAATTCAGCAGCCCACATGCCTCAAACGGAATATGCTACTTACCAGTATGCATCTGTTCTTGGCATGTAGGGCTGCTGACATTCATATCGCCCACCCTCCTCCCAGGTGCCTGTAGCAGCTGCAGCATTCTCTCTGGCATGGCCATCTCTTACTTTACTATCTCCATCTCTGCCACAATGGCGAAAAACAATCTGAGGATGGAGAAGATGCCCATGCGCACTGTAGTCCAGGGGAGGAGTCCCCTATCCCGTGATACTTCGAAGACTCTTCCAAGACAACAAGTGCAATCATCCGGACCCAACACTAGGCGGCGATCTATGCACAAGATCTGAATGTCAGCAGCCCTACATGCCAAGAACAGATGCATATTGGTAAGTAGCATATTAGCATATTCCTTCATGTGTATATATAGTTATGTATATATGTATGTGGGTGTGTGTATGTATATGTGTCTCTATATATATATGTATATATATATATATATATGTGTGTATATATATATATATATGTGTATATATATATATTTACCTAGAACTGCAGTTTTCATGTATTGATATCTTTCATAGATTCACGTGACCCACCCTCTTCCCCTGACAGGATTCCTTTGTGGCTAGGGATATTATTCCCACTTGTGCTTGAAAATCTGAGTGACTCAGCCTCTCTTGGGAGTGTTCTAGAGGGTTCTACCACCTGATTGGCCATAGTTCAAGTTTGGTCCTTCCTTTAAAAGGACATAGGCTATTCAATTGATGGCCTATTGTCATTATGCCCTATAATACTTATACATACTGCTTTACTATGGTAGTGTGGGACTCCCACTTCGACCACTGGGAATGATTGAAGCATGTGAACCTATGAAAGATACCTATTCTGGATAATTGCAGTTACCGGTAAGTAACTTATTTTCTTCTGTTCCCAATCAATCAGGGAATTGTAAGCGCGCTACTCACCTGTGAGGGTCTCAAGGCACTGAGCTGGGGTCGTTAGGGGGAGGGGGGGGGGGGGTGAAGATCTGTTCAGCCGAAGAGCCAGGTCTTGAGTCTTCCTGAAAGTGTTGAGGGAGGGGGTGCATCTGATGTCTGCCGATAGCTCATTCCAGGTCTTGGCTGCAGTGACCTGGAATGAGCTCTGTGGATGCGTGGGATTTCAGCCAGTGCGAGGTTGGAAGATCGGAGGTTTCTTTTGGGTACGTGGAAGTTTATTCTGTCTTTGAGGTATTTAGGTTTGTTGTTGTGTAGGAATTTGTAGGCGTGGGTGAAGATCTTCAAGATGACTCTTCTCCATGGGGAGCCAGTGGAGTCTCCGCAGGTGTTGGCTGATCTGTTCGTGCCGGGGGTTGCAGAGGAAGATTCTGGCCGCAGTGTTTTGTAGTGTCTGGAGTTTGCGGAGTATGGACAAGTTGGTATTGTAATTGATTTTGTTAGTTACTCCCAGAATGTAGGATTTGCCGAGGAAGAGAAACTACTAACCAAATCATTCCTGTTCTTCTAGTTTCACTGGTACCAACCCAAATTTGTTTTTCTCTGGCTGGAGTGTTTTACTTTCTGTAAGCACAGTAAAGATGTTTCATGCTCCATGTTGTCCTGTTACATAACCTATGACGACTTTTGCCAATAAGATAGCAGCTCAGCTAAAACAAAAACAGGTATTTAATATTTTCTTTTGCCCCCTCAGTCACAGACCTTACCAAGACATGTGGTCAGTGAAGCGTTCAGGGGATATTGTAGTTTGTAATGAGACAATAAAGGAACACGTTTCCTCAGTGCTCTCACTATACTGTTGCATATGTTTAAATTCTTGCTGCATAAATGTTTTATATCCATGTTGGTAGCGAGGGATTTAAGGTGGTGCATGAGAGGCGTGGCTAAGCAACATGGCTAACAGGACGTGAGCCTCTGAGCTCCCTGCCAGCCTGCCCAGGGGAAATCCTGCCTCTTTACTCCCCGTTGCAGGACGGGCGCTCTCGCCCCACGGAGCCCATACACCCGCTGGGGAATCTGTGACGGGTGCCCCTCTCCTCCCTCGCTGTGCAGGAGGAAGTAGCGCCGCAGGCCACATCTCGGGGCGGATGCCTGCTGCTGCGGCGATGAGGGACTTTGTCATCTGTGTGCCCGACATTCGATCAGGGGCACGGCCTCTGAGACTGCGGTAATGCGGCTGGAGGGAGCCGTGGCCGACCTGCTGAGTAGATGAGTGGAACCTCAGCCTAAGGTGATATTTATACCTGGGCCTTCCCCTGGATGGGCCTGTGGCGAGCGATGGCTTTGGCATCGGCTGAGGTGGCGGTGACTGGTGCCATGGCAAGAGACTGCCCGGGTCTGTCTGCGGCCTATATGCAGCTGATTGAAGGTTCCGGCCTCCTTGCACTTCTCCTGTGCCGCTTCTGGTCGGGAGACTCACTATCCCCTCCCCTGGGGTAAGGACTGTGGACACAGCAGTGCTCCATCCGGTACCGGGCAGGGGGTCTGGTACTATGCATGTTATCCTGATGGGTCGCATCCTCTCCGCCCGGTGCTGGTCCTGTTGGTGGTCTCCCGCTGCACTCTCCTGGTGAACATCGGGAGCTCCGCACTACACACAGTGAAGCCCAGGAGAAACACTGGGTATAGGGGGTTTAGAGCTGCCCAGGATAGAGAGCTGTGGGTGGTGGGGTGATTTTCCTGATGCTGCTGCCTGCATTTACTGCAATGGGAATTAAGAGAAAGGGAAGACAAATTAGTAGAAGCCCAGATGGGTAACTTCGCATTTTCCACTGCCGACGGTTGTAAGTGCAAAATTCGAGAATTAATTTGTGCCACCTGGGACAGACTGGACAAATATATGCCCACCGTTATCACTAGCGGCTTCACGCCGAAGGGGATACATTTGGCCACCTACTGGCCTTGATACTACGGTGGGAGCAGGTCAGCCTCTGCTGACCTGTCTGCGTAGCTCCACTGGGGACATGGTTTACACCAGGGTAGGCATATTGGAAGAGTTTAAACAGCAGGTATACCCGGCGGATTCTACTGTTTATGCGGGCCGCTCTGTCCTCTTCCTGCAGGTACTGGTGCGAACTCATCTCCCGCCATAGGGGATGAAAGAATTGGAAGCATGGTTGACCCTAGATGAGATTCTAGAGGTGCTGTAGGAGCTCCCCAGGGCCAAGGTGCCGGGGATGACTGATTTCCACCTGAATTTGATCAAATATCGAAAAAGCTGGCCCAGCCTCTGTTACAGGTATATGAGGAGGCCTTTGAGCAGGGAGTTTTACCCCCAACAATGCAGGAGGGGAAAATTAGTATGCTCTTGAAACAAGGAGGTAACGATCGGGACCCAGCATCATATCGCCCTTTTAACCATGATCAATTACGATATAAAATATTGTGTAAAGTACTGGCTAGGCATCTGCCTCCATATATGCCTTTCTTGATACATGAAGATCAATGTGGGTTCATCCCCGGCTGCAAAACGGGCATGAACATTAGGTGTTTAACACACATCATTCATGATGGTCAGTGCTTGAAAGAGGAACTGGCCCTAGTGGCAGTGTACCTTTTAGAAAGCATTTGATACCATCAACTGGGGGTACTACAGGAAGTGTTGCGGTCCTCTCGTTTCGGCCCGGGGTTTTGCAGATGGGTTCAACTTCTCTATACTGACCCGAGCGCTTGGGTATGGGTGGGCCCATGCCAGTCGAAGATATGGACATTAGGGTGGGGAATGCGCCAAGGCTACCTGCTATCACTGCTGCTCTTCGTGCTGGTCATTGAGCCACTCGCAGTTGGGCACACAGAGTTCTTGATGGGTGGGGCATAAATATTGGAGGGAGCTGGCAGGTAAACTCGCTATACGCGGATGATGGGCTGTTCTTATCTCCTTCCCTCGCGATGCGATGCCTAGGCTATTATAGCTCCTGGAATACTTTGGAGTGTACTCTGGTTTATGGCTAATTAAGCAAAAGTCTTTGCTCTTCCCTCTGGCTGAATTGTCTGTGTTGCCGCTGGAGCGGCTTCCAAATCTTGGGCTGAGACACTTCAGATATGTAAGGGTGCAAGTGACACACAACTTCCAATTCCTTCACCTCAATGTGTCCATGGTGGTTGAAGCGCTCAAGAGATCAATGGCTTTTTAGAACTCCCTGCCACTCTTCTTTATGGGCAGGCTGCCGGTCTTTAAGACGGTGGTACTACTGCGGTCCCTATATGCGCTCCAGGACTCTATGTGTAACATTCCCATGCATATATTCAAGCAATTGAACTTGGTCTCTCTGTTCTGAGTGGGCCGTCATAGCAGAGTAGCCATGTATACATTGATTGTTGAACTGATAACATCGTTGTGCTAGCGCTTGGCAGATTAATCGCATTGCTGCAAGCAGTCCTTTTAAAAGTGTTTTGCTGATTGCATTTTAAAACTGTTGTTCCTCTGCCTCATCTACACGCTGACTCCCCGGTCCACCGCAGCAATTCATGCTGTTTGCGGTGGAGGGAGGAAAAGCGTCCTCACTTCCTGGTCACTCCACGCCAGGCGGCCATCTTTGGAGGGTGACGCTCTAGTCTCTAACGTCCCCCTGACTACTAAAGGGCTCAGCGCACTCGCGCACGAATTGTTGAACTGATACCATCGTTGTGCTAGCGCTTGGCAGATTAATCGCATTGCTGCAAGCAGTCATTTTAAAAGTGTTTTGCTGATTGCATTTTAAAACTGTTGTTCCTCTGCCTCATCTACACGCTGACTCCCCGGTCCACCGCAGCAATTCATGCTGTTTGCTGTGGAGGGAGGAAAAGCGTCCTCACTTCCTGGTCACTCCACGCCAGGCGGCCATCTTTGGAGGGTGACGCTCTAGTCTCTAACGTCCCCCTGACTACTAAAGGGCTCAGCGCACTTGCGCACAAATTGTTGAACTGATAACATCGTTGTGCTAGCGCTTGGCAGATTAATCGCATTGCTGCAAGCAGTCATTTTGAAAGTGTTTTGCTGATTGCATTTTAAAACTGTTGTTCCTCTGCCTCATCTAAACGCTGACTCCCCGGTCCACCGCAGCAATTCATACTGTTTGGTGTGGAGGGAGGAAAAGCGTCCTCACTTCCTGGTCACTCCACGCCGGGCGGCCATTTTTGTAGGGTGACGCTCTAGTCTCTAACGTCCCCCTGACTACTAAAGGGCTCAGCGCACTCGCGCACGAATTGTTGAACTGATAACATCGTTGTGCTAGCGCTTGGCAGATTAATCGCATTGCTGCAAGCAGTCATTTTAAAAGTGTTTTGCTGATTGTATTTTAAAACTGTTGTTCCTCTGCCTCATCTACACGCTGACTCCCCGGTCCACCGCAGCAATTCATGCTGTTTGCTGTGGAGGGAGGAAAAGCGTCCTCACTTCCTGGTCACTCCACGCCGGGCGGCCATCTTTGGAGGGTGACGCTCTAGTCTCTAACGTCCCCCTGACTACTAAAGGGCTCAGCGCACTCGCGCACGAATTGTTGAACTGATAACATCGTTGTGCTAGCGCTTGGCAGATTAATCGCATTGCTGCAAGCAGCCATTTTAAAAGTGTTTTGCTGACTGTATTTTAAAACTGTTGTTCCTCTGCCTCATCTACAGGCTGACTCCCCAGTCCACCGCAGCAATTCATGCTGTTTGCTGTGGAGGGAGGAAAAGCGTCCTCACTTCCTGGCCACTCCACGCCGGGCGGCCATCTTTGGAGGGTGACGCTCTAGTCTCTAACGTTCCCTAATCTACTTATACTTCGGCTCTCTCGCGCAGCGGTGACGCGCAGCAGGAGCGCCGAAGAGGCGCCGAAGAGGCGCCAAAGAGAAGCCAGTCTGCGCCAGTCCGCGTCCAGACGCTTCAAGCTTCTAGATTCTCACTCTGCCTGTTACCATGGTAGGAAATCGCCTCTTTTATAGTTCTTCTTCTCTGCATTCGCTACGTCCCCCCGCCAACTCTGTGCCTTCACTCGATCCCCCCCCGTCCAAAATTGGATCTTATTGTACATCATGTGATCAGAGTTTATCTCCTGCATACACCGATAAAACTCTAACCTCACATAAATGGAGAATGTTTCTTCTTAACTGTCGGTCCCTACCAAAACACCACACAGAGCTTTCCATGTTGATAGAAGAGCTTAATCCAGAGGCCCTCTTCTTGACAGAAACATGGCTTCAGCTGGAAAGCGATCCATCTACTTTGTGGGCGACCCCTCAAGGCTACACCATGAAACGCCTTGACCGCCAGACTGGCAGAGGTGGCGGACTTGCCATCATTTATATAGACACTTATAAATGCCGCATCACCTCTTCCACTATACCTACCTGTGAGAGCTTACATTTTACCCTAGAGTTCTCGTCCACCACCTCATTTTCTGGCATGTTGGCCTATCGCCCTCCTGGCGCCCTTAGCAACTTTGTGTCTAACTTGACAGATATATTCGCTAGCGCCCTGTTCTCCTCAGCAAATTTTACTTTGCTGGGTGATTTCAATCTGCACCTGGACCCGTGTGACACTTCAGCCAACAACCTTAGGTCCAACCTTCAGGCTATTGATCTTTGCCATAAGGGTTTTCTTGCGACACACAACAGGGGTCACCTCTTAGACCATATCTATAGCAACTTGGATAATCTAAAAGTTGAGACCCCCATTCCACTTCCGTGGACGGACCATTTTTTAATACCTTTCACTTGGTCCATTAGTCCCCCCCCATTCTTCATAATCCAAATAAGCACCGGGGTAGGAAATGGTCCTCATTGCCGTTCCTTGAGTGGGAACTGGCCCTTACTGAACATCCACCCCAGAGGTCCACTAACGCCAATACTGCCACGACCAACTTTGACAACTGGATCTCCAGCACCCTCGATCAAGTTCTCCCTTTTACCCCCCTAAAATCAATAACAAAATCTAAGGTTGCCCCGTGGTACACACCCGCCCTTAGAACCATGAAGCAAACATGTCGCAAACTTGAGAGAGCTTGGAGGCAGGACCATTCTCAACAGAGGAAGGCCGACTACAGAGCCGCCATAAAACTCTATAAAAAGGAAATCTATGCCACACAATCCCGCTTCTACGATGTGAAAATTAATATGGCTGCTAATGCGCCCAAGGAAATTTTTAAAATAGCTAAATCTTTAATCTCCCCACCCCCTGAGCGTCCATCATCAGACGGCGCACAAACCCAGTGCAACAATCTTGCTACTTTTTTCTCCCAGAAAATCCAGGCTATCTACTCTTCATTCACCACTGGTGATGACAACACAGAACCCATCTCCCCTCCGGTTTCTGATCCCCCCCCCCCCACCCCTTGCATGCTCGATAAATTTCCACTCCTTGACCCCTCCTCATTAGACAAGCTGATCCCTAAGATCACCTCGGGATCTCCTAATGACCATGCACCCCCCCAGACCCTAATTAAGGTCATAGACGTTATTCATCCCGTCATCTTAGATGTCCTTAATGCCTCCATCGCTTCCAAAACCGTTCCGCCTCCTTGGAAGTGTGCGATGGTCAAAGCTTTGTTGAAAAAGCCTACTTTGGACCAGAACAACTTGGCCAACTACCGCCCCATCTCCTTACTTCCATGGATGAGCAAGCTACTTGAGAGGCACGTTAATAACATCTTGGTGGACTATTTAGAGTCCAATAGCCTGCTCCATGCCTCTCAGCACGGAACCGAAACCGCTCTTTTGGCGGTGACGGAAGAAGCTAGAGCTGTGCTGGACCAGGGAGGTAAGGCCGCCATCATACTACTTGACCTCAGTGCCGCGTTCGACACGTTCAACCACTCTACACTATTACATCGGCTGAGTGGTTTGGGCGTGTCGGGCGCGGCCCTGGAATGGCTTACCTCCTTCCTGGATAATAGATTCTTCCAGGTGTTTGAGGGCGAGTCGGTTTCCCCTAAACATCCTCTCAGCTGTGGAGTACCCCAGGGCTCCTCCCTGAGCCCACCTCTTTTTAACGCCTATATGGAGCCCCTAGAGAGGATAGTCCATCCCTTCGGTGAGCGTATTGTTACCTACGCAGATGACACCCAACTGGTGGTCTCCCTTGACCACTCTGCGGGATCATCTTCCACCTTAGGTCCCTGTCTAGAGGCGGTTGCCAGATGGATGCAATCATCATACCTCAAGCTTAATGGGGAGAAAACAGATATTATGCTGTTGGGCAACCCCCCTCCATCTGCCCTAGCATCCATCTGGCCTCATCTCTTGGCCCGCCTCCCCCTCCTAAACCCCAGATCAAGAGCCTGGGAAACTTGTTGGACAAAGCGCTTGATTTCTCAGCCCAAGCCACGAAAACCGCCTCCACGTGCATCGGGATGATGAAAATGCTCGTAAGGTGCTCCCCCTGCTCCCATTCCAGGCTAGGAGGATCATGGTCCAGGCCCTGATCCTCTCTCGCCTGGATTATGGGAATGCCCTGTACATGGGAGCCCCAGCAGCAGTGACCCATAGGCTTCAGGTCACACAAAACTGTGCTGCCCGTTTACTGTACAACATCCCCCGCTGGCAGTCAGCTAAGAAAGCTCTGAAAGAGCTTCATTGGCTCCCAATAGCGGCCAGAGTACAGTTCAAGGCCATGTGCATTGTGCACAAATCTTTTCACCGCACTGGCCCAGCAATCCTGCACCCTATAGCTACACCCTACGCACCGTCTAGAGCCTTACGCTCTAGTTCTCTGCAACTGGTAACCGCCACCAAAATCAACAAAGCCCGCTGGGGTGGTCGTTCCTTTTCTCATACCGCGGCCAGGCTTTGGAACTCCCTCCGAGAAATCAATAACCACCTGTCCTTCAGAAAGGCTTTGAAAACGCACTTGTTTGCCAAGATGTGCTGATCTACCCTGAGCCTGCCACCAGTATTCAGTCTAAAGCGCTGCGAGGCCTCCGGGTAGTTACGCGCTATATAAGTGCAATTTTCATTTCATTTCATTTCATACAGCGGTATGAGGAGGGGGACTCGAAGCTCCCAGGATGCAGCTCAGTTGCAGCATGCGGCCCGGTGGCTGAAGGAGAGAGGCAATTGGGGGAAAAAAAACTTCTGATAGGATGAGTTCAGCCGGATAGACTCCAAATGGCTCTGATGGAGGGTGATGGTGTCGCCGGTGACATGCCCTATGTGGTCAAACAGACCGCAAAAATATGGCAATCGTTCGTAGAACACATATTAAAACACGTGTCATTCCACAGGGAACTCCCCATATGGATCCTTACACCAGTGCAGAAAAGGATGGATGGGATGTCATTTCAAGCATGAAAGGGAAGGGGGTTGTCTGGTATTGTCGGACCTGTACCCAAACAAGACTCATCTCCTACGAGCAGGATTGTGGCGGTTTTGGCCAGGGTAGGGGCCAGTTCCTTCAATATGCCGGTGTCTCAGACCTGGCTAGGGTGACGTGGCTCACCTATCCAAATGTCCCGCCAACAACTCGAACACTGAATATAATGCTGAACTGTGGCTCTGTTTGTCGGCTTAGTTCTGTCCTGTATAGTACTATGAGATCAGACATGGCAGGCTTGTGGCGGTTTTGGCCAGGGTAGGGGCCAGTTCCTTCAATTTGCCGGTGTCTCAGACCTGGCTAGGGTGACGTGGCTCACCTATCCAAATGTCCCGCCAACAACTCGAACACTGGATATAATGCTGAACTGTGGCTCTGTTTGTCGGCTTAGTTCTGTCCTGTATAGTACTATGAGATCAGACATGGCGGGCCCTCCTCCTAGGGCCCACTCGTCATGGGACAGGGACTAGACGGATCCCCTGACTGAACCGAAGTGGAAAGCAATTAACACACGCACAGTGTCCTGCAGGGTACAATTCAAGTTGATAAATTTCAGCTACTTACATCGAACATATATGACCCAGATGGGTCTGAGCCGCATCAACCCTGCGCGCTTGGATGCTATGGTGCGGTGCTACGGGGCGGGTTATCTGCACCTGGCCTGGGGCTGCCCCGATGTAAACTTTTTCAGGACCCGGTGGAGATGGTGAGAAGGGGTATGGGTCTTAGGGTACAGACAATCCCGCTACATTGTCTACTCTGACAAATTATTACAGTTCCTCCTGGTCCTAGATAAGCGCAGGGTGGCCGTAACCTGGATGGGGAAGCGCACCCCCTCACTACCGCCCCCCCCCCTCCCCCCCCACTCTCTGGATGACTGGAGAGGGATATGCGTGAGTGGTCCCTGGCCGAGGAGGTTCATATGAAAGCTAGTAGGGTTGATGAGAAGAGAATCTCAGGACTTGGAAGGAGTTATGTCACATGTTTGTAAACCCCGAGGTGCACTTGAGTGAGCAGCATGGCTCAGATACTAGTGGATGTTCAGCTGAGGAGGATGCCTGTTGGTGTTCTGATGTTCTTATGATAAGCTCTGTGCTGTTGGATGACTGGTAAAGTGGATAGTGAACATGTACTATTTTCATAATCTTGCACTCTGTCCTGGATCTCACCCAACTGTAAACTTTTTCATGACAATCTCTGCCTCTGTTGGTTTTATTGTTTGTATAAAACGAAAATAAAGGTTTAAAAAAAAAAAGTGGTGCATGAATGTAGTAATAGTAAAACCTATTGATGTATGTTAAATCCAAAAAGTCTTGAAATATGAGAAATGATTCAAGGGAATTTAAAAGAAAGTGAGTGATTCCTTTTTCTTGGTTTTAGACTTCAATCCCAAAGAGTGTCCTTATCCCTGTGACTATTCCCATTACGAAGGCATCCGGATCACGTTTCCGAAACAGTGTGGAGGGGCTGAATCAAGAGATTGAGATCATAACTAAGGAAACTGGAGACAAGGAGGAACAGCTGATGGTGAGGTCCATGCAGTATGCCTATTGGTTTTGGGTTTCTTCTTTTCCAGATATTGCATTTTAAGTGTATACAAAACCTAAACCTACTTTGCCATGTCTTCCAAGTACAATGGTAAGCGTGAATTTAATTATTCGCAGCACTTTCTGTAAATTCATATACCTGGATAAGCAAACATTTTGGGCTATTCAACGCATTAAATGCAATATGTATATTCTGCCCATCATTGGGGTCTAATCTCAGTGTCCGGTAGTGCCAGGGCTGGGTATTAAAAAGTGATTTTGTGGATCTGTTTCTCAGCACCGCCCCATGTCCTACTGATGTCCCTTCAGAGATGTACACTGACTGACATCAAGCAGGCTAGAAGTAACAAACCACCTGATTTACAAGGGTCTTCTGAAATGTTTCTGTCCCCCAAGATATAATGTAGTGTTCGAGGCATATGAGCTGTAGATCATATGCGTTAGCATAGATCGCCATCTGGAGTTGGGCTTGTATGTTTGCACTTTGTTTTTCTTCGAAGAAGTGTTTGTAGTCACGAGGTAGGTGATGGTGATAGTGCGCATGGACATCAACTCCATCCCCAGATTGTTTTTTTCAGCCATCGGGTTTGGATATGTATTGTTGCGCTCCGGTTCCGTATCATCTACGAAACCTTTCAACACACAACCCTTACCACTCAACGGTATTGTTTTCGGTCGCAGTTTCTCTTTCAACGCACACCGTAAGATCCAACAACTTCGATCAGTAGCTTCAACGCGGGCCATGAGGCCTACCCGTGTTGACCACGCCAG
This sequence comes from Lissotriton vulgaris, assembly GCF_964263255.1. Lineage (NCBI taxonomy): Eukaryota > Metazoa > Chordata > Amphibia > Caudata > Salamandridae > Lissotriton > Lissotriton vulgaris. The sequence goes on from NC_141687.1 coordinate 401,199,375, forward strand.
CAGTCCATGGAACGGACTCCATTTAAGAAATGCCCTAAGTGTGGTGCTAGGTTTCCACACACGGACCTGCACGAGGTCTGTAACCTCTGCCTATCCCTGAAGCACGAAGAAATCAACTGCAAGGCCTGTCGATCATTCAGATCGAAAAAGACCATTAGTGTCTGTCTGGCTCGACATCATCATGGTCATTCACACACTCCTATCACTAGACTTCATTCTTAATAGAATACTATCACCAATGAGTGTAAAGCTGACTCTTCTGATAGAGACTTCTAAGTGGAGTTTCCTTACCTTTTTGAATATTCCCCTGGCATCAGACTGGATCAGGAAACTTTTCTGAAGTACCTTTGCTCACCAGTAGATAGCGCTATGTAGCTCTGTACTGATGCCGTTTGGCTCCGGAAGTGACATGCAGAGTCTATAGGGGCATCACTCCCACACGCTTATGTCAGTTGCTTTATTCCTACGCTACCAGAAACTGAACCGGAGCTTTCTCTCTCCTCTCCAGAGACACATGTGCCTCCAAAATGTAGTTCATTATGCAAAGGAAATGCCCCCTCCCAAAACTACAGGGTTTGCACCTTTTGAGGACTTTTGGAAGCACTGGTCTGACACAGATGCTCATGAGATCTGCCTCCGGTTGAGCCACAATTCCAAGGCCTCAAAGAGCCAAGAAGCCATCCATCTGTAATAAAGCTAGGGGGTTTGCCCTTGGCGCCTGTTGGACCCTCTAAAAATACTGCTGGGTCTCCTCCGCTTCATGTCTCTACTCCACGATCCACACTGGTACATGGAGCATCAACACCGATTCCAACTCCGCAGGACAAGGTAGCCATTGCGTCAGCGGCACTGTGACTTTGATTGCAGCCGTGCTCTGTTTCCTTCGAACTGCAATCTGCACCAATTGACATCCGGCAGTCACAAGGCAAGTCCCATAAACTACATTCTTGGTTTGGTACCGATCCTGACAACAATTATGGCACAGGTGATGAAATCTACCAACTTTACCATAAGGAGAACTGGTGCGATGACACTTCCCCTAATTCTGTTCTGCTAACTCTCCCAGATCCTGCCAATGAACAGAGTGTTTTCTTCAACGTCCTCTTCCCACCTTAGAGGTCAAAACCAATGAACTGACTGATGTCCACTAGCTAGGCAGAGCTACTACTGAGCCCCTGATCCCTTTTAATGAAGCACTCATGGATACTCTTCTCGCAGCCTGACCCAAACCTTGCATTGGCCCCTTAGTATATCGCCTAATTGCAAGATGCCATCTCCCTCCTCCAGGTGACCAAATTTTTGTCTGAGCACCCTTTGCTGAGAGTTTAAAAGTGAAGGTATTTACCAGTCAAACAAACTCACCTTTCCGACTACCCTCCCAGGTAGGAAGTTCAAAGGAGAGTATTTTCTTCCACCAGTTTGATCCCTAGGCCCGTTAATGCCAGTTGCCTTCTTAGCTGCTACTGCCACACTCTTTGGGATTCGGTAGTTCAAGTCCTCCATGGTGTCCCAGAAGACCTCTTACCTGTCCTAACCAGTGGCGGCAGGCACGGATCGGGGTGAAGGGAGAACTCATGCAAAAAAAAAACCAAAAAACAACTTACATTTTCGCCACTTCATCATTGCGTCTTTGCTCCGACTGCAGCAGAAACACACCCAGGCTCTCCTTAGACCAATCACTGCATTGCAGCATTGTGATTGGCTGAGTGCCGTAGTTCGGCCCTTACCCTGGTAATGGGGGCCTCGGCATGCACTTCACGTAGGCTGTAATGCAAGTTATGTGGGGAACATTCAAAGTGTGTACGAAAGTCATGCCCACTTGGAGTAGGCAAACCACTCCCTCTGCTCTTGTCGTGAGAGCAGCCCTGCCCGCAAAGCTGCAGGACAAAATAAAATGATGATAATGACAGTTATCATTTTTTTTTTTTTCCTTTTTGGAACTGCTAAAAAGCTGTGGGGCGATGCTCCTCCGCCTTAGCGAAAGAGCTGTCACTGTTACTAACCCAAGTTATACAGGATAATCGTGCTGTGGCCAAGTTCACAATTCGTTGTGGCTTGGATACCAATGATTCCATCAGGAAAGCCGTTGGCACCAGCATTGCCATTCCCCGCCACGACTGGCTGCGGTCAGCTATTTAAAAAACAAAAACGTTTTAGACTATATCCAATCATCTCTCTTGAATATGCCTTATGAAGGGACTCCCCATTTTGGGGGCCAAGGCAGATTCTGCTCTGGAGTGATGCATGGAGAGCAGGGGGCACAGCAGGCTCCTTGAGCTTGTATGCCCCGCCAGCCACATCAGCCCTACCTTTCCTTTAGCGTTTTTAGCAGATGTACTCCATACCACTAGCCAGTTCAGCCTCCGCAATGTGCCCAGCTGTTTTGTGACTGATGCCTCAGTGCCCACAACCCCTCAGTCAAGATTAGCAAGCCACTCGGCCCAATGAACTCCTCCAATCCCATCTGTCATATCCCTTTAGTTTACCCTTGTTGGAGCACATCCACCATGCTGGAGGCAGGATCCAGCAGTTCATTCCAGATTGACAGAGCCTTAACCTCGGACAGAGGGTCTTTCAGATAGTCCAGAAGGGGTACACCTTGCCCTTCACTGCCACCTTGACGCCTCTTCAACTGTCTGCGTAACTACTGACAGAAGACCATCTGACCATGTTTAGGCAGGAAGTGCAAGCCCTTTTAACCAAAGGGGCTATTAAGAGAGTGTCTTTGCCTGAAGTAGGTCATGGTTGTTGCTCCCACTACTTGCTGGTGCCAAAGAATGACGGAGGCCTTTATTCTAATTAAGGCCTGCGCCCTCTCCACACCTTCAGTCAGAAGGAAAAATTCAAAATGCTCACACTGACCCAGCTCTTGTCTGTCATTGAGACTTGATGGTGGTGTTGGATCTGCAGGACACCTATGTTCGAGGCATGTGGGCTGCTGAATTCATATCTGTGCATAGATCGCCGCCTAGTGTTGGGTCCGGATGATTGCACATTGTTGTCCTGGAAGAGTCTTCGAAGTATCACGAGATAGGTGGCTCCTCCCCTGGACTACAGTGCGCATGGGCATCGCCTCCATCCCCAGATTGTTTTTTTCCGCCATTGGGTTCGGATGTGTTTCGGTTCCCTCTGTCGGAATCGATAGTTGTTTAACTTTGCTAACTTGAGACCAAAAGGTCTTTAGGCTTGGCGTCGGTATCGTTTTTCGTTCGGGTTTGACTGTTCTTCAGCTCCGAACTCTTGCTGCCCTTCCGCGTGCTGTCGGCGCGGACGGGCCTACACGACGCTCCAGACATGGAACGGACCCCGTTTAAGAGGTGCCCGGTGTGCACCTCAAAGTATTCACACCTCGACGTGCACCCAGTGTGCAACAAATGTCTGTCGCCGGACCATGATGAGGACAGGTGTATGGCCTGTTCAAAGTTCTGGTGTAAGAAGACTCTCAAGCTTCGTCGGGCCGCTAGACTCCAGGCCCAGTTATCAGCGCCCCCGCCGGACAACATCTTCGAAGAAGACGTTGGAGACGACAATGTCTTTCAAGTTTCGGACTCTAGCCCAGCGTCGGAGGAAGAAGACTACGACGCGGGAGACGAGGAGTTTGAGGAAGTAGTCAGTGAGGTAGGGGACGACGATGTGGCCATTGCCACCGTGGAGGATAGCTCAGAGGAGGAGCATCCTCAAACTGACTCAGGGGTCAACCCCCATTATACGGCCCAGGTCGAGGGATAGCCTTCGGGCCTTACCCAAGACCTTGTTAATCGTCCCACGGCCTCGCCTCCGGGCCCGGCCACGGACATTTCTGATGTGCCACTCCCGTTGAAGAAAACGAAAGTGAAGCCATCGGGGTCCACACCAACGGTTTCGAAACCGAAAGTGAAAGTCGCTCTGGTGGGGCAGAAGGCTCCAGAGGCCTCGAAGTCAAAGAAATTCAAAATGGCCGACAGCAAGAGCCACGCCAAGATGGCCGACCCGAAGACCCCGGTGTCGAAGCCGAAGGCGAAGACGACCGACGCGGCCGCGTCCGCGCCGAAGGTGGTCGAGGTCGATGACCCGAAAAAGGCTCCGAAGAAGCGTCAGGACGACGCCGAAGCTCTGGCTGCGCCGACTCCGGCCGTCAAGGCCAAGGATGGTGATGTGTCGGCTCCGAAGACCGTGCCTTTCGCCGACTCGACTCCGGACTTGGGGAAATCGCTCGAGCCGGTACAGCCCTCCCCGGCCTTAACAAAAAAGGTCGTGGAGTCCCTGCAGCGGATTCGGAAGGACGCTATGGTTCCCGAACCGAAGGATGTGGTGCCGAAGCCTACACCAAAGCCAGCAAAAGCGCAGATGCCTATCCGCTACACGCTGCCGCCGAAGACGACGCCGAAGGCTTTCGCTCCGAAGCATGGGGCCGGGATGCCTTTGAAGGTGGTGTCGACGCCCAAGGCGTCCTTGGTGGTGCCGAAGCCTCGGCTCCAGCCACTCGCGGATGAGGAACGTCGAGAGGTTCTCATCGACGCCAACACCGGGAAGCTCTCTCTCCTCAAACGGAAGATCACCACGAAGCCGGTGTTGGAGCATTATCGTATCCCACTCAAAAACAAGAAGGACTCTGCGGGTACTTCTGCCCCTATAGAGCCTGCATCTCCACATAATTTGGAACTTTCACCGACGCATTCAAACGCTGGGGAAGGGGACGGAGATGAAGAGGACGAGTACAATTATCCAGCATACTCGGATCCAGAGGAGGTACATGAACCTTGGTCTGCCGGAGGCGACCCTGAGGACCCTCAGTCGGGTCATGAGCCGCAGCTCTTTGCAGCAAAGACTTCTCCAACAGAGGACTCTGCAGCCTTCAACGCTCTGATTGAGAGAGCTGCAGCTAACCATGATGTCGACCTACATTCAGATCCTGTGGATGTCGATTTTCTGTTTGACACTTTCTCAGTGGCTGAAAAGTCAGTCAAGACATTGCCTATGCTCAAGGGAGTGCTGAAGCACGCGCCAGAGGTTTTCAAGGAGCCCACTCGGGCGCGAGTCATCAATCCTCGTATTGATAAAAAATACAAGGCAGCGCTCTCGGATCCAACATACATCAAGGGACACTTGCCACTGGATTCTTTGGTTGTATCCAACGCACGTAAGCGGGCGAACTCGCAGCCCACGGGTGACGCTCCTCCCCCAGACAAAGAGTCAAAAATATTTGAAGCCTCAGGGAAACGTATTGCTGCGCAGGCAGCTAATATTTGGCGCATTTCAAACACGCAGGCCCTACTTGCACGCTACGATAGGGCGCATTACGACACCCTAGAAACACTTCTGCAGCCCTTGCCTGATCAGTACAAGGAGGCAGGTGAAATGTTGATTCAGGAGGGGAAGCTGATCACCAACGCTTCCATCAAATGTGCGCTGGACGTGGCTGATACCGCCTCCAGGGCGATCAACACTAGCGTGTTGCTGAGGAGACATGCATGGCTTAGAATATCAGGCTTCAAACCAGATATACAGACAACCATCTTGAACTAAACGGTTAATCCTGACCACCTGTTTGGCCCCGAGGTGGATGCGACACTTGAAAAAATGAAGAAAGACACAGACACTGCTAAGTCTATGGGGGCCCTCCAGTCTCAGCAGTTTCGGGGTGGTTCCTTTCGCCGCTCCAATAACAGAGGCACCTCAAGGGGTCAGGCATCACAATCCACACAGTACTACAAGAGCAACACCCAAACCTCATACACCAACAAAGGTAGAGGTGGTTACAGGGGCAACAACGTCAAAGGCAGGGGACGTGGAAACAACAGCTCCAGGTCCTCCACCGCCAACAAACAGTGACGCCTTGTCACTGCCCCCCGACCACACAACACCAGTCGGGGGGAGACTCCAGCAGTTCCTGCCCGCGTGGAAATCCATCACCACGGACAGGTGGGTCAAGTCTCTTATCCAGTACGGTTACTGTCTGGAACTTACTTCCACTCCACCAAACATACCTCCAAGAAGCCGTCCTATGTCCGGCGAGCACTTGCACTTGTTGCAGCAGGAAGTTCAAGTCATGCTGCAAAAAGGGGCAATAGAGCTCGTCCCACTGCAGGAAAGGGGAACAGGAGTTTACTCTCTGTACTTTCTAATCCCCAGAAAGGACGGATCCCTAAGGCCCATCCTGGACCTCAGGCCCCTCAACTGGTACATTCTATCGGAGCACTTCCATATGCTCACGTTGCAGCAGGTCCTCCCCCTGCTTCGACAGGGAGACTTCCTAGCTACGCTGGATCTGAAGGATGCATACTTTCATATCCCCCTGCATCCTTCCCACAGGAAGTACCTCAGATTCACGATTCAAGACCAGCACTACCAGTTCAGGGTTCTGCCTTTCGGGGTCACCACAGCGCCAAGAGTCTTTACAAAGTGCCTGGCGACTGTGGCGGCGCATCTAAGACGCCAGAACGTCCATGTCTATCCCTATCTGGACGACTGGCTCATTCAGACACAGACAGAACAGCAGTGCGCCGACCACGTGTCCCGCACAATTCATCTCCTGCACGATCTGGGATTCTCGCTGAACTATCCAAAATCCCATCTCCAACCCGCCCATATACGGCAGTATCTGGGCGCAACAATAGACACTCTGGCAGCCACTGCGCAGCCAAATTCAGTGAGAATCGCCAGTATCCAAACGCTGATCCAACGATTCAGACCACAGCACTCGCTTCCAGCGAAGGTGTTCATGCAGTTGATAGGCATGATGGCCTCCTGCATCTCCATAGTCCCGCACGCGAGACTACATATGCGTCCGCTTCAGGAGTGCCTAGCACGTCAGTGGACTCAGGCTCATGGGCAACTGACAGACCTAGTGTTGGTGAGCGGTCGGGCATACAACTCTCTGCATTGGTGGAATCCACAAAACCTTTGCAAGGGCCGACCGTTCCAGGAGCCTGTGCCACAGATTATCCTGACAACGGACGCTTCTCTCCAGGGATGGGGAGCGCATGTACTCCACTACACAGTGCAGGGACTATGGACACTACAGCAAAGGAAGATGCACATCAACGTTTTGGAACTGATGGCAATCTTCATGGCCTTGAAAGCATTCAAAGTACATCTGTGCAACAAGGTCGTGTTGATCCGGACTGACAACATGACGGCCACGTACTACATTCAGAAGCAGGGGGGCACACACTCTCCGCAGCTGTCTCATCTAGCTCAGAGCATGTGGAAGTGGGCCATTCAGAGGAACATCTTCCTCATGGCAGAGCATCTCCCGGGCAAGGACAACCAGATGGCGGACCTGCTCAGCAGGCACAGCCACCAAATGCACGAGTGGGAGATACATCCATCGGTACTCCAACCGTACTTCCAAAGGTGGGGTCATCCAGAGATAGACCTGTTCGCCACAAAGGAGAACGCAAAATGCCAAAGCTTCGCCGCCAGGTTCCCACACCCGCAATCACAGGGCAATGCGATGTGGATGAACTGGTCAGGCAGATTTGCGTACGCTTTTCCCCCAGCACCTCTGATACCGCTGGTGGCACGCAAACTCAGGCAGCACTCGATGACTCTCATCCTGGTTGCTCCAACGTGGGCTCGCCAACCATGGTACACCACGTTTCTGGAACTCTCCGTGGTACCGCATCAAAGGCTTCATCTCACACCCAGCCTTCTGACGCAGAGCCATGGCGACATTCAGCACCCAGATCCGCAACAGCTCAACCTGGCGATCTGGCTCCTGAAGTCCTAGAGTTTGGCTACCTCAATCTTCCCCCCGATTGCATGGACATCATTCGGGAGGCAAGGAAGCCCACTACTAGAGCTTGTTATGCGGCTAAATGGAAGCGGTTTGTCATTTACTGTGTAAACCACGATATTGACCCGCTAGATGCTTCCATTCAGAACATCATTTGTTACCTGTTCCACCTGTACCAATGCAATTTGGCATACTCTTCCATCCGCATTCACTTGTCTGCAATGGCAGCATACCTCCAGAATAGGCAACACCTATCACTTTTTAAGGTCCCTGCTATCAAGGCTTTTCTGGAAGGACTCGAAAGGGTCATTCCACCACGGACACCACCAGCTCCGGAATGGAACCTCAATGTGGTTCTCACAAGGCTGATGGGTCCTCCCTTTGAGCCACTGCACTCTTGTGAGCTTCAGTTTCTGAATTGGAAGGTTGCTTTCTTAGTAGCAATTACATCGCTACGGAGGGTTAGTGAGTTGCAGGCACTCGCCATCCAGGAACCTTTCTTCCAAGTACACGCTAACAGGGTGGTGCTCCGCACTAACCCTAAATTCTTACCCAAGGTTGTATCTCAATTCCACATGAACCAGACAATTGAGTTGCCAGTGTTTTTTCAAAACCCAGAGTCGCTGGCGGAGCGGATGCTCCACACCCTTGACGTTAAAAGAGCCTTAATGTACTATATTGACAGGACAAAAGATTTTCGTAAGACCAAGCAACTTTTCGTTGCCTTTGCCTCACACCACAAGGGAAACGCTATCTCCAAAGCTGGGATCGCTAGGTGGATCGTGAAATGCATTCAGATCTGTTACGCTAAGGCTAAACGCACTCTCACAATTCCACCAAGAGCCCACTCCAGCAGAAAGTTGGGGGCCTCTATGGCTTTCCTAGGTAACATTCCCTTAGAAGATATCTGTAGAGCAGCCACATGGTCTACCACACATACTTTCACTAAACATTACTGTGTAGACGTGCACTCCAAACAGCAGGCAGCTGTTGGTCAGGCTGTTCTCAAAACACTTTTTCAGACTGCTGCAGCTGGCACGGGCGGCCGCCAATAATGGGAGGACTGCTATGTATTCTATGCACAGATATGAATTCAGCAGCCCACATGCCTCGAACTGCAAATGCTACTTACCAGTATGCATCTGTTCTTGGCATGTAGGGCTGCTGACATTCATATCGCCCACCCTCCTCCCCGGCGCCTGTAGCAGCTGCTATATATATATATATATATATATATATATATATATATATATATATATATATATATATATATATATATATATATATATATATATATATATATATATATATATATATATATATATATATATATATATATATATATATATATATATATATATATATATATATATATATATATATATATATATATATATATATATATATATATATATATATATATATATATATATATATATATATATATATATATATATATATATATATATATATATATATATATATATATATATATATATATATATATATATATATACTCATACTCATACTCATACTCATACTCATACTCATACTCATACTCATACTCATACTCATACTCATACTCATACTCATACTCATACTCATACTCATACTCATAGCATGGGCATCACTCACATACTTCACTCCATCTCTGCCAATGGCTAAAAACAATCTGGGGATGGAGGCAATGCCCATGCGCACTGTAGTCCAGGGGAGGAGCCACCTATCTCGTGATACTTCGAAGACTCTTCCAGGACAACAATGTGCAATCATCCGGACCCAACACTAGGCGGCGATCTATGCACAGATATGAATGTCAGCAGCCCTACATGCCAAGAACAGATGCATACTGGTAAGTAGCATTTGCATTCCATTTACCTGTCCTGAGGCCCATTGGAGCTACTTGCCGTCTGTGCTGGAACAGAAACATTTTCCGTTAGCTGTGCTTTTCTTTGGTCAAACCAGTGTCTCTCTGGTGTTCACCAAAGTAATGACAGTGGTAGCAGAACACCTTCAGTGGGTCCGAGTCCTCCTCAATCTCGACGACTGATTTTTGAAGTTGGGCTTGTCCAAAGCACTTGTCAACCACCTCCAGATTACGGAGTACCTCTTTCAGGGTTCATTTTTAACGTGTCGAAGTTACACTTGACTCCTCCTCGGATGCTTCCCTTCATCTGAGCCATTTTGTACAGAATTTTGTTTCATGCCTTTGCCCTTGAAAGGAGAATCGAGGACAATCGGGCCATGATCCTGATCTTTCAGCCTCTGTCCTGCCTTTCAGTGAGGTCGCAGGCTGCGGGGACTAATGGCCTCCAATATCCTTCTGGTGGCATATGTGGGCTCTGTAGTGGGATCTGAAGTCTCAGTGGGCCTTGTGGCATATTTCTAGTGACAGTTGCATTCTGAGGTGGCACAAGGTCTTTTCCGCAAATGGGTTAGACCTTGGTTCGATCGGTTCACTAGCGACAGGAACACACAATGTCAGCAGTTAGCATTTCCAAGGTATCTCTCGCTAGGAGACCTGTTCTGCCTAGAGAGGAACTCAGGATTGCTGTGTGCCTTCCTGCTGATACCTCTTCTGCCCAGAGATCTCAAGAAGTTCAAGACCAGCTTTGACACTGAGAGTATCCAGGGCTCTTGAACGTCTGTCCGACCATCAAGCTGTCCATCTTGGTGGACCGGCAGTTGCAGCAATGGGGCAGGATTCTGCACCCAGGCCTTCATTATCTCTGGTTTCATGATTGGAGATTGAGCTACGACAGCAGAACATCTTTGATTTTCCTAAAGAAGTGGTAGATGTTATCTTCGCAGCTCGGCATCCCTTGGCAAAAACTGCATGGGCCTGTCGTTTGTACAGTTTGTGCTTTGGTGCAACACACGCCAGATTGACCCCCTTCGGGCCAAGTTATCTGACATTCTGTTTTAGTTTTCTCTTACCTGGCAAGGCTTTGCTTTGGGCACATTTAAACAGCACCTTTCGACTCTTTCAGCTTTTCTTTTTCCTATGCTGGACAAGCCCTCATTATTTAAACACTGGTTGTGTTGCATTGTTTAAGAAGCTGGCAACACTTGTTTCCCTCTCCCTTTGTCATGGCACAGTTGGACCATAACTTCGTCCTCACATATTTGACATGCACTCTTTGAGCCAGTTCACAGCTGTCCTTTGCAGCTTCTCACCCTCAACACTGTCCTTACCAACATCTCATCAGTGCGGCAAGTGAGTGAGCTTCAGGCTCTCTGTGTTAACCCGCTGTACATCACCTTCTTCCCAGACAGGTTGTCAAACGTTGTGACATCGTTCCGATTTGGTCAAATGTCAACTTCTGTTCTGTGGAGTGTTCTCCTTAACATGATGATACAGTGCAAAGGTAAAATCTAATAGAGACCTCTAGCCGCACATTCTTTAACTTTGAATTATCCCCAGGCGCCAGACTGGATGGAGATTTTTCTACAGCAGGAACCTCTGCGCATCGGTAGAGGGCATCAATCGACTCCATATTGACGTCTACCAGATGTGACGTCAAATTCCATATAAGCCCTCCCCTGATGCGCTGTCATCTGTTTCTTCCTTTCCACTCTTCCACACGGATCCGGAGAGCCGTACATCTGGCCATTTTTGGCTTACCACAACGAAACAATGTGCTTTTTTTCTAGATATCTACAAAGTCCTGTGGACTATGTCGACCCACACTCTCCTCCTATTTGCATGTTGTGTCTATGGGCGCACCCTGACTCCGAACGGTGCTGCTCGTGTCTTCAGCTGCAGGCATTGGTAAAGCAGGAGCACCAAATGGCACTGTTAGCGGCACAGTGGTCAACAGTCCCTTGTCGATCGTGGTCCTCTCCTTCCTTCAAGGACCACTCGAGGGCCAGCCTTCGTCCTCTCTTTCGGTAAGTCACGCCATAGGCGGTCAGCACCGCGGCCTTTCTCAACTTTACCACATATGCACAGTGTCCCTGACTAGCCTCTTATTCCTCCAATTATTGGAGTCGAAGCGAGTGTCTGTCCTACACCTCCCGCGTTTTCCGGGCGCCCAGGCGATTATGGCTCATATGAAGGACTACTATCTCTCCGTTCATGTCATTTTTGGTTCTCAGTCTCCCTCTGGTGGTCTGTTAAGCCTTAACTGACTCCAACCCGGTTGGACTTCCTCAGTATCGGCGAGACTCCCCAAATCCATAATTGACTCTTTGTATGCTCCGGTGGACAGCTCTTAGGGGTTCCCACCTGTGAAGCCTGTGTTGGATCCTACGACACCAATCGCCAGTACTTAATCTCTCCTCGCCGAGGTGTCGCCTTCTTGACCCCAACCGGCGTCTGGAACAGCGTCGGTGGAACAGTGCTTTTCGGGCTACCTTCGAAGGAGAGCCCCCTGCTATTTTCTCCTTGGCACACTAGTATTTTGGTGATGTTGGTGATCGCATGACTGAGACTTCTCCAGGGTTTAATTGGGTCTATACCCTTGGTGGCATTAGCTGCTTTGATTCTTCCCATCCTAGGGCCTGTTTCCGCCTCCTCGCTTTGGAGGCTAGCTCAGCTTTTGCAGAGAGTTGATGTGGTTCTAGGGGTGCAGCTTCCACCTGTGGATGTGCCCATTGATCCCCCTACTTGTGGTGCTTCAGCAGGGCCATCTGTGAACTGAGCCCGCGCTTCCCTTTAGTGAAACCCTCTTTGATATTCTGTTGGGCACTTGGGCTAAACCTGTTTCAAGGGCTTCCGTGAACTGGTCTATAGCTCATAGTCCCCATCCTGCCCCTGGAGACCTGCTCTGCCTTTCCCATCTGTCTACTCCGCACAGCTTTGTTGTTCAGCCTGCTACAGCCTATCACAACATCGGCGAACAAAGCGAAACAAAAGGGGATGATGGACGGAGCGTTTGAGCAAATCAAACACTCCCCTCACCCCCTCACCCCCTCCCCCCCCCCCACCCCCAACCCCCGTCAACTGATCTGGGTTTAATCCATCACCATTCTTTAGCCCACTCAGCCACTCCAGTTCAGACATGGCCATATGCAAATCAGTCTGACCCTGTGCCTCATGGGAACAGTCCAGCCCGAACTGCCAAGCCATGTCTTCCCTGGACCGGAAACAAGCATCCTGGGACCGGTTTCGGATTCATAATCCTCATCAGCCAGGCTATCTTGAATCCAGTGGCCAAGTGTGCAAGGGACTCACGTCTGAGCATACCCTGCCAACTTAGGGCGAACAAAGCGAAACAAAAGGGGATGATGGACGGAGCGTTTGAGCAAATCAAACACTCACCCCCAGTCAACTGATCTGGGTTTAATCCATCACCAAATATAAAACAAAAAAAAAACGATGGATTTAGGCCCAGATCTCTGTACTGGGGTGAATGTATGACATTGTTCTGCATTCTGTCCATCAACTGTGTTTTTTGTATTTGTCACCCCGAGTGGGATGGGTATGCTCAGACGTGAGTCCCATGCACTCCACACCATTGGTTTCAAGCAAGCCGGGCGGAAGACGGCTGGAATGCCGGAAACCGGTCCTCGGAAGCTTGTTTCCGGTCCAGGGAAAGCATGGCTTGGCAGTTTGGACTGGACTGTTCCCATGAGGCACAGGGTCAGACTGATTTGCATATGGCCATGTCTGAACTGGGGTGGTGTGGAGTGCAAAAAAACGATGGATTTAGGCCCAGATCTCTGTACTGGGGTGAATGTATGACATTGTTCTGCATTCTGTCCATCAACTGTGGTTTTTGCATTTATCACAACATCGGCGCCGTGCCTGATGTCCCTTTGGACAGGGAGTCTAAAGGTCTGGATGCTTTTGGTCAGTATCTCTTTCCTGCCACCAGCTCCGCTTTACTGTCCCTTAAGGCTTATGTTTTGGGACGTTTTTCTCATTTGATGTGGGATTCGGTCTCGCGCCTTCTCCCTTCAGTCCCTGATGACTCTGAGAACACTCCTACTCAGGTGATCCAGGATGGCCATCAGGCAGCTACATTACTGATTCTTTGTGGCATGGATACCACAGATTCTGTCGGACGGGCCATGGCCCTTTCGGTAGGTCTTCGCCAGCGTGCCTAGCTACGTACCTCCAACTTCTGAGGCTGTTCAGTCCACCTTAGTTGACATGCCTTTTAATAGTCAATATCTGTTTGGCTCTCAAGCTGACTCCACTTTACGCCGTTTCAGGATAGTTGGAGTACCGTTGTCTTCTTCCCCAATGTACTTGGTCAGCCTGGGAATGGTCTCCTGCATTCCTTTCTGTGTGTGCTGTTATAGGGCAGGGCCAGTTCTTTTCTCTCATGACCTCTGCGTGCCGTCCGATGTGGTGCCCCTGCCCCGACAGGTATTTTCTTTTCTTGCATTCTCACCATGTTGATGACTGGTTTTGGTTCCTGGTTGTTTTTTGGGACGTTTCTTAATTTTTGACCCTGTTTGGTGGCTGCACAGTGTTCTTTTCTAACAATCAAGTTTTTATTAGGGTGTTTTCATGGTATTGTGCAGATGCACTGTTGGCTTCTTTGTTTCCTGTCTGACAGGGGGACTTAGTCTGTATGCCTTACAGGTATTCCTCCATATGTTTCTGACACCGTAGTACCTCTTACAGGGCACTTCACATGCTGTGCAAGATGGAAAATGGTTCACAGGGGTTCTTGTTGACACCGACCCCCAAACTCCCACACTGATCAGGGGTTTCTTTCCTATCACTCTGTCTGGTGCCTTTCTTTCCTAGCAGACTCAAGGGAAGGGGCATGGTTCTTGGCGTAAGGTACATTGTCTGGTCCTGTCCTAAGTGGTGTTCCTTCTTTATCTCTGCAGGCATTAGTACTTCTTGTGCTGGTTCCCGCTATACACAGGCAAGACATACTCCTGCCTGCTTTCTTTTCTTTATGATGTTCATTACGGCCATACCTGGTCAGTATCTTGGCATGGGTGGCCCACTCAGCTGTCTTACCTCTCCTCTGTATGACCTGTTTGTCCTCTGCTTCTGTATTGCGTGCAGTTGCGGTTGCTTTCACTTTTTGATTGATGACGTTTCCATGGCACCTCCGATACCAATCGCAACGGTTCGTTACTGGCCTGGTTGTTCTTAAGATATGTGCCATCTATTCTTTTTGGGGGTTTATGGCTATTTTTCATCTTCTGTTCTTATTAGACATGGGTTCCTTACCCGTCCACTCTTGGTTTGCTCGTACTGCGGTTTGTGATCCCTTGGGATTCTTTTCCAGTGAGTTTCCTCCACTTGCGAGCACGTGCACCCATGCACTCAAGGACTTTCTTTTGCTCTGGCCTTCATGCTTGTTAGGCTGTGGGCACTGCCTCTCTTCTGTTAGTAATCTGGCCCTTTGGTTGGACTTTCATTTTTGGCATTGGTATTCCAATACTATTTTCTTTTACGATGAGGACTAATTATCGGAATAGGCCTTCCCTGAGTTGGCCCTGTTCAACTCGACCCTTTTTCCAGTTCTCCATTGTGGTCTTTATTTCTCTATTCTAGCTGGGTTGTTTCTTTTGTGTGGTCTTCTTTTCTATTGTCTCTCAACTGCTTAATCATACCCGTTCAGTCAGTAGTGCTGTTTCTGTCTGCTCACTTGGTTTTCTGGGGGGTGTGAATTCCTCCCCACCCTCTCCCTTTCAAGGGGGCTATGTGGCTGTTGTGGTCGTTTGTATGTACCCCTCTTAGGCACATTTTATAGGGGGTTGGGTGTGTCCACAAAGAGTGCAGAAGCCCAATTCTTGAAACAACAGACTATTTATTTTCAAAGAAGAGAACACAGCAGGTACTGCTTCCTCACGTGTTTCTGCATACTACCTTGATCACAGGCGAGTGGATTCAGGGTGATGTTAATTACTTGTATTTAAAGTTCCAGCTGCACGTGACTTTGAGTCCATAGTGGCATACATTTCCCAAAGTTCACCAAATTTGTGTGTCTCAAGTATATTTTAATTCTTGCTGCATAGCGGCTCTACTACTGAAAAGGTTACTTGCCCTGTAAGCATCTGTTCATAATATGTAGTGCTGTAGATTCACATGCGCCACCCTCCTCCCCGGAAGCCGTTGGTGGTTGCAGATAGCTTCTCCGTCTACTATTCCTTTCTATTGCATGGATATTTTTTTGCTTTCTTCTACTCTACCTCCAGCCTCACTCGCTGGGCGGGGAAACAGTCTAACTATGGAGTCAATGTCCATACGCACTGCCAACTAAGGGAGGAGTCACTATACCTCGTGACTCAAAAAACTTCGAACAAAAACAAGTTGTGCACGTCCGAGCCTAACACTAGATGTCAGGAGTATGCACAGCAAATGAATTGACAGAACTACATGCCATAAACAGATACTTTCAGTTAGGCATAAAAATAAAGCCCAAGAGAGATGTATGAATTTTATTTGTAAGGAAGCTTATTCACAGACCCCCTCCTGCCACACAGCAGGCTTGTGTTACAGGAGTGTGGTTAAAGAAATTCCTCTCATTAGAAAGTGTAATTAACAAGCAAAAGATTTTTCTCCTGCATGGCAGCAGGTGGTTTAAAATGTTCTCATTTCCCACAGCCGCAAGATATTCCTGATGGACATCGCGCTCCTCCGCCATTAGTGCTGCACAGCAACAGCACTCGGAACATCGACACACAGACACCTGGTGGAGCAGACCGAGGCAGTAATAGCAGCAGCCGTTCTCAGTCCATTTCCCCAGCCTCATTCCTCATCATTACAAATGAAGGCAGAGAAGAGAGTCCTTACTCTGCTGACGATTTGCTTGCTGACAGTAGAGACAAAGGTAATACAGCTTTTTCATCACATTGTATCATTTTTTAATGTTGCTGGATCCATGTTCTTGTTTGAGAATGAGTAAACCATGGGTTTAATTTTTTTTTTAATAACTGTTTATTGACATTTTCAATTCAAACATCAAGCAGTTCCATAATAACGTTTTCTTAGCAGTAACAAGACATTTACACATGTCTAACGCATATCAATTGTTTTTCCACCCTTCAGCCCACCTCTCTGCACAAAATACCTTCTGTGTCCTCTGGCTGTCAGCGGCAATTACCATAACAGCTCTGTCCTATGAGATAATATGTAAGAGGTTGTGGCTAAGTGCTAGTAATGTATTATTGATGGGCAGGGTTAGTTTGTCCATCGGGTCTGGAAGGACACAGTCAGGAGCTCAGAGTATGTGGTCAGTTGGTCTTGGCAATATATTCAGTAATTCAGCCAGTCCTTAAACTTGGGAGCTCTGCCTCACCCCTATTTGCATGTCATTCCTAGCTTGGCTAGCAAGAGGCCCAAAGCAACATGTCTCCTGACGGGGGTTTCCACGGTCTCCGTGTAGCCTAGGAATGCTATGAGGGGGTGATTTACATTGGTGTGCCAGACATCTGCGAAAGGGTGTCCTCTATCTACCTCCAGCATCTAGACACTGGCCCACAGGCCCAGGCTAAGTGGAGGAAGTCCACCCTACATCTGTCGCAGTTATCTGTCGACTGCTAATGGTACCGGTACGGCCTCGCTGGGGTGTAGATTGTTCTGTGTATGAACTTGAAGTGAAGGATTCGCAACCGGCTAATGACAGTTATCTTCCTGTTTTTTGGCATCCGTATTGCCACTGAGCATCCTTAAGGAGCTCCCTCCAGTTGTCTCCCCCGTCCCACCCTAGAACTCCCTGGCAACTCAGGCCGGGCAGCCATGGTGCTGCAGTGCAGTCTAGATACTGTGTGTGAGGGAGTGGTGGGCTGAAGCATAATGTGTAGTGGGACGAGGGTAGGAGGCTCTGTCGGGAAGTCCGGAGTGGCAGCCTTTACCTTATGTCTTAATCTTAGGTACATGAATAACTCCTTTGGGGAGGGTCTGCAGTCCTTCCGTGTATATGTCACTCCATGTATGCATAATAAGTTGATTAAGCAACCGTTGCCAGTTAGCGCTACTGGGAGATTGGGGTGCCCAGCAAGGCGTAATGCGGGGGAATAAAGCATTGGTGCGTGTAGCCGCCTGGCTATCCCTCACCAAGCCTCATTGGTGCATCCTACTGTGGAGTCTGAGCCCCCTGCGGTCTTGTACCAAGGTACGTGATTGTTGGAGAGGCTGCCATGTATCCCTGCTCCACTGCCAGTTGGGGCATAAAGTGGGGTTGGGCGTGTTGCCATTATACAGTGTAGTGCGCTTAGGCACATAGATAATATAATTTCAAATCTGGGGCTTCAAAGCCTCCCTTGGATAAAGGAAATGTGTGTGTGTCCCAGTGGAGCCGGGGTTGTTTTCCACCCCATGCTAGCCGGATTAGCTGCATTCTCATGCTTTTGAAGAACTAGCGGCCGGGGAAGTAGGGGATATTGATGAATAAATATAGTAGCATGGTGACTGCGCAATGCGTCCTGCCGTGGGCAAGGGCAAAAATATCCAGCTAGTAAAAGAGTCAGCGAATCCAGTTTCTTGCAATAATTTGCTTGCATGACACCTTCTTTGTCCCTAGAAATGACAATGCCCAGGTATTTGATTTCTGGGTCACTCTGTTTAGTCTGGAATAAATTGAGGAGTGTTTGTAGTGAGCTGTAAACTCTGGGATTTCTCCCATTTAACTGTTCCGCGATATATCTCAGAATGGTATAAATTCACGGAGCATGGCACTCAGGTTGTCCTGGAGGGTCCCTGGCGTATAGCGTAATGTCATCAGCAAATAGAGACACCAGAATGTGCCTAGAAGGGTATCTGAGGGCATGCTAGCAGTGGTGTTGGCGGAGCACAGCCGCCAGCGGCTCTTTCGCCAAGGTGAACAGTAGGGGCGAGACTGGGCACCCCTTCCTGGTGCCACAGGATATTACAAAAAGTGGTGAATATATCCCTTTGATTGAAAGTTTTGCATGGGGTTAGTGGTATAGGACTCGTACCCTTGCCATAAATTGAGGAGGGAAACTCATACGCCACATCACGGTCGGTAGGAAACCCTGCTAATTGAATGCTTTGGTGGCATCCGAGAACACTGCCACTGCGGCCAACTCCGGGCTGATGTCCTGGATCACTGCAAATAGGGTACATAATATATGTAACGTTGCTCTCCTGCGTATAAAGCTGGCCTAGTCTGGACGCACCAGCACTAGTATGGACGCACCAGCACTTTCATCGAGAGGCTGAGGTGATTAGCCAGCTGTTTGGCCAGTATTTTTGCATCGCAGTTGATTGAAGATAAGGGTTTGTAGGATTCACAGGCATCTGATGGTTTGTCCGGTTTCAGGAGGGAGATAAGTATTGCTTCTCTATGTGGATATTGAATACTCTCCATGTGCTGCCCGGGCTGGGTGGGTGTCTGAACTGTGGCAGAACGTCACCGACACGCAGTGGCTACTCTGCGGCAAACAGACAGAGGAGATTTCCTCCAATAGCAGGCTCTGAATAATACACTATAGATTCTTGCAACGCAGCTACTACACTCCAGCTAGGCTCCATAACTTTGGTTTTCGTGACACCAGCAGATGTGAGAGGTGCAAATCTGAACACGCGGGCTTCCTGCACCACGCTTGGGAGTGTCTTGTGATACATACTTACTGGCAACGGGTCCTCTTGGCTATAGATTGTATGATTGCCATGCCCATCCCGGAGACTCCCCTTGTAGCCGTTCTGGGGTACACAGCACAAATTCCAGCTAAACACTGTAAATTTGTGCCATTTTGTCTAGTACTGTCAAAAAGGCAAGTTGCTTATATATGGGGTAGGGGACGGGCGCCCAAGTTTAAAGGGATGGCTAGGGGATATGATACTATGGCAGGATCAACTCTGTACTTAGGCTGAATTGCTACCTACTTCCATACGCCCTCGTGACATTTGTGGTCCACTGCAGACATATCTGCTGGACCATCCGGCCGCTACTGCGGACACGCCCTGAAGTCAAGACCCTCCTCATAAATATGCCAGCTACTGTAAGATGGGGGTCTCCTGCCCCTCCCTTTCCCAAGCCTCCCCGATGGATTCTTTGCGCCCTATGGGTCTGTGCAGCATTCTGCATCCAGTGCTTGATATAATAAGGTAATGATGCAATAGTGCACTTATGCCCTACTGCTACTCTTCCGTAATGTATCATAGATACCACTGTCTGAATGTAGTTCATTGCATAGATCTGTATGTAACTCGGAACATGATTTTGAATGGCTGCTCGTGTTATTGCTGTACACCTGCTGCATAAACTGAATATACGACTGTATCTTCTTTTAAAAAATAAAAAAGTATTGCTTCCCTCGTGGAGGAAGGTAGAGTGCCCAATAAGCAAGCCTCCTCGTAGAGAGTCTTAAGAAATGGTCCTATGTTTTCATGAATTCGTCCGGGAGGTGGTCGGGCCTGACACCTTTCCCGAGATGCATAATAGCTGTCCTAATTTCGTCCTCAAAGTCGGCAGAGAGCAACTTTTGGTGTGTCGCTCAGCCAACCTAGGGCTACATCCTCTAGGTAAGTGTCCGTGTCAGGGGGGATGGATCTGTGTGCAATGAGTAGTAGGCCCAGAAGGTGTTTTGAATGGGGTTAGTGTCTTTGAGGTTGCCCCTCAGCATCTTTAACTTCTAGAATGTAGTTGGAGAATCTGGGTGTTCGAGGCATGTGGGCTGCTAAATTCATATCTTAGCATTAGATCGCCACCTAGTGTTGGGTCCGGATGATCGCACATTGTTGTCCTGGAAGAGTCTTCGAAGTATCCTGAGATGGGTGGCTCCTCCCCTGGACTACAGTGCGCATGGGCATCGGCTCCATCCCCAGATTGTTTTTTTCCGCCATTGGGTTCGGATGCGGTCTCGACGTCTCTCCGTCGGAACCGAATAAACATCAATCTTAACGGCCAAAAGGCTTTGGGTTCTTTACGTCGGTATTGTTTGCGTACGGTCTCGAGTTCTTCCGTCTCTCGGAGCCGGAATCAGCGGAGTTTTTACTACTCTTCGGACATCGAGGCCTTCTCATCGCGACTCGACACCAAGTTCCCAACATGGAGCGGAGTCCGTTTAAGCTTTGTCCGCTCTGTGGGTCCAAATACCCACATATAGACGTGCACCCGGTCTGTAATAAATGCCTTTCGCCAGACCATGACGAAGGAAGTTGCAGGGCCTGTGCGAGTTTCAGGTCGAAGAAGACTCTCACGATTCGGCGCGCGGTGCGCCTTGTGGCCAAACAGGCGGCCCCGGATCCAGAAAACATATTCGACGACCAAGAAGAGGAGGACCAGAGCCATCATCTTCAAATCTCCCCGCCTGAGACGGAGGTCGAGGCTGATCCGGAATATGACGACGACGGAGTCGTGGGTCAAGGCCTTGAATACGTCGACGAGGTAGGAGACGACGATATGGTTTATGGGGCCGCGGAAGATAGCTCAGGGGACGAGCTATGCCCCGAAGTTGACGGACATCAGGAGAGGGTCGCGGGATCGCCTGTCGGCCTTACCCAAGACCCTGTAGCGCAAGCCACGGCCCCGCCTGTTGGCCCGGCCACGGACATACTTGCTGCGCCGAGGGTTTCGAAACCGAAACTGAAAGCAACGGTCTCGACAGCACCTAAAATGGCCGACCCGAAACCGAAACCGAAAGTTAAGGACTCAATCGTCCCTAAGATGGCGGTCGTAACAGCAAAAACGAATAAACCGGCAGCCTCATCGACTCCGTCGACCTCAGGTCCGCAGAAGTCGAAGAAACACGGCGATTCCACAGGGTCAAAATCGGCGCCGGAGGAGAGATCCTCTAAAAAGGGTGGCACGCACAAAACAAGCGCGCCGGCGCCGGCAAAGCCAGCCAAAGCAAGCGACACAGCCCCGGCTCCAACGGGGACATCTGCGCATCGCTCCAAGGACTCGGGGTCGGCGCCGTCCATCCCTCCAAAAGACCAACGGAACGTCGCATCCGAAGGCAAGGCCACCTCGTCGGTGCCAAAGACATCGGTCACCGACGCATCTCTCGTTGCTTCTTCACTACAAAGAATTAGAGAGAAGGCTTTTTCTTCGTCGACGCCAACGCCATCGACGCAGAAGGTGGCAGACGTCCCGGTCAAGCCCGCTAGTAAACTCCTCTTCCTTCTACCGCCAAAAGTGGTGCCGAAGGCCTTTTCATCGAAATCGACGCCAAAGAAGTCGGAATCTTCGACGGCAGGGGCATCTTCGGGTCAGGTGCTCGACCCAGAAGAGGATTCGGAGTGTTTCATAGACGCGGACACAGGGAAGTTAACCCTTTACAAAAGGAAAATCACTTCGCAGCCAGTGGAATCCTATGTCATCCCCCTAAAGAAGAAAAAGTTTCCACAGGACGCCTCAGGCCTCATGGAACCTATTCAGCCTCCTCTGGGAAGGAGCCCAACACCGTCTCCAGACCATCCCAACACCGTCTCCAGACCATTCGGAAAGTGAGGGCTATGGTGAAGACGAACAATACACGTTCCCAGTCAATGAACCTGATGCACAGCCAGATTCATATGATGCCATTGGGGACCAAGGCACCCAAGATGTGGGACAAGACCCACAGACTTTCAGTACACGTGCATCCCCTACAGAGGATTCTGCAGGTTTTCATGCACTCATTGAGAGGGCAGCTGCTAATCATGATGTGGACATGCATGCTGACCCAGTTGAGGAAGACTTTCTATTCGACACCTTTTCAGTTTCGGAAAGAACTGTAAAGACACTGCCTATGCTCAAAGGGGTCCTCAAGCATGCTGCGGACATCTTTAAAGAGCCTACCAGGGCGAGGGTGGTCAACCCACGTATTGAAAAAAAGTACAGACCAGCGCCTGCAGACCCTGCATACATTCGAGGACAGTTGCCGCTTGACTCCCTGGTGGTAGCAAACGCACGCAAAAGGGCCAACTCCCAAACAACGGGTGAAGCTCCTCCCCCGGATAAGGAGTCCAAAGTGCTAGAGGCAGGAGGCAAAAGAGTGGCTGCGCAGGCCGCCAATTTCTGGCGTATTGCAAATACACAGGCACTACTGGCACGTTATGATAGATCACATTACGACACACTAGAGCAGATTGTGGAACACCTGCCTCCGCAGTTTCAAGAGGGCACCAAAATGATTATACAAGAAGGACAACTGATCTCCAACGCGGCCATAAAGTGTGCACTTGATGCCGCGGACACGGCCGCTAGGGCCATTAACACCAGTGTCATGCTCAGAAGACAGGCTTGGCTCCGCATATCGGGGTTCAAACCTGACATTCAAACAACCATACTTAATCAGCCAGTCAATCCGGATAGACTGTTTGGTCCAGATGTTGACACCACCCTGGAAAAAATTAAAAAAGACACTGAAACTGCTAAATCTATGGGGGCCCTACAATCACAGCAGTTTCGTGGCAATAATTTTCGTCGCTCAGGTGCCCGTGGAGTCACCAGAGGACAGTTGGGTCAACAGTCACAGTTCCCTAGAGGTGGAGCACAATCCTCGTACCCCAAACAAAACAAGAGGGGCTACAGGGGAAACAGCAACAAAGGACGCGGCAAAGGAGGCAACAATTCACGCTCCTCTGCCACAAGCAGCCAGTGACTCTCTGTCACTGCCCCCCGACCACTTAACACCTGTCGGGGGGAGAATACAGCAGTTCCTGCCCGTCTGGATCAACATCACCACAGACAGGTGGGTGCGACAGCTTATCCAGTACGGTTATTGTCTAGAGTTAAAATCCACTCCACCCAACATTCCACCAAGGCAAAGACCTATGTCCGCAGAGCACTTGCACTTATTGCAGCAGGAAGTGTTGGTGATGCTGCAAAAAGGGGCAATCGAGCTCGTGCCAGTGGGGGAGGAAGGCACAGGGGTTTATTCCCTGTACTTCCTCATTCCAAAGAAGGACGGATCTCTCAGACCAATTCTGGATCTCCGTCCCCTCAATCTGTACATACTGTCAGAGCATTTCCACATGCTTACACTGCAACAGATTCTTCCTATGTTAAACAAAGGAGACTTCTTAGCAACCTTAGATCTCAAGGATGCTTATTTCCACATTCCGCTACATCCGTCCCACAGAAAGTACCTCAGGTTCACTATCCAGGGCACGCATTATCAGTTCAAAGTCCTACCCTTCGGAGTCACAACTGCCCCAAGGGTGTTTACCAAGTGTCTGGCGACAGTAGCAGCGCACCTCAGGAGGCAGAACATCCATGTCTACCCCTACCTCGACGACTGGCTCGTTCAAACCAGGTCGGAACAGCAGTGCGCCGCGGACATGTCGACTACCATTCACCTCCTTCACGACCTGGGTTTCTCGTTGAATTACCCAAAATCACACCTTCAGCCGGCACATGTCCGGCAGTTTCTGGGTGCAACAATCAATACCCTGACGGCCAAGGCGCAACCAAACCAGGTCAGGATAGACGGCATACAGTCTTTAATCCAAAAGTTCAGACCGGGACACTCACTTCCAGCAAGAGTGTTCATGCAATTGATAGGCATGATGGCCTCCTGCATCTTCATAGTCCCTCACGCACGGTTGCATATGTGCCCGCTCCAGGAGTGCTTAGCAAATCAGTGGACACAGGCTCAGGGACAATTAACAGACCTAGTGTTGGTTACCAGTCGGGCATACAACTCTCTGCATTGGTGGACTCCACACAACCTTTGCAAGGGCCGACTGTTCCAGGAGCCAGTGCCACAGGTTATCCTGACAACGGACGCATCTCTCCAGGGATGGGGAGCTCATCTGCTCACTTACACGGTGCAGGGACTATGGACGACGCAGCAGCAGAAGATGCACATCAACTATCTAGAACTGATGGCGATCTTCATGGCACTCAAGTCCTTCATTGTACATCTGTGCAACAAGGTGGTGTTAGTCCGGACGGACAACATGACCGCGATGTACTACATCCAAAAGCAGGGAGGCACCCACTCACCACAGCTGTCTCACCTGGCTCAGAGCATGTGGAAGTGGGCCATTCAGAGGAACATCTTCCTCATGGCAGAACACCTCCCAGGGAAGGACAATCAGATGGCGGATCTGCTCAGCAGATACAGTCATCAAATGCACGAGTGGGAGATACATCCATCGGTACTCCAGCCGTACTTCCAAAGGTGGGGTCGTCCAGACATAGACCTGTTCGCCACAAGGGAGAACGCAAAATGCCAAAGCTTCGCCGCCAGGTTCCCACACCCCCAATCGCAGGGCAATGCGATATGGATGAACTGGTCAGGCAAATTTGCTTACGCTTTTCCCCCGACACCTCTGATACCACTGGTGGCGAGAAAACTAAGGCAACACTCTATGACACTCATCCTAGTTGCTCCAACGTGGGCGCGCCAAGCCTGGTACACCACGTTCCTCGAACTCTCAGTGGTGCCGCATCAAAGACTGCGCCTCACGCCCAGACTTCTGACGCAGAACCATGGAGAAATTCAGCATCCAGATCCGTAACAGCTCAACCTAGCGATCTGGCTCCTGAAGTCTTAGAGTTTGGATACCTCAACCTACCTCCTGAATGCATGAACATCATCAAGGAGGCGAGGAAGCCGTCAACCAGGGCATGCTATGCCGCAAAATGGAAACGTTTTGTCATTTACTGTGCAGACAATGACATAAACCCGCTAGATGCATCTATCCCTAACATCATTTGCTATCTGTTACACCTTTATAAGTGCAAGCTAGCGTACACTTCTATTCGGATACATCTATCCGCCATCGCAGCTTACCTTCAAAATAGGCAGCACCTCTCGGTCTTCAGGGTGCCTGCCATTAAAGCGTTTCTTGAAGGTCTGAAACGAGTCATTCCCCCAAGAACACCGCCAGCTCCGGTGTGGAACCTCAATGTGGTCCTCACCAGACTGATGGGACCACCATTTGAGCCAATGCACTCGTGTGAACTGCAGTTCCTAACGTGGAAAGTTGCTTTCCTAATTGCTATTACGTCACTAAGGCGTGTTAGTGAGCTCCAAGCGCTCACAATACAAGAGCCTTTCATTCAGATTCATCCAAATAGGGTAGTGCTACGCACTAACCCCAAATTCCTTCCAAAGGTGGTGTCACATTTTCATCTCAACCAAACTATCGATTGGCCGGCATTCTTCCAGAATCCACAAACGGTGGCAGAAAGAATGCTCCATACGTTAGACGTACGGAGGGCATTGATGTACTACATAGACAGGACACAACACTTTAGGAAGACGAAACAACTCTTTGTTGCCTTCTCACCACAACACAAAGGCAACCCAATTTCCAAAGCTGGAATAGCCAGATGGATTGTTAAGTGCATTCAAATCTGTTATCATAAAGCCAAGCGCACTTTAACAATACCCCCAAAAGCACACTCCACACGCAAGTTGGGGGCATCCATGGCTTTCCTAGGAAACATTCCTCTAGAGGACATTTGCAGAGCAGCCACGTGGATTACACCACATACCTTTACAAAACACTACTGTGTTGATGTACATTCCAAACAGCAAGCGGCTGTAGGGCAGGCTGTTCTCAAGACACTTTTTCAGGTTTCTGCAGCTGGCACGGGCAACCGCCGCTGATGGAGGGACTGCTATGTATTCTATGCTAAGATATGAATTTAGCAGCCCACATGCCTCGAACTGAATATGCTACTTACCAGTATGCATCTGTTCTTGGCATGTAGGGCTGCTAACATTCATATCGCCCACCCTCCTCCCCGGTGCCTGTCGCAGCTGCAGATATACTATTGTATTCAATCATTAGCATGGACATCCTTTACACTTTTCACTCCATCCTCTGCCACAATGGCGAAAAACAATCTGGGGATGGAGCCGATGCCCATGCGCACTGTAGTCCAGGGGAGGAGCCACCCATCTCAGGATACTTCGAAGACTCTTCCAGGACAACAATGTGCGATCATCCGGACCCAACACTAGGTGGCGATCTAATGCTAAGATATGAATGTTAGCAGCCCTACATGCCAAGAACAGATGCATACTGGTAAGTAGCATATTCATTACAAGTCAATTATGCTAACGTTCTCCTATATTCCCATATTTCCTAGCCTGATAATTGCCTTGGAACAAACATTCTCTGTCGGGAGTACTTTGGTATTCCGTGAGTGTCACTGATCTGGTCTTGAACCTCTCCCTCATGGGCGGTAGGCAGCTGAGCCTCCAGACCCCGGGGGCTCCTTTTCTGGTTTTTCCAGTATACCTCTTATGTCTCTGAACATACCTCCCGCCTTCCTGGCACAGAAGCCTTGAATTGTTACTTTGGGTGCCTCCCATAAAATGGCAAGAGTGAGGACCAATTCAATATTATGTTTGAGGAAATTTTCCAGCTCCTGTCGTGGTTCTTCCCTAAAGGGGGCATCTATCAGTGCAGTGGGGTGGAGCCGCGAAAGGTGGTGCGGACTCCGGCGGGGACAGTTGCATGTGTTCAGGGGAGTGGTCTGAGTATGTTCATGCTAAAAGTTGCGCCTGTACTAGCCAGCCAGTAATCTATCTGAGATCAGCGAGAGTGTATCACAAAGTAAAATGTGCCCTCTTTGGCCGTGAGGTGCGTCAACAGCCAAGCGTCTAGTAATTGATGCTCCGCAATGATCTGTCATAGTTCGCGCTGGGCATGAGTGTGGTGGTGTGACTGGGGGTGTGATGGTCCAAGTCAGGCTCAATAGGTTTAGATCCCCTTCCCATATGGTGTGAGTGGAGTCAATGTTCAGAACTATGCCCCATAGTTTAGTAACAAGAATCTGCGTTGTCTGCATTGGGGCCAAAGCAATTGATAAGCGTGACTGACTGGAACGACAACCTGCCCAACATTATGTTGAATCAACCTTGCGCATCTTGCAGGGATCCCTCCGCAACCTAGGGGGTATCCTTACGAATTATGATAGCTGTTCCTAGGAGTAGGAGGAGAAACTCCTATGTGAAGCCCAATGTGTCGCAAATGTGGGGCTGGAGGCCGGGGCAATATGTGTTTCTTGTAGCATAGCTACTTGTATGTTTTGCCTGTCGAGGTATGCGAGGATGTGCCTATGCATCTGCAGGCCACGGACATTCCATGCTAGGAAGTTAATCCCAGTGCATCGTAGTATGTCTGCCATGGTGACTTAGCCATTGGGGCGTAGTAGGACATGTCTGTTTTTATTATGTCTGTGGACCAGTGATGAGTGGATATAGATGCCTGAGGTCGTATGGAATGAGTTCCTACTATAATAACATGTAGCACTCCTACCCCCACTTCGCCATCCCCAACATGCTGAAGACAATCTTCCCCTCCTCCCAAAATAGGACATTACTGCCTCACTGTCAAACAACAGATTCAATGTAAAGCCTATTGCAGTCCCAAGGGGGGTTGCCTGGCAGAAAAACGGCGTATAAGGAGTCCAGAATAGGTCCGTGTAGGTATTTGTCAGAAGGAGGAGTACAGTTCCAAGGGAAGACGGGGCAAGAATGAGTAGTCAGATGGATAGAAAGAGAAGAGAAAGTGGGTCCTTGTCTCGTGAGAGGGGTATCCTTTCGGGGGAGTCACCAAGGGCGAGGTCGTTCCATCCCACTTGACCAGTGATCGTAGCTGAGTGGCTCCGGTGATTCAGTGTTCTTTAACTCATATTATCCAAACTATCTTATGGGGCACTGTCATTAGGGGGTTTCACACCTGTGCTGAAGTCCAGGCCATAGTGGGCAGAAAGTAGTGCAAACCATCTAGTTATCCAGTATTTGGGTGTCTTTCATAGATTCACATGCCTGAATCATTCCCCGTCGCCGAGACTTTATGTAAAAAGGACCGAACTCTCATCGTTAGCCAATCAGCTCCGACCTCCCTCTAGAACCTTCCCGGGAGGAGCCTCAGTCCCTCAGATTTTCTACCGCACGTTGTGCTAGGGAGTCTCCAACCTGAGCTCTTCAGGTTTTTCTTGCTTCGAAGTCTCAAACTTCTCTGGAAGTACCTTTGTTCAAAAGAATAATTATCCTATCTTCGACTGCCGTCTCCCATGTCGGAATCCAATAAAAAGGCTTCATCCATGGCGGACTCGCAAAAGAAAGCCCTTCTCAGGGCCTGTTCCTCCTGCGGCAAGAAGCGGATTCAAGCGGAGGATAAGCACGATCTGTGCTTGTACTGCCTGTACCCTGACCACGTCTCTGACAAGTGTAGGGTGTGTAGAGCCTTCCCAAAGAAGACTGTAAAGGAAAGAGAGGCTCGCCTTCTCGAATGGCTCGACAGGCTTAAGGACAGAGACACTCTGGAATCTTCCGAGGGTAGTGTCTCCGTGTCCTCAAAAGTCTCCAAGAAGAGACCCAGGGAGCAGTCCCCTGGAGAGACAGACACTCCTCCCAAGAAGGCGCACAGGAAACCTTCGGAGGCACGTTCCACCACCTCCTCCATGTCTGTTAGAGACGACCAGAGGTTCAAGAAACCCGCTCCATCTACTAAGCGGACCACCTCGGTCTCGACCACAGTGTCGACCACTACGGCCTCAGCGCCCTCCGCGACGGCCACAACGACCACCACTGCGTCCTCAGGCGCACCGGTCTCCTCTACCATTCCTCTGAAGTCTTCGTCCAAGACGAAAACAGGATCATCGACGGTGTCCCCACTGTCTGCGTCATCGTCGCCTAAGAGGTCCAAGTCTACTTCAAAAGGTCCGCCTTCGCCGAAGAAATCTCATACCGAAGGATCGTCACCTAAACAGTCGAGGTCAAGTTCAAAAGGTCCGCCTTCACCCAAGAAATCTCAAGTTGAAGGCTCTACCACCAGTAAGTCGGCGGTTCACTTATCCCGCAGAATTTGGTGCCATCGACACTATCGGAATCGTTCAAGTCGCCAACCCAACCGGCGGCCGCGCCATCTTCACGCACGCCGTCGGAAGGGACCCCGCCGCCATCTTGGAAGGAATCCAGATTGGTCGAAGTCTCCATTCACTCAATTCCACCTTCCTCGGTTCCCCCAACGAAGGGGTTGACGCCCGAGCAGGAGCAGGATGCACTGCGGAGTGAAGAGTCCGAGGAGGAAAACCAACCCGATCCGGCCACCTCCCTATCCGACGTTCACGAGGACCAGGAGGAAGTCATGTATCAGGAACGTTCCGTAAGTGTCCGCACGGAAAACACCCCGATGATCTGTTTTCCCGTGTCTCTGGTCAACGATTTGCGCAGCCTCGTGCAGGACTATAAACAACGGTTCCCGGATGCCGACAGCGGAACCCAGGTGCCGGTCACCCAGGCGCAACCGTCTGCCTCGCGCCCTTCCGCTCTCCAGGCACGACCTCGGGACCAACCCCAACCTCGTGCTCGGCCCCAGCCTCAGGTAGAGGACTCCTCTGAGGACGGGGAGGAGGAGACGGACTTGGAGGAAGGTGAAGTGCAAGACGTCGACTCGGACCACAGAGACGACGAAGCCGATGCTGCGTCATCACACCATTCGTCTACCCCGGCATCCCCGCGACAGCGCCAGTCTGAAGCGACGGACGTTGGGGGTTTCCACAAACTGGTGGACAGGGCAGCTAAGAGGTTTCACATGGCGGTGGAATCCACGGAAACAGAATGCTTCCTCCATGATTTCAAGGAGCACAGCCAGAAGTCGGCCAAGTCTATTCCACTTATAGACTTTCTGTGGGAACAGGGCAAGAAGTTGATGCTTACGCCTGCCTCGGTGCCTGCGGTGGTTCCGCGCCTAGACAAAAAATATAAGGCCCCGATCACCGCACCAGCCTGCCTGACCGGCCACCCCAAACCGGACTCGGTTGTGACTCAGGCGGCCCAAAAGCAATCCCGCAACCCCTCCTCGCCGCTGTCTGCACCCCCAGACAAGGAGGGCAGGAAATTGGACACCATAGGCAAACGGTTCTCTACCACGTCCGCCATGTCCATCAAAGTGGCAAATTCCATCGCCCTGCTAGGGCGCTACAACCGCCAGCTATGGGAGGACATTGCCCCCTACCTGCAAGACCTGCCAGGACGAAGTGAAAGCTCTCCTGGCGGAAGGACAAAACTCCGCTGCAGAGATCATCGACTGCGCCATCGACGCAGCCATGACGGGATTCCGCCAGTTGGCCGGGGCAGCCGTGCTCCGCCGCCAAGGCTGGCTCAAAGCAACGTCCTTTCGACAAGAGGTCCAATCTAAGGTGCTGGACATGCCTTTCGACGGTCAGTTTCTCTTTGGGGAGAAGATAGACGAAGCACTCCAAGCCATTAAGAAAGATACCGATACGGCGAGGGCTCTGGGCTCCCTCCAGTCCCGGAACCAGTCCTTTCGGGGGGGCCGCTCCAGAGGCCAGTACTCCTACAGAGGTTCCTACCAAAATCGGTCGTCCTACTCCTACGGCAACAGGAACCAGCCCCAGCACAAACAACAGAACCGACAGTCGTCCTATGGGAGGTCGTCCTTCAGAGGCAAATCCGCCAAGAAGGGCACTAGCGGCCGCCAGTGACCATTTACTCCAGCCAGTCCCACCACCGTCTCAATCCTTTCAAATTGGAGGAAAACTGACCCACTTCCTCCCCAATTGGCGAAAAAGCACTACGGATCGGTGGGTACTACAAATAATTCAATTTGGACATTCCCTCGAAATTGTCAACACCCCTCCCAACACTCCTCCGCTGAAGCGTGCTCACAAACACCTGCACCTCCTTCTCAAGGAAGTATCCGCCATGTTGGTCAAAGGAGCCATCGAAAGGGTCCCAGCGTCCCAGAAGGGGACGGGATTTTATTCCCACTTCTTCCTGGTCCAACAGAAAGGGGACAAATGGAGACCGATCTTGGACCTCCGGGCGCTCAACGCCTTCCTGCGGAGTCAATCCTTCCGGATGGTAACGATCCAAGAGATCCTAGGAGAGACTCGATGGTCTCCCTGGACTTACAGGACGCCTACTACCATATCCCCATCCTCACAAGGCACAGGAGGTACCTGCGGTTCGAAGTAGCAGGCAGGCATTATCAGTTCAAGGTCTTGCCATTCGGCCTAAAATCCGCGCCACGTATCTTCACGAAGTGCTTGGCGCCGGTGGCAGCCTTCCTGCGACAAAGAGGTCACCAGGTATTCCCCTACCTGGACGACTGGCTGGTGAAGGCCCCTTCTCCGGAGGGCGCGACCGCTTCCTCCAACGCCTGCAGCGCACTTTTTCAACAGCTGGGTCTGACGATCAACCTCAAAAAATCCTGCACTACTCCATCAACGAGGATCACCTTCCTAGGGGCTACCTTAGACACGGATTGCGCAAAGGCTTTCCCCTCGGAGGACAGGACCAACAAATTACTGTCTCTGGCCGCGGCGGTGGCCAAGAAGTCTCGCATCAAAGTACGGACATTCACCTCACTGCTAGGGATGATGTCCTCCTGCATTCTCCTCATACCGCACTGCAGGCTCCGCATGCGTCCCCTCCAGGAGGCTCTGGCGAGGCAATGGAAACAGAGTTCCGGCTCGTTCGAGGACATTATCACGATCACACCGGCCATCACAAAGGCCCTTCTGTGGTGGAGAAACCGGAAACACCTGACGGCCGGCTTGCAGTTCCTCCTCCCTCCGGCGCCTCTGGTCATCACGACAGATGCCTCCCTGGAAGGCTGGGGCGCTGTTCTATTGGACCTTCGAGTCAGCGGCAAATGGGAAGCCCAAGAGAAACAACTGCACATCAACCTCTTGGAGCTGCGGGCAGTGTATCTGGCTCTGCAGGCATTCCTGCCACGTATCGGAACTTCCCCGGTGCTCGTCAAAACGGACAACACCACGACGATGCACTACCTGAACAAACAAGGGGGAACGCGATCTCTCTCTCTCTCACGAGAATCGCAAAAAATCTGGAACTGGTTGGTGGCACACGGGCTCTCCCTCAAGGCGGAGTACGTTCCCGGGAAGGACAACACCATCGCGGACGCCCTCAGCAGGCAGACCTCTCTCTCCCACGAATGGGAGCTGAACGGCGACACAGTGGCCCACATCTTCTCGCAATGGGGGACCCCGAGGATCGATCTCTTCGCGACGGCAGGGAACGCCAAATGCCCAAGCTACGCAAGCTGGCATCCCCAACAGGGGTCGTTGGGAAATGCTTTTTCCATCGGCTGGTTCAGCGTGTTTGCGTGCGCTTTTCCTCCGTTCCCGATGATACCGAGGCTCCTCAGGAAGATGAAGACGGAGCCGTGCACCCTGATCCTGATTGCTCCGTACTGGCCGAGACAACACTGGTTCTCGGACCTGCTTCGCCTTTCCATCAGGCCCCCGATTCACCTGCGACAACACCCGAACCTCTTAACGATGTCCGGAGGCCAGGTACACCACCCGAACCTCCGCTCGCTCAGATTATCAGCCTGGCTCCTGAGCACCGAGAGTTCGGAGACCTAGAGATCCCGCAGGACTGCAGGGCCGTACTAGCCAAAGCGAGGGCGGGCAGTACGAACAAGACCTACTCGCTGAAGTGGAAACGGTTCTGCTTGTGGTGTTCGGAACAAGGCTTACACCCTCTACGGGTCACCCCGGTGCAGCTGCTACCGTACCTCCTCCACCTGGCTCAATCGGGGCTGGCTCACGCCTCCATTAAGGTTCATCTGGCTGCGATTTCTAGATTCACCAGGACCTCATCTGGACCTTCCCTATGGTCCAGTCGACTGATAAAGCAATTTCTGAAGGGGCTCTACAGATCCTTTCCGAGGCCTCGGAAAGTCCCTCCAACCTGGCAGTTGAACTTGGTGCTCAACCAACTAATGAAACACCCTTTCGAGCCCATACATCGGGCCACTCTCAAACATCTCTCCTGGAAAACGGCACTCCTGCTCGCCCTGACGTCGGCCAGAAGGGTCAGCGAACTTCGGGCGCTGTCTATTCAGGAACCGTATCTCCAATTCAGGCACGACCGAGTGGTACTCAGGCCCAACCCTAAATTCATACCTAAAGTGCCTTCAGACTTTCATCTAAACGAACCAATTGTCCTCAAGTCATTTTTTGCCAACCCTTCCACAGCGGCAGAAAGGGCGCTGCATTCCTTGGACCTAAAAAGATGTCTCAAATTCTACTTGGACAGGACCAAAGATGTCAGGAAATCTTCTCAACTGTTCGTAGCCTACAGCAACCCGCGAATGGGTTTGCCCCTAACAAAACAAAGCATCTCCCGCTGGATTTCATCAGCGATTGGGTTTTGCCATGATCAGGCCGGACGGCCTTTGACGGACCGAGTGGCTGCCCACTCTACCAGGGCGATGTCCGCGTCGGCGGCACTCTTCGCTGGAGTAACGGTCCTAGACATTTGCCGAGCGGCGACATGGAAGTCCCCGCACACCTTTTCAAAGCATTACTGCCTGGACATCGAACTGCAGAAGGATGCTGCAGTGGGACAAGCGGTGCTACGCCATCTATTCCAATAAGGTGAGCCTTACCTCGTCCCGCCATCCAGGTATGCACATTCTTCATGGTTTTTCTGCTATATGCATGACAGTATACTACCATGTTTCTCTCATGTTGTCTGTAATTTTATGCAGATCTGCTGGAGGTGAGAATGTGCTTTACCACTATGTATGTATAACTGCTGGCTACTCTGATTCAGGCATGTGAATCTATGAAAGACACCCAAATACTGGATAAGAAATGCGTTACTTACCTGTAACAGCAGTTATCCAGTATTGGTGTCTTTCATAGATTCACATGCAACCCTCCCGCCTCCCCGGTAAGGACTCACGTACCTCTATGTCTACACTGCGACACCCTAGCTGGGTGCGTACGAAAATCTGAGGGACTGAGGCTCCTCCCGGGAAGGTTCTAGAGGGAGGTCGGAGCTGATTGGCTAACGATGAGAGTTCGGTCCTTTTTACATAAAGTCTCGGCGACGGGGAATGATTCAGGCATGTGAATCTATGAAAGACACCAATACTGGATAACTGCTGTTACAGGTAAGTAACGCATTTCATACCATCAAAACAACTGTGTGCAGATGTGCCCAGTCCTGGGAACCGAAGTCACCCCATTGAGTGACTGGAGCTGCTAACCCCGATCTGAAAGGGGGGAAGTGGATCTATTCTTAGATGAAGTGCATTACCCTGGGGGTGAGCTTCGGGGCAGCCATTTGAGAAAGTCCATTATTTGTTGCGGGTTGTAAAGATATGCTGTTTCGCTCAGTGCGTGATTCTTAGTCTGGCGAGGTATAACCTGGCGTAGGTGATATTAACCTGCTGCTGCTGTGTTGTTTTTTTTTTTTTGGCCGGATGAACTTGTTCCGGGCTGCTTGGACTTCCAGCGTGAAGTCTGGATATGGTGCGATGTTGTGACTCTTGAACAAGAGGGTTTTCTGCTCCCTTGCCATCCAGAGAGCCACATGCGATAGCATGCCCTGCCCATGGCCCCCTCTTCCAACTATCACGGATCTGTGTGGTTCTTCCACTCCGAGTATCGGGAAGAAGGTGTCTGCCAAAGGTGGTGACCAGCATGCATTCCACATACTCCTCCATCCTCCCAGTATTGGCACTTTCTGGAATCCCCAGTATACTTATGTTGTTCCTCTTAGACTTCGCCTCAAAGTCTTCGTTTTTTGCGGCGATGGCTCTCAGTAGGCGAACTATTTCGATCACCTTGTCCCCCCCTCTGGGAGGTAGAGTTCTCTAGTTCCAATATCCTTTACTCTGCCTCGCCTATTCTCCCATCATGGTTTTCTAGCTTTGAGTTATGAAGTCCATCCGGGTACACATGGAATCCATTTTAGATTCTATCGCTGTGAGGCTGCCTGTCGTCGTGAGCAGGAGAGTGTTCATGTCTTCGTCGCCAGATTGCGGTTTGGTCTCTGTCCCCTGACACTGACCACGTGCTGATTTTCGGGGTTCACTTTGCCCATCACCTTGTGGTGTGGAGACTTATCCTGGCTAGCCCAGCAGGGCAGTGAACAGTGTGGTGGTATCTGAAACAAACAGGTTAGTGTTAGATTCCTTACCTTAGAATATCCCCAGGCATCAGACTGCATCCAGAAAGTTTTGCGTAGCAGTACCCCTGCGCGTCGGTAGGCATTGTCTGCGGGTCCGTCGTTGGCGCCGGGATGATGTCGTCGGAGTACTTTGACGCCGCCCTCGTGCGCTGACGTCAGTTCATCTTTTTTCCGCGCCAGCAAGCGCAGATCCGGAAAAAGCAGTACTCTGTAGTCACTTTTTGACTAACTTTTTCGATCTTTTTTGGATCCTGTTTCGAGTCGTAAAGACTATCGGTGCCGGTAGGGATGCCCGGGTTCAAGCCCTGTGCCGATTGCAACCGACTAATGTCGGTTACCGACCCCCACCGCCAGTGCCTGTATTGCCTTGGGGCCGACCATGACGACAAATCGTGCCCCAAATGCCGGGCCTTGATGTCGAAGGCTAGGCGGGAGCGGTCCCGTAAGGGCCTCGAGCTCGCGCAGTCCTAGCACTGGAATCAGTGCAGTTGCATGATTCCAACATGTTTGATATCAATCATGACTGGGTTCGGTGAAGCCATTATGTAATGAACCCCAATGTACCCCAATATAGGCCTAGGCAGATGCATGACCTTTTACCTACATTTGTCCTACCTTGCTCTACATAACCGCTCTGCGGCTGACCTTTTACCTAGTTATGTGCCAAATAAATGTTGTGTGGGTTTCTTCGAAAACTAGCCTCATTTATTTATGCATGAGGATTCTTAGTATCACAGCAGGATTACCATCTTCTGTATAATAACTCTGTACAAAAGTCACCACTATCTTCATCCTTGAACGACAGGCCAACAGTACCATTCTAGGTAGACACTCTGAGGGTACATTTTGGGTATATATGCATCAGATCTTCGCTGGGGAAACCAGAGGAGAAACTTCCCTTCCGACACGAGAAACTGGAGTCCCTACACACACAAACTCCAGTACGCAATAGTCTGACATCCCTGGTGTCCAGATCAAGACCAAGACTGGGTCCTTCCGTTCTTTCCCTTCAGGAATGGGGTTGGCTCTTTCCTAGGGAGATTCTTGGCTTCACACCTATATACATGCTAGGTACACTTGGGTACTGTTTGCATCTTAGGAGTATGCTCTATTACTGCCATGTATCAATATGCTGCATATATTTACTGTTTTTGCACCATAGTAGAATTCTACTTTTTATTTACTCTGTCCTTGCAATCATATATATCTGTTTCTGTCTAATGGTTGTCGCAGCACATGTATTTTATACTAGAATGACGATGGTTCAGTAAATACTTATTGAAAACATCCCCATTGTTTATTCTGTGTATCTCTCTCAGGCCGAGTGACTGAACTTAAAGTACTGTACTGTTTCAACTATCCCTGAAGGATCAAGCGTTATGTTCGATAGTTGCCAGCAACTGTTCACTCTTTGGTATGGTTGGGAGCTTATAGTGGCACCGTGAGCTAGCTGGTCTAAAGGCTGACATACCCTTTGGTGGTATCTGTAATCAGTCTGGACACCAATCCCGTAGTTTGTTGTCTGAACACGCATATTCTATGTATTATTAGGAGCTACACAACATGGAGCCGCCAACATTGGTTTGTTTTTTATTTAATGGTCAAATCTAAGTAGTTCAGCCATACTATTCTCAGAGACCCCTACTCTCATTTACCCAGAGCGTCTGCCTAATAGGTATACCCTATGTATTAGCTGTAGGTTTATTCAAGCTTGAAGGATTATAGTTCCCAAGTTGTGGGAAACATTATCTCATTTTCTATAAAAACAACCATCCTCCACCCATAATGTCTCAAATCGCAGACGCTGGTGCTAGTGGTACTGGTATGGAGGAGACCGAATAGGAAGGTGCAATAAACATTTAGGAAAATTGCAGAAATACACTTGCTATAAAATTAGAAAATATTGGTCTTTCATGTGTTAGGCGGGACCGTTACCTTCGTGATTGAGGCATTCAGAATAGAGGTGTTCTATTCTTGGGGTAAAATTCCCTGCTGCAGATGCACGTGCACATATATTTTATTTCTGCAGTCTGGATGGAATACCAGATGACTACTCTCCATACGAGGACATAGTAGACCCGTTATTTACCAAGACTATATTAATTGGTTTGAAGGCGCCTTCCCCCATACCACAGATAAAGTGAGGCTTGGTCCGCTTAGCAGAGACGGAGCGACTAGGCCAGTCCTAGCCGCTTAAACACCACATCCAGAAATTGACACACTGCCAGCAGCAGACTTGTGTCCACTTCACAACAAAATAATAAAACTTTACCGAAATCTTAAACCATTCGTAATGCAAACACTCACACTTCAACCTACAAGGGTCACTGAAGCTGGTCAACTACTAGGATCCGCAACAAAAATCACCCCATAATCGCTGATCTCCATTATGGGAAGAATGTCAACTAAACGTGAGCAAATGCCATTCTGGATAGCACAGAAAATAGCACAACTTGAAGCAGTTATTTCACACACTGGCATGCAAGAAAAACACAGAATACTGACAATTTGCTTGCCAATGGGGATAGCTCCCCCAGTAGAGGATTGTACCACTTGGGGTACAGTTTTCACTGCCGTTTACACCAGAACTCATGGTACTCCTTCAATAGCAGTCATACTAGAAGTATTGAAACAAATACAGAACGAGTACGGGCAGGAACTACCTGGACTTGGAGATGAAATTGATTGGCAATTTGCCCAGGTATCAACAATTATGTTGGCTAACGTAAAAGGGGAGGCTACAGCGTGGGCTTTACAACAGCGCCTGAGGGAATGCACTCTTACACAAGAGGGGCGATAATTAGCAAAAAAAATATCGACAATATCTATGCTTCTTCACTGGGTAGAGGTTAATTGGGATCTAGATCAGTGAAACCACAATTGATGGTTAATCCTGAAAAGGATACCTCAAAGCAAGCACCCGATTCTCCTGAAAAGAAATGGGACAATAAACAAGCAAAATATATCACTGTGTAGGTCTTAACGGGAGGACAGGAATTATAACCTTAGAAACCGTGATATTAAGAAACCTGATAAAGGAACGTGTATTAGTATCCTGATATCTATTTCATTCTAGGGTTTGTAAAAAAAAAAAAAGAACCTTGAGAGGGAAGGACGATCAGAACTCCGATCAGACGAGCGAGCAAAGCCAAGAGAGACACATCGCACTTCAGACTACATTGTCAAAAAAGAAGATAAACTGAAAAGTAAACCTCCATTTAAAAAGAAGGTAGCTGGCCTTCAAATAAGAAATGCCCAGGCTACGAGGACTCCACCATTGAAAGGGGAATGGGCTCTGACAATGCTAGACAGTGCAGGAGAAATAACAATTGCTTGCCAGAACCTTATGGAATTTCTGGTGACAGCAGCATTGAATGAACATATCAAGGTGGAAACACCTGATACACAAGGGTAAGTGTCCCACATCAGTTACATGAAATAACACTTCAAATTGAGGTGGACATACCCAGAAAAGTGGAAGGTCTCTTTTGGGAGAACTTGACTTTTGGATAGGATTTCTTTTTGGCTGAAAGAGATTGGCCTCCTTTGTTTGTCATGAATTGCTCAAGGGGGAAGAGGTAATTTTACCAACTTTCTCCGACCTAGTTCCAGAATTACTAAAACACACACATGCGCAGGAGTGGGCATCAGCACTAGATCCTGCATTATACCACATCATGTAGGGTGGAATGCTGAGTCACCTAATCATGAAATCCCAGTTAAAACTACTCCTACACCACAAAGGCAGTTCCCAATAAAAAATGAAGCAAAGAAACCAGTATGGGAGATCTTAGATCAACTTGAATACCAAGGTGTAATCGAGAATTGCGCCTCCTCCATGAATAATCTTTTGTTTCCTGTAAGGAAATCCAACAATTCATACTGTCTAATTTTAAACTAAATGCATTTAAACACATGCAAGGAAACATTTGCAGTACAGAATGCACACAGTGCCGCTTTAATGAATAACATTGTGCCGAAGAAATATAAAAGAAATATAAAACACTAGATATCTCAAATAGATTCTTTTGCCAAAATATAGCACCTGAAAGCAGCATTTTCGGCTCCAGGCTCAACGCCAATTTTGTAGACTGCCCCAAGGGTATAAGAATAGGCCTGGGTTGTTCTCTGAAAGAGTATCTGAGTTACTTCAAAATTGTGTTGAGGAGGCATTGTCCTATGTAGATGAAAATTGACCCCCTCAATGTCCTATTTTCAGGATTTGAGCTTTCAAGTGAAGGAAAAACCCTGCAGCTAATTTTTTTAGAAAAATATGCGCTGTTCCAACCTCCAAAGACACTGAAAGATTTACAATCCATTTTAGATTCTTACATTTTGGCAGAACATGCATTTTGGATTACCTTTCTACAACTTAATTACAGCTGATTTTTCAGTTCGACATTGGACAAAGGAACACACAGAAACTCGACGTTCCTTTCAAGCTGACATGATAGCTTCCAAACACTTACATACACGTGTAAATACTACAAATCTGTTGATACGTGTATTCTCTGTCAATTTGTTGATACGTGTAGTCGCAGTCAATCTAGTTTCACCTGCCTCACCTTCAATGAAGGCGAAGCAGTACCCATTGCATACAAATCCACAAACGTGGAAATGTGTTTTGCATCCACAGAAAAAATACTGACAGCAGTACAGACTGCTGTAGTCCGAGAACAAGCACTAGCTCAGGGGAAATTAATAATTGTCGTGACTCCGGTACCGACCTTAGAGGCTGTTACAAAAGCAAGGGTTCCAAACGTGAAAGCACTGCATCCACAATGGATACAGTAGGCTTCTCACACTGCAACCTATGTTGACTACAAATTAGGTTCTAGATTAAAAACACAAGTATTCCTGCAGTCCCGAATTAATTAATGCCGGGATATCAGTACGAATACATTATTTACGCTGACGGATCTGCCCAATCTGCAGTAGGAAGTAAACAGCAATACAGCACAGCATGTGACGTAGTAACTGGACGTATGCGGGACTGCAAGTTTCGTCCTAGCAATATGCAGACGCAGTCTCTAGGAGATTGCACGGCACGGCTGGCAGAACTAAAAACCCTGATACTGACACTAAAGAATACTGATCGGGAATTCCCTACACTTGTTGTATGCGATTCGTTCTACTGTGTCCAGTCAAACACTGAATATCTTCACTATTGGTGCCAGAATCGTTTTAGAGATTCCAACGGTTGCCAATAAAATACAAGATGCTTTGAGAATAAGTGGCAGTCACTGAAGAAAGGCTTGGCACAGGCTCATGTAATTCATACATTGAGTCATCAGCAAGTTGGCGTTCACATTGAAGGGAATTTATTGGCTGATGAAGCCACCAAGGCGACAGTGCGAACAGAACTGCTGCCTTTGCTGCAATCACACGTTCTAGTACGAGGATAGATGGACAGATAATGATAGCTGTGAACCCTGCTCGTAACAACAGCTTAGCCTTGCCAAAAGGTTTTTTACTCAAGTAATCCTATAAGTTAGATGCTCAAGACATTCCTTGTGCTCAAATTCCACAACTGGGGGATGGAGTAATACCAAACATGGATCACAGATTGGGTTTAACTCTAGCTGCACATAAGGGTCTGGGTTCTGCACATGCAGGCTTTACTGCAACGGTTTCACTACTGAAACAACGGTATTGGTGACCAAAGGCTTTGTCCTTCAGTGCGACATCTATCAGCAGATGTAGGGTTCAGCCATAGCACATTTGGCACAAACACTACTTCTGATATCAGACAGCCCTCTCGCATGTTTCTATTTGGACCACTGCGGCCCCTTATAATCTGACGGGGCTTACGGGTACATCCTGATGGCAGTGGATGCATGCTCTAGATTCCTATGAGTTTGACCATAGAGCTCAGCTGTCGCTCGAACTGTTATAAAGGATTTGCGGGTCTTTACAGGGACATTCACAGTTGACACATTAGACCGTGCCCTGCGTTTAGCTCACAGGCTTACAAAGAAGCCATGGGAAGTTAGGGTGTGGTCTTTCAGTACTCCTCTTCGTATCATCCCAAGGGAAATTAGATTGTGAAGATGAAAAACCGAAACTTAAAGAAATTCTTAACAGCAAGGGTATTAGGCTCGGGTGGCAGTTCGGTCAATCACCTATTTGGGGTTAAAGGGCACTTATTAACATGCCAAGAAGTTCCTTGGGGGGTCATACTCCATATGAAGTTCTGTTTGGTACTAGAATGTGGGTACCCGACCTCAATTGTGGCAGCGTATGGGCGGATGAAAAACAATTTTAAATTAATGATAGTTTGGCTGTTTTACAGGAACTCAAATAATTCCGGGCATTACAAAGCAGTGTCCAAGTAAAACACTCCACCACTTGAGAAGTGAAAGCTGTTCCGGCAAGACCTGCCAGAGTCCCGAAGATTTGGGACCTGGTCAGTGAAAAAATTGTGGACAAAAAAGATTTTGAGCTACCTTACAGAGCGCCTGTACCTGTCCTGGTGTCGAAGGAACAACACAGTACTTCTTTCACCTCTTGTCGGCAAGAAAGAAAAAGTTTTGTCTCAATTGATGTGATCAAACCACACTATGTGGCTGATACTGAATAGTAGGCCGCGTGGGCTTCTGGGTAGCCACCAATCTCCTCTTGCTACAATACAGGAAGTTCAGACAGAAAGATGAATAACATACGAAGATCATATTCTATAAAGTTACCAACAACGGAATAGAACGCGTGCCTCTTGAAACCGAACAACAACAAAATACAAATGAAACACAGGTCTCAATTTAGACCCAATACCGACCTAATACCGACATACATGTTAATATGTATCGAAACGAGTCATCTGCCAGCTGTACAAAAACTGCTGAGCTACTACAGATAGATCGTACTACGTCTGGCTACTTCATCGATTTTGATACTTTCTCATTGGATCCAAGTGAACACGAGTCACCGCCCGCTCCTGTTTCCTACAAACAAAAACTATGTGATTTCTACCTGTGGCTGAAAAAGACTTACTTTGTTACGCCCTGGCTACAGCTCTGGATTGCAATTGGGCTACTTTTCCTAGTCCTATGGATAGGTATCGTAACAGTCTTTTTCCTGCTTCTTAATAAACAGCATCTCCCAGAACGCTCCGCAGTACAACATGTGAACTTGGTTTTGAAACCGCATGCAGCATCACACTGTGAACAGACAGACCTGTCCTTGGTGAACATTACAGTATTTCCAGTTCCGAGTAGTCTAAGATAAGGTTGCATTTGATGTATACGGTCCAATTGAACTTTTTAAAATACAACACTTGTTTAAAATTTCTTTAAACTATATAATTACTTCCAGTACTTTCTCTGAGGATTGGGACTTTGAAACTGTA
The DNA here is from genome assembly GCF_964263255.1 of Lissotriton vulgaris. NCBI lineage: Eukaryota > Metazoa > Chordata > Amphibia > Caudata > Salamandridae > Lissotriton > Lissotriton vulgaris. The sequence continues at coordinate 401,242,190 of NC_141687.1, forward strand.
AATACTATGCTGTCTGATTTTGAACGATCTGCTGTATTTTCGAGTAATGAGTTGTATGATGATACATCTGATTTAACACCATATATTGTTACCAGCGCTATATCATCATTTCTTGCACACAGCAAGTATCCCATGTAATATTTTTTCTTACCATCAATTGGAACACTGCCTAACACCGCCGAAAGGTAGTTCACAAACATTTTCACAAAAGTTTGCTTATTTTTCTGGGTTTAACACTTCAGACCCAAAATCGTATTATTATAAGCTTTCACCTACACCTGCAAAGAAAAATATGTTAACACAAAACTGATATATTCTGCTTCCTTTATTTCCCAGCTGTCTTTACGGGGTTTCGACTTTTTGAGGGGCCACCATAGACACAAAATCTATCTACCTGGGGGACTAAAGATTGGCAAGCTCAGGGAACTGAGGCATTATTTAGAGCATGCATCATACTACAGCACATTATCTTCCTGATCAACACAGTGCAACAGACTTCCTGTCTTGGGCTAGCCAAGATAAAGGACCTGAACACACCTCGGAGTCCCTCACTTTAAGGAGTGGCAAAATATTATAGCCAACATAGTGAGACTACACTAGATGACATCCTGTCAGTCAAGATTCAGGGATACTACCGAAGGGTTTAGTATCCATAGGCCTGATCAATGCTACAAACAAACAGAACACTTGGGAAGGTGACATCTTACAGTGTTGGGAAGTTATGCCTAGAACGGCTAGAAACCTCAACACTGTCCTAGGTGAAGCAACACTTGTCCTTACTCTCAGATGACATGGGTCTTATGGATTTCTTGCTAGGTTCCCAGAATCCACGTCAGATACGCTTCCTTTGTGCTATTTACTATGAGATTTGGAAAATCTCCCAGCAGGAGGCTGCTGAGAGATTACATGAACTTGATAGGGTAAACTCAGAAAAGGTTTTTGGCAGTGGTTGACAATGGTATGACCACACTGACATCCAGGATTCATACACTGGGCATTTTGTCTTCTGCTATAGATATAATAGAACAGGATTTTTCTATCCTTCCACATGGGCAATCAGAATTGCGATCCATTCTATCATTGAGCTGGACGCTGAAATCACTGCGTTCTGGTCACATGCCCTGGCGGCATATCGACAGTACATCCCGATTTTCTGCATACAACCTAACAGAAAGACAGACAAAAATGGCACAAAGAGATGCAAAATATACAATGCTGCACATTGAAAAATTGGTCCAATTACCTTTTACCGTTGCTGAGTCACCCTCCACAGAATGTTCAAACCATGGCCATATTACATTGCCAGTCACAACATTTCAATTTCCGTACTGTCTACAGTATCACCAGGTGGGGAGGTATGAAGCATTGGAGGATAGGTACATACATGAATCTTGGGAATTACCTCACAGATTTAGATGCAGGAATGGGGACACTGAAGTATTTCTTAGCGGTTCTAACTGAGAGTTCTTTAAGTGTGTCTCTAATTTGTCATGATATTAATGCTTCAACTTATCGTGCCACTTGAAAGGGCCCCCAGCTGCTGTGATTCATCCAGTGTTCAGGTTGCTATTTGATGTTGCATGATCAAAGTTGTTGTGGGTCACTGCCAGGCATCGCGCATCTGGTCACAGTAAGTTCCAAGGTTAATTGTTGTTTGCAAGTATTGTTTCCACCGACCCAGACCATCAGGGAGGTGCCTCTATGGCCTTCATTAAATGCTTCCCTTATACGGTTTGATTTTCTGAGCAGACTGAAACCCAAGCTTTTAGTGGCCTTAACCTCAGCCCGAGATTGTTGATTTCCAAGTTTCAAGGCCTTCGGCTGTGATACAGGCATTAGTCACATTGAACACCCTGCTCCATTTCGGAGAAATGGTACATCGTATCTTTAAACATGTCTGATAGGAGTGGGATTGTGCACCTATTTAAGAGCATAGGTTCTGGACTATTGAGCACCTTTCAGATGACCTTCGGAGTTATTCCATAATTTTTACACTCCGTATTGGGAAGCATTATTGGAGGGCTTCCGCTGGTCCTACTACTTGTAGTGGGTATTGTGGTTTTAATTTTCCTGCTGCTCAATAGACGTTCCAGCTTCTAAAGAGATGAAAAAAGCACCTCTGGTTCGACGTTGCATTGAACGCATTGTACTATATCTGGGCACACCTCGAATTCGGAAGCTAAGCGAGCATTGGTTCCTTTCGTTTAGATCAGCCAGGGTTGACTGTGTCTTGCCTGTGCTCCGTTGCCTATTCTGCGGATACAAATGTGTGTTGTACTAATGTCTAATACTTCCATTGGTTGCCTCAGTGGTCACTCAGACTAGTCCAGAGCCCATTGCAGTACCAAGGTGAACCAAACTACAACCTTGGAGGTAATTACTGCTACGAGTGCTACTGCTTGGGGCACGAGGTGAAGTAGAAGTATTGGTGCCTTTCTTAGGACATATAGCATCAGATGGCTTATGTCCCTTAGTCTTGCAAGCAAAGCACCATGGTTTCATATTATTATTAATACTATTAGAAGAGGAGGAGGATTTGGAAACACACCGAGAAGAAGTTGTTTGTGGACCTGAAGAAGACTCTTTTTTTGTTATCTTTAGGTTTCTCCACATCTTTCTCTTGGGACTTGGAATTCCTGTTTTTTCTGGTCACCCCTACTACGAAACATTTTGCTCACTGTGGTGCGTATCCAGGTGCCTGCTTTCATTCTCAATTCTTGGGGAGAGGTCAGATTAGAGTCCACAAGATATTGATGCCATTTTTCAGACACCGCTATTTAGGATGTGCTCCGTCATGATCAAATTGCACAGCCCTTCATAGTCATGTACATTACTAAAATCAACCATGTGTTGTGAAGTGGCTTTCCGAGTATCTCTAAACTTTAATTCTGTATTATTCACAGGTAAGGCCTAACCTTTCAATGAGTGCCTCTTTCAAGATCTGATAGTTATCTGCATCCTCTTCTCTAACTGTCAAAAGTTTGTCTCTGTCTTTAACTGCAAAGAAGAGCCACAGAATAGCTGCCCACTGCTTCTTTGAGACCCTTGGACTTTACAGGCCCTCTCCAGTGCAGTAATCTACTTGCAGATGTCATCCCTAGTTTTGTAAAGGACTATTCTGCTAAGAATCCTAGTGTCAAAGTGTTTCTCCCTGACTCTGGAGTCTCTAGTGCTGCCACCATGGGGATCTAACACCAAATTCTTCCTTTCTCTCTCCACCTCTAGGATTCCATATCAAGAGCCTGCTGCTCCCTCACCAATTTGAGTTTTGCTTTCTCACATCTAAAGCTTCCCCCTCTAGGTTAGATTGGATGAACCCAGCATGAGATGCTGAGAAGAGGGGTGGTGAGGATGAAGAGGACTTGTTCCTCCCAGTTACCCTCTGTACCAACCCAGAGGGAAGAAAATGGGTCTATTGTTGTGACCCCCTCCGTACCTACCTCTACAGGTATAGGGTTGTCCATAGGAGTCTTTTCTGACTCCTCATGGCTATGTCCGGAGACAGAGCCAGCATTACTGCGTTCCTCTTACTCTTGTCCTATAGGGCCATCCTCCCCATCAAGGTCTCCCTGATCGAAGAGTCTCCCAGGATTCTGGAGGTCATCTTGACAGAGTATATCTAAAAGATAAGACCTAGTAGGATGATTCTGGTCTAACACTAGCCCCTAAATTCCTGAAACCCAAGGGCAATCTACCTAGAACCCTACGCCTGGCTAGATTCCCCTGCAGTAGACATGGTATTAGTATAGTATAGTGTACCCTACCTAGTATTCTAAACTTCCAAAGGGTTTGGAAAAAGGGCTGTGCTAGTCCCTTGACACCTAATCCAAACGTTTAGCAAAATACACTACCTATCCAGTACAGTATATGCCCAAGTTAGCTGTGATTTCTTGTAGAAACCTCACTGATGACATTGTGGTAAAGCAGTGGAAGTCTTTATCCCAACTGCTGCACCACCAATGTGGGAGGCTGGTTCAGTATATGGTGTACAACTATTGGTGAGGCGCCCTGCACCAAGTCCAGGCAACCCTTAGTGATAGTTGTAGTGGTCCCTAAGAACCAAAGCTCTCAAGGGGTAGACATGGGGAGCAGCTGAGGCTTATTCAGGAGGGTGTAAAGTGGGGAAATTACGATTCAGTCAGTGCAGCTTACACAAAAGAAAGAACCACACCAGTGTAAAAAAACAGCTTGTATTTATTATACACCAACACTAAAACTACTTTGGTTTATCTCCTGCCCGGAGATATCAATGCACAATAAAATATACTTCAAAACAGGGTAAGTAAAGCACATAAAACATACAACTGGGGCCAAACCTTATACTACGAAAATGGAATGCGAGGCGAGTACTTAACCCAGACTAACACCCAAGGAACTGGGGACCAGGGGGAGAATGGAACCACTACAGGTAAGTAACTAATAGGTTCGAGGCATGTGGGCTGCTAAATTCATATCTTGTGCATAGATCGCCGCCTAGTGTTGGGTCCGGATGATTGCACATTGTTGTCCTGGAAGAGTCTTCGAAGTATCACAAGATGGGTGGCTCCTCCCGTGGACTACAGTGCGCATGGGCATCTACTCCATCCTCAGATTGTTTTTTTCCGCCATTGGGTTCGGATGCATATTTGTTAACTCAAGTTCGGAATCGATAAAAAAACTTTCCATTTGGCCAAAAGGCCTTTAGTTATAGTCGGTATTGTCTTGCGGTCGGTGCCCAGTTTCTTGTTCCAGCTCAGTTCCCGAGCTGGACGTCCAAAGGAGCCGCGTGGCTTTTCGGCACTGATCGACTCCAGTTATGACGCTGATGTCGAGATGGTCGATAATGAAGACGTCGTCGACTAGGTAGGAGACGACGATAGGGCCTTTGGGGCCATGGAAGATAGCTCAAGCGAGGAGCTAGGCCCGACCGTTGGTACAGGGGCCGACACCAAAACACTCAATAAGGCCCCATCGTCGGCCCACATGCTTCGAACCGAATATGCTACTTACCAGTATGCATCTGTTCTTGGCATGTAGGGCTGCTGACATTCATATCGCACTGTAGTCCAGGGGAGGAGCCACCTATCTTGTGATACTTCGAAGACTCTTCCAGGACAACAATGTGCAATCATCCGGACCCAACACTAGGCGGCGATCTATGCACAAGATATGAATGTCAGCCGCCCTACATGCCAAGAACAGATGCATACTGGTAAGTAGCATATTCGTTGCTAGGCCTCCATGTGCATAGGAGACACCCTGAGTCAGTGTCCATAGGATAAAGTGGGGAACTCAGGGTTGGAGTTTTACTCTTTCAGGTCCCTTCCCAGAGTGCCCTGAGGAAACCCGTTGGAACCATGGAGGTTGGACAACGCCCCCTCTCCCTCTGAAAACTCAAATACTTATGCACCTGAGCCTGGATGCATAGGTGCAAAGTGGTGTCGGAACCACCCATTTACCTCTATAGATATCCTTGGTTGTCCAGCTTTTAGAGTCTCGTGGAACCAGGTAGGTGGAACCCAGACATGGATTCCTGACTAGGAGTACCTGCAAAAAGAAGGGATAGAGTCCAACCACCCAGATGTGTCCAGGAGGAGCAGGAGCACGAGGCATGCCCTTTGCAGTAGCAAGGTGGTCTTGAAGATGCAGCTGTGGAGCCCAGGAGACAATAAAGGAGATGTCAGTGAGCTGTAAAGCCAGCAGGAATTGTTGGAGACCCCAGTAGGATCCTCTGGCAGCAGGCACAGGGAGACACATTGAGGTCTCGGCAGCACACAGAAGCAGGGAGGATGTCACTATTGTTGCTCTGCGATGCTGGGACTTCTTGGAACTTGACGAACTTCAGTCACGAGATCCAACATGCCTTGGAACCGGCAAACAGACGCAGTGCACAGGGATGCGGTTTCTGTCTGCTGGAGAAGGATTACCGTCTCCCAAGTTGCAGGGAAGACCGGTCAGGACTCTAGAGAGCCAACAAACCACCACCTGTGTTGTAGAGCAGGGAGGTGCCTGTGGGACAGCAGGCTCCACTAGTCTGAATGAAGAGAAAGAAAAGTGTAGGGGCTAGCACCCAACTCTGTTAATGTCTTTCTTTCCTGTAAGTTCACCATCGGGGCCACTGTGGACTCTGCTTAGTTATCGGAGTATAAGCATATGACAATGGCTAATATATCAGCTGGTCCACCCAAATCTATGAGGGTTTGTCACGAGGGACCATATCAAACACAGCCTGCAGATTCACAAAGGCTGCGTATATGCTGCCCCCTTCCCATAGTCACTATCTTCCACATGATCAGTTGAAAGAAAAAGACCTGGTCTATTATACCTACTTTATATCTAAAACCAGCCTGGAATTGACTTAGATTGCAATGTTCCAACATCCACTTTATGAGTTTATCTAGAACTTGTTTGCAGAATATTTTTTGCAAATTATCAATAAGACTACTTGGGCAGTAGTTGCTTTGTTTGTTACTTGACCTTTTTTTAATATAGGGGCAATCTCTTCACCCAACCATGATTCTGGGATTGGGCATCGCTTCAGGACTACGTTACATAATATGTCAATATAGGTTAATCATATATCAAGGTTAGAATGGTAAAGGTCAGTTGGAATCTTATCCAAGCCAAGGGCCTGCTGCGGTATCAGCCACAGAGAAGGCAAAATTTCGCTCCATGGGAATAATGTTTTGGGGAGCATGCAAATCAATAGGGAATTGTGAGGAGGATTAGGGGACTCTTCTTTTACCTTTGTCACACCAAGGATGGCACAATAAGTGCTGCAGTCTCTGCAGTGAGCCTCTAACTTGCAGACCCTGGGTTTCTTGGGTACAATATACTAGAGACTTAGAATATAGTTAGTTTATGCCAATTGGGTATAAGCTGATCAAACATACTCACTTTAAGGACAGGGCACTGGCATTGAGGTCTGGTTAGCACTGATTTCATAGCCCCAGAGACACTGATGAAGATTTGGTGTGAGGACACGCCTTTTTGTAAGGTCACCCCAAACTTTTTGGACTGATGATGCTACTGGTTTTTTGATTGAGTGTGTATGGAGGTATAGTCAGCAGGCTTCAGTGCACACGGAGTCAATAAACAAGTAGCAGCAGTCCAAAGGTTTCGGGTGTGTAGGTAGCTCGGTTTCTGTTGCAGTAACCTCCCCAACTTTTTCCCAGATTTCTGATGCACTTTGACTTGATGTGCCGTAGGTCCCTGTCAATCAGGTTCCCAGGGCCTGTGTTCTATCCCAAAACTGTACCTTTGTACCCCCATTTGGCACCGCTCTGGCCACATGTAAGTCCCTTGTAAAAGGTATCATGGGTAACAAGGGCACTGTGACCAGGGAAGACCTCTAAGGGCTGCAGCACATATTGTGCCACCCTTAGAGGCCCTGTACTTTAACATACACACACACTGCCATTGCAGGCTGCGTGTTTTGGTGCAGAGAAAAGTGAAGAGTCGACATGGCATGCCTGCAACCCACTGCCTTTGGTAAAGGTAAGACGCCCCTTCTAGCTGGGTGCTCTATACCACTGATGAGGGTACAGTTGCATGAGGACTGTACCTCTACAGTGTCTAAGTCCATTCTTAGACATTGTAAGTGCAGTAAAGCCATAAAGAGTATATGGTCTGGTGGTTGGTCATTACGAGCTCCAGAGTTCCATAATGGCTTTACTGAACACTGGGAAGTTTGTTAGCAAACTTCTCAGCACATTAAACCCACAATGATGCCAGTGTGGGATTTATTATACAATGCACTCAGGTGGCATCTTAGAAAAGCCCCCTAAAAAGCGCCCAGACTCAAGTGAGTTCCCTGCCACCACGAGACATGTGTCGGGACCCCTGTGGTGGGAGCCTTCGCTCCCAGAACCCAGAAACGAAGCCTTTCCTGGGCAGAGTTGTTCACACCTCCCCCAGGTCAGGAAGAGCCATCTGTGGCAGAGGAGCTTCAAAGGCCTTTCTTTTTAAAGCAACCCCCAGCCTCTCCTGCTATCAGGAGCAGGCCCAGAAGGTGTACCCACCTCTGCCAACCCCACCCCTCAAGTGGGGTGAGCACACCAAGGGGGTAGTCACCCTAGGGTCAGTAGCCCATTGGATACTGACCTCGAGACCCCTAAAACGCTCCCTAAATACAGGCAGCCCTGAACCAAGAAGACAAATTCCCGCACCCTACGAAGGAGGGCACAAGAATGCGCCCAGCACAGAAGAATTGACTTGGCCCCAGCCCTACTGGCCCGTCTGCAGTTTCCAGAGATCCTGCACCAAATGACCCCTTGTCCTGCTGCCACTGACCTTTGGAACCCCTGGGAGAACTGACTGTCTTCCCCAAAGACAGGATCTCCTGTGAACAGCAGCTCTGTTCAAAAGAATCTACTAAACAAGACTCTGAGCATGCTGAGGACAAAGAAACGCGACGCCTGGAATCACCACTGCACCCAACGCCTACGGCCCGAGTTCGAGTGGCCGAACGGTCTAAGCGAGGTCCCCCAGCACCCCAGAGTCTGAGTCCACCGTGGGTTGACTCATCCAGGAATCCCCAACTTGGCCTCTGCACGGAGATTTCCCTCAACCCCCCCACCTCAACCCTGCCGCGGGTGGCCCTGTAAGGTGAAATCGGACCTCATAAGACACCCTTGCATCTAGCCGCCCTGTGCCCTGGAAAAGAGAACCTGAGGTGCACCAAGTCCTCCAACTTACCTGTCCAGATGTTGGTTTCTCCCAGAAGTCTTCCTGGACCGAGCCTGCAGTCAAAATTCAAAACCGACATCTCTCATTGAATAAAACAGGGCACTCGATGACAAATCAGCACTCTGCACCCGGCCACCACTGCGCTGCTGTGGGTGCACCTTGTGTGCTAACTCTGATACCCCTTTGCCCTGAGGTAAACCCCTGGGACTTTGCTCCCACAACTTGTGGTCTGCTCGTGAGTAGCTACCAACTGGAGGTCCCCTAACCCCCATTGGATAGCATTGGGTCGCAGCACTCTGAGCCCGGCCGCCCTAGCGCCGCTGAGGTTGTTTTGAGAGTTCATCCTTGACCCTGGGGGAACCCTTGTTCTAACCCCAGAAAACCAACTCCCAAACTTAAATACTTCACGTTAAAACGATAACCTAGTTTTCTCCCATAGGACTGCATTGACTGCTTTCTTGTGAAAATTGTTGTGTGTAGATGGTTTGTATGAAACCTTAAACTGCAAAGCCCATCATTGCCATATGGATACCATTTTGCATCACAGATTACTACAGTCTACATAGAGAAAAACATTTATCTGGTGGCACGAAACATTCTTCAAGAGCAGAGACAGCATGGCATTTTCAGGACATGTACCTGTTGGAGACATGCCACAATGGTCTACTACTTGGCATTGTGCCATCATTATCCTCTTAAGGTTACTCCACGAGCAACACCAAGTTTGACCCGGAGGATCTCCGAAGGTAGTTTACCTAGGCCTGCCTATACAGCTTGTTGCAGTCTTTGCTCCTCTTTATCTATCTCAGTTACTGTGGAATCTGCCCAAAAGTTGAGAATGTGAGCGAGCCAGGATGTAAGAGAAGGCTAAAGTTAGACTTTATGGCCATAGGCTATTTCAGATTACCAGCAGTGTCTTTCAGACCCTCCTCGATCATCAAGAAAACATACACTAAATAGCTTTTTTTATACACCCATATTTTAAGACTACTTTTTATGGTGTGCATATGTGCAGGTATCGAGAGAAGACATGAGTATGTAAAATGTAGTCTATTTTTATGCAGGACAATAGATTCTGTAGCCCATAAATGTATGCAAGAGGTAAGACAACTATTATAAGGATTACTATGGGGGAGTAACTTGCATGCACATGACAGCACCATTGATGCCTGTACCATGTGTACAGAAAATGTGATAGCAGCAACTTTACTTCCACTGGTCACAAAAACGGTCAAGGTGATGTTAGCATGGCTAGCTGCTGCCTAACGAGTTTTTTTTTTTTATGATGTATTTCAACTTCATTTTGATCTCCGATAGGAACTGAAAAGTCACCTATTGCATTTTGGGAATTAGGCATGCACACAGCAGCAATGTGTAAAATTGTTCTTGGCCAGTAGTTATATGTATTTGTAAAGCGCACTATCACCCAGGAGGGTATCCTGGCTCTGAGCAGATGGCACTGGTACTGTGTAAGCAGGGGGATGTGTGCGAGTAGGAGAGTAGCAGAGAAGAGGTGTCTTTGTGGTTGGTTGAAGTAGATGTGACTGTTCAGGTATGTCGGGCTGAAGTTGTTGCCTTGAATGTGTGTGTGGGAATTTGAAATGAGCACGTTTGTGTATCACATGCCAGTAGTCGAGCTCCCTGAGTTGTGGTGTGATGCAAGTTCTATGTGGGAGGTTGAGTCTGGCTGCTGAGTTCTGGATAGATTGTAGTCTTCTGGTGAGTTTTTTAGTGATCCCAGCATAGAGGGTGTTCCCTTAGATCACCTTACTGGTTACTAGGGCGTGAATGACAGTTTTTCTGTTGTTGCTTAGAAGCTATTTAAAGATCTTCAGCACCTTCAGTGTGTGGAAGCAGGATGCAGTAACGGCATTGACTTATGCGGTCACACACTGTTTGCTGTCGATGATTATTATAAGGTTTCTGTTATGGGTATGGGTCAGAGTTCAGTTGGCAACCAGTTGGAGTGCTGTGATGGTGTTCTTGCCAAGGATCACTGCCTCTTTCTTGGTGTTAATCTTGAGACAGTCGACTTTCGTCCAGTTACTGACTTCGGTCATGCAGTCGGTGAACTTGTTTCTTGTCTAGGGGATGTTGTCCGAGGGAGAGTATGAGCTGTGTGTTGTTGGCTTAGAAGAGAATGTAAATGTCTTGTGCACATATTTTGTTGGCCAGAGGCATCATCTATGTGTTGAAGAGGGTGGGACTGAACAATGAGCCTTGAGGCACTCTAAAGATGAGTTTGCAGGCTTTAGAGGGGTAAGGTGTTAGGCTGATAGCTTGTGTTCTGTCCGTTAAGGAGAAGCTCATCCAGTAGAGAGTCGGTCCTTTGATGCCTAGCTTGTGTAGACACCTAATGAGAATGAGCTTGTCAAATGTTGCAGAGAGGACCTGGATAATGAAGGCTGCCATGTCTCCACATGATCCTGTAAAGGATCTTGTGGATGTCTGTGGCGGCGATAAGTGCTGTATCTGGACTCTACTGATATTTCTCCAAACCTAATGTGTTTCTTCCCATAAGTTCAGTGCAGTGCTGAACTCCGATTTCAGACTACCATGTTTAACTTATTTTACCTGTTCAACTCGAATTAACAAGTAAGGTGTAATTCTCAGGCTGGCAGAAATATCTTGCCAAGTACGTCTGTTCTGGTGTCCATGTTTTATTTGCTTTGTACATTTCTTGCATTTTCTAAAAATGGGGTTTGCTACATCACCTACATGTTATACAGCCTAAGTTAACTTGGTCATAACATACAAAGAAAGACCTGTATTGTGATTTGTTTGCTGTATGTGTTTACAATTGATAATTACCACCTTTAAAGTAACACAGACATTCATCTTATTTCAGAGAATGGAAATAATTCTCCTCTACCAAAATATGCCACTTCCCCTAAACCTAACAACAGCTACATGTTCAAAAGAGAACCTCCTGAGGGATGTGAGAAAGTGAAAGTCTTTGAAGAAAGCTCGTAAGTAATGGCATCGCTTTGGAATACAACAGTGAAACCTACATTTATGTTGTTTTTTTGACACAGCAGTCTTTCAATTTGAAGCAGCAAATATATTTTTTAAATGTTTGATGTTTTTGGGCCAAATTGGTTTTAAACCAGGATTTTACTAATACAATAATTTGAATTTATTTTTCTTACTCAAACAAATTTTTATTGAGTAAAAAAAAGGCACTTAGTGTTCATATATCTACCCTCTCATTAAAATGCGTCACCTATTATCCCCACTCGAGTTTAAAATAACCCCTACCCTAACCTCCTAAACCTTCCACCTACGCGCACAATAGGCAATCAGTAAACAAAGGCAAGGGCATGCCTTCTTCCCTGTAGCCTTCCCATACTTTCAAGACATGTACTTATAAACAGTATCATTAGTTTATGTCCCGTTCTCTGTCCATGTGGTCTGGTTAAGCAAACTTCAGTACTGAGCAGATGGTAAATCAATAGCTGTCAAACCTGATGAAAGCATTTGCGCTGATCATTTAAGTCCTACATTATCTAAGATATGGTATGCTCTGTCTTCGAAGGGACATGCAATATGTAGGATATGGGCTTAAAATAACGTCCATCTTTTTCATTGGTTACTAATGCTATCCTTTACAATTGCTGGCTTTTAATTGGTGAATAAACTAAGTAGTCCCTCCTTTTGGACTTTTGTATCCTCCCATGAAGACTCCTTTTTAGGTCGAGCCTAGCATTGCAGCACATGCGCTGCACACACTGTGAGGCATATTGTAGTAGGGAAAGATGTGGGAGTGCCCTGGAAGCGGCGCCCATATTTTTAATTGGCTGGCGTCATCGTCCATGATAATTGCTGGCTTCCGATTGATAATGAAGCTTCTTTGTCCCGCCTTGTTACCTGTCTCCTTTTGTGACTGCCCATCAGGATTGGATCTTTTGCTTGCAGCGTTACACTGTCTCCTTCATTAAGTCGGTAGGCACTTTTTTTCATTCGCGCAGTGGTGACAGCTTGTTAATGTTATCTACTTTCAGTGTTCATGTAGTCAAGGCAAAGGTTTGAGAGTGTCCGCATTCTGTGTTTTGGCTCTGATCAGAAGCCTGTTGCCGAAGCCCACACGAGGCTGCTCTATTTAGCAGAGAATGTGTTTCCGCCTGTGTTAGATACTAAAGCATGTTTCCTACAGCAGATTCTTTATAACACCGGCCTCGGAGTCCCATCAGCCTATCTGATGAAGCCTGTGAATTATCTCAGTTGGATAATGCACCTGCTGAGTGCATTAGGGTAGCCTGCAGGTCAAGGGTTCAAGGCTTGGCAGGCTGGCTCAGACGTTCATCCTTCCATCACAAATCTAAATAGGTGCCATTGAGCTATGTTTGGAAAATGTTATCAAATGATATCCCCCTCCCGAAATCCTTAGCAGCAGTGGTCTCTCTATCCCTGTGGCACCTAAAGCACAGCTGTGACGTCCACTAAGCCCTATGTCGGTGACTAGAGTAAGCAACTGGTTAAGAAGAGGCTTCCTGAGTCAAATAAAAGCCAATCTGCTCCCTTTGGGAATAACAGAAGGGCTGGGCACTAGCTGGGCCTTGTATTGGTCTTTGTCTGACGAGGATAATGAAAACACACGCTTAACATAAAAGGCCGCAGCTGAAATATAACACCCCTGCCATCTGAGCGTCTTTCACATTAGTTGAGGCAGTCTTCTGAGAAGAAGCATTATCTGGCACCCCGGAAGCATCCAAAATGCCTTGTGTATTCCACAAAGATGGAAGTATCTTGGGACCAATGACAAAGTCTGCTTTGACCACAGCCCAGCCCTCATAAAGAAGTGGACTCCTCCCCTTCCGTGGGCTTGTTAGCACCTCATGCCTCAAAAACATTGCATAAATATGTGTACTGCCAACATAACACAATTCATAAAACATGTCAGTCTCTCACACTTTCTCGTCCATTACACCGACAAGTGCTACGTTGTAACACGATGACTGCTCCACAGTGGCCCTCACTCATGACATGGAAACACTTTCCAAATAAGCCTAAATCAAACACAACACACTTCCAACCACACAAGCCACAGGGTGTAGTGTGCTACCTGCATGGATAAGCGTGTCAGTGCCCCACATAGGGGTAGTAAGTGCTATACAAGCGCTATAATATAATACGGTAAAATACTGCAGTTGCCTAAACCGGAGAGGCTGAAACAAAAAGTGTGCCTCCATTCTTAAGGATTGTTCGTGCCTGGAGACCAAAGCTTCCTGGTGAAAATGCAGCTTCTCGTAAATACCCCACGGCTCACTGCTGCCCCCTGAAAGCATACCACTCACCGATCTCAGAGGGGGCTCAGAAGGCCCTGGGGAGGTTTGACCACAGAAATCCTAGTAGGTTACAGAAAATCTTTAAACCAGGCATGCTCAAAGTACAGCGTAAGTACCATTTGGGGGCCCCGGGTGCACAGCAGCACTAGGCTGCTGGTAAGTGACTGTGCTGTAAAATTGAGAAAGATGTTAAACAAATGGGCAAGTATTTATTTATATCTTAACTAAAGTAACTGAAAAGAAGCCAAAAAGGTGTCCCGCAGCTCTTATATTTAGGAACACATTCATTTTTAAAGAGATTTTCAATAAACATGTAAGAATAGGACACTGTCTCTTCAAAATTCAAAAAAGTGTTTTTAATTAACATGAAGAAGAGTTTCACCTTAGTAAGCAGACTTTATCACTGCTTGAAGTATTTGTTAAAGCGATAGTTTTCAAACATGAACTTAGAAACTCTGCCCTCCAAACCCCGTGATAAATATGCCATTATTGAAAAAAGAAGCAAGTAATTTGTCATGTGCAGCGACTGGGTGACCTAGCTTGCTATGATACATGGTACAACAAAATCTTTTATTAAATCAAATACAAGAGAAGGTTTTGTACAGCACACATATTGAACTCATGAATTTCAAGGTGCTCTCACGTGTGATAATGAAGGAAAAAGAGGCATATTGAAATAAAACATTTGCAAAGGATCACACAGTTTAGTCAAGTGGGGAAGCCCAGTGTGGGCGGCGGACAGAAGCCACATGAAGGCTCGGCTCGTATCGGGTTTGAGGATTTAAGAAAACCTTAAGACGAGCCAGAGGGAGGAATCCGGAGCGCGAGCATCGAGTGGCTCGCCCACCTCTACCACTGAATGGCAATAAGGGGACAAAGGCATAGGAAGGATATGATTTGACTATCTTCAATTTGATGAAGCAGGAGTACCAACACCATAGGACAAGGCTCCTTGTTTCAAGATTCATAACTTTCTCACTAAACCGTATTTCAGTAAGTGGACTGCGAGACTGGGTGTTCTCATCTCCATGTGTAAGAGGAGTGTAATCTGTCGGCTTACACTCCTGTTTTCTTATTGCATGCTTACTATCGGTGTTTAGTTTGTGTTTGCTATGTCTAATAAAAAAAGGAGCAGAGAAATATGTTCCCAAAGTAATTACCCTAAGAGCGCACAATTTGTCAGAAATAGGGGCGAAGGTTAATTTTAAAAAAACATGCCTTTATGTTCCATAGTTTACATCTTGCTCGTTACAAAGCTACTGGGGAATGAGTGGTTCTGATGGTAAGTCAGTGGGACTACTCTTACCAAAGAAATGCCACTGTGCTGTGTAACCTGCCCAGACTTTAAATACACAGTTCACAACCAGCATATTTTATCAAAGTGGTACAGCCAGGATTAAACATCCAGTCTTAATGCCACGGCAAAAAAATTCCCACTGTCATTTCGGTGGAAGAGCTTGTGTGTTTGTGTGTGCCCACGTCAGTGAATTGCACACCTTGTTGGGGGTCTTTGTAAAGGATTTTTATAGCACTTTGTACCTTAACTGAGCTCTTTTCTAACCCTTCCAAAGATTTACTGATAAGAGACTAAAGGAATAAGCGGTTGGGAGGCCTATGATTCTGTTTATTTCAATGTATTAATCAGGTAACTTCCTTTGCACACTTGAGGCTTATCCAAGGGTGTGGTCGAAGGAGAGTGACTCAGATACAGCACAGCACAGTATTGTCAGATCTGCAAGTTTTCTAGAGACTAGGGGCATAATTTAGTAGACAGAATGGAATGAATCCCTTAAATAACTCAATGACTCACTTTCCACACAATTAATCTGCTTCGCTTACCTTATGCCCACCGTACACCCCCACACTACTGATATCAGTGCAGCCATCTGGCATTCCACAGACCATTCTTTTTGACACTTTGAAAATATTTGCGAGTGCCTATGCTTTAAGGCCCGCCTTCACTGTGTAAAGAGGTGGGGGTCCCAGCCCCCTTCACCAGTGTTCTCCATACAAGCCAGCACCCATGGAAGCCTGTCAACCGGAGAGACAGATCTGTGCTCAGTATCGAACTGATTTTTCTCGGCCATCTGTAGTTTGGCCTATAACAAGGGCCACTGGAATTATGCAACATGGAAGGGATGAATTATATGGTAGGGCTGAGTAAATTATGCTGCAAGAATGGCAAATATTGCGGCACAATGCAAACACATTTTATGGTAGTAATACTGCAATAATTTTACATTTTTACACTTGTTAAATATGTTTGGGCATTGGTTGCACCTCATTTGTACCATTTTAACACTCAAATATAGGAATAAGCTACAAAAAGGTGAACAGCTAACGTTGGCAAAGAGCCTTCCAGTGCGCAACAACACGTGACGCTCCGTTCTTAGTAACTTTTGAACCGCTTGAGCTACAAACCACATTTAATTTTTGTTAAAATCCGCAGATTATGCACTAGATGATGGATTAAGTGCCAAATCTAGAAGTATGCATAATTCCGGTGGCCCTGTCTATAACTAAAAAGCTTGAGGGGCCGTTATATTTATAATTAAGAATCCCAGTTTTTCGTTTTTACTGATTTTTTTACAGGTAAATACAGAAAACAATGTGTTTCCGGTCTGTAATTCTTTTTTAAAAGCTGAAAAATACGGAAAAGTATGCTTCTTGTGGGTGGCTTTCCATGCCATCTTTTGTGCTTTCCAGGACAACAGCTACACAGAATGAGAAGTTAAAAAACAGGTTCTGATTTCCCTGAATACAGGCATATGTTAACATATATGAACATTACGATGTGGATATTTACCTGTGGGTGTAATGTTTCGCTATATTTGGCTACTTAATTTGCTAAAACGCGAAAAGTAGCAAAGTATGAGTGCATGTTTATCAGTTAAATAAATGTGGAAATATACAGTTTTACCACCCTATTTATTCTCAATATATATATATATGGATAAATACCAATAAGATGGCCAAAAAATCAATATGGCTAAATGCAGACGGAAATGTTAAAAAAACAATAAATACCATAAAACCGGGCGCCCTATATAAGAGACACAAGACATGTCTATGGTGCCCAGGGGCCTGCTTATCCGGCAAGGACTCACACAGTCTAGATACACGTGCTCTCAAACAATCCATTTGTATTCTCAAGGATGCAGAGCACTGTACATTAAAACAATCTGTCACAGTGTATGCACACTGAATGCAAAGTGGTGCGGACAGCACATTGTGAAAGGTTATGGGAGTGGGTGTCTGCAGTGTAGAATGAAAGAACTCCTGGCTGAATCCACTGAATCAAGAGAAAAAACAATCACTGCTCAATTGTCTTCTAAAGATGAGAAAAACCTAGAAAGCGTTCAGTGTGTGGAATGATCCTTGTGTAAGATGCATCATAAAAGTACAAAGAACGAGGAGGGTGCATACTGAAGTCAGCTGCAGTGACAACAAAAAGGAAATTCTAGTGCAGTGGCACAGAAGGCTCCTGACAGCGCCTCAAAGGAGGTACCTTGTGTAAAATCCTGACTGTGAAACCCTATCCAGTCCCTGTCAACGCCAGGTGCAGTCACTGTACTCTCCTCCACTCCTCACTGCGCCTGCATTGCGAATTCCAGCCACGAGGAGCTCATGCTTTCTGTTAAGTCTACCAAAGGCGTGAAACCTGCTGATTTCTGCAAGACTGTCAGCAGTGACCCTCAGCTCCTCTATCCTCTTCTTGGCGAGCTTTAATTTTTTAAGTCGAGCCTAAGCAGCGCGCATACACTTGTCTGCAAGACCTGTTGTTATCTCCTCTATTAGCTTTTGGCATGCCCATGAATTGCCATTTGTTCGTCGTTGTGCCATTTAGAAATACTGGGTTTTTATTGGTGCATTTGGGTCTGCTTCTCCCTCCTTTGCGCGCTTGGGTCACGCCCAGGCGATTTCACTCATTGTTTGCTTGCATTGGCCATCTCAGTATGTCTGTGGTTCCTTCTGGTCATCCTGACCAGAAGGGGGGCGGGAACGGGGTCTGGAGACACGGAGAGCGGGAGAGGGGTTGGGAACGGGCAAAAAAAAAAAGCAAGCACTCACCTGGACTTCTTCCGGGTGCCTTCAATGCCAAATTCTCGGGAACGCCCCCGAATCTGGTCCGGGATTGACGGACAGAGCCCTCTCCCAATGGCTAGCCTCCATTTATGGAGCTAGCCAATGGTAGGAGGGGGCGTATACCCGACCCACACACACAACTCATAAGGTTTTTGGCGCATGCGCACTACGTGCGCATCGCCAGTCAAAACCTAAAAACCACGCCACACAATTGCACAACTAACTAATCCAATCCACATAATTCCAAAACACACCACATACATATACTCCATAAGACTTAGATAAAAGACATTGCCATTTACAAAGCCAATGGCTCTAAATTAAACAAATGTGAGACTGATTGCATTTCCAATCGTTGTGTTGTCCATACTTTTCGCCCCGTTCTGTCAGATCCTGCCACAGCCTCAGATTGGCTGACAGAGGAACATCTCTCTCTCTCTCTACTACGTCCGGAAGTGCAGGTTCTTTTGGCCAAAGGAACTTGTGGTTACTATTCCTGCTACTTCATGGTGCTGAACAAGCATGGAGGCCTCTGTCCTATACTTGATCTGCGCCCCCTCAACTACTACCTAAAAAAAAAAAGAAATCCAAAATGCTCACGTTGGCTTAGGTCCTGACTTAACTGCATCCTAGAGATTGATTAGTAGTGTTGGACACGCAAGACGCATATTTCCACATTCCTGTCTGGCTAGCCCACAGACGTTACCTACATTTCACGGTGGGCTAGGAGGACTTTCAGACCGCTGTGCCCTTTAGCCTGACCAGCAACCCTTGAGTGTTCACCCAAGTGATATAGGTGGTTGCATCCCACCTACAGAAGTCAGGGGTTCCAGTCTTCCCCCTACCTTGACGACTGGCTTCTGAATGTGAGCTTGCCCCTGGAAGTTGTCACCTACCTCAAGGGTACGGCGGACCTCTTTCATTCGGTGGGGGTTAACTATAAAAATGCTGAAATAACACCTAACCAGCTCCCAGATGCTTCCTTTCATCTGAGCCATTCTGGACACAGTAGTGCAATTCCGCACCTATCCTCTGGTGCAGTGAGTCTAGGAATTTCGTGCTGTGATCCTGATGTTTCTGCCTCAATCCTGGAAATCGGTGAGACTACTAGGTCTGATGGCCTCCTACATCCTGCTTGTGAAGTACGCTTTATGGCATATGTGGGCTTTGCAGTGGGATCTGAAGTCCCAGTTTGTGCGGCATCCTGGAAATCTCTCTGACCTGGTCCAGATTTCGGAGGGTACTGCGAAAGGTCTGCAGTGGTGGCTGACATACTCCGCAACAGACCCATCTCCATTCCACACCCAGAGCTCCCATTGGGGACGTATGCTTCACTCCTGGTTTGGGGTGCCTCTGACATGGCTGGAATGCCAGGATATTTTCCTGTTCGAACACCTGGCATGCTCTCTGAACGTCAGGGCTGACAAACTCAGCTGTTGATGTCTTGCGTATTATGAATGGCTTCTCCATCTGGACGTGGTGCAAGGTTTCTTCTCCAACTTGGGAGAACCTTGGTTAGATCGGTTTGTCCCCACTGAGAAAACACTATGTCCGCACTTCTGTGCAATGGAGGCACATTTTGCCTCGATTTTGACTTTTGACTATTGTACGCCTTTCCGCTAATACCAAGTCTGCCCAGAGTTCTGAAGATCAGGAAAGACTGGGCATCAGTCATCCTAGTGGCTCAGGATTGGCCACAAAGAGTATGGTATCTCGAACTCCTGAGCATGAGCATCGGTCCTCTGATCAGGCTCCCCCTTCAGGAGGATCCTGTTGCAGCAACTGGGTAAGGTCATACACCCGAACCCGTACATGCTTAGCTTTAATGTGTGGCAATTGAGCAGCGGTGGTTGAGGGTGCTCGATTTCACTCCTGAAGAATATACGGTTGTCTTGGCAGCCAGGCTGCAATCGACAAAAACTGTGTACGACTGCTTTGTAACAAGTTTGAGGCTTGGTACACAGAAAAACATGTTGACACACTTTCTGCACCCTTTTCTGAGGTGTTGCTGTTTGTTTTGTCCTTAACCTGGCAAGTACTTGCTCTGGGCGCAGAAAAGATATATCTTTACATCATCTCTGCTTTCTTGTGAGTGCCGGACCTACCATCCCAGATTTTCACTTGTTGCGACACGTTTTCTGAAAGGTCATCAACATGTTATACCCCCCCCCCCTTAATGTTTTATTACTCCCGAATGGGATCTTAATTTGGTCTTAACCTATTTAATGAGTTCCCCCTTTTAAACCCATGTATAGCTAGCCCTTTAAGACTTCTGAGCATCAGGACAGTCTTCTTGGTGGCCATCACATTGGCCAGGAGTGTCAGGGAGCAGCAGGTTCTTTCTCTTTTAACATTTATACATCAGCTGGTTCCCCGAACTCATGCCTCTTTTCTGCTCAAGGTGACAACCCCTATCTATATCGCCAAAGCATCATGCTACAGGCATTCTTTGCTCAGCCTGATCCCTCCACAGAGGAAATGAGACTTCACAAATTAAACTCAAAAGGAATGTGGTCCTTCTGTATCAATCGCACTAAGGTACAAAGGGTGAACAATCAGCTCTATTTTGGGTTCACTGGAGCAAAGAAAGGGAAAGCCGTGCAGAAGCGGCCCACCACCAGATAGTTTGTTCTCTGCTGTTAAGATCTACTTACCACTGGCCAAAAAGCAAACCCCTGAGGTCTTGTGGGCTCATTCGACTAGTCAAAGCTGTACCCACTGTGTTAGCTCATGGAGTCCCTGTCCTGAACATCTGTGTGGCTGCTACCTAGGCTTCTGTGCATACGTTTACTAAACATTACTTCCTTGACAGTCAGGTCTGCTGTGACAGGCACTTTGCATGTTCGATCCTCCAGGACATTTTGGTCTGAGACAATTTGCAGATTCGCCTACATGTAGTTCTTGCTTTGGTATCTATCCTAATATAAGGAATCTGCCGTTAGAGTCTCTATCAGAGGAACACGTTACTTAACCTTTGGTATTTCCTTATGTGGTAGAGACTAAATATAACCGCAGATTCCTTACCCATCTCCCCATTCTGTGGTCAGGACTTTTCCATCTAAAAAGATCTGTTGAGGTCCTTAAAATGTGTACACTGTTTTAACAGCCTTCAGACATGACTCTGTTCTTCTGGCGCGTAAATAGTAAAGAACGTCATAATCATGTCTTACTGGAAAAAGACCTCCCCATGAGCTCAGTAGAGCAGCAGTGTTTCCTAAATGATTTTAAGGAGAAACCTTACAAAACTACCAACGGTGGATTCTGTATTACCCCTTTGCTGCCATAGTTAAAGCAGTTGTATCCCTGGAGAAAAAATACGGAGAGCCAGAGTTCTGACCTATTACACTTTACTGGGTATCCCAAAACCTTACTCCGGCAGCTCATCATTGATCAAAGAATTGGCCACTCTGTCATCAGCCCCATGAGACAGGAATGGTAGACACATTGACAACTTGGAGCTGATGGCCACCTCAATGGCAGGGACCTCCATCAAAGCAGTGAAGGCTCTGGCTATTTAGGGATGGTATGAATACCTGTATGACAAGGATAGATGGTGCCGATATATCCTACTGTTGTCCAATGCCATTGCTTAGGGAGCCCCAGTCCCAACATCCTGGAAAGGAGAGGAAATGATTCTGGTTTATAGAAAAGGGGACAAATCATGCCCAGGGAACTATAGGCCCATCAGTTTAATTGACTGCCTACAGAAGGTAATGGGGCGCTTAGTGCTTAATAAAATACAAGAGTGGATTGAGGAATTTAATGTCTTATCTCCACTGCAAGCTGGGTTTAGGGCTTATATAAGCACTATTGATCGTGTTTAGGTTTACCCTGCTATATTATAACACGGTGACTTTGGGCAAGGGTAGTCTGTACGCCACTTTCGTTGATTTAAGTCAGCGTTTGATCTTGTGCTGGGGATGCCGCCTAAACTACTTACTCATTATTAGACTGCATGAGGAAAATACTGCCAAAATTAGATGGGGCAAGCAGGGGGAGGTCACAGAATCCTTCCCCTGTAGAGAGAGGAGTGCGGCAGTGATGCGTGATGGCGCCAACCTTATTTTCCCTATTCATTAACTGAATAGTGTCGTGTTTGGGATCTGTCCCAACGGATACCCCAAATCTAGCAGGTGAAAAAATCCCCATACTAATGTTCGCGGACAACACGTTGATAATCTCCAAGACCCCTAGTGGTGGACTTCAGAGAGCTCTAACAATTGTCGATTAGTTCTGTATGAAGCAAGGCTTGGAGGTCAATGTGTCGGAAACTAAACTAATGGTTTTTAATCCGCGTAGAGCCTACAAATGGTGTATTTTAACCCTTTAACCGCAGCAGGAAAAAATACTGCGGTGCGGGCGAAATAAAAGGTGGGCGTGGGTTGGACAGCCCCCGGCCGACGCACCCAAAGGGTTAATGAATGAATTGCGGCTAGAGCAAGTTAAAGAGTATACATATCTGGGGGATAATATTCAGGATGATTTGAAATGGAACCACCAGATTGACCTGGCATCTCTTAATCAAAGGCAACTGTCGGGGTCTTGCCTAGGAAACATAATTCATCTCATTCAAAGCCAATCAGCCCGGTACTCAATATTTATAACCTGAAAGTTATTAGCTCAGCCCTGTATGGCTCAGAGCTATGGGGGCGTGATAATCTTTCTGCGCTGACACTAGCGGAAAATAGATTCCTGAGGAAAATTACCAGGCTACCACAGAGCACTCTAACTTGCCTGTTACACTATGACCTTGGGTGGAAATCTATTGCAGATGTATCCAAATTGCGTCCCCTTCTGTATTGTCGGAGGCTATGGACTACCCCTGAACTAGAATTGTACGCGCTGGGGTTTCTCGCAGTAATTAGGGCAGAGAACTCTCGCCGAATTAAATGGTTATGGGCAGTGAGAGACAGTCTAGAGTATTATTTCACTGTGGGAAGACCCAAAAAATGTCAATTTTCCCACTAAAAAGATCTGGAAGGAGAAATATTGGGAAAGGGTTTAGGTGAATATACTCGGAAACAGTGAGGCATCTTCGTTAACCGGACGTTTTTTGGAAAATAAACCGATACCAAGGCTGGAGCCCTATTAGGTCCTAAATAAAAGCCGCTCAACCAGAAATTATACATTCAATTTAGAGTGGGCACACTGCCACTAAGAGCATTTACTTCTAAATGGGATAATTCTACTGATGAAACTTGTCCGGTGTGTTATCTTAGTAACGAGTCATTGGCCCATTTATTGTTTGTTGGTACAGGGTACGATGCACCACGTCCGATTTGGTTGGCACCAATCTGTAAGCTCATAGGCACAAGTAGGGCTAGTGAAGCTGGTCGAATCCTTAGAACAGACACATTACCAATTTTTGCCATAGCAATGGCTAAAATCCTAGGGTGGTCGTGAGCCATAAGAATAAATCCCCTTCGCCTTTTAAAGGCTAACTAAGTAGTGTCTAACTGTACTTAACCCAGATATGATGGAAAAAGCCAACCTATTTTGTAAACCAGTCTAGTGTAAATATGCTTTCCAATTTACAAAAATGAATTTCTAACGGTGTTTTAAATTAAGTTTTAAATATCTGAAGCCAATGAATTTTTAAAGTTTAATAGATCTTCTTTTATATGGTGACGAGGTATTATCAGGCTTTATTTTTTTACTGTGCTGATGTTGTATTGTTATCACCTATGTTTTATTTGCTCTATGTATGTGCTTTTATGACATAATCTGTCGAATAAAGCCTGTTTGGGTTGGATTGGATTACCAGATGTGACACCATTTCCCCTAAAACTGCATCCCGCAGAACAGAAGTAGCTAAGGCCAATATAAAAGAAGGTGCAAATGCATCGGTCACCATTACAGATACAGCAATAGATATCTACAAGGCTGACTTCCATTAATTCACGTGATCAGCAGTCTTTCCCAGGCAGGGATAGCTTAGACCTTTAATCTGGAGGGCCACGCATAGATTTTCGACATGCCTTTTAATGTCCATTCTTCGTTTTGGAGAGACATATAGAGAACTCTGTGCTAAATGTCAAGGCAGACACGGGCGTGACCCACTTCCTAGGAGTTTGCAAAAGAGATGTCCCATTTGCTCTTCCATTTGTGACTCAGCCAGATCCCAAGTCTGTAACAGAGGCCAAAAAAGACAATGCTACCCGCCAAGACAATCCTAGGTACGATCAAGGCTTCTCTTCAGAGACCAGACCCAAGGCTATGTCAAACCCCTAGCAAGGTAGAGGGGGCATCCCAGCCATGCTCCCAGGCTAATCGGAAGAGAGCTGGACGTGTAACAGCTGCTCTGTCCCTGCCTCCCCGCAAATGTACTTCTGCTCCGAGAAAGAATGTTTTCTTTTGCTGTCGATTAGGAAACCAATACTACAGATCGCTGGGTTCTTCAGATGGTGAGCAATCTGGTCATTCTCTCTAGTTTATACAGAAACCACCCACTTATTTTCCCCCAAAAAATAATTTGCATTTGTGGGTGCTACAGCGTGAGATTCTTCTCCCCCTAACACGAGCCTTAGAGAAGGCTCAGTAAACAAGAGGAACCAATGAGTCTACTTCAGGTTCTTTCTGGTTAAGAAAAATCGGCCCTTTGGAGACCAGTACTCAACCTTTGGAAGCTTTTCAAATTCCTGAAGATGGTAACCCTTCAAAATATCCTTTTGAAGCTGCAAGAAGAGGAGTAGCTCACTGCCCTAGTTCTTCGGCATGCATATTTTTATATTCCAGTGCATTCAAAACACAGACTGTACCTGTGATTATCTGTGATGGGCAGCACTACCGATTCAAGTCTTGGCCATTTGGGCTCAAATCTGAGCCACAGATTTTTACAAAGTGCCTGTCTGCTGTGGCTACCTTTGTTCAAAAAGGTCACCAAATATATCCATAGTTGGAAGACTGGCTGATCAAAGCTCCATCAAGGAAAAAAGCTCATACCTCTACAGCTGCATGCATTTGCCTATTTCAGGATCCAAGATTGACTCTAAATACTGACATTTCTTCCATCCATCCTATGACAAGATTGCAGGTGCTAGGGACAATCCAAGACCCACGGCTAGTAAAAGCTGGAAGGAGTGACAGAACTCCACATCATGGCAAAGGCAGGTTGTTCTAAGCACACAGTGCCTTTTAAGACATACACATCCTACTTATGTCTCATGTATTCATGTAGCCATCTGGTTACCTTCTGCAGGATCCGGACGTGACCTAATTTGCAGGAGCTAAATCGCCAAGAAAAGCAGGCTACTGGTTCATGAAATGAATGTGCAAGTCACTAGAAGGCTCAAACAAGTCCTGTTGTGGTGGAGGTTCCAGACAAACCTCCGAGTGAGCCTCCTGTACTAACCTTCCACAGACAAATCATCATGACAATGGATGCATCAGTCGAATCTTAGGGGGCAACATGCAAGAGCTGTTACAATAGGCCGTTGGTCAATAATGGTGTAGCAACTCCACATAAACACCCTAAAGCTATAACTCATCAGGTTGAGCCTCTAGTCATTCTTTTTTAGCTTACTTAAACAAGCTCTGTTTATCAAAACAATTCAGAAAAGGGGGTGGTGATGAACAGAGTGTCTGAATTAAGCAGACCACTCTTACCCAGTCCAAAGATCAGGGCTTGATCCATCACAGTTATTTAGCATCCCAGCTCAGAACCTGGCTATATGCAAATCAGTCTGTCCCTGGCCCAGTGCATCATGGGAACAGGGCAGACCAAACTACCAAGCCAATTCTTCACCAGAAAGGAGACAAGCTTCCGGGGACCGGTTTCTGGCATTTCAGCCGTCGTCGGCCCGGCTTGCTGAATCCTGATGGTGCAGTGAGCAAGGGACTCATGTCTGACTATACCCTGCCACTCCTATAGTGGCCAAAAACGATTCAGAAAAGGGGGTGGTGATGAACAGAGTGTCTGAATTAAGCAGACCACTCTTACCCAGTCCAAAGATCAGGGCTTGATCCATCACCGTTATTTAGCTCACTGCACCATCCCAGCTCAGAACCTGGCTATATGCAAATCAGTCTGTCCCTGGCCCAGTGCATCATGGGAACAGGGCAGACTAAACTACCAAGCCAATTCTTCACCAGAAAGGAGACAAGCTTCCGGGGACCGGTTTCTGGCATTTCAGCCGTCGTCGGCCCGGCTTGCTTGAATCCTGAATCACCACCCCCTTTTCTGCATCATTTTGTCCACAATAAGCGTGGAAGGGTATACTCAGATGTGAGTCCCTTGCTCATTGCACCATCAGGATTCAAGCAAGCCGGGCCGAAGACGGCTGAAATGCCAGAAAACGGTCCCCGGAAGCTTGTTTCCTTCCCAGTATAAGAATTGGCTTGGTAGTTTGGTTTGCCCTGTTCCCATCATGCACTGGGACAGGAACAGACTAATTTGCATGTAGCCAGGTTCTGAGCTGGGATGGTGCAGTGAGCTAAAAATCGGTGATGGATCAAGCCCTGATCTTTGGACTGGGTAAGAGTGGTCTGCTTAATTCAGACACTCTGTTCATCACCACCCCCTTCTCTGAATCCTTTTGTCCACCATAAGCGTGGAAGGGTATACTCAGATGTGAGTCCCTTGCTCATTGCACAATCAGGATTCAAGCAAGCCGGGCCGAAGACGGCTGAAATGCCAGAAACCGGTCCCCGGAAGCTTGTTTCTTTCCCAGTATAAGAATTGGCTTGGTAGTTTGGTTTGCCCTGTTCCCATCATGCACTGGGACAGGAATAGACTAATTTGCATGTAGCCAGGTTCTGAGCTGGGATGGTGCAGTGAGCTAAAAAACAGTGATGGATCAAGCCCTTATCTTTGGACTGGGTAAGAGTGGTCTGCTTAATTCAGACACTGTTCATCACCACCCCCTTTTCTGAATCATTTTGTCCACCATAAGCGTGGAAGGGTATATGCAGATGTGAGTCCCTTGCTCATTGCACCATCAGGATTCAAGCAAGCCGGGCCGAAGACGGCTGAAATGCCAGAAACCGGTCCCCGGAAGCTTGTTTCCTTCCCAGTATAAGAATTGGCTTGGTAGTTTGGTTTGCCTTGTTCCCATCATGCACTGGGACAGGAACAGACTAATTTGCATGTAGCCAGGTTCTGAGCTGGGATGGTGCAGTGAGCTAAAAAACGGTGATGGATCAAGCCCTGATCTTTGGACTGGGTAAGAGTGGTCTGCTTAATTCAGACACTCTGTTCATCACCACCCCCTTTTCTGAATCTGTTTATCAAAACAGACTACACAATCTTGATGTATTCCATCGCAAAACAAGGAGGAACAAAGTCCCATTTACTATCTGAAGAGGCACAGGTTCTATGTGACAGCGTCATACCCAGCAGCGTTGACATCACAGTGGAAATTACCAGGATGCCATAGTGACCAAGGAGATGTACTGAGCTACGCGCTCTCAGAAGTGGGAACATCAGGTAGAATACATCTTTCTAAAGTTGGGCCAGCCAAAAATAGATCTGTTTGCCACCCTGGAGAACAAGCTATATCAGTACTTTCAGTCATCTGAATTCCAAAGGCAATAGCGTTTTTGATGACCTGGTCAAATGTGTTCGTTTAAGTCCTTCTGCAGTGTGCCATCGTTCCCAGAGTAATGAGGAAGGTGAAAGCTGATCCCGAATGCCCTGGCATGGCCTTGTCAATTTTGGTACAGCTACTTCCTGAGTACTGTACCTGCCAGTCCGGTTGATGAAGCATTCCTGGTGCCTCTCCAAACACAATAGAAAGATAACCAACCTTGATCTCTTGACACATGGGCTGACTCTGGTTACTGAACACCTAGAGTACAGCCATCTTAATATCCCTGTAAACTGCAGAGACAAATTAGCAAAGAAGTGCGCCATTCACAACATAATACCTACAAAGCAAAGGGGAAAAGATTCTGCATGTGGATTAAGGAAAAGCTTCATACCGCAACCCCTGTCAAGTATTACCATACTTTCTTTAGCTAGCCAGGAGTGGTCTCAAGTGTGCATCGATCAAAGGTGCACTTGGCTGTAAATTCAAGGTTCTAGAGGACAGTGGGAATTATAAAGCACAGTATATGAAAGGGCTTTCAATGGCCTCTTCCTGTTCGGAGGCGGGGGGAGGTTTGAGTTCTGTGTTGTGACAATTCATGCACCTTCCAATTGGAACACATTGACTGTGCACATCTGAAGTTCCTTTAATGGAAAACCACACTTCCGCTTGCTCTCACTGAAGCTAGGTGATTAGGAAAGGTACAGGGGTCCACCATAAAGGAAAGATGTCATGGTTTCGCCACAGATAAGGTGGTCCTGCAGACCGGTTCACACTTAATGCCAAAAGGCCTTCCTGGCTTTCTTTTGAATAAACCCATTATCCTGCGCTCAGTCTTTCCTATTCAGTCTACTGCTGCGAAGAAATACTTGCACCCGTTTTATGTATGCAAGTGCATCAGGTTCTACATGGAAAAATATCAGGATGTGTGTTCTTAGATCAATTATTTCTCACTCAAGAAGAGGCTGATGGCTATCCAAGCAAGGCCTTGCACATTGGCTGCCTTCCTAGGTCTTTTTCTGCCTTAATAAATGTAAGTGTTCCCTCCAGGGCAGAGCAAGGGCACACTCTACCAGAGGAATGGCCAAGGCAGTGGCTCTCTATGCCCAAGTATCTTCGCAGGACATTTGCTGTACACCCATGTAGTAAAGCAGGAATACCTACAGCAAACCGTGCTGGCGATATGTGATTGCAACAGCTGACTCTAGAGCAGAGCAAGCGGTTATAGACTGTATCAGTAAGATGAGCCTGCTTCCTGCTGTATTGCAATGTTATGTACTGCTTGTTAATCTGATTCAAGCTTAAAAAAGAATATGTGGAATAAATAGTGCAGGAGAAGACATGTGTTACCTGTAACTCCAGATCCAGTGGCAGGATCTTTCGGGTATTCACATGAAACCTCCCTTCTCCCTGGTCAGAGGTATCCTTCATGCTTGTCCTACAAAATCTGAGCTGTGGTAATCTTTATTGGGAGTAGGAGAGCTTGGACATTCTGCCTCCTTGAAGTTTGGATTGCTAAAAATGAGGTGGATGTGCTACAAAACAAATATTTTTGTTGTGGCCTATGGCTACATTAACCTGTTCCATGCGTTGTCCGACGTCACAGTGGGGGACGGCCGGGGTTGGTCCAAACCCCGCCCACTTAATTCGCCAGCACTGCATTACCAGGGATTCCCAGCCTGACGACAGAAACTGATTCAAGCCTGTGACTTTAGGAATGATACCATCGCTGGAGAACTGGAGTAACAGGAAAGTAATAAATTGCTTATTGAAAGGAGATTCTTATGAAAAAACTTTAGTTTTCTATTTTCTGTATATTTCTTTAGAGTAGATATGACTGACATTTTTCCATTTCTTAACAATAGTCTATCTAATGCTTGGTCATTTATGTATAATAGCTAATGTGAAAGTTGAGGTATTTTCTTTCCTGTATTTAGCTTTTCTTTTTTTAGGCAAAGTAGTTCTGTTAATAGTCATGTCTACTGTTGGGGGATATATTTGTTACTGAAGTCTGTATAATCTGATTGTGCATTGAGTACCTAGTAGCGAATGATTAAGTTTATGCTATTATCCAGTATGGGGGTATCTTTCATAGATTCACATGCTTAGAATCATCCCCGCCGACGAGGTGGGAGTCTCGCGGTACAATAAACCATATATATTAGAGTCATAACAACATTTTACTATAGGCTACAGTAGATAGCAAAGTCACTACATTAGCCTATCTTAGTCCTTTTTCAAAAAGAACTAAACTTGGAAACCAGCTAATCAGGCAGCAGCACCCTCTTAGAACCTTCACCACAGAGAGGCAAACCCTCAGATTTTCTACCGCACCTCGTGTGACAGGGAGTCTCCCTGAGCTCTGCGCAGTTTTTTCCTTAACTTTTGCTTCTTTGTGAGAAAAGATGTCTGATTCTTCAAATAAAAGTTTGTTTCTGGCTTGTTCTTCATGTGAGAAGAAGAGATTACACTTTGAGGGTCCACATAAAGAATGTATTTATTGCATTTACCCAGCCCACTAGGTCAAGGATTGCAGGATCTGTTGAACCTTTCCTGCCAAGACCTTGAAGGACAGAGAAGGACAACTTTTTTTTTGGTTGGAGAAGTTGAAGGCTTCATCTGAGGTGGTATCTGGAGATGAAGGCATTGTGATTCCTCAAACGTCCACCCCTCGGGCTAAGAAAAGAGATAGATCTGAAGATCCACCTGAAAAACAGAGCAAGACCCTGAAGAAATCTCACTCTGAGATTGGTCACTCATCTTCTAAAAAAGAGAAGTCTTCTTTCTCTTCTGAGGTGAAATCTGGAGGAAAGGTAAAGATTTAATTGAAAACTACCTCTAAATCTCTTCCTGAGCCTCCGTCGACGTCTAAAACTGTTCCGTCGACGATAAAGTCTCCTCAGAAGGTGAGTGAATCTTCAGCGTCGTTGAAGCAAATCCCATCGTCGACTGAGTTCTCATCGACGGCACCGTTGACGAGTATTACATCGCCGTCGACGATGCCTATCACGTCGACGCCTACTTCGTCAACGATGCCACCGCCGTCGACGACGATTCACCTTTCGTCAACTAGTACGCCGTTGACTATGTTACAAGTCCCGACGAAAAGCCCACCGTCAACGATGATTGTACGTTCGACGACAACAACCTTGACGTCGACAACGACATCGTCGACGATGACTTTTCCGTCGACTACCTCCTTGATTTCAACATCGACGGTGTCATCTATTATGGCAATTTCAACGGATATGGATTCACCATCCATGTACATTTCATCTACGCTGAAGCGTAAAAGACATGCGTCTTTACAAATTACGTCAGTTTTAAGTTCCAAATTAACATCTTCAAGGCAATTTTACCCGGATGTGTCACATATTTCACCTTTACCTCCTAGCCATTATTTGGAGGAGTCTGATGATGATGAGGATCCCTTTGGACAAGCACATGACCCTTCTCGACTCCGAATAAAATATCAGGAGGATGATGACGAGGAGAAATATTATGAACCCTGTGAGTCTTTAAGAGGACCTCAAGAGTCATTTCACCAAGAACCTATGGTTCAGATGCCTGCAGCTGTGCTACAAGACCTTACAGCAATGTTGAAGGACCATAATGCTCGTTTTCCTCTCGTTTCAGTCCCAAAAAGAGACCCTGAGCCTGCAGATGTGCAACCTGCGACCCCTGCTACCCCTGTCTCAGAGTCCCAGGTAGCTTTGCCTTCACAATTCTTTCAAGATGATGACGGAGACACAGTGGCTGAAGAAGGAGAAATACCCAACTTGCCCACTACTGTGGACAAATGGGACGAGTATCTTATTCCAACACCAGCCTCGCCAGTTCCCCAAGCTGTTGACTCCCCTCTTGAAGACATAGGAGGTTTTCATGCTATCATGGAAAGGGCAGCCTCTAGATTCCATCTATCAATGCCAGTACAGAAGACAGAATGTTTTCTGTATGAATTCAAGGACCAGGGCAGAAAATCAACACTCTCAATAACAATAATTGATCATATCTGGGAGGAAAGAGCAAAGATAATGAAGGCTAAGTTTTCAGTTCCGGCTATCCTCCCTAGGATTTACAAAAAATAATAGACGCCAGAGCATGCTCCTGCCTGCCTTTCAAGTCACCCTAGACCAGATTCCGTCATCTCTCAGGCAGCACAGAGGAAGTCTCGGAATCCTTCTGCCCCAATAACCGCTCCACCAGACAAAGATGGTAGGCGGCTCGACAACATTGGCAAACGCTTTACCACCATGGCGGGCGCTACAGTTCGGGCCACAAATTGTTTAGCAATTTTAGGCAGATACGATCGGCAATCATGGTTGGACATTTCCCCTTATATAGAGTATCTGCCTGATGATAAGAAAATAGAAGCGAGGAAAATTCTCATGGAGGGCGAAAGAGCTCCTTCTGAGATTATCGATATCTCTATGGATATGGCTTCGTTGGAGTTTCGACAACTTGCCAGAGCAGCTACCCTTAGACGTCAGGGCATTCTTAAAACCACTAACTTTATGCCCTGAGGTACAAACAAAAATACTGGTTATGTCCTTTGAAGGTGATTTATTATTTGGCAAACACATAGATGAAAAAACTAAAACAAAGTGGCCAAGCCCCTAATCAGGCGACTTGGACTCTAACATGCAACAATAGAAAATTAAGTTGTTTAATACATAATTTAATATCAATTTGTCAGTTTGCTAAGTACATTCTTTATAACATTTGAAGTTCAAAATAAACTGCGTCAATGAATACATGAGAAATCACCTAAATATATAATACAAATACTATTTGTGAAAAATACAGATTCAATCAGATTTAAACATTATGAGATTCCAACCCAATGCATTTTGAGACCTAGTCTCTTCGTCAGGGGTCAATCTGAAAAAACAATAAAAACAGAATCAAATTCTAACCAAAATTCATTTGATGCAACATGTCAATGTTAGTACCACATACATAATATTTTTTTCGAACTGCACGTGTGTAAAGCCACCATCACCACGGTGATTAAATAAATAAATAAATAAATATTTATTTTTGAGAATTATTTATTGACATTTATAAAGCGCACTGTTACCAGATGGTGTCCTGGCGCTATAAATATACTTACGTGGAACCACCCTGTATATTTCAAAATTCAACTACAAAAATCGAAAAATTCGAATTTTTAATAAGTCGTTCTACTACCAACTTTTTAATTAGATCTGTGAAAGGTTTTAATATCGTAATACCTTTAGAACGGAAATCCTTGCAGAATATAGTAGAGTGAAACAGCACGTTACTTCTGGGCGGAATACCAGCGTGTGGATTATAACTCACAAATCTGTAATATAATTGTAGAAAACTTTTGTAACATAGTCGCCCGTTATGGATTCAAACAAAACTGGAATCAGCTTGAAGAAATGACCAACCTATTCCGCTGACCATGGTCACTCTCTCTATTATAAAACAACATACTGATGACAAAGCGTTCTCGTGATTTAATATGATACCCTTATTAGATCTGAATCGATACGAGTGGCCAGCTATTACATGTTTAAGGTTACTCCAGATTCATAGAAAAGAAGCTCAAAGTGTGTGCATGGTCTATTCTCCATAAGTGTAAGTGAGCAAAATTGCTCAAACTCTTACCAGAGTCTCCTAATTAACGCATTGCAGAGACTCCACCAATTCTTCTGGCTTTTGCCGATCAAAACTTCAACAAAGCTGTAAAGACACCAAGATGCAAATAGAAATAAAAGCACAACCTTGCCTTGCAAATATCATTAATTGCACAATCACTCTCGCACTGATCCATACCATAGTCCTGAGAATATCCTCTGAATCACGCTCAATATGCGTCTTCCAACTCTCGTGTGAAAATTCCCTAAAACAGTAACCTGTTATGCGTCCAATATGCGTCTTCCAACTCTCGTGTGAAAATTCCCTGAAAAAGTACCCTGATATCAGTATAGATCCTAAATGGCAAGTTAACAATAAATAAGAATAAATAAGAATCAGCCGTTTCCTTACCTAGAACTGAATGAATTCCATATGTAGCGTTCACTGCTGTGTTCGAAAATCACCTCTTTAGAAACGCGGAGGTGACGATTTCCAAATACTCAAAGACGGACCACATGATACCCGGTGCGCATAAAAAAAGGACTCTTTCATATTTCGACTGCGGATCAAAGTTGTTGAAAAATAATCATTTGGAATTAATCTGCAATGCTTAAAAAGCTTGCGCTTATGTAAAAAAATTGATTCTGAAACGGAATATCGTCAATACACGCCTAAAGTTAAGTTTAATACTAAATACAATGACGGAAAAATAAGTTTCTGCACCGAATTGCGATGCGAGCCTAAGGAATAATTAATATATTTCGAACCTTTTGAGTGTAACACAAAATATAGTATTTCTAGTTAAATAAGGCCACATGCTCCCATAATAGTAGAAAGACTGCCAAGAATGGAGGCCATTGCGAGCATCAACACAACTAAAGGACTACTCAGTAAGATGTTAGTAAACAAAAACATCCAAGTGCACTACGAACAAAACTACTTATTTCACATTATTTATAAATTATGAATATTATTGCATTAAACAATATAATGACATTAATAAACTTTGTGTCTGAATAACTGTGAATGTAAATGTTAAATGTGTGGAGATGAAAAAAGTTTATAAGCATGAGAAAAAAGGGAGCGTACTCAGAGAAAACACGACTTCTCCAGTTTGTCGTTTAATCCTAATGGATGCAGGGTTTGTAATTTTTTAATCCAGTAAACTTCTCTCTGTAAATGTTTTTGGGAATTGTTGATGCCCGCTTGTTTGGTGACATGTTCAATAATTTGATATTTTAACTGGGCAATCGTGTGTCTTTGCTCTTTCCAATGTGTTGCTAACAGTGAAGTTAGATTGGCTGTTTTGATCCTGCTCTTGTGTTCCGAGAGGCGTATTTTCATTTTTCGCTCTGTCTTGCCCACGTATAGCAAGCCGCATGGGCATTTGATGATGTATATTACATATTCTGTCTCGCACGTTGTGTGGTCCTGTAATTTGATTTTATTGCCCGATTGAGGATGTAAAAGAACATCTCCTAGGATCGCATTATTACAATGTACACAGTTCCAACATTTGTGCATGCCTGGTTTTAGTGGTATTTTCTCAATTTTAGAGCCATGTTTGCTTGATAGAATTTCTTTCAAATTTTTCGCCCTTGTATATGCAAAGAGTGGTTTGTTTTTTAAAAGATTTTTTAAATCCTCTTCTGATTCTAGAAGTTCCCAACGTTTCAATAGAATTTGTTTGATATCTCTGGATGCCGTTGAGTATCTAGAAACAAATACTAGTCATTCAGAGTTTTTTTTGGTAGTTTTTGCCAATAGTCTTTGCCTGGGTATCAATCTTGCTTTTTCCATTTTATTCTGGACTAAAGTTTCAGGATAACCTCTATTCAGATAGTTCTCTTTCTGTCGTAGACATGTTTCCTCACACGACTCTCGGTCAGATGAGATGCGACAGATACGTAAAAATTGTGACAATGGTAAATTGTTGACAAGCAATGGCGGATGGAAACTACTATATAATAAAGCGTTGTTCTGGTCTGTTGGTTTTTTATACACTCTTGTGTGTATAGCACCTGATTTTAATTCAATTTGCACATCAAGAAAAGGCAAACTCCTTTTATCCATCTGGTATGTGAATTGAATTCTTGGATCCACTAAATTAAGTGAATGTATGTTGTTTCTCAGTGTGGTTTCTGAGCCTTTCCAGATTAGAAAAACATAATTGATGTATCTCCGGAGGAAGACAAGACCTTCTGTCCATGTTGCGTCTGATAGGATAAAGTCATGCTCAAACTTAGCCATAAAAGTGTTTGCATAGGCCGGTGCTCCAGGAAATCCCATGCACGTGCCGTTCAATTGAATGAAAAACTTATCTTGCCAGGTGAAATAGCTATTTTGCAAACAAAATTCAAAAGTTGTAGAATGAAGCATTTTGGTGCATCCAAATCCTCTTGGTTTAGTAAGGCCCATTCGACAGCTTCCAAACCACTAGCGTGGGGAATAGAAGTGTATAAGGCTACAACATCGATTGTACAGAGAATCCAATTGTCTGATACAGGTTCATTGATATCATCGAGGCTTCTTAAAAAATCTTTTGTGTCTTCAATATATGTTGTCCATTGTTGGACGAACGGTTTTAGATAATAATCAATAGATCTTCCAAGATTCTCAAATATGGATTCACAACCTGCTACAATTGGTCAAAATGGAGGATCCGTCTGACTTTTGTGGATATTTGGTAAGAAATATATTCTTGGTCTCTTAGGGAATGCATTGGTAAGATATTTTTTTGTAGTTGAATTTATCCACTGCAATTCTTCTGCTGTATCCAGAATTTTACCGAGATGATCAGAAATTTCCATAGTCTGATCTTGACTGAGAGGTCCATACGTGTTTGTATCGTTCACATGTTCTTTGGCTTTTTAGTTATAGTACTCAGTGTCCATAATTACTAGACCTCCTCTTTGTCCGCTTTTTGGATAGTAATCTCGGTATTTTTTGCCAAACCTATTAGAGCACTGTATTCTGCCCTGCTTAAATTCTTTTGTCTTCTTTTGTAGTTGAGTTTCTTTAAGTCTTGTTTTATAAGTATCTCAAAGGTGTCCAATGTTTTATGAGAAACTGGTGCCATAAAGGTACTCTTGGCTTTGAATGGAACTATTTCTTTATTCAACTCTTGTGGGCACACATTTGTGAAAAAGTTTTTTAATCTGAGTTCGCATGAACTTAAAAAATGATATTTCTGTTTCAAGTTTTGTAGTGTTGTACGTGCTCACAAAAGAAATTCCTTTGTTAAGGACTCCAGACTCAAATTTAGATAATTTAACTGGAGACATATTCACCGCCAAGTTCATTTCTGCGTCTGGCTTCGTAGACCCTTTTTGGTTTTGTCTTTCTCTTTCTCTTTTTCCTTTTCCTCTCCTTGTCTTTTGTCCAGTGTTGCACTTGAGATGTTCCAATCTGTTCTTCCGGTGGTCTGCCTATTGTTGTGGCCCCCTCTAATAAAGACACACTAGGAGATGCACTGGATGTAGTGGTTCCGTTGGTTTCTCAGTCGTACCTGGTGTTCGACGTATTGGTTGTCTATTTGCGTCCAACTCACTATTTGAGACTACACTTTCTTCTGAAGAAGCTTGTGTGGTTCGCTTTGTAAATCTGCGTTGGGCGTATACTTCTGCCCAAGTATACGCCTCGTTTAACTTATAATCAATGATGTCTCTTTTAAATTTTTAATTTTCTTAATTTTGTCTCTTGAAGTTCTTTCCAATATTTGTCCAGTTTTATGTTCAGTTCTTCTATGAATTTATCCCAAGGTTCACTTTCCATGCGTTTTGACAAATCCTTTGTTAAGTTAAATATTTCTTCTTCTAACTCGTGTATTGCTCTTGATAATTCTTCCAGCAGAAGTAAAATTCAATCCAGTGAGCACTTATTTAGAATGCTATACCATTTTTCCATTAATATTTGATTATTTGCAGCCTGAATAACATTGGCCGGATAGATAGTCGTAATCCTCTGGGTATCCTTTTTTCGCGATGATATTGAAGGAGGGTGGAGGCATGTAATCTTTGGTTTAATTCCTTGCGGGTTAGATATTCTAATTGCCTTAATTTTAGAGTGACAGTTCCGCTTTGTGCATCAAATGATTTGGTTTCTTTGATAAGATTGTAAATTTGGTCTGCTTCCTCAGATGTATAAGCTTTGATTGTAGCTCTATTGTCCGTGATGCTTGAAATACTGTCAAATGCCATTATAGAATTGTGGTGCAGCTTTGTACGTGTCCGTAAAGGAGAATTATAGAATAAAGTTGGTGCAAAGCGCACTCGAATTTCAGAAGTTTTTTATTTGTGTTCTGATGATGTGTGCTATGACGAAGAGACTAGGTCTCGAAATGCATTGGGTTGGAATCTCATAATGTTTGAATCTGATTGAATCTGTATTTTTCACAAATAGTATTTGTATTATATATTTAGGTGATTTCTCATGTATTCATTGACGCAGTTTATTTTGAACTTCAAATGTTATACAGAATGTACTTAGCAAACTGACAAATTGATATTAAATTACGTATCAAACACCTTAATTTTCTGTTGTTGCATGTTAGAGTCCAAGTCGCCTGATTAGGGGCTTGGCCACTTTTTTTCAGTTGTTACATATGCACAGTTGGCATAAATCTAACATATGTTAGATTTATGCCAACTGTGCATATGTGTGGCTCACTGGTTAGAGGCGGCAGACCCGAGAGCAGAGGACGACCCAGGACCAGGGTTCAATTCCCGACGCGGCAGGGTCGTGGACCAGGGTCAGCGGACTCGATAATTCTCATCTCTGTGCCTACTCTAACCAGGGATCACACTCGGCAACTCAGGGCATTAGCTTGCCTCATCTCCACAACGGCCCCCCACATACGCCGGGGATGCCTGGTTTCACCTTGGAGATACCCAGTAGGGACCATCTCACAGGGAAAGCCAGGACGGGTTCCCCAGCGGTCTACTGCGCAGAGATACTCCTTCGGGAGTCGATTCTAGCGCATTACAAACCCACAATTAATTAAATCAATTAATAGCACACATCATCAGAACGCAAATAAATAAATTCTGAAATTCGAGTGCGCTTTGCACCAACTTTGAACACATTGATGAGGCATTGCAGGAAATAAAAACAGACACTGATACTGCTAGGGCATTGGGTACCTTGCAGTATAGAAAAACACCTTTTCGGAAAGGAAGGGGCAGAGGCTCATACACCTTTTGTGGAGGTTACCAAAAGTACCAGCAACAAGGTGGCCAGGGTCGTTACGGATACCATTAACAACAGCAGCAGCAGTCTTATAGAAGTCCCCCTGCGGCCGCTTTTAGGCAGCAGGGCAGAAAACCACCTCAAGGCAGAGACTCTGCCAGAAAACCGTGACAATCTCATTGCAAATGCACCAGATATGCCACAAGTATACAGAATTCCGAGAATTTCCAGCATCTCGAAAATTGGAGAGAAATCACCACAAACAAGTGGGTCTTGGATATAATAAAATTTGGTCACACCCTGGAATTCACCAAATTTCCCCCTCCTCGTCCACCTCTAAAGAAAAATCCACCGCATCTTGCTCTGCTCAGAAAAGAGGTGAAAGCCATGTTGTCAAAAGGAGCGATAGAGAAGGTTCCACGCTCTCAAATGGGAAAGGGATTTTATTCTCACTTTTTTCTGGTAAAGAAA
Source organism: Lissotriton vulgaris (assembly GCF_964263255.1). NCBI lineage: Eukaryota > Metazoa > Chordata > Amphibia > Caudata > Salamandridae > Lissotriton > Lissotriton vulgaris. Next base: position 401,281,014 of record NC_141687.1, read on the forward strand.
AAATCTGGGTTTTGGAGACCAATCTTGGATTTAAGAATGCTGAACAAATACGTTCTGAAAAAGTCCTTCCGCATGGTAACACTCCAGGAAATCCTCCAGCTTCTAGATCATGCTGACTTCATGACAACGTTAGATCTTCAAAACTCGTATTTCCACATCCGAATTCATCCAAAACATCGAAAGTTCCTAAGATTTACTGTGGCAGGTGCACATTTCCAATTCAAAGTTCTCCCGTTTGGCCTGCGCTCAGCTCCAAGAGTCTTCACCAAATTTCTAGCTCCGGTAGCAGTTCATCTCAGACTGCAAGGCATCCAATTATTCCCATACCTGGATGACTGGCTGATAAAGTCTCCATCCTTTCGTCAGGCTTCTCTCGCAACAGGAAAATGCCTGCAAGTCTTTCACTCTCTAGGAGTCTCCCTAAACGTCCATAAGTCAAGCCTCTATCCTTCTCAAGTAATTCAATTTCTGGGGGCAAAACTAGATACTGTTCAAGACAAGGCATTCTTATCAAAGGAAAGACTATCTCGCCTCGTCACTCTAGCATCGGACCTCCTAAAAAGAAAGTTTGCTTCAGTAAGAATTATCAAATCTTTTCTGGGGATTTTGTCGTCGGCAATTCTGCTAGTGCCTCATGCGCAACTGAAAATGAGACCAATTCAAGAGGAGCTGGATAATCAGTGGCTCCAAATCTCTGGTTCGTTTGACGACCTAGTCCAAGTAACTCCAGTTATGAAAGGAACTCTTTCTTGGTGGAATTTTTCCAAAAATGTCTCCGTATTACTCAGTTTTCAACCTCCAGTTCCGGATTTCATCCTCACAACGGATGCCTCCCTAAAAGGTTGGGGTGCGCATCTTCAGGATCTCTGCATAAGGGGAAAGATGGTCTGCAGCAATGGCAAATATGCACATCAACTTTCTTGAACTTTGAGCCATTTTTCTGGCTCTACAGTCTTTTCTGCCAAGACTTCAGGGGTCTACAGTTCTCATCAGAACCGACAACACCACTTGCATGCATTATTTAAACATGCAAGGGGATACCAGATCTCACATTCTATCCCAATAAGCTCAAAGCATCTGGAAATGGCTTCACTTACACAATATTGCAATCAAGGTGGAACACCTTCCAGGAGTCCAGAACACCATAGCAGACAATCTCAGCAGGACGAGGAAATCCTGCCGTGAATGGGAACTGAATCAAAGGATTCTGGAAGATGTTTTTTGGAAATGGGGCAAGCCGAATCTGGATCTCTTTGCCTCCAGAAACAATCGGAAGTGCCTTTTCTTTGCGAAATTGGAGCCGGAGAAGGGCTCCTGGGGAAACGCTTTCATGATGAGATGGACGGGAATTTTTGCTTACGCGTTCCCTCCTTTTCCCCTGATCCCGAGACTTCTGCGCAAGATCAAAAGGGAACCATGCTGCATGATTCTAATTGCACCGAAATGGCCACGTCCGCACTGGTTCACAGAATTTCTCCTTCTCTCTCAGTGCAAGCCATTCCACCTTCCCATAATAACGAATCTTTGGTCAATGAGTGAAGGCTAGATTCTTCATCCCCCCTCCAGCCCAACTGCAGCTCCATGCTTGGTTTCTGGATTCTCAGAGTTCAAGGAGATAGATTTACCTCAAGACTGCAGAGACATTCTGAATAGAGCAAGGGCCCCTTCTCCGTTACGGACCTATGCCTTAAAATGGAAGAGATTCTGTGTCTGGTGCAGCAACAACAATTTACATCAGCTGGACTGTTCTCCTGATAAGGTTCTACCTTATTTATTGTCATTGTCTAAGTCCGGTATAATGTTTGCTTCTGTTAAATTGCATCTGACCGCAATTTCTACATACAGACGGTCCTCAGGAGCGGTATCACTTTGTTCCAATCGTCTCATTAAACAGTTCCTGAAAGGCCTTTTCAAAACTTTCCCACCCATTAGAGCTCCTGCTCCGGAATGGAGACTGAATCTGGTGCTACAGCAACTGATGAAACATCCATTTGAACCCATTAATAAAGCAGATTTAAAATATCTCTCATGGAAGACAGCTCTCCTATTGGCACTCACCTCTTCCCGACGAGTGATCGAAATACAAGCGTTTACTATAAGACAACAATATTTGAAGTTTACCAATGACTATGTCCTCTTAAGAACTAATCCCACATTCATACTTACTTCATTCCAGCTCAACGAACCTGTGATATTGCGGACTTTCTTTCCTAATCCGTCTTCCTCGGCGGAAAAGCCTTTGCATACCTTGGATGTCAAAAGATGCTTGAAGTTCTACATATCTCGGACTGTGTCCATCAGAAAATCAGACCAGTTATTTCTTTCTTATGGTGATCATAAGCCAGGATCAGCAGTAACGAAAGCTACTATCTCAAGGTGGATTGCTTCCACTATTTAATTCTGCCATTGCAAGGCCGAACATCCGTTATCAAGTAAGCCTAAAGCTCTTTCTACCAGGGCAGTGTCCTCATCAACGGCACTGTTCTCTGATGTGTCCTTGGAAAAGATTTGCCGTGCTGCAACCTGGAAAAGTGTGCACACATTTGCTTGGCATTATTGCCTGGATCTAGCAACATAGGCTGAGTCAGCAGTTGGTCAAGCAGTACTACGAAACCTTTTTAGATCAGGTAAGCCTATATGATAAGAGTATATTATTTCTGCTATTGTAAAGTTCTTTATTGCATATACCCATTATTGCATATGTGTAAAACGGATTCTTTATTACAATACAGATATGTATGTATATTTTGCATTGGTTTGACATGGTATCTTTTGGATTTTTTTATGATACCCACCATCCACTATTCATCTGAGTGTTATTTACTGCTAGCTATTCTGAATTTAAGCATGTGAAACTATGAAAGATACCCCAATACTGGATAAGAAAATTAGTTGCTTACCTGCCAGTTATCCAGTATTGGTATCTTTCATAGATTCACATGCGACCCACCCTCCTCCCCGGAGAGGCTTACATTAGCATTATGGCATACTTACTGTCACTTGTGCTGCGAAAATCTGAGGGTTTGCCTCTCTGTGGGGAAGGTTCTAAGAGGTTTCTGCTGCCTGATTGGCTGGTTTCCAAGTTTGATTCTTTTTGCAAAAGGACTAAGATAGGCTAATATAGTGACGTTGCTATCTACTGTAGCCTATAGTATAATGTTATTATGACTGTAATGTATATGTTTTATTGTACCGCGAGACTTCCACCTCGTCGGCGGGGATGATTCTAAGCATGTGAATCTATGAAAGATACCAATACTGGATAACTCAAGTTACAGGTATGTAACTCGTTTTCTTTTGGAAGTAAATTTGGCAATGAAAATATTGGAGTCATTTTAACGCACCATACTCGAAGTTAATATTGTCATAAGAGTGAATATCTTTTGTTTGTATTTAGAACCCTAGTAAAGGGTAAAATTAGCAAAATGCGTATCAGTTGTCTAGTTAAGCTGTTCTGTAAATGTTACTGGGTAATTTTGTCTGTATGCAAACTGAACTGCTGCTAGATTATTGGTTGTGTATAAAATGTATATACTGAATACATATTCTAATATTATTGATTGACAAAATCTTTAGTATCCCCAACATCCTTTTTTGTTTGTTTTTTCCTCTGTTTTGTTGAAGTCTGGTACTTGCTTCTGGTGATCACCTCCCGATTCTTTTATGATTGGTTATCTATCTATGCCCAAGAGTTGGGAAAGTGATGGAAACAGTGGCTAGGGTAAACAAAAATAACACAGCGTAGTGCTTACCCTGCTCTGGATGTTATGGCTTCCAAGACCTTACGTTCTCGCCATTTTCTCGCTGCTTGCCCTTCTGAATTTTGAATGGGGCTTTTTCTTTAGTCAAGACCTAAGGAGCGTTACAAGAGGGCATGATCTGCTCATTTTAAAGAGGTGGCCGTGCTTTGGTTCCCTTTAGCTAAACAAAGGTAGCTATATGTTCGTGGCATGTGTAGCTGTAGATACAAATGTCGTGTATACTTCCACCATCAAGTGTTGTGTTCTCACGTGTGCACATTGTTTTCCGTCAAAGTAAGTCTTTCAAGTCACAGGACATACTTACTTCACCTATTAGTGGTATTGTGCACGGGCATCAGCTCAATTGTTAGATAGTTTTTTTCCCCTTCGTCTGATTTAGACATGTCATTGTGAGCTCCGGTTCTAAGCCATGTGGTGTTCTTGCCGTGCACTCTGATCCGTCCCTTTGTCTGTTTCTACAAAACTGTCCTGCTTCTTGTTTGTTTTGAGCTGTCTCATCTAATTCGACCATTTCGGTTACATACCTCCTGACTCCCACTGTCTGGGTCGAGAATATCCCCGGGGATGGAAAGGACTCCATTTTGACTCTGTCCTACTTGCCACAGCAAGTAGCCGAGGTCTGACCTCCACAAAGTCTGCAATCTCTTTTCTCCCTGACCATCGTCAGACAGCACAGGCTTAGCATCGTATCCTATGCCGACGACACCAAACTCATCCTCTCCCTCACCAAGAAGCCAGAAATCACAAGACTCAGCTTCCAGGAAGGAATGAGACACGTAACAGCCTGGATGAAGGACAGCTGCTTAAAGCTCAACTCAGAAGACCGAGGTCCTCATCCTGGGACCCTGCGACTCCGCCTGGGACAACACCTGGTGGCCCTCTGCCCTCGGGAGCCCACCCACCCGACCGACCACGCTCGGAACCTCTGCATAATCCCAGACTCCTCCCACTCCATGTACCGCCAGATCAACGCCGTCTCCTCCACCAGTTTCAACTGCCTCCACATCATCCGTAAGACCTTCAAATGGATCCCCCTCACGCCCCCCTTTCCCCAACCCCCCACTGCAGCAAGACCGTCACCCACGCACTCATTATCAGCAGACTTGGATCCCGCAACGCCCTTTTTTCGCGGAATCAACAAAACTCTTCTACGCAAGCTCCAAACCGTCCAGAACGCCACATCCAGGCTCGTCCTAGGGACACCGCGCCATGAACATATGACCCAAAACCTACGTAGCCTCCATTGGCTCCCTGTCGAGAAGAGGGTCACCTTCAAACTCCTCACCCACGCCTAAAAATCCATCAACATCGTACCCAAATACCTCAACGACTCAGTATGTTTCCGCGTACCCAAGAGAAACCTCCGCTCCGCTGACCTCGCTCTGGCAGAGGTCCCCCGCATCCGCAGAAGCAGAACCGGCGGGAGAGCTTTCTCCTACATCGCAGCCATAACCTGGAACGAGCTCCCGGTCAACATCAGATGCTCCTCAACCCTCCACACTTTCAGAAAGGACCTCAAGACCTGGCTCTTCGACTGACCCAGAGCGGTCTCCTCCCCCTTCCAGCGCCTTGAAACCCTCACGGGTGAGTAGCGCGCTCTATAAACCACTGATAGATAGATAGATTGATTGATTGATTGACTGACTGAGAGGAGTCATGTTTGGGATGTCTTGCGTTTCATAACAAAAAGGACTCTTCGGAACAGATGCATTCATCGCCCTGCCTCATCTATCATGGCATATAGACAGGAGGCACAAAACACTCCAGACCTCTTTGGTCTGATATTGAACAGGTCGATACTCCAGGCGTCTAAATGGAGCCAGCATACTTGTGGAAACCGTCGACTCTTAAGACGGACGTCGAGCCCAAACAGCCTCCGCCGGCCCAACAGCAACAAAAGGCCCCAGTAAGTACTGATGCTGCCTGAACTCACCACCAAGGGGCACCAGCCCCAAGCTCCTGTGCGGCCCATGAGGCTTCCTGTGCGCCACTGCCTTTCAACCATAGCCGACTCTGCCATTCTGAGATGGGCCCAGCATCCATTCCACACACTACGCCAAAGTACTCCTCAAAGCACAGAGCCTCATCCGCCCCTTCAACGCTGGATCCAGAGGCGCAACCTAGGGCTTGAATGGGGTGGAGCTGAAGATTTCAGAACTTGGCAGATTGAATTGAAACACTAAGAGCCAAGGTCGAGTTCAGCGCCGAGACTAACGGATCCGAAGCATTCGGCACCCAGATCAAGGTAGATGCCCTCTGGTGGGCAACATCTTCAGTTGCATCAAGACCCTCTTCCTCCACAGCCTCCGAACACTTAGATTTGCCAATCCTCGACTGGCTGCAGGAATATCTGGATGGTTGGCAGTAGCAAATCCATATCCAGCCAGGTACTGGTTGGATCCTGGCAAAGCCTCCATAGGTGCCTCATAAGAGGAAGCTGACCTTTGAGGAGGCCCTCAACCCCCGGTCACTGTAGCTTCCAAAATGCCTAAGAAACACAACAGAGCTACCTCTCCTCTGCCTCGCGCTTGTCGTCCTCCTCCTCTTCCTCCCCTGGTACCTTGGGTGTTGCCTTTAGAGTTGCCACAGCACTCACCTTGGGGTTCCTCATACTCTGGATTAGAGGGGGTCGAGATCAGTCCTAGGCTCCTTATGACCCTACTAATGACGCACAGGGCCCATACCCTTGGGATGATTATAATAATTAACCCCTTACAGGCTCCGCTCCAGACCTGTACCCTGCCAAGCCTTTCCCTCTAGATGATGTCACTGCATATCATGAATGTCCTCACAGGACTGCCACCTTCCACAATTTAGAACTCCATGTGCTGCAAGAAGAGCATGATTTCATTGTGCGAACCCTCCCCTCCACCAAACTATCCCTCCAGTACATCCCGATGCTTAACAGGGTCTGAACACCTGCATTGAAGATTTTCAAAGAGCCCCTCAAGTCGAGAGTTAGGGTAGATAGGAAGTATACAGCCTCATTTAGTGGCCCGCCATACATTTGTGGCCAGTTAACTCCGGACTCACTGGTGGTCCATTAGGCAGAAAGCATGCCCACACATAAGGCACCAGTGATGCACCCCTTCCTGATCGGGAGAGCAAGATGATAGACCCGAGGGCAAGAGGTTAGCGGCACAGCCCATTTCTCGTTGCCGCATCGTTTATTCCATCGGCTTGCTCTCGCGAATAACCACGGCGCACACTGGGATCAAACGACAAACTTAGTGGAGCACATTGCAAAAAAGTACAGCAAGAAAGGGCAGCAGTTGGTGAAAGAGGGGAAGGTTATCTCCACCATTAACAGTTCCTGTGCACTGGATGCCACGGATACAGCCGCTATTGGCATTGGATTTAGCATTCTCTTGCAGCACAAGGCTTGACTGTGAATTTTCAGTTTTAGGCCGGCGGTCCAGAAACATTGACTAATTGTGGTTTTGGATAGTGGCATCTCTTTGGCCTCAGGTCAGTCAGATGCTCAAGAAAATAAAGAAAGACACAGATATGACCAAAGCTGTGGGCGCTCTACAAACACCGCAACTCGAGGCTCCTTTCGGCACTCACAGTATCATGGCGCATTTAAGACTCCTGCTACAGAACCCTCTTACACCTTACCTAGCCATTGAAGTAACCCCCCTTGCTGATTTACTATCCCTCCAAAGCAGCAACGCCCTTCAACTTCCCCCCGATCACGCACCTGTCGAGGGAAAATTGCAGGGCTTTCTGCCCCGCTGTTTAGAAATCACCTTAGACAGTTGGGTTCTCTCTATAATACAGGAGATGGATTATCTGGAACTCAAACACCACCAGAAATCCTCCTAGGGCTCTGTGGAAGACACAGGCTGCCAACAAGCTTGCAAACTTTCTCTCAGCTAACGATCTTGTACAACACTGCTCGGAAATTACACATGCCTAGGGCTCCATTCTGGACCTTGTTATTTCCAAATCAGACCAGATTACCACTGCTTCACCCATCTGTGTTGACTGGTCTGACCATTTCCTCATTCCCTTCTGTTTTCATCTCTCTCACATTTTAACTCTCGGCCAACCCAAAAGAGCCTCTACGTGGTTCCGCAACACAAAAAACATTGATCTTGAGACTCTATGTGACTCTGCTATGCAGTCTCTTCCTAGTCTAGACCCCAATACGGATGTCAACGATCTCACTCCCCTTTGCCTCTCAATCCTTGCAGTTGAAATCGACAAGGTTGCTCCACTCCAAAGCAAAAGGAAAAGACCCACCCCATCAGCTCCTTGGTTAAACAAAGCTCTCTATGACGAAAGAAAAAACCTTAGAATCTTGGAGAAGCACTGGAGACAATCTCCATGCACCCCCAACCTCTCTCTTTTACGTTCAGCAAGATCCTTATACCACAAGCACATCTTCCAGGAAAAAACATAACAGAAAAAACATAACATTTCAGATCCCTCCTCGATTCAGCTAAAAACAGACCCAAAAAACTTTTCGACCTCATCAAAAACCCTAATTGTTTTCCCCAAACCATCAAGCCTGAGGATGCTTCTAAGAAAGCAACTGAGTTCGCTATATTCTTCGATCAAAAGGTAAAATCTCTGGTGGAACAGGTCAACCACCCCACCCCCATCAATGAGCGAAAATCCGCAGTCACTTGGCAGAACTTTGTTGCCATCTCAGAGGTTGATCTCCTCAAATGCATCCGCGAAACCAAACCCTCCAACCATTCCCCCGACCCCATTCCCAGTGGCATCGCCATTGATTTCTATACTAACACTCTCTCCTACTGGACCAGGCTAGTCAATCTCTTCCTCAGTCATGGACCCCTCCCAATTGTCCTCAAAACAGGACAGGTTACCTCCCTTCTAAAAAAAACCCTCTGCAGATGCAAATGACCTCAATAACTTCCGCCCCATCACCAATCTCCCTTTTCTTTCAAAGATCACAGAAAAATGTGTTGCACAACAACTCTCCCAACACATTATGGACAATAATCTCCTCGACATGTTCCAGTCTGGCTTTATTCAAAACTGCAGCACTGAAACAATCCTGCTGCAAGTGATCGATGATGCGCTGCATATTCTTGACTCGGGGGAATCGTGCCTTCTGATTCTTCTTGACCTCTCTGCAGCTTTTAACACTGTTAATCACAACACCCTCCTTAACATTCTTCAACAGAGAATAGGCGTGGAAGGCACAGTACTCAAATGGATTGCCTCTTTCCTCTTGGACAGATCCCAAATGTTAAAGATTGCAAACAGTCTCTTGTCTCCACTGGTGGTTGGTCAAGGCGTCCCTCAAGGTTCTATCCTTGCTCCCACTCTGTTCAATCTCTATCTGGAACCATTAGGGAACCTTCTAAGCAAATCTGGAATCCTCTACCATCTCTATGCGGATGACACCCAAATCTACCTCAAGGTGTCTTCCTCTCATGATCTTTCACTGCTCAGCTCTACTCTCAATACTATTCACAACTGGATGTTAGTTCACCAACTCATTCTCAATCCCTACAAAACGGAATTCCTCCTCTTATCTAGCTCTCTCCGCCTCCTGTTCAATCCTGGATGGATCAATCCAATCTACTCAACAGTAAACCCATCATTGTGGACTGCGCTAAATCCTTAGGTGTCATACTTGACAAAAGAATTTCTACGAACGGCAAGGGTGCTTGATCTGAGGGAATGATTGCGCTCCATTGGATACTTGGACAGATAAGTGGTCTGTTTGCTGGAGTGGTGCAACTAGGAAAGGGGTGACCCTAACAACCCCTTGACAATTTTATGCTATGCATACATCTACAGTTAAACAACAAGACCTGTGCACACACATAAATATCAAACACAAATAATATGTTGTCAAATATGAAGAATAAAGAAGGGCAGTTGGTTTTCGTTTGACGTGTTGTTTTTATTCCGCCAGCCGACACGTGTTTCATTAGAGTGCAATGCACTCCAAATCTTCAGGGCTAAATCTCAATGGATAATGTAGTAAATTCCCCACAACTGGTGATAATTCCGACCCAGTTAGGGTGTTGATGGATAGTTCGGCGAATGATGGCCAGGAAAAGTCAAGGAAGCACTGTGGCACATTCTTTAATGACACGTTAACACCGAATCAAGGCTAGGACAGACAGTGAGGACTCTCCATATAGGATATAATGAATATTAAAGATTGAGTTAATCCCGGGCCAAAGTCGAAAAGGTACCGCGATAATCAATTGGAGATCAATAGGAGTCGATGTGAAAGAACCGCTGCCTGAATCGAAGCTGTATATAGACGGGTTATCTCTATGTCTGTCTAGCAACAAGTACGGCGTTCCCCTCGTGGCGATGGATAAACGTGTCATTAACGAATGTGCCACAGTGCTTCTTTAACTTTTTCTGGCCAACATTCGCCGAACCATCCATCGACACCCTAACTGGGTCGGAATTATCACCAGTTGTGGGGGGTTTACTACATTATCCATTGAGATTTAGCCCTGAAGTAAGTGAGTAATGAAACACGTGTCGGCTGGCGGAATAAAAACAACACGTCAGACGAAAACCAACTGCCCTTCTTTATTCATATTTGACAACATATTATTTGTGTTTGATATTTGTGTGTGCACAGGTCTTGTTGTATACTTGACAAAAGACTCAACCTAATCTCACACATCAACTCCATGGCCAAGAGCGCACGTTATCAACTGCGCCTTTTATGGGGGATTAGTCGGTTCTTCCCGGAGAATGACCTAAAAACCTTGGTCCAATCGCTAGTTCTCTCTAGACTGGATTATTGTAATTCTCTTCTGACTGGCCTTCCCAAATCTCACCTCTCCCCCCCCCCCTCAAATCCGTCCTCCAATCAGCAGCTCGCTTCATTACAGGATCCAAACGTAGTGACCACATCACTCCTATCCTGTCTTCTCTCCGAGGGCTTCCCATCAAGGCTAGAGCTATCTACAAAACAGCGTGCATCACCCACAAAGCTTTGCACTCTTCCTCCCCTCGCTATCTGGCGAATAAACTCAAACTGTCTGGAGGCTCAAGACCTTTTCGGAATGCGGAAAAGTTCCTTCTTGAACCCCCTTCCTTCAAAAGGGAAAAATTGTTGGCACAATCATTCTCAAGTAATGCGGTGAGAATCTGGAACTCGCTTCCTCCTTCGCTCCGTGCCATCACCTCCATCCAGATCTTATAAGCAGACCTCAAATCTCTTTTATTACAAAGACACCTTCAGAACTAATTCCCTGCCTCTCAGACCCCACCAGGAAGTTCTTTAGTCATTGTAAATTTGTCACAAACATTTTTATTTTTGTTTGTACATCCTGTGCTTGCTGCGTTTGATATTGTGTTCCTTTTGTCTGCGTTGTTTTGATTCTATGGCCTGCTATTGTTCGCCAGGAAGTTCCTTAGTCATTGTATAATTTGTCATATTTATTCTTATTTTTGCTTGTACAGTCTGTTCATGCTATCCTTGAGATTGTGTGCCTTTTGGCTGCGTCACTCCGATTCTATGGCCTGCTATTTTTGTTTGTTTTATTCCTGCAATAGTTCTCTCATGTAACGTAACTGGTTCTATTGTACAGTGCTCTGACACCTTCGGGTAAAGTCTGCGCTTTATAAAAATGCATTAAATAAATAAGATCATCTGTGCCTTCTTCACGAGGAAGTCACAAGGACAAGGGGACTACAGAGCCCTTTCCACCTAAACACTGTGGCCAGGTTGTATACTACCTCTACTTTCGTATCTCAAAGGACAGCTCCCGCAGGCTCCTCCTCGATCTCAGACCTCTCAACTTGGACATTCTGTTGGATCACTTTCATATAGTGACGTCATACCACTCTTGCAGACAGAAGGCTTCATGACTGCCCTGGATCTGAAAGATGCCTACTACCACATACCCATCGACCCAGCACATTGGACATATCTGAGGTTTGTGGTAAGTGAACACCATTTTCAATTGAAAGTGCTCCCCTTTGGAGTTACTACTGCACCAAGAGTCTTCACCAAATGTCTGGCTGTGGTGGCTTCTCATCTCAAGAGGAGCGGCATCCACGTGTTCCCTTACCTAGACAACTGGCTATTCAAGAACGGCACACAGCTACCCTGTCTAGCGCACACCCAAGCCACAATTCACAACCTGCACAGTTTAGGTTTCACCATCAATCTGACCAAATTCCACCATCAACCTCTTACGGGTCAGTCCTTCATTGGGGCCGTCTTAGATGCACACGCGGGAAAAGCTTACCCCAGCCCAGCCAGAGTACAAGCCTTGCAAAACCTACTGCCTCTTTTTCAGCAAGATCGGCAAGTAACAGTCAGGACTATGATGTACCTATTAGGCATGATGGAGTCTAGCAAAGCTATAGTCCCTTATGCCAGGCTCCACATGCACTTGTTACAGGAGTGCTTAGCATCAAAGTGGTGTCCAGTGGATGGTCACCTAGAAGATCTGGTGTTGGTTTGGGGGCCACACACATCACTCTCTGCAGTGGTGGAATGCAAACAACTTTTTGCAAGGGCGACCTTTCGGGTACCAGTTCCACAATGGACCATTACCACAGTCGCCCCACTTACAGGCTGTGGAGCACAGCTCAATCATCTCACTGGTCAGGGTCAGAAGACCCTGTCCAGCAAACTCTTCACATCAACTGCCTGGAGCTGCAGGCCATCCTGCTCGCTCTCTGGCTTTTCATCCTCTCATTCAAAACAAGACAGTCCTGATAAGCACGGACAACATGACTGCCATGTTTTACTTGCAGAAACAAGGGGGCACTCATTGACCACAGTTGTCCAGTGTGGCCCAAAACATCTGGTGATGGGCAATCCATCATAAAGTACATCTACTCATTTATCGCATTCCTGGGGTGGACAACGATCGAGCAGAGCTCAGCAGCATGCATCAACAAGTCCACGATTGAGAACTCCACCCCCAGGTCCTACATGTGCACTTCCAGCGTTTGGGTGGGGTGGGCAGAGGGGGTTTAGGGGCAAACTTTACCAAAAGATTACTACACCCACAGACCCTGTGCAGTGCACTATGGATTAGTTGGTATAGGACATTTTCTTTCCCTTTTCTGCCTCCCACTCTTACATTTTGTGATTGAGAGGCTGAGACAGACTTTCCTCATGCTCATGTTGGTAGCACCAACCTTGGCATACCAGCCATTGTTGCCTACACTGCTAGAACTCTGTCTAGTCCCACACAAGGAGCTGCCCAATAGGTTGAATCTTCTCACACAAAACCACACCACTCTGACATCCCAACCCTATGATCTGGCTCCAGGAGTTTTATAATTTGGTTACCTTAATCTATCGGAACTGTGTGTCTGTTCTTAAATAGGCACGACAGTCTACTACTAGGGCCCGTTACGCATCCTAATGGAAACATTTAGCGCACTACTTCTTTCTTAAACACACCAGTCCACTAACCGCATCTGTACAACATATTGTATGCTACCTCCTTCACCTGCAAAAGTCAGGACTTGCCTGCACATCTATTTGTTTACATGTAGCTGCCTATTTGCAGAATAGTCAACCTATTTCACTATTAAGTATTCCAGTCATGAAGGCGTTTACAGAAGACCTCAAAAGAGTTATTAAACCACTGACGCCCATTGCTACTGTTTGGAACCTTGACATTGTCCTCACTAGACTGATCGGCCTTCTTTTGAACCACTTGACTCTTGTCCAGTTAAATTCTTGTCTTGGAAGTTGGCCTTTCTTGTAGCCATCCCCTCTCTCAGTAGAGTCCGTGAAATACATGAAGAGCCGTTTTTCCAGGTACATCAAGATAGATTGGTTCTAAGAACGAATAAAATTCGTCCTTAAGGGAGCCTCCAGTTTCCACCTCAACCAATGGAAGTGCCTGTCCTTTTTTCACACCCAGAGAATATAGCAGAACACACTCTGCATACTCTTGATGTCAGGAGGTGCTAATGTACTATATTGACACAACAGCTATTTGTTTATTACTCCAAGCCCCTCAAGGCAGGAGTTGCAGAATGGTTGGCACAATGCATCCAGACTTTTTATGCCAAACAAAAAGAACTCTGTCCGTCACTACCAGACCTCATTCCACTCATGCGAAAGGGGCTTCTGTGGCTTTCTCAGGTAATATACCATTAGCTGACATCTGTAAAGTAGCTACTTGGTCCTCCCCTCATACCTTTACCAAGCACTGCTGTGTGGATGTCCTGGCCAGAAGCTAGAGGTGGCCAGGCTGTCTTACGCACACTCTTCCTGTGTTATGCAATGTCCTCAGGCTAAGCCACCACTTTTGGGAGGACTGCTAAGCAGTCTATGCAAAGCATGTGTATCTTCAGCTACATACGTGCCACAAATTGAAAATGTTACTTACCTAGTTAGCATCTGTTTGTGGCTTGTAGTGCTGTAGATTCACATGTGTTCGCCTAGCTCACCTTGGGTTGTTGCAGATAACTACTTTTCTTTCCTTCTCTTTATTTCTTTGCATAATCATCTCTTCTCTATTCTCTGTGCTTCATTTCCAATCTTCCCCTACGTGCAAGAAAAAAGCATTTTAATAATGGAGCTGCTGCCTATGCGCAATGCCACTAATAGGTGGTCACTAGGTCCTGTGAATCGAAAAGACTTCCTTCGAAGAAAAGCAATTTGTGTGTGTCTGAGCCCAACACTAGTTGAATGAATGAATGAATGAATGAATGAATGAATGAATGAATGAATGAATGAATTTGGATTTGTAGAGCGCAACTAAACCCGTAGGCATCAAGGTGCTAAAAGATGGTACAACTGTTTGAGAAAGAGGTGGGCAGATCACAAGTAGGCTTCTCGGAAGAGCCAGGTCTTGAGTGCTTTGCGGAAAAGGGCGTGAGAGGCAAGCCCTTGAGGTCATCAGGGAGCGTGTTCCACAGTTTGGGTGCGAGGGAACGGAAGGCCCTTCCACCCCATCTAGCCTTGAAGACTCGGGGGACAGGCAGGAGATTTTTATTGGCAGAACAAAGAGCCCTGCCGGGGACATAAAGGGACACGAGGGAACGAATGTCTTCTGGCCCAGTCCCATTTAGGGCGTGATGCGTAAGGCAGAAGGCCTTGAAATTAATCCTGGCCTGAATGGGGAGCCAGTGCAAGTTCCTCCTGATGGCAGAGCCTGACGCGCGCTTCGGGGCATCTACGACAAAGCGGGCCGCTGCATTTTGCACAATCTGAAGGCGTTGGACCAAGCCGTTGTTAATACCTAGATATAGTGCATTGCAGTAGTCCAGCCGGGAGGCTATAAGAGCCACTGCGACCTGTTTGCGTGCTTATAGGGGGAGATAGTGGGTGATTTTTCTTAAAATTCTTAGGGCACCACACCAGGTAGAACCTGTCCTGCTAACCTGTTTATCAAGGGTAAGGGTGGTGTCCAGGATAACACCCAGATTTCGGGCCGAAGTGGAGGGCGTGGGACAGACACCAAGGACAGAGGGCCACCAGTCCATTGACCAGGTCTCGTGTTTGCCTCCAAAAATGAGAACCTCCGTTTTCTCCTCATTCAACTTGAGGAAGTTCTGAACCATCCAGCCTGCGACTGCCTCCATACAGTTTTTAAAATTTAGGGCCGCTATGTTCACCGATTGTGATATGGAGACCATAATCTGGGTGTCGTCGGCGTAGGAAAGAACTTCCAGCCCAAAGGATCTTACAAGCCTGGCGAATGGGGCCATGTAGATGGTAAAAAGCGTGGGGCTCAGGGAGGAGCCCTGGGGGACCCCACACTTCACAGGCTTGACTGGCGAGAGGAAAGCGCCCAGCTTCACCCTTTGCTTCCGCTGGTCAAGGAAGGATGTTAGGAGGCTGAGTGCTGGACCGGCCACTCCCAACTTACTGAGACGGCTAGCTAGAATGGAAGGGGACAGGCTGTCGAAGGCCGCTGTAAGGTTTAACAGCACCAGTAAAGCAATCTGGCCATTGTCGACCTTAGTGCAGATACTATCGACAACCACCGTGCGCGCCGACTCAGTGCTGTGAGCCTTACAGAAGCCGTGCTGTGAGGGATCCAGGGAACTGGAGCTATCCAGGAAGGCACTCCGGTGATGGGTAAGGTGTGCCTCTAGTATCTTAGCAGGGGTAGGGAGGAGAGAAATGGGGCGGAAGTTTTTCAATATCCCAGAGTCCAGAGTAGGTTTCTTCAGCAGGGGCTTGACAATGGCCAATTTCCAAGAAAGGGGATAGACGCCTTCTGAGATTGCCAGATTCATGACCTCAGCAAGGGGGGTAGTATTACCTGCCTGCATTCTTTGAGGATTTTCAAAGGATAGGGGTCAAGCGGGGATCCGGACTTGTTTGTCTAGGAGCGGACTAAGATGCTCGGGAGTAAGGAGGGGAAAGTGACTGAAGAGGCTACGGGGTTCGGGCATCTGACTTTCCAGACGCGGTGCGACGAGCGAGACGGGGCTCCCAGGGCTAAGGTTGAGAGCTTCCAAGTCTGTGTAGATGTCCATGATCTTAGTATGGAAGAAGGTGGAGATCTGATCACACAGTTCTTGGGAGGCGACTATGGGGTCAGGTGACTGAAGGAGGGACAAGGTGTCAACTATTTTAAACAGGTCCCTAGGGGAGCTGAGTGAAGCAGTCAGTTTGGCGAAATGCGCCTTCTTTTCTGCCAAAACCGCAGCTTTATAGCCCTTGAGAAGTCTTTTGTTTTTGTCCTTCTCTATGGGGTCCAGATGTAGCCTCCAAAGTCTTTCTTGTTTCCTACACCCCTGTCTGAGGACCCTAAGGGAGTCTGAGAACCAGGGGGCAGAGGGCCGTTTCCTGGCAGAGTAGTATTGCTTAGCCGGTTCTAGGGATTCAACGGCACCTGCCAAAGTGTTTGACAGGTCAAGGGCCGCAGCGTCGGCACCCCTTCCTAACAGAGGCTTGATATTGGACATGAAGGGGGTAAGTGTATCGTTTAGCCCCCTGAAATTCCTCCTCGATTCCCACTTGTTGTGATCCAACTGGGGCACAGTAGAAAGGGGAAGTACGAGATTGAGGGGGAACGGCCAGATGGTCCAACCAGGACAGGGGGAGGGGAAAGCCAATCTGAAGCGATCGTTAGTGAATACCCCGTCCAGAGTGTGCCCAGCTAAGTGGGTCGGACTACCCACTAACTGAGGCAGTCCACAGGAGGCAAGGGAGTCCAACAAGTGGACAGTGTCAGAGGAGTTAGAATTCTCCAAATGAAAATTGAAGTAAGAATAGTGAAGTTGGATCTGTCCATGTAGGGTTCCAGGGTCTTAAGAAGTCCGAGACTGAAAGCGGACCTGGGGCCCGGGGGCCTATAAATCAGGATCCCAGTGAAGGACACAGTGGGGGAGGGATTTAAGGCAAAATACAAGGCCTGGAAGGGGTCAGACGGGGAGGACAGGTGATCGATTCGACATCTTGTCGAGCTGTGATACAGAATCCTCAGCCCGCCTCCCCTACGGCCAATTCTGTCCATTCTGGCCAAGGCATAGCCTTCCGGAATTGCATTTATTAGGTCAGGCTCGGAGGAGTCCGTAGCCCAAGTTTCAGTAATAAAGACTCAGGTGGGGTTTTTCTCCAAAATGAATTCCCTAAAAGTGACATTGTTTTTAACTAACGAGCGGGTATTAATAAGAAAACCAGAGTAATTAGAAATGAGGGGGGGGGGGGCTGGCCTCTTTGGGGCAACCCGCTTATGGGCGGTGTCCGGGAAGTTATGATGATTACCTCTCTCGTTACATCCGCAGTCTGGGACATTCATGAGCGAGTCCGGGGCATAAGTGTAATGGCAAGACTGCCAAGGAGGTTTGAGGGCTTTTAAGGCGGATAGGGTATACAATGGTTCACCTGAAGCTTGGGTGTGTATAGGGCCAGCCTCCCTGGCCCCTGGCGCTGACGGGCGCAGACGGGCTGGACTCTGGCTGGACTCTGGCTGGACTCTGGCTGGACTCTGGCTGGACTCTGGCTGGACTCTGGCTGGACTCTGGCTGGACTCTGGCTGGACTCTGGCTGGACTCTGGCTGGACTCTGGCTCGACTCTGGCTCGACTCTGGCTGGACTCTGGCTCGACTCTGGCTGGACTCTGGCTCGACTCTGGCTCGACTCTGGCTCGACTCTGGCTCGACTCTGGCTCGACTCTGGCTCGACTCTGGCTCGACTCCGGCTCAATTGGGGCACGTCCGCTGCGCGGAGTCATACCCGTATCCTTATGTACTGGCGACTAGAGTGCCGAGTGAGAGGTGTCCCACCCAAGATGGCCGCTGGCGATTTGCGCAGCCCGGGACCGAGGAACTCAGCACCTGAATCGGCTGAGAACCGTGGGTGCGGGTAAATGGAGGATTAAAACTGCCTTGATGGTAGCAGAGTGCAAAATAACAATTTGTCAGTGAATAAAAGAGATTCAATTAAAAGATTGGAAGCGCCACAATAAAATCCGTGAACACAACCAACATGAGGGTATTCACACACAATTCAGCAGTTCACTTAGCACACCTCCCGGCTACCGCCTCCGGAGTAAAACAAACAGCAATCTTGGCGGACGTATCCACAGCATGTGAATCTGCAGCAAAACATGCCACGAACAGATGCTTACAGGATAGATGACATCCAGAAAGATGATGCACGGGGACTAGGTAAACGTCTCATGGCGGAGTTATGGGCAGAGGTACTGCGGGATTGGGAGACTAGAAACATGACAGACTCCGAGGGAGGGCCGAAGATGCAGGAGAGTCAAGAGCACGAGTTTCCTAGCCCCCCCCCCCCCCCCATTGATACATAACTGAATATACAAACAGATGTAATATCCTGACTTATACTCCCCCAGCCAGCCGAGAAGCATGCAGGAAGGAATCCGTACTACCTATAATAGAAATGCTAGAGACAGGCCACAACAAAGTTTATTATAGATTGTTAAGCATTAATAGTGTAGAGTGGGTTGATACTGTAAACTTGGCTAAGTGTGGAAGTCACTCATTTGAGTACATAAATGCTGTGGTACAGAATTCCGAAGTGAAAAATATAAGACTAACCGTTAAGAAGAATGTACATTAAGGTGCAATCTGTTATATTTATGATTTGTAACATCCACATCTGAATGGGTTAGCAAGTATAGTGAAAAGATATGACTAAATGTACATGTACAATCCGATTTAAAATGCGAATAAAAAAGATGTTTAAAAAAAGTACTTTTGACAATTACATACATTGTGAATGTCCTAGGATTTGATGTATTACTATCCTGGAGCTATTTCACTTTTTTTGTTCTTTTTCTAGGCCAAAACCGCTGCATGAAATTCCTCCCTTCTACTGTCCTGACAAGAATAAAGTGAACTTTATTCCGAAAAGTGGCTCTGCGTTCTGCCTCGTCAGCATCCTCAAGCCTCTTTTGCCCACACAAGAACTCACGTTTAAGGGCTCCAACCACAGCTTGTCAGTCTCTGGCATGTCCCCCGCCTTAGTGCAGCCCATCGCTCTCGCCTCGCTTTCTACCAGCACAGAACAAGATCGCATATCCCGAGGAACAAGTACACTTTTCCAGCCTCACACACTGCTTCAACCATCAGGACACATCGAGGACGCGGATGGCTAGAGCATTTGGGCCTTTGTCTTCAAACTCTCAAGACTCTTTGAGAAACATTATTTGAGAAGTGACTGGAAAGTTCAAGTCGCTCTAACTTGCTCTGCTTGCCTATGGTCTTATAAGCTGTTAAATTGGTAGCATTTTACTATCCTCGTTAGTATTTTGAAAATATCTGGAGGATTCGGGAAGACTACA
This sequence comes from Lissotriton vulgaris, assembly GCF_964263255.1. Lineage (NCBI taxonomy): Eukaryota > Metazoa > Chordata > Amphibia > Caudata > Salamandridae > Lissotriton > Lissotriton vulgaris. The sequence goes on from NC_141687.1 coordinate 401,300,476, forward strand.
GGAGCATGAAAAATATACAGGGGCCGTGAAAGGATCAAGCTCGAACATAGTCTCTCAAGCTTGTCTTGCGTTTCTTTAAAACACTACTGAGAATGGTGATGGTAATTATGTGCCACTGTCGGACCAGTGCATTAAGGATGATTTTCTTTGTGTCCCGTCTTGACTTTCCAGTTTTCAAAGTACAAACCGAGCAACTAAAAGTAGCCTAGCTTGCAGCGGGACAGATTGATGAAAGTATTAAACAGTAAATGCAGCAATACTGCATTAAAATCCTTTTTTTTATGAAAATCGTTTTATAAAAACCAAATGTTTGCTATTTTTCTGACTTGCAACAGGGTAGAATGTAAGAAACCGCTTACTTTCTTACTATTTTGTAGCCTTGCTTTTTTGTAATCGATTTCCAGCTTCCGGGACCAAACTGATTGTTATATTCCACACATTTTTTTCGATCACATTGTGACTTGCTGAACACCTTTAAATAGAATTAGGTAACGTCTGATAAAATTTGAAATTAGATACAAATGAAATGTTAGGAAAAAAGGACTAGAATTGTTCAAAGTACACTAGTCAAGAAGACGTGTATGTTAAGTAAAATGCACCTTTTTCAATGCCTCTGAATATTGCATGTACAAGGCAGGGACATGTTGCTGGTTGAAGTGTGTCCTATACTGCCCTCCACTTATGCAGAATATAGGCAACAGTTTGTAATGAGTGGAGTAAGTTTGTTTTCCTTTTTTTTTTTTTTTGAATGGCGCACATAAACTGGCGTGGGTTTAGCAGTGCTGCAACTGTCCATTTTCCTAATCTATCGCCTAATCAACCAGCTGACCTGTTCACTGTGGTTCAGTTGTTTGAAAACTACCCAATCTTACATGAAATTAAATGATGCGGCTTTGTCATATCGGTTGATTGTCACTAGAATATGAAAGTAATTATTTTTCATTTGTCACTACTTTGTCCACCTCTTCTTCGCAATCGGAAATTATCATACATTTTTATTCTAAGTGAGGAAGAGGGTGACTTAATCCTCCAGGATCTTCATCATGTACATAGTACAGAGGTGCTCTACAACGAGCCTTGCTAATTTAGCAGAATCCCTAAGGTGCCAGGATCACTCGTTTAGTCGGCCTAAATTCTTTTAGAATTCAGTGCAATTGGCAAATCAGATTACTTCCATGCACTGTATAATTGGAATGTGTTTGGATGTTGCTTTTGTGTCCATTTGTAGCCAGTTGTTTCAATTCCTTTCAACTCGTCCTCTAAATTGAAAGTCCAGGCCTGAGATTTGCGTATAACAGTACGATATAGGCTTCCACTGAACCTTATGCTTTTTGGAAAGAAATATCCAACATTTTGAAGACTTCTACACACGTGCTAAAATGTATTGAGCATTTAGCTGACGTAGAAAAATGTCCCCTTCTCTGCAGTAAAGCCATCTTTGGGGCATTTGATTGCCCAAAAAAATAAAAAACAATGAAAAATGGAGAGGCAGGTGGCATAACTAGGAACTCGTGCAGACAATACCTGTTATGATTGACTGTAAATGTTACACTCATAATTACACTCATAAATCAGAACAGAACTGTTGCATAGGGAAATTGCAATAGACTGTTTTACTGTGCACGTGTGCCTTATAAAAAGACAAAAATGAAGAGTTCCAAATGCTTACCTGTTACTGTTAATGAGGCTGCATTTCTTTATTTTCTGCCTTACAGTGGTGTGTTGTACAAGTGGGTTGGGCTACATGTGCATTGATGGACTAAATAAAGTCTCAACCACTTGTTCGGGACACCTCAAAGACGTTGCAAGAAAAGCTTCCTTTACCTTATAGCTATATTTAGGTAATGAATCCAGTTTACAATAAGCTGAAGGTTCCCTCGCAGTACACCTGTAATTAGAGTGATGGCTCATTTTTGTTACAGAGAAAGGATGCTAGTAATAATCTTAGCATGTGGTTGTATTTTCTCATGCTCTTCATTTACAATTGGTAATTCAAGTCCTAAGCTGTTCAGGAAACAGGCTTTTCCTGAGCAGCACATAAACATTGTGCATATATAGTTAGTGCCGAAATAAGGCTTCTTTAAAATAGTGTTTTATTCTGTTAGTAAAATAATCCTGCCACAGGATCGTTTTCTAAGACATGAGGAACAAGACAGCAAGTATTACGCTGATTGACATGCTGCACAGACCTTTTGCCTTTTTAGGTGAAACATCTTAAATCTTTCTGAAAACCCTATTAAAGGGTGGGTTTACTCCCCAATCAGTATTACATAAGCTTAAACCAGGTAATTTACCTTGATATTTTAGCAGCACTTCTTTTTCCTGCACTTCTGATCGATTTTAGGTAGACCCATTTCAAAGAATGCCTGCTACAGCAATAAATCATTTCCAGACCAATGTTCTCTACACCAATCTGCGCCATTCCTTTCACTTGGCAAGTCCCTTTTACACAGTTACCTAAAAGATGAGTGTCTGTTCAATGAATAAACACCACCATGTACCAAATGGTAACATGTGATCTGTTAAGTTAATAAAAACTTTTAAGCTAATCGTTTTGGCATTTTTTTCATTACCAGTGCATGCCTTAAGTGCACACTCTCTTTGAAACAAAATGTGTCTATTGTTTTTTGTGCTACACAATCTCTTTGAAAAAATGTGATTGTTGCTTTCTGTGGAATAAATAAAATTCACTTCCTTTGTCGCTATACAAAACCACATACATATCTACATAGAAACAGAAAAACCATTAGAAGACCTTGAAGTTAAAGACTAGTTTAATGACGTTTTTAAGTCACATAGGAGTAATGCCAAGTGCGATTCTAGGTGGCCTGTGTTTTTTCTCTCGTGACTGGGCAAATAATATTCTACCAAACTGATCCCTTTGAGGATGGTTGCTTCGTAGACACAATGCAGGCAAGCCTATGTCGCCACATGTGGGGGAATGCACCGTCAAGGTTATACACGGTAATAGCTCTGCTATTCAGGGATACAACTGATCGAACATTGTCCCACTGCTGCACCAGTGCCCCATTTATTACGAATCCTAGAGGAACTGGGCATTCGTCTGGGCTGGGAGCCACGTTCCCTCTCCTCAAACTCCTTGTCACATCCATGCACCTGCTTTCAGCACCTCAGCCCACCACTCAAGGCGTAAGTCCGTGGCCATGTTTGATAAAGAATATGGTAGAAAGTTGTGAACAAAAAGTGTGGATGTTGTAGTGAAGCAGTTATTCACTGTGCCACATGGCTCTTGCCTTGGAGGGGTGAGTTGGGTGTTTAAAAGGTCAGAGAGTGCTGCCTTACCAAAATCCATTTATTTTCAGTTACTTGGGGGTTTGAGTTCCAGAGTGCAATAAACAGCCTTCTCAGGTGAATGCACAGCTTTGATGTAGGGCACACATGAAGTGAGAAGTGTGGGAAAGATAAACGGGGAGTCGAAGAGAGGAATGTATAAGGAGTGATCTAGACGAGGGATTAGTGTGGTGGGTGGAAGCCTAAAAATAGGTGGGTGCAAGCAGAAGTGGGTGTACAATAGCAAAACCGAGAGTGCAGGTAAAAAGAAGATATGAGAACGGCAACAGGGAAGACATTCCTAAATACCGGCTTGGGGACACTTTGCTACTGGAGTCCTTGCCCAGCAGTTCCTTCGCGCCGATAGTGTGCTGACATCTCTGGCTGTTGGTCCCTCCCGCTGCCGCTCATAGGACCATCATGCGGCTGCCGAGCGGGGGGACTACAGCCCCCAGAATTCTGTGCGGGTTTTCCCCCGCCCACCCACGCCCACTCCTGCGCCCGGAGGCGCTAAAACACCGGCGCTCCCTCGGTGGAGCGGGAGACATTCCTTGATACCGGCTTGGGGACGCTTTGCTACTGGAGTCTTTGCCCAACAGTTCCTTTGCGCAGTGAGTGCGCTGACATCTCTGGCTGTCTGTCCCCCCTGCTGCCGCTCATAGAGCCATCACGTGGCCGCCGAGCGGGGAGATTACAGCCCCCAGAATTCTGTGCGGGTTTTCCTACGCCCACTTCCGCACCCAGAGGCGCTAAAACACCGGCGCTTCCTCCGCGTCGCGGGACTCCCGCGGGCGGCGCCGGGCTAAGGGCGGGCTGTCTGTGGTCGTCCGGGGCTGGCCGAGGCTGGGCTGGGCCACCTCCCTTGGCAAAGCATTAGTTTATTGCTTCAACAAGGATATTGACCAGAAAGTACTTTTCACTCTATCTCGTGATTATAGTCGCCACTTCCAATATGGGTAAAAATACTCCTGTGCACACCCGCTCAAGCACTAGACAGAAAACAGCCACTACCACCCCCCTCCCAAGCTTGACTGCGATAGACAGGATGTTATAGAAGACTATAGGGGTAGTTGTTACAGCTATCGAGAGCACTGAGAGACGTCTTTTCCTTCCCCCAGGTATGTGTTTACCTTTACATCCTGTAAACACATATATAACATTGGCAAATTCTATTGATTCTATGCTTATGGGCTCATATGCAGATTTTCCAGGGGCAGAGAGCAATCGTATCATCCCGCTACAACAAAATCCACCCTTTGAACCTTCCCCTCCGGTTAGTAGACTCTCTCTAACACCAACTATGCAGCTCCCACATACAAGCGAGGAGCCCCCCTCCTAATTAATGATTCAGTAGACCTGGAAGGGTCGGATGTCCCTTCTATTATTGACCCTGATCTAATGGGTAGGGCAAATACCGAGATTCCCCCTCCAAGAACTAGAGGATAAAAAGCTAAAATCAAACAAACTTATAGTAGGAAAGAACAGCCTACACAGGGGGAAAGGTAAAGGTAGCCGTATACAGCGGAAAACAGCACCTATTCCATCAGGACAAAATGTGGATAAGTGTGGGGGTCAGGTAACCACTGCTGAGGTACATCACAGTGAGGAGAGGTCTAAGGTTCATCAGGAAACGCTACCCCCAAACCCCGTGGGTTTTATGATTCATCTTGAGCAGCTGATGAAATCTCTAATTCTACCTCTGCTAGAAAGAATAAAAGTTCTAACAGATAAAATAGGGAATTTGGAAAAGACCGCCTTAACTAATTCGGATCTACTGAAACATCTTGAGGCTAATGCCAAAACTGTGGATACATTTAGACCTGGTCTAGCCTTAACTACAGTTAGTAGCGCTTCAAAGCTATTCCATAAGTCAGCTATTTTACTGGCGGAGGGCGATAACTGCCCTGGCCCGCGTGCTTTGCCTCTAGGGAACAGAGCACAGGCTTCTAAAAATACCGAAAGAAAGGTGGCTGAGAGGGAGACTGTAAAGGATATAGCAGGGGGGGAGCGGACTTTGGATATCACTGACAAAGAACAAGGAAAGAACAGTAGTGATAGAGAAAAGGCCAGATATCCACGCATTGGCTTGCCACCACAGTCTATGCCCTATACTGTGGTGTTGACGGGGTGCCGGAACTGAAAAATGACAGAGGAGAATCTTACTTAGAACTCAAGAACAAGGTACTTTTTTGGCTGAACACTAACAGACCCCTTCCAGGGTATGTACACGCAGAAATCTTACATGTTCGCAGAGTGGGCTGGGTTGGACATAAACAAAAAGATCTTCCTGGGGACTGTATTATAGTCTATTTTAGAGACAGACAGTGCTGTAAGATACATCTGTGGGCGGAATAATTATAGAACGAATGTTGGGGTCCAGAGTCTGGATTTGACTAATTTCTACCCATCGATGTACTCTAACATGACTACAGCAAACTTATGGCAGCAAGGGGAGTTTAGGGATAGAATTGGGGCGAGTTACAATATGCCAACATCTAATCATTACGATATATTGCAGGGACTGGAGGACATTGATTGACTTGCCACAGACACTTCTTTTATTAACCCCACAATACCCACGAGATGTGGTGGCCCAAGGACTGTTTACGATAACTTGGGTGCGAATGTGATCAAGGCAAAGGATGGGGTAGGCTATGGGGATCCTAAGAGAAATGAGCAGGTTTTATTGAATGATAGTATCTCAGATGAAAACTCATCCTTAGGGGTTAATCTAGAGCTTAAGTGTACCACGGATACCCTGGTTAGCCAAACAAACAAGGAAACATGGTCATTTGTGAGTTGGAATATCGCAGGTCTAAGGTCAAACTTGGAAAACGAAAATTGGGTAAACCTTGTGAACAATTATGATGATGTTAGTCTCTAAGAAACCTGGACAACGACCCCTGATCATATCGATGGATTTAAAACTTATTTCTCCCCAGCTATTAGCTCTGCCCACGGTAGGGCTAAAGGGGGCTTATGCACCTATGTGTCCAATATGTTACTATGCACTAAAGTAGAAATTGTTTTTAACAACATGTATTATCATATTATCAGGATTGTTATTGATACTGGGTTTTCCTTGGTTTTGGTAAATTTTTTATAATAATGTCCCGGGAGAGGACGTGGACAATATTTTTAAGTCTTTCGGGGGCAATATAAAATCTATGGTGGAAGGAAGCTCTAGAGAGGTCTGTGTTATATGGGTAGGAGACTTTAACTGTTCTTTATGTGTACGAGGGGAGAGAGGAACATGTGGTGTCATGCTGGATAAAGATACCAGTCTAAGCCATTTTGAGCACACCAAGTGCGGGGACCACCTAAATGAAGTTATCTTTGGGTGTGACATGGGTTTTGCGAATAGACTGGCCAGCCCTGAGATGCCATTTTCTCCCACCTTTACCGGTAGAGGGGCAAATTCAACAATTGATCACATAATCATGACTGCCAGACATGGGGGTATGATTCAGGCATTTAACACCCTCGAAAATTCATTGAGTGATCACGTTCCCCTTAGTTTAGTTCTTCAAGGCAGACCTAGGGCACTACACGGAAAAGAAATGCCTAATACATGAGTAGATAACATCTCTATGGCTAGGAAAAACGGTTTCTCGTTTAAGTGGACAGAAATTGTCCCGGAAGATTTTCTTAAAAAATTAGTAAGGAGTACTGAGCCCCAGTTTTACGCCTGCACGGATGTGAATCCTGAAGATATTGATATTATAAAAAACTTCTTATTAATTACATCACAAATTAAGAAGTTACTATGGGTTGAAACAAAAGGTGTTAAAAAGATTCAAAAGAGCTGGTTTGATACGGCCTGTACCAAGGCCTATTCAAACCTTAAACATGCTTTAAATGCCCCAGTTAAAGATAGTATCCTAATTAAAGACTTTAGACATGTTTATAAGCAGACCCTAAAAAAGAGAAAAGACATTTAAAAAAAAGAAGCATGGGATACTTTGTGCGAAGCATCGTTAAGTCGAGATACTGCAGCTTTTTGGAAAGCTGTTAATGCCCCTTTTTTGAATTATAACGCTTCAGCTAAAATAGAAGTAGCCATAACTGATAAAGAGTGGGTGAAGCACTTTTCAGAACTATACTCTGCTGAGAGACAAGAGGAAGATCGTTTAATACAGGAAAACTTAATTGGAGATTATTGCCATCTAAGGAATAATTTGGTACCTGATATCTCTGTAGCAGAGGTGAATGCTAGTATTATCGCAAGCCTGGGGGGCAAGACACCCGGCCTGACGGGGTCCTGGTGGATCTATATAAAAATAACGTAGATCTCTTGGCCCCGATCCTCACCCGACTCTTCAATGCTACGCTTTGAAATGGCCTTCTATCTTCGTGGTGTGAATCGTTGATAGTTCCCATATTTGAAAAGGGGGACAGAGCTAGTTGTCAATGCTATCGCCCAATAGCGCTTCTGGACTCCACCATTAAAGTTTTTGGGCGGGTAATTTTAAATAGGCTTCAAACATGGGCTGATGCAAATACGATAATCAGCGATTTACAATATGGTTTTAGGAAAGGGCTTAGTACAATTGACCAGTGCTTGAACTTGCATATTGTAATAGAAAAATATACAAAAGCCAAGGAGGGTCGAATGTTTTTAACTTTTATAGATTTAACTTCTGCATTCGACTGTGTTTCACATAGTAAACTTTGGCTGGTTATGGAAAAACTGGGGGTAGATAAATCTATTATTAATTTCCTCCGGGAACTTTATTTAGGTGCATCTGCTAGAGTGAGACATGGAAAAAATGGCGAATGTACAGAATCCTTTGGTATCGCTAGGGGGTACGACAAGGCTGCGCCTTGGCTCCGTTTCTCTTCACACTCTATATTAATGATGTGGAGATTACATTATTGAGGGAGTGTAGGGATATGCCGATGGTGGGGGAAAGATCAGTCCCAGCATTGTTGTATGCCGATGACGCAGTCTTGATGGCCAGAACTCCGCAGGCCATGCAAAGCTTAGTTACCTCCTTTGCAGATTTTATGATAGGCTTGGATCTAAGGATAAACTGTTCAAAGACCTTCACCATGACCTGTGGTTTGGGTGCACACAAAAAGAGAAAGGTAGTTTTTATCGGTTCTTCCCCAGTTGATTTTACTTTAACTTTTTCCTATGTGGGAGTTTTGTTCGATCACACGGGTATATGGAACACCACATTCAAGACTAGAAAGTAATTGTACTGCAAATCAATAATGGCCTTAAAAAATTTGAGTCCTGAAATTGGCAGGAAACCTATTGGAGAGATGTTAATAGTGTATAAAGTTACCTGTGTAGCAATCGCGACATACGGCGCAGGCTCGTGGGGGCATACAATTGTATAATCATTACAGGTGGTGAAAAACCTCTTTATGAAATACCTTCTAGCCGTTCCAAAAAGTGTTTCCATGCAGAACCATATCTGGAAGATATTATAAAGACAGCCCCGGTACTGCTATGGCACAGAATCTGGACGACTGATGAATGTGGGTTAAACCGTTCAATTATGAATAACGTGGTTGGGCTAGAAAAGAGTGGAAAAATTGGATGGCTGGGCTACGTGAAGAAATTCTTCACAGACTTGGGCCTGACAAATTATTATACTGAACCATCCTCACTGTGCAATATTTCCAGGAAAGCTTTGAAGGAAAAGTCCATGACCTACTTGCATGAGTGCAGAACCACCACAGAAATGATTAAAATTACGGTGGCTGCCCATGAGCAAATTGTGATTTCCAGAAAAATGCAGCCATATGTTAAATTACAAATGAGTGACTACGAGAGGTTTTTATTAACTGGTTTTAGATTTAATTTGTTGTTTAGGTCACTTAGCTTCCCTGCAAGAAATGACTGGTCGAAAATTTTGATTAAGTGTCCCTGCGACGATTTGTCAGAACAATCAGATATACATATCCTTTTATTCTGCAAATTTTACACTATTCCTAGATGAAGTTGGGTTGTTCCTTTATTGAAGACCATGGAAATAAATCGCTGTCGCCTTTTTAGCTGTACAGAAACTTGACAATATTTTAACTATTGTATCAATTTCTTCGTTTTAAAAAATGTTTTTAAATCGCGGAAATCTATTGTATCCTGAATTAGGATGAATTGACTTTGGTGCACTGGATGAATTTCTTATGTCTATTTACTGTGATTTTATCTGAACTTTTATGGTTATTGTGTTTTAATAACCGAATAAAGAATTGATTGAGAACGGCAACTCTGTCAAATTTGACAAGCAGATTTCTAGCAACCAGAAAGGCAGCAGGTGTGTGGCAATGGCAGCTATTGCAGGATTATAGGGTGCGATACAGTGTTGAACACTGCTCCTTGATCAGAAAGAATTAAGGTGGCATTCTGACCCTGATCCAACGAAATGATGATTGATTCAGGTACTGCCAATAAAGCTGATTGTGTATTATGTCTGGTACGGAAATCCAGCTGAGACAAATGCAGAAGACTGTAATTGCTGCCACAGTGTGCAGGTTCGTAGAATCAAGCCAAGTTTCCTTGAGAAACATTAGATTCACCTTGGGGCCATGCCCGGTGTATGTGGGGGTAGTGGGAGAGGGGGTAGTAGGGGGCAATGCCCTCTCAAGATAGCCCTGTGACCCACCTAAAGCCCATTCTCAAACAGAGAACTGTACAATTTTCTCATGAAAGAACGCATGGGCCTGCAGGTTCGCAATCAAAGCACAGCTGTGCAACTTTCATCTGTAACGCCAATGCCTTGGAGTACTTTAAGTGTCTGGAGAGGTTATGGGGAATGGCGAATATTACTGTGCGTAAGTACGTGGAAATAAGCATACAATCAGGATATATACCTTTGTAGTGTTTTTTTTATATTTTCTTTCTGCTATGACGACATTCCAAATTTATGGCCAGAGAGACTGGAAATATCTAGCTGGGAAAAATCAATTTATGTGGCAGGGTTGACTAAATTATGTTTTTAAAAAAGGCAGATTTCTCAGCGTAATGTGGCATATTTTTCTCAGCGTAATGTGGCATATTTTAAGATAGTATTACTTCATTATTTTGACACTGTCTTGGAAAGGTTACACCTCCTTAATACCACTTTAACTCTGAAATAGCAACAGGCAGATGAAAGTGACCATTCCTTCTTTGTAAAGAACCTTCCACAACAGAGCAGCACGTCACTGCCCATTTATTTATTTTGATCGGTTGGAGTTAGAAATAATGGTAACAATAAGCAAATTATGCAGCAGATGAATTAAGTGACAAATGTATCATGTGAAAAACACTGCAGCAGCCGAATTGCATTATTCCAGTGGCCCGGCTTATGGCACTATATTAAACAAAAAAACGCTGATTAGGACAAAGGTTTGACTCTTTAGTGAAGAGATTTGAGAAGTTCCACTAATACAACATAAAAACAGAATGAAAAGTTACAGTGCAAGTGACTTATACGATGAAAATGCAATATCAACAATTCCCTGATAGCACTGGCAACCTGTGCTGCTGCCATCCTGCCTACTCTCAACCTCCGGAGGTGGTCGCAGAAGGCAGAGCTCGCTGATGTAATTAAGAGTAAGTTAAAAAACAGACGTGCCACTTTGAGGCCCCTTTGACTGTGTGTTTATACTCTCCCAACAAATTCTTTAATTTTGTCACATCAATAGACAGAAAGGATTATAGTCGGGGCCACGGGAATTCTGCAATTTGCAGACGCAGCATTGTATGCATAAATATGGATGTCACATTTGCGACATAATCGATCATTTGCTGCATAATTTGCATATTTTAACAAAAGTTACTAAATCACAGTGACATATTGCTGCACAGTGGAAAGCCCTTTGCAAAGAGTTACTGGTACACTTTCAGCTGCTTACTGCTGTAGTTGTGTTTTAAACTGGTACTAATAAAATTAAGCTATTTTCCAGACAGTGTTCATATACGTAAAAAATAACATGGCAAAATAGAGAAATACCACACCACATTATACTGCATAATTTAGTCAATCCTGCTGCTTATACTGAGGCACATTTAAACTTGGGATCAAACCGAATCAGATCATAATTGTGTATCCTCTATCTTCTTTCCAGACATTTGTGTACATATTATGATGCGAGTCCACAGCCTGCTTCAAACAGGATTTTAATGTTAGATGTTTGAGGACAATAGTCATTTTCATAACACCCTCCCATACGCACCCTCCGCTACCAGATACCAAGTTTAATGTTGCTGAAGACTTTGGACATCTTGGAACTTCCATGATACCATTTTTTCGACCTGTTTCCAGTAAGGCAAACGGGTACTACTGAAAAAGTAGGCAGGCAACTTTTACCCTACCCAGAAGTCACCCCCCTAACGACTAGCTAGTGTCAACCATGAATGTAGAATTCCAAGGCACTCTCCTCGGAACACAGTCTGGACCCATGGAAGATCAGATATGCTACCTGTGACCTTAGACAAGCTCTAAAGGACTAGAGCTGCACACTTGTACCCAGCAAAAAGAAGCGGACTCTCTGGGATAGTTGGCTAGCCTTCTGTTTGGCTACAGGGACACACCAAGCTGCAAGAGGCATTTTTCCTTAAGTGTCCAACTGACTGGCTGAGGGTCTCTAAGCTCTTTCCCCTGATGTCCTGGAGGCCCTAAGCGTGCACTCTTGTGGTTGTTTGGGCAACAGAAGAGTTTGGAAATGTACGAAACTTTTCCTTCAGAGCTTTAGCAGAATCCGCTGAAGTAAGCATCCAACTGACACTTCCACAGCGTTGGATTGAGTTTTAGCTTCATCACCCACACATCACTGCTCCTCCCTTGAAACAACTAACTCCATTCTGAGTTTGGACTTCGAGCCTTTTCAGAAAGATATGTTAAAAGCTTGGGAACGTTAATAGGGCCAACCTGCTTCAGGTATTGGTTCCACGGTAGCAGCTGGTTTCAGCGATACCCGCATGGAGAGAATTTTTCTTTCATAAAGTCCCTTTCTGAAGTGAGAGTTACAAACTTTTTTGAACTTTGACTTCCAAACTTTCACCAGGACCAATCCACTTGGTGTATCTGACCTGAGCTCCACCACAGTTGGTGTTGAATTGCACCTACGTACCAGTCTTCAGCAACAACTGAATATCTTTGGCACTTTGTACTTTTTGGTGCTATTTTCATGTCAAACTTTAAAAACTCATATCTATGGTTCTCTTTAATGTTTTTTTTTTGTTTTGGTGTCCTTTTGTTTATTAAAGTTTACTTTCTTTTTACAATTCAGTTTGAAATGTATAATTATTTGGTGTTTTGACTTTATTAAAGTTTTGGTATTGCATAAATACTTTACACATTTCCCTAAGTTAAGGCTGTCGGCTCTGAGCCATCGCTACCAGGGGGCTGAGCGCAGGTACATTTTGTGACTTTGAGGGTTTTCTCTGACAAGAACTGTTCTCGTTTATTGAAGTCGACGGTTCCTCACCTCGAATAATAATCAACTTTCATACAGATAGCAAGCGCTATAAGAAAAAAGACTTTGATGTCCTGCCATCAATATCAAAATTCTGAACTTCTAAGTGTCCCTGGTCTAGATAAACAAGGCTACTTAAGCTACAAATAAATGTGATGTTTTGGAGCATTTTGAAAAGTAGAGTGCATAACTTACAACACTAATTATACTAGCTAAAGATGAACTTCGATCTCCGTGCCCTTTCATCGGAAGACCTGAAAAACCCCCAGTCACCTTCAGAACCATGGCTCGAATGTGTAGCAAACATGATCAAAGATTCTAGAACTTTGATAAGGGGAAAAGGTGATGGGGTACAGAGATGAGGGGGAGATTGATTAGAGAAGAGTGTGAGGATTGTAAAGAAGAATAAGAAAAAAGGAAGGATAAGACGTAGGAATTTACAAGGAAACATGAATGAAACAAGCGTAAAGAAGTGATTAAAAGGAAAGAAGTAGGATGACGGTTGATTAGCATGGAATAGGCAATGATGAACATCAAAGTTGAGAATGAAAAAAGCGTGAGTTGGATGAAGTAGAATAAAAAGGTGTCTGGGGAAGTAGAATGGATGGAGCAAGGAGTTGATGAGCAAAATGAGCAATGCGAGTAGATGGTGGGTAAGCATGTACTAAGTTGGGGCGATAAGAAGGAGAGGAATACAGCAGGGTGAAGGCGGGAGGACACCACTTATAAATGATGGGTATGATGACAAAGGAAGGTAGTCACATAGGGTCATGATCAAAATAAGTGGTGGGGAAGGGTCCAGGAAAGGAGTGTGAAGAGACTGGGGGATAGTGGTAGAGCAAAAAGGAAGGGAAATTGATAGACAAGGAAGTTGATGAGTAAAAAGAAGGTATGGCAATGGGAAAGACTGGTGGGATACAGGAGAATGGGAAAGAAGAGGAAGACTGCCAGTCACTATTGGAGACAGTTCAATTTTGAGGCACTCGCAAGAGCTGTGCATTTCCTCTTTGTTCCCCTTAAGATACTTTATGCTCAAGCGCCTGGCAAAATAGTGGTTGAGAAACTAGCAATCAAATTACAATTTCAGACATCAATCTCGGAAAATGTACTGTGGGCAAATGGGGTATAACTAGGCCCACATTTGATGTCTGGTTTTGTTGCTCAAGTTGCCACCTTTAATTGCTCTTCCAATTGTTACCTCTCTTTTTTTAGTTCAAATATCCATAACTCCAGGTCTTTGTAAATCTTAACGAGTGCTCATGAGTGTGTGCTAAATAGTACTAGATAATTCAGGCCTTTGTGCTGCCTCCATTTAGAATATACAGAGCTACCAGTGAAGAACAGAGGCAGAGACGTGCCAAGCCCAATTTTGCACACCTATGCACCACACACGCAAATTTTCAACCCATACTTGTTTACTTACACAGTCATTTCCCATAGGCAGCTGCAGTGAAGGTGAGGCTGACAGAAGAGGGTGAGGTGAAGAAGGGGGAGGAGAGACCAAAGGCTAATAGGTAGGTGGCTAAGGGAGGAATGTGATTAAAAAAAACAAGCATTTGCAATGCTATCGGTCTTGCATTTGTGAGAGTTAGAGCTATTGGTGTTGTAAATGACAGTGTCTACGCATGTGGAGTGGAGTTAATGTATGTGGTTTGGAATTATGTGGGTTGAATTGGTATTGTTAGTTGTGGAATTGTGTGGGGTGGATTTTTGTAGAGGAATTATGTGGCATGGTGAGCAGTGGAATAATGTGGATGGTAATTATTTGGTATTGAGTGGAACAGAATTATGTGGAGTGGGACTGCGTCATGGAGTGTAATTATGTGGAATGGTGTTTTGTGTTGTGGAGTGGTATGTAGTGGAGTTTCATTATGTGGTGTGCTGTTGAATTTTGTGGCATGATGCGGAATTCTGTGGTATGGATTGGATGTATGTGGTGTGTAATTGTGCGGTTGAGTTGACTGAAGTTTGGTGTTGAATTATGTGGTGTGGAATGGAAATGTGTGGAGTTGAATTGTGTGGCCTGAAACTGGCGGGTAGAATTCTGATGGAATTTTGGCATGGTTTGGAGTATGTATGTGGATTGTTGCTATGTGACTTATTTTATGTGTGGTGTATTTATGTGGTATTGAGTAGAGTCTTATTATGTGGAGTTGAATCATCTTGCGTGTAGTGGTATCCAGGTGTGTTCGTTATTTCATGATATGGCCTCACGTTCGTTTAGGTGATGCCACGCTGTGTTATTGAAGCCATGTTTTTTAGTTCATAAAAATGAAATCGTTATATTTACCTCTGTATGAAACACTAGTCCAATTAGGTGTTTTAAGTGCACCTCTTGAATGACTACCGTACACACGTGCACCTTAACCTCTGGTTTTATTCGAAGCCGGGCGTTCCTGATCTCAGCAAGTGCTATTGTCTATCAACCTGGAAAGCAATGGGTCAAAGGGAAACAGAAAAGCCCCTTTTCTCAACCAACCTCAATTACCAAGGCCTTCCAAAATGCTACAGGCTCAGGTCCAAAGACCCACGTATGACGCATCTCGGATCACATGCTTATTCAAGTGTTAAGGAGGCAAAATCATTAACAAAATTAAGCAAGGTTTCAACAGAAGCAAACCGCTTTTCTTTTCGGGAGAATTTTCCTTCTGCAACTGTAGGTTCTGAGAACACTACATAAGAAATGCACAATCAAGGTAGAAGAAATGGGATTTCTTGGTACCTGTTACCGGTGCTTACATTAGGAGTCCTTCCGCACAGACCACAATAAAGCTGTTAGTCTCAAAGCAGTTTTTTTTAAACATCTGTGAAGTGTAAAAAAAAATGTATAAACCCAACCCCTCGCCGAAACTGCATACATTCTTTCAAGAATTAGCTACAATAAAAACTATGGAAGAATTCAAGCCAGCTGCTTATTAAATAAACCTATGAAAAATGCGAATTTCTTTCAGGGCACACAACGCTAAGTTAAGTGCTTGGAAATTGCACAAACTGCATTCTTTTCCCAATCTGACAGAAGGAACTGTGGTCAATTCGACCCGAGTAAGTGGGGAAGAGAGGTTGGACTATAATAGTTCAACTATCCATCTTCCCTCCCCCAGTAAGACTTCATATGCCTATTAAGCAAACGTGCGCTGCTTTGTGGAGTAAAAAGGATCATCATAAACTGTCTCAAGATCTAAATAGACTTGACAAGTTGCAGAGTGTGCCTCGGAGAAAGCAGCAAACAAGATTCAGAACTTCTATTTCCGAGAAAGCAAACGCTCGCCCAGGACTCCTTTCCTTTCTGCGGTCACTTTTCATCGATACCAGTCATACCTTATGTAATCTGCAAGGTACATGGAAGCTTATTGTGACGCAGCAATTTGTTTATATATTTGGCTATGCAGATGTAATGTTTTCATTCTGCGAGAAATTGCATGGAGAGATCTATGTATATAGCGGGATATGCAAAGGAGAGTGTCAATATATGCTGTCTGGCAAAATTAACGGTTCTTTGCATTTTACTGAAATTCTAGAATGCTGCTGGTCGGCGTGGTATTTCCATTCTCCTAACTTCCCGACAAGGCTTTTAGCGCAGCCTAGCGATATGTCGGCTGTAGCTACCCTCCCCACCCCCAGCATTAGCATGTACATTCTGTGCTGTTTAGAAAGGTTTGTGGCCTTCCCCGCTCTCCAGGGGTGGAGGAGAGGAACAGAGAATTACCAACTCCCCTCGGAAAAACGTGCAGTTTAAAATCTGTTGTATATAGTACCTAGCGCACTGGAAATCAATCGCCGCTGGTGCACCGCGCCCTTCCTCCTTAAATATTGTAAGTATAACAAGAAACATAAAAGCTGGCACCGTGCTCAAACATGAAGCTCGGTGCCAGTGTATATACACGTTATGCTCGCAGTGCAATGCGTGGGGCCTCTGACACGATGTTGCAATTTTTGAGTGAAGTGCGATAAGCCAAGGAGAGGCGAGAAGCAGCTGCGAATTTCTGCAGCTTTATAGAAATGTGCTTCCTTGTTCAGTACATTTTTATTGAGTTTTGTCAAAGCAGAACAGGAAAAACAAAACATTAATAAAATATTTGACAGTGTTCACTTCGTTAAGCGGAGAGAGTGCAGAGGTTTATACATTACATTTGTTACTGTAGTAAATCAAGTAGACCTTGCGGTCCAGACGCATATTAAGTATTGACCTTACATAACCATGAATGCATCTAGGTATACCCGGCGGGGTGTTTCTTGCACAAATGTGGTCTTAATTCGTACATTTTTATCGAGTCCCTTACGTAGCTCTCCCTCAATGACATCCACGGAATAATAATATATGGTAAATCGCCTGTATGGGAGTTACAGTTCCAGCATTGTGGAGACTGGATAAGTTTAAGTTTGTGCAGTCTACCAGGCATCCAATAGCTCCTATTTATTATCATATATTTTGTTTGAGATAGTGTAGGAAAGATTTTATGTTTAATGGGCATCATATGGATTAGGTCCCAATCCGGTATAATTGCTTTGCTATTCTGTTCAGATTCCCATTCCGCCTCATTAGTTTTATGAGATTTACGAGGTTCAGGCAACAGGGATTTGTATATTTTTAAGACCATGTGGTTGGAGCTACATAAGCTAAGCAATTTGTACGGCAGTGAAGGTGGTGAAGTTATTTGAATTAAGTTTAGAGATCTGTACCTTGAGTTTAAGGAATCTGTAGAAGTCTAGGTCAGTTAACCCTCTATCGTTTTTGAGGACATTGAATGGAATTGGCAAAGTGTTCTCATAAATATCTTTGATAAAACTAATGCCTTTCTGCGACCATTCCTTCCAGTAGATTGTTTTCCTGTCTATTCTTATTTGCAGATTGTGCCAAATTGCTGTTGTGTCTGAGGCACTTATATTTATAGAAGATATTGAATCAAGGGGGGGTCAGAGCTTTCTTCTTGTTGAGTATGATGTATTTGGAGTGTTCTAACGTTGAGACCTGCATAGTCATTAAAGTCTGAAGCAGGATCTCATTGAGTAGGTGAAGTTCTGCGTCCAGCCACTGGGGTCTGTATTCTAAATTGTCCCTGAATCACATATCCCCCTGTTTGGTATATCCTAATATTGGGGAGTCCAACACCTCCTTTTTTCTTGTCAAGTTTTAGCTTTTCCATGCTAATTCTCGCTCTTTTAATTTGCCATAAAAACTTACTAATAGATTTGTCTATTTTCCTGAGGAAAGTATCTGATATTGTCATGGGTATCATACTGATGAGATAGTTAATGAGGTGTTTTAATCATTTTTACCGTTTCTATTTTTACCCACCATGTTAAAAATTGCAGTGACCATCCATCTAAGAGTTCTGTGATTTTCTTTTTTTAATTAATTGTTTCGTTCTCTCCTAACATGGAAATCAGATAGTTTGAGATTTCAATGCCAAGATATTTGATCGTTCCTGTCTGCCATGTCAGGCCTGAGAACACCAAAACATCTCTTGATCCGCTCATATAAAGTAATTAAACTTCTGTTTTATCCTTATTAAGGGTGCACCCTGAAACCTTTGAGTAGTCATGAATCTTTTCCATTAGGGCTGGGATGGCCGAGTCAGCCTCTTTTGTCACCACTAGGAGACACTAATAGGCTGCAACTTTCAATGTGCCAAATTCTATGCCTGGTATATTTTGTTTTTTTCTCAGATGCTGGAAGAAGGGCTCGATCGCTAAAAGGAATAGTGAAGGGTTCAGGGGGCACCCTTGTCTAGTTCCTTGCTTTAGTGGGAACGAAGAGGAGAGAACACCTCCTGCTCTCACCCTGGCTTAGGGATTATGGTACAGGGCTGTGATCATTTGGACCAGATTATCCCCAAGATTGAATTTCTTGAGTGTCTCTTTTAAAAACCTCCAATCAACCTTATCGAACACCTTTTCTGCGTCTGTTATGGCAGTTGGTGAGCTGATTAGTTTCTCTTTTTCAATGGCATGGCAGAAGATTAGAGTATTGTCGCTAGACAACCTTTGTTTTAGGAAGCCAGTTTGGGAGTGGTGTAAGAGTTTGCAGATGTCCTTCTGTATTCAGTACGATAATATCATGGCATATAATTTGCAGACCAGGTTTATGAGAGAGATAAGTCTGTAGTTTTTTGTCAGTAGGGAGTCTTTACCTTCTTTTGGGATGACGGTAATTATTGCCTCGGCTGGGGTACCACTTACTTGCCCCAATGAGGCGAACTAGTGAAAAAGGAGTAGGAGAGGGTGTTTCATGAGATCACCAAACTCCTTATAGAATGATGCGTTAAACCCATTTGGGCCTGGTGCTTTACCTATTTTTAACTTCTTAATTGCATTTTCCAATTCCACCATATTGATTGGTCCATGAATGGATTCATTTTTTTCAGCAGTTAAAGATTCCAATGATGCATCGTTAAAATATTCTTGTATCTTTTGCGGGATAACTTTTGGGTTTGAGTCATATAATGTTTTGTAGAATTCCTTAAATGTATCAGCAATTTTATTGATACTAGTATGTGTATTACCTTTATCGTCCTTGATTGCATTAATCGCGTATCTCTGACTTTTAAATTTTAAATAAGAGGCTAGAGTCCTCCCGGCTTTATTCGACTCACAGAGCCGAAGACTTTTTTGTCTATTTATCCAGATTCCCGCTCTCGTACTAATTATTTTGTTGTAGTCCTATTTTTATTTAGGATATCTGGAAGTGTACTTGGGTCGCTATTAAGGATGAGTGCCTTTTCTAGTTGGGCGATATCTTGTTCTAAAGAGGCTAGTTCGTTTTCTTATTCATGTTAGATTTAATTTTTATGATTACTCCTCTAATGGTAGATTTTAGAGCTTCCCATCTTGTAAGGTGTGAGGTCTCATTCTCTTATCTAGTAAGTAGTTTTTGATCTCTTCTTCAATTATTGTTTAATTCTCAAGTGAATTAAGTACTTCAGCATTAAATCTCCAAAGCGGTTCTTTGAGGGGGATAGAAGGGTCTGTAAGTGATAGCATGATGCACAAGTGGTCTGATATAGTTCTTAGTTCAATCGTAGATTGGTCAATTCTACTAATAGCATTCCCTGAAATTAAAAAGTAGTCTATACGAGAGTATGAATGGTGCGGAAAAGAGTAAAATGTGTATTCCCTTTCCGTCGGATTCTGAAGCCTCCATGCGTCTAACATGTTAAACCTATTGCACAGGTGTTCCAGGGGTTTGTGGGATTTGTTTGGTTTGAATATGCAGGATGAATTCCTGTCCATGTTAGGGTGTAGAGGGAGGTTAAAATTACCTGCAATATTTGAGGTTGCCGAATCAGGGATCAATTTAATATTGTCCTAAAGTTCCTCTTAGAAGTCTGCATCATCGTACATGGGTGCGTATATATTATTTCCAAAACTAACATTATTCTCCTTCTGTAACTTGGAAATAATCCATCTCCCTTGATTATCTGTGGAGTGTGCTGTTATGGTTATTCTGGATTTCTTCGAGTTCAAAGTTATGACCCAATTCTTATTCCCTTTTGCCCCTGAGCAGAGTACCTCAGTATACTGGTTGTTCTTGAATGTTTCCGCCAGTTTTTCGTCTAATTTGGTCTCCTGGAGAAGGATAATGTCCGCCCTCTGCTTATGGATATAATCCAGGATCTTTTTTCTTTTGACCGTGTGGTTAAGTCCCTAAACATTCAGAGAGATAATTTTGATAAGGTTGGTTACCATTTTTCCTTTCGGTATAAATCATCATTTGGGTTATTCATTGCGTAATTAGGGTTACGGTGATATGTATATGATAGTAATCTTTGTAGGTCTTTGGACCTTGGCACCTGTATGAAGTGAGCACTTCCTTGGCCGTCAAGTAAGCTAGCGAAGAGCAGCAAGAGAAGCGGAAAGAAGAAGAGGAGAAAAAGGAAAGGGAAAGAGAAGTAGCAAGGAAAAGGTAGAAAGCGAGGGTAGGATTTAGATGGAAAATTATATGTGAAAACAGAACATAACTCTAAAAAACGTAATATAACAAAGTGGAACCCATCCCCATCCCATCCCTCTGTGTAAGTTGCATGTCAACTGTTGTCCAACCTAAACTTGTGTATTACCAACATGTAATACCTCTAACTTAGTCTGTAATATGATCTGAGTTCATAATATATTTCGTCTATTCAGTATATTTATTTTGGCCCTACTGTACTAATCGAGAAATCATGCATATGGTATCTATATGTTTGTCATATCTATAAATTTATAGCATTATGTAGTATTCTCCTATTTCTATTTATCTCTTATGTTAACTTTCTCCTAGCTGCTCAGCCTGAGTGAATGTTCAGAGTGGAATGTTGGTGTGTGGGCTGAGTGTGGAATGCTTGAATGAGGGGAGGAGAATGACAGTTGGATGGATGGGGCTGAGCAGCTAGCAGGCTGCTCCCGGTGGGACTGTGGAGAGACCTTATTACCTGCTTGTTCTACTCTTCAATAAACCTACGTTGACTTCATCATACCTGTGTTGTCCAGATCACTACACATATTTTTGGCGACGATTTGGAGACGTACCTACGCTCAACAAAGTAAAAGTTGCCTGATAAACCTCATCATGCATTCTACAATATGCTGGAGAATAGATACCTCAAGTAACGGACGACTGGATAATGCAACAAGAACAAGCTACTACAGAAAAGAGTCACAAGAGGCCTCACAGGTATCTCTTTTTAAAGACATTCAAAAGCAGAGTGCGTTACTTCACGTCCACTCTTTGGGTCCTCTGTAACATGAACTGTGTTTGAACTTTGCCTGCACTGGAGGAAAGTGAGAGTTTTAAATCGTATGCTAAGTGTGTCTTCACTGCTGACAGTCTGTAAGGAGATGCCAAGCCTTAAGAGTAAAGACATTTGGGGCATGAAAGTTAATCAATTTGCCGTTTTCACACGAGGGATATGTTTTGACTTTATTACTTCTGGCCCAGCGCAGTTGTTTTGCCGTTTTCGCCACAGTCTGTTTTGAGTGGCACACAAATCGACAGATGCCATTAGAGTGAACATTTTACATTTCTTGGACCGGTCATGTCGTTACTTTTGCGGCCGCTATTAACAACTGTTGTTCTGGGATTCAAATTTCAAACTTAGCTTGCGCACCTTACCTGGCTCGTGCTGTGGTGAGGAGAAGCTATAGAACTCTTCATGATATTCCTTCGAAGATTTATTCCCTGGTGCTGCTGATAGACGTTTAGCTGCACAGGCTTGCAGGGAGCCACCTGGTGCATTGCCGATAACGCTCCGCCATTTGGATGTTGGCAGAGTTTGCTTTTTTGCCAACCATGCCCACAAAAAACAATTTGCCAACCACGTTCATATTTCTGAAGTAACTCCTTCAGAGTCTGCCGTTTGCCATCATCCCTCAATTCATTTTAACTTCAAGAGCTGAAGACGTCGAGGGTATAATTCAATTTAAGCGAGGCATTCTGTTGTGCTCATCTGTTCAAACTAGAAAAGAGTTTTCCTCCAGTTTCATGCAGTGTTAGTGTACATTAACATTGGTCCCTTTAATTGCATAGATAATCTTTCAGAGGTCATGTGCTGTTTCAGGACACTGGTGGTGAGTGGTATTCTTTACACTTGTGGACATAAACAATACTTAACAGAAGATGTTTAACTAATGGAGGATGTCAGAACAAGTTTGTAGGGATTATCGGATATCCGTTTTTATTTTCAATGAGAACAGTGTTTTCAACCCAGTGTTTTGCTGCCACCTAGTGTCAAGTTGAAAGGAGATTTTCATATAGTAAAAATTAATTTCCAGTACGTTTAACTTAAATCTAGCAACTCGGGCGAGAGGTCGCTCACCGGAGAGGATTCCAGCGCTTTGTGACCTGTGGGAAAGCAGAATGGAGGCAATGTGGCAGCAAGGCTCAGATAGGAGCTTCAGCTTGCGTGAAGGAGTGCCAGCTACCGGGCCATACCCTGGGAGATCACTACAAGCCGCTTTGCTACAGTGGGGGCCTCAACAGTGCAATACCTTCACGAGACTGGTCAGGTCCTGAGAGGACAAGGCGGTGACCTGGGGAAAAGCCCTTCATTGGGACTGAGGGGCGTGGAGTCCCGCGGTGTTGGTTGACCCTGCCGTCCTACGACCAGTCTGCCTGGAAATTCATGGATGATGTGAATCCTACCCCTCCTTGGCCTCTCTCACCCCAAGCTCTTCCGATTAAAATCCATATGGGGTAGGTAAATAGCCCTAGCGCTGCTGGCTGCTAGACAGGTCATCCTAGCTCAACCGCACAATTAGGAGAGATCCCGGCCCAGTGGAAGGTAGCGACAGTAAAACCTTTACAGAAAAAGTCATTACAGGACCCCACCATCTTATCTAATTTACGCCCCATTTCTTTACTTCCTGCCATCTGCAAAATCACGGAAACTTTTGCCAACAAACAACTGATGGCATTCCTTGAAAACAATGACATTCTCCACCCATGTCAAGCAGGTTTCAGGACTCACCATTCTACTGAATCGGCGCTCTTATCATCTACTGAAACCATACATGCTGCTTTGGATCAGGGCAAATTGGCTGTCCTGATCCTTTTAGATCTCTCTGCGGCTTTCGACACTGTATCCCATGCTATCCTTTTACATCGCCTTACCAATGCTGGCATAGCAGGAACCGTGTTCGAATGGTTAAAAAACTACCTCGCCAATAGGCGTCAGATTGTCAGGCTGGGCGATCACTCCTTAGAAGAAAAACTGATAAAAACAGGAGTTCCTCAGGGCTCTAGTTTAAGCCCTACCCTGTTTAACCTGTATATGGTTCCCTTACTTAAACTAATAACATCCTTTAACATTAGTACTGTCGCCTATGCTGACGACACTCAACTTGTTCTGACCCTGGATAAAAATCATACCAACGCAGAGCAAGTACTTAAAGACTGCCTGTCAGCAACCTTCAACTGGATGTCTCTTAACCACCTAAAATGTAACTCTTCCAAGACTGAGATCATCCCTTTCGGCCCTAACAACTTCTTTATGCCCCAAGACAGGTGGCCCGAAAAAGCAGAACCCCCCCCCCAATACTATCATTGCTGCCCGAAATCTTGGAATAAAATTCAACAGCGCCCTTACTTTCAATCAGCAGGCTAAGGAAGTAGCAGGTACATGCTTCGGTATCATCAGAAGCCTGAGAAAGTTCTTTGATTTCCTCCCCCTGAGTGCCAGACGCACGGTAGCTGTGGCCCTCATAAATTCCAGGTTGGACTACTGCAACAGCCTCTATGCAGGACTCAATAAATCTGCCCTGCATTAGCTTCAAATGGTCCAACACGCAGCTGCCAGACTGGTCCTCAGACTACCTAGGAAATCCTCAGCCTCTGCAGCTTTGAACACTCTACATTGGCTTCCTATACACAAGCGCATACTGTTTAAAGGGCTCATCATCACTCACAGAGCCTTCTACCATCATGGCCCACTCTATTTGCGTAAATACTTTAGACATTATCAACCACTCCGAGCCCTTAGGTCCTCCAACGCAAACCTGCTGCATGTTCCCAGGTTCAAAATGGTAACAAGAGGAGGCAAATCCATGGCGGTCATTGGAGCGAAAGCCTGGAATAAGGCACCTCCCTGTCTACGCCAAGCCACTACTGAACCCAAGTTCAGAAAGCTGCTAAAGACTTAGATTTACTCACTGGCCAACCCTGAATGTATGAGGCTCTTAGGATATGCCACGTAGCCAGGTGTATCTCTCATCCACCTTTATTACATCTCCTCTGTCCTTTCAGGAATCTAAGCGCCAAGATACTCCCTGGAGTGGTAGCGCGCTATATAAGTATTTTTTCACTTCACTTCACTTCAACGGGGAACGAGGTCGGCATCCGAGCTGCTGTCCTGGATACACCGACTGTGGTATCTCTTGGCTATGGAACGCATCTCTCTGGGCATGAAGGGCAAGGGGAAGGTTTATGTTACATTATGGGTGCCTTTCTTGCATCAGTTAACTCGAGACATGAGGGAAGTCTCTTGTCCTAAATATTTGCAGATTCTTAACTTACTACCACTGGAACAGCTACCTGCTGCCCAGTCATCGGCAACATAAACATATTGTTTTCTCAACAACTAAGATTGAAGCTTGGGTGAGCATAATGAGGGAATAGCTGGTGCGGAGAGGATGGGGGTGGGAAGTAAGGTTAGGGTGGGATTTGGCTTTGATATTGTTTGTCAATTGTTATTTTTCTCTGTGTTGTTTTCCTTTTTATCAAAGGCTAGATGTAGTACTAATCAGTAACACTAGTACCTCTACAATATTCTGTGCACTGTGCATGCTGACCTCTAAATAGCTATATACTATTGATACACTCTTGTAAATACCCAGTTAGTATCCATGCAGTCTAGGAATCCTCCTGTCTGTCCCATGCACTTCTGAAATCACCCATCCCGCACCATCTACTTATCCAATCACTCCACCAATACAGACAAGAAATCATAATTCTAGAAATGCGTGTAAATGCTGTGCCACCCTAGAGGTGGCATTGAGAGGCGCAACAACGAGAAATTTTTTAATTTCTCCTAGTTTTTTCCTCTTTCAATGCATGCTGCATTCCACAGCACGCATTGAAGGAGTAAAATGCCTTTAGTGATTGTTTTTGTGCAGGAAGGTGTCCCTTTCTCAACAAAAGCAATTTCCCCATGACGCAGGCATACTTGCACCATGGTGCAAGCGTGGCAGCGCCACCGCATGGCTGAGGTTTGTGTGCCAGTGCAATGAGAAGCACAGAGATGCGACATATTCATGTAAATATGTTGCATTCCTGTGTTTCAGAAGTGCTGCAGCGCGGTGCAGCTAAAAGGCTGCGGTGCCATGCTGCAGCACTTCCTCATAGATCTGCCCCTATAAATTCACCATACACTACTAATGCATTCTTTCAGTCAATCATGCTCTACACATATATTCAACCAAACTTTCAGTCATTACCATGCAATTATAGTTCTTTCTTTTTAACCAGATAAGGTAGTTCAGACAAGAACTTTTTTTTTCTTTTTTTGTTTTGTATTTTTTTGTATTTTTCAACAATTTTGTATTTTTTTGGGTGTTTTTCTAAAAATTTAACAAAAAAGCAACAGAGTAAACAGGAAACTTTTGGAATTAAAGATCATTCCAAAAACAACAAAAAAATCAAAAAAATTAACATCGGTGCTTTCATTGAGCAGCACAAATAGCATCCACTGACTGCTCTCCTTAGCAAATTATTTTCTTGCACTTGATACAGTGCTGCTTCAAGAAGGCAAATTCAGCTCTGATGTCTATTGGAGGTTGTGATGTTAATGCTCCTGATGTGCTTGCTCCAGCTGCTGGTGGGTTTTGAGCAGCTCTCCTCATCTTCTCCCGAGCAACATTCCGAGGATGTAGTGTACGCAAATATTTATACATGCTAGCAGTGCCTCATGAGTACTTTTTATCACTTCCTCTTGAAAGGACCCTCTCACAAATCTTGCAGGTCACCTTCCTGGCATTGACTTTTTTTTTCTCCTGGTGAAAAAGTAAAACATTTCCACACAACAGACTCTGGCCTCTGCTTAGTTGGTGACTCCTCCAACACTTCTTCATCCGAAGATACTTCCTGCTGCTACTGCTGTGCTGCTGCCATTTTCTTTGGTAGTTTTGGTGTGTTTTAAAAAAAATTGACAAAGATGTTCTTCTGGGACAAGAAATGTTCCTCTGATGATGCTCCAAGAAGAATGATTAAAATGGATGGGTTCCTTCAATAGTTACAGTGGGAAATGTTATAAACTAATCAAATTCTTTTTTTATGGTCACATGGGAGCCGCGCACCAAGCGCGCACGGAGAATGTACCCAACGCGACTCCGCGAAAATATATTTAAAAATAATGTACATTTATTTCAAGTAGAAATATATGATTTTTATGAATACATTAGATAATCTCTTGCCCTAATATGTACATTAAAGACACATACATATCATTTTAGAATATTAAACCTTTACTATGCACTCTGTTTGCACCACTGTAATCACTGTCATGTACTTATACAATGGCCTAGTCACTAACAAAAGTACAACTGCAATATTCTTTGCACTAGGCATGCAGACCTCTAACCACCAACATACTATTGATACACTCCTGCAAATACTCAGTTAGTACCCATACATTGCCTCAATCACACTGTCACTCTCTGTCCACTCCTGCAATCATCCAGACAGAACCATGTCCTTATCTAATCTCTTTGCCGAAACACGAGCATTTATAAACTCACTCTGCTGTCAACTACCAGCACTCTAACTATGCAGTCAGTATCCATGTACTTGTACAATGACTCAGTCAAATTTGCACAATGTATACAGTTCCCTAACTTCTTCCACACCACTGATGCATTCTTTTTTTTTTGTCCTCATTTGTGCAATCTAAATGGTTATAGCTAACAAGGTCACCTCATTTTTTGGGGTCCCTCATGGGGAGGAGTTAGAACCATGTCGTAGTAAACCAGCACCATCTTTGAGTTTATGTGACATTAAGCCAGCACATAGGGACTCAAGGGTTTATTATCGCATAGTTTAAATCATTGGACGTCCCTTCCAACCCTACCTAATACTATTGTCCCCAAGTTTCCAATGATTGGTACGCCTACTCTCGCCTCTAGACCTATCCAGATTCCTAAACGTATCCACTGCTCGAACCCCGTTCTCCACTGTTGAAAGAGATGGAAGGATCCAGTTTATACACACCTCACGTCTGGCAAGCAACATAAATGTGAACAAGAGATATTTCAGATTTTTAGTTAAAATAGTGTTAAGATCATCACCAACCATAATACCAAAATAATAACAAAAGCACTTACCTTGATGCTGACACTTAAAGTCTTATCGATTATCTTACCAACATTATACCAAAATGCATCAAGGTGTGGACAAGCATAAAACATGTGTATGTCGTTAGCCTTTTCCTCGCCGCATTTAGGGCATTTTTTCATCTCCTGGTTACTCATTTTTGATAATTTTCCAGGTGTCCAATAGGATCTGTGTAGAGTAAACAAATGATTTTTCCAAAGGGGTGCAGAAATTATAATGTGCCATAAAAAAGTGCAGGATACTTGCCAGAGATGCTTTAAATCTTGAGCCGGAAAAACCTTCCTCCATATGAGATCTGGAGTGTCAAAATCTTCTTCATTCTTCTCCACAAGAGATCAGTACCACTTTGATTCTTCTTTACGCGTTGACTCTTTGTGTATTTCTTGCTCTAAGTTCCCAATGTGGTCTGATGTTATTTCTTGGGATCTTGACCAGCTAACCAGCTGGTAGTATTTGAACCTAGAGATTTTGTTGTTTGTTGTATTTGCTAAAACGTCCCAAGGTATTAACTTCCCATTTTCCAGAAGATCTCCCCACTTGTTGATCCCTGCTTTTTTCAATGGAACTGCTAATAAATCTTTCATGAACTCAGGAGTTCCAGGGGTGTTCCAGATTGGTGCTTGGGGGCTATAATATGGGAAGTGCCATATCTTCCTTATTTCCGACCATAGTTTAAACGCTGCTCTTGGTACCTATAATTTAATTTTTTTAAGTACTTTGAATGGCCAAATTTGTAGAGGCAATGGTCTTAGTTAATAATTGCTTTCCAATAGGTAGGGTAGGTCCCATAACTTTGAAAAAGGTGTCTTACGTTTTTAAAGCGAAATGCTTTATAGTACATCATAAGATCTGGGCTAGCTATTCCTCCTCGGTTTTTCTTCTGTCGAAGCTTACTCCAAGCAATCCTAACACCTTTAGAGGCCCAAATAAAGGTATTCATTTCACTCTGAGTCTTTTTTATGCATGATAAATTCAATTCCAGGGGAATTGCATTAAAGACAAAAGTGAACTTTGGAAGGAGGCTCATTTTGATCACATTAGATCTCCCCAAAAAGGAGTGAGACAAACAGTTCCATGATTTTAATAGTTTTCTCATCTGTTTGATCTTTAGCTCTAAATTGACTTGAGCTATATCATCAATATTTTTTAGAACATGGATCCCAAGATATTTGATTCTGTTTCTAGATTCTATCAGTGGCCTATGCATATTCCAGTGCTTAACCTCGGTTTTTTAATAATTAATTTGATATCCTGAGATTTTCCCAAACTCTGTTAATATATGTGTTATGCAGCTAGAGGACTTATTTAGATTGCTTGTATAAATCATTAAGTCGTCAGCATACAATGCCACTTTTAGATTCCAACCATTAAAACTAAAAAGAGAAATTTCTCTGTAAGACCTGATCATGTTGGCTAGGGGTTCTATGTATAAATTAAAGAGATGGGGAGAGAGCAGGCACCCCGGTCTGGTGCCTCTTTTAATAAGAAACCATTTTGATACGCATCCATTTACAATATTTTGGCTATAGGAGTTGAGTATATATTCGCAATAATCCTAGAGAAATTATGGCCTAAGTTGTTATGTTGAATGTATTTTTTGCAGGTATGCCCAGTTTACGCGGTCGAAAGCTTTGGCCGCGTCAAAAGTAAAGACTGCGAGAAGAACCTTTTCATGAGCCGCAATATCTATTGCTCCAATCAGTTGGTGGGTAAGGTCATATACGTTTCTCCCCCTTATAAAGCCCTTCTGATCTTCATGAATCAATTTAACAAAGTGCACCCAATCTTTTTGCCAACAGCTGTGTCAACATTTTATAGTCTGTATTGAGAAGCGAAATGGGCCTATATGACTCACAGTGTAGGGGGTCTTTACTCGGTTTTAAAATCAGGCTAATAACTGCTTCATTCCAGGATTTAGGAATCAGGGAGTCGTCTAGAAAAATCGTATTAAAAAGGTCCACTAATTTACGGGCCAGGTGTTCCTTTAGAGCTAAGTAAAGCTCATTTGGAAGTGCACAGGGCCAGCAGCCTTTCCTCTTTTCAAGCCATTAAGTACCTCTAGAACCTCCTTCAAGGTAAAAGCTGAATTTAATACCTTACAGGAATCAGCATCAATTTTGGGGAGTTGTAGATTTTTTAAGAAAGAATCTATGACTATAGGTGAAGGCGAGAGATTTTCTTCATATAGTGTTTGGAAAAAATGTACGAAGGCTTCTTCAATGTCCGCTCTTTCTTCAGCTTTTTCTGTACCATTACCCTTATAAATAGCTGAAATTTTGTTTCTGATAGACTCAGTTTCGAGCTTCCAAGCTAGGAGTTTCCCACTATTTTCACCAAATTCATAATTTGCAAGGGACCTAGCTTTCCACCTCTTCATTACTCTTTCCTGTAAATATAAATCTAACTCCAATTTTATTTTTAATATTTCCTCCTTCAAGTTGTTTTGCTCTTCCTCAGAAACTCCAGCTTCTAATCTCTCTTGTTTTCATAATATTTCAGCCTCCAACTGCGTTACTTTAATTCTTTTCTCTTTATTATTGCCTGCGGCTATACCTATTAATGCTTCTCTAAGAACAGCCTTGTAGGCATCCCACATGGTCATATTAGTGACTTCTCCCCCAATATTATCTAAGAAATAGTTTACTTTTGTTTCTCTTAGTCTGTCAATAACCTGTTGATCCAGCAGGAGGGTGCGATCAACTGTCCATCTTCTATCCCCCTGCACTTGTTTAAGATCTATATCTAATAAAACTAAAGAGTGATCTGAGAGATGAGCAGGCATAGGCAGAACTTAACACTGTTAGTTAGTAGTTTATCAATCAAAAAGAAATCTATTCTTGAGGCATGACCATATTTATGATTCCTATACGTGAATTTGTTAAAGTGGTCTCCTCTTAGCTTCCAAATATCAATTAGACCCAAATCATCTTTAACTCTATTCAAACACTCTCGCATTCTAGGGAGATTTAAAGCTCGACCAGGAGGGTGTCTATCTTTTTTGGGATCTATTAAGATATTAAAATTGCCGCCTAGTATAATAGGAGTGGAAGACATTATTATTTGCTCGTAAAGGAACTGAAGTGGAACAGGGTCATCAACATTGGGGCCATAGTATCCTACCACTGAGAGGGAGATGTCCCGCACTTTTAAGTTAGCTATTGCCCATCTCCCTCTAGAGTCCACAACTTCCCATATTAATGTCAGAGCAGGTGATTTTTTTTATAATTATTGATACGCCTTTGATGTTACAGGATTGGTTAGTGCACACATTCTCTCTCACCCATTTCTCATTTTTTATAGCTTCAAGCTGCTCTTTCTTGAGAAGAAGAGTTTCTTGCAAAATAATTATATCACACTTTAATAATTTTAGGTATTCAAAAATCTTTCTCCGCCTTCCCCTAGTTCTTAAACCATTCACATTCCATGTCACAATTTTTAACTCGTCCATTACAGTTAAGTTTTTTTGCCTTTAATTGTAAAATGACCTTGTTTGCTAATATTCTTACATATCGGATAAATATATATATTTTTATTTTTTCCCAGACGCTCCCCACCCAAAAGAATTTTAAAGTACAAAAAAGAAAAAGAGAAAAAGTCTTAACCTTACCCCCACCCTGGAGAACCCTCCCTGTCATCATTGGGATTGCCCAGTTTGAGAACCACAATCCTGAGATATTAAACCGAGAGCCCTAACTCTCAGTGTTACTTCTTACTGGCTGTTTGCATATGCTCTAAGAGCAGCTCAACTTCTTTCGGGCCGCTGACATTATAAGTCTTATTATTCCACATTATTCGTAGAAGGGCTAGATGTCATATTGACAGTAGCTCCTTCGGCCGTTAGCTCTGGTATGAATTTTCCTAAGGCCCATTGACTGTCAGCTGTTGCCTTGGAGATGTCAGAGCGAATTTTGTAGTTATATCCATCCGTTGTGAGGGTGCCAGAATTCAGAGCCTTGCTCAGAATGGTTTCTTTTACAGAATAAGATTTGAAATTAACAAGCACTCTACGAGGGTTTTCCTGTCTTTGTTCAATCTAAAAGGGTCTCTATGGACCCTTTGGATATCTTCATTTAAACTTTTTTCACCCATTTCGGGGATAAAGTGTTTTAAGAGTTTTACTATAATAAATCTTAAATTCTGCCCTCTTGGCCTTCCGGTATGTTTAGCAGTCGTACATTATTTCTTCTAAAATTATTTTCCAAAGTCTCAACTTTATCCCTGAGTTCTTTTTCTGACAGTGTTAACTTGTCAATTTCGCTCTGACATGACCTCACTTTTTGCTTACTTGCTCCAAGGTAGTTTCAACCACAGTCACTCTGTCCACTAATGTGTTAACCTTGACTTCTAGTGCTTCACAGGTGGCCTGAATGTTCTCTTGGTTTTTTCAGATTTTTCATAGTCAATTTTCATCTCCTTCAAGAGAGAGCTCACCAAGTCACCAATATCCTTCGGGGGGATTTCCAAGCCTTGCGGTGTATTGTCATCTTGTTCTGGTGTCTCCTTGCCATCAGTGTCATCAACAGAATTCCCGCCATCCTTATCCACATCTTTTATCATTAGAACTGGGAATCTATTCGGGGACTCCGTTATCATAGGTGACAAGGCCATTTTTTATTTATCCTGCCCAGTTCCGTTCTCTAGTATGAGAGGCCTGTATATTGGAATTGACTTTTCTTGTACTTTCAAAAAAGAGCGCAATGATGGGGTCACTTTCAAGTTTGATCCCTTCTTCAATTGCGCTTTTTTGGCAGCTCTAGTTGAGATCACCGCAGCCAATGCTCCTTTCCCCTTCTGAACCCTTTGTCCCCTATTGTTATGTTTCTTTGGGCTATCCTGTGATGTGTAGATTTCTTCCTCTTGTTCCTGTTGTGTATCAGAAGCTTTATTTAACAAAGGGGTTACGTTTTCCGGGGGAGGACCCTTTCTCGAATTAAGGGGTTTGGTCTTTAACGTGCTCACGCTTACATTCAGATTAATGTCTGTTAATTCTGATTTTTCCCCCTCCTCAGGAATGAACACTGGCTCAACTTTCTGTAAAGGAGACAATTGAGTCCCTTGTCGCTGTGTTCTAGAGACTGAATTAGAAATAGAGAGAGCCTTTTTTTCCACAACCTTTTTTCTTGTTTGAATTCATGCAGGCTGTAATTATACCTCGATTATCATCAAATTGGGAGTTGATCATGTGGTCCCATTCAAAATCATATTTCGTTCCCAAAGTCAGATTTAAACAATTCTCCTTTCACCACCAGGGGGCTGTACATGATTAAAAATCAACCTTAAACTCCTAAAGATATCGAGATAACATATGGCGATTTAGGGAAGGGCACCCTAAAACTTACTCTGCTTGAGGCTCCTCGGAGGTGTTGAAACAGTGCTGCTGCCTCAGTCCAAAAGCCGTCTTTTTTGGGAAGACTTGGAGTGCAGGATAGCTGCCCCCAAGCAGAGCACTCTTCCAGCACGAGGCAGCCCGACTGGTTCTGTCTCCGCACCGCGCTGAAGTACTCGGCAGCCCTGAGCACTGATTCATTCCTGCAATTACCCACGTAGTAGTAGTCATCCAGTACAGCAATCACACTCTCACACTACTGAAATATTATTGGAATAACACAAAAACTAGTTACATACTAATGCAATCATCTAAGCAATTTTCATGCAATAATGCAATCATCCACGTATTACTCATGCAGTTGTGCAATAATGCAGACACTACTAATACACTTATCCAATCACCCAATGACTAATCATAATGTCTTACAATCAAACAAATTAAAAAACAACAGTTGATGGACAGAATGCAGAACAATGTCATACATTCACCCTAGTACAGAGATCTGGGCCTAAATCCATCGTTTTTTTGCTCACCATGCCATTCCAGTTTGAACCCAGCCATATGCATATCAGTCTTGACCCTGTGCCCCATGGGAACAGTCCAACCCAAACTGTCAAGCCAGGTCCTCCCTGGACTGGAAACAAGCATCCTAGGACCTGTTTTGGGCTTTCAGCCCTCATCAGCCAGGATAGCTTGATTCCAGTGGCATGGAGAGTACAGGACTCACGACTGAGCATACCCATCCCACTCGGGGTGACAAATGCAAAAACAACAGTTGATGGACAGAATGCATAACAATGTCATACATTCACCCCAGTACAGAGATCTGGGCCTAAATCCATTGTTTTTTTTGCTCACCATGCCATTCCAGTTTGAACCCAGCCATATGCAAATCAGTCTTGACCCTGTGCCCCCTGGGAACAGTCCAACCCAAACTGCCAAGCCAGGTCCTCCCTGGACTGGAAACAATCATCCTAGGACCTGTTTTGGGCTTTCAGCCCTCATCAGCCAGGATAGCTTGATTCCAGTGGCATGTAGAGTAAGGGACTCACGACTGAGCATACCCGTCCCACTCGGGGTGACAAATGCAAAAACAACAGTTGATGGACAGAATGCATAACAATGCCATACATTCACCCAAGTACAGATATCTGGGCCTAAATCCATTGTTTTATTGCTCACCATGACATTGCAGTTTGAACCCAGCCATATGCAAATCAGTCTTTACCCTGTGCCCCATGGGAACAGTCTAGCCCGAATTGCCAAGCCAGGTCTTCCTTGGACTGGAAACAAGCATCCTGGGACAGGTTTTGGGCTTTCAGCACTCAGCCCGGATAGCTTGATTCCAGTGGCATGGAGAGCACGGGACTCACGTCTGAGCATACCCGTCCCACTCTGAAATCAACCAAGGACTACCCATATCACCCAGGCATTATGCAAGCTCTCATAGAATAATGCAGGCATTGCCCAAGCATTCATGCAGTCGTGCGGTTATTACTTCTGCACTCATACAAGCTCCTATGTAGCATTGATGCACTTATGCAATCACCCAGGCATTACTCATGCACTTGTTCAATCAGAGAGGTAGTATCCATGTACTCATACATGCACATACATAGCACTGATGCATTCATGCAATCACACCTATACTATCTATGCAGTCTTTCAATCACTCAAGCACTACCTATGGACTCATAGAATAACCCATGCACTACCAATACAGTCATCCAACCACAAAGACACTACTGATGCACTCATGCAATAACTTACAAATTAACAATGCACTCTTTCAATCACTCAAGCTCTATATATCTCGTCATGCAATGATTCACGCATTACTATAGACTAATTGCTCTTTTTTTAACAGATTTGGTTGTTCTGAACAGAACTGTTTTTTTCTTCATTTTTGTATTTTGTATTTTTTTTGTATTTTATAACAATTTTGAATTTTTTTGGGGTGTTTTTTAAAAATAGAAAAAAAGAAGAGACTAAACTGTTGGAATTCAACATCATTCCAAAATCAAAAAAACAAAAAAAATTAACAATGATGGTTCCGCTGTGCTGAACAAATAGCATTCACCGACTGCTCGCCATAACATATCACAGATTTTCACTTGATGCAGTACTGCTGGAGAAACGCAAATTCCGGTCTAATGTCCTGAGGGACAAATGTGCAGCTTGAGGCTCCTGAAGTACTTGGAACTTGGAATGGTGGCAGCTTCTCTTGCACGTCTAAGTTCTTCCCGTGCAAGATTCTTTGGGTGAATGGTGCGCAGATGTTTATACATACTCACCCTCCCACACAAGTATTTTTTGTCACTGCCTCACGACAGGACCCTGGAACACAGCAAGCAGGACACCTTCCTCGCATTCACCTTTTTGTCTTCTTCTGAAAAAGTAAAGAATTTCCATACAAAGGATTTTTCACTAACATTTCTTCACCTGAAGGAACATCAACATGTTGAACTTCAGAAGCCATTCTTCCAAAAAGTTGCTTTAAAATACAGCAAAAAAATCGACAAAGAAGTTCTCAAAGCATAATAGGTGTTTCTCCTAAGATGCTGCAGAGAGAATGACTAAAATAAGTGGGGTCCTTCAACAGTTACAGTGGGTAATCTTATGAACCAATCGAATGCTTTTTTATAAGGTCACATGGAAGTCGCGCACCCAGCGCGCACTCAACATGACTTTGCGAAAATATGTTTAACAATAATGTAACTTTATTACAAGTAGAAATATCTGATTTTTTTAAATAGTTAAGATTATCTCTTGCTCTTTGATATACTTTAAAGTTATATACATATAGTTTTGAGATATAAAAATAGTTTGCGGGAGAACGGCACCTGGCGCGACACCGTACGCCTATGACGTAATGCGTGGTCCAGCTCTGCGCAACCATCGCATACGTAACGCTCAGCCAGCGAGCCCCCATACGTATATATGACGTTACGTAGGACACGACACCATGCACCCGTCACATACCAAACACGCATTCTTCACAACTTTAGCAATATGGCGGATAGGATCCGCGTACCTATCGAGCATACAACTCGACCGGTATGCGACTCCAGTTTTTTGTCCCAAAAAAATATAATAAACTATAGATATTCATTCTAGAAAAAACTGGAAAATGTATTGAAGGATATTAGAGTTTCAAAATATTACAACAAAAAAAATATAGATTTTATAAAACTTTAAAACTAAAATTAACATTTAAACAACCTTTGAAATTCATGGAAAAAACCATAGGTTTTACAGACGTTATAGTTAGAAATAGCGATACAGCGAGAAAGAACAAACCTATGGGGAAACGCCCCAGTCACGGGCCACTATCCATGTGGTTCATGTTCGGTCTGCTGTCTGACCCAGCCAACAAAAGAGCTACAACTTCTCCCAAACTTGAAATAGAAGAATTTTGAAACATAGTCTCTTTTCACTTTCCATCGCAACAGAGTTGCAAAAGGAAACCCGGTAGCGCTTCTCAGCTACTTCCGGGTTACAATCGGCAGCCTCAGCGTAATGCGAAGCCCGAAGAATGGAGCATAAGGTAGACAGGGGAGATCTTGACTGCACGAATAAACCGCAAGTATTTCAAAACCGAGAACTAAAGCCTTTAACTCTTCCCTGGGTCTAGCCCCCTCGATGCCATTGAAATACCCGAAGGAGGTGTGATTTTGGCGCACTCCAGGTATGTGCAGATCCGAATACCTAATAGCGTGACTTGTGACCCACACCCTTAGTAGCAATGTATGATCTATGAGCACGCATGCTGAAGACGGCGTTTTTAAGGTTGTAAGCGCATAAGCACACATTTTAAGAGCGCATTGTAGCGAACACGTATTTGGGAACACAATGACTTTGCATGATCAGTAATTAGTCTACCAATACCGCAATTATCATTGTTTGGACACTTTTTGCATGCAACACATTTGTGGAGAAAGAGAGAGTTGACGCTGCCATTTACTAAGGGGCCTGTAAAGTATTGCCATTTTTTAAGTTGCCACAAAATCGATTTTGAAATAGTAGTCAAGTACTAATGTATGTCTTTCTGTCAATGTCTGTATTATTTGTTGCAGGTACATTGAGACCTGAAAGTGAAGAAACAGGTTGATAATTTCCCTTTTTCTCACACTTGTTTGCAATAATATTGTAGACTTGCACCACTCTCACATATCACGTTTGGTCCTGAAGAAAGCCCATAAGTCCGAATACCGGCAGATGGGGCTAAAACATGTCGGCCATTTTTTATTTCACTAATTGCTAGCGCGTTCTGAATCCTTAACATTTTCAAAGAACGCACTTCTTTAGCATTCCCCAAAAGGGGCTACCCGAATCCAGACCTAATAAAGTCAAGCATCTGTCTGTACGGGTATTTTAAACTGAACACTGTCCACATCACTGGGTCACTACTGTTTTTAACCATGGGTAAGATCCTCCTGGTGGAGGCTGCATACCAAAAATCAATCCAATGACTATGCACACACGTGTATGAAGAGCGGAGAATCAAGATATACCGTGACCACGACTTCCCAACACGTGCATGAGGGTTTTTTATTGGAGACACTTCGCTTACTTCTTGCATACCCTGGTTCATGCAGGACAAGTGATCCTTCCCCATTGATTAGTTGCATAGTTAGAAATTAGCATTTAAAAAACCTTGGAAATTCACTGAAAAAACGATAGGTTTCAGGGTTGTTATAGTTATAAATTAGCATTTAAAAAACCTTGGAAATTCACAGAAAAAAACATTTTAATCCCCGGGTGGGCCAGGTCCCGGGGGCATTAAGAAACATAATAGCGGGGGCCCGGGAGGCCCCCGCAGCCAGAGGGACCTCCATCCCCCAGGCTTCCTATAAATATTTGCGGGGGACTCACAGACCCCCCCATAGCCCTGGGGACCACCACTCCCTGGGGCTTTATATTTTTTATGTTTGGGGGGCCTTAGAGGCCCCCAAGCCCTGGGGACCACTACCTCCCCGGGACTACTTTGTCATTGTTGTGAGGGGAGCCACAGGAGCCTTCGAGGGCCCGGGGACCGCCACCCCCCCAGGGACAGCTCTTGCAGTGTCCCGGGGTACCCACCCCGGGACACTACTGTTTGCTAGGGTAGGGCGGGAGCAGGTCTTCCGCCCTACTACAGCAAACACTGGTTTGGATTTTGGAAGAGAGAGCAGGGAAACCTGCTCTTCCAAAATCCAAAGCAGAATTGCTTTTCCACACGGGGAGCTGCATTTTAGCAGCTCCCCATGTAGAAAAACAATGGCGGTTCCCAGAGGACACGGGGAGTCTGCGGGACCGTGGGGTCATTGGGGCTCCCACCATGGAAGGATATAGGCCCCAGTGGATGGGGTCCCCGGGGTGAATAGAAATTAGTGGTAGGAGCCGTTTTTTTTTACAAAAAAGTTGGAGTTGCGACCCTAGCGCGATGCTCAGCCCTCTGGTGTGAACGCGCTGGGTGTGCGACTCCCAGCATGGCCCCCTGGTGTGACTGCGCTGGGTGCGCGGATCCAAATGAAGAAAAAAAACGAAGCAAGGGTTTCCTCGCTTTGTTAATTTTAACCCCCGGGTGGGCCAGGTCCCGGGGCCATTTAGAAATGTAATAGCGGGGGCCCAGGGAGGCCTCCAGAGCCCCGGGGACCACCACCTCCGGGGCTTCCTATGTATATTTGCGGGGGACCGCCACCCCCTGGGGCTTTATATTTTTTATGTTTGGGGGGCCTTGGAGGCCCCCAAACCCCTCGGAACCACCACTTCCCTGGGGCTTTTATTTTTTTTATTTACCTGTGTGGAGGGCTCAAACCCCCCCCCATATGCCCCGGGGACCGCCACCTCCCTGGGGCACTAAAATTCAAATTAGGGGGTCCAAAGCAGACCCCCGCCCCGTCGACCACCACCTCCCAAGGGTGGCTCCTGCAGTGTCCCGGGGTGCCCACCCCCGGGACACTGCTCTTTGCTACGGTAGGGCGGGAGCACGTCTCTGGTTTGGATTTGGTTTGGATTTTGGAAGAGCGAGCAGGAAACCTGCTCTCTCTTCCAAAATCCAAAGCAGAATTGCTTTTCCACACGGGGAGCTGTATATTAGCAGCTTCCCATGTGGAAAAGCAATGCTGGCTCCCGGAGGACGTGGGGAACCGTCAGGGCATTGGTGCTCCCCCATGGTCCCCATGGAAGTGTATAGGCCCCGGGGGATGGGGTGCCCAGGCCGAATAGAAGTTAGTGGTAGGAGCTGGGTTACTTTTACGAAAAATTTGGAGTCACAACGCTCAGCGCGGCCCCCTGGTGTGAACACGCTGGGTGCGCGACTCCCAGCGCGGCCCCCTGGTGTGAATGCGTTGGGTGCGCGACTCCTAGCCGCACTTGGTGCGTGACTCCCACCAAAAAAAGGTACGATTTTTTTATTATAAATCTAGGTTATATGTTTGGGTCTTGGGTGGCTTTAAAAAGAGCCCTTGTGTTTATTGGGAGATTTTTGTACCTACATGTAAGTGCCTATGCAGTTTCTAAAGTTGTTGAGAAAGACTCTGTTTCCCTCATCTGTGAAATGTACACTATCTCTCCTGTAGGTGTAATCCATATTAAAATGCAGATTGTTGTTGTATATGGACCCCATACTATAATCTCTGAGATAAGCAGAAACAGCTTTATTGACATGTTTCCTAGCTTTCTCAATCTGTGGACAAAATTGATTTGACCAGTTCCATTTCTGTCTTTGACATATGTTAGAGTAGACAAAGGCAGTTTGGGGGAAAAGTAACATCAATTTTGCAAAGGTGTCCTTCATTAGCATTTCCAAACCGATCCCAGTCAAAGTTCCCAGGTCATTGCCACTACAGTGCACAATTATGAAGTTAGGGTGTTGGAGATTGAAAAAGGATTCACCCAAGGGCATTAATTGGTGCCACTTTATTCGTCTCTGTCCAATCCATTTAATGTCTACATTTTGCAAAGCTACGTCTTTGTCAATACCTCTGCTTTCAGCATACCTTTTGCACCAGAAAATATAGCTGTGTCCCACAATCCATACTCTAAGCATCTTGAAGGGAAGTCTGAATGCACTCAAAAGATGTCTGTAGGTCAAGTACGCAGTTAGTAAAATAAGAGGTCTCTAAAATGGTTGACAAGATGCAGTTTTAAAAAAAGAAGAGAAGTGATTGGCTGTTTGAGAACATTATAGAGTGAAAATAGGATGCATGTTTCTGTGTTTAAAAATCATGTTTCTTATTGGTTAGTAAAAACAGTTTGAAAGGTACATTAGATAGAATAAGCTGATATTTTGAAAAGTCAAGCACACTTGCTGTTTGAAATTGCAACATTGTATGCTGAACTTGTGACCTGTGTGTTCAGTTGAGTGTTCCATGAACTGTTACTATGGAAACAGGTATTAAACAGAATTGGGGTAGGGTTGGAAGTTATGTGCGGCATTACAATGTGAAATTCTTATAAATATTAAAGTAAAATGTAATTGCAGTGAGATTTCCCAAGTCACTGGTAAAGTTAGAAGTAGTGTGTTATGAAAAAAACATGGTAAAAGTATTTGTAATATACTTTTGAAGTCTCGTATGGATCCACGGTTCCATCGCTTACGGTGCACAGACCAGGCGCTACTACAGAAACTTACAGAAGCAAATTTCGTTGAGTTAGAGGTCAGTTGGCAAGCGTTGATATTTGTAACCAATAGAAATTTGTCTTAGAATTTGAATTAATCTGGGAAGCAATGTGATTTGATATTTACCTGTATATGTGTGCAGAATGAGAGGGAAACTTTGCCACTTTTTGATTTTGCTAAGAGCTGTGAAAATCTGGTGTGTGATTCAGATACGTCATAATGTACAAATCAATTTGAAAGGTGAGTTATAAATTTGTGAGGTGTACTATGTGGTGCCTTTGTTTTTAAACATAACATATAATTAATAAAATTTGAACTTAGTCATATATTTTCTAATATATTTATTGCAATTTTTTATAATGTGTTTTAATGTTGGTTACTGTACATTTTGGATAGTTTTATGTGTGTTTTGAAATAGGGATTGCTGATTATGAATGATTGTTTTAATGTGCAGATATGTACATTAGTACTGCAGTGCATAATTTTAGGTGTTGATTTCAAATTTGAAATGCATAAGTTGAGTTTAAGTATTAGTGATGAGAATAGTTTTTATAAGTGCCTAAAGAGGTATAGTTAAAATATGCAACATCATTTTTGGAGTTTGGTTTCAATTTTAAGCTTGTATTATGAATTTATGTGGTGTAGACATTGTTTTGTAGAGAGATACGCATTTATCTTTTTCAGTTATATGGTGAGAATTATCACCTTGAATGCTCATGATGAGCTGAGCTCGTCATGAGCCATGGTGTTCCGGTGCTCATGAGGAGCTCAGCTCGTCATGGCCCGTCGAACGCTCAGGTGTGGGGGGAATTTCCCCGCTGTGCTGAGCGTTCCACAGGAGGCAATAAACCTGTGACGAGCTGAGCTCGTCATGAGCACAGGAGCGCCGTAGCTCATGACGAGCTCAGCTCGTCATGAGCATGGGGGCGCTGTGCGTGCCTCCCTCCCCCCCAGCACAGTGGGGGATTAACCCCCGCAGCGAAGGGGTTAAAGTAGAGAAATGTGAAAGGTTTCTGTTTTGTATTATGAATTTTTGTGGTGTAGATATTGTTTTGTAGAGAGATACGCATTTATGTTTTTCAGTGATATGGTGAGAATTATAGTAGAGAAATGTGAAAGGTTTCTGTTTTGTATTTGGCTACATGTAATATTAAAAGTAGTTGTAGAAAGGTGAGGTAGCAGTAGAGATGTATTCAGTAGTTTTATTCTATAAAGAGTTTGCTTGGTGAGCAGGTATTGCCTTGTTAGTACTGAGACACTCCTTCAATCTCCCATTGGGCACCATACACTAATTCATTTAGTGTAGTAATATGTAAGCTGTTAGAAATTCTGTATGTGCTATGTTTGGTATAGTCAAATGTGCACAATGTATGAGGTCCCCTAACCCCTTGCTGACTATTAAGTCACTCCTGCAAAAATCTAGGTAATAGTTATGCTTGTCTGGAATCAAACTGTGAGTATATGTCCACTCCTACAATCATCCTGACAGAAGCATGTACTTATCTAATCAGTCTGCTGAAAAATAAGTACTGATAAACTCACCTTGCTTTCAACTACTAGCTCTCTAGGTACCAAGTCACTGTAATGCATTTGGACAATGACTCAGACATTGAGTCAAGCAGTGGTACAGTCAAATGTGCACAATGTATGCAGTCCTCTAACCCCTTGCACAGTAGTGAGTCAGTCCTGCAAAAATCCAGGTAATAGTCATGCTCGTTTGGAATCACACTGTGAGTCTGTGTTCACTCCTACAATCATCCGGACAGAAGCATGTCCTTATGTAATCACTGTGTTGAAATATAAGTATTTATAAACTCACCTTCCTGTCAATTACTAGCACTATAGGAACCCAGTCATTGTCTATGCACTTGCAGAGTAACTCAGGCATTGAGACAAGTAGTGGTCCAGTCAAATGTGCACAAAGTATGCGTTCCCCTAACCCCCTGCAGAATATTAAGTCACTCCTGCAAAAATCCTGGTAATAGTCATGGTTGTCTGGAATCACACGTTGAGTCTGTGTCCACTCCTAGAATTATTGTGACAGAAGCATGTCCTTATCTAATCACTCTACTGAAACATAAGTACCTATAAACTCTCCTTGCTGTGATCTACTAGTACTCTAGGTACCCAGTCACTGTCTATGCACTTGCACAATGACTCAGGCATTGAGTAAAGCAGTGGTACAGGCAAATGTGCACAGTGTATGCGGTCCTTCAACCCCTTGCAGACTACTGAGTCAGACCTGCAAAAATCCTATAAATAATCATGCTTGTCTGGAATCACACTGTGAGTCTGTGTCCACTCCTACAATCATCCTGACAGAAGTATGTCCTTTTCTAATCAGTCTGCTGAAACATAAGTACTTATAAACTCACTTTGCTGTCAACTACTAGCATTCTAGGTACCCAGTCACTGTCTAGGAATTTGGACAATGACTCAGGCATTGAGTCAAGCAGTGGTACAGGCAAATGTGCACAATGTATGCAGTCCTTTAACCCCTTGCAGACTACTGAGTCAGTCCTGCAAAAATCCAGGTAACAGTCATGCTTGTCTGGAATCACACTGCGAGTCTGTGTCCACTCCTACAATCATCCTTACAGAAGCATGTCCTTATCTAATCATTCTGCTGAAACATAACTACTTATAAACTCATCCTTGCTGCCAACTGCTACCACTCTAGGAACCCATTCATTGTCTATGCACTTGCAGAATGACTTAGGCATTGAAACAAGCAGTGGTATAGTGAATGTGTCCAATGTTTGTGGTCTTCTAAGTCCAAGGAGACTACTAGTTCAGTCCAGCAAACATCCAGGTAATTGTCATGCAAGTCAAGAATCCCACTGTGAGTCTGTGTCCACTACTACAATCATCCTGACAGAAGCATGTCTTTATCTAATCACTATGCTGAAACATAAGTACTTATAAACTCACCTTCCTGTTAAGTACTAGTACTCTAGGTACCCAGTCACTAGCTATGCACTTGTACAATGACTCAGGCATTGCGATAAGTAGTGGTACAGTCAAATGTGCACAGTGTATGCGGTCTCTTAACTTCCTGCAGACTACTGAATGAGTCTTGCTAAAATCCAGGTAATAGTCATGCAAGTCAGGAATCACACTGTGAGTCTGTCTCCACTCCTACAATCATCCTGACAGAGGCATGTCCTTATTTAATCACTCTGCTGAAACAAAAGCACTTATAAAGTCACCGTGCTTTGAAGTACCACTACTATAGGTACTCATTCACTGTGTATGCATTTGTATAACACTTATTCATTCCAACAATTATTCAATTAGTACCTGCGTACTTCAGTAAATTAATTGTAATTTTAAAAGACAGTGTTTAAATGGTTTTTATGTAAAATGTGTTTGTTTAGTAATAGAATAGTATATTTTATAG
This sequence comes from Lissotriton vulgaris, assembly GCF_964263255.1. Taxonomy (NCBI): domain Eukaryota; kingdom Metazoa; phylum Chordata; class Amphibia; order Caudata; family Salamandridae; genus Lissotriton; species Lissotriton vulgaris. The sequence continues at coordinate 401,344,316 of NC_141687.1, forward strand.
ATTTATTTAAATAATATTATATATATATTTTTTTGCAGATATTGTTCATCATCATTAAAATACACTTATCATGGCTAAAAAAACAGAAAAGAGGAAACAACAGAAAAAGAATCAATATTTGAAGAAAACTCTACAGCAGGAATTAGATGAACAACAACATGCGGGGAAAAAGAAAAAAGTCTTGCGGTAAGAGAACAAAAGAATTTATGAAAAAAATTCAAAGCCTATAAACAGTGTGCACATTGTGGAAAGTATAAAGAATTCCTCAACAATAAAAAAGAATAAGAAGAAAAGAAACATAAATAATTGGAAATCACATTTAAAAGACACAATGCATGGTAAAAGGAGGAAAAGTCAGGGTGAAGAAATTAAAAAGAAGATGTTTTACAATAGAGTTGACTTTAATTTGTTGAAAGATGTGAAAAAATACAAAAGAGGAGCAGCATTTTATAAAATAGAAGAAATTGAAACTATTGTTGAGAAGGCTTTTGAATTAAAAAGGAAATTATTCATTTTAGTTTTAAACAGAATTCGATCACTAGATAAGCCAATACATTTTATGAAGGCCAAAAGTAAGAAGAAAAGAGTAATTAACAGAACTAACTTTTGTGATATTTTTTTGGGTGCATGGAAACACAGTTAAAGTTCAGTGCCTTTTTTTAATGACAAGAGTTATTTTCAAACCAATACATTATTGCTTGCAGTTGATACCAGTGGTCGAGCTTATGAGGTTAGGAATGGTTGTCCAATTGAGAAAGAGAAAATGATTCCCAGAAATGTAGAAGAAGTGATAGCTGATGAAGTTCACGGGAGACGTCCTAAAGCCCAGTGTATACTTGGGATTGAAGTAGTATTTGTAGTATACGCCAGGAATCTATTGATATTTTACACAATTTCTTACGAGAGTATAGTAAAAAAAAGTGTTAAACAAAAGATTAAGATGTTGCAAGGACGAGATCCTTGCAGAGTGAGAAAATTACTCGTTTGCAAGGTCATTCTCTGGCGTGTCTTTGTAGGAAAGTATGTCAAAGTATTTTTCATAATTTTAGAATGTTAGCACTACATTCTCAAATGCGGAAGTTAGCCAGAAGATTGTATTATGCTAAAAGTCCAGCAATAATTTTAAATGAGTTAAACAGTGCTCTGTTGTGTGGGTCTGTATCAGATGTAAAAAAGGTTTGTGATAAAAAAGAGTTTTGTTACTTTGGTCCTGAAAAAGAGAGTGCAGAAAGTGAGACATTAATAGAAGTAGATGTTGAAGAAAATATGGAACATACTACTATAGAAAAGTTTGAAGAACAAATTACAAAGTTTAAGGTGATTTCATGTGATAGGCCAAATTATTCTTGTATTTATTGCCGACGAACTCACTATAAAGATCAGACTAGGGCTGTTGATCTATATTTAAAAAGTGAAAGAGAAAATAATGATACGTTGAAGGCATTTTCAACGTATTTGTTGGTAGAGGATTGCTTTGATTTGGGTTCTGATCAGCGTATTTGTAAATATTGTTATAACAAATTAGACGATAATAAAATGCCTGCTAGAGCTGTCCTGGAGTGAGACCTCCGATGTTGCCACAAGGTCCGTCCTCGGGTCCTCAAGACTACGGCCAGCACCACTGGGGGAACCCTTTGGTTGTGTATATCGGTCCATAACATTAGTTTGGACGGGACCCCCACCGGTCGGCACCTTCGTCTTTCAGGTTTGGTCGCCATTTTGGAAGCCGCGCCCCGAAGGGCCCCTCTGGACCTGGTGTAAATGGCAGATATCGTTTGGTCGCCAAAGCAAAGTGTCTGTCCAAAATCGTAGCCTGTGAGACTAGGGGTATGGCCGGAAAGCACAGCGGGTCAGGCCACCGCGGTCCGAAGTCAGGAGTACTTTCAGTACAGTCGATTAGGAGGTCGAGGAGAAACCGAAAGTGACGATGACACCGGTGGAAAGGATGTCCTTTGACCGCTGTTGTTGAATTGCGTCTCGGCCAGGCAGAGCAGTAGAGACCCCGGTCCCGTCCGGGGGCAGGCCAGAAAGTTGAAGACGATGTAAAAATGGTTCCCGAAGTCCGATCTCAGTTCTTGAAGATGTATCAGGATCAGCGAGAGTATAACTTAAAAAGCCCATAGAAATATTCAGGATATTAGAAGGATATTTGCAAGAGGGCGGCGCAGGTCTCGGTAGCCCTCTGCTCACGCGACCATCTTGGATGCCCGCGTAGCTCCTCCCTCCCTGCTAGAGCTGTCCATAATAATCTAGAGTTGGTAACTATTCCTCCAGAACTGATAGATTTAAACACGTATGAGTCTATTCTGATTCAATGTGTGCACCCATTTCAAGCTATTGTTCGTATGGAGCCTAAAATAGGTAAATTACCTCCTACAGATTTACAGAGAGGATTAAAAGGAAGAGTTGTATATTTACCTCTAGATTTAAAGAAAACTATTGGAATATTGGTATAGAGAATATAGAAAGTGAACCACTAGTTATTATAGTTAATGGTGTTCCTACTAAGAGTAAGAAAATCTGGCAGGAATTCGTGGATGTCAGGAAAGTGCAAAAGGCAACATTATATCTTATAAAAAACAATGATTACTACAAAAATGTGTATGTGGAAGAAGAAGAAATACATTTAGGAGATGATAGTGAAACGTCAAGTGGTCAAATTGAAAAGGTGGACATGTCCAAAAGTGAAGAAATTTATGAACATTATAGTGCACATCCACTTCATTCGAAAGAAGTGATGGGGAATACTACTGAATTATTCCAAATGAATAAAGCAAAGGGGACTCCCATGAGTGTATGGGAAAAAAGTTTGGAAGATTGTTCGCTCGTTGTTTTCCGCAGGTGTTCCTAACTGGAAAAGGTGGATGATATGACGAGCAATCAGTGCATATTCCTGCATCAGAATATAGGAATGTGGATCAATGTCACACACTCAACCCAGTCCAAAGATCTGGGCCCAAATCCATCGTTATTTTGACTTTTGACTGGGGGAGTGTGTGACATTGATCCACATTCAGTCCATCACTTGTTGTTTTTGCAATTGCCGCCCTAAGTGCGCTGGGGATGCCCAGACGTGGGTCCCAGGCACTCCACACCACTTGGAGTCAAGCTAGCCGGGCTGATGAGAGGTGTTACCTCGAAACCGGTCCGGTCCTCGGATGCTTGATTCCGTTCTGGGAAGGACATGGCTTTTGTAGTTCGGACTGGACTGTTCCCATAGGGCAACAGGGTCAGAGCTGATTTGCATATCGCCATTGTCTAACCCAGGGTGGTGTGGAGTGCAAAAAAACGATGGATTTGGGCCCAGATCTTTTGACTGGGGGAGTGTGTGACATTGATCCACATTCAGTCCATCACTTGTTGTTTTTGCAATTGCCGCCCTAAGTGCGCTGGGGATGCCCAGACGTGGGTCCCAGGCACTCCACACCACTTGGAGTCAAGCTAGCCGGGCTGATGAGAGGTGTTACCTCGAAACCGGTCCGGTCCTCGGATGCTTGATTCCGTTCTGGGAAGGACATGGCTTTTGTAGTTCGGACTGGACTGTTCCCATGGGGCAACAGGGTCAGAGCTGATTTGCATATCACCATTGTCTAACCCAGGGTGGTGTGGAGTGCAAAAAAACGATGGATTTGGGCCCAGATCTTTTGACTGGGGGAGTGTGTGACATTGATCCACATTCAGTCCATCACTTGTTGTTTTTGCAATTGCCGCCCTAAGTGCGCTGGGGATTCCCAGACGTGGGTCCCAGGCACCCCACACCACTTGGAGTCAAGCTAGCCGGGCTGATGAGAGGTGTTACCTCGAAACCGGTCCGGTCCTCGGATGCTTGATTCCGTTCTGGGAAGGACATGGCTTTTGTAGTTCGGACTGGACTGTTCCCATGGGGCAACAGGGTCAGAGCTGATTTGCATATCGCCATTGTCTAACCCAGGGTGGTGTGGAGTGCAAAAAAACGATGGATTTGGGCCCAGATCTTTTGACTGGGGGAGTGTGTGACATTGATCCACATTCAGTCCATCACTTGTTGTTTTTGCAATAAGCATTTTATGGGCTTCTGTTGCCATGTTAATCCGGATGTCCCTAGTACCTCTCTTGTTGTGTGGATATTTAGGGGTTTGCATTCTGATTTATCTTTGTCGAGTTTGTACCCCGAGACTTGGGCGTATTTGTCAATAGTGTCAGTCAGTGCTCTAATGGATCTTTCTGGGTCTTCTCTGACTATTAGAACATCGTCCGCATACGCTGCCAGCTTAAAGGTTTCTCCCCCTATTGGTATCCCTACTATATCTTCATTTGTTCTAATCATCATAAGGAGAGGTTCAATGGCTTGCAGGAATAGGGCTGGTGAGAGTGGGCAGCCTTGTCTCGTACCCCTGCCTAGGTTGAGTATATTCGATGTGCCTCCGTTGACCACCACCCTGGCTTTGGGATTGCTGTATAGGGCCATCACCATCTTCCTGTAGTTTGGTCCTAAACCGAATTTCACCATGCAGTGCTCTAAGAAAGGCCATGAGACCCTGTCGAAAGCTTTCTCCGCGTCTAGGGCTATCATGACTGCGGCATTGTTGCTCCTGGAGGAGTGGTTGAATTTGTGGCATAATAGTCTTGTGTTATCGTGGGACATGCGGTTTTTGAGGTAGCCCACTTGAGAGTTGTGTATGAGTTTGGGTAGGTATGCGTTGAGTCTGTTAGCAAGTACTTTAGCGTAGATCTTGCAGTCTACATTGATGAGGGAGATCGGTCTGAAGTTCTTCGCCTCAGTTGTATCCTTCCCCTCCTTTGGTATGACAATTATGTTTGCCTCAGCCATCGAGGGCGCCATGTGACCAGCCTGAGCGCATTCTGTGAATACCTGTTTCATTGTGAGTTTGAGGATGTGCAGGTAAATTTTGTAGAAGCTAGCTGTGAAACCATCTGGCCCTGGTGCTTTATTGTCCTTGAGGCTTGCCGTGGCTTTGTCTATCTCATCTTCCGTTATGTCTAGCTCTAGGATGTCGCGCTCACGGTCTGATAATGTAGGTGTGGTAATGCTTCCTAGCAGCTCTTTGCCCCCATCCTCCTTTAATGTTCCATCCCTGGTGTACAGTCCCTCATAGAAATCTCTGAAAACCTCTAGTATTTCTTTGTTTGCAGTCATGGACTTGCCCTGTCTGTCTTTGATGGCTCCTATTGTGTGTTGTCGCTGTTTCCCTCTTAAGTAGGATGCTAGATTTTTGCCGGCTTTGTTTGCAGTGCAGAGGTTAATAGATTTATATTTGTTAATCCAGGTCCCTGCTCGCTCACTCAATATTCTATTGAGTTCGTACTTCTGTTTGGTCAGGTTCGTGAGTGTGTTCTTATCTTCCATTCTGGCTATGTGGCTGTTCTCCAGCTTTTTAATCTCATTTTCTAGGTCTTCAATTTTTTTGTTCCTACCTTTGTTCAATCTGCTCTTGACTGTCATGACCGCTCCCCGTACGGTGGCCTTTAGTGCATCCCATAGTACCTGCCTGTTTGTCTCTGGTGCGTCATTCATTAGCAGGTATTCTTTTATCGCCTCCTCTATCTCGGCTTTCGCTTAGGCGTGATGGAGTAGGCTATCATCGAATCGCCATCTGCGGGTTGGCTTTTCGTTATGCCTGCCCGCCAAGGTTAGACTTATGTGTGAGTGGTCTGATACTGATCTGGGTCCTATCTACGTGTGGTCTATGAGGTGGGTGTGTGTTTCTGTTTATGTTTATGTCGGTTTATATAGCGCCAAGTCACCGGCAGGTCTCAGGGCACTTTCGACCGCAATGACATCACAGCTCGGCAGCAACAGGAGGCGAGCTAGGTCTATACTGAGCTCAGCGCTGTTCTAAATAAAATTGTCTTTAGGGCTTTCCTGAAGCGAAACAGGTTTCCTTCCTTGCGAAGAGCTTCCGGCAGCTCATTCCACATTTTGGGCAGTAGGACCGAAAAGGATCTGCCTCCTTTTGTTGCTAGCCTGAACCGAGGACATACAAGCAACTGAGCCTCAGAGGACCTTAGGCTTCTCTCGGGTCTGACATGAGGATATAATCTATTCGGCTGTATGAGTTCTGTGGGTTGGAGTAGAATGTGTATTCTCTGGCATCTGGGTTGCTTAGGCGCCATGGGTCTCTCAGTCTAAGTTTGGCGCAGAGATTCTTCAGGATGTTGGGATTGTTTGCTGATTGGCTTGGTCTGTTTGGGTGTTTGTCAATCGCTGAGTCTAGAACCTGGTTCATGTCCGCCGCGACTATCAGCAGGTCTTCTAGTGGTAGGGTGTGTAGTTGTGATCCCACCCCCTCCCAGAATGATTTATCTTCTGTGTTGAATGAATGAATGAAATGGCATGAATGAATGAATGAAATGGCATCTGTAATGCGCAACTATGCCCATTGGGCGTCAAGGCGCCTAACTCAAATAACTAGCTGTCAGCAATCAGAATCAGAGCTTACTGGTATGCTTTAATAAAAAGCCAAGTTTTCAACGATTTCCTAAAAAGGTCAAGTGAAGGCAGTGACTTGATCTCAAGGGGAAGTGTATTCCACATCTGGGGTGCCAGAATGGAAAAGGCTTTGCTTCCCCAACTAGCCTTCTTGGCACGAGGGATTACCAGTTGGTTAAGCTCACTGGAGCGTAAGCATCTGTTCGGGACATACCTAGTGAGTAGGGATCCAAGGGCATCAGCCGGACCTGCAATTAGGGCACTGTATGTAAGACAGAGAAGTTTGAACATGATCCTTGAGGGAATAGGAAGCCAATGGAGATTCTTCCTCGCCAAGGTCATAGATGACAGCCAAGGCAGGGCAAGGGCAAAACGCGCCGCCGCATTTTGTACAACCTGCAGGCGCTGCAGAAGGCCCTTGTTGGCCCCGGCGTAAAGTGAATTACAGTAATCGAGCCTTGAGCCAACAAGAGCGATCACAACCTGCTTCCGTGCCTGTGGGGAAAGATAGTGGACGATTCTTTTCAGAGTCCTGATGACGCCCCAACAGGTGGCCACCGTTCTATTGACCTGGAGTTCCATAGAAAGCCGGGTGTCAAAAATGACACCAAGGTTCCTGGCAGATTGTGTGGGTGTGGGGCAGATGCCTAAAGATGGAGGCCACCATTCACCTGACCACATGCCCTGGTCTTTGCCGAAGACCAGGACCTCTGTCTTGTCCCCGTTCAACTTTAGGGAGTTGGAAATCATCCACTCTGCAACAAGTTGCATGCAGGACCTAAAGTTTGACGCGGCGACATTCACAGAGTGGGTCAGGGATACCATAATCTGGGTGTCGTCGGCATACGACACTACCTCCATCCCCTGAGATCTTACTAGTCTTGCAAGGGGGGCCACGTAGATGTTAAACAGGGTCGGACTCAATGCCGACCCCTGTGGCACCCCGCATTGCAAAGACTTAGCAGGGGAGAGGTACTCTCCTAGCATAACACGCTGCTCTCGTTGATGTAAGAAGGAGCTCAGGAGACTGAGGGCCGGTCCTTCTACCCCTGCCTCCCTTAACCTGGATGTTAAAGTAAGGGGAGACAGGGTGTCGAATGCTGCTGTAAGGTCCAGCAGTACCAGCATGGTGGTTTGATCCAGATCAACTTTCCTGCGGATGTTATCCATGACTTTAGTCAAAGCAGACTCCGTGCTATGCAGCTTTCTAAAGCCATGTTGGGACCCATCCAAAAAGCCTGAAGCATCGAGGAAGTTAGAAAGATGAGAGTTCAAATGAGCCTCCAACATCTTAGCAGGGGCCGGCAGAAGGGATATGGGTCTGAAGTTCTTCAGTATGCCGGGGTCCAAGGTGGACTTTTTCAGAAGAGGCTTTACAATAGCTTTCTTCCAAACTAATGGAAAAGTACCTTGTTCAAAGGCTCCATTCATTACTTCCAGCATCGGAGGAAGAATGATATCCCTACAGTCCTTTAGTAATTTCAAAGGAACTGGGTCCAGAGGGGAAGACGATTTCGTTTTGTCTAGAAGGAGATTGAGTCCCTCCAAAGAGAGAGCAGGGAAGTGATTGAGGGACTGGGGGGCGTCTGTATTCCAAGATTCCAGCAGTTTAATTCGAGAGAAGTCCTCATCACTCAGAGAGTTCCTCTGTGATTGTAGAGCTATATAGATATCATCTATTTTTTTATAGAAGAAGTCTGATATGTTATTACATAGCTCCTGTGAGATAGCGAGTCCACGATTTTAAAGAGCTCTTTAGAAGATGTTAGAGAACAGGTTAAGTTGGTAAAGTAATCCTGTTTTTCCTTAATCACTCTACTTTTGTATTCTCGTAACAGGCTCTTGTAGACTTCTCGATCTTTAGGATCCCAGGATTTGCGCCATCCTCGTTCCTTCTGTCTGCATTTTTGTCTAAGAAGCCTTAATGCATTCGTGAACCAGGGGGCAGTTGGCTTCTGTCGCGCTACAGATTTCAGAGAGGGGGGGGGCTAGTTCATCTGCGGCTCTGGTAATAGCATCAGTGAGTTCTTGAGCCGCCTCATCCACCACCCGCTGGGATGTGATGTTAGTATTATGGATGAAGGGGGCCAGAGCCTCATTTGTAAAATTTCTGAAGCTCCTTTTGAAGCATTTTTTGCCAGTGCCCAAATCAGCCTCAGAGCAAGGGATGTCTAAGGACAGTGGGACTGCTAGATGGTCAGACCAAGTTATCGGTACCAGCATGCCGACAATTAATCTAGAGTCGTTGGAAAAAATCCCATCAAGGGTGTGCCCCGCCTTATGGGTCGGGTGGAGAACCCTTTGGACAAAGTCGCAAGCCTCCAGAGAGTTAAGCAAGGAGGAGGTGTCTTTCGAGGCCCTATCCTCTAAGGTGTTGGGACCGTATATGTTCGCTACATGAAATGTTTCTCCCGCTCTTCTAAGGGTGGTCACCAGTGTCCTTCCTTGGGTGTCGACTTGTGAGTCTACCACTGCTAGCTGGGATTTTTTGGTAATAATTGTTACTACCCCATTCTTCTTATTCTGTGCCGGCGATCCCACAACCTCGCTTATCCAGTTCGCACCTATGCGCCCAATGTCTGCTGCTTCTAATCTCGTTTCTTGGAGCACGTAGATGTCGCCTTTGAGTTTCTTAAGGTGCTCAAGCACCTTCCTTCTTTTGACCGGACTGTTAAGACCCTTGACATTTAGGGACACTATCTTAATGTCTGTCGCGATGCTGCTCTGGCTGATGTTTGTCATTTTATGATGTTCGTGTTTCGCGGTCTATTTGGCCCTTCCTTGCGTGCTTGTGGTTTCTGTGCTGTATGCATTTCTCGGTACCTATGCCTGCTGGACCTCGACATGAAGGTATAGAGGGGAAGATAGTAGAAGAAGAAAAGATGGTAGAAAGTAAGCCCATGTATACGCTCCCCGCTCCCCCCCCACAACCCCTGATCCCTCCGCCCATCCCATCCTTCCCACCCCCCGCCCTCCCTTACTTGCTGAGTGGGTGTGCGACGACAAAGTTCCTCTGCCCCGCATCATCCCTGAGGTAGATTTTGTGTTTTTCCTTTGTTGTAGCCTTGAGGTAGGATGGAAAGAAAAACATAGTCTTGTTCTGTCTCTGTTGCATAGTGAGCCGCTGGGATTGCCATCGTCCGGCGGTAAGCCTCTTTGTATCTACTTGGGAGTACCCCCTGGCCTTTTTTGTCTATTTACAGCTCCTGTTTGTCTGTTCCTGTTAGCTTGAGGTAGATTTGTTGTCTTGTGTTCTGAATATTTCTTGGTTTGAGGTGTGTCTTACTCAGATTGCCCGCTCACGTCTGGTGATGCACTTCTTTTTGCTGCCCCGGGGTCTTTTTATCTCCTCCATCTCTTCCACCGGTGGTCCTCGTAGGTAGTTCCTTAGATCTCCTGGGCATTCAAAGATCATTGTTTTCCATTTGTCTGTTACTTTGAACCTGGCTGGGCCAACAAAGCTGAAAGTGGCACCTCTCTTGCGTAGGGTTTCTCTGAGGGCCAGGAACCCTTTTCTTGACTCCACCGTTTGCTTCGAGTAGTCTTGGGTTAGCACGATCTTACTCCCCGCCCACGTCAGATTCTGGTTCTTTCTGGCAAAAGCAAAGATGGCTTCTGTTTGGCTTATCCTAAGCGGGTTGCAAATTATCGCCCTTGGCCCTTTGCCTGTCATTGCTTTCCCTGCTGGTATTCTATAGGCCTTTTGCACCTCGAACCTTCTCTCAAATGTGATTCCCATGAGTTGTGGGATCATCTCCTCTAGCATGGCTGTGCACGAGCCCGCTTTGTCTTCTGCTCCTTCTGGTACGCCCAGGATCCTTATGTTGCCCTTTCTTGCCCTGTCGTCCTTCTCCGCTAGTTGTTTTTGTATGGCCTTTGTGACTTTCTGCAGTTCTGCTGTGGCCTTGGTGTTCTCACTTGTCTCGTCTTCCACTGAACTTATTCGGCCTTCCGCTACTTCCATTCTTGTGTTTGTTTTGTGGAGGTCCGCTCTTATAGCCGCCAGCTCAAGCTGCATGTTCTCCACCTTGAGTTTTGTCTCCTTTGCCACTTCATTGCCCTCATTTATTCTCCTTAGGATGGTCTCTAAGGTGACTGTTTCGCCTTTGGTTTTTGAGGGGGATCCTTGATTGTCTATTTTGGGTCTTTTTTGCTCCTCTCCTTTCTTCCCCTCGTTACCCGTCATTGTTGCAATGCCTCTTCTGGGTAGGATGCTGCCTAGCTGCCCTTCTGCCAGGGCCTCCTTTGGTATGCTTATCACCCTTGACACCACGTGGTTCCCTTGATATCTGTACCTGCTGGGCTTTCTGATGTGCCTTGTCCTGGTCTTTGCTTTTGGTCACTATTTATAGTGAAATTCAATATATTCTGAGAACAGCAAAAAAGACAAACTAAATATTTTATATTATGCTTAAATGATGTTGTGTTTATAAAAGTATATTATACATTATAACTGATTTTGTTCTTCTCTTTTACAGATCATAATTCTAAAGTTCGAAATTTAAAAAAAAGTAAATTATAAAAAACAACTTCAAAAAATGTTTAGAATATGTTGATGTGTACTACTGAAAAGGTAAGAATAAGTAATTCAAACACTATCCATTTACAACTACATTCAGCTGTACAGTATCTGTATAAACTTTTAACCAGCTACTTACTAATTTACTACCCAGGCAGCCTAGTAATCCTCCTGTCTGCCCATGTACTTTTCTAATCACCCACCCAGCACTATCGACTTATCCTATTACTCCACCAATAGCTAAGCACCTATAAAATCACTGTGCAGTCTGTTTACAGCAAAGTAATCTTTCCTCTTTTACACTTTTTCCCTTCTGTTTCACTCTTCTGTCCGTACTATTTCTTTCACATAACCCCCACTGATTGGTGTTTACTCTACAGTCAGATTTAAAATGTGAATGGCTCTGGTTACCTTGTTGTATATATTCAAAAACTATAGCGATTGGCTATGCGTATTTGACAATGTTACCTTGGTGCATGGTTTTATCTTCATCCCTAACGTAATAATTAACAATTTGACAGACCCTATATTGGTCTTCGCCGTTTTGTGTTCGTATACATGAGGAGAATTTGATTTGTCAGAGTAAACATGACAGGCGCCCCACCCACTAGATTACGTTCTTATGTCCAACCGGTGTATTATGGTTTGTTTTGACCTGACTTGTGTCACTTATGAGTGACGTATAGTAGTTTGTAGTAGTTCTGTAATTAAACGACACAATGAGATTTGGAATTAGATAATACGTAACCAATCGAGATTACGGAGGTGTAGTACTTGCAGTGATGCTTTAGAAATGTATTAAGTAATACTCGAGAGTTGAGATTGTGAGGGCAATATAGGATTACTTGTTGAAATGAGTGAGATTGCTATTTAGTATTTACGTGTTTCTGAACTATTTGGATTTGCTGTGGTTCAGAAACTAGGCAAATATGGCGCCCACGGTGAGACTATGTAAATAGACAGCACATAATGGCGCTTGAGATGCACGCCGGCTTCAGTGAGTACAGACTGAGCAGAGGACATGTGGTGAGTAAATAAGGAGGGGCAGGGGTGTTTGTAGGAAAGGCATTTTTGACGGGTTACTAGGGACGAGTCTAACTTATGTTATTGTTTGAGGATCCGCAGATCACATACTCGTGAGCCGATTTTTGATACATTTTGGGAAGTGGAGCAATACGCTGAAAATCTGAGAGCGGCGCGCAACTGTTATTACAGGAGGTGAGTGGATATGTCAGACTTAGGTACTTGTGCAGGCTTATAGAAAGTGTGAACATGGGTATTAGATTTCACGCTTTTTGGCGATTTTCAGATTGCGTGCTATCGAGATCATTTGTGGATTGAAGGGGTGTTACTGATTATATCTTAAAGAAGACGGAATAATCATGTGAGCATACGTTATGTTTGAGTGACGGTGTGCTGAATATTTGTCGGTACGTTGCCTGATATGACTGTATTGTGATTCAGTAATCTGGAGGCTCTCTGTAACACTGAGAAATTGGCTATTGCACTGGTAAATATAATAAGGAGATAGTATAAAGGAGAATGTTGGGTAACTTTCTGTGATCCTCATTAGATTTTTAATGCATTTTGCGCTGACGAGTTCACTACTCGATGGGCACTGGAATTATAACTGTGGTTCTATATGATAAATTACTTTAGGAGAAACAATGATTATGCGTCTCTATATTTCTCCTCAAGGATTTATTTCTGTATATGTGGAATTTAGTTTTACTTGTGTTGAGTTGACCTTGTGAGGAGGAAACATATGACAGATGACCAGACATTACAAGAGGTTGGTAGACTTTTGTTACTAGAGGCTGCACAGGCTCTAGAACTAATTACAGAGTGGCACATGCAATGGGTGAAATCTTGTGGGAATTTGGTTCTATCCCTCTTTTCTTGAGACACCGGGTATTGGCTTGTGGTGGTTTACTTTATATTTAGTCCTAATTAGTGAATAGAACTTGTAGATATATGGTAGTGAGAACTTCAGAGTAATTCTTATGTAATGCCATTTTGGGTTGCAGCCCTGAAGAAGTCAACTGCTAGATTTAAGCACGATGAAACACGTGTTGGCTGTTTTTTCTTTGGATTGAAGGCTGTTTTTCTATGGATTGCAAATTGAAACATTGAAATAAAATAATTTTGGAAGAAAATACGTACCTGACTGTACCAACTGAACTTTTACTTTTCATGAAGAAGGGTTTATATCGACATTTCTTTACTGATAATTGAGTGCTCGGGAAATCTTGTGTATATGTTGTTTTCTACATGTATGGATAATAGCGGGGTTGTGGTAACCAACCTCTTGTCTCCTTGGAGCACCATTGGAAACTTGGACAATATTACTTTCCCTGATTGTGCAGAGCACCCATAGTTCATGACTGGTTACCACATTTAAATGTAATCATGTAGAAGCAATCTAGAATTGTTCTTCCTACACAACATACATCGCAACACTACTTTTATTCTACACCACATACAGTACAGCCCTGATACTATATGGTATGCAGTACGGCACAGCACTGCACCTGTGCAGTGCAGTGCAGGGCAATACTATATGAATACGCCACATAATGCATTATATATAACTTTCAGCATAGGACGGTCTATCTGACACAGCACTGTCGACACGACGCACAAATGCCCTTTGGAACTGTATGACACACAGCAGTGCAGTCATACGAACAACAGAATCACAGCTGCACAACCGAGCAACGCCAATGGACTACACTCAATCGCACCATAGTCATACTACATACTACTACCATGTGCTCTTTCTGATCTTAGACTATGACTGCAAGGTGCACTGCATGCTGGGTTGGCCATTGAGCTGTGTCAGGCGGGTGGCAGTAATGTAACATGCCAAGTTTTACAACATGCCAGAGGTGCAACAAGCTCAACATTCGACATGCAAGAGCTGCAACATGCTATGGGTGCACCTTGACAGCGGTGGAGTGCCGTGTACCAGAAGTGCCAAGATGGAAAGGGTGTGTGAAGTGGGTGCGGAGCCGGGTGGGGTGAGTGTGATGCAAGGTGCTGCTGTGCTTGTAAGTGAGAGCAAGGCAGGGGGGTCTCTTCACCTCACGCCTCTTTGGGCACTTGACATCGCCCTGCTCCCCAAAATTCAGCATCCCCGAAACCTGGCAAATTGTGAATATTTAAAGAAATAATGTGAGAATGAAACAGCGTCAGAGCCAAGTTCATAGAGAGACAGAGCAGACAGGCAGTTCCTGCAGACGACATACGACTCCCCTTGTGGGAAAGAGGGCAGGGAAGCGCCGACAGCTCTTGTTCTCCTCTACCTGGCTCACTGTAAAGAAATAATTTTAACCACAAAGCATGCCTCACGCACCCCCTGCTGGACACAAGTTCACCCGCTGCACCTTTCAAATACACTGGTCATTTCAAATCCTGTTGGCCACGGGAAAGACACTCGCTCACGGAGTGCAGGAGCCCCCCTCGAAAAGTGTTGGTGCAATTTTTCTGAGAAGACTGAACTAGCTGCACACGAAGCGCTGTAACCACGAGAAGCATAGCAGAGTATTGCTGGTATAACAGCGCTGCTGAAACAACCTTTTTAATGGCCCATTCAAATTTATGGGATTCTTGGTCAAGTCTGATATTATTACATTAAATTTTGCAGTGCTGTTGAGAAGTGTAGGTACCGCCCTATTAAAACATTCACCCCATTAGAAAATTACTGGTCCAGCCCGACTAGAAGGGTAGCAAATCTCCTACGAGCCGGCACTGTCCTATTAACGTATAACAGCCCTAGTGATGGGTACTGAACTAACCGACTAAACTGAGAACTGTCCAGCCAAGAATGGGGCATATCCTCAAGGAGCTATCGCTGAGTTAACGGCACTTTATGGCAGCCAAAGTCGTGATAAATTTATCACCCCATTCACAACCTGGTGCTAACAGCCCATAGCACCAGTTTACCTGTGAAAGCAGCCGCAAAAACATAGCCACAGATGACCCCCACAACAATCGCTAATGAGACGCAGCATAGGCGTACCTGTGCCACAAGTCACAACAACACCACTCCGCAACATTCTCAATGACCAGCCAGATCGGCTATAAGAAACCAAACCATGCGATAAGGTGCGTTAGCAACAAGAAACTAACACCTGCTCTGAACTTGTGCAAAGTCGGACGACAGACTGCATCACAAAAGGGAGCCTAGCCCTGAGCCACACCTGAAGATCAACAGATGCAATGGAGCCACTGAACATGCGGCCCGGACACCCAAGAGGGCCATAACACCCACCGCCACACCCCACACATACTTGTCCCTGCACGACCTACACCTGCAAGAGATGCCCTTCACACATGGGTCAATACTACCCATACGTCAGAACGTTGCACACACATACTACTCATTGCCCAGAACCGTGGCATATCGCCCATAGAACTGCCACCGGTCAGAGGAATGCCGGTGCTACGAGACCAACAAACGCAATGGCAGGCATTGCCGGGCACATGCAAACCCCCTGTCACGTACAACTGTACCATGCAGGAATGCTGCATCTGTTGGGATCTGTGCCAATGGCAGTGTTGCGAATCAGTTACTGTCTGAGTTTCCGTCTTGCCTACGTCACCTGCGTCCAGCCCTGGTTCCACTGTCGATTATGCACATTCGAATGCCCCATGGAGGTCTGCCTATCCATCGCAACCGTAGCTGAATTGGATTGTGACCTGACAGTTAGCCCCCTGTTGGCCAACGAACAGGAGTGTTACCAGGATGCCCGAGCATGGGGTGCACTGATCTTTGCAGTATGTGCCGGCAGATGTTCATGGGCACAACTCCTCATGTGCAGTGACCACATTGAGGCGCTACCCTATTGAGCTGTGCCGCGGATAGAGGAAACGGAGTAGACTGAGCACATCTGCCTGGACCAGTTAATGGATTTGGTCACGTGGTGTTCCTTGAACCCGACAACGACATACTATTGGACCACATTGCCCATGAAGCTGCGCTGGCATTCATGGACAAGTAACTATGTTCCTGCAGGCACATCGGATTGTCACCCACAGCACAGTTGCCAACACCTTGTTGCATCATGGGAAATGCTCACATATCCCACCACAACAGTGGAAATGTCTGCCATTGTCTGGACTCAGAATCCATGTGCGAGGAACTACGCATGTGTACACACACCTGTGCAAGGTGAGGCATTCCCATGGTCCGAGCAGCACAGTGTCGTTTGGCAACGTTCACAAATCAGACATACGGCTGGGGGGAGTACACACATGGCAATGTAGCATGACATGTGGAAATGTATGGACCCTTCCACCTGATCACTGTCAGCAGAGCAGACAGTCGGCGCAGTCCGGTGGCAAAGCACTATGCAGACCCCATGGGATGTGAGTCATGTCCCCTCACACGGGGCAATGGGCAGACACCAAACATCACATGACTCATCCAGCAAGGCAAGGTGGGCTAAGACCGTTGCCATCCGTAACAATTAGTATACATTTTTGCATCTCCATGTCTTGCACCTCGGCATGTCCCCATGCTGCGTGTAAGTGTCTCAAAAATGTCCCTGTATGTTGTGGCCCTTGCCTTGTCAGTACTGACACGCACAAAGTCCCCGCAACTTCACAAGTGTCCAAATGTGATGAGTGTTGATTAGATGTACGATGGGAGGGACTGAGTGACACCTGTACAATGGGGATGGGCCCATGTTGCCTGCTCCACCTCTGTAAGCCAAACACTGTGTTCGGTATTGTAGCTGGCAGGCCTGTGCACTTAAGTGCCTCCAGCAATGTGAGTATGATGTCCAACCTCTGGCCATGTGGAGCAATGCTATGAACCAAAACAGATTGTGTCCACACAGATGTGTGTGAGTAGGTATGCGACATGTAGTTGGGGGGCGCTTGGTGGCACACTAGCAAGATGGCTCACTTGAGTGAGGCTCCTGCTGCTCGGTGCATTAATCCGCCCAAAAATCCTGTCCAGATGCTCACTACGGTCTAATGCCTGCAGTAATGAAGTGTCCATGCACCTGAGCAGCGATACTAAAAGTTTAATGCTAGCAGCACGCCCTGACCGCTGCTCTAGCATCGCTGGAGGGACGACGCTGTGCTAGACTCAGACGCCTGGAGCTGCGACCTGGCCCACTTGCTCACGCAAGCGCTGCGGCGCCCACGAGGTGCCTGGAACTCACTATTGGCGCGCACCGTGGGCTCAGCAATAACAAAGGTGGCGGTGAGTGCGCGGACTTTCCATCCCTAATTCTCAACAATCGGACTGCATTCTCACCTGCCAGCAACAATAAAGAAGCGCTGCAATCCTGCATGAACCACTTTCCCCCGCTGCCACCATCCCGTTGCCCCTACAGGCATAGGGCCGCTCTCACCTACACGGGGCCCGGGAACAGTCACATATACCAGCTGCCGGCACCTCACTGCCTGTGGGGAGGTGGACGCCAAGGGGTGCGCGGACTTTGTCCCCAGCAATTACACCACCACAGCAATGTCCAAGAAGGGCTGGCGGACTGCGTATGTGGCAGACTTCACAGCTCGCTGTAATCTGCGCACAAAACTCTGAAAGTGAGTCTTACCCCCTGGCGTCCAATGCTTCAGCAGCAGAGCCGCTGCTTTCGGAGCCTGTGAATCGCTCCTGGCGTAGATCCCTCGCTACTACTCCTGCCGTAATTCTCTTCTGCCTGGCCAAATAAACCTCCTCAGAAGTCTGCCATAGCTGCCTGATCGCAGTGCTTTTCCTTCGGTGCAGCGACGTGGCGCACCAGTGCTGGAGGCGCACTGCAATCTGCTGCTGTAATGCTGCCTGGTTTCCAGTAAGTGCCGCGGCACCCATAATATGACTGTGCCCTGCGCCCAGTGCTAACAACGGCTGCAGTGAGTGTGCCCCTCATCACACCACCAGTATTTAATCAAGACTGCCTTTTTGTTCGTTACAGTGGTGGGTGATCCCGCGCTCCTCAAAACTACAGTCCCGTCTCTCACGTTGCAGAGTGAACTGAGATATTCCCGGTGTCCAGGGAACTGGGGACAGTTCAGGATAGTCAGTGCCAGTGCATACATACATACCGCCACTGCAGAACTGCTGAGGGACATCTAATGATACAGCATTGCCAGTCATCCAAGCATCAGTGCAGGCCCCCCGCAGCTCACTGAAGGCCCCACGTTGGCGGTTAGTCACACCAGAGCCTACTGCATAGACACGAGGACTAACGCTGTGAGTGCCCGGTATTCTCATTCTCCCAGCAGCAACATCCCGTTGACCAGATCACCCTTTGCCAATTCTACCGTGCCACATTCCTGCCTCTGGACTACGACCTATGCAGCTCATGACGCCTGCAGGGCTCACTACCATGCCACTGTTGTGAGGACCTCACCTGGCGCAGCAAGATGCAGACACTAGTAGACAAGCTAGTCGTTCCTGCTGCATTCCACCTCCCATTCCTCTTCCCTCTGCCACCTCAACTTGAAGAGACAATTGGCCCCGCCATTACTACTGGCCTGCTTGTCACAAAAGGGTCCAGATACGTCACATGCACTTAACTCATCACATCAAGAGGCTAAACGCACTGAGTGCACATCAGCAGGAACTGTCCAGTAGCCGTTACTCCATCAAAGATGGGGAAGCCTGACAATCAGCAACCTAGGCTGACTTTTGAGGCCAAGAAGGGCAACCAAACACTGCAGGAAGACTCAGACCAGGCTAGAGCAGAACCTGCAAGTCGGTCGTCGCCTGCACCGGAGGATGACATGGATACCATACATAACCGGCAGGACGCTATTGTGCATAAGTTGGAAGGGCACGAGAAGCGCGTCAAAGAAGCGGAGCATCGTATCTCCAACACCGAGGACTCCACTGCTCATCTCCAGACCAATGTGGCGCAAATGGACAAACTGCTAAAAATCATTGCAGCAAAGAACGAAGATCTCGAGGCGCGCAGTAGACGGAATCATATTTGCGTCCTTGATATTCCTGAGAGCACCAATACTGGCAAGATGGAGGAGTACATAAAGCGATTGCTATGTGATACGATTGGTGCGGAATCCTTCTCATCCCAATTCATCGTTGAAAGGGCTCACAGATCCCTTGACTCCAGACCTCCCCCGGGCAGCACACCTCGCCCCATCATAGACCGGCTTCTCAACTACTGGGATCGAGATGTCGCCCTTAAAGCAGCCTCAGTAAACTCGCCAACTCACTTTCAAAGGGAACAACTTTACCATCTACCCGGACTTCACAGCAAATGTCCAGGAAATAAAACGTAAGTTCATGCCTGGCGAGAAAAAACTACGAGAGGCTCAAATTGATTATGCTCTACTCTATCTGGCGCGCTTACAAATTACACACCAATGCAAAAAACCTTTTTAAGAAATCACATCAAGTAGATAAATTCCTGTAGCGCCTCAAACGGAACAAAAGATCATCTGCCTCTCTTGCTTCCTCACCAAGATCACGCTCTCAGGATCCTGAATGACTGCAGGCGGCACCACGTCACGAGCTCACTCCGGACAATTTGGGGTGGTGCGGCAACGTCACGCCCTCGGTAGCAAGGAGCGGATCTCATCCAAACCTGCTCATGTGCGTTAATCAGATAAGTGACACATTGGACCTATAAGACATTCAACACTGAGCACCCAGTCCTTCTTTGAGATTTTGTCCACACCATCGATCTCAGAGAGTAGGGCGAAACAGTGCATGCACCTGGGAGTCCCCCTCGAGGGTGCTCCCCCTTTAGTTTGTTTTATACACTGCATAGTTGTACGCAGTATGTTCATGATGTTGCTGGGGCTTAGAGAGGGGGGTGGGTTACACCTTACTGGCATGTTTGGGGTGCTTCAGTGGAAGGGGGTGGGATCGGGATTGTTCTTTACATTCTTCCACAGTGCACGAAACACACATGACAAACAAATGTATAATGGCTGGTGTCCTTCCTACCTACTTCATGTATATGGCGTATTCACAATTTTGTCTTTCGCAACTTTCTCTAGACAATGCCTAGCCTGACCACTCCCCACATGAAACGTCACAGGGCTGGGAGACCCTAGGAAACGCCGCCAAATACTGGCATACCTAAACAGGCACAAGACTCATATTGCGCTGCTCCAGAGACCCACATCCATCCTCAACATAATAACAACACCTTTGCGCATAACTGGGCTGATCATAGGATCTTTTCCTCTTATTCCTCCTATTCCAGAGGGAATGCCATACGCATCAAAAAGCGTACTCCCTTTGCCCTGATCGGGTCAGAGCGCGATCCCCATGGCCGTTACTGTCTTGCATGGGGCAGGCTAGGCACAGAATCGGTCACCCAAGCCTGCTGTTATGGCCCCAATACTGACTCCCCTGATTTCTTCACACTCCTTTTGGTTAAGATCACAGCGATAGGGTCTACACACGTAATATGGGGTGGAAACTTTAACATTGCCCTAAACCCAACAGTAGACAGATCGAACCCCTCGTCGAACCACTAGAAAAGCCCACACAAAGTTGTGCATGGGATAGTAACAGAGAACGGCCTACTGGATACATGGCCCCTCCTTCACCTGCACATTACAGAGGGCACCCACTTCACTGCTCAGTATGCGTCATGGGCATGACTAGACTACTTACTACTCACACAAGGTTGGGGCCCCATCTTAATGCTGCGACGCACTTAGCGTGCACATATTCAAACCTTGGCCCTGTCAGAATAGCGCTCACGCTTCCGGGCTAGGGCCTCTCGCGCAGCAACTGGAGGCTACCTCCCCTAACACTGCTAGTCACGGTGTTTCAGGATGAGTTGGGGCAAAAAATTCAGGAGTTTTTACAGAACAACAAAGGGTCTGTAGATAGTGTTGAAACAGTTTGGGAGGCATTCAAGGTCACGATCCGAGGTTTCTGCATTTCAAAGAGCTCGGGTGTATTAGGGGACATACAAGAAACACTCAAAAAGCTAACGTTGAGCTTAGAGCTTTGGAGATTAGTCTTGCGGCAGGCCCAGACGGGCCGGCCCAAAGACTGTTCCGAGACAAGCTCACAGAATACACAGACACCGCGGACCGCGAGACAAGATTCCGGGGCAAACACTGGGTGGCCCGTAGATATGGTGAGGGAGAATGCCCTGGAAGGATCCTGGCCAAAACAATAAGCAAACCCCATTTTTCAGATTACATCCTAGAAATAGCTGGTCCAGGAGATGTACTTTACAGAGATACCACTGATATTCTTCACACATTACGACTCGCTGTACACGTCCAATAGAAATGACACCCTTGACCTAGACAATTATTTGAACGACGTTGCACTGGCCTGGCTGGGTGATTCACAACGGGAGTTCGTTTGCGCCCCCATTGAGATAGATGAAATACAGGAAGCCATATTGCAATTGAAATCAAGCAAGGCCCCTGGCTTAGACGGACTCCCCATATAAAACATAGATAGATCTCTTAGCCCCATCCTTAAAGAAGTGTACGAAGATTATTATTATTAATTATTAAAATAGTTTTGTATAGCGCGTAGTTACCCTAGAGCATCCCAGTGCTTAACCAAACAGAGTAACAATTAAGAGAGTACGAGGCACAGCGGCTTAACAAAAGAGAAAAGTTTTCAGTTGTTTACGAAAACGCAAAAGGCAAGGCTCAGAGCGCAAGCCTAGGGGGAGTGAGTGTTGCGTGTTTATCTAGGTTCCTGATCGATACTGCGACCTTATGCCCCTATTCGGCTATAAATCCATTTATTCCCTATATTGGCATAACCGTTCAAGTGCGATATTCAGAAAGTCATCTCTGGCCTCACACGAACAGAGCCACATTCCAGAATAGTTTTCTGCCACTTCCTTTGCAACCAATTAGTGCAATGACAGAGCAGAAGTCACTATATGATATTCCTAGATTAACACTCCGAGTTCTTCAACAAGATAAAAGCTCAGCAAACCTGGAAATCCCCGCTTGCTGTGTTTTGATTAGTAATGGAACTCTAATGAGCAACTGATAGCTATCACTTCCTAGTGACATCTTTAATTGACGTCTTATGTCCAGCAAACTTGCGTCAAACCAGGCACCTGTCAGGTATAAATACTACCAACGTTGCCTTAAGCAATTGCTGGTGTCCCATTGCTGTTGTATGCTGTATGCAGTACGCTGATGCTGCTGGTGTGCCTTTGGTGGTGAAGCTACTGATACCATTATCGCTGCTAAAGCGCGAACGATGGTGTGGTGAGCTTAGGAGCTGAACAGCCGTCCCTCTGCGAAGAGCCCAGCAGATGCCAAGCTGCCCGCGGACGCTGTCCCCCCTCCTCCTCCTCGACGCGCTGAACAGAGAAATCCAGCTCCAGCGCTTCTAGTCTGCCCTCGCGGGTGACTGGGATACCGAGTTCCTCCTGAAGGAAATACCAGACTTCCATCATTCTAGATGAGAATTCTTGAAGCAAACCTTGGCAAAACCAACTTAACTTAAAGCTACTTACTTACTCCCCTTCCACGTGTTAGGCTTAGGTCAGGCACACCGGGGTAGGCTTAGTTAAAAGCACCAGTTGAGTATTTTAGCCTAATGTATATATGACTGTATATATGTTTTATTACTTTTAAACCATTGTATGGCTAAGAAACCATATCAATGCTTTTACAGTATTATTTCGCAATACTTATCTTACTGTACGTACTTTTTATAATAACAAGTCTTGCAATTGTGGCAATACATTTCTCTTGTACGAGAAGAAAGACTGTTCAATAAATGTTAACCCTTTATTGACAAACGCCCGTCTCTCTATTCTCTAAATATCGTGAAAGTAAACTGCACTAATCTGACTGAGTGAAATACATGTCTATTGTTTCACACGACCCTAGAGATCGACTCTTGATCTGAGGAGCAAAGTTGTCATGTTGCACGGTTGTTGGAAAGCTGAATCCCTTCTTGTCTGTGGCAGGGAAGCTGATCACTTCCTATGCAGAGAAGAAAGTTTCCAGTGACCTCTGAGCTAGTTGGTAACAAACCCAATTAAGTTTAGCATAGTCAGTGGAGGCCTGGAAGATCCGCACTTCTACGTCGATACTACTGTTTATGTTATTCCAATGCGCAGGGCCTAGTGGGAAACTAGGAACTACACTACATGGCGCCCAAACGTTTGGTAAGGCGATAAACTAACGCAAGACGTTAGAGTAACTCAGTCGTGCATATTTCACACAGACCCCTTTCTCCCGTAAATACTCCAATAGACGTCTGGAGTGGGTGAAAGGTTAAAATCCGCCCGACCTTAGTCGGAAGAGATTCCTATGTAAAGCTCTGGTTTATTCAACGTTGAAGGATACAGTGTTCCAAAATATTGTGCACCTAATCTTTGTCTCCTTGGAAACCAACTCTGCAAAACCTGCATTTATACAATGCCAGGAGAAAACGGAACCACTGGGGCCGCAGCAGATGCGACTCAGCAGGGTCCCGAATACACAGACCCGGGTGCTATTATCATCCCGGTCCACTTAAGAAAATCTATAACTTTAAAACTTATAGAGAACGGACTGACACCTCAAGGTGGTACAGTAATTTTCGTGATAGAGGCTCACGAATATCGGCAGACAGAGGTATTCTATTCATGGATAAACTTTCCAGCGGCAAACGCTACAACAAAAGAGTTTCACTATTACAAAATAGAGGAACCTCCGGAAGAGTACGCTCCTTTTGAGGAGATTGAAATTCCACTTAAATTTCAAGAGCACCTGCTCTGGTTTAATGGCGCCCTAAAACATAATGATCACATTACCAGGCTCGGTCCACTAGGTAGACCAGGAGCAACATGGCCGGTTCTAGCCAGCTACACACCACATCCGGACATTGTAAAAATGTCAAAGGAAGAGCTGTTAGTACAGCTAAAAACATTAATTAAAATACATAGGCAATTAGTCCAATATGTAATGCGGACTACAACAGTCCAACCAGCTGTTAATGTACCACAGCTGACCCCTCATCAGGGGAACACTAATAAAATTACACCACAGAACATACAGTCATGTCTTGGTAAAACACCCGTAAAACGGGAACAAATTCCTTTCTGGTTAGCACAGAAAATCACTCAAATAGAGGCAGTATTTCCTGATACTACCCCTATAGAGAAACACAGAATCTTGACAATCTGCCTTCCTATGGGAATTGCACCACACGTGGAGGACTGCGACACTTGGGGTACAGTCTTTGCTTCCATTTACACAAAAACACACGGTGTTCCGTCTATGGCGGTAATACCAGAAGTGCTAAAACAGATTCAAAATGAATACGGTCCAGAGCCCGCTTTAAATCTAGGTATGAAATTACTGAAAGACTTCAAGCAGGTCTCGGCTATATTATTAGCCAACATAAAAGGAGAAGCAGCATCTGTGGCGATCCGCCAGAAGTTGAAGGAAACAGATATAAAAGATCCTGTTGAGCTTGCCAAAATCATAGAGAAATGCTATGAAGAATTAGTTAGAGACAGCTTGGGTGGAAAACCAGTAAAGTCCCAACTGCTCGAAAATCCTGAAAAATTATTTATTAAAAATAATTCAAACACTCCTAAAAAGAGCTGGGATGGAAATAAACAATCCACTCCCAAGGAAAAAGTTTTCCAGTCCAGAGGAAGGTCTCCTCGACGGAGGGAAAGAACTCCGACTCGAGAACACCAGTCTCCCCAGAGGGAGCCCTCTGAGAAAAGATATAACCTTAGAAATAGGGATAATTTGAAAAAACCTGATAGATATCAAAGTATTGATACACGTCCCTCTCGATCTTTTGCACAAAATTCGGAAAGAAGAGGACGGTCAGACCCAGGAGAGCACACCAAGTCCAAAGACAAGGAACCTGCTCAGAGTAAAAAATCTCAATTTCAGAAAAAGAAGGTAGCCAGTATTAGAGTAATCAACCATGCCGAGAATACTGAGGACACAGTTGAAAAACGGGGAGTGGGCATTGACAATGTTGGACAGTGCAGCAGAAATCAGTATAGCGCGCAAGATCTTGATGAGTCATCTGGAGACAGTGGACACGAATGAATACATTCAGGTTGAAACTGCCAACACCAGACTTAGCGAGCCCCATAAAATATACGAAATAACATTGCGTATAGAGGGTGATAAGACTAGGAAAATAAGAGGTCTATTTTGGGATAAGCTCTCAAAAGGCTATGATATTCTGTTAGCTGAAAAAGATTGGCCCCCAGAGTTTGTCAGGGAGTGCCCTCGTGGCGAAGAAGTGATTATGCCTGCCTTCTCGAATCACATTCTGATTCACAAAAAATATACATATGCAAGGAAATGGGCAGTGGCCCAGGCACCTGCATTATATAAAAATCATGTAGGATGGGATGAGGACTCAACTCCTCACAAAATCCAATTAAAAAGTGAACCAACTGCCCAACGGCAGTATCCCATTAAGCAAGAAGCTAAAAAACAAGTCAGGGAAATCTTAGATCAACTTGAGTACCAGGGGGTGATTGAAACATGCACCTCTCAAATGAACAATCCTTTGTTTCCTGTCTCCAAGCCAGACAATTCATATCGTCTAGTTTTGGACTACAGACACCTTAATACATGTTGTAAAACTTTTGCAGTACAAAACTCGCATAGTGCAGCCCTAATGAATAACATAGTTAGAAAAAAATACAAAACGACATTAGACATATCTAATGGTTTCTTTTGTCAAAACATTGCACCAGAAAGCAGATATTTGACCGCTTTCTCTGCATTTGGGTAGCAGAAAAAATTCTGTCGACTCCCACAGGGGTTCAAGAACAGCCCAGGACTATTCTCAGCTAGGGTAACAGAGTTACTACAAATATATGATGATGAGGCATTATCTTACGTAGATGATATCTATCTCACAGACGACGACTTGGATACTCACTTGAAAAGAGTGAACACCATTATACTTGGGTTCGCAGCAGAGGGTTACAAATTCAACTTTAAAAAGTCTCGAATTGCCCATCTTACGGTACTATTTTTAGGGTACGAATTATCAAGTGAAGGGAAAAGCCTAGCGGACAACTTCTTAGAGAAGTGCGCTGTACTCCAAGCTCCAAAAACGCTGAAGAATTTACAATCCATTCTAGGTTTTCAGAATTTCGGAAGAACTTACATTCTAAATTACGCAGAGAGGGTTAAACCTCTCTACGAACTAATTAAACCTGATTTTAAACAAATCAATTGGACTCAAAAACACACAGAAATTTTGAGATCACTGCAAACAGACATGTTAGCAAAAACGAAATTAGATACACGTGACAACACACGTGATCTTGTAATCTGAGTCATCCCAGGAAGATGCGGATTCACATACCTGACCTCTAATGAGGGAGAAAAGATACCAATAGCTTACAAATCACATTTGTACACAAAGGCTGAAATAAAATTCAGTTCAACGGAGAAAATTCTAACTGCGGTTCAGACTGCTGTAGCAAAAGAAAAGCCCCTAGCACAAGGTAAACGAATAATAATCGTAACACCTATACCGGCTTTAGAAGCGGTAACTAAAGCAAGCATTCCTAATGCTAAAGCTTTGCATCCAAGATGGATTCAGTGGGTTAATTCTCTTGCTGCAACAGACGTAGTTTACGAATTTGATCCTAACTTAAAAACACAGGAATTTTTACAATATGAATATGAATGTCCTCTGCCAATTGAAATCCTGCCTCTCGAAGAATACGGAAGTATTATATATACTGACGGATCAGCACAACCCGCAGTTGGGGGTAAGCAAGCTTACAGTGCTGCGTGCGCGATTGTTAAAGGTCGCTGGCACAAAGGTAAATTTAGACCAATGGTCACCAAAACACAATCTCTAGGAGATTGCTCGGCTCAACGAGCTGAATTAGTAGCAGTTAAGATGGCGCTAGAAAATACCGATCGCGAATTCCCCACACTAATAGTGTGCAATTCTTTTTATTGCGTACAATCTTATAACAATAAACTGCAGAGTTGGATTGAAAACGATTACAAAGATGACACAGGTGCCACAATAAAGCATAAATTGCTCTGGAAACAGGTAGCTCTTTTACACAAAGAACTACAAAAGACTCACGTGATTCACGCACAGAGTCTTCAACGTGATGGCGTTCACGTTGCAGGGAATTCATTGACTAATACAGCCACAGCGGAAGCAACTAAACTGGCTTCCGTAGCCACAAAAAAGCGTACAGAAAAATACATAGACGGGGAAACCATGCTGGCAGTAAAAACGACCGTAAAAGGCGACTGTGCAGCACTACCCGTGAACTATCCACTCAATTATGCATACGTAATCGATGGAAACTCCGTTCCTTTTGCTCGCATCCCTGGAGTGGGGGACAGAGTAATTCCAAACAGGAGCAGGAGGGGCTTCCTCTTACTGGAAGCACACATGGGGTTGGGTCTGAGACACCAAACAATCAAGGTTTCTCTGAAAGAATTACAATCAGAGTACTGGTGGCCAGGAATGAGCATAGATATTCAATGTTTTGCTCAAAATTGTGAAGACTGCAACAGAGATCGCAGTAATGAACAGGCCAGTGTAGTTTCAGGATCCCTGCTAGACAGCATAAGTGGGTCTATCTGCGCAATCAAAGAAGAGAAGCGCGTCCCATTGTACACAGTTAAGGCTAAACACACTTAAAAAATGAGGCCTCCAGCACTCGGCTGACGCCTAGAACTGTTATAAGAGAGGTCTCCGAGTCCATATCGGCATATACGCAATTACCACGTTCCATTCTGACCAGGGTCCTGCTTTTAGCTCTTGAGCTTATAAGGAGGCCATGGCCAGCATGGGAATTGGGTTGCGGTATTCTTGTCCGTCTCACCCCGAAGGGAATAGTGTGGTTGAAAGAAAAAACCGGGAGATAAAGCGATCTATAACGGCGAAGGTATTAGGTTCAGGCGCTGCGTGGATCAAACATTTAATAAGTGTCCAGACTAGTCTTAATAACTTGCCAAGAAATTCTCTAAAAGGTTTCAGCCCATAGGAACTATTGTTCGGAATTAGAATGAACATTCAGGACCTCGATAGTCAGATGTCAGTGAAACAAGAAAATCCTTAAGCAACATAAAGTTAAAGCAACAGCCAGATACTACTGACGAGGCACCACAAGCAACAGCCCCAGCAAGGCCTGTCTGGATTCCAAAGATTGGGGATCTAGTCAGAGAAAAGATCGCGGTGAAGAAGGAATTTGGGCCTTCTTACAGAAAAGCAGTACCTGTCTTGGCAGTCACCGGAACAAGATCAGTTGTACTACCGCCCCTTGCTGGTAAAAAGGAGAACAGAGTTGTGTCCATCGACCTGGTAAAACCACAAGCATGTGGCCTATAATCAACAGTAGGCCCAGTGCACTCCCAAGAAACAACAGAATACCCAAACTTGCAACAATCCAAGAGGTTCAAACTGAAAGACTAATCACATTCGATCAGCCTGCAGTGCACGGTGAAGGACTATGCAATAATGCCATGGAACTCGTGCCTTTTGAAACACAGATTGAAACAGTTCGTCAAGAAACAACACCAGTCTACACTAATGTGGCATCAGAAAATGCTACCGAAAGAAAGATTGAAAGAACAATCCCATCAATTGACAGAACTGCCTCTGGTTATTTCATCAACTTCGACAACTTCTCTGAAGATCAAAACGACCCCGATGTGATGCCAGAAACAAAAAAGTATTCGAAAGAAAATACAACAGGACTCCTTCAACAAATCAAAGAATTATATCTGGATTCACCGTTGATTGAGCATTGGATTATTTCAGGGGTATTCATACTCCTACTATGCCTAATTTTAGTTTTAATTTTAGGAAAGTTTATTACAATTGAATGGACACAGCAAGTCAGAACATCAACCTAGTCCTGAAACCACACAGATCATCCCACGTGAAGAAAAGAGAACTGTCAACAGTAAATGTCACAGCAATTCCAATACCTGGTGGGGTAGTATGGGAGAAAACTGACTATGAGATATATGGTCCGGTCGAAATCCTGAAGTATCCTCATCAACTGAAGGTTTCCTTAAGTGACTTTGTAACACCTAGTACATTCTCTGATGATTGGGACTTTAACAGTATTAATGACATGATGTCCGATTTAGTAATGTCAGCAAGATTCACAGATCATGATTATTTACAAGGTTCATCTGGTTATGAGCAGCTATTCTTTTTCACACATTATGGTGATCATTACTTGCATAAATCTGCACAGCCTAGAAATGTTTTTATGTATAATCAATGGGAACATTGTGCTACACCACCTAAAAGCAGTTCTAAAGCATTTTTTGAGAAATTCAAATACTTCTCAGGGTTTAACACTAGTGATGCAGAAACGTTTTATTACTAACTGTTAGATAAAACAGGAATGAAAACAATGCTGACAAATTCTAAATTGATATATTCAGAAGCATTTTATGACAAAATGATGACATTTGGTTTTGATTATTGGAAAAATAACATTGAAACGAAAACAATTTGGGGTACAAAAGATTGGCAGGTACAAGGCATTGAAGCACTATTCAGAACCTGCATGATACCAGAACAAATGTTGTTTTTAAATGACACAATACACCAAACATCTTGTCTTGGCCTAGCTAAGATCAAAGACCTTAAAACACCGTCTATACCAAAGCCAATACCTGAAAATACAACTACAGATATTGAGTTAGACGTGTCACAAATTTTACATTTCAACAGAACACATCCTGATTGGAAAAAGTGGTTAATCTGGCCTACTGACACAAACAGCTGTCAAGATAGATTCCTGAATAAAACACAGGGGTTAAAAATGACCAGACTAGACCCGAGATATTCCCAGAGACAACATTGAGGGATAATAACAACATACAGTGTAGGGAAACTCTGCCTTGAATGGCTAACATCATCCACACTGGCTGAAATTAAGCAACACCTGTCTTTACTGAAAGATGGTGCTGATTTGCGCGATTTCATTCTTGGACCACGCAAACAGCGTCAAAAGCGTTTCATAGCGACCAGTATCTATGCTGCATACAACGAGGCTTGGAAAGTCACACAAATTGAAACAGCTGAAAAAATACGAGAAATTGATCGTATTAATTTGGAAAAATCACTTTCTGTAGTAGACAATGGGTTAATGACTCTGTCTTCCAGAATATATTCGTTGGACAATATTGTATCCTCTGCCTTTGATGTGATAGATAGAGACTTGCTAATGTTACAACATGGCCAATCTCAATTACGTTCTATTATAGAATTAGGCTGGACGCTGCAAAATCTTCGTTCAGGCTATGTGCCTTGGCGTTTAATCAACACAACGTCATTATTTTCCATTTTTAACATTAGTGATAAACAGATCAGTTTGGCACAGAAAGGAGCAGACTATACAATCCTGAGCATCGAAAAACTTGAGAGATTACCATTGACAATGTCAGAGAGTCCTGTCATTGAATGGATAATACACGGAATTATCACTATTCCGATAACAACTTTCCGATTTAAAAAATGCCTTGAATACATACCTACTGGCCAGTATGAACGATTGGGTAAAGGATATGTAAAATCAGAATGGAAATTACCATACACACATTCTTGCTATAGTGACAGCGACAAAAATGTATTTCTTAGTGGTGAAATTGTAAACATTCACTAAGCGGTATACTTTTGTATCAGGGTATTAATTTACACGGAGCTTGTGATGGAAATTCTAGCAATCTTTCATGCCACCAGCTAGTCACACCTGCAACTCAGATAGAGCCCTTCTTTATGCAACTTGCAAACGGGAGTTACATTCTTAGAACGGATCACAGATGTTGTGGCCTTGTGCCAGGGAAAAGTTATCTAGTAAGCGTAACATCCATGGTCAAATGCTGTATGCAAGCATTGTTCCCGAGTGGGCCTGCAGACACAGTGACTCCCATCTGGCCTCGTCTGAATCTCTATTCTATACGAATTGATACTTTAAGCAAAATGAAGTCTGTGCTTTTGCAGACAACAGTGCCTATAACGTCATCAAAAGAGACGTATGATCTTCTAGTTGCAAGGACAGCTACTGAAGTTCATGAACTTTTATCAACAAATTGCCCCGTGCATTTCGTAGACATGCTCAGCCAACTCCTTAACATGTCTAGTGCCACAAGCATCCCAGGCATATTTAAGACGGTTTTTACGGGACTGCTAACACCTTTTCAGGCAATTTTGGGCATCGTTCCTAATTTTGTACACTCTGTTTTTGGCGGCATACCATTATTTTTAGGACTTGTAGCAGGGATTTTATTTTTGACCCTCCTGCTTCGTTATGGCAAGCCGAAACTCAGACATAGCTCCCATGGGAATGGAAGAGACAATCCTAGCAATGCGCTACCGGGACAGGATAACTAACGTCCTCAGATTGGCCAGGCTGAGAGATCTAAACATGACCTGGTTCCTTTCATTCAGACCTATATGGCAGAACTGTATCTTACCGGTACTTAGATGTATGCTATGCGGAGATGAGTGTGTGTTGGACATCTGTCTTTCACTTCCATCAGCAGTACCAATGGACGTCAATACTTTGCTCAGTCCAATAAAGGCTCACGCATTGTGTTGTCCCCAGCGGCTACCAATCCTGATGACGGCATTCGTTGAGACTCCTGTACTACGACTAGGTGGTAACAGTGGAGCGAGTGACAAAAGCAACATCACCCAGGTACGACCTTCTGTGAGCATTGCTGCTCCCGACTATGATGACAGCAATCATTCTCACACCTGCCAAGTTACAGCACTATCGAATTTGGTTGAACTGTCACCTGATTTTGTAGACCAATTCTTTGAGAGCCTGTCTGATACGATGTTCTCACCCGTACAGAAACAATAACTTTGGAGAAGCTTTCCGACACACAGCGTTCCCATGAACTCTGAATTCGGCCTTCAGTTTTGATCAACAAAAACTGCTAAAAGCGTTGGAACTCTATTTTCCCGTTCAAGCATTAATTCTTTTGAATTGGACATTTTTTAATATTGACCTTTTTTGGCACGAACAATTCTTTGCTTAAGGTAAAAACTATTCTTAGAGAACAGAAGCTTCAAACTTCTATTTCTACACACATCTAGAGACATAACAAACTTACATCAGCCTCTAGCACATGTTATTGCAATGCATTTATATGTGATGATTTATCTCGCCCTTCTTCTGTTTCAGAGATACTTCATGTGTAATTCTTTTTGCATAATCGTTCATTGATTTCATATGCAATAATTTTTGAATGATTTCTATGCTTCAAAAACGTACAGTACCTAAATTTCACGTATTACAATATACGCCTATTTCGAATGCATTTATGTATTTTGGGGTGGGCAATGTTACACATGCATCCTATTGCTCTAGTTTTAGTAATTTGATGGACATGAAAACATGGAGTGGGTGTTGCGTGTTTATCTAGGTTCCTGATCGATACTGCGACCTTATGCCCCTATTCGGCTATAAATCCATTTATTCCCTATATTGGCATAACCGTTCAAGTGCGATATTCAGAAAGTCATCTCTGGCCTCACACGAACAGAGCCATATTCCAGAATAGTTTTCTGCCACTTCCTTTGCAACCAATTAGTGCAATGACAGAGCAGAAGTCACTATCTGATATTCCTAGATTAACACTCCAAGTTCTTCAACAAGATAAAAACTCAGCAAACCTGGAAATCCCCGCTTGCTGTGTTTTGATTAGTAATGGAACTCTAACGAGCAACTGATAGCTATCACTTCCTAGTGACATCTTTAATTGACGTCTTATGTCCAGCAAACTTGCGTCAAACCAGGCACCTGTCAGGTATAAATACTACCAACGTTGCCTTAAGCAATTGCTGGTGTCCCATTGCTGTTGTATGCTGTATGCAGTACGCTGATGCTGCTGCTGTCCCTTTGCGAAGAGCCCAGCAGATGCCAAGCTGCCCGCGGACGCTGTCCCCCCTCCTCCTCCTCGACGCGCTGAACAGAGAAATCCAGCTCCAGCGCTTCTAGTCTGCCCTCGCGGGTGACTGGGATACCGAGTTCCTCCTGAAGGAAATACCAGACTTCCATCATTCTATTCAGAGGTATGGTGTTAACTAAACCCTTAGACGAGAATTCTTGAAGCAAACTTTGGCAAAACCAACTTAACTTAAAGCTACTTACTTACTCCCCTTCCACGTGTTAGGCTTAGGTCAGGCACACCGGGGTAGGCTTAGTTAGAAGCACCAGTTGAGTATTTTAGCCTAATGTATATATGACTGTATATATGTTTTATTACTTTTAAACCATTGTATGGCTAAGAAACCATATCAATGCTTTTACAGTATTATTTCGCAATACTTATCTTACTGTACGTACTTTTTATAATAGCAAGTCTTGCAATTGTGGCAATACATTTCTCTTGTACGAGAAGAAAGACTGTTCAATAAATGTTAACCCTTTATTGACAAACGCCCGTCTCTCTATTCTCTACATATCGTGAAAGTAAACTGCACTAATCTGACTGAGTGAAATACATGTCTATTGTTTCACACGACCCTAGAGATCGACTCTTGATCTGAGGAGCAAAGTTGTCATGTTGCACGGTTGTTGGAAAGCTGAATCCCTTCTTGTCTGTGGCAGGGAAGCTGATCACTTCCTATGCAGAGAAGAAAGTTTCCAGTGACCTCTGAGCTAGTTGGTAACAAACCCAATTAAGTTTAGCATAGTCAGTGGAGGCCTGGAAGATCCGCACTTCTACGTCGATACTACTGTTTATGTTATTCCAATGCGCAGGGCCTAGTGGGAAACTAGGAACTACACTACATGAGTTCCAGAGGGTTGCAACCTTTACGGAAAATCTCCTCCCTCCTGAACGGGCCTTTTTGACCCTGGGGATCTTAAGTAGGTGTTGTTGGTCTGAGCGTAGTGTTCTACTTGCCTTATACGGGGTCACCAGCTTTTGAAGGGCGGGAGGGCCTTTACCTTGCAAGATTTTATGTGCAAGGCAGAGAGATTTAAATGTCACCCTTTCTCCCACTGGCAGCCAATGCAGCGCCCTCAATGCGGGTTTGGCCGATCGTGACATAGGGATGTTGTAGAGCATTCATGCCGCCGCATTCTGAACTTGCTGTAATTTGTTCAGAGTGATCTCAGGGGCACCCAGATAGATTGCATTACTGAAATCTAATCTTGATATAATCAGGCCCTGGATCAAAAGCTTCCGAGATAGAAATGGAAGGAGAAGGCCAAAAGATGCCCTTGACGCCGGCATACTCCCCCCTTCCATGAGGGAAGCTCTCATCACTTCACTACTCAAACCTGGAAAACCTGCCACACACTGCAATTCCTACAGGCCGCTGTCTCTTATCAACTGCGATACCAACATTTTAGCGAAAGTCAAAGCCAACTGCTTAAATCTGCTAATGGAGAAGCAGACCAAGCGGGTTTTATTCCAGGGCGGGTGACAATGCACAACCGTTGTACCTTCTTTTCTATCCTCCATAACGTTGATCCTGATCTACCTTTGGCGGCGGTCTTTCTAGACGCCACAAAGGCGCTTGATTCAGTTGTATGGGACTACCTATTGGGTATCTTGCAACGGATGGGCTTCCCTCCACTGTTATTCTCCTGGATCAGACTCCTATATCAACTCCCTACAGCCAAAGTCCTCCTCAATGGTCACCTATCTGCCGCTTTTCCCATCACCAGAGGCACGAGGCAGGGGTGCCCACTCTCTCCCCTGCTTTTTGCCACAGCGGTAGAGCCTTTGGCAGCAAAATTACACCAACACCATCAGGATAAGGCATTACGTTGTCAACTACGCCAATATTGCTATCGCTCTATGGGGATGATATTACTCTCTATGTCAGGGATCCGTAGGACAACATAAACCCACACTTACGAGAATTCATTGTATTTGGGAAACTCTCTGGATTCAAATAAACTGGGGCAACTCACCGATATATTCTCCCTTACTCGCGCGGCTCAGCGGTTCCCCCTAGATTTCACACAAGAGTGGTGTCTCTCGGATTTGCAGTATCGTCACAAGAGACAGGGAGGAATTGATGCACCTCAATTATGCCTTGGATCGTATCACAGACAGTGTTACCCGCTGGATTGCCCTGCCTCTCTCTCTAGCAGGCCGTGCTTCCTTGATTAAAATGGTGGTACTCCCACAACTGTTGTATTTGTTCCTCCTGTATTGTAATATGTGACCTTTCCTGTTTTTTTCTCCCTCCTACTTGATATGAATATTGCATTGTGTCCTTCTTCCCATCTTACTGAAAGCCCTCTGCTATCCCTCAGGATCTTGTTCACACTATATAAAACTTTATAAATAAATAAAATAAATAAATATCCCATATCACCCTGGGAGATATTTTTTCAGGGTTCTAGGATCGGAAATGATCAGGCTGGTATGGGGAGGCAAGCAACCGCGGCTGCAGTGGAACATACATACTATGCCTCTTGAAGGTGCATTATACATAATGCCCCAGTCACTGGATACGATGCCCACTACGGTCTCCTGCACAATTGCAGCCTGGAACCGCATCTCAGCCCTACTGCAGTGCCCCATCCTTTACTCGCCACTGCTCCCCCTAGCATATGCAATAGCTCCAGGAGGTGGGATTTCACAGGCTCTTAGAGCGGACTCATATCAAAACATGGGGTGACCTTTATTGTAATGGGCCATTCTGGACACTAGATCAAATTTTCCCTCCTGCCTCGCCCTCCCCCTGGACGTATTCCTCTCGTCAGGCTTTACCAAGGCATACGATCCAATACCCCAGACTTCCCCCACGAGCCTTCTCCGCTGGCCCCACTGCACCTAATGCTCCACGCAACGTCTCAGAGTCACATGGTATCCATACTATACCACACCATGCACACGCTACAGAATGCACCACCTTGCCCATCTAGTGTGCACTGGGAATCAGAGTTAGGACACGAGCTTACTGACGAACAATGGACATACTGCTACCTACAAACAAAACCAATCTCTGCGAGTAGCAGATTGCACAGTAGGCATTTTAAATTCTTGCACCATCTCTATTACACCCCAGCCAAAATGCACAAGTACAAACTGAAAGACACAGATCGTTGCGATAGGTGCAGCACCCTGGAGGCTGATTTCCTTCACTTGGCCTGGGGGTGCCCAGGGGTACGCGACTACTGGGGAACAGGTTTTTACTGCCCTAGAGCAGATGACAATGCTATCACTGGAGTGAGGAGGTGTAGGTGTATAAGGCCTAGGCAAAATTTGTGGTGTGTGAGGGTGTGGATATGCTGGTGTGTGAGATCTAGGGCTAGGAGGTTGTGGTGGAAGGCTGGTGGCCTGGTTCTTGAACCTTCTTGTGGATTTGAAATGTATGGAGCTCTTCCGAAATGTGCTCTTCAAATATGAACAGCCTTTTCTTTGGCATCTGAAGTGAATGATTGTCATCTGGTGTGGTGGTTGACCTAAGATTCTCCCTATTGAGAGATGGATGAAAATATTGCACTGCTTGACTTCATGGACCTCAGGAGGTTTGACAGCGAGAGGGTCTTGACCGATTTTGACTCTCAAGATTCTTTCTTGGCACTGAAGGGATCTCTCAGATTCCAGCGGGCTCTGAGTCTGGAACCAGACCCAAAGGTGGGTGTCACTTGTGGCTTGCCTCAGGGCTTGATGCCTGACTCGATTTGGAGTGATGTGCAGCCTGAATGTAAGGGCACCTTTGAGACTCGTCTCCAGGGGCTGATCCTCGAGTAACTGTGGTGGGAACTAAACACTAGAAGTTGTTTTTGTTCTGGGCCTTTGTGTTGGTGAAGTGAGAGTTTCTCCTGTTCCTCCACCTTCGAAACTTCGGGTGACGGCACCTCCCTTTGCTTTCCCCTTTGCCTGCTCAATGCCTAAAGCCCCCACTCTTCTCCCTTGGCACCTATGATGTCTATTGTAATGGAAGAAAGCCCAGTACACGTGGTGTATAAGAGGATGGTTTATTAAGATTACGGGTAAGCTGTTCAGATAGTATTGAGTAAGCCCCACCAGGAGCAGCATCCTTGCTGCTCAGTCTACACACTCATACTGACACTCTCTCATCCACACCAGGCACTCCAGCATTCCATTACATAGCCAAGCACCCCAACATTCCACTACATCACATCCATACTGGCTGAGCAGCAGGGAACAGGTAACTAAGGGAAATAAAGCATATTAACAGTTCAAGTCACAAAAAATCTACTTCTCTTAGAAAAAAACAATTAACAATATGAAACAACGTCTGAAGGAAATACACATCATCCAGTATAATAAGCACAAGAGAAAGACATCCAGGTTAAAACAAACTCATTGCAAATTGAAAGGACCAAAGATGGAAAGAAAAATAAAACAGTCCCACAACATACAATACATTAAAATTACACCAAACTAGTACTATGCAGGACTTGGAGAATTAAGGACACCTTAGTGGTGTAACACGCTCAGGACACCCCAATGGGGAACACCCTCACTCACCCCCTTCTGCACACAACAGAAAATTAAAGTACCACAATCGCACTAACCAGGGTAAATGACCCTGCAACGCACACACAAAATGCACAGCTGATGTGACATAAAGTCTCAGGCAACGCACATAAGAGTACACAACCCTGCAATGCTCACACATACCGTACACCTGATGAGACAAAAAGTCTCAGGCAATGCACCTCCGGGTACACAACCCTACAACACAGCACTCGGGCACAAGACCCTACAACATAGCACTAGGGTACACAACCCTACAACCCAACACTAGGGTACAAGATCCTACAACAGAGAACTAGGGTACACAACACAAGGGTATTCTTTCTGGCCAGGCACTGGTGATAGAGCGCGCAGGTCACCCGACTAACTTTTGTCATCGGATAATGCAAACTTGGGCCCATAAAAATAATATTCTCACTATACTTTAATCAGGTAACCTACACACTGCTATCAGTAACCCTTGTTCCTTACTACTTTAATTTCCATGTACCTGACTTACCAATCCTCGGAACAGGTACCTAAGATCACAATGGATCAGGAGCTAAATTTGAGATTAGGTAGACAACACAATACCATGTACATTTGAATAATGTTTATACTTTTGTAATAACCACAAACGCAAGAAGTTTTCAACACCTTTATCTAGTTTTCTTCATCATCCAATGCCATGAGAATGAAATTTACACAGATCAGACTATTTATTACTAGAATTAAAATATAGTGTAGCTACGAATGAGAGCAAGAATCATTTAGAAATCGAAAAATAAAGGGAAGGGAAAAATAAGGAACACGCTATTTTCGCATAACAGACTTCCACATTTGTACTAAAGGTGGGTAAAGAAAGGGAACATACTAATCATAGTAAGCTTTCGAATTATGCTAACGGTTGAGAAGAAACGAAACTTATGCAGTTTGCTTATTTCCTATAGGGAAGGTAAGAAATGGAACATACAATTTATGCATAAAATCAGTAAATGACTAAAGGTAGGGAGAAAAGTGGAATATGCTAATAGAAAATTTTGCATGAGAACTCTAATTTATAGAGAGACAGGGAAAAGGACATAGGCAATTATGCTTTATTTCAGACGGGAGAGAGAAGGTTTAGATAGACAAACAACCACATAGAGTATATTTACCTAGGACAGAATGAAGACTAACCCTGGCCACGGGTCAGTTGGGAAAGGCGGGAAAGGACCCTCAAGGACTTAGGCTGCCAGTAGGCGAGTAGGTACAGCTCATGGACAGTCAGGACAGGATAACGCCAGGATTTGGATCAGGACCGGGCTCACCAAAGGGTACAACCAACATCTGCAGCTTCGGATGCAACGCCTGCGCTACTCCCTCTCTGCAAGGAATCTGCCAATAACCCCGATTGGGTTTTCGAATCTCCCAGCAAAGTGCTTCGCCAGCACTTAAGGTTTCCCAAACCCCGACTGAGTCTGTGGAAATTACGGACAGAGTGCTCCGCAGCTCTCTGTATCAATCACCTATAGAGTTTGTTGGGTCAGTGACAGGTCAGCTATTCGGACAAGTCGGACAATTTCTCTAGCTAAACCTAGGCTAGTTATACTGTTTTTCGGGTCAGTGTACCACCCACCAATGTTGCAAGTGAAAGGTTCCCTAAATTCTGATTGGTCAAAGGAGGAGGTTAGATCATCATTTAACCTTAATTTTAGACTTTCTCAGACTTAATATTCATTTCTCGAACCCACCTCTTATATTCCAGTTCCCATGGCATGAGAATTTTAGAAGACAATAGGGTACACAGTAAAACATTACAAATGTAACAAATGCAGGTACAAGTCAGCTTCTCCTCGCTGGGGCATGGTTGTGGTTGCCAGGAGCATCTTAGCTTTGGCAGCCAGCTGGCTGAGTTCCACTGCTGCATGACTCTCTTTTCCCCCATCACGTGATTGGTACTACACGAGCTTCAAAGATGGAGTGTCTAACGTCTCCCCGTCCCAAAGAGTAAAGCACATGAAAAGTATTTGAAAGTTTGGTTGGGGGTGCACGTAATAAGAAAAGAGTCCAGGAAGAGTAGTATTTGTATGCAAAAAGTATCTTATTTATTCAAATTTTTTTGTTTTTCAAAAAGTTCCACACTTGTCAAAAAACATCAGCCAACGCGTTTCCCTCCCTCACTGGGAGCTTCCTCAGGGCAATTGTAGCCGAGATCTTTGGCTCGGTAATTACAGTTCTTCTAATTCAAGCTCATCAACATTCCGTT
Organism: Lissotriton vulgaris; assembly: GCF_964263255.1. Classification (NCBI taxonomy): domain Eukaryota; kingdom Metazoa; phylum Chordata; class Amphibia; order Caudata; family Salamandridae; genus Lissotriton; species Lissotriton vulgaris. The sequence goes on from NC_141687.1 coordinate 401,383,880, forward strand.
TCATTCCTCTCTTATTCACAGCATACTTCTTTTTGCATTTTTGACATTTACAGCAAATTATTATGATCAGCACAATTAAACTTATTCCTGCTATTGGCATCAGTATTTTACTCACAAGACTTTTACCTATGTTAGAAAACCAATTACCTTCAGAGGAGAGACCATCAGTTAGTCTCTTCCAGGCACTGTCAACCTCCAGTGGTTTGTGCTCTTTTTGCAAATGAGTTATGTTTCTCACATATTTCTTAATTTCAACACTTTTGTCAGGAATGTAAGTGCAACAATGTTCCGCTTTCAGCATTCTACAGACTCCGCCCTCTTTTGCCAATAAGGTGTCAAGAGCAAGTCGATTTTGTAAAACCATAGATCTGATCGCAACCATTTCGGTATTGACCATCAGAAAACCAGCAGCAGTGTCAGTTGATAACCGATCTACTACTGTAGACAATTTGCAAATTCTGTGTGTATTCAGAGTCACTCCCACTGCGGGTATCAATGCACTGAATATATCACCTAATATTTCTCCTACACTTTCTCTTTTACTACGCACTAATCCATTAGTATTTTCATTGCTTCCAGCGACGTCATTCACATGGTATATTTTCGGGAAGACAATTCCAAAATAGCAGCTTCCATACCAGTGATCCAACAATTTGAAATAAGCCTTGTTTCCTCATATGTAATACATTCCTGGAAACACAGGTTCTGACCCATTTTTGAAACCCCAACCTCCAATTACCTCGTAATTGTGTTTGCATTCACTGGAACCGATGAATATGTTATTATAATAACTAGTCTTTTCTCTGTGAAGACAAAGTTTCCCTTTCCTTTCGAAATCCAGTAACAAAGCAGGATTGGCTCCACCATCTGAGGTGCTTTCCATGTGTTCAGCCCATTTAGGAGTTTTCTGTCTTTTATCATTCGCTTTTCTTTGGAAACTTTCCCTTCTTTTCTCTGCAATATTTAGAAACATTTTCTCTTGTTCATGTAATGAAAATGTTAAGTTACCTCTATGAGCTTCACCTAAATCTATTGTACCTATTGTTAGAAAGTATTCTCCCATATAACGCGTAACATCACTCTTAGTATGTACAATATTCAGATTTCCACGTATAGGAAGTTCAGAAAAGATTACGTCAGAATTAGAGTAATAGTACTGTAACGGTCCTCTATAAAATAAACTAGCTAAAATACTACAGGAAATTCCATAGGTTAGGGGTAGATGGTGATAGGTCACACCTTCAGCTACAGAAGTAGGTAGCTTCATGCATACGTAACAATCCTCTATTTCCATGGCTTCTACGTAGTGTACTAACAGGTTTGCAAATACATTTAAAAGAGTTCTGTTCTTGATTCTGTGATAATGTAGTCCTCCCTCATCTGATGCATCTAAGTCCATTTTAGCCTGTCTAAGGCTAAGTGTTTTCTCATGTCTTTCTACACTTTGTGGTGTCTCTTCCTTTTGCAGGACTTCTGTGTCTTTTGTCACTATTTTAGTAGGGTACAATTTAGTATCGTTACTCATCATTTACGGAATTGTAATTGTTAGTCCTATCCACAATATCAGTACTAATGCTATACTACAAAAACATACTTTGCAGCATGTTTTACAACAATTGCCTCTAGATCTTCCATTCACATTGGAATCAGACATTTTGGCTCAAAGGAAGTTTTCCCAACCCCTCTTTATAACTTTACACAGTTTGCTTACACAGGGCAACGTTCAGGTTGGTTCTTCCTCTTCGGTAGTCTGGTCAGTAATCACTTCTTCATCGCTTTCGTCACTTATATCAAGATTTTCGAATTCCTCTAGAACCAGATAAGTCCATTCAGGATTCTGATATTTAGTGTTCTGTTTCTTTATTCAGGAACTTCTTCTTTTAGGCTTGGCTCCAGATTTCTCTTTTTCGCTGGAGGCATGTTTCCTTTCCTCTAGCTTTTCCTCTACAGTCTTTAGTCTTAGTCTCAGTCTTTTTATGAGCCTTGGGTCACTTTTCTTCTTTTTAAATCTTTTAACTGGTACTGTAATCTGGCTTTCTTCAAGTGCTCTCTTATTTTCGTTCAGTTGTGGCACATCTGTTTGACCGTTTTCTTCTTCCCTTCCTGTCTGACTAGTTCCAGGTCTTTGGTCAGTTTCTTCTGCCTGGTCACTAAACTGGCCTTGTTCAGGTGTATGCTGATTTTGACTTTTGTTTGTTTCAAATTCTGTTTCCTGAACGCATTCGTCTATCTCTTTCTGATCCTGTTCAAGCACTTCGAACCCTTGATTTTCTTCCGCTTGAACTTTAGCTCTATTTTCTAACTGTCCTTTTTCAGTCTCAGGAGTTTTTTGGAGGTGTGTCGATAACCTGCTCTGTACCTATCTGACCTTCTTCCTCATCAGATTTGACATGGATTTCGATGATCTCATTATCTCCTTCTATTCCTGTCTCGTCTTCACTATCCCACTCTCTATCTAAGTAGGTATATCTTCTGGTTCTTATTGGATCAAGAGTCAGATCGATTACTGGGACCCACTCGTCTTGACTGGTACTTAGTTGTTCGTAATCAGCTATTTCAGGACTAACTTCAGGAGACCCCTCAGCTGCACAACCTTCTGCCTCAGTTTCTTCTTCTTCAGTCACCCTTTTCGTATGGCTGTTATGGATCCACTTTGGCACACCTGCACACTTCACCGCTGTTGTGGTAACAAGGATCACTTGTCTTGGTTTTCCCCACTTCGGTGCAAGGCAACTCGACCGGGTGTGTTTCTTTAGTACAACCCAATCACCCGGGTTCAGATTATGGACTGGAATTGCTGGGTTGGGGACGGCGTCTTCCCCAATCTGGTGAGAGATAGAACGCACTTGGTCACCCAGTTGCCTGCAGTACTCTAGTACCAAATCATCAGAAATGCTTATCAGTTTGTGTCCTGGTACCCATGCTTGCCGCATTACTCTTCCCATCAGTATTTCATGGGGACTCAGGCCTGTCTTTCGATCTGGTATACTTCTGAGTCCCATCAGGACAAGGGGTAAAGCGTCTATCCAATTCATTCCAGTAGAGTCACACATTTTTCCTAATCTTGACTTGATAGTGCCATTCAATTGTTCTACCACTCCAGAAGCCTCTGGGCGATATGCACAGTGCAGTTTCTGTGTAATTTTGAATGCTTCACAGAGTTGGCCTATTACATCATTCTGAAAATGCCCACCTTCGTCTGATTCAATTGTGACTGGAAAACTGAACCTAGGTATTAGTTCCCTCAGTAACAATTTGGTTACAGTAATGGCATCATTTTTCTTTGCAGGATAAGCCTCTACCCATTTTGAAAATAGGCAAACAATGACAAGGACGTACCTCATTCCTTTACAGAGGGGTAACTGAATAAAGTCAATTTGTAATCTGACAAAAGGGCCTTCTGCTTTCCCTATTTTTCCTGGTAAAACTACTGTTTTCTTTCCGGGATTGAATTGCTGACATGTCAAGAACCTCTGGCAGAGTGCCTCTGCGATGTTCCTAAACTTTGAATTGAACCATGTCTGATTAAAGACACGGACCATTGCATCCCTACCCAGGTGTGCATCCCCATGTATTAGCCTGGCCATAGGAGCAAGCAATCTGTCAGGCAATACAGGCATACCATCAGTACAAACAATGACACCATCCTCATTCCTTTGTCGACAACCAAACTTTCTCCATTTTCCCTTCTCCTTTGGTCCTGCTGCAGCCTGCAAACCTCTCAGTTCCTCCCATGTTTGTACATCCTCAAACACCATAAGTTGGCAGCTGTTTCCGATTCCCCCCAATTTAATATTGACTGACATTTGATGTCTTGCACAATGTTGGGCCAGTCAGTCAGCATATCGATTACCTGCTGTCACGTTGTCATTGCCAGATTTGTGAGCAGCACATTTGACCACTGCCAATTCTTTAGGTAACTGGATTGCTTCCAGTAAGTCTTGTACCACTTTCCCGTTTCGGATAGGAGTACTCGAGGAAGTCATAAATTCCCTTTGTAGCCACAATTGGCCAAAGTCATGTACAACCCCATAACCATACTGGCAATCAGTGTATATGGTTATTCTCTTGTTTTTCCCAATTTTACAGGCTCTTGTCAACGCAACAAATTCGGCTACTTGTGCAGACTTTACTCCAAACAAATAAGATGCGTCCACTGCACGTGCTATGGTACACACAGCATAGGCAGCACTTAGGCCACCATTCACATGTCTCAGACATGAGCCATCTACAAACAGCTCGTAATCTTCTATAGGCAGGGGCGTTTCCTTGATGTCTGGGCGTGGTTTAATACTAAATTCAGTCAAATCGATGCAATTATGCTCGACCTCTCCCTTTGCTTCTGCAATCAGTGAATTGGGCAATAGGGTAGCTGGATTCAGTATATTACACTGAGTAATAAGTTCAAGTTCAAGTTCAAAAATGTGTATAGCGCACTACTCACCCAGAGGGTCTCAAGGCGCTTGAGAGAGGGGGGTACTTTACTTATCGAATATCCAAGTTTTTAGTTGCTTTCTGAAGGAGAGGTGGTTCTGTGTAAGGCGGAGGTGGGTGGGGAGAGAGTTCCACGTTTTGGCCGCTAAGTAGGAGAAGGATCTTCCCCCCATGGTGGACCTATGGAAGCGCGGAATTGCGGCGAGGGCTTGATTGGACGATCGTTGTTGGCGGGTGGAGGTGTAGAAGGACAGGCGCGTGTTGAGGCATTCGGGTCCTAGATCGTAGAGGGCTTTGTGTGCGTGGGTGAGGAGACGGAACGTTATTCTCTTGTTGACGGGGAGCCAGTGGAGGTCTTTTAGGTGATCTGAAATGTGCGCTTGGTGGGGGATGTCTAGTATGAGTCTGGCTGAGGCGTTTTGGATGCGTTGGAGTTTTTTCTGTAGTTTGGCTGTGGTTCCGGCGTACAGGGTGTTTCCGTAGTCCAGTCGGCTTGTGAACAGTGCATGGGTTACCGTCTTTCTTGTTTCGGTGGGGATCCCACGGAGGATTTTCTTGAGCATGCGTAGGATGTTGAAGCATGATGATGAGACAGCGTTGACTTGTCTGGTCATCGAGAGGGAGGAGTCCAGGATGAAGCCCAGGTTACGTGTGTGGTCTGTAGGTATGGGTGCTGTTCCCAGGGCCGGTGGCCACCAAGAGTCGTCCCAGGCAGAGGGGGATGACCCTAAGATGAGGATTTCCGTTTTGTCCGAGTTCAGTTTTAAACGGCTGTTCTTCATCCACTCGGCTACTTCTTTCATCCACGAAGGTGTAGGTTGGTTTTGGCGGTGTTTGGGTCTTTGGTGAGAGAAAGGATCAGCTGGGTGTCGTCTGCGTAGGAGATGATGTTGAGGTTGTGTTGTCGAGCGATGGATGCGAGGGGACTCATGTATACGTTGAAGAGGGTGGGACTGAGTGATGATCCTTGTGGTACGCCGCAGATGACTTCGGTGGCCTCTGATCTAAAAGGGGGGAGGCGGACTCTCTGGGTTCTTCCGGCGAGGAAAGAAATGATCCAGTCCAATGCTTTTCCTTGTAATCCGACGTTGCTGAGGCGTTGTATGAGGGTGCTATGGCAGACTGTGTCGAAGGCTGTGGAGAGGTCAAGTAGGATGAGGGCAACTGTTTCTCCGTTGTCCAGTAGTGTTCGAATGTCGTCTGTTGCTGCGATGAGGGCGGTTTCGGTGCTGTGTTTGGCTCGGAAGCCGGATTGTGAGGGGTCGAGGGATTTGTTGGATTCGAGGAAGGGGGCGAGCTGATTGTTGACGGCTTTCTCAATGACTTTGGCAGGGAATGGGAGGAGCGAGATGGGGCGGTAGTTCTTAAATTCAGTGGGGTCTGCTGTAGGTTTCTTCAGGAGAGCGCTGAGTTCGGCATGTTTCCAGCTTTCCGGGAAGGTGGCGGAGTTGAGGGAACAGTTGATGACATCTCGGAGATGGGGTGCGATAATGTAGTCTGCTTTGTTGAAAATGTGGTGGGGAAATGGGTCGGTTGGCGACCCTGAGTGGATGGAGTTCATCAGGTGGATGGTGTCTTCGGTGGTGATTGGGTGATTGGGTTACATTTGCGGCCCCCACTAAAATTCTCTCATACTTAGTCAGCAGACTAGGTGTGAGATACTGGGTTTTGATTCTGGTCAGTAAGATTACAACTGCATGTGGAACATACACAGGATGTCCCATAACAATGGATTCCCTCTGTTTGAGACTCATGCAAGTTGCAGCTACTGCTTTTAGGCATCCAGGTAATCCAGCAGCCACTGGATCCAAAGTAGCAGAAAAATATGCTACTGGACGTCTAGTCTAACCATATATCTGGGTTAGGACTGAAAGTGCACAATTGTCTTGAGTGTCACAAAACAGTGCAAAGTCTTTTGCGTAGTCAGGCATTCCTAATGCGGGAGCTGTACACAGACATTCTCGCAATTTTGTAAAAGCGGACATGCTTTCATCATCCCACTCCACTGGGTCTTTTGCTCCTTTCTTTGTCATTTTTATTAATGGTTTTGCTAGGACTGCAAATCCCACAATCCACTGCCTGCAGTATCCTACCACTCCAAGAAACATCCTGATTTCTTTCTGAGTATTTGGTAGTTCCATGTTTCGAATTATCCTAATTCTTTCTGTGGTATCCTTCCTAATACCCCTCTCTATCTGGTGCCCCAGATATTTCACAGAGGAGGTACAAAACTGTAGTTTGTCTGGTGATACTTTATGCCCTCTTTCACCCAAATGGTTCAGTAAGGCAATGGTGTCAATAACACAGTCTTTCCGACTTTTGGAGGTCATCTATGTATTGGACCAGAACTGATTCTCCAGGTAAGACCAAGGATTCAAGACACTTTTTCAAAATCTGATTAAAGATTGAAGGACTCTCCGTGTACCCCTGAGGGACACGATTCCAGACGTAGACATGACTGTCGAATTCAAATGAGAAAATAAATTTGCTATCTGGATGTAATGGAATGAAAAGAATGCGTGGCATAAGTCAATGACGGTAAACCATCCAGCATTCCATGGAATTTGGTACAAAATCACTGCAGGGTTTGGAACAATAGGACAGCAAGGAACAACAATTTTATTTACCTTGCGCAGGTCCTGCACTACCCTGTACTTACCACTCGGTTTCTTGATTCCAATTATGGGCGAATTACAAGGACTGCTCATTACCTCCTGTATGATGTTTGCTTCTAACAATCTTTTTATTTCAATGGCAACCCCTGCCTTTACTTCTGCACTCATTTTATACTGTTTGATATTCGGGTAAACTGCATCTTCTTCTTTGGCTATTTTAATTGGGTCTACATTTGCCATTAATCCTACATCTTTTCCAGTGAAATCCCACACTTCTGGTTTCACTGTCTGTTGGAGTTCTTCAGTTAAGTCTTGTATTGTCAGTATTTTAATTTCTGAGTCAGGCCTTATTAACATTGTTTTGTAAATTCCGTCTTCATCTGGGGTCTGAATTTCGACTCCTTTTGGTGTGCAAAAGATGGTACAGTTCATTTTGCACAGCAAATCTCGTCCTAGTAAGTTTACAGGACTGGAATCACATACAACAAATCTGTGCATTTCTTTGAAGTTCACTATCGTAATCTCCATGGGCTCTGTAACTGGAGTACTAATTAATTGATTAGAAACACCCACTACTTGGATTGCTTCTCCCGAGAGGGGTAGGTTTGGAACGTCTGCTGTTCTCACAGTAGAACGAGTAGCACCAGTGTCCAACAGAAAGGTGACATAATTTCCTTCAACCTTTCCTTCAATGTATGGCCCTGACTGGTCTACCGGCAAGGAGGCGCCAAGCACGCACTCCTCGTCCTCCCCCCTCAGGCACCATCAGTAAGGTTCATCACAGAGGAATGTATCGTTCAATAGGAATTGTGAAGCTGCTGCATTTCTATCTTTCTGTCCTTCCCATACCTCTATTTCCTCACCCTGCTGTGCTCTGCTCCTATAGTTTGGCCTAGGTGCACAAGGCAACTGATTCGGCTTTACCTGTTGCTGTGTCTTTCGGGCCCCTCTTTCTGCACCTGTGGATTCGAATCATTATTTGGCGCATTACCATTCTGTACCGCTGGACACTCGTCTCTCCAGTGCCCTATCTGTCCGCACCCGTAACAGGGGAACTTCTTTTTGGCCTTCTCTCTGCTCATTTTGACTCGGGGCTTCCCTCCACCCCCAGGGCCTTGATTCTGGGTATTATTCATTTCACTTAATTGTTTTTCTTGTTGTTCTGCTAATTTTACTTGTGCCCACATGACTTTTCTTTTAATGCTTTTCGTTTATTCTCCATTTCATCTTCCCAATACTTGGCGTATTTCAGGACCTCATCTATAGGTTTTGCTTGCCAACAGATTTTATTGTCTTTAATCCACTGTGAAATTTCCGGTCTTAACCCTAACATGAATCGATAAATGAAATGGGTCATGTCCTTCATCTCAATATTATCAATTCCACTGTATGTTTTGAACACTTGTAACAGTCGTTCATAATATGAATGTACAGTTTCATCACGATTTTGGGTAGTTCTATCTATGCGGGTCCAATCAGTTTCTTTAGCAGGCACCTTTCCTTTCAGGTATAGTATTACCTGGTCATATTTCCTCATTACCTCTCCTGAAGGGGCTCCTGTTCTTGGGTCTCTCGTGTACTCTTCACTTGGCCAATCAATAGCTATTTTGCATTCTGTCCATAAATCTACGGGAACTACAATGTCAAAGAACCCATCTAAATCTTTCAGAAGACATTTTTGTACTTTAATGAATCTCTCAACCTGTCTGTACCATTCCACACGCTTTTCTCGTAATTTTGGGAAATCATTAGTAAATGACACAATATCCTGTCGGGACCAAGGAACATGTACATATTTTCCACCTGGTACTTCTCTCATGGGATATAAAGTTTCTGCCTGGTCAGCTTCTTTTAGGACATATTCAGAAGTCACTTGTCTTGACCTACTGTCTTCCTTTTTCTTTGAAGTAAAGGACCTGGGCGTCCCCACGGAAGGACAGTCTAGGACTGTTTATCACACCTAGTAGTTGGAATCTAGGGTGAGGGTACCGTTTATCAGGAAACAACTTTATAAAGCATGCCAATAATCTGGCAGGAGAGGTAAAGTTACAATGATACGGGCCTGATTTCTATCTGTGTATGTTCAAAAACAGGTTATGTACATTCGTAATCCTAATCAATTGTATCCCTAAAGATGCCAACTATTCAAAAAAAAAAAAAAAAAAAAAGGGGGGCTGTTCTCTCACCGTACAATCAACATCATATAATCAACATTGGAAATGACAGTTTCCTAGTAATGCCCACAATGAACTGGAAGGCCTAGTTTTCATAAACACTTATAAAAGTCAATATTTTAAGTGAATGTTAAAAAAGTTAACCACACCAGGAGTTGCTCTGTTACACATTTATTATACATACAAGTTTAAAAAAATTCATCATCACAAAGTATACAGTTGGCATCTTTAGGGATACAATTGATTAGGATTACGAATGTACATAACCTGTTTTTGAACATACACAGATAGAAATCAGGCCCGTATCATTGTAACTTTACCTCTCCTGCCAGATTATTGGCATGCTTTATAAAGTTGTTTCCTGATAAACGGTACCCTCACCCTAGATTCCAACTACTAGGTGTGATAAACAGTCCTAGACTGTCCTTCCGTGGGGACGCCCAGGTCCTTTACTTTGAAAACTCCCCCCAGTCCCCTATTAGTCTGCGTGGGGTCCTCCTTTTCTTTCTAACGTTTCCTTTTTCTTTGCCCAGCTGGCTTTCCATTTTTCTAAGTCTCCCCATTTCTGTAACAGGTTTAGCAATTCTCTTATCTGCACCTTTTTCCCTGACACGTTCATTTTTTCTAAATCTTTGTCCAAATATTCTGCTTTGTAGGGCTTTTGCAACACTTTGGATCTACTAACGTCTATTCCCATGTTAACTGCTGTGTCCATTAGTTTCTCATGGAACACTCTGGTGTTTCTGGTAATGCTTTTGCAGATGAACAGTAGCTCTTCCTCACTAAGGGTGTTCAACCGGTCTAGTCCCACATTCCCAGCCATTCGTTCTTCCAATTCTATTCTTAGCTTGTAAATATCTAATGGTTTGGGCTGAAAATTTTCCTTTTCCAGTTCTCTAGTCCATCTATCTAATTCTTCCGGGGTCACTACTGTGGCACTTCGAGTACCTGCAGATGACTCTATCAGAACTTCTCTGGCACTAGTCTGAGTTCTCGTTCTCTGTGTACTGCCTTCTGGTTCTCTTATGGGCAAATCCATCAGGGAAATTACAGACTCGCATTCACTTGCCTGGTCATCAACTATTAAAGGCTCTTTTCTGGGCTGTACTACAGCTGGTGTAATAACTGGAGTTTTTGGACTAGCCTGCCTATCCCCATAAAGGGGAACAACTGGGCCAATAGTTACTGGAATGGTCAGAGCTTCAGGACTTGAATTTAACTGGGATATTTTCTGAATGAGTTCATTTCTCTGCTTAACCAGAGCTTCTCTTTCTCGTTCCTGTAAAACTTTTTACATTGAGGTTTCATGTACTACTTGTGGAATTAAAGGAGGGTAAAGATTCCGGGCAGTTGGGACTGTCCTACTCGATCCCTCCCCACAAGATGGCCTATAACAAGGAACAGTCGAATCCGGCATGTTCGACCCCTCATTACTACTAGGTCTATAACCTAGACCTGTCGTATCAGTTGCACTGGCCCTTCTATTACTGGAAGGTCTGAAAAATTGAATTTTCGAATTCAGTGACCTTGACTCCTCATCATATGGCGGTGGATTTTTCATTAATAAATCCTCCAGGTATTCATCTTCTGAATCACCCATAGTCATTAAGTGTCGAGTTTTCTCTGTCCTTTTTCCTCCTACGGTGTCAGATTCTGTCGCGCCTCGAGATAACTAATGGGTACGGAACGGTTTAAAACTACATGTCCCAGAATGCTCGGCGGCTAAGAGGCGGGGTATAAATAGACACCACTTCCTGCAGCCGGTGTCGGATATTTTGGTTCGTGGTTCCTGTGTTCCTGTCGACCGTGCGGAGTGGTGTATCCAGCGTTCCTGTTTACCTTGCAGTTTGGACCCAGTCTGTTGCGAGTAAGTCCGGCTTTGTTGCTTCGTTTCTTGTCCTCCGTTGGAGAGCCTTGTCTTCGGCTATTGCGGAGGACGGTCTTTATTTGGGCAGTGTTTCCTGTTCGCGTGTCTCCGTTGGCGAGCCTCTTTGCTTCGGCTCTTGCGGAGGACACGTTTGCGTAACTCCGAGGATATAGGGGTTTATGCTAATTCCGTTTCCTCCGTTGGCGAGCCTTTTTGCGACGGCTATTGTGGAGGAAACAGTTGTTAAGTTTCGTTATTTATCAAAGTAATCCTCTGTTGGAAAGCCTTCTTTCACCGGCTATTGCAGAGGATTAGTTTCTTTCGGTCCCAGGTTGGGACGAAGAGTTGCTCATGCACCTGAAAGCACTATCCTTCAGGTAACCTTGTTCTCCTTTCTTTTGGGTGACGTAACACGTAACCCTTATTTGGTTTAGGGGAGAGACTGTGTACTTAAGCAGCATAATTAAGAACCCTGACGTAGCTTCTTCAGGATTCAGTTGAAAAGATCAGGGTATGTAGTGTTCTTCTTTACCATTATAGGTCTGCCATTGCAAGGGTCTTATGGGCTGTTTCAATAGTAAGTTTTGTATTCACAGGGGGAGGCAGACACAGGCTGTATTTACGTGCTCTCAGTGGAAGAGAAGTATCTCCTGAGTTATAGCTGTTCGCATTCCCGTCACAGGTATAGCACCGTAGATATTGATTGGTAGCCGTATTAATAAGAAATCATTCATAAGAATAGATACCACTCAATCACTTGTTTGTTTTCTGTCTTTACAGCTCTCCCTCCCTGCAGTCCCCTTCCTTTCCTTCCTTTTATTATTTTGCCCTCACCTGATCCTTCTCTAGCCCACGGCTATAACAGCATTCGGGGCTTGGATAGATCTGGAGGTGGCCTACTTATACCACAAGCTGATCCTGAGGACGGAGAGGATAACAGAATATCCGACCCAAGAATAATAATCCTCCCGATCAGTTTAGGGTTATGGCTACTCTGGACGAGGTGATGGCTGCTTTAGTCGTGGTGCAATCTGAGTTGATAGCATCCAGACAAGAAAGCACTGAATTACGAAACCGGTTGGATAACATCCAGAAAAACCCTTTTAGTGCTGGGGCTTCAGGGTCTGGTACAGCCGGTTCAGTAGTGGTGGAGATCCCTCCTAGCATCCCGTTAGCACAACCCGAACGATTTAACGGAGATGCTGGATCAGTACAAGTGTTCTTGACGCAAGCCATGATGCATTTCTCATGCAAACCCCGATCATTCCCCACCAACCAGTCAAAAGTTGCGTTCATCATTTCGTATTTAGTAGGAGACGCGGCTCAATGGGCTGTTCCAATGGTCCAAAGAAATGACCCGATGTTACATGATTGGGACGCATTCCAAGCCGAGTTCACGAAAGTGTTTGATAGAAGAGCAGATACGTATACGGCGGATAAAGAGCTATTAGGCTTACGTCAGGGGAACCAAGATATGGTAACTTACTTGAACCATTTCAGACGTCTAGTTGCTGAAACTAAGTGGCCAGAAGCCAAACAAGCATCGATCTTTCATCAGGGTTTAACTGAGGAAATGCAAGACATCATAGCCCAAATCGACCCCCAACCAGTGTCTTGTGAGGACTTGATCAATTTGGTATTGCGATTAGATCATAGGATGAAGAACCGTAAAGGCGTTAGCGGAGCTAAGCACAAGACAATACCCTCTTCTGTACCAGTAAAGGCCCCTGACAGTTCGGTATCTCACACCTCTGAGCCTATGGAAATAGGAGCTGTCCGTGCGGCCTTAACTGCTACCGAAAAGGAACAGAGGCCCAAGTTAGGTCTTTGTCTCTACTGTGGCAAAAAAGGCCATTTTGTTAGGGAGTGCCCTGTAAAACCCAAATTTTCCAAGTTCCGCTTGAATAGGGGGGTGTCAACGGCCACAGAGAAACCGGCGGAAAACTGAAGGACTCTGGGGTTGATGAAGGGGTTCCCTGGAGTCATGTTATTATCCCTTCTATGTTGAGTGCGGTAGTGGGAGCGCAACATCTATTCATCAAGATAATATTGATGATAGGCATGATGGAGGTACATACACAAGCCATGGTGGATTCAGGGGCCACGGGTTTCTTTATGGACATAAAGGAAGCAGAAAGATTGGGCATTCCTCTGATCCCTAAGGAAGATGGCACCGATGTGTTTGCTGTAGATGGCAGGAAACTGAATACAGGGCCCATAAGTTATCAAACAGCTCTGACAGAGATGAGGTTTGGGGATCACAGAGAGAGAGTTTCTTTCAGTATAATTGAGGCACCGCAGTATGGGGTGATCCTAGGCATTCCTTGGCTGAAAAGACACAACCCTGACATCAATTGGGAAACAGACACAATATTGATGAATTCCAAACATTGCGAGGAGCATTGTTTTAGATACGCACAGTGTCCTTCGTTTGCTTTGGCATGTGGGGATCGGATAGCCACAGCAGCAGAAAAGGCAGTGACCCTTCCAGAGGTTTATCTGGACTATGAAGGGGTATTTGATGAAGTACGTGCTGAAGAGTTACCTCCACATAGGCCATACGACTGCCAGATAGAGTTAGTTCCTGGGGCTGTGATTCCCAAGGGCAGGCTGTATGCGTTGACAGAGCCTGAAAACGCTTACCTAAGAACCTATCTAGACAAATTACTAGAACTAGGATTCATACGCCCATCACGATCACCAGCAGCATCCCCTTTGTTTTTCATCCCCAAGGCCAATGGGGATCTAAGAGCCTGTGTAGACTTTCGAGCCCTCAACGCGGTAACGGTAAAGAACAGATACCCATTACCTTTAATCAATGTACTATTGGAACAGGTGAAAAAGGCCAAGGTATTCACCAAGTTAGACTTGAAAGGGGCATATCATCTTGTGAGAATGAGAGCAGGGGATGAATGGAAGACGGCCTTCCAGACCAGGTACGGGTTGTTCGAGTACCTGGTCATGCCCTTCGGGCTATGTAATGCCCCTGCAGCGTTCCAGTTTTTTCTTAACGACGTGTTGAGAGACATACTGGACAGACACGTCATAGTGTATATCGATGATATACTCATCTATTCTGAGTCGGAGGACATGCACGTACAGCATGTCAAATCGGTCCTGAGGATCCTACAGAAAAACCATCTATACTGCAAACTGTCCAAATGTGACTTTCACGTCACTACCGTAGAATTCTTGGGGGTTATGCTCACCCCTCAGGGGCAGGAAATGGCGGAAAGAAAGATTCAGGCAGTGCGAGATTGGCCGATTCCTCGAAACATCAAGGATGTTCAATGTTTCCTAGGGTTCGCCAATTTCTACAGGCGGTTTATCAACCAGTTTTCGAAAGTGGTGGCTCCCATAACCAGACTGCTGAAAAAAGACCAAGAGTTTGGGTGGGATGAGAAAGCGCAGGAAGCGTTTGTAACACTAAAAGAAGCGTTTGTTACTGCTCCAATATTGACACATCCCAATTCCGATATCCCGTTCATAGTTGAGGCAGACGCTTCTGAGGTGGCTATAGGAGCAATTCTTTCACAAAGAAATAAAACCACAGGACAATTACATCCAGTGGCTTTCATGTCACGTAAACTGACAGGAGCAGAAATCAACTACTGCATAGCAGAAAAAGAGCTCTTGGCAATCAAGAATGCATTCACAGAATGGAGACATTTTCTCATGGGGGCCAAGCACGTGGTGACGGTATATACCGATCACCGCAATCTACAGTTTATGTCAGCAGCTAGACACCTCACCCCTAGACAACTAAGGTGGATGCTTTTCTTTTCAGAGTTTCATTTCATTATCACTTTCAGGCCTGGAGCGGACAATAGAAAGGCGGATGCCTTGTCCCGTCAATCATCCACAAAGTCATCTGAGGCAGTGGTAGAGACCCCTATAGTGGACCCTGTCAAGGTGGTCTGTAGTATTCAACCTGATGCCTTTTTGCAGGGCATAAGGTATGGGATAAAGACGGATTCCTGGAAGAGATGGTTGCAGACACATCCTGAATGGCAATTACGACATGGCTTTCCGATTAAGCAAGGGCGGTTATTGGTGCCCACTGAATCCTTGCGGAAACAAATGTTCTCTTGGTGTCACATATCTCCCAGTGCGGGACATGTAGGAGGAGAGAAGACTATGGACCTAATCCAGCGTAGATGTTGGTGGCCAACAATAAAGGACGATGTAAGGAGATGGGTGACTGAATGTGATGTTTGTGCTCGCGCCAAGTCAGATCACCGTTGTCCTGCAGGGCTTCTGCAGCCCCTGCCTACCCCTTCTACCCCGTGGGAGCGTATCTCCCTGGACTTTGTGGTAGGTCTACCTAGAGATCAGGGTTGTACCGCTGTGTAGGTAGTGATTGACTATTTGACAAAGATGGGGCATTTCATTGCTTGTCCTCAGGTGCCGACGGCAGGTCAATTGGCACAACTCCTCATGATCCATGTGGTGCGTCTGCATGGCCTACCAACTGTCATAGTGTCAGATAGGGGCTCTCAATTTACAGCGAGGTTCTGGAAGGCATGGTGCTCCTCGCTCCATGTCGAAACGGCGCTGTCCACGAGTTTCCATCCGCAGACTGACGGACAGACGGAACGTCTCAACCAGACCTTGAAACAATTCTTGCGATGCTATGTGTCCCAGGGTAAGAAGAATTGGGTGGAGCACCTTTGGCTTGCGGAGGTGGCATACAACAATGCGACACATTCGGCCACGAGAGTATCGCCTTTCTATAGTACTTATGGTCATCATCCCCGTTTTCTTCCATTTGTACAGCCTTACATGGAGGAGACGGTGCCTGAAGCAGCCAGGAGGGTGTCACAACTCAAGTTGGTATTAGAGCGTGTACAGGACTCCCTAAAAACATCCAAGGTGGCATATAAGAAAACGGCAGACAAAAGACGTTGTCCGGGTCCTTTGTATCAGGTGGGGGATTGGGTGTGGTTGTCCACCCGGAACTTCAGGTTCCGACACTACAGTGTGTTTAACCCTCGCTACATAGGTCCTTTTCGTGTGGTGCAACGCATCAACCCGGTGGCGGTGAAGTTGTTGTTACCGAGACATCTGCATATACATCCAGTTTTCCATGTATCCCTGCTCAAGCCTGCAGCTGCGGTGGTGCGGCGCCTTCCTCCCCCCTTGCTGGTCCCTGATGGCCTGGAATATGAGGTGGAGGGGATTCTGGACTCGAGGTGGCGTGGACGTGGACTTAGGTATCTGGTGGCCTGGAAAGGTTACGGTCCTGAGGAGAACTCGTGGGAGCCCGCCTCTGGCGTTCATGCTCCCCGCCTGGTGGCTGCTTATCATCGCCGTTTCCCTGAGCGCCCCGGTCCTCTTCGGCGCTCTAGGTGAGGGGGGATGTACTGTCAGATTCTGTCGCGCCTCGAGATAACTAATGGGTACGGAACGGTTTAAAACTACATGTCCCAGAATGCTCGGCGGCTAAGAGGCGGGGTATAAATAGACACCACTTCCTGCAGCCGGTGTCGGATATTTTGGTTCGTGGTTCCTGTGTTCCTGTCGACCGTGCGGAGTGGTGTATCCAGCGTTCCTGTTTACCTTGCAGTTTGGACCCAGTCTGTTGCGAGTAAGTCCGGCTTTGTTGCTTCGTTTCTTGTCCTCCGTTGGAGAGCCTTGTCTTCGGCTATTGCGGAGGACGGTCTTTATTTGGGCAGTGTTTCCTGTTCGCGTGTCTCCGTTGGCGAGCCTCTTTGCTTCGGCTCTTGCGGAGGACACGTTTGCGTAACTCCGAGGATATAGGGGTTTATGCTAATTCCGTTTCCTCCGTTGGCGAGCCTTTTTGCGACGGCTATTGCGGAGGAAACAGTTGTTAAGTTTCGTTATTTATCAAAGTAATCCTCTGTTGGAAAGCCTTCTTTCACCGGCTATTGCAGAGGATTAGTTTCTTTCGGTCCCAGGTTGGGACGAAGAGTTGCTCATGCACCTGAAAGCACTATCCTTCAGGTAACCTTGTTCTCCTTTCTTTTGGGTGACGTAACCCTTATTTGGTTTAGGGGAGAGACTGTGTACTTAAGCAGCATAATTAAGAACCCTGACGTAGCTTCTTCAGGATTCAGTTGAAAAGAGATCAGGGTATGTAGTGTTCTTCTTTACCATTATAGGTCTGCCATTGCAAGGGTCTTATGGGCTGTTTCAATAGTAAGTTTTGTATTCACAGGGGGAGGCAGACACAGGCTGTATTTACGTGCTCTCAGTGGAAGAGAAGTATCTCCTGAGTTATAGCTGTTCGCATTCCCGTCACAGGTATAGCACCGTAGATATTGATTGGTAGCCGTATTAATAAGAAATCATTCATAAGAATAGATACCACTCAATCACTTGTTTGTTTTCTGTCTTTACAGCTCTCCCTCCCTGCAGTCCCCTTCCTTTCCTTCCTTTTATTATTTTGCCCTCACCTGATCCTTCTCTAGCCCACGGCTATAACAGCATTCGGGGCTTGGATAGATCTGGAGGTGGCCTACTTATACCACAAGCTGATCCTGAGGACGGAGAGGATAACATACGGGTTCGTCTACGGTACGTACTGGGAATAGTCCTTCTATCATCATGTTCTGTCTCCACTGCTTCATCTTTTTCTCTTTTGCCTCTCCATACATTTTCGGGTACCATTTACTTATTCCCTTGTCAATTCTAGGTCTATCTCGCTCAAATGCCTCAATCTCCCATTCTTCTAATGCCTCATATTGCGTCAACCTTGGTCTGGGATGTAAGTCATTCATTCGGGTCCTCAAATTAAACAAAATTCTATCGTTAAAGGTACCATCTAGAGGAAATGCTAAGACTCCGTCATCCTTGGTATACTCCACCCAATTTTCCAACCATACACAGGTATGATACCCTTTGTCGAATAACATTAATGATGCAGGAGTATTAGGTGGTGGAATGATTATACCTTCTCTAGTTTTGATGGGTTTATCCTTCTTGAAATAATTTTTTACTTTGTCTACGAGAGTCATTTTCCTCTTGCTTCCGTACATAGTATAAGGTCTGCCTCTTAGCATCTGATCCTTACCAAAACCTAAGTATTTCGGATCAGGTAAAAATTCGGGATACCACATATACTTCGTAAAACCTAGTTTGTGCGTCAATTACGTATTCTTGTTTACAATCCTCTTCTAATGCTAGTGAGTCTTTCAATTTTCAACAACCAATCAACACTGTGGTTGTAAATAGTTTTGACCAATGGGTGCTCGGCCTTTTCATGAGACGCGGTCTCACGCTCCGGCACTCACCCCTCCTTTACAATACCAGCTCCGTTACACACCCGCTGTCTCGACCAATACCAGCGCGGCACAGAGTGACGTCAGCGCAGCGCCGCGACTGACTCCCTCCTTCACAAGGTAACGGAAACTTGTTTTCTTTCTTAAAGTGCAAGTGCTCTGTTTAATTTACAACGTATAACATTCGCCACTGTACTCGAGTGTCTAGAAAGAAAGATGTGTTTCACTGCAAGCAAACCTCTACTGTCTACTTTTCATATACTGCAGATAGACCTTTCTGCCTACCCTTCACACAAACATTAGAGAACCTGCTACTTCTTTGACTCATCCACTCTTTCCTGGCTATATACTAAGTCTAAAGTTTCACTAGCGAACTCCTCTGCTATCACTCAAGCTCCGATGAACCTACTACTTCTTCCTTGTGTGACCCTTACTAGGTAATATCAGAACTGAAGTTTCAATAGCGAACTCGTTGCTATCATTTATTCAATTATTCATACGGAAAACCCTAATTAGCGCTTCCAGTTCTGCCTAACCATGCACTAATTTTCCTTAAGTAAGTGACCTCTCTGCAAGTGGATTCTCCTCACCACCCGCTATTCTGTCTCCAGAGATTCCAGACAAACATATAACGATCACTAACGAATTGTTAATTACATAAATCAATATAGCAGCATTTCATCAAAATTATTTAAAACATTCAAAGCAATATTTATACATCCGATCGGTTTTGCAAAAAAATATTTTAAGCAGCAATAACATTTTAGCAGCAATTATGTTTTCACAGTTTATCAGCAAGTAACTTATCTACCTATCTTAACTAGCCCTAACCATCATACTACTACCAGAAAATTACTGATAGAGCGCGCAGGTCACCCGACTAACCTTTGACATCGGATAATGCAAACTTGGGCCCATAAAAATAATATTCTCACTATACTTTAATCAGGTAACCTACACACTGCTATCAGTAACCCTTGTTCCTTACTACTTTAATTTCCATGTACCTGACTTACCAATCCTCGGAACAGGTACCTAAGAGCACAACGGATCAGGAGCTAAATTTGAGATTAGGTAGACAACACAATACCATGTACATTTGAATAATGTTTATACTTTTGTAATAACCACAAACGCAAGAAGTTTTCAACACCTTTATCTAGTTTTCTTCATCATCCAATGCCATGAGAATGAAATTTACACAGATCAAACTATTTATTACTAGAATTAAAATATAGTGTAGCTACGAATGAGAGCAAGAATCATTTAGAAATCGAAAAATAAAGGGAAGGGAAAAATAAGGAACACGCTATTTTCGCATAACAGACTTCCACATTTGTAAAGAAAGGGAACATACTAATCATAGTAAGCTTTCGAATTATGCCAACGGTTGAGAAGAAACA
This sequence comes from Lissotriton vulgaris, assembly GCF_964263255.1. Lineage (NCBI taxonomy): Eukaryota > Metazoa > Chordata > Amphibia > Caudata > Salamandridae > Lissotriton > Lissotriton vulgaris. The sequence continues at coordinate 401,403,614 of NC_141687.1, forward strand.
AAACGTATGCAGTTTGCTTATTTCCTATAGGGAAGGTAAGAAATGGAACATACTATTTATGCATAAAATCAGTAAATGACTAAAGGTAGGGAGAAAAGTGGAATATGCTAATAATGATGCATTTTTAAAAACAACACGAAGAAGCTTTAGTGTGAACCAGATGTACTGTGTTGCATGCAGTGTATTACCTGCCAGTGTCCTGGCAGACAACTGTATCTCTAATATTGCTCTGTTTTATTTCGCACAGATACTACGATTGATTGAGTCAAATCGTATGTATTAACAATTAGTGTTCACACAGTGGGTGTGGCACATCACTTTTCACTAACCATTTATTTGCCTCACATTTAGGTCACTTAGGAGTGGAACGCACAGGGCTGGTCCCTGTGTGGTCCTGAGGAAGAGCCTTGGGGAGGCTCGATACATGTTGATCAATACTAGAGGTGTTTAACTCATCATAGTTACATTGTCGTCTAGTACCCCTGTTTTTAAATATACCGACTTAGAGCTAGAATAAAATTATTTCGCCCACTAGCCAGGTATTTTTAGCATCTTTATTCTTCCACTCCACAACACTGCATGACACATTTTTTCACGTAAGTGCTCCTACGTAATTTCACAAGACTTTCTAAGTTGACTTGAGTTGGGGGTCTCACGTCACCCTAGCTTTGTTCCTAGTCCAGTATTCTGTTTTTTCTGTGTCCATTGCTGAAAGGAGGGTGGACCTAGCTTTAAACCCTCTACCTCCCCCCTATTTTTGAGTGTACTTTTGGTGGATACTCCATCTAACCACAGGAGTCCTCAAGGCCCTCCCACCACCCAATTATGTGGAGTGGCCTCTTTTTAAAATCTAAGTAGGTCCTAAATTAGAAATCGCACACTAGTACCAAAAATTGTTCATGTTCAGTGTCTGTGCGTGCAGTGTCAAGGCAGCCCACCTCCGCTTGCTTGCTTGAATGACTCTTGCCTATTATAGAAAGGCATACGCATGTACGCATGCTAACCCTTAATTGCTGCTACGCATTACCTTTTCATGCTTGCCACCCTTTCACTGAAGCTACACATGCCCTTCTTATGATTCTCTGGGTCTCTGCATCACCATTCCCTTTCTTCATTCCTTTTCCCTGATAAGCCATGTGAAGGTAAAATGTGCAATATGTGCTGTTCCACGCTGTGCTCCCAAACATGCATGGTCAACATGTCCTGAACCTTTCACAATAACCTTAGGGCGCTGTGCTGGTTTAACATGTGCCTGTAGCATAGGCACAATTCCCGTTCCCCATGGGTTAAAATTATCCTTTTCATTTCAGGATGGGTTACGCGCTACCTACTTTAATTTATATTCTTGTTCAAGTCACAAGGACTTGCGGTTGCGAGGTCTCACAAAAGGTAATTCCAAATCTCTGGCACCATATTGAATCGGACACGCCTGTATTAGGCAGCCGCTCCCAGACGAATGCTCCAGTTATTCGTGGAGCTGCAGGACCGGCGGTCGGTCTAGTCAGGCATCTCCTTTGGTTCAAGAGATTTTCACAGTTAGCAGCAGTGGCACTCTGAGCCAGGTGTACCGGTCGGAGTAGTCAGCACTCGAGCTAAAGTATTGCCACAAGCTAGTCTAGAAGAAAAAAGAGCTTGCCACCCTGTGGTGAACTGTAAAAGCTGTTGCTATAACAAATCAGATTTTAGTACCTTCTTGTTTAGAGCTGAACGACATCAGGGGCCCCATTAGGATGGCTGGCGGATTGCCCCCGCCTGGCGGGGGAAATCCGCCTGCCATCCTTCCCTGTATTCCCCCCCGCCATATTAGAATGGCGGGGGGACCACGGCGGACCAAAACACCGCCCGCCACTTTTCCGCCCCAGTCGCCTTGCGGCCGGGGCGGAAAACGAGTAACATGCAGGCGGTGTCTGTCAGACACCGCCCACATTATTACAATGGGCATCTTACAATGCCTTTCCGTGGCGGCATTGCCCCCTGTGGGCCCCCAGAGTGAAGGCCAAAGGGGGGTGAGACACGGGGGTACCTGTGGTACCCCCCTGCATTTACATAATCAAAGCGGTAGGCACCGCGCGGTGCCTGCCGCTTTGATTATGTAAATGCTGCACAGCCTTTTTAGTATTGTGGCGGGCGGAGCACAGAGCTCCGCCCGCCACAATACTAAAAATACAGGATGTGCCCGCCACAGTGGCGGGCACATCCTAATGCTGCGTGCAGGACCCTCGCCCTTAGGGCGGGCGGTCCCGATTTCCGATAGGATGGCGGGCGGGCAAAGCCCGCCCGCCATCCTAATGGGGCCCTATTTCATTGACAAAAAACTATAGGCTTTCGAAGGTTTGCCCCCAAAGTTAATTTGAATACACCAGGGCAAAGCTAACATTTCCTTTCCAGGTCTCCCTCCCTAAAACTCTGGCCCCCATCTGGCCACTCTGAGCCTCTGTCTTACTGGAATGCTGAGTCGATGCTACCTGAAAGTGAGTTTTGTAAGTTTACTGCTCCTGAGGAACCAGGTTATGACAGTAAGGGAAAAATAAGAAACTGACATTGTGGTGGCACTTATATCGGGGTCCGCTCCGTTGAAACAGAGCCAACACGGAGCTGCCTGGCACCACCTTGTGGTGCTGCATTGCTGGAGTAAGGTTTCTGTCTCCAGTCTGGCCCCTGTGGAGTCTTTTAAGGCGAGTAACTTGTTATTCTAGCATCTTGAAGATCCTTTGGCTTCCAGACAAGCTCCTCTATATCACCCCAAGACAAAAGAAAAAAACACAACTTCAAAGAAACTGCCAGACTGCCTATATTTAACTACCATAAGCAGAACAACCCCTACAACCATCACAACTTCTTTATCCCATCAAAGAGTTGGTAACACAGGGGATCGATAAACTGAGCCTCGATGTCTTAAATAAAATCTGGATCTTCTAAATAATGAAATCTATGCAAATACATTATATGCAAGTGGAAAGTCTTTGCGCTACATAAATAGACATATTAGCAATTGGCTTAAAGAATAAGTGACTTACCTTTGATAACTTCTTATCTGGTAGAGGCTCTATCTAGCTTCCGATTCCTTCCTGAGTGCCGGTAGCTGGCGTCATCTGATTCTGCACCAGGACATTCTTTTTCTGACTGAAACCTGGATGAATGAGGCTTGGAGCCTGAAGTAGTCCGGGCCCTGCCGCCGAACTATGCTATTAGCAGGCATGATTGTATTAGTGGGTGGGGGGAGGGATCACAATTATTTATAAAAACACGTACAGCTGTACAATTACCAGCTGTCCTTTAGTAGAGTGTGAGAGTGTTACGTTCGCTATCTCCTTCTCCCCCACCTGTACCTTCTCCGGGATCTTGGTGTACCGGCCTCCAGGAGCACATAACAATTTTTGCAATGATCTTCAAGACACTATCACTAACTGTACTAGTACTGCTCCCAATTTGTCTATTTTGAGTGATTTTAATATTCACCTCGACGAACCGGATACTCCCCCTTCGCAAGATCTCATGGGAGCATTTGGGATGCTCCACCTCAAACAAATTATGGCTGGTCCCACCCATATATAGGCGTGGGCGGAAAATCCGTTCCGCTCGCGGATTTTGCGGATTTTCGGGAAATCCGCAATCCGCGAGATTTGCGAATTTCCCGCAAAATCCGCAAATCCGCGAGCAGCGGATTTTGCTCGCACTGCTCGCACTGTTCGCGTGAGTTCGCGCCCCGCGAATAAGTGCAAAATTGCAGAAATACGATCTTAGCAAAACTGAAAGTAACTACTTACCAGGTTCAAAAGTTCAGGCTCATCATTAGTAGCCATTTCCTGGAGTGCTTCCTGAGGGGCCCCTCCAGAGTTCAGTTGCCAGTTGAAACTATTATGTGACCCTGCTCTGAACCTCAGAATAGTTACACATATGCCACAAAGGTCCTGAATTACAGCTAAGGGAGACAAGCAGGAGCCAGGCTGGAAGTTAAAATCCATTAATCAGCCCCTAATTCATTATTGTCAGTTGGGGCAGGGCAGGTGTTGTAACTAATTTTGCAACAATGAAAGCACTTAGCAAGTGCAAAAGATCACTAATCAGGGCGCACTAAGGAAGCAGGTGCCAGCTAAAAAAATATTCTGTGACACATGAATCAGCCCCAAATTAATTCAGGTCACTTGAGGCAGGGAAGGTGTGCTTTGCTTTGCCGAAAATAATGTACACTGGACAACCAGAGGGTGTGGTGATGAAACAGAGGGTGGCATGGGTGGGCCAGAGGGTGGCATGAGTAGTCAGAGAGTGGCAGTGGTGACAGAGAGTGGCAGTGATGAAGAAGAGTGTCCCAAACAGGCTGGACACGTAGAAACAACAAGTTCGCGAAACTTGCGACCCGACAGGTAAGTTCGCAATTTGCGAAAGTGTACAAAACCCTCGCGAACTGGCAGAAACACGGGCGAACACAAAAAAAAAAAAAAATCCGCAAATTCGCGGGAATTCGCGGATTTTGCGGATTGCGAATCCGCAAATCCGCAAAATTCGCGAACGCGAGATCCGCAAAATTCGCTCATGCTTACCCATATAGCAGGCCATCAGCTTGACCACTTTTTTACCAACCTTGATAATATCTGTTGGGAAGAGTCGGTCTTCGTCCCTTGGTCGGACCATGCTCTGTTATCCTTCATCTGGACGCCTCTTGACCAAAATTATCTGCTCAGAATAACTAGGAAATTGAGTCGGATTTGGTCTAAACTTTCTTTGGATGACTGGGTAGCTAACCTAAATAAGTCTCCTCCAAACTTCTGTGATAATCCCTTAATGGCCAATACATCTTTTAATAGATGGTTAGAATCTTCTTTAGACCTCACTTTCCCTAAAACAGATTTTTGCCATCGCATTGGTTTCAATAAAAAAGCCTGGTACTCCCTTGAATTAAAACTGCTCAAACTTGTAAGCAGTCTGAAAGGAAATGGAGGAAAACATGTTCTGAGGTCAATAAGAGCAAATATATATTGGCAGTACGGACCTATAAAAATCGCACAATCTTTTTATTATCAAGATAAGATTGCCTCTGCTGCTAACTCCCGTAGGGAACTTTTCAAAATTGTTAAATCATTGGTCACTCCTCCCAGTCCTCCTAATGAATTGTTGGACCCCCAGAAACGTTGTGATGAGTTGGCTAATTTTTTTGCGACTAAGGTGGCAAACATCTACTCAGCATTTCATCCTGTGGAGCCTAATCCTCCCTCTCTCACCACCACACTGCCTGTTGGGCTGGAGTTTTTTCCTCTGCTTGATTTAGTCACTGTAGAAAGACTCCTTGGGAATCTTAATTCAGGCTCCCCTGCGGATGTTGCACCCCCGTCAGTTTTAAAGTTGGCTTCTGAGACTGTTTCCTCATTCATTAGGGATGTCATTAACTCTTCTCTTGTTGCTGGGTTGGTTCCGCCATTGTGGAAGCAGGCTAGAGTGAAGGCCCTTCTAAAAAAACCTAACCTAGACCCGGAGGATTGGGCAAACTATCGCCCCATCTCGTTGTTGCCTGGGTTAGGTAAAATCACTGAGAAGCATGTTAACTCCGCACTATCATTGTTTGTGGAGAATAACGAAGCCCTGCATCCCACTCAGACGGGTTTCAGAAGTAGGCAGGGCACAGAGACTACCTTGGTTGCCGTGGTCGAGGAAGCCAGGACAATTGTCGATCATCAATGACATCAGCGCGCAAAGCGCGCTGAGGTCATTGGAGGTTCCCTTTCCCCTCCGACGCGCAGGGAAGCCATTTGCTTCATGCGCGTCGGAGGAGAAACAAGGTAAGTTTGGGGGCTGGGGAGGGGGGATTGTAACTAAAGAGGCATTGTGGTAAAGGAAAGGGTTTTCCTTTCCCTCGATGCCTCTTTAGAGCATTCCTGCTACACGATCGTGCAGCAGGAATGCCCACTAGACACCAGGGATTTATTTTTATTTTTTTTAATTGGCAGTGTTTGTGCGTTCGGGGAGCGGCCCCTAGGGCAAGGGTCGCTCCCCCTTTTGAGGGCAAATTCTTTCGCTTTGTCTGCCCCCCGGGGGGGGCAAAATTTGTTAAATTTTAATTTTATAGGCATTCTGGGCCAATGAACAGGGGAGTGGCCCCTTGGGGAAGGGTCACTCTCATATTGAGGGCCATTTTATGCAGCCCTATTGTTTTTTTTGTTTTGGGGAGCAACCGCTTGGACAAGGGTCGCTCCCCTTTCGGGGTCAGTGGAATTTAAATGTTTTATTATAAAAACCATGCACTGGGGCAAAGAGCAGGGGAGTGGCCCCTTGGGCAAGGGTCACTCTCCTTTTGGAGGCCATTTTGAGTAGCCCTAATGTTTTTTTTTAGTTTTGGGGAGCAAGCCCTTGGAAAAGGGTTGCTCCCCTTTAGATGGCATGTTGTAAGCCTTTGGCTGCCCACGGGGGGGGGTCAAGTTTTTAGAAAAACAACCATAATGGGACCGGTTACTGGCTAATCAGCCGTTATCAGCCAGGTTAGCTTGAGTCCAGTGGCAAAGTGAGCAAGGGACCCACGTCTGCTAACTTAGGGCAATCAAAGGGCACAGGGTCAGTCTGATTTGCATATGGCCATGTCTGAACTGGGTTGGTGAAGGGAGCTAAACAATGATGATGGATTAAATCAAGATCAGTTGCCTGGGGTGAGTGTTAGATTTGCTCATGCGCTCCGTCCATCATCCACTTTGGTATCACCTGGAAGGGCAGTTCTGCTGTATTTTTTTTTGTTGGGCCACTAGGGCACCAGGGTTTATTTTTATTTTGGGGATCCGCACCTTGGTCATGGGTCATTCCCCTTATGGGAGGATGATTGTGGCTTTTTCTGCCCTCTTTGAGTGGCAGAGTAGCAGTATGTGTTTAGTCCCATCTGTCTCCAAGGGGGTCAGAAGCCAGTAGACACCAGAATTATTTTCATTTTTGTCTTGGTGGGGGTTCCCTCAAGGGCAAGGGTTGTTCCCCTATTGATGTTATACTGTTAGGCCCACCTACCCCTTAACTTGGCAGGTTGGACTGAAGTATTTTTTGTATATGTGATTCTAATGTTTTTTTTTCTTCTTTTTAAATCTAGTCTAAAGCTTTTGATTCCTGTTTGCGGTTTCGACAGTGGTTGTTCTGCAGTTTTGTTTAGTTGCATTTTTTAGGTAAGAAACATATTTTTGTTGTATGTACTCCAAATGAGTAATATTGCAATGTATGAATTATTTTTTGTAAGTGGTGTCTTAGTGGCATTTAGTTAGTGTTTTGAGCATGAACATTTTTGTGATGTGTTTTGCATTGTCTTATGTCTATTTTTTTTCGCTTTCTTTTTTAGTGGGATATTGTTGATCCATACTGTGTCTGTGCAGACTACGTGGTGGTGAGTTTAGCTACTTCTGGCAAGTGAGTGGTATTGTTTTGCACTGTGTAGGTATTTTTGATAAAGGTGAATTTTGTTCATTGCTTATTTTACATAGTGATTGTAGTTGTTGACTTGTGTGTCAAGTTACCTTTATTAGTAATCATTATGGCTAGCCGTAGAATGACTGCTCAGCAGGTGGTAGGTATGCTTTTTTAATCTTCCTCTGAGCCGGATTATGACACTGACAGTGCATCTGACGGAGAGGAGGGAGGGGAAGATTCTGGCAGTGAGTTTTCTCTCCACATGGAATCATCGGATGATGAAGGTTCTCTCAGTGCAGATGAAGGGCCTGTTTTAGAGGAGGATACTGCTGTGCCGATGGTGCAAAAGGCTTCTGGATTGCAGCCTGAGGCTGCTAGCCTTCCTACTGGAAGTGCTGGACTCTGAGTTGATCCTAACATGGTGCAGCCAGTGTTGCCTGCCTTTAGCGGTGATGCAGGGTATAGAGTGGATTGTGAAAATGTTTTGCCCATACAGTATTTTCCGTTATTTATGGATGATGTATTTTTGTGTGAGATTGTTGAGCAGACCAATTTGTATGCTGAACAGTTTTTGAGGGACAACAGTGACACACTTAGGCCCCAATCTAGAGCTACAAAGTGGACTCCCACAAATCTGGAAGAGCTGAAGAAGTTTTTGGGTTTGACTTTATTGATGGGTTTGGTAAGGAAGCCGAACCTGGCTTCATATTGGTCTTCCAGTCCCTTAATGGCAACAGCCATATTTCCAGCAGTTATGACTCGTGATCGGTATTTACTTTTGCTATGCATGTTGCATTTTGTGGATAATTCTTTGGCGTTGCCACGTAGTCACCCTGACTGTGACCGTCTTTTTAAGATTCGGCCTGTTCTTGATCAATTTGTTGATCGTTTCTCAGAGATTTACATTACAGGGAAAGAAAAATATATTGATGTTCTTTGGTTTAGTTCAAGGGTCGTTTGTTTTTTAGTCAGTACATCCATAGAAAGAGGGCACGCTATGGAATTAAACTGTATATGTTGTCTGAGAGTAAGACAGGATATGTTTTTAATTTTCGTGTGTACACTGGTGGAGATTCCACTATTGACCCCCCTGGTTGTCCGTCCACTTTTGAAATGACAGAGAAAATTGTGTGGGATCTTGCTAGAAGACTGTTCAACAGACGTCACCATTTGTACCTTGATAACTTCTACACTGCTGTGCAATTGTTTAAGGAGTTGTTTAAAGTGGACACTTTTTCATGTGGCACAATCCGCTCTAACTGCAAAGGTTTTCCGAAAGAGCTTGTTTGCAAGAAACGTCAGAGGGGTCAGTGCAGTTCCTTGCGTAGTAAAGAACTACTAGCAGTGACATTTGAGGACAGGAGGGATGTGTACATGCTGACTACCATCCATGATGAGAGTACTTCACCTGTGCCTGTTTGGGGTCAGGCTGCTGATGTGTACAAACCTGTGTGCGTTGTGGACTACAATAAGTACATGGGTGGTGTTGACAGAGTAGATCAGAGGTTGGAACCTTACACAGCTATTCGGAAGGCTTATGTTTGGTATAAGAAGTTGGGCATCCATTTTGTCAACTTAGCAACTTTCAACGCTTTTATTGTGTTCAAGGCGTGTTCTCCTGCGTCCAAGTTGACATTTCTTCAGTTTCAGCACTTTGTGATATCTAGCCTTGTTGTTGTGGAACAAGTAAGTGTTCCTAGATTTGGAGTGGTGGAGGATGTGGCTCGTTTGAAAGATCGCCACTTTCCTGATTACATTCCTCCCACATCTACAAAAGACTTTCCCACTAGGATATGTAGAGTCTGTTGGCGAAGAGGTTTGCGGAAGGAGACTCGTCTTTTCTGCCCTGGGTGTCCTTCTAACCCTGGGCTGTGTGTGCCTGCTTGTTATAGAGCTTACCACACATGAGTATCCATGAGTGGTAAAATGAGCTGCCTAGTCTGTTTTTTTTTAATTTGTATTCTGTTTTAAGGTTGGCATTTGTGCAATGTATTTAGTTACAGATTTTGTGTTACTAGATTTTTATCTATTTGCAATTTGTTTGTGTTTGTTTTGTTTAAAAAAATTCAAAATGTGATGGCGGTGTGTGTAGGCTGGCACTTGGCTGGCGGTGTAGGTGGAGTGGCACTTGGCTGGAGGTGTGCATGGAGTGGCGCTTGGCTTGCGGTGTGCGTGGAGTGGCGCTTGGCTGGCGGTGTGCGTGGAGGGGCGCTTGGCTGGTATTGTGCGTGGAGTGGCGCTTGGCTGGCGGTGTGTTTGGAGTGGGGCTTGGCTGGCGGTGTGCGAGGAGTGGCGCTTGGCATGGCGGTGTGCGTTGAGTAGCGCTTGGCTTGCGGTGTGCGTGGAGTGGCGCTTGGCTGGCGGTGTGCGTGGCGTGGCGCTTGGCTGGCAGTGTGCGTGGAGTGTCGCTTGGCTGGCGGTGTAAGTGGAGTGGCGCTTGGCTGGCGGTGTGCGTGGAGTGGTGCTTGGCTGGCGGTGTGCCTGGAGTGGTGCTTGGCTGGCGGTGTGCGTGGAGTGGCGCTTGGCTGGTGGTGTGCGTGGAGTGGCGCTTGGCTTGTGGTGTGTGTGGAGTGGCATTGGCTGGCGGTGTGCATGGCCTGGTGCTTGGATGGTGGTGTGTGAGTAGTTACTTTATGTTGGTCACTACACACACTGCTAGTTGAGCGACACTCCACGCAGTCCATCATTTTGTGTAGTTGCTGTGTCAGGAATGTGTTATGGAAAACAAAGGTTCCTAGCTCATTCAAAGTCATCACAATACAGTATAGGACACAATGGAATACTATACGTTATGGTCTTCTTGCCCAGCCGGGCAAGGAATTTATTTCCAAGAAACAATGTCAAATATACATTATATTATTACAAAAATAGCGTGACACAAGCCTGTGCCGTACCAAAAAGAGAAAGAAGAATGAGAGTAGAGTGAAAGGGGTGTTTTTCAGGCAAAAGAAAGGAGCAGAACAGGGCACTGTAAGCAAATTAGAGAGTAATGACAGTATCGCCTGGAGTAGAACATACACAATCTTATTTATAATATCGTGAATGTATGCCCACTCATGGGTGTCGACGTTTCGATCCCTATTGCTCAATTAAATAAATGGGATCATCATCAGGACTTAGAATTAAATATGCCTGAATGTGAAAAAGCCTCTGTTTTGGAGGTTTGGTGTGTGCGAGAAATCTCAGAATAGAGCCTCTCAATGAGAGGTTAATCGCACGTCTGAATTGTGCAGACCTTCAGATAATTCTCTGGAGTCTCGTTTATGGCGTGAGGCCAAGCCGGGGGTTGCAAATCAAGGTGGTCCTTGTTGGGATCCAAAAACAATGAGGGTTTTTTATTATTGAAAAAAACGGTTACCCGTTTTCGTCTGGTTTCGCGCACTTTGTTCCTCAATGGGCAAGTGGAATACAGGAATGTTAGAGTAGGGCTTCAATGGCCGTACAAGCGTTGCACCATCGATGTGGGGCTGGGGCGCAAGTCGGAGATACGACTCGCGTCTGCAGAGGATACTCGGTCACAATGCCGGTCATTGTGACCGAGTATTCTCTGCAGACGCGAGTCGTATCACCCACATCTACCCTAAACCGTATAGTTACCTTTGCGACTCCAAAACCCATACCAACCCAAAAACTGGCCTTTGCCACCTAAAAACCCACACCCTAAACGGACCCTTGCCACCCAAAAAACCCATACCCACCATAAACGTACCCTTGCCACCCCAAAACCCAGACCCACTGTAAAATTACACTGGACATCCAAAAATCCATACCGACCCTAAACCCTAACATTACTATGGCCACCGCAAAACCATATCCACTTTAAACCCTAAAATAACCCTTGCAACCCCAAAGCCCATACCCACCCTAAAATGACCCTTGCCACACCGAAACCCATACCCATTTTAAACCCTAAAGTTACCCTTGCCAGCCAAAAATCCATACCCACACTAAACCCTAAAATTAACATGGCCACCCCAAAACCCATACCCACCCTGAACCCTAAAGTTACCAATGCCACTCCAAAACCCATACTCACCCTGAACCTTAAAATTACCCTTGCCACCCAAACATCCAGATCTACCCTAAACCCTATAGTTACCTTTGCCACTCCAAAACCCATACCAACCCAAAAACTGGCCCTTGGCACCTAAAAACCCACACCCTAAACGTACCCTTGCCACCCAAAAACCCATACCCGCCATAAACTTACCCTTGCCACCCCAAAACCCAGACCCACTGTAAAATTACCCTGGACATCCAAAAATCCATAACCACTCTAAACCCTAAAATTACAACTGCCGTCCCAAAATCCATACCCACCCTAAACCCTACAATTACCATGGCCACCCAACAAATATACCCACCCTAAACCCAAAACACCATAAACTTATCCATGCCACCTAAAAACCCATAAGCACCCTAAACATACCCTTGCCACCCCACAATCTAAACCCACCCTAAACCCTAAAATTACCCTTGCCATCCAAAAATGCATACCCTCAGTAAACCAGTAACATTACTCTGGCCACCCTAAAACCATGTCCACTTTAAACCCTAAACTCACCCTTGCTACCCCAAAGCCCATACTCACCCTAAAATTACCCTTGCAACCCCAAAACCCATACCCACCCTAAACAATAAAATTACTCTTGCCACCCAAAAATCCATACCTATCCCAAACCCTAAAATTACCATGCCCACCCCAAAACCTGTATCCACTCAAAACCCATACCCATCTAAACCCTAACATTACCCTGGTAATCCCAAATTTCATCCCTACCCCAAACCCTAAAATTACCCTTGCTACCCTTAAATCCACACCCACCCTAAATTTTGCCTTGCCACCCCAGCACCAATACCAACTCTATAATTGCCCTTGCCACCTAAAAACCCATACCCACCATAAAATTACTCTTGCCATCCCAAAACCCATATCCCCGCTAAAATTACCCTAGCCACCCCAAAACCCCTACCCACTCTAAAATTACCATTGCCACTCAAAAACTATACCCACTCAAAACCCTTTAATTACCCTTGCCATCCTGAACCCCACACCCACCCTAAAATTATCCTTGCTACCCAAAAACCCATACCTACTCTAAAAATACTCTTGCCACCTAAAAATCCACGCCCACCTTAAACTTACTCTTGCACCCAAAAATGTATCCCTACCCTAAACTTACCCTTGCCACCAAAAAACCTATACTCACTCGAAACTTACCCTTGCCACCCCAAAACCCATACCCACCATAAAATGATCCTTACCAACCCAAAACCTATACCCACTCTAAACCTGAAACTTACCCTTGACAACCAAATACCCATACCCACCCTAAACCCTAAAATTACCCTTGCCACCCCAAACCCCATACGCATCCTAAAATTACCCTTGTAACCAAAAAACCCATACCCACCCTAAACTAAGCCTTGCCATCCCAAAACCCATACCCAGCCTAAAAATACTCTTGCCACCCAAAAACCAATACCCACCTTAAAATTACCCTTGCAACCAAAAAACCCATACCCACTCTAAAATTACTCTTGCCACCTAAAAATCCATGCCCACCCTAAACTACCCTTGCCACCCAAAAACCTATACCCACTCTAACATTACCCTTGCCAACCCAAAACCCATAACCACCATAAAAGGACCCTTACCACCCCAAAACCCATACCCACAGTAAAATTACCCGTGCCACATACAAATCCATACCCACTCTAAACCCTAAAAGGACCCTTGTCACCCCAAAACCCATACCTAACCTTAACCCAAAAATTACTCTGACCACCCCAATACGCATATCCACCCTAAACCCAAACATTACCCTTGCCACCACAAAATCCCTACCCACCCTAAAATTACCATTGTCACTCAAAAACCATACCTACTCAAAACCTTAACCCCTTGTATGCTCATGACGAGCTGAGCTCGTCATGGCATACACCTTTCGGGTGCTCATGAGGAGCTCAGCTCGTCATGAGCCCCACCCACGGGGGGAGTGCTGGCGCTCCCCCGTGGGTGCCCGATCTAGCTCGTTTGTACGGGGAAGGCAGGGGAAGACCTTGTTCCCTTTCTCTTCCGACGAGCAGAGAAGCCATTTGCTTCCTTCGCGTCGGAGGAGAAACAAGGTAAGTTTGGGGGCTGGGGAGGGGGGATTGTAACTAAAGAGGCTTCGGGGGAAAGGAAAGGGTTTTCCTTTCCCTCAATGCCTCTTTCGAGCATTCCTGCTGCACGATCATGCGATCGTGCAACAGGAAAGCCCACTAGACACCAGGGATTTTTTAAATTGGCAGTGTTTGTGCGTTCGGGGAGCGGCTCCTAGGGCAAGGGTCGCTCCACCTTTTGGGGGCAAATTCTTTTGCTTTGTCTACCCCCCGGGGGTCAGAATTTGTTAAATTTGAATTTTATAGGCATTCTGGGGCAATGAACAGGGGAGTGGCCCCTTGGGCAAGGGTCACTCTCATAATGGGGGCCATTTTGTGCAGCCCTATTGTTTTTTTTGTTTTGGGGAGCGACCCTTGGACAAGGGACACTCTCCTTTCGGGGGCATTAGAAATTAAATATGTTTTGATTGAAAGGCATGTACTGGGGCAAAGAGCAGGGGAATGGCCCCTTGGGCAAGGGTCGCTCTCCTTTTGGGGGCCATTTTGTGTAGCCCTATTGTTTTTTTTTGTTTTGGGGAGCGACCCCTTGGACAAGGGTCGCTTCCCTTTCGGGGGCAGTAGAATTTAAATGTTTTATTATAAAACCAAGCACTGGGGCAAAGAGCAGGGGAGAGGCCCCTTAGGCAAGGGTCACTCTCCTTTTGGAGGCCATTTTGAGTAGCCCTAATGTTTTTTTTTAGTTTTTGGGGAGCAACCCCTTGGACAAGGGTCGCTCCCCTTTAGGGGGCAAGTTGTAAGCCTCTGGCTGCCCACGGGGGGGGTCAAATTTTTAGAAAAACAACCATAATGGGACGGGTTACTGGCTAATCAGCCGTTATCAGCCAGGTTAGCTTGAGTCCAGTGGCAAAGTGAGCAAGGGACCCACGCCTGCCAACTTAGGGCAATCAAAGGGCACAGGGTCAGTCTGATTTGCATATGGCCATGTCTGAACTGGGTTGGTGAAGTGAGCTAAACAATGATGATGGATTAAATAAGGATCAGTTGCCTGGGGGTGAGTGTTAGATTTGCTCATGCGCTCCGTCCATCATCCCCTATGGTATCACCTGGAAGGGCAGTTCTGCTGTATGTTTTTTTTGTAGGGCCACTAGGGCACCAGGGTTTATTTTTATTTTGGTGATCCGCCCATTGGTCTTTCCCCTTCCTTTATGGGAGGATGATTGTGGCCTTTTCTGCCCTCTTTGAGTGGCAGAGTAGCAGTATGTGTTTAGTCCCATCTGTCCCCAAGGGGGGCAGAAGCCAGTAGACACCAGAATTTTTTAAATTTTTGTCTTGGTGGGGGTGCCCTCAAGGGGAAGGGTTGTTCCCCTATTGATGTTATACTGTTAGGCCCACCTACCCCTTCACTTGGCAGGTTGGACTTGAGTATTTTTTGTATATGTGCTTCTAATGGTTTTTTTCTTCTTTTTAAATCTAGTCTAAAGCTTTTGATTCCTGTTTGCGGTTTCGACAGTGGTTGTTCTGCAGTTTTGTTTAGTTGCATTTTTTAGGTAAGAAACATATTTTTGTTGTATGTACTCCAAATGAGTAATATTGAAATGTATGAATTATTTTTTGTAAGTGGTGTCTTAGTGGCATTTAGTTAGTGTTTTGAGCATGAACATTTTTGTGATGTGTTTTGCCTTGTCTTATGTCTATTTTTTTTCTCTTTCTTTTTTAGTGGGATATTGTTGATCCATACTGTGTCTGTGCAGACTACCTGGTGGTGAGTTTAGCTACTTCTGGCAAGTGAGTGGTATTGTTTTGCACTGTGTAGGTATTTTTGATAAAGGTGAATTTTGTTCATTGCTTATTTTACATAGTGATTGTAGTTGTTGACTTGTGTGTCAAGTTACCTTTATTAGTAATCATTATGGCTAGCCGTAGAATGACTGCTCAGCAGGTAGTAGGTATGCTTTTTGAATCTTCCTCTGAGCCGGATTATGACACTGACAGTGCATCTGAGGAAGAGGAGCGAGGGGAATATTCTGGCAGTGAGTTTTCTCTCCACATGGAATCATCGGATGATGAAGGTTCTCTCAGTGCAGATGAAGGGCCTGTTTTAGAGGAGGATACTGCTGTGCCGATGGTGCAAGAGGCATCTGGATTGCAGCCTGAGGCTGCTAGCCTTCCTACTGGAAGTGCTAGACTCTGAGTTGATCCTAACATGGTGCAGCCGGTGTTGCCTGCCTTTAGCGGTGATTCAGGGTGTAGAGTGGATTGTTAAAATGTTTTGCCCATACAGTATTTTCCGTTATTTATGGATGATGTATTTTTGGGTGAGATTGTTGAGCAGACCAATTTGTATGCTGAACAGTTTTTGAGGGACAACAGTGACACACTTAGGCCCCACTCTAGAGCTACAAGGTGGACTCCCACAAATCTGGAAGAGCTGAAGAAGTTTTTGGGTTTGACTTTATTGATGGGTTTGCTAAGGAAGCCGAACCTGGCTTCATATTGATCTTCCAGTCCCTTAATGGCAACAGCCATATTTCCAGCAGTTATGACTCGTGATCGGTATTTACTTTTGCTACGCATGTTGCATTTTGTGGATAATTCTTTGGCGTTGCCACGTAGTCACCCTGACTGTGACCGTCTTTTTAGGATTCGGCCTGTTCTTGATCACTTTGTTGATCGTTTTTCAGAGATTTACATTACAGGGAAAGAAATATCTATTGATGTTCTTTGGTTTAGTTTAAGGGTCGTTTGGTTTTTAGTCAGTACATCCATAGCAAGAGGGCACGCTATGGAATTAAACTGTATATGTTGTCTGAGAGTAAGACAGGATATGTTTTTAATTTTCGTGTGTACACTGGTGGAGATTCCACTATTGACCCTCGTGGTTGTCCGTCCACTTTTGGAGTGTCAGAGAAAATTGTGTGGGATCTTGCTAGAAGACTGTTCAACAGAAGCCACCATTTGTACCTTGATAACTTCTACACTGCTGTGCAATTGTTTAAGGAGTTGTTTAAAGTGGACACTTTTTCATGTGGCACAATCCGCTCTAACTGCAAAGGTTTTCCGAAAGAGCTTGTTTGCAAGAAACTTCAGAGGGGTCATTGCAGTTCCTTGCGTAGTGAAGAACTACTAGCAGTGAAATTTGTGGACAGGAGGGATGTGTACATGCTGACTACCATCCATGATGAGAGTACTCACCTGTGCCTGTTTGGGGTCAGGCTGCTGATGTGTACAAACCTGTGTGCGTTGTGGACTACAATAAGTACATGGGAGGTGTTGCCAGAGTAGATCAGAGGTTGGAACCTTACCCAGCTATTCGGAAGGCTTATGTTTGGTATAAGAAGTTGGCCATCCATTTTGTCAACTTAGCAACTTTCAATGCTTTCATTGTGTTCAAGGAGTGTTCTCCTGCGTCCAAGTTGACATTTCTTCAGTTTCAGCACTCTGTGATATCTATCCTTGTTGTTGTGGAACAAGTAAGCGTTCCTAGATTTGGAGTGGTGGAGGATGTGGCTAAGCATGGGCGAATTTTGCGAATCTGGCGTTCGCGAGTTTATGTATTTGCGAACTCGCAATCCGCAAAATCCGCGAATTCTCGCGAATTTGCGGATTTTTAATTTTTTTGTGTTCGCAAGGGTTTCTGCCAGTTCGCGAGGGTTTTGTACCAGTTCGCAATTGCGAACTTACTTGTCGGCTCGCAACGGTCACGACTATGTTGTTTCTACGTCTGGTTCATCATCACAGGTTCCCAGCACCCTCTGTTTCACCACTGCCACCCTCTGTTTCACCCATGCCACCCTCTTGTACATCAATGCCACCCTCTGGTTCATTATCACTGTAGATTATGGGGGGGAAAAGCAAGCACACCTGCCCTGATTCAACTGACATGAATTAATTTGGGGTTGATTTATTAATGTGTCACTGTTTTAAAATTCCAGTCTGGCACCTGCTTCCTTATCTGTAATTTGCTTTCTGTTGCAGTGCAATTTTTTTTTCCAGTACCTTTGTGGCCTACTTGTAGCTATTCTATGAGCCTGCTGTGAGGGTCAGAGCAGGGTCATACAATTGTTGCAACTAGCAACTGAACTCTGGAGGGGCCCCAGTCAGGAAGCACTACAGGGAATGGTTACTAATGATGAGTTTGAACTTTTGCACCTGCTGAGTGCTTTCAGTTTTGCAAAATTCGTTTTTCTGCAATTTCGCGGGATTCGCGGGGCGCGAACGTGCGCGAGATTGAATTCGGAAGCCGCGAATTCGTGCGAATATGTGATTTGTTATTTTGCGGCGTGTTAGTTCGCAAGCTTTTGTGCGTTTTAGCGAGCCGCTTGTAGCGCAACGGCGCAAAGTTACCCTCGCGGTCGTTCAGGGCGCGGCCATCTTGTTTGTATGACGTATTTCCGTTTCCGGGCGCGATGTGTAATCTCGCCAAGTGTGCGGCTCGCTAGTACAATTTCGCGTGTGTTCGCGAGGAAAATCTTGCGTGAACTTACCCACGCGGTCGTGAACGGGGGCGGCCATCTTGTTTCCCATTCATTGCTATGGTTCTGGGCATGCTTCTTCTATCCTCTCTGAATCTCTGCCATCCTTTGCTTGTTTGAAGTTTTTTTTAACTATTTTACTTATTATCTATCCCTCTATTTTTCTAGCTCTATATTTTTGTCTTTTCTGCTACTTTTGGTTAATTTTAAACTACTTTTTTAAACTCTTTTCTTTTCTTCTTCCCTATTCTATTTTCTTTATTATTTAGCTTCCTTTCTGCCCAGACCATGGTAAAGGGAGCCGGGAAGCATCCCGAGAAGGGGAAGGGTCCCGCACCCAGTGCCCAGCTCCCGTGCGGGCGTTTGAGGGGGGAGCAGGTCGCACCCCGGGAAATCTTCAGCCCGGAGGAGGTGGCCGCACTAGTTTATTATGTTCAACGCCGCCTCCCCAGGACGATCATGGCAGGCGGCAAGATCGCTCGCGGGTACGGGATCCCGGAGCGCCGGAAGCAGTGGAAGAAGGTGTGCCGGGCCATGTACCAACACTCTCGGGTCCGGCGCACCTACAACCAGGCCACCCACCGTTGAACGGATCTCCTGGACCGGGAACGCGATCTGCTCGACCTGCTCGGCCTTGAGATCCCCGGGCTTGGTGAGTAGTAGTAGCTATTTCTTTACTACTCTGTTTTCTCCTGCTCTGTGTGTTATTATATTGCAAATTTTTGTTTTTTACCAAGAGCATTAATGCTGCTGATTACATTGTAGGTAAATTATATTTCAAATTCTTCTGTGCATTTCAGGTGCACTGCTCTCCTTCTTAGTAGCGTTGCTACTATGCTTATTTGTTTTCGATTTTGTGTTCATTTCATTGGCCTGTGAAATTATGTATGAGTATAGTTTAAAGAACTGCGTAATGCTAGACACTAAGGGTCAGATTTTTAATTAACGGCACATCCCTGCAAAGTAGCAGGGATGCGCCAGTAATTGTGCGCCACGCCACCACCACCCATGGTGCGCCGTATTTTCAATGCGGCGCACCATGGGCCCAAAACGTCACCAAAGCGTTACGCATCTGTGCCGTAAAGGCGGCGCATTGCTGGAGTTGCGTTGCAACGATGGCGCAGCTCCAGCAATGCTCTGGGGTGCCCTATCTCCCCAATGCTGCGTCAAGACGTACGTCTGCTTCAAGCAGGCGCAGGGTTTGAGTCACGCATCATTGTCCTCAAAGTGACTGATTGAAATCTTGTAGATTTCCCTCAGCCACTTTTAGGATTCGTTCCTGGGCAGGAACGCCCTCCCTTGCGCCGGAACACCCCCTGATGGCGCAGGGCTTTACAACATGATGCATGTCCCACATGCGTCACGTTGTTAATATACGCCGCACCATGGCGCCTCTTTTGTTCTGCCGCTGCGTCACAAAAGTCACGCAACAATGGAGCAAAAGAGCCGCAAGGGGCTTCTAAATCAGCCCCTACAGACTCAAGTCCAGTCCTTCCTTTGTACACATGGCGATAAGAATTAATAGTGGTGGTGGATTGATAGTTTGAGTATTTTAATGACTGGTTAATGTAGTAGGAAACTTTTTAGTGTTGTCGCTGATCTGCAATCACGATGGACTTTGTCTGTCACTTCGCGTGCTGCGGACTGCTGCCTGCCAGTCCTAGGCGAACCTTTTTAGTATTTTGTTTAGTGAGTTACATAAGAACTTTCCAAGTCGACGGTCCGCAAATCAAGCAATACTAATAACGCAGTAGACCACATGAGATTGACAACTATTCCACGGGATATATTGACCTATTTGCTATTTCGCCAAAATATTTTGTTATTGTTCTTTTGAAATGTTTGATTTGGTTGACAAATATCATCCATGTTTTCTGGTCTTTCTTTCTTTCATGTTGTACATCAGCTCCCCCCAGGGGCAAGAGGACACAGGAGGAGGAGGCTGCTGTTCAACAGGATGCAGGCCAGGATCGGGCAGGCAAGGGCTCCTTTGCTGGCCCCGGTAAGTTTTAATTTTAATATAGAGTACCTATTTTTTCCTAGCGTTCCTCATTCGATTTTTTCTAAATCGTCTTTGATCTTCTTGTAGACTGTATCTAATTTCTTATCCTGCCTCGACTATGACTACCTGTGGTATTACTAGATTATTCTTATTAGTCTGTCTGTGTAGCTAACTAAGATTGCACATTTGGCAATTCCATTGGACTCCCATTCTAGTCAGCAATAGCTCTATGCACTGAGTGCAGTCCTCTGGGATTGTCCATAATGTCTTTTCAAGTCTTCTAAATGTTTTTGCTTTGACAATTGCCAACAATAAAAAAGTGAATGACCATCAAGAAAGAATAGGATACTACTTTACTTTTGGTTTGGATAGGAGGACAATCCATTCTACTAGGAAAAATCTGCACAAACAGAACTATGGACACTAAATAATGCATTGCTTAGCTTATCAATTATAATAGGCGCTGTTAGACTTTCCACATACCTCAGTGATAACAGACTTTGTAGTTGAACCCCCAATCTCCTTACTGACTAGATAGTGTGGCAGAGTCATTTAGCTCCCAAAGTCACCGATGATTGATCCCCAATGATGATTATCCAACGCAGGACAAGAGTACGGAGTCAGAGTCAAGAAGTGTCAGAGGCACGGACTCATGCTTGCAAAAATTGCAAAACCTTTAGCTCAGCCACTCTAGTCTGGAGGACCAAAAACCACAGAGTCTATTTAAGTGTAAAAGCTTTATTAAAAGTAAACACATTTATTAAAATCAAGTTTGTCATAAAACTAAACGTTTAACTGAAAATGGAAAAGTGCTTAGTGCTGACGATTAATTTAACACATTTCTTGTGGTCGAGCCGAGCTCTCACATGGTTTGAACTTGATCTTGCTATTGTTCTTAGAAGTCAAGCTTCTGTCTGTTAGGAGAAAAAGTGGTGCGTGTTAAAAATAAAAAGCAATCATTCATCAGTTGTGCCAAAAAGTGCAGCAAGACAACAGCCTTCCCTGGAAAAAGGGACATTTTTACTTTAGAATAGACAGTCACAAATGATTACATTGTTTTCTGTTTTTTTCACATTTCTTTATTCCTAGACCAAATATTATATAGCAGTGAGTGGTGTATTCTAAAATTTTTAAATATACTTTGTAGGTGGAACATCTGGGGGCGGGGCCAGCGCGGAGGTGGTGGTGCTGGTGGATGAGGGGAACACTTCTGGGGAGGATGCGGTGCAAGTGCCGGACGACACCAATGTGCCTGTGAGAGTTCACATGGTGGTGGCGGGCAGAATTAAGCTATATATTCCTTACTTATTGAGATTGAAGACTGCAGAGTGTGCTATCTGGGGCTCTGAGAGGGAGAGGGGGAGGGGGCGCACCAGCAAGTGCAAGGAGTCTGCGCCCGCTATCTGCACGGGTGTATTATAAATCAACCAGGTAGTAGCCTCCTCTAAATGTACTTCGACTTAGCTGTGAAGTTTTTGGCGAGAAGAATCCCAATCAGATCTGAGATGAACTTGATGGATGGGATGAACGAAAAGCGAAAGAAGGGTGTAAGTAAGTGTGGAAGGACGAGAAATTTAATGATGACTGGCAAAGAAGAATGATATGTGTTTGCTTGGTCCCCGAGGTGGCTGGGAAGGAAATAATATGGTATGGTGCATGGCTGGGTGAATGATGAAGCAAGGTTGGGTGGAAGGAGAACAGCCTGGGTGGGTGAAACAGAAACTGTATGTGTGCATATACTTTGAATGGATTGATGCCTGGATCATGGTACTATCTGACTCTTAGATAGCATATGTGTATCTAGAGAGAGTAGATGGTCACTGGATGAACTAAGTGTTACTTTGAAGAGCATGTAACACCGCACCTACACGTCCGTTCCAGTATAGGAAAGGCAAGGAAAAGAAGTTGTAATTTTGTCCAAATACTATCATGAATAGTAACAGTAGTTTGTATTGCAACTGCAAGCACAGCATATATCCGGTTATTACGGTGGACACTCCCTACCTCTCTTAATAAGTTTAGTTTAGTAGTAGTACGTCATTCATGTGTGGGTGTATCACTGTTCACTCAATAAAAAGCAAAGCACCTAAAGTCATCCCATGTGTAATCAAATACATCCCATGTGAAGTGATAGATAATCATATTATTTAGCTTCTTCATTTTCCTTTTCTAGTACTCATTTGCACTGTAGGATGAAAGTTAAATTAATTAAGCAGTAGCCCTTTTAACAGGGTATTCTCAGTGCCACCCGTAATAGAAAATTAAGAGCTTCACCACCTGCATGTACTGGACGGGTACAGTAACGCAAGTCTGTCTCACTCAACCTGGTGTGCGTCTGTGTTTCTCGGGTGCAAGTTCACTGCGCTGGCATTATGCCAGCTTGCATAAGATAACGTACCAATTTTCCTAAACAAGAGAGAAGAAGAAGAATAAGACTGGTGTACTGTCATAGTCAACTGTAATGGAAGTACATAGTGCTCGTAGAATTTATTCCTTAAACTCCCACTAATGTTAGAGCAAGGATGAAGAAGTGGGAGGTTAGATAGATACTGGCCTCAATAGTTATGTACTGTGCTTTCAAGTTGCTAGTTGTACTGTGACACAACTTTCTGCTCAATCATTTTGTGTTAATCTTAAGGAGCATTGGTTACAGACTATGTCTTTCTTTCTTCATATAGTTGCTCCTTCCAAATCAACAACACCAACAAGGAAGGAGCGGGCTCGAATGGCCCGGCAACGGAGGCTGGATGCCACTGTCGGCGAATATCGGCGGCTGGTGGCCCTGGATGAGGAGGACACGCAGTCTACTGGTACAACATCCACTGGGACAGCTGCATCCTCCTCCGGACCCCCACGGGCTGCCAGCCAGCACAGTGCTCCAGCGGTACGGAGCCGGGCTACCAAAGCCAACTGCCACCGCCGAGCAGCAAAGACAGCAGCTGCCCCCCACAGGAGTTGCAAGGCACGCCAGCACCGCTTATGCCTCAGAGTGTCCTACCTGGAGCAGGAGGTCCTAACTTATAAGACCTTGGTGGAGGGCCTCTGCTCCGACCATGCCACCCTCCGCAAGGAGTATGATGCCCTGGCCACTAAAGTGAACAGCAGCCTGCCGTAGTGTCCCTTGCCCCTTTTTTAGAGACTTTTGGGGGGTGGGAATTGGGAGTTGGGTTGTTTTTGGGACTTTTGAAGGACAATCGTTGGGGTTAGGGAGGATCTTGTGGGAGATTATTTTGTTAGGGCTACACAAATATACTTTTTGAAACTTTATCTGAGCATACCTGTTTTTTACTGCTTTTGAGTCTGGTGGGTGGGGGTTTAACAGTAAGTTTGTTTTCCTGAAACTTAAGTATGTGTCATTTTCTTCGTTTAAGTGTAAATGGCTAAATGTTTTCAACACTAAGTGCCTCTCACAGAGTAAGTGAATTCAAGAGTCCTAGGACTTTAGTAGCACTACCGTCAATCTCTCGTCTCTCCTAATACTCCATTATACTACCTCCCACCAAACGCTTATCTTACCTGTAATTTGTGTTTGAAATTAGGGCAAGGCCCAGGGCTTGCTCCACGGGAAATGGCGATTAAGGTTGGCAATCCTGGGCGGATGAAATGTCCTCATTGCGGTGGTACTAGTGGTGTGACACACTGGCAGTTGCATGCCTATGGAAAAAAATAAAATGAAACCTGGTTTGTCTCTTTACTGGAGCATTACAATGGTACGATAGAGAATATAGCAGGTGGCAGTACTCTAGAACAGTGCCACAATGTAGCCTAACAAATGGTAAAGTATTGAAAGTATAACTAGTACTTGCGTTGAATTTCGTTGACATTGGCTACTACTACAAGAAATAGTACTGAAGCTGAGTAAGTCTAGAATATATCCTCGGATTCCTTCACCAGCCTGTTGCTATGACCTTATCCTCCCCAGCAAGTGTGTGGAATTATTGATGTCATTTAGTCACACATCAATCAAAACCACACAGCCCGGGGGAAGAGGGTTAGGGTTTGGAAAATGGATGGGAATGGGGGTTTCTTTTTGGGTAGGTTTTGTTGAGAGAAGGAAAAAAAAGCACAGCATGGACAAACAATAATTGAAGATAAAGAAATCTTAGGGTACAAAGCTAACCATAAATCTTTTAAGTGACAGAAAGGAAGTGCATGCACTACTGCATGCATTGTTACTGAAAAGTAAGTAGTACTTTCGACAACCGTGAATGACAGAATGCGACAGTACAGGGCTGCAGCGTTTTCACTTGCCTATCTCTGCACTCAGAGAAACACTTCTTACATTAAATTAGGTTTAAAAAATAGCCGAAGTAAAACCTATAGAATGGCTGTAGGGATCAATTTAGAAGCAGAGAGAGATCCAAGAAATGCAGAGTCACACTCACAGAAGTTCACAGCAATAACATTACTTAAAAAAACATTACAAAAGAATGGATACTGTATCTGTATGTTGTTGTAGTTGTCCTGTTGAATTTGGTAAGTAAGTTGCACGCATCAAACCATTCCTCTTATTAGCGGCACTCCTCCATTCCAGCAGACGCTCCATCCATCAATGTTGGTGACCAGAAGACACCCTGTCCACTGCCTGCCTGGCGGATGCTGAATTGCGGCTCGCTAATGTGAAGCCTGACTTCACCCTTTTTTTCCCATTGCACAGACTGAAACCCGGCCTGTAATTATTGATAGAAAAACAGGAAGTGATATTAGAACACCACTGACAAATAAATATAAGGTATGTACGCTGTATAGTGCAAAAAGTCACACTTTGAGTTTCCTAATAGACAGTACAATATTTTTGAAAGTGCGTACTCTGTCTGAGTCTCCTTTTGAAGGATAAATAAGTATGGGCAAATTAATTTAGCAGATCTTTCCCCTCAAGCTAGATGTACTGTAAACTGTGTTTTAGAACAAAATTAGACCTTCCCAGCAGTGCTCCCACACAGACCCTTACTAAATCCAGTCGGGAAAATGTAGAAGGCCCCCAATCAGATCTCAATAAACGAGGCCTAGTAGAAAACTGGTGAGAAAACAAACTTTGAAAGTAAAAGTAGGCCCAAATACCCCCTTAACCACCGTGGATTGTATTCAAACCACTTGCAAGCAAGCAAGAGTATCCATACCCAGCATCGCTTCAAGACTCGCAACCCTAACGAGCCCTAAGTTAAGAATAGTGGAAAACGCTTTCTTTAATTATGCCAAATCCCCCCTTTCCCACCATGGATTTTCTTCAAATCACTTGCAACCAAAATTACACATTCCCACGAGTGCTCTAAGAAGACCCCAGAACTCAGTTGCAAAAATCTAGAACACCCCGAAACACATGCAATCCTGCTGCTAGGGCTAACCCTAACAAACCCTAAGTTACAAAAAGTGCCAAAAGGCTTTTCGGCATGGATTTTGTCCAAACCACTTCTATCCGGTATTAGACCTTCCCAGCAATGCCCCAAGACCCGCCAACCCACCCGCAAAAAAAAACAACACCCCCAAACAGCCAAAAAGGAAAATCTCATACTTACAATATTTATCGGCCTTCGGTCCAAACGCGCTGTGCAGCTAGGTCATAACTCCCGTTTTCCACCACGGATTTCCTGAAAAACAAATGCAATCAAGATTAAACTGTCCCAGCAGTGCTCCCAGACCCCAAAACTCACCCACAAACACCTGGAACCCCCCAAAGAGCACCTCAAAGGCAAGCAAGTCAGCCAAAACGCAAAAAAGTTGTCACCTCCGATTTGGTCCAAACCACTTTTATCCGGTATTAGAGCTTCCCAGCAATGGCCCCAGAGCTGTCAACCCAGGCGAAAACTAGTAGAAGACCCCCAAACAGCCAAAATGCAAAAGTACAAAAAAACGAGGACTTAGTCATTTTCCTGGCAATTTCCAAAATCACTCCGCGCGCGCTCTGCAGCTAGGCCCTAACTCCCCTCTGCCACCATGGATTTGCTTCAAACCTCTTGCAATCAAAACTATCCATACCCAGCAGTGCTCCCAGATCCCGAAACCCACCCACAAACACCAGGAAGCCCCCCAAACAGGCCCCCGAAAACTCTACATTGAGCAAAATGTCAGAAATAGCGAAAAAAAATTCAGCATGGATTTTGTCCAAACCACTTCTATCCGGTAGTAGACCTTCCCAGCAATGCCCCAAGACCCGCCAACCCACCCGCAAAAAAGCACAACACCCCCAAACAGCCAAAAAGGAAAATCTCATACTTACAATATCGGCCTTCGGTCCAAACGCGCTGTGCAGCTAGGTCATAACTCCCGTTTTCCACCACGGATTTCCTGAAAAGCAAATGCAATCAAGATTAGACTGTCCCAGCAGTGCTCCCAGACCCCAAAACTCACCCACAAACACCCGGAACCCCCCCAAAGAGCACCTCAAAGGCAAGCAAGTCAGCAAAAACGCAAAAAAATGTTCACCTCCGATTTGGTCCAAACCACTTTTATCTGGTATTAGAGCTTCCCAGCAATGGCCCCAAGACCCGCCAACTCACCCGCAAAGAAGAAGAACACCCCATAAGTGCAGAGTCTTTCTTCATTGGGTGTAATCCAGCCCTCTGCTTTGAGGAAAATAGGAGTCTGGAGGAGGAGGATAGAGGAGCATGTTCTTGTGAACCTGAGGAATGCAGACACCTTTAAATCAATAAGCAAACAAGTGAAGACCGTTCTGCTGATGGGCTTGTTTTTGTGATTAGGTGATTAAAGTTTTAATTATATTAACTGTGCAAAACAAAGAAAGACAGACACACAGGAATAAAAGTGAAAAAGGAAGAAAAAGAAAGTTATTGATTCATTGGCTCATTTTCAGGGCTCGGTGTCAGGGAATAAGAATAAGAATTCGTCCTCATACTCTGCGAATTTAGGCAGGAGTAGGTCAGTGTCACCTAACAGAGAACAAATTCCCTTAGCTAAGTTGCTGTCTTCCTCGTCTTCATGTGGCATTTGTTCTCTTACGTTGTAATCTGGTGGTATGAGGTGCTGATTCATCTTGATCATTGTTAACCTCTCCACATTTTTGGGCGAGAGGCGGGACCGTTTGGAAGTTACAATGCCACCAGCAGCACTGAAAACACGTTCAGAAGACACACTTGCGAGTGGGCAAGACAAGTAGTTTATAGCCAGGTTGGAGATCTTTGCCCACAATTCTTTTTTCCCATGCCAATAAACCAATGGGTCAGCATTAACATAGACCTCTGTTGAGTCATTTAGATAGTCCTGCACCATCGACTCAAGGTCCTCCAAGGTTCCTCCACTTTGCTTACTTTTTGCTGTGACCTTTTGAGAACCAAACCCAAGCCGAGTTAGCCAATCCCCTTCTGCATCCAATGTTACTGTTGTGTCTGGTGCAGATGATCCAGTTGCCGGTGTCTTTAACGGCTGAGAGGTCACTTGTGCCGCAGCCACAGGTGCAGAAGTGGATTCTTTTGACTGGGGATGGCCTGCTGATGCTGATGTACTGCCTTTTCCTTCAATTTGCTGCCGTTCTCTTTCAAACCTCTTGGCTGACAAGGCTAGCCAACATTTGTACTTTGTAACATCTTCATTACCAAAAGGAAAGAATGCTCTGCCTGCCAGCGCCTTTTTGTAGCATGGATCCAGAATAGTAGCACAAATGTAATGCTGTTCTGAGTCGATTATTTTAAGACGTTCATCACCAAGTAGGCGCTCTAATAATTTCTCCGCCAAAACAAAAGCGTCTTGCTTTTTTTCATCTTTTTGAAACATAGAAGACATCGCCTTCAGTTGGTGCTCCAGCATGAGCAACAATGGGATAGCTTTTCCCAAATTACAGTCCTCCTTGCTGACTGCACGCGTGAAGACCTCAAAAGGACGAAGCATGTCTGTCAGGCTTTTAACTAGGTTCCATTGCGCCGCATCTAGCCTCAGATCCTTCTGACCTGTACCCAGTGTTAAGAAATAGTGATCGAGTACCGTATACTGCTCATACAGACGCTCAAGCATGTAGAAGGTTGAGTTCCAGCGTGTTGCCACCTCCTGGATGAGTGCTTTCACTGGCATTCGACGTTCATGTAGCAGGCTCCTCAGATGCTTCCGGGCCTTAAAAGAATGGCTGAAATGGTTGCACATTCTTCGGCAGGTGGCCACTAACTCGGACGCTGGACTGTCTTCATCACTCAAGAATTTTTTAACAACCAGGTTTATACAGCGCGCCAAACACAGCACTCTGAAATATTGACCCAGCTCCATGGCCTTAACTACATTGGCGCCATTATCCGTGGAAACATAACCAATCTGGCGTTTTTTTGGGGACAGCCAGTGAAAGACCTTTGTGTTAAACTCATTCAAAATGTTTTCTGCTGTATGACGTATCTCCAAGCCAAACATGGCTAGTGTTGCATGTTTCCGAGCAGTTTTAAAAACTTGGTCTGGGTCAACACCTGCGTTTAGCTTTGCTTTAACCCCTGAAAAAGAGACCCAGTGTGCAGTGATGCACATGTAATCAGCACCTGCGCCACTGGTCCACATGTCTGTTGTCAGATGTATAGTGTGAACAGCACTCTTCTGCAAAGCTGCCCCAATCACCTCCAGCACATCTTCATGTAGTGCTGGAACCGCACCTCTGGCAAAATAGAACCGGCTAGGAACCTTCCATTTAGGGCAGAGCGCTGCCACTAATTCTAGAAAACCAACCCCTTCTACAAAAGAAAAAGGGAGAAGGTCCAGAGCTAGCATTTTAGCCAGCTCAGTGTTATTCGGACGCGCCAGTGGGTGGTTGCGATCATATGGCGCATCTGAAAACAACATGGTTCTAATGTTGCCCTGGACCAAGCATTTACGGGATGATGATGATGATGACTTCTTCGACCCAGTTACGCTTGCTGATGAACTTTTTAGCATTGGTGTCGCACTCTCTCCCACACTCTTAGTGTGGCTCACATGGGGTGTGCTGCTGACAGGGGTACTGGGTGTAAGTGAAGTGTTTGACACGTCTTCTTCCTCCTCGTCATCATCGGATGAAACATCAACGTTTTCTTGACTTGCAATTCGGGTTTCCTTGATCTCCTTTAGGTGGGCAAGCCATTGGACAGCGTGCTGTCTCTTACGATGACCTCTCTGGCCTCCGGTACCATAGTTGGTACCAAACTTACCACGACTAACTGCATGCTTACAAATGCTACAAATGGCGAAGTTTTCATTTTTTGAGCAAACACTAAAGAAGTCCCAAACTGCGGACTTGAAATGTCTGTTGGGGCCGGAGGAGGCGGCGATACTGGTGGTGGTGGTCATGCTGCTAATGCCAGATGAAGTGGAGGATGTGGATTGCCGATCTTTAGTACGTTGTGCACTTTCACCACCACTAATTGAGGTCGAGGTGGATGGAGGTCCCTTCTGGCGAGGAAGAAATATGGAAGCGGTACGTGTAGGTGTACTAGTTAACTCCAATGATTGTGGTGTTTCCATTGCCTCCTCGTCGACAACATCATCACGCTCAGCAGATTCTTGGGCTAGGGTCAAAATGTCTGTTTGCTGCATGCCCGCTGGGGCTGCAGTGACCTTTATGATGACTGGGTCGTCGTCGTGAGAGTCTTCATCAGCAGCAGTATCCGCCACTTCTTGTTGAGCCTCATCACACTCCAAAACTATGAGACTTTGGACAAGCTTCCTTTTACGCTTAACTACCTTTGTCAGATCATGGTGTGCCTCACTCTCAGATGGCAGTGGTGCTGGTTCCCAATTTTGATCTGTATCATCAGAAGGAGGTGTGCTTGAAGAAGATGTAGACACCACTCTTGATCTCTTCCTTGCTAGGGGTGTGGAAGACAATGAATGATCATCAGGAGGAGTGGCTTCCTCAATTGATACCTCGGCTTGATTGTCGATTTCCTGATGTGCCCCTACTTCTGGAGGAACAACAATTGGGGGCACTTGTGACCCTCCATGCACCTCTGCTTGCACATCTCCTTGCGCTGCCTCTCCTTCCACAAGTACTTGGGCTTGTACTTTCACATGTGGTTGTTGTTGCGGCTGTGGTTGTTCAACACTCGTCAGATGAGTTACAACAACCTGTGTTGATTGAGGGACATTGCTGCTACTTTCTTGCGATGAGCCAACATCACTGGTCAATGGTGATTGAACAACTAGACTCTGCAGCACTCAAGGGCTTGGACTTAAGTTGGCGTGGTGGTGGTGGCACTGAGCCCAATGGAGCGGGGGTGCTGCTCCCAGCTTGGTCCCCAGCAGATCCCGCTGCTGCTGCAGGCGCACTTTTTTTTACCTCCAAAAAATGTGGCGGGCGGCACACCAGTCTCCTTGGTAACGTGCTTCTTCTGCTCCTTACTGGCAACTTTCTTGCTAGAGGAGCTACGGGGAACTTTTTTTGGGGCCATCTTCTTCAGAGGTCAGAACAGCAGGCCGCAGTTGCACGAGTTGCAGAATTGTCTGTGGCCAGACGTGACGTCGTGCAACGTTATGCTGCACACACACACCGCTGCAGAACTTCTTCCTGGCACTGGTGGTTCTCTTGAGTCTTGTGCACCTAAAAGCAATGGAAGACAGAGGAACATCAGTTCAGTTATACACCCCAAAAATCGAAAAACACAGAAAAATCAGCACAATCCCATGCCATCCATGCCCTCCATGATGTTTAAATTCAAGACACCCCACAGAAAGACTAGGCCCATGCACCACTCACTACCCCTGGTGAAAAGGCCACAACAACAGCCCAAAAAAACGAAAAACACAGAAAAACAGCACAATCCCATGCCATCCATGATGTTTAAATTCAAGACACCCCACAGAAAGACTAGGGCCATGTACCACTCACTACCCCTGGCCATAATGGTTAAAACCTAGGCAAAATGGTTGCAGACCTAAGAACATTGCCTGCATTCAAAATGGCCCCCTGCCTCCCAGCACATGGCCTGCCTGTACCAGCACTCAAAATGGCCCCCACCCACATGGCCTGTCCCCATGAACACCCCAAAAAATTGAAAAACACAGAAAAATCAGCACAATCCCATGCCATCCATGCCCTCCATGATGTTTAAATTCAAGACACCCCACAGAAAGACTAGGCCCATGCACCACTCACTACCCCTGGTGAAAAGGCCACAACAACAGCCCTAAAAAACGAAAAACACAGAAAAATCAGCACAATCCCATGCCATCCATGATGTTTAAATTCAAGACACCCCACAGAAAGACTAGGGCCATGCACCACTCACTACCCCTGGCCATAATGGTTGAAACCTAGGCAAAATGGTTGCAGACCTAAGAACACTGCCTGCATTCAAAATGACCCCCTGCCTCCCAGCACATGGCCTGCCTGTACCAGCACTCAAAATGGCCCCCACCCACATGGCCTGTCCCCATGAACACCCCAAAAAATCAGCACAATCCCATGCCATCCATGCCCTCCATGATGTTTAAATTCAAGACACCCCACAGAAAGACTAGGTCCATGCACCACTCACTACCCCTGGTGAAAAGGCCACAACAACAGCCAAAAAAAACGAAAAACACAGAAAAATCAGCACAATCCCATGCCATCCATGCCCTCCATGATGTTTAAATTCAAGACACCCCACAGAAAGACTAGGCCCATGCACCACTCACTACCCCTGGTGAAAAGGCCACAACAACAGCCAAAAAAAACAAAAAACACAGACAAATCAGCACAATCCCATGCCATCCATGATGTTTAAATTCAAGACACCCCATAGAAAGACTAGGCCCATGCACCACTCACTACCCCTGGTCAAAAGGCCACAACAACAGCCCAAAAATCGAAAATTCCAAAATTGTAGTTGCAGCAACTGTAATGCCCCAAACAAACTTACTTGTGAAATTTCTAATCCAAAAGTGATCCAAAGAAAGTCAAAAAGGCCTCACCTTCAAATATCCAGCAGCATCCACAAAAAGTATCCTTCCAGGTCAAGAATCCGAATGAAAGTGACCAGCACATGAAGAAAGCACTGGGAGGAGCCTGCTGGACAGGAACAGGAAGTTGGAGACTGTGGGGCACTTCCTTCCTCCCCACCCCCCCCCCCCCCCAAAAATGGACTCCTTGCAAAAAAAAGTGCAGGCAAATGTCGGTATTCTGATAAAAATCATCATTTTCAGAAGGTTTATGCTGCTTGCTGGTGGATTTCTTGTGCAGAATTTCAAATTTTGTAATTTCGCGCGTGCAAGATTGTTGCTGCTCGACGCATCTACGTGTTCGCAATTGGGAACTCTCGCGATGCGTACTGTGCAAGGTAGCAAGCCGCGATTACGTAATCGCAGTCGCCAAACTCCCGCGGGATCCCGCAGCAAGATCCAAAATGGCGCAACACTCACAAAATATCGAAAAAAACAACTCGGCAAATGCTGAATGACGGTAAGTGAACGCCGCACGCCGCAAAATTGTATCACCAAGAAAAAAAATCCGCTGCGTGCGAATTTGCGGATTTTCGGTAAATTTGCGAGCGTTCGCGGATTGCGAATTTACCGAAAATCTGCAAAAATCCGCGAGCGGAACGGATTTTCCACCCATGCTTAGATGTGGCTCGATTGAAAGATCGCCACTTTCCTGATTACATTCCTCCCACATCTACAAAAGACTTTCCCACTAGGAGATGTAAAGTCTGTTGGCGAAGAGGTTTGCGGAAGGAGACTCGTCTTTTCTGCCCTGGGTGTCCTTCTAACCCTGGGCTGTGTGTGCCTGCTTGTTATAGAGCTTACCACACATGAGTATCCATGAGTGGTAAAATGAGCTGCCTAGTCTGGGTTTTTTTTTAATTTGTATTCTGTTTTAAGGTTGGCATTTGTGCAATGTATTTAGTTACAGATTTTGTAATACTAGATTTTTATCTATTTGCAATTTGTTTGTATTTGTTTTGTTTAAAAAAATTCAAAATGTGATGGCGGTGTGTGTAGGCTGGCGCTTGGCTGGCGGTGTAGGTGGATTGGCACTTGGCTGGCAGTGTGCATGGAGTCGCGCTTGGCTTGCGGTGTGCGTGGACTGGTGCTTGGCTGGCGGTGTGCGTGGAGTGGCGCTTGGCTGGCGGTGTGCGTGGAGTGGCGCTTGGCTGGTAGTGTGCGTGGAGTGGCGCTTAACTGGTGGTGTGTTTGGAGTGGCGCTTGGCTGGCGGTGTGCATGGCGTGGCGCTTGGCTGGCGGTGTGCGTGGCGTGGCACTCGGCTGGCGGTGTGCGTGGAGTGTCGCTTGGCTGGCGGTGTAAGTGGAGTGGCGCTTGGCTGGTGGTGTGCGGGGAGTGGCGCTTGGCTGGTGGTGTGTGTGGAGTGGCGCTTGGCTTGCGGTGTGTGTGGAGTGGCATTGGCTGGCGGTGTGCATGGCCTGGTGCTTGGATGGTGGTGTGGGTGGACTGGCGCTCGGCTGGCGGTGTGTGAGTAGTTACTTTCTGTTGGTCACTACACACACTGCTAGTTGAGCGACACTCCACGCAGTCCATAATTTTGTGAGGTTGCTGTGTCAGGAATGTGGGCGTGTGAAAGTGAATGGCCCTTGAATGGCGCTGTCTGCTGGTGTGAGTGTTGTAATGTGATGGGTCCGCGGCTGGCGGTGTGAATGTTTTGTATGTGTCACACGTATGAAAGGTGTATGAATGGCCTGTAAAGAGGTTGGTACCTTGACGTGGCTTTACAGCTCACGAGCTGTGAGTCAGTGGTTCAGTTTCTCATACTTTCAATTATTAGCAATGCATTTCATTTTTGTGAAATAACTTGCGAATACAATTGTATATACTGAATCATCACTCACCCGCTTGCCAAATCCAACCAGTATGTGTGTGTGTGCTTGCGGATTAGATGGCTGTGCAGTAATATTTGTCTTTTTTCTCTTTCTGAAGCAGGGTGTACCTTGTCCCTTTTTGTGAATGTTGTAATGTGTTGATTTTCCTTTCGGATGGTGTGAATGGTCTGGTGTGTATCAGGTATGAAAGGTTCGTGAATGGCCTGTAAAACGATTGGTGCCTTGTCGTGGCTTTACAGCTCACGAGTTGCGAGTCACAGGTTCGGATTTTATGCATTTATTTATTGACAGAGCATTTCATTTCTGTGAAATATCTTGTTAACAACATTTTATGTACTGAACCATCACTCGCCCTCGTGCCAAATCCAACCAGTATGTGTGTGTGTTTGAGGAATAGATAGCTGTGCTGGAATGTTTGACTTTTGAGTAACTGTGTTAAGGTGTACATTACAGCTATAAATAACTTACTAAATGTAGTTATTATTGTTAAACCATGGGAGTATATGGTCATGTCTCTCTTGTGAATTCTAAGTTATTTTTTTATCCACAATGTCCTGCAAACTTGAAAATGTCTGTAACAAATTTCCAAGCAATATTGTCCCGAGAATCTCACGCTGTACAACTGAAAACATAATTAAGTCAAAACAATTAGGTTTTGCAAGGGAGGTCACCTTGGTTTTTGGTCCTGTGCTCGGCGGCCATCTAGGGACACCTATCAAACCCACACATTTCTGGAAACTAGACACCTGGGGGCTTCCAAGGAGGTATGGTTTGTGTTGATCCCCCAAAGTTCCCTTACCTAGAATCTCTTGCAAACCTCAATGTTTGCTGAAAAAATCTGTTTTTTCACACATTTTTGTGTTAGAAAGCGTGGCATCACTGGGCTCACGCAAATTTCCTACCACCCAGCATTCTCCCAGGTCTCCCGATAAAAATGGTGCCTCACTTGTGTGGGAGGCCCAAGTACCCGCGACAGACAAGGGCCCAAAACGTAGTGAGGCGACTTCAAAATTGCCTATGTTAAAACCACCTACTTTTGCATGGGGGGTCACCTGGGTTTTTGGCCCCGTGCTCGACGGCCATCTAGTGAAACCTACCAACTTTACCACATAGAAATGAGAGAAAAAAGTGAATTTTTAAGCGAAATTTGAGGTTTACAGTGGATTCTGGGTAGGAGAATGATGAGGGACCCACGCAAGCCATACCTCACTGGACTCCCCAGGGTGTCTAGTTTCCAGAAATTTGTAGGTTAGGTAGGTTTCCCTAAATGGCCGCCGAGCCCCGGGCCAAAAACTCATGGAAAGCCCCTTGCAAAACCAGGTTGGTTTGTGATAGGTAATTTTGATGTCGCCTCATTAGGTTTTGGGCCCTTGCCCGTTTCTGGACCTTGAGCCACGCACGCAAGTGAGGTACCATTTTTATTGGGAGCCTGAGGGAACCCGGAGTGGGTGGAAATTTGTTGGTCCACGCAGATTCCAGAACTTTCCACCACAGAAATGTGAGGAAAATGCATTTTTTTTGTCAATATTTTAGGTTTGCAAGGGATTCTGGGTAACAGAACATGGTGGGAGGCAGTTGTCACCCCATCCTGAATTCCCCTGGGAGTCTAGTTTTCAAAAATGTATAGGTTTGCTAGGTTTCCCTAGATGCCGGCTGAGCTAGGGTTAAAGAACTACAGGTAGGCACTTTGCCAAAAAAGGGCAATTTTTCACTGCGAAATCGAGGTGCGACCACATTGCGTTTTCGCCGTTCCCTGTCGCATGCACTAGGCTGACCAATGCAAGTGAGGTACCATTTTTCTCAGAAGACTTTGGGGAACGCAGGGTTGGTGGAAATTTGTTGATCCACGCAGATTCCAGAACTTTCCATCACAGAAATGTGAGGAAAATGCATTTTTTGTCAATTTTTTAGGTTTGCAAGGGATTCTGGGTAACAGAACTTGGTGGGAGGCAGTTGAGTCACCCCATCCTGAACTCCCCTAGGTTTCTAGGTTTCAAAAATGTATAGGTTTTCTAGGTTTCCCTAGGTGCCGGCAGAACTAGGGTTCAAAAACTACAGGTGGATACCTTATGTGGTCAAAAAGTTACAGTGGCCTAAGCACGCACTACCCCAAATAGCCCAGGAGGGGAAAAGGCCTAGCAGCGAAGGGGTTAAAACTACCCTTGCCATCCCAAAACCCACACCCGCCCTAAAATTATCCTTGCCACCAAAAAACCCATGCCCCCTAAACCGTAAAATACCCCATGCCACTCCAAAACCCATACTAACCCTAAACCCTAAAATTACCCTTGCCACCGCAAAACCCATACCACCCTAAACCAGAATATTAACCTTGACACCAAAATACCCATACCCACCCTAAACCCTAAAATTAACATGACCACCCCAAATCCCATACCCACCCTTAACCCTAAAATTACCCTTGCCATCCAAAAATCCATACCGACCCTAAACCCTAACATTACTATGGCCACCGCAAAACCATATCCACTTTAAACCCTAAAATGACCTTTGCAACCCCAAAGCCCATACCCACCGTAAAATGACCCTTGCCACACCGAAACCCATACCCATTTTATGTATTAAATCTTTTATTGAGCATAGGCAAACAAAATGCACCTCCGAGATATTTATAGGGGCCGTCACCACTCCGGGGAGGCCTAAGTCAGCGACCCCACTGACACCCATCACAAGGCCAGCGGGCACATTGTCTGTTAACACAGCAAGCCGCCTACAACCCAACTGGGCCGGCCGCGTCATAAGAGGTGCTACGACGGTGCAAGCTAAGCAGTACTAGTGCAACCTGAGTGAACAAAGAACTGTAAATAACCCCCCTACCCTCCCCTCTCCTTGTCCAATTTTCGGGTATAGTCTATCGGTTGTTGTCTACCATTAACGGTCAAGTGGTGCTGCGTGCGCCTGGCCTGCGCGCTTACTGGCGCGTGTCTTGGGTTCTGGGAGAGGTGTTTCAGCTAGGCGTAGCAGACGCAGGTAGCGTGGGCAGCTCACCTCACGAAATTCCCCGGTAAGCAGGGCGAGGAACGGTCGCCAGAGCTCCGCAAAGTCCGCTCCCCTCCCTGCCGCTGCCAGTGATAGTTTCTCCATTCCCAGGATCGCCCAGAGCCGGTGGAGCCACCCCAATTGCTGCGGAGCCTGAACTGCTCTCCAGTGGACCACAATGTTTTGGACCGCTGCCCCCAGCGCAAGTGCGATCAGTCGTCCCCTCCAGGACTTCAGAGGGTACATGAGGGCGTTTGGGAGGCCTAGAATAATGTATGCTGGGAAGCGCGGCAGTTGTGTATCTAGATGTGCGTCTATGAGGTCCAGGATAGGGTCCCAATAGGGGCGCAGCGCCGCGCAGCTCCATAGCAAGTGTTCCAGCGTCCCTAGTTCCCCGCACCCCCTCCAGCATCTGTCGCTTACTCGGGCATCCCAGTGGTGCAATCTCTCAGGGGTGTGGTACCAGTATGTGGCTACTTTAGTTAGTGTCTCGGTGAGCCCGGTGTGGTGCGCCGAGTGTCTGGCCCTGTGGTACACCCCCTCCCATTCTTTCCTAGTGAGCTGCCGCCCTAGGTCCCTTTCCCACCTGACTTGGCCCGCGTTGTACGTGTGCGCCTGAGTGAGAAGTAGCTGTTGATAAAGGTCCGAAATCAATTTCTAGTCCGAGGTGCGCGTCAGCAGCCACCTTTCGTAGGGCGTGAGGTGCTGTTGGGCCCCGGGCTGAATCGAGGGGTGGAGCACCCAATGACGCACCTGCAGGTACTGTAGGCGTTCCGATTCGGCCACGCCGTAGTCCGCCTTGACCTGCTGGAACGGGAGGACCCCCTTGAGGTCGAACATATGTCCCGCCGCTCTACAGGGCGTCGTCCGCCACGTCGTAAATGCTCCGACGTCCAAGCCCGGCGTGAAGTCCGGATTCTCAAAGATGGGGGTCATAGGCGAGGGGAAGGTGGTCAGGCCCTTGGCCACGGCCACTCTGTCCCACACTCGCAGGGCGGTGCTTGTGATTTCAGAGGCGTACAGGTTAGGGGGCCGGTGTCGGCGTGGCAGGAAAGGCACGCCCTGAAGGGTACGGCCGGCCACCGCCTGGTCCTGGAAGAGCCAGTGCTTGCCGGACTCCAGCTGAAACCATTCCACGAAAGTGCGCAGCTGTGCTGCCTGGAAGTACAGGGTGAGGTCGGGCACACCGACACCCCCGTTCGCTGGGGGCAGAGTGGCGAGAGTGTGCTTAAACCTAGGTCGCCGGCCGTTCCAAATGAACCTCGACAATTCCGATTGAGTTTGCTGAAGCCAACCCTTCGGGGGATTCAAGGGGAGCGTCTGGAACAGATACAAGATCTGCGGTAGCAGTGTCATTTTGACTGCGGCAATTCTGCCTAGCCATGACAATGTAAGCGGCTTCCAACGCCGGAGCTGCTCCCGGAGTTTGAGTGTGAGTGCCTCATAATTGACTCGCGCAGTACCCCGGACAGTAGGAGCCAGGGGAACGCCCAGGTACGGGACGGCTGCATCTGACCATTGTATTTTGAATTCAGACTTAATCTCGGCCACCACGTCTGGGCTTAGGGAGATGTTCAGGGCTTCAGATTTGGCTTCATTGATTTTAAAACCCGAAGCCAGGGCAAAGGTGTGAAGCTCCACAAAGAGAGCACGCAGGGATTGCATCGGGTCAGTGAGGGACAGCAAGACGTCGTCAGCGTACAGGCTGATCTTGTGCATGTCGGCACCAAATTTGATACCAGATATGAGTGCATGCTGCCGCACCCTCTGAGCCATCGGCTCCATATACAGTGCGAATAGGAGCGGCGACAGAGGGCAGCCCTGGCGCGTGCCTTTGCCAATGTCGAATCTCGGGGAGGTATGACCGTTCAACCTTACCGCGGCATTGGGCCGGCGGTAGCAGTTGAAGATGCGATGGCGGAGTTTCTCCCCAAATCCGAAGTGGTGGAGAACCTGGTCGAGGTATGGCCAATGCACTCTGTCGAATGCTTTCTCCGCATCGATGGTGAGGAGCATGCAGCCCGGCTTAGTGCGCGACCCGGCCTCAATGAGGTGCAGCACCCGCCTGGTGTTGTCGCTGGTCTGCCGTTGGGGGATAAAGCCCGCCTGGTCAGGGTCTATCAGCTGCTGCATGTATGGTGCGATGCGGCTCGCTAGTATGCCAGTGTAGAGCTTCAAGTCTACGTTCAGCAGCGAGATGGGCCTGTATGAACCGCAGGCCGCCGGCCCATACCCATTTTAAACCCTAAAGTTACCCTTGCCAGTCAAAAATCCATACCCACACTAAACCCTGAAATTAACATGGCCACCCCAAAACCCATATCCACCCTGAACCCTAAAGTTACCATTGCCACTCCAAAACCCATACTCACCCTAAACCCTAAAATTAACCTTGCCACCCAAACACCCAGATCTACCCTAAACCCTATAGTTACCTTTGCCACTCCAAAACCCATACCAACCCAAAAACTGGCCATTGGTACCTAAAAACCCACACCCTAAACGTACCCTTGCCAGCCAAAAACCCCTACTCACCATAAACTTACCCTTGCCACCCCAAAACCCAGACCCACTGTAAAATTACCCTGGACATCCAAAAATCCATAACCACTCTAAACCCTAAAATTACAACTGCCATCCCAAAATCCATACCCACCCTGAACCCTACAATTAACATGGCCACCCAACAAATCTATACCCACCCTAAACCCAAAACACCATAAACTTACCCATGCCGTCCAAAAACCCATAACCACCCTAAACTTACCCTTGCCACCCCACAATCTAAACCCACCCTAAACCCTAAAATGACCCTTGCCATCCAAAAATGCATACCCTCAGTAAACCAGTAACATTATTCTGGCCACCCTAAAACCATATCCACTTTAAACCCTAAACTCACCCTTGCTACCCCAAAGCCCATACCCACCCTAAAATTACCCTTGCCACCCCAAAACCCATACCCACCCTAAACAATAAAATTACTCTTGCCACCCAAAAATCCATACCCATCCCAAACCCTAAAATGACCATGCCCACCCCAAAACCTGTATCCACCCAAAACCCATACCCATCTAAACCCTAACATTACCCTGGTTACCCCAAATTTCATCCCTACCCCAAACCCTAAAATTACCCTTGCCATCCTTAAATCCACACCCACCCTAAAATTTGCCTTGCCACCCCAGCACCAATACCAACTCTAAAATTACCCTTGCCACCTAAAAACCCATACCCACCCTGAACTTACCCATGCCACCCAAAAACCCATACCCACCAT
This sequence comes from Lissotriton vulgaris, assembly GCF_964263255.1. Taxonomy (NCBI): domain Eukaryota; kingdom Metazoa; phylum Chordata; class Amphibia; order Caudata; family Salamandridae; genus Lissotriton; species Lissotriton vulgaris. Next base: position 401,443,560 of record NC_141687.1, read on the forward strand.
AAAATTACTCTTGCCATCCCAAAACTCATATCCCCGCTAAAATTACCCTAGCCACCCCAAAACCCCTACCCACTCTAAAATTACCCTTGCCACTCAAAAACCATACCCACTCAAAACCCTTAAATTACCCTTGCCATCCCGAACCCCACACCCACCATAAAATTACCCTTGGCACCAAAAAAACCATACCCACTCAAAATCCTAAAATTACCCTTGCCATCCCAAAACCCACACCCACACTAAAATTACCCTTGTCACCAAAAAATCAATACCCACCCTAAACGTACCCTTGCTACCCAAAAACACATACCTACTCTAAAAATACTCTTGCCACCTAAAAATCCACGCCCACCCTAAACTTACCCTTGCCACCCAAAAATGTATACCCACCCTAAACTTACCCTTGCCACCAAAAAACCTATACTCACTCGAAACTTACCCTTGCCACCCCAAAACCCATACCCACCATAAAATGATCCTTACCAACCCAAAACCCATACCCACCCTAAACCTGAAACTTACCCTTGACAACCAAATACCCATACCCACCCTAAACCCTAAAATTACCCTTGCCACCCCAAACCCCAAACGCATCCTAAAACTATCCTTGTAACAAAAAAACCCATACCCACCCTAAACTAAGCCTTGCCATCCAAAAATCCATACCCAGCCTAAAATTACTCTTGCCACCCAAAAACCCATACCCACCTTAAAATTACCCTTGCAACCAAAAAACCCATACCCACTCTAAAATTACTCTTGCCACCTACAAATCCATGCCCACCCTAAACTACCCTTGCCACCCAAAAAGTTATACCCAATCTAGACTTACCCTTGCCACCCAAAAACCTATACCCACTCTAACATTACCCTTGCCAACCCAAAACCCATAACCACCATAAAAGGACCCTTACCACCCCAAAACCCATACCCACAGTAAAATTACCCGTGCCACATACAAATCCATACCCACTCTAAACCCTAAAAGGACCCTTGTCACCCCAAAACCCATACCTACCCTTAACCCTAAAATTACTCTGACCACCCCAAAACACATATCCACCCTAAACCCAAACATTACCCTTGCCACCACAAAACCCCTACTCACCCTAAAATTACCATTGTCACTCAAAAACCATACCTACTCAAAACCTTAACCCCTTGTATGCTCACGACGAGCTGAGCTCGTCATGGCATACACCTCTTGGGAGCTCATGAGGAGCTCAGCTCGTCATGAGCCCCACCCACGGGGGGAGTGCTGGCGCTCCCCCCGTGGGTGCCCGATCTAACTCGTTTGTACGGGGAAGGCAGGGGAAGACCTTGTTCCCTTTCTCCTCCGACGCGCAGGGAAGCCATTTGCTTCCTGTGCGTCGGAGGAGAAACAAGGTAAGTTGTGGGGGCTGGGGAGGGGGGATTGTAACTAAAGAGGCAACGGGGGAAAGGAAAGAGTTTTCCTTTCCCTCAATGCCTCTTTCGAGCATTCCTGCTGCACGATCGTGCGATCGTGCAGCAGGAATGCCCACTAGACACCAGGGATTTTTTTTTTAAATTGGCAGTGTTTGTGCGTTCGGGGAGCGGCCCCTTGGGCAAGGGTCGCTCCCCCTTTTGGGGACACATTCTTTCGCTTTATCTACCCCCCGGGGGGTTAGAATTTGTTAAATTTGAATTTTATAGGCATTCTGGGGCAATGAACAGGGGAGTGGCCCCTTGGGCAAGGGTCACTCTCATAATGGGTGCCATTTTGTGCAGCCCTATTGTTTTTCTTGTTTTGGGGAGCGACCCCTTGGACAAGGGACGATCTCCTTTCGGGGGCATTAGAAATTAAATATGTTTTGATTGAAAGGCATGTACTGGGGCAAAGAGCAGAGGAGTGGCCCCTTGGGCAAGGGTCACTCTCCTTTTGGGGCCATTTTGTGTGGCCCTATTGTTTTTTTTGTTTTGAGGAGCGACCCCTGGACAAGGGTCGCTTCCCTTTCGGTGGCAGTAGAATTTAAATGTTTTATTATGAAAACCATGCACTGGGGGAAAGAGCAGGGGAGTGGCCCCTTGGGCAAGGGTCATTCTCCTTTTGGGGGCCATTTTGTGTGGCCCTATTGTTTTTTTTGTTTTGGGGAGCGACCCCTTGGACAACGGTCGCTCCCCTTTCGGGGGCAGTAGAATTTAAATGTTTTATTATAAAACCATGCACTGGGGCAAAGAGCAGGGGTGAGGCCCCTTAGGCAAGGGTCACTCTCCTTTTGGAGGCCATTTTGAGTAGCCCTAATGTTTTTTTTTAGTTTTGGGGAGCAACCCCTTGGACAAGGGTCGCTTCCCTTTCGGTGGCAGTAGAATTTAAATGTTTTATTATGAAAACCATGCACTGGGGCAAAGAGCAGGGGAGTGGCCCCTTGGGCAAGGGTCACTCTCCTTTTGGGGACCATTTTGTCTGGCCCTATTGGTGGGGGTGCCCTCAAGGGCAAGGGTTGTTCCCCTATTGATGTTATACTGTTAGGCCCACCTACCCCTTCACTTGGCAGGTTGTACTGGAGTGTTTTTTGTACATGTGATTCTAATGGTTTTTTTCTTCTTTTTAAATCTAGTCTAAAGCGTTTGATTCCTGTTTGCGGTTTCGACAGTGGTTGTTCTGCAGTTTTGTTTAGTTGCATTTTTTAGGTAAGAAACATATTTTTGTTGTATGTACTCCAAATGAGAAATATTGCAATGTATGAATTATATTTTGTAAGTGGTGTTTTAGTGGCATTTAGTTAGTGTTTTGAGCATGAACATTTTTGTGATGTGTTTTGCATTGTCTTATGTCTATTTTTTTTCTCTTTCTTTTTTTTGTGGGAAATTGTTGATCCATACTGTGTCTGTGCAGACTACGTGGTGGTAACTTTAGCTACTTCTGGCAAGTGAGTGGTATTGTTTTGCACTGTGTAGGTATTTTTGATAAAGGTGAATTTTGTTCATTGCTTATTTTACATAGTGATTGTAGTTGTTGACTTGTGTGTCAAGTTACCTTTATTAGTAATCATTATGGCTAGCCGTAGAATGACTGCTCAGCAGGTGGTAGGTAGGCTTTTTGAATCTTCCTCTGAACCGGATTATGACACTGACAGTGCATCTGAGGGAGAGGAGGGAGGGGAAGATTCTGGCAGTGAGTTTTCTCTCCACATGGAATCATCGGATGATGAAGGTTCTCTCAGTGCAGATGAAGGGCCTGTTTTAGAGGAGGATACTGCTGTGCCGATGGTGCAAGAGGCATCTGGATTGCAGCCTGAGGCTGCTAGCCTTCCTACTGGAAGTGCTGGACTCTGAGTTGATCCTAACATGGTGCAGCCAGTGTTGCCTGCCTTTAGCAGTGATGCAGGGTGTAGAGTGGATTGTGAAAATGTTTTGCCCATACAGTATTTTCCGTTATTTATGGATGATGCATTTTTGGGTGAGATTGTTGAGCAGACCAATTTGTATGCTGAACAGTTTTTGAGGGACAACAGTGACACACTTAGGCCCCACTCTAGAGCTACAAGGTGGACTCCCACGAATCTGGAAGAGCTGAAGAAGTTTTTGGGTTTGACTTTATTGATGGGTTTGGTAAGGAAGCCGAACCTGGCTTCATATTGGTCTTCCAGTCCCTTAATGGCAACAGCCATATTTCCAGCAGTTATGACTCGTGATCGGTATTTACTTTTGCTACGCATGTTGCATTTTGTGGATAATTCTTTGGCGTTGCCACATAGTCACCCTGACTGTGACCGTCTTTTTAAGATTTGGCCTGTTCTTGATCAATTTGTTGATCGTTTTTCAGAGATTTACATTACAGGGAAAGAAATATCTATTGATGTTCTTTGGTTTAGTTCAAGGGTCGTTTGGTTTTTAGTCAGTACATCCATAGCAAGAGGGCACGCTATGGAATTAAACTGTATATGTTGTCTGAGAGTAAGACAGGATATGTTTTTAATTTTCGTGTGTACACTGGTGGAGATTCCACTATTGACCCCCCTGGTTGTCCGTCCACTTTTGGAGTGTCAGAGAAAATTGTGTGGGATCTTGCTAGAAGACTGTTCAACAGAAGTCACCATTTGTACCTTGATAACTTCTACACTGCTGTGCAATTGTTTAAGGAGTTGTTTAAAGTGGACACTTTTTCATGTGGCACAATCCGCTCTAACTGCAAAGGTTTTCCGAAAGAGCTTGTTTGCAAGAAACTTCAGAGGGGTCAGTGCAGTTCCTTGCGTAGTGAAGAACTACTAGCAGTGAAATTTGTGGACAGGAGGGATGTGTACATGCTGACTACCATCCATGATGAGAGTACTTCACCTGTGCCTGTTTGGGGTCAGGCTGCTGATGTGTACAAACCTGTGTGCGTTGTGGACTACAATAACTACATGGGTGGTGTTGACAAAGTAGATCAGAGGTTGGAACCTTACACAGCTATTCTGAAGGCTTATGTTTGGTATAAGAAGTTGGCCATCCATTTTGTCAACTTAGCAACTTTCAATGCTTTTATTGTGTTCAAGGAGTGTTCTCCTGTGTCCAAGTTGACATTTCTTCAGTTGCAGCACTCTGTGATATCTAGCCTTGTTGTTGTGGAACAAGTAAGTGTTCCTAGATTTGGAGTGGTGGAGGATGTGGCTCGATTGAAAGATCGCCACTTTCCTGATTACATTCCTCCCACATCTACAAAAGACTTTCTCACTAGGAGATGTAGAGTCTGTTGGCGAAGAGGTTTGCGGAAGGTGACTCGTCTTTTCTGCCCTGGGTGTCCTTCTAACCCTGGGCTGTGTGTGCCTGCTTGTTATAGAGCTTACCACACATGAGTATCCATGAGTGGTAAAATGAGCTGCCTAGTCTGTTTTTTTTTTAAATTTGTGTTCTGTTTTAAGGTTGGCATTTGTGCAATGTATTTAGTTACAGATTTTGTGTTACTAGATTTATATCTATTTGCAATTTGTTTGTGTTTGTTTTGTTTAAAAAAATTCAAAATGTGATGGCGGTGTGTGTAGGCTGGCGCTTGGCTGGCAGTGTAGGTGGAGTGGCACTTGGCTGGCGGTGTGCATGGAGTGGCGCTTGGCTTGCGGTGTGCGTGGAGTGGTGCTTGGCTGGCGGTGTGCGTGGAGTGGCGCTTGGCAGGCGGTGTGCGTGGAGTGGCGCTTCGCTGGTAGTGTGCGTGGAGTGGCGCTTGGCTGGTGGTGTGTTTGGAGTGGCGCTTGGCTGGCGGTGTGCGTGGAGTGGCGCTTGGCTGGTGGTGTGTGTGGAGTAGCGCTTGGCTTGCGGTGTGCGTGGAGTGGCGCTTGGCTGGCAGTGTGCGTGGCGTGGCGCTTGGCTGGTGGTGTGTGCGTGGAGTGTCGCTTGGCTGGCGGTGTAAGTGGAGTGGCGCTTGGCTGGCGGTGTGTTTGGAGTGGTGCTTGGCTGGCGGTGTGCCTGGAGTGACGCTTGGCTGTTGTTGTGCCTGGAGTGGCGCTTGGCTGGCGGTGTGCCTGGAGTGGCGCTTGGCTGGCGGTGTGCGTGGAGTGGCGCTTGGCTGGTGGTGTGCGTGGAGTATCGCTAGGCTTGCGGTGTGTGTGGAGTGGCATTGGCTGGCGGTGTGCATGGCATGGTGCTTGGATGGTGGTGTGGGTGGTTACTTTCTGTTGGTCACTACACACACTGCTAGTTGAGCGACACTCCACGCAGTCCATCATTTTGTGTAGTTGCCGTGTCAGGAATGTGGGCGTGTGAAAGTGATGGGCCCTTGAATGGCGCTGTCTGCTGGTGTGAGTGTTGTAATGTGATGGGCCCGCGGCTGGCGGTGTGAATGTTTTGTATGTGTCACACGTATGAAAGGTGTATGAATGGCCTGTAAAGTGGTTGGTGCCTTGACGTGGCTTTACAGCTCACGAGCTGTGAGTCAGTGGTTCAGTTTCTCATACTTTCAATTATTAGCAATGCATTTCATTTTTGTGAAATAACTTGCGAATACAATTGTATATACTGAATCATCACTCACCCTCGTGCCAAATCCAACCAGTATGTGTGTGTGCTTGAGGATTAGATGGCTGTGCAGTAATATTTGTCTTTTTTCTCTTTCTGAAGCAGGGTGTACCTTGTCCCTTTTTGTGAATGTTGTAATGTGTTGCTTTTCCTTTCGGATGGTGTGAATGGTCTGGTGTGTTCGCGCTGTGTGATTGTGCGCACCTGAGCAGAGCAGAGGAGGAGCCACGAGCCGCGGCCAGTCGAGCGAGGTGCAAACGGCCGCCGAGGAGCGAGGTGCAGACGGCAGCGGAGGAAATTTGGCGGCGGAAATTCGTGGCAGGAGTCCGCGGCAGCACAGGAGCACGATGCGGCGCAGCACGGCACCGTGCGGGCGCTGGAGCGCTGGAGTAAGAGCAGCAGCGAGTGCCGGTGTCCGGGGCGGGAGCTGAGATCCTGCACGCCAGGTAAGCCCGCTCACCCCTGCTAAGCCGAACCAAGCTAAGCCCACTCACCACCCCTTCGAGGTAGCTGTGGAAGCAATGGTAGACTCGGTAGCCGAGGCAGTGCGCCCCCCACGAGTACTGCTAACTAAGCGTCAATTAACCCCCCAGTTAATCTTTCACTGGACTCAGGTGTGGTTCCAGCCAAATGGAAGCAGGCGGTGGTTTCCCCAATCATTATGAAGCCCACTTTGGACCCCTCGAAACCTGAAAGCTATCGCCCCATATCACTTCTACCCTGGCCGGCGAAGATTGTGGAGGCTCATGTCAACCTGGCCTTGTCAGAACATCTTGGCCGGACCAACGCCTTAGACCCCTCGCAGAACGGCTTTCGTGCTGGGCACAGCACGGAAACGGCCCTTCTTGCAATGGTAGAACACCTACGAGCAGTACTGGATGCTGGTCAGACGGCGGCGCTGATATTATTAGACCTCAGCGCCGCCTTTGACACGGTCTCCCATAGCATCCTGTTACACCGGCTAGAGGAGATTGGGGTTGGGGGACAGGCTTTACAGTGGTTCCGCTCCTTCCTTGACAATCGTTCTTTCTGTGTGGCTATCCCTCCCTTCAAGTCCAAATTACAGCCTCTGGCCATGGGGGTGCCGCAGGGATCCTCGCCGAGTCCCATGTTATTTAACCTGTACGTGAGACCGCTGGCTGAGGTCGCTAGGCAGTGGGGCCTGACTTTGGTCTCATATGCCGATGACACTCAGCTGGTGGTTACTCTCAGCGGGGATGCGGAGCAAGACGCCCCCAGGTTTCAGAATGGACTGAAGGCGGTGGCCAACTGGCTGACTGTCTTCAGCTTAATGCCACCAAGACAAAGATCATGATTGTCGGGAAGAGAGTGGAGCTTTGGGGTGACAGGTGGTGGCCTTCAGAACTGGGTCCTGCTCCGACTCCGGTTTCGGAACTAAGAAACCTGGGAGTCTGGCTGGACGCTGGCCTCACCTTTGTCGGCCATACCAAGAAAACAGCAGCTTGCTGTTTTGGCGTTCTTTGAGGTCTAAGACCTGTGCTTAAGTTTTTTGATGCCCCAACTAGGCAGCTGGTAATACAGGCTACAGTCATTTCTCGCCTGGATTACGCCAGCTCTCTTTTGGTGGGGGCCAATCAGGCAGAAATTACCCGCCTACAACGGGTACAGAATGCCGCAGCCAGAGCGATAGTCGGCTTGCCTAGATTCTGTCCTGTTTCCAACGTCCTTCGCTCCTTACATTGGCTTCCAGTGAGGAAGAGAATCCATTTTAAGGTCCTTTGTCTGACTTTTAAAATTCTGAAGGGCATAGGTCCCCAGATTTTGTCTAATTTTTTGTCTTTTTATGTTCCGTCACGCGCTCTGCGTTCCTCGGGCCAGGCTCTCGCCGTGGTCCCGCCTTTCAGGCTCTGTCGTGCCGTAGTCGTTCCTTCTGTGTTATAGCTGCAACCATTTGGAACTCCCTCCCGGTGGAAATTCGTCTGCTGGAGGATCTTATGCCTTTCCTGGAAAGCTATTAAAACATTTTTGTTTTAGATTCTTTTTAGCTGTCCTCTGCTGTTTTGGGCCTCAAGTTGTGCTATGTTCTACCTTGTTGAGGCGCCAGGACGCTCCTTTGCTGGAGCAGCTGTGCGCAAAATAAATACCAATAACATAACATAACATAACAGTGTCAAGCCTTAACACCGCAAGACGCCCCAAAAGAACAGCACTGCAGGAGCACTGACACATCACGACACGAGCAGCTCACATGTCGTGGCGGACGTGGTGAGCAGCTCCCCAATGGCGCTCTAAACTGCAAGGCAGGGGCCGCAAATTGCGTGCGTGGGGTGCCGCTAGTGGTGTTGATAGCTGGAGCTGGAGAAAGCTCAGAGAGAGCTAGAAAGAGCCTGGAGGCGGCGAGCTCGCCCTTCCCTGGAGCATTTGGGGCGCTTGGGTTAGGGCCCTTGGTATACCTGGAGCGGAGGTATTTCCAGGAGAGCTCCCCCACATCAGTCTGCTCAGCCTGTTCAGCTGCCCTATCTTACTTTCGCCTCTGACCCGCTCGCCAGACAGGGGTCGGCGCAAGGTCGCTGAACCGCCCAGGCGGGGGAGAGGCAGAAGTAGTGAGGAGAGTGAGGAGAGAGCCTGTTTGCAAGCCTGCAAGAACTGAGAAGACCTGTCCTGGGAAGGATCAGCCCAGAAAAAACGGCTTGGACTTAAGCTCAGAGAACAGTGAGCTAGGGAATAGGAGGGGGTCGTTGTAAGCTCCCCCCCCCCGCCCCCAGAACTAGGCCCAGGACGAACCACAAAGATGAGAACCAGAAACTCGAACCTTCTACAACGGCAAGAAAATCCTCGTCCTCACAAGTCAGCAAGACGCCAAAAGGAAAAAATGCTCTATCCTCCTGGTAGAGGGGCCTTAAACATGGGGGCATGTCACAAAGACGGGCCTGTGGAGGCGGAGGTGGAGATGGAGGCGGAGGCGGATGTAGAGGTGGAACTGGACCAAATAGGAGACCTGCCTTTAATCCCACCCCGGTCACCTAACCTCCAACAAGGCCTGGACGTTAATCCTCAGGGACCAACGCCTAACAAATGCCCAACCACCGGTAGCAATAGGAAAACATCAACCAACATTGTTAGCAACAGAGATATAAGAGACTACCTGTTCAACACAACGCCGATTTCCGCGCGCCAGGGCACAGGTCAAAAGAACGCCACAACTAGCCCGACTACAGGAGCCTCGACTACACCATCAGGAACCAACCCCCCTAGGAGCCCGGCCATTCCACTTCCACTCTCGCCGAAAATAATCACGGTGCCGGGTGGAATAATAGCTCAAGTAACAACGGCACTAAACTTACAGAGGAATAACATCTGCAAGAATAGTCCTCCCAACTTAGTAATCCAACAGTTACAGGGCACGCAAACGGATGCTCTGGTCGACAGAGTGACTGAAGATCCCCGAGCAACGGGGCAGTTTAAGATTAAGGGGGTCAGTGTAATTAGCACCCCAGCACTTAGCTCATATGCAGAACCTTTTGTAGTAACAGCAATCAACACCCCAAACCAAGGCAGCCCTACACCTGACAATACAACCGCAAGACTTAGCCTACAAGGACGGGGGTTTGAAAATGTAACGGAACAGCAGCCGGCAACACTGGATCACCACCTAGTGCTAATTAATGATGTCCTGTCTTAAATGGTAAATGCAGCAATAATGCACGCCGACAAACTGGACGTTCAGATAAGTCTTCTCCACACAGTCGCTGGTCCGATCTCAAGCATAGACTAAGACCTGAACTCGTTGATCCTACGAGCACAGGAAAATACAACAGTCACACTCAAGCCGCAGGAGTGCGGATGCAGCCCAGTGCTGCGCAACTTGGAAAAGCTCCCAGGAATAATGAATACATTAATAGAAGACCTAAAGTCTGAAACTAGCAGGCATCGGCACACACACTCCCCCCGCAGAACATCAAGGACCACACTCCGCTTTGCACTGGTCAGACTCCCCAACCGCACAGCAAAGAACTCCAGCAAGGCACCTTAAGGATGGCGGAAGAGCCCTCAGCCAGGGTGCCAGAAATAACAACAGATGCATGCAGCACTATTCTAAAAGTACATGAATCCCCAAACACCCTGCAAGCGACAACCCTAGACATCGGCCATCTCTCCAGGAAAAATACGAAAAAACTAAAGAAGCTGAATAAACAAAGAAAAAACAACTCCAAACAAAATGGCTCAATCAGGCAATGGCTATTGCTGGAAACTAAAGAGCATGTGACCCATAGAAACAACGATCTCAAGGCCCTCCCCCTAAAGCCGCATACTCCAGATGAAAAAGCCATCAGGTTATTCAACTCCGGTGAAGCTACCATTGACTTAAACCTTGGGGATAACATGGAGGCAAGCATAGGCCAACGGCCCAAAACCAAGGATACAAGCGATGAAAAAATTGGCGGGTGCTTTAACCATCAACATGAACAAACATTTCGTGATGGCAGTCATATCTTGCTAGGATCCCAGGCACCCCACTTGGGAAGCCCCCCACGGACGAAAGCACTGAACGAAGCCTCTGGTACAACAAGGGAAGCACTGCCCTTGTTAGTAAAGACGAACAAGATAGACCAGTTGACGTCAGCCACTAGAAGCCACGCAGAGGGCAACGCTAACATCCTGACACAGAAACTTCCAGATGACTCAATTCACCATGACTTTCAGGTAGCTATAACACACAAGAACTTGATCTCCTTCACACAGGATGACTGAAATTATGGCTCCAACCTGAATATATCTCGAAGGGCAAGTGGGACATTTTCAACCGCTGCAACATATTAAAACTCTGCGCTAATATCTCAGGGATGGAAACCATAGAATCAACAGACATCGAAAGCGTTTCCTTCCTCAATCAAGCATCAGGCGACAGCAATGAAATCACATAATTTCTCTTCTCTAATCCAGAGATGGCTCATGCACTAAAAAGAAATAAGAAACAACTGGAAGATTGGGGCATAAAGATCACGAGCCGCCCGGCGGTAAAATACCGTATGCCACTGAAACATGGCCATTCGAAGCAACTAAACACCTCTCGGATCCCGAACATACAAAGGAAGACCCCACCGTTGGAGCTACCTCAGCAACTTCCAAAAACATCATCCATTCCTCAAGGGAGTAACCATGGTACAAATACAAATACGAAACTAACAAGTGACGGTTTAATCAAAATCACCACAACCCGGGCAAAGGGACCCGGCATTGCTCAATACATAACAATTCCAGCGTGGACTGGTCTTGGTTGTCAAGGGCCTTAAATCAAAACTCCTAACTCCAGTTCTACTGCAATTAAGAATCGCTCACCCCACCGACAAGTGGAGCCATCAGCCAGAAATAGAATTGAGAAAATTGGTAGCCAGAGCGCCACTATTATGTCCTGGAACGTAGCAGGGTTTATAAAGCTACTGCAACGTCCGGCTATAGCCCCGTTCCTTGAAGGAGTGGACATAATTTGCATCCAAGAAACCTGGGCTACTAAACCGGTCTCAATAAGGGGGTTCGTGGACTATCATAATCTAGCCGTCAAGGAGAATATATTTGGCAGACCCTCAGGAGGCATTGCAATATACATCAGGCTCTCTCGGAAAATACAATTTAGCGAAATAAAAACATCATCAAATATGTACATGGCAGGCATTCTGAAGGGTTTCTCAACATGTAAGGGCCCACTCACAATACTGCTAATCAACGTTTATTATAACCCCCGCGGTTCGGCAGCCAAGGACAATCTCTCCCAGCTAATAGGCCATATAGAGAATCTTCTCCTACAATATGCCCAAATGGAATCAATAATCCTCGGGGATTTCAATACTCACAATATTGGGATCAGGTCAGCTGAAAGCAATAACTCTTCAGCCACAGAGGCCTTCAATGCCCTTATGCGTTCTTAGCAGCTGTCATCGGCCCACTCCCTACTTTTAAGGGACATTCCAGGAAGCCAATGCCCACCCACGTATGACAATCACACCACTATTGACTATATTCTAGTAAGCAGCCAGCTACAAAAACTAATGACAGGCTACAAAGTTGTATAACGCAAGGAAAGTGACCATGCCGCATTAACAATCAACTTAAAAACTACAGCAGACAATCACTATACGCTAAAACATGTAGGATCATCAAATGGCGCTGAGGTGTTTACACTGGTGAGGAGGATCAAATGGGGCTCGGCGCCCATTAACAAGTTTGAGGAATGGAAACAGTTATGGGCTGACGGGCCATTAAACGAAGCAAAAAGGGGCATAATAGAAGAATGGGATCAGTTGGCCCGCAACCTAGCATTACACCTACAAGGAGGAACAACTCATAAAATTTATACACCTTCCTCATACAACTTCGGCCACATCCCTGCAATTAAAGAAAGTGCGAGACAAGTAAGATCTAAGCGAAGGGGTTACCTCAACACTGGTTCAGCTCAGGACAAAAGACAACTTCAAGAAATCACAAAATCACACTCGAAGAAAGTTTGGGCCGCAAAACGGGGTTACATCGAGGAGAAATGGCTAAAGATCTTCGGCCTTCTGAGTCCCAGCAAATCGCAAGAGTTCTGGCAATACCTTAACACCTTAAATCAAGGAGGCACCCAGAGGGAGAACTCAATTGACTCTGATACCTGGGCAGCCCATGTGAAAACCTTGTACAATGCGGAAGGCAGCATTAATTCACTATACATAGACCTGGACAACGCGCCCCCACTAACCAACTATAACAACACTACAAAAACTGTGAAGCAGCCGATCTTCCTGGAAAAAAAGACAGTCAACACAATCTTAAAAAAAGACCAAATGGGGCGCCAGGACTCAATGGCCTGCTAGGCTCTCTTTTCCGGCAAGACACAGACTTCTGGACTGACAATCTGATTACGCTATATGCTGAATGTCGACTGATGGGGAACGTCCCAGACTCTTGGAGAGGGTCCCTACTTCACCCCATTTATAAGAAAGGGCCGAAATCTAAACCCCAAAATTATCGTATGATCGCCCTGCTCGACATCGAGGGTAAGGCCTACGCTAGTACTTTACTAGTGGAACTGTCAAAATGGGTCAGCAAGGAGGACCTCCTGCCCTTCTACCAAACAGGCTTCAGACCAGGAGCCTCAACAGTGGACAACATTATAGCGCTCTCATATCTATCACAGAAGGCTGTGACGCGGAAAACCCTGTCGATTTTTGCATGCTTTATCGACTATACAGCGGCCTTTGACGGCGTTGACCGCTCCATTCTCTGGCAGAAATTGGAAAGCTGGAACATCGACCCCCCTCTACTAAAAGCCATTCAATCACTATACTCAAGAACTTGGGTCAGAATCAAGCTTTCAAATAGGGCAGCTTCGGAGAAAATTGACACTAACCGCGGATTGAAGCAAGGCTGCGTCCTAGCGCCAATGCTATTTAACTTATACACAGCAGATCTGGGCAATGCCCTGACTGGAGCATCATTAGCAACACCTCGGCTTGGGCACACCAAGATCCAACTGCTGCAATATGCCGACGATCTGGTGCTCTTAGACCACACTAAAATCGGTCTACAAAAAGCACTAACGTCTCTGGGTAATTACAACGGCAAGAACAAACTGATTGTAAATCCATCTAAATCAAAAAGAATAATTTTTGGGGCCTATCCGAAAAAAAAACCTGATAAAATGGAGAATAGGAAATTTGGTTTTGGACTGCACACAATACTACAATTACTTGGGAGTCTGGCTTAGCGAGACAGGGCGCCCAGGAGTACACCTTGGCAAATTACGGGCAAAAGGGAAAAGCATCACATACGCCCTTGGCAAGTTGCATGCTACATTACATAGCCCAACAACAACAGCAATCCAAAGAGTACTAAGGGCGAAACTAACACCTTCCTTGAACTACGCACAACAGGCCTTCCCTGGCAAATTACCGAGTACACTTGAAAAAATCCACTGCGCGGCATATAAAAAGTTATTCCATCTACCCGCCTGCACCAGAAACAATTTAGTGCGGCTCGAATTCAATCTGACCCAACAAAAATATGAAGAGCTGAGCTCAATGAGTAAATACTTTTTCCTTGCACTTGCGACAACTGAGAACTCTGAAATCTACTATAAAAAGTATTTTTTGGGAACCAGATAACCCGTGGTCAAATAGCCTCTGTGCAGCCAAAGAAGCTCTGAAGCTTGCCGTGGAGAATTGGGACCCTGAGTTAATTAAGTACGCCGCCATTAAAAGCGTGATAAAAAAACAGGTTCGCCTCTGCTCGCGCTCCTCGGACTTGGAATCTTTGGAAACAAGAGGCTTTCACGAGTCCTTAAAACTTCCACACACAGCACAGAACTCTAAACTCCACCTTACCCAGGCGGTGGGGAAACAAGCGTTAAATAGGATTCTAGCACTTAGATTACATCCACTTCCCCTCAAAGAACTCTACCCTTTGAGTCACCCTGGATAAGGCACTCAGAGTGTCGGCTTTGTAAATATAAACATGAGAGCTTCGCACATATTTTATTTTGTTGCCCGGCATTGTCCCCTGAGCGTAACCTTTACCTAAAGCCAATTTTACTCCCACACGGGATGAGATCTATAAAGGAGGCCGTATATCACCTATTCACAATGGAAACAGTGAAAGACATGGCTACGTTCAGCAAATTCATCGAACAGTCATGCCAGAAATTGATGGCCTCCCATAGCTAAACCACTGGCCCCGATTGTGAATTCTCACACCATCAAGACTTACCCGCCCCACTGAGTGAGACCAGGCAAAATTGACGGGAGAGCATAAATTGGTCTAATGAACTTTAGATTTTAATTATGCTTTCTTTTACTCTTTTTATAACAATGTTTTCCTGTTGTTGTATTTTAATGGTTTTGAGTAACCACAAATAAAATGTTATTCATTCATTCATTCATTCATTCATTCATTGGTGTGTATCAGGTATGAAAGATGCGTGAATGGCCTGTAAAACGGTTGGTGCCTTGTCGTGGCTTTATAGCTCACGAGTTGCGAGTCACTGGTTCAGATTTTATGCATTTATTTATTGACAGAGCATTTCATTTCTGTGAAATATCTTAATAATAAAATTTTATGTACTGAACCATCCCTCGCCCTCGTGCCAAATCCAACCAGTATGTGTGTGTGTTTGAGGAATAGATAGCTGTGCTGGAATGTTTGACTTTTGAGTAACTCTGTTAAGGTGTACATTACAGCTATAAATAACTTACTAAATGTAGATATTATTTTTAAACCATGGGAGTATATGGTCATGTCTCTCTTGTGAATTCTAAGTTATTTTTTTATCCACAATGTCCTGCAAACTTGAAAATGTCTGTAACAAATTTCCAAGCAATATTGTCCCGAGAATTTCACACTGTACAACTGAAAACATAATTAAGTCAAAACAATTTGGTTTTGCAAGGGAGGTCACCTTGGTTTTTGGTCCTTTGCTCGGCGGCCATCTAGGGACACCTATCAAACCCACACATTTCTCAAAACTAGACACCTGGGGGCTTCCAAGGAGGTATGGCTTGCGTTGATCCCCCAAAGTTCCCTTACCTAGAATCTCTTGCAAACCTCAATGTTTGCTGAAAAAAGCTGTTTTTTCACACATTTTTGTGTTAGAAAACTTGGCATCACTGGGTTCACACAAATTTCCTACCACCCAGGGTTCCCCCAGGTCTCCCGATAAAAATGGTGCCTCACTTGTGTGGGAGGCCCAAGTACCCGCGACAGGCAAGGGCCCAAAACGTAGTGAGGCGACTTCAAAATTGCCTATGTTAAAACCACCTACTTTTGCATGGGGGGTCACTTGGGTTTTTGGCCCCGTGCTCGACGGCCATGTAGTGAAACCTATCAACTTTACCACATAGAAATGTGAGAAAAAGGTGAATTTTTAAGCAAAATTTGAAGGTTTACAGTGGATTCTGGGTAGGAGAATGATGAGGGACCCATGCAAGCCATACCTCACTGGACTCCCCCGGGTGTCTAGTTTCCAGAAATTTGTGGGTTAGGTAGGTTTCCCTAGATGGCCGCCGAGCCCCGGGCCAAAAACTCATGGAAAGCCCCTTGCAAAACCAGGTTGGTTTGTGATAGTTAATTTTGATGTCACCTCATTAGGTTTTGGGCCCTTGCCCGTTTCTGGTCCTTGAGCCACGCACGCAAGTGAGGTACCATTTTTATTGGGAGACCTGGGGAACGCGGAGTGGGTGGAAATTTGTTGATCCACGCAGATTCCAGAACTTTCCACCACAGAAATGTGAGGAAAATGCATTTTTTTTGTCAATTTTTAAGGTTTGCAAGGGATTCTGGGTAACAGAACCTGGTGGGAGGCAGTTGAGTCACCCCATCCTGAATTTCCCTAGGTGTCTAGGTTTCAAAAATGTATAGGTTTGCTAAATTTCCCTAGGTGCCGGCTGAGCTAGGGTTCAAAAACTACAGGTAGGCACTGCGAAATCGAGGTGCGACCACGTTGCGTTTTGCGCCGTTTCCTGTCGCAGGCACTAAGCTGACCCACGCAAGTGAGGTACCATTTTTCTCAGAAGACTTTGGGGAACGCAGGGTCGGTGGAAATTTGTTGATCCATGCAGATTCCAGAACTTTCCACCACAGAAATGTGAGGAAAATGCGTTTTTTTGGTCAATTATTTTAGGTTTGCAAGGGATTCTGGGTAAGAGAACCTGGTGGGAAGCACGTGAGTCACCCCATCCTGAATTCCCCTAGGTGTCTAGGTTTCAAAAATGTATAGATTTGCTAGGTTTCCCTGGGTGCCGGCAGAGCTAGGGTTCAAAAACTACAGGTAGGCACTTTGCCATAAAAGGGCAATTTTTCACCACGAAATTGAGGTGCGACCACGTTGCGTTTTGCGCCGTTTCCTGTCGCAGGTACTAGGCCGACCCACGCAAGTGAGGTACCATTTTTCTCAGAACACTTTGGGGAACGCGGGGTGGATGGAAATTTGTTGATCCACGCAGATTCCAGAACTTTCCACCACAGAAATGTGAGCAAAATTTGTTTTTTTGTCAATTTTTTAGGTTTAAAGGGATTCTGGGTAACAGAACCTGGTGGGAAGCAGTCAAGTCACCCCATCCTGGATTTCCCAGAGTGTCTACTTTTAAAAAATGTATAGGTTTGCTAGGTTTCCCTAGGTGCCGGCCTGAGCTAGGGTACAAAAACTACAGCTAGGCACTCTGCCAAAAAAAGGGTAATTTTTCACTGCGAAAATTGAGGTGGGACCACGTTGTGTTTTGCGCCGTTTCCTGGCACAAGGCCGACCCACAAAAGTGAGGCACCATTTTTATCGAGAGACTTGGGGTAATTCAGATTTGTAAAGCAACTGTTATTACCTGTTGAGTTTTGATGCATTTCTGCCTTCCAAATGAAAGACATTGTGTAAAAAAGAAGTCATTTTAAAAAATGACCAATGATTCTCAAGCTAGTAGGAGTATTCCCAATTTTGAAAATGTTCATATATGTACTGTTTCTAAACTCTATATTTTGTACCCATTTCAGAAATACATAGGTGTCTTTCATACCGATTTTTCCATGTATACATTTTCGAAGAATAATTGTTCTAAACCCGGTACATAATAAAATTCCATTGCAAGTTGCTGCGCAGTTTTTGGCTCTGGGTTTGTCGGATTCTTGGTAAACCTACAAGTCCTATATATCCCCACAACCAGGAAGGTCCAGCAGTTGTAACGGTATATTGCTTGCAAAGAGTTGTCATAATTATAGGAAGTTACAGGTGAAAACGTTGACACAAAAGGCTATTTGTTTTCAACTAATTTTAATTGTTTCCAATATTTAACTGCTAGTTTCTATAAAGAAACCTTCATGGATTTAGACAAATGACCCCATTCTGAATTCAGAATTTTGTCTACTTTAATATAATGTATAGCTGTCCAGGATCCATTATTGCTTTCATACGCATTTTTACTATTAACTGGAAGGAGATTGGAAGCACTGAAAATAGAAAAAATAGGCTATGTCCCAGAAAAGTGTCAAAACTGTGTGAAAAATGTTTGTTCTTTGACAAAAGACTATCATTCCCTAAAAGCTGGGAAAATGGTGATTTCAGCCCCATAAACCCTTTGTTCATAAAATTTGCAGGGAAAAACCCAGAGGCCTTCCTTTGCAGCCGTTTTTCCCATTTTTCTGAAAAAAACTAAATTTTCACTGTATTTTGCTCAATTTTTGGGACCCTTCCAAGGGAATCCACAAACCCTGGGTACCTTTAGAATCCCCATGATGTTGTAAGAAAAGGACGCAAAAATGACGTGGATACCTTATGTGGTCAAAAAGTTACAGGGGCCTAAGCACGCACTACCCCAAATAGCCCAAAAATAAGGCTTAGCACAGTGGGAAAAAGGCCTAGCAGCGAAGGGGTTAAAACTACCCTTGCCATCCCAAAACCCACACCCACCCTAAAATTATCCTTGCCACCAAAAAACCCATGCCCCCCAAACCCTAAAATACCCCTTGCCACTCCAAAACCCATACTAACCCTAAACCCTAAAATTACCCTTGCCACCGCAAAACCCATACCACCCTAATCCAGAAAATTAACCTTGACACCAAAATACCCATACCCACCCTAAACCCTAAAATTAACATGACCACCCCAAAGCCCATACACACCCTAAAATTACCTTTGCCACCCCAAAATCCATACCCGCCCTAAACCCTAAAATTACCCTTGCCTTCGAAAAATCCATACCGACCCTAAACCCTAACATTACTATGGCCACCGCAAAACCATATCCTCTTTAAACCCTAAAATGACCCTTGCAACCCCAAAGCCCATACCCACCCTAAAATGACCCTTGTCACCCCGAAACCCATACCCATTTTAAACCCTAAAGTTACCCTTGCCAGCCAAAAACCCATACTCACACTAAACCCTAAAATTAACATGGCCACCCCAAAACCTATACCCACCCTGAACCCTAAAGTTACCATTGCCACTCCAAAACCCATACTCACCCTAAACCCTAAAATTACCCTTGCCACCGAAACACCCACATCTACCCTAAACCCTATAGTTACCTTTGCGACTCCAAAACCCATACCAACCCAAAAACTGGCCCTTGGCACCTAAAAACCCACACCCTAAACGTATCCGTGCCACCCAAAAACCCATACCCACCATAAACTTACCCTTGCCACCCCAAAACCCAGACCCACTGTAAAATTACCCTGGACATCCAAAATTCCATACCGACCCTAAACCCTAACATTACTATGGCCACCGCAAAACCATATCCACTTTAAACCCTAAAATGACTCTTGCAACCCCAAAGCCCATACCCACCCTAAAATGACCCTTGCCACACCGAAACCCATACCCATTTTAAACCCTAAAGTTACCCGTGCCAGCCAAAAATCCATACCCACACTAAACCCTAAAATTAACATGGCCACCCCAAAACCCATACCCACCCTGAACCCTAAAGTTACCATTGCCACTCCAAAACCCATACTCACCCTGAACCCTAAAATTACCCTTGCCACCCAAACACCCAGATCTACCCTAAACCCTATAGTTACCTTTGCCACTCCAAAACCCATACCAACCCAAAAACTGGCCCTTGGCACCTAAAAACCCACACCCTAAACGTACCCTTGCCACCCAAAAACCCATGCCCACCATAAACTTACCCTTGCCACCCCAAAACCCAGACCCACTGTAAAATTACCCTGGACATCCAAAAATCCATAACCACTCTAAACCCTAACATTACAACTGCCATCCCAAAATCCATACCCACCCTAAACCCTACAATTACCATGGCCACCCAACAAATCTATACCCACCCTAAACCCAAAACACCATAAACTTACCCATGCCACCCAAAAACCCATAACCACCCTAAACTTACCCTTGCCACCCCACAATCTAAACCCACCCTAAACCCTAAAATGACCCTTGTCATCCAAAAATGCATACCCTCAGTAAACCAGTAACATTACTCTGGCCACCCTAACACCATATCCACTTTAAACCCTAAACTCACCCTTGCTACCCCAAAGCCCATACCCACCCTAAAATTACCCTTGCCACCCCAAAACCCATACCCACCCTAAACAATAAAATTACTCTTGCCACCCAAAAATCCATACCCATCCCAAACCCTAAAATTACCATGCCCACCCCAAAACCTGTATCCACCCAAAACCCATACCCATCTAAACCCTAACATTACCCTGGTAACCCCAAATTTCATCCCTACCCCAAACCCTAAAATTACCGTTGCCACCCTTAAATCCACACCCACCCTAAAATTTGCCTTGCCACCCCAGCACCAATACCAACTCCAAAATTGCCCTTGCCACCTAAAAACCCATACCCACCCTAAACTTACCCATGCCACCCAAAAACCCATACCCACCATAAAATTACTCTTGCCATCCCAGAACCCATATCCCCGCTAAAATTCCCTAGCCACCCCAAAACCCCTACCCACTCTAAAATTACCCTTGCCACTCAAAAACCATACCCACTCAAAACCCTTAAATTACCCTTACCATCCCGAACCCTACACCCACCCTAAAATTATCCTTGCCACCAAAAGAACCATACCCACTCAAAATCCTAAAATTACCCTTGCCATCCCAAAACCCACACCCACACTAAAATTACCCTTGTCACCAAAAAACCAATACCCACCCTAAACGTACCCTTGCTACCCAAAAACCCATACCTACTCTAAAAATACTCTTGCCACCTAAAAATCCACGCCCACCCTAAACTTACCCTTGCCACCCAAAAATGTATACCCACCCTAAACTTACCCTTGCCACTAAAAAACCTATACTCACTCGAAACTTACCCTTGCCACACCAAAACCCATACCCACCATAAAATGATACTTACCAACCCAAAACGCATACCCACCCTAAACCTTAAACTTACCCTTGACAACCAAATACCCATACCCACCCTAAACCCTAAAATTACCCTTGCCACCCCAAACTCCATACGCATCCTAAAATTACCCTTGTAACCAAAAAACTCATACCCACCCTAAACTAAGCCTTGCCATCCCAAAACCCATACCCAGCCTAAAATTACTCTTGCCACCCAAAAACCCATACCCACCTTAAATTTACCCTTGCAACCAAAAAAACCCATATCCACTCTAAAATTACTCTTGCCACCTAAAAATCCATGCCCACCCTAAACTACCCTTGCCACCCAAAAAGTTATACCCACTCTAAACTTAACCTTGCCACCCAAAAACCTATACCCACTCTAACATTACCCTGGCCAACCCAAAACCCATAACCACCATAAAAGGACCCTTACCACCCCAAAACTCATACCCACAGTAAAATTACCCGTGCCACATACAAATCTATACCCACACCTACCCTTAACCCTAAAATTACTCTGACCACCCCAAAACGCATATCCACCCTAAATCCAAACATTACCCTTGCCACCACAAAACCCCTACCCACCCTAAAATTACCATTGTCACTCAAAAAGAACAATAGTTACTTACCTGTAATCTGTGGTTCTCCAGTATTGGTGTCTTTCATAGATTCACATGCCTGAATCATTCCCCGTTGTCGGAGTGGGAGTCCCACGGTATATAAAAAAGCAATAATATGCCTGTAATAACCAAAAAACTTTGGTAATAACCAACCAGGAAGTAAAGTAGCCTCAGCTACAGGAGCTAAAGCTCTCACACTCATGACTATCCTAGTCATTTTGTATAGACCAAACTGCAGCCAATCAGGCGACAGCACCCACCAGAATGTTCTCCCCAGAGGCTCAGGCTCTCAGATTTTCTCGCACACGAGTGAAACCAATATAATAGCCTGAGGGAGCCTCTGAGGGGAAGGTGGGCGGGTTGCATGTGAATCTATGAAAGACACCAATACTGGAGAACCACAGATTACAGGTAAGTAACTATTGTTCTTCTCCAGTATTAGGGGTGTCTTTCATAGATTTACCAGCCTGAATCGGAGTAGCTAGCGGTACATATCCTTGCTGGGCAGACGCTGAATAAGTCAAGATTGTTAGCAAACAACGCATAAAACAATGCAAAGTAAAAATACACATATCAAATAAAGCATAACATAATGCAGTCAAGGAAATATGTGTGTAATCATAACATAAGAAAGCGTCTGTCAGCCGAAACAAGGTGGTGGGAAACAGAGGCTTACCTTAGTGAAACAGATTCCGTAGAACAGCTCGACCCACAGAAGTATCAGCTTCGCTGATGGATTCTAGACAGTAATGTCTGGGAAAGGTATGGCGACTAGCCCAAGTAGCCGCTTTGCAGATCTGCTGAAGAGGGACTCCAGCGAATAAGGCCGTAGATGAAGAGACCGCTCTTGTGGAGTGCGCCCTGGGCGCTGATAGTAAAGGTCTCCCAGCCTGTGCATGACAAAAAGCAATGGCAGCAGAGATCCATCTTGAAATAGTCTGTTTTGAAACTGCCTGCCACTTACGAATCGCACCGTAGGTAATGAACAACTGGTCAGAAGTGCGTATAGTAGATGTTCTTTGTAAGTAGAATTTAAGACATTGTTTAATGTCAAGCGAGTGCAAAGCTCTTTCCGCAGGTGTTTGCGGGTCTGGAAAGAATGTTTTGAGAACAATAGGTTCGTTAAGATGGAAATCCGAAGGTACTTTCGGAATGTATTTTGGATTTGTGCGAAGTATCACAGAGTCACTTGTGAACTGCAGGAAAGGATGGTGCACAGTAAACGCTTGGATATCACTAACCCTTCTAGAGGATGTTAAAGACAAGAGCAGCGATACTTTCCACGAAAGGTACTTCAAGTCGGCCTTGTGGATGGGCTCGAATGGGTGACGCATGAGTTGTGCCAGGACCACATTTAGATGCCACGAAGGAGGCGGACGGCGTATGGGAGGGAACATTCTAAAGAGGCCTCTGAAGAATTGTTGGATAATCCTTGCCGAGTACAGAGAATTGGTTCCATCCTGTCGATATCTGGATATTGCAGCCAGAAACACCTTTAAGGTAGCATGAGATAGACTTGTTCGTGCCAACTGCAGGAAAAAAGGAAGAATTTCCTCAGGTTGTGCCGAAAAAGGGTGAACCCCTGCTGAACGGCACCAGATGCAGAAGCGCTTCCATTTGAGACTGTACGTCTTGATGGTAGCTGGCGCTCTAGCCTTGGCCAATACCTCTTTACAGTCCTCCGGGATGTGTTGGTGTGCGAACTCACGGTGTTCAGGAGCCAGGCCGCTAATCTCAGAGATGCTGGGTCCGGATGGAAGACTTGTCCTTCCTGAATGCTGAGCAAGTTCGGGATTGGATGTAACTGAAGTGGCTTGCACTCTGACCGTAGGAGGAGCTCTGTAAACCAATACTGGCGCGGCCATCTGGGCGCAATCAGAATGAGTCGGCAAGGTTCTTTCTTCATTTTCCGCAGAACCTTGGGGAGTAGAGGAATCGGTGGGAAGGCGTACGCAAACATCCGAGACCAATTGATGTTGAGCGCATTCCCCAGAGAGTTCTTGTGGGGATGCCAGCTTGCGAAGCTTCGACATTTGCTGTTGGTTCTTGTCGCAAATAGATCTAGGTCTGGCCAACCCCATTGATGAAATATGTGCTCCACTGTCTCCTGGTGAAGTTCCCATTCGTGGGTGGTGACCGTTGTCCTACTGAGCGCGTCCGCGAGGACGTTTTCTGTCCCCGGAACATGCACTGCCTGCAGATTCACATTGTGGTGAAGAGCCCATGTCCATAAATCCTGCGCCTCTTGAGACAGGAGACGAGATCGTGTTCCTCCCTGTTTGTTGACGTAGTGCATGCTTGTTGTGTTGTCTGTTCGTATCAACACATTGGCATCCTGAATGATGGCACAAAACGCCTTGAGTGCAAGAAAAATGGCTCTCAGTTCCAAGCGGTTGATGTGCCACCGCTTTTGCTGCGCAGTCCATTTGCCGCTGATCGTGAGGCCTTGTAGATGAGCCCCCCAGCCCTCGAGGGACGCATCTGTAGTGATGGTTAGACTCGGTGCTTCTTGAAGGAACGCGCACCCTTGTCTCAGATGACTTATCTGTGTCCACCAGAGAAGAGATTTCTTCATGAGTGGTGTTACTTGAATGAGGTCCTCGAAAGTGCCCGAAACTTGCCGCCATTGTAAGGTCAGTTCCTCCTGAAGCAGTCTCATCCGGAGCCGACAGTTTGGAAGCAATGGAATACAAGCCGATGCCATACCCAGAAAAGATTTGTACAGTCGGACAGAAGCTGACTTTCTTTGCACCAGGTCCTGCGCTAGACGTTGTATTTTTACTTGTCTCTCTTTTGAGATGTAAGCTTTGAGTTTTTGAGTGTCCAGAATCGCTCCTAAGAAGGATATTCTTTGTGACGATTGCATTTGGGATTTGCAGAAATTGATTTTCAGGCCTAGGGACTGAAAAAGGTGCAGACACTGTTGTAGGTTTTGATGAACGGTGTCGTGAGAACTGGCCTTTATAAGGCAGTCGTCTAGGTATGGGAAAATTTGTATTCCCTCCAGCCGGAGGTGCGCAGCCACCGGAGCTAAAACCTTTGTAAATACTCTTGGAGCTGACCGTAAACCAAAGGGAAGGACTTTGAATTGGTAGTCCCTGCCAGCCACCCTGAAGCGAAGGAATTTTCTGTGACGAGGTAGAATGGGGATGTGGAAATATGCATCCTGTAGATCTAAGGTGACCATGCAATCCCCTGCTGCTAGAAGATGCAATATCTCCTGAAGCGACAACATTCGGAATGTCAGTTTCCTTAGATATTTGTTCAAAGCGCGAAGATCGAAGATCGGGCGCCACTCCCCGTTCTTCTTCTTGACCAGGAAGAACCTGGAGTAAAACCCCATACCTCTCATCTTCTGTGGAACGCCCTCGATCGCTCCCTTTTGTATCATTACTTTGATTTGGGCAAAGAGCTCTTTCAAGTGAGCTGGAGGCGGTCCTTTTGGCGGAACATTTGGAGGGAATTTTTCGAATTCTAGGGCATGGCCCCTGGCCACAATATCCAGGACCCATTTGTCTGTTGTTATTGACTGCTAGTTGGAGTAAAATCTTGATATTTTTCCGCCAAGTTTTTGAGAGGGTGGAGAAATGGTGGTGGTAGGTGAAAGGACTCATTGGCGCTTGTCTTTGCCGCAGTAGTTTGTCTTACCCCTGTTCTGGGTGTAGGTTGATCTTTTCTGCCCATAAGATTGGTAGCGCTGTGTCTGATAGCGCTGGTTACTTTGTCTGTATGTGGATATTTGAGGACGACCCTCGTCCTCTTGCTCCTCGAAAGGGCGGCTTGCGGAATTGCAGGGTGCCCAAGGATCTTGCTGTCTCAGTATCCTTTTTGATAGTTTGCAATGCCTCCTCTACTTTGGGACCAAATAAATATTTGCCATCGAATGGCATGTCAAGAACTCGGTTTTGGACTTCTTGTCTGAAAGAAGTTGAATGTAACTACCCCTGTCTGCGTAGGACAGCAGCTCCTGCTAACTGTCGAAAACCAGTAGATGCGACATGTACAGCTGAGTCGATGATTTCTTCCGAGGTTCTTTGACCTTCTTGTAGAATTTGAAGCGCTTCAGCTTTGGACTGCTCAGGGAGGAGATCGATAAATGGTGCGATGTCAGACCACATTTGGCGGTCGTACCGCCCCAAAATGGCCAATGCATTGGCAGCACGAACTGTTGTTGCAGCCATGGTGGAAACACGCTTTCCGATTGAGTCTAAGCGTCTACCATCTCTGTCCGGCGGTGCCGGAACTGCAGATGATGAGTTTCTGGCCCTCTTCTGGGCAGCCTGGACAATTACTGAGTCTAGCTTTGGATGTCCGATCAGACATGCAGGCGATTTTTCAGGAGCTTTATACTTTTTGTCTATGCGTGGCAAGACCGGCGGAATGGAGGCCGGTGTTGACATCACCTTAATACCCTCTTGCCAGATGAAATCAATGATGGGTATTGTTTTTATCTGTCGTCTAGGCTGATCTTTAAAATCGTACAAGAAACATTCTTGCTCTGTCTGTTCCATTTGGATATGAAAGCGTTTGGTTGCACGCTCCATTAGTAAATGGAAACTTGCCACATCCACCAGAGGTCGACGTAGTCTGAGGAGATGTTGAAGGAGATTGTACTTGATAGTCATCCCACTCCGACAAATCATCCACTTCTCCTTCTTCCCTCTGTTCTTCATCTTCCGAAGACTGCGGAGCTTCTTCTTGATTAGGTTGTGGTTGAGAGGACTGACGCACTGGTGGAAGCACGGGGGGGGGGGTGCTTCAGAAGTTGGAGTGGTAGGCCCAGAGCCTGCTGACTCTGAAGGTGGGAAAATCCTGTAGTAATCATCCAACACAAACTGTAAGTTGGATAGCAAAGCTATAGGCACTTGGGCACAGGGTTTCCTGCTACTGGTGTCGATATATGAACAGGAGATTGAGAAATATCATCTTCTTCATCCTGAAGCTTGATATGCAACTCTGATGGACTAGTTGCTTGTCCAAAAGTATTTTGGACCATTTCATCTTCACTTTCAGAGTCCAAAAGTTGATCTGGCACTTCAGAAGACACCTTTTGAGGTGAAATACGAAGGGGTGAAAATTGCATCGCTGTTTCACTCTTTGGTCTCGATGCTTGCTGTGGCGTTAGAAACACTGTCGACGGAGACCAAACCTGTAATGCCGTACACGATGATAATTGCGGCGTCGACGGAGGATTTCCTTCCCATGCTTTTGTCGTCGATGAGGCGTCCTTCGTCGACGGGACACTCTTCGTCGACGGGACACTTGTCGTCGACGGAACACTCTTCGTCGACGGGACACTCTTCATCGACGGGGCACTCTTCGTCGACGGGACACTCTTCGTCGACGCTACACTCTTTGTCGACGGTACACTCTTTGTCGACAGGGCACTCTTCGTCGACGGGACATTCTTCGTCGACGGGGCACTCTTCGTCGACGGGGCACTCTTCGGCGACGGGGCACTCTTCATCGACGGGTCACTCTTCATCGACGGTACAACCGTTGTCGACCGATCAATTTTCGGCGACAGCGCTACCTTAGTGGACGGTGTGGAGCCCGTCAACGAGCTCGTCGACGATTTCTTTTTCGTCGGCGGTAAAGCCTTTAGAGCCGTCGACGACAAGGCGTCAACGACGGACGTCGATGGTACAGGCTTCACAGAGACAAATACCAAAGTAGGAGACGACGTCGACGATGACATTATCATACCAGGCTTAGGTGAGGAAAAAGTTACCGTCGATGTCACTGAAGTCGTCACTCTCGTCGACAAGGAGGTTGAAGTGGACATAGTCGTTAGAGGAGATGATGTCTGTGGTAACTTCCTCTCAGAAGAAAGAGGAATCTTAATGGTGATTCCCTTTTTTGGATCAGAAGTGCTCTCCATGCCTTTGCTTGAGTGGGCAGCTTTGGAAGTTGAAGGCTTGTCCAGCTTAGTAGGTGGTTGTTTCTTAGTCACCTTTGCCTGAGGTGATGACATTTTTTCAGGCTCAGGCCTCTTCCTAGAGGCTGTGGTAGAACCAGAGGCAATGCTGCCCACCTCAGAAGCAGGATTAGAAGAATCCTTTAACCTTTTCAACCACAAAAGTAAACGACCCTCTCTATCTCTGAGAGTCTTTTGAGGCATGGTTCTGCAGATCTTACAGTCAGCAGCCTGATGATCTGGGTATAGGCAATAGATACACTTTTTGTGTGGATCCTTCTCAAAAAGCTGCAGCTTACCACAACAATCACAGGCTCTGAAGAGAGACATTTTAGAAGACATCTTGGAAAGTAGTATAAATTGAAGTTAAAGTTGAGAAAACTGAGCAGAGCTCAGGGAGACTCCCTTTCACACGACGTGTGGTAGAAAATCTGAGAGCCTGAGCCTCTGGGGAGAACATTTTGGTGGGTGCTGTCGCCTGATTGGCTGCAGTTTGGTTTATACAAAATGACTAGGATAGTCATGAACGTGAGAGCTTTAGCTCCTGTAGCTGAGGCTACTTTACTTCCTGGTTGGTTATTACCAAAGTTTTTTGGTTATTACAGGCATATTATTGCTTTTTTATATACCATGGGACTCCCACTCCGACGACGGGGAATGATTCAAGCATGTGAATCTATGAAAGACACCCCTAATACTGGAGAACCATACCTACTCAAAACCTTAACCCCTTGTATGCTCATGACGAGCTGAGCTCGTCATGGCATACACCTCTCGGGTGCTAATGAGGAGCTCAGCTCGTCATGAGCCCCACCCACGGGGGGAGTCTAGCTCATTTGTACGGGGAAGGCAGGGGAAGACTTTGTTCCCTTTCTCCTCTGACGTGCAGGGAAGCCATTTGCTTCCTGCACGTCGGAGGAGAAACAAGGTAAGTTTGGGTGCTGGGGAGGGGGATTGTAACTAAAGAGGCATCAGGGAAAGGAAAGGGTTTTCCTTTCCCTCCATGCCTCTTTAGAGCATTCCTGCTGCACAATCGTGCATCAGGAATGCCCACTAGACACCAGGGATTTTTTTTTAAATTGGCAGTGTTTGTGCGTTCGGGGAGCGACCCCTTGGGCAAGGGTCGCTCCCCATTTTGGGGGCAAATTCTTTCGCTTTGTCTGCCCCCCGGGGGTCAGAATTTGCTAAATTTGATTTTTATAGGCATTCTGGGGCAATGAACAGGGGAGTGGCCCCTTGGGCAAGGGTCATTCTCATAATGGGGGCCATTTTGTGCAGCCCTATTATTTTTTTTGTTTTGGGGTGCGACCCCTTGGACAAGGGACGCTCTCCTTTCGGGGGCATTAGAAATTAAATATGTTTTGATTGAAAGGCATGTACTGGGGCAAAGAGCAGGGGAGTGGCCCCTTGGGCAAGGGCCACTCTCCTTTTGGGGGCCATTTTGTGTGGACCTATTGTTTTTTTTGTTTTGGGGAGCGACCCCTTGGACAAGGGTCGCTTCCCTTTTGGGGGTAGTAGAATTTAAATGTTTTATAATGAAAACCATGCACTGGGGCAAAGAGCAGGGGAGTGGCCCCTTGGGCAAGGGTCACTCTCCTTTTGGGGGCCATTTTGTGTGGCCCTAATGTTTTTTTTTAGTTTTGGGGAGCAACCCCTTGGACAAGGGTCGCTCCCCTTTAGGGGTCTTGTTGTAAGCCTTTGGCTGCCCACGGGGGGGTCAAATTTTTAGAAAAACAACCATAATGGGACCGGTTACTGGCTAATCAGCCGTTATCAGCCAGGTTAGCTTGAGTCCAGTGGCAAAGTGAGCAAGGGACCCACGTCTGCCAACTTAGGGCAATCAAAGGGCACAGGGTCAGTCTGATTTGCATATGGCCATGTCTGAGCTGGGTTGGTGAACTGAGCTAAACAATGATGATGGATTAAATCAAGATCAGTTGCCTGGGGGTGAGTGTTAGATTTGCTCATGTGCTCCGTCCATCAATCCCCTTTGGTATCACCTGGAAGGGCAGTTCTGCTGTATTTTTTTTTGTAGGGCCACTAGGGCACCAGGGTTTATTTTTATTTTGGGGATCCGCCCCTTGGTCATTCCCCTTCCTTTATGGGAGGATGATTGTGGCCTTTTCTGCCCTCTTTGAGGGGCAGAGTAACAGAATGCGTTTAGTAACATCTGTCCCCAAGGAGGCAGAAGCCAGTAGATACCAGAATTTTTTCAATTTTTGTCTTGGTGGGGGGTGCCCTCAAGGGCAAGGGTTGTTCCCCTATTGATGTTATACTGTTAGGCCCACCTACCCCTTCACTTGGCAGGTTGGACTGGAGTATTTTTTGTATATGTGATTCTAATGCTTTTTTTCTTCTTTTTAAATCTAGTCTAAAGCTTTTGATTCCTGTTTGGGGTTTCGACAGTGGTTGTTCTGCAGTTTTGTTTAGTTGCATTTTTTTAGGTAAGAAATATATTTTTGTTATATGTACTCCAAACTAGTAATATTGCAATGTATGAATTATTTTTTGTAAGTGGTGTCTTAGTGGCATTTAGTTAGTGTTTTAAGCATGAACATTTTTGTGATGTGACTTGCATTGTCATATGTCTATTTTTTTTCTCTTTCTTTTTTAGTGGCATATTGTTGATCCATACTGTGTCTGTGCAGACTACGTGGTGG
The DNA here is from genome assembly GCF_964263255.1 of Lissotriton vulgaris. Taxonomy (NCBI): domain Eukaryota; kingdom Metazoa; phylum Chordata; class Amphibia; order Caudata; family Salamandridae; genus Lissotriton; species Lissotriton vulgaris. Next base: position 401,473,547 of record NC_141687.1, read on the forward strand.
TGAGTTTAGCTACTTCTGGCAAGTGAGTGGTATTGTTTTGCACTGTGTAGGTATTTTTGATAAAGGTGAATTTTGTTCATTGCTTATTTTACATAGTGATTGTAGTTGTTGACTTGTGTGTCAAGTTACCTTTATTAGTAATCATCATGGCTAGCCTTAGAATGACTGTTCAGCAGGTGGTAGGTATGCTTTTTGAATCTTCCTCTGAGCCGGATTATGACACTGACAGTGTGTCTGAGGGAGAGGAGGGAGGGGAAGATTCTGGCAGGGAGTTTTCTCTCCACATGGAATCATCGGATGATGAAGGTTCTCTCAGTGCAGATGAAGGGCCTGTTTTAGAGGAGGATACTGCTGTGCCGATGGTGCAAGAGGCATTTGGATTGCAGCCTGAGGCTGCTAGCCTTCCTACTGAAAGTGCTGGACTATGATTTGATCCTAACATGGTGCAGCCGGTGTTGCCTGCCTTTAGCGGCGATGCACGGTGTAGAGTGGATTGTGAAAATGTTTTGCCCATACAGTATTTTCCGTTATTTATGGATGATTTTTTTTGGGTGAGATTGTTGAGCAGACCAATTTGTATGCTGAACAGTTTTTGAGGGACAACAGTGACACACTTAGGCCCCACTCTAGAGCTACAAGGTGGACTCCCACAAATCTGGAAGAGCTGAAGAAGTTTTTGGGTTTGACTTTATTGATGGGTTTGGTAAGGAAGCTGAACCTGGCTTCATATTGGTCTTCCAGTCCCTTAATGGCAACAGCCATATTTCCAGCAGTTATGACTCGTGATCGGTATTTACTTTTGCTACGCATGTTGCATTTTGTGGATAATTCTTTGGCGTTGCCACGTAGTCACCCTGACTGTGACCGTCTTTTTAAGATTCGGCCTGTTCTTGATCACTTTGTTGATCGTTTTTTAGAGATTTACATTACAGGGGAAAAAATATCTATTGATGAGTCTTTGGTTTAGTTCAAGGGTCGTTTGGTTTTTATTCAGTACATCCATAGCAAGAGGGCACGCTATGGAATTAAACTGTATATGTTGTCTGAGAGTAAGACAGGATATGTTTTTAATTTTCGTCTGTACACTGGTAGAGATTCCACTATTGACCCCCCTGGTTGTCTGTCCCCTTTTGGAGTGTCAGAGAAAATTGTGTGGGATCTTGCTAGAAGACTGTTCAACAGAAGTCACCATTTGTACATTGATAACTTCTACACTGCTGTGCAATTGTTTAAGGAGTTGTTTAAAGTGGACACTTTTTCATGTGGCACAATCCGCTCTAACTGCAAAGGTTTTCCGAAAGAGCTTGTTTGCAAGAAACTTCAGAGGGGTCAGTGCAGTTCCTTGCGTAGTGAAGAACTACTAGCAGTGAAATTTGTGGACAGGAGGGATGTGTACATGCTGACTACCATCCATGATGAGAGTACTTCACCTGTGCCTGTTTGGGGTCAGGCTGCTGATGTGTACAAACCTGTGTGTGTTGTGGACTACAATAAGTACATGGCTGGTGTTGACAGAGTAGATCAGAGGTTGGAACCTTACACATCTATTCGGAAGGCTTATGTTTGGTTTAAGAAGTTGACCATCCATTTTGTCAACTCAGCAACTTTCGATGCTTTTATTGTGTTCAAGGAGTGTTCTCCTGCGTCCAAGTTGACATTTCTTCAGTTTCAGCACTCTGTGATATCTAGCCTTGTTGTTGTGGAACAAGTAAGTGTTCCTAGATTTGGAGTGGTGGAGGATGTGGTTCGATTGAAAGATCGCCACTTTCCTGATTACATTCCTCCCACATCTACAAAAGACTTTGCCACTGGGAGATGTAGACTCTGTTGGCGAAGAGGTTTGCGGAAGGAGACTCGTCTTTTCTGCCCTGGGTGCCCTTCTAACCCAGGGCTGTGTGTGCCTGCTTGTTATAGAGCTTACCACACATGAGTATCCATGAGTGGTAAAGTGAGCTGCCTAGTCTGGGTTTTTTAAAAATGTGTATTCTGTTTTAAGGTTGGCATTTGTGCAATGTATTTAGTTACAGATTTTGTTTGTGTTTGTTTTGTTTAAAAAAATTCAAAATGTGATGGCGGTGTGCATAGGCTGGCGCTTGGCTGCCGGTGTGGGTGGAGTGGCACTTGGCTGGTGGTGTGCATGGAGTGGCACTTGGTTTGCGGTGTGCGTGGAGTGGTGCTTGGCTGGCGGTGTGCGTGGAGTGGCGCTTGGCTGGCGGTGTGCGTGGAGTGGTGCTTGGCTGGTAGTGTGTGTGGAGTGGTGCTTGGCTGGCGATGTGTTTGTATTGGCGCTTGACTGGCGGTGTGCCTTGAGTAGCACTTGGCTGGCGGTGTGCCTTGAGTAGCACTTGGCTTGCGGTGTGCGTGGAGTGGCGCTTGGCTGGCGGTGTGCGTGGAGTGGCACTTGGCTGGCGGTGTGCGTGGAGTGTCGCTTGGCTGGCGGTGTGCGTGGAGTGGCACTTGTCTGGCGGTGTGCATGGAGTGGTGCTTGGCTGGCGGTGTGCCTGGAGTGGCGCTTGGCTGTTGGTGTGCCTGGAGTGGCGCTTGGCTGGCGGTGTGCGTGGAGTGGCGTTTGGCTGGTGGTGTGCATGGAGTGGCGCTTGACTTGCTGTGTGTGGAGTGGCATTGGCTGGCGGTGTGCATGGCCTGGTGCTTGGACGGTGGTGTGGGTGGACTGGCGCTCGGCTGGCGGTGTGTGAGTAGTTACTTTCTGTTGGTCACTACACACACTGCTAGTTGAGCGACACTCCACGCAGTCCATCGTTTTGTGTAGTTGCTGAGTCAGGAATGTGGGCGTGTGAAAGTGATAAGCCCTTGAAAGGCGCGGTCTGCCGGTGTGAGTGTTATAATGTGATGGGCCCGCGGCTGGCGGTGTGAATGTTTTGTATGTGTCACACGTATGAAAGGTGTATGAATGGCCAGCAAAGAGGTTGGTGCCTTGATGTGACTTTACAGCTCATGAGCTGTGAGTCAGTGGTTCAGTTTCTCATACTTTCAATTATTAGCACTGCATTTCATTTTTGTGAAATAACTTGCGAATACAATTGTATATACTGAATCCTCATTCACCCTCGTGCCAAATTCAACCAGTATGTGTGTGTGCTTGCGGATTAGATGGCTGTGCAGTAATATTTGTCTTTTTTCTCTTTCTGAAGCAGGGTGTACCTTGTCCCTTTTTGTGAATGTTGTAATGTGTTGCTTTTCCTTCCGGATGGTGTGAATGGTCTGGTGTGTATCAGGTATGAAAGGTGCGCGAATGGCCTGTAAAACGGTAGGTGCCTTGTCGTGGCTTTACAGCTCATGAGTTGCGAGTCACTGGTTCGGATTTTATGCATTTATTTATTGACAGAGCATTTCATTTCTGTGAAATATCTTATTAATACAATTTTATGTACTGAACCATCACTCGCCCTCGTGCCAAATCCAACCAGTATGTGTGTGTGTTTGAGGAATAGATAGCTGTGCTGGAATGTTTGACTTTTGAGTAACTGTGTTAAGGTGTACATTACAGCTATAAATAACTTACTAAATGTAGTTATTATTGTTAAACCATGGGAGTATATGGTCATGTCTCTCTTGTGAATGCTAAGTTATTTTTTTATCCACAATGTCCTGCAAACTTGAAAATGTCTGTAACAAATTTCCAAGCAATATTGTCCCAAGAATCTCACGCTGTACAACTGAAAACATAATTAAGTCAAAACAATTTGGTTTTGGAAGGGAGGTCACCTTGGTTTTTGGTCCTGTGCTCGGCTGCCATCTAGGGACACCTATCAAACCCACACATTTCTGAAATTTAGACACCTGGGGGCTTCCAAGGAGGTATGGCTTGCGTTGATCCCCCAAAGTTCCCTTACCTAGAATCTCTTGCAAACCTCAATGTTTGCTGAAAATATCTGTATTTTTCACACATTTTTGTGTTAGAAAGTGTGGCATCACTGGGCTCACACAAATTTCCTACCACCCAGCATTCCCCCAGGTCTCCCGATAAAAATGGTGCCTCACTTGTGTGGGAGGCCCAAGTACCCGCGACAGGCAAGGGCCCAAAACGTAGTGAGGCGACTTCAAAATTGCCTATGTTAAAACCACCTACTTTTGCATGGGGGGTCACCTGGGTTTTTGGCCCCGTGCTCGACGGCCATCTAGGGAAACCTACCAGCTTTACCACACAGAAATGTGAGAAAAAAGTGAATTTTTAAGCGAAATTTGAGGTTTACAGTTGATTCTGGAAAGGAGAATGATGAGGGACCCACGCAAGCCATACCTCACTGGACTCCCCCGGGTGTCTAGTTTCCAGAAATGTGTGGGTTAGGTAGGTTTCCCTAGATGGCCGCCGAGCCCCGGCCCAAAAACTCATGGAAAGCCCCTTGCAAAACCAGGTTGGTTTGTGATAGGTAATTTTGATGTCGCCTCATTAGGTTTTGGGCCCTTGCTTGTTGCTGGTCCTTGAGCCACCCACGCAAGTGAGGTACCATTTTTATTGGGAGACCTGGGGGAACGCGGAGTAGGTGGAAATTTGTTGATCCACGCAGATTCCAGAACTTTCCTCCACAGAAATGTAAGAAAAATGCGTTTTTTTGTCAATTTTTTTTAGGTTTGCAAGGGATTCTGTGTAACAGAACCTGGTGGGAGGCAGTCGAGTCACCCCATTCTGAATTCCCCTGGGTGTCTAGTTTTTAAAAATGAATAGGTTTGCTAGGTTTCCCTAGGTGCCGGCAGAGCTAGGGTTCAAAAACTACAGGTAGGCACTTTGCCAAAAAAAGGCAATTTTTCACTGCGAAATCGAGGTGCGACCATGTGCCGTTTTGCGCCATTTCCTGTCGCAGGCACTAGGCTGACCCAAGAAAGTGAGGTACCATTTTTCTCAGAAGACTTTGGGGAAGGAGGGGTGAGTGGAAATTTGTTGATCCACGCAGATTCCAGAACTTTCCACCACAGAATTGTGAGGAAAATGCTTTTTTTTGGGTCAATTTTTTAGGTTTGCGAGGGATTCTGGGTAACAGAACCTGGTGGGAGGCAGTGTCGTCACCCCATCCTGAATTCCCCTGGGTGTCGAGTTTTCAGAAATGTATAGGTTTGATAGATTTCCCTAGGTGCCGGCAGAGCTAGGGTTCAAAAACTACAGGTAGGCACTTTGCCAAAAAAGGGCAATTTTTCACTGCGAAATCGAGGTGCGACCATGTTGCTTTTTGCGCCGTTCCCTGTCGCATGCACTAGGCTGACCCATGCAAGTGAGGTACCATTTTTCTCAGAAGACTTTGGGGAACGCAGGGTGGGGGGAAATTTGTTGATCCACGCAGATTCCAGAACTTTCCTCCACAGAAATGAGAGGAAAATGCGTTTATTTGTCAATGTTTTAGGTTTGCAAGGGATTCTGGGTAACAGAACCTGGTGGGAGGCAGTTGAGTCACCCCATACTGATTTCCCCTATGTGTCTAGGCTTCAAAATTGTATAGGTTTGCTAGGTTTCCCTAGGTGCCGGCAGAGCTAGGGTTAAAAAACTACAGGTAGGTACTTAGCCAAAATAGGGCAATTTTTCACTGCGAAATTGAGGTGCGACCACGTTGTGTTTTGCGCCGTTTTGTCACAGGTACTAGGCTGACCCACGCAAGTGAGGTACCATTATTCTCAGAACACTTTGGGGAACGCGGGGTGGATGGAAATTTGTTGATCCACGCAGATTCCAGAACTTTCCACCACAGAAATGTGAGCAAAATGCGTTTTTTGGTCAATTTTTTAGGTTTACAAGGGATTCTGGGTAACAGAACTTGGTGGGAAGCAGTCAAGTCACCTCATCCTGGATTCCCCAGAGTGTCTACTTTTAATAAATGTATAGGTTTGCTATGTTTCCCTAGGTGCCGGCCTGAGCTAGGGTACAAAAACTACAGCTAGGCACTCAGCCAAAAATTGAGGCGTGACCACGTTGTGTTTTGCGCCGTTTCCTGTCGCAGGCACAAGGCCGACCCACACAAGTGAGGTACCATTTTTATCGAGAGACTTGGGGTAATTCAGATTTGTAACGCAACTGTTATTACATGTTGAGTTTTGATGCATTTCTGCCTTCCAAATGAAAGACATTGTGTAAAAAAGAAGTCATTTTAAAAAATGACCAATAATTCTCAAGCTAGCATGAGTATTCCCAATTTTGAAAATGTTCAAATATGTACTGTTTCTAAACTCTATAATTTGTACCCATTTCAGAAATACATAGGTGTCGGTCATACCGATTTTTCCATGTATACATTTTTGAAGAATAATTGCTCTAAACCCGGTACATAATAAAATTCCAGGCAAAGTGGTTGCGCAGTTTTTGGCTCTGGGTTCGTCGGGTTCTTGGTAAACCTACAAATTTTATGGTATATTGCTTGCAAAGAGCTGTCATAATTATAAGAAGTTACAGGTGAAAACGTTGACACACAAGGCTGTTTTTTTTCAACTAATTTTCATTTTTTCCAATATTTAACTGCTAGTTTCTATAAAGAACTTTTCATGGATTTAGACAAATGACCCCATTCTGAATTCAGAATTATGTTTAATATAATGTATAGCTTTCCAGGATCCATTATTGCTTTCATACTCATTTTTACCATTAACTGGAATGAGGTTGGAAGCACTAAAAATAGAAAAAATAGGCTATGTCCCAGAAAAGTGTCAAAACTGTGTGAAAAATTTTTGTTCTCTGACAAATGACTGTCATTTCCTAAAAGCTGGGAAAATGGTGATTTCAGCCCTATAATCCCTTTTTTGATAACATTTGCATGGAAAAACCCAGAGGGACCCACGCAAGCCATACCTCACTGGACTCCCCGGGTGTCTAGTTTCCAGAAATGTGTGGGTTAGGTAGGTTTCCCTAGATGGCCGACGAGCCCCGGGCCAAAAACTCATGGAAAGCCCCTTGCAAAACCAGGTTGGTTTGTGATAGGTAATTTTGATGTCGCCTCATTAGGTTTTGGGCCCTTGCTTGTTGCTGGTCCTTGAGCCACCCACGCAAGTGAGGTACCATTTTTATTGGGAGACCTGGGGGAACGCGGAGTGGGTGGAAATTTGTTGATCCACGCAGATTCCAGAACTTTCCTCCACAGAAATGTGAGAAAAATGCGTTTTTTTGTCAATTTTATTTAGGTTTGCAAGGGATTCTGTGTAACAGAACCTGGTGGGAGGCAGTTGAATCACCCCATACTGAATTCCCCTAGGTGTCTAGGCTTCAAAATTGTATAGGTTTGCTAGGTTTCCCTAGGTGCCGGCAGATAGGGTTAAAAAACTACAGGTAGGTACTTAGCCAAAATAGGGCAATTTTTCACTGCGAAATTGAGGTGCGACCACGTTGTGTTTTGCGCCGTTTTGTCACAGGTACTAGGCTGACCCACGCAAGTGAGGTACCATTGTTCTCAGAACACTTTGGGGAACGCGGGGTGGATGGAAATTTGTTGATCCACGCAGATTCCAGAACTTTCCACCACAGAAATGTGAACTAAATGCGTTTTTTTGTTGTCAATTTTTTAGGTTTACAAGGGATTCTGGGTAACAGAACTTGGTGGGAAGCAGTCAAGTCACCTCATCCTGGATTCCCCAGAGTGTCTACTTTTAAAAAATGTATAGGTTTGCTATGTTTCCCTAGGTGCCGGCCTGAGCTAGGGTACAAAAACTACAGCTAGGCACTCTGCCAAAAATTGAGGCGTGACCACGTTGTGTTTTGCGCAGTTTCCTGTCGCAGGCACAAGGCTGACCCACACAAGTGAGGTACCATTTTTATCGAGAGACTTGGGGTAATTCAGATTTGTAAAGCAACTGTTATTACATGTTGAGTTTTGATGCATTTCTGCCTTCCAAATGAAAGACATTGTGTAAAAAAGAAGTCATTTTAAAAAATGACCAATAATTCTCAAGCTAGTATGAGTATTCCCAATTTTGAAAATGTTCAAATATGTACTGTTTCTAAACTCTATAATTTGTACCCATTTCAGAAATACATAGGTGTCGGTCATACTGATTTTTCCATGTATACATTTTTGAAGATTAATTGCTCTAAACCCGGTACATAATAAAATTCCAGGCAAAGTGGTTGCACAGTTTTTGGCTCTGGGTTCGTCGGGTTCTTGGTAAACCTACAAATTTTATGGTATATTGCTTGCAAAGAGCTGTCATAATTATAAGAAGTTACAGGTGAAAACGTTGACACAAAAGGCTGTTTTCTTTCAACTAATTTTCATTTTTTCCAATATTTAACTGCTAGTTTCTATAAAGAAACTTTCATGGATTTGGACAAATGACCCCATTCTGAATTCAGAATTATGTTTACTTTAATATAATGTATAGCTTTCCAGGATCCATTATTGCTTTCATACTCATGTTTACCATTAACTGGAATGAGGTTGGAAGCACTAAAAATAGAAAAAATAGGCTATGTCCCAGAAAAGTGTCAAAACTGTGCGAAAAATTTTTGTTCTCTGACAAATGACTGTCATTTCCTAAAAGCTGGGAAAATGGTGATTTCAGCCCTATAATCCCTTTTTTGATAACATTTGCATGGAAAAACCCAGAGGCCTTCCTTTGCAGCCCGTTTTTCCAATTTTTCTGAAAAAAACAAATATTTCACTGTATTTTGCTTAATTTCTAGGACCCCTCAAAGGGAATCTACAAACCCTGGGTACCTTTAGAATCCCCATGATGTTGTAAGAAAAGGACGCAAAAATGACGTGGATACCTTATGTGGTCAAAAAGGTACAGGGGCCTAAGCACGCACTACCCCAAATAGCCCAAAAAAAAGGCTTAGCACAGGAGGGGAAAAGGCCTAGCAGCAAAGGGGTTAAAACTACCCTTGCCATCCCAAAACGCACACCCACCCTAAAATTATCCTTGCCACCAAAACACCCATGCCCCCATAAACCCTAAAATACCCCTTGCCACCCCAAAACCCATACCACCCTAAACCAGAAAATTAACCTGGACACCAAAATACCCATACCCACCCTAAACCCTAAAATTACCCTTGCCACCCCAAAACCAATACACACCCTAATATTACCCTTTCCACCTGAAAACCCATACCCACCTCAAACTTACCATTGCCACCCAAAAAAACACACCCATCCTAAATTTACCCTTGCAACCAAAAAAAACGATACCCACCTTAAACATACCCATGCCACCCAAAAACCCATACCCACCCTAAAACTACCCTTGCCATCCCAAAACCCATACCCACCCTAAAATTACCCTTTCCACCCAAAAATCCATACCCCCTCAACCCTAAAATTACCCTTGCCAATCCAAAACCCATACTCACCCTAAACCCTATAATTACCCTTGTCACCCCAAAAACCATACCCAGCCTAAACCATAAAATTACTCTGGCCACCCAATACCCATATCCACCTTAAACTCTAAAATTACCCTTGCCAAATAAAGACCCACACCCACCGAATATTACCCTTGCCACCCAAAAACTCATACCACCCTAAATCCCAAAATTACCCTTGCCACTCTAAAACCCGTACTCACTCTAAAATTACCCTTGCCACCCCAAAACCCATACCCACCCTAAAATTATCCCTGGTACCCAAAACGCATACCCACCCTAAAACCTAAATTTACCCTAGCCACCGCAAAACCCATACTCAGCTTAAATTTACCCTTGCCACCCAAAAGCCCATACCCACTCTAAAATTACCCTAAACTCTTTAAATAAAACAATTGCCTACTATATATATAAAAAACACTTAAAACCTACCCTTAAAATGCAACCCGTACCCACCCTAAACCCTAAAAATGCCCACCCTTTATAAAAAAAGACACTTACCTAATGTGTGTATATATATATATATATATATATATATATATATATATTCACTGAAAAAACCATAGGTTTCACACCAGTTATAGTTACCTGGAAATTTTACTGACATAAAACCATTGAAATTCCCACGTTATAGTTAGTTGGATTCACTATAACTTGCGCGCCTGCAATGCACTGCTGATGATGTCACATATTACATCACTCATGACATGGTCAGTACATCACTCATGACATCACTGATGACACCATCCAGTGAATGTGTGTCTTTCTGAAAAATAAATTTGTTTTATATATGTATTTGTAAAGGTCGATGGAAGAATAAATGGTTAAATAAGTGTGTAAATGGATGTTTAAAAAAAAAAAATGATTTGTTAACTGCATTATTAAGTGTATCTTAGTGAATACATATATTAGCGAGTAACTTTTAAATATTGAAATATATGTATCAGTGTTTCACTTTGTGTATAAGTGGCTGCATGGGTTGGTGACTGACTCACTGTTTGTATGTGTTTTGAAGACAGCATATGTGCAGGACTGTATGGGTGGATGAGTGTGTATATGTGTGTGTTAGTGAGTGAATGACTGTCTCACTAGTGTCTTTATCAGTAACTACATATGTTTTAATCTATTATATGTGAGTATTGATATATATAAGTGAGTATATGTGAGAGCGAGAGACTGTAAAAGTTCCTGTTTAAATAAGTATGTGTTTCTATAAGTGATTGTTTAAGAGAGTAAGTATGAGTAAATTTCCATAGAAGTAAAGTGGTAGTGTGTGTATAGTTCTATATGCAAATAAATGGATGTTCAATAGTTTATTTGCATGTGTGAGTTGTGTGTGAGTAACTTTTGGATGACTGTCGGTGTGTAACAGGATGTATAGGTGTATCACTAAAATGATGAGTGAGTATATGTATGAGTGACTATATAGAACTGTGGTGAATGAGTGGATGTGTATATAGATGGTGGAAGTACTGAATTGTTTGTTGTAACTGGTATGGGTATCTCTGTTTTTTTGAAAATGTTAATTTCTATTTTTGAATATGTGTTTTAAGGGTTACATTACACTGAAAGGAGGTCTGTCACTCTATCACAAGGATGGTGTCATCAGTGATGTCACTGACCATGTCATGAGTGATGTGACATCATCAGCAGTGCATTGCAGGCGCGCAAGTTATAGTGGGTCCAACTAACTATAATGTGGGAATTTCAATGGTTTTATGTCAGTAAAATTTCCAGGTAACTATAACTGGTGTGAAACCTATGGTTTTTTCATTGAATTTAATAGGTTTTTTAAATGCTAATTCCTTTCTATATCGAGTTTGTAACCTACGATTTTTTTTAATTTGCTGATTTGTGCGAGTATTAATTAGTATTATTTTTTTTTATAATAATATTTAAAAAAAAAAATTTTTATCATTTTTTCTTGGGGCGCTCTGGGTCCGCGCACCGGTAAGCTCTCCAGAAAGCGCAACCAGAGCGCTACTTGCGTTCGTGTAAAAAAATATGAATGAAAAGTAAATAATAACGCAAGACATTTAGTACCATACATATAAAAGCAGTTTTTTTGAATAAGGAAATGAAAATAATTTTGCATTTTCGTGAAACTATCAAAACGTCACTTCGGCGCGCCGCGTAAGCGCCCCCGGAATCGCCTACGTTCGCGCCGCGTATGCGCCTCGGAAGCGCCTACGTTCGCGCCGCTTATGCACCCCGGAAGCGCCCATGTTCGCGCCGCATATGCGCCTACGTTCGCGCCGCGTATGCGCCCTGGAAGCGCCTACGTTCGCGCCGCGTATGCGCACCCGGAAGCGCTCCGGTGCGCGCAACGTCAGCGCGTCAAGTCATGTGACCTTAAAATAACACTTTTCATTGGTTGCTAACAGGTTTTTTTTTTACAAAGAATGAAATCCCCACCCATTTCCTTCACTTCTTCTTTCACTTTTGTGACTGAAAGACCTGCCTTTTTTTCTCTTCGAATCTTTTTTCAATACCAGATGGCCAGAAAAAGGTGAATGCTCCAAAAAGTGGAGTGCAGGATCTGCAAAAAAGTCCTGTCACGGGGTGACCGCAAAAAGAAATATTCTTTCGGGAACTTCACAATGCTCCGCCATGTGGAGAGGAGGCACCCCCAGAATTTTGCCCGGGAAAGTGTCAGGGCTCTGGCACAAGAGGTTCCCAGTGATGGGGCCTCTACATCCACCGGAGGAGCAACTACTTCTGTGAGGGGGCGATCGCAGGAGCTGGTTCCAAACATTCAGCCTGCATTCAACAAAGGTGTACTGAAATGCAGATACTGCGATCAACTCCTTACCTTTGGGGAGCAAAGTGTCCTGCTCATGGTTCGAGCATTGGAGAACCATCGCTGCCGTTCCCAGCCCTAATTTTTTTAGTTTTTTTTGCTCCTGTTTAGCAGTTTTCATTCCCTGTTTTTGTTTCTGTTCTAAAAAAAGAAAAAAGAAGAACTACCTCCAATTCTCATCAAAGAGCTATATTCTTAAAAAAATGAAAAAGAGTAAGTGAAGTGGAGTGCATTGATAATGGAAAGGAAAATGAGTAAGAAAGAACAGAAAGGTATGAGAGGAGAAAGGAAGTGAAGTAGGGGGACTGAAAGAAGGTGAGTGTTGGGAAGGAAAGTAAGGAGAAGGAGAGTGAACATGGGGAATGTGGATATTCAAAGAAAATGTTGAAAAGGAACGGGGGTGTGGAAGGGTAGGAAAAGATGCATTGCTGGAGTTGCATCATTTTTGTGACACACTTCAGCAATGCATCACTTTTGCGCTTACAGATACGTCTGAAATACTGACGTATCTGTAAGAACTTCCGACATAATACGGCATAAATTTAATATGACGCATGACTAGAAGACTGAAGGCCTCATTTATGAGGCCATGCGTCACTTTAACGCCACCAGAGCGTCAATTTTTGTGACGCATCAGTACAGTAAAAAATGCACCTTATTCAGTCATATTTACAAAGTGACGCATCTAGGTAGATGCGTCACTTTGTAAGCCCCTGCGCCACATTATACCTACGTCAGGTGTAATGTATGCAAAAGGGATGTATTGACGCAAGAAAGGGTCGTAGAGGTGACGCAGTGAAATCTATGAGATATCACTGCGTCACTTTTATGACGCTGTTGCGTCCAAATCTTGTGCCTGTATCACAGCAGGCGTAAGACTGATGCAAGCCCTTTCACATGGGGCCTAGCCCCATGTGAAAGGATGCATTGCTGGAGTTGCATCATTTTTGTGACACACTCCAGCAATGCATCACTTTTGCGCTTACAGATACGTCTGAAATACTGACGTATCTGTAAGTACTTCCGACATAATATGTCATATATTTAATATGACGCATGACTAGAAGACTGAAGGCCTCATTTATGAGGCCATGCGTCACTTTAACGCCACTGGTGCGTCACTTTTTGTGACGCACCAGTGCTGTAAATAATGCACCTTATTCAGTCATATTTACAAAGTGACGTATCTAGGTAGATGTGTCACTTTGTTAGCCCCTGCGCCACATTATACCTACGTGAGGTGTAATGTATGCAAAAGGGACGTATTGACGCAAGAAAGGGTCGTAGAGGTGACGCAGAGAAATCTATGAGATATCACTGCGTCACTTTTATGACGCTGTTGCGTCCAAATCTTACGCCTGTTTCACAGCAGGCGTGCAGGCCCTTTCACATGGGGCCTGGACCCATGTGAAAGGATGCATTGCTGGAGTTGCATAATTTTTGAGACACACTCCAGCAATGTATCACTTTTGCGCTTACAGATACGTCTGAAATACTGACGTATCTGTAAGAACTTCCGACATAATACGTCATAAATTTAATATGACGCATGACTAGAAGACTGAAGGCCTCATTTGTGAGGCCAGGCGTCACTTTAACGCCACCGGAGCATCACTTTTTGTGACGCACCAGTGCTGTAAAAAATGCACCTTATTCAGTCATATTTACAAAGTGACGCATCTAGGTAGATGTGTCACTTTGTAAGCCCCTGCGCCACATTATACCTACGTCAGGTGTAATGTATGCAAAAGGGACGTATTGACGCAAGAAAGGGTCGTAGAGGTGACACAGTGACACAGTGAATAAACTGGGTTTTCCCCATGCTACGCTCCCCTGTCCGCTCCCCGGAGCGCGTACCGGGCGCTCCCCACGCGCAAATCGAATTTTTTTTTTTTGCCCCGCGGGACCCTATTATAGCCCCCACATCAAACCTAGGGGGTCAGGGGAGGGTCTACCCTGCCCCCTTATGGTCATTTCCCCCTTTTTTTTTGCCACCTCTTGTGTCTCGATCCTACCGAGACAAAAGATGGCGGCCGCTCCGGACTGTTTAGAATGTTTACAGACACCCGTGAGCCAATCAGCTTTCCGTGCGCAAGTCGCGTAGCACGCCCGGTGCGCTCCCCGGTGCGCGTACAGGGGCGCGCCTATAGATATATATATTTTTTTGAACCTAAATTACTCAAAATCCACTGGAGCACACATCTTAAGACATAGCAAGGGCACATTGGGCTACCAGTCCCTACAATTTTGCCAAGTTTGGTGGAAAACGATTCAGCCGTTCGGTCTAAAAGTGAGTTCGACCGCCCTATGGAAATTAACATGGGGAAAACACGTTTTGGGACCCCCTTTTATCTTGCCCCCGCTTGACGGATCCCCCCGAAACTTTCAAGGAAGAACCGGAGCTCCGCGAGGCAAATTTGAGGAAATTTTCAGGCAGATTCGTCAACCGGCCCAAAGTTATTCCAAATAGAATTTTGAGATTTTGCATTGAAAAAAATCCTAACTACAACTACCTACTGGCGACTGCCATTAGGTAATATATATATATATATATAAATATATATATATCGCAGCCAATCCACTTCTCCCAAGACAGAAGGGGCCGTCACATGCTTGGTGAGGTAAAGGGACTTTAATTTGCCAGTTTCATCAGCGCACAACATAAATATTCACAGCAGCGAAACGCTAGGCAGATGCATTTCAGGCATTCGCCTTTCATCAGTGCCGGTTTCACTTCCGCGCTGAAATCACACCTGGGGGCCTGATTAAATACATGGTAGTCCACTCCCATCGGAGTTCGTTGTAACGCCCACTCCCCATGGTTGCAGAAGGTGCAGGTCCCTGATCCTGTCCCTCCAGGTTTTGCAGAAGCTGCTGCAGAAACCTATATACAGTGATTAGGCTCCCGAACACCATGTGGTGCCCGACTTTACTAGCCACGGACACAAAACTCGTAGGACAGTTTCATTGGGAGGCATAGATGGTAAGGCTCTTAAGCACACACCTTTTCCCAATCCATGTGGGTACCTCTATCCCCAACAGTAATTGCGATGACAGTGGATGTTCTTTCCTGCCAGGGGGGCGTCGCGCTGTATTTTCAATACTTCAACACAAAGTTTCACAAGCTGTCGCGAAGCTCCTGAACGAGAGGGCGTGCCGGTACTCGGTGCTTGCAACCCCGAGATAAACATCGCAGCCAATCCACTTCTCCCAAGACAGAAGGGGCCGACACATGCTCGGTGAGGTAAAGGGACTTTAATTTGCCAGTTCCATCAGCGCACAACATAAATATTTACAGCAGCAAAACGCTAGGCTCATGTCACTGACCATGTCATGAGTGATGTAATATGTGACGTCATCAGCAGTGCATTGCACGCGCAAGTTATAGTGAGTCCAACTAACTATAACGTGGAATTTCAATGGTTTTATGTCAGTAGAATTTGCAGCTAACTATAACTGGTGTGAAACCTATGTTTTTTTCAGTGAATTTAATAGGTTTTTTATATGCTAATTCCTAACTATAACTGATGTGAAACCTATGGTTTTTTCAGTGAATTTCATGGGTTTTTTAAATGCTAATTCCTAACTATATATAAGGCCCCAAACCTATGTTTTTTTCTTTGAAGTTCAAATTTGGTTAATAGCAAATGTGTATAGCTATGAAATGTAATATTTTTGAAAATGAATGAATCCTGTATTTTATTTGTATTTTAAACAATTTTTTTTTTGACCCTGGCGCCAAAAGCGCAACCCGGAGAGCGTAGTCGTTTGAAGGGCCCCGGTGCGCGAACCGGGAAGCGTCCCGTTAGCGCCAATGTCGCGAATGAAAACATGATCATGACGTATCGCGTAGCCGCGTCCGCGTGATACGCATGGCATAAGCGCATCCGGAAGCACTCGAGCGAATACGATCGCGCAACGTAAACTTCCGACACGCTTACGTGACGCGACCCGGGGCGCGCCCGCGTCGCGTAAGCGCGCCGGTCATGTGACCTGAAAATAACACTTTTAATTGGTGCAGAACAGTTTTACTTTCATAATGATGAAATCCCTGGTCTTGTGACCTGAAAATAACACTTCTCATTGGTTCAGGCCTTTTTTTTCCAAATGATGAAAGACCCCGCCTTTTTTCCTTATTCTGACTTTGTCCTTTGACAGAGGAAACCAGTAATAGAGAGAGAACTATTTTGTACTTTCTAATGGCTACTGTAGCTGCATCAGCTGGAGCATCTGCACCACCACCACCACCACCAAGAGGACCACCACAACAGTACATTGGTGGTCAAGAAGAGGAGGAAGAGGAAGAGGAGGATGGGAGAAGATGGCTGCCTGAACAAAATACCCCATACAAGCCCAAGTCACACATTGTATGGGAGTTTTTTTCACTCCCAGAGGGAAAGAAAAAAGTGAATGCGGCCAAGGTAACTTGCCTAATCTGTAAGGAACAACTCTCAAGGGGCAACCCAAACAAAAAGTATTCCTTTGGTAACAATACCATAATTCGACATATGATCCGTAAGCACCCTAACAACTATTCTCGTGCAGAGCTCAGGGAACTGGCCAGAAACCTCCCCCAGTCATCAAGGACCACCTCCCAAAGAAACGAACCCACTTCATCGGGATTAGAAACATCAGAGATGATGCCTTGTATTCAGCAACGATTTGCTGATTTTAAAATCACTTATACTGCATGTGGCAAGCTTATCGCCTATGGTGAAAAGAGCGTAAAGCTCATCGTCCTTGCAGGTGACAATCACAAGTGCCCCAAAAATAAGTAATTTTTTTGTTTTTTTGCTCCAGTTGAGCCAGTTTCAATTCCCTTTTTTTTGTTTCTCCCCCTAAAAAAATACAAAAAAATAAAAAAACTGTTTTGAAAAGCCAAAAAATTCAAAAAACATTCAAAAAAATATTAAACAACAAAAAGAAGAAAAAAACCTATTCTTTTCAGAACTACCTCCAATTTATAAAAAAAGGCTTCATTTTTAAAAAAACTGTCATTCTTTTTTCCTCATGGTACGCTCCCAGGTCCGCTCCCTGGTGCGCATACCGGGCTCTCCTCTCGCGCAAAATGGGTGGGGGTCCTTTTATAGCCCCCACATCAAACCTAGGGGGTAGGGGGGTCTACCCTGCCCCCTTATGGTAATTTCCCCCTTTGTTTTGGCCACCTCTTGTGTCTCGATCCTACTGAGACACAGAATGGCGGCCGCTCCGGACTGTTTCGAATGTTTACAGACACCCGAAAGCCAATCAGCTTTCCGGTCGCAAGTCGCGGGTCGCGCCCAGGGCGCACCCCGGTGCGCGTACCGGGGCGCTGCCATAGATATATATATTTTTTGGAACCTAAATTACTCAAAATCCACTGGAGCACATATCTTGAGACATAGCAAAGGCACATCGGGCTACCAGTCCCTACAATTGCCAAATTTGGTGCAAATCCATTCAGCCGTTCGGGCTAAAAGTGAGTTCGACCGCCCTATGGAAATTAACATGGGGAAAACACGTTTTGGGACCCCCCTTTTATCTCGGCCCCCGCTTGATGAATCCCCCCGAAAACTTTCAAGGAAGGACCGGAGCTCCGTGAGGCAAATTTGAGGAAGTTTTCAGGCAGATTCGTCAACCGGCGCCAAAGTTATTCCAAATAGAATTTTGAGATTTTGCATTGAAAAAAATCCTAACTATATATATATATATATATATATATATATATATATATATAATGAAAAAACCATTGGTTTTAGGCCATATATAGTTAGGGATTTGCATTTACAAAACCTTATTTTACTCGCATAAAACCATTGAAATTCCATATATAGTTATAAGCGCTAACTATATATCGCGCACCCGCAATCCACTGCTGATGATGTCACATATTACATCATTCATGACATGGTTAGTGACATCACTGATGACATCACTGATGACATCTCAAATGACATCACTGATGACATCACTGATGACAACATCCAGTGACTGTATGTTTCTGTAAAGTTAAAATATGTCTTACATATTGAAGAATGAGTGGATGTATAAGTGTCTGGATGAAGGATTTAGTAGGTGCATGACTGACTGTATGAGTGAGTGATTAAATGTGTCTCACTGAGTGCATGGGTTAGTGACTAAACTGTTTTAATTTTTGCATCATTATATCTGTTGTTCTACAAACTGCTGCATATGTTGATCAGTAGCTATATGAGTAACTGTATGGGTTATTCATTGGTTGTCCAAGTATTTGTATGGGAAACTGAGTGTGTGTGTATGGGTGGCTGGGAGGTGTGTGACTGTACATAGATGTGTGAGTAGTTGATTCACTATATGTATGGATTCAAAAGTGTATGTGGAAACAGCTGTATGGGCGGTTGACTGTGCATGAGTGTATTAGTGAGTGAATGGATATCTCAGTGCTACATGTCAAATTAAGTACATATGTAAAACACAGTACATGTGAGAGTTGACATCTATAAATAACTGTGCATAAGAGCCAGTGAATGTGTGAGTGGCTGTATGGATCATTGTGAACATGTATCAGAGATTGTATAAGAGAGTAAAGTAAATATGTGTTAGTATATGTTTGAATAAGTAAGGTGTGTATAACTGTATAGTTGAGAAAATGGAGGTGTGATTGATTTTTGGCATAACTGACTAGGTGTGTGAGTAACTCCATGGATGAGTGACAATCTGTGACTGTCTGTTTACACTGATTGTATCTAAGGTTATATTAGAGTCTGAAGAGGTTCATGGTATTATCACATGAATGATATCATCAGTGATGTTATCAGTCATGTCAAATGAGATGTTTTCAGTGATGTCATCAGTGATGTCATTTGAGATGTCATCAGTGATGTCATCAGTGATGTCACTAACCATGTCATGAATGATGTAATATGTGACATCATCAGCAGTGGATTGCGGGTGCGCGATATATAGTTAGCGCTTATAACTATATATGGAATTTCAATGGTTTTATGCGAGTAAAATAAGGTTTTGTAAATGCAAATCCCTAACTATATATGGCCTAAAACCAATGGTTTTTTCATTGAATTTTCAAGGTTTTGTAGATGCAAATTCCTAACTATATATCCACTATAACCTATGGTTTTTTCTGTGAATTTCATTGGTTTTTTAATAGCAAATATGAAAAGCTTTAAAATGTCAAGTACGTGATAGATAAAAACATTTTCGTATTTATGCACGCTGATGTGCTTTGAACGCTGCCCCCCCCCTCCCCTCTTTTCTCTTAGTAGTACTCTCTCTTTGCAGATAGTGAACGGTAGTTAACGCAGGCCTTTGCCCCCGTTGTAATCCGTCGTGCCTGCTTGTCTCTCCATTTGATTGATTGTTATCCAAGCATTTACTGTTTTAGAATTGGTTCTCTTTGGATCATTCTCTATTTACAAACAAGCACAAAGTCGCAATACTCTGTTTAGTCTTTGCAGATAGTGAAAAATCGTGTAAAAAAATAAAAGTAATCGAGCAAAATCAGTAGGCCACTAATTGGATCTCTTTTTGACCTTGCTAAAATAGAAATATTAGGAACAACCCTTCATGAGAAATACGAAAATAGTGAGATGAACTGAGCTCCACACCATGAGGGCTGCAGGACAGCTCGACTCCGTCACCCACCCCGCCCAAAATAACGACAAACCCTATGCAAATATTAAAAATATAGACAACACACCAGCAAAGAAACAGGGTAAAACATTTTATTAACTAACTATTTACATAACTATTTTATACTTTTTATTGCCCGATCCGGCTAGCTCAATCGATCGAGCATGAAACTCATGCACTCTGATAGCAAGCGTTGCTACTGATGCTATGCAGACCAAAACTGGTTTTCAGTTTGTACATTTTTCTAGATTTTTCAATCCAAGGTTGGTTGACTTTGTAGAACGATGGCTTCAGATTTTCAACATACGGTGTGGTGGCGCGGACTGGGAGGGGGCGCTTCGCTCCTGCCCCCTCCCCAAGTAAGTTTTTCATACGTGAAAGTACGTTAATGGTTTTGGTCCCTGAGTTGCTTCAATGTCACTGTCATTCTCAAATGGCATAAGTTCTGGATGTTGGGTGCCATAGTTAAGAGTTCTGAGCAGTGCTTGTAACACTGTCTGAAGCTTATTTCCACCTACTGCAGCTTCACTATTCTCAAAGTAAGTGAGTGTCGTTTGTGGACCTGACTGCATTAGAAAACAATGTGATATGTTACCTTCCTAAACAGCTTGACGGAGGCCCCTGAGGGGCGGTGTGATGGCCATGGACTCGGAGAAGACGCTTGGCTCCGACACCCTCCCCAAGTCTTATAGCACTGGTGTAGCCTGAGATCGCCCCCGACATAAGCGGCCGGCTCCCGGGGTCCGGCGGAACTTTTTGCCTTTTGATGACTCTTCAATTCTGGACCTTGTCCCACAATCCGTTTGACCTGAAGACACGCTGTAGTGGGGCGCCCCTTTACCGTTTCAGTTGCCATTCCGCCCGCTTTTGCTACACTGTGCCTCTTCCGCCATTCTGCTGTTTACCGCCCGCTCTTGCGACTACAGCGTCTCGCTCATCATGTAGTTGAGTTGCTCCCGCTCTTGCGGTGCAGCGATAGGCGGCTGCCACAGGACTCTCAAAATGGCGGCCGGCTCTTCGGGTTTGGGCCTGGTCCACTAAAATGGCCCTGGGACACCTTTGAACTCGGACGCTTCCCTGATAGGGCTTGGGTCCCATTCTCGAAAGCGTCCCCTCAGCCGTGAAGATTCTACAAAAGTCTTGGGGGCCTCCGACTCCCGCAGGCTTCTGGTGGGGAGCGGCTGCCATGATTGCTCGTGGAATGGCCACGACGGAGCTACGAGATGGTAGTGCTCTCATGCTGACGCCAGCTTTGGTCTGAAACATCCAGAAACACTGTAGACTACCAATTCGATCAGTTCCGGTAGCGCCCCAACATGACCCGGAAGAGAAGAACTTGCCCTCCCCTCTTTGACTGATGGTTCTTGTTGCCTGTCCCCTCTGTTGTCATTTAACAGAACTTTTTGGACTGCTGAAAGGGGTTGTGTTCCGAACGCTGGTTGGTGGAGACATTTTCACTATATTCTTGACCTACGTTGTCGCGTAATGCGTTATATGACACGCCGCGTTAGCGCACCCGGAAGTGATCCGAGGCGCGGCGCGCAGCGCGTAACGTAAGCATAACAGGTCATGTGACTTGTTAATAAAACTTTTCATTGGTTCATTTTGCTTTTGTTATTTTAATGATGAAAAGCTTGGTCATATGACCTAAAAATTACGCTTTTTATTGTTTTCGAACATTATTTTTTTAAAAACATATATGTTATAATATTCCAGGCTAATGTACTTTCCCGGAAAATTTACAACTGTCCTGCAAGTAAAATATATTCCTTTTTCGAGAAAAAGGGCGTTTCTTCGTTCCATGACGGAGCCGTTGAGTAAAAGAGACTCGGCCTGCTGTCTTAGTCGCCGATACGCCTGATTATCAGATTCTTATCGATCACTTTATGTTGCAGAAATGAAAAACACAACTGCCCTTGACCATTTATCTTTACTGCGTTCCTACATATTATACCTTTTATCCGTCATGTAATTGGACTGCTTTATTTCACTTGCCTTTTACTGATTCGAAAACAGTGACTAAAAGTAAAAACTTTACCAATGTAAATACTACTACCATGTTTTGTTTTAAAAACCTTTATTGTGAAAATGTCAGTATACAAATACGGGCCTATAACCACGTGGGCCGGCCACGGAGCAAACTGAAATCGTATATGATGAGGAGACATTTACACTGTAGAGGAACGTAACGGGCGGGCCATTAGGTTGCAAGAACTAAGGTGTCTAACAGTTGCGGAATCGGTGGACGTACATTTTGTAATTAAAATACGACAGGGCCACTTACAATAACATTTTCTAGATATACATTTGCGGGCAAGGAGTTACGAGTCCCATTTATACCGGCGCCATTTTGGGCGAGGCCGGGCAGGTCCAAGATATAGTCAAAATGTCTCCACCAACCATCGGCCAGACCAGAACCCCTTTCGGCCCTTTATGCTACAAGATGGTGTCTTCCATTCAGAAAATATTGTTGGCAGCATTTTGAAAGGAAACAGAAACAGCCGTTCTCCTAGTGAGTTTCACATTGTTACATTTAGGAAGAATGTTGAAGAGTAGTATGTGGAAAATCTGAAGCCATTTTTCTACAAACTTTCAATCAGACTTGGATAGAAAAAAAAATCCTGAAGAATGTACAAACTGAAAACCAATTTTTGTCTGTATAGCATCAACAGCAACGCTTGAGTCAGCTTTGTGTCAAGCCGCCATTTTCATTCAATCAATAGCGTCCCCCTGCACACATTCAGGGACCTGGTCGTGTCTTCAGATGAAACGGATTGTAGGAAAAGAAGCAGAAAGGAAAAGGAAAAAAGTTCCGCCGGACCTCGGGAGCCGGCCGCCTATGTCATGTGCGACCTTTGGCCACACCAGGGCAATAGTGAAGCTGCAGCAGGTGCAAATAAGCTTCAGACAGTCTTACAAGCACTGCTCAGAAATCTCAACTGAGGCACTCAACATCCAGGACTTGCCATTCGGATCTTGGCGCCTTGTGCTGGTTCCGACCTATTCACACATCGGTCCACTACTGACATCACCTCATAAGCCAACGGGGCACCCCACGCCGACTTTCGGCGCAGCATTGTAGGATGGCCACACCAGTGCGGCAACTTGCTGGACACAACCTCGGTGCCATCCGGATCTCGGCGCGTTCGACTCACTGTACCGCAAGAGTGACCGCAACTCAGCTGGACACGCCGTCTTTTGGCGCAGCATTGTAGGATGGCCACACCAGTGCGGCAATTTGCTGGACACCACCTCGGTGCCATCCGGATCTCGGCGCGTTCGAGTCACTGTACCGCAAGAGTGACCGCAACTCAGCTGGACACGCCGTCTTTCGGCGCAGCATTGTAGGATGGCCACACCAGTGCGGCAATTTGCTGGACACCACCTCGGTGCCATCCGGATCTCGGCGCGTTCGAGTCACTGTACCGCAAGAGTGACCGCAACTCAGCTGGACACGCCGTCTTTCGGCGCAGCATTGTAGGATAGCCACACCAGTGCAGCAACTTGCTGGACACTAACTCGGTGCCATCCGGATCTCGGCGCGTTGTGCTGCCTTCGGCCTATTCGCACATCGGTCCGCTACTGACGCCGCCTCACGTGCCAACGGATTTTCTACGCTTTTTGTAGCCCTATGCCGCATAACAGGATGTGACTTGTTTATAAAACTTTTCATTGGATCATTTTACTTTTGGTTTCCTAAAGATGGAAGGCTTGGTCATATGACCTAAAAATAACACTTTTAATTGGTTTAGAGCATTTTTTTTTCCCAAACGATGAAAGCCCCACCTTGTTTCTGGATCATTCAGACTGAAGCTGGCGTCAGCATGAGAGCACCACCATCTCGTGGCTCCGTCGTGGTCATTCCGCGAGCAATCATGGCAGCCGCTCCCCACCGGAAGCCTGCGGGAGTCGGGGGCCCCCAAGACTTTTGTAGAATCTTCACGGCTGAGGGGACGCTTTTCGAGAATGGAGCCCAAGCCCTAGCAGGCAAGCGTCCGAGTTCCAAGGTGTCCCAGGGCCATTTCAGTGCACCAGGCCCAAAACCGAAGAGCCGTCCGCCATTTTAAGAGTCATGTGGCAGGCGCCTATCGCTGCACTGCAAGAGTGGGAGCAACTCAACAACATGGTGAGCGAGACGCTGTAGCCGCAAGAGGCCCGTTCACGCCGCCTCCCCCACGCCTCCCCCCCCCCCTCCCCCCCGGGCCGCCGCACGCAAATTTTCGGAGCAGCATTGTAGGATACCAAAACCAGTGCGGCAGTTTACTGGACATCACCTGGGTGCCATCAACATCTCAGCGCGTTCTGCTGCCTTGGGACTATTCGCACAACAGACCGCTACTGACGAGGCCTCCCCCCGCCCCACCCGGGACGCCCCACGCCAATTTTCGGAGCAGCATTGTAGGATCCCAAAACCAGTGCGGCACCCAGGCGACATCACCTGGGTGCCGTCCAGAACTCTGCACGTTGTGCTGCCTTGGGACTATTCGCACAAAAGACAGCTTCTGACCATTGTTGCTTTTTTGGGTGAAAAATGTTTAAATGTTTTTACAGTTTTTGTTCCGTTCATTATAGTTAAATGTTAATAAAGTTTTAAAATCTAACTTTGTTGGAGTGCTATATATGTTTAAAAAATCGGGTGAATGGGGCCTTGAATCGGGTTATTGTCATGTGTGAGCTTTGCAAGTGTACTGCTACAAGATCGGACATTTCAAACTCAAATGCACGTTCTTTTTCTTACCTTTCCGAAGCATGGAGTGCAATAGCAGGCAGAGAAAGGGTGATGCACGTGTTGAACACTGCCTGGCCTGGCAAGTTGCTGGCAGTGCCCCCCCGCCCGCTCCTGAAAGAGGGCACACACACACCGCCGCCCCGAGTACTTCACAAATCTTTAAAAGACCATGCGCTTGTTCATGAGGCTTAAATGGTTTATCACCCCTTCTAGAACCCCTGCATCGACCCTCTGACGTTTCCTGGAAGAATTAGCACGTAACACAATACCAAGCCCTGTCAGCTGAAACCCCCGAGAAATCATGGGGCATATTATCAAGGGGGTTTATTTCCGCTTTTTGGGCTTTAAAAGCCAAAAAAAAAAGAGATAAAATTATCTCCCTATTACCAAGCTGTCGCTAACACCAGTTAGTGACAGCTAAAAGTTGATAGCGACCATCTTGGGCCCCGCTTTGCATATCAGTGATATTTATCACTAATGACATGCAAAGTGGGCGTGCCAAGATTTTAGCGACTGGAAACAGTCCCTAACCATCGCTATCTCCTATTACAAACTTTTGGAGATATTCGCGCTAAGCGCGAATATCTCCAAAACCTAACACCTGCCCTGAGCAGTTTTAGCCATGTTATCCAATGGGAAGTGGATAACATGGCTAAGAGCATTTGCTGGATAATGCATGAATATCGCTGACTTTTCAACGATATTCATGCATTGCGGCCGTTTTTTATCGCATTTGCGATAAACCTTGCTAATAGCAAGGTTTATGTGTGATAAAATTCGCCGATGTGCGGCGATAATTTTTGTCTCTAAACAAGTTAGAGACAAAAATTATCGCTAGTTGTTGGTAATATGCCCCCGGGTTTTTGCTTGCAGGAATCGGGAGGCGGGAGACTAGCACTGAAATCAGTAGTCTCACGCCTGAATCGGGAGGGTTGGCATGTCTGGATACTCTACAGCTGGGGCCATAAACTACATCCGCAGGGCTAGGTGATAGCCTAGGTCCGGCCTGGACAATCGGACACAGAGGAAGAGGAGTGTCAGAGGGTGCGGTAGTGAATAGGGTGAAAGGGAGGTGTCGGGCGGGCACAGGGTGTGATTCTCAGAAAAGAGCAGCGCAGATGGGGGGAAGTATATGGCCCATGCATGAGAGAAACAGCGGGGGTGACCAGTGCGTGGGGGAGATGCTTGCGAGGGTGGGGAGCCATGCGGAGGATCGGCGGCGTGCAGAGAGTGGCCCTGGTCAAGGCATCTAAAATGGCTGCCGTGCACGACAAAATTGTGGCATTGGACAAAAACGCAAGATGGCGCAGACAATGTTTATCAATAAGGATTCATTTATAACAAAATATTTACTCGCAGTGACAAAATGGTGGTCAACACTTCCTGATTTCCATCGAATCGAACGTTAACAAACGTCACGCAGCAAAAAAAAAAAAAAAAAGCTCACGCACAGAGCAGTTTTTAGCCATGTTATCCAATGGAAGGTGGATAACATGGCTAAGAGCATTTGCTGGATAATGCATGAATATCGCTGACTTTTCAGCGATATTCATGCATTGTGGCCGATGTGCGGCGATAATTTTTGTCTCTAAACAATTAAAACGAAGCACAAAATGGCGAATTCCCGTTTCGCTACCAGTTTGCGGCCCAGTTCGCGGCCCGTGAAGCGCTTCTACCGTGAAAAATCATTTTTTTTTATTTTCCCCACGGGACCCTTTAATAACCCCAACAACAATCCTAGGGGGTCAAGAGGGGTATACCTTGCCCCCTTTCAATAAATTCCCCCTTCGTTTTTCACCTCTTCTTCTCTCTCGATCCTACCGAGAGATAAGATGGCGGCCGCTCCGGACTGTTTAGAATGTTGACAGACACCGGAGAGCCAATCAGCTTTCTGTTATCCAATGGAAGGTGGATAACATGGCTAAGAGCATTTGCTGGATAATGCATGAATATCGCTGACTTTTTAGCGATATTCATGCATTGTGGCCGATGTGCGGCGATAATTTTTGTCTCTAAACAATTAAAACGAAGCACAAAATGGCGAATTCCCGTTTCGCTACCAGTTTGCGGCCCAGTTCGCGGCCCGTGAAGCGCTTCTACCGTGAAAAATCATTTTTTTTTATTTTCCCCACGGGACCCTTTAATAACCCCAACAACAATCCTAGGGGGTCAAGAGGGGTATACCTTGCCCCCTTTCATTAAATTCCCCCTTCGTTTTTCACCTCTTCTTCTCTCTCGATCCTACCGAGAGATAAGATGGCGGCCGCTCCGGACTGTTTAGAATGTTGACAGACACCGGAGAGCCAATCAGCTTTCTGTGCGCAAAGTTCCGTTTCGCGAAAAGTAAGCGGACCGGATCGCTGCCCGGAGCGCTGTTACAGATATATATCTTGTTTTGAACGTTAATTTCTCAAAAACTACTGGAGCACATATATTGAGACCTAGCAAAGGCACATCGGGCTAACAGTCCCTACAATTTTGCCAAGTTTCGTGCAAATCCATTCAGCCGTTTGAGCTAAAAGTGAGTCCAACCGCCCTATGGAAAAATGAATGGGAAAAACGCGTTTTGGGACCCCCCTTTTTTCTCGGCCCCCCCTTGACGAAACCCCACCAAATTTTCAGGGGCTGCTCAGAAACAAAATGTGCCATTTTCCTGAAAATTTCAGCCGATTCCGTCCACAAACGCCAAAGTTATTAGACATAGAATTTTCAAAAATCCCATAGGGAAAAAATCCTAACTATATATACCTACTGGCGACCGCCAGTAGGTAATATATATATATATATATATATATATATATCCTAAACCGCGCAAGTGTCTTTCATGCAATACAGCCCAGCAACTTTGGTTGCTGCGCTAAGTCATTTCTAAGTAAATTTGGCCCTAGGTTTGTATTAGATGTGTGTCTGTAAAATCTAACAGTTTGGGGATAAGTGTAAATATTAAGAAGTAGGATAAAGACACCAAGTCCTTCACTTTCTACACCTAGTTTTTGTCTTGGACAAGGGTTAGTTTCCAATAGGCAGGCAGGATAAAGGAGAAGAGATGGGGAGGGAGAGAGGAAAGACATGTCCAATATATCATAGCTTACATTCTTGAACATCCCCCTATACATATACACTGCTGCATGCCCGCCACTGGATACAGACGTGTGCTGACTTACAGGTTAAGCGTTTGTACTGGCGCCCTCATACGGTTGGGTAACGAGATTAGATTCACAGGAGAGCAAAAAACAGAAGAGTACAACTTTGCATACATTAACTGCTGAAAGAAAGAAGACACAAAACATGTATAACAAACTGACCAGTTCTTAACCCCCCAGTTCCATGTGCAATGTTACATATTGCTTCATTTGTTAGTGTCTGCCAGCAGCTGTCCCACCCCTAGAACGTATATTGATATCTTGGTACAGTCAGCAGATATCTATCCAGCAGGAGGTGAAGTGGTGTACGCGTCATCCCAAAATGTGTGTGTATTAGCTACCCGTGGACTGCACCTCCGAGGGTTCCCCAGGTGGCGCATCCACACTACATTGCAAGACCGTACAGAGAGCGTCCCTTTCATGTAAGTACCAGTATCAATAAATAGGCTACTCAACTGAAATGTTGGGCCAAACCCAGAGCCAATGTTCTTTATCGTCTCATGCTTTGTACTGGCTGATAGGGTACAGGAACATTTGGACGATGTGTCTAAAGTCCCGCCATCCCCTTGAATAACTGGGACCCTCTGATCCTTGGAGGAAAACAAAGCAAGCAAGACACTGGAACTCTGTTTGCATGATGTGGTGAAGGTCACCAACCTCAGGATTAGTTGGTAATAAGGAGGAGTATGGAACAATTTTTGCACAGTTTAGCACCTCCTAAATCGAAGTCCTTAATTGTGCTTTGAGGTACTCTTTCATGTCATTCAATGTCCCTGACTGGCCCTGTGTGATATTTACAATGGTGGAAATGTGCTCATTCCAAATCAGACATGTTCCACACATTATTAAGAGAAACAAACATTCAATTTGAATCCTACAAGAGATAATGTTTTCGCAGATTTCCTCAAAGCTATCTCTTCCTTTCAGAGGAAATTTTAGAAACTACTTCTATCTTTATCCACTTATCATACATTTGGAAATATAGAAGACACTTACGCAGTAGGATAAACCTTTAGGAGCAGTCTAGAATTTGCACCATAAACATTACACTTCAACAAGTAAAATGTGTCCTATCCCCCTCTACCAGCCTAGATGAAGCTCACCAGTAACCAAAGATTCACAGGCAAGACACCACTACAGAAAAATCTACAACTCAAACAAAAAGGATTATGTTATTTACCGGGTAAGCATCTGTTCTTGGCATGTAGAGCTGTATATTCACATACTTTGAATACTCCTGCCATCAACTGTAGGGTCTGGATGTTAGCAAGTTGTTTTTCTTCAAAGAAGTATTTTCCAGTCACAAGGTAAGGTGACTCCTCCTTTCGGTGATAGTGCGCATGGGCATCGACTTCATAGTTAGATTGTTTTCGGGTTTCGACATGACACACCTGGGACGGAAATCTCATTTCAGGCACAAACCTGTGTTTGGCCCCAAAACAGAACAATTTGAGGGTAATTTGCACCCCACACAGACAATCGTCCTTCTGATGAGCAGCAAATACCACCTGCCATAAATTGAGTGGGCAAATTGTGAATGATGCAGTTTAATGGAACTTGAATAATAGAAAACCGGAAATGTGCATGTTGCTCCTTTTTTTGAGGTCTGCAACTTAGATTGAGGTGCATAGTTTGCTCACGCTATCTCGTTTGGTACCTAGCTAGTGAGCAAGGTGCACGCACATTTTGAAAGAGTCCCGACTCATGTAACTAAGGCCTCAAACACTGAGTACTCTTTAAAAAAGAATTTTCATATGCTAAAATTACATGAGATGCATGATTTGTCAGTAACTGTAACTTAGAGTCTCATTTGTCTTCAAAAAGTGTTTTTATTGTACAGTTTATTTGTTACAGGCCCTACGATTTTCTCATTAATGTTTGGGACACTGAATGAAGAGACAAGAAGACCCTTTTACTCACCAAAGAAGTAAACAAACCATTTATGCACAGTTGTAACTTAGTTGTTTCTTTTCTTGAAACATATATAGTCAATAAATATTAAATACCCCAGCTTTTTCTAGCTCTTACAGCTTGTCCCCACTAAACATCAACACAGTAACATTCATAAACAAAAATTAAGACCGTCTTTTGCTCTACGTCTGTATATTTGTGCTTTGTCACATTAGCAGATTGCTCCAGTCTTTGTAGTCCACAGTAGTCTTGCATTGCTACAAAATGTAAACTATTACAGTAATAAAAGTACAACATTCATAAGAACCATGTGCAAAGTGTCATCGCGTCATCTTCCTCACTGGTCAAATCATACACAACAATGAAAGGAGTAAATGTGTGTTGTTTTGGTGAGGAGACGTCATAGGTGTCCCGTAGTCGACAGTAAACCGTTCAGGGCACATGTGGTTGCAAAGAGTATTCAAAACAATCAAATGAAGCGAGGCACCATATTGAAATTACAACTTAAAAAGCAGTTTGACCCAACAGAGTATTAAACACTGTTTTAATATCTTACTTGTAAACCAGATCTTGAACTGAATGTATTCTGCCTAAATGTTGTTCATCACGTTTAAAGCACCCTTGCCATTCACATAAAATGTGCATATCACGCTGAAAGCTAACACTTGTGGTGGTGCTAGAGTTTTCCTACTTTCATCTGACAGGAAAGCTATTGTTGGTACTGCCAAACTAACCACAAATGTCCTAACAATAATAGTTTGATAGAATTCTTATGATTTTGCTATTTAGCAACTTGAAAATGATTCAGCATTTTACTCCCACATGAGATAAGAGTCAATTAAAATAGCCTCCACCGAGTGCGAAATCTGATCTTGAATTGGACGCTAAAAAGGCAACTTAAATAGAATTTGTAATCTACATGAAGCAGGTAGGTCATGTTGAATGTTGCAAATCTCTCACGTTATACCACAATAAATACTTCATGGATATCTATACATTTATAAAATGTAATTATGTTAATCTAATAATATGTAAGAAAATGATCACCAATTACTAAAAGTCTACGGGCATGGAAACCACTATTGATTGAAATATGAAAAATAGCCACACTTCCTAGTGGATGTTATTCTACACGTGAATCTATAAATGATACCCTAGATAGAAAAAAACACTTGCTCACTTGTAGAAGAAACAGCTTAGTGGAAAATTCCCCAATACTGTGACCATCAAAGGAGAAAGGGCTGCAAGCTTTTGAAAGTTAAGAAAATTAATGGGGAGGTGTTTATTAAATCGGCCATTATCAAAATATATAGTTATTTTATGAAAGTTCATATTTTTTTGATTCCTTGATTGTTGAGGACATGAGGCACACATCATGTCTCTATTCTAAAGCCCTCATAAATATTACTAGATAATAGTATCACTTGTTTCAAGAGAAATACATGTTCGAAAACACATCTGTCTGACCTTTTTAATGTAATCCGATTTCTTTACTAACGTTTGCTCCCTAAATGTAATGAAAAAGCCATGAATACATTTGCAATCATTTTAACTTAAATAATTAATTTCACCCAGTTATTAATGGTATTTACCATACTCCTCTACAGAAGCTGCCCTCTTTTAGGTTTTGGCTTTAGACAGTGCATGCGCTGTCTCGAAAGAGACATGTTGTATATACTTTGTGGGCTTTAGCCAACCCATAGACTTACCATTTGCTGGCACCATCGTCACTCAACTATTCTTTCTCCTGATTTGTCTATGGCAAGCATGCGTCATGCTTCTTCCTGTGTTTAGCCCTCCCCGGAGCATGAACGATTTACTACTATCCTTACACAGCTCCAAATTAATAATCATTTTAAAAACGTATTTTTTCTTTAAGAGCCCTCATCAGGCGTGCTCGTGTTTTCACTTGCTTCGAGTGCAATTGTAATACGTGGTGTAAATCATGTTCTTATCTCTTCAAATTTTCTGAGCATTCAAAGATGAAATAAAATGTTAGACACTCTTTTCACAGGGTGCCTGTTCCATGCCCCAACACCCTCCCCTCATCGCTACTTGACATATTCCCCCAACCCCACCTCATCGCTGCGTGCCCCCTCCGTCCATCATTGTGGTGACCCAGTGTGTGTGGTGCCTCTGTACTCGTAAGAGGCGATGTGAACTTTAGAGTTGGACTGTTCACCATCCTCTCGTCTACCCATGCTATGCAGATGCCTGGCGCAAACATGCAGTCCAGTTTTGGTTTCTTTTGGTACATTACACGAGTTCAGATTTATTTTTTTAGGCACAGGCGATTAACTGATTTTCCAATAATCACAGGCTGTTGAGTTAATGCCAGGGCTCAAATCTGGTTCCACAGTTCCAAATTCAGCAGCTCTGGTGTTAGGTCACAACTCCTTTGTGACCCAACCACTGTCAACTCGGTCAATAGCGTCTCTGTTGGCATGCTGAATTTACACAGGGCTGGCTAGTGTGACCAGACTCTTCCCGCAGCATTACGTAGCGCAATTTACCACCTGGGTCGTAGATCCTTGTGTGGCACATCACTTCCTGTGGTCCTTCGGCTTCCCTTCCTGCCCCTGTCTCTGAAGACCTCAGTTATCCGTAATGGCTGAGCCAGCGGTTGTTATTTGTTGCCTTTACTGAGTGCACCTTATGTGCGCAAGGCTCAACCTCCAGAGCTGACACCTGGATAATCTGGACTCTAAACTTTTAACCTCCAATTCTGCTTCACTGCAGCCACCTGGTGCTATGAATGTGGTGAATGACTAACCTGAAAATGGATCTGCCTTCAGGCTCCTTTCCACATCGCCCTTCCTCCAAACAACATAACATTTAGCGTGGCTGGTGTCACTAACGGCCTCTTGGAGGGTAGGGTAAAGACCAGTTACTACGGTTAAATAGCCACTTCTTAAAACATGGCTAAAAGACAATAAAATTGACAACACCAATACATCTCAGATTTCCAAGACCTATTGGCTTCGCCAATGATTGTTTTCACAGCCATCGGGACATTCCACTTTGAAAAGACATATTGCTAAACTATACAAGCAATAAGAAAATAAAACTTGTATTATTTGATAGTGCACAAAGAAAACTTTAAAGAAAATAAATCCTTTTGTGTGAGTGGAGTCCAGAACCAAACATTGTGCACAGGAAACCCTTCATTCATCAATGTGGTGTTTTTCGGGAGTTACTTGAGTTATTTGCGCGACGCTTGCGTACAGGCAGGCGTTTTCAGGTCTTCTCTTAATATTACGCGATAGCGCTATTAAATACCTTTTTTTTTGTATTTGCTTTTTAAATTTTTTTTTTTTATTTAGGCACTGTATACCCTGTTTTTAATCTACTCGCCCTACACTTGCACCATAATCGGTTACTCACCGCCTTTGGCGGGTCCCCGACCTCACGTTCCGTGCAGAGCGCCATCTTGGGGGTAGAAGTGGACGACTGGCGGCGCCATTTTTGTTAGCGGGCTAGCTATCACCAGGACAGGCTAGACCTGCATTTAAGGCGGGCAGTATAGGCGGGCTCCCTCTAATCAGATAATTTGCGCAACGCTTGCGTACAGGCAGGCGTTTTCAGGTCTCCTCTTAATATTACGCAATACCGCTTTTAAATACCTTTTTTGTGTATTTGCTTTATTTTTTATTTAGGCACTGTATACCCTGTTTTTAATCTATTCGCCCTACACTTGCACCATAATCGGTTACTCACCGCCTTTGGCGGGTCCCCGACCTCACGTTCCGTGCAGAGCGCCATCTTGGGGGTAGAAGTGGACGCCTGGCGGCGCCATTTTTGTTAGTGGGCTAGCTGTCACCAGGACAGGCTAGACCTGCATTTAAAGCGGCCCTTCAGACGCGCAGCGTTTGCGTGCAGCGTTGGCGCCGTATTGACGCCGGAGTCACGCCAAAGTCCAGCCCGTCTGCGCTAAGGACGGGATAACGGACGGGACCTATGGAGAGTCTCGTAGCGCTGAGGTAGATATACAAGCAACTTTTAATTATACTATTCAAGATATGCGTGTCTATAAACCATCTCGACTACCTTGTCATTTCTCTTGCTCTCCTGAGGCACTTCAACGCTCTCCCTGCTGTGATTGTTTTCTCAGCTGGGGTAGGTTGTTGACTAACGATCCCTCTAGTTTTCCATCTCCTGTTCGCCTATCGTGTACCACCAGTCACATTAAGGAAAGTGGTTTTCTCATCAATGCAAGATCTTTGGTGAGAAACAATATCGCTTTCAATGATTTTGTTTCGGCGAGAAGGCCCACTTGGGTGTTTATAACGGAAACCTGGGCCTCTGACCATTCTGGCCCTGATCTGGTGGATGCGATTCCGGAGGGATACGCGCTGGCTAGGTTGGACAGAGGTGGGCGTAGAGGAGGTGGACTGGAATTCTTTATAAGACTTTCCACTTCTGCCGCATCTCGCAATTGTCTGGTCCTTCTGACCTCTTCCAGGCCCTTCACTTCTCTATTGGTCCCCCCAGGGCCTCCCCTTTTGTGGGTATATTGATTTATAGGTCCTAGAACTGGTTTTATCCAGTCCCTGCTTAACATCTTGGAACCCTATTTTGGTTGCCCCCAACTAACGGTCCTGGGTGACCTAAACTTCCATTAGGATAATGCTACTTGCAGAGATTCTTCTATTCTTCGGGACTCTTTAGCCGCCTATGGTCTCCAGCAGTTGGTTAAATCTCCTACTCACCAGTCGGGTCACATCTTGGACGGGGTCTTCTCGAACGATCCTGGGTTATTGATAGGTCTTCCTATTCCACTGAGCTGGACGGACCATCTGGCTGTCCCTTTGGAACGTCAGGCTATCCCGTGCAATCTTAAGCAGACAGGCCCTAGTAAACTTGTACCTAGAAGAGACTTTAGGAAGGTTACTAATGCCTCCCTTGCCCCTCCGCTTCAGATATCCGCCATTAGCTCAGCCAAAGATGTTAACATAGCCACTGCTGAATTGACGAGTGCTATCACTACAGCAGTGGATGTGCTGGCCCCTGTAACCTTGCGTTACTCTGCTAGGTAGAGACCTTCTGCTCCGTGGTTTTCGGAGCCTTTAAGACTCCTGAGGCAGGGGTGCAGGAGGCAGGAAAGGCTTTGGCGGGTGAGATGGAATCCCCTAGAGAGGGAGAAACATAGATCTCTCCTTAAGGAGTACAAGGCGGAGGTCATTAGGGTGAAACAGGAATATTTCGCCCATCTTACGACTACTCTCACCTCCCCGAGAGATCTTTTTAAGATCGTTGACTCCCTTTGTACATTGCAGATGCCTGATCCCACAGTTTGTTCGCAAGTCCTCTGTGATCAAATCGCATGATTTTTTCATACGAAAATAGCAGACATCTACTCGGCCCTTGAATCACAAAAGGCTTTAATACCCCTTCCTTCTCCTGGTGCTGTTCTCTACCCTCTCGAAGTTGATGTTCCTGCCACCACTGTGAGCCTATCTATGTTTCCTCCGCTCTCTCTTCAGGATCTTGACTTGCTTTTAAGCAAGCTGAGGTCAGGGTCTCTTCTAGATCCCTGTCCTCTTAAAGTTCTGAAGGACTGCAGAGAAACCGTACTTCCCCCGCTCTTAGACATCATGAATAGAGCAATGAGGGATGGTATCTTTCCCGACCAATGGAAGAGTGCTGTAGTTAAGCCCCTACTTAAGAAGCCCACACTAGACCCGGATGTCCTCAAGAACTTCCGCCCTATCTCCTTGCTCCCAGCCCCTGCTAAGATGCTGAAGTCCCATCTAAACAAGCATCTGGCGGCGTTCTTGGACATCTCGGGTCAGTTAGATCAGTCCCAACACGGCTTCAGGAGGGCTCACAGCACTGAGACGGCCCTGACGATTGTGCTTGATGACATCCGCACCGAGGTCGATCGGGGGCCATTCCTCCCTGCTGATTCTTTAGATCTGACAGCCGCCTTTGATACCCTGTCTCCCTCTGTGTTAACATCTCGTCTGAGGGAGATGGGGGTAGATGGCGTGGCCTTGAACTTGCTGGCTTCTTTCTTGAACCAGAGGGAGCAAAGGGTTAAGCTGGGAGACTTTCTATCTCCTCCCACTCCTGTGCAATGTGGGGTCCCCCAAGGGTCGGCATTAAGTCCGACCCTGTTTAACATCTATGTGGCCCCACTTGCCAGGTTGGTGAGATCGTATGGGATTGAGATAGTCTCCTATGCTGATGACACACAGATCTTGGTGTCCCTCCCTCGCTAGGTGCACGCTCCCATTCATAACTTTAGAAGTTGCATGGAGGCGGTTGCTGAGTGGATGATTAACAACTCACTCAAACTGAACGGGGAGAAGACCGAAGTTCTGGTCTTTGGTGGTAATGTTAACATCTGGACGGCCGAATGGTGGCCGCCTTCGTTGGGAACTTGCCCTACTCCTACAGATTCTGCTAAGAACCTGGGAGTATTCATGGACCTTGAGCTTTCAATGGCACAGCAGATCAATAGAACAGTAGCTACCTGTTGGGTCATTATTAAAATTCTTCGTAAAATCAAGCACTACTTGTCCCCGCAGGCTCGTAAGCAGGTCGTCGTTGCATTGGTGGACTCGCGACTTGACTATTGTAATGCTCTTTATGCTGGGGCCAAAAAAGATCTATTGCAGCGCCTTCAGACAGTACAGAACGCGGCGGCTAAATTTGTACTGGATGCCCCTAGACTATCTTCCGCCACGGCAGCCAGGAAAACCTTACACTGGCTCCCCATTGAGTCTAGGATTGCCTTTAAGACTCTCTGTATGACCTATGGGGCGCTTACTGGATAAGGGGCTGAGGGTGTGAGGAAACTGCTGAATCCTTACGCTCCGGAGAGAGCTCTCCGATTCTCAACCAAGAGTCTGTTGGTGGTTCCTCGTGTTCGCAGAACCAAATGGGGTGGGAGGGCATTTTTAACAGTAGCCCCCAAATTGTGGAATAGCCTACCGCTTGGAATTAAAACCCAGACGTCAGTCCAGAACTTGTTATCTGGTTATTTTGATTCTTTTTCTTTAGGCGCCTTGATGCCTCCGGGCTTAGTTGCGCGTTACAAGACCATCTCCATTCCATTCCATTTGCATTTAATTTAATCTCTGATCAATATTTCCTCAGATATTGCACTTGCACATTCTTTGCTGAAGTTATAACCCCTCAAGCAGTGTAAATAAGAAGTGCTAGGACTCAAACCTTTTTAAGATGGTGCAACAGTCTACGCCTGGCCTGCAAATTGTCTGACCTAGAATAGGTGCAGGAAGAGTGAACATGTGCAAACCTGGGTGCCCCTGGAATCAGGTACGCAATAACAGATACAGTGGCATACACACGCAAAGTTCTTTGTTCTTTGCATATTTATAAAGCGCACGGCTACTCCCTGGAGTGTCCTGGCGCTAAAAGCTGAGCATACATCATCTAACATAGAGCACACCGACCACGATCGAACGGCTTATTGTTGAAAAACCGTTTTAAGACTTTTCCTAAAAGTCAGAAGGTCTGAGCTCTGTCTAATGGGGAGGGGGAGGCTGTTCCACAGCCGTGAAGCAACCACATGAAAAGATCTCACACCTATCTGAGACAATCTGACCCTAGGAGTGAAAATCAGAAGTTGTGATGAGGATCTCAGGTTGCGCTTTGGGAAATAGGGCTGAAATCTGTCCCTAAGATAGGGTGCTCCAATCTTATGAAAGGCTTTAAAAACCAGGACCAGGGCTTTAAACTGAATTCTTTTCCGTACAGGAAGCCAGAGTAGTGACGACAGGAGCAGGGTGGTATGTGTTCTAGAGCCTACCAAAAAAATGGCTCTAGCTGCTGCATTCTGAATCACTTGTAGCCGGCCCAAAAGATATTCAGGCAGGCCGAGATACAAGGAATTCACATAATCTAGTCTAGATAATATTAAGGCCTGAACCACTGTCTTCCTGTAAGGGATGGACAGCAAAGGGAGAAAGTTTCGCAACATTCTCAACAGCCCGAAGCATACCCCAGCTACCGAGTGTATTTGAGCCTTCATAGAGAGTTGAGTCCAGCTTAATTCCCAAGTTTTTCACCTGAGAAACAGCTGACACAGGGGGTGGCATATCCTGGGGCCACCATTCAGACGAAGTGTCGGGTGGCCAGTGCCCAAAAAAGATAATCTCTGACTTCTCTGAGTTACATTTAAGATGGTTATAACTCAGCCAAGAGAAGACTTTAGTAAGGCAGAAGTTAATCAAGTTGCCATCAAACTCTACTCGTTTCTCGCAAGTGAACAACAGCTGAGTGTCGTCAGTGTACGACACTATCTTGGCACCAAATTTCTCAGCAAGAGTGGCCAAAGGGCCATGTACAGGTTAAATAATGTGGGGCACAAGATCGAACCCTGAGGCACCCCCACATTCAGAGAAGGAATCTCCACCGAGAAAGGAGGGGTCCAGATGGTTTTAGAGCGATTGGCGAGAAAGGACGTAAACCAACTCAACACCATGCCTCCTATACCGCTGTTAAGTCTTTGCAGTAATCCTGAATGAGGCACGGTGTCAAAGGTTGCGGAGAGGTCCAACATCACCAAAACGGCATTGCCTCCTCTATCCAATGTAGCTTTAATGGTTTCTGCCACTTCCAGTAGAGCTGTTTCAGTGCTAAAATTGGCTCTAAAACCCGACTGGCTACAGTGTA
The DNA here is from genome assembly GCF_964263255.1 of Lissotriton vulgaris. Lineage (NCBI taxonomy): Eukaryota > Metazoa > Chordata > Amphibia > Caudata > Salamandridae > Lissotriton > Lissotriton vulgaris. The sequence goes on from NC_141687.1 coordinate 401,511,673, forward strand.
ACAGCGCCTCAGTCTCCACATAATTTGTTAAGACCTGATTTACAAATTTTTCGAAGACATTCGAAAAGAAAGGCAGAAGAGATATAGGCCAGTATTTGCAGGCTACCTCAGGATCAGCCAGTGGTTTCTTGAGTAGTGGAAGGGTTTTAGCATCTTTCCACAATTGTGGCATCATTCCTTCACGCAGGGCGGCGTTCAGGATAGAGTTCACCCAGGGATTAATCACATCCGCCAAAGGAGGATAAAACCTTTGCCGGACAAGGATCAGTGGGCGACCCTGATTTCAAAGTTTTCATGAACACAGAAGATTGTTCGAGAGTCAGCTCCGGGAACTCCTTAAGGGAGGAACTCGAACTTGGGCCCACCACTAGGTGGTCACCCTCAGCGATCTCCAAACTTGTAGTAGGAGCTTCAAAAGAATCCTGAATCAGTTTAAATTTTTCATAACAAAAGAGGGCCATTCGTTCCGTCCAATCTCTAGTAGGACTAAACAGTTGGCTCATAGCCGCTGGAGAGGAGAAGTTTTTTACAACATTAAACAAAGTTTTACTTTTATTAGCCGCCAGGTCAATTTTCACTTAACTACACCACTGCAGAAATGCAGAGTACAGCCGCTAGAAAAATCCATGAATCAAGTGCAAAATCTGAGATTTAGCCAGTTAAGGCAGCCTGTAAATCACCAGTCCACCTTGTGATTAATCTGTCTGTGATCTATGGTGGTGCAGGCTGCGGATGTTGCTTCTCGATATGTAGGTGGCAGTCCTCAGGCTTCCAGAGCAGTCATGGCCTTCTGCGGGCACCTTCCTCGCTTCCCCAGCTACTTTCATGGGTGATCCTAGAGCTGGCAGGCATCACACGACAGAACTGGGCATATATGCAAGAGCAGGGAGGCCACTGAGAAGTACACTGCACGCATTAATAGCCCAGCCCAGCTAAACCTGCCAGCTGAATTTGTCAGCCAAAGGGAGGCTATGTAGGTAGGCCATGGCAACAGTCTGTTCCTCTTTTCATATGACGCCCTGGTGTTATGATCATGACGTTAACACTGTCAGTGATGGGAGGAGTCCAGCAGGTCCATTATACAATGTCAAATCAAATGAACAACTGATTCGGTTCCACCTCAAGGAAAAGAATACGTCATGCTGTAATTCTGTGATTTAATGGATGTACCCGTTGATGGATGATATTTTTATCTAATCTGACAATAAAGTTAAGAGTGCCATTACCCAACAAAGGCAAAGACCGACACAAAGAAAGCACAGTCCTTAAGATGCTCTTTTTGTAAATTACTGCAGATGAAAACATGTTAATTTAGGTAATAATGGACGCTGTCGAACTGGGCAATAATAAGCCTGATAACACCAGCACTACACATCTAAATAAAATGCAGTAACAAGCACCATACAAAAGCACAAATTATTATTTATTGTTTCTATTTCATCTTTCCTGGGTCAACGACCTGTGAAAGATTATACTCTGTGTCGCCAAGGACCCGAATTTGCCTAACATTCTGGGAGTTGTGTTCCTGGTCAACATCAGGTTAACCAATTGACTAACACATCTAAATATAATGATTTGAAAAAGAAAACTCTATCAGAATTAGAATATGTTCTCGTCAGGTATAATGCTAGCCAGTCTAAAACTCTGTACATCATTTTTTGTATCTTCCTGTATTTGTTTGAACTGATAAACACCTCTGATTAATTGTGTTTTTATATTCTGGTTTACATGCCTGAGAATGGCCTTTTTGAGTCCCCTTTATGATGGACAAGTTGAGGGATATCCTCTTCTATGAGGTCGTAATGATACTCATATAAGCCCCCGGTGCTTGTAAGCCAAAGAGAACCAAACTCCAGAAGTGTTGCTTAATATATATGACATGACCTGTGCCGCAAAACCCAAACGTTCACGGTCTCCATAGTCTCTGGGTCACTAGGTCAAATCATGGTTTTCTCTACGACTAGTGGGCAAAATTTCTTACGCACATATCCCACGGCTTATATTTACATTTCAGGCAAACTTGCTTTAAAATATGTCATGAGAAACAACCAGCTTAATATTTCCGATACCACAATTCTTGAGATACTCAAAAATCAACATCACTTTACGCTCTTTACCTGTTGCAACGGTGACTTCACTTATTGCTGATATTGGTACACCGTAATTCTTTGCCACCTACTGTTGAATATATATGCTATGTCCAGCTAAAACTCAACGTTTTTGTGAAAACAATCTCTTCTTTAGTTGACATGAAATTAACAAATGTTCTGTCTAAGACACTGCTGTCAACTGTTCATTTTCACCAACAAATCACTGCCATCTAATTGGTTGCTTCTACGAGAGGGCGAGTTTTTCTTTCTGTCCACGTTATGCAGACGCAATTCAAAAGACTTTTCCTTCTGCACCCACTGATAGTGAAAAATAACAGCAATGTCTTGAACACATATAGTGTATGGCTTGAGGGTTTAGTACAAACTGAATCAAATGGAAGGCGTCATAATTAAGAAAATATTCCATTTGAGGCAGGACACTCCACAAGCATTAATGAGACTACAACTGGCTTTAACTTCTTCCGGTGTGAAAAACAGGGGGCGTTCTTCCATAGTTCATTTTTTTTAATTTGGCAGTAAAGAAAATTGAAGTCGTGTTTCAGCTAAAGCTCAGTTCCTTCATTTTTGGGATGTGTGCCGAGTATTTTACACTGTCTGAAGTGACTATATGAAGGGCCCGCCAATAGTGTTATTTTATAACACCTATATTTTATTAATTTTTTGAAATGACAATGTTGTATTGGATTGAAATAGTTAATTACTTGTGATTTTAGTTGCGTTTCTTGTAATTTTGCTATTTTTTAGTTTTTACCTTAAAAAAAACGTAAGCATTCAGAATACCCGTTAACAGCTCACGCCTTGGTGGACCTTTTGGCAGTTCAAGGGAGACACTGGCGGCCAAAATAGAAGAGCTTTTCCAGTGCTTGGGCGGAGTCCGTCCTTTTTTTCGAGCCAGGTCACAGAACCGATGTTGTCAGTTTCCCTTGCAGAACAGCATTATAAAGGTGAACCAGAACAAAAAAATGGATTCCCCTTTTTCACATCTTCGTGAAAATGTTCAGCTAGCCCGTTACTTCTGTGACACTGAAGACTAGATTGCTGCACAGCCAAAGGATGACAAAGGATTTTCAAATGGTATTGTGCTCTGTGAACTGCAAAATGAAGGCTCATGCATCCTCAGGATATTCATTTTAAGGGGCAAGCAAATTAAGGTTGGACTAGGGATTAAAGCCAGGGCTGTCAATACTGCTCCTACTGCCAGGCCTAACGTTGCTATTTCATCTTACCTCCTTCATTCATGGTGAAAAATGAACTCTCCACAGAGGCTGCTGTAAAAAATGGCAACTCTCTTCAAAGATAGACGGAAGTGTCGAAGCCAGTGCTATAACTCAGCCTGAGCCTCTTGGACTCTATGGTTTGAAGGTACTGAACTATTAAATATATCACAGGGAAGACAACTGTTAGAATGAGAGATGTACTTCACAGACTTTGTAAACCTGTAAACTGTACTGACCCACTCAATTCCGGGAACTCGCCGAGTGTTGCTACCCTGCTATGCACAGTCTTATTGATCTTTCTTTTAACACCGGTAGCGTTCCCACTGCATGGAAGCAGGCTACTATCATCCCCATTCTTAAGAAGCCTTCCCTTGACCCCACAAAATCTGAACACTATCGGCCTATTTCCCTTCTCCCTTGGCTAGCCAAATTAGCGGAAGCACATGCCAATCATATTCTATCATCCCATCTGCAGGAAGCTAATATACTGGACAACTCCCAGAATGGGTTCCGAGCAGGCCACAGTACCGAGACTGCTCTCCTGGTTGTGGTGGAGCACATCAGGAAGATGCTAGACCAGGGTCAGACGGCGGCACTGATACTATTGGATCTCAGTGCCGCCTTCGATACGGTTTCCCATCAGATCCTTATGCATCGTCTTGTGAAGGCTGGAGTTGGTGAGGTAGCACTTGAGTGGTTCCGATCCTTTCTCACGGATCGAACCTTCAAAGTATCCACACCTCCCTAGGTCTCTGCTCCTCGCCCCATCCTTCAGGGTGTCCCGCAGGGATCGGCCCTTAGCCCTACCCTATTTAATTTGTATGTTCAGCCGCTGGCGGAGGTAGCTCACAGTTATGGTCTCACCATGGTGTCATACGCCGATGACACGCAGCTGGCGGTGGCACTTAATGGTGAGTCCAACATGGATGCCCCTACCTTTCAGTCAGCCCTTAAAGCTGTGACAGGCTGGATGGCGAATAATCGACTCCAACTCAACGCCTCTAAGACCAAGGTTATCATTTTTGGTAGGGAAAGTGGGCTATGGGGAGATCTATGGTGGCCATCTGAGTTGGGTCCTGTTCCCACTCCCGTGGCTGAAGTTAGAAATCTCGGGGTGTGGCTCGACGACAAACTCTCTTTCACTCCCCATACCAAACGTGTAGCTGGTACATGTTTTGGTGCCCTGCAGTGCCTCCGACCTATTTTTAAATATTTTGATGCGGACACCAGACAGATCATAGTCCAAGCTTTGGTCCTTACCAGATTGGACTATGCCAGCTCCCTGTTTTTGGGCGTGAATCAGGCAGAACTAGCTCGCCTTCAGCGGGTGCAAAATGCGGCGGCCAGGATGCTGGTCGGCCTTCCGAAGTTCGTCTCTGTTCGCCAAACTATTCAAGATCTTCACTGGCTACCTGTGGGGCAAAGAATTAAGTTTAAAGCTCTCTGCTTAACTTTTAAAATTCTTAAATCAGCCTCTCCCGCTATCCTTTCGCAGACAATCCTTCACTATGCCCCCTCCAGAGCTCTTCGATCTACAGGGTTAAATCTAGCCATTGTTCCACGTTTTAAAAAAGCTAGAATGGGTGGACGTTCTTTCTCAGTATTAGCGGCAGCTCTCTGGAATTCTCTGCCTGCCCCTCTCCGCTCCATCCCTGACCTGCTCCCTTTTAGGAAGGCATTAAAAACCTTCCTATTTTCCACAGTTTAGTCCCATTCCTATCTGGTTACCTCTGCTGTGTTATGTTTTATCATCTCCTAAAGTGCCGGGACGCCTCTTGGCTGCGGCATCCGCGCGCTATACAAAATAAAATAACATAACATAACATTTTCTTAATCTGAAACCTGCTTGCAGCATCCTTCAACAACAAACGATCACCATTGGTAATTATAACAAAACATTTAAAAGGGCATGGACTCGGCTTACTGCAGAAGAAAAAATGACTCAGCTACTGATAGCAACATATAGCAAGCAGTGGAGAAAACAGGTAGTTAATGCCAAGCATTCATAACTATACAACGTTCCGTCCCTTTGCAGTTCCATCCGGCTTTTCTCGACGTTGTTCTTCCTTTCTCTTTGGGGAACTCTGAATTGTCAGTTCTTCGCATTTCAAACTGAAATATTGCAATTCTTAAAATAACAATATAAACATTATTTCAAATAGCTTAGAGCTGTGTGAATCACGTGCCAGCACATTTCCAGTTTAGATCTACCTGCAAATGCTTAGCATGCTAAATACTGGAAGTTGACAGTTACTGCAACTTGACTAGAGAAATATATTTTCTTGACCCTTTCTGTACGTTCAACAAATAAACCAAATGAAATACAGGTATGAAGACGTTTTGCTCCACACATAGGTACAATAGCGCACACAGTCCCAAAACGTCCTTCATGGGGACCTTGAGACTTAAGAGTTGGTTTCCTAAACATACATGATGGTTGAACGATATGTAAACCAATCTATTCTTACTCGGAACTACCACACAGCTGGAACGTATAATTGAGAAAGAGAAAGATGGCACTTACCAACTCCATGGTTTTTACCTCACCAGTACAGGATGTGTGTTGATGAATATTTACTGCTGCGAAAACAAATATTCCACGACCTATTGCTGCTTATCTCATTACATTGTTAGAATGAACCTTTTGTCTATTGAAAAACTCTTCTAATGTTCGTGGAGCCCAGTCTTCTGAGTTCTGAAGATGTATGTTTAACCATTCTGACTGGCGGAAGGTTCACTGGTGGGTCATGGGTATGTTCTGAGCCGTGTTCTAAAAAGTGCTCTTGGGGGAAATTCTCAAAATGTATGTTCATTATTGTGCCTTGCAATCATTGTTAAATATATAAAAAGCATCCTAAAGACAAGCCTCATTTATCTGGAATGTTAAACACACTCACTAATTCAATGCCCTAATGCAGCATGACACTCTGTTAATCAGCTGTTCACATTATATAGGACTTTATGCAACAATATTAAAAGTCTAACACAGTTGTAGTAAATTCTCATCAAAGGCTGATAACAGGCAGACATAACTGACCAGAGTTGTCTGTGTTAGCGTCATCAAAAGTGTTTAGTGTCCGTGACCTCAAGTGAAGTAATACATTGGCTCTTACTTGAGAGCAACATCTGGTCACCCTAGGTAACAATGCCATTTAAAGAAGAAGGGAGAGAGTGGACAAGCACTCAAGGTAGTGACAGAACGAGCAGTACGACCTTAGGGTAGGGGAGTGTGAGGGATGACGTTTCATTAAACAAGAACCAGTGAAATGTACAGAAAAAGCCTTCCTGCTATGTGTTTGTGTTGCGAAAGTCCCTTCTGAGGATTTCTGTCTGCTTTCCCTTCGATACAGATGGTAGTGGAATGAAAAGTTCAACATAGACAGCTGTCTGTTAAAACGAAGAGTTGCTTATGTTGTACAATTTAAGCTTCTCGCTGCAATCATTAAAAACAAAACGTTACTCCAAGGCCGTGGCTGTGAGGCAGATGTGAGAAGGAGACGTCAGCTAGGCGCTGAGGAGGTCATCATCTGAACGCCCAATGGCATCTGGGTTTGAAAGTGGATCGAGGTCTGCAAACAGATCAAACCATGCCGACATGTCCTGCTCGCCGCTCTTCGAGGCTGTAGGGGAGGAAGGCAGAAAAGCAGTGTCATTGGTCCGTACACCACACCCTTTTCCGACCAGCAACCCCTACACACAGAGTCTGCTGTCTCACTGAGCCACTTACAAAAGAAAAGGGTGCTGCGTACCTCAAAGGCACGATCATCCAACACACTAGTAGACATGGTCTCAATGATATATCGGTAGCAGTGTTAAATGAAAACTCTAAGTAGTCACCCTATCTAAAGTTTGTAGGCATCTCAGGAACTTGCTAATAAAAAACCTCACAATAAGTTATTGAACACTGGATTCTGAATCTAGTTATTCACTGCCATGACGTACCAACAGTGGAAGGCAAAGAATGTTTCTCACGGCTGCTATGTCACATGGAAAGCGCTGGCTGCCCCTGTGTCCTTCCACCTCACCCAGCTCTCCGGAGAGCTAAGCGCAGCAGTTGAATAGCAGCTGGTAGCCTTAACCATCTTCTTATACCTCTCGAGTCTCCACAGATCCTATGAAGGCAGGTGAATGCAGGCAGCAATCATCCTCCACCAAATGCCCAAGTTCCCTGTCAGCCACAGGTTTCTGCTGACTCACGCACACAAACAATAGAGAATTGTGTAGACACATCTCTTGGGTCCACGTAAAGGAAAGAGCAAGGCGTTGACAGGGAGCGGAAACACAGCGGTTGATGAAGGTTGGTTGCAGGATGCTGGGTATTTTTATATATTTGGGAAAGAGAGGGTATTGTGGGTGGGATGGCAAGACACTAGTTGTTTTTGGATGGGGGTTAACTGTTGAGGTTGGAGGGGGCTCTTGGCAGACAACCAGGTAAGTAAAATACAATTTGGATCAGGAGAGGCAGGAAATGCTGATGAGGGTTTCAGAGGATAGTGGGATGCCAGGACAACTTCATCGACCATCCTCCAGGCGCCCTAGACGGCCCCCTGCCCCCCCCCCGCTCCCCCCAGCTCCCAGAAACACCAGCCAGCCCACCATCTCCAACTGGACACCGATCACAGCCGAAGACACCGCTTCAACCATGAAAAGCATCTACTCGGGGGCCCCCACCGACGCCTGCCCCCATCACACCCGAACTATAACGCACCATTAACACCACCTTCAAAACAGGCACCTTCCCAGATGACTGGAAGCGTGCAGAAGTCAGACCTCTGCTCAAGAAGCCCACAGCTGACCCCACCGACCTCAAGAACTATCGATCCATCTCGCTCCTTCCCTTCGCAGCCAAAGTTGCAGAGAAAACAGTCAACAGGAAACGGACACGATTCATTCAAGAGAACGCCGTCCTCGACCTGTTCCAATCCGGATTCCGAAGGAACCATAGCACAGAGACCACCCTACTTGCTGCCACAGACGACTTCCGCACCCTCCTGGACCAAGGCCACTGCGCAGCCCTCATCCTACTCGACCTATCAGCGGCGTTCGACACGGTCTCCCACTGCACATTAGTCGCCAGACTACACGACGCAGGCATAGAAAGGAACAGTCCTGGATTGGATCCGATCATTCCCCACTGGAAGAAGCCAAAGGATCAGACTTCCACCCTTCCTCTCTGACCCCAAGAAAATCACCTGCGGAGTCCCACAGGGTTTATCCCTGGGCCCCACCCTCTTCAACATCTACATGGCCCCCCCCACAGCCATTGTCCGACAACACAGCCTCAACATCGTATCCTACGCTGATGACACCCAGCTCATCCTCTCCCTCACCAAAGACCTCACCACTGCTAAACTCAACTTCCAGAAAGGAATGCAAGACATCACAGTCTGGATGACCAACAGTTGCCTGAAGCTCAACACCGAAGACAGACGTCCTTGTCCTCTGTACCACCCCTTCTGCATGGGACAGCACCTGGTGGCTGACCGCCCTCGGAAGCCCACCTACCCCCTCAGACAACACCAAGAACCTCTGCACCGTACTAGACTCATCACTCACCATGAACCGACAGGTCAACGCCGTCACCTCCAGCTGTTTCAACACCCTCTGCATCTTCCGCAAGACCTTCAAGTAGATCCCCCCTGAGTCTAGGAAGACAGTCACCCACGCACTCATCACCAGCAAACTGGACTATGGAAACGCAATCTACGCTGGCATCAACAAGTCCCTACTCCGCAAACTCCAGACAATACAGAACACCGCCACCAGACTTGCCCTCGGCATCCCCCGACACGAAAACATCAGTCAACACCTACGAAGTCTCCACTGGCTCCCGTGGAGAAAAGAGTCACTTTCAAAATCCTCACTCACGCCTACAAATGCCTACACAACGACGGACCCAAATATCTCAACGACAGAATCAACTTCCATATACCCAAAAGAAACCTCCGATCTTCCAACCTCTCACTGGCCGAAACCCCGCACATCCACAGAGCCAGAGCAGGCGGAAGATCCTTCTCTCAAATTACAGTCAATACCTGGAACGAGCTACCGGCAGACATCAAACGCGCCCCCTCCCGGAACACCTTCAGGAAAACCCTCGAGACCTGGCTCTTCGGCTAAACAGATCTGCGGACTCCCTGCAGCGTCTTGAGACCCTCACGGGTGAATAGCGCGTTTACAATTCCCAGATTGAAGAATGGCTTATAAAATTTGTGTGGCAGAAATGCGGAACGGAAAGTGTGGTGGAAGGCAGGACACCAGTTCTAAGATTGGGCAGTGGGCTGACGTAGATAACGTTATGTTTTAATGGCTCTCATGTGATCCTTCTACCTATGCACAGCTAATGAGAGCAAGAGGAGATGAAAATGGGGGCCATAGCATACAACTGTAGATGGCCAACTGCGAATAAAGAGTGTGTTTTACACCTTGGGCTTATAAGTGGCATCAAACAACTCATACTTCACTGTTGTCTATTTGATGTCATTCAAAAAACAGTTTGTGAAAAAAAAATCTGTTATTTACAGTTACCTATTTATAAGTCAATATATTAGGACATACCAAATGGAGACGAACACTGCAGATACAGCAAAAATATATGCTGGCTTTGAGGGGTGTTATACCACAATATCAAGTTTTTAATAACAACCTGAAACAATGCTGAGTGCAGGATATCGACTACAATACAATGTCAAGGACATTTTAGATTGGTAAGTATAGATTAAATATTCTTGATTCCAAATCCCAATACCTTGATGATATACTTTTATAAACTGAAGGCACAGAGGTAGGAGTTAAGAGTAGTACATCTATGATGGAGCATGATTTGTGTACAGGAAATCTGCTCAATGAAATACACCTGTGTGTACGTTTTTATAAATACTTATGTTTGAAAACAAATTACTAAACACGCGATTATTAAAATGAAAGACAGACAAATATGCAAAATGCGCACAGACTTGAAAGATGATTTTCCTAGCTATAACATAATAATAATGCAAAGTAAGTGAGGATAAGATAAGGAAGATGATTACTAATTAATGATGAATAAGAATTATCCTGTGTCTAATCAAATGTTTTTATGTTTCCTGGACTACAGGAACCAACTTTAAATCACGAGAAAAATGTTTTATACTGCATGAAAATTTAGTTAGGCCGTTGAAATGATTTTACTCTTTAGCTAAAATATTGTAGGTCGTAGAAATGTTAGGGTGTGTGCTTCCGAGCTCCTGTCCTTATATTGCTCCAAGCACTTCCTTAAGAATGTAGAAAATAGCTTATTTCTGAATAAAATCATAGGTTCTTTCCTGTCTAGGTGAGAGATGTAAAAGACTCAGAAATGTAACTGTTTCAGTTTTTATGTAAAAGTGTTACTGTAGTTCTTCCTCTTTAGGAAGTTATACAATTCTTTTTTTTTTTAAAAACCTTTATTAGTCTTGCAATCAATTACAGGTACGGGCCTACAACCTTCTCGGCCGGCTGCGAAGCAGAGTAAAAGTATAGCAATCAATGCGGAAAGTCAGAACAGTTCAAAAGCCAGGGCGATACGTAGACCAGGAGACAACTCGTGGACAAACGATCATGTCCGAAGTCAGGATTACAGAGGTTTATTTTTAAATTTATAAGAACTGAAAAAGTGCCATACAATCACATGTGGTCCTGCAACACAGCACGCAATCAGGATATTAACAATTAGTATAAATACAAACGAAGTAGTGGGGTAAGGCACACAAATCAGGAGAAACGTAGGCACAAATCCAGTAGATAGCAAACCCTAACCCCACCTAGGAAGTTATACAATTCTTAAGATAAAGCATGCTTAGGGAATAATTGTAAAGTCACTGTCAGGAGATCGTCTTACTATAGTTATTGTCCGATGGAGAGGCTTGTAGAAAAGTTCTGATAAACATTTTATCAGAGATAAAGAAGAACACTACTATAAGAATGATGTGTGGGAAAGTCTTCCTCGGCCCGTTCACAAAATTGGTGACCTGTCCTGAGTTTGTGGTATGCTGTATGCCGTGCTGATTCCTGGATACTCTGGCTGGTATATAATGGGAAAACTTGGGAGACTTTGCAAATCATCGGCTGATGGTGCTGCCCATGCTATATATGCAAGGCCGTGGGGTTAGCGTTTCTGACTACACACTGTGCATTTGTATTTCCTTTTCGGAAGGTTTGTAAGAAAAACTGTCTATACAGATGATTTTCTTTCTCTCTCCTCTATACCTGATGTTTTGATTATTTTGAGCATTAAAACTGTTATGCTTGTTGTGGAATTAACCTGTAACTTGGACAACTAAGCAATGATAATAATTTGTACTTGTGATTGACCATTCATATTTTGAAATAACAAAGAGAAGTTATGAGGTAAGAATAGTGTCTGTCTTTATTAATGAGTTTGAGATATTGGTCAAATGATAAAGTTTATTGCCGATGTATAGCTTTTCCTTCATTACAGGTCCTCGTGAGGGAGTAGGTCTCTGACTTTCATTACTTAGTTCGTTTTAGCTCTACCAAAGATCTATCGGAGGACCTTTGATATTGCTAATAAAAAGAAAAATGACTTATGGGCCCGTCATTACAGTTACGTTGCCGTTAGTGTCATAGAGGTTGGTGTGGGACGTGGGATGATAAAACCCCCCACTGCTTCCGCTGCATCATCTACACTTTCCTACAAATACTTACTTTGCAGATAAAGGCCTTAATTCCATAAGTTTCACGGCTGTAGAACCACACGGAATTACCTCTTCTATGTGATTTTTGCACAAGAGGGAGAGTCAGAGAAAGGAGTGAAAGAGAGAGAGAGAGAGAGAGGGAGAGAGAGAGATAGAGAGAGAGAGAGAGAGAGAGAGAGAGAGAGAGAGAGAGAGAGAGGAGACGGAGAGGGGGAACAGAGAGAAAGAGATAAAGGAAAGGGAGAGAGCGAGAGAGAGAGAGAGAGCTTGCATCCGATGTAGAATTTTGCACTGCACTTCAGAATGGCCAAAAGTTGTTTGCAAAATATAATAAAAGGCAAAATAAATGTATAGATATATTTTTGGGGTCAGACAGCAATTAATACATTTCAAACACACAGGCAAATTTATCATTTTGTACAATATATTATACTAGACAAGGGGCCTGATTTATAGTTTGTAATTACTCCGGCAGGGCCATAGAGTAAAATGTTCCTATGCCTTGAGGCTGTAACCGTGCCCCAAATTTAGCCCAGGCGCAGCAGCGATGTCTTTACAGGAAACTCCAGTCTATGTATTAAAAATTTGACGGACGACTGTCAGCATGTTTTTTATTTTCAAAAACAAAATCCTAAAGCGGTTTTGTTTTTGAAAATACAAAAATTCATGAAACACACACACCATGGGGTTTGTCTCCCATGGTGTGGGGTAATTTTGCAGTTTTCACAGCCCCTTACTGCCAGAATATACCCAATGGTGACGGACAGTGAAACCTGCCCATTCGTCTGCCCACTCTAAGTCGGGCGAGTGGTCATATGGCAAACCTCGGATGGGGCTTATTCTGACACACCATCAGATGAGTATGTCAGGGACAGAGAAAGAGTAGTCTCCGTCCCAAATATACTTAAAGTCCACCTGTCTGTGAAGCAGGTGTGCTGATCTTCAGTTTGGCAGACAGGGTAATCCGTCGCTGTTGTGACGGAGTACCACCCCCCAAATCTACATTAGCCCCAGGCTCACCTGGTGGTAAAAGTTTTTTGCAATGGGGTCCATTAATTCTTATTGGTCTTAGATTCACACATATTATGTTTAGACACTGTTTTAGAGCCAGATTTCCCCTATAGGCTACTTGTTCCACTGCTTTGTGTAATTCTCTCTTAGCAGAACCATACTAAAGCCTCGGTCAACTATTGGAGTACTAATCTATCACTCATATACACTGGCTTCCTCTCCAGTTAAATACTACATGACTACCTATATACCACTTATATACATTAGCTTATCTCCAGTTAAATATATTGGAAAACCAGTGAGAAAATCTTTCTAAGGCACAAAATGATAAACTATGGGACAGACCTGTAAAAGTAACTAACATTTTTAGGTAAACTAAGATAAACTATCATGTATAAATATTACATTTCACCATAAGGGCCGGCTTATGTCAAATGAACTTAAATCCATTTCACATCAGGGTCATTTTTCCCAACTGATATAACTCTCAACAATAGTTTCATAAAGGGCCACCTGATACTTTCTCATGGGCGTTACTCTTACCTATACTTCTTTTGCTATCCAACAGTATGCTGTCCCCAGTATTTTGTCAACATCACTTCCAAAGGCTAAACTGTGAAGCTTGAATTGACTACAGCCCAGATTTGAAACATATGATTCTTATTAGAAGAACAGTGTCTCCCAGATGGAGCAGGGTTACTTCTGGGCATTCTGATGTCCGCCTACATGAACAAGGAATCAACCAATGCTTGCTGCTGCATTCTACCCAAGGCAGGAAGTAAAAGACATATAACAAGCATGCTTTAGACCGTGAACAGGCAGAAGACTTGCTGTATCATGGTTATATTGTTGGATGAGAAACCGCGAGACCCAAGCTTTAATGCCAACGCCCCCATATTGTGTAATGCTTAGTAAGTCTTTTCATTTCCCTGGGCCTTACTCAGTTCCCTTAATAACATAGTTATCAGCCTGTACAAATGGTCTGATGATATGAATTACTGTACAAAAAACTGACAAATACAATACTCGGGTAAACTAGACTTTTTGGTTTTCCAGCTTAATCCTACCATCCAAGAGCAGAAGACCACCTTCTCTCAACTACCCTCCGACCACTCACTACTGTAGACACAGTCCACAACAAAAATAGCAGAACATTACAACCAGATAGCGGTCTTTTCTCTGTTAAACATTGTTCCATCTACCTTTGATCATGACTTAATACACACTATGCTGAATATCCTTCCACCTCCCAAGCCCACTGATCTTTCTTCTAGTGCAAGAAAAAACACATGCTCCGGACTATGTGCCTTCGTTCTATACATCATTCTCAAGGACTTTACCACAGTCCATATCATCACATTGCATTCTGTAACACATTACACAAAGCAATTCAACAAACTTGTGATACACACTGTACACTACACATATTCTTTCCAACTACTTCAAGTCAACAACCCTTGGTCACACCGGACATTTGCAAACTAAAAACTATGACAAAAACACCCCTGCACATATGGCGTAAACAGAAGACACATTAATTTATAACTGCCTTGAATCCACTTTAACTCTTGACAATGCCACAGCTACATACTTTCAAAATATTATCTCATCACTATCCCTCATCCCCCAACATCTCTCCTGAACAGTTAGTAATTAACCTACTTATCCTTCCATCACACACCCAACACTCTCAGCCACATACTTTGTGTCATCCTTTTCTTTCAAGGCCAAACATTTGATGCCCCTTAACCTGCAAGCTTCACTCTCATCCCTACCTTCATTCCACCAATCACACTTCTCTCTTCTCTAACTTCCCTTTTCAGTCACTTTCTCCAATGATATTTACCCACGTTGCTTTTAAGTGAGCTGTCATTTTAAGTCTACTAAAAACAACCTCAATGTTGACTTTTCCTCTCCCTCAAGCTATATGGTATTATCAGTCCTCCTTTAATTCTCAAATATATTGCAGAACATAGTCTTTAACCATTTCCAATCTGGCTTCCCTGCCCTTGCATTCCCTAACGTCTTCACCTTCATTTCCTCTGCTCACTACATTCACATATCTTGTATCCACAGTTTTCCTGATCAGTCTTCAGCTACTGACACTTTAGATCACCTCAAATTACACTGCTACATCCAAGCCTTTGATATCAACAATATGTCTCTTCAAGTTATTTTCATTTGAATGAGAATTTTCCCACCTTCATTCCCAGCACTCTAATCACACATCGCTGACTATCTCACTAAATTTCAAATCTCAATGGCAGTTAGGCCCCTTACGCTGAATTCTTCAAAGAATGAAGTCCTCTACTTTACCTCATCCTCTGCTCCCATCATGTCTCTAACCTCTTTCTGCGTCCCACCTGACAGCGTGACCTCATATGCAGAAAATAAAGGCATACTATTCAACTCTTCAATACACATGGAAGACTTCATTACTGCCAGAGTAGCATAATACCAGGCTATCAACATGCATAAAATTCACCATTGTCACCCATTGCATGCTAAGGCAATTAATTAATTTCCAACGACTTAACAAATCAGACTACTGCAACAGCCTGCGTGTGAGCTTGCCACAATAGCCTTTCTTTCAACTGTACAATTCTGCAACTTGGACCTTATTCAACTTTCATAGATGCAAACCCACCACTCACTTTAACCACAAAATTCAGCAGCCCTCAACTAAAAACAAGACTAGTTACAAGCTCAGGGCAATTGTGTTCAAAGTGATTCAGGACAACTCGACCTGTTACAAACCCTTAAGGAAATGGTCATCTCCAAACTAGAAGATACTTGCCACAACAAAACCACCAAATGCTGCAAAGAGATTCTGGTCTCTTCATCGTGTAGAAAACTGTTGAAATCTGTGCTTGACACAAACATGACATCAAACCTAGACTCATAAACCTAATGAGATTGGAAAGGAAAAATACTTAAAGACATACATCGTAACCAATAAGTATACGAGTGAAGCTTGAGATAATACCATATAACCAATTTGTTGTTTTGTTTTGCTTACTTATCACAAATCAGCATCTATGTACAAATTCTTCAAGGTAGGCTTTGACCCTATATCGCAAAGGGTGTTAGAGACTATGTGTCAAGATATTTATTTGTAATTACTAGACTTAGTCATGCTTTTCACCTGTAGCCTAACACTAATTATTCTTCTACCTGTATCAAGATTTTTTTTTTAAACAAATGTTATCCATTCATAGGGATATCACAGGCAGTACAGTGAAAAATATCACATTCAGCATCATATCATTTTGCCGTTCTCGGTGAGTTAGGGCCTAGGTAGAGCCACCATGGTTGTACCTACATGGACCAGCAGTTATATAATCCATCCTGGTAAACAATGGTGCTAGAATAAAATATGCTGCCAAGTCCAATATAAAACAAAGTAAAAACATGTCACCTTCCCACAACTGCTCTTGCACTAAGTATCTACGGAACCCACAGCCTAGAATCCCAGTGTGCAGGTGCCTACTACCTACGACATGGCAATCCGTGACCCGGGGATCTCCCAATTCCAGCTCATCACTCTACAATGTATAGGCAAACCGCTACAGAGCCTGGGCTCCTGATGCATACAATCCCTGGGTCACCATCAAGTCACTAAGCACAGCAGACCGAGCACATATATCATCCTCAAGTTTATCGTCTCTATGGACGTGCCTCATCCATACCTCTTCGGCAATCGCCCACTCAGATATATCTTTTAGCCATGCTGTATACGTGGGGAGGGTTGGACTAAGCCATGCCATCGCTTTGCGTCTTTTCACCAGTACCAGCCCAAGGAGAACACATTTCATACTCAGTTTGTTCTTTGGAGGGGAGCAGGCGCAACAATTTCTGGCTGACCTCCATCTACACATCCCAACCTGTAGCCCTATTTAGATTTAGTACCAACTCATGCCAGTAAGAGGACAGGGCCTGGCAGTACCACACCATATGGAGGAAGTTGAACACCAGGTTCCCGTATCGTGGGCTGCTCACCAAGCGAGAATCATATATGCCATTTAGGACCTGAAGAGTGAGGTAGGTCTGAGGTATAAAATTATAATGTATACATTTAAAATGAGCATTAGAACTGACCGTCTTCACCCCCTCATGGATCCTCAACCAGGTCTTAACTGGCAAAGGCTCCCCCACAATGGCCTTCCACTTGGCCTGCTCTGGGAGCACGATCAGTGATAGGTCATCCCTGGGAGCTCTATACAGGTGGGAAATCAATTGAGGCCCTTGGGACATATCCAGCAGTGTGGTCTATGTACAGGAGCGAGGCAGTTCGTTGGTAAAAGACAGCCACACCTCCTGTGCAGTGGTAGAAATTTTTATGTAATGGAGAAATTGACACAAACCCAGAGGGAAGGAGTGCGCAGCCTCGTCCCTTGTAACAAACCGCCCTCCAGAGTAAAGGTCATCCATGACTTCACAGCCACTGTCTCACCACTTTCGTGTCGATATGGAGTCAGCTATCCGTAAGAAAGGTTGCATCATTCACAGGGGCATATCTAGGGCATAGGGTGCCCAGTGGAGAACCCTGCAGACCACTCCCACCCACCCTCCTGTCACCTGCTGAATAAAATATGGAAAGGAGGAAGGCACCCATGAACCCATCAGGAGGATCTCGGTAGTGATCTTTCCCCATGAGTACCCCGCAGAAGGCGCTTTTCCCAGTTCCCTTCCGAGTTAAGCCAGTGGTTTGCATGCTATAGTTGGGCCGCTATATAATAAAGCTCCAGATGTGGACCCTCAAGTCCTCTCTGTCCCCACCAAGCCATCAACAGTGCGAAAAATAAGGTCTGAGGATGGCACCTAAAGTACTCGGTAGTGATCTTTCTCCATGAGTACCCCGCAGAAGGCGCTTTTCCCAGTTCCTTTCCGAGTTAAGCCAGTGGTTTGCATGCTATAGCTGGGCCGCTATATAATAAAGCTCCAGATGTGGACCCTCAAGTCCTCTCTGTCCCCACCAAGCCATCAACAGTGCGAAAAATAAGGTCTGAGGATGGCACCTAAAGTACTCTGTAGGGCACATACACAGCATGGCAAAATAATAATTTTTACAATGGGAAGCCCAAAGGCTCTCCACCACCATGTCCACATTGAGAGCCAGGATTGTACAGGCCGTATGCGCAGGCAAACCCCCAAGTAATCCCCACCAGTCCTCCCAACAGGAACAGCTTGGATTTAGATGAATTTACATACAGACCTAACAGTTCACCGAAGACTTGCATAACATTAAGAAAAATGGGCACAGAATAAACCGGTTGCCTCAATTACATTATAGCATCATAGGCGTAGAGCCAATGACTCCATGGTGATGGCAAAAAGGAGCAGCTAGAGAGGGCATCCCTGTCTGGTGCCCCTAATCAATTGAAAGGGCTCACAGACCACTCCACCTGAGCGCACTGTGGAGCATGGTTCAGAATATAAGAGACAGACCCATCCAATAAGTCTTAAACCCAGTTCCAGCTACCGGAGTACCTGCCATAAATATGTCTAGTTTAGAGTCAGGAGTTTCTGGGCATGATAAACATGAGCCATGCATCTCAACTTGTGAAGGGTGTTGCGTTTCGTGATAAAGCCAGATAAAGCCTGATTGTTCCTGGTGTATCAAGGTCAGCAAATGAGGGGGCAGACACGCTGCTAGCACCCCACTGAGAATTTGCATGTCAATATTTAGAAGAGAAGACAGTTTAAAGCTAATCAGACAAGCTGAACTACTGCGTATCAGTTCAAACAGTTAGCACTAAATTTAAATCCCACTGTGGAACAATAAAGGGTTTTGGGGAAAATAGGTACAACAGGCCTTTAACAAATCGAATAACTAAGTGTGACATCAATGAAGAGAGCTGATCTGGAAGGAATATAAAGGCGGAAAGAGTGGTCAAATAACTCTTTAAGTTAGTCAACAAAGCCTTGTTCAGCAAGGTAAAGCATGAGAACAGAATTTCAAAGTGAGATTTGTTGGTATTTAAGCTTGCAGACTCGCACCAATAAACCAATTTATAATTAGACCACTGGCCCTTGCATACCGACTTTGTAGGTCACTTTTTGGCAGCCATCATGACATCCACTACTCTTGGTGGATAGCAAAAGTTATCTAATTGACACAACACAATCTAAAAGTGTGTAGAAAAGGTGACTGAAGATTAGGGTGAAGGATTGAACCATCCTGCTGCAAAAGTAGCGATAGGTGTGTAGGAGAGGAAGAGTGGGTTGAATGAGGAGTCCCAATAGATCAGTACACCAAATCATTCTCACCTGACTGGGGGTGATAATAATCATTTGTGCTTGATCCTCTTGCATCTTCTGCAGGCCCTTCGAGAACAGAGGAAACGTGTAGAGCAGACCCAGCCACCAACAAACTTGGAAGGCGTCTCCTAGGGAACCATTCAGAGAGAGAGGTATAGGGCAAAAAAACAGAGAGCACTTCCAGTTCAGGACCATGGAAAAGAAGACTCTGTACATTAGGAAAGAATCATGTCAGTCACTTCGGGATGAAGTTGACATTAAGGGTGCCCAGCAGATGGGCCACCACTGGGAAAATGCCTAGCTGCAGAACACACTGTCACAGACGCAGGGCCTTCCAAAACAGGAATTCACACCACCCAATCTGTTAATGTAATGATTGATGGTGTGCGAAACTATGTGACCAACTTTCATCTAATCCAGTGCATCGTAGGTCAGAGAGTTATGACTCAAGGATAGCACTGTAAACTTATCCTGCTGAATAAGGAGATTTGGGTCACAGAGTTATGCCTCTATAACACTTACTACAATATTAGAGGAACTCGGAAATAGGATAATTGCAATTATCAAATACTGTTACATATGTACAAAAGGCCTAAAGTAGCAATATCAGGCAGTGCTGCTCTTTACATACTCTCTGTCCAAGCACCACAAGTAAATTTGCTGTTGCCTTTCTAGGAGCCTTAAGTCTTATCTAACAGAATAAAGGTAAACATGCCGGAGCTCTGGCATTACAGTAGGAAGTGTCCCTCCCCCAATCCAACACCTGCTCTGCTCCTTTGAGGAGCTTGGTAAAAGTAACACATGCATTTGATGCTGAACTGTAACAATAGCCTAACAATCAGATGCATTGCAAAACAAAAATATGAAAAAATATAAAACACCTGACAATGATGAATAGTGGTTAAGAAAAGAGATACTTAGCTTTGCCCCATCTAATTTATTTGTGTTTTTTCATCTGATTGTGTGACAAGCAATCGTATGCGGCAAGGCTTCAATGGGCAAATACAAAAGACATGAACCAAAGCCAAAATGATTCCAGAACTAAAAAGACCTCTGAACAACAAAGAGAGCCACCTCAAATGCTACATAGCACTGTGGCTTTCTGAGTTCTAGGCTCCTTTGTCTTTGGTCTGGTGTTAATGGAATGCCTACCAGCGCACTCTCTCTTGACCCCTAGGGTAAACACGGATGGGGAGAAAATGCAGAGCGCAGGAATCTACTGCAAGTAAAGTGCTGTAGGTATGTTGTATTGTTAGGATTTCTCCTATCCATAAAAGATCTTTTGGGTCAGAAAGAGGCATATGAAAGGTACTCCACTTGATAGGTATCAATTCAAGATCAGTGTTCTGCTGTGACATGGCTAAATTCTTGTAGTTTAAAAAAAAATATTAACAGAAACCTTAACATACTGAAGGGATGTCAACAGCAACTTGGTAAGCAGTTAGACTTTTGCAGTAGTCAGATCTGGAGTGAAAACAAGAGGTGAATAGAAAGGCATGGGCTTTAAGCTGAAAAGAAGAATTTTCCTTTAATAGGCTTAAGAAGAAGTTACTTACATTCAGTCACAGTATTTCTGGTGGATTCATATTCTTAATGCAGATTCCTTACCTTAAGAATAATCATTTCAGGCTTCTGACTAAAAGCCTTTTTTCCCAGCAGCTGCCCTTTAGTGCTGCCAGGTGACACCACTACTCTGCCTCCACTGACTACACTCAAGTATATTAGGTGCCAGCTAACACACTGACATAAGTTCCCTAACTGTTATCCACGCCCCATTGAGGCACCCAAAAAGGAAAAGAGAGAGCAACAACAATGACAATACAGCACATAAAATATGTTTGCGCACCTGGGAATTTTTAATTCATGGCACAAACTCATAAGGGGAGTGTGAAGGGTGGTGAAGAATTGGAGAGAAGATTATGTATCCATTCAAAATATTGTTACACAAGTTAAGAAACAGCTACTTCTGATGGACACATTACCCTGTAGATTAATCACCTTAAGAACAGTTAGAGCAAAGTACCTGTCACTGTGTGCCTGAGAAATAAGGCAGTTGTGCATGACAAAAGTATGCACAGATGACCATATATTCACTCAGCAGATGTCGGCAACCAGGACGCCTCTTGATGCAAGAATGGCTTTAGTGGAATATGCGCAAAAGCCCTCAAGAAGGTGTTTCTTGGCAAGGGCAGAGTAGATTTTGCTACAGCATGACCCAGTGTAAAATTATGTTTGGTCATTGCCTTGCCCTTCGTAGTTCCACCGAAGCCCACAAAGAGCTGATCATCCACTCTGTCTTGACCAGTGGAGTTGAAGTAGTAAGATACCACACATCTGGGGTCTAGTCCATACAGTTGCTCCTCCTCTTCCTTGGTTGGATGTGGCAGAGTGAAAAAAGATGGCAGTTTAACAGATGGGCCCTACGGAAGGCAGACACCTCCTGGACAGGTACGACTTATGAGAGTAGAAAATTGTGGAGACCTAAAATTCCTCAACTCCACAAACTGAACCTATAACCAACAAAACTGTTTTCAAGGTCAGTCATACCAAGCAACGGTGCACTGGCTCGATCAGGGATGCCATCAAGAAAGTCGAAAGGAGTTTCAAATCCCACTGTGGAACAATAAACAGTGTGGAAGGAAACAAGTTAAACAAACCTTTTAGAAAACTCAGCACAGTCTTCTGACTTGCACTACTGAACAAACTTGGTCTAGCATAGATGGAATTGGCAGCAGGCTTCCTAGTCATCAAAATAACTTTTTCATCCTCATCAGGAAGGAAAACAAACTTACAGGCACCACTCAATCTCCATGCATGCAGCAGCACTGTTTGAGGATTGTGGTGGAGGACCAGCCTGCTGCGAGAATAGGTCTGCTCAGCATTGGAGAGAAAGGCACAGTCACATGCTAAGCGCCAGAAGATCAGCCTACCCAATCTTCAAAGCCTGCATTGAGATAATCAAAATCAGTTGTGCCTGGTCCTTTCACCGTATTTTTGACAGAGGGAGATCGGTGGAAATACATATAGCAGGCTCTGAGACCAGCTGAACCGAAAGGTATCACCAAGATAAACATTCAGAGGGAAGTGTGTGGCACAAAGCTAAGAGAACTTCCTGTCCTGGGCTGTGGTGAAGAGATTCACAATTGGAAACCCCAATCTGGAGAAGATCACCTCCATTACTTTAGGGTGAAGCTTATACGTGTGGGTCTGTAGTGAAAGTTAATAGTGCATCATACTTTGGAAGCCTGCTAGGTGATTATTATCTATGATGCGCCCACTTTCACAGGTAGATCACCTCCCTACATAGGGTCCACAACCCTATGCAGCTCTGTCTGTTGATATAATAGACAATGGTGGTATTGTCTTACAAAATCTAAATGCTGCTGCTTGAGATGGCAGGGAGAAACACCTTCCTCGCAAGATGGACTGTCCACAGCTCAAGCACATATATGTGCATATGCTGCTCCAGTTTGGACCAAAGGCCCACACGTTATATCACCTTGATGGGCACTCCAGCTCATTGAGACCTCACCTGTTACTATGGTAGCTTCAGCCTGTGGACGGTTGAAAAGACAGCGCTCCAATAGTTTGGAGTGGTCGATCCACCAGTTCACATTCAGATGAACAATGAGGAAGATCTGCACCCAAACTATGAGACTCTGCTGATGCTGTAGTAATTGTGAATTTATGCTCCACTGAAGGGCCCTCATCTGCCATCTGGCATGTCTCACCAAGATGTTGCAGACCACATGACCATGAAAAGAAGCATTCGCAGAACCGGGGCAGGAAGAATTGGAAGATTAAAACAGGTATCCCACCGGTCTTCCACATTTGGGGACAGCAGGACTTCACTCATAGAATGCATAAACCACTTGTTCTGATAAATTCAGAATATGACAATCCCGGCAGGGTGTCAGACGTTCATCCGTCTTGAGAACCAAGAACTAACGGGAAAAGGATCCTGTGCCCCTTTCTTTCAGAGGCATCACCTCTCTAGCCCCTTTGCTCAACAAGGCTAGTACTTCAGCCAGAATTGAGGTGTGGGTCTGACAGCACAATATAATAGAATATGGCCAGCCAAAAGGAAGGAACTGGAAAGGTAAGGCATGACCAAGCAATCCGTCAGACTCACCTCCCAAATGATGTAAAAATAGACTTAGCCCTGATCGCCACTACAACTCCCGCCCCAGCCATGGGCGTCCGCAGACATTTTTCCGGACATGATGTGTGCCAGGTGGGGCAGGTGGGGCACAAGAAACACTGGCGCTCAGAACTGGGATAGACTCAATTAAATTCCAGGAATCCAGGACATTTGACTGACCCTGCCACAGGCCAACAAACACCACCTGTAGGGAAAACGCTAAGGGTGCTTTATCTCTGTCTCGTAGATGTGCAGACTTCCGGGTCCTCGATCCAACACCAATCAAAGCTGTCTTCAGCATGATTCGATTTTTATCAGAATACTTTAAAACATCCTATGATTAAAGCACCAGATTAAATATACTGTATGCACAGTGTATGTTAGGGATTATTTGTAGCACACATATTTACCAATATTGGCTTCTTGGTGCTAGAATTCATGATAACTTTTATCCAAAGGTAAAGCACAACATCAAAGTTAGTAATAAATAATGCAGCAATCACACACGCTAGGGAATCGCCAATGGGTGCTCCTTTTACTAGAATTTCCCGGGCTTTGCTAAATTTTACACACATTCAATTAATTTATACAAAATAAAATTTATAGGTCCAAATGTTAGCTATATTTTTTAAAAGAAACTTAGAGTCCCTCTACGTGTAGTCAATGCCAAACTGACAACGTGCCCACATTTAGGGATACAATAATGGCCAGCTCCCTTATGCGGAAGCCCGGCCCCGTAAATGTGTGGCACATGCGGCGCCCACAGCAGCGGCACATCACAGGTCCAGGGATGCTGACTCTTACACAGTGGTCGAAGTGGGGGAAAAAAAGTAGGGGAACAGTGGGTGGAGAATCAGAGGGTGGGAATAATCCAAGGATTGGATCTGTGGGTGGAGCCAGGAGGTGTGACCAGAATGCGCAGACATCCCAATTTTTAGTATTTGTTTGGCATTTCACTGCCCAGTTTAATCAACCAAATGGATACACATGATTATTTAAGGGTATAATGAGTTAGTAACATTAAAATATATTCACAAAGTGGGACATGCTTCTAATCACAGAATGTACCAAATACGATAAAATGTGGAAACACAAGCCATTTGTCTCCTAGCAATGGAGTTTCTGTCATCAACACTACTCCCTTTTTCCACAACAGCAGTTCAAATATGAATGGCAAAATATCCTAGTTTGCCATATTTGCCTAATAATGCAAGATCTGCTGCAAGATCTGACCATTTAAACAAATAAATTGTTTGTAGCTCAAACATATCAAAAGTTAATATAAAATGTGACTTGTGTTGCTGCGGAGTGGATGGCCTATTGTAAAGGTTGACTGGTCACCTTTCTCACTATTGCGTTTGTATGTTACACTGGTACTAATAAGGCAAAATCTTTCCAGAGACTGTTAGCATGTGTACACACGTCAAAATAATGAAATATCTGAAAATATACTGCATTACGCTGCAGCCTTTTTTTAATGCATAATTTAGTCAACACTACGGCATAATGTTGTCATCCTTTGCTGCATAATTAATTCCGGTGGCCCCACAGTATGCAGCACATGTTAAAAGTGCTTGTGAATGAAGCCGGGTGACTGTAAATTTGCGAACTTAGTTTGGTGTGCGTGCAAGTCCTGCATTGCCAATCCCTGGTGAGTTGCATCTACTACTGCTGAATACAATGCAGGTACCTATGGGTGAGGCATACTGGCCTCAAGGGCAGGGCCAGCCATAGCACTTATGGTGTCCTGTGCATTAATGTTTGTTAGTGCGCCCCAATGACCACCTCTTCCATGGATTCCCTCACTACCACCCTTTAACTGTGCCCCCCCAAGTTTCCATAACCACTCTCTCTCAGATGCATTTAATTTGATTTACAGCGCCACGCATACTATTGTAGGGTGTCAGAGCACTTTACATCACACACATTACACAGAGACAATCAATATGTGTGTAAATCACTGTATAGAAAATGTTACATAAGACTAAGGCCTACAAGGTGTAAGAGTCACATGACAACCATACTAGCAGCCCGTATAGTTTTATAGTGATATGTCTGGAGATACACAATACCCGGAATTTAAAACGCAATACCATGGTTGGGGGTTCTCCTTAATATTCAGAATTGATTTCTGTCCAAAAGAACACTTTTTGGGCACTTAGGATAATCAAAAAGTTGGGTGGGGGAGTGTTGGGGGGTGGGGGGGGGTGAGTAACATTACGCTCTAATTTATACCTTGCAGTTTGTATGCAGCACTTAGATGACAGTTAATAGCTCACTGTTCTAAGTTAGGATTTTAACTTATAAACTGCAAGTAACAAAAGGATCTCTCTGACAAAAGCAGTAGCCCACTGACCTATTTACATTAAGTGCACTTTGTGATCTGCATGGCGCATGTTCTTTGCAGCCGGTACATTAACCCTCTGAGCTACCTTTCCATGAGTCAAAACTTCCACTAGACAAAATTCTGATCATCTCTCTCTAGGAAGAACATTAATCACCAGAGTCATCATGACATTTTTTATTGTTGCCAAAAATTGCTGGAGGCAGAAAGCGTTTTTAAAACCATAATATACTTGCAAACATGATGCCTCCACCTAAAGTCAGCACCCGGTGCGGTCACACTGGTTGCACCGCCCTAGAGCTGGCCCTTCTCAAGGGTCCTGTGACCTCAGTGACTATTGTTCTAGGGCGTCCAGGGAAAACAAAGGCAAGAAAACAAAAATAGCGCTTCACTGGCAAACTCTGTGAAAGTGGCGCTAATGTGTTTCAGTGTGAATAAAATCAGTTGGGCCAGTGTGCTACCACTCTGTCTTACTTAATTAAGTTATTTATCTATTTTTCATATTTTTAGCCTTTTATTCCCAATGCTGCACTTTGGAATTCAAATGTCAGAAAAATATGACATTTCCAACAAAAGCATCTTTCTTTTTTCACAGGGAAGCAAATAAAAGAAAGGAAAGAGAGTGAGAACCCCGTCTTGAAGTCACGGTTTTCATGGGCGTCCGAAGGAGGGGGGGGGAGGGGGGGGACTGGAGGTTCGTTCCAGGGGAGGGTGCAAGCGCCCCTCCCCCCCCCTTGCGGACGCCCATGCGCCCCACTGGAACATGCTATTACAGGGGAGAGTCAAGAGAGGTTTTAGAGCAGCAAATCCAAGAGAGGATAATTAAGACTGCATCTGCTGCTGTTAATTGTGTGCCCTAGATCGGCCCCTTATCCAAAAGGAGCAGTATATCTGCTGGGGTGTCTTAAAAGTGAAATGGCTGTCTGTGCTGGGAGTGAACTGCCTTGGAGTTGCCAAACACAGCCAATATTGTTGGTGGTTCTGACACACTGGGAAGGCTATACCGAACAGTCGAACTTGAGCTCCACTGTACTTTAAGCACTCTAGGGATGAGTTTGATTTCTTGCTGACAGCTGTTCACCATAGAAGGGCATATGCATGATTGTGGCATATACATTTCCAGAGAAGCCAGTGGAACATTTCGAAGCATATCAAACAATGTGACAGCCATGCCCATGGACCCAGCAATAGTATCCATAGAATCCAGACCGCACTTAAAGATTCTGTTGGATGCACCCAATCCGTCACTGACAAGATTTATATACAGATTTTTAATGAGTCCTGACAAACTGGCCATTGATGATGAATTCCTATGACGCATGAACATACTGGTCCAAGAGACAGATGGCATTTGCACTGTCATGAGAGTCAGTTTGCAAGGAGTAAAGACATTTTGGCCCATAAAATCAAGTTTCTTCTACTATCTATCAGGCGGTCCCATAGGACTTTGACGATGGAGAATGAGAGGATAAAAAGCTGGAGTCGCTTAAAGCAAGACTTTGTAATCTGGCTATCTGTCTGGAGTGGTAGGCCCAAAATAGATCATCTCTCATGCGGCTATGAAAGGATCAAAGAGGGCCTCATTAAAGAGGATAGTTGCAAAACCCCTACTCCTAGAATTAGCCTCTGCAGAGGGCTACGTTAATTTCAAAATGTATCTTGCTTTATGCCACAGGGATAAGGATTGTCCCTTTCTAGTGAGTGCGACGTTAATTTCAAGATTTCTTTTGCTTTATGCCACAGGGATAAGGATTGTCCCTTTCTGGTGAGACATTTGGTCACTTGTCTTGTGTAAATCTAAATATAAACCAGAATTCCAAACATCATCATCCTCTGAACGGCCACAATCTTTATAAGGCATTGCAAGGGCTACTGAGTCAGAGCCAAAAATCATCCTCATTCTGGCAAACCTATGAGCCCTTGGGAGGTGCTCTGGCGAGACAATATCATTAAAGTGCACCCTAAACTCTTCCCATGTCACACTCATAAAATCTTTAGTCGGCAGCTTGAAGAGTGGTACCGGAGTTGACTCCATAAGCAATGTCAGCGTCGGTGCCAACAGAGGCTCCAAACTAATAAGGTTCAGTGCCTTGGCAGGCTTGGACGTTTTAGAAGACTCTGATCTGATCAGGGACAGCTGACTGACTAGGAAACGCTAACCTCACATGTGTCATCGTAAATATATGGTTCAATGACTAGGTTAGGTAAGGTGTCAGGAAATGCTTCAAGGCTCCTCCTTCCTATGGTGCTTTCTGTGTTTTGTTTGGGAGGGGGAACATACTTCCATAGGCATCTCCCTGCAGGCCTTAACCAGGAACAACTTGGCCTCCTGCTCCTTGATGGCCCAGGTGGAACAAGGTACAAGAATTGCAGAGTCATGTTCCGATCCAAAATATCACATGCAGTTGTCAGGTGGATCCAAAAGGAACATATTTCAACACGGCTCGAAATCCAAAAGTTTTGGAGGAGACACTTGACCTAGTCACTGTCTAATGATATGGAATTTCATTGGTGAGACACCATAGAGAGAGCTTCGGACCTTCATAGCTGAGGCATGGAAATACAGGAATGAATGTAAGAGAGCTGGTTTGCATCTAATATACTCTGGTGTTATCATGTCATAAGGTGGAGTTAAGACTAGAGCCACATAGCTGCATCTGGTGGTGCTGAAGGGCTACTACTTGGGAAAACAGCTTCTCCACAGCAGTCAGAAGCCTGGAAGAATAATTCTTAAGGTGAGTAGTCATCAGGAAGATGCATTCATCAGAATGGTGGAAAATTGAGTTGGAAACATCATTTGCTTGTTTCTTAGGAGAAATATCATGGATAAATACGCCCCTAGAAACTTAATGCAAGAGGCCCGGGCACATAGCTTTTTGCGTTCTTCCCTATGATAAGCAGCCTGGTCTTGCTCGGGCTCAGTTTCAATTTCACAAAATGATACCCCAGTCCACAATTACAGCACAGATGTTGGAGCCTGCTTGAGATCCTGACAATAAGCATTAATAATGTCTGCAGAAATCAACACCCTGAATATCTAGTAATACTTAATAAAGAGGCAATATACACAAATAGTCCTCAGAATGGCACAATAATGGTAGTCAACTAATTTCTAGAAGAGAGATTCAAGGCTCCAATGTGGACTTTATAGTGAAATGTGTAACTATAGTTCTTAAGAATAATATTTTTTATTAAAGGATGTTCTTTATAGTTTAATAGGACCAGCATTGGAGTCGCGTGTGCTCTGATCTTAGCACGCCTCTGTTGGAGAATTAGAAAGAAAGCAGATTCACAATAAGAGGAACCTTTTTTGAAAATGCGAAGTTTGGGTCAAGCTCAATTGAGGATATATTTTTCATTTGGAGTGGGTCGTGATACTAATATAAATCAATCAGGGAACTGTGGAGCGTGCTACTCACCCCTAAGGGTCTCAAGGCGCTGGGGGGAAGGGAGGAGGGAGCATCTCTGGTCAGTAAAAGAGCCAGGTCTTGAGGGTCCTCCTGAAGATGTACAAAGTGGGGGCATGTGTGATGTTGATCTAGTGCTCGTTCCAGGTCTTTGCTGTGATGTAGGAAAAGGCTCTTCCACCTGTTCTGGCTCTGATGATGCGTGGGGTTTCGGCGAGGGCAAAGTGGGCGGATCAGAGGTTTCTATTGGGTATGTGGAAGGTGATTCTTTTGTTGAGGCATTGGGGTCCGGTGTTGTGGAGGCATTTGTATGCGTGGGTAAGTATCTTGAAGGGTACTCTCTTCTCGACGGGGAGCCTGTGGTGGTCTCGCAGGTGTTGGGTGATATGTTCGTGTCAAGGGATGCCAATGACGAGCCTAAGTTGCGGTTTTCTGTATGGTCTGGAGCTTGTGGAGCAGGGATTTGTTGATCCCAGCGTAGAGGGCGTTTCTGTAGTCCAGTCTGCTTGTTATGAGTATGTATGTATGTATGTATGTATGTATAGCATACTTATATAGCGCGTACTGTCACCCAAAGGGTATCCTGGCGCTTTGACTCCATAATCGCAATACAAGCAGAGGAGATCAGACAGCCCTAGGGAAAAAGGTGAGACTTCAGACCCTTTTTAAAGTGTGCATGGGTGATGGTCTTTGTTGATTCGGGGGGATCCAATTGAAGGTCTTGCGAAGGATGCGGAGTGTTTTGAAGCAGGTGTAGGCGACGGCGTTGATCTGTCGAGTCACGGAGAGGGAAGAGTCGAGTATGATGCAGAGGTTCCGGGCTTGGTTTGTGGGGGTAGGGGCTGCCGATGGCAGTGGGCCACCAGGTGTTATCCCATGCAGATGGGGAGGTTCCGTGGACGAGTACTTCTGTCTTCTCCGAGTTGAGCTTCAGGCAGCTGCTGCTCATCCAGGATGCAACGCCCTTTATTCCTTCCTGGAAGCTGAGTCTGGTTTGCCTCCCTGGGCCCTGCCCAGCCCCTGGATGCCCTGGAGGACTCTTTGGGACCCCTCTGCCTTTCCTGGGAGGATGGGGGACCTAGCTTTGCCCTGGATTCTCTAGGACATTTGGCGGTGTGTGGAGGCTGCATTTTACTTTGGAGATGTTGGCCCAGTGAGCGCTTCATTTCCCTCTGGGAGCGCTGTTAAAACTCTTGCAGCGCTGGGCGCTGTGGCTGCATTATGCCCGCTTGTCTGGTTGTTTGCCAGCAGGAGCCTACCCTGCATATTGCTCGCCGTTTATTTGGTTGTATTTTGGGTGCCACCCCATTTATGGCGCCCTTAGCGGGTGCCCACCCCGCTTCTCTGGTTGTCTTTCGCGCCGAGGGTACCCACCCCTCGGTGCTGCCCCCTAGAGGAAGTCCCCGCCGCGATCGCGATGAAGCCGGAAGTCAGGCATCTTTTGCCGGGACGGGGGCGGGGCCTGCAATCCGGCAGGAAGTCCCGCCCGCCGCCGCCGGCCCGAGAAAGAAGCAGCTGGCCGAGGGATGGTCGCCCGGGGCCCCCGTGAGCTGGGAGGAGCCCCGGAGCCGCCAGAGACACCCGCTCGCTGCCAGAAGATGTCCGCCTGGGCCCCCCTGAGCGAGGGAGAGCCCCGGCAGACTGTCCCCAGAAGACTGCATCCCCCGCCGCCTCCGGAGAGCAGCCGGTGAGTAGAGCTGCCCCGGAGGGGGGGAGGGTGGAGAGTGCATAGTTCCCGAGCCCACGTGGCTCCAACGAGAGGGGGCAATGTTGGTTGGAGAGGCCCGCGCCTCGACTAGTGCAGGCTCAGCATAGGATGCATTTAGGGCGGCCCCGGATGGTAGCGGGCCGCCCCAACGTTTTATTGATAATCCTAGGAGCCTGCATGGCCCTAGTGTAGGGCCTGATTATTCAAAGAGCCTGTGTGGCTATCCGCTGGCCCTATTTTTAAGAGCTAGTGTTTGGGGACATATTTATTTAAGGAGCCAGTGGGCTAAGGGGATACAGTGATTTTAGAGCCTGTGTGGCTCCAATGTGGCACAGTTTCAGAGCCAGTGTGGCTCCAACCCCTGCGGCGCAGCTTGTCCTGAGGGCTAGTGAGAGCCCATGCCACAGTTTTGTTGTTTCCCAGCTGCCCAGCAATTAGTGGGCAGCTGCAGCGTTTAGGCGCAATTTGAGAGAGAGAGTCCCTGAGAGGGACAGAGGTGGCACAGTGGTGCCAGGCCGTCCACAGCTGTGCAGCACTTAGTGCCAGCTGCAGCGTTTAGGCCCTTGTGACTGTTCCCAGCTGCCCAGCAAGTAGTGGGCAGCTGCAACGTTTAGGCTCGCGCCATTGGCGCACTCCTGACTGGCGCTGCGTGGCAGCGCGCCCTGACATTCTGGACACAGGGTATTTGAGCCCTTCTTGAGATGGCCAGTTGGCCAGGGGGCTGGTATGTGATTTCTGCGCAATGTGATTTTACTATGTTTATAATAGTAATTGCCTAATGTGATTTTTGCGCAATGTGATTATGAGGTTATTTTACCTATGTAGGTTTATGCTAGTGAGAGTTTGTTTCACTGTGAGTTACGCCCCTAAATGTGATTTATTCTTAGGAGGCAGAGTCTAATGTGTTTAGACTAGTGAGGAGATTGCCTACAGTATTTTTACTGGTTAGGCCTAAATGTGATTGCTGCGTAAAGTGCTTTGCCTTTATGCTTGTGTTATACTTCTAAAGGTGCTCATGCTTAAAAGTTTGCTTTGCCTAGTATGTTATACTAGAGAGGTTATGTGTCCATGCGTGATCTATGCCTATGGTTATTAGTATTGCGTAGTGTGTACCTACCTGTTACCAGTGGTTACTGGTTGTGGTGTATAATTGTTACTTTGTGCTACACTTATTTTAAGTTCTAGAAGTGCTATTTCTGCTAAGTGTTGATTCTGACAGTGGCCCATGTGGCCCTGTCCCGGTGTAAATAATCCCGTGTGAATATTGCCCGTGCCAGTTGGCACAATGTATATTGTGTGATTACTATCTGATGTGTTCTGACAAAACAAAAGTTATTTTTATATAACCTTGTGTGGAGTTCCTTTTGTGGTGTGCCTAGGATGTGGTTGCTGTTGTGTGTGTGTGCAAATGCTTTACACATTGCCTCCGGGATCAGCCTGTCTGCTCGTGCCAAGCTACCAAGGGGGTGAGCAGGGGTTATCTTGGCGTGTGACTCCCTTGCCCTGACTAGAATGGTGGTTTCTGCCTGGCTTTGGCGTAAGCCTTAGCCAACCAGTTCTAACTATATATATATATATATATATATATATATATTCACAGAAAAAACCATAGGTTATAGTGGATATATAGTTAGGAATTTGCATTTACAAAACCTTGAAAATTCAATGAAAAAACCATTGGTTTTAGGCCATATATAGTTAGGGATTTGCATTTACAAAACCTTATTTTACTCGCATAAAACCATTGAAATTCCATATATAGTTATAAGCGCTAACTATATATCGCGCACCCGCAATCCACTGCTGATGATGTCACATATTACATCATTCATGACATGGTTAGTGACATCACTGATGACATCACTGATGACATCTCAAATGACATCATCCAGTGACTGTATGTTTCTGTAAAGTTAAAATATCTCTTACATATTGAAGAATGAGTGGATATATAAGTGTCTGGATGAAGGATTTAGTAGGTGCATGATTGACTATATGAGTGAGTGATTAAATGTGTCTCACTGAGTGCATGGGTTAATGACTAAACTGTCTCAATTTGTGCATCATTATGTCTGTTGTTCTGTAAACTGTTCCATGTGTTGATAAGTAGCTATATGAGTAACTATATGGGTTATTGATTGGTTGCCCAAGTATTTGTATGGGATACTGAGTGTGTGTGTGGGTAGCTGGGAGGTGTGTGACTCTGTGCATAGATGTGTGAGCAGTTGATTCACTAGATGTATGGTTTCAAAAGTGCATGTGGAAACAGCTGTATGGGCGGTTGACTGTGTGCATGAGTGTATTGGTGAGTGAATGGATATCTCAGTGCTACATGTCAAAGTAAGTACATATGTAAAACACAGTACATGTGAGAGTTGACATATATAAATAACTGTGCATAAGAGCCAATGAATGTGTGAGTGGCTGTATGGATCATTGTGAACTTGTATCAGGGATTGTATAAGAGAGTAAATATGTGTTAGTATATGTTTGAATAAGTAAAGTTTGTATAACTGTATATTTGAGGAAATGGAGGTGTGATTGATTCTTTGCATGACTGACTAGGTGTGTGAGTAACTCCATGGATGAGTGACAGTCTGTGAGTGTCTGTTTACACTGATTGTATCTAAGGTTATATTAGAGTCTGAAGAGGTTCATCGTATTATCACATGAATGATATCATCAGTGATGTTATCAGTCATGTCAAATGAGATGTTTTCAGTGATGTCATCAGTGATGTCATTTGAGATGTCATCAGTGATGTCATCAGTGATGTCACTAACCATGTCATGAATGATGTAATATGTGACATCATCAGCAGTGGATTGCGGGTGCGCGATATATAGTTAGCGCTTATAACTATATATGGAATTTCAATGGTTTTATGCGAGTAAAATAAGGTTTTGTAAATGCAAATCCCTAACTATATATGGCCTAAAACCAATGGTTTTTTCATTGAATTTTCAAGGTTTTGTAAATGCAAATTCCTAACTATATATCCACTATAACCTATGGTTTTTTCTGTGAATTTCATTGGTTTTTTAATAGCAAATATGAAAAGCTTTAAAATGTCAAGTACGTGATAAATAAAAACATTTTCGTATTTATGCACGCTGATGTGCTTTGAACGCTGCACCCCCCCCCCTCCCCTCTTTTGTCTTAGTAGTACTCTCTCTTTGCAGATACTGAAGGGTAGTTAACGCAGGCCTTTACCCCCGTTGTAATCCGTCGTGGCTGCTTGTCTCTCCATTTGATTGATTGTTGTCCAAGCATTTACTGTTTTAGAATTGGTTCTCTTTGGATCATTCTCTATTTACAAACAAGCACAAAGTCGCAATACTCTGTTTAGTCTTTGCAGATAGTGAAAAATCGTGTAAAAAAAATAAAAGTAATCGAGCAAAATCAGTAGGCCACTAATTGGATCTCTTTTTGACCTCGTTAAAATAGAAATATTAGGAACAACCCTTCATGAGAAATACGAAAATAGTGAGATGAACTGAGCTCCACACCATGAGGGCTGCAAGACAGCTCGGCTCCATCACCCACCCCGCACAAAATAACGACAAACCGTATGCAAATATTAAAAATATAGACAACACACCAGCAAAGAAACAGGGTAAAACATTTTATTAAAAAACTATTTACATAACGTTGGTTTATAAGATGATGTCAGTAGTGGACCGATGTGTGAATAGATCGAAAGCAGCACAAGGCTCCAAGATCCGGATGGCAAGCTCCTGGATGTTGGGTGCCATAGTTTAGAGTTCTGAATTTGAGCCTTTTTCAATGTCTGTGCTTTGTTGAATCAAATTTGCGGCTTGACACAAAGCTAACTCAAGCGTTGCTACTGATGCTATGCAGACCAAAACTGGTTTTCAGTTTGTACATTTTTCTAGATTTTTAATCCAAGTTTGGTTGACTTTGTAGAACGATGGCTTCAAATTTTCAACATACGGTGTGGTGGCGCTGACTGGGAGGGGGCGCTTCGCTCCTGCCCCCTCCCCAAGTAAGATTTTCATACGTGAAAGTACGTTAATGGTTTTGGTCCCTGAGATGCTTCGATGTCACTGCCATTCTCAAATAGCATAAGTTCTGGATGTTGGGTGCCATAGTTAAGAGTTCTGAGCAGCGCTTGTAACACTGTCTGAAGCTTATTTCCACCTACTGCAGCTTCACTATTCTCAAAGTAAGTGAGTGTCGTTTGTGGACCTGACTGCATTAGAAAACAATGTGATATGTTACCTTCCTAAACAGCTTGACGAAGGCCCCTGAGGGGCGGTGTGATGGCCATGGACTCGGAGAAGACGCTTGGCTCCGACACCCTCCCCAAGTCTTATAGCACTGGTGTAGCCTGAGATCGCCACCGACATAGGCGGCCGGCTCCCGGGATCCGGCGGAACTTTTTGCCTTTTGATGACTCTTCAATTCTGAACCTTGTCCCATCCAGCTGAGTTGCGCCCACTCTTGCGGCTACAGCGACTTGCCCACCATCCAGCTGAATTGCGCCCACTCTTGCGGTGCAGCGATAGGCGACTGCCACAGGACTCTCAAAATGGCGGCCGGCTCTTCGGTTTTGGGCCTGGTCCACTAAAATGGCCCTGGGACACCTTTGAACTCGGACGCTTCCCTGATAGGGCTTGGGTCCCATTCTCGAAAAGCCTCTCCTCAGCCGTGAAGATTCTACAAAAGTCTTGGGGGCCTCCGACTCCCGCAGGCTTCTGGTGGGGAGCGGCTGCCATGATTGCTCGTGGAATGGCCACGACGGAGCTACGAGATGGTAGTGGTCTCATGCTGACGCCAGCTTTAGTCTGAAACATCCAGAAACACTGTAGACTACCAATTCGATCAGTTCCGGTAGCGCCCCAACATGACCCGGAAGAGAAGAACTTGCCCTCCCCTCTTTGACTGATGGTTCTTGTTGCCTGTCCCCTCTGTTGTCATTTAACAGAACTTTTTGGACTGCTGAAAGGAGTTGTGTTCCGAACGCTGGTTGGTGGAGACATTTTGACTATATTCTTGACCTACGTTGTCGCGTAATGCGTTATATGACACGCCGCGTTACCGCACCCGGAAGTGATCCGCGGCGCGGCGCGCAGCGCGCAACGTAAGCATAACAGGACATGTGACTTGTTAATAAAACTTTTCATTGGTTCATTTTACTTTTGTTAATTTAATGATGAAAAGCTTGGTCATATGACCTAAAAATTACGCTTTTTATTGTTTTCGAACAATATTTTTTTTTCAAACATATGTTATAATATTCCAGGCTAATGTACTTTCCCGGAAAATTTACAACTGTCTTGTAAGTAAAATATATTCCTTTTTCGAGAAAAAGGGCGTTTCTTCCTTCCATAACGGAGCCGTTGAGTAAAAGGGATTCGGCCTGCTATCTTAGTCGCCGATACGCCTGATTATCAGATTCTTATCGATCACTTTATATTGCAGACATGAAAAACACAACTGCTATTAAGCATTTATCTTTACTGCGTTCCTACATATTATACCTTTTATCCGTCATGTAATTGGACTGCTTTATTTCACTTGCCTTTACTGATTCGAAAACAGTGACTAAAAGTAAAAACTTTACCAATGTAAATACTACTACCGTGTTTTGTTTTAAAAACCTTTATTGTGAAAATGTCAGTATACAAATACGGGCCTATAACCACGTGGGCCGGCCACGGAGCACACTGAAATCGTATATGATGAGGAGACATTTACACTGTAGAAGAACGTAACGAGCGGGCCATTAGGTTGCAAGAACAAAGGTGTCTAACAGTTGCGGAATCGGTGGACGTACATTTTGTAATTAAAATACGACACAGCCACTTACAATAACATTTTCTAGATATACATTTGCGGGCAAGGAGTTACGAGTCCCATTTATACCGGCGCCATTTTGGGCGAGGCCGGGCAGGTCCAAGATATAGTCAAAATGTCTCCACCAACCATCGGCCAGACCAGAACCCCTTTCGGCCCTTTATGCTACAAGATGGTGTCTTCCATTCAGAAAATATTGTTGGCAGCATTTTGAAAGGAAACAGAAACAGCCGTTCTCCTAGTGAGTTTCACATTGTTACATTTAGGAAGAATGTTGAAGAGTAGTATGTGGAAAATCTGAAGCCATTTTTCTACAAACTCTCAATCAGACTTGGATGGAAAAAAAAAACCTGAAGAATGTACAAGCTGAAAACCAATTTTTGTCTGTATAGCATCAACAGTAACGCTTGAGTCAGCTTTGTGTCAAGCCGCCATTTTCATTCAATCAATAGCGTCCCGCTGCACACATTCAGGGACCTGGTCGTGTCTTCAGATGAAACGGATTGTAGGAAAAGAAGCAGAAAGGAAAAGGAAAAAAGTTCCGCCGCACCTCGGGAGCCGGCCGCCTATGTCATGTGCCACCTTTGGCTACACCAGGGCAATAGTGAAGCTGCAGCAGGTGCAAATAAGCTTCAGACAGTCTTACAAGCACTGCTCAGAACTCTCAACTGAGGCACTCAACATCCAGGACTTGCCATTCGGATCTTGGCGCCTTGTGCTGGTTCCGACCTATTCACACATCAGTCCACTACTGACATCACCTCATAAGCCAACGGGGCACCCCACGCCGACTTTCGGCGCAGCATTGTAGGATGGCCACACCAGTGCGGCCACTTGCTGGACACCACCTCGGTGCCATCCGGATCTCGGCGCGTTCGAGTCACTGTGCCGGAAGAGTGACCGGAACTCAGCTGAACACGCCGTCTTTCGGCGCAGCATTGTAGGATGGCCACACCAGTACGGCAATTTGCTGGACACCACCTCGGTGCCATCCGGATCTCGGCGCGTTCGAGTCACTGTACCGCAAGAGTGACCGCAACTCAGCTGGACACGCCATCTTTTGGCGCAGCATTGTAGGATGGCCACACCAGTGCGGCAATTTGCTGGACACCACCTTGGTGCCATCCGGATCTCGGCGCGTTCGAGTCACTGTACCGCAACAGTGACCGCAACTCAGCTGGACACGCCGTCTTTCGGCGCAGCATTGTAGGATGGCCACACCAGTGCAGCAATTTGCTGGACACCACCTCGGTGCCATCCGAATCTCGGCGCGTTCGAGTCACTGTACCGCAACAGTGACCGCAACTCAGCTGGACACGCCGTCTTTCGGCGCAGCATTGTAGGATGGCCACACCAGTGCGGCAATTTGCTGGACACCACCTCGGTGCCATCCGAATCTCGGCGCGTTGTGCTGCCTTCGGCCTATTCGCACATCGGTCCGCTACTGACGCCGCCTCACGTGCCAACGGATTTTCTACGCTTTTCGTAGCCCTATGCCGCATAACAGGTCATGTGACTTGTTTATAAAACTTTTCATTGGTTCATTTTACTTTTGGTTTCCTAAAGATGGAAGGCTTGGTCATATGACCTAAAAATAACACTTTTCATTGGTTTAGAACATTTTTTTTTCCCAAACGATGAAAGCCCCACCTTGTTTCTGGATGTTTCAGACTGAAGCTGGCGTCACCATGAGAGCACCACCATCTCGTGGCTCCGTCATGGTCATTCCGCGAGCAATCATGGCAGCCGCTCCCCACCGGAAGCCTGCGGGAGTCGGGGGCCCCCAAGACTTTTGTAGAATCTTCACGGCTGAGGGGACGCTTTTCGAGAATGGAGCCCAAGCCCTAGCAGGCAAGCGTCCGAGTTCCAAGGTGTCCCAGGGCCATTTCAGTGGACCAGGCCCAAAACCGAGGAGCCGTCCGCCATTTTAAGAGCCATGTGGCAGCCGCCTATCGCTGCACTGCAAGAGTGGGAGCAACTCAACAACATGGTGAGCGAGACGCTGTAGCCGCAAGAGCGGGCGCAACTCAGCTAGATGGCCGCCACCTGGGGAGGCCCGTTCACGCCGCCTCCCCCACCCCCGGGCCGCCGCACGCCAATTTTCGGAGCAGCATTGTAGGATACCAAAACCAGTGCGGCAGTTTACTGGACATCACCTGGGTGCCTGTCGTACATGTTGTGTCAGCCATGTGACACTGGACACAGTCCCATCAATATCTCAACGCGTTCTGCTGCCTTGGGACTATTCGCACAACAGACCGCTACTGACGAGGCCTCCCCCCGCACCACCCGGGACGCCCCACGCTGTTTTTCTGTGCTGCATTGTAGGATCCCAAAACCAGTGCGGCACCCAGGCGACATCACCTGGGTGCCGTCCAGAACTCTGCACGTTGTGCTGCCTTGGGACTATTCGCACAAAAGACAGCTTCTAACCATTGTTGCTTTTTGTGTTGAAAAATGTTTAAATGTTTTTAGTTTTTGTTCCGTTCGTTATAGTTAATAGTTAATAAAGTTTTATAATCTTACTTTGTTGGAGTGTTATCTATTTTTTTAAAAACGGGTGAATGGGGCCTTGAATCGGGTATTGTCATGTGTGGGCTTTGGAAGTGTGCTGCTGCAGGATCGGACATTTCAAACTCAAATGCACGTTCTTTTTCTTACCTTTCCGAAGCATGGAGCGCAATAGCAGGCAGAGAAAGGGTGATGCACGTGTTGAACACTACCTGACCTGGCAAGTTGCTGGCAGTGCCTCCCCGCCCGCTCCTAAAAGAGGGCACACACACACCGCCGCCCCGAGTACTTCACAAATCTTTAAAAGACCATGCGCTTATTCATGAGGCTTAAATGGTTTATCACCTCTTCTAGAACCCCTGCATCGACCCTCTGACGTTTCCTGGAAAAATTACCATGTAACACAATACCAAGCCCTGTCAGCTGAAACCCCCAAGGAATCGTGGGGCATATTATCAAGGGGGTTTATCTCCGCTTTTTTGGCTTTAAAAGCCATGAAAGCGGAGATAAAATTATCTCCCTATTACCAAGCTGTCGCTAACACCAGTTAGTGACAGCTAAAAGGAGATAGCGACCATCTTGGGCCCCGCTTTGCATGTCAGTGATACTTATCACTAATGACATGCAAAGTGGCGTACCAAGATGTTAGCGACTGGAAACAGTCCCTAACATCGCTATCTTCTATTACCAACTTTTGGAGATATTCGCGCTAAGCGCGAATATCTCCAAAATCTAACACCTGCCCTGAGCAGTTCTTAGCCATGCGATAATAGCAAGGTTTATCTGCGATAAAAATCGCCGATGTGCGGCGATAATTTTTGTCTCTAAACAAGTTAGAGACAAAAATTATCGCTAGTTCGTAATATGCCCCTGGGTTTTTGCTTGCAGAAATCGGGAGGCGGGAGACTAGCACTGAAATCAGTAGTCACACGCCTGAATCGGGAGGGTTGGCATGTCTGAATTCTCTACAGCTGGGGCCATAAACTACATCCGCAGGGGTAGGTGATAGCCTGGGACCAGCCTGGCATCTAAAATGGATGCCGTGCACGACAAAATTGTGGCATTGGAAAAAAGGCAAGATGGCGCAGCCGCTGGAAGAGATGTATCAACATATATGAGCCTCCTCAGCCACCCTCAGGAAACATAGGGGATTAGGATACGTCTCCCGCACCCCCTTATACCTAGTAATTTAATTAACGAAGCACAAAATGGCGAATTCCCGTTTCGCTACCAGTTTGCGGCCCAGTTCGCGGCCCGTGAAGCGCTTCTACCGTGAAAAATCATTTTTTTTTTCTTTTCCCCACGGGACCCTTTAATAACCCCAACAACATTCCTAGGGGGTCAAGAGGGGGATACCTTGCCCCCTTTCATTAAATTCCCCCTTAGTTTTTCACCTCTTCTTCTCTCTCGATCTTACCGAGAGACAAGATGGCGGCCGCTCCGGACTGTCACGCAGCAAAATAAAAAAAAGCTCACGCACAGCCGCTGGAAGAGATGTATCAACATATATCAGCCTCCTCAGCCACCCTCAGGAAACATAGGGGATTAGGATACGTCTCCCGCACCCCCTTATACCTAGTAATTTAATTAACGAAGCACAAAATGGCGAATTCCCGTTTCGCTACCAGTTTGCGGCCCAGTTCGCGGCCCGTGAAGCGCTTCTACCGTGAAAAATCATTTTTTTTTCCTTTTCCCCACGGGACCCTTTAATAACCCCAACAACATTCCTAGGGGGTCAAAAGGGGGATACCTTGCCCCCTTTCATTAAATTCCCCTTTCGTTTTTCACCTCTTCTTCTCTCTCGATCCTACCGAGAGACAAGATGGCGGCCGCTCCGGACTGTCACGCAGCAAAATAAAAAAAAGCTCACGCACAGCCGCTGGAAGAGATGTATCAACATATATCAGCCTCCTCAGCCACCCTCAGGAAACATAGGGGATTAGGATACGTCTCCCGCACCCCCTTATACCTAGTAATTTAATTAACGAAGCACAAAATGGCGAATTCCCGTTTCGCTACCAGTTTGCGGCCCAGTTCGCGGCCCGTGAAGCGCTTCTACCGTGAAAAATCATTTTTTTTTCCTTTTCCCCACGGGACCCTTTAATAACCCCAACAACATTCCTAGGGGGTCAAGAGGGGGATACCTTGCCCCCTTTCATTAAATTCCCCCTTCGTTTTTCACCTCTTCTTCTCTCTCGATCCTACCGAGAGACAAGATGGCGGCCGCTCCGGACTGTTTAGAATGTTGACAGACACCGGAGAGCCAATCAGCTTTCTGCGCGCAAAGTTCCGATAAGCGAAAAGTAAGCGGACCGGATCGCTGCCCGGAGCGCTGTTACAGATATATATCTTGATTTAAACGTTAATTTCTCAAAATCCACTGAAGCACATATATTGAGACCTAGCAAAGGCACATCGGGCTACCAGTCCCTACAATTTTGCCAAGTTTCGTGCAAATCCATTCAGCCGTTCGAGCTAAAAGTGAGGCCAAAGGCCCTATGGAAAAATGAATGGGAAAAACGCGTTTTGGGACCCCCCTTTTTTCTCGGCCCCCCCTTGACGAAACCCCACCAAATTTTCAGGGGCTGCTCAGAAAATTTCAGCCGATTCCGTCCACAAACGCCAAAGTTATTAGACATAGAATTTTCAGAAATCCCATAGGGAATTAATCCTAACTATATATACCTACTGGCGATAGCCAGTAGGTAATATATATATATATATATATATATATATATATATATATATATATATATATATATTTGCATACAAAGTGATCCTTCAAACCCTGTTTTGCGCTCCACTACTGGTGCTCAGCATAGGGACCGGATCATGGCCCAAAACAACAATTTTACTCCAATGATGCGGCACACAGGCTTGGGTGATTTTCAGCTCAGTTTATTCAACAACAACTCTAACCAACGCGTTTCAGCCTAACCTCGGCTTTGTTCACGGTAAGTGAGTAATCATTACTTTTTACTTTTATATCCTGTCTGCCATTCTGGGGCATTATGGGATATGTAGTGCAGTTACATATTTTTACAAATATTTACAATTTAGTCCAGGCATTGGGTTCTTTTTACATGCATGATTTTTTATCTGTTTTGTATTTATATAGTTCGTGGGTTTAGTACCCGGTTTCTTTATTGGTTGACAGTCTCAATATTAATGTAATTGTTACAATGTCTTTTGGATGTAACATTGCATTTCGGTCACCGCCACTGCATGTTTTCTCTTGTTGACAGTTTTAAGTTCATCTTGGTTCTTGGTATTTCGCTGGTGCTGTGATATTATTATTTATATCTTGATTTCTTATGGTTTTTTGAGGGTATAGTACCTTATCACTCTACTAAGTCTATTATCATTAAATGTTGTTGCTGTTCTTCAATTACTCGAGATGTACATAAAGTTCTTCGTCATTGTTCATGCCTCTCGGCACCTTGGTTTTTGATCGGATGATGAGGCGTGACTCCGCCTGCCTCCGCTTTTTCCGTCTGTCGCCTCCTCCTTCGTTCCCATAATATGTCATAGTTTCCAGTTGCTGTTTTGACATGATGCCATGTGTTTGGCAGTTGCATAGGACATGTCCTTGTTCTTTACCGCTCTTATGTGCTCTAATATTCTTTTCTTTAGCATACATGTTGTGCTCCCAATATATTGTTTCTTGCATTCACATTCAATAATGTATACCACATGTGTGGATGTACAATTGATTTTTCCTTTTATTGTAGTCATTTTACCATTTGGTTCCTCAAAGCAGTTTTGTTTTGTCCAATTTTACAGGCTTTACATACATTACATTTTCTGAAGCCTTCTTGCTGATTGGTGAGCCAATTTGCCTTTCCTTTGGAAATATTAGTTTCAAAATGGCTTTTGACTAGTTGGTCTCGTATTGATTCCGTTTTTCTGTAGCTGAATAATGGGCTATCTCCTAGCATTTCTCCAATATCTGGATCATTGGATATGAGGTGCCAATATTTCCTGATTTTTGTAGCAATGATCCCACTTTCTTTATTGTACGTGGTTATGAATCGTGGTGGACTTTGTGTCAACTTCAGCGTGTTATCTTTCTGTTTTAGGATATCTGATCTGGATTTA
The DNA here is from genome assembly GCF_964263255.1 of Lissotriton vulgaris. Lineage (NCBI taxonomy): Eukaryota > Metazoa > Chordata > Amphibia > Caudata > Salamandridae > Lissotriton > Lissotriton vulgaris. The sequence continues at coordinate 401,554,977 of NC_141687.1, forward strand.
TTTGCCACTCGTTTTTTGCTTTTCTCCAGACTTCTTTCATTGTAGCCTGTAGCTTTTAATCTGGTTGCTGTTTTCTTCTATTTTTGCTTTTGCATCGGATTCTTTTGAGCAGTTTCGCTTCATGCGAATGAACTCGCCATATGGTATGCTTTCAATTAATGGCTGAGGGCGAAAGCTGGTGCCGTGAAGTATGCAATTGGTTGCTGATTTCTTACGAAATAGAGTTGAATGAATTGTTTCATTTTCCATAAAGATTTTCAAATCCAAGAAATCTATTTCTTTTTTGCTTGTTGAGCATGTGAATTGCAGGCCCACTTCATTTTTGCAAAGTTTAGAAAAATAGTTGTTGAAGTCCTGTAGTTTGCCGTTCCAGATTAAAAAAAGGTAGTCTACATAACGGACCCATAGAATGATTTTATCTATGTCCATTTGATTGATTGGATCCCACGCAATTGTTTTCTCCCACCATCCCATTGCAATGTTCGCATAGTTCGGCGAAAAGGAAATGCCCATGGCAGTGCCACATTCCTGTTTGTATAACTGGTGATTGAATAAGAATACATTATTGGTGAGACAAAGCTCGATCATGTCCATAAGCATGTTTGTGTGTTGAAGTTCCTTTACGTTCCGTTGTTTGAGGAAGTACTTGCAGGCTTTCAGGCCAATTTCATGTTCAATTGACGTATACAGCGATACCACGTCAATTGTAGCCAGCACCCATATGATGTCATTTAGGATCCTTATGAAATCACTTGTATCCTTGATATAGGAACTCATGTCTTTAGCAATTGGTGCTAGATAAATGTTGACATATTGAGAAACATTCTCATAGAGGCTGTCACATGATGACACGATTGGCCTGCCTGGGGATTGATCAAAGTTTTGTGTATTTGTGGCAGGAAATATATGGTGGGAATTACAGGAAAATCTTTAGATAGGAATTTGAGCTCATCCTCATTGAGTAATCCTCAAAATCCTAAAAAAAAAATATTATATATATATATATATATATATATATATATATATATATATATATATATATATATATACATACATACATACACCACGAAGAGGCATGGTTTAATTAAGGATGACATTACTTCATATAGCATATAGTCCACATAGGGCATATGTACTTGGGGATTAGATCTAAAATTTGGTCATTGAACATCTAGTTTATTGATACAATAAAGATGAAGATTAGACTTTAGGAATAATGGTCTTGTTGACAGTAGGAGTAGGTAAGTGGTGTCATGCCTGAAATAAAAATGGCACCCGTTTAGGACTCGTTCGATTCAAACCCGCAATTACAAAGTGAGGTCATAAAAGAAGGCGGCCAGAATCATGCGAGTGATAGTGATGTTACAAAATCAGTCAACTGAACAAGTATCAGGTAGTTAACTACCCTGTAAAAACTGATCAACCCTTTTTGGTGGTCTTAGTGTTATTTTAATTGTTGGATCCAGAGAGGAAGGCATATTTAATGTCAGAGGTGAGCCGACAATGCGAGCTAGGTATCCCATGTGTAACCAGGGTTGGTATTTACGTTGTTGTTGGCTGTATATTTGTGTGGTTTTACCTTGGCTGCATGTAAAAAGACTCCACCATCAGTAGATTATTAGGCTTCAATGGAGAGAGGACATAAAACTTAAGTCTCCCACTTGACTGATTGCATCTTGGGCGTGTAGATTTCACTAAGAACAGAGAAAAGTTTAGTTCTGTGGACCGAGTAGCTTTCCAAACACAAGGACACCAGACAGGCGGATACCAGACAGGCTGTTAGAATGAAATTTAGTATAGTGACATGACCTTCAATAATCCTATTTTAACTATAATTTTGCTTTGGTTTACAGAACAGAATGTTGTCATGTTAACTCCCTGGCAGAGTTCCGACTTTGACTGAACGGAAAGCGGGTCATGTATTTAATATTTCATTATTGGATGTTAAAAAAAAGATTACACCTGTTAAGATTGGATTCTTTAAGGTAAGAGTATATCTAGATGAACAAGCTAAGTATTTTTAAGGTTAGTCACAAAATTGCTGAAATAACTAGTATGCCACCACAGAATAATAAAATAGGGATTTGACGGGGAGTGTTTTTATTTTTTATTTTGAAGTTTGATTTTTATATAGGCAAAACACTTGGGCAGTTCTCCTGTTGAGAATTGCATCATGATTCCCATATATGATATAGCTGGAGCTCTAGGAGGTGCGTTTATTATCTTGTTATTGTGATCATGCGATGCAATTTAGTTGTATGTGTGACTATGAATGAAAACCATAGCTTTGCTTATCTGCAGAATAAATGGGATTGTAATGAATTTTGAACTCTGACGGGAGAATAGAAATTAAGCATTAAAACATTGCCTCAATAGGCGAGTTATTTGATTATAAAAATGCAGGTCACACCTTTCAAAAAATTTCTCAAAACAAAATGAAGAGTCTCCTTTAGATTATTAATATTTTTCAATAAACCATTACTGGTGTTGTGGGTGATTGATCGTTATTCTTAACAGCAATATTAAAGCACTCATATTGAAGAAAATATTTTTTTAAAATATATCTTTATTGCCCATCTCCTGTTAACATGGTAAACACCCATACCTTTCCCCAGTATTGCTACTTTAATTTACTCTTCACATTGATTAGTGTATTGTGCACACAGACATACTAAAGAAAAGATATGCAAGTGACTAGGGTAACCCAAGACTCAGAAATAACCCAATGTGTGTTATTCTTTATTGGAGGTAGTTTAGTTGGCTATGGATTTTAAATGTATAGAGCCACACTATATGTAACATAGTAAGATATCTACGCAAATGTAATATATATATATTTTTTAAATAAATTATTTTTATTGAACATATGCTTCAGACAGAAAATAATATGGTGTACGTGCTGGATGCCTTGACATATACATCTTTACAGTGGTTCCCACATTTCAGAGTTCCCTCCAGCCCACCACAGCAAATGTAATTTTATGGTTTATGATTTTTTTAAATAACTTTATTCAATGTATAGGATTGGTAGAAATACATTGTGTGGAAGATTATGTGACACTATGTAGGACTGTACACGAACATAAGGATATCATTGGTGCGAATAGAAAGATTTAATATTATGTTTAGAAATGGCAACTACTTTTTTTTTTTTTAGAGATCTATATATATTTCCTATGTACATTTGTTGTTTTTTCCTGTTGTTTTTAGATAGGCTTCATGTGTTATATATGACTATTTATATTTTACAATGACTGAAGGAAGAGAAAAATGTTTCAATGTCCAGAAGAAGGTGAACAATAGAAATGTATCCAACCACAATGAGTCTACAACTTTTTTAGTTCAACCTGACTTTACTGAAAGATTGTGTATGGCGAATTAGTTCACAATTGTATAGTGACATGATTTAGATGTGTATGATTTTAAAGACTAATTACTTAATTTGGAGGGGGTTGTGTCCAAGATGGTGGACGGGTGAGACACATATCTCAGTCTCGCCATCCCGTCACCTCTCCTGCAATGATTTGCACCCCTCCAGCCACCAGTAGCAGGTTCCTGCAGAGCTCTAGTGTGTCAACAGCGCATGGGGCTCAGTGGGACCCGAGATTCAGAGCCGAAGCCCCCGATCGCAAGAGAGCTGCGACGAAGGTCGAGTGACAGCAGCCACTAACCTGAGCGGCGGAGTTGTGGACAAGCCGAGTGGGGCTCTGCTGTCTTGCACTGTCCAAAGGAGGTGGCGCCCCCTGACCAGACCGGAGAGGATTGCTGCAGCGGGAAGCACCAGGCGTGGAGGCGCTCCCCATTCTCTGCACAGTGACCCGCGCAGGTGTTGGAGAGCGGAGTAAGGCCGCAATTGAGTGCTGGGCCGCGCAGGCTGCAGCGGGAGCTAGCGCCCCTGACGAGAGAGGTGAGTAGTCTAGGCCTCTCACAGAGGGAGGAGGCGGTTGGGAGTTACTGCTCTACGGTTACCCTCCCAATGCGTCAGCAACTGCTTCTAGCTCTTCTGCTGAGATTGGAGGCCCGGGAGATTATTGGGGCCTGACAAAGGGAAGCATGGCACGCCTGTGACTGTGTGAGGATCGGGAAGGTGAGAATTAGGGGCCCAGAAGTTCCCCCTCCCCCCTGCCCTTGGGCCCCCGGGATTGGACTGGGCTTTCCCCTTTTTAAGTGCACCGGACCCTGTCCCCTGTCTGTGGAGAGGGGAGGGTGGCGCGTGGGATAAAGCGGGACATGGGTGAGTGCCCCGGGAGTGCATGAGTCTCTGGACTGAAGAGGGGGAGCATCATAGCAAGAGCCCACCAGGCACCCCTCTTAACCTGACTGAACGAGGACCCAGCACTTTGACAACTGGGCACATTGGGCCTGCCAGTGCATTGGCTGGCTCCTGGGGCCTGGTGCCTAAAGGCCTTGTGGAGTAACGGACCAGGGTTCGGAGAGGCTCGGGCACACAGGGGGGTCTACCACTTCCAGCTCATGGAGTGGCGTCAAGGGGTGACCCTCTCCCCGGCGCTGGTTCCCTTAAGTGGAGCTCTAGTTGAGAGATCCCCCCTATGCTGGTGGTGATCACAGGAGGCCCCAGGACCCGGGATCCTGTGTGACAGATGGGCCCTTTCATCGCTCTTGCTGCAGTGGCAGAGACCTACAAATAAGTTTGTTTGCGTAGCCGGGCAAGGTTCTGGAGACGGTGCTCAAATCACGGCAGCAGTTGCGGCACTAAAGAGTGGGGACGCTGCAGAGCTGTCATGTGTTGGGCCCTGCCATACGCTTGCTTGCGGATGCCTTGGGAAGCTGCATGTGTTCCTGCGGCTTTGAGGTTTGTCCTAATAGACCTAAGGGATGGAAATCAAGCTTCTGACTGGACTCTGACTGGACTCCGACTGAGCTCCCTGAACCGTTGGCCATTCTTATTAACACCAATGAAGTGACTGCGTAGTCGTGGATTCTTTGCTGCTCTTGCAGTCCTTGCGCCCTTCCATTCAGACCGACACCATGTCTGTGAATAGAGCAAAAAAAGGATTGATCACTCAAGGACATGTTTGTGAAAAAAGGGGGAAACCCCAAAAGATAAATCGCCTTTGCCTAAGGGGGAGCGGCAGGCGGTCTTGGAGGATGGAGAGAGCCTGGTTACCAAGCCATTCTTTGAATCCCTCTTTGCATCTCTCAGAGGAGATCTACAGGCCATGAAGGTGGAGCTATCCACGGACCTCCGGGAGGTTCTCAGAGACTTCAAGGAGGTGGGGGACAGGATGGCCGCCATGGAAGATCGGAAGTCCAAATGAGAGGAAGGAATAGAATGGCTGCAACTGGAGGTCCTGAACCTTAAGGAACAACACGTAAATCTCCAAACCCACAAAGAATACCTAGTAAATCGCTCCAGACGAAACAACGTTCAGACCCGTGGGGCACCAACTCACTCTGAGGGCACGAATCTCATAGACTATGTTGTGGCCTTTTTCCAACACATTCTGCAACTTGAACAAGTGCACGGAGTGAGGCACCCCAGTCCGGAGCGGGATCCTCCCGCAGATATTTTTGACTACCAGTCAGTCCATTTTAGGGGTCACTCTCCGGTGGTGTACCAAGACCTCTCAAGGTTCAACCTACAAAAACGCAGAAACTTCTGTCCTGTCACTGAGCATTTACGCCAAGCAGGCATATACTACTCCTGTTAGGATAATTTTTCACCTCAATGTAACGCACAAGTTACTTACCTTCGGTAACAATATATCTGTAAGAAACAGTAGTTAGTATTCGATTCCTTACCTTAGAATATCCCCAGGCGTCAAACTGGATCCCGAAACTTTTGCGTAGCAGTACCCTTGCGCGTCGGTAGGCTTCGTCTGCGGCTCCGCGTTCGTCGTCGGGATGACGTCGCCGGAGTACTTAGACGCCGTCCTCGCGCGCTGACGTCAGTTCTTATACATAGCTTTTCAGCGCCAGAAACGCAGAGCCATGATAAAAACCAACACTGGTGCCATGAAACTAGGGCCCTGAAAGGGGATGACCTTAACCCTAGATATAGGTTCGCAGAACGGGGAGGATGGGTGGGGCGGTAAGGTATCTAATACTAACTACTGTTTCTTACAGATATATCGTTACCGAAGGTAAGTAACTTGTGCATCTGAAAGAAACAGGTTAGTATTAGATTCCTTACCTTAGAATAGATACCCCAGCAATACCAACCACGGTGGTGGGCCTGCAAACCAATAATCACACCAGAAAATCCTGGAGAACGAAACGGCCGAAAAAGCTATCTCTCCGGACTTGGCTGTCCAGGCAGTAGTGTCTTGCGAACGTGTGCAGCGAGGCCCACGTAGCTGCCTGACAAATGTCCTGCAAGGGGACTCCCCGATCCAGGGCAGTAGTAGCCGCCGTGGCCCGGGTGGAATGGGCCCTCAGCCCAATAGGAGGCTCCTTTTTAACCAAAGAATAGCACGCCTTGATCCACAGGACGACCCAACAAGAGATGGTTCGTTTGTGCACCGCCCGACCTATCTCGGCGCCCACGTACCCAACAAAAAATTGGTCATCCACCCGGAACTGGCGTGTGCGATCCAGATAGAATGAGAGCGCACGTTTTGGGTCCAGACGGTGGAGCCTCTCTTCCTCTTTCGAAGGATGCGGAGGCGGAAAGAAGGTGGGCAAGGTGATGGACTGCCCAGTGTGGAAGGTTGTGACTACTTTGGGCAGGAAAAAGGGTCGCGTCCGCAATACAACTTTGTCCAGATGGACAGAAAGGAAAGGAGGTTTAGAGGAAAGAGCCTGGAGCTCACTCACTCTCCTGGCAGAGGTGATGGCAACCAGGAATGCAGTCTTGAGAGTAAGGAGACGAAGAGGACAGTAATGAAGTGGCTCGAAAGGAGTGCACATCAGAAAGGTCAGAACAAGGTTCAAGTCCCACTGAGGCATCACGAAAGGAACAGGAGGAAACATATGAGTGATGCCCTTCAAAAACCTATTTACAACTGGGGACTTGAACAAAGAGGGCTGATCAGGGAGCCTTAAGAAGGCGGAAATGGCAGAAAGGTAGCCCTTTAGAGTGCCCAGAGCAGAGCCCTGCTGGGCAAGAGAAAGAAGAAAGAGGAGAACCTTTGAAAGAGGGGCAAAAAGGGGATCCACAGCCTTTGCTGTGCACCATGCCACAAACTTGTTCCACCTGCAGGCGTATACCGATTTTATGGAGGGACGCCTGGCTGCCAGAATCACATTACAGACTGCAGGAGGCAAGTCAAATGGCCTCAACTGCCGCCGCTCAATCTCCACGCATGTAAGTGGAGACTGGACAGGTTCAGGTGGAGGACCCACCCCTGCTGCTGCGATAGAAGGTCCTCCTGAAGAGGCAGACGAATCGGGGGATCGACAGACATGCTGAGTAGCTCAGGATACCAGAATCTACGTGCCCAGTCCGGAGCCACAAGGTTGACTTGGGCCCGGTCGCGCTTGATCTTCTTAAGCACTCTGGGCAGAAGTGGTATAGGCGGAAAGGCCTACAACAGACCGCAGCTCCACTCGCGACGAAAAGCGTCTCCGAGCGAGTGCCGCCTTGGAAATTCCAACGCGCAGAACTGATGACATTGCGCGTTCTCTTCTGTGGCGAATAGATCCAACCAAGGCTCTCCCCACTGCTGAAAGTGGCCTTGCGCCACGTCCGAGTTCAGGCGCCATTCGTGATCCATCCTGCACCGATGGCTGAATTCGTCTGCCCTGGCGTTCAGGGAACCTGCCAGGTGTTGAGCCACCAGGGTCACGCCCTGATATTCCAACCACTGCCAGAGGCGCAGAGCCTCCTGGCATAGGGTCCACAACCCCACCCTGCCCTGTTTGTTGCAGTACCACATGGCGGTGGTGTTGTCCGTGAACACCTGCACTACACTCCCCGGACAGAGGGGAGGAATGCCTTCAGTGCAAGCCGGGTAGCCTGCAGCTCCAGAAGGTTGATGGGGAGCCGGGACTCCCCGGAGACCAGAGGCCTTTGATCACCGCCTCTCCCATGTGGCCCCCCCAGCCCTGGAGGGACGCGTCCGTCACAACTACGTGCTCCGGTTGGGGTAGGGAGAGGGATCTGCCGCTGACTCAATCGCGGTCCGTGATCCACCACTGCAACTGTCTTGCAGTGCCCTCCGAAATCAAGACATGGTCAGACAAGTTGCCCTGATGCTGAGCCCACTGAAACTTCAGGTCCCTCTGCGGAGCCCGCATCCGCCACCTGGCGTGATGCACCAGAAGGATGCAGGAGTCCATCAGCTCCAGAAGCCGCAGCGTCAACCTGACCGAGACTCGGGATAACGGCTGAAAGATCGGAATCAGAGCCTGAATATCCCGAACCCGGTGTTCGGGAGGATAAACCCGAAACTGCGCCGAGTCGAGAACTGCTACGATGAAGAGGAGCTTATGAGAGGGACACAGGTGTGACTTTGGCACATTGATGGAGAACCCCAGCAGGTGCAGGAGGTCGGCCGTAGTCTGGAGGTGGCTGACGACTGTCTGGGGCAAGCCCGCCTTCAACAACCAGTTGTCGAGGTAGGGGAAGACTGAAACCCCAACCTGCGCAGATGAGCTGCAACCACCGCCATCACTTTCGTGAACACCCGTGGGGTGCTGGTAAGGCCGAAGGGGAGCACAGTAAATTGAAAGTGCTCGTGGCCTAGCGTGAACCACAGGTAGCGCCGGTGGGCCGGCAGGACGGGGATGTGGAAATAGGCGTCCTGCAAGTCCAACGCTACCATCCAGTCTCCTGGGTAGCTAAGACCTGAACCAAAGTCAGCATCTTGAACTTCTCCTTCCGGAGGAAGCCGTTGACGTTCCGCAGGTCCAAGATAGGGCGTAGGCCCCCTTTGCCCTTCTTGGGAACCAGAAAGTAGTGGGAATAACACCACACCCTACTTCTGGCCCAGGAAGGCGCGCGATGGCCCCCTTGGCCAAGAGGGCGGTAACTTCCTCTCGCAGAAGATCCAAGTTGGATCCCCCGACACGCGGTGGTACTGCAGTGGCATGGCTGGAGAGGTCACCTCGAAGCGGAGGGAGTAGCCCCTTCGGACGATTTGCAGCACCCACCTGTCCGAAGTGATGGTGCGCCAGTGAAGGAGGTGATGGCAAACCCTGCCCCCCACTGGTGTCGTGTGGGCCTGAAAGCTCGGACTAGGAGGGCTTTGAGCAGATGCTGCGGGGGTGGATGTGGACTGGCCTCGCCGTTGTCCCCGGGCACCGCCACGGCGGTTACCACGTCCGCCACCACGTTGGATGTTAGTCTGCGGCCCGTGGCTGGCAGGACGTGTGGGGGCGCCCCTTTCTTGGACACGAAAAGAGTGAAAAGCAGCAGGCTGCTGGCGCGGGGCCGATAGGCCCAAGGACTTGGCCATAGACCTGAAGTCCTTAAAGCGCTCAAGCGCACTGTCTGCCTTGTCGCCACAGAGGCGACGGCCATCAAACGGCATGTCCATAAGGGTGTTCTGGACATCAGCCGAAAAATTGGCGGATCTCAGCCAGGCGTGGCGACGAATCGCCACTGTTGTTGGCTTTGCTCTGCCTAGCAAGTCTGTTGTATCCAGCACACATCGGATGGAGTACTGTGCCGCATCTCGACCCTCCACAAGGGTTTGGGCGAGTTTAGTCCGGGCCCCCTCCGGACATTGTGGCAGCACAGCCGCGACTGTGTCCCACATAGAGTGGGTATAACGGCCCAAGAGGCACACTGTGTTAACTGACCGCAACCCCAAACTCAGTGAGGAGAACATCTTCTTTCTATACTGTTCGTACCTCTTGGATTCCCGATCGGGGGGAGCCGTCCGGAATGCGGTCTGGGAGTTAGAGGCCTGTATGACCAGGCTCTCGGGTGTGGGGTGGGTGGACAGGAAGCAAGGGTCGCCCTGAGCCGGGTGGTGGCGTCTGGCCACGTTCCTATCTACAGGAGGATCTGTAGCGGGCCTGGACCAGGTGCCCAAAAGAACGTCAGGTAAGACCTCATTAAACAGCAACAGAGGCTCCGAAGAGCTTGCTTGCGGTTTAAGGACCTCAGTGAGGAGGTTAGTCCTCACGGCCGCGACAGGGAGTTCAAGGGATAAGGCCTTGGCCGCCTGCGTCAACACTACACTGTAGGCAGCCCCCTCCTCCGAAGCCACGGTAGGAGGGGAAACAAAACCAGTGTCTGGCGAAGTGTCCAAACCACTGGCATCCCCTAGTTCACCTGCCCAGTCCTGATAAGGCTGGCACTATCCCAATCCTCTTCGCCACCCATCTCCTGGTACTCAGGGTCAAATGATGGGGCCAGGTCATGGAAGTAAAAGTCTCCCATCGGCGTCGAGAGCGGCGTCGCTCCGGTGCCGGACCCGGATCGAGGGGAGGACCGGGGACGACGTCATCCTGTGACGGCGCTGGGGGCGACACCCTGGGGGCCGGTGCCAGCGAGGTCGTAAGGTCGACCAGCGACGACCCGGATCCGGAACCGGATCTGGCGGGGCCCTGCGGCATCGGGACCGTAGTCGCCGACGGCGCCTGGGCCGAAGCACCCGGCCCGCTTGGGCTCCCAGTCGGGGCCGCTTGGCCCGGAGGCGCCGCAGAACCCGACGGAGGACTGAGCGACCTCATGGCCATGAGGAAGGCGTTGATCTTCTCCTGTGTCGCGTTCTGCCCAGGGACCGGAGTGTATGGAGCAGGCTGCGATGCCCGCGGCTCCGGCGGAGCCGCGTGGGCGGTGTCATCCAAACCCCCGGCCGCGTCGGGCGAGTCACAAGAGCGATATCGCTTCTTCGACTTCTTGTGCCTCTTACCTGAGGACTTGGAGCTCGAGGAGTGGTGTCGATCCTCCGAGCCGTGATGACTCCGGCCCCCGACCGGTCCCTCGACCTTCTTCCGGACCGGGACCTCGAGCGGCGTGGGCTGACTGCCGGAGCTTGAGGCGCTTGCAGGACCGCTCCCGCCTAGCCTTCGACGTCAAGGTCCGGCAGTCGGAGCACGACTTGTCATCGCGGTCGGGCCCCAGGCAATGAAGAGACAGGGTTTGAACCTGGGCATCCCTACCGGCACCGTCGGAATCGTTCGACTTCGAAAAGTGATCAAAAATGATAGAAAAAGTTTAGTCAAAAAATGACTAAGGGTACCACTTTTTCCGGATCGGCGCTTGCTGGTGCGGAAAAAAGAAGAACTGACGTCAGCGCACGAGGCCGGCGTCTAAGTACTCCGGCGATGTCATCCCGGCGCCAATGACGGACGCGGAGCCGCAGACGACGCCTTCCGATGTGCGAGGGTACTGCTATGCAAACGTTTCCGAATCCAGTCTGACGTCTGGGGATATTCTAAGGTAAGGAATCTAATACTAACCTGTTTCTTTCAGAGGCTACACCAATTAAGATCCCTCAGAGAGGCCTGTCCCATACTCAGCATCGTGGAGCCCTCGGAGATACTGTGCAAAGTCAACTCCCATGATAGCAAGAAGCTGAAGAGTTCTGGATGGAGTAGCGTTAAAGGAGTTCCTATCAGACAGAAACCAAATTCTGAAACCATGGCCAAGGAACTCCTGTCCATACTTCAAACTCTATCCGGGAGACCACTCTCAATGAAGTCTCATGACGATGAAAGGACCATCTGAGATCATTTATAGCTGCCAGGCAGGAGGGCTTCAAGGCGGTGGGTTTGGAGAGGGTGACAACCATGAAGGTGCCTTTCTCGATATCCTACTCTAAGATCAGTGCTTCTTTGAAGATGCTCTCTAACCAACTGGACTGTCCACAACTGGACGACTGTCCACAACTGTTGTTCCAAGATGAAGTTCCATTTAGTGTTCTTAGATTGTATTTGCCTGGTTTTTTTTCTGTTTACTCCTCCGCACCGACTGCATTCAATGAGCCTCTGCAGTGGCGTTTTTGTGATGCACATGGAGCCTATGGTTCAAAGAGTCAGGGCTAGCAGGTCTTAGGGATCCGATTTGGCACTGATAGTCATACCATCAGATTATACGTGGATGAAATGATCTTATCTTTGACGGACCTGATAACCTCGCTACCATCCCTGCTCGCTTAGTTGCGACTATTCAGTGAGGTGTCAGGGTCTAAAGTTAACCTTAAAAAATCCCAGACCCTGAACCTCTTGGTAACCTCGCCACACAAGGTCTAGCTGGCGTACGGTTCCTGTTCGTGTGGGAGGAGACCATACCATATCTAGGTATACAGTTAGCTTCCACGTTGGCGAAGACATGGGCGGTTAATTACAGGGCCCTTCTTGATTAAACCAATAAGATGCTCTCCTCGTGGAGCTGTCTGCGATTGGCATGGACTGACCAGATTGCCGCAGCCAATATTACTTTGCTTCTGCGTATACTTTACATCTTTCAGACCATTCCACCTACCCCTCCGCCGCCTGTCATGCGCACTCTGCAAGTAGCCACCAACCGATCATCTGGAGTGGCAGGAAGCCGCTTATCCACATCTGTCCTGCACAAAAGCAGAGGGAGGCCTCAGGCTCCCCCTAATCACACAGTACTTTCAGGCAGCGCAACTCCACTATATTGTAGAGTGTAAGTGCCCCCTCTCTGAAAAACACTGGTCTTCATGGACCGGTTGATTGCCAGTGCTAATGTATGGCGAGAGGTATGGCTCCCTCGCCAGCACAGGACGTAGGAGTTGTATTTATTCCTGGTGACCGCCATAACATTGAAGGTACGGGACTCTGCAGCCTTTAAAAGATGTGGAAAACACCATGACCTGTTTCTAGGACTATTGCCATATACCCATTATTTTATCTTCTTAACCTTTATTAATTGATTTCTTGTCACTTTCGGTTACATCCTTGTTACAGATTCATAGATGGCCTAAACAGTTCAGTTCATTCAGTGCTCATACCTTTTTCATTACCTGTTGCATTTTGACCTTCCTCACAGAAACCTTGACGAACGCCTCCTCGGCACCCGACATCGCCATTGCCATCCCAGACGGATACAAGATCACCCGGAAGGACCGCGTCAACAAGACTGGAGGAGGCATCGCCATCGTACACAAGAACACTATCCGCGCCACAACAGACTCCAACGACACCTTCTCCGCCGCAGAGCACCTCCACTTCCAGATACACATCTACCCAAAGACGACCCTCAGAGGCACCCTCGTCTACAGACCCCCGGGACCACGCACACAATTCAGCGAAGACATCACGGACTTCATCAGCCCGCACGCCCTCCCCTCCTCTGATTACATACTCCTAGGGGACCTGAACTTCCACCTGGAGAACAACAAGGACCGCAACACCACAGCCCTGCTGGACAACCTTGCCAACCTCGGACTCAAGCAACTGGTCAACACCCCCAACCACTACGCCGGCCACACGCTCGATCCAGTGTTCTCATCCAGCAAGCACATCACCTTCAGCCACTCCACCGGACTTCACTGGACCGACCACAGCTGCGTCCACTTCAGCTTCAGAAGAACCACGACCCACCACCACCCGCAACAGGTTCCTCACAGGAGCTGGAGCAAGATCACCGCCGAGCAGCTCACCACCTCCCTCAGCCAGAACCCACCCGTCAGCACAACGGACCCCAACGAATCAGCCCGCAACCTCATGCAATGCCTGACCGCCTGCGCCGGCGTCCTCGCACCACTGAAGAACCCCCCCAGCAGACCCAGAAGCAAGAAAGCCCCCTGGTTCACCAAAGAACTCAAGGAATCCAAGAAGAACTGCCGCACCCTCGAGAAAGCCTGGCTCCTCGACCAGACCACAGACAACATGACCGCCCTCAAACAAGCCACCCGCAAGCACCACCAGCTTATCCGAACCACCAAGAAGAAATCACTGAAGGAACGACTGGACACCAACGCCCACGACAGCAAGGAACTCTTCAGCATCGTCAAGGAGTTCTCCAACCCCAGCACCGGCAACAACAACATCACTCCTTCACAAGATCTCTGCGACTCTCTCGCCTCGTTCTTCCACCGCAAGTTCGCCGTCATCCACAACAGCTTCGGCGCACCATCCACGCACCCAACCGCCGAACCAACGCCCCCCACCGCCACCCTCCACACCTGGACCACGGTGACCACCGAAGACACAGCCTGCACGATGAACACCATCCACTCCGGATCTCCAACCGACCCATGTCCCCACCACGTCTTCAACAAGGCCGACTCTACCATTGCACCCCAACTCCGGAACATCATCAACGCCTCCTTCAACACCGCCACCTTCCCGGAGAGCTGGAAGCATGCCGAGCTCAGCGCCCTACTGAAGAAACCAACAGCGGACCCCACCGACCTCAAGAACTTCCTCCCCATCTCGCACCTCCCTTTTCCTGCCAAAGTCATCGAGAAGACCGTCAACAGACAGCTTGCCACCTTCCTCGAGACGAACGGATCCCTCGCCCCTCGCAGTCCGGTTTCCGAGCCAACCACAGCACCCAGACCGCCCTCATCGCAGCCACCGACATCAGGACCCTGCTCGACAATGGGGAAACAGCGGCCCTCATCATCCTGGACCTCTCTGCAGCGTTCGACACTGTCTGCCACCGCACCCTAGTTCAACGCCTCAGCAACATCGGTATCCAAGAGAAGGCACTGGAGTGGATCATCTCGTTCCTCGCCGGAAGAACACAGAGAGTCCGCCTCCCCCGTTTCAATCCGAGGCCACCGAAGTCATCTGCGGCGTTCCACAAGGATCATCACTCAGCCCCACCCTCTTCAACGTCTACATTAGACCTCTTGCAGCTATCGTACTTCAACACAACCTCAACATCATCTCCTACGCCGACGACACCAAACTCATCCTCTCCCTCACCAGAGACCCCGCCACCGCCAGAACTAGCCTACACGAAGGGATGAAAGACGTCGCGGAGTGGATGAAGAACAGCTGCCTGAAACTGAACTCAGACAAGACGGAAGTCCTCATCCTGGGGCCATCGCCCTCCGCCTGGGACGACTCCTGGTGGCCCCCTGCCCTGGGCACCACTCCCAAGCCAACAGACCATGAACGCAACCTGGGCTTCATCCTGGACTCCTCCCTCTCGATGACCAGACAAGTCAAGGCCGTCTCCTCATCATGCTTCAACACCCTACGCATGCTCCACAAGATCTTCCGATGGATCCCGATCGAAACCAGGTAGACGGTCACCCAGGCACTCGTCACCAGCCGACTGGACTACGGAAACACTCTCTACGCCGGAACCACAGCCAAGCTACAGAAAAGACTCCAACGCACCCAGAACGCCTCCGCCTGACTCATCCTGGACATCCCCCGACACAGCCACATCTCCGGCCACCTGAGGGACCTGCACTGGCTCCCCGTCAGCAAGAGGATCATGTTCAGGCTCCTCACCCACACACACAAGTCTCTCCACGACCTAGGCCCCAAGTACCTCAACGACCGCCTGACCTTCTATACGCCCAGCCACCAGCTACGTTCTACAAGCCTCGCCCTCCCTGCCGTTCCACGCATCCGAAGAGCCACCGCCGAAGGTAGATCCTTCTCCTACCTGGCAGCCAAGACTTGGAACTCCCTCCCCATCCACCTTAGGCTGACTCAGGACCATCTCGCCTTCAGGAGACAACTCAAAACCTGGCTGTTCGAGCAGTAGCAGACCCCTTCCCCCAAGCGCCTTGAGACCCTCCCGGGTGAGTAGCGCGCTATACAAATGTTATGATTGATTGATTGATTGACCTTTGTTCTGTGTTGGTGCCTATCTTTATCCTTGAAACTTGAGTGCATAATGCTCAGTAGTTACTGCTTCCACAGCCTTTTAATTACATATGCATAATGGGCACTTCTTATGCAAATACTTAATAAACATATTTTTTTTCAAGTCAGTTACAGTTAGAATGGTAAGCAGGAGCATTACCACGGCTCCTCACTGGAGATGAATCTGGGGAAACTCGGAGATCTGGCTCATAGCTAAGTAGACATATTTTTTTTTAGATTAATGATACAGGGGACACAACAAACTTTATCAACTGTAACCGTAATGAGTAAACTCACAGCCATGACTGGAAGAATAATGTGGGAAAGACTAATGATAGATGACTAGATTAACATGAAAATCACAGAGCTGGTGTAGGCCAATAAGGTGTTTCAATCACTACAAGAGTCGGGGTAGGTGACATCTTAAACTTTTTTGCGCATTAGAAGTAGACCCATACTTCAAGTTAAAATAATTATTTTATGAAGTGGGATCAGACAGAGATTCTGAGTGAAGAGAAGTGAGGGCCATATTGTCCAATTGAAAGAACCTATGGGTAGTCTTGTAAGACATTTAGGGCCAGATGTAGGTAAATCTAATTTACCGACTCATAAATACTGAATCATACCGAATCGGTATTTATGAATCGGTAAATTAGAAGGAGGGCGATGTAGGTAATTTTTTATTTTGAATTACCGAATCTGTAAGATTCGGTATTTACCGAGTCGGTAAATACCGAATTGGTATTCCCCATTGATTTCTATGGGCTTTGGAGTCCATAGGAATCAATGGGAAATACCGATTCGGTATTTACCGAATCGGTAAATACCGAATCCAGCAAGGGTGCAGGGGGTGTCACTTTGACTGTTAAGATTTTTGAGAGGGACCCTTTAAAACCAGGGGAATAGGGTACTGTCACACAGTGTAAACAAGAATATCCCTTGGCTCAGTTCAATAGTTATTGAAGCCCAAATACTCGTCTTAGACGCAAACAACCCAAGGTTAAATCATAAACATGGCAACATACTTTGTATGAAAATATATAAAATATTTTATTAAAACAATTCACAATTTCGAAATGTAAGGACACAACACTTAATAAAAATAGAGTTGAACGACTCTATACAGAAATTATAAAAACATCACCACATCAATGTATTACAAAACATGAATGAAACATATATATACAATATTAATAAACAATTGATCAAAAGGAAGACCTACTCAAGTTGAATAAAGACATCAAGGAAAGATGTTTGGTGGGAGAGAAATTAAACAAACACAGACAGTCACAATTTGTCATTGAATTTTGCACATTAAATATCCAATCTAACTCAAACCAAAACCCGACTTCTTCTCAATGTTCTTGGGGTGAGTTTGGTAGTTTAATTGTGCACTAGTATGCGTCGACGCGTTTCGATGGCCTTTTTTAGATGAATGCCATCTTTATCAAGACTTGTAATCTTGTTTATGACTCTCCTACAATGGCACTGGATGGTTGCCTTTGTGCATAGATCCTTAAATCATCTTTCTTGTGAGGTATACAGCTCTACGCATTTTATATTGATGATTGATATTGATAGTGCTCAGGGACGATTTTGGCCTGTAAATTGTGTCCCCTTCGGAAAATGTTAGTCCTGGTTGGACATCCTTGCTCTTGAATTGAAAGATGTGGGAGCATAGATACAATCACACCTGAAAAATTGTTATCCTCAGCTTTGTACTTTCGTTCCTTTTTGCTTCCTGTTTGCTGTTTAACAGGGGTCACCCTCTATTTACTTCATGTCCTATTAAAAAACAAGTGAAGGGTCTTGGGAACGGGTGGTAGTGGCAGGGTGCCTAATTCCCTCTCAGGAAAGCTGGCGTGCCTGTCTCTCTGTTTCTGTTCTCGTTCCGCCCGTCCGTATCACTTCTGGCTTGTTCTCCGTCTTCCGAGAAAATGCTAAACACCCTCTAGCACGCCAAGTGCAGGCATATGTGCCATATGGCACACATACATGCCCTAAGGTCATGTCTGTGTGTCACATGGCACAGGTGTGCATGCACAGATGTGCATGCACACCTGAATTCGGTATTTTACCACCCAATAGGATTGGGTGGTAAAATACCGACTCTTAAGGGCCTGTGGCCCTCTGTGGAGTGCCACCTACATCTTGATTTACCGAATTCGGTAAAATTACTGATTCGGTATTTTACAGAATCAGTAAAATTACCGATTTGGTAAATTTACCGATTCTGTAAAATAATGGCCCCTACATCTCAATCACCAATTACCGGTCGGTAACGACCGAATTCAGCCGTTACCGACCGGTAATTGGCGACCTACATCTGGCCCTTAGACTGTCTGGGAATTTTTTTTTGCCTCTTTAGTGCCAGGCTAATACCTAAATACAGTATTCGCTAACTGAAAGGTGACCAGTTAACCTTTGGAAAGGGTCACTCTCTGAGTGGTACTATGAGTGGCACTTTGTGTTTTTTTTGTAACTTTTGATTGATAGAAGCTAGAAATAATGGGTATTTTGTGCAATCTGCAACTGCTTCAGCAGATTGTGCATTATGTGTTAAGTGTGGTAAATCCTTAGTTATGCGGAAAACGCTGCACCCACAGAATTACATAGTTTCAGTGTCCAGGTCATCATAAAAAGTTTCAAGAATAAAATGTCTACGTTTGCTGCATCTGCAATTTCTGGTTGCAACCAATATACAATTGAAGACACCATTTTATACATTTTATCACTAGAACTACGACTCATCCTGCATCTATCTGTATGTAAAAAACATTCTCCCTCCAAAAACCATGCACATTTTCCCATCCATGACCACTTACGCTTGGTTGATCTTGCTAGTGGGTTCTGAGAAAGCATTGGTTGGCTAACAGATTGTGGATGAGAAGGCTGAGGTGTAGAAACTGGCTGGGAGGACCAATCTGAAAAGAGAAAACATTTCATTATTAATAAAAGATTTAGCAGAGAGAAGCAGTAACAGATTAGAAAGGCATTAAAAAAATGCACAGTGTTCATGAGTAATCCATTATCACCAACCTGATACTATGAGCCCGCTTGTACATTCAACCAAAAGTAGTTTAGTTCAACAACTTTCCTAAGATATCCCATGTAAAGAGGATGTACAAGAAGAATCCAGGCTACACGGAGTGAGAGAACATCAAACTAGCAACTTACCTCTGAATTTCTCAATCAACGACCTGATGCAAAAAGTGAAAATATAATTCTCCCTCATAGAATTTTTTATAATACTAAATCATGGTCTTAAAACACATTTTAACTAGATCCTTTAAGGATACCTTAAATAGAGGAGTCAAAAACATTTTTGTCTTTTTTGTTTTATAAATAAAGCCAATTCAAATCTGGTCATTATAGTACATTTTTGGGACATTATACATCACACATCTCTCCATTAGCATATTTATGCCATAAGATACAAAAATGACATGTTGATAATAACAAACTTTCCAGTTACCCAAAATATATCGATAAAAGCCTGAAGATAATAAAAGCAGCCCCAATTAAATACAACTATGGCTAAGCAATAACCATAGTAGGGGCTCTCTGTGCCCTTCTTGTCATACACCAGGCTCCCATGATGTAACTAGCCACAGGATTGTGCATGGTTTGTGACTCTGATCTGGTGCCAAGTGCTTCTGTGCACGTTGTAATCGAGAATTGTTTAAACAACATAATAAGACATTTAGTACGTAAACGCTTAGTCTTAGTACTTAACCTACCCAGGGATTGTGATGAATTCTCCCTACAGAGAATACTTCAAGCACTGCTCTCAGGTATGATTCTCCTAAACGATTGTGGTTTAAGCACAACCAATACAAGACCGGGGCTAGTGCTATAAGCTCAGAAATAGGGACCAAGCCCATTTCCGATTATTAGGGAAGGAGCAGTGTGCCAGGTCTTAAATGTAATAGCGATCTCAAACATGCATTGACAAAGCCAATAGGTCTCGCCTTTTGGCTTTGCAATGCTTTTTGATGACTCTGTTTAGCATTTAAACAGTGGTGTGCAACGCAGGGGGGCGGGGTACCTCACTCCAAATACGAGCGCTAGAGTTAAGAGTAAAAACACAAGTTAAAGATTTTAGGCATGGAAAGTCCAGAGTCACAGACTGTTGAGCCGACGCTTAACTCAAGCCTGGTTCTTCAGCTCTAAAGTCGGTAACTGTGGCCGGTAGCCACACCCTCACTTACCAACTGGGAAATGCTGCAGGTCGGGTGTAGTGGTCTCTAGAAGTGCTTTATTAAATGATTTGTTTCAATCCTGACGCACTGGTAAAGGCGTCACACTGGCAGGCAGGCTCGGATCCTCTTTCTTGATATATTAATGGGGCTCGGTGCAGTATTGATGGTCTGAGGTGAGCGGCTCTCGCCGCAACGAAAAACCAAAGCTGCCGTCCGCTGCCTCAGAGCCAATCAGACTCACTGCTTGCACAGCTGGCAGCGGGTACAACAGTCAAGGTGCCACCCCGGGGATCAATGTGAGAGCCTGTCGGGAACTCTGGTTCTATTTGTTTACGGCTGAGATATACCAATTGGTGCGCAGATCCTTAAAGCTACAACGCTGTCAACGAGCAGATAAACAAGCATTAGCAATGCAATGGACTCCGTGTCCTTCACGTTGCCTCTAGCCATGTGATGCTTGCGTGTTTGCTCTTTAGAAATCCTGTGCTTTATGAAAGGACACATATGGTGCACATAAGTAAAGGTCAAGCAGCTCAAGAGGAGTGGTGGGGGTGGGCAAAGGGAGAAAAGGGGGAGTGGTGCAGAGGATACAAGGAGGCACAGCAGCTACCGCCCTGTGCGCTGCTGCACGCTCCCGCAAGCAAAACGCAGTGGGAGTGAACCTTTCCAAAAGAGGTGGGACATGCACCCACCTTTAGCCATATGCAGGCTACAATAACAAAATGACACAGGCAACAACCAACCCGATGGGCGGGGGGAGTCAGACCCACACAGAGTAGTTAAGAGTGCTTACAAGAAGCCTCGCAGAGAAGCGCATGCGCGCTGCTCTAGGCTCGACCTAAAAAAGCAGGCCTCCCTGGCAAAGTCTGTCTTATCTGCCCACAGGAGCAAATGTTGAACTTGGAGGAGGTTTCAGAACCCTACTTTGAAGTGGAGGTAAAAAAAACTCAGCTCTCATGGTCTTCGGACAATTTTCTTTTTTTGGGGGGGGGGGTAATGTGACACAGGCTTTACAGGAGCACATTGTCTACAAAGCCCTGGTGCAGCCATCCAGGGATCATGTGACCTGGAAAGCCAATGAGCTCCGGGATCTGTATGGGATACTCTTGAAACTACGTTCAGCACGATGAGGACAGTGAATGCATCGACTTAGTTATCCACAAATATATACATGTACTTTCCTGTTGTTTAGTCCCCTGAGACATCATCTCATAGACGCTTGCAAATGGCTGCCACCAGGCCTGAAAATTCTACTAGGTCTCCAGCATTAACCTTTGTATCCTGTTCTCCTGTCCTAGAATGTCTGCTATCTGCCTTTTGTTTACTGGTTTTGTAATGTTCTTTCTCAAAATGAATGAATTGCAAATTCCATGCAGTATCGTGACTAGAACAAGTAAATGCAATTACAATTAGAATTACTTGTGCAAATTATGAGCCGGACAACCGTTCTCTAAGCCACAGGTTAATTGGCCTTTATCTTCCCGTCTGTCACTGGCTTTATTATCGTTCGGTTTCTTAGCCACGATGGCTTTGTGTGTCTAATGCGCATCTCAAGTCTCAAGCTGCGTGGCTCGTGTGGTTTGGTGATGACGAGAAGTTGTCCCGGCGTGCGTTTACATACAGATCTCCCCTTTAATTACCGACCGAGGTGTCCTCCTCTTATCAGGCATCAAGGGGGGCACTACATGCCTTCATGGTTAAAGAAATACGCCGAAAGGGCTGATAGAACTTGATTCCTGATAAGAAGAGGACACCTTGATGAATAACTTACACTTTCTTCTTTGGATTACCTAAATAGGAGATTACAAGGAGAGACAGTGCGGAATCGAACGGGATACTGCGTTTGAATTTGATTGTGCTATTGATATGCCTAATAGGCATTGGATTTACAGAGGAGATTTTTGAGGTTTTATTAGTGTATAAAGATTGCTCAGCATCCAACTGTCGGTTGAAGATAAAACTTCCCACAAGTTTGAGTGCTGCCCTGAAGAAGCCCCATGTGAATAGGGACGAAACGCGTAGGCTGTTTTCATCTTGGATTTGTCATCCTGTTTTATCATAACATTTGAGTAATTAAAGAATAAAGATGATGAAAAACAATCCAAATTTGAAAGTATTCAGTGTGTTATATGACAAATAGAAGTTTTTTTGCTGTCATTTATTCTAAGTACAAGCATGTGTATACACTTTGGGATTTATATGAGATCTTCTTAGACTCTTGCATGATGAACTCCTCAAAATTGTGGAATTTGTATGTATATATATTTTCTTTTTTGCGGTTGGCCCAAAGGAGTGAGCATGTTCAAAAACGTCTGGGACAAACGGTGTGCAGGTAAAGTTTAGGCCAGAACAGATATTGTGATACTGACTGGTTTTCGCTTGTCCAAATAAGTGTTTGATAGTTCTGTGGTGAAGTATGTCCCTCCATTACTGGTTTTCTCTGCGTTATGGCGAGTCTAGTGAGTTGGTGCTTTGGAAATTTCAGTCTTAAATATAAGATAATAAGTTAATTGTGCATGTCACAACAACCTTCTACTCATGGGTCTAGGGAGGTTAACTATTCTCCCTATTAATATTCTCTGTAGAAAGAGTAATTAGGATTGTGTTTGAAACAGTCATTAATAATCTGTCTTCCCCGTCTTTCTGTTGTTAAAAAATGGGCAGTTTTTACATTTAATGTTGCTTCCTTCGAATTGCAGTACTTGTCTGCTCCATATATGGAGAGGTGGGGTGCAAAGGGAAAGCCATGTCATCGTAACATGCCTCTAGGCTGTAATAGCACTAGGTTTGCAAATTTGGATTTTAGTCTTCACTTTCGGTTTTGGGCATAAGGCAAAGCAGACACACTATAGGTTTGCAAATATGGACTTTTCTGGTGAGTTTTGTTACTAGGTTTGTGACCTTCAACCAATCTGACTTTAGGGAAGAAGATGTCAACAACCTATGGTAAAAAGTCTGCATTGAGTAGGTTACATCTTGGGCAAGTGTTCAGTACAGTAGGGAATCTGTGATGTAGGCATTGCAGCACCCGATAAGTTTGATGTACTGTATAAGGTTGTGTTGTATCAATTTTAATCTTATATTTCTGGGGACCCTGGCTGAAAATCCCAAAGTGAAGCAGCATTCAGAGTGTCATTTGTGTCCATTTATGCCTCAGTGGTCATGGGGCCATATGCACAACTGTTTTTAATAGTCACAAATGGAAAATTGGGCCGTTTGTGACAGCTAAAAAGGATTGTAGCATGTACAAACCCTATTTTGCAAATCGGTAACCTTTTACCGACTGGCAAAATAGGGTTTGCGAGTAGATATTAGGAAGGCGCGTGCCAAGGGCGTCTCTTCCTAATAGCGAGCCGCAGGGGGATGCATGATTCTTTTGTGACCGCAAATCCGGTTGCAAACCAATCGCAGTTACCACCAACTTCAAGCTGGTCGTAATCCATTCCCATAAGGGAAGGGGTCCCCTAGGAACACCTTCCCTTTTTGTGATCGGGGAAGCCAACATCTTTTGACCACTGCCTGCCGTTAAAAAATTATAAGAAAACATTTAGTTTTTTCTCTTTTAAACGCAACCCCAGTTTTCCTTTAAAGAAAATGGACTGTAATTTAAAAAAGGTGCTTTATTCAAAATGCAAAACCAGACCTGGTGGTATACTGTCCTCAGCAGGCCACCATAACTGTGTAATTGCCCATTCCTAATGGGTCCCAAATTAGGACCTGCCTCATGAATATTGATGAGGCAGGTCATTTGCAAACCCTTTTGGAATTGCTTAATATGTCTGAGACACATTAGTACATACCATTTTGCGAGTCGCCAAAAATCGCAATTTGCAACCCACAAAATAGTATGGCCGTCCATCTGGCTCCTTATGTGGTCTAATACCCTGAATGGCAATAAAGAGTTGTGCTTAACTTCTTAGATTCCACCGTCTGAAAGGTAAGGCCGGGACATCATGCTTCCGGTGGTTCTGTTATCCTCAGTCCAGTTACATCGACTAACTAAGAGAGGCATACGTTTGAACTTGGGCTGTGGGAATAGATTTTTGTTCCCCAAAATTGTTAAACATGTGGAGTGATGTGTTGTCAGACAAGTCACCTTTTCTGGAGACACCCGATTCATTTCACAAGTGCCTTTGCAGTTTCCCTAAACCTACGGTAGCACCACTACAGTAAGTCTGTGGTACATGAAGGTGTGATTGTTTGAAGCAGTGCCTCCAGTAGTGACTGGCCATCTTCACAAGGTGTATGTGAATGTAACATTTGCTCATTAAGTCAATCATCACCTCCAGGAGTATTGCATTTTAGGATAGCTAATATAAATACATTTCTCTACCTTTATTTCTATGAACCATTTCCATACCAAATGAAGTTGAGCAGCTAAGCAGTAAACATTTTAAATTTGGAATACCAGGGCCACCTTCCTCCAGTGATGGATGTATTTTTTTCCAATGTCATTCCATATCTTCTCCGCTCCAGATCAGATATATCATTTCAAAGTTAAGATTTCAAACTGGGAAATGATTACATTCAGATTTGTGAAGAAGTGCAAATTCGTTTTGAGCTTAGTCTCTTGGTGATATTCCCATCTATTACCTTGGAGTCTTTATTGCAGATCTGTGTATTAGTATTTAAATGTTGTTCTTTAAAATCTTAGGGGCAGTGTATGGGGTTCTTGTCTGCCCATGTTCTTAACCAGTCTAAGTGGAAATAGGCATGATTATTCATTGTTCACTTGAAAGCTATACACTTTGGTTGGCTGAAAGCATCTGAAGGTAGCATAGGTAAACCAGCTCATCACCTGCTTACAAGATTGTTTGCATGCAGCCGAATTATTGCCCAATACTGGCTCTATCGTTAATGCTACCAGGGGCGTGACAAAACTGAATTTCCTTTCACTCATGACATAATTATGTAAAAACGTATGTGGATAGTTACACGATCGAACATGGGTTCTGGAATAAGTAGGTTGCCCTATATCATGATTTCCTCACCAAAGCCCATCTCTCCCATAACCATTTTTTTTTAGAAATGTATTTTTATCGCAGCATTAGAAAATACACAAACAATTGTACCAGCTGCCTTGTCAGTTACAAACATTCCACAAACGTCATGAAGTAAGCATCACAGCCGTTTAGCCGACATCCCGGAGGTCGGGCGGCGATAGTTCTAAAATGCTAGATACAGACCTCCAACTATGAAACAAGGACAGCATCTCGGCAGGATGAACTAGCGTCCGCTTTTTATTTGGAAACCAACCCCCCCCCCCCAATCCCAACAAAACCCAATCCTATGAGGGATCCCCTCCTATCCCAGCCACACCCCCCCCGAATCGCTACTGGTGTGGGCTCGGTACTATAAAAACGACTACTAAAAGAAAGGGGAACCTGTAGGATCCATACCCTTCCATCCACGTACCACATGGAACTACATGCAGAGCTCTCCTTTCTTAATCCTCTTCCTGTTCTTGAATATTGCTAAGTGTTCTTACTAGTTCCTCCCATGCTCTCGCCATCTCAAGACTCTTCTCATTAGTTGTGCGGGCTGCCTGTCGAAGTCTAACGGCACTTTCACTGCGGGCCCATTTAAGTAGCTCATTCGCCCACCTCCTACTAGATGGCCCCTCCTTCGATTTCCAATGCCAGGTTATCTCCCTCTGTGCTAGTATGAGACCTAAATCAATGAATTTACTGGTAATCTTGGTGTTTTTCGTGTGAGGAAACCAGAGCGGCAGACAAGTCGCCATATCATAATCTATCTGCCGATCAGTAACTTCATGTAGAAGCTCCCCCACTGCAGTCCAATAAGGCCCTATTTTCGGACAGTCCCATAACATATGCTCTAACTCCACTTCCCTCTCCCATAACCATGAACAGGTAGTCCCAGTAAGGAGTGTGAAAGGCTTTTTCTATTTCAATGGACACCCTACTGGTAGCTGGGTCACCGTAGATGTATTATGTAACAAATGGAATAAATGTTTGATTATAGGATACATAATTCTTTTCAGCAAAAAGCCCAACCGGTCGGAATGTATCAGATCAGGTGGTACATTTGTTAATCTGTTTGCCAGGACCCTCCGAAGAATTTCCCAGACTTAGTTAAGTAGGGGTAAAGGGTCATATGAGGTCACATCTTGTGGATTTTTACACCACAGTGGCCTCTTTTATTTTATGGGCTTTTATGCCTCAAATAAAGATATACAAGATACCATAGTGGTGTTGGATCAACACATTTCTGAAGTGGGGGATAAAAATCAGTTAGGAATCCATTGCTTCCTGGGGTAATTTTGGCAGCCAATCCCTTGACTGCGGATTTAATATCCCCTATTGTTATGGAGGCATCTAGTTTTTTGCCTATTCTCTCACCAATCTATGTAATTGTGCTGCTTGAATATAATTTCTCAACTCAACTGGGGAGCCTAGGGTGTGCTAAGCCTTCAGTTGCAGGTAGTATACTGCTACAGTCAAATGTATTTCAGTTTGGAAAAGCAGTACATCACAGTTTGGATTCTGTTGGCTGCTATGGAAGTATTCGGCGTCATCAAGAAACTCCAGGAGACGTTAATTTAAATAGGGTGCCATTGCTAAAAATTCATAATAATTCAACAAAAACGTTTCCGTGTTAGTTGTCGAACCTCAGTATTTCAGGCATTCATTTCTTCCAAAGCACTCAATTGCTTGGTTTTCGTGTTCACAAATCTCTGTTATCTTCTTCTTCACCCTCTATTACTCTTTTACAGGATTTAAGTGAACAACTCTTTTTTTCTAGAGTAAGAGTGTAACATTGTGCTCCTCAACTGAACCAGAGTTAGCCATGCATCCTCAAGATCTTCAAGTATCAATCCTATGTTCTCACATTCGGAAATCATTCACTCACCTAACAGCATCCGATGTACTCGATGTATTACACATGCCAAACCTTCTGGGTCTCCTCATGATGTGTCCCACATGTGATAAAAGCTGTAAATATCCCAGACTACTATTTGGACCTCCCTTTTTAAGTGTTACTTCGACACAGGCATTGTTCCTTTAGACTGCTTTTCAGTGTAAATAAATCGCACATGCCTGCTGTGTTCAATCAACTCGTCTTTACTGCTGCCACTGTACAAAAAAGGATGTTACTGACCTTTCTCAAACTAAACTCATCTATGACTTAAGTTTTGCTGACAGCTCAGAACATTCCTGTATGGCATGACCATGATTTGCTTTTGTCTAGTGATACTTCTCCTACCTTATTTGATGAAGTGCACAACTTGGAAAATATTCTACATCTAGAACCACAACTATACTTATCTTTGTGAATCGTATAAATTGTATCCAAGTAGTTATTACCCTGGTCTAGTCAAGACTGGGCTATGATAGTGGTTTTATACCTGGGTACCTATGCCAAAGTTCTACATAAGCTGCAGTTGATTCAGAATGCTGAGCCTGAATTATGAAGGGTATGCCTGCAGTCATTGAGCCAACTCTCTGGCACTTTTCGAGTTACATTCCTCATCCTCTGCATTCATACCAGAAGCTGTAGTCTGACATCCTGGCTTCTGCTATCTGTGCACAAAACATCCACTGAAACTACTGCAACTTTCTTTTCAATGGATGTTTATGTTCAGCATATTCATGTTTCTGGACATGTGTTGCACTATGATGTGACAAATTGATTTTCCCTTTTCTGTGTGACTCAAATCATTGTTCAGCTCAATCCTGTGCAGTGAAAAAATATGACTTTGTCCTGTGTAGCACTTTCTGTTTTGCCTGGAAGATGAGTATGTATTTGACATTTGGAGCGGTTTGTGTTTTGCTTCAAGCAAAAAGTTGCATTGTAACTGGACCAGGCATCAGGGAATATGAAAACGGTGTTTTCTACTCATAGTGGGCTACTGGATCATGACCTTTGCAGAAGGTGTTCAAGATCCCTATAGTTTAGTAACCAGCCACAACAGGGAATGATCTGGAGGCATCACTGTGACGCTCTGTGCTTTCTCCAAAATAAAGAACCGAAAAAAGCCAGCAGGTTCCATTTACTTGCTCAACCAGTCTTCCAAGTGTAATAACATGCTCTGCTATTCAATCTTTTGAGGTAGGTCAATGACTCTTTTGTTTTTCCTTCTGGATAGAACTGCAGAGTCATTTGCTTTGTACTTCAGGAACCAGACTCACTCCGGTCGCTCTTAACATGTTTGTGTAGTTCTCTTAAAATTGGGCACACAGCCATCAGTTGACAAGATGGATACAGAATCAGCTTCTATCTGTGACAGTTTCTTTCTGATCTGCTTGCACGAGGCCCAGATCTAGAACTCCTGGGTCTATTTTTCGTTTCACTGCTTTCTTGAATTCACGAATGGAGTGTAGAATATTTTCATGTCTATCCATTTGGAAATAAGGGAGATACCACCATTTCAGCAAAGTTTTGGGTAGTCATTTCATCTAGCGGGCCACTTTCCGCAGTTGCTGGCACTGGCGGACATTGAAAAGTTAGCTTCAGGGATTTGCTCTGGTCCATCTTATTGAGGTTAGTTGTGTTGCTGCCGGCTATTCTGGTCCCATAAAGCACATCTGCTGTGGTCACAAGATTCTAATCTTGCCTTCGATAAAAGGTGGTCTCATGTTCGTGTCATCTGCACAATGGTCTAGCTACTACCAGAGTTGGCCCAGTAGACGGGAACAATTAACTGGTCCAGTCTCTTTACTGTAGGGCCAATGCTTTGTTTTGGTTGGGATGTTTTACTGTTTCTTAGCACCCTAACAACCAATGGCTTTCCTGGAAGTTCTGTCTCTGTGGCCTGTGGTGTATCAAAGAATCTTTTCAATCTGACTGAGTCTAGCTGGTCCCTGTCTTATCAGTGGAGGTAACACTTACAGACTCTGGAAGGCTAGGGAGTTGGGTAGGACCAACATGCCTCGACAGACCTTTCCAGCAGTAATAATTACAGCCTCACAGTCTTTATTGATCATTTCCGTTTATCCTTACATTAAGGTTAGTCTTGCTATATTATATAATGGTTTTGCAGATCTGGCCACCTCACACCAGGGGCATTCTCCAGTTGTTTGTGCCTCCCTGCCCCCTTCAGGCCCAGTCTACTCATTCTTTGGAGGCCTATTTCAGATCTCCTCTTGATCTACCTCTACCTCCTAGGCTGGAGCCACATTCATCATGCTGTCATCTGAGGGTGTACTCTACTAGCTCACTGTGTTAGTGAGACTAGGCATCCAGGAAGATCAGAGAAGCCCCTTGTCTGCTGTCCTTCAGAGTGTCATCTTTTCTCTATTCCACTACATTTCGATCACTGGTGTCAGAGAAGTGAAAATTGGATGGAAAAGCAGTGTATGTATCTTGTGGATCTGGGAAGATCACTGAACAGGAATCTGCCAGGACAGAATTGCCTATTCTCAGTGGTATTTCTCCCATCCAATCGGTGTTTAGGAACTGCACTATGCTCCTGAGCTGGTTGCTTTCCATTGCACATTTGATGCAGCCATACATGGCCTGCTAATTGTATTAAAAAAAAGCTCCTAGCTGCAGGGGAAGCTCTTCCCTTGCAGCCCAGGGTGAGGTAGGACAAATGGAATTCCTCTGATACAAGTGTGGTCCAGGTGTTTGACATTACTTCAACAGTCATTATGAAGAATAACCACAAGAGCAGCCTAGGACAGGGAAGAGGACCATTGGGAGTAAATCTCCAAGAGAGTCAGTAGATTGCAGCAAAGATTAGCAGGACAGGGGCAAACAATTTGTAGACCAACTGAAGATCCTTGCGTGGAGGGCGAGGTGTCAACATGCACAGGAGGTCTTCAAAGGTTTTGCAAACTGAACCTTTCATTTCATATATATTCAACGCGGAAGTGAAAGTTTATTGCTCTGGCTGTGAAAATCCTACAGCACTAATTAAGCATATGGTTAGGACGTGTTCTTCAGCATTACAATACTGGTATTTGGGCATATTATGCCTGTCAGAAATATCCAGAGGGTATTTCATACTTATAAGTTATGTCTACCAGCAATATTGAGTAAGAAGAAGAGGAAGGTTATGACCAAGTGGGTTATTTTAAGCTTGACAGATGTGCGATATCTGCCAACAATTGTCAGTAGTCCCATCTGTCCCATTTAGAGGGTGCACCTGGCCATATCCTCTAACAGGGCGGATGGGACATCTGCCAATTTCTGGTGGATTTTCCGCATCTGCCAAACTCTAAATAAACCCAAAGTTAATATCACAATGTATGGTTGAAGTAAAGCAGCCATTAGCAATTAATTAGACGTCTGATAGGACACTAAGCTCTGCAGCAAGATTTCTTTTTAAACCATTTTTCTCATAGATCGTATATTGCATAATCACCCTACAAAGCATTTGTAGTGATAGTTCGAGAATAATGGTAGACCAGTTTGCTATTGTTCAACCACTCACTGAGGTTTACTTTTCGCAATCTTGTGATGTCTACTTCAAGTTCCAGTAGTACATGGCTTAGAAAGTTGTATTTAACTCTTACATTCTTAGTAATTGTAAGCTACCCGCCCGCCCCTTCACAGGCCAGTAGCCAATGTACATGGCCGTAGTTTATGGTCTTATTCTTGTAAGTTTGAAGAGGACTCCACAGGGAAGCGACTGACGTAACAGTGATGGGTTAAAAATTTGGGGGCTAGGCTCTGCATACTGTGTAAAGTGATTCAGAAAAGGGGGTGGTGATGAACGGAGTGTCTGAATTAAGCAGACCACTCTTACCCAGTCCAAAGATCAGGGCTTGATCCATCACCGTTTTTTAGCTCACTGCACCATCCCAGCTCAGAACTTGGCTATATGCAAATTAGTCTGACCCTGGCCCAGTGCATCATGGGAACAGGGCAGACCAAACTACCAAGCCAATTCTTATACTGGGAAGGAAACAAGCTACCGGGGACCGGTTTCTGGCATTTCAGCCGTCTTCGGCCCGGCTTGCTTGAATCCTGATGGTGCAATGAGCAAGGGACTCACATCTGAGTATACCCTTCCACGCTTATGGTGGACAAAAATTATTCAGAAAAGGGGGTGGTGATGAACAGAGTGTCTGAATTAAGCAGACCACTCTTACCCAGTCCAAAGATCAGGGCTTGATCCATCACCGTTTTTTAGCTCACTGCACCATCCCAACTCAGAACTTGGCTATATGCAAATTAGTCTGACCCTGGCCCAGTGCATCATGGGAACAGGGCAGACCAAACTACCAAGCCAATTCTTATACTGGGAAGATAACAAGCTACCGGGGACCGGTTTCTGGCATTTCAGCCGTCTTCGGCCCGGCTTGCTTGAATCCTGATGGTGCAATGAGCAAGGGACTCACATCTAAGTATACCCTTCCACGCTTATGGTGGACAAAAATGATTCAGAAAAGGGGGTGGTGATGAACAGAGTGTCTGAATTAAGCAGACCACTCTTACCCAGTCCAAAGATCAGGGCTTGATCCATCACCGTTTTTTAGCTCACTGCACCATCCCAGCTCAGAACTTGGCTATATGCAAATTAGTCTGACCCTGGCCCAGTGCATCATGGGAAGAGGGCAGACCAAACTACCAAGCCAATTCTTATACTGGGAAGGAAACAAGCTACCGGGGACCGGTTTCTGGCATTTCAGCCGTCTTTGGCCCGGCTTGCTTGACTCCTGATGGTGCAATGAGCAAGGGACTCACATCTGAGTATACCCTTCCACGCTTATGGTGGACAAAAATGATTCAGAAAAGGGGGTGGTGATGAACAGAGTGTCTGAATTAAGCAGACCACTCTTACCCAGTCCAAAGATCAGGGCTTGATCCATCACCGTTTTTTAGCTCACTGCACCATCCCAGCTCAGAACTTGGCTATATGCAAATTAGTCTGACCCTGGCCCAGTGCATCATGGGAACAGGGCAGACCAAACTACCAAGCCAATTCTTATACTGGGAAGGAAACAAGCTACCGGGGACCGGTTTCTGGCATTTCAGCCGTCTTCGGCCCGGCTTGCTTGAATCCTGATGGTGTAATGAGCAAGGGACTCACATCTGAGTATACCCTTCCACGCTTATGGTGGACAAAAATGATTCAGAAAAGGGGGTGGTGATGAACAGAGTGTCTGAATTAAGCAGACCACTCTTACCCAGTCCAAAGATCAGGGCGTGATCCATCACCCTTTTTTAGCTCACTGCACCATCCCAGCTCAGAACTTGGCTATATGAGAATTAGTCTGACCCTGGCCCAGTGCATCATGGGAACAGGGCAGACCAAACTACCAAGCCAATTCTTATACTGGGAAGGAAACAAGCTACCGGGGACCGGTTTCTGGCATTTCAGCCGTCTTCGGCCCGGCTTGCTTGAATCCTGATGGTGCAATGAGCAAGGGGCTCACATCTGAGTATACCCTTCCACGCTTATGGTGGACAAAAATGATTCAGAAAAGGGGGTGGTGATGGACAGAGTGTCTGAATTAAGCAGACCACTCTTACCCAGTCCAAAGATCAGGGCTTGATCCATCACCGTTTTTTAGCTCACTGCACCATCCCAGCTCAGAACTTGGCTATATGCAAATTAGTCTGACCCTGGCCCAGTGCATCATGGGAACAGGGCAGACCAAACTACCAAGCCAATTCTTATACTGGGAAGGAAACAAGCTACCGGGGACCGGTTTCTGCCATTTCAGCCGTCTTCGGCCCGGCTTGCTTGAATCCTGATGGTGCAGGTAGCAAGGGACTCACATCTGAGTATACCCTTCCACGCTTATGGTGGACAAAAATGATTCAGAAAAGGGGGTGGTGATGGACAGAGTGTCTGAATTAAGCAGACCACTCTTACCCAGTCCAAAGATCAGGGCTTGATCCATCACCGTTTTTTAGCTCACTGCACCATCCCAGCTCAGAACTTGGCTATATGCAAATTAGTCTGACCCTGGCCCAGTGCATCATGGGAACAGGGCAGACCAAACTACCAAGCCAATTCTTATACTGGGAAGGAAACAAGCTACCGGGGACCGGTTTCTGGCATTTCAGCCGTCTTCGGCCCGGCTTGCTTGAATCCTGATGGTGTAATGAGCAAGGGACTCACATCTGAGTATACCCTTCCACGCTTATGGTGGACAAAAATGATTCAGAAAAGGGGGTGGTGATGAACAGAGTGTCTGAATTAAGCAGACCACTCTTACCCAGTCCAAAGATCAGGGCTTGATCCATCACCGTTTTTTAGCTCACTGCAGCATCCCAGCTCAGAACTTGGCTATATGCAAATTAGTCTGACCCTGGCCAAGTGCATCATGGGAACAGGGCAGACCAAACTACCAAGCCAATTCTTATACTGGGAAGGAAACAAGCTACCGGGGACTGGTTTCGGGCATTTCAGCCGTCTTCGGCCCGGCTTGCTTGACTCCTGATGGTGCAATGAGCAAGGGACTCACATCTGAGTATACCCTTCCACGCTTATGGTGGACAAAAATGATTCAGAAAAGGGGGTGGTGATGAACAGAGTGTCTGAATTAAGCAGACCACTCTTACCCAGTCCAAAGATCAGGGCTTGATCCATCACCATTTTTTTAGCTCACTGCACCATCCCAGCTCAGAACTTGGCTATATGCAAATTAGTCTGACCCTGGCCCAGTGCATCATGGGAACAGGGCAGACCAAACTACCAAGCCAATTCTTATACTGGGAAGGAAACAAGCTACCGGGGACCGGTTTCTGGCATTTCAGCCGTGTTCGGCCCGGCTTGCTTGAATCCTGATGGTGCAATGAGCAAGGGACTCACATCTGAGTATACCCTTCCACGCTTATGGTGGACACACTCAACTTGTTTTACAATTTTTTATTTTCAAAATGGTGACTTTAATTAGCACACACAGATAGAAGGTTGTAGTATACCCTCTGTTTAGTTGATTAACATATTAACAACTAGGGGTTCCCGACCCCATAGTGTGTAGGGGCAGGCCATCGATTGTCTAAGATCATTTCTTTCCCCCTTTTCTCATCGTGTGCACTGTGTGTATTACTGCTTGGTATGGGTTCTGTCTATTATCCCACTGCATTTGTATGGCGTGTATTATCTTGCAATAGATGAGTAACTGGCCAGAGTGAAGATCATGGGAGTCTATTAATGTTTATTAAGCTGTGTAGCATTTCATCCTCAGATAGGTCTCCTACGGTAATAATGCCTACGTTTTCCTACACTGCTAAGTTCTGAGCGTTAATTGCCTCACCTTGCATGGGTAGAACCTTTAGGAGGAAATCCAGGGAATACATAGGATTGGTGTAGTGTAGGCGATACAATTTCAGCACTGTATTCATCAAAATAGGGAGGCCATTGAGTATGATTTCAGTTGGAGACAGAGCTGCTAGTGATTCCCAGTTTTAACTTACGTGTCAATGTATCCTGTTTTTGTTAAATGGTGCCCAGCCAACCTATACACAATCACACTGCAGTTGTGGTGCCAGATGGTAACCCTGAAAGTAAGGAGCTCCCAGGCCTCCTCTATTTGTCGGAAGCTTCAGTATGGACAGGGCAACCCTACAGCACCCTTTTCCTCATATTTGGTCATCAAGTAAACATCTAGCTCCCAGAATATTTTCTGGGGATCACAATTGGTAAGTTTACAAAGTAATATAAGTACCTAAGGAGAATTCCTATTATCACTATTACAATACAGGAATGTGGCCCTATGACAGATGGTGGGAGCAGGGCCGGCTTTAGCTTTAGTGGAGCCCGGAAGGACAATCTTTTCTAGCAGCCAACTTCTGACGACCTCCTCAGATTTCCTCACTGCCACTTGGGAAAAGGGCCCCTCAACTCTTCACAGCCCCTTTCTCGCATACATTAAAAAAATGTAAAGCACTGGTAAGGGTTGGCTTTACAAGTCTACTCAGCTATCCACTTTAAATACAGATCTGTTCTTTGCAGGAGGCATATTAATCCTCAGCGCTACTTTATGACAAGTCTTAATTGCCACTAGAAAAAACTCCAGTCTCTCTCTCTAGCAGTCACATTAACCATAAGAGGTATCTTGACATTTTTATTGCTGCCTAAAATCTGGATGCACAAGAACTCTGCATCAGCTGCTTTTAAATTGTAAGATTTTGCTGAACACAGTGCCCCCACTTCAGGTCAGCGGCGCCCCCTTCAGGTCACCGCCCAGTGCGGCCGCACCGGTCACACTGCCCTACATCTGGCCCAGAGTGGGAGGGTGATTCAGAATCTAATTTGGTAGTTGAGGGAGAGCATTTTGTTACCATCTAGCAAAGGTACTCTGGTGTGGTGCATACTAATTCCATACTATTTGTTATGTGTGGTTCCAATCACAATGTTTCGCTCCCCCTCCCGTGTCACCGTATTTTGGGAGTGGGAATATGAAGGTCTTGCCCCACTAAACTTTCAACCCCAAAACATTTCAGAATGCCTGAAACACATCAACTACTGGCTGGTGATCCACAGCGACATCTTGACATTTCAGAATGCCTGAAACACATCAGGTACTGGCTGGTGATCCACAGCGACATCTTGGAGTACAATAACATATCATCTGCATACAATGAGATCATATGTCTTGTATCTTCTACTGGAATATCCCAGAGCACCCAGCTAGAACTCATGACTTCCACCAGTAGCTCAATCACCAAGTCAAAGAAGATGGGGTACAATGGGCATCTCTGCCTTGTAGCCCTAGGTAGTTTTGTATGTTTCTGATATGTGATCACCTGTCTGAACGCTTGCTGTCCATTGGGCACAGAGTAGTCAATTTGATCATTTGCCCTCAAAACAAAAAAGGTTTCCAAAACTTTCATCATATACCTCCAATTTACAGTGCCAAAAGCTTGTTCCAAATCTATTGCCACACAAACAGATCTGGGACCAGGAGTGTGGGGTTTTCTCGAGCATCTGATCCAAATGACAGATATTCAGCGATGTATTATGTTGTGGGATTAAGCCGCTACTGAGAATTTCGTATTCTGTGTTTAGCAGAGACAGTGGGCGGTAGGAAGATTGGAATAATGGATCCCTTTTCGGTTCTGGTAGCACAGGTATCAGAGCTTTACTGATCGTCGGCGGCAGTCTACCCGCTTCCCCAGTGACCACAAATATGTTTTAGCAGTTTAGGGGCCAATTGTGTTTCATATGTTACATAGAATTCGATGGGTAAACCATCCGTACGGCGTGTCTTGGCTTCGACTAATATATGGATGGCAGTCTTCATCTGAGGAAGTGATAAAGGGGCATCTAAATTGTCCATTACCTCCCTGGGAATCTGGGGGGATGCAATTGTATCAATCCTGTGTGTCTGCTGGATCGGCATAAATTGTACATAATATTCTTCTGGGACTCCATTAATCTGATGCAGAGTATGAACCCCCGTCCGTTATGATCTTTTTTGGAAAATAATGTGCTGTCTGGTCTCAGAGGTTAAATTAGCCATGCTAATAGTTTACCAGCCCTATTGTTTTCTGAGCGAGAACCCTGTGTGAACGCGACTATGTCAATGCAACGTAAGTGTTCTAACAATTCTGCATGTTTTTCTCTTGCTGCTTTTATGGTATGCACCGTAGTATCATTTGTTAAGGCTTCCCTTTCCAGGAATTGCAGTAAGCCTTTTGCCTTTTTAAATACTTCCTCTACACATTTTTGTACTCCCATACGGTTCAAATATATGTCCCCCGTATTATTACCTTAAAAGCATCCCATTCTGTTAAGCTCATTTATGGAAAATATTGTGCTGTCTGGTCTCAGAGTTTAAATTAGCCATGCTAATAGTTAACCAGCCTTATTGCTTTCTGAATGAGATCCCTGTGTAAATACAGCTATGCAGCGCAGGCATCCTAATAAATCTGCAGGCTTTTCTCTTGCTGCGTTTAAGGTATGAACTTCAGTAGTATTTGTTAAGGCTTCGCTTTCCAGGAATTGCAGTGATCCTTTTACCTTTCTAAATACTTCAACTACAAATGTTTGCACTTCCATTCGGGTTCAAATATATGTCCCCAGTATTACTACTTTAAAAGCACCCCATTCTGTTAAAGGGGAGGACGCAGTATTTTTGTTTTCTTTAAAACAGTTAGCAATCGTTTCTCATAGGGAATCACTGAACACCGCATCTTCAAGTCAAGCTGACTGGACCTTCCAACGTGGGAACTGGTGTTGGGTGTCTGCACCAGTACAGCCTTCTAATGGTGTGGTCTGACAGTGTTTTCCCCAAGTATGTTGTATGGTATATACCAGATTGTAGTGTCATCAAGCATAGTATGCGATCTAGTCAAATGTGGAGATTAACTGGTGTTGAAAAAAGGAGTATTCCTTCATGTCAATATTTCTAGTTCATCATGAGTCAACCAATGACCACTTGCTTACCCAAGTAGATAGGGCGTTTACAATATGTTTGGCTGGGGAAAAAGGGGGAGCGATTGATTGAAGTCTGTGTCTGTGTGTCAGCGCTGATAAAGGCCTCTGATGAAATCAGACATATTATGGACTCGGGAGGAGCGGCAGTGCTTATTTTGTTGGACCTATCGGCGGCCTTTGACACGGTCGACCATGTCATCTTGGTCGACCGTGTCGCAGCCCTCGGGATTAA
The DNA here is from genome assembly GCF_964263255.1 of Lissotriton vulgaris. Lineage (NCBI taxonomy): Eukaryota > Metazoa > Chordata > Amphibia > Caudata > Salamandridae > Lissotriton > Lissotriton vulgaris. The sequence goes on from NC_141687.1 coordinate 401,592,370, forward strand.
CCATCTGGCAAAAGAACTCCTAGTTTCTTTCTTAGCTGACCGTAAGCAGGCAGTCAAACTGGGTAATCATTACTCACCGACGTCTGAACTGCCTTGCGGGGTCCCTCAAGGATCCTCGTTAAGTCCGACGCTTTTCAACATTTATGTTGCGGACTTGGCGAGGGTCATCAAATCTTATGGGATGCGTTTAACCACCTACGCAGATGACACCCAGCTTGTGCTGGCGGTGCATAAGAACGGCCCAGTGGTAGCAGCTAAGCTTCAGGAGGGGTTACTGGACCTACAATCATGGATGCACAGGAACTGTTTGAAGCTTAATGCGGAGAAAACGGAGGTGATGACCTTTGGTAATATCTCTCCAGAGTGGTCCCCGACATGGTGGCCCAGTCAGATGGGCCCTCCTCCGGTTCCAGCCGCCAAGGTCAGGAATTTAGGAGTGATTTTTGATAGCAAGTTATCCTTTGGATATCATGTTAACAAGGTGGTCTCTGCGGCGTTCTTCATGCTGAAAAAGATAAAAAAACTTCTGCCGTATTTACCAGCATCAGCAGGAAAAACACTGATTACTACCTTAGTGTTTTCCAAGCTTGATTATGGAAATGCTCTCTTTTTCAACACGCATAAATGCATCCTGAACAAGCTTCAATCTGTCCAAAATATGGCAGCACGGATACTGCTCAACATACCCAGACGCCACTCCACTTCGGCAGCCATACGTCAGCTCCACTGGCTAAGAGTGGAGAGCAGGATCAAATTCAAAGCTTTGTGCATTGCCTATAAGGCCATCCATCAGACTGGACCGAAGTTCCTAAAGGAGGCATTTCAGGTGTACATTCCTAAAAAGAACCTACGATCAGCAGCAAGCTATCAACTGTCTGTACCCCGCACAAGAACGGCAACATGGGGTGACAAACGATTTTTGGTAGCAACTCCAATATTGTGGAACTCACCCCCCTTAGACATTAAAACTGCGCCAACCCTGATTAGCTTCCGCAAGGCTCTGAAGACCTGGCTCTTCAATCAATAATATTATTAACATTAACCATCTGGCAAAAAGAGCTTATAGCTTCTTTCTTATAATATCGTGTCCTGACCACTGTATCTTGGAGTATCTCATTGCGCCTAGACACCTCAGGGTAGTAGTGCGCATTAAAAATTCCATAAATAAAAATAAAATAAATAAATAAAGCACTGTTGTAATCCCACCTGAGTACCCATGGGATGCCCACCCATTCAGGCAATGAATGCAATACTCTACCCAGTATTAGTGGTTTAAGGTTGTTGGGCACGTAAATATAGTCCAATATTATGAGGTGTTCATCTAACAGGCCTTTAATCAGGAAGCCTGATCCTGCAGTATCCATTCATACCTTGTCATCCATGACTGGGGTCCCAGGCCATATCCAAACTGCTGCTCCCCTAGCAAAGGCTGAGAACAACTACCTTGCACCATTGTATTTATGCTTGTCCCTATTTTGCAGTTAAGTACATTTTCTGGTGGAGGTCTATATTAGCATTGTGTCTTTGTAACTGTGCCTGTTTCTTATAATTTTCACTACCTGTCCCCATCTCAAGAATATTCCATGTCATTATTGTGTATTTTCTGAGTGATCCATGGTTTGCATTTACTTGGATGGAGCCAGTGCTAGTGTCCATATTATTTAGCTGCCCTGAGTAATGTTCACCATCTATATTTTTGCATGTTACTGGTTTGCCGACTGCCCTTGGAGTCGTAACTTCGTTCCTAGAACTCCTGACACAGTGCAAAAACGATTATTCAGCCAAAACTACTGTGATATAACAACAAACACCAATTCTTTGACCGTAAACCACTAATACTGGGTAGAGTATTGCATTAATTGCCTGAATGGGTGGGCATCCCATGGCTCCTTTAAGTCTTCTATTAGTTTCTGGGTGCATGTAGCATGTAGCATGTTGTTAACATGCATTCAGGTTTGTCCCCAGCCCTTCTTCATATGATGTTTGAGAGCAGTTGCCAATAATCTATGTAGAGAAGCCCACCAGGGATTGTAGACTATTCTTTTCGCCCTCGAACTGTAGGCAGCGCATGTATTGCAATGTATATTTAATACAGGATCAGCACAGCCTTGCAAACATTGCATACATTTCTAAGAACACCCCAATCTACTACTACTGGATCTCATGTTTCAATCTACATATTTAGACATCATCAAGTAAGTCTACAACGTGTCCCTTTTAAAAACATACTCATCCCTACTGCAGCATTGAGAGTTTCCCGGATTCCTATGTTGACTTTTAGTCTAAGTCACAGTATGTCTTCTGCGATTTGCGATGTTTCCACCAGGAGGGGGCAGGAGTCCTCACTAGACTGGATTAGATTCCATCAGTTCGACATGGATTCATCACTGCATTGGCTGCTCACATCCTTCCTGCACCTGTGTTTTGGTGGGCAAAGTCCTGAGCAGTCTAGAGAGGTTGGCTTCTGCTGTGCAGACTCTCCTCTCTCAGAAAGCCACCTGGACAATCTCATGTAGATTCCGGCACTGGTCAATCCATTCCCATGACTCTTCTGGCTCCGTAAACAACCTCACTTGCTGGTCATCCACCACTCACAGTCTAACTTGAAACAGCAGGGACTATTTCAGGCGGAATTCTCTTAGTTCTTTTTTACACTCAAGAATGAGGATCAATGACATTGTATGGCAAGGGAGAAATCTGAAATTTCATCACCTTGGAAGCCCCCACTGACTTTGGCCTCCCCCATTTAGTCTACTGCAGGACAGCATCACAGTTGCAGTAATTCAGAATACTTGCTATGACGGGATGTGGCATGGCTCCCGGTGGTGGTTTTCTCGGTGACACTCAGTGCACCTGTTCTACTGTGCAAAATTGTGAGAGTATATGCGGGAACCACTGTGTTTTGAAGCCATCCCTCAATATATGGAGTAGGGCTGCATCCTTCCATATTTTTGGACATACCAACTATTTAGAGGTTGTTTCGTCGGGCTTGTCCTCTGCATCGTCTGTGTAATATTTTAAACAACAGATCTGGTTCATGACATCCTTGACTTGGTTAGCTGTCGATGCTGTTTGTGGGACTCAGGCACCAAGGGTCAACTTGTAATGACTGACCTGCTCTTTCAGCTTGTGCTGGTCCTCATTCACCAGATTTAGGTCTATGACTACCACATCTATTTTTGCTTCTAAATATGTTTACGTTATGTCAGCTGCAATCAGGATTTAGACAAATTTACTCGTTTTTTTATCCAATTCATCCTGCAGTAGCAGACTACTGTCCCGGGACTGGCAGCACGCTCCATGATTAGTTCTTTCTCCTTTTCTTATTGTGACTAGGATCTCGTGGTTCATGTTTGGCTCATTGGTGTGGTAGTTTTTCACATAGATTAGAGGTTGGGTACATTTGGTACAATACTGAAGGAGTGCTCAGTCAGTCAGTCAATAAAATCACTTTATTCGATTAATTAAAATCATAAAAGTACAGTACACATTGCACAATATAATAAAATCATGTAACCCAATAAGACATATGAGCGATTTTTTTGTTGTTGAAGGAATTAATACAGCACGATCCATTTTCTAACGCAAAAGAGCTTAAAACACAATTAGGAATAATTTCATAAAAACTAAGGCAGAGGTTATCTATATGATATAAAGTCATACAGATTTTAACATAGGGTACCTTATTTATTAATACGAACCGCTGCCACTAGAAAATTGGCAATGTTAAAAATCTCCCAAGGATCGTTAAGCAGTTAAAGATAAAATAAGGCTGGTCTGACCTGTAAGAAACCCTTTCCCCTTAACAGAAGAACAAAAAACCTCCTACGAAACTCACTATAATAGTCACAAAACATTATTATGAGAAGCATTGCGTCCTGTGATGAAAAATTATCACAAGGACATGGGCCTATATTCTCTGGTTAGTACCAGCCTTGCAGATTATCTATAGAGAAATGGATTAAGTTAAAACAGAACCTAGTTAAAAGCCAATGATGAAAGGGCTTGGTAACAATGCTTAGGTAGGGCTCAATCAATGGGGTGGTTTTTAACAGAAAGTGAGTCCTACCTGAGGGTTTCAATATCTCCCTCTCCTCACGCTCCATCTTCAATAAATTCAAAAGTTGGGATTTAACATCCTCTTTTTTAATCCTATCCGGGTAATCAAAAAGATCAGGGAGCCCGAATTTAAAAAACATATGCTTGACGTAGTGCAACCACTGGATACTACGGGCTCCAGGATAACACAGTCCCGAATGATCTGATGATTCTGGGTTAAGCCAGGTCCTAAGCCAGCATACTACCGGGGCCAACCTGACCGAGTCTGACATGTATCCTAGCCCCAGTTCCTGATGAATAACAAAAGTTGGGGTTGATTGGGGGACAGACAAAAGGGTATGCAGTAATTTATTTTCAGCTATCTGCACCCCTTCCAAGTGCTTGTAGCCCCAGATGTCAGAACCATAAAGAACAATAGCCAAGCATTTAGATTTATAAATATTAAGCATGGCTTCGAGAGGCCTAGCCCCCAGACACTGTGCCAACCCTTGAATAGCAGATGTTGATCTTACCACTGCATTTCTTTTGATTTTCTGTTGGGGGATCCAGGAACCTCTCTCATCAAATAGAACACCCAGATAGGTAAAAGAGGACACCCTAGACACCTCAGCTCCATTGCAATAAAAGGATTTTACTTTTCTGTTTCTTCAACCCATAAACATAACGTGGGATTTTGCTATGTTCACTATTAAGTCCAAGGACATCATATAGGCGCCAAAGGCATCCAACAGCCTTCGATTGCCTATGGCTGTACGGGCTAATAACACAGCATCATCCGCGTATAGGAGAACAGGAATACCCCTTTCTCCTACTCGAGGAATGTCCAAACTTGCCAAACCTAAAAACTTTTCTAAATTATTAATATAATGTGTAAAAAGTAGTGGCGCCAAAATGCATCTCTACCAGATTTAAAGTGCCTTGTGCATTTCCCATCCTGGGTAACCCTAACTGTAGCTGAGAGATCCCGGAATATATCCGCCAGGAAATAGACTAAACTTGGGTCAATGCCAATATTCAGCAGAATGGACCACAACTTTGATCTGTTAACCAGATCAAAAGCTGAGGAGAGGTTCAAAAAGGCAAACTGTAAAGTTTCTTCTTTGGCTATGGTATGTTTACCTAGTAATAAATGTAAGTTAAGGCACTGATCAATAGTACTCCTACCATGTCACCGTGCCAAGGCGAGACCTAAAAACCGTATCAGCTTCTACGCTAGCGGGAGCAACCACTGTAACATTAGACCCATAAATTGTTTCAAAATGGGAAAGCCACTGGTCTACTCCTGTACAATTAGTGTTCCTCGCAAACAGTCAGACGTGTGCAGCAGCCCTTTTCCACGGCATCTCTTACCAGGTATTCAGTAGTCTTTAGATAGGCCACAACCTCATTTTCAGTAATGTCAGCTTTGCAGCAAGACAATAATACATTAAAGGTATTGACAGCTGTTAACGGAATGAGTACAGAAAGAGATGAGAGGGAAAGGCTGAACTTCTCCATATGGCTTGAGACAGTTTGTGATTTACTGCAAACCAGCAGAACATGACACTGCCAGGGAATCCAAGGAGTCCAAAATACTATAAAAAATTATGTAGGTCTAATGATTGTAGGATGTGGTATCTCATACTGCCATCTACATTCAATATAAGGATATGAGGTAAGAGCACACTGAATCAAATGGAGCAAGTGAGAGGAGAAATAATTGTCTACATTTATTTTTGTTTGTAACAATATCCAGGAAAAAATAAAGAAAACATAAAACCTTCACCCACAAGAGAACATGTTATAGCTTTTAAAAAACAAGCCTATGGATGCAATTCCATCCTGAATATAAATGGTAAAATTTCGAGCTAATAAGAAAATCACGTATTTGAAAAGGTGCCTCGTATGGTCGTATTGTTAAGAAATAGTATTTATATTTTTGCTATAATATAGCTATGAACACAATTTTATTGTAATATTCATATGATGCAACAAAAGCCACTCTTTTTAAATGGCTTGTATTCTGATTTAGACAGTGATTAATCATCTTTCTTTTAACCAACGCAATCACCAAATGAAAGCGAAAATGAACATTGCATTTATACAACTTTCTTAAGGCCAAATACTTCAGCTTAAAGATCTGAGAATACTCGCTCCGCCTCCCACTCTGCTCCTCACCCCCAAAAAGCTGATATTTTTCCAGAACTCTTTGTATACTTACTGCTGAAGCTGCTGGCATTGGAAAGTCGCAGATCAAGAAGGTGGGACGGTAGAAAGCCTGATGAAGCAGCTACTCCAGGGTCTTCTGATGATGGGCTGGCAGCAAGACTGTCAAACATTTTCTGGTATTCGCTGTCTCCACTTCCAGCTGGATTTGGAGTTAGGACATTCAGAAAAGAGAACTCTTTCTCAAAGTCGTCTCCTTCGAGGGTCTCCAATAGCAGGTCCTTTTGGGCTGTGGGGTGAGAGGAACCATCAGAAAAGAGCACCAAGTCGGCAAAATACTAACACCCAAGGATGCACCAGATCAACCTTACTGTGTAGCCAGGGACCCCATAGCTTAAAAACCATGGTGCCAATCAAAGTATTTTGCAAAGCCAGGACTGTCTCCCGATCTCTTCCTGTCTATTGTCAGTCCTGCACTGTCCTAGCCACTTCAGGTCTGTCAGCCAACTTTGTTGTAACAAGACGGTAATGGCCTTGTAGGTTTGGGAATGCCTACAACCTTGTACATTTGTGGGCATTCCCAAGTTCCTATTCGAACCCTTTCCACCTGGATGCACATACATTTACTCACAGGCTTGTTGCATAGCACTAAACGACTGAAGCATTTGCTCCAGTTCCTAGCTCTCTGTAAAGAAATGGAACATATTTTCCATTACATTCTGACAGTTCCTCACACAGTTGTTAGGTTAGTAGTAAGAGAGTAGGTACCCTTCTCCAGTATTATTTCTATTGGAGGACAGCCCTATGAACCTGAAAAAGGAAAATGATGCCAGAATCCTTCCATGTCATCGATGAAGGTGTTTTGTAACCAATATGAGTAGGACAACTGTTTTGTAACCAATATGAGTGAGCAATGAGGAGTAGGACAACTGATCTTATATTTGTTTGGAGCATGTAGCTGCCCACTCGTTTGTTGAGCTGGCAGGCCAGAGTAGGTGTACAGAATTTCTTGGTTTAAATCACCAAGAAGAACAGAAGTACCTTTTCCAATGGTGCAGGAGAAGGTTTGTTACCTCACTGGAATACATATGAGCCACTATGGCTAGAAGAGTGAGTGTGAATATTGTATGTTGCCCAAATGATAATGCCTGTAGTAATCACTCTACTGTTTACAGCTTTTTGAGGGTTTAGAAATGTCATTTTTTGAAACTTTTTTATTGTGCATTTTACAAGTAGATTTCATAACATTTATCATAACACTCAACTTTGCATCATTACTTGTCAGAGAGACTATGTTGATATAAATATAGCATAGTGTGTATACCGCTGTTAAAATGCCAGAGTGGGTTTTTTAAAGGTACAGTTACAAGTTCTATTGACAGTGCATTTGGCGTAGCTAAACCTAAGGGGAGGATTAGAGTGACTATTCATCTGCCAAAAGAGAAACGTTTTTGTAACAACTTTGTCACAACCAGCTCGCACCTCCACTTTGTGGTAGGATCAACAGTGCAGTACCAATGCTCTGGTAAATTCATTGGGTGGGTCGAAGGTGTGTATAGTGTGTTCCTGGTTGACCTAGAACTGTCAGGCCAGCCCTGAGATCAGCCAGAGACGAACATCATCATGAAGTGTGGGGGCAGTCAGTGGCACTCTGTAAGTTGTGCAGCGCCCCCATGAGTGCATCCCAGCCCGTCGCCAATGGGTACTTACATAGTCCCTTGGCATCTTTGCAGTGTAATACCTGACTTTTGACTTGTGCCCAGGACTCCACAGAGAATCCTAGGTAGAAAGGGCAAGGAGTTATAGCACCCTTCACCTGTGAGTGATTTGGCATTTGACAAGGAGAAGGGCAAGGTCCATGAACCGTGTTACTGCTTTGGGTTTTTTTGGTACGTTTTATCAGGTCCAGCATGCAACCTCCCATGTAAGTACTGTTTGATATCCCGTGCAACATTGAAGGGTAGATTTGATACCCTGCCAGTCTTCTGATATGGATATACAACTCTAGAACATGTGTAGGAAGTTGGCATCAGTTGTGTGGCAGAGGGGGCAGTCTGTGTCCGTTCGGTTGAAATGAAGGTTCATTTTATGAGGTGTGAGGTAGGCTCTATGTATTACATAGTGTTGGATTAGCCGAAAACGGGCATTACGGGACACCACTGTGGGATATGCCCGAATGTTTTGCCACTCTTTATCAGTACAGGGTCGGCCCAGGTCATTGTCACAATATTGCCGCAGTTTAGTTTGCGGTGTGGCGGCATGTGCTCGCAGGGAGTCAGCTAGCCATTTTGTTAGGTGGTGACCCTCCCCACCACATGTAGTTATTGAACTATGAGGTGCATGACCGGTTCCTGCTGCATGTTATCCCAGCATATCCCCTGGGATTGTATGGTGGAGTTGTATAACAAATAATGTCCCTGGGGAGGACAATCACCTAATAGTTCCTCCTCAGGGAGGATTGTGCCGTCTCTGTACAGGTCCTCCAAGGTATTGGTTCCTGCGTTTTGCCAGGGACCCAGTTTGTGCTGAGTAATCACCACTGGAGAGGCAGTGCCAGTGCATAGGGAGTTCCCTGCCTAGTGAGCCATAGGATTCTGCGGAGGCAGCAACCTGCCACTCGTGATATGAGCTTGCTATATAGTTGCATCTAAGAGGTCAGGTGGAATGAGTGTAATATGTGGGAGAGAGGCAATTGGGGCGGCCCAGAGGGGAGGTAGAGGATAGCTGGTGCCACCTGTACATGCCATATAAAATAACCGGTTGTGTGTTCAAGGAAGCGATAAAATGGTTTAGGAAGGTATATGGGTTGGTTGGAAAAGTAGTATAGGATTTGCATAAGTAGTACCATTTTGGTGAAGGCTATTCAGACTGCCAGTGAAAGGATCTGCCGAAATATCATTTGTGAGTGCAGAGAGGTGACTGCCCAGCCAATGATACCGTCCAAGAGGCCCGCTGGGGTCCAATTACTCTTCCAGTTACCTCCAATAATACCCACACAGCTGGTTGGCTGAGAGGTCATCAGAGGGACCAGCCTCTTGCTCCACCACTTTGCAAACGTGCCTCCTGGCGCACTACTGGTTGGGGGAAGAAGTCCACTTTAGTCCTGAGGCCCCAAGGAGTAAAGTGGAATTCATTACCCAACCAGAAGCGCGCCAGGAGGCATGTTTGCAGAGTGGTGAAGAAAGGGGGTGTGACCGCCAAGTACTTTCAGAAAACTAGCAGTCTAGGACTTATTGGATGTAACAGGAGGACTTGTTGACCCCCAAAGATCCTCAGCATTCAAGGGGACTTCATTCCCCAACCACCACTGCGTTTGCAGTGTGGTGGTAAAGGGAGCATAGCCTCTGGCGTCCTGCCGGAGTTTAAAAACATTTTTTAATCGTTTTTAAAAAGGAGGGCTGCCTAGCTCTCCTTCCCTGGGCCGACTTGGGCCCTCTGTCCCCCAGGACCCGTCTTTTTTTAAACTTTAAATATTGATCAAACAAGGAAGGGAACCTGTCCCCACTCTTATTCGCCATCGCGATGGAGACCTTGGGTATTACCCTCAGAAATGGGATGGAGGGGTGGGGTATCCAGCTGGGTGGCACTAACCATGTGGTGTCTATGTACGCCGATGACATGCTTGTATACTTCCGGCATCCTGAAGAAGTAGTACCTGTGCTTATTAAGGAGCTGACAAGATTCGAGGAGGTGTCGGGACTACGCCTCAATCCATGGAAATCTAAGCTTTTCCCCATGGGAGGCCTGGCTGGAAATGGAGAGAACGAGTTACCCCAGGTGGGAATGCATTGGGTCAGAGATGAGGTGCAATACCTGGGGATTAAACTGGTGCACACACAAGCAGCCTATTTGGAGAGTAATATGGGGAGATGCGTGAAAAGCTCAAAAAATTGATAGCCTCCTGGAAGCAGCTCCCGCTGTCACTGATGGATAAAGTGGCACTGACGAAAATGGTGATCTTACCATGCTGCCTGCATGTCATACAAAATTCACTCCACCGAATACCACACAGGTACTTCCAACATTTGGAGCGCCAATTGGTAGACCTATTGTGGGGATCAAAAAGGAAACAAATAAAATTGGACATCTTGCAGAGGAAATAGGAACAGGGAGGGCTTGAGGGCGCCCCGCCAGGAATTATATAACATGGTTCAGCAGGTCCAGCATGCGGTGCCCTAGATAATTGGTAGAAACGGTTATTATCGGGCATGCACCAAGGGGTCTCGCTCCTGGAATTACTCATGATGGGGTCTGGAGTGCCTGAACAAATCCCATACATTATTCAGCATGTAGAAGCAACCTGGGAAGCTGCAATGAAAAAAAGTTGTGAAAAGAGAACCGTTTGCCCCTGATGCCCCACTATGGGTTGTACAGCCCTCTAAAAGGATAGGACAAACTATGTCAATCACTAAATGGACAGAGGGGGGTTACCGCACAATGGGAGATTCATATGCTGCCTAACAAGGGTGGAAGCGGAGAACAAGTGTGAGCTGGGCAGAGGGCAATACCTGCAATACGCAAAAATCTCTGCGGTGGCCCACAGGCTGTGGCCGACATTCCCGTAAGAACCGTGCACCATGGCAAACCTAAAGGCAATAACCACCGTAGCGGAAGGACGTAGACTGGTCTCACATATTTACAAAGCGCTTAGAGAGGATCTTCCCACCGGTCCCCTCCCCTCCCAATCTATACTACTAATATAAAGAGAGAACTCAACTCTTTTGGCAAGGTAAACTCGGGAACCACAGCGCCAATCCACACACCCGATACATCCTTGAAATTCTCAGGGTGTGTAGATGGACATAGGCTACATAAAATTAAAATAAAACGTAAATTAAAAAAATTAACTTTAAAAACAAAGTAGTCCCCTGAAAGAAGCGCCGGCCACGACGTCTGCGTCATGACATCGAGAGCGCGGGGAGGAGCGGCGTTCAGGAGCAACAGGAATTTTGAGGACATGATCGCGGGGAGGAGCTGCGGACAGGCGGGGAGGAGCGGCGGACAAGCGGTAATGACCAGCGAGAAGCAGCGCGAGGAGGAGCTGCGAGTAAGGTATGTGAACCTGGAGGGACGGGCTGAGGGACGTGACCAGCGAGAAGCGGAGGAGCAGTGGAGCGGTAAAATCAGCAGTGCGAGGAGGAGCGGCGAGTAAGGTAAGTGAACCTGGAGGGACGGGCCGAGGGATGGGCGGAGGAATGGGCTGAGGGACGGGCGGAGGAACGGGCCGAGAGACGGGCCGAGAGACGGGCTGAGGGACGGGTAAGCCTGAAATGCTGCCCCCAGCCCCCTTCTTACCCAGGCAACGCTGGGGCGGGCTGCTAGTTCACACTAAATGGGACGCTATACCATATGAACACCTAACAGGGCAGAATGGAAGAAGGTGCACAAGGGGGTCAAACAAATTAGCTCCCACGCTAGATTCAAACTTACACAATCTAACATTGTACACCAAACCTATCTGATCCCACGGGTGCTCCATAAAATATACCTGGACAGATCCACCCACTGTCCAAAATGTAGACTTACAGATGCTCACTTTCTGCACATAATATGGGACTGCCCGGAGCTGGCACCTTACTGGGGGAAAGTGATAGACTGCTTACGCAGAATACTGTCAGGAATTGCCCCACCACTAACGTAGGCTGTCTGATTTGCCTACACTCATATGGTACTACCCTTAATCATGTCTCCATACGTTCCCCTGTTAATGCCCGGTAGTCATACTGTAGCCTTGTTGTTTTTACATGTATCAATGCTTGGCGTTATTTCATTTGAAGCCTCTGGTCACCATTCTTGTGGTTGCCAATGCTTAGTGGTGTGTCACTTGGGGAACCAAGTCTACTACCAGGTTCTGTTTTTGTATGAATTTAGTTTCAGACTGTTGTCTTTAAAGCATAGCTCAAAGCTGCCTTTCCTTGCGCGTGAGATTAGGCTTCCGATGCTGGCTGTTCGGTGCGCATGCAAATGAGCCTTCGTGTACTGTGTACAGAGGCATGACGACGCCTTGCTGTCCCTATAAATAGCCACACCCTTTTACCAACTACGCTTGGCTTTGTGTTCTGTTCCTGTTCTCTCTCCTGCGTGCAGCAGTTGGATCCTTCGCAGAACATTCCCCAGGACTTGAATAACGTCACGTCAGCTAAGTGTACTTTAGTTTTTTATGACTTTGGAAGCCCGTTTGTCAGGGTAAAAGGTAGAAACCTGTTAACCCTTTTGTCCTTATTGTTAGACCCTGCTATTTATTAGTATTGCAACACGAAGCACGAAGGAAGTGTGTTCCCGTTTAGAATTCATATTTGTGTGAGAAGAATAAACACATTCTGTGATATTTTAGTTAGTCAATATGACTATCAAAGGTAAGCCTCAAGTATAATGGCAGAATATGTGTAATAATATCTCTATGTTGATAATGGCTAATTCTTTCTTTTCTATTAGCACTGTGTTTAGTAAGAAAAGGTCCAGAGACAGTTCATACAATCAACAGAGTGTAACCAGGCTTCGACTCCTAAGAATAGAAGGTACTTCTAGTGTAGTTTATTGCAGATTTGCGAATAGGTTTTGAGAGGTAGCAATTACATTATTCTTTTTGTTGTTATAGGCAATAGAAGATAACCTCTTCTCACGAGTTCCAAATAAACCGCGGCTGGTCCAGGTGAAGGAGCTGTGCGGTGTCTTCTATCTCTTGTTTCTTTCTCTGTCCATTCCCCTTCCCCTTTGGGACACCTGCCAAGGCTTCTGTTACATCAGCAGCTCTGGGAGGTGTTCCGGAAGGGTTGGAGATCTAGCATCGCCCCTGCAGATGCTCCTGGTTTTCAGTTGAGTGCTTGGTCACACCTTAACAAATACTACCGACTGGACGATCTCACACACTGTCAAGGAGGTGATACTGGGACTTCTCCCCAAACCCAAAGCTAAAAAACTCATTAGGAAATTCCTACAGCTGGGGCTACTGCCAGGGATGTGGAATTTCTATAGACTGATGCCTGGGACATATTGTTTGGGGTCAAGGGCAACAAGTTTTCATTAGTATTTTATCTTTGGACAAGCAGGCCCAATCCCCTACAGAACAAACCCGTTGGCTGCCAGTTTGCAGTACCACATTATGGATCAAGGAAGGGCATTGTCTGCAGTTAAGGTAATATTTGTGTCCATGTGTTAATGCTGTTCAAACTTGTATATATGGTTCAGAAAGCCTTTATTATTAGCGTGAGCGCTCTAATTAAATGGTGTCAGCTCAGAATGCACTACTGATGGTGGTTCCAGTATAAAAATGTGTACACACGTTTTTAATGTTTAGCAATATGAGGCTAAGTATAATGCTCCCAGAATGCTCCCTGATTAGATGCCAATATTTGCAGAAGCTTGAAAGCGAGATTTATGATTCTTTGCTTTCAAAATAAAATATTCACAAAAAAAGGCAAAAACATGTTGCTAAACTACTGTAAAATTTTACATACCATTTCTTTGCAGCATCATTTAGTAAAATGTGTATGATAGCATTTCCCAAAAACATTCTTAATGGCAAATCAGTGTAACCAGTTTTAATAGGATTATGGGAAACATAAAAACAAACTAGCATTGGTAAATCCAGTAGGTCTGAAATTGTTGGCCAGACTTTTGGTTTTGTCAATGCTTGACTTGTTTTGGCATGTTTGTCAAAACCTTATTACTGTGGGAGCTTCTGGGCCCTCACCATTTTAACAAACATTGACAAAAGTAAAAATTGTTCTGGTCTAAAAAAGCACACATTGCCACAGTAGTTTCTGGCACTGAACAAAAGACTGTGTCAATATGCTCCTTGTGAAAGGACAGAATGCTGTCACTCACAGTAAAGCTAGCCGACAGACAGAGCGAGAGCGAGAGACAGAATTTTAATGAACACAAAAGGTCCAGGTTAATGCCAGACCTAATTAAGGGCCCAATTATTAAAGAAAGTCTCAAAAGTGCACCCATGTCTTTGCATTAAGTGCAGATATACAACTTTCGTGAATTCACAAGACTTAACAAAAGTAGGCCAAGAAATAGTACTCATATAAAATATTTGTGAACTGCATTTTAACATGAGCAAATATGCAGGTGTAGATTTGCTCATGCGAAAGTCTTTGCTAGTTCACTTTCTCTCCAACCACTTTTTCCCAATCCTGGAAGAAGTTTTATGTCTGCAATTGTAAGGAGTACATTTTCAACCTTTCTCTGTATGGCAAAAGATTAGAGAAGAGTTGGTGAAAATCCATGCAAGTAGTTGGTTTGAACAGATGGAAAACGGCATTCCAACCCTGGAACAGTTGCTTACCATTACCTTTAGCCCCAGTATGTAGATCGGCGGAAACGTGGCAACATAAGGGAATTGCTAGTATTCAAACCCTACTATGGAAAAAGCCTTTGCATAAATCGGAGCTCTTAAATAATAATAATAATGGTGCCATAATTTGTTGACGCGTTACACGGTACAAAAGGGACAAGTGGATTTTGTAACAGGACAATAAGATTTATGAAGCAACCTGCCCCATGGACAAGTAGATATTTTATTACATTCCACACCCCTGTGGGCAACTGCAGAGCTAATCCGAATGAAAAGAGTCAGAAGGGATGATAAACTGGAAGAAGATGCGAAGGATTGGTAGACCATTATAACAGACATAACTGAGAAAGATGACCTTCCTTCGGAAGATACAGATGAGACACAGGCAGATCAAGACGGTTCAGAGACAATAGCAACACACGGAAGTTCCCCAGCACCTGAGAATGGTGCAGATCCATAGACCCACTAGATAGTGGTCTGACTTTTAGAACCCAGAAGTGACATGGCACAACTAACACGATCCTGGAGGGGAGGGGAATACATTGTTAAGGTTTATATAATTAGTAAAACGTTATTTGTGTCTAGAACATGTAACATGCTCCAACAATGTAAGTATGATACTATAAGCAAGTCTTGTCCTAGAAAAAGAATATTCTGAATACACTGCTGTAACGATTTGAACTGTATGACCTTTTTATAATTTTGGAAAATGCTAATAAAATTAAAAAAAGAAGGGAGGGAACCAAATGGCCCCCTCCCGGGTCGATTTTGGCTCCGGTGACCCCATGCCCGGGCCTGTCCTTTAATGTGGGTGCCTGGTCCCACTCAGGGTACCCACTCACCAAAGATGGGGACCACAGGGGAGCCTGAAGGCCCACATGGTCCCTCATGGCTCCCTGGCTCCTGCGGGAGCCGGCATTGCTTATACACATAGGGAGCTGCTAACAAGCAGCTCCTTGTATGTAAAAACAAAGTGTGCTCCGCTTTAAGCAAGTGAGAGCAAAAGGCTCTCGCTTGCTGAAAGCGGAGCACTGTTTGCTATGGCTTGTGGAGGAGGTGCGCCTGCCATAGGACAAGCTCCCATAGACAAATGGGAGAATCTGGTCATCCCTGCACCGCATCTCAGGCACCTCAATGTGCTTGCGACGCAGTGCAGGGATTAACAGGGGGGCACCATAGGTGCCCCCCGGACCCCTAACCAGAGGCCACAGGATGAAGGGGGCCCGGTCACGGTCCCCCAAAGTTGCTTTCCGACAGACTTTCCATGTCGGACACTGACATCTTAATCCCTACAGCAGAAATGCTGTCCATATGAATTATAGGCCGGTCTCCAAATGGCAGAAGGGCTCCTTGAGCCTGGAGGAATCCAGCCCGATTGACTGTGCGCTTTCACTTTTGATCGCCTGTATTGTAATGCGGCAGTCGATACTGAAACTGCAATGAAGCTCAGAAAGCCTCTGAACTGCGGTCAGAGGCTTTCTGACTCTAATCGCATTGAGGGCTTAAAGGTATGATTCTGAAACCTATGACAAAGGTGGTAATGTGGTAGTCTGCTCCGAAGATTCTTATGTGAGAGACATATCGATGCAATTAGGAGATAATGAATGTCACAGTGTGATATTTAGACAAGAAAATCTGAAGTAAACCAAAGGTCTTCACATACCTTTAATCATGCTATGTGAGAGACCCAATAGAGTGTGAAGAATAACTGTTTCTGGGAAAGTAACATCACAGACCGCTTGTGTTCTATATACTGACCATGGTGTATAAAAGTGTTATTGATCCACCATGGAGTACTAACATTGCTCTGAATGACTGTCTGTTTGATAATACTTAGAGGTACATAGATTCTGTTTTAAGACCTTTTTTTTGGGACCTTAGCCTCCTATATTAAGGATTCAAGAGATTTTTAAGATGCATCTGACGTCAGATGGAAATCGAATTACACCATGGCAATTCCTGCCTTGACCTCCTTTTATATACTAGAATACGCCCTAGTGATGGTCTAAAAGCCTGTGAATACCTTCTTTGCTCTAGACCCCTTAAATACTTTGAACATACTGGTATGCTACTTAAAATGATTCAATTATGTTGGAGGTTTTTAACTAACAAACTCTACTGAGAGTTAATTGGGACAGTAATGGGCACCTGTTTCACTCCTAGCTAACACAGTTAACTCTAATTCATTGAATTGAATTTGTATTGTATATGCACCATAGGCAAGACCAAGATAGCTACTGAAAAATCTACATTTGTGAATGGGGGAAGTTCCTTATGAGACCAAAGATTTAAGGATGAACACGGAATTGGATATGAGATTTATCACAGATTTTAGTAAGGAGGGTATGCCGGTGAGAAAGATTCTGAATAAACATTGGAATGTGGTAAGATAAGACCCTATTGTAGGCATATTTCTCGCCAGAAAACAGATTATCAGATTTAGAAGAGCACCCTCTCAATGAGATGAACTAGTAAAGAGTGAATATATAGCAAAGAGAAAGAACAGAAATTGGCTACAAGGTAAACAAGGCTTTCAACTTTGAACTAAAATGCAAAAGTGCAAACAGAGGATGAACCCTTCAGATTATCATAACACATTAATGAACAGAGTAAGAGGTGATATGCTGTATATATTCTAGACTGCCTGTGTGGTATAAAGTAGGAAGTACGACTCTGGAACAACACAAGAGAGGATTACAATATCTACGAGCTATTACTAACAAAGATCCTATGTAGAACATTAGAGGATGTGAAGGTTTATATATATAAATATTAGGTACACAGAATGTGGAATCAGCACCCATCAAGAAGTGTTCTCCATAATATTTAGTGTCC
Source organism: Lissotriton vulgaris (assembly GCF_964263255.1). NCBI lineage: Eukaryota > Metazoa > Chordata > Amphibia > Caudata > Salamandridae > Lissotriton > Lissotriton vulgaris. The sequence goes on from NC_141687.1 coordinate 401,609,711, forward strand.
TTCAATCAATAATAAGAATCCATTTCAAATGAACAGGTCCGAACTTGATAGTAGTATGCTTTCAATTCTTTATTAGGGTTTTCAACAGTAGAAAAACGATCCAATATCACAGCAGATTTTCTTTTCTAGCCTCTTTTTTAGCCAACGCGTTTCGTCTAAAAAATGAGACTTCTTCAGGGCTCAAAAACCTGTCTTTGTGAAGTTTAGTGTGAGCAGGAAAGTTTCTTTAGTTCAAGCATATTTTGGGATGGAACGCGTTTCGTCTCAAAAATGAGACTTCTTCAGGGCTCAAAAACCTGTCTTTGTGAAGTTTAGTGTGAGCAGGAAAGTTTCTTTAGTTCAAGCATATTTTGGGATGGTCTGTCAATTCAGAGGAGTATTCAGAAGGGACCAAAAAACGGCATGGTAACCTGAGAAGCACGGTCAGCCAACGTTCTTCACAAAGACAGGTTTTTGAGCCCTGAAGAAGTCTCATTTTTGAGACGAAACGCGTCTCAAAAATGATTATTGATTGAAGGGCACTAAATATTATGGAAAACACTTCTTGATGGGTGCTGATGCCACATTCTGTGTTTTGTATTTGGACTTTGTGCTTAAAGGAACAGATAGGGTTGTGTTCCTTGGTTTCTCGAGCACCATCGTAATATTTGTAATATTTGTAAGTCACAGGCCATAACAGGTGCAGGTTCTTTGCCTCAACTCTTGTGTTTATAAGTGTATTTTATATAAATATTAGGAATTAATTCAAAATGACCAAATACAATGACTGCTGATGGGGAGACCACAACAAAACCGCCGCCATCGCCGAGAGTCAGTTGCACTTACCTCTCACGGCCACAGAGGAAGGAAGGCAGAGGACATTGCCCACACCGCCGCCACCGCCGCCAAGAGTCAAGGAACACCGGACTCCGCGCCGCCGCTCCGGGAGACTGCAAATCCCGGCAGGCACCGCGGCGGCGCGTCAGAGTGACGCGGCAGCGCCCTGTGAGCGCTAAGGAAGACGCTTAAAAGGAGGAGCACCCCCGCGTCGCGGGACGCGAGCGGGACGCCCGGGGCGAAGCCCGGGCAAAGGGCGGGCCCTCTACGGCCCTCATCGGCAGGAAGAGGCAGGGGCAGGGCCCAACCCCCTGTTCCTTCAGAGACGCTCCTACAAGTAAGACTCTGTTGTCGTCCCTGTGTTGTTTGTTAACTGCGTTATATACAGATGATGTCCAAAAAGAAACCTGCTGCTCTGCCCGCAAACACCATGGATAACTATGTTGTGCAAACAGTAAAGAAAATAAACGAACAAAGGAGGGAATCACTTGGGCTAAGCCAGTCACCAGATTTGCGCAGGTTAAGCCCTACTATACCTCTGTCAACTGACGATAGCCCTTTCGTGTTGGTGGAAACCAGGGTTTCATCAAATGCATCACCTATTATTGAGTCTGGTAGCCAGCCATTGACCACGTTACCATCCCCTGTTATTCTGGATGTAGACACTGACAATGTTATAGATTCAGACCCAGAAACTGTAACTGGTCCTGTGGAGGACGATTTTCCACCGATTGAGCACACACCCCGGCCTGTGCGCACCTGTGTGAAGAATCAGCGGAAACAGGGCGGTCCGAGGCCAAGAGTGAAAAGGAAAAGAACATTATCCCCAGGCTCCTCGAGAGCTCCCCAAAAGGCTGTAGGGGAAGGGACTTTAAGAAACAGAGGAGATGACGAAATGTTTAGTAAACTGCTTGAGGTTGTAGAGGGTAAACTTAATGAAATTGTGAAACCTCTGATCTCTAAAATCGATAAATTGCAGGCTGAAGTAAAAAGACTTGGAGGTGTGCAAATAAAGTTGACGGAGGAAATAGGCAGTCTTAATACCTTATTAACAACAAGAAATAGTACCGAAGGGGTTAACCAAGTTGGAGAAGGGACATCTGGTGTGCTGACTAATCAAGTCCATATGCCGGCCCCAAAAGATAATCAACACGTAACAACAGCAGAAGGGCGTCCGTTGATAGTAAATTTACCACAAGCACAAGTTCACGGTACAGACCCACTGCAGTTTATTGAGGAAGCCTCACCTGTTGTACTGGTGTTAGCGAATGTTCCCCTTTTGGACGACGGCATTACCGAGTCATCTAGCTCTCTGACTGGTAAGGCCCTCCATTGGCTCTCAGGTAATATGAGGTTAGCACCTGGAGGGTTACAGCAACTGGCGCACGATATTAAAGCAGTTAAACGCGTTCCCTGGATTGGGAATCGCCCCAAAAGATTTAAAGAGGATTGTGTGGCGGTGACATTTGCACACCCTGAAGTACTCTCAAATGTCCTAACGCATATTCTTCCGCCTCAGCGTAGAAGAGGTACGGTGGTTCCCCTAACATTAAAATTCTTTTATGGGGAACAGCAAAATGTAACCCTACCAAAAACGCCAGCATTAGGATGGGATAACAACTTGAATATGCATAACCGCTGGGCTTCTCCCCTAGTACCAAGCCTGCTATTACACAACAGACTTGGAGGTGTGCAAATAAAGTTGACGGAGGAAATAGGCAGTCTTAATACCTTATTAACAACAAGAAATAGTACCGAAGGGGTTAACCAAGTTGGAGAAGGGACATCTGGTGTGCTGACTAATCAAGTCCATATGCCGGCCCCAAAAGATAATCAACACGTAACAACAGCAGAAGGGCGTCCGTTGATAGTAAATTTACCACAAGCACAAGTTCACGGTACAGACCCACTGCAGTTTATTGAGGAAGCCTCACCTGTTGTACTGGTGTTAGCGAATGTTCCCCTTTTGGACGACGGCATTACCGAGTCATCTAGCTCTCTGACTGGTAAGGCCCTCCATTGGCTCTCAGGTAATATGAGGTTAGCACCTGGAGGGTTACAGCAACTGGCGCACGATATTAAAGCAGTTAAACGCGTTCCCTGGATTGGGAATCGCCCCAAAAGATTTAAAGAGGATTGTGTGGCGGTGACATTTGCACACCCTGAAGTACTCCCAAATGTCCTAACGCATATTCTTCCGCCTCAGCGTAGAAGAGGTACGGTGGTTCCCCTAACATTAAAATTCTTTTATGGGGAACAGCAAAATGTAACCCTACCAAAAACGCCAGCATTAGGATGGGATAACAACTTGAATATGCATAACCGCTGGGCTTCTCCCCTAGTACCAAGCCTGCTATTACACAACAGGTTTGATGCCCTGTCTGGTCTTAATAACTGCGATTGACAAGAGGTCAGACACGAGATTGCCGAAGCGTCCGCAAGAGTAGACCTAAATCAGTCCCCAAATACTATAGGTAGTACACTGCTTAAGTCTGTGAGTACATCTTGCAATATCTTAGAGGGGGCATCAACATCTTGCCATATTGCTAGTTGGAACATAGCAGGACTAGCTTCTAAATTTGAAGTATTAGGGTGGCTAGAACTAATCAGAACATTTGATATCTTATGTTTACAAGAGACCTGGTGTCTAAACTTTAAGGGCCTTGATGGTTTTGTAGCATATGAGCTACCAGCGGTGGCAACTACCTCAGGGAGGGCCAAAGGTGGTTTGCTAATTCTGATTTCTGTGAAAATGCGAATTAGGGTGAAGGAGCATATCACCGTGGGCAATAATTCCCAACTGCTGTGGTTAGCTGATGATGCAGACAAAAACATTCTACTGATTAATATGTATAATAATGTTTTTGATGCTAGCAAACACATGGTTATTTTAGAATTAGACATCGCAATCAACAATTGATGAAAGCTTCTAATACAGTTTTTGAGTTCATATATGTTGGAGATTTTAACATTTCTGTTTGCCCTCTCTCTAATCAAAAGTTGTGTGGCACTTTGAACCGTGTTGGAGAGCCAGCTACACATTTCCCACACAATACATATGGAGAAACTTTGAACTCCTTCCTACTCGCCTATGATATGGAGGTCCTAGAGATTGAGCAGGATGGGAAGGGTGATAGCTTGCCAACTTGCCAACTTTTGTAGGGAGGGGGGCGAACACTGTAATTGATTTTATTTGCATGTCTTCCGAACTAGCTCATTTTAGCTCTGATGTCAAGGTTGTAGACTATATGGTTAGTGATCATAACTGTCTTGTTATTGAAACTAGGTTTTGGAAAGTCTGCATAATTCCAGATAGTAGCCCTATCACAAACATTGATGTACACAGGCCGAACGGATTTAGAATAAGGTGGGCAGGGGATAAAGCTGAAGTAACTTCTAATTGCATTATCTCATGCTGCTTAAATGACATTACATCAATTATTGATGAGAAGTCAAATATGGAGGCCTGTATTATTCACTTTACTAAAATCAATGTTTTTATTAGTGGTAAGTTTACTAGGGCTGCTGGAAATATTAACAATAAAGCCAGGGGTTGGTTCAATAATGCATGTACTGTGGCCCTGAAGACATTAAAAAAGGCATTATCCACTAAACCTAGAGACAAAACGGTTGTAGCTAAGCTCAGATCTGACTATAACTTAGCTCTTAAGCAAAGGAAAGCTGAACTACGAGAGGAAGCTTGGGAGAGATTTGATCTAGCGGCTGTATCGAAAAATTGTACTCTTTTTTGGACAGTAGTAAACAGCCCCTTTTTAAAAGATGATAAATTCCCCGTGTTAACCTCAAACGTAGGTAAGGAATCATGGGTACAGCATTTCTCCGGCATTTTTAATCCCAACACGGTAATGTTGCCGATAAGTTGCTCTTGGCCAGTACTTAGCCTAGATATCACCTTACAGGAGGTTCTAAGTAGTATCAGGGCTAGTAAGGGCGGAAAGGCCCAGGGACCCGACGGTGTTCCAGTTGATGTGTATAAATCCGCACCTGAGACTTGGGGGCCAGTACTAGTCAAAGTTTTTAATGCTGCTGTTCGCTGTGTACCTGGTCTGAATCAATAATAGTTCCCATTCACAAGAAAGGGGACCGAGGAAACGTTAAAAACTACCGGCCAATTTCATTGCTGGATTCGTCCGTCAAGATTATGAGCCGTGTACTCCTCGTCCGATTAGAAGAGTGGGCAGAGTCTAATCAGATAATGACAGACTGCCAATATGGGTTCAGGAAAGGAAGAGGTTGCATTGAACAATGTTTAAACCTGGAACTCCTGATAGGGAAATACACCCGAGCAAAAAATGGTTCACTCTACCTCTGTTTCGCTGATCTGAGCAGCGCTTTTGACCTGGTGGATCACGCCATACTATGGACTACCTTGCTAGAAATGGGAGCACCTAGGGAAATTATATATTTTCTGGCCCGTTTGTACGAGAGGCTTAGCTCGAGTGTTCGGTACGGGCCTTCGGGCGAATGTACAGACAAATTCAGGGTCAGGAGAGGTATCAGACAAGGGTGTGTTTTGGCACCCCTGCTTTTCACTCTGTTTATTAATGAAGTAGACTCGATCCTTAAGAAGGCACCAGCGGACGCCCCTAGAGTAAACACAAGTACCATCCCCGTGTTACTCTATGCGGACGACGCTGTGTTGCTTTCTAGGACTCCTCGGGGTCTACAGCTTTTGATGGACAACTTTGTGGCCTTTATTGAAAAAAGAAAGCTGGTCATTAACAAGAGCAAGACATATGTGATGGAGTGTGGAGCTAGAAATGTTAAAACTAAAAAACCCTATAGGTATCTTATTGATGGCCAAGTGGTGCAGTGTGTGGAAAATTTCTGCTACCTGGGGGTTACCTTTTCCAAAAATGGTCGCTGGGATGTCGAGCATAAGGTGGTGCGCGACAAAATGATCAGGAGCGCCAATGGAATATTTGCTTTTGCAAGTAAATTAGGTAGTAGAAGGCCCAAAGAAATGCTTAAGATCTTTGAAGCTAGGTGTCTTTCGGCTGCTCTCTACGGAGCAGGGGTATGGGGGGTATCCAGGGTAGAACCTTTACAGGTGGAAGAGAATAAATTTCTGAAAAAATTATTGTGTCTCCCGACATCCACTGCTAATAGTTTGGTCCACAAAGAACTAGGACTGCATCATCGAAATGATCTATTACTGTTGAGACCCCTGATACTATGGCGTTCGGTCTGGACGAAAGACGAAACCTCATTTAATAGGGCTATCATTGAGGATTGTTTACGTCTAGACTATTTTCTCAAAATCCCATGGATTAAATACACAATTGAATCCTTTTCTAATGTGTTTGGGTTAAACGTTACATTAGATCACTGTTCTGCTTCGGATCTTTCTAAAGAGAGTCTGAAATCAATCTTTTTAAATCACTGTGCAGAAAGAGGAGCCACGGATGATCTCAAACTTTCCACCTGTATACGTTACAACCAATTGAACGAATTTGTGGGCCTACACCCTTACCTCTTCCAGGTAACTAAAGGGCAACATCGATTCGTTCTTACCAGGATGAGGATGGGTACGGTCCACCTATTGGTTGCATTCCCTGAGATTAAGATGCGCCCTACAGGTCCATGTCTGTGCGACAACATTTCAGAACAAAGCACAGAGCACTTTCTACTTATATGTAACCTGTATAGTGAATATCGTAAATTCTTTTTAAAACCTTTATTTATTAAATTTGGAGCAAGAACCATCAAAGAAATTACTATTTAATTTGCATCACCTTGACATCTGTTTTTATACGGCTAGTTATTTACTCAAGGCAATTAGTTCTAGGAAAAGCATGAATTTTTAAAAAAAATAATTTTTAAAATAATTTATCCATTGGAAACTTTTTAAAGTGTGCCATTTGATTCGTCATATGTATCATACTGTATTTTTTGCGGATTGCGATTGTAAAGTGTATTTTCTTCTTTTAACATGTATTATATGTATGTACTTTTATGGACATGATTTACATGTCTCCGAATAAAGTTTTTGACTATGACTGCTGATGAAGAATTGCAAATATATTTGGGTTGAACTGTGTATTATTAATTTCTTCCTCCAGGATGTTTGGCTATTTTTAAAGACAATGTTTTTTTTCTATTCAGGAATCATAGTTATTGTGATGTGAATATTGTTACAAAGAGGGTCCTACATGTCCCCATTTGAACATCATATATGCAATTGTGGATCATAAATGTAATATAAGTTCCGAGTTATATTTGTAAGCTATGAGCAACACAGTTCACAAAAGCATTGAATAAGCTATGAAATCTGGAGTATTACTGATGTGAGGATGTCACATAGAATATGAAATGTTCTTGAGACATATGTTTTTGACTGCATTATGAATAAATAGACTAATGCTTTCAGGCCTGTTGAGTACTATGTGAATGTTTGTTCTCAAAGTTACAATTAGTACATTAGTCATTACAGATTACATTTTATGTACGAGTTACTTACCTTCGGTAACGATGTATCTGGTAGAGATTTTGTCTAGCTGCAGATTCCTTAACTTAGAATATCCCCAGGCATCAGACTGGATCTTGAATTTTTTGCAGCAGCAGCACCTCAGCGCGACTGGGGACGGTGCCACACGACCCCGCCCTGACGTCGTCCACGTACGTGATGTCAGCAAGGTCATATAATTCCCTCCCGGCACGCTGACGTCGTTTTTTTTCGGAGAAACTTTTCTTCGACAACGCGGAGCCACCAACCATAACTGTGAAAGTATGAGAACAGTGTACAATGGATGAAAAATCCATGAATAAAGAAAGAGAATGGTGCAAGACACCATTACAGAAGACAGAAGCAAACACGGTCTTCAAAAAAATGAAAGCCGTGAGAAAGAGCCTCACAAGTGAAGCAAAGCAAAGACCCCTCTCAAAGTGTAATAAGGGAGAATATCTCAACAGACAGAAATAGACTGTCATTATCATTCAGAACTGTGCCGTCCGGCAAGAATAAAGCACAGAAAGAACAACAGTCCACTGCATAAAGGCAGGAAGATTGGCACTTCCCTACAGTAATGTAGGTGTGAAACAGATCACAACCGATCCCCAAAGAGGACGACTAAGAGGAACCCAGGACCCTGAGTCAACAGGGTAGGCGGCAGGAGGGGAAGGCAATAGGAGAGGAAATGAGCCTCCTAGCGAAAGCGAATCAAGAAGGCACCATGTTACATGAAGAAGTCCCTAGAGGGAATTAGCTGTACATGGAGATTCAGGCAGGGATGCAACCATGTGAACCCTAGAGAAAACCAATGGCACCTAAAAGAGGCCAATGGAGAACACCACTCTGCAATGTCCTCGCAGAACGGGGAGGCTGGGTAGGCGTTAAGGAATCTGTGGCTAGACAATGTCTCTACCAGATACATCATTAACGAAGGTAAGTAGCTTGTACATCTGATAGAGACGTCAAGCCGCAGATTCCTTAAATTAGAATAGATACCACAGCCATCCCCCAGGAGGGAGGTGGGCTTGCGACAGGACAACAGAAAGCGTCAGTCATCTGAGCTGGCAACCTGGTGACGGACAAGGAGTACGCTGTGGCGGAACAGCCAGCCAGCACCCCAAGCAGCTCAGAAGTGCAGAGCTAACAGGATGCAAGACATCCCAAAAATGCCAGAACGGCACCGGACCATACCCGCATAAAAATGACAGGTAGAAACAGCGCAAGCCATATACAAGAAGAAGGGAATCGAGATAGAGGAGAAAAGGGGAACCACTCTCAGCTTAAAGGGGCACTATATGGACCACGACCAAAGGACGAGAGAACATGAGAGATGCAACCACATAGAGAGATGCAATCAGAGCCTACAAGATCAGCCTATAGAAAGAATGCTGGAGGAGCTTCTGCCAGGAACCAAAGGGCAAGATGTAGAAACAGAGTAATGCTTTGAGCACAACAGGCATGTACAAGAAACACTCAGTGCACACCAAGACCCAAAGGGGGGGGACAGGGGTGAACAACAGCAAATCAAACCCTGCTGAAGCAGCAGGCCACTATCAACACAGCAGCAGGCAACCGTTTGCAGAGATCTTAAGGTGGCATGGCTACAGAAAGCATAAGACTGCCCGACCTTGCAGCATGAAGGTCGAAAGAAGAATTAACCCACAAATACAGACATGTAATGAGTAGGCCAAGGACAACTGCAATCAGAAGGGCTGCCTGCAGGCATAGCTGATATAACAGTAGGATGGCACCTAGTAAAGAGGCACATCCAAAGGACAGTACAAAAAACACCACAAACAAATATGGGGAGAGTCTCTGAATCCGAGACCAAACCCTCCAAGTAGAGGAAGGTAAGATAAGTACAGTGTCTGAACACTAAGAAAAAAGAGCAGTCGCAAAACTGGGAAATCACCCCAGTAAGTAGAAGCAAGGAGGAACTTCATAGGTAAGAGCAACGAAAGGCTTCCCCACACATGGGGACACAAGTCCAGTCCTTGCAACCTCAAAGGAGGTGGCGACCCAAGAAAGGGAAAGTCATGGCAACCGGCATGTATACACACATGCAGAACTTGAAATCTGTAGAGTCAGAACGGTAAGGGCAGGCATGAGCTAATTAGAAGAGGAGAACTTGAAAGAACACAGAGAACACCGTATAAGAGACCACCAAGGGCGCATGGAGTATACATGTTCCCCAGGCCCTTTGGAGGCAAGCAAAGCTATATAATAGCATACAAGTACATCATATGGAGTATTCACACCCCAAACATCGGGGAACACCTCTTATGGCAATAAGCCAAGCCAAAGAGCACAGTAACGAGCTGAACCCGTGAGCGTGAGTTCCGAGCCCTATGCCATTACTGAGCTGAGCCACCGGCTCAACACCACAGTCAGAGGACCAGACACAGCAACCTGTGGAACACTGCCACAGCAGGTCAACAGTCAGAGAAAGCAAAATGCATCCAAAGGATGCCAATAAGAGGATAATTCCCCTAGTAGAAAAGAAGACGTAAGGCTCAAAGCCCATGCTAAACATAGAGGGCATCTAAGGAATGTGAAATGAAAAAGTACCACCAGAGAAAACAGGCCTAGGACAACCTAAGTGGGAGGACGAAAGCCCGCAAGGAGCCGTCTAACCGCCGACTCGGCATGATCAAATAACAAAACCTCATTAAAGGGTAAGTCAACCAGCCATTCCCAGATATTTTCAGGGAAGACGTTGTCTCTCAACCAAGCGTGGCGCCTTAAGGCAACAGAACCCGCCATAGCACGGCCTAAAGAATCTGCTGTATCTAGAATTGAACGTATTGTGAATTCGGCAAGATCACGCCATCCCGGAAGAGGTGAAGGAGATCAACGCGAGCATCTCCAGAGGTGGTAGAAAACAAAGACTCCGTGGAGACCCAAAAGGTAGAGGTAGCCCGAGCCAAAACACACACTGTATTTAAAGACCGCAGGGCCGTACTAGTGGATGCAAAGATGTTCCTACCCCACGACTCAAGCCACCGTGACTCCCATGATGAAGCCTGATGAAGACCCCAGAGTAAGGTGCCAATTAACCTACACTGACCAAGGGGTTGAAACGTCGACTTTCCATTTTTAACGATACCTACCCACAATCAACAGATTATTGTAACTGTGTTTTCATGGGATAGGATCCTACAAATTGTTAGAAATGTATGGGGCTATATTAAAAAGCCCATGTGATATCAACAAAAAATGTTTTATGTGATCACAGTTGCTTCTTGAAACTGTTCCACACAATCCCAATTCCTCACGAACACCTATCACTCTCCTTCCCCCTCCTTTTTCACCTCACTTTGGGCACAACCTTAATCTATATAATTGTATAATAATGAGGATGTGAATAAATAACATCACTCATTCCAGTTGTACTATGAGCCATATGTACACTATTTTTGAATAATTGTTGTTTTGTGAATTATGTAGACTGGGACCCTTCCCTTTGCAATATTGAATACCCAGGTCCCAGTACCATTGGGTCAAACCCTATTTTGTAATACATGCTAAACATAGAGCGCATCTAAGGAATGCGAAATGAAAAAGTACCACCAGAGAAAACAGGCCTAGGAGGACCTAAGTGGGAGGACGAAAGCCCACAAGGAGCCGTCGAACCGCCGACTCGGCATGATCATCAAATAACAAAACCCCATTAAAGGGTAAGTCAACCAGCCGTTCCCGGATATTTTTAGGGAAGACGTTGTCTCTCAACCAAGCGTGGCGCCTTAAGGCAACAGAACCCACCATAGCTCGGCCTAAAGAATCTGCTGTATCTAGGGTTGAACGTATTGTGAATTCGGCGAGATCACGGACATCCCGGAGGAGGTGAAGGCGATCAACGCGAGCATCACCAGAGGTGGCAGACAGCAAAGACTCCATGGAGACCCAAAGGACAGAGGTAGCCCGAGCCAAAACACACACTGTATTTAAAGACCGCAGGGCCGCACTAGTGGATGCAAAGATGTTCCTACCCCACGACTCAAGCCACTGTGACTCCCGTGAGGGGGGAAGCGTTAGAGGTGGCAGGGAGGGGAAAGCAGTCTGTAACACAAACCCCTCCACATCAGGATGGACAAAGAGGCCTTCCAGGTCGCGTGGAGCTGGACGGTGGCGGTGCAAAAGTGAACGATCCCCTGGGTCACCTGAAGCAGGGCGGACCCAAGCACCCAAAAGGGCATCATAAAGGGAAGCCTTAAAGGGCAGAAGCGGCTCCACACTGCTGGCCCATGGTGAAGGACCTCAAGCAAGGGGTCCACAGACAAAAGGGCAGAAGGGGGCTGCATATAAAAAATGCCCGAGGCTAATGAGACCATTCTCGAAAAGGCTGCATCATTCTCCGTAGCCCTCCTTGGAGGGGACAACAGCTCATCTGTGGGAGAGGGTTGTGAGCTGACCCTCCCCAAACACTGAGGGTGCGACCAAAGCTCCGAGTAGGGAAGCCCCATCGAAGAATGAGGATACTGCCGAGGTTCCTGGGGAGGGGAAGAGCCTCCTGAGGAGGCTCCACAAATTCCAAGGGGGGCACCGGTAACAGGCCCTCCAGCGACGCCGGGTAGGAGGGCGGCGCCAAACTCTCTCCAGATGCCTCCAGAGAAGAGTGTAGAACTCAGCATCTACACAGCTCTAAAACAACACGTGTTGGCGCCAATTGTGCCTCGTCAGATGCAGACTCGGCTGCATCCGGCGTAGAGTCAGCGTGGTCCGGCGCCGAAGCTATGACAAGCTCTCCTTCAAAAGAAGGAGAAGGCGCAGGCGAGGCAACCTTACGGCGTCGTCCCGGCGCCGACCCCGCCTCATCCAAGACAAGTCAGGAGAAAAGAGCAGAAGCAGAGCCGAGCCTCTGGCGCCGGAACGGCACCGACCACGGCTTCGGACAGGCAGTCGCCTGCCCGGAAGGCCATGGTGTGCCCAAGCCAGGGCTATGAGCACCGGCAACCACCTGCAGCGCCACAGGGAGCCCAGCGGGGCTATGCGGCGCGGCAGAGGGGCCGTGGGTAATAGAGGGGGACCCGGCCGGGCCGCACCCTAACGATCCCACATCTCCGGCGTTCCCAGGGAGCAAAGGCTAATAGGCCCTGGGGGCCAACCCACCGGCGAGTCCGTTGGGAACCCCACATAAAGCGGAGGCCCCGAATATGCCCCCCGAGGAACAGCAGAGGACCCAAGGGAGGCCTGTAAAGCCATAGCATATTCCTCCATCTGGGCCCGCGTTGCCCCTGCACCTGGAAAGGGCGGATAAGGGGAGGGAGACTGTCGGGAGCGCACGTCCGGAACATTCCGGGAGCCAGCGCCCCTGACAACAGAAGAAGGGGAGGTAGAAGACCTCGGCGACAAACGCCTCGACTTACCAAGAGGTGAACGAAGGCCCGGACCCCAGAGGGCGATCTTCGGTGGAACCGGACAGTAGAGGGACCTGCCGTGGACGACGAGGCCAGGGGCGAGAAGACTCCGACCGGTACAGCCTTGCCGATATAAGCTTCTTACGGCGCACCCATATACGATTTCTAACCCACCTCGTCTACCACAGAATTTTGGTAGGGGTGTATCCACTGGTCCCAATAGAATGGTTTGGGCACCACAGTATCTACCACAGTACCTACCATTAAGTAATAGGTTTGACCCACTTATGGGACTGGAGGGGGTGGACTGACTCCAGAACGCCTGCATTTTTAACAGTGGGGCAGAAGATATAGACAGGGGTAGGGGTGCTGTCCGCCCAATGAGGCAAACCCCAGGTGAAGTAGTTAGAACCTGGGCAGAGACGGCTAGTAATACACATTTATGCACTAACTCATTAATCGTTCCCACTATAGCATCGAGGGGAGAGAGAGATGGAGCTGAACATATAGAATTGGTACCCCTGGATCAAGATAATACCCACATTGTAGCAAATCAGGGTGGGAGAGTCAATATGAAGAGGTGGAATTGGTATCCTTGGAAGCAGATATTGGGCCTGTAGTAGTGATCCAGTGTGAGAATGATGGGATCCAGCCGAAAGCAACAACATTCCTGGGGGAAGCAGATGCTCTGGTTAAGGGTTGCCCTTTCCGACTGATCTCATGGAATATAGCTGGCTTCACCAGGAGGTTAGAGGATCCAAAGTCAAAGGATGTGTCACATCCTTTGACATAATCTGCTTCCAGGAGACCTGGAGCAGAGGGGATCATAGCTTGGATGGATACCAAATGTTTAATGTTCATGCTAAAGCGTCACACGCTGGAAGAGCTTAGGGTGGTATTACGACAGCTATTTCTATGAAGTACAACATGATGAAAAGTACCACATTGGTGGAATACCCTTGGTATCAATTGCCTATGATTAAGGATTTATTTCCAGTGCCTCTGCTTTTAATTAATTGGTATTACAACATATTTGATGCCCATGAAACATCGGTTATTGAAAAATGGCAGGATGAAATTGTCAGAGTAACTAATACTGTATGTCCTCTTTTTGTTATGTGGGTAGGTGATTTTTAATTGTACTTTGTGCAAGTTTAGTGGAACAAGAGTCTGTGGCTTGGTAGATCTAAACGATCAGCCATTGGCTCATTTTAAACATTCAAAACAACGGGATGCTTTGAATAATATCATCATAATTAATGAACTTTGTGTTCTTGATATGTCTAATTTTTCAAGACCTTTGAGCATACCCACTTTTCAAGGATGAGTATAATCGATTTCGCTATGGTGTCTAGCAGGTATATTCACCTAGTAAATGATTTCGAGATTAAGGTGAACCCTGCTAGTGACCCTCTAATTCTAAGTTTGAGTACTGCTCTTGAGAGAGTTCAGACCCTGGAACACCCGATAAAATTTAGTTCGAATCAGGGGGTTACCCTAAAATGGGACAAGATAGATGCAAGGCAGTTGGAGATGGTAGTCCATAAAGCAAATAAATTAAGGATAGACACTTGTTTAACTGTCACCAATGAGCCGGATGTAATAATAGAGAATTTTGTAGGCTCTCTTAGGTAATATAGCATCCCATTTCTTAAAAACTCTGGGTGGGAAAAAAGAAAACGGATGCAAATGGTTTGATGCAGAATGTTCTAAAGCACAAACTAGACTCACGAAGGCACTACACCAAGTCCCACGGGATAGGGAGTTGGTTAGAGAGTCAAGGAAACTTTATAAAAATGCCATCATTAGGCGAAAAAAAGATTTAAGAAAAAAGGCATGGGAGGATTTAGAAAAAGCCTCAGAACTTAAGGATAGTAGGTACTTCTGGAAGGTAATAAACCGCCCATTTTTAAAGAGCGATGAAGTGGGCAAAATGTTGGTGCATATATCAGAGGATATTTGGGAAGCACATTATGGGAAAAAATGTTAACCCAAAAGGGGCGACGCTGACAACCATAAATGAGGGCGTTAGAGACTTTAACATGAAGTCAGCCTTAACGCTTAGCCTTTCGCTCACCATCCCAGAGGTAAAGGATGCTCTGCGAAGGTCACCCCACTAAAAGCGCCAGGGCCGGATTCAGTCCCTCTGGAGCTCTTCAAATATAATGTTGAGGTCTGGGCACCACTTTTATTAAATCTATTTAGAGCAGTCGTGGTAGGGCGTATCCCGCCCTACTGGCAAGAGGCCGTAGTGGTGCCGATATTTAAAAAGGGGGACAAAGCTGATCCGTGCTGCTATAGACCGATATCTTTAATAGATGCGTCTTGCAAATTGATGGGAAGGGTGATATCGGCACGCCTGGAAACCTGGGCGGAGTCATCAGGTATTATTGTGGATTCCCAGTACGGGTTTAGGAGGGGAAAAGGAACCACTGAGCAGTAACTTAATTTGGCACTGATTATGGGTAAGTACATGAGGGCCAAGCGTGGTTACATCCACTTGGCCTTCATGGACTTATCCAGTGCCTTTGACACTGTTTGTAGAGTTAAACTGTGGCAGATGATGGAGTCCATGGGGTTTGAAGAACCGTTGGTCACTTCTCCGCAGACTGCACGCCGCTACAACAGTGAGGATCCGATTTGGCCCAGGTGGGGAGAAGACAAAGCCCATTCCATCGACTGAAGGTGTACGCCAGGGATGTATTCTAGCTCCTTTTTTGTTCCTGGTGTACACCAATGGTCTGGAGGGTTACTTGTTGGAAACCTCTGCAGACTTTCCCCAGGCTAATAGTAAACGGATACCGATGTTATCTTATGCAGATGACACGGTGTTAATGACCCTAACCGCCAATAGCATGCAAACATGTTTGAATGCTTTTGATGCTTTTATGCAAGGATTAGATCTGAGGGTCAACTTTACAAAGTCCTTTGCCATGGCCTGCGGCCCTAAAGGGGTAAAATCTCGCAGGTATATGGTGAATGACTCAATTATTGCGAAAGTTGATAATTTTAATTACCTGGGTAATCTATTTCATAAAACCCTGAGCTGGGATCCTCTAATATCAGCCCGTGTTCAAAAAGCCACGCAATCTATAGAGGCCCTTTTCCGTTTTGCAAGTAAATTGGGCCAAAAGCCGGTTGCAGAACTGAAAACGCTATATAAAGCAAAATGCATCCCTGTTGTAACTTATGGCGCGGGAGTGTGGGGGACACAAAATTGTAATAAAATACAAATCATGGAAAATAAGTTCATAAAGCGCCTTTTATCTGTCCAACCTGGTACTTCAAATAGCTTTTGCCACATGGAGGTTGGTCTTGAGTTTGTGAGTGATACTATTCATGTCTCTCCTTTGCTGCTATGGAGCAAGGTTTGGAGATCTGATGATTTGAAACTCACAAAGGAAATTTTGCAAGACTGCCTCAAGCTTGACCATTCTATGGAGATACCATGGCTACTATATGTAAGGGAAACCCTTCATAAGATTGGATTGGGACACATATTCCTAAATCCTGAAATTGTTGGCAGTGAGACCAAATTAACAATTAAGGATGCCTACCGTACAAGTTTAGGTATGTTAAGAAGTAGTGAGCATGCAGTTTATGATAGGGGTAAGCTTCAACACCAGCCCTACTTGCCATATATTATACATGCCCAATGGCGTTTCTATTTGACAAGGTTTCGCCTTAGCACGTTGCATTACCTTTTTGCTTTCCCAAAGCAAGCAGGGTGGTGTGAGAGACTTCCCGCTTGCCCCTGTAACAATATAGTTTCACAAAATACTGTGCACCTCATTCTTTTTTTTAATCTGTATAAAGACCCACGAAATCGGTTTATCAAGCCTGTTCTGTTAACTCTTGGATGCCGCTATTATAAAGAGGGTTATGAACACTTATTATCCTTATCAAATCCAACCATATGTAGTGCTGTGCTTAGTTTTATTAGATCATCGCTCATTATCAGAAATCGATATTGAACAGTATTATTGTATACCAATGATTATTATCTGAAATACAACTAACAGATTACTGTATATAATGGTATCCAAATGAAATGCACACGCATCTACAGCACTTATAATATTTTCTGTTTATTTATGTGGTTTTTTAGTTTGGATGCTTTGCAAATTTAAATTGGATATATAATATGTGTTTTGGACATTAATATAACTGTATGGTTTCTTTATTTTAATTCTATGTGTAATTGTTTTTTTAACTGTCTATACTTTTATGATTCTATTTTTGAATCGAAATAAAGTTTCTTGACTTGACTTGACTTAGGTTTCAGACGTTGGCAGGCGTCGCAGTCTGTGGAGTCATGGTGCTCACCCAGACACCACATACAAATAAGATGCAGGTCAGTCGCGGACATCTGCCGTGAACAGGAATTGCACACTGTTCCCGACGCGAAGCGTCGAAAAGGAGGCCGGAAAACAGCCCAGAGGAACCGCTCACTCCGGATCCGCGTTGCACGCAGAAAAAAAGCAAACTGACGTCAGACTGCCAGGAGGGACTTATATGACCTCGCTGACGTCAGGGCGGGGTTGTGTGGCGCCGTCCTCCAGGGCGCAGAGGTGCTGCAAAATAAAAATTCCAGATCCAGTCTGATGCCTGGGGATATTCTAATTTAAGGAATCTGCGGCTCGATGTCTCTATCAGATATAACTATTTTCACTTGGGATATATTACGCGGAACTATGAGCATCTGTCACTTATTAAACTGACAATGAAGATTTTTATCTGAACACTTCCACTGTGAAAACGAAATGCTAAGTGGCACGGGTCACTTTACTTAGTGCACTTTTCAAATAGGCTATTTTTTACATGGGAATGTGTGCAATATCTTAATTGAGAGCATACATGTGTCAATGTTCTGATTTAGTTGTCTCCTTTATCGACTGCAGGAAGATGTGGTCTTAGAAATTAGAGCCCATTTCAGTATTTATATGCATTATATAGGTTTTTGTATGAATTTCCCACTTTGGCTTAATAATAAAACTGAAGCAATACTGTTAGCAATAGTAAAAGAAGACCTCAATACCACTGATAGTGGGTACTTTCGGGAAGCGAGTGGGACGGAGATGTCAAGTGTAAATATGTAGCTTGCAAGGTATTAAATTCCACACAGTATGTTACTATAGAACCTTTGCAAGCATAACTTTGTGAATTGCTGGACGGCCTGTTTCACACTGTCATCATACTAATATTTTGTTGTGACAGAAATGCACAGGTCACTTTAAGAATCTGCCATTGATGTCTATGATATGGAAATTGATGAGTTTCGGGCTGGAATGTTCCCATTGGGTGCAGGGTCAAGACTGATTTGCTTATGGCTGTGTCCAAACTGGAATGGCATGGGGAGCAAAAAAACGATGGATTTAGGCCCAGATCTCTGTACTGGGGTGAATGTATGACATTGTTCTGCATTCTGTCCATCAATTGTTCTTTTTGCATTGGAAACTGATGAGCACATGAAATGAATTGATTGTAGGTTAAAAAAAACTCAGTAATATATTAGTCGTTAACGAATATTGTATTTACTTTGAATTCTGTGCAGATAAGTATATTAGGCATTACATGTAAAAAAAACTTCCGTAAGTCTGTTAATACTGACTTTTTCACGTAATAGGAAGTCATGTGACTCTTTGTTTATATGATGAATGAGGCCTAAATCGCAAAAAGCATGAACAAGGCTTGTAGTAGCCAAAACACACAGTCTAAGCTGAATGTATGTAGGAATAAAAGCACTTTAAAGCACATAATTTGGAGTGACAGCACCTGTTCTTGCTTTGCACATCTACATGACAAAATATTGGGAATAGAAATATCTCAATATATAAGCATCAGGCCAAAAAAAATAGGGAACCAAAATACGGTGTTTACTTCCTTGTATGTAAACTATACCAATATTGAATCAGAAATTTTGTGGACCAGAATATAGTCAAAAAACAGGTAAATATATAGAATTTATTACAAAGGTTTATAATTTATTTTAGGTATAAAGAATGTAAATAATTATATATGTACAAATAAATACAAATATTTTTTAAATATTCTGAAAGAAATTTCCTAAACAAAAAAATATATTTTTTGAAAAATTAAAAAAATGAAACATTTAATCAAGCAATAAAACTAAATTGGATTAAAATAATTAATAAAAATAAATAAATACATTTGAAACTGATCAACCAATTTACAATCAATTAAAAATCAACATAAATGAAAAACAATCAATTCATTACATAACACATTAACAATTAAAAATTAAATTAATTTTAAATTAAAAACATTTTTAACGTTGGAATGCTTCCCAACAAAATCACCAGCAATCCTACAAACCCAACACGCTAATAAATTAACAATTTCTAATTAAGTTTAAAAAAGATTACATTTCGTATAAAACTTACAAACTATAGCAAAACAAATTAAACCCAATTATTAAAATCTTATACTATTAAAATAACTGTTTATCAAACTAATTAAAATTATATTCTACACAACTATATGAAATAATGCAATATATACAGCTATATTGACAAAATACCTAAAAAAACCAACATTCCTGCCTTCAATATATGCCTCATGATAATTTTGACATCATGATATTCTAGACAGGATATTTGTGACCTAGGATATTGTTGATTACATTTTTTTATAAAACACCATTTATATAAATACACGTAGATGCATAATTTAACTGTTAACTAAGTGATTTTTTTTAGCATCGGAACATGGACTGTAACTTCCCATTTGATCAATTTGTTTTATTTAATTTAATTTCCTTAAATAAAACGCCATAGTGCGAGTGCTAGAATAAGCAGTAATTTGCCATGTCTCTAAAACTTTGGAGAACAATAAACAAATGTGCACGTTCCAAAGTATGTAATGGTATGTTATGTTATGCTGATTTGTATAGAGCACCAATCACCCGGTAGGGTGTCCAGGCGCTTGGGGAAGGTCTGTAGGTGTGGGAGTGTGTATGTGTGTGTCTGTGTGGTTGAAAGATGCTAATATGAACTGGCAGGTTTTCAGCTTCTTGCGGCACTCAAGTAGTGAGGAGGAGTCTCAGATTTGTGGAGGGAGGTTGTTCCAGGTCTAGATCAGAGAAGTGTAGATCAGAAAAGTGTGCTCCAATCAAAAGGTTAAAGAGGATAAGATCAAGTAATCAAACTTTTTTTTAAATTCTAAACAGGAACAATGCTGCCTTAAGATACAGAGTAAACATATGTATATGCTTCTTGGCAATAGTTATCTGCTCTGCACAACTCCTGCCAGGAGTAAGAAAGCCTTAATATCAACTTTTATGCAGTTGTTGCCTATACCCTAAATAGACTATGTGATGAAGGACAGATATTTCCTGCAGTGACAGCTCACCCACTTCTCACAGATCTTGGGAAGAAACCATAGTTGTGGACATTCTCATCTACCACTGAACAAACTCTAACAAGGTTGTTCTGCATTTCAAATAGCTTCCAAAATATATCTGATGTGAGGAGGCCACCATTCACTTACACCACAGATGCCATCATTTATGACAAGCACTTCCACACATGGATCCTCCCACTTCCATCAATGACACCGCCAGTGGCCGGCATGGACATTGGTCAAAGCCTTTGGTGCTTTGATTCATTTAAATACTGTAGTTTACTGCACCATTTGCACTTACAATTGTTAAAAACCATAGGCTCAAAACAAAACATACATTAAATATTCCATAACCTTTATTTTCGAGAGGTGGCAGCAAAAGATAGACTGTGTCAAGGTGTGCTCTTTGCATAAAATTTAAATTTAGCGTCTCTAATTGTGTGCCACTAGCGCAACTATAAGATTTAGCTTTGATACATCTTATGTAGACAAAAACAAACTTAAATGGTTTAAAAGCATACTTTTAACAAGATGCATGGGAGTGCAAATGTGTGAGCAGGGTTTGGGCTGCACCTCATCTCCGAGCAATTGCCGCTCAGTCGCAGAGCAGTACGTTGGTCCAGAGTGATGTTTCCTTAATTTTCTGCAACCCTGGATAATCAGGATTTCCCAGTACTTGTGTGCTCAAGTGGCCTGAGGATGTGGCTTGGCAATTTTAAGCTGGTATAGAAAGAACGGAATCATCCTGTGTGCTGTGCTGCCACTTGACACATAATTTTAAAATAAAGTTATCACATGAACTGGCCTATAAAGAAGATTATCTAGGCAGTTGGCTTCTGTGTCATAGTCAGGGAGGTACAAAATTACAATATCTTGCATGAACATTTTGTCCTAATTTTCATATTTTTGGTTTAGTTTCTAAAAGCACTTAGTAAGAATGGAATGCCAAGTACAATCTTAGAAGCGTAGAAACTAATAATGCATTCTGAACATTCATATACACATTAGACAACTATTATAATTATTATTATTGTCATGCATATTTAAAGAGTGCAACTGTCAACTAGAAAAGTGGTCTAGGCGCTGGCTATCCACAATTACAAATCTAACAAGAATGTACCTATATTTTCAGAGCCTTTCTAAAGTTCAGAAGATCAAAGATGGAAAGAAGAGATGGAGTCAGACTATTCCATGATCAGGTAGCTTGTAACTAAAAGGCACGGCCACACGTTTGGATCCTTTTAAACAGTGGGACCCCCAGCAGATTGGCGTTGGATGAGTGCAGTGTTCACTGAGGGGGGTGATGTGCACATTTGTGCTGTAAAAGCAATGGACCAATTTGAGTGCGAGCTCTATGAACAATGTACAGAGATTTAAACAGTATTTGCTTGGATACAGGAAGCCAATGAAGAGAGTCCAAAGCTGTTGATGCAGAGGAATTGCGAGGGAGAGGTAGATCTAGCTTAGCAGCTGCAACTTGAATCAGATAGAGATGTCTCAATAAGTCATTTGGGACACCTAGGAATAACAAGTTGCAATAGTCTAATTTACTGATAATGGTGGCTTGCACCACAAGTTGACATGGGTAACTGGAAAGTAAATGTAAGGTTTTTCGTAAGACCCGCATTTACAGGAAAGAAGAGAGCTTGTTTACATAAGGACTAGAGAGAGATTGCTTTCCATGTATACTCCTATATTACGTACAGAGTGTTTCATAGAAGGAATAGTTATACACGTGAGGCCAAAATCAACTGATAATGTATGTGAAAGGCCACAACACAGGACTTTTATCACCAGTGAAATTTAGAGAACTGGAATCCAGTCAGATAAACATTTTCCACATACAGTTAAGGAAAACTTCAAGTCGAGATGACAGAATGGTCTTCTGTTGAAATGAGCTGAGTATCATCAGCATAGTTAATGAATTTAATTTCATGGGATCAAAGTAGCCAATGGTCTAAGTACACATTAAAGAATCTCAGAGTCAAATCAGATTCCCGTTATACCCCAGGAAAAACTGCCATGATCTTGCAGCACAAAGCCTGGAGATGAACAGCACGGACTCTATCCTCTAGATAGAATTTACACCAGTTCCGAGCCAATGACACCCACCTTAGCTAGCTTGGTAGTAAAGATGTTACGGTTGACAGTGTCAATGGCATCAGAAGGACCAAGCAAGACAACCTTCTCCTTGTGAACAGCCATTCTGAGATCATCCAGCACCAATACCAAGACTGGTTCTGTCCCATGTATAGGACAGAGTCCGATTAAGCAAGTTCCAACAAAAGATGGCACTCAAAAAAACACAAATGTCATGATTGTAAAAACTGTTCCAAAGGCAATTATGTACGAAGATCTATCAGCTGAGTAGTTATAGAAGTTCACAGTAGGAAGAAATGTAAGGTAAAAGAATATGGTAAAGTTATTTAAATTTAATGACTGTTTTAATCATATTAAAAAATCCTCGTGACAATTCCCAAAAAATAACAGGGTGCTACATGTGACGGCGCAGTGAAGTCAAGTGAAATACTGTTAATAAATATGTATAGTGTTCATAACACAGAAATAAAAGCTCAACCAAAAGAACAAAATTTTAATATATGAGAATATAAAATCTCATCTGAGCATACTTGTTATTTTGCTCAGGACAAACGTAGGGTCCTGGCCTAGCTGGAGGCTATGTCTCACAAATAAGAACGGTAGAGGAAAGAATGAGACTGCCCGAGGCATGTTACAAGAAGCAACTTTAAATGCCCTTGTTGTTGATGCTTGCTGGAATTGCCATATGACGATTTTTGAATATGATTAATCCAATCATTACATTTGGATAACATTTGCATATTCTTTTACCTTTTACCTTTCATTTATTGCTAGAAGTAAATGCTATGCCTACTGTAAATAACTGACTTTGGAACACTTTCTGTAATAATGACTTGTATACCTTAGTTCCTTGGGAGTTCATGGTTTGCTTCGGCCTTTTTCTTAACAAATTCAAAACGGCAGTTGTTGACATATTTTCAAGGATCTTTCAAGGGGAAGATAGGTGGGAGACTGGTCAAAAGGTCAACACGGGATCTGCACTAGATTTCTTTTAAAGCAGGATTACCATGGCTCTTTTCCATTCAGTGTGTGCGATAACTGTTATTAACAACTCATTACAAATGGCCGCAATGGGGAGGTGAGATAATAAGACAATACCCTCCAGACCCTGGAGGATAAACGGCCCAGGGGAGATCCAGAAGAGATAGAACTGGCAAATGTTTAGAAATGCCGCAAGACGCAAGACCAGAGTGCATCTCCCTGTGTAGGCCAATGTCACAATTGTCATACCTCAGTACGTAAACTATGGCATATTGAACAATAAAAAAATTAGCAAAAATAGAAAATAAGGAAACAGTATCATACAGGCTAATATGCAACAGGCAACCGCCCAAACTTGAAGCGAATACCAAAAGAGCGAGTGTGCAACAGGCAATCGTCCAAACCATACATTTAAGCACCATTCAATATATGTCTGGGGGTTGCCACACGCTACAATTTGTGAGTGTCTAGGGAAGAGAAGAGTCTGCCCGGGGCTCCCCAGCTGTCAGCCAGTCATGAATCCACCGGCGCTGTGCCCTCAAGAATTAATGTGTGGCCTCCTTTAGTGGAATACAGAAGATATTATGTGGCATATCTTACACCCTGTCTCGCTAAATAGTTTACCATGTTAGAGTGGAGCATACAGTCATAAGTTTTCTAAATGCTTAGAACTTCACAATAGTACATAACTTTCAACCATATACTTGCATGTACAGTCACGAGGCATTGATGATATCGAGCGGAATGATATAGCAACAAGCGTCAAGCAATGTCATGATTAGTCTGAGGAGTGACAATTGGCAGTTCACATGATCCTTGCGTGGTTAGAGGGTCATCCGATAGGTCTTCAGCATCGCTGACCTGATCTTGCTGGCTGGAGATGGGCGTGCATTCCTCCATTTGCGACCCGCAGATACATGCCACAGCTTGAAGAGCACCTCGTTGGCCTTGCAGTACTTGGTCTGGATCTGGTCCTGCCTTTTGAGAGAGTTGTAATTACTTCAGTTTTTTCCCCCTGGGGTGGCGACAACGGCAGGCCTCGCCAGTTGCTCTGTCTTTTGCAATGGTCCAGACCTCGAAGGAAAATACGTATCAAGCCAGTCTGCAGCGTCCTCAAATGTAGTGAAAAAGTGCGTTTAACCATTGGCCACAACTCTCAGACGTGCCGGAAACAATAAGAAGTATTTCAGATTGCCTGTCTTAGGCGCCTCTTCACCGCCATGTAAGAGTATCTCTGTTTTTGTACTTGTATCGTGTAGTCAGGAGAGAACATTACCTTTTGATTGTCCACCTGAATCTTGTGTAGTTTCCTGGTTTCCTGCAATATTGTGTCCCTGTATCTATAATTCAACAGATGGATCAAGAGTGGTCTGGGATTGGACCTCGATGGCACGGGTCTGGCTGGTACCCGGTGTGCGCTCTCTATCACCAAATGAGGGGAGAGGTCCTCCTCTGGCAAGAGAGAATGCAGCCATGTGTCTACGTAGGCAACAGGATTTCTCCCCTCTGTTCCCTCCGGCAGACCTGCCACTCATATGTTGTTGCGTCGGGCCGGCCTTCCACATCTTCTGCCCTATCCTCGGGAGATGTTGTATATGCTTGTCCGCTGCCACCACTCAAGGAGTAATTTCTGCCGTCGTGGTTTCAAGCGCATTAGTGCGGTCCGCTAGTTTGCGATGGTGTGCGTGGAGAAGCTTTGGGTCAATGACTGCCTTATCAATTTTGCTTTCCAGAGCAGTTTGGGTGTGGTTCAAGGTCTCCCCCAGTTTTTCCACTGCTGCCAGTACCGCATCTAGTTTGCTGGTCATGATGGCCGGAGATTCTATATCTGCCATTTTGCCTGCCTTAGCCTTGGTCTGTGGGGGTGGAGCCGGTGTGCCAGTCACGCTAGTTTTAATACGTATGTCCCGCGACATCGATCTGGGGGTGTCCATGTGATCGGGCTGGCACACATCAAAGAAGCATCCAGTTTGGCCGTAGCACCACAATTGGGCTCTTTCTCTGTACCCAGGGGATCTCCTCCAGTATTTGCGTGCACAATATTGTCTTCTGTCCACGTCTTCACCTCCGTATGCCACCAACATTGTGTAGCCTTCTACTAGACTCAGTCAGTGGTAAGACACAACAGTGACACACCAGGACCAGCGCTGGGGCAGCACACCGGGGGCCAAGTCATGAGTGAGAGTTCCAGAACGTGCCCACCCATTGGGACCTCAAACCTCTGGTCGCAGGGCAATAGTGCAATTCTGACCTCCCTGTAAATCTCGTGGGCACTGGCAAGAGCGCCGCAGGCCGCTGCGTCCTCAGCCCAGTTCAATTGAGGTCGCACAAGGCTGCTGCGCCATGTACTTCAACCTCAGTGGGCAGATGGCACTTCACCAGGCCGCAAAGGAACCCCCACAGGTCAGCAGAGGCCCAGAGCTCAGATGTGGGCATCCGGCATAGGCACTCACCGCAGGCGTCCAGGTAGGCTCTGGTGACAGCCGCAGACGTCAGCTCAGTTCCAGTGCGGCTCCGATGAGGGGCTCTCGGTCAAGCCACAATGTGGATCCCCCGCCTTCGTCACTGTTTCGTCTGGAGGAAAGCAGACCGACGGCAGTGCCAGAATATCCGCTCCAGGTTATCAGGCATCGGATGGTGGTCTCCCAGGCAGTGCGGTCCCTGTAAGGCAGAGAGCGGCCGCAGCAAGCAAGCCGAAGGCATGCAGCGCACCACAGTCTGAGGCCTGGTGGGCAGGGCCAGTCACCGGGCCCGCGTGAGCGTCTGTGCCAGCACAGCCAGAACAGCAGTAGCTTGCTGGGCCGCTGGGTTGCAATTATAGAATCCCCTTTCTCCTTACAACCACAAGCCCCTTGACTAAAATCCAGCACCCAAGGCCCCCCTATTGCATGGCACTGATCAATGCCCGTTCCCTTCCCAAACACCATCTGGAAATTAGGGAATGTATCATTGATCAGGAACTTGATATCCTCTTTATCACAGAATCGTGGGGGGATGCGGCCTCTGGCCCTGACTTTTGTGCTGCCACCCCTGACGGTTATTGCGTGGCAAGATTGGATAGAGCTATGGGTAAGGTTGGTGGCTTAGCCATTATTTATAAAGCAACTTATCCTGTTAAAATAGAACCCATACAGGGCTCAGAATGTGAGGCCTTGGCCTATTCCATCTCTCTTAATCACAACCAAGCTTTTAAAGGCATTTTGCTTTATCGTCCGCCTGGACCACGTGCACGTTTTCTTTCTTCGTTAGATCACCTTATTGAACTTTCATTAGAACCCCAGGACTACACCATTCTGGGAGATTTTAATTTTCATTTAGAAGCCATAGGTGATAAAGACACTTTTCAGTTAATTACTGATTTGCAGTCAGCTGGACTACAACAACTAGTCTCTGGCTCTACCCATCAAGCTGGACATACGCTGGATGGCTTATTCACAAATAATTATAACATTTCGTCACCCACTACCCTCCCTTTAGCATGGGCAGACCACTCCGCAGTTATTTTTACCTTACCTGCCCACAACCCTAACCCTCCACAGGCCAAAGCCCATGTTCCCAAAAGCACGAGAGGTTGGAATAATCTTGATATTCCACTCTTATCCGCTACACTCACAAATTCCCCTTATGAGGCCTCCCTAGATCCAATTCTAGGTTCAAACAGATACCAGGACTGGATTCAGGAGGCGGTTAACCAGTTAGTTCCGACTAAATGCATCTTCCCTAATCGTGTTGCGCCATCTGCGCCATAGTTTACCGAGGACCTTCGACTCCATCGACAGCACTGTAGGAACCTCGAGAGACAATGGCGCAAACACTATAGCCCCGAACTCAGATGAACTTATAAAAATGCCTTAGCAATATATAAAGAGCCATCATCAAAAACAAAAGGGACTATTTTTCATCTCAAATCGACTTGGCTCAGAACTCAGCCAAAAAGCTGTTCCAAGTTGTCAATTCCCCTCGCTAATCCTCCAACAGGCCCTTCTAGTGAGGCATCTCAAGTCCTCTGTAATTCAGTAGCCACATTTTTCGTAACCAAGGTCACCAATATATACTCTACCTCCATCGCCCTTAATTCTCTGGACACTTCCCCTTCTCACCTTTATCCCCCTTCTCATAGACCTACCTTCTCTGTTTTCCACCCGGTCTCTGCTCAACAAATCAGCAAACTCACCACATCTATTTGGTCAGGATCCCCTTTAGACCCATGCCCCCCTTCTGTATCCAATTCCATCATGGAGGCTATTACACCCCCCTTGACAGACATTTGTAATTCCATTTTCCAAACAGGAATTTATCCGGGAATATGGAAAAAGGAAATTATTAAACCGCTCCTTAAAAAACCATCCCTTGACCCTGGTGAGTCCGCCAATTACAGACCCATTGCCTGTCTTCCCTTTCCTGCAAAAATCTTTGAATCTCTAATGAACTAACAGCTATCAGAATTCATTGATATGTATCAACTCCTGGATGACACGGAATTTGGTTTCAGAAAGGGCCACGGAACAGAAACCGCCCTTATAAAGGCCTCTGATGAAATCAGGACCATCTTAGACCACGGTGGGGCGGCGGTCCTCATACTTTTAGATCTGTCCGCCGTCTTCGACACGGTTGATCACTCCATCTTGATCAACCGTGTCGCAGCCTTGGGAGTCAACCATTTGGCCAAAGACCTGCTCACCTCTTTTCTGGCCAACCGCACGCAGGCGGTTAGGTTGGGGGAGTTTTATTCACCCTTTTTCACCTTACCCTGCGGAGTGCCTCAGGGCTCATCGTTAAGCCCTACATTGTTTAACATATATGTAGCGGATCTGGCGAGAGTCATAAAAGCGCATGGACTGTCCTTAACCACCTATGCTGACGACACACAGCTGGTGCTGGCGGTACATAGGGACGGACCAGTAGTTGCCTCAAGATTCCAGGAGGGGATGTTAGCCATCTGTTCCTGGATGTTGAGGAACTACCCGAAACTTAACTCGGATAAATCCGAGGTTATGACATTTGGCACTCTCACACCAGATTGGTCCCCCATCTGGTGGTCCAAGCAAATGTGGCCCCCACCTGTCCCGGTGGCCAAGGTTAGAAACATGGGAGTCATTTTCGACGAGAAGTTGACATTTAAACATCACGTGAACTCAGTGGTCTCTTCCTCCTTTTTCATGCTGAGAAAAATTAAAAAGCTGCTTCCATACTTGCCAGCCTCAGCAGGAAAAACTTTGATTACCACACTGGTCTTCTCTAAAATAGATTATGGCAATGCGTTATTCCTTAATGCGCAAGAACAAGTTCTAAATAAGCTGCAGTCTATTCAAAACGCGGCAGCCAGAGTCCTGCTTGGCATTCCCAAACGACATTCTACCTCTCTGGCAATACGTAACCTCCACTGGTTAAGAGTCAGGAACCGGATCAAATTTAAAGCGCTTTGTATCGCCTATAAAGCTATACATGAGACCGGACCTCGCTTCCTTAGGAACGTATTCCAGATCTATGCCCCAAAAAGATCTCTGCGATTGGCCTCCATTTGTCTACTATCAGTTCCTCGCACCAGAACCTCAACTTGGGGAGACAGACGTTTTCTGGTGGCGACTCCCAAACTCTGGAATTCTCTGCCCATATCTATCAAAACCAGTCCCACTCTCATCGCCTTCCAAAGATCCCTGAAGAATTGGTTATTTGATCAATGATCCCATCTGCTGGCTCTTGTCCCATGAAGTTCTAATGCGCCGAGACACCCTAGGATATTTGTTACGCTATATAAATCCTGTAAACATAAACATAAACAGGAAAGTCTGCAAGTCTCGGTACAGAGACTTCAGCCCCATCCCCCCGAAACCTACAGCGGGGCCACAGGGCAAGTTCAACAGCTGCTGGGGCAAATCTCAGCCCCGGCGATCAGTGTTCACGGATATTTCAGCCCAGCATGGGGAGACACCGACGGGGCTCTACACGAGCACATCTTCCTCCATTGCCAGCGTAGCGACGCCCCCCATGGTCGAAGTCATTCATGTTGGGGCTGCCTAATATTTCTTTGGTGAAATATTTGGCTTTAGCTGCCTTGATTCGTATTTTATATTCAGTTAGAGCTGCAATTAGCTTTTTATTTAAGATGCTAATGTACTTAATCCGCAACTGTACTGTGGAGCAAAGGGGAGCTGACGAGAATTCTTTTTTTTCCTGGAAGGACCTAATCAAGGACCTCAGTTATCCAAGATGAGTAATTATTATATTTGAACTCCACTGAGAGATCTGGCTTGGAGGAGGAAGGGGAGGAAAGAGTTTCAGACAGTATTGTATAGGAGTTTTGGGCCCAAGGGCCTACCAAGCTGGCTTGATTTGTCCTGAGAGAACTAGTATAGGAGGAATCTTCCTTCAGAATCTTTAAAAGGATTTGTGAATCATCTATCCAGACTAAAAGAAGTATTTTTTCATCCAAATTAAGTTAAAGAGGGACGAAGATAAGGTTAAGGAAATATCCGACTTCTTGAGTGGGACCAACAACTAATCGCTGGAGCCCTATAAACACCATCAAATGAATCAGATCTGAGGTTGGTAATTGGTCAGCCCAAACATTAAAATATTGTACATTTTCTACAAATTGCAAAGGAGAACCAGAAGGTCAATCCCAGACGACGCCCGCAATAGTGCTAGATGCTGACAAACTTAAAGAACACCCAAGCAATTCAGCTTGGGAAAATCACTCAGCTGGAGCAACTTGTAAATCTAGCTGTCTTCAAAGAGATGAGGAAAGCGGATACATTTAAAATTTTCTGGGTAAGTGGTGCCAAAGTCTGGGTTAGACTCATGGGATGATCAAGTCTCAGTAGTGAAAATCAAATCAATTATTTTGGAATTCAATAAGTAATTGATTTCCTCTGCATGTTTTGTCAGAGGGTTGGACACCAGAAGTTTCTTAATATAATCAATTATTGAATAAATACCAGTTGTTGGTACAAGAAGATTATGTTTATTTTCAGCATATCCTAAACAAAAGTATCTTAGACCTCCCTCAATATATTCCATCAATCATAAAGTACATCAATGGAAATTACTGGGCATTGTCTGGTGAGCTAAGTAATAAGATGCACCTGAGGTAAAGCAAGCCGCTTTTTCTAAATTGGCAAAATTGCAAGTTCAGCAAGATATGCCATCACAATGTCCAATATTTAACTTAACTATTGTTTTACATATTATCCCAATTGGAATAATCCCATTCCACCTTTGCATTGTGGATTGCCTGCTTTAATTCCTCCCTTTTTATCTTAATTAAGTCCGTATCCCTAGGGTATCTCAGAACAGCGAGGAGGTTGGCCTTTGCCTTCTTGCAGGCTGAATTATACCAGGAGAGTCTTTCGGCCCTACAGTTCCCCTTCCGCACAATTGGGTTTAAAATTTCCATGAGGGTATCCACCAATTCCACATGGAGGATGCCCAGCTTGCGGACTAGGTTTTCTAGCGAAGAATGACTAATAAGATCCCCCAAACCGTTCAAATATGGGGATTAGCTGGGCATACAACTCGGAAATGTGTGCAGGATTGTTCACAAGCTTTGCCCACCTCACTCTACGCCTATCGTTTGTGAGGATTAAATTGGGATTTGGGGGTGCCTCTGCCAGCGGGTTACCCAAGAACCCGCTTGGTGCGATAAGAGAGAGAATTAATGTGTTGTGGTCACTGTCGGTTCTTTCGACTACCACAAAATCAGAGACCCTATTTCAGTTAGATGTCTGGACCAAGATATAGTCCAAATGAGACCCTTGCCCTGATTTGTTAAAGGTAGGTTTTGCGGGGATGTCCCTCTTGAATCGGCCATTACAAGCTCTCGGGAGTTGCTGAGAGTTAGTGCCGCGATTTGTGTCGCTAGGGGGACCAGGACTTTGGTGGGGGGCCAACCAATTGTGGAATTCCGCACTGGTCATCCTCCTCCATGAGTGCACCCTCGAAAATCAAATCAATTATTTTGGAATTCAATAAGTAATTGATTTCCTCTGCATGTTTTGTCAGAGGGTTGGACACCAGGAGTTTCTTAATATAATCAATTATTGAATAAATACCAGTTGTTGGTCAAGAAGATTATGTTTATTTTCAGCCTATCCTAAACAAAAGTATCTTAGACCACCCTCAATATATTCCATCAATCATAAAGTGCATCAATGGAAATTACTGCGCATTGTCTGGTGAGCTAAGTAATAACATGCACCTGAAGTAAAGCAAGCCGCTTTTTCTAAATTGGCAAAATTGCAAGTTCAGCAAGATATGCCATCACAATGTCCAATATTTAAATTAACTATTAATAGCATTTATACCTTTATTTTTTTTTTATACATGAGTTTTCCAGTTTTAAAGCTAGCCATTCTAAAACCATTCCATAAGTGCTTGAAAATAGTGATTTCATGTTTAGTACACCTTGAAAATAGTCATCAGAGTATTTCATACGCATTATGTCCTAGCCAGAAACGAATTTTAATATATTAAACAGTCGCATGAGACATCAATACAATTCACACAGATTCAGAGGTGTAGACAATCCATGGTACACATGGTTGGAACGTGAAGAGTTTCCCCTGCGTTTCCTCCCTTCTCCCATCATTACTTCCCAGCCCACCTGTTCAGTTCTCTCAGAACCTTGACTATACTCTCCCAAGTGGGCGCAAATCTTTTCCTGCTTTTGAGGGCAGCCTCTACTTCAATAAAAAGCCTTCTAAGCAATCTGACACTAGTCCATATCATGCTCTCAGTCACCCACCCCCGGTAGAGTAGCTGCCCCCCATGCCCGGGCAATATTCCTCTTTGCCATCGCCAAGGCCAGCATTAGCCAAGTGCCAGAGGTTTGGGCCACTGCTCCTCCCCTGATATGCCCAGTGGGACCTGGAAGACCATGACTGCAGCCATGACCCCAATCATTCCCTCCCGATAAAGCAGGACCCCAGGGCACGTCCATATAATATGAAATAAGGATCCCTCCTCCCCACACCCTCTGGCACAACGGTCTGAGTCGCACCGGCCACATGACTGTTGTATCCTGGAGGCATTTGATCTGTGCAGAATATGGATCTGTACCAAGTGGAAGCGCGCATGAACGGCAATCTCTCTAGGACATTGCAGAGCCTCCGCCCAGTCATCATCCTCTAAAAGCCCCAGGTCTGTCTCCCACGCTTCCCTCAGTGTGCCCAGAGGATCCTGCAAATTATTAAGAAGTTTGCAGTAGGTGCAGCAAATGGTCTTTTCCTCCATCGGATCAAAGAGGGGCCGGTCCTCAAGGGGGGGGGAGGAGGGAGGAAGAGCTCTCAGAAATCAGCTAGCCTATAGCTAGGCAGCAACTTATGGTGTGTCACAACTGCAAGTATCGAAAGCACTCGGTGTCAGCCATTTGATATTTGGGCTGCAAATCCTTAAACAGGATCATTGCCCCCTCTCGCCAGATGTCTCCCAAGTGATCAATCCCAATGAGGCACCATCGGGAAAGGCCCTGTAGGCGTCCCACTTATCTAAGTCTATCACTGGTCCATAGGGAGTTTGAGCTGTCAGTTTGCCCTCCCAATACAACAGTTTTGTTGCTTACCGCCGAGCTTGCACTACCGCCTAAGTGTGTGTCTGGAGTTCCCTCTTGCGGCTCTTCCGATGGCACATAGAGCCCATGGCATGGTGATCCGGTCAGTATGCTGGCTCTGAGGAGTCTGAGAACACCCAGCGGTTTATGTTTATGAGTTGGGATGCCAGATAGTAGCACCTGATATCTGGAACCGCCAGTCCACCATTGTATACTCCTCGCTGGAGCTTTCACCGCGCTATTCGCGGGGTTCCGCCCTCCCACAGCAAGGTTCGAAGTCGATCCCTCGAAAACGTTGCGCGGGATTCTGTAGGGGTTGTTCTGGAGTAAATACAACAGACGTAGAAGGGTCATCATCTTGAACAGGACAGCCCGATAGCCCGACCCATTAATGAAATCGGCAGCCATCGCAAGTTGGTCAGGTCCTCCCGTAATCTCTGTAGCTGCAGGAGTAGATCGAGGGCTATAAATTCCTCCTCAGAGTGAGTGATATGGATACCCAGGTATTGGAACTCATCTTTCCATGCCAATGCCGTCAGATGTCGGGGGAGGAGGCCTCAGTCAATGGAAATAACAAGTATTTTTCCAATTTTATCAGCTAGCCAGAATAGCTGTCAAATAGCCTGAAAATATGATGGAGTCCAGGAAACGTTCAGTTAAAATCCCATTGTGGGGTGCAAGCACAAGGCAAGCAAGACTTCTCTCCTTATAAATCTCCACCAGTCTTTACATCGATTAATTGTTGCGGCTTGTGCACATATAGCAGAACATCGGCTGTGTATAGAGAGATACATTCCTCCCAGCCCCCATGCTCATGATGCTGTATACAAGTGGTTCCTGGTGCACCCACGTTTTGAGTGGCTCAAGGGCCAATGCAAAAATCATGAGAGATGAAGCATCCCTGGTGGGTGCCCCTTTCCAGTAAGAAAGATCTGGACACTACCCCATTGACCTTGGTGTGCGCCAGTGGCCCCGAAATACACGTGTAATCCAGCTACAGAATTTCGCCCCAAAGCCCATTTGCGTCGGAACTGCAAAGAGATAGGGCCACTCTTTGCTGTCAAATGCCATACGTGCATCTAACGAGACCAGCGCCGCTGCCTCATGCGGCTGGGATGCCGTCATCTGCATGACTCCATAGAGTTGCCGGAGATTCAGCCTGGTGCACCGGTGCGGCATTAACCCGGACTGGGAGGGATGGATGATGGAGGAGATGACCGGGCGCACGCTGTTTGTCAATGCCTTGGCCACGAGCTTGGCTTCAACATTTAGGAAAGAGATGGACCTCTAGGAAACTACATTGGTCTGAGGGTGTATCTTTTTTCGGGAAAACTACAATTGTGGCCAATCGTATATCTTCGGATAGCTGCCCAGTTTCCCTAGCCTTTTGGAACAAATTGAGCATCGGCTGCACCACCTTGTCCGCTACACATTTGTACAGTTCCGCGGGTAGCCCGTTGTGGCCCAAAATTTTCCCGGACTGTACTTCCTGTATTGCTCACTCTATCTCCTGCACCGCCAGGTCCTTGCCTAGTACAGATCTGCCTCCCGCTGGAAGTTCCAGCAGGGAGACATCCTGGATCAGGTCCGTAGAGTCTTCCTCAGATCCGCTAACGTCCCACTGGTACAGTGCCTGGCAGTACTCCGCAAAGGCCTTTGCTATTTTCCTCCCAATTGTACATGGGGGTTTACCAAGAGAATGAAGCTCCAGAACCCAGTTCCTAGCCATGCAATCAACCTATTCGCCTTTTCCCCCAGTAAATATATATATGCTGCATGGCAATGGTGTGCATTCGAGCGACATTCTCCTCCAGATCTTTTAGTTCTCTGTGTTTGAGGTGCCAGCAGTGACTCAGTGAGCGGTCTGGGTCTCCCTCCCGCTCCATCTCTGACACCCGTGCCTCAACCTTCTCTTCCAGTTTCTCGCACTTCGAGCGCTGCTCCTTCCGAGACTCCCTACCCGAGCCTAGCCCCGGATCACCACTTTGTAAGCCTCCCACAGGATATAGGTCAACTGATCCCGAGTTCTCTAAGGAATAGTGTTCAGTCATGTCCCATATCTAATCTCTGAACCCTTGGTCTTTAATTTGCCAGGGGGCAATACGTAGCAGGATGGTGAAGTCCTGGGTCAGGCCCAAGAGTTGCACCTCAACCGGAGAATGATCCGAGATGCCCATGGCTCACTGGCGCGCCCTGTGGAAGTGCCAGGCATTTGTGCGAAAAAGTAGTCTAGGATCAACCCACTACCATGCACCGCTGACAAGTATGTGTACTGTGTCCTATCTTGTTTTGTTTTTCTTTCCTAGGTACTGATCAGTAGCGGTTACATCATGCAGCTGTAGCCAGAAGTTGGGCCTACAGGTTACTGCTCTTCCCTGGTCGATTTTGAGGGTCTTTTAACTAGCTTTTCACGTGCACTTTACATTTCACAACTCCGGTCCTGAAGAAGCGCCAACGACCCTTATGGCGACACAGGCGCGAAACATGTTGACCTATGTCTTTCTACACCCGGGCATAGTATGCCATTGGGGCTAGATTTTATTTAGCAGTTGAGTCCGCTCCGGGTACATCATTCTAACATTGGCTGCATGGTGACCCTTTTTGAATCTCACATTACAATTGCACGCACTTTTTACCACCCTCATTGAACATAAGAATTACCCCCCCCCCCCCCCCCCCCCCCCCCCACACACACCTGCATGCACCTTCCGGCAGTCCTATAAAAGATCTCCGATAAAGAGATCCTTCGGGGAACCCGTAGGGAATTGCAGCGCCGGCCCTACGAGGAGCAACTGCCCAATGATGAAGCATGACACCTTTCGAGGTGTGTGAGGACAGAAACATAGTTTTCCTCTCATTGGTGGGACCCGTCACCTAGGAATTTTGTTTCCTTTTCTTTCTTTTTTCTCACATCGTAGCGTCAGGGTGAGCGTGACCCAGAAGTACACGCTGATAGGTTGTGATGCGTCTAAATTCGTTCCGTGAGAAAAGATATGGACGGCAGACTAAGCGAGGCACCGGAAGATAGACTGATACGTGAAAAACAAAAAAGAGTTATCACGTAAAAGAGTGTGTAAATAACTACAGGTGTCGCACTCATAATGTGGAATATTAAGGGCACGAGGTCGCTATGTGTGTACAGGGTGAACTAAGAAATTATAGTTCACGGACCATTCAAGGAGATATGGGCTCTACTTGCACACGGTTAATCAATAGTCTAGGCATCATTATAAAGCAGCTGGATACAAGTCAAATACGTTAAAATACATAGTAACATGTATATAACTCAGTTAATGATTTACAAAAATGGTCATGAAGGTTACAGTAAAAGTTCACACGATAGTTGAGAAAGTCTTATAAGAAGCAATTCAAATCACACCGATCATTTAATCCTTTCGGTTGGGTCGTATTAAGGAAGGTCATCCAAAATATCTCCCGTCTTAATAAATGTTGGCAATTGTCTCTGCCTGGTAAGATTGCTAGTTGTTCCAAAATTAAAAATCTTACTTGACTGGCTGTGTGTTTGTGGGTATTGAAATGTGCTGCCAAAGGAGATTTAACACTCGTAGCAGGACCCATCCATGGAATCTTACTGCTAAGGCAGGTGACATTCCACGTCATGGCTGTTAGGGCCATCACTGAATGTCCCGCCATAGCTTGCCTAAGGTGGATCGGGTGTCCTCCTCCTGTGGCCCCCTTCTTCTGTCTGTGTCTGGCTAACTCGCAGGCATTGGTCCTGTATCCCCATAGCATTAACTGTAATTACAAAATTGCAACAAACCTCTGTGTAAACGCCTCCCTTCCAGCTACCCTGCACCTTAGGTCTGAATATACCCACTGCCCCAATTTACAGAGCACTTGTCACCCAGATATAAGTATCACCATAACTTGGGGTCGGCTAGTGCCGCCGTATCGAACCAGTTGGCGGACTCTTCCCCCCTGTGTGTCCATGCAACAGTTTGTGTCCTTCTGCAACCCCGGCTATTAGGTCTGCACTTACATATATGTCAGAATAGTGTAAAATCCAGCATTCGTATAGCGGGCCA
Organism: Lissotriton vulgaris; assembly: GCF_964263255.1. Taxonomy (NCBI): domain Eukaryota; kingdom Metazoa; phylum Chordata; class Amphibia; order Caudata; family Salamandridae; genus Lissotriton; species Lissotriton vulgaris. Next base: position 401,646,392 of record NC_141687.1, read on the forward strand.
GTGTCTCGAGAACGTGTCTATGTCAGCCCAGCCCGAGCAAGGCCGAGCCCTCCTCCAGAACATGCGCATTCAAGCCCCGCAGTCACCCCATTGGGCTCGGAGAGCGCACCATTCAGTGACACTCTCGGTGACATCAGTCTCTTGTGTGCCGCGTGGGCCGCCCTCCCTGCGATCTCGTCGCAGCCTCCTCTCCTCGTCCTGTCCCTATGGCCTCTTAATCGCCCGGCCCAGCTCCAGCAGTCCCACACCACCTCCGGTGATGTGAAGTACCGGAACTTGTCGACCTTCAGCAACCGGAGCTTCGCCGGTAACAGCATCATGTGTTTAAGATTTTCTGCTCGGACTGTTCTCTTGACCTCCGTAAAAGTGTGCTTCTGTCTCTGCACCATTGGCGTGAAGTCTGGGAAAAGCTGGATTGTGGGATTGTCGCAGGGGGAGTCCCCTTGGACACGAGCCGCCTGTAATATAGCGTCCCTACCCCTGTAGTTAAGGATTCTTGCTATGATTGTCTAGGAAGGGGCGCCAGGCTTTAGCGGCAGGATCGGTGCTCTGTGTGCTCTTTCATCTGTAAAGAAAGTGGAGAACTGTATTGGTTTCAGTTTCCTCCAAGAATAAGTCTACACTGGGCTCCTCCCAGCCCTCTGGAACCCCCATCACTCTTATATTGTTACTATGGGGCCCCCCCTTCCTGGTCTTCCAGCTTTGCCTCCATGAGTTTGTGGTTATGAATCAATAGTTGCACCGCTTTTTCCAACTGGCGTGTTGTGGTTTGAAGTGTGTTGTTAGTCTTCTCCGCCACTGAGACCTTCTCCAACATCTTGCTGACATCCGGCAAGAGGAGACTCACGTCCATGGTCACTTTGTTCAACTTCAGCTCCAGCGTGCTTTTTAGATCAGCAATGGCCACCATGATGGCCCATAGCGAGGGCTCCGTGGAGACCTGTCCCTCCCTGGCCTCCACGCCTTTCTCCACCACTTGCTGTGGCAAAGCGTACTTGTCCATCTTATTAGATTGGGCCTGGGGCACCACCTTCAGTCTCATTGTCATCTCGCTCACCTACCTGTGCTGTTGTGGTGATAGACTGAGCCTACGCTACCCTTCCCGCGCCCTTATCCGAGCTCCGTTCACACAGTGGGAATTGCCGTCTTCCAACCTCCTCGCTGGGAAGTGTACGGGGAGTGGCATCAACAGTCCTTCCCCAGCAGGCCGCACCTCCTTCCTGAACCTCGGGGGCCAGGCCCTCAATGTGGACGACGTCGTCGCTATGCTGCCCTCTACATCCAATTTAGATATTATGGGGTAAGAGAAGCAGCCGCCGCGGAGCTTACAATTTACGCAGCCATCTCGGCTGGTGCCAAGCCACACCTGCCCCCACCCGGAGTGGAAAATGTAAGTGCACAGCAGCATCTTAGCCTAGTATTTGTATTAAAAATATATTGTGAATTATTAAAAATCATAACAATGCAAATATTACATGATAATAACACCTAATGAGTGAGTCACATAACCATGTTAAACTAACCTCAGCATTTTATGGTTAACTCTGCTTGCACACTTATTTGCAACAGGTATTGAATGGACAATGTTCTCAAGAGTTAAAATTGTATGGAAATCTTTGTTTTAATGGTGATTTAATTGTATACTTATATACTGAACACACAGGATCAGCCTCTTTCACAGGTCTCACTCACATAAACGACTGTGTTTGCCACAATGCAGAGTATGTATTTCCTTATTCAAACCACAAAGCTGGAAAGCATCCAAACTGATATACTCAAATATCCATGGTGGTCTAAATTCCAATACTTCTCATTATAAACATCTCAACTTTAAAAACTTTCCAGAGACAGTCTTAGCCAGAATAAATCCTAAAAATATTTTGAAGAGCTGAACCAGTATATGTAGAAAATACTCAGGACCTCAATAGGATGTCGGAGCCTGTGGCAGCCGAACCAGAGAGGTCCGACTGCCGCATTATGATTAGGTAAGTCGGACTGCACCAGTCAGAGAGACAGACCAACACTTTTGATGGGCTCAAGGAGCCCGTTGGTCGGATCGTATTACCTACAATAGGTGCAATGCCTGCTCAGGCACAACCGTAGGGATTACGATGTCCCTTTTCTAGCCACAGCACAGGCCGCAATGGAAAAAGCCATGATTCCAACCGCCTACATGGAAGTCGCATCATAATTTGCCAGTTGGGACCGCCAACTACTACAATCTCGCTATGCATCATAATCGGGCCCATAGTCACATTTTGCAAATATGATTTTTTTGTAATTGCTCTTCAACATATAACTTAAATGAAACATGAGGCATTTGTTTGCCCCATTAAGAAAGAAATCCAAGTTCAAAATAGGTGAGTCCCAATAATTAACCCAGAGATGGTTGCAACAAGCCACATGTTGGCTCCAGACTGAGCCTACGCTAACCTTCCCGCGCCGTTATCCGAGCTCCGTTCACACAGTGGGAGTTGCCGCCAGATAAATAATCAGACATTTATTTTTAAACAAAATTAGACCTAGCCACTGGTGCTTGCTTTAGCAATCTAAATTTCAGGAGAAATGTGACTATTCTTTTACAACTGGCAACTGAAAAAATGGGATTTAAATAGGTTTTCATCTTAATGTAGTAAGATTCACATGGAACAACCTATGTCCAACATACATTACAAATATTTTCTTGAGGTTGAGATACCCTTATTCCATAAATAACTCCCATAAACGTAGTGCCTGAAAATAAGTTTCCCCATTTCCTCCCAAACCTTTACATTTGCTGATTACACAACACGAGGGATCTATAAATTCTATTTACCCAGATAGATTTACCTTTTAAAAAGCTGAGTAAATTACTTCTTTCATTTGCATATTCTTTCGAATCTCAAAATGGACAACAATGGGGATGGTAGGATACTTGCTGTCTACAATATAGGTAGTGGTTTGTATGAGAACATTAATATTGGCTGTCTACGAATGGGAAGGACTCCCTGTGTTTTCAAAGTGGGTAATTCAGTCTCTCACTATTTGGTGTTCCAGAGCCTATGCATGCCAGACCCTGATATGGCAAAGTGTGGAATCCAGGAGCTTACCATTTGTGCGTGATTGTTAAATAGTAATTATGAGATAAGTTAGCTTGTTGAAGGCAATAAGAGGAATAACCCCTCTTCATCCACCACTCCTAAAACTCTCATCAGGCAATCTAGAGGAATCTGGATGATGGTTATTTCCTTAGCATGTGACAAAACTTCCTTCCAGAAGATTTGAAAGCACTCCCACATTTACCATATAAGAAGCAGGAGTCCTGAAGCCCACATCATTTCCATCAAAGCTCTGATACATCAAAGATTGTTCTAAATCTTACAGATGTCAGATACCACTATAGCATTATTTTATATGCATTTTCAATATATCAAGAACACAGAGATGGTTTGGCAACCTTTTGTCAAATAAAAAATCATGAACTCTTGGAGATCTTGAGCGGAGGTTCAGAGGCACTACTTCTAGCATGTGTGCACTGTAGCTTTATGTAATTTCCAAAGCTCTATAAAATTGGGTTATATCAAATTTAATATCTCTTTCAACAAGCATTTACAATGCAATGGTCTCGGCATTGTTAAAGCTAGAGCTATTGGCATTGCTCATGACATTATTTTAATTTATGTTTTTGTTTTTAAAACATAAATAAATGGCATTGTCATTTACAATGCCAATAGCTTTATCTCTCGCAAATGTGAGACCTAATGCATTTGCACCCATACAGAGCCACCCACACACACACAGAGCCACCCACACAGAGCCACCTATACACACACAGAGCCACCCTCACCTACACACACACTGAGCCACCCTCACACAGACCCACCTACAAAACAAGCATTTGCAATGCAATAGGTCTCGCAATAATTAAATTTGAGCTATTGGCATTGCTTAATATTGCAACAGTAATTGCAACAAAAGTCTATAAATTGTAGGCCAAAAAAATTTGTATTTAGTTTTGTAGCAATGGTGACATGCTGCCCTTTAGATGAATATGTTTAAAAGTAAAGTGTGCCATACTGTGATTGCTGCAATAGTTAATTGTGGATGAGTTAACAATTGATGTGTGCACTGATGGCTGGTGGTGTGTGTGCATGTTGAAATTGTGCACTGCCGGCTGGTGGTGTGTGTGCCTGGTAGAAGCCTGCACTGACAGCTTGTGGTGTGTGCGCCTGGTGAAAGTGTGCACTGACGGCTGGTGGTGTGTGCCTGGTGAAAGCGTGCACTGACAGCTGGTGGTGTGTGTGTGCCTGGTGAAAGCGTGCACTGACAGCTAGTGGTATATGTGTGCCTGGTGAAAGCGTGCACTGGCGGCTGGTGGTGTGTGGGTGATTGGTGAAAGCGTGCACTGATGTCTTGTGGTCTGTGCCTGGTGGAAGCGTACACCAACGGCTGGTGGTGTTTGTGCCCGATGAAAGCGTACACTGACGACTGATGGTGTTTGTGTCTGGTGAAAGTGTGCACTGATGGTGTGGTTGTGTGTGGTTGTATGTGTGGTAGTGGTTGTGTGTGTGTGGTTGTGTGTGTTGTCTGTGGTTGTGTGTGGTTGTGTGTGTGTGTGGTTGTGGTTGTGTGTGGTTGTGTGTGTGTGTGGTTGTGTGTGTTTATGTGGCTGGTGCTGTCATGTTCTCTATCTCCCAACCGTCTACATGGACCTTCAGTAGATTGGGATTTCCATCATAATCATGTAAATGTAAATGTATTGCGATTTATATAGAGCACGTATCACCCGAAGGCATCAAGGCGCTTGCTTAGGGAACCCGTCCTGGTATTCCCTTGTGAGATACCCCGGCAGGGTATCCGCAAGGTGAAAGCCAGGCATCCCGCCGCGAGGGGCCGTTGTGGAGATTAAGCAAGCTATTGCCCAGAGTCGCAGAGTGTGTACCCGTGAATCGAGTAGGCACCGGAGCGAGAATTGTCGAGTCCATGGACATTTTAGGACTCAAGACCCCGCCGAGCCGGGAATTGAACCCTTGTCCCGGGCTGACCTCTGCTTCCAGGTCTGCCTCCTCTAACCAGTGAGCCACACTTCTCCACGTCATCATCAAGCCATTGTAACAGCCACTGAAAGCACTATGCCTGCTCACTTCACTCTCACAGAGAACAGAAGCACAGCCCTCATAAAGGAAGGAGGAAACACACACAGACAGATGTGGGTATGAGGCAGGAGCTGCCTCAGATATATCTTAACGTTCTGGGAAATGTACGGTGAGGGAAGACCAAAGAGAGGTGGGTCAGTGTGGCAGGCAAATATGTATATTTTTAAATAAATGTGCAAATTGGACAATGAAAGGGATTGGAGTGTAACACTAGACTAAGTATCTTGCTTTCATGAATAACGAGAACGACAGAATAAGTGTTGGGAAGACGCCATACACACAAGAGGAAATATATTGGGGCAATGTGCGCTACATTTCACTAAAGAATGCTAGCGACAAAATACACAGAGCCACAAGGTGTTAGAAGGGAGGTCGGACAGTGGAACAAAGAAATATAGCAAAGAGAGTGAACGGAAGAATCAATGCAGAAAGTACGAATGAAACTCTGCAGTGAGTCATGGGAAAAGTCAGAAAACGTGCATGGAAAGGGAAGGAAGCAAGCTGAACGGCAGGGGTGTAAAAGGAGGCGAGAAAGGAGGAAAGAGGAGAGAAGAAGGGAGGGGAGGCAAAGTGACAGAAAGAAGAGAGAGGGCATGAAGGGATCGAAGGCAAGAGAAAGAAAGGGAAGATAGACGAGATTAAGAGGAGCCACAGATGGACTTCCGAAAAAAGAAGGGAGGAAATGGTAGAGGAGAAGACTCATAAAAACACAAGCATTTGCAATGCAATAGGTCTCGCATTTGCGAGAGTTTGAGCCAATGGCATTGTGTAAATTATATTGTTTTTTACTTATGTTTTTTGTTTGGAGAGGATGTACATTGTTTGTAGTGGAATCATGTGTTTTGGATTGGAATTGTTAGTTGTGAAATAGAGTGGGGTTGAACAGGGTGGTGTGTAGTGTATTTATGTAGTGGAATTATGTGGTATGGTGAATAGATAGGGGTGAGAGCTGTATAAAATAGATAGCAAGTAAGGTTAGGAGGAATGGGTAGTTTGTGTAGGAGGTGGCGAATGACGAGTAGATAGAGTAGTAGAAAGAGTGTGTTAGAGAGAATGAATGGGAGAGTAGGTTATAGACACAAAGAGGCTGTGTTTGTATACACACTGAAAGAAGTGGAGGAGAGTGTGTGTTTGCTGTTTGAATTTTTTGAAAAGTTATGGTAAAGAAACTGTGCTGTAAGACCTGAAGTGAACCAATATGAAAAATGTTGGTTGAGGGTATGGTTGTGCAATGGAATTATGTGAATAGTAAGTATGTGGTATTGTGCGTTGTGAAGTGTCATGTATTGAGTGGAATTATGTGAAGCGTGTGTTATGATGTGGAATTCTGTGGTGTGGATTAGAGGTATGCAGTGTGTAGTGAAATGATGTGTTGTCGAGTGGAATTGTGTGCTGTGGAACTGAATTGTGTTGCATGGAATTGTGTGAGACTGAGTTAAATTATGTTGAGTAGAATTATGTGGCACTGTGTGGAGTGTGTTTATGTGGAGTGTTGATGTGTGCCATGGAGTAGATTTATGTGCGGTGTGATTCTGTGCTATGCAGTGGAGTGTAATTTTGTTGTGTGGTTTGGAATTGAGTGGCATTATGTGGAACTGTGTGGCATGGTGTGGAAACTCTTCTGTGTAAAAAGCAACACAAAAGGGCATGACTGGGGGTGGAGGGAAACCATTGAGGAAGCGTCCGTCGATTTCTTCTTTTATTAACAGAGCGCTTGTGAACTATGAAGCGCGGCATCCGTGCATTGGGGGCAGGGGCGAGGGGGGAATGGCTTGAAACATATTTACCATACGAAATGGTCTGAAAGTAGCCAAGTATTTTTTAGTAAATATGTTAATATATTCCATATAAATAATAAAATACCTGATGTGCATGGAAAACTCTTCAGTGCATACTTTTTAGTTTAATTACTTTGCGATCTACGCCCCAGGGAGGTTCACGGATCCCTCCTCTTCCTCCTGCCCCTCGTCCATGGCTGGGCTGCAAGCTCGAAAGTGGTATGGCAGCTGGGTGTTGGGCACATGTAAAAAGCACTGGCTGTAACTGGAGTTTAGGTAGCAAGCATCGTGAGTGCTGGGCTGGACAGATTAAGGGAAGTTGAGGGCTACCCAAATATAGGAACACACAGAAACAAGCCATTTCATAGGAAAACCTGTCACCACTAAATTAAACATGGAAAATTTTCCAACTACCCAGGAAAAGTTCTTTCCATTTCCCACTCCTCTCTCTCCGCCCCTGTTCAGTAAATCAACTCAAAAGCAGTTGTTTCTGCTCAGATGTTTCTCAGGAGAAGATGTGGCCGGTGTCTAGACATCGAGTAGCGATCAGTTCTTGGAATGGCCCCAGTGATAACAGAGCTGTTTAGATTCCAAAACACAAAGTTAGCACCTCAGTACCGCCACTGGTCTTCCAGTTGAAACGGGAGAGTGACAGCTAGTTGGCGGGTTATTAACAGGAGAAGAGGCCTCTTTTTTTCTAACAAAGTGTAATAAACAGACTAGACACTTAATTTGCCTTCGAACAATATAGCTATTGCAAATGTATGGAAAAATAAGTAAATTGGTCAAACATGACGGTATCTGTGTTCCTTTCAAGCCATCCTGTCTCTTGGATGAGAGTTTGGTTTCATCAGCTTCCATTAAAGCACAATTAGAAGTCTACAGTCCATATGTGATCTAGGCCAAGCAAAGAGGGACATCCATCTGTGGAGCTCTGTCAAATTACACCACAGCCGCCTGAATGTACTGGAGTGAGAACATTTCGTCTATGCCTCATAAAAGTATAGATGGCACCGGTTTTATGCAGCTTGAAAGAAGGAAGGTGTAAGTCATCATGACACAGTCAAGCGCCCGGATATAAGCACAGCTACCACAGCAGGTGCCGACACCTGTAGGTTCACCCATCAGACCATACAGGAGAAACATTCTATTATTCAGCTCCTGTAACATTCCCGGAGACTCGCACAATGCACTCCACACATAGCACCGGTAACAGATCATGACCGAGCATCTTGCGAGAAGAAAAGAGCAGTTTGGAACTCAGCAGATTTTAAGGCATGGCCAAAACGGTGCCCCTTTATGAAACACTTGCGGGAACTGCAAAGAAAGACACCCCAGAGAGGAGCTATAATCACCCTGAAGGGTCATTGAGGCGTAGTTTGGGTGTTGTAACAGGCCCCCACCCGCCTTTTTGAAAAAACTGCATCGAACTTGCACGGTGCAGTGCTGTAAATGTTTGTATGGTCTGAATAAAGCTATTTTCTTATCAGCTTTGTGTACTTTTTTTATTTCCTTTTGAGAATTTGCAAACTGTTGTAGCAAGAAGTTTAGTGGAGAAATGCAATGTATGTGTAAATGTAGCAACACGTGACCACGTGACAGAGACAAGAACTGATATATATATATATATATATAAGGCGCGCAACACCCATTGGAATCAAAGGGCTTCAACCCCCGCCCCCGTCGTGTGTGGCAGCCCGGGCTCAGACAACTCCCGGGCGTGCACACATAACACAAACAAAGGTTACGCCACGCAGGTAAGTATTACTCCTGTTCTTTATTAATGGAGGCTGCAGTCAGGTTAAGGCGGAGAACTGATCAACCTTCGTCTTTCCGCCAGACTCGGATCGGGTTTATAACCCTTAATCATTGGCGTGATGCTCAAACAGCAGGACAACATTGTATGATGAATGTAAACTCTTCCAGACCGCCCCAGTGGGCGTGGCCGGCACTGGCCGCCCCCGTAGCCTTCTGGCTGTCGTAGCTACACATGTGCAGTATTCCTCAAGTGAGTTTGTCTTGGAGTGAACCAGTCAAAGTTCAATAAAACACATACATATACACAGAAATACACACTCCTATATAGCCATGCCCTTCTCTGTGGGTCACACATTTCTGTTACACATACCACCGTTTTCTGTTTGTGCTTCAAAGAGATGAAGCAAACATATGCCAATTCGCTCACCAAAAAAGTTGTGCACCTCAATTCCAAGGTACAGTACCCAAGAACAGACATGGCCCTGCGATGTGCGGGCCTTGACTTCACGTCAGTGCCTGCATGCCGCCATCCTCCATCCCTGGCACTCAGTCTGGCTTCAGAGCCGACAGCTCAGGACAGTCGCAGGAATCAGCCTTCAAGGATCATGTTTCCGGGTCCTATACTGTCGCCCTGCATACATCAAACTCACCCCAGTACTTGGTAAAACGGTGAGCAGCCACATGCAGATATTGCGCACAACATACAACTTGCATAGCTAAGGATCCCTACATTCCCGTAGCGCTTCGAATCTCCCTGTGCAGCTCTTGGACCGAATTTCCAGGCTTCATAACCACACTGAGGTCACTCCCTGACATGCTGCGGACAGTGGAGTGCTAACACGTCATGGCACAGTGTCAGGTCTGCTGCAGAGGAGCGGCCGGAGCAGGCCCACACCGCACTGCTTCTACTCGAATACAACAATAACCAATTCTGCTCCAGGCTCTGACAATTACAACGCCCCTTGGGAAGCGGCGAAGAGTAGAATCCTTATTACAAAATGTGTGCACACCTGGTTCAAATGCGTTCACAGTGGTTGGCAGAGGTAAAGCAGCTCAATGGGTTAGGCGCCAACAGCACAGGCCCTGTGTAACTTGCAGGACACGCATTCAAACCTTAACATAACCAGCTCAACCTTCTGCCTCACAGAGGGATGAAGTGAGCGCCGTTCTACTGGGCAGACCTAGGGTCGGGTGTGAGGGCGCCAGGGGCGCGCACACGTGCACAACCCCTGCCCGAGAGGACGAGGAGCCCCTGCGGTGTGGACCGGCCAGAGGCTAGAAGCGCGTCCACATACCCTAAGCGGCTCGTGCACCGGGCCATCTCCCTTGGGAGGCATTTCAACAACAATAGGTCTCGCTGCGAGACCTAAAAAGGGATCCCCGTTAGGGAGAGAGTCAACTTCAAATCCCTTTATATCGCTCACCAGGCATTCTGGTCTATGGGCCCAGCAATCAACCTATCCCTCATTACTCCCTACCACCCTGCTAGACAGTTGCGCTCAACCCTTGCCACTCTGGCTACAGTTCCCAAAATTAAGAGAACAAGAGCGGGAGGCCGCTCCTTCTCCTATAATGTGGCCAAGATGTGGAATGCTCTTCCCCAACATCTAAGATCCAACCCCGATCACACCTCATTCCGTAAGCAACTGAAAATGTTCCTGTTTAATAAACAGTAGTCGGGTTGATACATCTTAAGTAACCACATTCTCAGCAGCATTCTCAGCGCTTGGACGCCTCAGGGCAGCTCTGTGCGCTATATAAAAATCATTTTCATTTCATTTCATTTCATTTCATTTCATCTTCACATTTTGATGCCCCAGGTATAACCTCATTCTGTTGAGCCTCGTGAAAAAGCTATGTCATTCTACATACATCTTTTGGCCCTAGTTGAGAATCATTTATGAACTGTTCTGTACAGAGACCTTTCAGACGATCTCTTATGTGCTTTGTCATATAGGACTATTTCAAAGTCTAAATTGCCTAATATCATGGTCGGATGGGTAACTTGCGGCCTGTCGAATTCTAATGACTTTTAACAAATATGACAATGTGATCTTAGCAGCTAGGAACCTTGGCTCTTACGATGCTTGGAAAGTAGGCACATTAAATTGCGTTTTGGCACTTTACATTCAACTTTTGCTATTCAACGCCATGGGTTATCTAGACTTTGCGAGAACCATGTCAAGGCAAATTAAATTTATGTTACCAAAAGGTATCTCTCCATCTCAGGGACTCCTTTGCATGCTGTCTAGTATAATGATGATTTGGCTATTCAGATTGGTTTGTAACCCAGATGAAATTACAGACCATCATCTGGATAGTCTTCACCTTGTCTTTTGGAATTCTAAGTGGCAGGATCTGCATTACACATAGTAGTCTGGGCAAAAAGGAAAATGTTACTGGCTTGTAGTGCTGTAGGTTCACCTGCTTTGCACACTCCTGTAATCAGTGTTAAATGTGGACATTGGAAATAGTTTTTCTTCAAAGTATAAGTTTTGCTTTTGAGATAAAGCGTGATAATTTCCCAAACCCAACAATGCACCAGGACAAAGACCCTATCTGAGATTGTTCTTGCGCCTCTCCACCTCCAAATGACTGAAAGTAAATGGAATAAGGTGAAGTAGAACAGTAGATGTCTACAGGTGCATTATGAAATAACTTATTAGTGTATATAATGTAGAACATCTAAGACACAAGCTTGCATCTTGGGAGTTGGTAAGGACCATGAGAGTGTACAGGTTATAAACCAATAATTACAGGTAAGTAACATTTTAAGTTTGTAGCATGTGCAGCTCTAGATCAGACGCTTTGCATAGATGGAAAAGCAGTGCTCTCTCCCAAAGTGGTGGTTTTCAAGCAGATATTTGGAACAATGTTGTAAGGACAGTTTGGCATAACTGGTTGTCAGGAATCCTGGAGCTAGTGCTCTCTGGGGTTCGTGTCCAGTGTTGCAGGGAGGTGGTCACATTTCTCTGACTTCGCAACAGAAATTTGCTGTGGGACGGTCTTGTAGACTGTCAAATGAGGTATTAAGAAATGCCTGGTTTAAATAATTCCCTAACAAATATCTGGCTAAAACCTTCTCAGGAACTCTACATCAGGTAGGCGTTTCGACCCAATTACCCAGAACCTATGAAGGAGAAGCTGTACCTTCACAAAACAGTGAACACAGATTTGGCATGCTTTCAGGCAGAGAATCAAAACACCCAGATTGTATAAGGCTAAAGTCTTTCTTTGGCTTTGATTACTCCTATCTGTGTTGTTTTTTTAACCTTATGAAAATCAACCCTTTGGCAGGCAGTCTGGTTTTTTAAGCAGTATTACATTTGTAAACTGAATACATTGTTCTGAACAACCTCACTTTCTGAATAGAACAGGATAATTAATTTTAATCTATATAACTAAGAGCACTTACCGTTCTCCATTTTTAAAGTTAGGCAGTCCTCAAAATCACTTATTTCACAGGTCGTTGCAGCATGATATTCATTCACTGTAACAATGAATTAAATGTTGATAATGAACAATGAACAAGAGTTCAATGAAGAAGTATTGCTCTTCCCAGATATCTACTTAGTCTATTTAATGTAATAACTCCAGTCAGAGTTTGTCAGAGAAATACCCTGTACATCCGCAGTCAAACTCTACATACCTTCCTAATAGTGACACCAAAATAAAAGACGAACATTAAGTTGTTTACAGTAATTCAAGACACGCTGCTATGTGCCAAGCCCAGGAAAAGCTTAATCTCCCTTAGCTTATTGGCAGCACTTACATCCTCCTCAATAGCTTAATCTTCTAATGTACAATCCACCTTAAAATGCAGCAATGCTACGTATCTGAACACTGCCTCTACTTTGCCTTTTCTGTCCACATTAGCAATATTTAAGTCAATCCACTACTCTGTATAAATCACAATTCAGCCCTCTTTCAGGCTGAACTGTTCACAAAAGAACTGAATAATGTGGTGGAGTAGCTATGCAGATCCTCAATTTGTCATTCTGACTGTCCAAGAGTTTTTCTTTTGGAGGAGACCATTGTACCTGGCATGTCCTTTGACAGGTGGTCTACATGTTTGCTTGTTTACCAACAGAAATGCTAACTTTGTTGTACAACTGGGGTACGTTCTCCAATCAAGGGTGTCCTCCATAACAAAGTTATGTCATGAGAAATAGTTAGTGGGAGTGGATGAATAGTCTGGGTACAGTGTATTTTGCTTGCACTCCAGAGGATATATTGCCAACCTGCTTTCACTGTTTACATCTTTGTAATCAATCATGACTAAGTCATCCAGTATCTCCTGAAAGCATGAGTCGTGTGCGCAAATATTGGTTGGGTACATAAAAAATGTGCTGCCCCTAGTTGGACTATACCTCTATCTTTTTAGCCCATAAGGTTGGCTGGTCTACCCTAAGATACAGTGCTAGTACAAAGAAATCTCCCACCTTACCACGCATGCAATTACAACGCATGCAATTACAACGAGGTTGTTACAACGACCGCGTTGTAACAATGCATGCCATTACTCCACAAGTCGTAACAACAACTTGCTCTGGGGGGGCGCTGAATGTTGGAGTAGTATAATTTACTATTCCAACTACAGTCTGTGAAACAGTAGGGAAGGTGTTGGATTTTAAATCCAACACCTTCTGACTCCTCCGCAAGTCATTGTTCTAACTTACAGAGAAATGGCATGCGTTGCTACAATGCAGTCGTAACGACCGCGTTGTAATTGCATGCGGTGTTAACGATTCGGGGTAAAAGATGTTTACCAGCACAAAGTACTGTCTTCTAGTCCCAGTCCCAAACTGTGCTCCTGCACTACTCTCCTTTACCTCCTTCCTAGACAGAACTGTAGTGCCAAGGGTGTCTGATTATTATATAACTTATATGTAGCATAAACTATTGTCATTATTAACAAATAACGGTGGCCATTGGCATCCACAAAGCTGCATATCTACAAAAAGAGCTAGACTGTCTCCCCACTCTGCCCACATGTCTCGTTCCCATTTAAAAATACCAACTCTGTATTACCTCCTTTTTACATAACACTTCAGAGATAATATCACCTATTTCAGAGGTTTGCAAGATCAGATTATTCTATTCCACAATGCATTGGCTCTCCGTTTATTGAACCTGGAACAGAAACATGAGCTTGCTCTTCCAGTATTCATACAAATGACCTTCTGGTTACACACAGATCTCTGCAATGGTAATTCAAGTAATCTTTATGTGTCGTGCTAGCTTAAGACCGGACATGTTGTCTCTAACAGTTCCAGGAGGGCTAGATTAATGTCAAATTATCAGGATAACTACTGAATATGTAACTAGGACTAGTGAATTTAAATGTATATAGGGATATCCCATGAATCTGGCATATGTCTAGCCCTCGTGCACCTACAGCTAATAACCCTGACATGACATTTCTTTAATCATCTCTACTTGTGATTTTGAAGTTACAACAGGTGATCAAGTGAAATAGGCACATTAAGCAAGTAAAACATTGTGAGTGGCACTACCTCCAATACACGAGGACACTAGGAACAGGGCCCTCTTCCCCTCCTCTAATTGGACCCCACCCCCTAGCTTTCCGCTCATCTCTCCCTCTTGACTCATCTTAGTGTTAGGATGAGTCCTCTATTGTGTGCTCAGGACCAGTGTCTGTCTGTGTGACCTATGTGTCCCGATTTTCCCCAGTCTGGGTTATACCCTCATGCATCTCAGCCGATATCTGGCAATCTTCCTCCACCTTTTAGTCTGTCCACACTTCTCGCATGCATTGTTACTCCGCAAGCACCCATTCTTCTACATTCCTTATTCATTGACTCAGCATGGGGCACACTAGAGATAACCATTTTATAGCCACTCTTCGCAAGCACCAATCCCAGTAGTATTATTCTATATTGCATTTTTCTATTTTAGAGACAAGCAAACAGGTTCAATAGGCAGTGTCTCATGCAGTGCTCAAGTGTTTTAGGAGTGGCTCTCCGGAGTATGTGAAACACCGTTCCCCAGTGTACATGTAAGTGCAGGCAAAGCCATAACATATGCATAAAATCTGCCCCACTTGTACAACATCTACGGCATCTGTCAGACCTGTCCGGTTATATTTTCGTCATTCTCACTGGCGAGAGGTATTCTCTGAGTAGGACTTGAAAATAGGCCAGGTTGCAGCGAGCATTGCTAGAGACTCCCCTGACCAGTGCACACACTCCCTCCCATTCCTTCTCCATTATGGGTTTCGCTATGTATGCCTCCCAATAACATCTCGCTGAGAGCTCTATTGTTTGCTTGTCTTGTTTGAGGGCCGCGTAGTCGGGAAACCAAATATCTGGAACAGCCCACATCCTGAACTGCTGCAGCGTGTGTGACACCTGTGGTGTATTCGGGAAATCCGTCCAGATTTCTCTGGCTGTTTTAGTTAATTTGACAAATTTTGGGAACTGCCCTGGGCCTACCACAAAATATTCTTGAGCTTTCTGAAATGTAATACAAGGGTCTCTTGGGTATAGATCTCCCAACGCTTCATACCCTTCCTCTCTCCACGGGGCCATGGTCATATGTCTGCGATGTCTAAACCCTGATCTAGTATAATGTTTCTTAAGAATTGTAAACAAAGGCAGCTTACTTTTTGGGGTGTTATTTATGGGAACCATTATCCAAAGATATCAGTACAAAACAGGATGATAGGACATTCATTGGTACTCTGTATTTTAGCTCAGACATCTCATTTTAAAATCTGTATCACTGCAGAGAAAGTCATCTCTTCCGGGACAATGTACACTGGGAAATATATTCTCCACATCTGGTACATTTTTTTAAAAGAGGAGTAGATAAAACACAAATCCTACTGTTAACTCCTACCTGCATTAGTTGACAGATCTTCGCAGGTGTCTTCGTCCAATGCTATGAGTCTGAAAAAAAAAAGAAAAACATCTGAGCATGTAGCAGCATACCATCATGATGGCAAAGTTCACCTAACAATCAGTAGATCAGTATCACATTTATCTGATTGAAGTAACCATATGCAGCACACATATGTGTCTCATCTACAATGTTTTTTCAATTTGATTGCAGTTTTTTTATAATAGGGATTTTCAGTGGCTAGAACTGGGCAAAATGTGCTGTAAACAGAAGCAAATTCCATGGAGAATCCTCCTTTCTGGAGAACAGCTTCTGCTTTCATGCTTTCAACAGGAGATGTCCTGCAGCATGCCTGGGACTGTTAATAGTTGCCAGCCTTCTCTACAGTAAAGGCAGTCCACACCACATCTGTTCCGATTGGCTTTTAACAGCCAGTCAAAATACCTCTGGGACCATTTCTAATTAATTGTAATCAGAATAGGTTCAGAGACTGCCAAGAGATGCTGGCGGGCTTATGAGTTGTGGTAAGTTTGTGTCAGCTAATTTGATTGCGAAAAACTGTCCAAGGAAGTGCAGGATACTCGCAGATATTTTGAGTAACTATCACCAGCCAATTAGAATTTTTATAGCAAAGAGGACCTATTTGGACTGGCTGTAAGGGTCAAAGTAATCTTATTGACTCATCCTTACAAACGATCACAATTGGCCCTGAAGTTAAGACCATTCGGATTTCTTAGGGCATTCGTAAGGAAGATAGCCAGCAAAATAGCATTTTGGCCCTCTGACTGTCTCCCAAGAACTAATAGCTAAAAAGGATGAGACGAGGAAAGATCAATTCAAAAGAAAAGACCATTCTTAAAGAGGAATGAATTCCAAATCTGTAGACCCAAAACCAAAAATAGTCTCTTACAGCAATCAAAGTGCTAAAGAACAAGTTACTTACCTTCCGTAACATTGTATCTGGTAGAGACATAGTCCAGCTGCAGATTCCTTAACTTGTGAATTCTCCCCAGGTGTCAGATTGGATCAGCCAATGTTTTCTCAGCAGTACCTCTCCATGCCAAGGGAGGGTCTATAGGGGTGGAGGCACTTGGATCCGTACGATGTCCGCTCCAGGTATGATGTCAGTGGAGCCATATAAGTCCCCTCCAGGGCGTTGTCGTGTTGTTTCTTCTTTTACCACGTTGCACACTGTTTCGAAGTAGCATATCTCTCGCTGTTTTTCAACCTGCTGTGATGAACCTTTCTCGCCTGAAACAGTGTGCAAAATTCCTAGGCCCTCTGGGTTTAAGTCCAGTGGGTCCTGTCCCCCCCAGATGTCGGGTACGTACCCACATGCTTTCTGTATGTGGTGCTTGGGCGAGCATCATGACACCGACGAGTGTGACGTCTGCCAGCGGTTGATGCGGAAGGCGCTGCACGAGCAGTGCATGAAACTCTTGACGGCGCGGTTGTCACAGGCTTCCAGCTCCTCACGGCGTCGGTCATCCTCCCGGTCCAGGGGTTGTTCCCATGAGCGCCACTCTTTACCCCGTGGTCACAGGCATTGGTCCCAGTCTCCCGCTACAACTCATGGTAAGCGAGGTCATAAGAGCAATCTGTGAACCTATTCGGATTACAATCAATTAGAAAGCCAGAAGTACGGCTAAGAAAAGAATTCCGGATCCAGTCTGACGCCCGGGAAGAATTCACACATTAAGGAATCTGCAGCTAGATGTCTCTATCAGATAAGACACCCAGGATGCAGAGTTTCTAACAGGCTTTCAAAAGAAAAGTGCAAGCAGGAACTTTTCACTGGAGTGAAAAATTAAACAAATAAATATATATCTCTCTCCGAGGCAAAACAATGCCCTTAGAGCAATACAAAGGGTCTTGACCTGAATACGCTGATGCACGGGGAGCCAGTGCAACCTTTAGGAGTACCTCTGAAACCAAATCAAATTTCTGTGAGGCAACAATCAGGTTAATAGCCATATTCTGGGTACACTTGAGTCTTTAAATGATGGTGGCGGCAAGGCCTAAGTAGCAATACTTTGCATAATTTGGTACGAACCGGATCCCTGCTCTGACTACAAGTGCTCTAAGATCCTTCCTCAACTCAAACTTCTCATCAAAGAAAAAGCCTAAGATCCTAATCATGAACTAAGAAGAGGGTAAGAGCTCATCCCAAGGGGTCAAGCAGAAGGAGTTCACAGATTATCCAGGAAGAGAATCAGCACCTCCGTCTTAATGGGATGGAGGTCCAGGAGGTTGGTACTCATCCAAGCCTTGATTACAGACAGGTATGCTGGGGAAGACGCCTGGAACTCAGAAGGGGGTCTACTGAATCCAAGGATCAGATGGGTGTTGTCATTGTAAGACACTCGAGTATGTGCTCGTGCACAGCCTCTGGTTTTAACTGCCGAAAATAAAGGTAGCTATAACTTGATGTTCTCCTGGGGTATCGCTCATTGATCCAGAGCGTAATTTATAAACTAAAATCGATAGTTCAAACCACATTGGGTTGAATCACCCTGTGCACAATCTGAACCTCTATGTGATAGAGGGTTTAAAATGTATGTGATCTGTTGAAAAAAACGGTAGTCGATGTTTTTAATCCAATATGTTTTCTTTATATATAATAACTTCAATTCAATCCATTAATATGTAGTGTTCATATCTCATCAAGATCCTTTTACATTTCCAAAATCCAATGCATTTCGGGCGGGGTGCCCTTCGTCAGGGATCACTCTAAAGTTAAGCAAAAATGCCATGAAGTATCCAAGGGACCATAATGCCTTTCATGAAATGTGATATTGACTAGGTAATCAAAACATACAATCTTGTTCAACGTCTAATGAATGTAAAAGGCACATAGCAAAACGAAATGTAGACCGCTATATAACTAAAAAAACGCCTAATGAGATCAAGAACTGGCAAATCAATTTTTAATCAGGCGGTGCTGAGAAAGCTTGGTAGCCATGTGAGGGTGAAAGTACAAGCAGTGTTGCAATGTTTAAATGGCTGGCAGTCAAAACGCGATTGTAACGTGAATGTTAGTTGGACGGTGTAGTCGGATGGCGCTGAGAAATCCCGGTAGCCATGTGAAGATAAAAGTACAAGCGGTGTGAAAGCCGGTAATCAGAACGCAACTGTAGCGTTATGAACATATCGCGAGTTTGTGGTAAAAACGAATGGAACATGGTGTGGAGGAGAAATAAAATAAGAAGTGATCAACTTGCTCTGGTTCGTGAGATGAAAGTAACTAGATCTGGTGGAATAGCGAAGCATACTCAGCAGTGTTGCAGCGACAGTTAAGACATATACATACGATATACGAAGCGTGCTCACGTGCGTTAAGTGATAGTGACACACTCTAATGATAGAGTGAAGCGTGCTTAGCAGTGTCATAGCGGCAGCAAAAATATACACAAATGGTACACAAACAATATCAAAACGATTGTGCAGCACTGGCATATGCCAATATTTTCATCAATCATTTTGAAGAGGAGAACATATGGCCCAAGGAAAACTCACATCAAATTATACGTAAGGTTCATTGATGACATTTTCCTTTTATGGACTGGATCAGATACCCTATTGAAGACAGCCTTGAACGAACGAAATCTTATCAATGACAGAATCCAATTCAATCCAATTCACCTTTGACACTCAAGTGGAACACAGGGCTCGACAAATGTACTCGCCCGCTCGCAAATAAGAGTGAATTTTGTGCAGGTCGAGTCAGTTTCAAGGCCTACTTGACCGGCCTGGCGAGTGCCTCTTCTAGGTGCAGTAGCATATGGAAGGCTCTAGGTGGCAGCATTGTGGATCATGCACGCGGGTGCGGTGCGCCGTGGAAGGCTTTAGGGGGCATCATGCACATCACGCGGGTGCGGTGCGCCGTGGAAGGCTTTAGGGGGCATCATGCACATGTATTGTTTGGGTGCCAGGGCCGTCAATCATGTAGCGCGCGAAAGCGCTACCAATGACGGCCCTGGCCTGCCCCCACGCTGTGCTGCTTAAAGTGCAGCAGTGACGTAGCACGCCACCACGCGCTCTCCTCGGTGGAGTCGGGACTCGGGACATAGTGCAGAGCGATTTGGCAGAGGTGAGTCAGTTTTTACATTAAATTTCATTTAGGCCGACCGCAAAACTTATCACAGTGAGCAGTAGTGTCTTTTTGATTTCGCTGAGCTATTGTTATTGCGCCGCTGCCTGTGTTGTGTGCGAATTCAGTCCGTGAGTGTGATTTATTAATGTAAGCAGCATAGCTTATGGATATCATATCAAACCTTGTCTACTTTTATTTTCTTTTGTCTAGGGAACAAAAAAACCTTGTTTTCTATTTCGGAGAATTGGAAACCCTTCCTTTGCTACTTCAGACTGGGATGTTATTCCTGTATCATTATTCTACAATTCCTCTTTGACAATTGGAAAGGGGGCTCATTATTACTTGTCCCATTGTCAATCGCATTGTTTTCGCCAGCCCCTCTCCTGTCCTACAGCCCTCAATCAATATATCAATGTACTACTGTGGTGAACAGTACCTGTAAATTCGTTTTTCATAATTTTCTTTGCTAGTCTGCTAGTTTCTACTACCCCTGTGTTACTCTTATTTGGACTTCAATCGGGTATATCGGGTGCGAGATTAAATAGAAGTATCCTCCTTACCCTTGCTATTACTGTCGGAGGCAGTACAGTTCAAGGAATAATACTGACACTAATGAATATACGGTTACTGCTGTCAATAAGTATATATGCACTATGGAATGAACCTTGTTTATTGTGGATTGGAGAAAAGGTGGAAGTCTCCTCTAGTGCACCAGCATCATCGACACAATCCTCCCTGACCCCTACTGGAGGCACTTACAGTACATATTGTTTCTGCAGTTCATGGTCTATGGCGGGTCTCACTGGGCTCTAAATATTTGTATGGGCCCCTTGTAGTGGAGATTTCTTGCATGTTTCATGGAGCAGCATGGATATTCCGTCCTGGCTCATTACTGGGTTATTTTTCAGATTAGCCCTTTTGTTGTTTTAATATCCTAGATGCAAATATGATATCTGAATTATGTTTGAGCACATTTTCTTCCAAGTTGGCAACCTATCCGTTGACACAAGAATGAGCAAAAGGGGACGTGGCGGTCCACCCCAGTGACAGGCTATCTGTGACGCAGTAATCACACAGGCTGCCTCACGGAGCCTGACACAGCACAGTCCGTTGAGCATGTAACAGTTGGCTAATCATTGTGTGACTCATGTTCTCCAGATGCTCATTATTCCGATCATAATACCCTTGTACAAGGTTTACCTGCAACTTTGCATTAGCTTTCATTTGGTTTTACTTGGGTAATTGGGTAGCAGCCTTTCTATCAAATCTGCAGTTTTTCATTGTCCACCGGCAGGAGAAATAGTGTTTTTCTGGAGTAGAAAGTTGTTTGATATAGAATTGTGTTTGAGTTGAAAAGGAATGTAAATGAATCTGTAAAGCGTTATGTGTAAATTGGCATTATGCTGCATATTGTGGAAGCAACGAATTAGAATGACATGCTGTACTAAGTAGAACAGTAGTTGCACACTGTCAAGCGTCCTATCACTGTGTAGAGCAAAAAAACACTTTTTGGTGGATGCACAATCATGTTCTGAAAACATGTAATTGGCTCCCAACATGTGGGCAGAGCGAAACTCGACTAATGCTCACTGTAATTGCCTGGTGACAGCTACATTGTCAAGCCAGAGACCATGTGCAAATATTTGTTTGCAGGTCGGACTGTCTGTGCTGTGCCCTCTCACTGTTTAAAAAAGGTTTGCTTGCCTTGGCCGGATGAAGCGCAATGACGTCACGTGGAGAGTTTGATTTGGCTGTGTTGCACCGTAGGGTTACTTGCACTTTTATAAACATCGGAACTCAGTTATTATCTGAAGGTAATGGAAATTAAATGTCTTCAGAGTTTATACTGCTATGCAAGTTGCATTAGAACAATGTTTACTACGCTGGTGTACTTTATTTGTATGTTTCTTCACCTTCATTGCTTGATTTTGCTCACAAGACAGTGTCACCATCACCTAAGGAGCGGATTGTGCAGATTGTGTGACCACTAATTACCACCCAGTTTCCCCCCAAAAATGCAAGTTTAGGCCCAGAGTTAGGCTTTGGGAGGGGAAGCGTCAGGCAGACCTTTAGTTTTACTGAACAGGTATAACCCAACTCCCCCATTAGAACCCGCAATACTCAAGAGCAGACTAGTGAGTCTCAATTAGTGAGTTATTTCAGAAGCTGACCTGGTGTTGCACATCGTTCAGTTCCATTGATTAGAGGCTGAGCGCATTCCAAATTGGGGTGCTTTTGTGCGAACCTGAGAGTGCCACACAGTGAGTTACAGATCTGATCAGATGCAGTTAAAAATGTATATTTGGAACCATCATTAATTAATTATTGAAAGCAAATGTATATTAACCCAGTATTGTAGTTTGTACAAACTTCAAGTTATAATATTTTTAAATTAGTTACAGTGAGTTATTGTTTTTGATTCTAACTCAAAGCGGACAGAAGCAGTGAGTCAGTGCTGGCTAAATAACTAGTGAGGACAAGGCAGACAACAGGCAGAGAGTGCAATGGCAGACATCAGGTTGTGGTTGGCCGGAAAAACCACTGGAGCTAATACTCCAATGAATAATGCAGGAGAGAGTTCAGCAGTTGGGAAAAGGAAGTCATTAGAAGAAATCCACCAAAAGCAGAGGGAGTATGATCAAAAAAAAGACAGAGAGTTGTACAACAGAAATGGCTTGAAGATTTCAAGTGGGCAGTGATTGAAGAACAGGAAATTAACGGAGCTGCTGCTGACCTAGTTGAGCCCAGTTTTAAAAAATCTCAAGTTTTGTATTGTGGAGTTTGCAGGAAATTTCCTCATCTCGCAGATACTAAGTCTTCCCTATATGTTGGTGTGACAGAAAAATTCAAAAGGGAGACGTTGGAATGGCACCACAAGAGCAAATTGCATGAAAAATGCATGTTACATGAAGCTGCAATTCAAAAGCCACAGGAGACCTGCATAGCCAAATCAATCACAAAAATGCATGAAAAAAATATCCGGCACATTTTATTTATTACAGCCTATTATATTGCAAAACAAGGTGAGGCTTTTATTAAGTTTCCAAAACTCTGCTCACTGCAGAAAAAGAACAATCCTGAGTGGAATTTCGAAAATTATATGACTGATCATGCATGCCGTAACTTTGTAATAGCAATTTCCGAGACCCTAAAAATGACAATTCGATCCCAAATAGCAAATGCTAGGTTCATCAGTGTTCTGTCAGATGGGTCAACTGACAATGGAATTCAGGAACAGGAACTTATTTATGTACGATTCGTTTGTGAAGGCACCCTTGTTACCCATCTGTGTGACATTGTCAGCATGAAAAACTCCACTGCGTCCGGAGTGAGAAATGCTATTATGGTTGGCCTGGAAAGCATGGGCATATCTCTGGATATTCTGAGCCAGAAATGCATTGGTCTGAATACAGATGGAGCTGCTGTGAACTTCGGTACTAAATCTGGTGCTGTGAAGCAGCTACTGGACGAAGTCTCCAAGCATCAAGGATGGGACAATTGCAATCACATTGCAGTTGTGCACTGTGTAGCTCACAATCTAGAGCTTGCTGTGTGTGATGTTAAAAAAAAGAGTTCATACATATCCAAATTTGAAGAGGTGCTCAAAGGATGTTTCAAACTATATTATTATTCACCTAAGCGGAGAAGGGAACTTAAAGAGATAGCTGATAATCTGGAAGAGCAGTTACAACATTTTGGTGGCTTGCAGCAAATCAGATGGGTAGCAAGTCAGCACAGGGCAGTAACAGCGCTTAAGACAAACTGGGAAGCTACAGTACTTCATCTTGAGCACCTTGCTACTGGTACTGATGAATATTCAAACAAAGCCAAAGGATTGCTTCATGACATGAAATCGGAGAAGTTTCTTTATTTCTTGCACTTCATGATAGACTTCACAGAGCTGCTTCAGCAAGTGTCTAAGGCATTTCAACAAGAAGATACTCTTATTTCTGAAGTTGCAAGAAGAATCGAGGTGCTCCAACAGAAGCTAATACTGCTGAAAACAAAGCCAGGAAAAGCACTAACACAATTTCAATTGCTTTTTAAAGATGGAAATTTCGCAGGGGTCCCGTTACTAACACAGGCAAAGCCTGCTAGAAAAGGCAGCTCTAATAAAATAGTGTCAAGGAAGACACTATTGAGTTAATAGAGAATTCTTTCTTTTATGAGTGACCGCTTTCTGAAGCACATCTCAGGCAAGCCGCATTCTTTGTTTAACATTTTTGATTTTACTTTGTGGCCAGACTCTGTTGAAAAGATTAGAGTTTTTGGGGATCAAGAATTTGAGGACCTTGTACAGTACTACAAAAAGGTACTTACTGATGAAGAAATTCAGTCTGCCCCTAGAGAGTGGCTAGATTTTAAACTGTACGTCTTTCATCGGAGGATGTCGCATAAGCCTGTATCCCTCTTCACTCAGCTGTTGAAAAAACGCCCAGAAGAAGTTAAAAATGTCCTTCCAATTTTAGAAATCATTCTTTCCATCAGTCCAACAACAGCAATATGTGAACGGGGCTTTAGCAGCATGAACCGAATAAAAAATGAGCTCCGTACGTCCCTTAAAAGATACACCATGTCTGCTTTAATGCGAATCCAAGTAGATGGGCCGGAGTTAGACACTTTTGATCCAAACCCAGCCGTTTTGCATTGGCTTTCACAAAATCCAGGAACAAGACATATTATGGGCCACAAACATCCTTGTCAAAACAACACTGTTGTTACTGACTCAGAAGATAGCGACTCAGTTTAATGCTACTCTGTTCAAATCAGCACCATTTTCCTTAACAACTGTGCATTTTTGTATTTTACCATTCACTGGTGTCTGTCAATACTTCTGACAATTTGCCATGGTGGCAGCTGTTTGTCTCCTTTCGAGACACTGACTCCCAGTCACAGACCTGTGTTGAATCCATCATCGTTCTTTAGTTCACTGATCGCCACCCCAGTTCAGGACTGGCTATGCAAATCAGTCTTGACCAATTTATTAAATAAAACTTCTGACAATTTGCCATGGAGCTGTTTGTCTCCTTTCGAGACACTGACTCCCAGTCACAGACCTGGGTTGAATCCATCATCGTTCTTTAGCTCACTGTTCCCCACCCCAGTTCAGGACTGGCTATATGGAAATTAGTCTTGATGGCCCATGTGCCTCATTGGAACAGTCCAGCCAGAACTGCCAAGCCATGGACTCCTGACCCGGCCCTTGGCACTTTTTTTCATACAAATTAAACACTGCCACAGCTACAGCAATGTAAATGAAACTTTGAGGACTTGGCAGCATAAACGGATTACAAAATGGGCTACATTCATCTGCCTCAAAGCTGACGGAGCGCTAATGCTGTATTTTGAAAGAACAAGCACTGACTCTGGCCATAAAGTTATTTCAAAGGGAAGGACAGAAGGCAGCGATCTGAAGAACGCAAACCTTAGCTCAGTCTGAGCATCAGCTTCCTCACTACAAGTAAGTGCCAGCCTGATATGTTGTTTACATGTTAAAGTTTATAAGGTATTTTTTTGCCATGTATGTTCGCAGAAACCTTCCCCACAGCACTTTGATACACACATAGGGAGGTAAATGGATGAAATTTGCCGTTTATTTGGGTGGCCAACGTTTTCCTGGGTTGTTGGCGCTGCAAATGTTTTGAAAAAAGTCCATATGCGATTAATTGTGGTTCGAATGCATTGCTGTTAGGTCGAGTAGAAAAGTCTACTCACTCGACCTGCAGGTCAAGTGAGATTTTTTAGATTTGTCGAGCCCTGGAACATATCACATTTTTGGATGTGCAGATCTCCAGAACATCCTATGGTTTTGAAACAGATATTTTCAGAAAACAAACAGACAGGAATATTATTCTTCATTACAATAGTTTTCATCAGCAGCCACTTAAAGATCACCTACCATATTCACAGCTACTACGGATCAAACGAATTGTATCTAATCCAACCAGACTCATAAAACAGACAACAGAGATGTTTTCACGCTTCACTGAGCGAGGATATCCCAAAGCGATTATAGATCGGGCACAACAAAGATGTCAAACTAAAACGCAAGAGGAATTGTTGAGAACAACACCAAAATCTACCCAAAACTGCATGGTAGTAATGTCTAAATTTTCTGCACTTAAGTCATGTGTATAAAAACATAATCAAAAAACATTGGGCGATCTTAAGCATGGAACCAGATTTAAAAAATGTGTTTGCACAACAACCTATCTTTGCTTACAGAGAAGAAAATTTGGGAGAAATTTTGAAAAATACTGGAAGTAAACCACAAAACATCCTACTCAAAGGGACTCAAGCATGCCACAATTGTAATAATTGCAACATCATCCTTCCAGGAACCAAGATGACACACCCTAGGAAAGGTACTCTCATCAACTTGAAAGTCACGGAGACATGTGATTCAAAGTATTTAATCTACCTCTTAAAGTGCCCTTGTGGCATGGATATACGTAGGAAAGACTGAGAGAAAAATTAAGACAAAGCTGAATGAACACAAAAGTAACATTCATAACAAGAACATCAAGTCCACAGTAGCTTGTCATTACAATGAACATAGACACAAAACATCAGTCAATTTAAAATTCATCGACAAGATAGAAGGGAGAAACAATGCCAACTTCTTACTCCAAAGAGAGAACCTATGGATCTGCAAATTGGGTGCTCTCAGACCGCACGAAATGAATGACAGGATGGAGTTTCAATGTTATCTATAAACATTGAGTCTGAATTCACCCATGTACTTCATTTTTTTAATGTACAACTTCTTGACATTTTCTCATAAAACTACGAGGATGAACTCTGCATTCACCCTCATTTTTTTACCTTTTCATTTTTACCAGTTTTGTATCCACACTCGGTGTGACCCACCCATGATTCACGTTTTCATTAATTTTTAATTTTTCTTCTAGACTTCATAGCTTACATAAAGAGACTTTTGTATATCCAAGGGTATCTTCGATTTAGACACATTGATTTGGTTCTCCTTTTGACCACAGCAGCATGTACTGTTTTTTCATTCTTATAATTTTTTCATCTTCAAGATTGCCAACTCGCCCGATGTTTAACTTTGCACGACTTCAGTTCCTTTTACATAACACCAGCAGTTAGGTTTGGAATCATTGTGTTTCATTCCTCTCTATACTTTGGTTTTGTTATGATAACATTCATATATATATTTATCTTGTGTTTCATTTCAGTATTCTCCATGTAACATGCATTCTCATTGATATTTTGTTTTTTCCACACTGATAATTCACATATGACTATATTCAAGATGGCCGACATGCGCCACATCCAGTAGAGTCCGAATTTTATGCTCACTAACCAGTATGAGACTTCCTAAATACGTCCCACTAATGGCTGACGCTGTTTCCAGCTTCGACTAGGAAGCGAATACTTGATTACACCTTTGACTAACTCAGGCTAGTCTACTCATCGAGTAAGTTCTCGTTTAATTCAACTTAAGTAAATCACCTGGTTAGTTTCTTAATAATTCACTGGATATCTTGTCACCATCTACTGGTTCACTTTGACCTTGCCGTCTATTTAATAACTGAGTTTTAAATAATTTGTGATATCATTTGTGTATGTTTTTGCTGCCGCTATAACACTGCTAAGCACGCTTCACTCTATCATTAGAGTTTGTCACTTTCACTTAACGCACATGAGCACGCTACGTATATCATATGTGTATGTCATAACTGTCGCCGCAACACTGTTGAGTATGCTCCGCTTTTCCACCAGATCTAGTTACTTTCATCTGACGCACCAGAGCACGTTGATCACTTATTTATTTTTTCCTCCACAACACGTTCCGTTCGTTTTTACCACCAACCCACGATATGTTCATAACGCTACAGTTGCGTTCTGATTACCGGTCATTTAAATATTATCACACCGCTTGTACTTTCCTCTTCACATGGCTACCGGATTTCTCAGCACCGTCCGACTAATATTCATGTTACAATTGTGTTTTGACTACCGGCCATTTAAACATTGCAACACTGCTTGTACTTTCACCCTAACATGGCTACTGGGCTTTCTCAGCACCGCCTGACTAACAATTGATTTGTCAGTTCCTGATCACATAAGGTGGTTTTTTTTGTTATATAGCATTCTACATTTTGTTTTGCTATGTGCCTTGTACATTCATTAGACGTTGAACAAGATTGTATGTTTTGATTACCTAGTCAACATCACATTTCATGAATGGCATTATGGTTTCTTCGATACTTCACAGCATTTTTAGCTTAACTTAGAGTGATCCCTGATGAAGGGCACTCCTCCCGAAATGCATTGGATTTTGGAAATGTAAAAGGATCTTGATGATTGCCTTTGAACACTGCATATTAATGGATTGAATTGAGGTTATTATATATAAAGAAAACATATTGGATTTAAAACATTGACTACTGTTTTTTTCAACAGATCACATACATTTGAGACTGAAAAGGATTGAAACTACTTAGTGGAAAAGAGGAACCTTTGCCAAAGAAGAAACAGCTGAAGAGACTGAAGGAAAGGACTTACCCTTGCTGTGTGTTCTAGGGCTGGCCTGCAGTTTGCTGATTTAACCAAGGAAAGGCTAAGGGACTTTGCTGTAGGCTGTGTCCCCCTGCTTGAAAGGACTGTGCTGTGTGCTGTTTTCTGAAGTAACCTGTACCCAATGGCCTGAGAAGAGCTGGCTCCCTGTTGTGGAAACTCAGGAACATAAAGGTTTCCAAGGGTGTCTCAGTGACGCTGTGTGCTTGTGCTTTTTGCAGCCTGAGACCCTCGTAAGAATTGGCCTGTGATTGTGGAAACCTGGAGTCCAAGTGAGTCTCAGCAATGCCGTGTGCTTTGTGCAGCCTGAGACCTTCATGAGGATTGTCCTGTGATCATGTGCACCCGGAGTCCAAGTGAGTCCCAGCGACGCTGTGTGCATGTGCTTTGTGCAGCCTGAGACCTTTGTGAGAATTTGCCCCGTGACTGTGTGTCCCAGAGCAGTTGTGCGTTCTGAGTTGATCGGCAGCGTGACCAGAAATGCTGCGATCGTCATTGCCATCAGCCTGGACCGGCATCCCCAGAGGAGCTGTGAGGATTCACCGCCGCTGGCCAGAGGCTGCCTTTGCCAAGGGGAGACCTCGAACTATCACGTAGGAGGTCCATGTTCCACTGCCTAAGATCAACATAGACGCATTGGAGGCCCAAGCCGTGAGGAGAGGCGAGTGAGATCGTACCCCCGGGTAACACTCAGCGAGCATGCGTGTGTCCCGCCTGGGGTGGGGTGCGGGCTACGAGAGAAACGCTCTCTGCCTCTTCCATCTATGCAGCGCAAGCCTCTGCTCAAGTTCGTATAGCAGCCCGTACTTGCCAAGGAGTGGCAGTACCGGGGCCGGAGTGTGAAGCTGCACTTTGTTTTACACCACAACAAAAGCTAATAAAATGTACTCCGGCATTGTGATCGGTGCCGGAGTACATTATTGTTAGCAGTACGAACTGCCTGATTTTTGCAATACACATTGCATTATTTTTGCATTATGAACTGCCTGATTGTTGCATTACGCATTGCATGCTTTTTGCATTACGAACTGCCTGATTGTTGCATTACGTATTACAATATTTTTGCATTACAAACGGCCTGATTGTTGCATTACGCATTGCATTATTTTGGCATAATGAACTACCTAATTGTTGCATTACGAACTGCATTATTTTGTCATTACGAAGTGCCTGATTGTTGCATAAAGAACTACATTATTCTGACATTACGAAGTGCCTGATTCTTGCATTACAAACTGCATAGCATTGTATTAGGACTGCATTGGATCATTGAGAATTGCTCCTTAATACTGCAAGAACCTACAAGGGCTTGCTGGCCTAATAATCGGCAAAGGGGAAATATTACAAATACGCATATGTTGGATTTTTATCATGTGGTCTCATCATATATCTTTTCTTTTATAAACCTATAATTGTTTTTTATGAAACTTATCTGGAGTCCATTTGTGGTATCATCATTGGGTCGCTGAGAGCGTGGTTGCAAATGCTTTACACATTTGCCTTGAAAATAAGCCTTACCAAAGGGGATGATGAACGGAGCGTTTGAGCAAATCAAACACCCACCACCAATCAACTGATCTGGGTTTAATCCATCATCATTCTTTAGCTCACTCCACCACCCCAGTTCAAATAGGGACATATGCAAATCAGTCTGACCCTGTGCCTCATGGGAACAGTCCAGCCCGAACTGCCAAGCCATGTCTTCCCTGGACCAGAAACAAGCATCCTGGGACCGGTTTCGGGTTCATAACCCTCATCAGCCATGCTATCTTGAATCCAGTGGCAGAGTGAGCAAGGGACACACGTCTGGGCATACCCTGCCAACTTGGGTGAACAAAGCGATACCAAAGGGGATGATGGACGGAGCATTTGAGCAAATGAAACACTCACCCCCAGTCAACAGTCCAGCCCGAACTGCCAAGCCATGTCTTCCCTGGACCGGAAACAAGCATCCTGGGACAGCAGTGGTCTGCAAATCCAAGTTCTATGTTGACAGACTGAACCACAGATGTGGTGTTTGATTCTCGCTTAGTTGCACATTTACCGCTTCTGAATTTTCCACATACACCTACTACTTTGGTATCTGTTTATTCTTCTTTGCTTGTAACTTTGCTACTTTTGGAGTGATCCTTGATACCAACTACTGTGAGGTCTGGTACTCTTGCTGGGTTCTGATTTGCCACAACATGTGCCAATCAACACTATAAAAACATTGTATTTAAACAGCAGATTGTATTTCACTAACTATAAGTCTTAATATTAAGTGTTTGAAGAAGAAAGATCTTCTCCACTATTATCAAGAGTGTGACTGCATTTCTATTTCTGATCATTTTTCATGCATGCGAAATATAGGGCCCGAATCACATATTGGCAGAAAGGGTACTTTGTCACAACAGCGAAGGAGTACCCTTTCCGCCAACATAATGGTAGGCCCACCAAATTTAAAAGAGGGCAGACTATAGTATGATGAGGTCGGAAACTACTCCATCTCCAACAGCCCACAGGAGTAAGGGCAGTTGGAGAAATTAATATATGTCCACCTGCCCATATTAGATTACGTGGAGCTATAGCGGTTTTTCATTGCCCGCCACAGCCAAGAAAACCCAGCAGTAAAAACATAAAAATGTCCCCACGCGATGAATCCCATGGAGGAGCCGGGGGCATTGCTTTTTTTCAAAACCAGAATTCCACTTTGGGGATTTGTTTTTGAAAATTATTTCTTAAAAAAACATTGCGTTATGTTTGATGGAGCAATACATCAAAGTTACAACCGGAACATTTCTAAATTTAGCTGGATCTCCACCAGGGAGACAGAGTAAAATACTCCGCCCCCCTGGCAGAGGGCATCCCGGCAGCCTATATTTAAATGGGACCATAGTACATAACAAGGCCCTTTTTCTAGGGGATCCCTCAAATATATATATGTGTTGATACATATGTATATATATATATACGTACAAGAATGTAGATTAGCAACACGCCTATTCAGGAAAAGTTCTGCAGGCAATACTACACTGCATGCTGGAAGTGCGCACCCAGCCCACTTGATCTCAAGTATTCCTTATGGTGAAATGATCCGCCTTAGGCGGGTGTGCAGTGAAGAACATGACTTGCAACAAGCGCAGGCCCGCAGTACTATGCGATTCTTAGAAAGAGGTTACTCTATAAAGACCATTAATAATGCCATTCAAAAGTACATGCTCATCAGCCCTGAACAGCTTCTCAGTAGATATAGTACCTCGGATGAGGCAGTTACATCAGAGATAGTTGTACCCCCTAAATCGTTAGTACCTGTTGAACCTTTTAGGATAATTACGGGGTTCTGTAACCAACATAGAGACTTACGTAGAATTATCAATAAGAATTGGCCCACGGTGCTACAGGATCCCATCATTGGCAGCACACTTCCCAGACAGGCATCCATCACATACAGTCGTGCCCCTTCTATGAGAGACAGATTGGTTGATACTGGACCAGAGGTTTTAGATAAGACTACATGGTGGCAAACTAACAAAGGATTCTTCAAGTGCAAAACTTGTAAGGCCTGCTCCCATGGTAGTAATAGACTGACGTATAGAGATGGGTTCAGCAGTAAGGAACATGATATAAGTAAAGTCCTTACGTGTAAGACTGAATACGCGGTCTATATTTTGGAATGTCCTTGTGTCCTTCGTTATGTCGGGAGCACTAAGCTCCTGGTTCATAAACGGATATTGCAACATCTGAGGGCCATTACAAACCAGGACAACACCTACCCGGTAGCCAGACATTTTAAAGAGTTCCATCAGAGTAACAACAAGGGACTCATATATTATGTGATTGATTCTATCAATGCCAGCAGAAGGGGAGGAAACAGAGAATCAAGGTTAAGAAAGTTGGAGACTAAATATATCCTCCAGTTAGATAGTAAGCAACCGGGAGGGCCTAATCTGATGGAGGACATGTACACTTGTTTGCACTGATATCTTATGTACTGTTAATATGATGAGATCAGAAATTGTGGATTAACTAAGATGATTTTTAGATAACTTTTCAACATTTTTGATAGTTATTTATGCTTTTAATGATGTCAATTCTTAGAGCGTTTGATCTATATTTATAGCACAATTTGCACTTTTGTACATGGAGTTATTTATACCTATCAGGCATTAATTTCAACATAACCAACTTTCAATATAACCAGGTTTCAATGATGAATCTGTTAGGCCTGCACCAGCATTTATGCCTTATAATTGTAGGGCTGGAAATATTAGGTCCAAGTATATGATTTTATCTTACCTTTGGATATGTGCTTTCTAGTTCAATGAGTTATGTAACTGGGATTATAGTAATTGACATTTGGTTGGTAACAGGACTACAGGCAGGGTCTTGATTTGCACAGTACCCTCGACTGGGCTCAGCGTGGGACCGTGCAACTCATAAGACTAAGACTTATCAGTATATGATTAGGTTTACACGTTTTAGCACTAGTTTTGCACTTTATTACACTAGGCTCTAAGGGTACTAGTCACGTGTTCTGACTTTTGGCATAAGGGGATTTAACCCGTTATTTTAGAAAATACAAGCATATGTATATTATCAAGTTTGATACTTGTTATATGACAATGAGCTTGATGTTTAGCTATATGCAGTGTGTAATATCATACCAAGACTAAGTGGAACAAATAGCAATTTTTGAGAAGTATGAAATGATACTTTTTAAATGTATTTTACCTTCATATGACAGTGCGTTGCCACTATATATGGTTTTTATGATTTCTAAATTATGATTTCTAAAATATGAACCATGTTTGTAGAATTAAGTCTATACCTCATATTATGATGGTGGACGCTGAACAGGATTGGACTTCTTCACACTGCATCTAAGTATGTCTTCCATGCCTTGTACACGTGATTTGTTTAATTGGTAGCACTTGCACTTTAAATTCATGGCTCTCACACCACTACGCTGTCATGTGATCAAGGCCTTTCGAGGCAGAAACGTTATGGCGGCAGCACTGAAATAAAGAAACCAGCATCTGAATTTGGTGGTCCGTGTCCTTTCTTACCTGGCATCTGAGGAAACAAGCAGAGCAAGGAGATCGGAGTTATTGATATATATATATATGTACCATATATATATATATATATATCATTGCTCCTCGTTTCACCTGCTTTGTGCACACACACTCACAAATATGTATATACACATTTGTATGTATACACACATACATGCAAAAAGGAAGCAGGGAACTCTGGGTAGCTCCCAAGTGTGTGTATGTGTATGTGTATGTGTATGTGTGTGTGTGTGTGTGTGTGTGTGTGTGTGTGTGTGTGTGTGTGTGTGTGTGTGTGTGTGTGTGTGTGTGTGTGTGTGTGTGTGTGTGTGTGTGTGTGTGTGTGTGTGTGTGTGTGTGTGTGTGTGTGTATATATATATATATATATATATATATATATACACACACACACACACACATACATACATACATATATCCCAAAAAAACCTTGCTCGAGCTGGGAGACGGCACGCACACGAAGAGTGATGAGTTATGAGGCATATTTTATTTCCTAGGGCCTCCTCCGACCCGGCTAGAACAGAGAGACGTGTTTCGGCTGTCACAGCAGCCTTCCTCAATCTTATATATATATATATTTTCACTTAAAAAACCATAGGTTTCAGGCCTTATATAGTTAGGAATTAGCATTTAAAAAACCATTGAAATTGCTCCTATATAGTTAGTTGTACTAACTATATTTCGCGCACCCGCAATCCACTGCTGATGATGTCACATATTACATCATTCATGACATGGTCAGTGACATCACTGATGACATCACTAATTCCTAACTATACAAGGCCTGAAAACTATGGTTTTTTAAGTGAATTTGCAAGGTTTTTAAAATGCTAATTCCTAACTATATAAGGCCTGAAACCTATGGTTTTTTAAGTGAATTTGCAAGGTTTTTTAAATACTAATTCCTAACTATATAAGGCCTGAAACCTATGGTTTTTTAAGTGAATTTGCAAGGTTTTTTAAATGCTAATTCCTAACTACATAAGGCTTGAAACCTACGGTTATTTCAGTGAATTTGCAAGGTTTTTTAAATGCTAATTCATAACTATATCAGGCGTGAAACCTATATTTTTTTTCAATAAATTTCAAAGGTTTTGTAAATGCTAATTCTATTAGCGGATAACGTTTATATATGTTATCCTTCTGGGACGACCTGAGCAGCCATCTTGTTTCTCAGGAGAAGTGAGGAACAAGAGAGCACAAAACAAGAGTGGAAAACGCGAAACGGGGGCAGGGTTGAGACCCCCTGACCCCCTAGCCCTTCTCAGGGGGTCCCAGAAGGACCACCAAGTGCAAAAAAAATTATTATTTTTTTTTAATCGCGGGGTACGCGCACCATACGCGTACCGTACGCGTACGGTGCGCGTACACGGCGATTTTTTTTTTTTTTGCCCTTGGTGGTCCTTTTGGGAGAACCCTGAGAAGGGCTAGAGGGTTGGGGGGTCTATACCCTGCCCCCTTTTCGTGTTTTCCACTCGTGTTTTGGGCTCTCTTGTGCCTCAGTTCTCCTGAAAAACAAGATGGTGGCCAACATTTCCTGGTTTGGACAGTTTGGAATGTTGACAGTCGACTGCCAGCCAATCAGAAACTCGCTCGTGCACGTAAGGGTAGGCGCATGTACACATACGGTACGAGTACCGTACGGTGAGCGCATATAGATATATAATTTGCTCAAATTAAATTTTCTCACCAACTACTGGAGGGATTTTCACCAAATATAGAAAAGGCACTACTGCATACCTGTCCCTACCATTTTGCCAAGTTTGGTGTAATTCCGTTCAGCCGTTCGGGCTGTAGCCGTGTCTAAAGGTCCATAGAAAATGCCATTTGAAAATTTTCACATTCAATTCTCTCAAGAACTACTGGAGGGATTTTCACCAAACATAGCAAAGGCACATCTGCATACCAGGCCCTACCATTTTGCCAAGTTTGGTGTAATTCCATTCAGCCGTTCGGGCTGTAGCCGTGTCTAAAGGTCCCTATGGAAATTATCATGGGGAAAACACGTTTTGGGACCCCCCTTTCGGCCCCCGCTTGACAAATCCCCCCGAAACTTTCAGGGAAGGAGCGAAGCGGAGCTGGCCAAAATTCTGGAAAATTACAAACTGATTCCTCAATCAGCGCCAAAGTTATTCCCAATAGAATGTTGAGCGCATATAGATATATAATTTGCTCAAATCAATTTTCTCCACAACTACTGGAGGGATTGTCACCAAATATAGAAAAGGCACTACTGCATACCTGTCCCCACCATTTTGCCAAGTTTGGTATAATTCCGTTAAGCCGATCGGGCTGTAGCTGTGTCTAAAGGTCCCATAGAAAATGCCATTTGAAAAATTTCAAATTCAATTTTCTCAAGAACTACTGGAGGGATTTACACCAAACATACAAAAGTCACTGCTGCATACCAGTCCCTACCATTTTGCCAAATCTGGTGTAATTCCGTCCAGCCATTCGAGCTGTAGCCTTGTCAGGATGTCCCTATAAAAATGAACATGGGGAAAACATGTTTTGGGACCCCCCTTTTTTCTGAGCCCCCGCTTGACGAATCCCCCCGACACTTACAGGGAAGGAGCGAAGCACAGCGAGGCAAATTTAAGGAAAATTATAGGCAGATCCCTCAATCGGCGCCAAAGTTATTCCCAATAGAATGTTCGGAATTTCCTATGGTAACTAGGTCCTAACTATATATACCTACTGGCGACCGCCAGTAGGTAATACATACACACACACACACACACACACACACACACACACATACAAACACATGATTATATGTGAGTATAATGCCTATACACTTCGGTGCCTGCCAGTTTACATTCCCTCTTAAGGGTCTCTAAGGGTAGCAGTTCTCTGTACCAGATGTACGAAATGCATTATGCCTAACCTGCTCTTTCAATAAAGAACCCCGCCTGAAATCCCTGCCTCTGGCTCCTTCCTTTGACGTTGTTGGAGGATGTTTGGATATTATTCGTGTCACTAAAGAAACACACTACATAGAAGAGCGTCCAAGGGTTAGTTTAACGACTCAGTACTAGATACGCACCCCTAACACTGACCTAATTTACACAAAAAGTATCTAGGAGTCAAAAGTAAACTCTAATCACAAACAACCATTGACATGACAAAAAAAAGTATTGTGAACTAAAGTATTCGGTGACACCACGTGATACTATATAACAAAATTCACGTGATTACTGTACTGGGAGACACATACCCAAGGTGAGAATTTTCCCATCAGTTGTCGATCTGTTCCACCACTTTTACATCCTATGGGTTCTCCTTACCCAGGAGTTAGTGCAAACACAGTCACAGGAGTATGAAAGGACTATGAGAGTAAGAAGACCCTGTGTTTTTATCTAGTGGGTGGTGTCAGTGTAGTGTGACAACTGAACAAAAGCAGTGCAAGTAAGTGATTAGTGATGGAGTAAAATTAGGTAAGGCTGAGTAGAAGTAGAAATTTTAATGTTTTCTCTCAGCTCCCTAAACATAAAAACAATAGTGAAATAACAGATTTAACAGAATATCTGTTCAGCGAGTGGTCAACATGTTTCTGCATAAAAGGAAAGTGCCAATGCATTCATCAGGACCTAGATGTTGATACTGCTGTCGATTTTAGTGAGAAAGATAAAAAGGAATCATATCACCTGTTTGTCAGGTTCAGATGCTCCGCCACAATCTAAAATATAGTCACGTCAACAAGAAAAGAAAGTGAAAAGAGACAGACGTTTTGTAAAAATACACTCATCAGTAGTTGTATTTTTGTAATCATGTCAATACAATATACCAACATGTTGTCACTCACCCAATTCGTATGGAGATCGCGCCTCACCTCACCTGGCTGCAGCTCAGGTAATTGAAGAGCAACGCTCTGTTGTGAAAAGACACATATATACATAAGCATTCTACTGTTTGTCCCATAAAGGAGTAAAATCAGCCCTACTGATCAAATTCCAAGACACTAGGATTGTATATAGTGTCTTGTTATACATCTTGATCACTTCATTTATCATGGAATCACTGACCAAATTCCCAAGACACTAGGATTGTACATGGTGTCTCTTTATACATCATGATATACACGATCTCTTTATTTCCCTTCACTTCGTCGTTTAGATGATATTACAAACATTTATCACTGTTACAGCTCAAAAGCCACTCTGTAGCGAATCATGTCAGCGCGGGGGGCGTGTGAATGACGGACACACGAGCGGCTATTATCTCCCTTTTGTCAAATATTAACTCGCTCAGAGCAAACACTCAAAATCTCCACACAGAGTGCGTGTAAAGAACAAACAACAATCACACTAAGGGGAAAGACAGACCCATTGCAACGCTCACCTATCCAGCGTGTGAAATGACACACACACGAGCGGCTATTATTTGAGCTGTAACAGTGATATATGTTTGTAATATCGTCTAAACGACGAAGTGAAGGGAAATGAAGAGATCGTGTATATCATGATGTATAAAGAGACACCATGTACAATCCTAGTGTCTTGGGAATTCGGACAGTGGGCTGATTTTACTCCTTTATGGGACAAACGGTAGAATGCTTATGTATATATGTGTTTTTTCACAATAGAGCGGTGCTCCTCAATTACCTGAGCTGCAGCCAGGTGAGGTGAGGCGCAATCCCCACACGAATTGGGTGAGTGACAACATGTTGGTATATTGTATTGACATGATTACAAAAATACAACTACTGATGAGTGTATTTTTACAAAACGTCTGTCTCTTTTCACTTTCTTTTCTTGTTGACGTGACTATATTTTAGATTGTAGCGGAGCATCTGAACCTGACAAACAGGTGATATGATTCCTTTTTATCTTTCTCACTAAACTCGACAGCAGTAGCAACATCTAGGTCCTGATGAATGCATTGGCACTTTCCTTTTATGCAGAAACAGGTTGACCACTCCCTGAATAGATATTCTGTTAAATCTGTTATTTCACTATTGTTTTTATGTTTGGGGAGCTGAGAGAAAACATAAAAATTTCAACTTCTACTCAGCCTTACCTAATTTTACTCCATCACTAATCACTTACTTGCACTGTTTTTGTTCAGTTGTCACACTACACTGACTAGATAAACACACAGGGTCTTCTTACTCTCATAGTCCTTTCATACTCCTGTGACTGTGTTTGCACTAACTCCTGGGTAAGGAGAACCCATATGATGTAAAAGTGGTGGAACAGATCGACAACTGATGGGAAAATTCTCACCTTGGGTATGTGTCTCCCAGTACAGTAATCACGTGAATTTTGTTATATAGTATCATGTGGTGTCACCGAATACTTTAGTGCACAATACTTTTTTTGTCATGTCAATGGTTGTTTGTGATTAGAGTTTACTTTTGACTCCTAGATACTTTTTGTGTAAATTATATTATTCGTGTCAGCCAGAGACTTGTTAAGGAGCCCCGTTTCACTAAGTTGGCTGCCTGCTTTCCTGGTTCCTGTGCAAGCAGTTCTGTTCGTCGCCAAGGTATTGGCATGCGGCAGCCCACCTACAGAGTGTGGGAATGCAAGGGACGCTGCCAGTCAGCAGACCGTGACTGCACGGAGGTTACTGGTGCATTGTAAACAGCCCACGACCCAGCAGACCTGCACCCTGCAGGTTGAAACGTTGTGCGGGGACTCGAGGGGTCTTGAAGAAATTAATTGGACTAAACAAAGTGAGCCCAGCTCGGCTAACGCCAAAAAATACAGAGATTGAACTTTGATTTCTCCACATTATACCGCCCCAGGTAAACAGCATTCTGGGAGTTGCAGTGTTCATCCTTGCAGCAACTTGGTGGATGATCACATGGTTGGGGAGGCATTTACTTCGCAATTAGTGAGTGCTGCAGAAATAAAGGCAGGGCGCCACGGGCTTTCAGTTAAGCAGGGGCGTCTGAAGAAGGAAGTGTTCAAATGCATTATGCCTTACCTGCTCTTTCAATAAAGAATGTTTGGATAAGGTAAGTATGGGTATAGGGGTATATGTTTTGGGGTACCGAGGTATATGTTTTGGGGTGTTTGGGTATTTTAAGGGTTCAGATATAGTTTTGGGTTATGGGGTACAGGGGTCGTTTTAGGGTTCAGGGCTAGGTTAGGGTTTTGGGGTATAGGAGTATTTTTAGGGTTCAGGGGTAGGTTTGGGTTACAGGGGTATTTTAAGGGTACAGGGATAGGTATAGGTTTTGGGGTACAGGGGCAATTTTAGGGTTCAGGGCTAGGTTAGGGTTTTGGGGTATAGGAGTATTTTTAGGGTTCAGGGATAGGTTTGGGTTTTGGGGTACAGGGGTATTTTAAGGGTACAGGGCTAGGTTTGGGTTTTAGGGTACAAGGGTAATTTTAGGGTTCAGGGCTAGGTTAGGGTTTTGGGGTATAGGAGTATTTTTAGGGTTCAGGGGTAGGTTTGGGTTTTGGGGTACAGGGGTATTTTAAGGGTACAGGGCTAGGTTTGGGTTTTAGGGTACAAGGGTATTTTTAGGCTTCAGGGCTAGGTTTGTGTTTTGCAGGTACAGGGGTATTTTTAGGGTTCAGGGGTAGGTTTGGGTTTTGGAGTACAGGGGTATTTTAAGGGTTCAGGGCTAGGTTTGGGTTTTGGGGTACAGGGGTATTTTAGGGTTCAGGGGTAGGTTTGGGTTTTGGGGTACAGTTGTATTTTTAGGGTTCAGGGCTAGGTTTGGGTTTTGCGGTACAGGGGTATTTTTAGGGTTCTGGGGTAGGTTTGGGTTTTGAGGTACAGGGGTATTTATAGGGTTCAGGGCTAGGTTTGGGTTTTGGGGTACAGGGGTATTTTTAGGGTTTAGGGATAGGTTTGGGTTTTGGGATACAGGGTATATTTATAGGGTTAAGATGGGTTAGTGTTTAAGAGTGTTGGGGTATTTTAAGGAGTAAGGGTGGGTAATGATCATGGGGTGCAGGGGTATTTAAAGGGAGCAGGGTGGGATTAGCACACGATATGAGACATGGCATGAAGAGCGGAACGTACCAAACGCCCCCAGCGTTTGTCACGCCCACAGCACAACGCAGACACGCCCACAAGGGACTACTTTGCTGGCACGGTTCTTTTACCTTTCAAGTGTATATGGTGGGCGTCTGCATAGCCTATGTCCTTCTGCTGCAACTGCCTTTTCCAACGCAGTATTGGGTGTTGTGATTGGTGCTGTGGTTCCTGAGATTTCCCGCCTCAAAGGTTTGGGCTCTCTCTTTATTATATTAGTATGGATATATATATATATATATATATATATATATATATATATATATATATATATATATATTCTGGCTCACAGCGCGTAGCAGCCGCTACGCGAATGCACTCTCCTCGATAGGCAAAGATCACTCCCAATCCTTTTTGCGCATTCCAATAGTATTTATTTTATCAAATGCAGCATCGTGATAGCAAACACGGAATAAACCCCAACGCGTTTCGGCGAAACACTCGCCTTGGTCACGGGTGATTACACTGCTGGTGCTCAAACAATAAACAAAGTTTCATGTGATAGGTGCTCAAAAAATAAACAAAGGACTCAAGGCCCCATTACCGTGGCCATCTTGGAGTGGAGTAAACTGTCATAATTATAACAAGACCACTTCAATATATTCCGCAAATATATATAAACATTCCTGTTATTTGAGAAAAGGCATGGAAAATATCATACAAATTAATTAATAACATTTGTAAATTAATTTCATGTCACATATTATGCAATATAAAGTAAATCGGAGTGCAGTACAATTTACATATCCTTGTTGACGATAACGTGGGGCAACAGGCTGATAGCACTTAGTGAACACATGATCGCCACAAAAAAATTCATTGAAAAATATATATCATAATGCTCCAGTGAGCAACGTTATATTGTCAATACTCAAAGAATTGTCGCAAAATTGTGTGTCTGTAATATAATCCCAAGTGAGATAATATAATGTTTTGTCCACACGATATCCAATAGTCATCACCCAAGTGGGATTCCTTTCTGTACACCATTATACTTCCATTACCTATAATTAAAACACAAAAGAATGGACCAGTCAGAATTCCTGTATTCTATATGCCACTCCATAGGCCCTAACTGGGTTAGGAGTCTTAAACTTAGTCAAAAAGGTGAAACAACAAAAATTTAAACATTTTAAAATCAGCAGAAGACACTAGGACTGACTTTGGGCCTAACCAACAAATCACTTGAGTATATTTAATGAAGTTTTGACAAGATCTTTAGGAGACATAGTCAACACCGAGATAACTCAGACATCATTCCATAAAATTCTCAATATTAAGCTCTTAATCCCCCAAATGCCATTTCATTTCTTCCTCAGAGTTCAAGCCTCTGGGCATTAGAGTGTCTAATTCAAGAATGTATCTGTTCTCCATTTGCCTTAGTTTCCGAATTTTGTCACCTCCTCTCTTCATAGCAGGAAGCTTATCAATTACGAAGAACTTCAACAAGTTTCTATTGCTCTTGTGTAGTTCTTCGAAGTGACGAGCGATCGGTGAAGTTTGGTCTCTATTGTCAATCGATCTCATGTGTTCCAGGACACGTTTTTTGGCTGGGAACATGGTGCTCCCTACGTATTTCCTGGAACATGGGCACATCAACACATATACACAATATTCGGATTAGCAAGTAAGATGTTTACTGATGGTTTTCTCCACAGCTTCTATCGGGAAGAAGACTTTATTGATGTTGTTACTATACCTACACGCCTTGCATTTCATGCAGGTATAGAAGCCTTGAATATCACTGCCTTTAGTTGTATTGGTGCTCACATCATTCCTGCTCAATTTATCCTTCAAGGAGTGTGCCTTCCTATAGGTCATATTTGGGTTATCACCCAAAACATCCCTCAGAGTAGGTTCAGTCCTAAGGATATTCCAATGACGTTTGAGACTACTTTGTACTCGTCATGATCTGCAGTGATAAGTAGATATAAACCTTATCACATCACCAGATGCTGCAGGTCTCGAGTCTTTATTAGCAACCAATGGGGAGGAGTGGCTGATTTCACTACCTTTTTTCAGTGCTGCCTCTATGACAGAGGATTGGTATCCCCTTTCAGAGAAGCGTTCCTTCATACACTTACTTTCAATCAGAAAGTCGTGATCTGTGCTGCAGTTCCTCCGAGCCCGGAGGAACTCACCAAAGGGAATACTTTTTATCAAGGCTTTTGGGTGTCCACTCTCCGCATGCAATAAGGTATTTCCCGCAGTTTCCTTGCAGTATAGGCTGGTTGATAGCTTCTTGCCAGATACCTTAACACATAGATCAAGAAACACCATGGTCTCTGTATTCATTTGGCCCTCCAAGAAGATATTCTTATCATTCCTGTTCAAATCACCAATTAAGCTCTCTGCTTCTTTTTGTGAGCCTTCCCAAATGATGAACAGGTCATCGATGTAGCGCAGCCAAAGTTTCACATGGCTGCGGTACATCTGGTGGGTCTTCTCAACTTGCTGCTCCCAGCTTGCCATGAATAAATTGGCAAAGCTGGGAGCAAAACAAGTTCCCATCGCCGTACCTTGTCGTTGTCTGCAATGTATATCATTAAAGACAAAGAAGTTATGTTCCAAGCAAAATCTCATAATTTCGATGATCATTTCAGTATGGCTGAGGTATGAGATTGATCTAGAGCTAGAGAATTATGATATATATTTTTCAATGAATTATGTTGTGGCGATCATGTGTTCACTAAGTGCTATCAGCCTGTTGCCCCACGTTATCGTCAACAAGCATATGTAAATTGTACTGCACTCCGATTTACTTTATATTGCATAATATGTGACATGAAATTAATTTACAAATGTTATTAATTAATTTGTATGATATTTTCCATGCCTTTTCTCAAATAACAGGAATGTTTATATATATTTGCGGAATATATTGAAGTGGGCTTGTTATAATTATGACAGTTTACTCCACTCCAAGATGGCCACGGTAATGGGGCCTTGAGTCCTTTGTTTATTTTTTGAGCACCTATCACGTGAAACTTTATTTATTGTTTGAGCACCAGCAGTGTAATCACCCGTGACCAAGGCGAGTGTTTCGCCGAAACGCGTTGGGGTTTACTCCGTGTTTGCGATCACGATGCTGCATTTGATAAAATAAATACTATTGGAATGCGCAAAAAGGATTGAGAGTGATCTTTGCCTATCGAGGAGAGTGCATTCGCGTAGCGGCTGCTACGCGCTGTGAGCCAGAATTTGTATACAGGGTTACCTTTGCCCCTGGATTGCACCGTTGTCCTGGTGCCCCGGCACTGATGCGAAGGAGGTGAGCCTGAATATATATATATATATATATATATATATATTACCTACTGGCTATCGCCAGTAGGTATATATAGTTAGGATTTTTTCCCTATGGGATTTCTGAAAATTCTATGTCTAATAACTTTGGCGTTTGTTTCTGAGCAGCCCCTGAAAATTTGGTGGGGTTTCGTCAAGGGGGGGCTGAGAAAAAAGGGGGGTCCCAAAACGCGTTTTTTGCATTGAGTTTTCCATAGGGCGGTTGGACTCACTTTTAGCTCGAACGGCTGAATGGATTTGCACGAAACTTGGCAAAATTGTAGGGACTGTTAGCCCGATGTGCCTTTGCTAGGTCTCAATATATGTGCTTCAGTGGATTTTGAGAAATTAACGTTTAAATCAAGATATATATCTGTAACAGCGCTCCGGGCAGCGATCCGGTCCGCTTACTTTTTGCGTTTCGGAACTTTGCGTGCAGAAAGCTGATTGGCTCTCCGGTGTCTGTCAACATTCTAAACAGTCCGGAGCGGCCGCCATCTTGTCTCTCGGTAGGATCGAGAGAGAAGAAGAGGTGAAAAACGAAAGGGGAATTTAATGAAAGGGGGCAAGGTATCCCCCTC
The DNA here is from genome assembly GCF_964263255.1 of Lissotriton vulgaris. NCBI lineage: Eukaryota > Metazoa > Chordata > Amphibia > Caudata > Salamandridae > Lissotriton > Lissotriton vulgaris. The sequence continues at coordinate 401,690,475 of NC_141687.1, forward strand.
TTGACCCCCTAGGAATGTTGTTGTGGTTATTAAAGGGTCCCGTGGGGAAATGAAGAAAAAAATGATTTTTCACGGTAGAAGCGCTTCACGGGCCGCGAACTGGGCCGCAAACTGGTAGCGAAACGGGAATTCGCCATTTTGTGCTTCGTTAATTAAATTACTAGGTATAAGGGGGTGCGGGAGATGTATCCTAATCCCCTATGTTTCCTGAGGGTCGCTGAGGAGGCTGATATATGTTGATACATCTCTTCCAGCGGCTGTGCGTGAGCTTTTTTTTTTTTTGGCTGCGTGACAGTCCGGAGCGGCCGCCATCTTGTCTCTCGGTAGGATCGAGAGAGAAGAAGAGGTGAAAAACTAAGGGGGAATTTAATGAAAGGGGGCAAGGTATCCCCCTCTTGACCCCCTAGGAATGTTGTTGGGGTTATTAAAGGGTCCCGTGGGGAAAAGAAAAAAAAATGATTTTTCACGGTAGAAGCGCTTCACGGGCCGCGAACTGGGCCGCAAACTGGTAGCGAAACGGGAATTCGCCATTTTGTGCTTCGTTAATTAAAGTACTAGGTATAAGGGGGTGCGGGAGACGTATCCTAATCCCCTATGTTTCCTGAGGGTGGCTGAGGAGGCTGATATATGTTGATACATCTCTTCCAGCGGCTGCGCCATCTTGCCTTTTTTCCAATGCCACAATTTTGTCGTGCACGGCAGCCATTTTAGATGCCAGGCTGGTCCCAGGCTATCACCTACCCCTGCGGATGTAGTTTATGGCTCCAGCTGTAGAGAATTCAGACATGCCAACCCTCCCGATTCAGGCGTGTGACTACTGATTTCAGTGCTAGTCTCCCGCCTCCCGATTTCTGCAAGCAAAAACCCGGGGGCATATTACGAACAACTAGCGATAATTTTTGTCTCTAACTTGTTTAGAGACAAAAACTATCGCCGCACATCGGCGATTTTTATCGCAGATAAACCTTGCTATTATCGCAGAAAAGTCAGCGATATTCATGTATTATCGAGCAAATGCTCTTAGCCATGTTATCCACCTCCCATTGGATAACATGGCTAAGAACTGCTCAGGGCAGGTGTTAGATTTTGGAGATATTCGCGCTTAGCGCGAATATGTCCAAAAGTTGGTAATAGGAGATAGCGATGTTAGGGACTGTTTCCAGTCGCTAACATCTTGGCACGCCACTTTGCATGTCATTAGTGATAAGTATCACTGACATGCAAAGCGGGGCCCAAGATGGTCGCTATCTCCTTTTAGCTGTCACTAACTGGTGTTAGCGACAGCTTGGTAATAGGGAGATAATTTTATCTCCGCTTTCATGGCTTTTAAAGCCAAAAAAGCGGAGATAAACCCCCTTGATAATATGCCCCACGATTCCTTGGGGGTTTCAGCTGACAGGGCTTGGTATTGTGTTACATGGTAATTTTTCCAGGAAACGTCAGAGGGTCGATGCAGGGGTTCTAGAAGAGGTGATAAACCATTTAAGCCTCATGAACAAGCGCATGGTCTTTTAAAGATTTGTGAAGTACTCGGAGCGGCGGTGTGTGTGTGCCCTCTTTCAGGAGCGGGCGGGGGGGGCACTGCCAGCAACTTGCCAGGTCAGGTAGTGTTCAACACGTGCATCACCCTTTCTCTGCCTGCTATTGCGCTCCATGCTTCGGAAAGGTAAGAAAAAGAACGTGCATTTGAGTTTGAAATGTCCGATCCTGCAGCAGCACACTTCCAAAGCCCACACATGACAATAACCCGATTCAAGGCCCCATTCACCCGTTTTAAAAAAAATAGATAACACTCCAACAAAGTAAGATTATAAAACTTTATTAACTATTAACTTTAACGAACGGAACAAAAACTAAAAACATTTAAACATTTTTCAACACAAAAAGCAACAATGGTTAGAAGCTGTCTTTTGTGCGAATAGTCCCAAGGCAGCACAACGTGCAGAGTTCTGGACGGCACCCAGGTGATGTCGCCTGGGTGCCGCACTGGTTTAGGGATCCTACAATGCAGCACAGAAAAACAGCGTGGGGCGTCCCGGGTGGTGCGGGGGGAGGCCTCGTCAGTAGCGGTCTGTGTCCAGTGTCACATGGCTGACACAACATGTACGACAGGCACCCAGGTGATGTCCATTAAACTGCCGCACTGGTTTTGGTATCCTACAATGCTGCTCCGAAAATTGGCGTGCGGCGGCCCGGGGGTGGGGGAGGCGGCGTGAACGGGCCTCCCCAGGTGGCGGCCATCTAGCTGAGTTGCGCCCGCTCTTGCGGCTACAGCGTCTCGCTCACCATGTTGTTGAGTTGCTCCCACTCTTGCAGTGCAGCGATAGGCGGCTGCCACATGGCTCTTAAAATGGCGGACGGCTCCTCGGTTTTGGGCCTGGCCCACTGAAATGGCCCTGGGACACTTTGGAACTCGGACGCTTGCCTGCTAGGGCTTGGGCTCCATTCTCGAAAAGCGTCCCCTCAGCCGTGAAGATTGTACAAAAGTCTTGGGGGCCCCCGACTCCCGCAGGCTTCCGGTGGGGAGCGGCTGCCATGATTGCTCGCGGAATGACCACGACGGAGCCACGAGATGGTGGTGCTCTCATGCTGACGCCAGCTTCAGTCTGAATGATCCAGAAACAAGGTGGGGCTTTCATCGTTTGGGAAAAAAAAATGTTCTAAACCAATGAAAAGTGTTATTTTTAGGTCATATGACCAAGCCTTCCATCTTTAGGAAACCAAAAGTAAAATGAACCAATGAAAAGTTTTATAAACAAGTCACATGACCTGTTATGCGGCATAGGGCTACAAAAAGCGTAGAAAATCCGTTGGCACGTGAGGCGGCGTCAGTAGCGGACCGATGTGCGAATAGGCCGAAGGCAGCACAACGGGCCGAGATCCGGATGGTACCGAGGTGGTGTCCAGCAAATTGCCGCACTGGTGTGGCCATCCTACAATGCTGCGCCGAAAGACGGCGTGTCCAGCTGAGTTGCGGTCACTGTTGCGGTACAGTGACTCGAACGCGCCGAGATCCGGATGGCACCGAGGTGGTGTCCAGCAAATTGCCGCACTGGTGTGGCCATCCTACAATGCTGCGCCGAAAGACGGCGTGTCCAGCTGAGTTGCGGTCACTGTTGCGGTACAGTGACTCGAACGCGCCGAGATCCGGATGGCACCGAGGTGGTGTCCAGCAAATTGCCGCACTGGTGTGGCCATCCTACAATGCTGCGCCGAAAGACGGCGTGTACAGCTGAATTGCGGTCACTGTTGCGGTACAGTGACTCGAACGCGCCGAGATCCGGATGGCACCGAGGTGGTGTCCAGCTAATTGCCGCACTGGTGTGGCCATCCTACAATGCTGCGCCGAAAGACGGCGTGTCCAGCTGAGTTGCGGTCACTGTTGCCGTACAGTGAGTCGAACGCGCCGAGATCTGGATGGCCCCGATGTTGTGTCCAGCAAGTTGCCGCACTGGTGTGGCCATCCTACAATGCTGCGCCGAAAGTCGGCGTGGGGTGCCCCGTTGGCTTATGAGGTGATGTCAGTAGTGGACCGATGTGTGAATAGGTCGGAACCAGCACAAGGCGCCAAGATCCGAATGGCAAGTCCTGGATGTTGAGTGCCTCAGTTGAGAGTTCTGAGCAGTGCTTGTAAGACTGTCTGAAGCTTATTTGCACCTGCTGCAGCTTCACTAGGTCCGGCGGAACTTTTTTCCTTTTCCTTTCTGCTTCTTTTCCTACAATCCGTTTCATCTGAAGACACGACCAGGTCCCTGAATGTGTGCAGGGGGACGCTATTGATTGAATGAAAATGGCGGCTTGACACAAAGCTGACTCAAGCGTTACTGTTGGTGCTATACAGACAAAAATTGGTTTTCAGTTTGTACATTCTTCAGGTTTTTTTTTTCCATCCAAGTCTGATTGAGAGTTTGTAGAAAAATGGCTTCAGATTTTCCACATACTACTCTTCAACATTCTTCGTAAATGTAACAATGTGAAACTCACTAGGAGAACGGCTGTTTCTGTTTCCTTTCAAAATGCTGCCAACAATATTTTCTGAATGGAAGACACCATCTTGTAGCATAAAGGGCCGAAAGGGGTTCTGGTCTGGCCGATGGTTGGTGGAGACATTTTGACTATATCTTGGACCTGCCCGGCCTCGCCCAAAATGGCGCCGGTATAAATGGGACTCGTAACTCCTTGCCCGCAAATGTATATCTAGAAAATGTTATTGTAAGTGGCCCTGTTCTATTTTAATTACAAAATGTATGTCCACCGATTCCGCAACTGTTAGACACCTTAGTTCTTGCAACCTAATGGCCCGCTCGTTACGTTCCTCTACAGTGTAAATGTCTCCTCATCATATACGATTTCAGTTTGCTCCGTGGCCGGCCCACGTGGTTATAGGCCCGTATTTGTATACTGACATTTTCACAATAAAGGTTTTTAAAACAAAACACGGTAGTAGTATTTACATTGGTAAAGTTTTTACTTTTAGTCACTGTCTTCGAATCAGTAAAAGGCAAGTGAAATAAAGCAGTCCAATTACATGACGGATAAAAGGTATAATATGTAGGAACGCAGTAAAGATAAATGGTCAAGGGCAGTTGTGTTTTTCATGTCTGCAACATAAAGTGATCGATAAGAATCTGATAATCAGGCGTATCGGCGACTAAGACAGCAGGCCGAATCTCTTTTACTCAACGGCTCCGTCATGGAAGGAAGAAACGCCCTTTTTCTCGAAAAAGGAATATATTTTACTTGCAAGACAGTTGTAAATTTTCCGGGAAAGTACATTAGCCTGGAATATTATAACATATGTTTGAAAAAAAAATATTGTTCGAAAATAATAAAAAGCGTAATTTTTAGGTCATATGACCAAGCTTTTCATCATTAAATTAACAAAAGTAAAATGAACCAATGAAAAGTTTTATTAACAAGTCACATGACCTGTTATGCTTACGTTACGCGCCGCGCCTCGGATCACTTCCGGGTGCGCTAACGCGGCGTGTCATACAACGCATTACGCGACAACGTAGGTCCAGAATATAGTCTAAATGTCTCCACCAACCAGCGTTCAGAACACAACCCCTTTCAGCAGTCCAAAAAGTTCTGTTAAATGACAACAGAGGGGACAGGCAACAAGAACCATCAGTCAAAGAGGGGAGGGCAAGTTCTTCTCTTCCGGGTCATGTTGGGGCGCTACCGGAACTGATCGAATTGGTAGTCTATAGTGTTTCTGAATGTTTCAGACTAAAGCTGGCGTCAGCATGAGACCACTACCATCTCGTAGCTCCGTCGTGGCCATTCCACGAGCAATCATGGCAGCCGCTCCCCACCAGAAGCCTGCGGGAGTCGGAGGCCCCCAAGACTTTTGTAGAATCTTCACGGCTGAGGGGACGCTTTTGGAGAATGGGACCCAAGCCCTATCAGGGAAGCGTCCGAGTTCCAAGGTGTCCCAGGGCCATTTTAGTGGACCAGGCCCAAAACCGAAGAGCCGGCCGCCATTTTGAGAGTCCTGTGGCAGCCGCCTATCGCTGCACCGCAAGAGCGGGAGCAACTCAACTACATGGTGAGCGAGACGCTGTAGTCGCAAGAGCGGGCGGTAAACAGCTGAATGGCGGAAGAGGCACAGTGTAGCAAAAGCGGGCGGAATGGCAACTAAAACGGTAAAGGGGCGCCCCACTACAGCTTGTCTTCAGGTCAAACGGATTGTGGGACAAGGTCCAGAATTGAAGAGTCATCAAAAGGCAAAAAGTTCCGCCGGACCCCGGGAGCCGGCCGCCTATGTCGGGGGCGATCTCAGGCTACACCAGTGCTATAAGACTTGGGGAGGGTGTCGGAGCCAAGCGTCTTCTCCGAGTCCATGGCCATCACACCGCCCCTCAGGGGCCTCCGTCAAGCTGTTTAGGAAGGTAACATATCACATTGTTTTCTAATGCAGTCAGGTCCACAAACGACACTCACTTACTTTGAGAATAGTGAAGCTGCAGTAGGTGGAAATAAGCTTCAGACAGTGTTACAAGCACTGCTCAGAACTCTTAACTATGGCACCCAACATCCAGAACTTATGCTATTTGAGAATGGCAGTGACATCGAAGCATCTCAGGGACCAAAACCATTAACGTACTTTCACGTATGAAAATCTTACTTGGGGAGGGGGCAGGAGCGAAGCGCCCCCTCCCAGTCAGCGCCACCACACCGTATGTTGAAAATCTGAAGCCATCGTTCTACAAAGTCAACCAAACTTGGATTGAAAAATCTAGAAAAATGTACAAACTGAAAACCAGTTTTGGTCTGCATAGCATCAGTAGCAACGCTTGAGTCAGCTTTGTGTCAAGCCGCCATTTTGATTCAACAAAGCACAGGCATTGAAAAAGGCTGAAATTCAGAACTCTAAACTATGGCACCCAACATCCAGGAGCTTGCCATCCGGATCTTGGAGCCTTGTGCTGCTTTCGATCTATTCACACATCGGTCCACTACTGACATCATCTTATAAACCAACGTTATGTAAATAGTTTTTTAATAAAATGTTTTACCCTGTTTCTTTGCTGGTGTGTTGTCTATATTTTTAATATTTGCATAGGGTTTGTCGTTATTTTGTGCGGGATGGGTGATGGAGCCGAGCTGTCTTGCAGCCCTCATGGTGTGGAGCTCAGTTCATCTCACTATTTTCGTATTTCTCATGAAGGGTTGTTCCTAATATTTCTATTTTAGCGAGGTCAAAAAGAGATCCAATTAGTGGCCTACTGATTTTGCTCGATTACTTTTATTTTTTTACACGATTTTTCACTATCTGCAAAGACTAAACAGAGTATTGCGACTTTGTGCTTGTTTGTAAATAGAGAATGATCCAAAGAGAACCAATTCTAAAACAGTAAATGCTTGGACAACAATCAATCAAATGGAGAGACAAGGAGGCACGACGGATTACAACGGGGGTAAAGGCCTGCGTTAACTACCCTTCAGTATCTGCAAAGAGAGAGTACTACTAAGACAAAAGAGGGGAGGGGGGGGGTGCAGCGTTCAAAGCACATCAGCGTGCATAAATACGAAAATGTTTTTATCTATCACGTACTTGACATTTTAAAGCTTTTCATATTTGCTATTAAAAAACCAATGAAATTCACAGAAAAAACCATAGGTTATAGTGGATATATAGTTAGGAATTTGCATTTACAAAACCTTGAAAATTCAATGAAAAAACCATTGGTTTTAGGCCATATATAGTTAGGAATTAGCATTTACAAAACCTTATTTTACTCGCATAAAACCATTGAAATTCCATATATAGTTAGAAGCGCTAACTATATATCGCGCACCCGCAATCCACTGCTGATGATGTCACATATTACATCATTCATGACATGGTCAGTGACATCACTGATGACATCACTGATGACATCTCAAATGACATCACTCTAAGAGCCAAGGGGAGAGGGAAGGTGCTATTAGGAAACGGAAAAGAGTATACAATAAAAAAGAAACCAAATTTGGAAGATCTGCTAAATCAGCTAAATTGCGGGGTGAACCACCCCCGATTATCAATCCCCAAGAAATTGCCCCCCTTGGGGGAGAGGCGTCCATGGAGTGGGTTGTGGCTTTACTTAAATCGATTATATCACCGTTAGAGGCAAAACTGGATAGGTTGGATCTTAGAATATCCAACATAGAGAAAACAACTGCTTCGATCTTAGCTATCTCCAGTAAGCCCAAATGCCAAAATACCCCCCCTATTGTTCCTACCCCATTGGTCCCTCCCCTCCCTAATCCGACCCAACCCCCTATTCCTTCATTAGTAAACTATTTACCCACCCCTCCATGCCCAGCAAAACTAATACTACAACCCCCCAGCATTTGGCGAGTCAACAAGCCAGTTTGTTTAATCCCCCAGTACATATGGACGAGGTGAATCAGGGATCCCCGGTCAAAGAATATAAAACCCCTAGACCTAGACGGCTTGATCTCCCGCCAGAAGCCAATCGGTTTATGGTTATCTTAGCTGGAGTACCGCCATTAGAAAAAGGGGAAACAGAAACTTTTAGTTCCTTGAAAAGTAAAATCATCAAATGGCTTAACTGGAATAGACCCCTCCCGACCCATTTACACAATGAAATCATTATGGTTAGGAGGGTTCCCTGGGTTGGTAAGACTCCCAAAACCATCAACGGAGACTGTATTACTGTTAGCTTTAGAGATCCCCGTACGGTTTCCCATATTTGTGCAGGCTTCAACAGATCATTTGATTCCACTATTCAGACCCTTCCAGTTTCTTTCTTCTTCCCACCAACTAACAATTTCCACCATACTAGAAGAGGGGATTGGACTGTAGTGGAACGTAGGGGCAGGCAGCGACCATTTGACATCAGACCTCCCAGGCTACCCCAATACATGTCCCAACCCAACCCTTTTTCTGAATTTAATCGTTATGGCTGTTTAGAAGGCCTGGAGGGAGTCGATTGACTACCCCCCGATGTACCATCTCCTGAGTTGGTTCCTGTCATTGGAGATAGGGAAGCCCCACCTAAAAATATATTTCCGGTCCAATGCACGGTAGCTTCTCGGATCACAGAAACGATCAATATGATATCTGCACCATCTGTTGATCCGAAGGCGGTTTATCTTGCACCCCATGTCCTGGGTCCTATAGATACGGGTTGTGCGAAATCATCCTCCATAGTTACCCCCACTGAACTGGTGCAGGCCCCCAAGCCAACAGGATACTCAATGGCGAGCTGGACTATTGCAGGGTGGCGGCAAAAAGTTTCAGCCTTGGGCTGGAGAGAACACATCACGGACTTTGACATTTTGTGTTTGCAAGAAACATGGTCTGTTGAAGATATTCATTACGATGGCTTTGTCTCTTACAATTGTCATGCTGAAGAATCTGCTATGGGGAGGGCTAAAGGCGGTTTATTGATTTTATTATCTGTACACCTCCCTGTATCTGTAAGAAAAAGCCACCAAGTGGGGTTTCATTCTCAGATATTGGAAATAGTGGTTAATAGGGGTAGAAATATTCTGTTGATTAACCACTATAATAACACCTTTGATCCAACCAGTACTTCTGTTGTGGATGAACTTGAAACAGTATTGGATTCAATTTGCTATAAATCGACCATATCCTATGATATTATATGGGGGGGGAGACTTTAACATCAGAACCTGCCCTCTCTCTTATACAACTGCTTGTGGGTTCGATGGGGACAATGGGGAGTACTCAGCCCACTTCTTACACTCCCCCTATGGTACTTCCCTTAACAACCTTTTGTTAAAGTATGATATGACCATCCATCAACATGCCCCTGATAATGAGGGTAATATGGCCCCTACTTTTACGGGGAGGAATAATGTTTCTGTTATTGATTATCTGCTCATCTCAACCCGGATTGTCCCGCTTTGTACGGTCCCGCTTATTCTGGACCTTGGACTGAGTGACCACAATGTTCTAACTATGTCCATCTTTACTGAGATCCCTAGGAAGGTTTTTACCGGCAGGGTCGTAGACAACATCATTCCATGTAGGCAAAACGGGATAAGGATTAAATGGTGTGGGGAAAAATCCGAGAATCTACATCGTAGTGTTGTGAAAGCTGGTCTTAAAACGATATTCTGTTGCCTCGAAATTGATGCTCCATCTGAAAGCATTGTAAACAATTTCGAGAAACTTGGCACCATAATCAAGCAAACCCTTACTACCAACAAGGCCCCAATCAAACGGGAAACGCTGGGTTGGTTTAATCAGGCGTGCACTAGGGCGTTAAAAGCCCTTAAGCTTGCGCTTTCCAACCTACCTAGAGATAGGGAAGTGGTCAAACACTTAAGGGCCAATTATAACATCGAACTGAAACACAGAAAACAAGAGCTAAGAGAACAAGCCTGGGATGACCTGAATAAAGCTGCAGCTCTCCGGGACAGTAAGCTGTTCTGGAGCACTATTAATAGCCCATTCCTCCAGAAGGAAGAATTCCCAGTCCTTACTGCTCAAGTAAGTGAAGACAGTTGGGTCTTACATTTCACAGGGATTTTTGACCCAATTAGGGAGCCTCATGATAACATCTGTAATAACCCCATTACTCCAGTTGAACCTCTGGGAATCATGATCCATGAAGTAGACATGGCAATCATCGGTAGCAAAGGAGGGAAGGCACCAGGACCAGACGGGGTACCAATTGACCTATATAAATATGATCTGGCCCTGTGGAGTCCATTATTGACCCTAGCTTTTAATGCCGCTGTGGACAACAACACCCCCTCAACCTGGAGTGAATCCATTATCATTCCAATCTATAAGAAGGGGGATAGAGGAGAGGCTAAGAACTACCGCCCTATCTCCCTTCTGGATTCCTCATTAAAAATCATGAGCAGGGTCTTATTAATGCGGTTGGAAGAATGGGCTGTAGACAATAATATTCTTGCACCATCCCAATATGGCTTTAGAAAGGGCCTTGGTACTATAGAACAATGTATTAACCTAAATCTCCTAATAGGAAAATACACCAAGGCCAAACCGGGCTCCCTGTACCTGTGTTTTGCGGATCTTTCTAGCGCCTTCGATCTGGTCGACCACACTTTGTTGTGGTCAACTTTATTGGGTATGGGCGCCCCCTCTGCTATTATCCACTTCTTAGCAAGACTCTATTCCAACTTATCGGCCCAAATCCGTTATGGACCAGCGGGGGAGTGCACAAGAAAGATCAAGGTAAGATCTGGCATCCGAAAGGGATGTGTTTTGGCCCCGTTGCTTTTCTCGCTCTTTATTAATTCAGTTGAGCAGGAATTAAAGAAAATCCAAGCTGATGCCCCACAAGCAGGAGGTCTACCTATACTGGTATTACTCTATGCCGACGATACTGTTCTACTTTCTAGGACTCCAATAGGCCTTCAAAAATTGATGAACAGTTTTTATGATTTTATCCAGGGGAAGAAACTTAAAATTAATAATTCTAAAACTTTTATTTTGGTGTGTGGCAAAAAGGTAAAACATCTTAAACCTTTTTATTTCAAGGAAAACCGTATTGAGGTTGTCGATAATTTCTGTTATCTGGGCGTTACTTTTAATAACAGAGGTTCCTGGGTCCCAGAGCAAACTAATGTTAAAGCAAGAATGGGGAAGGCCTCCTTAGGCGTTTTCCGCTTTGCCTCAAAAGTAGGAAGTCGCCGTATCATAGATATGCTGAATATTTATAAACATAGATGTGCATCGATAGCATTGTATGGCTCCGGGGTTTGGGGACATTGTAATGTAAGGGACCTGCAAATTACGGAAAATATGTTCCTCAAACGATTGCTCTCCCTGCCACCCTCGGCATTCACTGTCCTAACACACATAGAATTAGGTTTGGACTATTTAGCTGACCTAATTGGTCTGAGACCACTATTGGTTTGGAAATCCATTTTTACCAAGACTGAAACTGCCTTTACCAAAGATATCATCAAGGACTGTCTACTTTTAGAAAAAGTCTCCAACATTTCCAGGTTAGAATATGTGATTTCAACCTTTAAGGATCTGTTTGATATGGATGTGAGTAAAGACCCTGTATGTATTAATTCTCTGTCCAAACAGGAGGTTAAAAGTGAATTCCTGAGGGTTAAAACCGATTTGCGGAAAATTGAAACAAAAGAGTATTCTACTCATGTTTTTTATTATTCTCTTAAAGATGATGTTTCTGGTATACCTATGTACTTTAATGCTATTAGAAGACGGTCCCATCAATTTGTACTTTCAAGACTAAGACTTGGCATTGTACATAATTTGGTGGCATTTCCTACAATGAAATGCCATTCTGTAACCCCCTGTCCGTGTGACGGTTTAACCAAACAAAGCACTCTGCACTTTCTCCTACTCTGTCCTTTGTACAAAGCTCAGCGTATTTTTTATCTTAAACCTATGTTTTTGAAATATTCTATGTATACCACAGGAAATGCTATGAAGTTATTATTTTCACTTGCGAGCCCGGATTTATGTTTCTTTACTGCAACCTTTAATTTAAAATCTATTACAGTAAGACAAAGTATGGTTTTCCCCTAAATGATGTATAATAATTCTTACAGTTTATGCTAAACTTATTAGCCCAATCGTATGATAAGTACCCCCCCTGGTGTTGTAACTTTATATGTGTAATGTTTTATTCTGCACACTTTTATGATGTTTTAAAACAATCGAATAAAGTTTATGAAACGAAACGAGTGTGCCCTGGGTTCCTGCCAACCAGGTACCCAGGGCCTGTGTTCCTTCACTAAAACTGTGTTGAAACTAAAAACCAAATTGGCATCTCTGGCCACCTGTCAGCCCCTAGTAAATGGTACCATTGGGACCCAGGGCATGGTGACCAGAGAAGACCCCTGAGGACTGCAGCACTTATTGTGCCATACTCAGGGGCCCTGTACCCTGACACCCACACACTGCCTTTGCAGGCTGAGTGTCTAAGTACAGAACTAAACAGAGAGTCGACCTGGCACACATCCCTGTGTGCCATGCCCACAGAACCCACTGCCCTGGCGTACTTCAGTCACCCCTCTTGATGGGTGCCCTATGCCAGAGGTGTGGGCACAGGTGCCAGGACACCGTACGGTAACAGTGCCCTTTATAAGTGTCAAAAATAAATAAATAATAAATAAATGAGCCCTGTGTCCCTACAGTACCCAGGGCCAATCCTGGGCTCTGTAAGTGCAGTGATGCCATTAATAGTATATGGTGCTGGGAGGTTGTCATTACGAACTCCACAGCACCATAATGGCTACACTGAAGACTGACAAGTTTGGTACCCAACTTCTCAGCACATTAAACCCGCACTGATGCTAGTGTGAGATTTAATGTAAAATGCACCTGAGGGCATCTTAGAGATGCCCCCTAAAAACCTAACCTACAATCCACGTCTGGGCTGAGTGGCTGCAGAGGCTGCCACACAGCAGACATGTTGCTGGACCCCTGGGTGGTGAGCCCCCTGCTCTCCTGGGCCTGCAACAATGCACATCCTGGGCGAGGTGCTAGGTCTCCTCCCCCAGGATGGGCAGGGGGAAGCTTCAAAGGCATGCCGCCTCTGAGTTTCTCCAGACCATTTGCTGTACCCAGCAACTGGCCCACACCAGTCCTAACCCCCACTCTGGCAGTAGAAATGATGGGAAAAACTATGTCAGGAAGGGGGGTATGCCAGCCTGTGCCAACCCCACACCTCAGGTGGGGGTGACGAGGTGAAGCACGACCCCGGGCTTCGGCCATCTTGAAGATGGGGAGCCCTGCCCGATCACAGCTAGGCTCCTGCCCCCCTCCCACGGGAGAGGAGCAGGCTAGGGGGTGTACCCACCCCAGGACGGGGACCTATTCGTCCCTGCCCTTGCCCTACCTGTAACGCCCCTAAATTCAGTATTTAGGGGCTCCCTGAACCTTCCTTCCTCAGATCCCGATAAGAAAAGAAGAAAGAAGATCAAGAGGAAGAAGACCCGCCGTGCAGCTGCTAACAACAGGACGACACCCACTGACTTGACCCTAGCCATACCGGCCTGTCGATCCTGGAACCTGCTCCTGCTTAATCCCGGCGACTCCTGCGGACAGCAACCCGGAGGACCTGACTGCCTTGACCCTCTTAAAGGCTGGGACTCCCATAAGCAGAGGCTCTGCTTCAACAACCAACCCCTGGTGCCAGCCAAGAAGCTTAAGACCTGCCCACTCTGCACCTGCAGAGCCCGGCCCGTGCCCGAGTGATCCAAGACCACGAGGACATCCCCCCGGCGACTTGGACCTGACGTCCAGTGCCCAAAGACCCTCCTCGACGAATCAGACGACGCCTGCAGCATCAGAACCAGGGAGCCCTCCAACCGCAACCAGCCGAGGGTAAGATTTCCCGACACCCAAAAACACCCCTGCACCCGGCGCCCTGCGACCGCCTGTGCCTCCCTTTGGGGTACCTACCTCTTTTCCAGGATCCCAACTTACCTCTCGAAGTGGTGGTCGCACCTGAAGAATCACGGTCCCCGAGTCTGCAGCCTTTGTTCCCTTTTTACCTTTCCCATTGAATAAATGTAAATGTAGAGGTACTTGTATAGCGCACGACTACCCGGAGGCATCTCGGCCCTTATACGAATACCGCTGAGGAACTCTTCCTGGCCTTTCCCAGTGAAGTGCCCACTCCTGGGCACCCCCAAGGTGAAGCCAGGCATCCTAGCATTGTTGGGGCCGTTGTGGAGATTAAGCAAGCTATTGCCCAGAGTTGCAGAGTGGAACCCATGATTAGAATAGGCACCGAGGCGAGAATTAACAGGTCAGAGGAAATTGAGCCCTCGACCCGCTGAGGCGGGAATTGAACCCTGGTCCCAGGCCAGACTTCTGCATCAGGGTCTGCCGCTCTAACCATTGATATGAAAACAAAACAACTGCCAGTACTGCTCTTGATAATTTACCAAAGGTAAGAGGAGCTGAGTGGTCCTTTCTCAGCTTCTTTGACCAATCATTCAGTCCACACCTAATGTATGTCAAAAGAAAATTTATCTTCTACTATTTTGTTTTTTTGGAAAGCTTTTTGCAAAATTTATATATATATTAAAAGAAGATCGAATAACATCAACAACAATTAGACCAAAAAATACATCAAATATTCTCTCGAATAAGAATGGAGTGTGAGTGATGCGGGGATATTTACAAGACACAACAAATATCAACTACTGTTCTGTCACAATTCACAATCTCACCATTCATACTACCAATCATACTACATGAAAACACTAAGACGGGTGAGGGGATCTTGTGGGGTTATGTACAAGGGAAAAAGGGTCTTATCTACTATATACAATTTACACCAGCAGAAGAAATCAGAAAAATCATACTGAACATGAAAGAAATACAATACAAAAAAAGTAAATACTTGGTTGATTCAATTAGAGAGCAATGTATGCACGACCTAGATGAGTCTCAATGAACCAGATGACGCAACGTCACCATGGGGAGAAATTGAAAGGTTATTCTATCTAGAGGGGTCGACGCGTTTCGAATCCCATTAATTCTTGGGGATTCTCCTCAGGACCAAAAACAGAAATGGATCTGTTACGGCCGTACGCTTTGTTGAGTATTCCTCTGGTGTGCAGATAGTTGACTGAGTTTTTTTCTACTTTCTGTTTTATGTTTTACAGATCCATTTCTGTTTTTGGTCCTGAGGAGAATCCCAAGAATTAATGGGATTCGAAACGCGTCGACCCCTCTAGATAGAATAACCTTTCAATTTCTCCCCATGGTGACGTTGCGTCATCTGGTTCATTGAGACTCATCTAGGTCGTGCATACATTGCTCTCTAATTGAATCGACCAAGTATTTACTTTTTTTGTATTGTATTTCTTTCATGTTCAGTATGATTTTTCTGATTTCTTCTGCTGGTGTAAATTGTATATAGTAGATAAGACCCTTTTTCCCTTGTACATAACCCCACAAGATCCCCTCACCCGTCTTAGTGTTTTCATGTAGTATGATTGGTAGTATGAATGGTGAGATTGTGAATTGTGACAGAACAGTAGTTGATATTTGTTGTGTCTTGTAAATATCCCCGCATCACTCACACTCCATTCTTATTCAAGAGAATATTTGATGTATTTTTTGGTCTAATTGTTGTTGATGTTATTCGATCTTCTTTTAATATATATATAAATTTTGCAAAAAGCTTTCCAAAAAAACAAAAAACCAATCACGAATTTCTGGAAGTAGAAAATAAATTTTCTTTTGACATACATTAGGTGTGGACTGAATGATTGGTCAAAGAAGCTGAGAAAGGACCACTCAGCTCCTCTTACCTTTGGTAAATTATCAAGAGCAGTACTGGCAGTTGTTTTGTTTTCATACTTATTTAGGCGTAGCCTTACTGCGCTCAAGCCGAACCCTTATTTGTTTCAAGCTCTAACCATTGAGCCACACTTCTCCACCTGGACAGAACATTGAGCGCCCGACGGATCAAAAGCACCCTGCACACAGCCGTCCGAGTGCCCCTGGCAGTGCAACCCGTACCCTATTCTACTTCCCCCATTTGCCCTGAGCAAGTGACCAGGAGCCCAGCTCCCACAGCCGCGTGGCCTGCTAGCCAGCAGCTACCAACCGGAGGCCCCCTGCCCCTCATTGGATAACAATGGGCCTAACTACCTTTGCACCCGGCCGCCCCAGCACCGCTGAGGGTGAACCAACTGTACCTACCTGACCCTGGGGGACCCCTGAGTCTATGCCCAGAACCTTAACGTCACCAGCCGAGTACTCACCTGGAAACCGGTAACTCACTTACCTGCCATTGAATAACATTGACTGGTTTGACTCAAAAAATCTTCTGTCTACTTTTGAAAACTAGAAATATTCTTTAAAAATCATACAAAATACTGAAACGTAATTACTTACCTGTTTTAAGCTGAGACCCCAGTGCTGTACCTAAGAGCCTAGTACAGGATTACAAAAGTAACAAGATCGTACTTTACCTGCAACCTGAATTTTCTCCCGTTGGATAACATTGCCAGATTTATGTTGAAAAGTTTCCAAGTGTGTACTTTTAAAATGGCTTTATATTCCTGAAAAATAACTGCAATAACTAAAACGTTTCTACTGAATTGTTTTCAGCTTAGACCCCAGGACTGAACCTAGGATCCAGTCCTGGAATTACCAAAGTAATCTATAAAGTAATCAACTGTGTTTAGATAGAAAAATCCATTGAGCTCAATGCTAAATTGTGTGTAGAATTGTGTTACCTTCTGCAATCCCTGTACCTATTGTGTTTACCAAGTTTATTGCCTTTTTGCAAAGTACTCATCTGAGACCTCTCATATTGAGAACAGTATATGTTGACACCTGTTGGTTCTAAAAATAAAACAACTATATCTTTGATATAAAAACAATCGTCCTGAAGTTCAGTCTTTGAGTGTGTGAAACCTTTTGCTGATTGAGTGTGTACAACAAATGCTTTACACTGTCTTCTGGTACTGCCTTACTGCTCGACCAAGCTACCACTTTAGAGAGAAAGGTCACACCTGTCTTTAACCTCTGTTATACCTCTGGGGTTTGTGGACTCTATACACACTGTACCTTATTCTGGTCCAATATATAGAGCTACCTTCTCAGAAAGACTTAATGTGGTGGCGAGCTATCTTTATTGTAATGTGATACACTTTGATTATTGCTGATGTATTTGTTCAAAATGCCAAAGAAGATTGCTAAATAATAAATATGGATAAATACAGACGAAAATTGTAAATAAATAAGTACCATAATACCGGGAGCCCAAATTATAAACAACCCGTGTCAATTTCTAAACATTATTTGCAAAGGTTTACGTTGAATAAAATCAGTTTAACACCCATCTCTAGTTTCCTAATAAATACACCTGGCACCCATTACAGAGTGTTTTGAAGGATGCTTATGAATTTTGACTGCATCTCATCTTTAATATAGCTATCGAGCCCAATAGACAGAGTGGTATTGTTCTTCATTGTCTCAAGTCTCCTTTACTTATTTAATAGAATGTATAAATTGCAGGGAAATGAATTCCTCCGGTTATGCATTACGTATACACCCAGGTATTTAAACCACCTAGACACATAGTTAGTGGGCACAGGTACAATATGTGACAACCATTTGGCCAGGGGATACAAGAGTGGGTGCATCAGGGTGCGGATTCCTGTCTTTCTCCAGCCGCACCCGCTTCCCCTCCTAGGTCCTACTTTTTTTTTAGCATCTGTTTCATTGGCCTTTACATACTACAAAACAAAGATGTACATTGAGATCAGAGGTTGTGCGGCATACAGCATAATAGGTTGTAACATAACCACAGCATTGCAAAAGTACCGCATATATGATAGAAAACTTACAACCGGGCATGTGTGTATAAATGAGCAGCGAAGTATGAAAAATAGCCCCCATTTTGTGGCAAGGCTCATATCTGCCCACCAGCAAAGAATCACACCTCACAGAACTCTCTAACTCTACAAATATGCAGGGGTCAGGGTTGCGAGCCCCCATACATGTACATAACAGATCATATGAGTAATGATGTCTCGAAATAACAACTAACAAACAGGTCACCCAGTTGTTTCATAAGTAGGAGAGTAAGGTACAGCGTCCAAAATCCGGTGCGCCAGCACACCAATCCAGCCAACGGCAGGGGGTAGAGCGGAGAAGGGGGGAACAGACTGGACAAACCTCAATAAATGCAATGGCCTCCCCCCAGGTGGATCAGCCAAGGATAGGCCACAACCTGTCAAGAACGGTCCCTCAATCAATCTGTAGCGATACATCCTCCAGCGACACAGTAGGTGATGTGACGTGGTGGGCATCCCATGCCTGAAGCACCTTCACCCATAGCTCTGCCAACGGACTGCACCACACACCCCCACGCTCTCGATTAGCAGGGCACTCTCCTCCGCCCTAGCCCAGAAGTCAACATCCCTCTCCCCAAACGCCACAGCAGGCCCCATCCTATTCTTCTAGCTCAGGGCTATGCGCCGCCATGCCAGAATCAGGGTGAGGTCTAGAAATCTGGTGCCAACCCTTTGTGGCCTGGGCCTGAGAAACAACCCCAAAAGACACACCAGTGCCACAAAAGGGAGGGAACATCTCAATACGATGTCTGTATAGAAATAACGCCTGACCAAAAGGTCTGTAGTACCGGGCAATCTCACGTCATGTGCATGAATCTTGCATCCCGATCATCACATCTCGGACAAGCCAGGTGCTCCCCTCCGTAAATGAATTGTAGTCTGTGTGTAGTCAGGTAGGCCATGTGTAAGTAGTTAAACATAACATATTTAAAGCCAGTGTTCCTGGAGACTCTCCCAGGGCCCTACCTGGACCTAGTCTATTCTACATCGATCAACTTCCCGCCCACCAGCTGAGCCCACCTCTCCCGCGTTCCAGTAATTTGTGGTGTAAACATAGTCAGTTGTGCTTTATAGAGCCACTTGAGCAAGTGTCTCGCTGAACCCAGTGTTACCATTGCCTGCAATACCTTGTGGGGGTCCAGTAGCCCTCCTCGTCCTAACCAGATTTATTTATAAAGTTTTATATAGCGCAAACTTGACCCCTAAACGTCCCAACCAGGGCGTGATATGTATGGAATTGGCCTGGGGTAGGCAAAATTGTTTCAAGAGATCATTCAGCAGGAGTTGTTCTACAAGCTGAAAGCAATCACTCACTCTCACTAAGCCAGCCGCTGTCCAGTCAGCCAGTTGTGCACCAGTGAAGAGCCTTGGGGGAGTCCCATGTGGTATCCCCACTAATGGGAAGTCTGGAATGTACAGAGGCGCCCTATGGGTGCCCTGTAAATAATATAGTTCAAAATCTGACACACACCCATTCGCCGGAAGCCCTCTGCAGCACAGACAGGGTGACCCTATGTCGCCCACCATCCCAGATCAGGTTGCGCAGCATTGAATCCAAGGCATTGAATCAGAGTGGTGTGAATAGGACTGGGAGGTTCACGAAATAATATAACAATCTAGGAAGCATGATCATTTTGGAGAGGATGATGCGGGCCATCACCTGGAGATTCAGTGAGCACCAAAACTGTATGCTCGTCCTGAGGGATCTGCACATGGGCTCAAGATTACCTTGCCTCACCGCCAGCTCAGGGGGGCTGCTCCGATGCTGGAATCCAATGCCCGACTGCGCTGGTCTGCTGAGCTTGCCACTGACATTTCGGACGAGCAATGGCACCATTGCTGTGCGCTCACCTCCCGCATCTCTGCCAGTAGTAGGTTGAAGATTATCCACTATAAATTCCTACAGCGGGTGTACTACACGCCGGTGAGGAAACGACGATTTGGCCTGGCGGAGGACGCTCGCTGTGAGCGCTGCCGCGCCGATAATGCCGACTTTCTCCACTTGGCATGGGAATGTCCCCAGGTGGCATGCTACAGGCAACAAGTAACGGATGCTCTCCCGGAGATGGTGGAGGAGACAGTGCCCATGGATCCACTGGTGACCCTCCTTGGGGACACGATGCGGCTTCCTAGGTCTTGCCGGAAATTCGTTGATACCGCACTCCTATTGGCCAAAAGGCGCGTGGCGTGCCGCTGGGGCAGAGGCAGAGCGCCCAAATTTAAGGAATGGCTGGTGGACTTAACTCACTGCCAAGACCAACATGCCACATTTGCTGAACTATTGCCCATCTTGAGTCGGCCCAGTGACATTTGGAGTCTACTGGTGCGCTATCTGCTCGCACGATCGGATGATGTGGATCCGACGGAAGACCAACCTGCCATGGATTAATGCCCTGCTCGTATCCCAGACCTGACAGCAGACCCTACTTCTGCACACGCATTTTTTCCTCTATACGATCCTTGTGGGGACCCTCTCTCCTTTGGTAGCAAAGTTGATACCCACCTCCCCAGACCCTCACACGATGCTTGCCATTACGGCTGTACCCCCTTGGATAGCCTATCACTCCTCCTTCTTTGTGCACTGACACCCTATGTCTTACCCGCCATATACTCCTACACCCTCTGTCAGATGACACTCCAATGCCCCATACACGTCATTATTTCCGTCTATTTACGGCCTTATTGATGGGACAGCTGTGATGCGGTCACAATTGTATGCACACCTCTGCTCACCTGGTACGCCACACCAGATCACCACCACTTATCCTGCTATGTAGATGTGAATAGCCTCTGAGTTACTGTATCGTTGGGATGTTCTGATGAGCTGTTCTGTTCA
Source organism: Lissotriton vulgaris (assembly GCF_964263255.1). Lineage (NCBI taxonomy): Eukaryota > Metazoa > Chordata > Amphibia > Caudata > Salamandridae > Lissotriton > Lissotriton vulgaris. Next base: position 401,711,128 of record NC_141687.1, read on the forward strand.
TCACAAAAAACCTTCCAAAAAACATTGTTCTCCTGCTGCTCATCCTTAACTGCCTTGCAACACCGGCTGTGTAAATACCTTTTTCCACCTGTATGCAGTGCCGCCGGGCCTCCGGGATGCCGGCCTTATGGCTGTCTAAATATCATCTCCTCCTGCTGCCGGCCTCCGGGTTGTAGGCACAATAAGCTGTGTATTACGTTTCCTCTTATGCAATAAAGCAGATTTGACCCCCGAAATAAATAAATAAATAAATAAATAAAATAAAAATAAAATAAAAAAAGATTACCTTGCCTCAGGTCCTCCAGGTCCCGAAACACCAGTACTCCCAGGTACCGGAAAGATAGAGGCAAACACATCAGGCCGCCATGTATCCCTGCTGGACACTCTATATCTGCTCTCACGGGAAATAGGTGCGATTTGGATCTGTTAAACTGTAGCTAGAGAGTTGTGCGAATATGTTCAGAAGCCTGATCGCTAGAGCCACCCCGTCCCGGCAGTGTCTCAGATAGAGCAGCAAATCATCTGCATATAGTAAAATTATATATGTGTCATACCCTCTATCTGCAAGCCCCAGTCTCACACCCTCAGTCGAAACAGCTCCGCCAGTGGTACAATAGCCAGGGAAAACAGGAGGGGAAATAAGGAGCACACCTGCCTGTTTCCCCTATGGACTCTGTATGCTACAGACGCCATGCCCCCTGTCCTCACTCGTGCTGTGGGGTTTCCTAGGTCCTACTTATTGATGGTTGCTGAGCGACCCCACTGAGCAGGTGCCTAGGCCCCAGTTCCCACTTACCTTTGACTGGTTCTCTAAACAGTCTATGGTCATCATGGACCCGGCCGTCTTCCTCAAGGCTCCTGCCTCGCTGCACTCCTCCTATCTCTGTCTGCTCTCACACACTCCTTTCACACACTCGCTCTTCTGCCCTTGCTTGTCATCATTGTGCCTGTTCTGTGCTTTGTCATTTGTACTTATCTTTTGTGCTTTATTGTAATGCCCTCTGTGTTTCTATTTTCCAGTCTTTTGTGCCTGCATTTTGGATCTTTTTCGTCTTTGACCTGTGCTTTGACTTTTGTACCCGTTTTGTTGCTTTGTCCAATCTTTTGGGGCCATTTTTGTGCTGTCTCATCTTTTCATGCCCATATTTGTGCCTGTTCTGTGCCTATGACTGCTGACTGCCTTTTCTGCTTTCCTCCTTTTTTTCCCCTCGCTCGAGGGACTCCACCCCCACCCGCTTCCCACCTCCCTTCTTTCCTTGTCTGCTTCTCCCATGTCTTTCTTGTGCCTTCTCCAACTGTGAATTCCCGCCCCTCCCTAGCTTCAGCCGCCTATGCTTCTCCTGCTTCTAGGACCCACTTAATGGCGGCCACTGAGCTATCCCACAGAGCTGGTGCCTAGGTCCCAGCTCCTACTTACCTTGCACTGGTCATCCGACCAGTCTAAGGTCCTTTTGGACCCAGCTGTCAGCCTCTTCTAGGAAGTACTTAATGACGCCTGCTGTTCGTCTGTGCAGCAGGCGCATGCAGTGGGTATGCCAAATGCAAGGCCGTTTCCGCTCACTTGCGGCTGGATTGCACCCAGCGCCACAGACCCCGTCCGAAAGCCCCCACGACTACTACTACTGTTGCCTACGAGACTGCGGCTCTCACTCTACACTGAATGGTAGGACCCTTCTTATGCGTTCACTGCAGATTCTCTTGCAACATCACTCCGACTCCACCCACTGCACACACCTCAACCTGCATCGCTAGCATGCTCCTCAACACTTAACTCTGCAAATACACCACAGAGGTCTGGTACCTCATCAACATACACTCCCTGGACATCCTCTTTCTCACCGAAACCTAGCTCCACCTCTCATCCACTCCAGCCATTACAGAGGCCATTCCTCCTGTCTACAAGATCGCCATCTGAGATAGTCGACATATACCCAGAGGAGGTCTCGCAATCATCCACAAAGACAGCATCACCTACACAACCGCTAAGAACGAACCACTGAGTTCATGGAGCAAATGCACTTCCTACTACATATCAGCCATTCTATGATCATCACAGGCAACTTATTGACCACCAGGACCAAGCACCACATTCACTACTCCTCACTGACTTGATCAATCCCATCGCCATCAGATCCAATGACTTCTTACTGCTTGGAGACCTCAACATTACTCTTGATGGCCCAACAGACCACAACGCCATCACATTCCTAGTGAACCTGGACAGCACAGGACTCACACAGCTCATACAAGACCCATTCCAAGCGAACACTCAACCCAGTTTTCACAGACAGGAACAAGATGACCTTTAGCCACTTGACCCCACTCATATGGATGGGGTCAGGCAATGTGCGTGCAATGGATGGGCTTCATTGCACACTCCTACATCAATGCATCCCACTCCAGCAAACCAAAGCCTTTAAAATCAGTTGCAAATGTAACAACATAGCATAGGCGAACTGGACCCACACCCAACCAGCCTGTCCTCACAGGCTGAATGGCCTACCCACTTTCAACAACTGGATCTCAGACTGCACCAACACCGTGGCTCCCCGGAAGAAAATTAGCCAAACAAGAACTCATGCTCAAACATGCTGGTATGCAGAAGACCTACGAGATTAAGCACTATCGCATACAACTAGAAAGAAGATGGAGAACCAGCAGAAATCTAGAGATGCCTACAACTTCACACTCAGAAGGTACCATGCTTAGATCATGGAAGCCAGGAAAGCCGCCTTTGTGCTAAGACTAGAATCCTGTTCCAACTTCGGCAAAGACTTCACCAATCCATTGGCAGACACCAACACCTTAATCCCCTCACAGGGTCTCTGAGACGACCTCTGATTTCTTCCACAACAAAATACTCAAGATCTACACCAACTTTGCACTTCAACCCACTGGAGCAGACATCATCGTTCAACCTCCCACCACCACCAGTAAATCCCATCAACTAAAGAACTGGAGCCTACTCACCACAGAAGACACAGCCAGAATTATGGAGATCACCCATTCAGGGTCCACCACAGATCCCTGCCCTCACCATGAGTACAACCTGGGAAAAACACTGATCAGTGCCAACTTCACCATCATCATCAACTCCTACGTCCTAAGCAAAACTCCCAGATAGCTGGTAAAATACATAAGTCACAGCTCTCCTGAAGACACCCTCGACAAAACCGCAAGTACTCAACAACTACAGAACCATCCTGCTCCTTCGTTTCCTGTGAAAAGTCCATGAGAAAGTGTTCGACAGGCAACTCTAGGCCCATCTAGAACAGCACCACCTCTTGGACTTCACCCAGTCAGGGTTCCGGATCAACCACAGCATGTAAACAGCCCTCCTGGTAGCAACAAATGACATACGGTTCATCATGGACAGAGGTAAAACCGCCTCTCTCATCTTGCTCAACCTCTCAGAAGCTTTCAACACTGTCTCCCAAGGCACCCTCATTGCCAGGCTCCAGGGCTCAGGAATCCAAGGGCCATCCTGAAACGGATTGCCTCTTTCCTCTCTAACAGAACCCAACAAATAAGACTCCAGACTACACCCCTGAACACAAGAGCCTTGTCTGCGGACTCATCTTGCTCAACTTCTCAGCAGCCTTATACACTGTCTCCCAAGGCACCCTTTTTACCAGGCTTTTAAGGCCCATCCTGAAACGGATCGCCTCTTTCCTCTCCAACAGAACCCAACAAATAAGACTCCTGACTACACCACAAACACAAGAACCTTGTCTGCAGAGTCCCCCAGGGTTCCTCCCTCAACCCAACTCTGTTCAATGTGTACATGGCACCCCTTTGCCACATCATAAGTGTCTCCTACGCCGACGACACTCAGATCATCCTCTCCCTCACCATCACAAACAACACCACTAGGACTAACTTCACCTCCTGCATGACCAACGTGGCCAACTGGATGAGAGAAAACTGCTTTCAACTCGTCACAGACAAAACTGAGATGCTGATCTTCAGAAACAAGAGCTCCCTGTGGGACTCCTCCTGGTGACCATCCGAACTAGATCCCATGCTCGCCCCCACATACCATGCCAGAAGCTTGAGCATCATCCTAGATGACAAACTTACAAGGAATAAACAGGTCAATGCTGTGAGCGTATCCTGCTGCCTCATTCGCTATATTTTCAAATGGCTCACCAGGCACACAAGATGCACGGTCACCCAGGCCCTCATAACCAGCATAACCCTTATAACAACCAGTGTGGTTGTTTGAGACATTCGCAGTGCAGCAATATGATGGTGTGTGTTGCCAATATTTAAAATGCATTTATAATGCTAGGGATCAATGATAGTCAAATTGGACCCCCATATAGAAAATAGCCTTATCATGGCATCACTTACAATCATTAATATTGCATTGTCTTTAGTTTTTGTTGTAATTGTAAGCAAAAATTCCGATGGAATCTAAAATACGAAAACACATCAACACCCAACACATGGCTCTTGCCTGCATGGAACTGCACCAAATAGGATATGCCAGACTGTATTTGCCTAAGCTAAGAGAGTGCCAAATTTGGAGCAGATCCGTCAATGGATTCCAAAGTTATAAGCATATCAAAAAATGCAATGTCAACAGCTGATCCAAAAAACAGTGGTAACTGCCATTGTTACATGCATGTGTATACATACATAAGTGACCAGCTCTGTTATTCACAGACTTACCAAAACTGGCAAACAAGTAAGTAATTCTCAAAAAACATGTTGCAACATTGCAAAAAGAAAATGAAAGAAAATACACGTCTACCTCTTTCGGGCAGTGATTCACCAACACAGAGTAACAGCACACCCTTCACATCAACACAGTTCTAAAACAAGGCTTGGACAGCACAGCAGTCTTACTCCCCTTTTTTCAGCAGGAGCTGGATAGTATGGGGATATGTTCAATGAAAACAGCAGTCTTTTGACTACACATGTAAATGATGAGTGTGCCCTCTGAAATGTTACACATCTCACCAGGGGCACAGCTTCAGGGGCTTGTGGGCAGTGGTTGGGGTGGAACGCCCCCTCCACTAACTTTTGGTCATGGCAAGACGACTGCCACTGGCCTGGTCGAGGTCAGGCCCTTCCCTCAACCATCATGGTAGTAAGCTTAGTCTGTGTTTGCTCTAATGATAAGTATTTAACTGCAGGCAGGGCCCAGGAGGGATAGGCACAAGTCATTTTCATTTCAAAGTAAGTGTGTGCTTGTATAACACTTCTCGCTGTGACACATGCAGCAGGTGGGTGACCACCTTGTGACTGGATTTGCCAGTGTGAACCACGGAGTAGAAGCTACGTACCAGGCGATGGATCTTGAAGCACTGTTCTGTGCTGTAGCCATTTAAAAGATCGGTTCTCACTTCAGACTCACTTTACAAGCAATGGTTTTCTCGCGGTCGTGCCTATAAGAGCAAGTCAGGCCTGCGTGCCTGGGATCATTTGCGGCACCTCAGCTCAGGACATAATCCGGATCTTGCTTAGAGAAAAGTACACCTTTTAAATTATTAACTGTTAAGCAGTTTAATTTAGAAGCACTATAAATAACGTACATTACTCGTGGTCATCATGACTCGATTGGTTACTACATTAAGGGCAGTCATGATTAAGTGTGTAATGTCTGGGGGCAGGTTTGAAGCATCATGAAATTGCTTGGAAGGCTAATGTGGTTGCTGCCTGTGCATTGGTAAAACAGGTGCATGGAACATACAAATCAGAAGATAGAATGCGCATAATGTTTTACTCGATTGATTTACTTGGTTAGTCACAAACCCCAAAAGTCTTTTTGGCGATATATGAATGGTTATTACTAGTGTATCAACACAAATAAACATATAGGCATGTTTTAGTTAGTACCATTACGTCAGGTTCATCGCCTGTCTTGCTTCCTCCATTTCCATGGGATTCACTCATTTAATGTTGCCTTCCTGTCCACATAAGGTGGTCCAGGTGAGTCGGATCTTGCCGCTATGGGGTTAGAGTAGGCATGGGCGGAAAATCCGTTCCGCTCGCGGATTTTGCGGATTTTCGGGAAATCCGCAATCCGCGAGATTTGCGAATTTCCTGCAAAATCCGCAAATCCGCGAGCAGCGGATTTTGCTCGCACTGCTCGCACTGTTCGCGTGAGTTCGCGCCCCGCGAATAAGTGCGAAATTGCAGAAATACGATCTAAGCAAAACTGAAAGTAACTACTTACCAGGTTCAAAAGTTCAGGCACATCATTAGTAGCCATTTCCTGTAGTGCTTCCTGAGGGGCCCCTCCAGAGTTCAGTTGCCAGTTGCAACTATTATGTGACCCTGCTCTGAACCTCAGAATAGTTACACATATGCCACAAAGGTCCTGAATTACAGCTAAGGGAGACAAGCAGGAGCCAGGCTGGAAGTTAAAATCCATTAATCAGCCCCTAATTCATTATTGTCAGTTGGGGCAGGGCAGGTGTTGTAACTAATTTTGCAACAATGAAAGCACTTAGCAAGTGCAAAAGATCACTAATCAGGGCGCACTAAGGAAGCAGGTGCCAGCTAAAAAAATATTCTGTGACACATTAATCAGCCCCAAATTAATTCAGGTCACTTGAGGCAGGGAAGGTGTGCTTTGCTTTGCCGAAAATAATGTACACTGGACAACCAGAGGGTGTGGTGATGAAACAGAGGGTGGCATGGGTGGGCCAGAGGGTGGCATGAGTAGTCAGAGAGTGGCAGTGGTGACAGAGAGTGGCAGTGATGAAGAAGAGTGTCCCAAACAGGTTGGACACGTAGAAACAACAAGTTCGCAAAACTTGCGACCCGACAGGTAAGTTCGCAAATTGCGAAATTGTACAAACCCTCGCGAACTGGCAGAAACACGGGCGAACACAAAAAAAAAAAAAAATCCGCAAATTCGCGGGAATTCGCGGATTTTGCGGATTGCGAGTTTGCAAATCCGCAAATTCGCGGATTGCCAATCCGCAAAATCCGCTCATGCCTAGGTTAGAGATAAACCTCACCGTTAGTAACTGACCTTTGCATTCCGGTTCAAGAAGCAAGATGTGGGGCGGGGTCCCGGTTCATATCTGAGATCCTGTTGAGGAGGGTGTGTTTTTTCCACCGTGCACTACTGTTTGAATTGGAGCTCAGGTCCTTAGTCTTGACCTGTGCTTCCCCTCGACCCATCCTCTTCATCTACTTAAGGGCCCCAATGTGTTGAACAGGGGCCAGGAGGTTGCTGTGGGATTCTTGGTTTGAACTTAGCGTTTCCAATCATCTTGACTCAGACCTGGTCTAATCTCCCTCCAAATGATATTCTTATCATTACCAAATCAAGGCTTCCCGTCAATGCTGAAATGGGAAAAATGAGCTCCAGGAACCCTCAAGTTGGGTAAAGAAAGTGTGATGGTAGAAAGGGTAGGAGTCATGAGGGAGTGGTACTGTAAGGAGCAGAACCAATGACAGGCAGTCTGCGGTCTGCCAGGGCAAACACATGAATTATAACAATGCTGCTCTTAAATAAATTGACAAGGAAAATGTGATACACTTGCTTTGCCGTACTTAATGAGTTACAAATGCCATTTTAAGGTAGTTCACTGCAGTAACTAATGTGTATGCAGCAAGTATCAACTTATAATACTAGTAAGGTAGCTCCGATGCTTAATGTAAACAATGGAGAGATCTGAGGGTTAGCCATGGCCACAGTTGGGAAGATCAAAAAAGCTTAGAAGATTAATGTGCCTACTGCAGAGCACTATGTGCCAATTCAGATGTAAACAAATTATGAGAGCTTAATGTGTTGATGTGGTTGTTGCTAAAGCAGCCCAGGGAGTTTTTCACCCTCTGCAAATATCTGCATATAACCATAAAGGTAACTAAAGGTTTCATATTTTTAAGGTTGGTAAAGTGTGGTCTTGTGGGTGGCATTAACCTTTATAATAAAGTGCCATAATACAGCCTCTTTTCAAAGTGACGGCATGGTTCTGCCAGTTGAACACCTACTGCAGACACTATTCAATGATCTGCTGGTCAGAACTCTGAAGTTACTTCGAGATGAAGCTAGTGTTGCCATTAGCACATTAAAAAGGCTAAGAGTGACACCTCTGATTCACAGAACTTAGAAATGCAACAGGAGAGCTATATATACAAAGAACCTTTCGAATCTGCTGGCCTTCTGATCATGTATGTTTGTAATGTGTATCTTTACACAGCTAGTCTTATTCCCCCGAAGGGCTGTTCAGGATGGAGGAGATGTGGGATTTCAGGCGTGCTCTCACTTTGATCTCTTACACATGCAGCCTGCCCAGGAATACATGGGATAAAGAGATTGTGTTTGTCCATAATGTTGGAATTTTGCAACCGGCCATGATTGACGGGGAAACAATGACCCCATCTACCCCTGCAAGCTACTCCTCCACACAACACATACATACAATTTATGTGTACTGCTGCATGTGTCCTTGTTTTGGGCCTCTCCACTGGTATATAGGTGGGAGGATTTGCTGGACCTGGGCTGAATCCAGCTTACGAATAGCTGCACAGTCAGCATAAATAAGGTGTTGATAGGAATGCTTGAAATAATCTCAGCCACTTGCAGGGCCGCTAATAGACCATCGTTTCTCACCACTATGCCACGCTTAACAGAAAACTGTCATATGCATATCAGTTTTGCTCCCACTTTAATTGGAACAGTCCAGCACAAACTGCTATGCCTGGTCTCCTTCAGACAGAAAGAAATCATAGACTGGAACTAAGCTAAAGTGATCGTCTGTGGCTGAGATGTATTCAAAAATTCCAAGAATTCCTTGTATTACCTTGTTGTTTCTTCTAGTAAACTTCCTCGGTGCAATGGGTAGGTCTAGCTGTGGGTCCCATGTATCAAGACTAACGGTGTACCTCATTGATGAGGCCTCAATCAGCTGAAACCTGTCAGAGGATGCTCATGTTCCCATTAGGAGATGGTCCTGGCCTGGCAGTTCGGCTAGAATGCTATTTAAGCAGGACATTTGTCCACTTGACAATCTTTTTTTTCCTTTGTTTATGCACCCCTGAATTGACGGGTTGGGTACTTGGACCGACTCGGCCTACCCATTATTGGTACTGTGTCTCGAAGTTTAAGCCAATTGTTATCTGTAAAATCATAAATATATTTACAGAAAAAGGAGCCTGCCCCCACGGTGACAAAGGCAAGGTTTGTCATTTGTTTTTTTCCATATAATGCCCTTTTCATCTACCTCACAACACATACTGCCTCGTTCTTACTCTTGAAACAGTTTCCCCTCTGCTTTCTTACATTACGCTATTTTCTTAATTTTATCTTCTTCCTTCTTCCTCCATTTTCTCCCTTTCTCACTAGGTAGAAGAATAAATCTTGGGTCGCAAAAATTATGAATGGGGCACAACACCTGCAAAGTAAGCGCTGGTTGTGATTCTATCAATTGAAATAGAACATATGTATCTTGCTCGAATATATACCTCTACATCGCATGCGTTTACAACGACCACGTTGTTTCATCACAGTACCATTACAACGCAAGTCGTTACAACGCCTTGCTGTAGGGGGCGCTGGATGTTGGAATAGTATAATTTACTATTCCAACTCAACTATTCCAACTCCAGTATGTGCAACAGTAGGGAAGGTATTGGAATACTAAATTATGCAATTCCTTAGCTTAGAGCGCCCCCTACAGCAACTCGTTGTAACGACTTGCGTTCACATGCGTTGTTACGCATGCGATGTAATGGCTGTTTCCCATCTTGGTAAACAAAAAAAAGAGTGTCAAATGGTTATACCAGACCACAGTCAGGAGCAGCTAAGAAAGGGGTTGACGGCCTCACTCAGGACGTTAAGGAAAGCCCTCACTCACCACCTGGTGATGACATGTTTTATCATCGGGCCCCACCAAAGAGACAGAGTGCCTCTTTGGTGTGCTACAACGCCAGATATACTGCGGAGCAGGATAGTGAGATTCAGACGTGTTGTGCAAAGTAAATTTAACTAATGAGTGGTGAGGGTTTAAAAAGTCAGTAGTGTAAATAATTTTATTCTTTGATCACTAAGGACAGGTTATTAAAATGTATGTGTTTGGAAAAGAGTCCACAATTAATTGAGTGGTAGTTTCCTTACAAATCAGTCGACATGTTTCAGCCATGAAACGGTGTAATGTTACCAGGCATTCTTCAGGACTTATTGGTGTATTAAACCCTGGCGGTATGGACGCGCTAAGGCCCACCCTTACCTAGGGACGTGAAAGTGAAAATAACAAAAAAAGGGTGAAAAAGTGCAAACAATTTAAGAAGTAAGATTTGCTTCCTAATTACTCCTGGTTTAGGAGGCTTCCAGCTTTATGGTTTCTGCACTTTTGTGGTGTCAAGGAAGTACACCATGGGTCACAGGCGGGGGGTGGGAACGTAATTGGAACACCGCCCTCGACGCTCGGCACCCTCAGTGTACCTGCATCACCTTCAACTGGACCCCGAAGATTTCCCATCTTGCTCACCTAGAATCTTAAAGGCAGGAAAATATTTATGGAAAAGCAAGCCTAGTGACTCATCATTTCACAGGATAATGGAAATGTACAGGGATTGGGTTTTTTAAACCTTCTGCCCTCAACAACAGGAGGCTCATTCAAAGCCTCTAGAACCCCTTTCTAGTCTACCCCTGCTGTTTACCTGTCCCAATTGGCATCCTCCGCCATTGCCTCCTCGCTCAGTTGCTCAGTAGAAGAGTTCTGTGGCTCCTGTTGGCGCTGCAGATAAGGAAATAAATCTCATGGTTAACAGGGACAATCAACTACATTATCCGTCCACACTACTCATCATCATTATTATTCATCACCTTGTACCATATTCTACCATACTATTCTAAGGAGAGTTGAGATAACTAATGCCCAGAGATACAAGCAAAACCATGTTACTTTTATCTCAACTTTAAAGAGAAAAAGTTATAATGTGACAAAGAAAAACATGGTTGAACTGTGATGCATGCTACAAAGTTCTTTAAGTGAAAGACATAAAAAGAAAATGGACTTACTTAAAGCCATAGCATGATAAGTGTTCGAAGAAAAACTGGCAAAGCTAACGAGGGGGCATGTAGTTACAAAAGGACGTTGTTTCAGTCTTAAGTATAACTACTGTGTATAACGAGGGAAGACAAGTATGCCATGTAATGGTATGATGAACCCAGTTTCTTTGACTGAACTAGAAAAAAATGATCATCCGACAAAGTGATGTGAATAATTGATCCCCAGATCGGGAGAAGTGCACAAACGGCTGCGGGACATCTAACATCACTCTGGCAGAGCAAGAGGAAGGTCTACAGAGCATAGAACTGTATGATGAGAGGAAAAATCATTTTGGGTGATGGGTATTCAAGTTTTTAATGCACTCCCAATTGTTGATGAAAAAAACAGACTTTCGCTGAATGGGGGTCATTACACTCATCCTTCTGTGTTTTTTGAGAAACACAACTAAAACTATCCTGGCTAGCCAAGAATAAGTGATGTCCCGGGACTTTTAGTGAGATACATTGGTTGGGGAAGTTTCCAATGTAGAGATGCGCATGTGTAACCTGGAAGCCACATGTTCAAATTCGGTTTAGTAAACTCAACTAGCGTTAAATAAAAGTGACCTATTAGTAAGTGCCAAAAGACCAGCTCTTTAAAAATGCTAAACATTATTATTTTAGGAGGACATGCATCCAAAAGGCCCATGTTCACAACCTCTCATAACATAGGAATGAGCAATGCTTTAAGATTACAGTACAGAATAGAACCCAACGTATGCTTCTGGATTCTGTATACATAACTGTTGGAGTGAATTCTGCCAATCACTAGCACATTTTTTGCATTAATAAATTGATTTGAGGGCATGGCAAATATAAAAAAAGTATATCACCAAACGGATATGCTAATTTTGAATTAACTGCACCCTTACAACTGCTGCAGCATAAACATCACGAAAAACTAATTTCTATCTATGGAACTTGGGTCGTCTATGTTGAGTTCAACTGGACATCCATGAGTATTGGCTAATTTCTAATACGTAGGTGCATGCATAGGCACCCTCCTAGACATATTTCTTACTGCCATGAAAAAGTAGGTGCAAAAATAAAAGCATTAGATGAATTGAACAACTGTGTACTAAAATGCTGCATGAGAGTATTACAATGTAGACGTACAAAATATGATAAATATATCTGAATTATTAACACTAATATTAGAAAACTATACCTTCAATGCAACATATCCATATGGTTGGAACTCTTTAAACTCCTCATGGATTTCAGACATCAGCCTAGATGTCTTTTCCCAGAAATGCAGAAGAGTGGTCTGTAAAGAACAAGGTCAAACATGACACATTAATTACTTGTCCAAAGTCACCTTTTTTACTTTAGACTCAATCACACCAACATGATGTCAAGGAGCTAATTTAATGAATACACATGTGTGGAGATAGGAAAAAAGGAAAATGTTACTTACCCAGTAAGCATATGTTTGTGGCATATAGTGCTGTAGATTCACATGCTTAGCATATGTCTATCATCTAGTGTTGGGCTTTGAATTGTGCTAGTTGTTTTTCTTCGAAGAAAAAGTATTTCTAGCCACGAGGTATCATGACTCCTCCTCTTGCTTGCAATGTGCATGTCCCTCAACTCCATTGTTAGATTATTTTCCACTTGGCGGCTGAGGATGGAGTATGAAGGATGATGTATCCTAGTGAGATGATCATGTGAAAAGAGTGTAATGTTTAATGTAGTTAGCCACAAACAACGCAGGTTTCCGGGGAGGAAGGTGGGAATCTACAGCACAACATGCCACAAACCAATGCTTACTGGGGAAGTAAAATATTCCGTTTGATGGCATGTGTGGCTGTAGACACATGCTTAGCATAGACAGTGAAGTAGTTTCCATATCCAAAGCCATGGTTACCAGTGTGGGTTGCATGTGTTTAAAATAATGTGCTTAGAACCGGATTGGTCCACATTGGCTTGATGAAGGGCCATGATATCTACACAGTGCTGTTTTGTAAATGTGGCGGTGTAGTCATTGTACCATGTCAGCCATGGGTATCTTGACTAAAAAGGCCATAGAGTTTCCCTTTTTGTAAAAAGAGTGAACATTTGGAGGGATATGTAGAGTTTGTTAGCTTTAGTATAACAAGTTTGGATGAAATTAACAATCCAACGTGAAATGCTTGCTTTAGAGATGGCCCTTCCCTTATGTGTTTTTGAGAATGCAACAAATAGTTTTTGTGTCTTTCTAAATGATTGAGTTCTGTCAATATATAATACATGTAAATACAACTAGAGAGAAAGGGTAAACAGGGCTACTCTCCTACCCCTTAATCACAATTCTTACCAACAAAAGAGAGACTATTTATGTGAATTCCTATGGAGACATTGTGTCTAAATTATGAAAAACACAGTGATTAAATCTAACAAGTGAGTGGTCAAAAAACTAACAGGACAAGGAAAAAGAAAAAACTATTTTCTAAAAGAACCCTCACTCACCCTAGTGGTGACATGCTTCATCATAGGGCTCATCACAGGAGGGACAAAATACCCCCCTGTGTGCTTCAACGCCTGCGATTGCAGCGGAGCTGGTATGTCAACTGTGAAGTGTGAAAAACAGTGAAAAATAAGTCCTCCGGGGGTCCACCCACGCTAAGGAGTGCCCACACCGTTAGGACGATAGAGAGGAAAAGTTTCAAATTCTGACTTCCCTTAATCAACCAACGGTTTTACCCGCACTCGGTGATCCCGCTATTTGCCTGGATACCATTCAATCAGGAGAGCAAGCGTGCCCCATGGACGCTCAGTTTGGCATATTCTCACCGCCCCGTGTTGATTTCAACAGGTGCGACTCGCCACGGAGAACCTAATTTCTGTCCCGCTGGCGTCCGAATGTTGGACCCCCGGAGGTCTTATTTTTCTATCACTATTGTTTTATCCTGAAGAAAGCTGAGCTAAGATAGCATAACACAGCAGAAACATGTCGACCACTTACACCAGATCACCAGGGTTTTAATTCCATCCCTGGAGTGATCTCACTATTTTTATGTGAACAACTGGGCCTTTGAATAAAGTTGTTGGGGTCCTGTTGTGATCTTTTAATGTCACCACTTATTCACTGTTTTTTCACACTTCACAGTTGACATACCAGCTCTGCTGCAATCGCAGGCGTTGAAGCACACAGGGGGCTATTTGGTCCCTCCTGTGACGAGCCCTATGATGAAGCATGTCACCACTAGGGTGAGTGAGGGTTCTTTTAGAAAATAGTTTTTTCTTTTTTCCTTGTCCTGTTAGTTTTTTGACCACTCACTTGTTAGATTTAATCACTGTGTTTTTCATAATTTAGACACAATGTCTCCATAGGAATTCACATAAATAGGCTCTCTTTTGTTGGTAAGAATATATAATACATAACAGTTCTTTTTCACATCCAGTGTATGTTAAGCTCTATCTGCAACAGAATTGGGTGGAAAGAACACTGATAACTCGATTGATTTAAGTGGAACTGTGAGACCACTTTTGGAAGGAATTTAGGGTTGGTACATAGTGAAGTTATTGCAATGGGAAAAGTAACTTTCCAGGATGGAAACTGGAGAGGGCATGAGTGTGAAGGATCAAATGGGGGACCTATTAGCCTTGTTAATACAACATTGAAGTTCCAAGCTGTTTTTTGGAGGAACCCTAGACGGTATAACTCTTTTGACAAGCTATAATGACTGGAATTCTGAATATAGAAGTGTGTCCCCTGATTTGGAGATAAGTGGTGTAGGAAAGTGGGTTTCTGGTGCAGTAACCCCCCCCCCCCCCCCCACACTTTTTGCCAGACTACTGATGCACTTTTACTTGGTGTGCCCTGGGTCCCTGCCAATCAGGTTCCCAGGGCCTGTGTCCTTTCCCCAAAACTAAACCCAACTGGCATCTCTGGCAAAAGGTCAGCCCCTGGTAAATAGTACACAGGTACACAGGTACCCAGGGCACTGTGACCAGAGAAGGCCTCTAAGGGCTGCAGCACTTATTGTACCACTACACTCACACACTGCCTTTGCAGGCTGCGTATTTTGGTGCAGAATAAAGGGAGGAGTCGACATGGCACACATCCCTGTGTGCCATGCCTACAACCAACTGCCCTGGCCTAGATCAGTCACCCCTCCAGCTGGGTGCACTATGCCAGTGGTGAGGGTACAGGTGCATGAGCCCTGCCACCCTACAGGGTGGTGAAGAGAGCTAAAGAATGATGATGGATTAAACCCAGATCAGTTGACTCAGAGTGAGTATTTGATTTGCTCAAACGCTCCGTCCATCATCCCCTTTGGTATTGCAAGTCCATTCTTGGCATTGTCAGTGCAGTGCTGCCATGAAGAGTATATGGTGCTGGGAGTTTGTCATTATGAACTCCACAACACCATAATGACTACACTGAAAACTTTGATGTTTGGTATCAAACTTCTCAGCACATTAAACCCACACTGATGCCAGTGTGGGATTTAATCTAAAATGCACAACCGAGGGCATCTTAGAGTTGCCCCCGAAAACTCTACCAACTTCTAGTGTCCCGACTAAGTGGCTGCTTAGGCTGCCATCAACAGACATGTTTCTGGAGCCCTGGGTCAAGAGCCTGCTGCTCTCGGGGGCATGAAAAAATGCACATCCTCCACCCCCAGGATGGGCAGGGTTCACGAAGTGGAAGCTTCAAAGGCATGCCGCCTTTGTGAGCTTCCCCAGACCACTTGCTGCTTTCAGCAACTGGTCCCCACCGGTTGGGCGGGAGAACTGGTGGGAAAAACAAGTGAGGGAGAGAGGTATGCCCACCTCGGCCAACTCCACCCCTAAGGTGAGGTAGGCGATGTAAAGCACAACTCTGAGTCCCCGCCATCTTGAGGATGAGAGGACCCAACCGACCAGGGACAGGCTCTTGCCCCCCTCCCACTGGAGACTGGCACAATAGGGGTTGTACCCACCCCAGGGAAGAGACCCATTGGTCCCTGCCCTCTACCTACCTGTAACACCCCTAAATCTATTATTTAGGGAGCATCTTGAACCTGGCTTCCTCAGATCCAGAAATGACAAGAAGGAAGATAAGAAGAAGGACCGAAGAGCCGTGCAGAACTAACAAGAGGACGATGCCCACTGACTTGGCCCCAGCCCTACAGGCCCGTCTCCCCTCGAACCAGCTCCTGCGAAACCCCGGTGTGTCATGCAGCCGTCAACCTCAAAAAAGACCTGCCTGCCTTCACTTCCAAAGACTGCTTCTCCGGTGAACACCGGATTTGTTCAACTGCAACCCTTGGCAGCAGCCGGAAACCGCTAATCCAGCCCACTCAGCACTTGCCGAACCCGGCCCGAGCTTGAGTGGAAAAACACCACAAGGGGGTCACCCCGACGATCCTGAACAGAGATCCGGCAACTCCTGAACTGCCTCAAGCCTCCAGCCGACGCCTGCAGTCTAAATCCAGAAGGCCCCCCCTAACCACGACCAGGAGCTGGTAAGAAGATCTGACCCCAAAAGGCACCCCAGCACCAGATGCCCCACAGCCTTGTGTGCCCAAACCGACAGTGCCTAACCAGCCCCTAACTTCCCAACTTACCTCTCAAAGTGGTGGTTGCACCCAGAAGTCCTTTGTCTCCCTGCCTGCAGTGCTTTTGCAAACCGGAGGTTCTCCATTGGAAACCACAGGGCGCCCGATGTCGAAAAAGCACTCTGCACCCGGCCGCCCCAGTGCCGCTGAGGGTGCACCTTTTGTGACCTAAAACCTAGGAGCTTTGTTCCCACAACCCAGTGGCCTGCTTGCCAGCAGCCACCAACCGGAGGCCCCTATCCCCCATTGGATACCATTGGGCCTCAACACTCTGCACCTGGCCGCCCTAGTGCCACTGAGGGTGAAACAAGAGTGCATCACTGACCCTGGGGGACCCCTGAGTCTAACCCCAGAACCTTAACTCCCACAGTCGATAACTTACATTTGAACAGATAACCTATTTTTCCTCCATAGGATAACATTGACAATTTTCTCCCAAAAAAGTGTGGAGTTTTGAAATCTAAAAATATTCTTTAAAAATCGTACGATTAGCCAAAACGCATTTACTTACCTGTTTGCAGGAAATGTGCCAGTTCTGACTCTAGGTATCCAGCACTGAGTTAGAAAAGTAACGTGAAAAGTAACTTACCTGTAATTTACTGAAAAAGCCTATTCATTTCAATGTACTGTATCTGCTAAGTATTGTAAATCAAACAAAGTACAATTCCTATTGCATTTTTCAAACTTTTTTATATTCAGCAACTTATTACTGCGAAGTACTTAACGCTTACCTGTGCCGGGCTTGCTTGGTTCTACCGAACTTTGCGATTCACAAATGGAAACGGTTGGAGAGGTGGAAAGCAAATATCCCTGACCAACTCTTCCATAGTGAGTCGCCCTTGGACTGTGGGTGTGGGAACCTGGAGGCGAAGTTTGCGCATTTGGCGTTTTCTGTTGAGGCGAATTTGTCTATGTCTGGGTGACCTAATTGTTGGAAGAATGGGTGGAGGACTTGTGGGTTGAGCTCCCACTCATGGACTTGTTGTTGCCTCCTGCTGAGGAGATCTGCAAAGCCATTGTCAACCCCTGGTGTACTCTGCTAAGAGGTAAATGTTGTGTCGAAGAGCACACCTCCAGAGGGTCTGGGCTAGATGAGATAGCTGATGTGACCTGGTCCACTCCGGTGTTTTGCAGATAATACATGGTAGCCATGTTGCCTGTTTTGATGAGAAACACTTTGCCAGTGAGGTGGGGAAAGAATGCTTTTTGTGCTAGATGAACAGCTAGCAACCCTAGGTGACTGATACAGAGATGAATCTGACTGGGTGCCTAGTGGCCCTATGAGTGCGCTCCCCAACCAGTGAGTAATGCATCCATTATTATGGTTATCTGTGGAACTGGATCTAGAAAAGGCTGTTCCTTTAGACGATTGTTGGAATGCAACCACTGTAGAGAGTAGAAAGCTTGATGGCTGATCAACACTAGATCTTGTAGCTGACCTTCAGCTTGAGTTTATTGATGCGCTAAGCATTCTTATAACAGGCGCACATGGAGTCTAGAATGAGGTGCTATGGCTATGCATGATGGCAGGCACCTAGAAGACACATGACTGTTATCACTGCTATCTGCTGATGAGGCCTAAATTGTAGAGTAAGTGTTTTGAAGGATTGAATCCTGTCAGCGTTTGGGCAAGCTATCCCAATGTTAGAGGTTAGGATGGCTCCCAGGTAAGGTTGTATCTGAAGGGGCTGCAGGTGAGATCTTATACTGACCGTGAAGCCTAGTTGGTGAAGTAGGTTTATGGTAGTTTGAGTGTGTTGCAAACAGTTTTAATGAGTATTGCTCCTGATGCGCCAATCGTCCAGGTAAGGGAAAATGTGGATGTTTTGCCTGCATAAATGAGCTGCTACTACTGCTATGAATTGGTAAACACACTGGGGGCTGTGGTGATCCCCAATGGAAGCAGTTTGAACTGAAAAGGTTGTCCATTTAGCACTAATCTGAGGTACTGACTATGTATTTAGTACAAATCTGAGGTATTGACTATGTGGTAAGTGAACTAGAATAATGAAGTAGGTGTCCTTTAGGTCCAGTGCAGCCATGAAGTCACCTTGTTGTAGTAGCGGGATTACATCTAGCAGTGTGACAATGTTGAAGTGCTCTGAGAGATTGTACCTTTTTAGGAGCCAGAGGTCGGGGGTCGCGTCTTAGAGACCGGTACATTTTGTGGTTAAGGAAGTAAAGTGAATAGACCCCTGTACCTTGGTGGTGTAATGGCTCATGTTCTAATGCTCCTTTTTGTAGAAGAGCTTGAACTTCCAGTTTGAGCAGTTGTTGATGGTCTGTGGACAGTCTGAAGGTACGAGGTGGAATGTTTGGAGGTGTTGAAGTGAGCTCCAGGCAATAACCATGTTGGATAATATCCAACACCCACTGGTCGTGTGTGATATTGCGCCATGTGGGCAAACACTACTGTAGTCTTCTCCTGACAGGTGTAGTGTGATCGGGGGGAATGGTGGGCAAGACAAGGCTTGGTGGTGGAAGTGGAAGGATTGGTAAAACCTCCTCTACCTCTGCCTCCAGAATTGTTACCCCAATATGAACTCCTATAGTATCCTTTTGGGGAGGATGTCTGAATGTGGGTTTTATTATAAAAGGTGGATGTCTCAGGGGAGGTTGTTTTGGACCTTCCACAATAGGATGAGCGGCAAAAGCAGTTATGTTGTGATGCTGTTTGCAATGCTCCCATCACTTTTGCTGTCTCGCTATCTTTTTTTATCTTCTCTAATAGGTGGCCAAAAATATTTTCACCGTCAAAGGGGAGGGCTAACAAATTCTGCTGAACTTCAAGTTTAAAACCGGATACCCTTAACCAGGCATGTCTCTTGAGAAGCAAGCTTGAATTAATACCTCTAGTGCAATATCAGTTGCATCAAATGCACAACGTATAGTTGTGTTGGATAGGAGTTTGCCTTCTGAGGCAATCTGGTATGCCCCTTTTTTATGTTACTCTGGGAGATGCTGTAGAATGTCCTCCATCTCATCCCAGAGGGTCCTTTCGTACTGTAGAGAGATAAGAGACCAATGGAGTCTGCAATCCTCCAATGATTGGCAAATTGTGCTGCCACGCTTTTACTCCCCCGCATCTATCCCTTAACTCTCTTCATCTGGGGAGGGAGTGCCTCACCATATATTTGGGCGTGTGCCTGCTTACATGCTGAAGTCACCACTAGGAAGCCAGGTGTAAGCTACCATTAATATATGTAGGGCCGACTGCGTAAATATCGACCCTGGGAGTAATAAACCTGGATCTAACTGGGACATTGAAAATGTCCTGAGTGTGGCTGAGCATACCCTGGAGCATCAGGAGATATTGCGTCAAACACTGAGTAGGCATAAGAGTCTAGAATAAGAAGACACATTTTGAGGAAAGTAGCTACTCTATTTATAAGATTGTAATAAGTAGTGGTGTCATAAGGAGGGGGAAGATCTTGATGGGTAGAGATCCCGATCTGTGTTAATGTGTGGATCTGCATCATAACATTCCCAGTTATCTTGAGATGGAATTGAAAATTGATCATCATCTTCTTCCTCTCCTGGGAAGGAGTGAAGTGAACCCTCAGGTGATTCAATAGTGTGGTGAACCAGTGAAAGCTGTGGTGAGGAGTGTGCATAGGAGGCAGTAGTAGTAGACTAATGTGCAGTGGAGTGGCGGCTTTATCCTCCTTTTTCTTTTTCTTTGGGGGAACAGGAACATTGATTGCCTCCTCAAAAGATAGTTGCCTTTTAAAAGGCTGTGCCCCTGAATGTGAAGGCCTGGTGAGGCTACGTCCTATATCTGGATGAATCATCAGCTGTTTTTGATGAGTCCAATTCTTGATGAAGTCCCTCAAGGGCTATTTGTACAGTGTCTGGAAAATGTCTCGAAGATGTATGTTTTTTCGGCTTTGATGCCAGTTTAGGCACAGGTTTTGATTCAGAGGCGGATTTTTCCGGTGCTGAAGTGGAGTGCTGTTTCGGCTCAGAAGATTCCGGTGCTGAAAGTCCAGTGGAGTCCAACGTGGAGAGTTTCGTTGCTGAAGGTCTGTTCGAGTTTGATGTTTTTTAATGTACCTTGATAAAATGAGACTTTAAAGTATTTTAATCTTTGTTTCTAATACAATTTAAAAGAGTTTTTCAATATGGTTCATGAAACCAAAAACATTCTTTGTAAGTTACTGATTTTGAGTGAATTAGAGATGTATTAGAGAAAAGGATATGGCTTTTGAATCACTGCTTATGGATATATGTTTTTAAATTTGTGCAGAATATGTGCTATATGAAAGACATACTTGATTTCTTTTAACAATACTGTTTATTAATTAAATACATATGAATAATTTTTTATAAGGAGACAGAGTTAGTCAGTTTTTGAGATTCATTTGGTGAATGTTTATACCTATTCAGTGCATGTCCATTGAGCCAAAGATAGTATAACTGGGGTCCTGGGGAAATTAGTCTGCACAAAAGGAATTTTTTTCTGGTATTAGGAGGGAAGCAGTGATTGAACCGCGATCGGAAACAATACTGACGGTATTAGGGAAGAGCCTGACGACTCTATCGAACCGGAGCAGAAAAGCACACATCTGAACCCGATGATGGAAAAAAAACAATATAACAATGAACTTGAGGACCATTTGTACTGCAAGAAAGAGGAGGAGTACTTACAACTTCTGACTCGAGAGACTGCTTCGAAGAAAAACAACAAGCACTCTTCCGAACCAAACGCTAGATGGCGGTCTTATGATAAGCATGTGTAACTACAGCCCCACATGCTATCAAACAGACTTCCAAGAAGAGGGTTAGTTCAGCTTGAAGTTCTCTTCCTATTTTAAATATGAGATCTCGGACAGAGACACAGCAATTGTTTATTGTTAAAGAAAATTACAGAGCCGTGCTTTCCAAACCTTTTAGAACCATGATCCAATTTTTAGAATAACAAACTTTTGTGATTCACCTACCTTTAACAGAACTGAAGCAGACGATCTTTTAATGTAACTAAAGCATCCAGAGGTAAAGCACTGTCATTTACAGGCAGCACATTTTCAAATGAAATGGCCACAAACCTTGCACAAACCTACAGTTTTACTGATAAAACTATATAACACACAAATGATAATGTGTGGAAATCGATTATTAATCATTAGGGCATCACCGAGTTAAGTGTCTTAATTTGTTTTGGTTCTATTAAAATGTATGTTTCCTTCCTTTTTGCTTTCCTAACTGCTGAATGCATACAGTTCATTTACAGGTATTTATATTTTGTTGTGTGTTGCAAGAACCAACATCCTACACCCTTACCATTCACATTCTGAACTCCCACAAGATTGTCAAATAATTCACTCTACAAACTTCTCTCACTTTGCAGTCCGAGAAAGAAAAGCAAACACCAAGGACCATGCTAAAAGAATAAGCACCAATTTGTCAGACGATGACCTGACATTTTACCTCCGTCTTTGAAGCACTGGCAAATGTGGCAAGATAAACACAGAATTTAAAAGCAACTTCATTCTTGCACGGCCTGTTTGATACTCAGCAAAAATCATGCACCAAGACCACTTAAACCATATCCATACCTCCTTGAAATTGTATAAAGATGGGATCAATGAATGGGCTTTTTAATAGAGAGGATGCTACTTCAAAGAAAATGAATCATGCCTTTTAGTAGGAGGTGCAGTCTTCAAAATAGAACAACTGATCGGACAAGGTTATGAGATGCTCTTTCACCATCCCTAAGATTCCCAGTCTCCATGAATTGAAGAGACTTAAAAGAATCTGTTTCACTTGGGAAGGTCACTTTTCCCACATTATGATTCATGTTAAGAACTCTGTCTTTAACCAGTTCTAATAGTCCACACGCCCCTGTACACCTAACACTTGGTCCTGTCATTTAAACATTACCCCCATCTTCAAAGGCACTATGGTATGAGGACAGAATGGATACCTGGTAGGTGCCGAGGGAGTGAGATAGCAAATTACATCGACTAGCTCCAAGCAGGTCCACCTTCTGACACACATCCATCTTTAATTTGTCAAATAAGGATTTTGTGCTTTTCACTTGCATCTGAACCTAGAAAACACAAATTCCCACAAATAGATCGTGGTTAGTGTAAATGAAAATACAAATCAAATACAGACATTTGTATGACTAACAATTAGTATATAACATATAGACCATCACGTTTCAAGGTTTGCACTATGTCAGGAATGATGATGGCAAAAGCAAGCACAGAGTGAGCATTAATAATGGTAGACAGTATAAGGATTAAGAACACTCATGTAACAACTAGTAAGATCATTAGATCCCACCTTTAGACAGCTTCGAGCGGTCTGTTACTGAAATTGTATTGTAAACAATGTCAATACTTATAGTGGGTTCAGCTTATCATTAATTAGCTTACCAATGCTTAGAGTGGGTAGCCTTCTCATTTGTTTGCTTCTTATTTAATGGCTTTCCTTCCTCGTTTTGTGTTTGCCAATAACATAACTCATGGCTTCTTTACCATCCTTTTGAATAGATCATTTGTATTCTTCCACGGCTCAGGAACTATGTGTTTCTTTTAGCACTCCATGAGAGCGCATGTTTTCTTGCTCTCTCCTTCATGTACAACTTCTTCACCTTACACACACCCCCAGACCATGGCTCTGACAGCGTTGCTTCCCACCCTTCATCCATAAGAGCAGGTCAATGGGTACATTTTCCCGGGGACTGACAACAAATCAACATGTGGAGTGGAGAAGATAAAACAAAATCAACCCGATAAAGTATGAAGGAAAGTCCAGGTGTTGACACACAAAGACTGCAAACTTAGAGCGAGCTAATGAGATACAGTTATTGACTTACATTAAAGGAATGTTTACGATACTGGGACGCCCCGAGATTTTCTCTGCGCCTGAGGGTATAGTCAAAGCAGATGTAAGGTGGGCTAAAACTAACTTCCTGATTTATAGAAAACAGGAACGTGAAGCAGTGGAACTAAAAAAACCTCTGGTTAGGGCACATTATTTATCAGTAACAACTTTATCTATTCAGTCCTACTTAAAAATCGTCACAAAACCATTCCATCGTTGGTTATTAACAAAATTTTGTTTTAACCAGATTCACCATATTTTGGGAGATTTTGTAGGGTGGTGTAAACCAGAGAACGCTGCTCACTGCCCCTGTGATTGTTACTCAATTCAGGACACTGTGCACTTTACATTTTTTTGTACATTTTATTCTGATGCTCGAAAGAAATATATTATCCCATGGTTAAAAAAATAAGAGTTTTTTACAGGTCAAACCAGCTCTACTGTATTTACAACTACTGGATAACCCTCGGAATATCTTTTATATAGCACATTTTTTTGTAACGACCGTTCGGATTAAGAATATAAGAAATACAGAAATCACAGAACTATGATATTTAGAGGCCATTTAATGTTTTATATTAAAATGCAATTCTATGTGTTAGGAAAAATGCTGTTTTGTATATAAGTGTTTTAAAAAAAAATATTGTAACCATGGATGTATTTTATAGTAGACTTTTATGATTTTTATTAATCGAATAAAGTGGTATTGACTGACTGACTGGCCTTTAAGGTGCTGTGGGAGATGTGCCTGGTACAAATCTGCTCCTAGACTGGAGACAGAGCATTTCAGTTTTAAGTGTCCTGGAAAGTAAATTAGGCTTAAGCAAGTATGTTCCTTTTAAATTCTGACACTCCCTATTCTTTTTAACTTCTGTTCAGTTTCCTGGCTAAAAAGTATTTGAAAAATAAACTAAGCTACTTATAAAGACTAAAAATACTGAATGTGCAGTACAGTTTCAAGACATCATAAGATATCTATATGCTTTTCTTTGAGTATAGCATTTAGATATTTTTCTTTTATTTTTTATCAATGCTTTCTAACAAGAACTAGTAATGCCAATAGCTTGGCAAGTGCATTATAAAGGTGAGCTCTACTGGCTTTGACAATACTTGTTTTTTCACATGCCTTGAAGATACCTATGGACACGTAGCATGATATACGCAAAAGAAAGAGCTGATTTATAGAATTATCTTGCTATGTGTCTTACAAAATAAACGTGCAAATAACTAATCACATCTAACTTGCAGTTCATTCTTGGCAAATAGGAGGTATACGCCACAGAATGTATAAGAGAATGCAGATCATTCTCTCTAACTAGACATTTACCTAGGGCAGAAGGTAAGGTGTCTATTTCACTCTAACATGCATATCCCCATCTTAAAAAATACAAGCTGGACATTAGAATTCTTCATTGACAGGGAAAAGCACACATTTTAAATCTGCTAACATACCGTGTCTTTTAAAGTGTTTTCACTGAGTTGCTTCCAAGCTCCCTTTGAGTATGATGGAGATTTATGTGGCACAAAATAGGTAAATTTGCCATTTAAATGTTATTTTCGCTTTCACATGAGTTATACTATTCATCATATTATTTACATGCATAAAGCGTTCAAGCAGTCAGGAGGCTGCCCCGTGCAAATAAAAATATAGATCATGATCGCAAGTCTTCTATGCCATGGCACATGTGTTTTTAAAATATACTCCTGACATCAATATGAGGAGTTAAAAAGACAAATGATAACACGAAGCGTACATGGTTTTTTAAAAGGATTTATTTGTTCACTGATTTATGTTTTAACACTACATGACAGATCTACCCACAGTTATGGGGTTAGCTGTAGAAATATGTTTACGTATAAGAGTACAAAATCAGCTAGTATCTTGCATAATATATAATTGCTAATGGTAATAATTTAGGAAGCAATTCATAGGTTATATGAATACCTTACAGATTTGTTTGTCCGGGTTGTGTTTCAGTCGGTGAGCAGATGCATATGTGCATGATGCAAAATAGGGAGAAGAATATGTGTACTTTCGCTTTTTCCTTGTGGCAGCCAAAAACCTTTACTAAAGGCAAAATGGAATGGTTGAAGTGAAAACGAAGACCTGCCTTATTTATTTATTTATATAATTTATAAAGCGCAACTAATGCCAGTAGGCTTCTTGGCGCTGTAGGAACACAATAAAAAGTTGCTGGAGTAGATGTCTGAAAGAGTTTAGCCAGTGGCTGGTTGCCTATTACTCCTACGGGAACTGTCAGGTCTTTAGAGCTTTTCTGAAAGTAAGTAGGGAGGGGGCAGCTTTTAGTGTCAGTGGGAGGCTGTTCCAGAGCATCGTTCTAGCCCTAAAAATGCTCGCCCCCCCCAGTTGTTTCTCCTGAAAGGAGGAACAATCAGGTTCATGCCAGAGCCTGAACGGAGTATCCTTGCCAGGACATACAAATTGAGTTTTTCTCTGAAATGGGCTGGCCCCAGTCCATGCAGTGCTTTATAGGCCAGACGGAGAGCCTTAAACCCACATTGTTGTTTAACCGGCAACAAAGTGTAATGTCCTAATGGCCCCTCTTGCTGATTCATGTTTGGGGTTTTTGAGGAAAAAGCGGGCAGCAGCGTTTTGCAGAGTCTGGAGCCTCTTTTCAAGACCCAGTGTGAGAGTAAGATAAAGGCTGTCGCAATAGTCTATCTTAGTGAGAACCAATGCGCTGATAGCCGTTCTCAGGAGTTCAGGGGGCAAGAATTTGTCAATCTTTTTTATAAACCTTAGAGAAAAAAAGAAGCTGATGTAATTTTATTTACCTGGTCCTTAAACTTCAGTTCTTTATCTATCGGGATGCCTAGATTTTTGACTCTGTTAGAGGGTTCATTAAGTGAGTCCAGTTCGGGTAGCCACCATTCCAGCGTCCAAAGTAAGGGGTTGTTACCAAAAAGGATGACCTCAGTTTTAGTGGCATTTAATTATAGTAGTTGTAGTCCATCCACTTACAGAGTGCCATGCCAGAGTTATTTTCCAGTTTTGCCAGTGACACCACAATTTAGGTGTCATCGGCATAGGACAACAGATGAAAGCACGCACTTTTGATGATTGTAATGAGTGGTACAACATAAAGGTTGAAAAGTGTTGGACTCGGCGCTGATCCCTGAGGAACTCTGCAGGGCAGGGAGAAAGGCTTCGATGTAAATTTGTCCATAGACACAGTGTGTTGTCTGTTAACCAAAAAGGATTGGCGGAGATCTAGAGCTACGTCCTCAATCCCTAGGCTGCGCATATGGTCAACTAAGATCTTGTGGCTGACTGTTAAACGCCGTGGCATTTGGCCACTCCCCTGTCCAGCACTTCTTGAATACCCTCTGTAGCTAATACCAGGGCAGACTCAGTAATTCAACTTTTTCTGAAACTGTGTTGTGTGTCACCCAGAAGAAGATTTTCCTCTAGGTACTCTGAAAGTTGCTGATTCATAACTTTCTCTGCCAACTTGGCCGCGAAAGGAAGCCTTGAGATTGGACGATAGTTGTTCGGGTCCAGTGCATTCAGAATGTTTTTCTTTAGCAAAGGCAGAATGGAGGCATGTTTCCAGTGTGTCGGGAAGGTCCTTCCCGCCAACATGTTATTCAGTATATGGCCCAGGTATTGTGCCACTTGTGTAGGAATCATGTGCATTATCTTAGGGGGACAGGGATCTGTGGTGCCACAGATTTAATAAGTGGATTTAATCTTACAAGCTGCTCTTCTGAGAGGGCCTTATAAGGAGAGAGTCAACATTTACCAGTAGCGGCAGTCGGGACACACCCATCCTTTTGACCCGCTACTCCCTTTGCTGAAAGACTAGAGAAGATGTTTGCAACCCATTCCTGAAAGAAAATTGCTAGCTCATTGCAGAAATTTTGATTTATTACTGCATGATTTGTGCTAGTAGGTGTAATCAATTTGTTTATGACTAGGAAAAAGGTTTTATTTGTATCACAGGCTGCTCTTATCTTTTCGGTGAAGTAAGACGTTTTTGTAGCTACGATACTTTTTTATGTTCCGCTAATTTATTTTTATAGATGATTTTCTCTTCTACATCATAGTTTTTTCTCCGTCTGTTCTTGCCTTCGGCAATCCTGATTTGATCTCCTACGATTTTCATTGTACCAGGGCTGGGATACCTTTTTGGCTATTATTTAATGTCTGTTTGGTGCTACTATGTCCAGGGCTGAGTTTAGCCAGAGCGAAAAGTTTTCCACACTCTTCTCTAAATCCTCTACTCGCTGCCAGGGTCCAGGGGTAATGGCATCTCTCAGTTCGACCGCCCATGTTTTGTGCCATACTCTGCTTGCGGTTTTTTGAATTGTGTTTTTCTGCATGGTGCAGTCCTCTGTCTGTATCTGCCAGTTAACTGCCCAGTGGTCGGACCAGGTGAGAGGGAGAAGGGAGTAGGGTAGTAACCGCATAGCTGACAAAAAAATCTAGCATATGTCCTGCCCTATGTGTCGGACCTTTAGTAATTAGGGATAGTCCGAATTCATTCAATAGGTTTTATGGAATCTAGGTCCATTTCACTTTCCAAATGAAAGTTGAAATTGTCCATGTTAGATCTGGGATCTTTGGTTGGCAATGGTATTCACCTTTGTCCAAATAGGGACCCTTACTTCTAAGTCCGGATAAGGGGATTACACTCCTTGATAACCCCTGCTCACTCCCTTGGTAGCGTGGCACGAGCAGACAGGCTTATCTCAGAGGCAGTGTGTTAAGCATTTGTGAATATACACAGTAATACAGTGAAACCACTACAGATGGACCACATAGGTTTTATAAAAATGAGTATTCTTTATATAGACTTAAACACAAGACCACAAACGACAAAAAACCACAATACTACACTTAAGATTACTTAAAAGATGATTAAAGTTGCTTAGTTCAAGTTGATGGTAAATGAGACAAAGTCTCAACAGAGTACCTGGATGCGTAACGCAAAGTAAACAAAAGGCTCGCAAAAGGGGAGGTGTGTCGGTTCCGTGATCCGGGAGAACGGTTGCGTCCTGCCTCAATGCTTGCGCAGAGTAGGGAACTCGTTGTGAGCCTTACCGGTGCGGAGGTGATGCGTAGATTCTCGGCTTGCGGGCCCGTTGCGGTGCGCAAGATGACACCTTGATGCGATGCGATGATCCGGTTGCGATGCGAGAAGATGGCGCCCTTGATGCGGCGATGCGATGACGCCCTGGCAGCCTTGCGACGACTCTGTACTTTGGAGCCACGACAGGCCCTGCGACACACTTTACCGGTGATGCGATGGCAACTCTCACGATGGCTTCATGCTTTTCCGGTGATGCGACAAGACAGCTTCAATGAACACACGCTTCCGGGGAGATGTGGCAGAGGCTCGCTTATCCGGCGTTGCGACGATTTCAGCTGCGGCGGCGACACGCTTCTTCTCGATGCGTCGCGCTACCAGCTCGCAGCGGCACGCAAGTGTCTGAAGTCACAATTCCCAGCAAGGAAATTCAGGAGGGAGCTGGAGGTGAAGTCTTTTGTTCCCGAGACTTCAGCAGGAGGCAAGCACAGTTCAAGCCCTTGGAGAATATTCTGTAGATGAAAGTCCTTACAAAGTTCCTTCTCCTTTCCCTTGGCAATGAAGCAACCACTGCAGGCCAACCCAGCAAACAGCACACTGGCAGAGGGGCAGTCCAAACACCTGCAGCTTCCTTGGTTCCTCTCCTTGGCAGAAAGGTTTCTTGTCCAGAAGTGATCTAAGTTCTTGGGATCAGGGTCCCAATATTTATACCCCAAAATCCTTTGTTCTCTAAAGGCAGAGAGGCCTCTGCCTAGTCCAAACCAGTTCCTGAGCACCTTGTTTACATGACTCTTCTTCCTTTCACTGTGCAGGGCAGAGACATCAACCGCATCACAGGATACAGCTCTGGTGGACTCTGTTGAGATGATTCCTCCTCTCCTTTCAGAGTGCAGGGCAGAAACAACAGACAAGCCACAGGAGGTGGAGCCAGCATTGTAGAAGGGAAGGCCCAGCCTTGTTCAGGTCGCAGGTGCAACTCCTCCCTCCCATCTAGATGCAGATCTTTCTATTCACCACCGGGCTGCCCCAGCCTGTCTCCTGGAATCCCCCAGCCCTGTCACTCAGAAACCCAGACAAGGAATACACAACCCAGCAGAGGCAGGCCTGGATAGTTAGGCAAGAAAATACCTACTTTCTAAAAGTGGTATTTTCAAACACAGAGTATTAAAACCAACTTTACTAAAAGATGTATTTTATTATTCTGAGTTCAGGCATACTAAATTAGAATTTCCACCATGTTCCCTGAGTCAGTTAGGCTATAAGAATGTAATAATCTAACTTCCCATTCTGGCCTAGGAGAACAGGTAGTGAAAAACGAAAATAGGTGCAATTCACTATTAGAACATGATTCACACATCAGAGCATGTCCTACCTTCTACTTGCCATGCACCCTGCCCATGGGCCTACCATAGGGGTGTCTAATATGAAGCAAAGGGAAGGTTTAAAGACTGGCAAGTGGGTGCACTTGGCCAAGTCGACATGGCAGTGCTAGACTGCACACAGGCCTTGCAATGGCAGGCCTGAGACACACTTTACAAGCTGCTTCTGTGGGTGGCACAACCAGTGCTGTAAGCCCACCAGCAGCATTTGATGTACAAGCCCTGGGGACACATGGTGCACAGTACTAGGGGCTGATAGATAAATTAAATAACCCAATCATGGAGTAACCAATTAGTACATAAATTTAACATAGGGATCACTTGCACTGTGGCAATGATTAGCAGTGGCACAGTGCCCAGAGCATATATCCAGCAAAAACATATCAAAACAGAGGAGGCAATCCGTCAAAATGGAAGGGAGACTCACGCCAATGATGCCAAGTCGAACACGTGTCCCCTCCAGCTGAAATGTGGGGAGAACTACCCTTCACCTTGGGAGTTCTCTTCACTAAGGCGGAAAAATCTGGACAGACCATCAGCGTTGGTGTGTTCTGTACCAGTGCGGTGTTCCACCGTTAAGTCCATACCCTGTAGGGAAATGGACCACCTCAACAACTTTGGGTTCTCACCCCTCATCTGCATCAGCCATCTGAGGGGCCTGTGGTCGGTCTGAACCCGGAAGTAAGTCCCAAACAAGTATGGTCTCAACTTCTTCAGCTCCCAGACCACAGCAAATGCCTCACGCTCAATTGCACTCCACCTCTGTTCCCGTGGAAGTAACCTCCTACTGATGAAGGCTACAGGTTGGTCTAGGCCCTCTTCATTGTTCTGTGATAGAACAGCCCCCACACCATGCTCTGAAGCGTCTGTCTGTACAATTAATTCTTTTGAGAAGTTGGGTGCCTGAAGCATGGGTGCTGTACACATGGCAGTCTTCAGGGCGTCAAAAGCCTTCTGACTGGTGTCAGTCCAGTCCAGTTCACTTTTTTGGGCTGCTTCCTGGAAGTCAGCTGAGTCAAGGGTGCAACAATGTTACCATACCCCTTGACAAACCTCCTGTAGTACTCCGTGAGTCCTAAAAAGGCTCTCACCTGTGTCTGAGTCTTTGGGGGTTCCCATGCCAGGATGGTATCAATGTTGGGTTGTAGGGGCGCCACCTGGCCGCCACCTACCTGGTGACCCAAGTACACAACAGAACCCTACCCGATCTGGCACTTACTCGCCTTGATCGTGAGGCCTGCCTTGCGCAGTGCAATCAACACTTCCCAGAGGTGCTGCAGATGTTCTTCCCAACTGGCGCTGAACACTGCAATATCATACAGGTAGGCGGCACTGAAATCCTCCAGTCCAGCCAACACCTGGTTGACCAACCAGGTGCATTCTTCATCCCAAAGGGCATAACCCGGAATTGGTAGTGCCCATCTGGTGTGGAGAATGCTGACCTCTCCTTAGCCCCATCAGTCAAGGCGATTTGGAAATACCCAGACGTCAAATCAAACGTGCTGAGGTACCAGGCAGGTACATCGCCATAGCCACGAAAGCTCCTCTAGTCTGTTCCCTAGTACACACTCAGGTTGATCACAGTGAAGCCGGCACCTTCACAATTAACACTGGCCCCAATCATTCGATCTCTGGCATTTTGATATACCGACCGCCAGGTACACTATATGAGTTTACACCGACCCTAATGGAAGCGGTCACTCATCTAGCACTGAGGAAATCCAGACTGTTAGTGCTAGGGGATCTCAATGCTCATTTCGAAGATCATTTAGATAAAAACGCTGATGATATCCGGATGGAATTGCAATCTGTTCAGCTTGATCTAAAAAATAAAGAGCCTTCTCATCAATTAGGACACCTACTAGACCCCGTTTTTGGTAACTGGCAGGGAGTGCATACCTCTGATCCTATACACATACCCTGGTCGGACCATTATATTATTCCCATCACAATACAGCTTGACAGAACGGAGATTGTTCGTCGGACCATTATATTATTCCCATCACAATACAGCTTGACAGAACGGAGATTGTTCGTCATCAATCCCTGCGATACAAACGCAGGAAATGGAAGAACTTCTCTCTTGATTCATTTAAGCAAATTGTACATGACGAAGGCCCTCCCAAAGGGGTCGACTGTGAGGCAGCTAATGACAACTTAAACAACATCGTCCCCAAGGCCCTGGACATCACAGCCCCAAGTCGTACCCTGTCCAATGCCAGGAGACCTAAGACAACTGCTCCTTGGTTTAGCCAAGAACTGCAAGCCATGAAAACGGCTTGTAAGAAACTTGAGAGAGCTTGGCGCCAGAATCTCTGTGCAGATATTAAAATACAATATAAAACAACACAGAGAGAATATTATAAATCAGTTCGTTTGGCCAAAGCAGAGCATTATCACACCCGTATTATGGAAGCAGGCAATTCCTCCAAGGAACTGTTTCTGATATACAAAGAGATATCAATAGTGGACGTGACTTCCCCCGCGCACAATGACTCGGTGGAAGCGTGCAACAATATTGCACAGTATTTTGCAGGCAAAATACATAAAATCTATTCTACTTTCTCTAACCAGACAGATTCGGCCACGGACTTCATTGAAAATGACAAACTTGTAAATACACCTGTATGTTTAAACTCTTTTATAGTCCCTTCTTATGAAATCCTGTCCAAAATGTGCAAAAAAATTAAATCAGGATCCCCTAGGGATCCGGCTCCCCCGAAAATTTTAGCTGAAGCCTTTCCTGTATTAGAGCCTCATTTCAGGCACTTATTACACGCCTCCTTTACTACCTCCTGCCTTCCGGAGGAATGGAAACAGGCAATAGTATTACCCATTAAGAAAAAATCAAACATCAGCATGGACATAATGGACAACCTACGACCCATATCCCTGCTACCTTACGTGGCCAAGTTAGCAGAGAAAATCGCTAACAGTCAACTTATGGAACATCTTGAGAACCATAATGTTTTCCATAAATCTCAGTCGGGTTTTAGAACTGGCTTCTCTACGGAGACAGCTCTCCTGAGGGCCACTGAAACCTTACGTGAAGGAGCAGATAAGGGAAAGACAATGGCCCTCATCATGCTTGATCTCAGTGCCGCTTTTGACACTGTAGCACATTCCATCCTGCTACAGTGTCTAAATAAAGCGGGAGTCACCAACAAGGCACTGGGTTGGCTGAAATCTTTCCTGATTAACAGGACCTTCCAGGTTCAAAGAGGGACTTTCCTCTCTGACAGGGTGATGCTGGAACAGGGGGTTCCTCAGGGCTCTGCCCTGAGTCCCACCCTGTTCAATCTCTACATGGCCCCTCTGGCAGAAGTGGTGCAATCGTTCGGCGTAGAGCTTGTCTCTTACGCCGACGACACGCAACTCCTCATATCTCTGACCCATGCCCCTTCTAAGGAAGCTGATAACTTCAACGCCTGCATGTCCAAACTAGCTATGTGGATGAATGAACACTGTTTGAAACTAAATGGGACAAAAACAGAGGTCCTCATTATGGGAGGCAATGAGGTCAAATGGACGAAAGAGTGGTGGCCCAGCTGTCTGGGACCTCTGCCCACGCCTGCACAAGAGGCGAAGAACTTAGGTGTATGGGTGGACAATAAACTGTCCTTTGACAGCCACGTAAAGAAGACTGTTGGCAAATGTTTTGGGGTGATGAAAACCCTCAACCGCACCCTCGACCTGTTACCCATTAACTCCAGGCGTACCATGACGCAGGCACTAATAACGTCCCGTATTGATTACGGCAATGTACTACTCATGGGGACTTCAGTGAAAAACATAAAAAAGCTACAGGTTCTACAAAACTCGGCAGCTCGCCTGGTGCTAAGGCTTCCCCGCCGAGCTCCCTCACGTCCCTCTCTAGCAGCCCTCCACTGGTTACCGATCAGTAAGAGGATTGTTTTTAAAGCCATGCTCTGGTGCCATAAAATAATTCATCACAGAGCTCCGGCATATATGTCTGATTTGGTGTCTGTGTATGAACCTAACAGATCTCTTAGATCCAAAGGAATGGGTCTACTTAAAACTACCTGCCCCAAAAAAGCTAAAATGGGTGGCAGATCACTCCGCACCTTAGCTGCCAGGCAATGGAACCTCCTGCCTCTAGATATCAGGTAGGAGAGTAATGAAATCGTATTCAGGAAGAAGCTGAAAACTTGCCTCTTTGCTGTGTGAACTGGTTCGTTCTTTTTTCCTCTGCTGCTGCTTTCTTTCTCTATAGCGCGGGGACACGCCGGGTGGTGTTACCATGCGCTCTACAAACTCCTTTAAACTAAACTAAACTAAACTAAACTAAGCGATCAATGAGCTCATTAACTCTGGGGATGGGGTGTGCATTGGTCCTGGTGACTGAATTGAGCCCTCTGTAGTCCACACAGAGCTGAAGTTTGGGTGTGGCACACGGCGATGCAGCCTTTGGGACCAAGACCACTGGGCTGGCCCAAGGACAGTTTGAGGACTCAATGACCCCTAAAGCAAATATCTTGGAGATTTCCTTCTTAATGTAAGCCCTAACCTTGTCAGTCACTCTGTTAGCCTTGTGCTTCACAGGAGGACTGTCGCCAGTGTCCACATCATGGACGCACCACTCTGTGACACCAGGAACCAAGGAAAATAGATCAGGGAATTGCCCCAACAGCTGGCGACAATCTCGCTGCTGATCAGGGGTCAGTGTGGCAGAGAGGCTGGTATCATCCATTGACCCATCTTGCTCTGTTGTAGACAGGAGGTCAGGAAGAGGCTCTGTCTCCTCCTTCATTCCATCATCTGTCACTAGGAGCATGCCCACTTCGGACCTTTCTAAGTGGGGCTTCAGGTGGTTCCATGCAGGACCCGCAAGGGGTTCCTGTGAATCTGCAAGTTCACCAGATAAGTGACATCACTCTTACGCTCCACCACCTCATATGGACAGGTCCACCTGTCCTGGAGCGCACAAGGCTCCACAGGGCCCATGACCCAAACTTTCTGTCCCGGCTGAAGCTCAATCAGAGTGGCATTCTGACCGTACCACCGCTTCATTTCCTCCTGGCTGACGTCCAGATTCCCCTGAGCGAGATCTCTGAAACGCCGAGTCTGGTTCCTGAAGGCCAGCATGTAGCTATATACATCCTGGGGAGGTTTCCTGGGAGATTGCTCCCAGCCTTCCTTCACCAAACTCAAAGGTCCTCCTACCGGGTGACCATACAAAAGCTCAAAAGGGCTGAACCCTAGAGACTTTTGTGGCACCTCACGGTAGGCAAACAGAAGACATGGCAAGAGGACGTCCCACTTACGCCTCATTGGTTCTTCAAGACCCATGATCATGCCTTTGAGGGTCCGGTTGAATCTTTCAACCAGCCCATTTCCTTGTGGGTGGTAAGGAGTGGTGAACATGTAGGTAACACCACACTCCTTCCACAGAGACTTTATATAATTAGAAATGAAGTTTGTACCTCGGTCAAACACAACCTCTCTGGGGAACCCCACACGGGAGAAGATCCCCATCAGTGCACGTCACACCACGGGAGACGTCACTGTCCTGAGCGGAATGGCTTCCGGGTACCGGGTAGCATGGTCCACCAAGACCAGGATAAACCTGTTGCCCATGGCTGTCTTGGGGTCCAGTGGCCTCACAATGTCAATCCCCACCCGTTGAAAGGGGGTACTGACTACAAGGAAAGGTTGGAGAGGGGCCTTGTGCCGCCTTCCACTTTTCTCACTTGCCTGGCAAGTTTGACAGGTCCTACAATGAGTATCTGAACTCTTCCGCATCTGGGGCCAATAAAAGTGGGAGACAAGCCTTATCAAAGGTCTTGTTCTGCCCCAGATGACCAGCTAAAGGAACATCATGAGCAAAACCCAGTAGGAAGGCTCTGAAGCGCTGGGGTACCACCAGCCCACGAGCTGACCCAGGCTCAGCAACCTTAGGCTCGCTATACAGGAGACCATTCTCCCAGTAGATCCAATGTGATCCAGCCTGATCACCTGCTGCCTGGTTTGTGGCCTGTTGCCTCAAACCCACAAGAGAAGGGCACTTCTGCTGCTCTTCACAAATTTCCTCCCTGGAGGGACCCCCTTCTTGCGGACAATGGGTCGGCTCCGGTAGGTTCCCCAGTTCAGAAACTTGCTCTCCTGTAGGTTCCA
The DNA here is from genome assembly GCF_964263255.1 of Lissotriton vulgaris. Taxonomy (NCBI): domain Eukaryota; kingdom Metazoa; phylum Chordata; class Amphibia; order Caudata; family Salamandridae; genus Lissotriton; species Lissotriton vulgaris. The sequence continues at coordinate 401,747,066 of NC_141687.1, forward strand.
GGGCATCCCCCTCAAGGTCGGCCTCCTCCTGGACCGTGGGAACAATGGGGGCTGGTTTCCAGCGCCCCCTACCTCTTCTCTTTAAGGCAGGTCCCTGGGCCATATTTTCAGGCTCCAGGATCTCTTGAACACCCTTAGCCGCTATAGACCGAGTGGTCACACATGCCCACTCTGGCAGACCCAACATCTCTATATGGGCCTTCCTCTCCACCTGAGCCCAAGGGGAGCTTTCTTAATCATTGCCTAACAGACAATCAACAGGCGTGATGGCCTCACAGCTACTTGAAGAGTACCAGAGACCCCCTCCCCACTCAAAGGGAACTTGCGCCACCTTGCAATGGCTCTCTGTGTTGACAGCGGCAACAACTGGGAAGAATGCATGAGAGACTACCTGCTCTTCAGAGACCAAGTGACACTTGACAGCTGTCACACTTGCTCCTGTGTCTCTCAGAGCCTCCACTCTATGGTAATTGATGGTCACCCACTGCCTGTATTTTTTAGTGTTATCAGGCAGCTGAGTTTTAGGGACCATCTCAAAGTCTCCTAATGAGCCAAGGGACATTTCTGCGGGACACGACCCACCTTGGGCACCCATCTCCTCCCCACCCAGGGCTACAGTGGCCATCTGATGGGGTGGTGCACAGGATGGCACATACTGACCCTTTTGAGGACACTGGCGATCATACCAACGGTGTCCCACCTTCTTACACTGAAAGCAGGTAACGGGCCCCCTCTGAACAGGTTTACCTGTCGGGGTCCTGACTTCTTTTCAGGGGGAGGCTGGGAACCCTTAGCCTGGTTCCCTTGGCAATTACTTTGGGGACCTTTTTGGAACTCCCTATGTTTACCCTTGTCCCCCCCACTCTTCTGCTGGGGACCCTGCCCACCTTTGGCAGAGTCTCCCACAAGACCCTTGTGGACCCTGGTACTGACCCAGCGGTTCGCTTCTTCAACAAGCTTTCTAGGATTAGTCAACTTGCTATCAATAAGGTGCTGGCGTAGCTCTGGAAAACAATTAGCAGACAAGTTCTCCCTAGCAATCAAATCATAAATTGCTTGAAAATTATCAACATTGCTACCCCTCACCCAACTATCCATAGCTCTGCAAAAGAAAGACACATATTCTACCCAAGTGGTTCCCTCCAGTTTCTTACAATTCCTGAACCTCTGTCTATAGAGCTCTGGAGTTAACCCATAACTTGTCAGCACTGCTTCCGTCATGTGGGCATAAGACATCCAATGATCACTGGGCAAGTAAAACAAAGTATCCCTACCTGCAGTTAATTAGCGGCCCCACAACCCCGCTCCCCAATCCTTCTACGGGACCCGGTGGACCAACATTGCTATCTCATAGGCTGCAAACCACTGCCCAATATCTTCATTCTTGTGGAAATCTTTGATGACATCCTTGGGAATATGTCCTCTGCCTTCTGAAGGCACAGATGGAGCGCTGCCATCAGAGGGATTGATTTCTAAGCCCTTGGCCTTGATCTCTAACTCCCTCAACATTCTCTCATGCTCCATTCTCATTCTCTCCCTTTCCAAGGACAAGCTATTATTCTCCGTTTCCCTCTGACTCTCCATCTTAAGCTTAGCCAACTCCAACTTCAGTGCCCTATTTCTCTCCCTGTCTTCCAATCGTCTGGGTGACAGGTCTTTGAAAGAGATGCTGCTGCCAGGTGGGGACTGCAGCCCTCCCCTAGCTGGAAACTCTGGTCCATCAATTTTCCCATTTGCATCCCCAACTGGCTCCACCACAAGATCAGGGACATTTCTGGCTTCTACCCAGGCCCTCAGCGCCTTTTGGTAATCCTCCTTTTTAGAAATGTCTGGTGTAGCAACTTTCAATTTCCTGCAGAGATGCTTGAGCTGTTTCACAGAGTATGTTTCCAACCTCTCTTCCTCAAAATCAAGATCCATAGATGCAACAGATGCTGGTTTACTCATGGTAGTAAAAATTGGGAGTTTTCAGGAAAAACTAACAGTCCAAGAAAAAAGGATTCTAAAAAGAAAAGTATGTGGTCGCGTTTGGTCTGCACTCACTAGTAATGTACACCAATCACTGTATATGAAAAACAAATGCAAAGTCCAAATCCTCACCACTGACCACCAATGTTAGATCTGGGGGTCTCTAGTTGGCAATGGTATTCACCTTAGTCCAAATAGGGACCCTTACTTCTAAGTCCAGATAAGGGGATTACACTCCCTGATAAACCCTGCTCACCCCCTTGGTAGCTTGGCACGAGCAGACAGGCTTATCTCAGAGGCAGTGTTGTAAGAATTTGTGAATGTACACAGTAATACAGTGAAAACACTACAGATGGACACAACACAGGTTTTATAAAAATAAGTATACTTTATATAGACTTAAACTAAGCATGGGCGTAAAATCCGTTTCGCTCGCGGATTGCGGTAAATTCGCAATCCGCGAACTCTCGCGAATTAGCCGAAAATCCGCAAATTTGCACGCGGCGGATTTTTTTGCTTGGTGATACAATATTGCGGCGCGCGGCGTTCACTTACCGTCATTCAGTGTTTGCCGATTTGTTTTTCTCGATATTTTGCGAGTGCTGCGCCATTTTGGATCTTGCTGCGGGATCCCGCGGGAGTTTGGCAACCGCGATTACGTAATCGCAGCTTGCCACCTTGCACAGCACGCATTGCGAGAGTTCGCAATTGCGATCGCGTAGATGCGGCGGGCAGCAACAATCTCGCACTCGCGAAATAGAGAATTTGCAATTCTGCACAGGAAATCCACCAGCAAGCAGCATAAACCTTCTGAAAATTATGATTTTTATCAGAATAACTCCTCAGGCTCCTCCCAGTGCTTTCTTCATGTGCTGGTCATCTTCATTCGGATCTTGACCTGGAAGGATTACTTTTTGTGGATGCTGCTGGATATTTGGATTTGAGGCCTTTTTGACTTTCTTTGGATCACTTTTGGATTAGAAATTTCACAAGTAAGTTTGTTTGGGGCATTACAGTTGCTGCAAGTACAATTTTGGAATTTTCGATTTTTGGGCTGTTGTTGGGGCCTTGTGCCCAGGGGTAGTGAGTGGTGCATGGGCCTAGTCTTTCTGTGGGTTGTCTTGAATTTAAACATATTGAGGGCATGGATGGCATGGGATTGTGGTGATTTTTGTGTGTTTTTCGATTTTTGGGCTGTTGTTGGGGCCTTTTGACCAGGGCTAGTGAGTGGTGCATTGGCCTAGTCTTTCTGTGGGGTGTCTTGAATTTAAACATCATTGAGGGCATGGATGGCATGGGATTGTGGTGATTTGTGTGTGTTTTTTCGATTTTTTGGGGTGTTCATGGGCCTGTCCATGTGGGTGGGGGCCATTTGGGGGACTGGTGCAGACCGGGCCTGTCCATGTGGTGGGGGTCTAGGGGCCATTTTGAAGCCAGGCAGTGTGCTTTGTTTTGCCATATGCCTGCACCCAGTCTGCCATGCTTTCATCCATTATGCCCAGGGGTACTCAGGGGTGCATGGGTCTAGTCTTTCTGTGGGGTGTCTTGAATTTGAACATGATTGAGGGCATGGATGGCATGGGATTGTGGTGATTTATGTGTGTTTTTCGATTTTTGGGCTGTTGTTGGGGCCTTTTGACCAGGGCTAGTGAGTGGTGCATGGGCCTAGTCTTTCTGTGGGGTGTCTTGAATGTAAACATCATGGAGGGCATGGATGGCATGGGATTGTGCTGATTTTTCTGTGTTTTTCGATTTTTCGGGGTGTTCATGGGGACTGGCCATGTGGGTGGGGGCCATTTTGAGTGCTGGTACAGACAGGCCCTGGCCATGTGCTGGGAGGCAAGGGGCCATTTTGAATGCAGGTAGTGTTCTCAGGCCTGCACCCATTTTGCCCAGCTTTCATCCATTATGCCCAGGGGGAGTGAGTGGTGCATGGGCCTAGTCCTTCTGTGGGGTGTCTTGAATTTAAACATCATTAAGGGCATGGATGGCATGGGATTGTGGTGATTTTTGTGTGTTTTTCGTTTTTTGGGCTGTTGTTGGGGCCTTTTGACCAGGGCTAGTGAGTGGTGCATGGGCCTAGTCTTTCTGTGGGGTGTCTTGAATTTAAACAGCATTGAGGGCTTGGATGGCATGGGATTGTGCTGATTTTTATGTGGTTTTCGAGTTTTTGGGGTGTATAACTGAACTGATGTTCCTCTGTCTTCCATTGCTTTTAGGTGCACAAGACTCAAGAGACCCACCAGTGCCAGGAAGAAGTCCTGCAGCGGTGTGTGCGTGCAGCATAACGTCACGCGACGTCACGCCTGGCCACAGACAACTCTGCAACTGCGGCCTGCTGTTCTGACCTCTGAAGAAGATGGCCCCAAAAAAAGTTCCCCGTAGCTCCTCTAGCAGGAAAGTTGCCAGTAAGGAGCAGAAGAAGCAAGTTACCAAGGAGACTGGTGTGCCGCCCGCCACATTTTTGGGGAATAAAAAAAAAGTACACCTGCAGCAGCAGCGGGATCTGCTGGGGACCAAGCTGGGAGCAGCACCCCCACTCCATTGGGCTCAGTGCCACCACCACCACGCCAACTTAATTCCAAGCCCTTGAGTGCTGCAGAGGCACTTAGTCTAGTTGTTCAATCACCATCGCAAGAAAGTAGCAGCAATGTCCCTCAATCAACACAGGTTGTTGTAACTCATCTGACGAGTGTTGAACAACCACAGCCGCAACAACAACCACATGTGCAAGTACAAGCCCAAGTACATGTGGAAGGAGAGGCAGCGCAAGGAGATGCGCAAGCAGAGGTGCATGGAGGGGCACAAGTGCCCCCAATAGTTGTTCTTCCCAAAGTAGGGGCACATCAGGAAATCGACAATCAAGCCGAGGTATCATTTGAGGAAGCCACTCCTCCTGATGATCATTCATTGTCTTCCACATCCCTAGCAAGGAAAAGATCAAGGGTGGTGTCTACATCTTCTTCAAGCCCCCTTCCTTCTGATGATATGGATGACAATTGGGAACCACCACAGCCGTCTGAGGGTGAGGCACACCATGATCTGACAAAGGTAGCTAAGTGTAAAAGGAAGGTCGTCGAAACTCTCATAGTTATGGAGTGTGATGATGACGTTGAACAAGAAGTAGCGTATACTCCTGCTGATGAAGACTCTCACGACGACGACGCAGTCATCATAGACATCACTCGAGCCTCAGCGGGCATGCAGCAAACAGACATTTTGACCTTAGCCCGAAAAGCTGCTGAGCGTGATGATGTTGTCGACGAGGAGGCAATGGGAACACCACAATCATTGGAGTTAACTAGTACACCACCACCTACCGCTTCCAGATTTCTTCCTCGTCAGAAGGGACCTTCATCCACCTCGACCTCAATTAGTGATGGTGAAAGTGCACAACGTAGTAAAGTTCGGCAATACACATCCTCCACTTCATCTGGCATTAGCAGCATGACCACCACCAGTATAGCCTCCTCCGGCCCCCACAGACATTTCAAGTCCGCAGTTTGGGACTTCTTTAGTGTTTGCCCAAAAAAGGAAAACATAGCCATTTGTAGCATTTGTAAGCTTGCAGTTAGTCGTGGTAAGTTTGGTACCAACTATGGTGCCGGAGGCCAGAGAGGTCATCTTAAGAGACAGCACGCTGTCCAATGGTTTGCGCACCTAAAGGAGATCAAGGAAGCCCGAATTGCAAGTCAAGAAAACGTTGATGTTTCATCTGATGATGACGAGGAGGAAAAAGCGTCAAACACTACTTCACTTACACCCAGTACCCCTGTCAGCACACCCCCTGTGAGCCACACTAAGAGTGTGGGAGAGAGTGAGACACCAATGCGAAAAAGTTCATCAGCAAGCGTAACTGGGTCGAAGAAGTCATCATCATCATCCCGTAAAATGGTCCAGGCCAACATTAGAACCATATTGTTTTCAGAAGCGCCATATGAACGCAACCACCCACTGGCGCGTCTGTATAACACTAAGCTGGCTAAAATGCTAGCTCTGGACCTTCTCCCTTTTTCTTTTGTAGAAGGGGTTGGTTTTCTAGCATTAGTGGCAGTGCTCTGCCCTAAATGGAAGGTTCCTAGCCGGTTCTATTTTGCCAGAGTTGCGGTTCCAGCACTACATGAAGATGTGCTGGAGGTGATTGGGGCAGCTTTGCAGAAGAGTGCTGTTCACACTATACATCTGACAACAGACATGTGGACCAGTGGCGCAGGCACTGATTACATGTGCATCACTGCACACTGGGTCTCTTTTTCAGGGGTTAAAGCAAAGCTAAACGCAGGTGTTGACCCGGACCAAGTTTTTAAAGCTGCTCGGAAAGATGCAACACTAGCCATGTTTGGCTTGGAGAAACGTCATACAGCAGAAAACATTTTGAATGAGTTTAACACAAAAGTCTTTCACTGGCTGTCCCCAAAGAAACGCCAGATTGGTTATGTTTCCACGGATAATGGCGCCAATGTAGTTAAGGCCATGGAGCTGGGTAACTATTTCAGAGTGCCATGTTTGGCGCAATGTATAAAGCTGGTTGTTAAAAAAGTCTTGAGTGAAGAAGACAGTCCAGCGTGCGAGTTAGTGGCTACCTGCCGAAGAATGTGCAACCATTTCAGCCATTCTTTTAAGGCTCGGAAGCATCTGAGGGGCCTGCTACATGAACATCGAATGCCAGTGAAAGCACTCATAGGAGGTGCCAACACGTTGGAACTCAACCTTCTACATGCTTGAGCGTCTATATGAGCAGAATACGGTACTCAATCAGTATTTCTTAACACAGGGTACAGCTCAGAAGGACCTGAGGCTAGATGCGGCGCAATGGAAGCTAGTTAAAAGCCTGACAGACATGCTTCATCCTTTTGAGGTCTTCACGCGTGCAGTCAGCAGGGAGGACTGTAATTTGGGAAAAGCTATCCCATTGTTGCGCATGCTGGAGCACCAACTGAAGGCGGTGTCGTCTATGTTTCAAAAAGATAAAGAAAAGCAAGACGCTTTTGTTTTGGCGGATAAATTATTAGAGCGCCTACTTGGCGATGAACGTCTTAAAATGATTCACTCAGAACAGCATTACATGTGTGCTACTATTCTGGATCCACGCTACAAAAAGGCGCTGGCAGGCAGAGCATTTTTTCCTTTTGGTGATGAAGATGTTACAAAGTACAAACGTTGGCTAGCCTTGTCAGCCATGAGGTTTGAAAGAGAACGACAGAAAATTGAAGGAAAAGACAGTACATCAGCATCAGCAGGCCATCCCCAGTCAAAAGAATCCACTTCTGCACCTGTGGCTGTGGCAGAAGTGACCTCTCAGCCGTTAAAGACACCGGCAACCGGATCATCTGCACCAGACACAACAGTAACATTGGGTGAAGAAGAGGATTGGCTAGCTCAGCTTGGGTTTGGTTCTCAAAAGGTCCCAGCAAAAAGTAAGCAAAGTGGAGGAACCTTGGAGAACCTTCAGTCGATGGTGCAGGACTATCTGAATGAGTCAACAGAGGTCTATGTTAATGCTGACCCATTGGCGTATTGGCATGGGAAAAAAGAATTGTGGGCACAGATCTCCAACCTGGCTATAAACTACTTGTCTTGCCCACTCGCAAGCGTGTCTTCTGAACGTGTTTTCAGTGCTGCTGGTGGCATTGTAACTTGCAAACGGACCCGCCTCTCGCCCAAAAATGTGGAGGTTAACAATGATCAAGATGAATCAGCACCTCATACCACCAGATTACAAAGTACGAGAATACACGCCGGAAGAAGACGAGGAGGACAGCAACTTAGATGAGGGAATTTCTTTTCTGTTAGGTGACACTGACCTACTCCTGCCTGAATTCGCAGAGTATGAGGACGAACTCTTATTCCCTGACACCGAGCCCTGAAAATGAGCCAATGAATCAATAACTTTCTTTTTCGTCCTTATTCACTTTTATTCCTGTGTGTCTGTCTTTCTTTGTTTGTTTTGCACAGTTAATATAATTAAAACTTTAATCACCTAATCACAAAAACAAGCCCATCAGCAGAACTGTCTTCACTTATTTGCTTATTGATTTGAAGGTGCCGCAGTCTGCATTCCTCAGGTTCACAATTTCACAAGAACATGCTCCTCTATCCTCCTCCTCCAGACTCCTATTTCACTCAAAGCAGAGGGCTGGATTACGCCCAATGAAGAAAGACTCTGCACTTGTGGGGGTGTTCTACTTCTTTGAGGGTGAGTTTGCGGGTCTTGGGGCATTGCTGGGAAGGTCTAATACCGGATAAAACTGGTTTTGACCAAATCAGACTTGAAAAAGTTTTTGACTTTTTGCTCACTATCATGTTTTATGGGGCCTGTTTGGGGGGCTTCCTGGTGTTTGTGGGTGGATTTCGGGGTCTGGGAGCACTGCTGGCACAGTCTAATTTTGATTGCATTTGCTTTTCAGGAAATCCATGGTGGAAAACGGGAGTTATGACCTAGCTGCACAGCGCGTTTGGACCGAAGGCCGATAAATATTGTAAGTATGAGATTTTCCTTTTTGGCTGTTTGGGGGTGTTGTGCTTTTTTGCGGGTGGGTTGGCGGGTCTCTCGGGGCATAGCTGGGAAGGTCTAATACCGGATAGAAGTGGTTTGGACAAAATCCATGAGGAAAAAGTTTTTGCTATTTATGACATTTTGCTCAATGTAGCGTTTTCGGGGGCCTATTTGGGGGGCTTCCTGGTGTTTGTGGGTGGGTTTCGGGGTCTGGGAGCACTGCTGGGTATGGATACTTTTGATTGCAAGAGGTTTGAAGCAAATCCATGGTGGCAGAGGGGAGTTAGGGCCTAGCTGCAGAGCGCACGTGGAGTGATTTTGGAAATTGCCATGAAAATGACTGTCCCCATTTTTGTACTTTTGCTTTTTGGCTGTTTGGGGTCTTCTACTTGTTTTCGCCTGGGTTGACGGCTCTGGGGCCATTGCTGGGAAGCTCTAATACCGGATAAAAGTGGTTTGGACCAAATCGGAGGCGAAATTATTTTTGCGTTTTTGCTCACTTGCTTGTCTTTGAGGTGCACTTTGGGGGGGTTCCGGGTGTTTGTGGGTGGGTTTTGGGGTCTGGGAGCACTGCTGGCACAGTCTAATTTTGATTGCATTTGCTTTTCAGGAAATCCATGGTGGAAAACGGAAGTTATGACCTAGCTGCACAGCGCGTTTGGACCGAAGGCCGATAAATATTGTAAGTATGAGATTTTCCTTTTTGACTGTTTGGGGGTGTTGTGCTTTTTTGCAGGTGGGTTGGCGGGTCTCTTGGGGCATTGCTGGGAAGGTCTAATACCGGATAAAACTGGTTTCGGAGAAAATCCATGCTGAAAAGCCTTTTGGCACTTTTTGTAACTTAGGGTTCGTTAGGGTTAGCCCTAGCAGCAGGATTGCATGTGTTTCGGGGTGTTCTAGATTTTTGCAACTGAGTTCTGGGGTCTTAGAGCAATCGTGGGAATGTGTAATTTTGGTTGCAAGTGATTTGAAGAAAATCCATGGTGGGAAAGGGGGGATTTGGCATAGTTAAAGAAAGCGTTTGCCACTATTTTTAACTTAGGGCTCGTTAGGGTTAGCAGTATTTGTATTGCATGTGTTTGGGTGGGGGGCTGTTTGTGGGGGGGTTTGCGAGTCTTAGAGCGATGCTGGGTATGGATACTTTTGCTTGCTTGCAAGTGGTTTGAATACAATCCACGGTGGGTAAGGGGGGATTTGGGCCTACTTTTACTTTCAAAGTATGTTTTGTCACCAGTTTTCTACTAGGCCTCGTTTTTTGAGATCTGATTGGGGGTCTTCTACATTTTTGCGACTGGCTTTAGTAAGGGTCTGGGTGGAAGCACTGCTGGGAAGGTCTAATTTTGTTCTAAAACACAGTTTACAGTACACCTAGCTTGAGGGGAAAGATCCGCTAAATTAATTTGCCCATACTTATTTATCCTTCAAAAGGAGACTCAGACAGAGTACGCACTTTCAAAAATATTGTACTGTCTATTAGGAAACTCAAAGTGTGACATTTTGCACTACACAGCGTACATACCTTATATTTATTTGTCACTGGTGTTCTAATATCACTTCCTGTGTTTCCATCAATAATTACAGGCCGGGTTTCAGTCTGTGCAATGGGAAAAAAAGGATGAAGTCAGGCTTCACATTAGCGAGCCGCAATTCAGCATCCGCCAGGCAGGCAGTGGACAGGGTGTCTTCTGGTCACCAACATTGATGGACGAAGCGTCAGCAGGAATGGAGGAGTGCCGCTAATAAGAGGAATGGTTTGATGCGTGCAACTTACTTACCAAATTCAACAGGACAACTACAACAACATATAGATACAGTATCCATTCTTTTCTAATTATTTTTAAGTAATGTTATTGCTGTGAACTTCTATGAGTGTGACTGCATTTCTTGGATCTCTCTCTGCTTCTAAATTGATCCCTACAGCCATTCTATAGGTTTTACTTCTGCTATTTTTAAACCTAATTTAATGTAAGAAGTGTTTCTCTGAGTGCAGAGATAGGCAAGTGAAAACGCTGCAGCCATGTACTGTTGCATTCTGTCATTCACGGTTGTCGAAAGTACTACTTACTTTTCAGTAACAATGCATGCAGTAGTGCATGCACTTCCTTTATGTCACTTAAAAGATTTATGGTTAGCTTTGTACCCAAAGATTTCTTTATCTTCAATTATTGTTTGTCCATGCTGTGTTTTCTTTTTCTTCTCTCAAAAAAACTTTCCCAAAATCCCCCATTCCCATCCATTTTACAAACCCTAACCCTCTTCCCCCGGGCTGTGTGGTTTTGATTGATGTGTGACTAAATGACAGCAATAATTCCACACACTTGCTGGGGAGGATAAGGTCATAGCAACAGGCTGGTGAAGGAATCCGAGGATATATTCTTGACTTACTCAGCTTCACACTCAGTCACTATTGGCAAATGAAAGCAGATTTTCATGTGCGCCATGCCGCCATCAACTTGATAGGTCATCAAGAACATCCTCCTCCTAGAAGTGGTAAATTATTAAGCTGCTGTGTCCTTCACCTTCAGTACTATTTCTTGTAGTAGTAGCCAATTTCAAAGAAATTCAACGCAAGTACTAGTTATACTTTCAATACTTTACCATTTGTTAGGCTACATTGTGGCACTGTTCTAGTGTACTGTCACCTGCTATATTCTCTATCGTACCGTTCTAATGCTACGTTAAGGACAAACAAGGTTTCATTTTCTTTTTTTTCAGATGCTGCAACTCCCACTGTGTAACACCACTAGTACCAACGCAATGATGACATTTCATCCGCCCAGGATTGCCATATCGCCATTTGACGTGCAGCCAGCCCTGTGCCTAGCCCTATTTCCAAACACAAATTACAGGTAAGATAAGCGTTTGGGGGGAGGAAGTATAATGGAGTATTAGGAGAGACGAGAGACTGACGCTAGTACTAGTAAAGTCCTAGGACTATTGAATTCACTTCCTCTGTGAGAGGCACTTAGTTTTGAAAACATTTGGGCAATTAATTACACAACTTGAATCAAGATGCCACTTAAGTGTCACCAAAACAAAGTTACTGTTAAACCCCCACCCACCAGCCTCAAAAGCAGTAAAAAAAAACACGTATGCTAAGATAAAATTTTAAGTATATTTATATCCCCGACAAAAATCTCCCACAAGACCCAACCCAACGCAACTCCCTAACCCCAACGAATGTCCGTGAAAAGTCCAAAAAAGTGAAAAAACCCAACTCCCAATTCCCATCCCCCAGAAGTCTTTAAAAAAGGGGCAAGGGACAGTCTCCTCCTACTGCTGGCTGCTGCTGTGGAATTTCCGGGCCAGGTCGGAATGCTCCTAGCGGAGGGTCTCGAGCAGGGTTTTCATGTTGAGCAGCTCCTGCTCGAGGTAGGAAACCCTCAGGGAAAGGCGGTGCATGAGTTTCTTGCAACTGCTGTGGGGGGCAGCTGATTTCTTTGCTCGACGGTGGCGGGTGGCTGCGGTACCCCGGCTCCGTACCGCTGGAGACCTGCGCCGTCTGGGTGACCCAGGGAGCGCGGAGGATGCAGCTGTCCCGGTAGATGTTGTGGTAGACTGCGTGTCCCCCTCCTCCTGGGCCACCAGCCGGCGATAATCAGCGACAATGGACTCCAGCCTCCGTTGCCGTGCCCGTCTAGCCAGCTCCTTCCGGGTTGGTTTGGAAGGAGCATCTATATGAAGAAAGAAAGACATAGTCTGTAACCAATGCTCTTTAAGATTAACAAAAAATGATTCAGCAGAAAGTTGTGTCACAGTAGAACTAGCAACTTGCAAGTGCAGTACTTAGCTTTTGTGGCCAGTATCTATCTAACCTCTCACTTCTTCCCCCTTGCGCTAACATTAGTGGGAGTTTAAGGAATCAATTCTACGAGCACTATGGACTTACTCCATTAGAGTCGACTATGACAGTACACCAGTCTTATTCTACTTCTCTCTTGTTTAGCAAAATTGGTACGTTAACTTCTGCAAGCCGGCATAATGCCAGCGCAGTCAACTTGCACCCGAGGAAAACAGACGCCCGCCATGATGAGTGAGACAGACTTGTGTTACTGTACCAGTCCAGTACATGAAGGTGGTGATGCTCTTACTTTTCTATTACGGGTGGCACTGAGAATACTCTGTTACAAGGGCTACTGCTTAATTAATTTAACTTTCACCCTACAGTGCCAATGAATACTTGAAAAGGAAAATGAAGAAGATAAATAATCTGATTATCTATCACTGCACATGGTATGTATTTACTTACATATGGGATGACTTTGGGTGCTTTGCTTTTTATTGAGTGAACAGTGATACATCCACACATGAATGACAGAGTTCTACTAAACTTATTAACAGAGGTAGTGAGTGGCCATCGTAAATGCCGGATATATGCTGTGCTTGCAATACAAACTACTGCTCATGGTAGTATTCGGACAAAATTACAACTTCTTTTCCTTGCCTTTCCTACACTGGGACGGACGTGCGGGTGCGGTGTTACATGCTCTTCAAAGTAACATTTAGTCATCCAGTGACCGTCTACTCTCTCTAGATACACATATGCTCCTGTACCGTCCGCCACAAACAATGACCACATTTCCTGCCATCCTAGCAGAGCAGCTGGCCCTCTTAGTTACGAACCATTCCAAATTACTCCTGATTGGAGATTTAAACTATTGGTTCGATAACCTATTATTAGATCCGCAAGCAGCAGAGATGAAAGATCTTCTAAATGATATTAACTTGACCCAATATATTAACACCTCGACCCATCAGAAGGGCCACAGCCTCGACCAAATTTGGACTTCTAACTTATCAATTCACTCCATCGATATAAAATCTTGCAGTTGGTCTGACCATTACACTATAGGGTTCTCATTTTTTATAGATAAAATCACCCACTTTAGGCTACAAGCCAGCAGGACCACTAGGAAATGGAATTCAGTGGACATGCCAGCATTTTTAAACTCACTAACTACTTCCTTCCCCTCACTGAGCACTGACGTAGAGGTAGCGGACTCTAGGCTCAGAGAATGGATAAACACAGCCACTAATGATCATGCTCCCCTGATCAGTTTTGGCAGTTCAAGAAATGCGGATGCCCATAGGTGGTTTACACCTGACCTAAAAAAACTAAAGCTGGAAGTCCGTCAGCAAGAAAGAGCATGGCGACTAAAATATTGCCCACAAGCTAGGGCAGCTTACTGTCTAGCTAGGAAAGGGTACCAAAAACTCCTTCTTAAACACAAGACTGAATATTTCTCGACTAAAATACTAACATCTACCAACAAGTCGAAGGAAATTTTCAGAATTGTGAACGACTTATGCAATGACGATAGAACCTCCCTTCCTGTAGTCCCTACACAAGCACTCTGCGACTCTTTAAATAATTTTTTCAGTGAAAAGATACTCACTATCAAACAAGATATATCTAAACTTCCTGTGTGCACCACCTTGGATGATTGTTTTTATAATTCATTAACACTTCACTCCTTCCCTCTCATGGACTTAAAAACCTTCTCAGCTCTATTAAACAGAGTAAAGTCAGGATCCCCTGAGGACATGTGCCCTCTGCACATTATGATGGAGATCGGACATGCTATTCCTAATGGCATGTTACCATTGCTTAACAAATCCCTCCTGTCTGGAATGGTCCCCCGCAGCTTTAAACAGGCCCTACTGATCCCTCTGAAAAAAAAACCCGGTAAAGACCCCCTTGACCTCACAAACTATCGGCCAATTTCTCTCCTGCCCTACCTCTCAAAGATCCTGGAGGCTCATGTCACCAACTGCCTATCGAAATTCATAGAGGATTCTGAATATTTGCAACCTAATCAGGCACGCTTTCGGCCCTGCCACTCTACAGAAGCAGTGATACTGGCCGTCCAGAACACTCTGAGGTCCAATGCCGATAATAACCTCCATCAGGCTCTAGTGCTTCTTGACCTGTCTGCAGCGTTCGACACGGTTGACTACTCCATTCTGGTCAACCGTGTCGAACAGGCCGGCCTCAGAGATTCTGCCTTGGCCTGGCTGCATTCTTTTATATCGGAACGCACTCAGTCTGTTCGGCTAGGGTCATTCACAGCTTCTAAAATCAATTCCTTCTGCGGGGTCCCCCAGGGCTCCTCTTTGTCTCCTTTATTATTTAATTTGTACATGAGGCCTTTATTGTTTTCACTGAGAAATTACAAAGTAACTACATACAACTATGCAGATGACTTACAGTTAGTCTTTACATTAAACTCGCCCGATGCTGTTGAGGACTTTCAGGCAACTATGACCCACATTCAGAGGTGGATGTCCTCAAACCATCTTAAACTGAACCCAGGAAAGACCGAGCTAATCTTGCCTGGGAAAAGCGAGATTAGTTGGGGCCCTCATTTCTGGCCTTTAGACATGGGCCTCCCTCCCAAAAAGTCGCACTCGGTAAAGAGTCTGGGAGTGACCATCAATGAGGATCTTTCCCTAAAATCACAGATCGGAACAGTGGTCTCCTCAGGTTTTTTCCAATTAAGAAAAATAAAAAAAATTGCACACCTCCTTACTCATTCAGCTTTGATCCAAGTAGTCACTGCCCTAGTCCTCTCCCATATCGACTTTTCTAACAGCCTATATCTGGGCTTGCCTGCAGGTCAACTCAGAAGATTGCAATATCTTCAGAATCAAGCTGCCAGGCTGATCTGTAAGGTACCCAAATGGGAATCTATCAAAACAGGACTTGAGAAACTACACTGGCTACCTGTGGCCCAGAGAGCGGCTTTTAAAGCAGGGTGCATTATTTTCAAGGCCTTACAAGGCAAGGGCCCACTGTTTATAAGGCAGCTGATAGGGAGATACACCCCCTCGCGTAGTTTGCGATCAGCTCATAAAGATTTACTGGAGGTACCCCGGTTTAGGAGAAAGCGACAGGGAGGCAGTTGTTTCCACTTCTTGGCAGCCTCCTTGTGGAATTCTTTGCCTCTGACTCTCAGTCAGAGTAGGGACCTCCTTACTTTCCGACGGGCCTACAAAACCCTCCTTTTCACACAGGCATACCTTGAGTAGCGATTGTTATTGGTATTTTCCTTGTTGTGTTATTAATCTCTTTCCCAGCGCCAAGAAGCCCATGGGCGTATGTGCGCTTTATAAATTTTAATTAACATAACATAACATAACAAATGCTATCTAAGAGTCAGATAGTACCATGATCCAGGCATCCATCCATTCAAACTATGGGGCAGATTAGGATTGCGGATTTCCCGCATCCTCCGGGCCGGCGGAATCCACCGTCGGCCCGGAGGATGCTGGAAATCCGCAGCGGACTGAAAAAGACCCCCCGCCAGATTAGGATGGCTGGGGGATCGTTTTTCAGTCGCCTCCCGTCCGCGGCGGAAAAGCACTAACATGGCTGGCGGTGTCTATCAGACACCGCCAGCCATATAAGGATGTCTGGAGGAACATGCCTTTACACGGCGGCATTTCCGATGTGCAAAGGCATACGGATTTTTGTTTGGGGGCCCGTTGCAGGCCCCCAGAGGTGAACGGGGAGTGGGGGGTGCACATGGGGGTACCTATGGTACCCTCCTTCATTTGCCTGCACAAAGCGGCAGGCACCGCGTGGTGCCTGCAGCTTTGTGCATGCAAATGCACAACTTACATTTTTATCATTGCGGCGGGTGCTGCTTCAAGCAGCACCCGCCGCAATGATAAAAATACAGGATGTGACCGCCAGGGTGGCGGTCACATCCTAATTACCACAGGGGGACCGCCGCTGCCCCTGCGGACGGTCCCTCCTACTCTATGGTGGCGGACGGACTCAGGTTCGTCCGCCATCACAATAGGCCCCTAAATGTCAATCATTCTTCTTCATGTCTCTCATCTGGACAAACCTTACGTTTTCTCACGGGGAGCAGCAAACTATGCAGTCTGCAATCTCAATAAGTAAGGAATATAAGAGCTTACCACTGCCCGCCACTACCGTGGCAACCCGCACAGCAGTTTGGTCCGGCACTTGCACCGCCTCCTCCCCAGAGCTTACCTCCACCTCCGCGCTGGGCCCAGCACCAGATGTTCCACTTACAAAGTACATTTAAGAATGTTAGATGTCATAGACATACACCACTCACTAGTATTTTGTCTAGGAATGAAAAAATGTGAATACAGAAACCAATCTAATACATTGTGACTGTCTACTCTAAAGTAAAAATGTCCCTTTTTCCAGGGAAGGGTGTTGTCTTGCAGCATTATTTGGCACAACTGATGAATGCTTGCTTTTTAACACGCACCATTTTCCTCATAACAGACAGAAGCTTCACTTCTAAGAAGAAATCATTAGGACGAAGGGACCAATGATGCAGCACCAAAAGTATAAGCACTTTTCCATTTTTAATCAACCGTTTATGTTTTATGACAAGCTTGATGTTAATAAATATTTTTACTTTTAATAAAGCTTTAAAACTTAAATAGACTGTGGTTTTTGGTCATGAGTGTATGAGCAAAACGTTTTGCAATTTGCAAGCATGAGTCCGTGCCTCTGACACTTCTGGACTCTGACTCCGTACTCTTGTCCTGCGTTGGATAATCATCATTGGGGATCAATCATCGATGAATTCGGGAGCTAAATGACTCTGCCACACTATCTAGTCAGTAAGGAGATTGGGGGTTCTTCAAAGTCTGATATCACTGAGGTATGTGGAAAGTCTACCTGCGCCTATTATAACTGATAAACAATGCACTATTTAGTGTCCATAGTTCTGTTTGTGCAGATTTGTCCCTGCAACAGTAGTAGAATGGATTGTCCTCCTATCCAAACCAAGAGTAGTATCTTATTCTTTCTTGGTGGTCATTGACCTTTTTATTGTTGGCAATTGTCAAACCATAAACATTTAGAAGAATTGAAAAGACATTATGGACAATCCCAGAGGACTGCACTCAGTGCATAGAGCTATTGCTGACTAGAATGGGAGTCCAATGGAATTGCCAAATGTGCAATCTTAGTTATCTACACAGACAGACTAATAAGAATAATCTAGTAATACCACAGGGAATCATAGTCGAGGCAGGATAAGAATTTAGATACAGTCTACAAGAAGATCAAAGACGATTTAGAAAAAATCGAATGAGGAACGCTAGGAAAAAATAGGTACTCTATATCAAAATTAAAACTTACCGGGTCCAGCAAAGGAGCCCTCGCCTGACCGATCCTGTTCAGCAGCAGCAGCCTCCTCCAATGCCCTCTTGCCCCTGGGGGGAGCTGATGTACAACATGAAAGAAAGAAAGACCAAAAAACATGGATGATATTTGTCAACCAAATCAAACATTTCAAAAGAACAACAAAATATTTTGGCGAAATAGCAAATAGACAACTATTCCACGGTCTACTACGTTATTAGTATTGCTTGATTTGCGGACCGTCGACTTGGAAAGTTCTTATGTAACTCACTAAACAAACTACTAAAAAGGTTCGCCTAGGACTGGCAGGCAGTAGTCCGCAGCACACGAAGTGACAGACAAAGTCCATCGTGATTGCAGATCAGCGACAACACAAAAAAGTTTCCTACTACATTAACCAGTCATTAAAATACTCAAACTATCAATCCACCACCACTATTTCTTCTTATTGCCAGGTGTACAAAGGAAGGACTGGACTTGAGTCTGTAGGGGCTGATTTAGAAGACCCTTGCGGCTCTTTTGTTCCATTGTTGCGTGACTTTTGTGACGCAGCGGCAGAACAGAAGAGGCGTCATGGTGCGGCGTATATTAACAACGTGACGCATATGGGAGATGCATCACGTTGTAAAGCCCTGCGCCATCAGGGGGTGTTCCGGCGCAAGGGAGGGCGTTCCTGCGCAGAAACGCATCCTAAAAGTGGCTGAGGGAAATCTACAAGATTTCAATCAGTCACTTTGAGGACAATGATGCGTGACTCAAACCCTGCGCCTGCTTGAAGCAGACGTACGGCTTGACACAGCATTGGGGAGATATGGCATCCCAGAGCATTGCTGGAGCTGCGCCATCGTTGCGACGCAATTCCAGCAATGCACCGCCTTTACGGCACAGAAGCGTAACGCTTCGGTGACTTATTGGGGCCATGGTGCACCGCATTGTAAATACGGCGCACCATGGGTGGTGGTGGCGTGGCGCACAATTACTGGCGCATCCCTGCTACTTTGCAGGGATGAGCCGGTAATTAAAAATCTGACCCTTAGTGTCTAGCATTACGCAGTTCTTTAAACTACACTCAGGCATAATTTCACAGGCCAATGAAATGAACACAAAATCGAAAACAAATAAGCATAGTAGCAGCGCTACTGAGAAGGAGAGCAGTGCACCTGAAATGCACAGAAGATTTTGAAATATAATTTACCTACAATGTAATCAGCAGCATTATTGCTCTTGGTAAAAAACAAAAATTTGCAAGATAATAACACACAGAGCAGGAGAAAACAGAGTAGTAAAGAAATAGCTACTACTACTCACCAAGCCCGGGGATCTCAAGGCCGAGCAGGTCGAGCAGATCGCGTTCCCGGTCCAGGAGATCCATCCAACGGTGGGTGGCCTGGTTGTAGGTGCGCCGGACCCGAGAGTGTTGGTACATGGCCCGTCACACCTTCTCCCACCGCTTCCGGCACTCCTGGATCCCGTACCCGCTAGCGATCCTGCCGCCTGCCATGATGGTCCTTGGGAGGCGGCGCTGAACATAAAAGATTAGTGCGGCCACCTCCTCCGCGCTAAAGATCTCCCGGGCTGTGACGGTCTCCCCTCTCAAACGCCCGCACGGGAGCCGGGCACGGGGTGCGGGACCCTTCCCCTTCTCAGGATGCTTCCCGGCTCCCTTTACCATGGTCTGGGCAGAAAGGAAGCTAAATAATAAAAAAGAAATAGAATAGGGAAGAAGAAAAGAAAAGAGTTTAAAAAAGTAGTTTAAAATTAACCAAAAGTAGCAGTAAACACAAAATATAGAGCTAGAAAAATAGAGGGATAGATAATAAGTAAAATAGATTAAAAAAAACTTCAAACAAGCAAAGGATGGCAGAGATTCAGAGAGGATACAGAAAGCATGCCCAGAACCATAGCAATGAGTGAGAAACAAGATGGCCGCGCCCGTTCACGACTGCGTGGGTAAGTTCGCGCGAGATTTTCCTCGCGATCACACGCGATATTGTACTGGCGAGCCGCACACTTTGCGAGATTACACATCGCACCCCGAAACGGAAATACGTCACGCAAACAAGATGGCCGCGCCCGTGAACGACCGTCAGGGTAACTTCGCGCCGTTGCGCTACAAGCGGCTCGGTAAAACGCACAAAACCTTGCGAACTAACACACCGCAAAAAAACAAATCGCATATTCGCACAAATTTGCGGCTTCCGAATTCGATCTCACGCAAGTTCGCGCCCCTCGAATACCATGAAATTGCAGAAAAACGAGTTTTGCAAAACTGAAAGCACTCAGCAGGTCCAAAGTTCAAACTCATCATTAGTAACCATTCCCTGTAGTGCTTCCTGAGGGGCCCCTCCAGAGTTCAGTTGCCTACTTGCAACTATTCTATGACCCTGCTCTGACGCTCACAGCAGGCTCATAGAATAGCTACAAGTAGGCCACAAAGGTCCTGGGAAAAAAAATTGCACTGCAACAGAAAGCAAATTACAGGTAAGGAAGCAGGTGCCAGACTGGAATTTTATAACAGTGACACATTAATAAATCAACCCCAAATTAATTCATGTCAGTTGAAGCAGGGCAGGTGTGCTTGCTTTTCCCCTCCATAATCTACAGTGATGAACCTGAGGGTGGCATTGATGTACCAGAGGGTGGCATGGGTGAAACAGAGGGTGGCAGTGGTGAAACAGAGGGTGTTGTGAACCTGTGAAGATGAACCAGACGTAGAAACAACATAGTCGCGACCGTTGCGAGCCGACAAGTAAGTTCGCAATTGCGAACTGGTACAAAACCCTCGCGAACTGGCAGAAACACTTGCGAGCACAAAAAATAAATAAAAAAATAAGCAAATTCGCGATAGTTCGCGAATTTTGCGGATTGCAAATTTGCAAATACGCAAATTCGCGAACGCCAGATTCGCAAAATTCGCCCATGCTTAACTTAAACACAAGACCACAAACGACAAAAATCCACAATACTACACTTAAGATTACTTAAAAGATGATTAAAGTTGCTTAGTTCAAGTTGATGGTATATGCAACAAAGTTCTCAACAAAGCACCTGGATGCGTAACACAAAGTAAACAAAAGGCTCGCAAAAGGGGAGATGCGTCGGTTCCGTGATCCAGGGGAACGGTTGCAACCTGCCTCAATGCTTGTGCAGAGTAGGGGACTCGTCGAGAGCCATACCGGTGTGGAGGTGATGCGCAGGCAAGAATCTACGCAAGATGGCGCCTTGATGCGATGCGGTGATCCGGTTGCGATGCGAGAAGATGGCGCCCTTGATGCGGCGATGCGATGACGATGCGATGACGCCCTGGCAGCCTTGCGACGACTCTGTACTTTGGAGCCGCGACAACCCCTACGACACGCTTCTCCTGTGATGCGATGGCAACTCTCACGATGGCGTCACACTTCTCCAGTGATGCGACAAGACCGCTTCAATGAACACACGCTTTCAGGGAGATGCGGCGATGGCTCGCTTCTCCGGCGATGCGATGATTTGAGCTGCGGCAGCGGCGCGCTTCTTCTCGATGCGTCGCGCTTCCAGCTCCCAGCGGCACGTAAATGTCTGGAGTCAGAATTCCCAGCAAGGAAATTCAGGAGGGAGCTGGAGGTGAAGTCTTTTGTTCCTGAGACTTCAGCAGGAGGCCTTGGAGAATATTCTGTAGATGAAAGTCCTTACAAAGTTCCTTCTCCTTTCCCTTGGCAATGAAGCAACCACTGCAGGCAAACCCAGCCAACAGCACACTGGCAGAGGGGCAGTCCAAACACCTGCAGCTTCCTTGGTTCTTCTCCTTGGCAGAAAGGTTTCTTGTCCAGAAGTGATCTAAGTTCTTGGAATCAGGGTCCCAATATTTATACCCCAAATTCCTTTGTTCTCTGAAGGCAGAGAGGCCTCTGCCTAGTCCAAACCAGTTCCTGAGCACCTTGTTTACATGACTCTCTTCTTCCTTTCACTGTGCAGGGCAGAGACTTCAGCCGCCACACAGGAGGTGGAGCCAGGACAGGGGAGGGAAGATACAGCTCTGGAGCACTCTGTAACATGATTCCTCCTCTCCTTTCACAGTGCAGGGCAGGGACATCAGACAAGCCACAGGAGGTGGAGCCAGCATTTTAGAGGGAAGGCCCAGCCCTATACAGGTCCCAGTTGCAACTCCTCCCTCCCATCTAGATGCAGATCTCTCTATTCATTACTGGGCTGCCCCAGCCAGTCTCCTGGAATCCCCCAGCCCTGTCGCTCACAAACCCAGACAAGGAATACACAACCCAGCAGAGGCAGGCCTGGATAGTTATGCAAGAAAATACCTACTTTCTAAAAGTGCTATTTTCAAACACAGATAATTAAAACCAACTTTACTAAAAGATGTATTTTATTATTCTGAGTTCAGGCATACTTAATTCGAATTTCTACCATGTTCCCTGAGTCAGTCAGGATTATAAGAATGGAATAATCTAACTGCCCATTCTGGCCTAGGAGAACAGGTAGCCTTCAATAGCGAAAAACGAAAATGGCTGCAATTCACTATTAGAACATGCTACAGACATCAGAGCATGTCCTACCTTATACTTACAATGCACCCTGCCATTGGGCCTACCATAGAGGTGTCTAATATGAAGCAAAGGAAGACTTAGAGACAGGCAAGTGGGTGCACTTGGCCAAGTCGACAAGGCAGTGCTAGACTGCACACAGGCCTTGCAATGGCAGACCTGAGACACACTTTAAAAGCTGCTTCTGTGGGTGGCACAACCAGTGCTGCAAGCGCACCAGCAGCATTTGATTTACAAGTCCTGGGCACACATGGTGCACTGTACTAGGGTCTGACAGATAAACAAAATAACCCAATCATGGAGTAACCAATTAGTACATGAATTTAACATAGGGAGCACTTGCACTGTGGCCCCGATTACCAGTGGCACAGTGCCCAAAGCATAAATCCAGCAAAAACATATAAAAACAGAGGAGACGGAGGAGCCAAGCTGGCGACCAAGATGGCCGCCTAGGCTCCCGGCTCCGTCGACCTCCTTCTCCTCCCACAAGATCCTGCTACTTATCCTGCGCCCATGCCATGCCCCTGCATAGATGAGACGAAACGATGCCCGACCATGTGATCCCGAGTGATCTACCAGCTTTGTGGATGGAGAAATGTCGATGTAAAGATTGCGGCTTGTACCAGACTCGGAACCTGGGCCTTGAGTAATGGAGAGGCCGGAGGCGAGTTGAACAACATCGGCTATGAGAGATCGAGAAGAACCGGTCGGCCCGGAAGTAAGCAGAGATTTGCCAATTTCAATGGTGGCCCTCTAATCCGAACAGCAGCAACAGCGGAGTAAGGCAATATCACTCCGGCTGTCCCGAAGTGCTTTTACTAATGATCCCGATAGTGGATGGTACGGAGACTGTTTGCAACCTCGTCCGACCGGAGCGAGTGTATCTCGGAGACAGCCTGAGGTATCCCGGACCTCAGCGAGTTCGGTCGTTGACCGTTAAATAGCGTTGATCTTAAGATCTTGCCTCTGGATGCGGATTACTATTAACAGACGCAGTGCACGACATGGCACCCGTTAGCGACTCGAGTGAAACCCAGAACCGCTACACCAAAGGGACGAGAGAGGCCCAAATGAACATTCCAGAACTAAATATCCTGCCCGAAGGGTCTCCGGTAGAGATGCGAACTGTCACTAATGTGAGAGACGAGACGGGACCGACGGTGGGATATGTAATGGAGGTTGTTGTTGGATTTCACTTTTCCATGAGCCTGAGAATGCTAGCCCTGGATTCTAAATTGGAGGGTATTGCACCTGGGATTGGGCTAAAAAGTGAGGACCCCGTTGAATCGAAAGGTGAAACAAAAGTCCTGGAACTCAACTCAGCTTTCTTAACAGATGTCGGGAATTCCGCGGAGCAAGAGGTGAGGGAGAATGTGGACAGCGAGTTATCTGGCTTGAGGTGTACAAATGTGGCTCTTTCTTCTCTCCCGGACTCTGCACCATTCCTTCAACAGTAACGTCAGGAATTCTTGTTGGGGAAATGGGACTGCAGAGTAAACAGGGTCCAATATGCTTTGCTGTTTTCAACTGGCCTCCGGGCGAAACTTAACAAACAAGTATGGTACTCTGACTCTCCTGAAGTTGCAGCAGATAGGCTGGGGAGTCTTTATGCTCCTGATCGGACAGGCCAAGGTTGAGCAATATACGATTATTGTATGGCATTAGTAGACTCGGTGGCGGTGCGGGACTCCATCCTTATATGATTAGTATGCAGGAGGTGAGGCAGGCGAATAATGATCCCCCTTAATTCGTATGTTTTACATTTGATTATTAGACCCGTTAGCATAGGGGAAGCTGAGCTGTGGTGGGGCCAGGAGCCTGTTCCAAGGTTCTCCTCCATTTTCTATTTTTTAGATGTATTAGTTTAGTTTTGGGGCGACAGGCACACTGCTAGTTGGGGACGAGCGAAAGCTTTCTGCAGGGGTGCAGGGTGGGGGGACAGGGTTTGCGTTAGCGTAGATATTTTATTTTTATGGTGTGTATAAATTCTTATCATTTATCCTGATTATGTTTTCGTACCCAGGGGCAATGCACCTTTCTTATCCGGTTTTATTGAGTGGCGGGGTCTGAGAGCCGTAGCACATCAAATGCATTCTAAATTGTATGTAGTCGAATATTGTCGAGTGATCGTGGCATCGGTGTCTCAGTAACCTCTCATCATTTTACAGAAATCCCGATATCTGAAATTGTTTGCTTTACTACTGTAACCGAATGTGCTGTCCCTGATACGTCATTGTTTCATTTTGTTTTTGTATATAAATAAATAAAAAAAAAACTAAAAAAAAAAAACAGATTAGGCAATGGAGGGAGACTCACGCTAATGATGCCATGTCTAACAGTCCAGTACCAAATAATTTGCATTGGTGATGAAAGATTCCATTAGCAGGCTGAGCTATTCTGCGAAACCGCCCCTTGCTCCCGGTGGACGATAGATCAGCAGTCCCTTAATAGCCTGCGAGCCCGGCGGCTGCACTAAAAAGCCTGAAACCTCAAACCTAATTGTGGTGAGTGGTTTAAAGGTGGTTTTGAAAAGATTCCGATAGCATATTCCCAAACCTCCTCCTTTTTTAATTGTCTGTCTAGCCTATAAATGGCATAGCCAGGGGGTGTGGCTGCGACCATTTATGGACCTCAGCTAAGGTCTGCCCGTGTTTCTGTTATGAATGCCACGTCTGCACCTGTGCTATAACTAAATCTGAGAACTCCTGATGATGTTTCACTAGTGACCTGGCTATACTAGTATGCAAGCGATGTTTGAGGTTTTGGAGTCCAAGCCTTTTCAGGTGATCTGATCAGCTGGCCTGTGATACCTGAATTGTTCAACCGCTTTGGCCTAGGAGATCTGGAGTTTATGGAGCAGGAGATATGTGAGAGAGACTGGGCAGGAGTGAAGTGCATAGTATCAAGAGTGCTATTGGCAGGCGGTCTTAAAAATAACAGGGCATCGTGTGGGTAACTAATGATCTCTGCTGTATTTTGGGCTAAAGGACCAGGGGGACAGGCGCTGGGAGCGGTCCAGGTGCGGAAGGGCGCATTCGGGTTTGCCTTTGGCGCGTCTTTGTCCCGCCACTAGCGTGACTGCTGCGTGTCAGCACCATGCTCACCCTTTGTAGCCAGGAGCCCACGTCACTGGAAGGAGACTAGAGCGTCTCACTTCAAGATGGCAGCTCGAAACTGGCCTGGCAGAAGTGAGTGCAAGTCACCCCTACCAGCGGGACCTCCCACCACTTGGGCCGGAGGATTCTGCAGCAGTTGCCCAGGGGGACGAGAAGGTAAATGGCCGGCAGTTGAAAACGGTGAGCAGTTTATTGAAATAAGAAAAACTACTTTCCTCCACTCAAACAGCAGAGATATTGCTGCGGTGGACCGGGGAAGTGTTAAGTTAAAAACAGTAAAAGCAGTTAAAAGACATGCTTAAAATAGGTGATTTTGCACTGAGAATAAAATAACAGACAGCAAAATGCGCTTACTTTAGAGGCAGTTTCCCGGCCCCCTCACAGAGTGAGTGTCTGACTGCAGCTTACCTAAAAGCAATGCAGTTGAGAATCACCTTCTCATAATAGAAGAAAATAAGAGCAGGAATACAGAGTTACTTACGTTTCAGAGGTGCTGGCGACAAACAGAGTGGTATTAAAGAGTAACAGTTTTAAAGACTACTAAACTCTACAGGTTTTGCGAACACCCAAAACAGGTTCCTCTTCCAGGATGATGACGGGTAATTATCAAAAAGTAGGGCAAATTGAGACAGTCTCTGAACCATCTAATCTTTAAAATAAGTGCACAACACCTTGTTAAAACAATGGTTTAAACTGCGCTGAAAGCTGCACTAACTGTTTTAAACCCAGAACAAATAGACATACTGGAAAGAAAAACTCAACGATCTGCCTAAACATTAAAAGTTTAACATCTTCATTTAGTACAAGGTCTTCTTGTGGAAGGCTTCTTTACTCTTATTTATTTAGTTATGTTTGTCTATAGCGTGAACGTGGCTGAAAGGCATTAGAGCACCTTGTAAGAGAGAAGGAATCCAACTGCGGATAACAATCGCCATATACGAACAGTTATGCATTAAAACAGAAGAGTCACGTCAAATCATCAAAGGTTGGGCCATGAAATTTGCAGCTGGGAATGGGATGAGACGTTAACAGCCTTAGTCAAAGCAGCTTTGAAATAAGAGGATTCGGAGTTACCATTTTAAAGGGCGCAAGACAGGAAGCAATGCGTAAAGCTGGTGGAAGGGAGTTTCATATCCTTGTTACAATGCGGACGACATGGTGCTGCTCAGCTACACACGTCAGTCTCCAACATCTGCTCGATGAAATGCAGAAATACGACGCATAGAACAGTCTAAAAATGTATTTAAAGAAAACCCTGACTATGACAATAAACAACAAAAGAAGGCGGCAGAAGAGGGGGCACCTGGGAGGTGCTCTTATTGAACTCTCCACGGACTATATCGATAATGAAGGGTCCTGTATCAGAAGGAGAGGCATGGTCGTAGCAATAACACTGAAAAACCTGTCTTCAAAACTGATGGGGTCCTCACCAGGGTCGGATTGGGATCACAATTCGGCCCGGGCACTGACGAAAAAAGTGGCCCACATTCAAGAGGCGTGGCCCATATTTAAGGGGCGTGGCCCACATTCAAGGGGCGTGCCCTTTCATGAAACACCAATTGCACAGACAAGGAATGAAAGTGGGAGGATACTGTTCTTGCACACGACACAGGGCCAAGGTGACAATGGCCTACATGCTGAGCAACTAAAAAAAATAGCAAGGCTCCTTTTTAGTCACAAAATTATTCCAGCCCTCCAGCACAGGAGCACCTGAAAAGCAGCAAAGCCCCTGCTATTACTAACCTACTCAGCCCTCCCCAGACCTTCAGCTCAGGAGCACACGAACAGAGGTAAGGCCCCTGCAATTAGTAAATTAATCAACCCTCCAGGCCTTGGGAAAATGTCCTGGCAGGGGAGCACAAAACACAGCTTTCTGGGTCATTTAAGGTAGCCAGGTAGCCAGGGGGGAGGCTGAGGTGAAGCTGGTGCATGGGAAGCGCCTTCCCAGTGTGTTCTGGCAGTTTGAGTGTTTACCATTTACTGTAGTATTACCCTTGTACCTGTGTATGGTACCCTTTTGTAACTTGCACAAGTCACTTTTCTTTTGTAACACACTGTTTGCTACCTCTCACTTTTGTTTGCTTTAGATACTTGCACAAGTGCCACCATTGCCTACGTAACGTTTGTTCTTGTGCTGGAGTGTCTGCCATTTATTGCAGTACTATACCTCTACTTGTATTTTGTACGTTTTTGTAACCTGCACACATATCTCTTTTTCCTCCTGTAATGTATCGTTTGCTCCTCTTGTATTTTGGTTGCTCACTATTGTCACTTTTGATTCATGTAACTTAACGTTTGCTTTTGTAATTTGTCAACTTATAATTTTCTCCTCATGTATTATTGCTGTTCCTAGTGTGAAGCGCTCTGACACCTTCGGGTAAAGTCCGCGCTATAGAAAATCGCATAAATAAATAAAACAAAAAAATTCCAAACACCACCAGGCCCCCACAGCAAGACCCATTCTTCCTCGCCCACTATGCCCTGAATGTGAAGGGCTGGGGGCGAGGTGCTAAGACTAACACCGTTTCTGGGCTGCATGGGCGCCAGGGGGCCGAGGTGCAAATGGCTCAAAGGCCTGAGAAACACCTGGCCCCCAGGGAGGCCGATTATTGCAAACAATCACCCCTCCCCAGCCCAGCCTCAGATTGTTTGCTTGGCAGGGCAGGGGTGAATGAGAGCCCACAGCTGACAATCGCTGTCTGGCCGCACAGCGAGGCTGCTTTCATTTTCTCAGTCTCTGTCTCCGTGCACTCTGTGGGCCGTTTTTTTTTCTCCCCTTTCCTAGTCCACTCTCTGTGGACTGAAACAGGGGAGAAAAAAAACGGCCCACAGAGGGCGCTGAGGCACCGGCCCTTCCGCCCATTCCCGAATGCCCGCCTTGCCAATCCGCCCCTGGTCCTCACTATGTCCCCTCCTGATGGTAGCATAGGCCAAGCTACTTCCCATGCTAACCTACGGCAGCGAAGCAATGCGGGGAGAGATGCTAAACAAGTGGACAGCTCCCGGATAATGGCATACAGAACCATGTTCAGCCCCCCAAAATACACTTCACCAGCTCAGGTAAGGCTGTAGTTGGGCTTAGTGAAACAATCGCTGGCCAGGAAGGCCGTCTACATCATCTACTGGAATAAGATATGACTCTCTGCCTCAAACACACGAAATCAGCTGCTATGGCAAGAACTCCAGCATAGGGATACCTCTCCGGGCAGACGCTACCTACAAGAATCTCTTGAAATCAAAGACTAACTAATCTCTGGAACACTCAGCTACAAAACACATCCTTCAAAAAATTGGTCTGGCTCTGTTCTCAGCCAGATCTCATGCCTGGATGACCCTGAACTCTTACAAAACATCTGCACCCCAAAAATACTTAAATCGGGGTTAACTTAAAACTCTCCAAATAACGTTTTTAAAGCACTGCCTGGGTATTCTACCGCGCGCCGAACACCTTCCACCATGGCAGAGGGCATGCTCACCAAGCACTTGCAGTCTGTGCGACACAGGCCCAGGAGACATTCTGCACTTAATCTGCACATGCACGGCGCTGGAGCAAGAGAGGATACAGCTGCTTAAGATCCCGTTCAAGCAGTCAGGGATCCGCACCAGGTGGCTTGCGGTGCTGGCATGTTTCAATTCAGGGGCCACACAACTGAACTGCAGAGTGGTCAAATTCGTCACACTGGCGGAACAAAAAAATGGATTCAACATCATAGGAGTGTACAAACCACTCCAGCATTAAGCATACAATGAAGAAACTGGCATGCCAACTGGAAGCTGCTTCCTTAGACTCAATTTTAACAACTAAAAAAAACAGCCGCCAAGATGGGAAACTCCGTCCTGCCCTTCCCATCCAGGGCCTTCTCTTGATATGTACGCACTTTCCGCATTTCACGCCGAGGCGGACTGGCACTATTGTCATATACAATAAATACACATCGAGATCATTGAGGTTTAACGCTCTGGGCAGCGGAGAACATGGCGGCCGCAGGCTAGTGCGGTGCGCGCGCTGATTGCCGAGCTCCGCACCACGGAGCTGCTCTTCCTGCTTCATCTCTTCTGAAGCCCTGACATGACGGAATCCACGCCGTCCTTACCTGCTGGGGGTCCGGGCATGTAACCACGGTGTTGTATGCCGTGTGTGTCTTGGTACGATCATCGTGTCTCCGGAGCGTTTGCCTGCACGTCTGTCTGCAGCCTGCGGGAGCCAGTGTTGGCTTGGTGTTCTTTCACTTCACGGATGTGTCACGCTTCACGATCTCCTCCCAGCAGCTCTCCGCCCCTCCAGGGCTTGTGGCACAGGGCAGCCGTGGAGCTACGTCGGGGGCGCTCGGCGAGGGGACAGCAGAGAGGTAGGCTGGGCTGTGCAGGCTCAGGGGGAGCGGAGGTTCAGCTACTTCAGAAACAAGGTGGCGAAGCTGCTTTCCCTGTTCAAACTAGACGGGAGCAGGAGACAACGGCTGGAGGAGACTTAGTCTCAATAATTAGAGAAAAGAGTCGGGAGGGGGTTAATGTTAGCCCGGGAGCTTTTGTGAACCAGAGGAGTGAGAAAGACAAGACAGACAAGGAAATCTCCCAGAGAGGGGGCTGTGCCAAAAATTTTAGCTCGGTAATAGGGAACCTGGAGAGGATACAAGGGGTCAGTAGAAGGCTACTACAAATCCCAGAATCCCCTGTTTTAGGGGCAGCGGCAGCAATTGATCCTTCTACATCCACTCTGATAGCAACCGAGCCCTTAACTTCTACTTCTACTCTCAAGGATTTAGTAAAGGGGAAGGAGAAGGAGAAGTCAAATCAGAAATCTAAATCAAAACCCAAAGGGAAAAGAAATAAAAAGCACAGTAATTCCGGTTCTCAGGGGGGCACGAAAGCTTCGAGCTCAGCATGCAACGCTGGGAAAGTAACTCCCTCTTTGCGCTCTTTTTTTAAAGTATTGCTTCAGGTTCTAGATTTGGTACCTGTTAATAATCTGGTTGAGAGTGTTGAGAGTGTCGACATAGGTGCCCCATCTGGTAGTTTGCCGGTAAATAACACTGACTCGAACATCTATAGCCCCACCAGGGTCCCTGAAAATCCTGGTTTACCCACTTTAGTCACTGTAATGGCTAATTCACTGTCCCCGTCACCATCTAGTACATTAGTAGACACCCTGGAAAACGACGGAGAGGGGCAAGCTTCGATCCTCACAGGCGATTTACGAAGTTTAACAGATCAGGAAGAAAAGCGAGACAGCCCTATTAACTTAACCAACACCGAGTCTGCATTGGAGGCTCTGGTTGCCTCGATTGCCTCAATGAGAGTCGAGATCCGCAACGATTTTTTGGTCTCCAAAGCCAACCAGAACGATATTCGGGCATCATGTGAGGCACTAGAGCGGAAAGTAGATGGTCTGGGAGAAAGAACAGAGGCACTTGAGAGCTCAGCCGGAGTAATGAAAGCTAACTTAGATGCAGCTGAGTCCAAGATCCAATCTCTACGGAGAGAAGGGGATGCAATGAAAGACAGACTGGAATCATTAGAGAATTATTCACACAGAAACAACTTGCGCCTCTTGAAAATTCCGGAGGGGAAGGAAGGTGGAGATCTCATGGGATTTACAGTTAAACTCCTGAAGGAAACCCTAAACCTCGAGGAGACAGTAGAGGAGTTGGACAAAGATATACAGAGAATCCATCGAGATCCTTTCCGTCTGAACGCTGGTAGAACTAAACCCAGGAAAGTTCTTATAAATTTCCTGACTTACTCCTTGAAGGAGAAAATTCTGAATGTGGCACTCAGTCTTAAAACTGTAAAAGGCCCTGATTTCCCTTTTGAAGTCCGCTCTGATCTGTCTAAGACCACGCTTGACAGGCAGTGGGAGCTGGGCCAAATGATGGACAAATTTAGAGCGGCTGGTGCAACAGTTCAAATGAGGTTCCCGGCGTTCTTACGTGTTATGTACAATAACAAGACGCATAATGTTAGATCCTCCTTCGAGGCGGAAGAACTTTTGGAAACTATTCGTAACCACTCTCAGGGTAAACTGTGACCAGAACCAGTAAGCCCCTTTTCTCTACTGTATTGCATTGCACTAGCACCAGTTGTATTATAAAGGGGCAATACATAGGCTTATAAGGGCTACAGGAAGCCTTTTTAGGAAGGAAGGATGAGAAGACACAGATATGGGCATCTCTTCTACCAAATTAAAAATGGAAAAAAATATATATATAAAAAAATAAAAAAAAAAAAGAATAAAAAGGTAAATAAGTAATTAAATAACAAATAAATAATCACATAAAGGAAAAAAAAAGAATTTTTTTTTTTTACATGAATAAACATAACTAAAAGAGAAAATAATGAAGCATCAGGTATAAGGCCCTGTACAGGAAAATATACAGGTAAATTCTTCTTTAGTGTTTGCAGGATGAGCACTCCGTGGTGAGGGAGGAGAAGGCGCAGTCGGCGCAAAGCCGGCCTGACATCTGGTCGGAGTAGGTATGGGAGGGTTCTCCAGGAGGGGGGGGGAGCTGGAAGCTGGTGGGAGGGGGGGGGCACAAAAATCCAAAATAATCCTCAGAAGTCAGGTCCTCGAAGACTAGGCTCTCTAATAAACAACTCAATTGCCATAAGCAAGATAAATAAAGCTCAATCAGGCAATAACTTTAATGACGACAATAGAGAGTCAAATGCTAGGGAGGGATGCGACAAATGACCTCAATTCAGTTTTTATCTTGGAATGTCAATGGTCTGCGCGTTCGAGGGAGAAGAGAACGTATCTTACAATATCTACGAGATTCCCCAGCGCAGATCATTGTCATCCAAGAATCACATCTTCTAAAAAGCGAGGCCAGTGAGATACTGAAAAAACAGAAGTGGATTGACAAATTCATCAGTACTGATCACAACGCCAATATAAGAGGAATTCTCTTAATTTGTAAAAAAGCTGCAAAGGTGCAGATTCTTAACTTCAACGAGGACAACAGTGGAAGATGGCTGTTAGTTAAGTTGTTTATTGATGGATGGGTGTGTAACCTTGTCGGTTACTATGGTCCTAACATAGACGACCCATCCTTCTTAGAAATAGTCAGGAACAATTTAATTACCACCTCGGAACCTATAATATGGACGGGGGATTTCAATGTCATATTGAACCCTAAACTAGATAAATCCACCTATCACGGGAGACATAAAAGTCATCCTCCATCCAAAGCCAGGCAGTCTCTCAAAGAGATTATGGAGCAAATAGGTCTGGCAGATTTATGGAGAGAAAGGGCGGGCTCTAAACAAGGGGTATCTTTTAGGAACCTAAAATATAAACATACCTCAAGAATCGACTTTGCCTTGTTCAGTTATAGCCTTCAAAACTCTATATCCAGCATTAAGTATCTGCCCTCCCACTTATCTGACCATTCGGCACTCTCATTTACATTAAAACTCCCAGGTCAAGTCAAACATCCCTCTTGGTCATTTGATCGCACCATTTTACTAGAATCGGAGGAAGTGACATACTTAAGGATGGAAACGAGCTCATTCCTTGAAACAAACCTAGGTTCAGCCTCTCTTGTTACAGTCTGGGAAGCTTTAAATGCCTACCTGAGAGGGTGTATCACAAATAGAGCCTCGTATCTGAGGAAAGTCTATCTATTGAAAATTCAAACTCTCGAAATGGAATTAGAGAAAATCGAGCAGAGACTGGTGGCATCATCCGGGTCAATACAAGATCAAAATAATCTCTCTGATCTGAGAAATCGGCTGGACAATATATTACAAGAGAGAGTAACTAAGAGGTGGGAGGCTAGCAAAATTTCAAATTTTGAATTCGGGGAAACAGCGGGCAAGATTTTGGCATGGAGGGTTAAAGCAGATCAGGCCAAAAGTCATATTAGAGGGATAAAGGCTGAAGGCGAAAATGATCTTAGAACATCAAACCAAGAAATTAGTATCGCCTTTAAGGAATTCTTTGAGGAAATATACAGGGAAGATACCCCTGATAACCAACAGTTAAGAGATGTATGGTTAAACCAGATTACTTTACCTTCCCTGTCACCCATACAACGTGATGGGATCGAGATGGATATCTCTGAAATAGAAGTAAGGAGGGTCATTCTGTCACTTAAACATGGTAAAGCTGCAGGTCCGGATGGACTTCCCGGGGAATTATACCGTGTTTTGGTCGACGAAATCGCCCCTACTTTAACAGTCCTCTTCAACGATATCTTGAGGGAGGGCTTCGAGCCTCCTCGATCATGGAGTGAGACTACCATAGTATTGATTCCCAAATCCGGCAAAGACTCAACCCTATGTGGATCATATCGCCCAATATCTCTATTGAACAGTGATTATAAGATCTTCACGTCCATATTAGCATCTAGAGTGGGCTCAGTAGTGGGGGAAATAATTCACCAGGACCAGAAGGGATTTATTAAAGGCCGCCAGCTTTCTGATCTAACGTACGACCTCGTAGGGGCAATTGACATCGCCTCAGCCTTCTCCCTCCCGTTGGCAACACTCACCTTAGATGCAGCTAAAGCCTTCGATAGGGTAAATTGGGCCTACCTCAATGACGTGTTGAAGAAATTCAACTTCGGGGAGAGATTTTGTCGTACTATCAAACTTATGTACAACTTACCATCAGCCCGGCTCTTAATAAATGGCACACTGTCTGAGGCATTGGGGATTTCGAGAGGCACTAGGCAGGGTTGCCCGCTTTCCCCCCTCCTCTTCAATCTGTACATCGAACCGTTTGCAGAAGTCTTAAGACGAGATGTACTCATTCCATCTTTTAGGTTTGGAGAGTGGGAAAAGCGGGTAGCTCTTTATGCAGACGATATCATAATCTTTACTTCAGACCCAGAGACAACATTCCCAGAGGTAATAAGGAGAGCCAAAGAGTTTGGCCGTATCTCAGGCTATGAGATTAACCCAAGTAAAACCAATATCATGGCTTGGAACATTCCTGACTTACAGTTAACCGTAACCAACTCGATGAGATATCTGGGTATTCGGATAGTCCACGACATCGACAAAATCGCTCAAGTTAATCTCGCGAAAGTTTCTAATGAAAGCAAGAAACTCTTAAAATCCTGGGCTAGTCTTCCACTGACTGTCCTCGGCAGAATAAGTCTGATGAAGATGTCCATTCTCCCTAAATTCACTTTTATTTTTAGCACTATCCCTCTTGCTTTTGATAATGTGGCCTTGGAGAAATGCCAAAGAGAGCTTAATTCTTTTGTATGGTGTTACAAATCGGCAAGAGTGGCATGGAAGAAACTGAGAAGGAGGAGGGAAAAGGGGGGATTGTCTCTGCCTGATTTGCAGTATTATGCGTGGGCTTTCCAATTGTCTCACTCAAGAATGCTCTTAAAAGTCCCAACTAATACATCTATAGGTCTCATGTTTAATGCGATGCTGACCGGAGCAGGTTTACCAACTAATGGCTATATGTTCAAATACGGTGATCAGAAATATTTCAAAAAAGTTAAATTAAAAATTCTTATGTCCCAAGCGAAGACCTGGTTTCATATAAGGAGGAAACTAGGATTGCAATATTACTCTAACTTTGCACCCATTTGGGAATCTCCGGGTTTGCCGCTTTGTCTGGAAGACAGGCTGGCAACTCCGCTGAGAGAAGGAGGAATAGCAACATGGGGAGATCTGTTGGTAGGCGAATCATTGAGGCCTTGGGAGGAGTTAAGGGACCAACTGGGCTCAGAGTTTGAGGTTTAAATTTTTACAAATAAACAGTTGGTTTAAAGCAATGAACAGGTCAGGGGTAACATTTGGGAAGTGCAGCTCCACTGAAGAGAAATTGGTAGGAAGACCAGGAGGGGGTAAAGAAGTCTCGCAGTGGTACTGGAGTCTGTTAGAAGAGATAGATGGAGAATTTATCCACCCGGCACAGCTATGGGGCATAGAATTTGGGGCCCAGAGTATTGAAATCTGGCAGAAATCCTGCACCCTGCTATATAAATGTATTAAACCGGCATGGCTTAGGCGCAACCATTTTTTTACGATACATCGAGCCTATTTTACCCCCTTAAAACTGTCTAAATTCGTTCCAGGGAAGAAATGCAATAAATGCAATTACATCGCAGCTTCAGACATTCACATGTTTTTAGACTGCCCTAACCTATTGCAGTTCTGGAATGAGGTTAAAGCGACCCTGGATTCTATTCTTAACATCTCGATTCCTCTAACACTCCCCCTGGTTATTTTCGGGTGGGATAACAGTATAAAGGGCCATGCAAGGACATTTCTGTTTTATGCAATACTACTTGCAAGAAGAGAGATATGCAAGGTTTGGATTGAAAAAACACCACCAACACATGCAAACTGGTTAACATCTTTGTATACAACCTCTAAAACTGACATGTTGAGATCAGGTGGCTCACGTAACCGGGCGTTTTGGAACTATTTGGTTCAGTGGAAGCAATAGCCGGGGTTTTTTTTTTTTTTTTTTCTTCCCCGGTCCAATGATTATGCCTTAGTAACTCCAAGAACTAGGCCCCCTCCGGTTGGCTCCAAGGCTAGTTCAACTGGTGTAACAATAGGTTGGAGTCACACCCCGTCCTCTCTTCAGGCCATCTCTGCCGAGGGCAACCAATCGCATTATCAGGGGCAGCAGGAGGCCTGCACTCTGAGTAACAAATGCTTGGCAATTGGAGGCTGAATAAGAGGAGGATCAGGCAAATGAGGATTAAAAAAGAAAAAATAAATAAATAAATAAATAAATACACACACATCGCAGGCCAAACTAACCATTAGCCTCTCATCCATGCAGTACTGAAGTGTACACTCATTAGGGCTCTTGTTTTTACTGTCACATTTTAATGGCATTCATCGAATGGTTTTATCAGCCTTTTTGTGTCCTTGTATGTAAGCACAGCGCAGCATTTTTATCATGTGAATTAATGTTTTTACTGCATAACCACAATGATTTTTTATCCTGACAGCACACAACTGTGCAATGGTTTTTAGTAACTATGCATTATAAAAAAATAAAAATTGTTACACTGCCTGAGAAAGCATATCCAAAACCTCATAAAAAATCTATATTTCTATAATCTAACCTTGCAAGAATCCATAAGAAAAATTAAAAAATGGTCTCAGTGGGTGAAGAGTCTAATGGTTAAGAATCCCAAGATTCATCGACTAGGGGCCTAGGAATAAGTGAAATACATATTAGCTCTAATCAGAATTACAATGGATTTATCTTCTGCAGCACTATCATCAAGTCACTACAGGGCATGAATACAGGAGAAAGCCTCTCATCCATACACATATTAGAAAGTCAAGGGTATAATTAAGTACCATTCTGGAGTATGTAACAATTTTCGATGTTCAAAACATTAGTCTTAAGCACTAATTCAAGCATTGCTTCTTCCCTTGAGAAAGACAACGAAGTGCTGAAACTTTGAGGCTGCAGCTTTGAACACCTAACCAGATATTTATCAAAGACTCAGTCAGTGATAGCCTCAAAAATAAATTTGCATCACTGGACAATAAAGGGCAAGCAAGGCCAACAAAAACTAAAAAGTGCTACTTAGGATTATTGACTGTGATAAATAACACCATGTCTGAGGTGGGGGAATAACACGCCGCTTTTGGTGCCATGATAAATACTTTATTCTCCTCCCCTGCTAAAATCCAGCAGGGTTGACCTGATGTAATTTAACAAAGGAGGACCATTTTACCGTACCTAATAATTAAGGTGTGCGTTAGATACCGCACAACTCAGAATTCATACCCTTGTGCTAACAGGGGAGTGAGCAGAGAATGCAAAACTCTGACCCACTCATAATCAGGGCAAATGAGGTAAACCCTGAGAGAGTTGTGCACATTACACTAACCAGTAATCTAATTTCGGATAAAAAAAAACAAAGCTGCACAATCTGAGGGGAGAAATGTATGCTTTTCATGAAATGACGGAGTTATTAATTAGAAAATATTTCCATCAACCCCCATCATTGAGCAACCATGATGTTGCTGCATGAAATGGTTTTGTCAGCTCATGTGCACTCCAGAATAGAGTGGAAACATGCGGGGCTCCCTGTTGGACCTGGCCTCGTGGCGTGGCCCCACTCCTCCCGCATGGCGGGTCCCGGACTACCTCGACCCCTGTTCCCCGGCCAAGAGCAGCACCTTCCACCTTCCATGAGTGCCACACTTCCGGGCCGCCCCCAGCTCTCCCCCGACGGAACTCGACCTCATCTCCTCAACCCACTCGGCTGGCCCGGACCCTTTCCCGGACCCCCGTCTCCGGCTCAGCCGCCATCTTGGACCCTCCACGACCAGGCCTCGGCCCGACCCCAGCCTCAGACCCAGCGAAGCCCCGACATCGAGGCACCACGATCCAACCAGGGGTTAAAGAGACCACTTGACGAGTCAATGGGGGAAGGAGTTTCGATGGCCCCCCATCTGCCTGGTTTCGATCGCCCCCGGCCTCCCTGGGCACTGGCTCCACCCCCCTGCTGGGTGTCTGGACTCGCACATCCCGGACCCTCCGACCTCCAAGTGCGAGGGTCCGGACATCAAAGGGCACCAGACCTATAACTGGGGCAGCTCCAGAGCAGGAAGGCAGTTGTATCCTGGAGTTGAGAGACACTGAGACAAACTCATCCTTGGAGGCCTGCTGGCGCTGCCGCGGCTCCTCTTCGTGAACCATCCTTGAAGGCCTGCTGGCGCTGCCGCGGCTCCTCTTTGTGAACCATCCTTGGAGTCCTGCTGGCGCTGCCGCGGCTCATCTTTGTACACCATCCTTGGAGTCCTGCTGGCGCTGCCGCGGCTCATCTTCGTGAACCATCCTTGGAGTCCTGCTGGCGCTGCCGCGGCTCATCTTCGTGAGCCATTTTGGAGTCCTGCTGGCGCTGCCGCGGCCCATACCAGAGACCCCTCCAGCTCGAGGATTGAGAGCTGTGCGTCAGGCATCCCTGTACCAGACCGGTACCAAGACTGTCCCGCTACCCCCTTCCCACGGAGACTAAGTTAGAGGGATCCCAGCATCCCGTTCCTTTTGTATTTGTTTCGATAACCTGCCAAAGAATATCGATAAAAGTGTTAAGAACCTATCTTTGTGTGGCGTCCATCTGTAGGGGGGTGGTTACTCGTCCGAACGATCTGAGGAGAGGACCCTCGCCCGGAGGCCTCTCCCCCTTGCTCGGCCGACCCTCAGGTTTCCCGTCTAACACTCCCCCTGATGTCATCTGGTGTTCCGTCTATGTTCCAGCTCAATAGCACAGTATGGAAATAAAAAGACAGAACACATAAATTAAACCAGTACCTGTTACCTCATGCGGGAGGATGTGTGAGCGTAAGTAATCTAGGAGGGTAATCAGAGTCATCAGAATTTTTTTCTTCTCTCCCACAGATAACCTACTTGAATACTCCCAAGCCCATGCCCTTAAACAACAGAACAAGCCACGAGGACATAGACCAAAAAGAATTGCAAAACTGTTCCCCTCATCCCCCCAAATTGCAACTGAGACCTACTTCCCATCTCAAAGCAATAGTGTTTTGGGAGAGTGAAACAAAGCCAAATAGCTCAACAGAGCCAAAATTTACAGCCACCTTTCCTTCCTTCCTTTCAGACTGAGCCCTAACTTACCCAGGACGAACTTTCCCACACAGCTCGCAACAAAGCTTGACTGCCAGCGAAATCCAGAGGAAAATCATCAGCTCCCTAACTGCAGATCCGTCCTGTATCCTTGAAAACGTCACCCTTTAGAGAGCCATTTTATGTTGTATGTAAAAACTCTATAGGTCAAATAGGAACCTGTAATACTTCATCTTTCATTGGATTAGATGGAGGCAAGTCAACAGGCAAAGAAATGTACTGAGGTGTGGAATTCACACTCAATCCTAAACAAAAAAGATTATTTAACTTTAAACAGGAAGGAAGATTTAACGTACAAAACTATCTAATTCTGCTGTAAAACTGAAAAGGGTGAAGAATAAAAACAAGTCAACCCTATTGGCTTTTATTTGAAGTCACAGCAACCAAGATAGAAACTTTACAGGTAAGAAACCTAAGACACCATGAATGCCGGGACTAGAAAGGAAAGAATGCTTCAAAGGAAATCGATTTTGCGATTCTCTAATGCACCTGACCAGTAAAAGAAACGTAAACGAAGATCGCTACTCAAGAGAAAATAAAAAAAAGTTGATATAACAGCTAAACAGTCCTTGAGGTGGCTAAGATGGCGGCGTGAGGGGACGGTTTGCTCCGGAGCTCCCGCCGCGGCCTGACTTAGCACCGGCTTTCCGGCCGCTACAGCAACTGTCGGCTCCACTATTCTGGGTGGAGTGACCCCCGGAGCTGCGGGGCAGAGCATTGAGGCTGAGGCGGCCATTGAACAGATGTTCCCAGTGGAGGGAGATGAGGCGAGATCTTTCGTGGCTCCCAGAACGGAAGGCCAGGGGCCGCGGCTGAACGGCAGGAGGTACTAGACGCCGGGGGCCGCGCTCGAGCACCGAGAGGCCCGGCCATCTCCATTTGATCCGGTGGGCCCGGCGATTCCCCCGCGGCTGCGACCTGAGGTGGTGCGGAGGAGTGGAGTAGGGGCCGCCATCTTGGGGAGACCTGCGGCGCCAGAGGCAGCCGAACCAGGAGGGCCCTTTAATAAATTTGTTCATCCTTTCTATCAAACCATTTGAGGAAGGCGAATAAAGAGCCACCCTCAAATGTTTAATATCAAGGAATTTGAGAACATTTTCAACCATAGATGAACAAAAATGAGAACCATGGTCACTCACAATTTCTCAAGGTGGACCTTCTAAAAGAAATATTTTTTTTAAAAACTGAATTACTGTCAAAGAATTTGGGTTTTCGCAAAAATCAAATTCACACCATTTAGAATGATAATCAATCAATGAAATGATGTATCGTTTGTTATTAGGTAAAACACCAAAAGGTCCTGAAAAATCAATGGCTAATTTATGCCAAGCTTCCTCTGGCAAAGGAACTGTATGTAAAGGCAATTGAGGAACTTTCAAATGTTTGTCTGATACTAGACATGTGGTACAATGATCAATCCACAAAGTAACATCTCTATCAAGCCCAGGCCACCAGAAATGTTCCTTTATTTTCCTTGAAGTACCATCAATTCCCAAATGTCCTTGATGAGCTGATTAAAAAAAATATTCTTATGTCATAGGGAGGAACACATAGGTCGCCTCTGAAAATAACATCATTAATAATTGAAAGTTCTTCTCAAATTTGTGCATAAACTTTTAAAGACGCAGGTAGAGCACGAATCTTCAGCCAACCTGAAACAATTAAATTTTTTACAGCAACCAAAACTGCGTCCTGAGAATAGCTTTTAAGCCAGTTAGCTTCAGAAATAGAAAAAGGTGATAACACTAGCTCCTCAATTTAAGCAACTACACATTCTATTTCATCTTCTTCAGATTTCCAGTCATCATCATTCTCAAAACTTAGTCTTGAGAGAGCATCTGCTCTTGAATTATTACCTCGTGAAATATGTTTGATCGTAAAGTTATATTCATGAAGCCTAGACAAAATCCTAAACAATCTGGCAGAAGCCTTTCCTGTTCCGTTCCCATTAAGAAGATGTAAAAGTGGTTTATGGTCACTAAGGAGTGTGAAATGTGATCCATAAATATACATTTTGAATTTTTCTATGGCCCAGGAACAGGCAAGAGCCTCTCTCTCGATGGTGCTATAGTTTGATTCAGCACTTCTAAGAGATGTTGATGCAAAACCTACAGTATATTCTTTGCATCCATTCCTTTGACAAAGTACTGCACCCAAGCCTTTCTGACTTGCATCTACTGAAATGATGCATTTTAAATGTGGGTTAAAAGAGGATAACGCTGGCGCTTCTACAATAACTTTCTTCACTAGATTAAAAGCACAGTTGGCCTCATCAGACCACATGAACTTTACCTCTTTTTTATGTAAAATACGAAGAGGCTGAACAATTTGTGAGTAATTTTGTATAAATCGAGAATAATACTCTGCTAAACCTAAGAATGATTTTAATGCACCCTTATCTTTGGGAACAGGAACATTATAAATAGCTTTTGTTAGACAAATTTTAGGTTTAATTCCCTCTACAGAAATGCTATGTCCAAGACAATCCAATTCTTTCACCATAAATTTGCATTTCTTTTCGCCAAGAGTTATACCAACTTCTTTGTTAATGTTAATGTTAATATGTATTTGTTAAACGCTCGTACGCCCAAGGGCTTCATGGCGCTGTAGGAGAGAACACAGCACAACAGTTAAAAAATAGTGATAATACAACTCAGCAGTAAGCCTGTGAGAATAGCCAGGTTTTAAGGGAGTGTCTGAAGCGAAGAAGATTACCGCTCAGTTTCAATTGTAAAGGAAGGGAATTCCAGAAGGTGGCTGCAAGATGATCAAAGCAGCAACCGCCTAGACGCTTCCTTTTGTAAGAAGGGACACTCAAAAGGGATTTGTGAGCGGACCGAAGATTACGGGAAGGATCGTATCTGAGGAACAGATCTCTTATGAACTTTGGGCCAGAATCATGTAAGGACTTAAATAAAATACACCCTGTTTTAAATGCAACTCGCTGCGCAACAGGCAGCCAATGTAGATGTTTCAACCCAGGTCTAATAGACTGCCTTTTAGGAAGGCTCAGAATAAGTCTGGCAGCCTGGTTTTGGACTAGCTGAAGGCGTTTTAACTCTCCAATTTAGAGCCCCAAATAGAGACTGTTGGAGAAGTCTAGTCGCGACAAAACCAAGGCAATTACAATCTGGGTGAGGGCAGCCTGTGAAAAAAAGCAAGCAATTTTCCTAATTTTCTTTAATTGAAAGAAGCTGGATGACACCACCGCGCCTACCTGTCCTCACTAATTAGTACTCCCAGACTTTTAACTGAGGATGACCTGGAAGGTGGAGTCCCCATGCCAGATGGCCAAAAGCATGGGCTCCAACTTAGTACGCTCTGCCCAGGCAAAACCAATTCAGTCTTGCCTGGGTTGAGTTTCAGATGGTTGCAACTCATCCAACCCTGAATGTGTGACATGGTGTTTTGGAATTCCTCCACTGAGTCCTTGGTGTTCAAAGGGAAGATGAGTTGCAGATCGTCTGCGTAATTAAAGATGGTAACTTTCGCTTTTCTTAGGGAGTACAGTAGAGGGCGTAGGCACAAATTAAAAAGTAAAGGTGACAGGGATGAGCCCTGAGGTACTCCACATGTGGTGGAAATAGTGGGAGCTGTAAAAGGGCCCAATCTTACAGATTGAGTGCGGCCAGTGATGAATGAACGGATCCAACTCAACGCAGGTCCCCTAAGACCAGCTTGTTCGACACGGTTGACCAAGATGGTATAATCAACCGTGTTGAACGCTGCCGAAAGGTCCAATAACACCAGGGCCTGGTGAATCCCGTTGTCCGCGTTCCGCCTCAGGGTATTTTGTACCGCCAGGATGACTGCCTCAGTCGAGTGACACGGGCGAAAACCAGCTTGATTAGGTTCTAGGTATTCTGTTTCTTCTATGAATTTGGACATGTTGTCACAGATGTGAGCCTCCAATAGCTTAGCACAGTACGGCAACAGTGATATAGGCCTGTAATTAAGCGGGTCTTGTGATAGTTGGCTTTATCTTGTGCCGAATAATCAGTTCGCCATTTCCGCTCTTTTTGACGAACTTCAGGTTTTTGAGACTTCAAGTGAGGTGTAAACCACTTATGTGCGTCATTAGGGCGGGAGCGGGGAATATTAGAACAAGGGGCATGTACGTCAGCTGCTTGACGTAGCCAGTTGGTATAGGCTTCTTCAATGCCTTCAATGTCCTGAGCCAGAGGGGGGAGAGACGACGTCAAAGTGTCCATAAAAGCTGGGATGTCAGTGTTCTTCCATATTCTAACTTTCCCACCTTTCTGGAAAGGCTGCTTTCTACTCTTCGCAATAGCGAGAGTAAAGTGTATCAGAAAGTGGCCCGTCCAAATACAAGGAGCAATGGAGCAGATAGCCAGGGGGATATTCTGAGACCATATTTGATCAAGGCTATACCCTTTTTCATGGGTGGGTGAGTGAATCTGTTGGGTTAGGTTCAAATCTAACAATGACTCTTTCAGCACTGCTGCCTGGGTGTCGAACATGGTGGTATCCAACCAAAGGTTAAAGTCGCCCAGCAGCACAATTTTTTTATAGTTGATAGTGAGGGGAGCTAGTTGTTCTGCCAATGATACAGCAAATGTAGGCATGGTTTGAGGGGGACGGTAGATGAGGATTATTAATAATGATCCACTATCAGTGTCCATTTTAAGAACAATGTTCTCTGATCCTGTAAGGTCAAGAGATGGTAATAAGGAGAATTTATAGATGTTGCGGATAATGGCTGCTACTCCTCCGCCCCTTTTATCAGCAGGTCTATTAACATTTAAAATGTAGTAATTAGAGGGGACGGCCGCTAAAATGTATGGTAATGAATCTGCGTTAAGCCAAGTCTCTGTGAGGAGTAAGAGGTCAGGTTGCTCAGCTTGTAGCAGAAAAAATATGTCCATATGGTGTTTGGCCATTGACCTAGTGTTCAAATAATAGCATTTAAGTGTGGTCTCAAGTTCCGGTAAGGGTTGAGGGGGAGTGCGGGGATTGGGATGCGTGGCTTTACCGACTATATACTTAGGCTTAAGAATGCCATAAGTAGCTGCGCGCTTTAGTACATACGATGGTAATAGTGGGCATAAATTATCTATAGGTCTTAGTAGTATCAAGTCCTGGGAAGAATAAGTGTAAATTTGGCCAGGGGTTCCAGCCCCAAGCCCCGGTCGGCCGCGGACGGGCGCAGACGGGCTTGACTTATGCGCGACTTCGGCGCGCATTCGTCGCGCCCGCTGCGCTCGTCCGCTGCGCTCCCGTTTACACATTTAGTTTTATGCCCTGCCTCCCGGGAGAACTAGACTGCTAGGTCCGGTCCAGCCCCACCCAAGATGGCGCCTCGCCTCGCCCTCCACACAAACGGCACCAGCCGCGGTGGAACGGGGCGGGGTACAGATGAAATACACAACACAGTGGGTAAGTTTAAGTGAGTGCAATCGTTTTTCAAATTAAAATATCGGACATAAAATATTATGCAGCGCTGACATCTCGGTCATGCCAGTACTGCAGCAATCACTACCATTAACTGCGCGTGAAATTGCAAAGCAAAAGGTTCCCAGAGAGCTAAGTTGCTGCCACCAACCTTACGTTCTCTTTAAAGCGAGATAACACCTTTAAGGTTTTTAAATGTTCAGACTTATCTTTAGAATGTATCAGGACATCATCTTGATAGGCCTGTACATTTTCAATGTCATTTAATATTGTACCATTGAACTTTTGGAATACACTGGCGGCGGATGCCAATCCAAAAGGGAGTCGTAGATACTTAAACGCCCCAAATGGAGTTATAAATGTGGTAAGCTCAGATGATGACTTTGTGAGAGGAATCTGATGATACGCACTTCTGAGATCAAGAAGTGAGAATAATTTCGACTCAGAGAAACCTGTAAGCAACTCTTGGATTTTGGGCAATGGATGACAGTCCACAATTATATTTTGGTTTAAAGAACGTAAGTCCGCACACAAGCGGATGCTTGAGTCCTTTTTTTTAACCACAACTATGGGACTAACCCAGAGCGATGAATTAGTGGGTACAATGATGCCCTGAGATACCAAATTATCTAAGACTTTTTTTAACTCATCCC
Source organism: Lissotriton vulgaris (assembly GCF_964263255.1). NCBI lineage: Eukaryota > Metazoa > Chordata > Amphibia > Caudata > Salamandridae > Lissotriton > Lissotriton vulgaris. Next base: position 401,791,973 of record NC_141687.1, read on the forward strand.
TCACATTCAGTGGTACATTCCTTAACTTGTGGACAATAGGAATTGCATTCGGTTTTAATCTAATCAAATGTTCGAAATTTTTAATATGTCCTACAGATTCATTGAAAACCTCAAGAAACTCAGAGATCAAATTATCAATTTCCTTGTTTCCATTGTCATTTATCTACAAAATTGGAGTATCATTTATCTGTACTGGTGTACTTGAACCTGGTACCAATTTTAATCCCATTTTGGCAAGGTCTTGCCATCCAACAATACATTTTCCATCTATGGCCACATAAACCTTTGTGAAGGTACATCTACCTAAACATGAAATATTGGACATAAAATATCCCAACATATCAATGTCTTTCCCTCCATATGCTTTTGGGACGATATCTAAAAGGTAAACATTTTACTTTCTTGCACCAATGTGTATTAAATAAAATATCAGAAATGATGGTTACTGGAGCCCCAGAATCAGCCATCATATCTAACTTAATGTGATCAATATATAGATTACATGCTGGATCTTTAACACGAACATTGTCTGTTGATGTCTACACTATAATAGACAATATTTTCCTTTTTGAATCTTCAACAGTATTAATGTGAACATCATGTAGGCTCGATTCAAGAGATGAAATACCAACATTAGAAACATCAACATTGTCATTTTCAAGTGTGGAAAGCATGCTAACTTGAATTGTTTTCCTGTTTCTACAAACCATGGTAAAATGACCAATTTTGTTGCAAAATGTACATTTTTTACCCAACGCTGGACAAATTGGACCATTGCTGAGGTGAGTCTTAGAGCCGCATCTGAAACAAAATGCATTACATTTTTTCTGAAAAGGTTTCACTGGTTTGTTCTTTGCTGAGATGGCATTGACTTGCATCTCATTATCAGTGCGTGATAAATTCCCATCAGAGATGCATCTAGAAGAAACTATTGACCTTTCCATGCTTTTTGCCATATCTATAACTTCACTTAATGATGGATCTCGACAACTTAATATTCTCTCTTGAATCTTCTTGTGGAAACACTTATAAACAAATTGGTCTCGCAAAACAGTATCCAAATATGGCCAAAAATTGCATTCTGCTGCTAAATTTCTTAACACCGATATAAACTCCTCAACAGACTCATGTTGCTCTGGCCTTCTTTTCATAAAAGTAAAGCGTTCCATCATAACACTACGTTCTTCTAAAAAAAATGTGTTTAGTCTTAAAACTGCCCCGGTAAATTAATTCCATCCTTCTCCGTTACCAGGTGGAGGTTGTGAAATTGGAAGGTTATTAAAAATTTCCCTTCCAGCAGTTCCCAAATGACTATATAAAATTGCAAGTTTTCTTTTAGGAGAATACTTATCTGCTCCAATTGCTACCAAATAGTTCTCAAAATTTTTAAACGATAACTTCCATGCCTCTTTTGGTTTTCCTGGAGTAGGCAGAAAATGATCCAAGTAAACTATTTGTTGATTTGTAGCCATATTTAAAATAAATTTTCTTATATTATTTTCAAGATGAAGTATCTGATCTCCTTTTATTTCTTAAGTCTAGAATTGTTTCTTTTATTGTAAAATATTATTGAAGATACTACTTCTTTACATAACTCTTAAAATAATGTAAGCCAATACCTTTTCCTCCTGCGCGTCGATTGAAAACCCTTCTGTTGTGCTTAACCCCTTCGCCGCGGTGCTAATATCCCCGCGGCGCGGGGGGGATGGGGGCTGCGCACGGCATCGCGGTAATGATGACGTCATGCAGCACGGTGCTCGTGTGCTGGTGGCGAGCCTGGGCTCGTCATGAGCCCGCCCGCGCAATGGAACGCTCAGCACAGCGGGGGAATTATCCCCGCGTGTGAGCGTTCCCCTGCTCATGACGAGTCCAAGCTCGTCACCAGCACACGAGCACCGTGCTGCATGACGAGCCTGGGCTCGTCATCAGCACAGAAGGGGTTAAACGTGCTGATTTTCGTTTCCGTTGCTAGGGAAACGACTTTGTTTAAAATTCCAAGATGGCCGCCAGAGCGTGTAGCAGCGTAATGACGTTGGCTTGGCTCGTCACTGTGACGCTGCTGTTCGAGTCATGAATGACTTCGGCCAAGACCAATCATCCGCCCAGAAACCAAGGAAAAGCTTCAAAATTCACCAAGAGGCTGTTCTTTGCCTCAGAGCGTCCGGGTTTCTTTCTACAGCACAGGAGAGATTAATCCGGTATTTTAAGCGTCTTCTCTTTATTCCTTTTGAAATTGCAGGTGCGGAAATTTTAGTAAAATGCCACTTTTTCCTCGTCGCCAAATGTGAATTGTGGCTTTTATATCAAATAAAGATCCATAGAGATGGTAAGATGATTTAAATAAATCCTTTGTAGTTTATTGAGAAAGGTGAGCAGCAAAATACAGGAGCACGTCTGCATCCAATGAAGACCAACAGCTCAATGAATAAGAGTACAGTTAACATTCAATGGCAAAGCAACATCACAAGCGATGCACTTTTGAAGAGAAACATTCTCTTCAAAAGTGCGCGCCATAGAACATATGTAGTGCGTGCTATAGAACATATGTACATCATAAAAAGAAACACAACATAGAAGAAGTACTAATGCTTACTTATACTCTAAAGCCCTGCGGGCGGCAAGAGGACTGCACAGATTGCGCCTGCCGCTGCAAGGGGCAAGATTACAGTATTGCGGCGATCGTCCAGCAGTATGGGCCCGCGATAGGACCAGAGGAGTGACCCCAGCCCGCCTTTTTGAGATACGACCCAGGAGGTGCTATCCGGTCCGAAGGGGGCCCGAGTAGCCTGCAGCTCTGGTGGAGGGCTACCGCAAGTCCGGCATAGCGGGCCCTGCGTGAGGCGACCTACATCACAGAGCGACACGGTAGGCCTGTGCAATGCGGGCGAGGTCTGGCTGGAGGCTGGGGGCCTGAGCAGCGGTCTGTGGTTCCGCCTCGAGGAGGAGGCGTTCTGGACTTCGGATCCTTAGAGGGGGAGTCTGCAGTTGAGGCCGTGATTGACGAGGCCAGAGAGACGGCGCCATTGTGACCCTACGCATGGAGATAAGGTTGATTGGGCAGAGACTGTGTGCTGGAGGCCTGGCCGAAAGAGAGGGGTGACACCACCGGTGCAGTAGTCAGTGGGAGTTGTAGCCGGAGCCAGGCCCACCAGACAGACGATCAAACCCAGCTGAGGGAGTTAGGGCGACGCACGTGGCGCCATCACATAGCCATGCATGCCCAGGGGTACGGGAATCTGCTACCAGAAGTGAGGAGTGAGGAAGCCCTACGACAACGGGAGTTCACCACTTGACGTTTGTCGCCAGAGTGGGGTTGGACCTGACCGCCACACTCGAAGTCTGGGCTGGCATCCTGATGGGCAGAGACTTGAGAGACCGCTAAACATAACCCTGCCGCTGTGAATTGGGCTGTGCTGACGCACTGGACGTTCGGGCTTCCATCTTGGTGTGCTGCCCAGCGGGGGCCCGTGAGCGATTACAAAAGGACTGGCAATACGGGATTGTGGCACACTGCTGGGGCTACGAAGGAACCCAGGCCTTGTCACTTGCGAGCCCTCGGGGGAAGAGACGGAGTGGCTAACCTTGGCACCACCCACTATTCAATACGATATTGGGCCTCCCCAGAGACTTTGACCTTCAGGGCCAACGTACGTCGATAGGCGGGGTTTACTCTCGAAGCATGACCAGGCTGGTGGGGACCTCTTACGACTCCTCCAGAACCCGGGGGGGCGAGCTATGTCCTCCTCAGGGAGACGTAAGGACTTATTTGCGAAGACGCAGACTGGACAGGCAGCCTCCAGCATGGCGACAGACACCTTTGCCGAGACATCAACGCTTGCAGATGGTGCAGAGCCCATCACCAAGGCGTTTCTTGAGTCCATGTTTGTAGCTCTGCGAGAAGACATTCACACACTCAAGAGAGAGTTCACCACGGAAATCAAAGAGGTTCGTAGAGACATGGACGCCATTGGAGAGCGGGTCGCGGAACTGGAGGGCAAGAGTGATGGGAGAGACACAGAACTGGCGGCATTATAGCAGGAGGTCCTCAGGATCCATGATCAACAGGTTGATCTCCAGTCCCACCTGGAAGATCTAGAAAACCGCTCCCGGTGCCATAACATCCGGATCCGGGGAGTGAGGGTGGACGACGACTCAAGGGACCTTTTTGCCTACTCGAGGGAGCTGTTCAACCATATCCTAGGCAGGCCCCTAGAGATGGAACTACGCATAGATCGCGCGCACAGAGTTGGACCGCCGCGTGCCCCATCGGCCCTGCCGTCGGACATCCTGGTCTGTGTCCAAGACTACCGCACCAAAGAGGCCATCCTCACTTTTCAAAAATGTAGAACCTTCAAGTCTATCACTCAGCATCTCCAGCAGCACAACATACCTTACAGCTGGGCCATCCATTCCATCTGGGGTTTCGTAAAGATAACAAACTGTACCAACTGCGTTCCCTGAGGGAGGCCTGTGGGCTGCAGGGGTGGATATCCCAAAGGAAGAGAGTGAGGATGTGAACACTAGGGAGGTTACATCTGACTCCGGGTCTCGCTGGTGCATGCAGGGCCATAGACGCCGACCCAAGAAATCCTCTGCTGCGGACATCACACAAGGCCAGAAGTCGGCTCTTGCGGCGGTTGCTGCGGGATTGGCCAACCTCTCATCGGGCTGACATTGGACACCATCTACAGCCGGCTGACTGATTTGTTAATGGCCAGGTCGTGGGCGGGAGGAGGGACAGTTCACTGTTGGTAGTCTAACCCCAAATATGTTCTCACCAATCGTCGATGGATGATGGACTATGGGCGACAGCTCCCTCTTTTCAGCTGTTCCTATTTTCGTTGTTGGTTTTTGAGGGGGGGTTGAGAGGGGGGTTCCAGGGTTCCATGTCCACTTTCCTTTTAGAGCTAGGCCAGTCCCACTTGCCTGCGGGGCCCGTGGCCATCTGGGCGCCTTGCACTCCTGTTATACCATGAGCGGCACAGTATTTATGCTTTTCATCCCTTTTAGTACCCACTATGCCGGCCACCAGGCTAAGATCTTAACCCTAAACGTGCGGGGTCCCAACAATCCGCTAAAACGTAAGGCTGTCTTGTTGTGCCTAGAAAATACCCAAGCAGATCTCTGTCTTCTGCAAGAGACCCACCTCTTAGCAAGGGACTGCAATCGCCTACGATCCCCGAAATTCCCCACCCAATTATTTTTCTCATGCCCTACTAAAACAGCAGGGGTGGCGATTCTAGTGGCTCAGCGGTTCCGGGGGGAGGTCCTTCAAAAGGAAGCGGAAATCAAGGGGAGGCTCCTGATTTACTGTTTTGCCATTAGCGTCCTGACTTTCACTATTGGCGCTATATATGCCCCTAACGAAGGCCAGGAGAGGTTTTTGCATGATGCTCTCTCGAAAGCCACAGCCACGACAGACCGGCATATCATCCTAGGGGGCCACTTAAACCTAGTTTTTGATAACAATAAAGATAGGTCTTGCCAACGCACACATCAGACGGGCGCTAGTTCTAAGGAGGGGCTTGCCCGGATTCGAGACCTGGGATTGTGTGATCTTTGGCGCAACCTACACCCTCACGCGCGAGAATACTAATACTACTCCAGTGTACACAAGACGTACACGAGACTAAACCACTTTCTAGCATCGACACCAGTACGTGCACTCACGACTGTGGTTGAGATAGGAGTTGCCTCTCTATCTGACCACGCTCCGGTCCTTGCCACTCTCACTCTCCCACCACTATCAATGCCCTCCAGGGTGTGGCGTCTTAGGAATACACTCCTCCACCGGGCGGACGTAGTTAAGCGCATACAACATTCCATTACTGATTACCTCTCACATAACGCCAACTCTGACACAACCCTTGCAACACAGTGGGCAGCGCTGAAAGTAGTCTTGCGGGGGCAGTTCATCGATATTTCTGCTGCAGATAATGCTGAGCGCAAGCGCAAAAGGGAGGATCTGGCACAACAAACCAAGGAATTGGAGCGGATACATCAGAGGACAGGAGCCCCACGAGTATGGCGACAACTTAAGGCCGTGCACCAACAGCTAGCAGCGCTTGATCAAGATAGGGCGGAATTTGCAGCGCTCCGATTATAACACTCCTACTACACCGGTGGAGACAGGTGCGGACTCCTCCTAGCCCATAGGCTGTGGGATGCCCGACAAAAGCAGGGGGTTCGCAATGTCCATAGAGCGGATGGTACGGAGGATAAGGTGATAGCTGAAACATTTCACGATTTTTATGCCACCCTTTACACTGGGGCCCCACTAGACAGCGCAGATGGGACTGCCTTTCTGGATTCGGTCACCCTGCCAGTTCTAACCCATGCCCAAGCCGACAACCTCGATAGGAATATCTACACGGAGGAGGTCATTGCAGCCATCTCTCATCTTAAGCCAGCTAAAGCCCCAGGGCCGGATGGCTTTTCTGCTATTTTTTATAAGACGTTTTGTGTCATCCTCGCCCCTTTGCTCACCAGACTGTTTAATTCCTTCGCCGACCCGGGGGCGATTCTGAGTGATCTCCTGGAGGCCTCCATAGCAGTCATCTCTACGCCCGGGAAGGATAAATCTAGGTGTGGAGCATACCGTCCAATCTCTCTCCTCAATATAGACCTTAAACTATATACCAGTATTCTCGCTGCCCGCCTTGGCCCGCATATGCCGGGTCTTGGCATTCCTGAGTGCCAGACGTCAGACAACACCAAACGGGTTCTCCATCTCATCGAGAAAGCCACACGTATCCCGGGAGAGTATATGATGCTCACTATTGACGATGAGAAAGAGTTTGACTGCATTCACTGGCCCCTACTTGGAGCAGGTCCTGGAGCAAACAGGGATGGGAGAGCAATTTCGCACATACATCCTCAATTGCTACAAGTTCCCTACTGCTGTGGTCCATGTGAATGGGCACCCGATTCCCCATTGAAAGAGGCACGAGGCAGGGGTGCCCATTATCACCCCTACTCTTTGCCCTCTATATGGAACCTCTGACTATGAGACTCCGGCAGAACCCAGCTGTTACCGGGATAAAAATTTGGTGCATATGTCCACACAATCTGCCTATATGCGGACGATGTGGTGATATCACTTGCCAATTCGGGGAATGCGCTACCGGCATGTCTGGCGAACTTAGACACATTCACCGGGGCGGTAGAATTCAAAGTGATTGTGGACAAGTCGGTGGCCCTAGATCTCTCCTTGTCAAGGCCCACCCGGGATCACCTGCAGAACTTGCTTCCTATTCAATGGGCAACGGACACGATTCCATACCTGGGGATCCAGCTGGTCCCCTCTCTTCCTGCAGTGGACACCACAAACTATGCACTCCTGAGTAGTAGGATCCGCCGGGAACTCAGCAGATGGAAGTATTGTCCTCTCTCCTGGCACGGCAAACTTGCAGCGGTCAAAATGACCATTTTACCCCAGATTCTTTACCCTTCTGCACCATCCCTCTCCGGCCGCCCGCGGGCTGGATACGATAGACAATCAGAGCTTGCACAATTCATCTGGAATGGTCGGAAGCCTCAAATGCGGGGGGTATTGACGACGCTTGCTCCGGAGGGGGGAGGGCTGGGGATTCCTGATCTCCAACTCTACTTTCAGGCCGCTCAGCTGCGACACCTGGTGGAGTGGATTCACTGAGAGTCAGAGAAGCACTGGCTGTTTCAAGACCAGGCGGTAGCAGTGCGACCTTTGCTGGAAATTCCCTTCCTGCGTAAGGCCCACAGGCCCCCTAATTGGTACGCCTCGTACAGTACACAGGTTCCCCTCGAGGTATGGGACACAACTAATCTCAAGCACAAGCTCACATCCTTCCCATCTCCGCTTACCCAACTGATGAATAACCCGGAGTTCAATCCTGGCATGGATGCGGTCGCCTTTGCAAGGTGGAGGCCTGCCGGGTGCTGCTTTCTGTATCATATATATGACGCTGAAGGGGTCATTCCCTTACCCCAGTTTAGGCAAGCATATGGGCTCCCTGAGACAGAACGGCTCAGATATTTACAAGTTAGACATTGGGCGCTTCAACCCCAGGTCCGCCCCGAAGCAGATAGGCTCCTTTCCCCTGATGAAAGATGGCTACTCACGCGCACATCAGATAAAAAACTCATCTCTGATCTGTATCAGATGTTGCAGGTACGCTTCACACATACATATAATCCCAGCAAGGCGCGATGGGAGAGGGAACTAGGCAGGGTGCTCAGCCAGAAGGAGTGGGACAATATATACTATAGGGCCAGACACTCCGCATACCACATGGGGCTCACTGAGACCCTCACGAAGGTCGTAACCTATTAGTACTACACCCCGGAGCGCTTACACGCAATGGATCATACGCGGGAGGAGACATGTTGGCGCGGCTGTGGTCAAGTAGGCACTTTAGTACACCTGTTGTGGGAGTGTGAGCATGTCCGGTACTACTGGACCCAGGTCTTGGATGAGGTGGACAAGCATTTTGAGATTGAGATCCCACGCTTTTCAACGTATGTCCTGCTCAGCCTCCCCAACCCTCTGATGTACCCGCTGCGGTTTCGTAGAGGCAGGCAGATATATAGCAATTGCACTGGGGTCGGCGACACAAAACATACTCACACATTGGCGCACTCTCAATGCCCTGACATTCATAGGTTGGCTACATCGTCTGTGGCATGTACTCAGGATGGAGAAGTTAACGCTTACCTTGGCGGGGGAGGGATCTAAATACAAAGAACTGTGGCAACCCTTTCTGTCGCTACTAGCCACGGAATTCAGGGAGATCACCTGCCCAAGATATTTCAGGCTGCTGCGCCTCACGGGTCCCGGGAGACGGTCTGAAGGGCGGGGGAGTCACGGGTGGGCTCAGGAAGCTTAGGCAGTGGACATGTAACACCGGGGGGTGGGGGGGGGAGTGAGTTGGTCGGATGGGAGGGGGGGGCGATTAAGGGGGTTGTTTTCCTTTGGTTAGAATTATACTTGTAAGCAACACTGACTGATGATGCACCTACTGTCGAGTTTTCGCCTTGCCTGATATGATTGTATATTCCAAAGCTTTGATGGTTGGAAGCTGGCCTCACGCTGCTATATTTGAGTGTTGCAAGCTGAAAACAATAAAGAAATTTAAACTTAAACAGTCCTTGATGCATTTCCATTAAGCCAAATGAAGAGCAAGCAAACTGAAAAAAATGGATCACGTGTGCTTGCAGAGGGTCATCAGAACAACCCCTACACAAATGTGCACATACAGTCCATCTTCCATGCGTTGAAAGCCAACTTGCCTATAACCACATTCAAAACCTATTGTGGAAAGCTATGATCTTCAAATGTTAATCTTTTAAGGGCCAAGGATAACGACTGAGAGTCCTGAGGTTTGAGATACCACCCCCTCCCCCGCCCATAGGAAAACAGGTCCTGCTTCAAAGGAAGGGGCCAAGACATACCAAAGCTCAAGCAAAGAATAATACCAAGACAGCAAGTTCAATATGGAGAAAATAAAATCATCACTGATTGAGGAAGGCAAACCTTATGAATGATTCTTTGCATTTGAACTGGTGGCAATGCATAGTGGAAACTGCAGGACAATTCCAGGGAATATGCATTGTCCCCGTCGAATCACCTAACTGTAACTCCCTCAAGCAAAACCAACAGTAAAGAGGTGACAAAAAGACCTGTGCTTGGTATTTGCCAGACTTTGAATATTTAGTCACCACCCTCTGGTGAGGATGCCATTTGTGAGTAACCAAAGTCATCCTGATAAACAGTCCGCTGCCTTGTTCTCCTTTCCCAATAGATGAGTTGCTAACAGGCAAAATCTACTGCCATGACTCAAAACCAAAGATTTAGAATCTCTACACATAAACCCTACCCCTGCATGTTTGTGGATATTCCATACAGCAGTGGTATGGTCTGGTCAAAACATGAACCTGCATGCCCTGAACCAAATAAGGAAACGCTCTTATTGCTAACTTGACCACCTTTCATACTAAAACATATAGTTAATGCTTCTTTTTCTGTCCTGACCAGTTTCTGCAGATGATCTTTTAAGAATGCATCCATAATTAGCATCATAATTGGCCAAAGAGGAGAAACAAACACCCTTTTGTAGATGGCCCTCCTGCTTCCATCACTGCAGCTGCTTCAATACTTGATGATTGATTACTACTTTGTCTGTAAGACTCCCCTAACATAGTTTCCACTGAGCATGCAGAGCGCATTGCAGGGTTCACATCTGCAAATGGGTCTGAGGAACCAAAAACAGACAAGAAATCTTTAGGCCCAGCAACCGTAACACTGTCCACACAGGCTGAAAACGGTTGTCCTCAAATTGAAGAGCATATTGCTGGAGGATAAACTCCTCTCTGCAGGAGCAAACGCCCTCACAAAGCATGTGTACAAAATCACCCCTTTGTTCCGAATGACTGACGAGGAATCAAAACAGACCTTTTCAAGTTTACAGAAAGACCCAATTCTTATAAAAGGCTGACACCAACAAGAAGTTTGAATACCTGAGAAGGAGAGCAGCACGTATTTACAGATCAACCAGATACAGAAAGACTTCCAGCAACACCATCACCACTACTTTTGTAGAACTTCTCAAGGCAAATGACATGGTAAAAGGGAACACTTTGAACTAATAACGCACATCTCATAAAGTTAAACTGAGAAACAGCATGTGGGAATGAACAATTGGAATGTGAAAGTAGGAATCCTGAAGATCTAGAAATGCTATCAGATTCTGATATTGCAGAATTAAAAGAACTCAATACAAAGTCAACATCTGAACAACTTTCTTTATAAAGTTATTTAGAAAATCAAAGTTCCATTATGGTTCTTGAACATCCTCTTTTATTCAGAATCAGGAAGTACCAGGAATGAAGACTCTTTCCTACCTGAGGCAGGGGAACTAGTTATATAGCTCTTTTCACCAACAAGAATCCCACCAAGTTGATTAGGATATTTGTGTGATGGGAGGAAGGGAGAAGGGCAAGGAGCTAGAGGTAGACATCTCTTCAGAAAAGGCACATGAATACCTTGGTCTATCAACTGAAAGAGCCAGTGGTCTGAAGAAATCTCCCACCATTTCTCCAGAAACTAAGACACTGAACATCATACAGGCACAAAATCTAAAGACTCATGTGGGTTTCGATACTATAGACCTTGAAGGTTCTGAAAAGGGCACTTAAGTTAGACAGTTTTTTCCTAAACTGCTTCCTCTTCAACCATAAAAATTGCCAGAGACATTCAGAGTGAGGTGGATATCAATCACCTCTCTGGGGCCTGCGGGAGCCAAGAGAGAAGTGGCTAGAAGATGGTGAGCGGTAGAGAATCCTAGGATTCATGAATGGACAAGGGGGATAGACCTCTACATGGCCGCTGAACTTACCACCTACCTGAGCAGGGGTTGCCCCAGAAAATACCATAAAGTTTGGGGTCTATGAACACAGCATTATGGTCCGGATCTTTGGGAGGCCACGCAAGAGCTAACGCCACAATCTACAGGAGGCACCACCACTGTTAGACACAGAGATCCGCCCTGGTCATTCTCATTCCTGGGCTCAGAGGGGAGGTAGGGCTCCATTAAATGGCAGCAGTACTTATTTAAATCAATGTGATTTAAAGTAGGGATGTCCAAACTCTGTTGGTAATGGCTTTGTTCTATGCAACTAAATGTTGTAGTACTGACATTTGCATGTATTTGGCATTTAAAAAGAAAAAGATTTGTAAAGAAAAAAAAACAAAGAACAATTTGACAGATACACTGCTGTGCCTAAACCCTTTCAAACGGGTGAGCATATCCAATGAAAATGAGATACTCCTTGTAAATTGTCTGGGATGGTGAAGCCCAACTTTGCTTTAAGTGTTCATGTGAAACAGCCACCTTTTTGCAAATTAATGTGGCCTGTTAAAAGGTAAACCAGATAACTGTGTCTACACACTGGACGAAAATCCAGTGTCATGTGAACCTCGGTAAAACAACAAAAAAAAACCATAGAATGAGTCACACGATCAACAATGTGTAGACCCTATCTTCATTGTTAGTAAGGAAGTATTCAAGCCATCTTGCTCCATAAAGGTGCCTTTCATATGCTCAGGAAGCAAACAAACCACTAGGTCAGCCATATCTGATGAAACCGGGAGTATAAAGAGACAGCTGACAGGTAGTATTAATAGAAAGTAAACTCAAACACCAAGACGAGAATATCTTCTTCCCTAGAGAAGCCTGTTTATTCGACCCTATCAGGAGGGTTGGCTTGAATTATGTTCTGCTTAAGCTTAATAGCGGAGGATTGAACAATGAGGGTTTCTGGAGTCTAGTCTGAGGACAAGTCTGGCAGATCGATAGGAGCTGCCTTGTACTCGTTGATGCTGATCTAAGTGCTGAAGGAGCCAGAAAAGGCTTGGACCTGAACAACCTCCTTAAAAGGTAGGATCCCATCTAATGACAGCTCGCACTAAAAGCACTATAAAAACGGATGAATTTTGCTGCTGTCTGAACAGAGTCACATTGAGAGTAAAAGCAGCTTTCCTTATAACCAAAGCAAAATGAGCAGGCACCATAGATGCAAAGCCTTCAGCATCTGATAACTTTGTCTTACGCGCTGTATCAAAACCACAGGCATTCTTCCAGTTAACTAACATTATAGTCTAAAAGGAAAGGTGGTTAATCCACCCCCTTCTTCCAAGGAATCAGCCTTCCCTGGATTTGAAAATTCCAGAACATCAAAACTAGTGGCAAAATGCTATTGTATACTGAGAGACGCTGTTGCTGAAATAAATGTAGGAATCCTCAGGAGCTGTTTCATTAAATAATTTCTCAGTCTTTCTCTTAACATTGGAAACACTTAATTCAGACAGGGATGACGCCTACCTGACATCGACCAGCATCAAAGGAGACACCAACTCTATTTGCAAAATAACCTTAGTTTTCAGGTGGAAAGCCAACATCATGACTGGAGTCACTGAAGTCAAAGAATCATCTACTGACATCACAGATGTCTCTATCAACTCCTTGGATGCGGTCAACGACATATGAGAGGGAGGAGAGGCCAAAATCCTTCCCATAGCCTCTTTAAACTCTTCGATATGCTTGGATGAAGAGCTAGCACATAGAAAACGTACCTAGGCTGAAAGGTTGGAACTGACTCTCAAGAGGAATTGGGAGAGTCAAGCCCCTCTCTCTCTTAGTACATCTCCTTTCTTTTTTATGTGTCTAGGGTTGACAAGAAGGTGAAGCCAACCCCAACATTGATATAGACCGGTTCTCTGACCTAGAATGCAACCTTTACTGACCTTTTGTAAGACAAATCAGACATCTCTGACTGACTGTAATCAATGGTTTCGGAACTATGTTTGAGGTTTTGAAAACAGAAATGGAATTCACCGGCACATGAGATCCCTTATATGGCCTTCGATACATCACTTTCAGTAGAGTTGCAAAATGCAGGTGACAAGAAATTGCAAAATTCACTGACACTAATGATAGCAAGTGATGAGAAAAATGTTTCTAGATTCAGCCTGCGCATGGAGAACTTTATCCGTGGAAGTTAATATCAATAACAAAAAATAATCAAACAATCCAAAAAGAATTCAATACAAGTCAAGTTCTTGGTGCCTGTCAGCACGCTAACTGCACGCCACCTCTCACTCCAAATAACCTACAACTGCAAATGTTCGACTCCAAGTTGATAATACTTAATAAACTTTGTGATTGTTCATCCAGGTCACCAAACTGGTCCACTAGACCCAACAGTTAAGTTGTTAAAACAAGATGGGTTTGCTCCACAATATCTGAGAAAGAAATTAACAACCTCCACCTCATTCCTAAAAGACCTTAAAGATTTAGGGGTCTGAAACATTAGAGTGCATGTGGCTTATACATGTAATCAAGTTTTCTTTTCGATGCAGAATGGAGACTTTAATCTTTTTCAGGTATTATTTAAAGAGATGTTACATCACTAGACACCCTATAAGAATTCTGAGTCACTATGACAATGGTAGCAGTGGTTGAATGTTATTGCATATCTAAAATCGCACATCTACATTAAGTCCTTTCTATTATAAAGCAAATATCATTAAGTAGGTGAAAAGATGGTTGAGATATCCAATGTACACCTTCCTTTCCGGTCATGTGAGGATGTGTCCTGGAATGAAAAACACCCTAAACTGCTGATTCAAATCATTGCAAAATGGCATCACGCCACATCGTAACAATTGTTAAGTTTTCTCTTCAATGTTTTGACCCTTGCTCACATGGTTTAAAAGATATGATTTGAAAGAACCAGACCTGCAACTCTCTTATCTGATACAACAACAGATAATATCTTGAACAGAGCAATACAAATCTGAACAAAACTTTTCCATGAAATACCAAGACATCACTTGGTGATTACAATAATCAAACAATAACCTTTACCACTGTAGACATCAGCTCTGATTATCCATGACCAACAGAGACTAATTGAGCCTTGCAAAGTACAAATGCAAAAGACAAACAATGTCAGCTGCCAGCTGCTTTTCAGGATTGAACATTCTGATTCATTACCATGTACATCAATGCTTTGGAACAAAATGTTGCTTTGCTCACTCATGATCATTCGTGTAATAAATTGGGTGTTAATTGTAGCCTTCCCCACAGGGGAAGGCAGAGACGAATGAGACAGCAAGCTTTGGTGGTGGTGCTTAAGATTCAGGGGTGGCAGGGTCAGCAGGCACAGGATCATGAAGTCAAGCTAGGTGGATTTGATCAGTCTCGTCATCTTCCATATATCTGTATGGTATTCTTTATCCTAGACCAGGGCTCATGGTTAAGCCTGGTGTTCTTCCCTTTTAGAATGGGAAACTTGTTTCTGGGGCATTTTCTGCTGTGTCTAGCTCCAGTGCAGTAACTAGTAGTGAATGTCATGGCCTCAGGTGCACTTCTCTGAGTGCCAAGAAAATCCTCTTCAGGAAGAACAGCTGCCTTTATCAGAGGTCCAGGAAACATAAAGGACCACTAACATGGGTCACTTTGCCTCCTATTTCATGACAAACTCCTGGCAAATCCAGCAAAGTGTCAAAACCATAAATGGAGAGATACAAACGAAACTACTGTCAAAGGCAGAAAATACAAGTGCAATGTGTGAAGTCAGGTCAGTAATACACCATCTCAAGCAATGCAAACAGACAAATCGGATCAACTTTGACAGCTAGAAGTGCAATGGAAATATCCCTTGAAGCAGGTCAACAAAAACATCAAGAAAGGGTAAGAGAAGGCCGAAGTGCCTGTTTAGGGAAAAAGACATGTCCAGTTTCAGGAGGCAGTAAACCGATATAGGAATGTGAGAGCACATGAATGCATAAAGATGGGCATGTCTGCAGCTGTTGGTACACATTTATCCAGGTTCCTATTAATAATTTAACTGTGGATGTCCCCAGGGTGGCAATTTCCAAAGCCAGTCGTTGTGTGGGGTGGTGGAGGTGCCAGGTGAGAGAGGTTGGGGGCGGGGGCTCAAGATTCAACACACATAGCCTGCTGCAGAGACATTTCATTCTAAAGCCCTAACAAAGATTTGTCTCTCCAGCTAGACAAAGGTTTACAATGGCACACTCAGGAGACATGTGCTCATAGCGCCATCCAGTAAGAGGACTTGGGAAAATAACAAATGCCCTAGCAAAACTGTCGCGCTGGACGGATTTTAGCTAGAATCCAGAGAAGCACAGTATCCCTGTGATGAGAATATATTTCAAGGGATGGCTAAAAGACATTTATATGGTGCAGCAATTGGAAGCGTTTGATGTTTTGGCCTGTAAGAACAGATGGGTGGCTTCCAGTAGCTAGCCTCTTTTTGTGCCCCCCACCACTCATGACTTATGACCACAACCTTGGGATTACAATAACAGTGTGCCTGAACTTGTACCTCCTCGGTTTACTGTGTGTATACAATATTCCAAATGTTTGTTTTTCACATGGAGATTTCAGCTGCTTCAAGCAGCTAAAATCTCAGTGTCAAAGTCCAGAGGAAAACATGTACAAATCAGTGGAGAAACACATTTCCCACAAGGGAAAGAATAGTAATTTTTACGAGCCTCTTACAATCTAGTGGATGTTGCCTACATGCACGTGAAAGTTGAGCTGGGTTAGTTGCTACCCAGAAAAAGAATTTGCAATGCAATAGGTCTCGCATTTACGCTAGTTTAAGCTATTGGCATTGTAAAAACAAAAACATAAATAAAAGGCATTGTCATTCACAATGCCAATAGCTCAAACTTGCGTAAATGCGAGACCTATTGCATTGCAAATCCTTGTTTTACCTAGCCATGTTGTAGGGTGCAGTACCATATGTGGCTGAAAGAGGTCCCATGAGACCTCTTTCGGCCACATATGGTACTGCACCCTACAAGGTTGGAGTTATTGGCATTATAAATGCCAATGTTTTTTGCCTAGCCATGTTATATGGTGCAGTACCATATGTGGCCAAAAGAGGTCCCATGGGACCTCTTTTGGCCACATATGGTACTGCACCCTGCTGTCGATATGGTAAATCCACCCTACCCATAATGCATTGCACGCAAGACAGTAACACGAGTACATTCAAATAGCTATGTCCATATATAAAATTAGTAGCTTTGCTATGTGACAAAAGAATTATTATATTAATTCTGGAATAGGTTCTACTCTGTGTGGAGCCGATGAAGGGAAATTTATAGAAGGTCTCATATAAATGTGGGATGTGCTAGTGAGTAAAGTAAGCTTTGAGGATAAAGCCTGTGTTCAGTCTAAATCCCATTAAATAAATAGTGTTTTGCGGCTGTACTTAAAACTTAGGGAGTAATAACACATATGGGATATGTACAAGGAAGTGGCGGAGCATATGGTTAGCCTCCTTGGCTTAACGACACGCTCGGCTACTTCTGAAACGCAAAGCTGCACCATATTTACAAGAACGCGGTGTAGCCTTGCGTTTTCCCAGGCAAATGCGCTAAGTTTAGCAACTTAGCGCCAACGCAGGCTCCATTGCACCATGGCTCATACTGCCCCTGAAAGCGACCAAGAGGAACCCTTTCCGCTACACATGGCACTGTTTCCCGCACCATATTTACAAGAACGCGGTGTAGCCTTGCGTTTTCCCAGGCAAATGCGCTAAGTTTAGCAACTTAGCGCCAACGCAGGCTCCATTGCACCATGGCTCATACTGCCCCTGAAAGCGACCAAGAGGAACCCTTTCCGCTACACATGGCACTGTTTCCCCCACAACATCGCCTGCGGCCTCGGATTGACACAGTGGGATGTACGGTCTGGGGGTGGCAGCAACTTCGCTGCAGAGCATGTCTGGATACCATGTTCGCACCATCGGTGCCGCTCACAAAACACCCCAATACAAAAGAGGATGATGGACGGAGCATTTGAGCAAATCAAACACTCACCCCCAATAAACTGATCTGGGTTTAATCCATCACCATTCTTTAGCTCAGTCCGCCACCCCAGTTCAGACATGGCCATATGCAAATCAGTCTGACCCTGTGCCTCATTGGAACAGTCCAGCCCGAACTGCCGAGCCATGTCTTCCCTGGACCGGAAACAAGCATCCTGGGACCGGTTTCGGGTTCATTACCCTCAAAAGCCAGGCTATCTTGAAACCAGTGGCAAAGTGAGCAAGGGACCCACGTCTGGGCATACCCTGCCAACTTAGGGCGGACAAAGCGATATTAAAGGGGACGATGGACGGAGCGTTTGAGCAAATCAAACACTCACCCCCAGTCAACTGATCTGGGTTTAATCCATCATCATTCCTTAGCTCACTCCACCACCCCAGTTCAGACATGGCCATATGCAAATAAGTCTGACCCTGTGCCTCATGGGACCAGTCCAGCCCGAAATGCCAAGCCATGACTTCCCTGGACCGGAAACAAGCATCCTGGGACTGGTTTCGGGTTCATAAACCTCATCAGCCAGGCTATCTTGAATCCAGTGGCAAAGTGAGCAAGGGACCCACATCTGGGCATACCCTGCCAACTTAGAGCGAACAAAGCGATACCAAAGGGGATGATGGACAGAGCATTTTAGCAAATCCAACACTCACCCCCAGTCAACTGATCTGGGTTTAATGCATCATAGTTCTTTAGCTCACTCCACCACCCCGGTTCAGACATAGCCATATGCAAATCAGTCTGACCCTGTGCCTCATAGGAACAGTCCAGCCCGAACTGCCAAGCCATGTTTTCACCTGGACTGGAAAAAAGCATCCTGGGACAGGGTTCAGGTTCATAACCCTCATCAGCCAGGAAATCTACAATATAGTGGCAAAGTGAGCAAGAGACCCACGTCTGGGCATACCCTGTCTACAAGCCATGACTTCCCTGGACCGGAAACAAGCATCCGGGGACTGGTTTCGGGTTCTTAAACCTCATCAGCCAGGCTATCTTGAATCCAGTGGCAAAGTGAGCAAGGGACCCACATCTGGGCATACCCTGCCAACTTAGGGCGAACAAAGCGATACCAAAGGGGATGATGGACAGAGCGTTTGAGAAAATCCATCACTCACCCCCAGTCAACTGATCTGGGTTTAATCCATCATCATTCTTTAGCTCACTCCACCACCGCAGTTCAGACATGGCCATATGCAAATCAGTCTGACCCTGTGCCTCATGGGAACAGTCCAGCCCGATCTGCCAAGCCATGTCTTCCCTGGACCGGAAACAAGCATCCTGGCACCGGTTTCGGGTTCATAACCCTCATCAGAGAAGGCTATCTTGAATCCAGTGGCAAAGTGAGCAAGGGACCCACGTCTGGGCATACTCTGCCAACTTAGGGCGAACAAAGCAATACCAAAGTGGATGATGGATGGAGCGTTTGAGCAAATCAAACACAGTCAGGACCAACGTCCTGAGTCCAGGACGTGGATCCTGGGCTCACTTTGCCACTGGAATCAAGCGATCCTGACTGAAGAGGGGTGAAACCCAGAAACCGGTCCTGGTATGCTTGTTTCCGATCCAGGGAGGACCTGGCTTGGCAGTTTGGGCTGGACTGTTCCCATGAGGCACAGGGTCAAGACTGATTTGCATATGGCCAGGTCTAAACTGGGGTGGCATGGTGAGCAAAAGAATGATGGATTTAACCCAGATCTCTGAACTGGGGGCGAATGTTTGGATTTGTTCTGCATTCCTTCCTTCAATTGTGTGTCTTTTGCTTTCTTGCCCTCAGTGCGCAAGTTATGCCCAGACGTGGGTCCTGGGCTCACTTTGCCACTGGAATCAAGCTATCCTGGCTGAAGAGGGGTGAAACCCCGAGATCAGTCCTAGGATGCTTGTTTCCGGTCCAGGGAGGACCTGGCTTGGCAGTTCGGGCTGGACTGTTCCCATGAGGCACAGGGTCAAGACTGATTTGCATTTGGCCAGGTCTAAACTGGGGTGGCATGGTGAGCAAAAGAATGATGGATTTAACCCAGATCTCTGAACTGGGGGCGAATGTTTGGATTTGTTCTGCATTCCTTCCTTCAATTGTGTGTCTTTTGCTTTCTTGCCCTCAGTGCGCCAGGTATGCCCAGACGTGGTCCCTGGGTTCACTTTGCCACTGAAGTCAAGCCACCCTGGCAGACGAGGGGTGAATCCCTGAAACCGGTCCTAGGATGCTTGTTTCCGGTCCATGGAGGACCTGGCTCGGCAGTTTCGGGCTGGACTGTTCCCATGAAGCACAGGGTCAAGACTGATTTGCATATGGCCAGGTCTAAACTTGGGTGGCATGGTGAGCAAAAGAATGATGGATTAAACCCAGATCTCGTCTGGGGGCAAATGTTTTGATTTGTTCTGCATTCCGTCCATCAATTGTGTGTCTTTTGCTTTCTCGCATAATGTATTGCAAGCAAGACAGTACTAAGAGAACATTCAACTAGCTATGTCATATATAAAATTAGTAGCTTTGAAATGTGACAAAAGAATGCTTACCCTAACCAATTTAATTATTCTCTGTAGAAGCAGCCTGTAGTACAGGGAGGCTCCAGTGCTAGGTCTCATCGATGCAGAATGGTAGAATATAGGTCATCCTTTTAGAAATCTTTTTAGGTAAATGTCTGTCAAAACGTGCAAGCGAGTCTTTTAAGCAAAGGTGGAGACAAACATCGTTTGTGAATACTGCACTTTGAGGACGCTCCCTTAAGCCCCCGTAAATCAACGATCTTACAGCCCTGCCTGCCTGCCTGGCTGTTGTTCGGCGTACGGAGCCTTAGCGTTTGGATGAATTCGGAGGACTTGATCTTAACCACTGTGTCTTAATCACTGTGTACCAATGTTTGGACCGCTGTTTCTACTGCACAAAAAGAAAAGTCTTCAGTGGCTGCCAGTATTCCACTTCTGCTATAGACTACCGGTGGTTCGCGGCCATGGGGGATCTGCGCGTCGAGGAAAAATGCCGCCGAAGGGTCCGACTAAGTTAACTGAGAAGCCAAAAGTTACCATGCGGAGTGGGAAGAGCAGGGAAAAATTGGCTGCTGAAGGCTCTGAGAGCCCTACTTCAACCAAGGACTCTACAGTGACTGGTGAGACTATTGAGCATACTAAAAATACTGATGACATTGTAATTAATAATTCCACAAAAGTAAAAGCAAAGACAGCTGGGGACAGTAGGGGCAAAACGGGATCTGTAATGCGAGGGGCCAAGTAAGGAGGCACTGCTGGGTTAGGGACACAGACTCTCCCTGCTATGTTCGAGCGCCAGAACGCCCGCAACATTGTATCTACACCTTTGAATGAGCTAATTGAGGGTGAGAAAGAAAGCCCAGTGTCTATAGTAGCGATTTCACCAGAAGCTTCAACTATAGCAGAGGAGTCTACTACTGCTGAAGTACTAAGACAAAGGCTCCATTTGAAGATATGGATAAAGACTCGGGGCAACTTGGCGCTGATTGGTCTGAGATAACGCAAGAAAGTCAAACTATAGAAACAGGACCTTTTACGGTTGCAGATGAAAATATTATAGAGGGTCCGACGACGTAACCGGTGAGAAAGACTTTTCTGATTTGTTTGATATCTGTGCTCGGATGCAGGATGGTATAGTCTCAAATGATATGAACGAATACTTTTATTCACTATCTGAGGCCTCGCACGAAGAGGAGTTGAATGCCACGTATGAGTCGGATAAAGGAAGTCCAGTGAGTAGCTCTGAGCGTGATTCAAGAAAAAGTATGAACTCTCCAAATGTGACGGCTACCACTGTCAAATGTCGTAGGAAGAAGAAAAGACTCTCGCAAGAAAATCATACTCCTGAGGGGGAAAGTCTTAATCTGGCAGAAGCTACAATGGGGTGCGAGAACGGGGCCAGTGGCAGCCACCCACAGGCTATAGAGACACAGTCAACAAATGACTCTCCATAAGAAATTACTTTAGCGACAATATATGAGACTATGATGAACCATAGAAGTGAGAGCAAGGCGGAGAATGCAAGTATGCAGGCAACATGCTGCAAAGTAAAAAATGCGGTGAGACGCGCAATTAAAACAGGGACTTAAACTGCTGAAATGGTCACGGAAGCAGAAGCTCGTATATCTGCCCTTGAAGATCAAGTGACGATACAAAAAACGGAGCTAGAAGCAGTTAAGGCCCATAGGGACGATCTGAGTCATAAACTGTCTGATATGGAAAATCAGGCCCGAAGGAACAACTTACGTTTTTGGGGGATTGCAGAAAAGAAAGAAGGGACTGATGCTCGTAAGTTTATCGTAGAATTATTGGAAGAAGCATTCCCCGACCTGACGGACTGGGACTGGTCCAAAGAGGTCCAACGAGCCCATTGATTCCCATTCAGAGTCAAAACCCCCCGGCAAGGGGAACAGATCCTCCCGAGGGCTATTTTGGTGTGTTTTAACAATTTTCGAGCTCATGAAGACATTTTTGTACGTGCACGACCAGACAAGAAAGTTTCCGCTAAAGATTGTAGTTTCTTTACCAGACCAGACTTCTGCCAAGCCACAGTCTCCAAGCGATGGCATCTTCGTCAACTGCTCCCAGAATTTCAGAAAAAGGGGGCTGTGACTTTCTTACAGAACCCGGCCAAACTAAAGGTAGTCTTTAAGGGTCAGACGTACAGGCTAAAAAATTTTGTGGACACATTGGGATGATCAAGTGCTGACTTGTTGGTATCCTGTGAATTCAATTATATACTCCAAGAGACTACTTCGACGTTGATATTGCCTTAGGGGAGAGAATTTAATGAACCTATCGAATGATTTAATCTTTCTTCCCAGGCTTTAGTAGTACTGTTTTTTCTTTATATATCTCTTTCCAAAGTTAGTAAAATTGTATTGAAACAAGATGGTATGTTTTGGCCCTAGGAACTGGGGGAGTGGAGCCTGGTAAACCATTATTTACAGGGACTGATGGTCCCTGGGCCTCATAGGATAGAGTGGGAAGGGGGAGAGGGGGAGAGGGGGGATAGTTGGGTATCTGGGTGGGAGGAAGGGGGGGTCACGGGGGGTGTGGAGGTGGGAAAAAAACCAGCAGATAGGAGCTCGTTAATGAAGAAAGAAATTAAGCAGCAAGTAAATGCGTTAGTTATATTTATGAATATGGTACAAATTGTATGTAATGTTTTGGTTGTTTGCAACATGAATCGACAGCAGAGACAGTTAAAGATTGAAGCAATCATTAGTAATGTCACCATTTATGAAGATTACAATTTGTTCTTTAAATATTTGTGGCCTTAATGACCCCAAAAAGCGACAGGTCCTGGGGAAACTCATGCAGATTTTACAGGTAGACATATTATGTCTACAAGAAATGCATATCCCATGGCATAATCGAGGGTACCTAAAATCGATGGGTATGGAACCGATAGTGTGTTCAAAACAAACAGGGATGAAAAGAGGAGTTGAGATTTTAAAAAGACGAGGGCTTGGAAGTATTTTTAAAGTAGCAGCTGACAAATGGGGCCGCTGGGCTATCTCAGGAATTAAGTAGGCCAAATGAGGTTTACACTTTGTAATGTATATGGACCTAACTTTGACGATGCGGAGTTATTTAATTCTCTAAACATAGAACTAGCTCAATGGCCGGTGCCTATGGTAATATGTGGGGATATGAATATCAATCTGGAAGCAGTAGTTGATGTTAGATCCAATTATGTATATAAGGGAAGAAAGAGGCTGGTGTATAAATCACTTCAAGCTCTGATTAAGGACCATGGTGTATATGATGTTTGGAACTCTAAATTTCCAGAGGATGATGGTTTTGCATTCTATTCGGCTCCCCATGGTAAATTTGTATGACTGGACTATTTTTTCACCTCAACCCTATTCTTGACAAGGGCCAATATTGAGATTCAACCCAAATTAGTCTCAGACCATAACCCGATAATTCTGATTTTAGATCTTGATCAGGGAGAAAGGGAAGAACCTCAACAATGGTCATTTGATAGGAAATTATTGCTGGATGGTAATTACCGTCAGTTCATGGCTATTAAAATACGTGAATTTTTTTCGATAAACATACCGATTGTTTGGGACACATTTAAATCTGTGGTCCGTGGTGAAACATTAAGCTTTTCCAGATCCAAACGGAAGCAGACCCTGTTAAAACATCGACAGGATTTTGATAAAGGGTTTATGGTGGAGGAGAAGCTGGCTGAGGCGATAAGGGTTGGGGTGGAACCTGAGGTTATCAATTTAATTCAGAGGGAGCTCTCTATTCTTAAGTCTAGTGCTTATGCAGCCATAGCCGATATAATAGCAGCTCAATTTGTGTTACATAAGGAGGAAGCTTATGAATATGGAGATAAAACGGGTCGTATTTTGGCAAAAAGGCTAAGGGAAAAAGCTTCCTACACAGACATTTCCAATGTAAAAGATCTCCAGGGAGTGCTTCAAGAGACCAAGGAGGGCTTACTGACCGCCTTTCAAGGATATTACCAGAACCTTTATACGGATGATGTAGGAGAGGCTCCATATGAAGAATACTTAAATTAAATGATCCTATCTACACTGAATGAAACACAAAAGAATAGCCTACAAGAGCCACCAGGATGGGGGGAAATAGAGAGCGCTATATTAGGACTAGCCCAGGGGAAAGCAATCGGTCCTGACAATATCCCCTTAGAATTTTACCGGTTTTTCAGGAATAGTATGAGATCAGAGCTGGTGGAAATATATCAAGTGGCCTTCAAAGGGAATCCTCCCCAGTCCTGGTCTAATGCTATTATTGTAGTATATAAAAAGAAGGGCAAAAAAGATACAGAGAATGGGTCATATAGACAAATATCTTTTTTGAATTCGGACAACAAAATCTATTCTAAAGTGATCGCTAATAGGCTGAATGTTATGATTCCGGGCCTGGTATCTTTGAGACAACATGGTTTTATACAAAAAAGGGAAACCACAGACCATATTAGAAGAATTGTCTCTTTGTTGGATTGGGCGCAGGGAGAAAATTCTCCTGTGGGAGTGGCCCTGTTGGACGCTGAAAAAGCGTTCGACAGGGTCTCTTGGAATTTTTTATGGCAGGTTTTGGCGAAGAAGGGGTTTCCAGATGCTTTAATTAAAGCAATAAAGGCATTATATAAAGATCCAGTGGTCTTTATTAGGATAGCCGGGAAATTATCAGGGAAGGTATCGATCGAAAGAGGGACGAGACAGGGTTGTCCCTGTTCTCCCCTTCTTTTTGCTTTATATATAGATCCTTTTATTTTGGCATTTGAGAAAAATTTTGCGATTAAACCTGTTCAAATACAAAATTTTGAAATCAAAATCTGCGCTTACGCAGATGATATTGCGATTGTGTCCAACGACATTGCAAGCTCCCTTCCTATTATTATAGAAGCTGCAGCAACGTTTGGACGGATTTCTGGGTATAAATTAAATGTAACCAAGACCCAAATTATACATTCTGTAGCAGGCCGACCAGAAAATATTAACTGCGACCAAGAGGCAACATACCTTGGCGTAAAACGTATGGCTATTGTAGACAACATCATCGCAGCCAATTTGGATCCAATAATTGATGCTTCAAATAAAACATTAGAGAGATTAGATAATTTAAAATTCTCGTTGGTTGGACGCACTAATATATTGAAAATGCTTATTTTCCCAAAATCTTTATAAATTTTTCGTGCTATTCCTTTCTTAATACCCTCTCATTATTTTGCCCGCATACACAGAATGTGCTCGAGATTTCTATGGGGATATCACCGAGCAAGACGTTCTTTTAAAAAATGCACGCTAACAAGGGAGAGAGGAGGCTGGGGTATTCCTAACTTCCAATTTTATCACTAGATAGCTCTATTTCAACATGTGGGGGTATTGCTTTTACCAGAGGACCCCACTGAGGAATTTTCAGCCCCCTCCATCTACGAAATGCTCTTGGGTCAACAGGCTAAACAATGTTTGAATAGAATTGTGGAACCAAATTACTACAAAAAGACCAAATTTAAAATATTTTATACTGCTTGCTTTGTATGGAGCGCAATGAAGAAGATCTTCGGAATTCTAACGAAGTTAACACTGCATACACCATTCTATAATTGCTCTATTCTCCCTGAAATTTTTAAAGATCAGGTGATGGCAAGATGGGAAGTGCAGGGTGTCCGGGTCATGGGCGATTTGTTTCAGGGGAAAAGGTTTGCTTCCTTTGATTCTTTATTGGATAAGTTTAAATTACAACGAGCAGACTTTTTTAAATATCTTCAGCTTCAAAGTTTTTGTGAAGAGATGTTGTCAAAAAATATGTTTTTTTTAGATGAAATAGTGATCATTGAAGCAATTAAAAGAAGGCCTAAAATGGGTCCTCTGTATCAACTTCTTTTGGCAACGGAGGAAGATGACCTTTTGGCTATAGAGAAGAATTGGCAAGATAAGCTGGGTGTAGAGAGAATTACGCTAGAAAGAAGTTTGGACTAACCACAGAAGAACATGACTAACCACAGAGGAACATGACGGCAGGCTGACGTCTGCCGTGGGAGCTCCAGACCGGGAGGTGGTTTCCCCGAAGAGAAGGCAGCGACAAGGTTCTAAAAGGGTGAGGGCAGAGCGGATGATTTGGTAGTACGATGTGAGCAGTATTTTGATGAGGCGTTTGTTTTTTGTCTTTCTTCGCATATGGAAAAACGAGCGAGAGGCGGCGGCGTCCATACCACTCCTGAGCATACCCGGCACTAGGACCCAGGGGAGACGGAGAAACGAAGACGGAGCTAGTACGCGAAGGGAGCCGGTGGGGGAGATAGTCACACAAAGCTTTTCGGCGGTGTGATATGAGCGCGTTCAGGCTCCTTCCAGTACCTGATCTTGGACCCACGGCTGGTGAAGTGAAAGGAGCAGGTATCGCCACACAAAAGGAGAGGAGGTATCTCGGCGGTACAGTGCGGGGATCGGGGGACTGGGCTTACGCTTGGGGACAAGCTAGGCGGCTGCTGGCAAGAGTAAGCCTCAGCTCGCCATTAATTAACAATTTTTTTCACCGTGCTTCGCTAAAGGAGGGGGAGAAGAAGGGGGGTCAAGCGTTTGGGCACCCGAGGGGTATTGTTGTGCTGAAACTGAGCAGTGGAGGGGTATTATGTAAGCTGCAGAGTTTGTTACGGGACAAGGGCATGGACTTAGGAGCAAGCTCAGCCTCAGTGAATCTACACACACACCCCTGGCAAGAAGAAGAGTTAGTAGTTCTCTCGGAGAGCCTGGTTGGGGAGGAGCATAAGAAAAAGACTATAATTAAGGATAAGGGAAGGAATAAGAAGCCCTCTAACGTACGGGGGGGCACGATGCGTGATGGTTCCGCCTGCTGAGTTGTCGCCCCTTGGCGCTCGCCCAGCACAGCTTTCTCTACGTGAGCCCTCTGACCGCGCCCTCCCCCTGCAAGGACCCCAGGATGCCATCCCAGAGCTGTGCGATCGGGAACTGCCTCAGACCCGCTATTTCCTCCCGGTGAAGTGCCGTACCCTCTGCTCTAGCCCAGTTAGTGAAGGATGCAAACCAGTGTGCTGGGGTAGGTGGTTCCCGTCGTTTCCAGTGCTTAGTGAGCAGCCGCTTGGCCGTGATGAGGCCCAGATCCCAGAACCGGGCTTGTGTTTTATTCAGTTTAGTCCTTTTATACAACCCGAGAACGAAGAGTAGAGGGAATACTTATAGGACAGAAGCCGTCCCAAGCAGCTCAAGCTAGCCCCTTGCCTCCTGCAAGATCGCTGGTAACAACCCCTGATGCAGGCTTGTCACAGGTTGGAGCTCTCCTTTTAAGTCTCAGAGAGGACCTTTTGACAAAACTTGATCAGAAATTCAATACATCCGAGGCCAACCAAAAAATTATTCGCGATCAGTGTGCCAGTTTAGAACAAAAATTGGTGGATGTTAGTAAACGCACAGAGGTGCTTGAGGAAGATGTAAGTCTGCTAAAAGGAGCTTCACAAAGACATGATAGGGACATTGAGACACAATGGCCCACATGCATCAAGCACTTTTGCATTCGCAAACGGTGCGATTCCTTAAAATCGGCCGTTTGCGAATGCAAAAGTGCTTTTTCAGATGCATCATCATTTCTGAATGGAATTCGCTGATTTTGCGACTTTCCAGAATGCGAATGCATTTAAGGAATCGCAAATTTGCGATTCCTTAAATGCAATGCATCATTCAGAAATGAAATTGCGAGAACAAGGTTTGGAAGTGCAAATTACCACGAGGTTGAACCTCGTGGTAAATTGCGAAAAATGTTTAAAATGTACTAATTTACATTTTAAACGATGTCATGTTACAGACACACATGTCCTTAGGACATGTGTGTGTGAAACATCCATTTCAAATTACATTTCGGGGGTGCAGGGGGGGTCCTTTGGACCCCCCCCTGCACCCATGAAATTTTCTAAGTGCCATTCGCAATTTCCATTGATTCCTATGGGCCTTTTGGCCCATAGGAATCAATGGGAATTGCGAAATCGCAATTTTGAAGTCACAAAATATTTGCGAGTCGGTAAAAATTGCGAATTTTACCGAATCGGAAATATTTTGCACTTTCCATGATGCATCCCGTTTTGCGAATCCATATTTGCGAATCGGTAAAATTCACAAATTTGGAAACGCAAAACGGGAGTTTGATGCATGAGCCCCTAAGAGTGCGAAATAGGGACCTACAGATGGACGTGGAAAGACTTGAAATTCACTCAAGAAGGAATAATTTGACATTTTTGAAAATACCTGAAGGGATGGAAAACGGGGACGTCAAGGCCCTCATCTGCAAAATTCTCAGAGAGGGCGTCCTTAAGGATAGTCCAGAAATAGACCTTGAGGGCGAGATACAAAGAGCCCACAGAGATCCTTTTAGGCAGCGCTCAGGGAGGTCAGATCCACGAAAGATCTTGGTGAATTTTCTATCCTTTTCGGTTAAAGAATTAATCTTGAGTGAAGCTCTGAAGGAAAAATCCCTACAATTTGGTTCAGCTAACTATCTGACCCGTTCTGACGTGGGGAAGATAACAGCACAGAGGCAGTGGGAGTTGGGGAGCCGAATGCCTGAGTTAAGGAGTTTAGGGGCACAGGTGCAGATGAAGTTCCCTGCTTTTCTGAGAGTGGTTTGGAAAAACAAAACTCACAATTTTAATTCAGTACAAGATGTTGACTCCTTTCTCACCTTGATGCGAGAGAATACGTCTTAGTAAGATATACTAATTTGGTAAAACGTAGAAAGACCTAGGAAACCCCGGGGGGGTAGAGACTATAATCAGATAGATAAATAGCTTAGAATCTAAGTAACACATGTGTATTAAGGTGATCAATGGGGTGTGTGGGGGTTAATGGGTGTAAGTAGTTTTCGAGAGTGAGGAAAGGAAAGGAAAATAAGGAGTAAGAAATAAAAAGAAAAAGGGGAAAAGGGAAAAGGAGGGAAATAATAATATATATATATATATATATATATATAAAAAGAAAAAAAATTATAATTTGAAAAAGCAGGGAAAAGGGGAAGAAGGAAAGATTAATTTATCTAGATTTTGTCATTTTCACAAAGTTAAATAAACCACAAGGGTTACCACCCAGGGGTCTGGTGAGCTCCCGACTAGCGACAAGATCGCCGTAGGAGTAAAGGGGGGGTTCCTCAGGGGAGGGGGGGAGGAGGGTGGAGAGCAGGGGGTAAACGAAAAAAAAATTAATCCTCATATATGTTTGAAATTAAATCACGCACAGGTAGGGAACCGGCTCAGAATGCTTAGAGTGATCTTAGAGAATTATGGCCAATATGACATATAGTATAAAACTAATAAGTTGGAATGTCAATGGGTTAAGGGATAGGAATAAAGCAAGAAGGATTATTGATTTTTTGTTTAGATCAGGGGCACATATCTGTCTACTCGAGGAGACACATGTGGAGAGGGAAGAATGCAATCAAATCTTTGGGAGATGTAGATGGGTCCAGGATGTTGTCTCCTCGGGACAAAGCGGTAGTACACGGGGGTGGCCATAATTATTAGAGCAGGCATGGGGATCAGGCTGATAAAACATGAAACAGACAACTCAGGCAGATGGTTGATAGCTTCTTTGACTGCAGGAAGTACCCCTTTTGTTTGTGCAGTCTACTATGGCCCGAATTTAGATGCTCCGGGGGCTCTGATGAAACTTAAATCCAACTTAATAGAGACAGCAGGCCCGATAATTTTAGGGGGAGATTTTAACCTAATTTTCAATAGAGATCTAGATAGAACATCAAGAGTGAGATTTTCCCCTCAAAAAAAAACAAGTCAAGAACATTATGAGGGATTTTAACCTGATAGATATTTGGAGATTTAAAAACCCAGGGGGAAGAGATTATTCTTTCTATAGCAGAAGATATGGGCATCATTCTAGGATAGATTTTTTCCTGTTAGATAATAACCTCTCATCGGCAGTTGACTCCATATCATATGTTCCGGCAATTCTGTCAGACCATTCAATGGTGGAAATGGTGGTCAATTTGAAACAGGAAAAACATCAAAGGAGATGGACATTGGACCGGACGTTGCTACTAGAAGAAGGGGTCAGACAGGACTTAGTGACCCAGTCTGAAGAGTTTTTTAGGGTCAATACAGGGTCAGCAAGCAAACAAATTGTCTGGGAAACGTATAAAGCCTTTTCCCGAGGCTTGTTAACAACCCTGATGATCAGGAGGAATAGACTGAGGAAAGAGAAAAGGGAAGCATGGATTTCAAGAATCAAGCTTAAGGAGCTGGAGTTACAGAAGGCATCGGCAGAGGAGTTGGATAACAGGCAAATTCTTCAGAGAGAACTGGATGGTCTGCGAGCAGAAATTCAAGCGGGGTTGGACAAGGCTTTGAAGGAAAAGTGGGACATTAGTAATCTACAGCAGTTTGCTTATGGTGAGAAGTGTGGGCGTCTCTTAGCCTGGAAGGCCCGAGCGGACAGAACAAGAAATCAGATAGACAGTTTGGTTTTATCAAGTACAGGGGAAAAAAACAACGAGGATGACCGCATCAGGGAAGAAGCAAAGAGATACATGCAGTCTTTATACGGATCTAACTCCTCTCTGGGTAGGCAACAAGCAGAATCATGGTTTGCAAATGTACAGCTCCCTGTGTTGTCTGAGTCAGACAGGTCTTATCTTAGTTCAGAAATCAAAGAAGGGGAAGTCAGGGCTCAGTTGGTGAAAATGGCTAAGGGCAAAGCCGCAGGCCCAGATGGGCTTCCAGTGGAACTGTTTAAGATCGTTTTAGAGCAGATTATAGGGGTCCTGACTCTATAGCTAAATATTTCCAGGCACGCATTGAGGCAGCCGAGAGCTCCTCACGCAAATTGTTTAATATCTACAAGGAAATATCTCTGGTTTCCAGCTCCAATGCTCCTGTAAGTGTCTCCACGGAGGAATGCAATAGAGTCGCTAACTTTTTTTCAAACAAAGTTAAAGCAATTTATACCTCCTCCTCTCAACAGCCGGGAAGGGGCATAGACTTCAGAGCTGTTGGATCGCCTATGGCTCCCGACTCTTCTTTGCAAATCTTCGAGGTCCCGTCGGCTGATAGTCTAATAAAGATTTGTCGTAGTGTGAAGTCCGGATCCCCCAATGACCCGGCCCCTCCTTGGGTCATTGCGGAGGGTCTAGCTGGACTGGAACCACACATAAGACATGTCTTACAGACATCTTTCTCCACTCAGCGGGTTCCAGAGGAGTGGAAGAAGGCTATAGTACTCCCAATAAAGAAAAAAACAAATGTAAGCAGTGATGTGCTGGAAAACCTCAGACCCATTTCATTACTGCCTTACGTGGCGAAAGTGGCTGAGAAGGTGGTCAATGCTCAACTCACTGAGCACCTGGAGAGACGGAATCTACTTCATCCCTCCCAATTAGGATTTAGAGCTGGCTTCTCGACGGAGACAGCTCTCTTACGTGCCACTGAGACTTTAAGAGCAGGAGCGGATGCAGGACACATAATGGCCCTGATCATGCTCGACCTCAGCGCAGCATTCGACACTGTAGCTCATTCCATCTTGCTACAGTGTCTTAGCGAGGCTGGGGTCGCTGGTCCCGCGCTGTACTGGCTGCAGTCGTTTCTCACAGGAAGATGCTTCCAGGTACAACAAGGGGCATGTCGATCGGTAGAGATGCAACTAGACCAGGGAGTGCCTCAGGGCTCAGCTCTGAGCCCCACTCTTTTTAATCTGTACATGGCCTCCCTGGCGAAGGTGGTACAGGCATACGGGGTGGAATTGGTATCTTATGCCGACGACAACCAGCTGCTGATCTCTCTATCGCAGAACACCGCCAATGCCTCCACCAACTTTTAGGCCTGTATGCAGGCGTTAGCTGAGTGGATGGACTCCCACTGCCTAAAGCTCAACGGCTCTAAGACAGAGGTTCTGGTAGTGGGGGGAAAGAGTGACAGCTGGTCGGCTGAGTGGTGGCCTCCATGCCTTGGTCCTACTCCCACACCTTGTGAGGAGGCTAAGAACCTGGGAGTATGGGTTAACCCCACTCTCTCCTGTGAGGGCCATATAAGGCGTATTGTGGGCAAGTGTTTCGGGGTACTGAAGACCCTAAACAAAACTTCAGACCTGCTACCCCTAGAGGCCAGAAGGACGTTGACGCAGGCGCTGGTGACCTCTCGGTTGGACTATGGAAACATTCTGTTCCTTGGGTCCACCGAGGGTAGCCTTGGTCGCCTGCAAGTCATCCAGAATGCCGCCGCCAGACTGGTGCTAAGGAGACTTAGGAGAGCAAATTCTCAGCAGGCACTGGATGCGCTTCACTGGTTGCCAGTGAAGAAACGCGTGCTGTTCAAATGCCTCCTCTTCTGTCACCGTATTGTCTGGGGCAGGTCGCCCGCCTATCTTAGGGACTCAGTCAGCCGCTACGAACCGCCAAGGGCCCTCCGCTCGGAGGGCATTGGGCTGTTGACAGTCCCAAGGGTAAGGAAGGCCAGAATGGGCGGATGATCTTTTTCGCTCCAAGCTGCTCAGCACTGGAACAAACTTCCTCCTGCCCTGAGACTGGAGAGCAGTGAGACGGTGTTTCGGGCTAGGCTCAAAACTCTACTCTATACCTTGTAGGGCTAGGGGTTCTGTAGTGGGTGGTTGTGAGTAGCTCCATTCAGCGCGGGGACACGCCGTGATGGCGTTACTGTGCGCTTTATAAGCTCTTTATTATTATTATTATTATTGTTCAACGAAGTCTTACTCGGGGGGGGCAGGTCCCTAGGTCATGGGCTGAGGCAACGGTCACATTATTGTTGAAGCCAAATAAGGACCCGAGTAGGATATAGTCCTATAGGTCCATTTCATTATTAAACGTGGACTATAAAATATTCTCGGGGTATTGGCAACGAGATTAGCAAAGGTAGTAAAATCGGTAGTACATTGTGACCAAAGGGGCTTCATTCCGGACAGGCAGCTCAATGAGTTGACCTTTCAAGTGGTGGCAGCGATAGATGTTGCTCAAGAAAAGAAGCAGCCCCTGACCATAGTAGCAGTAGACGCCACGAAGGCATTTGACCAGGTAGACTGGGACTACCTTTGGATGGCGATGGAAAAATTTGGCTTTCCGTTGAGCTACATAACAGCCATTAAGCTCCTATACTCAGCCCCGACAGCGAAGGTTCTAGTAAATGGTTCACTGACTGAGCAGTTTTTTATTTCCCGAGGTACGCGACAGGGATGTCCCTTATCCCCCCTTTTGTTTGATTTGTATATAGAGCCTTTTGTTTGTTTATTAAGAGCGGATCCAATAATTAAACCCTTTAAGATCGCGGATATGGAGATGAAGCTGGCATTGTATGCTGATGATTTGTTAATGTATACAATAAATCCGGATGTAGCGATTCCCAGACTATTAGATCTTGCAAAGGGGTTTGGTAATATTTCAGGATATTCAATTAATGCTGAAAAGACTGAAATAAGGGAATGGAATCAGCAGACCAGCTCGATGGGGAAAAAGAACAAAATGAGGTATCTGGGAATCCATCTGGTTAACAAGATAGAAGAAATCCCCAAAATCAATTTAGAAAGGGTCATGAAAGATACAATCGCTCTATTACAACGCTGGTCCTCTCTACCTTTAAATATTTATGGGAGAGTGAACCTCCTGAAGATGATAGTGCTCCCCAAGATAACTTTTTTATTTAATGCCATCCCATTATCTTTTCCAGTACCTTTAATCAAAAAACTCCAAGGAAAATTGGGTTCATTTATTTGGAATGCCAAAGGCCCTCGAATAGCGTGGAAAAAATTAAGAAGAGGTCTCAAGACAGGAGGGCTAGCCTTCCCTGACTTATTGTTGTATTGCCACGCTTTTCATTTTAAGCATTTTAGAACCATGGCGGGCCGTATGGATCAATCATCAATGGGTTTGCTATTTTCTGCTTTGTTAAAGGAGGTTCCTCAGGGACTAAGTTTCTGTCTTTATAAGTTCGGGGACCCAAAATTCTTTAAAAAAGTGAGGTTGAAGATTTTGAGGTCAGCTTTGAAAAATTGGGTATTTGTAAGGAACAAACTAAACATTTCTTATTATGCGCCGCAGGCACCCATATGGGGCTCACCAGGCCTTCCAGCCTGTCTAAATGATCAATTATCATTACCTTTGAAGCAGGCAGGGCTGGAGAGGTGGGGAGACCTGCAGGGAGATGGCCAACTTTTAAGCTGGGATATTTTGTCGAATCTAACTAGGGGATCTCTGACGCGGTTTAAATATTACCAATTGTCAAGTTGGTGGACAACGAGACCTGTGACACCCGAAGATAATAACCCCCCTAACCCCAAATTTGATGCGGTAGCTAGAAGGGGTAAGTGGAAGAATCAAATATCTTTTTGGTATTCGGCAATGTTAGAGGGGGAAGATGTTACGGAGGCTGAAATCAGCAAATTGTGGGGCAACGCTTTTACCCCGGCCAACGGGTCCTTTATGGATTTCTGGCATGACTCTTTCAGGGTGTTAAACGCTGTAATCAAGCCGGCTGCGCTGAAAAGAAATCACATATACACCATGTACAGGGTTTATAAAACTCCGAAAAAACTGGCCAAATTTTCAAATGTAGACTACAAC
Source organism: Lissotriton vulgaris (assembly GCF_964263255.1). Lineage (NCBI taxonomy): Eukaryota > Metazoa > Chordata > Amphibia > Caudata > Salamandridae > Lissotriton > Lissotriton vulgaris. The sequence goes on from NC_141687.1 coordinate 401,826,417, forward strand.
TGCCCAAGGTGCGGCCTCTTGAGGGCAGATGATGTACATATGTTCATGGATTGCCCTGAATTGGTGGACTATTGGAGCAAGATAAGGGAATTTCTGGAAGAAGTCCTCTTAATGTCCATATCAGTCCCAAGGTTTACAGTAATGTCTGGTCTTGTCACGAACTATCAGGTGAATGATCTTCCCACGAACTTTGTATTTTACATTATCCTGTTAGCAAGGCGCGAGATTTGCAGGGTGTGGAAAGATCCAACTTCCCCCACCTTTGCTAACTGCCTGAGGCAGATTATGTTAACTAGCAAATCAGATGTGGCATGTGATCCCAGAAGTGAGACGAATGTTTGGGCGGCCTTGGTGGCATGGCAATCTCGATGATTGGTATTCCAATGATTTGTCTGGAGCCCTGCTGGTTCCCCGTTCTCCTAAGTAGCATGGGGCGCTCAAAGATCGGCGAAAAAAAGGAGTTTGGACGGGAAGGTAGTGCCTACTTGAGGGTACGGGTATACGAACTTGCATCAGGCCGAAACCAACGAGGGTCGGTACAGAATGACCATTGGTGCATGGAGGAGCCAGTGTCCCATCAAGAGTTCAATCTGTGATATATGAGGATTACCAAAAAAAAAAAGAAAGAAGTTTGGAGATAGTTAACAGTGTATTATTAAATGGCTCTCTTCAATCCCAACATTACATGTCGGTGTTCGATCTGTATTATACGCCAGCTAAATTAACAAAATGGAAGTCTGGACGGGGGACCAACTGCAGCCGTAGTAACTTAGCTGCTGCAGATACGATTCATGTTTTTTTTCTTTGTCCTAAACATTCTAATTTTATTTCAGAAATTGAGAGATTCTTTAAGGACAGTCTGGGTATTGGGGTAAAATTAACTGCTCAATTGGTAATATTTGGTGTTGAAGAGAGCCCAGTCTATAAACGGTCGGTTGCAGAAGAAGCTTTTGTTTTTTAAGTATGTCTGTATATAGATTTTGTATTACTTCGCAATGGATAGACCCAGAACCACCAAATTTTGTAAAATGGCAAGCTAAACTGCTAGCTATATATCATCTGGAATCTTCTCTGTACAAACTAAAGGGTATTAGACGGAAAATATTTGGAGGTAAAATTAGGTCACCAATTGAGAAATGGTTGGGGCAGTAATGATTTGGTTGTTTATATTAATGTATGTATTATTGTAAACCCTGCTGTGGAAGTTTTATAACTTATGAAGCTATAGCATATTTATTTTTGCATTTAGTTCTTATTGTCTGTCTGCTGGTTCATAAACTTAATAAAAATATTAAAAAAAAATAAAAAAAAGACCACATCATGAAGAGGCAACAATGCCTATTACATTGAAAAATAACAGTAGAGAGAGCAAAAGGAGAATGGAAAATCATGAAGTAGAAGGGATAGAGTGCAATATCTCCCAGAATATTTCTACTAAATGTGATATTGTATCATTAAATACAAAAAATAAAATTCATAAATAGGTAACTACTACAAAAAAGTGATATAAAACATTTAAAGTTACTGTGTTACTTGCCATAGTTTTACGCACTACCGGTTGTTTTGTAATACACTTAACAGGGCCACAGTAACAATGCAGCAGACTTCGGAGGAAAGCCTTCCCAGCAGGCCTGGCTCTTTCCTTGAACTGTTTAAATATGCGGACTCATAAAAAGCCTGGGACTTCAGTTTAAATGTGTATTACCTGGAATAACTTTGCAGAGCAGCCATTTATATTTATATTTCCTTTAAAGTGTTAGAAAGTTACTGAAAATCCAAGAGGCGCACTGGCGTGTTTATGCCAGACAACAACGCCACCATCATTTTCATTTATGAAATATGAAAAAAGTACTTATCTTTGGTAACGCTTTGTCTGGTGAATACTCTATCTACCTGCAGATTCCCCACTGTATGAATATCCCAGGGGTCAGTCTGATTGTGGAAACTCTCCAATAGCTCTTCCACACTGGTAATTTGACACTATGGGCTCGATTCCGATCCGGTAAAAAAAATCCCCCGTACGATTCGTATTTGTAGCCGTTTCCGTACGACTCGTAAACACACCGTACGACCCGGCGAGTACGATCCGGACCGGGTGATCAGGTCGCTATTCGTACGGTCGGCATCAGGTAAGGGCGATTCGTACGGAAAAGCGCTCAATCACATACACACCGTACGCCACGTACCCCCCATGATCGCCAGGGTACGCGCCGTACCCCTGCGATCATGTGGGGTACGCGGCGTACACCCAGCGTACATGGGGTACGCACCGTACACCCACCGTACATGGGGTACGGTGCATACCCCATGTACGCTGGGTGTACGCCGCGTACCCCACATGATCGCAGGGGTTCGGCGCGTACCCCAGCGATCATGGGGGGCACGCGGCGTCCCCGGGGGGGGGGGGGCGTTTTGTACTTGTTTCGGCGCGAACTATGCGTTTACGGCTGTGGAATGGGGTAACCACTTTTGGCAGAAAGCCATCCCTGGGTCTTAGCACCAACTTGTCAAGACACAAAGAGGTGAATAGAGGCGTTACATTCAATGCTTCTAACCAGCTTATATGCCATATCTGATGTGATAGCAATTAAAAGGACTGTTTTGAAAGTAAGCAGCTAAAAGGGGCAATTGTGTAACAGCTCAAAAAGAGATCATATTAAAAACGTAATAACAAGGTTGAAGTCCCATTGAAATATTTTTAAAGTAGTTGGGGGAAACTTGTTCGTAAGCTCCTTCAAGAACCTCACAACTATGGGTGACTTGAAAAGAGACAGTTGGTCAGGTAGGCAGAGGAAGGCTAACAAGCTGATAAGTAATCCTTAACAGTGGCCACTGCGTACCCCTGCTGGGCAAGCTAAAGGACGAAACGTATGATGTCAGACAGCCGGGCCTGAGGAGGGTATGCACACCAGTCGAAAAAGTTTCCCTATCTGCCTGAGAACACAGTCTTGGTGTAGTATCTCTGGGAGCATAGGATAACATCCATCACTTTAGGAGGTTAAGGAAAATTATCTCAGGCTACCCTGCTCAATCTACAGACATTGAGGTGGAGGCTCTAAAGCTTGGGGTTCAAAACCTGCCTGTGCAACTGCACAAGGAAGTGTTCCCTGTGAGGGAGACTGAGCAGTGGACACGGAGAGGTGAGTGAGATCTGCAAAACACATTCTTGGTTCTACATAGTGCCATGCTACTCTCTACAGTAAGAATAAGTTACACATGGCCTGCCTAACCTATGTTAAAATGATTGATATATCAATACCTTCCTGAACTTTTCCATCTGCTTGTAGGTGTCTGGGTCCAGTTCCTGTGACACGTCCTTCATCCAGAGCAGAGCACCCCGATATTCTGTGCGCGCTTGTTCCATTCGATTGATAGTCAAAAGTGTGTCTGACACAGCCCTGCGGCTAAAAGTAGACACTTCCTGCTCAAGACGGTGTAGTGGGGCACGTAAAGCAAGCCTAGTGGTGAAATGAAAAGAGAGTTTAGTGAAGGTGGTATTTATTAGTTCAACATAATCCATTTAATGCAGTTGGGAGAGAACAGCATCATGTTAGTGGGCAGAGAGGAAAATCAAAGGCAGGAAAGAAAAAAACGATTTACAATAGGAAATTAGATAAAACAAACTGGTGTTTGAGTGGTACACATATTTCAAATTATTTATTTTGAACACACTAGAATCCTGCAGATATGTAATATATAAAGAAGCTCTAAAATGACATGTCAGTCAATTGAAAATATATGCTCCTGTAACTGGTGGCACAAACTACAAAGCCACATTTAATGAAGTGCAAAAACAACAGTTGATGGACAGAATGCAGAACAATGTCATACATTCACCCCAGTACAGAGATCTGGGCCGAAATCCATTGTTTTTTTGCTCACCATGCCTTTTGAGTTTGAACCCAGCCATATGCAAATCAGTCTTGACCCTGTGCCCCGTGGGAACAGTCCAGCCCGAACTGAAAAAGCCAGGTCCTCCCTGGACTGGAAACAAGCATCCAAGGACCGGATTAGGGCTTTCAGCCCTCATCAGCCTGGATAGCTTGGTTCCAGTGGCATGGAGAGCACGGGACTCACGTTTGAGCATACCTGTCCCACTCGGGGTGACAAATGCTTTGTTCGCCCTAAGTTGGCAGGGTATGCTCAGACGGGAGTCCCTTGCTCACTTTGCCACTGAATTCAAGCTAGCCTGGCTATGATGGGTGTAATGCCAGGAACCGGTCCCAGGATGCTTGTTTACGGTCCAGGGAAGACATGGCTTTGGCAGTTCGGGCTGGACTGTTCCCATGAGGCACAGGGTCAAACTGATTTGCATATGGCCATGTCTGAACTGGGGTGGCAGAGTGAGCTAAAGAATGGTGATGGATTAAACCCAGATCAGTTGACTGGAGGAGAGTGTTTGATTTGCTCAAGCGCTCCGTCCATCATCCCCTTTTGTATCGCTTTGTTCACCCAAAGTTGGCAGGGTATGCTCAGACGTGAATCCCTTGGTCTCTTTGCCATTGGATTCAAGCTAGCCTGGCAGATGACGGCTGTAATGCCAGAACCGGTCCTAGGATGCTTCTTTTCGGTCCAGGGATGACCTGGCTTGGCAGTTCGGGCTGGACTGTTCCCATGAGGCACAGGGTCAAGACTGATTTGCAAATGGCCAGGTCTAAACTGGGGTGGCATGGTGAGCAAATGAACGATGGATTTAAACAAGATCTCTTGACTGGGGGCGAATGTTTTGATTTGTTCTGCAATCCGTCCATCAATTGTGTGTCTTTTGCTTTCTCGCCCTAGGTGCGCCAGGTATGCCAGGCCTGGGTCCTGGGCTCACTTTGCCACTGGAATCAAGCTACCCTGGCTGAAGAGGGGTGAAGCCCCGAAACTGGTCCTAGGTTGCTTGTTTCTGGTCCAGTGAGGACCTGGCTTGGCAGTTCGGACAGGACTGTTTCCATGAGGCACAGAGTCAAAACTGATTTGCATATGGCCAGGTCTAAACTGGGGTGGCATGGTGAGCAAAAGAATGATGGATTTAACCCAGATCAGTTGACTGGGGGTGAGTGTTTGATTTGTTCAATAGCTCCGTCCATCATCCCCTTTTGTATTGCTTTGTTCGCCCTATGTTGGTAGGGTATGCTCAGACCTGAATCCCTTGCTCACTGTGCCACTGGATTCAAGCTAGCCTGGCTGATGACGGCTGTAATGCCAGAAACCGGTCCCAGGATGCTAGTTTCCGGTCCAGGGAAGACATGGCTTTGGCAGTTCGGGCTGGACTGTTCCCATGAGGCACAGGGTCAAACTGATTTGCATATGGCCATGTCTGAATTGGGGTGGCGGAGTGAGATAAAGAATGGTGATGGATTAAACCCAGATCAGTTGATTGGGGTGAGTGTTTGATTTGCTCAAGCGCTCCGTCCATCATCCCCTTTGGTATCGTCACATTTAATGAAGGGCTCAAAATTATATCTTAAATGGGATGAAAAGCTAAGCTAAGAATATTAGCATGTTAAATAGAGTATTTGAATCAACTACTTGTACTTCAAAGATTGCCATGGACTAAAATTTGTTAGGTGTACACGTGTCTTGAAGGTTCGGCAATTGAGCATAATCAGTCATCATCAAATCAAGTCTGGAGCCAGATGCTACTTTATTAAGACAGTCTCTGTTTTAGCCTGGAAGCTTTATAAAGAGCTTCTAGTTACCCAGATGGTCTCTAAAGAGATACTTTCGCTCTTGACCTCCAAGTCTGCAGAGAACTAAATGATCTTTGTTTCAACATCATGTTCTGAAACTAAACATTAGCTGTTAGCAATAACCATAGATTCTATGCAGAAGAACCTAGAATTTACAAGTGCATGTCACATTATTCTTAAAGACAACAACACACAGAAGTTGGATCACTGATTTATTGGGACATTGCAAAGCATTGACTAAAGAGGCCAATTAGGGACTGATGCCACGATGATGGCAGTCAAAAGACAACAGACAGATGAGGCTCTGAAACACAGTGTATTTTTAGGAGGGTTTATGGTAAATCATCTTTCAAGTATAGGAAGCAAAATGTTCCTGTTTGTTAAGGCCTCTGAAAGAACGAGCGTATTCACTCATTGATTGCAAAACAAACCTGTGTGGCTTTTGCAGGAGGAACGACTCTGGACACACTTTAAAAACAACGACAAGAATCCAAAAGGATGTAGGGAGAATATAATATACAAGCTATGCATTATTTGAAGACTACTATAGCATGCACATCAGTATGGTTAAGTAGTCATACTACTTAAAACCAGTGGTGGTATTTAGAGTTGGTTGACTTTGTGTCAAGGTAGAGAAAGGAAAACATTGACTACTTGTAGCCATATGTTTTCAGTGTGTAGTGGTGTACATGTACATACTATGCACACTCCTGCGATCAAATGTTTGGCGTGGTTGCTGAAAGTTGGTTTTCATTTAAAAAGAAGTTTTGGTTTCAAAGGGCTACCTCTCCTGAAACCCACAATGCACTGTGCATGGGCTTCACTTAGGATATGCTTTTCTCCTGCAAGTAAGAGTAAGTATGTGTAGAGAAGCAAAGATGTAAAGTTTATGTGTGCTAGTAGATGAAGACAGTGAATCTCAAATGTCACACTGTGAGCTTGCATCCAGGGAGATGGGAGATGGTAACATGCATGAGAATATACAGCTCTGCAAGCTGCAAACCAGCTTTTACAGGTTATAAATACTTTTAATTTGCAGTATGTGCTGCTGAATACCACATGTTGTGCATAGGATATAAAGCGGCACCCATTTCCTTAAAGGGATGGGTTGCGAGCTGCAACAGAAGTCTGGAACAAATGTGTGGAGAGTACCTCATATAGCAGCTTTAAAGATGTTTGCAAGTAGACTTTACATACAAAAGCCATAGTGGCTCGTTTTTGGGAGCTGAATTTGTCCCGGAGGATGGTCTTGTGCACTTATTATTAGACACAAGAAACAGAAACGTAATAAAACACACCCACTTTTACCATCGTCGACCACTAATCACATTTATGCAATAGATCAGTTGCTGAAGACTATTTGCTTCCGCTTTTCCACCACTACTCCCGATACCTGTGTAATGAGAAACATGCTGCACGCTCTATTTAGGCTAATCCTCATACCTCCCAACTGGGTTTGACTGCCATGGTACACACCACTACTGGAATGCCAGTATAACCAAAACAATCTAACCATGCGCCCATCTCCTCATGCAGTATTACGTCAGCTTCATTATCATTCTCATTGTCAGAGGATGCAATGTTTGGTAAAGGGAGAAGGGGCCTCTGAAATACAATAATTCTCTTATTGCTTGGTAAGGCGTTGGGTATCACTGTATTGAGTAAGACCCCCAAGAACGGTTTTGTCAGTTGGAAGTAAAAGGGAGTTGATTTTTTGGGCATGGACGGTGAGCCCCACTGTGAGGTGGCTTGCGGAGTATGAGAAAGGCACTGAGCTCTCCTGCTGCTCTTTACCGGCTTCGGAAAGACATGAATGAAGGCTGATCTGCTTGTGCTGCTAAAACTGGCAGGCATTTGGAAGACGCGTGAGAGGCTATTGTGACCCCAAAAGGTAGGACACTTTGATCTGATAATATACTCCACATACCACAAACCTCCAGTACTGGTGAAGACCTGGATATACTGGTTTGTAAAAGTAGACATGCTTGAGATTAAGGGTCACCATGTACTCTTTGACAAAGAGCAACAGAATGACGTCTTGGAAAGTAGTCACTTAGAAGTGATAATATGATGTATCAATTGCGCTGTGAGAAGACACATTTCAGCCACAATGTCCAGGCTTTCTTGGGAATGAGAAAGTATAGGGAATAGGTACCACTTCCTTACTGTTTGATAGCTCCCTTTTGATTAAGACAATTACAAAAATACATTCTTATCAAACATTTTGGCAAATTGACTTTTCGATCAATACTCTGTTAAAATATTTTTTATGTGTCGAGACATGCATGACTAATTTGAAAGTGCAGAATGTCCAAAGTTCATTTTGCTCAGAGCCTCAAGGGTCTATACACTGGCTGCAGTACCAAGTGTCCTTTGCTTGGATGCTACTAGAAACAGGAACTTAACAAGCTTCCCATTTAGTTGTGGATCTCTTGGGTTGAAGCATGCAAGTACTGCTTGTCTCCAGGTACGTATACATCATTTATTAAAACGAGTTTTTAGCAGGCCAACCCTTTGCTCGTTTAGCTTAATTCAAGAGCATATTATATGTTCAACGTTCTCATTTCCAGCTATGCATAGTCGGCATGAGTTCCCGTAGTTCTTTCTTAACCATGGTGAAAGATGAGGTATGGCTGGCAGGATTCCTAACCTGTGTATTAGAAAGTCTTCTTTAGACTTCCTGGAGTACTGGAAATGTTTTTACCTCCTATTCAAGGGTCGTGCGCATTAATTATCGATAAAGCCATACAAACTATCCACTTCTGCATTGTGGATTTTAAGGCGGCGTTTGACAATGTCAACCGAGCTAACCTCTGGAAGAAACTGGCTCACTGGGGGGTTCCTCCGTCCTTCCTGAACCTTCTAATAGAATTACATTCCGACACATGGATACAGGTCAAGCTCGGCAATGGCTCCCATCTGTCGAGGCGTATACAAATAACCAAAGGCCTCAAGCAGGGGTGCTACTCGCACCCTTTCTCTTTAACTTTTATACAGCAGACCTGACAACAGCTCTCACTGCTTGTAATGACATTTCTGAAAGGTTGGTTGTTGTTCCAGTCTCCACAGAACCCTGTTTGACTAGGGGGAATTATATTTTGCTCTGTTACCCATTCTTGTAGCTCAATAAGTAGGTTCCCCGCAAAATATTTTGCCTCTACATCCAGTAGTGTAATTAAACTGTAGTTTTTTGGTAGGGTTTTGTACCCCGCTTTATAGATTGGTGATGTGATGGAACCCTTCCATGATGTGGGCAAACACCCAGTTTGCCTAGCTGAGATGAAGATAGGAGCACCTAAGGTTTCTGACCAGTTTTCTGGGTCTTGCTTAAAAAGAGATGTCGGAATCCCATTTGGCCCGGGCGCACATCCTTCCTCCCTTTGCATATTTGTTCCCTGATCATGACGGCGTCTATCTCAATTTCCTCAACCTCGTCAGTCATCACAGTTTGAAATTACTGATGTTTAATTCAGATACCTGTTGATTGAAATGACGTTCTAAAAAGGATGTCCAGGTGTATTCTGTTATATTTGTTGTTAGACCACCATGTGCAGGTTGTAGGATTTTTTTTTTATTGTTGCCCAGAAACATGCACAGTTGTTTCCTTTGGAATCCTGATGGAGTTTAGCCCAGAGTTTGTTTTCTTGTGATTTCCTTATGTCCCATTTAAGTTTCCTAAGTTCAGCCTTGCTCTTGCGGAGATGTTGGTGTAAGTCATTGTCCCCCAGCTGTAACCTCAATGTCCTTAGTGATTTGTTTATAGCTTTTTTAAGGCTTTTCTAAGGTCGCCCTTTGTGCGCTCGTGGCCTTCCCTGCGACTGTTGGGTCATTAGGCAGGAAGTGTCGAACTGCGGATGAGTAGGAATTTGAAAACGTGGCTGTGAAGGTTTTCCATATTTGTATGTGGTTTACCGTGGGGTGGTTAAGCTCAATTAGTTGTTTTGCTGCCAGAAGCACTTCCCTGGAATTTGCTATGGATGACTTAATTCTTTTAAGGTTTATTGTGTATGCATGCATTCCGACTAGATTTGGGATTTATGTATCCGGTTGTGCACAAATTGAGATTTCCTGAGGCTGATGGTCACTGTACCCTTTGTCTCCAAGGCAATAGCCTATTATATGTTGGAAGAATGAGAGAGACACTAGGGTTTAGTCAATTGTTGCGGCGACATGGCCTGAGTGAAATGAGGCAACCGGTGGGGAGTCATCCACAAATCTGCTATTTAGCACCCTTAGGCTGATATTCTCCAGGTTTTGTAGCAGCTCTGAGACGCCCTTTGTTGTTTTTCCTTGGGTGCTATGTTACTGAGTTGGAATGTTCCAATAAAAAGACTGTGCATGGATGTCCTCATTTGGGGAGTTACCTAGGAAGTGTTGGTTGAAGTCACCTGACAAAATGAAGTTTGGAGTAGTGTGTGTACTCATCAGTTGATAAAGGTGTTCCTCTTGCCATGTTTCCTGCAATAGGATGATGTCGAAAGTTTTTAAATAGCCAAGGAATTCAGCGTCTGCGGCGTTGTTGTTTTGCCCGTTTATGTTCCATGAGCATATCCTCAGAGATGAAATACACGATTTCCACCATGCCTCATTGATTTTCTCTGTCACTGTGGATGACAAGATGTGTTAATAGTTCTAGTAATACGAGGATGACTGGAGCAGCTGCATTATTGACTACTGTGCTTGTTTGTATGTTTGGTGCATGTTCTTTTTGTGGTGACAGTCCTCTGGTCCCCCTAAGAACAGACAAAGTTTTGTGGCTTTTACAGGTTGTTCTTTCTCTTTCTATGTTAAGTAAAGGGAATGGGTATCCAGTATTATAAAACATAGTGGATTGAACCCCCCAAGCTTTATAGCTTTCCTGTTCTTCCATGACTTTATTTGCGATTTGGATTGACCTCCAGGTGGCTTTGGTGGATTTTATTCCTTGTGTTTTGTCCTGCTTAAGCAATTCTATTGAGAGAAGATCAGCAGAACATATACCTTTCAATGCCAGTATTGTGCCAAGGAGTTGGAGAATGTTCCCTCTGTTTAGGATGTCGAAGGGTCCTTTTGATTCGTATTCTGGGGTGAAGATAGTAATAGCAGAGTTCCTAGCTCGGTTGATTGCAGAATTTTTTACGAAGTTGGCCCCAAGTGTTTTTCTATGAAGCAGTTCGTGGATTGCTCAATCGGTACAATGGAGATAACAGGAATTAGGGGCTCTTGGGGCCTTTGGCCTGTGGTGCCTTCTAAGCCGCAATCTAAATTTATGGAGAGACCCAAGTGCCCGATTGTGGTAGTCCTTGGCTCGTAAGGGCTCTCTGTACTTCATTGCAGGTTCTACTTGTATTGTTGTTCATTTGATTTACTTCTCCTGACACCTTAGCTGAGTCCTGATTGATCGTGTGAGCTTACTGCTCAATTTGCAGGGTTGATGTATTAGGATTGGCACCCAGTGGAAGTGGTAAATGAAAAGTTGAGTTTGTGTTCAACTCCTGGTTTGGACCCTGGACAGGAGGGGGCTTCCTTACCTCAATTGGTTGTGACGTTTGGCTATTAATGCTGTCATGGTTTAGCTTTAGTTATTCTATTTCCTTGGGTGTCAGACTACTGGGTGAGGACCGGGCTGCCCCCAAGGGTGGTGTTTCCACTTATATCACATTCATGTTTTTCCTATTTTACATAGAGTGGGTTACCTTTGGCTGATTGTACCATCCCTCAACTTCAGGGACATGGACAATAGTTGTTTATTCTTGCGTTTGCAGCTGTAATGTTTTTGATGTAAATAGAGGATACACTTTTGTGAGGCTCGGAGATGGTATTTTATTTCTACCTTTTCTCCTAAGTTGATGGCATCGTTTAGCATTCTGCATTGGTGTTTGCTCCTTCGGTAATGGAAGAGTCCTGGTAGGCGGACAGCCCTCAAAACAGATCGGAGGGTTGTTGCTAGGATTTATTTGTATAACAGGATCCCTATTCGGTAGCTCACTGGGCACTGGTTCATTTGAATTTGACTTTGATTTCTCATGAGTTGGCCCTTTGGCAGGCCTTCTAAGAGAGTGGAAACAATTGAGGGGAGTGACGATAATTTGTCAATAATGGGACCACAGCTGCAGTTCAATTTTGCTTCCTACTGGGCTCTTCTGATTAAAAGGTTTAGTTGACCTAGTTTTTCGTCTATTCCCCCCACGAAGAGGGCCAGAGTGTCTAATAGGGACAACTGCAGGCCCATTTTATCTGACTGGTAATGTAGTACGTCAACAGTAAGCTGCATTGTATTTAATAAAATGTCCCATGTGTTCGATGCCTGTTTCCCAGTTTGAATTGGTGAACCAGAGGTCAAAGTAGGAGTTGAAGAGTTTTTATGTAAGATTGAGTTGTTAGTCGCTATTTCTTGATCATTTCCTTTTTTTGCATCATGATTTATACTGATACTGGCTAAAGACAGAAGCTGTTTTTCAGGAGTGTCCAGTGCGTAGGATGCTATTGGACCGCCCACGCCTGTGATCCCAGCTAGGAGAGGGGTTCCTGCCCACCTACCCTAGAAACCGGGGAATCTGATAGGATTTCAGAGGATTCTTTGGGAATGTCATGGCCACCCCCTGTTTCTGCTCCTAATTGTAATTGTAATTTACATTTATATAGCGCATTATCACCAACGGTCTCTAAGCGCTTGCTTTGGGAACCCGTCCTGGTTTTTCCCTGTGAGATAACCCGTACTGGGCACCCCCAAGGTGAAAGCCAGACATCCCGCCGCGGGGGGCCAGCATGCCATCCACCTACCCTCTTGAAAAACAGGCGGGCTGTTAGTTTTGTGTTTACAAGTTTTTTCTGATGCTGGCTGGGGGACCACAGGTTGGGCAACGAGAGTTCCCACTGTGGCTTGGATTGTGACTGGTGTGGTCGGTGATTGTGGGGGGGAATAGAGTGAGGAGTGGATCTTGAAGGCTCTGGATTTTGCCACTGGAGGAAAATATGGACATTGCTAGGTCCTTTAGAAATTGGAATTTTGAAGAGATTTTTGTTTGGTATAAGTGAGGTCGGAAACTTGCGGTGTTCTGTGGGGGGTTGCTGGGGGCCTCTGCTTCCTCGATTCCCTCCATAGCTGTTACCAAAATTGTTGTACTTGGGTTTGTTTTTCCTTATTGTTTGACTTTACGCACAGTGAACTAGGGCTGCCCCCTTTTTCTGCCGACCTCATGTTTAGAATGCTCTAGGTCCTCAGAAGGTGCCCTACTTTCGGCCCTACTTCTTCGCGCTTGCCCCTTTGCTTTGGGTCGCGCTGCATTGCGTTGGAGGGGAGTCCTGCCAAGGATGGATCTATCAGCTCTTAATTGGAGGGCAGTTGAACAATTCGGTTAAGTTCAGTTCAGTTCAGTACAGTACAATTCAGTTCATTTCGGTTTTGAGTAGGGTTTTGATTTGCTTTGATAGCTTTCCTACTATTGATGGTTTGACTGCTGCTGCTTATGGTTATGCGCTGTTTGACCTGCCTCCAGTGGCTCTTGTTGCTTGAGCTACTCTTTCTGCTTCTGCTACTCAACTGATGATCGACTAGCAAGCACTGACTCAGGCAGGATGGCAGACAGGCGATAACAAATGGCTCCTAGTTTTCTGGGTTCTTAGTTTCCAGTTTGCATCTGGTGGCATCCACTAGGTCGAGTTAGATGTGATGCCCAAGCTGCTCAAGCTATCCACCTTCAAGATTCACCAATCAATAAAGCTGGACCTGGCAGGTAAGGGTGGGTGGAGGACGAGAATGCGGACGGATGGCCGGGGCTAAGGGGCCACGCTCGATCTCGCACTCCTCCACCCCAGCACCCGGCTGCTTACTATGAGGCGAAAGGGAAGTCAGAAAAACAGCAGAACAGCTAGGGTAGCAAGGCTGCAGGTGGACGACAACTGAGCCTGTGGAGTGCCGGGAGCTGAGGAGGACCTCCCCCAGCAGTGGGTGGGGTAGACGTGGGGTGGTCAGCATGGCAAGGTTGTGAGGACCTTTCCTCGTAACCTCATAATTACGTTACGCCGCCCCTGCCCCTCAACCGCCTTACCGCAGTCGTGCCACCTCCACCGCTCCTCCGCTTCTCAGGCCTCTGCAAGTCGGCTGATGATTAGCTGGCGTCCTGTGTGCCCCACCTTCACCTCGCAAAATGCCCTGTCGGTGTCGGAGCCGCAGCAAGAAATTACAGCAGGGGTTTTGCGTCGGGATCCGCGTGGAGGACTGCAGGGGGAATCTCAGGGACTCAGGCAGCCTCCAGCCTCAGCAGGTTTCCAAACTGCCTGCTTCCGGCTCGGCACGGCTTGCGGCTCCTCCGCAGCAGTACCTCTCGCTGGGCGCTGCTCACACTGCCTCGTGTTGGGGGGGGGGGGGTCGGTGTACAGAAGGGGGTCAAGCTGCTAATAGGAACGTTATGGTAGAGAGGCACAATAAATCACGACCACACTGATGCTATGCTGCTTGGGACCGGAAGCCACGAGCGACCCCGGCCCATTTATTTAGGCTCTCTGGTCACGCCTGGCCAGAGAGTGATACATAGTTTGGGGGTGCTTCATGCGGTGTGCCCGAGGGCAGAAACAATAGACTGCTACATCCCATTTATAATCAGTTCTTTTTGTACGTAAACACTTAGAGTCTCTTAACATACAAAATCAGCAAGTCTGTGGTTGGGCCGAGGGTTTGGCCTCAGATTGTAGGGTCGCTGACGGACTCCTTCTGCACGATCAGCACTCCTCGCTCTGCCTGATGTTGATGGTGGCACAGGGCTGGTGGCTGGTGACCCATTGGGGTCGACGAATGTCAGAGTGGACTTGGATTCCATGATCGCCGGATCCTCCCCGTGTTGATCCGTCTCAGCGGTTGGTGGTATTTGTTTGAACCACGACACGTTGCAGGTCACCACTTCTCCTTGTTTCTCCGCTGTGACAGATGTGCCCTTCGTGGACTTCACAATCCATGGCTCTGCTTCGTAGGGAGTGCGGAATTTTTCTCTGGGCAGTCTCATCCATATTAGTACTGCATCTCCTGGGACCAACAATCGGGAGTGAGCCCTCTGTCGTTGGTTGGCTCGGTCATTATTGAGGCGCCTCCTCCCTTTGCCGCCTGCGGGTTGTAGGGATCAGGAGCCCAGGGTAGCATGTCTCAGCGGGGGCCAGTTAGCATGAGTGACCATGGCGATCTTTGCGTGGTGCTGTGTGGGGTGCTTCGGTTCTCTTGTAGAAAATGCTGATGTGCTGCTTCCGGATCCTTTCCTTCAGCGGTGGCTATGCGGAGTACTTTGTTGATGGTCCGCATGAAACGCTCGACTCCTCCATACGCTTGCGGACATTGTGGTGTGATCCGATGATGTCAAATTCCGAGTTCTTTCAGAAAGTCTTTGAATTCGCTACCCTGGAAGGGTGGTCCGTTACCCGTTTTAATGACTGGAGGTAAACCAAACAGTGCAAATGCTTTGGCCAGTACTGGCTGTACGTTGGTGAAACTTGTCGATGGGGCCACTTCCACTATGGGGTACTTTGTGTAGCTGTCAACTAGAACTACTGTGATCCTGCCGTCGGGAAAGCTTCCAAAATCAAGGTTGACCCACGCCCAGGGAGACGGTGCTGGCTCTTCAGTGATGACTGGAGCAGGGGCTTCTGAACTGCTGGTCAGCTGACAGGATCTGCAGTTGCGAACTAAAGTGTCTACGCTTTCTTCGAGATTGGGGAACCATACTTTCTCCCTCATTCGGGACTTGATCCTCTTCGTGCCTTGATGTCCTTCATGGGCAAGGACGGTTGCCTGTTCCTGCAGATTCTTCGGGATCACAATCCGCGACCCTTTTAGGACAATGCCACTATCGGCAACGCTCAGCTCCCGATGAACTCTCCAGACTTGCCCCAGCCGGGCTCTATCCTCCTCACTCCAGCCCTCAATGTTCTTGAGGAATCCTTCCCACGACCCTTTTCCCAGGGCTTGGACCACTCGGCTGAGCACCGGATCAGCATCGACATTTGCCTTGATCTCGTCGAGTGACATGGCCAGGGGACCCGACGCCTGAGCGATCATGTTGACGAACTCCTCATTTTTCTCAACATGCGTCCCTTCGGATTTGCTGACAGGTGCTGGATGACGGGATAGAAAGTCCGCTGGATTTTTGGCCCCAGGGCAGTACACTAGGTCCATCTGATACTGTTGGATCTGTATGGCCCATCGTTCTATCCGCGGGGGCGGATGCGGGGCTGTTCCTTTGAACAGAGGGAGTAGTGGTTGATGATCAGTCACTACCCGGAAGAGGTGCCCACTTACGTACAGGTGAAAGTGGTTGCAGGCCCATTTCACCGCTAGCTTAGCGTTTTATTCAACAAAGCTTTCATCTTCAGGAGCATCATGAAACCGGGAAATTCCTCATCCTTGATAGAATCTATGTTGAACTTTGGATTTACTCAAGTGGTGAAAGTCCCCACTCACATAGTGGGGCACACTTTGAATAGCATCTTTTCTAATTCTCTCTCCCTGACATTTAATGAAAGTCACCCCGCTTAGTTGGGTTGATCACTATGTTGTCACTTTTAAAGTTAGCTGCCTATCACTGAGGCCTAAGGTGAGGGTGTGAGACCTCCAATGCCTTAGGTAGGTCTTAGAAGGAACTGGAGCAAAATCACTACTCAAAGTCTTGAACTTGAGCTAAATCCGCTTCAAGTTCCTGTGGGTACTTCGCCTGATCTTACGGCTGAAGGCTTTCAGAATTGGATTGGAACCACCCTTGACTTTGTTGCTCCACTGACAATTAAGCCCTGCCCCAGATCCAAATCTTCTACACCCTGGTTTACCGACGATCTTAAAATGCTGAGGCAGACCAGTAGTAGACAAGAGCAAAAATTGCCATTGACATGAGACTTTTTGATCCCTCACGGAATGGTTTTACAAGTGGGTGTAGCACAGAGACTGCACTTGCTGTCACCTGTCCAGGAGCTGCTTGATTTGCCATCAGCCTTTGACACCGTCTCACCCATGTGCCTGGTGCTGTGTCTTCTTCAGACTGTGTAAGCAGGAAGGCTCTTAATCTCTGCCATTCCTCACCAATAGTGTGCAAATATTTAGTCATGGTGGCTTTAAAACTAAGACATTTAGTTTTCCCTGCGAAGTCCCTCAGGTCTCTTCACTTAGCCCTGCTCTTATTAATTTGTATTTCATCCCTCTCGCCGAATGAATCCGTTCATTCAGCTTTCAAGCCCTCTCATATACTGCGGACACTCAGGATTATTTTATCCATCCATCCTCTGTAGCGAATACGTCTAATCTCTACATGACCAGGATAAATACTTGGAAGAAAGTTTTTTTTTAACTCAGTAAGGACAAAACTGGGGAGTTGGTGTTTAGGGCACAAGAATCAGTCTGGACCAACAGTTGGTGGCTAAAGCAATGCGGCCCTTTACCGACCCCTGTGAAAGCAGCTAAAACTCTTGCGGTAATCTTTGACACTTCTCTGAATTTTGAGTCATAGGTCAATCATACTACAGGTACATGCTTCCACATTATCAGGACCCTTAAGTAAACATTTCCATACATTCCAGCAAAACTGTGTCATTCGGTTATCATTGGTTTATTCTCTTCCAAACAGGACTACTGAAATGCCCTTTACCTGAACAGAAATACCTCCTCTCTGAATAGGCTGCAAGTGGTGCAGAACACGGTTGCTCACCTCATTCTCAATATCCCAAAACAACTGTCTGTTAGAGAGGGCATTCGCAAGCTGCACTGCCTCCCTGTTATGAAGTGCATCTCCTTTAAGGGGATGTAAGTAGAGAGGCGCACCACTAGATTGTCTTTTCAAAAGATGTAAACGGACAAACTTCCTTTGTATTTGATTTCCTTTATTTCAACAATGTTTTAACACAGGCTCCATCCATTGTGTTTCGTTCAATAAAGATTGAACTTCATAATTATAGACTCTCTAACAAACTATTACAAAAGGAACAGAGCAGTGAAGTGCAGCTCTCCAAGTCCGCCGTTGGCTGTCCTGTTGTGCATCTCATTTAAGGCTAGTTGCTTGATCTTTCTAGCCCTTTATCATAAAGAAACAAAACATCTTCCTGATCTCTTCAATTGGTATGTTCTAGGCAGGTCACTTAGATCCTCCTCTGGTAGGAAAGACATCATTTCCACGTTTCATAGAGTCAGATGGGGATGGCCGATCTATTTCTGGGGCTGCTGCTAGCTTATGGAACAGTCTGCCTGCACACATTCCTAAGCTCGACTCCTTTGTCTTGTTTAAAAATATCCTAGAAAACCAGGTTATCTTCATCCTAATTATGTGGGCATTGCAGACATTAGTTAACTCTGATATTCAGCTTAGCGCTTCGATACCCTCAGGTTTATTGCACTCTATAAATTCACATTTTATTTCAAAGACATGACCAAACCCAATGGCAGAAAAAAAGAATTCTAAGATAAAGTCTATATCCTGGCACATTGTGGGTTTCTGTAGAGTGCTCTTGAAATCGAAACATTTTCTTAGATGAAAAACAACTTTCAACATATAACAGGTGATTAGCCATGCTTTAGAAGAACTCTGATTGATTGAACATCCCCGTCCAGCACTAGAAAAGAGGACTGCGCACAACATGCTACCAAAGCAGATGCTGCAACCAGATGGTTACTAATACCGAGATTACAGGACCATTTTAGTTGACCAATGGACTGCAGGTTGTGTCCACCTCCCAAAGCAGGTATCCAGCATTTGCAGTGACTGGAGACTTGAGTCATATGATTATCTTACTACCTGTTTTTAGAGTATTGCTACAGCAAATATAGTTCGGCTGCACAATTACGTCAGGTGGAGAGAAGGAAGTGGACATTTCCAAACTTTACTTCTAAGGATCTTCACCATGTGGTAGTCTTTTAAAATGTGAGTAGCAGACAGTCTGTGTGGTGACTGATCTGAGGTTCTTTGTAGGGAAGAAGCAGCAAGCTGGTTTCTGCATGAGTCCTTGCACTTGTTTGAAACACCTTTGCATACAACTGAAATATAGAACCTGCTGAGTAGCGATGCACCTGACATCCTCTTTATCACAGAAACCTTGCACAACCTCTCATGATTTCCCTACATCGCCACGGGTATCCCAGCATGCTACAAGATCGCTCAACAGGACTTCACAAGTCAGGAGGACTCACTATAATCTATAAGGAATCCATCAAATGCACAAGATCCACAGAGAACACCACCCATTCATGGAACACCTGCACTTCAAACTGCAAATTTCAGGAAACTTCACCCTGAACAGAACCCTCGCCCACTCACCTGGACCACGAGCCACCATTACCAACCTCATCACCACGGGATAATTTTTTATGGTGAGGTTGGTTAAAACCATCACAATTATTTAAAACACATACAAAATGCAGGCCATCTTGAATAATGGAAAAAAGAAGAAAAAAACTGATTTTTTAAAAAGCATCATAATAAAATCAAATGGTCATACTGATGTTATTAAGCATTAGCATGATAAAGTAAAGTGCTAGCGCAAATGGGCCAAGGTAGTCAGCAATGACACAATAACAATCATCATAATAACTGAAGTGGTCACACTGGAGTTATTCCACATTCACAAGCTAAAATAAAGTGCTGGTACAAAGGAATCTGGAGAGTCCATCAGATTTGCCCAGCGGCAGGACAATTTACACATTTTAAAAAACGCACTAGGATTAGATAGGATTAGGTAATAAAAACAAATCTTCACGTGAAAAAGCTGTCTAACAAAGTGGGAGTACAATAAATAACAGCAACAAATTACTTATTGAAGAGTGCCATCTAAGTGACTCGCATAACAGTAAACGCCTGGACACCTATTGAAAAGCACACACAGTTTGATATGTACAAGCCGTGCAGCGTGTGGGAAGGCCCTCTGACAACAGTACAATGATAATAGGAGCACATTATCCATTAGAGATGCCGTCAGACCAACCTGCAAAACAATAGAGCCACTTACTTCATAATCAGGGAGGCCCACTCAGCTGAGCTGAGCTAGCCGGAGGCATGCCAGAGGTAGGAGCAGAGTTCCCGGGTGACATCCCTGGGTGACTGAGCCTGTTGAATGCAAGGGATATGAATTTGGTCTGCAGGATATTTAACAAAGTGTTGTCTGGGTTAAGAGAGGGGATCATGGCCTGCCGACATGGACGGACTTCCAGGTAGTTCTACTCTCACCTTAGCCTGGAATTACACATGTACTGCAGTGCAGGGCAGAAGCACGCAATGTGTCCAAGGGAGTCCTCGCACTGGCCACAGCCCCTGCTGATTGTTCCTTCCAACAGGCAATGCCAACTGGCAAAGGTTTCAAAAACGGCCATTCCCATAGGCTGATAGACATAAAACGTTGAAGTACATGCAGGTGAAATAGGTTTAAGGGGATGCTGGTTGGTAGGTGTTAGTAACCGCCCACGCATGTTTACGTTTGGCTGTAATGGCCCTGTCAGACTGAAATGACCACAGGCAGACTCGTTGGGAATCCCAGAGTTCCTTTCCGTACATAAGTGGCTGACAGTCCGCAAGATGCTGGTGATGCGCTTGACTTGGGCAGCAAGTGCTGGTTTTCGGACGATAACAATGCCTCTAGACAGCCACCCCTGGCCATCCGCAATTTGTGTCACAGGTTGAGATAGGTACCAGCGCTGACTGTCCTCTCATCAGGAGGGCCCAGTTCCAGTATAATCTGGGCAGCGCATGAGGACCTTGGCACCAACTTCCTCACTCAGCTCACCATTGACTCCAGAGCCTACATTCTCCTCTATAACCATTCAACTTTCACCTGGAAGACCGAAATTACCCCAGTTCCACAACATGACTTGAATGCCTGAGCAACATCAGACTCATCCAGCTCATCCTAGAACCAACTCATACCTCAGGGCACACAGTAGACCCCATTTTCATCACATGCGACAGCATCAAATACAACTCAACCACAACCCTCACATGGTTTGACTACTCCATCATCCACTCAACCACAACCCTCATATGGTTTGACTACTCCATCATCCACTTCCACTTCCAAAATCAACAGATTTCAAGACAACACTGCTACCAGGTTCACCATTCCAAGCAGCAGCTGGTGCAAAATCACAGAAGCAGATTGGCTCAGCTCCCTCAGCACGGATCAACCTAGCCCCACAGACAATATCAACAAAGACATCACCTTCAACAACTGAATCAAGAATTGAGCTGACTCCCTCGCACCCATAAAATCCAACAAGTGTATTAGATCATACAAGCAGGCCAGCTGGTACACAAAAGACCTCCAAGACACCAAAAGACACTGATATCTGTAAACAGCTAGAAAGGAAATAAAGAGCCAGCCACAAAACCAAAGACAGAGCTACCTACAATGCTATCACTAGCAAATAAGAGACACCAAGAAAAAAAGTGCTAGTGGGCTGCGCTGAAGGAAGCTCCAACAGCTGGAAGAAGATCTCGATCTTGAAAGATTTCATCTCGTACTTAGCCACTGTCAACAACATCGCTGTCTCCAAACAACTCTGTGACAGCCTATCCAACTTTTTTCACAGCTGAAGCACAAAGATCTAGAGCAACTTAGCACACCAACCCAACCCCAGAGAACTCACTGCTAACCTACCCACCATGAACTAAGACAGCCACCTGACTGAATGTACAACCCTCACCAGAAACATCATAGCAGCAATGACGCAGACCATCCACTCAGGGGCCCCAATGGGCCCATGCCCCCCCCCCCCACATCTACAACCTGGGAATATCACCAATCAGCACTACCCTGACCCACATCATCAACACCTCTATCACATCTGCCACTTTCCTAGATGAATGGAAACTTGAAGAAATCAGCACCCCCCCCCCCTCAAGTAGCCCATAGAAGAATCAAATCAACTGAGCAACTTCTGACCCATCTGACCATCTTCCTGCTTCCCTATCCAGCCAAAGTGATTGTGAAGACCATCCCAAGAATCTCACAGCCCACCTCGTACTTGTTCATCTTCTAGACAACACTCAATCAGGATTCAAAAAGAACCACAGCACCAAAACAGCACTCATCGCGGCCACCGATGACAGTCGAGCCATCCAGAACCAAGGAGAAACATCAACCCTCATCCTACTCGCCCTCTCTGTGGCCTTCGACACTGCCTCCAATAATACCCTCATCAGGAGACTTTACGAGATTGGCATACAAGGAACCGCTCTAAAATTGATCTGATCCTCCTAACGAGAAGCAAAGAATCAGGTTGCCACTCTTCACATCTGAGATCAAGAAAGTGATATGCAGAGTCCCACAGGGATTATCTCTCAGTCCTTTTCAAAATGCACATGACGCCATTCACCAACATTATCCGATTACAAGACACCACCATCATCATCATCTCCAATTCTGATGGCACCAAACTCATCCTCTCCCTGATGGACAACACAACCACTGTCAGAACCAACTGAATGACCATTGTAGCAGACTGCATGTGAACCAACTGCCTGCATCTCACCTCTGACAAGACGGAAGTACTGGTCTTCGGCAACAAGCCCTCCACGTAGGACTCCACCTGTGGCTGTCAGTGCTAGGACCAATATCCACAGACCATGCAAGAAATCTAGGGACCATCCTAGACGACAAGCTGAACATGATGGCTCAAGTGAACTCAGTGTGCACCTCCTGCTTCCAAATCTTACACATGCTGCAAAACATCTTCAAAGAACACCAGACAGACCGTCACAGAAGCACTCATCACCAGCAGGCTGGATCATGGCAACACTCTCTACGCCGGAATCTCCAAACAACTCCTACACAGACTCCAGAACATCCAGACCGCCTATGCCACACCCACATCACACGGAACCTCAGGAAGCTTCAATGGCTCCCCATTCACAAGCGCGGCCAACTCTAACTTCTCACACATGCATACAAAGCTCTAAACAAAACAGGACCAGAATACCTGAACAGCTGCATACACTTTCACCAACCCAGAAGAGTCTCACTCGCACACATTTCCTACATCCGTAAAAGGAAAACTGGAGGTCGCTCATTCTCCTACATTGCACCCAAGACATGGACCGACCACCCTCTACACATTAGCGCCTCTTTCTTACTTCTTGAGTTCCACAAAAAGCTGGAGACCTGTCTCTTCGTATAAGCACCCTAGGGGCCGCAAACTTACTCACCTGCCCAAACACTTATCACTTGGGTGATTAATGTGCTTTATAAATCAATATAACATAACATTACATGATAATAGATTGACTTTTACCCTGATGTTTAATAGGAATGAGACTTCTGCTTTAAAAAGTGGTTAGATATGGTAATTTAAACATGTGAAATTGGGGAGTGCCAGAGAGCTGAGCACCAAGGTGGTGAATTAGTGAGCTAAGTCGGCCGGCTCGACTACATAAAGAAGTGTTTTTTGACATGTGGGTAGTCAGTAATTTAACTTTTTAACCCGAGTGAGTTGCGACACACCCAGGTTTCGATTGCAGGGCTAAATCGCAGTTGGTTTTGGTGGCGGTGGTGGGCCTAAAACATGCCCAGCCAATACTGTTGATTAACATTTATAGTCTGAATCTTGGCAAACATGAATTTTTGAGGAGGTCATGATTAAATGTGGGAAGCATAAACACCATGTCATCCTTTCAATGTAGTACTATCTCAATATTTAAATAGGATGTCTGAATCTTGTAGACAACTCGCGAAGGCAGGTGTAGCTCTGCAGCAGGCGATGCAGCTACACTGCCTAGTCCTCCGAGGGGGAATACACATATTATTCTTCCGTACATGACATATCCTCCTGTATAGATTTTTGGACATTGTCCAAGGCACTCCTGGCTAGGACACGCTCCATCAGTATCCTTTGCAGAACGCTGTCAGACCACTTGCCAGTTCTACTTGTTCTGGAGGATCCCCCACTGACTCTGGTTTTATAAGGTGGAGGCTGAAAGAGACTGAAATGTGGGACATGGTGTCTCGTTCCGAGGTCAAAACCGCCATTTTGTTATATTTCTGTCTATGGAGTGTCTGATGGTGAGAGTTTAAGGAAGGCATTTAAGGTCTATAGCTGTGAGATCTGCATCTCTAAGGAAGCAGGCATCCTTAAATCCTTATGTGGATCGCTGGACAGCATTGAGCAAAAACTCAAAATGCTGGAAACCAAACATCTGAAGCAGGTCAAAACCCACACTTGCTAAATTGCAGAAATTGCTGGTGGAGTTCCGTGAGGCGGGGGATTGGGAAAATATTACACCTTAGAAAACACACCAAGCCCGTTGGTTTGGTGAAGGGGACAGGCCAAGGAGAATGCTGGCCTGGATATTTAAGTCCACTGCTGTCAATTCTCAAATCTGTAGAATATAGATGAGCCATGTGATAACTATTGTTTGCCCAGTCAAACATAGTAAGGCTTTGCCCAGTACTACACCAAACTCTATGCCCTCAGTTCACATTACGCCACCTCAGCGATTGAGTGTTATTTTGACACAAAAACTTTGGTTTGGGCGGAGGGTGAAGCTCTGGAACAGCTTATCACCCCGCTGATGGTAGAAGACGTCCTAGCTGCTCTTAAAGATCTCTCCAATGGCAAGGCCCTTGGGTAGGGGGGCACCCTGTTTAAGAGTCATGCCACTCTCATTAAAGACCATCTACCTGCTCACCATGCTTGAGCCGGTAATAACTGCATTGCCTAAGCCAGGCAGGGACCCAACACTATGTACCTCATATATGCCGTTATCCCTACTTAAATACGGATAACACATTTATTTTTTTTATTCTCGCTCACCGCTTATAACCCCTTATGCAATTCTTGCTATTACCGGACCAGTGCGGCTTCATCCCCCAGAGATCCATAGCTTTCAATTTACACAGCTAGGGGACAACACTACATTGATTGGACCCATGTCTGTTGGCCATGGCTGTGCTTCTAAATGCCAAAAATGTGTTTGACGCCTTGGACTGGCCATTAATGCACAAGGTCTTTCATCTTTGGGACTGAACGCCCTGTTCTTGAAAATGATTGCACTACTCTATACTGGCACTATGGCCATAGTCAAAATTAACAGACGATATTTAGGGCTGATATCTATCGGGAGGTATTGGCGGTTGGAGCCCCTGGCCTGCTACCTCTGTGAATTTTATTTGCGTCAGGGGCTGTGGGTGGTGACTTATCCCTGATATTCTCTCTATATGCAGATCACATAATTCTATACATTCAGGAGCCCGTTAGAAAAATCTTATCAAATTCGGAGGGTTCTCTGGACTCTGGATCAACTGGAACAAGTCAGCAATGTTCCCATTAACAAATGTCACCACAATACCCGTGGCGGAATACCCCCTGAATTGGAATAATGGTGTAGTCGAATACCTGGGTATTCATATAACTAGGAATATCACTGAATTGATACCCAGCAACTTTTGGGCCACACTGGAACAATTCAAAAGTTGCATGAAGCGGTGGCTACACTTGTCCACTTGAATATGTGGACACATCTCCCCGATTATAATGGAAATTATTCGATGATTTCCAAATCTTTAGCAAATATCACCGTCCAGCTCCCAATGGAATTTTTCTGCCAATCGCTACAACTGCTTACACATCTGATCAGGGTGAGAGGGCAAACACATATGCAATGGTCTGTGGTCATTCATCATATTAAAGATAGTGACCTGTCGGTCCCTGACCCTATCTGGTGGCGCAAGTCCACTGTACAAAATGTTACAACCACGACCAAACACTCTTGCACGAGCACATAGAATACACTTTGATGTGCACCCCCAATGCAAAGGTGTGTTTTGTATCGAACAAGTGATTACTATGCAAGTTGAAGGCAACAAAGTACAAGTAAAAAAAATGCTTGTTGCATTTATGGGAAATAAAGTTGCATGGAGGACATCACTTTTAAATAATTTATTTTTTTGGAAGGGGATGGAATCAGGGCTGCAGTTGATCTCAGGACCTCTAGTTGCTTTCTGTAGGAAAGTGCCCCTTTGTGCATGGTTACCCCCTAACGTTTTGCCAGGTACCTGATGCCAACTTGAGTGAGTGTCCCTGCCAATCAGGTTCCCAGGGCCTTTGTTCTTTCCTTAAACTGTAACTTTGTCTCCACAATTGGCACACCGCTGGGCTACAAATAAGTCCCTTGTGAACGGTACCCCTGGTACCAAGGGCCTTGTGAGCAGAGAGTGCCTCTGAGGGCTGCAGCATGTTTTATGCCACCTTCTGAGACACAGAACGAAAGTAAAAACACCATCTAATTAACTAATAACAGAAGGCAGTTATTCAAGTTAATGTGTTTCCCGAAGTCTTAACTTCTTGTCACTCAGTTAGAATTCAATTAAACTTTTATTTGCTCTGCTGGAATTAACTAAACACCCCATAATTCAATTAGCTACCCTTTTGACCATCAGCACTTAACCCTTTATTGAAAAAGAACACAGACATACTCAGAATGTAACTAAATGTCGAACCCGTTTTAGCTCTTTAAAAACCATCGGCTTAGAATTGATGTTATGTCTAACCCTGTTCTAGCTCTCCTCCTCGCCACCTTCTAAAAGAATCTCACATTGTACTGTTCCAATTTTGTGAGTCGCTCCTTTATCCATGTGCGTAGATCAACGCTGTAAAACGACCTTAAGTAAAATAATTACATTTACTGATTTTTGTTAGGTGTGCATTGCAAGCAACAGCTGTCAAACCCCTACTGGTATAAAGTAACAGTCCGATTCTCACCCAACGTTCCAGGTGTTATTGCACAGACTACAGTATAGTACATTATGGCTTTATAACTCGTGCAGAGGCATTGACTAGTGTCTCCCTTAATCTATATTACACAGACACACATATTATTAATACATCGATACAGGCACATAAACACTCCTACATACGCATTAATGTCTATACACAAGGCATTTTGTGGTGGTGCTTGTATTATTGCACAAAAGGTAAAGAGTCCAAACCTGTCTCTGGCAGATGTGCAGAGAGCGGTGCCAGTTGCATGCATCATCTTTCCTGCATGCGTTCCATTTTTCTCTGCCTGGGACTTCAATAGGACCCCCAGATCATTCTCTTCTTCGGACAACGCTGGGGAAATTCAATATAAGCAATTAGTTGCAAGGTGCCAGCAAAGACTTAAATCTTCTCCTAAGACCAAACACATATTCCAGGTTATTCACAGTACTTATTTTCATGGCCCATTCGTTTTTGAACACTAGTTTTGCATTAGCTTAATTTCACCAAAATGTAAAGAGCTGCAGACAGGCAGAGCCATGGAGTGCGTTGGATCTGCTAACCAACGTTGTTCAAAGGGGTTTGTAAGAGAAGGGTCAGCAGAGCCATCCCATAACCTTAGGAACACAATAGAATCCAGCAAATTCTTCTTTTGCTTCACACAGAAAATGTTGCTCGCCCTTACAGAATAAATGTTTTGACAGCAGAGTTCTCAAGGGCTGCCTAGGACAGCATTGTGATCACAGAGGAAACAGAGCAGATAGAAACTGCGACGTCTAAATGAGTCGACCCCTAAATGATAGCCATACAGTCTTGTGTCTCAAATGACCCCTAAATGATAGCCATACAATCTTGTGTCTCAAAAGACCCCTAAATGATAGCCATATAATCTTGTATCTCAAACGCACCCGGTATTTTAGTCGTTCGCTGGATGCGAGTACACTCTTTGAACTTCGGATTTTGATTTAATAGTTTGAAACAAATGCAATGCATTTGTTGGAGCCTGCTACTAAACTCAGCATTGTATTAAAATCCTCAATGCTGGCAAAATGCGAAAATGGACGAAATTTTAAAAAACTTACATGTAAGTGAACGTGCTTTAGCTTATATCGACCTGGTCACAACCCAACATCTGTAGTCCCGCCTGGTCCTAAATTAACATCCACTGCCTTATCCACTTTGGGAACATCACTGCAAGGGCCCGTAGTTCCATCATCGGACACTGAACCAGAGAAAACTGGGGGGGGGCAGGGATTAAATTTTCCTGTCGAAACCCTGAAAGTTCTTTCCTGGAATGTGGCGGGTATTGTTAATAAACTATACACCAATGATTGGGATTCCCTAGTAGGCAGTAGCGACATCTGTCTCTTCCAAGAGACATGGGCCAGGGAACCCCTGTGTAGAGCAGGATATGCAGTTTTTGAAATCAAAGCCAGGTGGAATGGTAAGGGAAGGCCCTCATGTGGTTTGGCGGTCTGGGTAGCCAGTCACATTGGGTGTAATGTGGAGAATGTACCTAGGTTATCGCAGGACATACAGTGTGTTCTACTCAAGTGGCCTAATGCTTTAAATCTGGCAATAATTAATGTATACTCTCGCCCAGTCAATGTGGCCATGGAATCACCTACACCAGAAGATCTTTCGTCATTCCTGGGCCAACTCCCCACCGACTGTAAGATAGTGATGGGCGGAGATTTTAATTGTCATTTTGAACCACTGGAAGGTTTAAAGGAGGGTGCCCTTACTGCTGAAGATGACTTCTGGGGTGTTCCGTCATGTCAATCCCCCTCCCTAAATCTTGGTCCCCACTCACAGTGCAAATTATGTCCTTAATATTAAACTTTGCGCTAAGGGCCTGTAATGGACGCACCCCTTCTGACATCCCTTCAATGTGTCCCTTTAATAGGAAGGACCATGAATCGAGGTTGGACTATATCTTTGTGGACATTGGTCTATGGTCCAAGGTCCAGGATTTTAGGGTAATTGTAAGAACAGACAGTGACCACAACGCACTTTTGTTAGATATGGTGCATCCTGCACCTGCGGGTGGGTCACTTTCCGCCAATCCCAGTGAAGATCCAGGGAATCTGGTACTTAGCTCTAATAGACGTAGGGTAAAATGGGGGAAACTGGCAAACTCAGAAGAGAGCATAAGTAAAATCTATGAATTGGCACTCCCCAAGCTAAAAGAAATGGATGTATTAATTAACAAGCCTAGACCACCAGACTTCAACGAGAAACAAGCCAAAATCCATGCAGACCTAGCTCTAGGTGAGGTTTTTTACCCAGTCACACGGAAGAAAAAGACACCAACCTCATCTTGGTACGATTCTTCCTGTAAAAAGATTAAGACTGAGCTAACAGCCAAAATAAAAGCAGGTTCTGATAAGGGTAAGGTTGTCGAGCTGAGGCGGAAATATAGGGAAGCCATGACATTGGCAGGGTCGGAATGGGATTGGAACAGATGGCAGGACCTTTCCCTAGCGTTAGAAGCGAGGGATTCCAGAAAATTTTGGTTTTTGGTAAATACTGGCACAGGAGAACCCAAACCGCAGTGGAGCCAAATATTGCATCCTCTGTCTGGGAAGACCAATTTGGCAAATTGTACCAAGATACCTCTGAATTTACCAATGTTGCGGCCCCTGATGTTTCATCCAACACTGTAGCCGGACTGGAATTTACCCTAGGCGAGGTGGTCAGTGCGATAGAGAGACTGACGAAGGGGAAGGCCCCGGGACTTGACAGATTGCCCGGCGACCTCTTTAGACACCATCCAGAGATATAGAGCCGTAACTCCTCATTCTTTTTAATTCCATCGCGGGAGGTATGGAGATCCCCTGTACTTGGCTGGGGGCGGAGATAGTGCCGATTTTCAAAAAGGGCTCCCCTCTTCTCCCAGCCAACTACAGGCCGATCAGCCTCATAGATGTCCCCCAAAAATTATTTTCCCGCCTTCTCCTGTACCACCTTCTAGACTGGATGGAGGAAAATGAAATTCTGAGTCCCCTCCAGGCTGGCTTCAGGAAAAACACGTCCACCATGGATCAGATTTTCCGCCTCGTTCTCCTCTACTGGAAAACTGTGAGGATCGAGAGGGGGAGGCTGAACATGGTGTTCGTGGACCTGAGGTCAGCCTTTGACCTGGTCCCCCGCAAGAAATTGTGGGAGGTCCTAAAGGAGCTGGGTGTTCCTACCCATCTATTACATGCCATAGTCAGGCTTCACGCCAATAACTTTGCACAGGTTAGGTATGGGAGGGACGGAGCGTTGTCATCTAGGTTCCCAGTTCTTAGAGGGGTAAGACAGGGTTGTGTCTTGGCACCAACTCTGTTTTGCCTCTCCGTTTACAGCAGAAGTCTTCAAACTTTTTGATGCCGTGACCCCCTTGTAAAACCTTTTTAGGGGTAAGGACCCCCTTCTGACAAAAGTTTCTAGAAACTGGTACTCCTCATCATCATCTTTTGACAACCATAAATGCGCCTGTTAGACCTCATCACATCCATCCATCCATCATTCATCCACCCACCCACACTTTCACACATCCATCCTTTCATCCTTCCATCCATCCATCCATCCATCCTTCATCCATCCACCCTTTCATCTTTCCATCCATACATCCATCCTTTACCCATCCACCCTTCCATCCATCCACCCATCATTCATCCATCCATCCACCCATCATTCATCCCCCCACCTTTTCACACATCCATCCATGCATCATTCATCCATGCAACCTTTTATCCATCCATACATCCATCCATCCATCCTTCATCCATCCACCCTTTCATCCATCCATCCTTCATCCGTCCACCCTTTCATCCTTACATCCATACATCTATCCTTCATCCATCTATCCTTCACCCATCCAACCTGTCATCCTTATCTCTCTGCGGGTTTTTCCTTCTTTCCCGATCATGGGAGGGCATCTCTGTGCCTCCCTGCTGGGGGCGGGGGATGTGTCACAGGACCCACAGCTCCAGGTGTGCAATATCCATTGACCTCAAAGGGCAGGCTACACTACAGCCTGCTCCCCCAGCCCCCCTCCCCCACTTCCCCCAGCTCGAAACGGCTTCAGGGACACACACAGCCACACCCGAGTACTTGACAAGTCTTTTACTTGTTAATGAGGCTTGGATGTTTTTCACACCTCGGTGTGAATTAGGCCTCGCCGTGAGCACCCTCATCAGCCCAAGCCAGGGACAGAATCTGCGACCCCCTTCAAAGGACTCCACGACCCCCCTGGGGGTCGCGCCCCACAGATTGAAGACCTCTAGTTTACAGTGTCATATCCCATCTCGACAATGTTAGGGACAATGACGCTCCTCTTTTGGCAGGCAGGAGGGTACCGGCTATCATGTTCGCCAGCGATACCCTCCTGCTTTCCAAATCCCCGATGGGGATCCAACGGATTCTAGATGGATTTGGCCTTTTCTGTAGACAACATGGTCTAGAGATCAATACAGAAAAGACCAAATTCATGATATTCAACCCCTCCCCAAAAACTAGACCCAACCCATCATTGGGTTCAGCAAGACTGGAAAGGGTTACAACTTTCCAGTATTTGGGTGTAACCCTACATGAGAACCTATCTTGGGAACCCCAAATAGCAAGATCCAGGCTAAAGCTGTCCCAACTGTCGGGGGCAATTCTGAAGGCCGCAAACACTTCTACTTTTAAACTCATTAGCCCGGCAGTAGAAATGTATAAAACCCAAGCTAAAGCGGCCGCTTCTTATGGTAGTGAGCTATGGGGGCACAAAACAGGGACACAACTTGTCAGTGTAGAGAATAATTTCCTCAGACGTCTCCTAGCTCTCCCCCGTGGCACACCCCTGCTCCCTCTGAGACTAGATGTGGGTCTCCCCTCCGTAGCTGAGGATCTGGATTTAAAGCCACTAAGATTCTGGCACAGGCTCTGGATCAGAAGCGAGCTTGCACACTATAGGCAAGATCTCATTCATGTAATGAACTTGAACCAGCGTGACAGAATTCCTTGGCTGGCCTTCATAAAGAAAGAACTGTATCGCTTGAGAATCCCCGAGTTATGGGAGGTTCCTGAACAAGGCTGCCAAAGTGTCTCCCGTAAAAGACTTGTGGAAATATACAAGGAGAAAAGTTTAGCCACTCTGGCATCTGCACCCAATAATGGCACTTTAACTGACCGATTCTTGGACTCCAAATTTTTTTTATCAATTTGAAGGTTTTATGGACATTATTTTCCCCATTTTAGCACGTAAATTGTTTATCCAATGGAGGTTAGGCACCCTGCCTATTAAGACCTTTACCTGCAAATAGACAAAGAGTGATGATAAAATCTGTCCAGGGTGCAGTAACCATGACGTGGAGGAAATCCATGTTCTGTTCGTCTGCCCAGCTTACAATAGACCAAGGAAATATTGGCTTGCGCCACTATGTAGGAACTTGGCATAAGGAGCCACCTGTACGCGTACAGAATATTGAAAACAAGTACTCTGCCCCACATAGACTTTGCAGTTGCCAAATTCATAATGGCCATGTGGCAGATGAGGAAAAAACTATCAAAAGACTGAACATTGATATGAACTGTGATGTTTCTCCCACTCATGAATAGACTCCCAAGGAAATGATTTTTATGAAATGTTTTTTATATAAGTGAATGTCTTTTATTGTTGTATGTTTTTATTGCATCTTTTATGGTCTAAATGACCGAATGTTTGGATTGGATTGGACTTAGGAACACAATAGAATCCAGCAAATTCTTCTTTTGCTTCACACAGAAAATGTTGCTCGCCCTTACAGAATAAATGTTTTGACAGTAGAGTTCTCAAGGGCTGCCTAGGAAAGCATTGTGATCACCGAGGAAACAGAGCAGATAGAAACTGCGACGTCTAAATGAGTCGACCTCTAAATGATAGCCATACAGTCTTGTGTCTCAAACGACCCCTAAATGATAGCCATATAATCTTGTATCTCAAACGCACCCGGTATTTTGGTCGTTCGCTGGATGAGAGTACACTCTTTGAACTTCGGATTTTGATTAATAGTTTGAAACAAATGCAATGCATTTGTTGGAGTCTGCTACTAAACTCAGCATTGTATTAAAATCCGCAATGCTGGCAAAATGCGAAAGTGGACGAAATTTTAAACAACCTACATGTAAGTGAACGTGCTTTAGCTTATGTCTTCTTACCGAAAAATCACTTTGTTTTTTGCGCTTTTCATGGTAACCAGAGATCCATACATTTGCGTGTACATCACTTTGATTTATGCACAAGTACTTTCAGAACTTGAATACACTGTATATTGCCAGAGAGCAGAAGCTTGCTCATTTAAGAAAAAACACTGTATATATATATATATGTATGTATATATGTACGAGACTGCAACCTCGAAGTGTGTTAACCAGAAATCCAGATCTCCAAATGGAATCCATCTTGAAGCTAAAGTTTGTGCTCTAGTATTCACACATGAGCGTAAAACATTCCCTCCGAAGATGAAAAATAAATAATTAACGCTCCCCCACTCTCATTACCTTCACAACCACTGGGACTAAGCTAATGTTTGCCAGAACACAATAAATCACATTGCCAGAAATTAATTGTGACGTAGCATATGGAGCGGCCTGAGTTTAAACAATAAAAGCTTATGCTACTGGTGCGATTGTCGGGTACTTACCATCGACTCTCTGTAGGTATTTTTCAATGATCTTTAAAAGGTCCGAACCAGTCATCTGGACAGAGTGAAAAATCTTAAATAAAAAAAAGGAAATAGAACAAACTTGTGATTACGAGTTATAGTAATCAACCATACCCTACCAGTGATTGGATACCAAAACAGAGAAAGAAATCAAAAAGTAACTCGATAGAAGAAAGAGAAAGCGATCTATACAATCAAAGATTATAAGAAAACACACATAAATCTGGTTAATCAAATGACAAATCCCAACAAGCATGAGAAACGAAAGTAATAACTAAAAAGAACCTGTTAAGCCATAAACTCTCATTATTTGCTAGTTTATCATATCTTCTTGCAATAGTAGATCAGTTTAGCGCATGTTTGTAGTGACAAAATATATTTTATTCATCTTTTCTTTTGTTCAAATGTGCGTATACAAAAATTCACCTAAAAAATATTGTAGAGACTTACATGTTTTCTTCTACTATAATCTCGCAGTACCAGTAGGACATTACCATTTTGTCTTAAGTGTCAAAATCATTTGGTCCATTTGCACGGCAGAACCCATCCAAACATTTATCTGCGAAACAGGAACAGCATTACTTGCTTTTGCCTCAGTCAATTGGTTCCCATACCTCAAGTTTGGCATCTAGTTCAGCATCAGATGCCACCACGTGTTCATCTTCCTTCTTGCCGGTTACTTTGATTAGCACTTGTTTGGTTTTCCAGTATTTTTTCTGCATCCGACTGACGACAGACTGATCATCTTCTAACCGATGTAGTCCATAGGTATCCATCGTGTAAAAGCTGTCAACAGAAGAAAACTGAAAATGTGCCGCGATTGTCCACCTAAGGAAAAGCAGGGACTTTACTTTAAAAATTCAATAGGATTACTATGAATGACAACTTCTGTAATACAATTTACAACCAAATCGTGCTCCGTGGGCTATGGAAGGATGGGGTTCTTGCCTGTAAACGCACCTCAGCAATTAAACAAGCATTGGCAAAGCAAACCCACTCTCATTGGCAGGTGATTGCCTTTTGCAGTTGCTGGGTATGGGTGGTGAACGGGAGGGTGGATAGCGGTGGTGAACAGAAGGCCGGTGGGGGTGGCGAACGGGAGGGCGGTTGGTGGCGGATAACAAGGACTGCAAAAAAACGTAAACCAATAGGTACAGTTACTTTAATGAGCCTTCTACCTTGCAACGTCAGAATCAGCAGCACCAATACCGTTTTCTACTGGGATGTGCACTTAGTACGTGCACAATGTAGAAAAAAAACCTTAGGGAATAGTAAAGGCGTGTAGACACAGGGTTGGACTGGGCCAGAAAATATACCCCGGCATCAAATTAAAGGTGGCCCCTATTAGAAAATTGGGGCAGGTTTAAGCTTATAAAAGGCAAGCGATTTAAGTGTTAAGCAAGGTATGGAAGACTGTGTTGCCCTGAGGTTGCTGAAGGTAGTGTTTCTTGCAATACCAGGGATATTAGCATTAGTCCCTATGTCCAGAACTTCTATAGAAGTACTGTTGTTGAGTAACCACAAATGAAGAAAGCCAAATTACTCACGTCTGACAAAATGTATTCTACTGGAAAGCTAGCAAGCAGCCAACAGTAGAACCAAAAAATGTTTTCTCGTTCAGAATCAGAAATATCCTCCAAATAAAGACCCAAAATATCCTCTTCTTCTCCAAAAGAGAGCGCAACATCAATCTCCCAGAGCCGTCGAAAAGCTACCCTTTTAACATTATTGACCCAACCCAGCACACACACACAAACCCCGAAACCGGTCCCATGATGCTTGTTTCTGGTCCAGGGACCTGGCCTGGCAGTTCAGACCAGACTGTTCTCATGGGACACAGGGTGAAGACTAATTTGCATATGGCATGGTGAGAAAAAACTATGGATTTAGGCCCAGATCTCTGTATTGGGGGGAATGTTTGACATTGTGTCCATCAACTGTTCTTTTTGCATTTCTTTTTGCAACTCAAATGTTTGTCATAAGAAAAGGTTTAGCAATAATCCAGAGTCAATAACCATTCCTGCAGACAGCCCTGCAGTCACAGGAGGTGGCTAATTGAATAAAAGACTGATTTCCACTAGACCTGTATTTCTTCTCTACTGGCTTATATAAGCTCTCATGGGCTGACCACGAATTACTTTACTACATGCAAGTCCAATTCATAAACATAAATACATTTCACTTATTTGTTTTATTTTTGGAAAAAAAATCATTTTTTGTCATTTTTAACATGTTTGTTATATAAAAGAACATTTTAGTACATACAAAAGGCTTTTCATCCATGCAGACTGCACACTTCTTTTACAATATAATACATTTACTTTAGATCAAAAACAGACATCTTTGGGGGCGTGGCCAACTGCCTAAGGAAATGGCCGAGCGTAAGCTCGGTTCCTGCGCACCACTCCCAAAAATCCGATATTAGACAAAATGCCCCAAAAATAATCGTGTTTTAACGGGGTCCTCATAATCCCAATAACGTCGGTGTCCAACATGCTGAGTGCTGCCAAGATTCCACAAAAGTGAATGGAGCTTTTGCCTGAACTGAGCCGCCGAAGACCGGGACGCAGACCGCGTCACGCAGAGCCCTGGCCGACCAACACCGGAGTAACCGCCTCTGCTGTGAGAGACGCACTACCTACATGACGGGGGCAGCGGATCTTCGACAAACATCCATACCTCGTCTTTGCGTGCCGGACACCCGCAATCATCAAGGGTTTCTCACGTTCTGCCTGAACTCTGTCCCGGAACAGCGCGGCCGGCGGCCGCTGTGATGAGCGAGCTCCTGGCTCTGGTGGGGTGCGCCGGGAGTCCACTGACAACTGCAGTGAAAGGAAGGCGCAATCGATCCTCAGGCGCGACCGGAGTGCGTAAATGCGCAGTTGGGGCCGACTGCGCCGCCAACAGGACCAAAGCCAATACATTAATTGCCAGCATGAGCGGAGCTTAGGCCCGATTCGACGCGGAGTGCGTCTCTGCGAGCTCTGGCCTACTAACAACAGAGAAGGAGTGAGCAAGGTAAGAGACACAACCCATACATCACCTGGGGGGCAGCAGACCTCATTTACCCACCTAGACTTGTTTTCAGAGTGCCTGACCCCGCAATCACCAGGAGTCGCTGTGACCAGCGGACACCTTGCCGGTGCCCCGACTTTGATCTGTGTGACTGGAGGCCACAGTGGTATACATGCCCTGACTCCTGTGGATGGCGCCCGGGACCTCAACAACTACTGTGAAGGCATATTTACTCCTCCTGTGGAGACTGGAGTGAGACTAACTGTGCCTGGGGCAGGATACATCGAAACACGCACTCTCAAGCGCTTTCCTCTGTGATCGAGTGCAGGACCTCCTGATACTCCAGCCAGTAATGCCGTGCTGGTGAATTCCGACAGGCTGGACAGGACTGGGCCCTAGAGCAGGCAGCAGAGAGTAGCCAGCTCTGTCCGAATCTTTGCATCTGAACCACAGCATTCGCAAACAGAAAATGGCGAGCGGCCGCAATACGCTGCAAGCAAAATTGGACAAATATACGGGGCAAAAAGGCCAAGAAGACTCCCAGGCAACATCGAAATCATCAGGTGACCAACAAGATCCCAGATTGCAAAACATCCTGGTGGCCATAACGACTGTGCGCTGGTCCCTGGAAAACGGTATCGACACCGTTGCTACAGAGGTCGCTTTGATCAGAGCTGACATACGGAAAATGAATGATCGTATCAAGGAGGTCGAATGCACAACTGAGGCCCTAACAACTGATACTACCCTCCTCAAACGCTAGGTCGCTGATCTCCAAGCTGGCCAAGACACTATGGAACGTCAACTCGACGACTACGAAGGTAGGATGCGGCACAACAACATCCGCATTTTGGGGGTGCCAGAACGGGTGGGGGGACAGGCTGCAGACCTATTTGTGGAGTAATTAGTGATGAAACATCTCCAACCCAAAGGCCAACCAAGTATTTTTCTATCAAAAGAGCGCATAGAGTACCAGGCGGCAGATCAAAACCCAGAAGTTCGAAAAGGGGTGAGCCCTCAAAACTCTTGGACCTGGGTCAATAAGTAAGTACAGGGAAAAAGTAGTCCGAGTTGGTTAGAAGTAGTTTTACAATTATTTTGTATTAATATATATTAGGAAACACCACAATTTATAATTCAGAATAAATATGCTTGGCGCAATGAGAGTAAGGTATGCAGTGTTAAGAAATGAATTGTATTTATTCCACATACAAATCTATTCGTTGTACCTCTAACTGCACACAATTACTTAAAAGTTGTCTGCATGTCATCAATAAATATTGATGACATTGTGAATTATAAATTGTGGTGTTTCCTAATATATATTAATACAAAATAATTGTAAAACTACTTCTAACCAACTCGGACTACTTTTTCCCTGTACTTAGATCAAAACCCAGAGCGCCTCCCACGCCCAACCTTGCCAGAGTCTGTAACTTCCGAGACAGAATCGAACCAGACAGGCTAAGTGCAATGGGGCACGGTCTTATAGCTAGTAATGTTACTTGCAGACTGCCTGTCTTTATTGCAAGTTTCACCAGAAAACGATTTGCGCAAAACTATAACTCTAGAGTCCAGAACTATTGAGGGTCGCTTTTAAGATATGATCGCAACCTGTAAAGGGGTACAGTTACTTACCTGAATTAACCAGTATAGTATTGCATCTTTTTCTAACAACGTGGCATTTAGGGAGTGGGGTATGACTACGTTCCCCAAGATTTCTAGGGTGAGCGATAGGCACTCTGCAAGTTTGGGGTGGCAGGAGGTTCAGAACCCGCAATGCAGGGAGGCAGGCGGGTAAGGGATTTCTGGGGGGGGGGGGAACTTGTTTGGCTAGTTTTTGTTGTTATCTCGTTGCGACAGATGAGGGAAGTGATGTAATCTACACAGACACAGTCTAAGCTTCTGCCATATTCGGATCAGCACTCGATATTTGCATTCACGCAATGTGCAAGATTGGTCGCATACAGA
The DNA here is from genome assembly GCF_964263255.1 of Lissotriton vulgaris. Lineage (NCBI taxonomy): Eukaryota > Metazoa > Chordata > Amphibia > Caudata > Salamandridae > Lissotriton > Lissotriton vulgaris. Next base: position 401,864,438 of record NC_141687.1, read on the forward strand.
TAACATGCCCAAACATAATATGAATATGACGCTCCGCATCATTACTTGGAACGTCAATGAGCTGGAGGACAAACTAAAAAGAGGGGTCGTGCTCCAATACTCCAAGCGGAAGGCCCCCGATATAGCCCTGCTGCAGGAGACACATTTAATAGGCAACACAAGTAAGGCTCTTGATAGATGGGGGTACCAACTGGTAGCTCACCCGGGCTTCACTTCCGGCTCGAGGGGGACTGGAATCCTCATTCGTAAACAATGCCCATACATAATAAATACCACATAGGTTGACACCCAGGCTAGATTTGCTGCATTGGCCGGGACATGGGAGGGGAGGCCACTGAATATACTTTTGGTCTACCTCCCCCCTGCAATTAAAAAAACCTCACTGGCCGATCTGGGCAAGCTCCTTCTTTAGCTCCCGTGGGCGCCCTGGTGATGGGGGTGATTTTAACCTCAATTAATCAATCAGATAATTTGTAGAGCGCACTACATACCTGCAAGGGTTCCCAGGCGCTGAGGGAGGGGAGAGGGTGCTGTTGCTACTGGTCGAACAGCCAGGTCTTGAGTTGTCTCCTGAAGGTTAGAAGGTCTTCGGTTTGTCGTAGGATAAGGGGGGGGGGGGTGTTCCAGGTCTTGGCGGCACTGAGGGAGAAGGATCTGCCTCCGGCTGTTGCTCTACGGATGCGTGGGACGGTAACCAGGGAGAGGTGCGGAGGTTCCTGTTGGGTACGTAGAAGGAGAGTCGACTGTTGAGGTAGGCTGGGCCGGTCTTGTGGAGTGGCTTGTGTGCGTGGATCAGGAGCTTGAAAGAGATTCTTTTGTCGACAGGGTGCCAGTGCAGGTTCCTCAGTTTGGGGTTGATGTGGTCGCAGCGCGGGACGTCAAGGATCAGGCGTGCAGAGGTATTCTGGATTCTTTGCAGTCTGTTGATAAGCTTTGTCGGGGTGCCTGCGTAGAGGGCGTTTCCGTAGTCGAGTCTGCTGCTGACTAGGGCCTGGGTGACTGTTTTCTTTGTGTCTGTCGGGATTCATCTGTAGATCTTGCGGAACATACGGAGAGTGTTGAAGCATGCAGAGGAGACAGCGCTGACTTGTTGGTCATGGTGAGTTTCGAGTTCAGGATGACTCCCGGGTTGCGTGCGTGGTTGGTGGGTGCGGGGGCTGTCCTTAGTGATGCGGGCCACCAGGATTTGTCCCATGCTGAGGGGTTGGGCCTGAGGATGAGGATATCTGTCTTGTCTGTGTTTAGCTTAAGGCGGCTATCCTTTCGGCGACGGCCTTCATTCCCTTGTGGAGGTTGGATTTGGCAGTGAGGGGGTCCTTGGTGAGGGAGAGGATCAGTTGCATGTCGTTGGCGTAGGAGATTATGTTGAGGTCGTGAAGTCGGGCGATGCGTGCGAGGGCGCCATGTAGACTTTGAACAGTGTCGGGCTGAGGGAGGATCTCTACGGGACGCCACAGATGATCTCGGAGGTTACGGATCAGAACGGGGGAGGCGGACTCTCTGGGTTCTGCCGGAGAGGAAGGAGGAGGTCCAGTTGAGGGCCTTGTCTCGGATCCCTACGTCGTGGAGACGTTTGCATAGGGTGCGGTGGAAGACGGTGTCAAAGGCTGCGGAGAGGTCCAGATGGATGAGGGCCGCTGTCTCGCCGTTGTCCAGTAGGATCCTGATGTCGTCTGTGGCGGCAATGAGGGCGGTCTCGGCGCTGTGGTTGCTGCGGAATCCTGACTGGGAGGGGTCCAGGATGCTGTTGTCTTCGAGGTAGCCGGTGAGCTGGATATTGACTATCTTCTCGATGACCTTAGCTGGGAACGGAAGCAGGGAGATGGGCCGGAGGTTTTTGAGTTCGCTCGGGTCCGCCTTGGCTTTCTTCAGTAGGGCGTTGATCTCGGTGTGTTTCCAGCTCTCAGGGAAGGTCCTGGTCTCGAAGGAGAGGTTGAAGATGTTGCACAGGTGGAGTGCGATGGAGCTTCCGGATTTGTTGATGATGTGGTGTGAAAAAGGGTCAGACGGCGAGCCGGAATAGATTGTGCCCATGGTTTTGATTGTGTCCTTGATGCTCATGTTGGCCCAGGTTGTCAGGGGGTCGTGGTCTGTGGGGTGTGATGGTTCCTGCATGTTGGGGCCTGTTAGGGTCGTCCGGGGGTTGAAGCTGTAGTGGATGTCGGTGATCTTGCGGTGGAAGAAGGTGGCGATGGAATCGCACAGGGCTTGCGACGGCGGGATATCGTTGGTGTTGGAGCTGAGGTTGGAGAGTGCCTTCACGACGTTGAAGAACTCCTTGCCGTTGCGTGCATTGTTGTCGAGGCGTCTTTGAAGGAGGTTTTCTTGGCGGTCCTGATGAGGTGGTGGTGGTTGCGGATGGCGTCTTTGTGGGCTGCGCGGCTGCTCGGCGACTTCTCGCTGTGCCATATGTTCTCCAACTTCCGGCAGGTGCACATTGACGCAAGGAGTTCCGGGGTGAACCAGTTGGCTCTCTTGCTGGTGTCTTTGAGGGTTTGTTTTTTCAGCGGGGCTAAGGTTTTGGCGCAGTCGTCCATCCATTGTCTGAGGGTGCGGGCACCATCATCGGGGTTGGAGGGGTTGCTCGGTGGGTTGAGTGCGAGGTTTGTCTGTAGTTGTACTTCAGTGATTTTGCCCCAGCAGCGTTGGGGGATCTGTAGGGTGCAGTGATGTGCGACGGGTTTCCGAAAGGTGAAGTGGAGGCAGTGGTGGTCGGTCCAGGTGGGCTCGGAGACTTGGCTGAAGGAGACGTGGGGGCTTGACGAGAAGATGGCGTTGAGCGTGTGTATAGCGATGTGGGTCAAGGTCGTGATGAGCTGTTCCAGTCGGAGGTTGGCGAGGTTGTCTATCAGGGTGGAGGAGTTGCTGTCGTTGTTGTTCTCCAGATGGAAGTTCAGGTCTCCGAGGAGGATGCAGTTGGTGGAGGTCAGTGCGTGCGTACTGATGGAAGTGCATGTTCGGCGGTGCTGAGGTTCCGTGACAATTGTAAGTGGTGTTTTCGACTCGCACGAATATGGTCGAGTCTGGTATCTATGAACCGCAAATGACGAGTTTAGTAAGTGTGCGCAGTTTCGCTGTGCTAACTTAAACCGTTCGTTTGTTATGTGGGTTTTCATCTGTACCCACGGGTTCCATCTTAGATACAGCATCCATTTTGTCTCTTGCCCTCAAGTAGCCAGCGAACGACGCTGTCCGCTTCGCGACCCTGGGACTCCCAAGATATTTGCGGAAGACACATGTCTTTTGTAAGTGTCTTTATGACGAGGGGGATGCTGCTGTAAAGCAGATGGCGCCGCTCGAGGCTCATCTTGCCGCACGGACTTATTGTCCCAGCCGTGCATCTCATTAGGCACGTCCCTTTGATGCCTGTATCTCGTGTTTCCTGATACCTCCCCTTTTACACCCTTTTCGATCTCCCCACTGTCTCCGTCTTCCTCTGCACCTGTCTTTGTTCCTATTTCGATCTGTTTTACTGCCGATTGGAATGCACTAATGTTGGGAAGATGGGTTTTTACAGTTGGGAACCGCCAAATGTTTCCGCACTTATGTTCCGGACCTTATGTGTATCAAAGTGACCAAAAACGACCCCTCTGGGGGATGATTGTGGGAACCGGGTCATAAACCTTTGTGTTCAATGTAACTCTATGGGTAAAAACTGTATAAAAGGAGCGATCCACAGAACCAATTTGAAGCAGTCTCCCCAAGTTGCACGTGTTGTACTTGTCGTGACTTCTGTGTTCCCTGCAGTAAATAAACCTTGAATCTTTGACGCCGAAGGAAGTGTCCCGTGTCTCTGTCATTCGTACGCCGGAGCAGGTTACCCACGAAGGTTTCAGGTGTTGTGCCCTGGCACCGCTGGGTTCTAAATAACCCAGTCCTTCAGTTGGCGCCCAACGTAGGGCTGCATCAGTGGTACCGGTCCAAGCCCGACGATCGTGAGGAACTTCGTGTGAAATCTCCGAGGGAAAGTGCACTCCGCTTCATCGATCCCGTTGTCGAAACAAGTGGCCCGAAGACTTTTCCCGCGAAGATTCCCGCCTCCTGACGGCTGCGACGGACTGCTGCCCTGACTGTAGACCTGTTTTGGCGCCTGGCGTAGACCTTGGTATAGCGAGACGATTGACGGGCCTTCCTGGAGACGCCATCGATCTTTGAGTTAAGTATTTGTGGGTCGCTCCCAGAGTTCTTGGTTGTTGACACTTTAGCGAGTGTTTTTGTTGTTGACGCTGTGTGAGTGTTTTTGTCGGTGACACTTTGCTAGCGTACTTTGTTGTGTTATTTGACGACTGCAGCCGCCAAAAACCGAGGGTTTTTGTTTGCTGGGATTTGGTAAATCCCGTAACCCTTGAAGTTTGTGAAACTCGGCTAGTGTGCAAGATGCCTGGTCGTAGTACTTTGTTCAGTTGTTTCAGACCTTGTGGTGTGGATTCCCGACTGGAGGACTCGTGTCCGATACCTCCGGTTGGAACTCCGACTTATGAACTGTACTGTAAACATGGGCTAGGCCCGATTACTTTTAATGAATACTGGATCAAATACACAAAGAAAGATGGTGACCTTCGTTGGCCACCACATGGTAGCTTCGAGGCCCCGATCTTAGATAATCTAGAGGTTAAATTGTTCGCGAAAAAGTCAAGGCCGGCCATGTTTGATGCCTTTCGGTTGTGGCGTAAAGAAGCCCGACAGAAAGAAATCAGACAGACTAAGCGAAATCAGAAAGATAGTGCTGGTACCATTGTAAAGAAAGCAGAGCAGTTTCAGCATGATAAGGAGGTTAGGGAAAAGGAAGTGTTTGACAGATTACAGCGTATGACTATAGATAAGTGCTATCCTGCTTTGCCTATGGAGTCGGAAAAGAAGGATGAGTCAGTTGAGGATCCTTTAATGTCCTATCTTATGAAGTCGCCACCTCCGTACGTACAGGGTACCACAGCCCCTGTGATTCCCCCTGTACCTGTTCCTGCACCTATTCTTCCTCCGCCTGTTCCTCAACCTGCACCCGTTTTTCCGACTGTTCCTGTTCCTTCGTCTGTTGCTATCCCTACTGCTCCTCCGCTTCCACATACTCCTGCTCACGCTACTGCTCCTGTTCTGTTAACCCCTGCTGTTGTTTCTGTTTCTACTCCTTCACTTGTTAGTCCTGTGTCCTATACTTCTCCCTCTACTCGTAGTCGTAATTCCCCTCTTGCGGCTAGCTTCTTTCATTCGCTCGGACCTGTTCTTGGGTCCGCCGGTTCAGATGGTCCTCAGAGACGTAGTCAGCTTCCTGGTAATAGGGAACGCGCTTCGCTATATAATATGGCGATGGGTTGGATGACGCACCCCCTTAGAAATCCACCTCGTATTGTACTCGACACGTTTTGTCAGTTCAATGTACCAACCCAGAGATTTGTGTTCGAGGAAATGTGCAAGGTCCTTCGTAATCAGATATCGGCCGACGCACCTGACGAGGTGCTGACCGCGTTGTCTGATTTACAGCTTCAGTTTTCGGCTGGACTGATAGTGGATACCAACGTTCGACGAGCCGTTGAACGGTTGCTATCTTTTCGTCCCACTCCTATACCTCAAGCCTTGTTTGTTGAGGATATTGAAAGACAGCCAGATGAGTCTGGTCAATTTCCTATGCGAGAAGTTCCACCGGTTTGGATACCACCTAATCCTAATGCCGCTCCTCCAACGACAGTGGGGCATTTCCAGAGAATATGGATACATCTCCCATGGAAACGCTCGGAAGTGTTACAGGTGAAGCAATCGTTGCCTGACCCACGCAACAGTCCTACAGGGTATTACAAAGAATTATCGCAGCTCGTAGATGCTACGGTAATGAATCTTGCCGATATCGATATGTTGTTCGGCAATGTCGTACCGCAACCGGTATGGGCTAAGATTCGTCATGAAAACCATCCGAATGAATTAGGTGGTGATTGGGCTGCCATTGTAGCGGCAGATGCCGGACAAACGGCTGCTGCTAAACCCGACCAGCTGATTGTTGACCTTCCTCAAAGAATTATAACATTAATGAAAACTCTTATGCCAGCTATGAGGGTGAACTGGGACAAATTGTCAGCTTGCAAGCAAAAGAAGGACGAGAGTGTTTCCGACTTCTTTACGAGGTTCGAGGAGGCATTCATCGATCATAGTGGTCAGGATATGAGCACTGAGGGTGGTCAGAGGTTGTTCGTGGATAAATTTGTTTCGAACTTATTGCCCGATTTGAGCAATAAATTGAAAAATTCAGAAAGTGCGTGGGCCGTTTCTACTTCAGCTCAGATATTGGCTACGGCACAATATTATGAGAATAGGGAGAAAGAAGAGAACGACCGTGCTGATAAAAAGACGAAAGAACTCAAAACTAAAGTGCTGCTTCAGCAAGCGTATCCTCCACGTTCGAATCAGAATAATTCGCAACAAAATAGATCGCAGCCACAATCGAACCGATCCCAAACTCGTAATGACTCCTCTTCCCAAAGATCTTCGTTGGGATACAATCAATGTGCCTATTGTAGACAGGAGGGTCATATCAAATTCAATTGTCCTGTTTTAAATGAACGTAATAGTAGTAACTCATCTAGAGGAGGTCGTGGTGGTTCGCAGCAGGCACCACGTGGTAGAGGTCGTGGAGCTCAGAACGATCGCTCAGATAACTCCTCAAATTCCGATAATTGTTTTGATCAACGTGGATCGTCGCAAGGACGATCTGCGCAGTATAATGTAGACGATTATTACGTCGATCAGGGAACTGACGACAGTAATTACTAGGACAGCCATAGACAAGGAGAGGGAGTGGTATCAGTTCCGGTTGATCAGAGAGGGCCTTACGTCGCAGTTGCTACATCGGGTGTCGTTGAGCCTTTTCTGTTGGACACTGGTGCAGCGAAAAGTTCCATTAAGCATTCGAAACTCCCTGGCGCACCTTTGTCTGGCTTAACAAATGTTTCCGTTGGATTCTCTGGCGCCCCTGTTAGCAATCCAGATTCGCGCCCTTTGCCCCTTAAAATTGGGCCTCGTGAGCTAGAAGCTCCGTTGATTTTAACCACGGGTTGTGGTGAAAATCTTTTGGGCCTGGATTTGCTCAAACGTTTGTATGCGACTTTGTATTGTTCTCCTGCGGGTGTAAAGCTTACGTTGGGAGAGAGGGTTGTCTCTCCCATGTACTTGTCTCTCGATAAACTTCCACCGGAATTGAGTTCTCTTCCTGCGTCTTTGTGGGCGACAGGTCCCAACGATGTGGGCCTACTTGATATCTCACCTTATGTTGTTCAGTTGAAATCTAATGTGCGATTGCCACGTATTCCCCAATATCGTATCTCCCTTGATGGTGAACGAGCACTGTTGGCGATCATTTATGATCTGATCGAGAAAGACGTCATTGAAGAGACTCGGGGAAACGTGTGCAACAGCCCTGTATTGCCCATTCTTAAACGTACTGATCCTTCAAAACCGCCTGTTTATCGCTTTGTTATCGATTTACGGGAGGTGAATAAAATTGTGGTTCCTCAATTCCCTGTTGTGCCTGACATCACGGCGCTACTGACTCTGATTCCAGCTTCTGCATCGTGGTTTTCGGTGATTGACTTGAAAAATGCGTTTTTCAGCATCCCGATTGCCGAGGAGAGTAGAGACCTTTTCGGTTTCTCTCTCGGTGGACGCAGCTTCCGGTTTAAGCGCGCTCCTCAGGGCTACTGTGAAAGTCCATCGATTTACAGTCAAGCCTTGAAGGGTCAACTGGATGCGTTTAGGTTGCCGGCCGGTGCGGCCTTAATCCAATACGTCGATGACCTATTGGTAGCTGCAGATACTCAGGACATTTGCAAAATTGCTACGGTGTCGCTGCTGCAACATCTCTGCGAGTTAAATCACAAGGTGTCACCTTCTAAACTCCAATATTGTTGTCAAGAAGTAACCTATCTAGGTCACTTATTGTCAAAGGAGGTTGACCCCAGAGAGAATTGCAGCAATTGCGCGCATGGCTGTGCCAACAACCCAAAGAGATGTGCGTACCTTTCTAGGTATCACGTCGTACTGTAGGCAATGGATTCCAAATTTTTCATTGCTAGCGAAACCATTGGTGGCTCTTACGTGCAAGGATGTTTCGACTCCTTTACCATGGACGGAAGAATGTCAGAAAAGTTTTTCTGAATTACGTGATTCATTATGTTCGGCTCCTGTGTTAGGCACTCCTGACTATAGCAAGCCGTTTACATTATATGTTCACGAGAGAGAAGGTTGCGCTTTGAGTGTCTTAACGCAACCTTTTGGTGGTAAGCAACGTCCATGTGCATATTTTTCCTCGACCTTGGACCCGGTAGCTAGAGCATTGCCGAGTTGTTTACGAGCAACAGCGGCAGCCGCGGTCTCCATCCGACAATCAGCAGGATTGGTCATGGATAATATGCTTACGGTGATGGTTCCGCATGCAGTCGATACTCTTTTGAATCGTACGAAAACTCAGCACTTGACGAGTGCGAGGTTGTCTGGGTACGAGTTGACGCTGTTGGCAAGCCACATTCAAATAAAACGTTGTAATGTCCTGAACCCGGCAACTTTGTTACCAATTAGCACAGAGTCAGATGAAGTAGCAGAACATGATTGTTACTTGAGGACAGAAGAAGAAACAAAAGGTCGAGTGGACCTTAAAAACACCCCATTGGAAGATCCAGATGGTACACTGTATGTGGATGGTTCATGTTTTAAGTTGCCGAATGGCGATGTGACTACTGCCTATGCTGATGTAACGTTGAATACTGTTGTTGAGACTGCAAGATTAAATCAGAATTCTGCCCAAGCCGCAGAATTGATCGCTCTTACTAGAGCGTGTGTGTTAGCAAAAGGGAAACGTGTGAATGTATTTACCGACAGCCAATATGCATTTGGCGTCGCACATAGTTTTGGACGATTGAGAGAGGTTTCTTGACGTCGCATGGTACGAAGATTCAGCATGGACAGCTTGTGAATGATCTTTTGGATGCACTTACGTTGCCTAAGCAAGTTGCGATTGTTAAATGTAGTGCGCATCGTAAGGTGACGGATGATGTTGGTCGTGGTAATGCGTTTGCGGACGAGACTGCTAAGGAGACTGCCCGGAACCTTAGTACTCGGATGTATGTGACGAGTTCGGTTAGGTGGCCTACAGAATCGAGTATGTGTGAGGACACTATCGAGAGTGTGAAAGCAATTCAGAATGAGGCCACCGACACTGAAAAGACGAAGTGGAAAGAAAATACGGGAAAGTTGGATGCGAATGGTTGTTGGATTGATTTGTCTGATCAGAAAAGATGGATGTTACCGGATGCGTATGTGCTGGCCGTTGTGACAATGGCGCATGTGTTAGCACATATTAGCGCGAAAGGTATTTGTAAATTGCTGTCTCCTGTGTGGAAGAATGATGGTATTACGAAATGTGCTGAACGCTTGGTTAAGAACTGTATGGTGTGTATGATGTACAATCCTGGCAAGGGAACCCCAACTCCTCCTGGCAGTTTTGCTCCCCCTTCATGTCCCTTTGAGGTGATCCAATTGGACTTCATCCATATGGAGCGATGCAATAACCTGAAATACGTTTTAGTTGTGGTTTGCGCATTCTCCCGATGGATCGAGGCTTATCCTCTCAAAGACAATACTGCTTTGTCTACTGCGAAAATCCTACCGAAGGAATATTTTCCTCGGTATGGAATGCCTAGAGTCGTGTGGTCAGATAACGGAAGTGAGTTTGTGGGTAGTGTGATGAAGAGTGTGTGTAAGGGCCTTGGAATTAATCAGAAATTCCACAGCGCCAATCATCCCCAGTCAGCTGGTTTGGTTGAAGGGTATAACGGCACCCTTAAGCTAAAATTAGCGAAGATTCAGGCTACGACTGGTCTTTCGTGGCCGGACGCTTTACCTTTAGCATTACTGTCAACTAGGGCGACTGTACACTCCCGAGTAGGGCTTAGTCCCTATGAAATAGTGTTCAGTCGTCCTGCCAATGTTTGGGGGGTTCCTAGGCCAGGTATTTTTTGTGATCTCGAATATCCAATGTTGATCGATTATCTTCATGACTTGACTGCTAAACTGAGGTTAATTCACCAACAGGTTCACGAAGCATTGCCGACGCGGACGGAGGGTCCAGGCCACCAGCTCCAGCCCGGAGATTGGGTGGTGACGCGGAACTTTTCGCGCAAGAACAACTTGGACCCGAGGTTCACCGGACCCTACCAGGTCCTCCTTGCCACAAGAACTGCAGTTCGTCTTGAGGGGCGGAAGAATTGGGTGCACGCCACCCATACAAAGAAAGTCCCTATCCCGTTGCCAGCAGACTCGTGGGTGAGGAAAGGCATTGCATCAACTGAAACCGAAGGATTGTCGGCGTTTGTACCTTTCAGCGACGCACAACCTGTCGGAGAATCCTCAGTGCAGCAGAGAGACACTGTTGAACATTTGTCAGCAAAAGACTCAAGACCAGAACATTCAGCTGATCAACAGGACGTTGTCCCTTCAACGGATCCTTTGTTTGACGAACAGACACGTCCTGGGAAAACCCGATACTTTTTGCGATCCAGCACTAAAGACTAATAAAAGATCCTGTTCTGTCCCTTGATAATTGCATTATCCCGTTTTCCACGATCAGTTTGAACATTCGTACCATTGTAATTATTTTGTACATATTCATTGAGCTTCGTTCCTTACACTTTTTGCTTCCACAGCTGAGAGACATTGTTTTTGCATATACACTTGTGAAATAAAGGCCGTAGGGCCGCGCGCGTACTTCCTTCTGGTTAGTAGGTCTTGACGCTAGGTTAAAGACCGTCGGTTCCTGGGAACTCCTAGGGATTGACTATTGCTACACAGAACGGAGTGCGTCAAGAAACGTTGCGGACGGTCATAGGGAATGGCATTTTCGAAGCTGACGGATTTGGAAGGAGCTCAGGCTCATAGATTCAAGCTGCAGCAACTCAGTCGTACCAAATGTTTTATATTCCAAATATTTGTATTGTTTTTGACTGCTTCTGCATTATTGGCGGGTGGGGTGTATTACACGATGTTTTACTTCTTACCTTCTGCTACACCTACTCCTACCCCTGACCCTAAACTTACCTCCACTGCTTCTCCTCATTCCTTTCATATCTTACCTGAACACGAGCAGGCTAGACGTGCAGAATTCCGCAACAATTCCTTTATTCAGCTCCTTCATCAGCATCAGTTAGTGGTTAACACTACTAATTGTTGGGTGTGTGGGTTGATGCCACATACTACGGATAAGGGAATTCCATATCTGGTGTTACCGTATAGTTCCCAAGGGTCTGCTCGAGCATTTCAGACAATGTTTCGAAGCGCACTGGGTTTCCACCCCATTCAAGAACCGCGTTCCCCCTACTCTGGTCCTACCTCGTATCAAAAACCCTTGTCGATAGCAATAGAGGATTTAGATAGCGATATCTATGATCCCTCGCTTATTCCCGAAGAAGAGGTACAAGCCTATAGGGTCCTAAGTAGAGGCGAATATAGTGTGTTCACCAGTGAAAAGCAGCTTAAAAGCTCGCCTCCGATATGGGTCGTACCCCACATTGGTAATTTTTGTCTCATAGGTCGTGGCCGAAGATCGCAAGCCCGACTTGGAGCGAGTGCTTGCACTGAAAATTACATGTTGCCGATGGTCTCGTCCCCTGTGTTCCTGGCTGCCAAGGGTACCTACTTTATCTGCCATGATCGTGCATATGCATGGTTGCCTGCTGACTTCATGGGCTCATGTTTCATCGCAAACTTGTTGCCTCCGACGTTCACTGTAGATGCCGATTATCATAAGACTAGAGTTGTGAGAGGCGTAATTAGCGAAGAGGATACTGCCGGTCAAGAGGCAGGAGACTTTTTCAAGGGTTTCCTCCCGTTTTGGGGACCTATGGTTAATAGTAGGAACCTGAGACAGTTGACTCGAGTGGTAGAATCAACCGCTAATATTACTGCCAGTGCCCTTGGTAATATCACCACTGAACTTCAGGCGGATAGGCTTATGACGTTACAAAACCGTATGGTTTTAGATGTCATCTTAGCAGATCGAGGTGGGGTATGTAAGGTGATCCATTCGAGCTGCTGCATTTTCATTCCAGATAACGCTCCAACTGTCTATCAAGCCATCTCGAAGTTGCATAAGATCTCCGAATCCATACACGTGGATGTAGGGGATTGGACGCTGCTTGGGTGGTTTTGGGGCCTGATGTCGACTTGGGGTTGGAAGATTCTGATGATCATCGGAGTCGTTGTGGCGTTCCTGTTCACGTGTTGCCTTTGTGTGCAGTGCGGTCCTGCCTTATGTGGCCTCTGTGCTACAACGTGTATGAGACAGCCACCTGTTACCAAGGGGACTCGGTTGGACAGAGCTATGCTACAGCAACATCTCGATGGTCTGATGAATATCGAATATGATTCCGACTAGTGCTTGCCTACATGAGGGCAAAAGGAGCGTCTGAGGTTCCGTGACAATTGTAAGTGGTGTTTTCGACTCGCACGAATATGGTCGAGTCTGGTATCTATGAACCGCAAATGACGAGTTTAGTAAGTGTGCGCAGTTTCGCTGTGCTAACTTAAACCGTTCGTTTGTTATGTGGGTTTTCATCTGTACCCACGGGTTCCATCTTAGATACGGCATCCATTTTGTCTCTTGCCCTCGCGACCCTGGGACTCCCAAGATATTTGCGGAAGACACATGTCTTTTGTAAGTGTCTTTATGACGAGGGGGATGCTGCTGTAAAGCAGATGGCGCCGCTCGAGGCTCATCTTGCCGCACGGACTTATTGTCTCAGCCGTGCATCTCATTAGGCACGTCCCTTTGTTGCCTGTATCTCGTGTTTCCTGATACCTCCCCTTTTACACCCTTTTCGATCTCCCCACTGTCTCCGTCTTCCTCTGCACCTGTCTTTGTTCCTATTTCGATCTGTTTTACTGCCGATTGGAATGCACTAATGTTGGGAAGATGGGTTTTTACAGTTGGGAACCGCCAAATGTTTCCGCACTTATGTTCCGGACCTTATGTGTATCAAAGTGACCAAAAACGACCCCTCTGGGGGATGATTGTGGGAACCGGGTCATAAACCTTTGTGTTCAATGTAACTCTATGGGTAAAAACTGTATAAAAGGAGCGATCCACAGAACCAATTTGAAGCAGTCTCCCCAAGTTGCACGTGTTGTACTTGTCGTGACTTCTGTGTTCCCTGCAGTAAATAAACCTTGAATCTTTGACGCCGAAGGAAGTGTCCCGTGTCTCTGTCATTCGTACGCCGGAGCAGGTTACCCACGAAGGTTTCAGGTGTTGTGCCCTGGCACCGCTGGGTTCTAAATAACCCAGTCCTTCAGTGCCGAGAGTGTCCTCTGTGTTTGTTGATACCCTGATGGTGTTCTTGTGGACGATGGCGATTCCTCCTCCGACTTCGTTGGTGCGGTCTCTGCGGGCGATCTTGTAACCGTCGGGGATGGCTATGGCGATGTCTGGAGAGGAGGCTTCGTTCATCCAGGTCTCGGTCAGGAAGGCGACGTCTGGTGATGTAGTGTTGAGTAGGTCCCAGAGCTTCACAGTGTTTGCGTTCGGAGCGGGTGTTGATCAGAATGCATCGGAACTGGTTGTGTTCTTTCGTGGCGGGAGTCTCTGCATCTTCAATGCAGGAGAAGCTGCAGTTCTGGCAGGCGAAGGGACTGTGGGTGGGCTTCGGGGTGACCCTGCAGCAGGTGGGGATCCATCCTGGGTTGAGAGCGAGGAGGGTGCTAGCGCCGTATCGGATGCGGTCTTCATGGCTGGTGCGGAGGCCAGGGGTTCTGGCGCTGGGCGCAGTCCAGGCGCAGACGGGCTTGCCTTCAGCGCGCCCGCTGCGTGCGGCTGCATAGCAGACGCCATTTTAAGGGGAGGTGGGAGGGAGGAGAAGCTGGGAGGCGAGTGGCAGGGGGCAGAGAATGGGTGCGGGGCGGGGCCATAGGGGCAGCAGTGACGGAAACACCGAGAGAAAGGGCACAGAGGATCAGGGAAAACAAAAAGCAGGGAGACAAAAAGTAAAAACAAACAAAAACCGGACGGGTGATGGCCGGGTCGACCGCTGCCCTCCGAGACTGGACCCCCACGACACCTCACAAATGAGGGATTTCCTCTCGGCTTTCGGCCTGGTTGATCTCTGGCATCATCTTAATCCCCTAGCTCGCCATTTTACATTCTACTCTGGCGCCCACTGTAGTCAGTCTAGAATAGATCACCTGCTTACACACGCCGAAGACCTTTTCAATTTTACTGACGCTAGATGCCTAGCACATGGCATTTCCAATCATTCTCCTTACTCAGATAACACTACCACATGAAAATAGACGCATTGCCTGGATGATAAACCCATGGAGTTTGAAGATCCCACACGTTAAGAGTGAAATTTTAAAAGGGGTGGACTACTACTTCATGGAGAACACAAACTTGGTGGACTCCCATCAAATCCTGTGGGGGACATTCGGGGCAGTTATCAAAGGCCAAGCCCTCTCATTAATGGATGGACACAAAAAAGAGTTGAGGGCCAGGCTAGAGACCCTGGAGAATGAGATTTGGGGGTTACAGGACATGGTGGCAAATACGGATGACGAACTACTTACACACACTCTTAGAATAAAAAGACAAGACTACCGGCAGCTCGCAACAGAGGCATCTAGATCTAAACAGAAAGCTACAATACATAAAATATATGATATGGGCAACAAGACAGGGAAATTGCTCACATGGCTGGAGAGGCGAGAAGCCACTCAGAGAAGGGCACCCCTCATTGAGGGAGAACAGGGAGAGTTGTTAAGTGACCCGCAACAGATAACAAGGTTTTTGCATCTCACTTTACCTCGATATACTTCTCTACCACCAACACTACCTTTGCTGACTCCAGAGACCTCCTAGCTACCATTCCTCTTGTCACTCCTGCTCCAGAGGGCCGTGACTCCTTGGAGTGTGACCTAACGGAGGAGGAATTAGAGCTTGCCATACGGGGAATAAAATCGGAGAAAGCCATGGGTCCCAAAGGGCTCCCTATAGAATTGTTTAAACTGGTAACTTTCAAAATAACGCCTGCTCTCCTGAAGATGTACCTGAAGAGCTGCCAAATTGGGTCCCTGCCCCACGACTTGATGCTGGCCTCGGTGGTTGTCATACACAAAAAGGGAAACCCAACAACGAGGGCAATTTCTATAGCCCAATCTCACTGTTAACAGCTGAAGTAAAGATACTCGGTAAGGTGTTGGCTACCCGGTTGCTCCCCGTCATATGGAGGACTGTTCACCCAGACAAATCGGTCTTTATGCCTAGCAGAAATAAGGCCCTCAACTTTAAGAGATTGCATGGGGTGATGGGGAGGATTAGCACTATTGAGGAAGATGCTGCCCTTCTGTCATTGGATGAAAAAATGGCATTCAATACTATTGAAAGGCCGTACCTATTCACTCTACTCGAGCGTATGGGCTTTGGCCCCACATTCATAAAATGGGTGAAATTGCTTTACACAAAACCGACTGCTCAAATCGTCGTCAATCAACATACATCCCGGCATTCCGCTTAGAGCGGGGTTCTTGACAGGGCTGCCCCCTATAGCCCCTCATCTTTGCCCTGATCCTGGAGCCATTAGCGACCCCATGATCAGAGGACTGGAATGGCCCAAAGACCACAAAGATAGAATCTCCCTCTATGCTGACGATGTCCTACTATATGTTGCGGCCCCATCAACCTCGATTCACATGATCCTCCATAGTTTTGCCATTTTTAGCACACACTCAGAGTACACTACTAATTGGACAAAATCCATACTGTATATGCTTCAGGATCCCACACCACGGATGCCCAAAGACACTAAAGTTACGGTTGCTATGGAAGGATTTCGCTACCTAGGCAAATTTATAACTCCACACCCCACCCATTTCTATGACATCAGTCTGAAGGTTCAGCTGATCAGACTCCAGAAAGATGTCCTCCACTGGTGGTCCTTACCTCTGACTCTCCTGGGTAGGGCAGCACTGTTTAAAATGCTAGCGTTGCCCCGTTTTTTTATATGTGCTGCAGAACACCCCCTACAATGTCCCGGATACATACTTCACCAACATAGAGAGTGAGGTTAGGACTCTCTTATGGGATGGGAAAAATCCAAGTATTGCGACGCATAAATTGATCAGAGGGTGGTATAATAGTGGAATCGCGTTGCCCGACCTCAAACAATACTACTGGGCTTCACAACTTGCAGTCATTAATCACTGGGTCTTTGCCCCGAAGTCTAAACCGGCGTACCAAACAGACAAATGGATAATGAATCCGGGTGGATATCGGAGAGCACTTTATTCTAACCCCAAACGCCAAAACCTTACCTGCCCCACAGCCTAAACAGTTGCAATTTGGCACCAAGCTACCAAAACACTGGGGTGGCACAAGAAACTAGCACTAACCAACCTCTATGAGAGACCAAGCAACTTCGCATGCTGTGTAACTGCCCGGGCTTTGACAAATGGGATGTAATTTGCATCTCCTGCTTTGGTGATCTTTGAAAGCGAAACGCAATAGTCCCACTTAAAGACCTACATGCAGAATACCAACTGGCGGGGTCACTGACGTCCCGCAATTTACAGATTTGTCATGCCTTGACTGCCGCTGTCAAGAGCGGTGAGGTCCTACCCAAAACGTCCCCTTTAGAGGACAGACTCCTAATGGACCCTATGTCACGCAAGGCAATATCCCCAAAATAATAAATGATAATCGGACCTGTTAATAGGTCTGCGGTAGTTGTGGAAATCGGATATTGGCTACCTAAAGGATGACGACTGGCAGGAGGCACTTTCTTCTCCCAGGAAAGTGGCTATTCCAATGAGGTTACGGTTAGTCCAGTTAAAAATCCTACATACAAAAGATCTCTCTGCACAAACGTTGGTCAAAATGGGGCGAAGACATGAATGGGTGCCTTAGGAGGTGTGCCGCAGAAGGCAAGTTTTTCCACATGATCTGGGAGTGCCTAGCTATCCGCCCATTCTGGGCAAGAATTGTCTCCACACTTGCACAAGTGGGTGGGAAGACTATAACCAACTCCCCACGACTCTGTCAAATATATGGGAGGCCATCAACCTAACCCAGACTGAACCTACGTGGGCCTTACTGGGATTTACCCTTGCTAAGAGAAACATAGGCCAAACATGGGGGACTGGAGATCTGTCCACTTATTGGAGATGGGCATACGATATTGACAATGCAATGATTGCAGAGAAGGAGGTATTTAAACACAAGGGCTGTCCAAAGAAATGGGATCAGAAATGGGCTAAATGGAATGTATCAAGAGGAGATTTATGTGTTTCCCCAACAGTGGAACAGAGAAGGGCTAACGGGGACATTGAACATGACTCCAATTAGTGGTGTACAGAAAATGTACTCTGGTTGTACAATGCATTTTTATCAGTGCCTTATTCTGGTCATGTCTAAAAATATTGTGTGGCTTCGAATTCCTCTCACTGTACTGTCATAACTGTTCAATAAAAAGAATATTAGAAAAATATATACAGACCTCTTTAAAAGTTGATTTTTTGAAACTATACAATCATATAGAACCAATTGTTGACATATGTCTTGTCTGTCCCACAACCAACAACCACACACATCCACTCTATCACTACACACAACAGCACACGTTCATAGAGACATTTCATTCATAACCATCCCAACCACAGGTTACTTACACAACGGAGAAAAAGCTTCAAATGTAGCCAATGTTGTGTCGTAAGTTGGGATCTTGTAACATCACCTGGTCAACGCACGTTTGGTGGAGATTACTAATTGGATCTACCTTCATCAAGACCACCAATTTCTATGATTCAAGACTGCTGGATAATTTGGGGGAAATCTCTAGGATCTTGAAATTTTTGGTCAGATGCACCCTGTCATAACCCGTTCAAGGTTATTGAGGAATCCAGAACATACCGCTGGCATTTGCTCAGTCATGCCGGCTCCAACCCATGGAGCTATATCAATAACACTAGAGTCCAGGCTGCGTTGGACCACTATTATTCTGTATCCTGCTGTCGCTGTAATATTTGTGTACGTCTTACAGCGTTTCTTACAGGCATGTATTTCGGAAGGAGGCAGCTATCATCCTCGGTGCATCTGAAATAATTCCTGAAAAATTTATACTTGGAGTAAGGTACAAATATTCACCACCAAGGTTCCTATCGCCAGTCAGGCCATCCAACAACCAAAGCAACAGTAAATGGCAGCTTTTTACCAAACGCATGCAAAAAGAGGGCGTTGGAGCTGTGAGTGGATGGAAGCCAGGAAAGTTAAACTGTGATTGGTTATGGGAGGCAAGGGGGATGATCCTCTCAGTAATTGGTCAGCCGTTTCCACATTTGGATTGGTCAATGGCAGTCTGATATTCTATTGATATTTTGGATAAAGTTTTATCAAAAATAGTTTCAGGCGGTGAGGGAAAAAAACTCAAATGAGCGCTGGTTCATTAACAATTAAGACACTGCTTTTGTCAAGGAGGGGGAAGAAACGTACATGAGGGCGGGGCAGCGAGATGAAGCAGGGACGGGGCAGGTGGGGGGACGAGATTTAGCCAAGCGAAATAAAGCTGAGGCTTTTAAAAGCAATGAAACAGAATGCTGCTAACGAGCTAGCCGGCAACATTTTAGTCATCGCTCAATAGTTAGTGAGCTTATTCTGACATGGTCACTAGTAGGAAGCACTAAACAAGAAGCACTCTTTAAAAGCGTGCAATGCAAACAAAGTGCACAGGATGGGAGCTCCAGGCACAAGGGGGAGTCGGAGGGGCTGGAACGACTCATGTGCTCCACTGAAACCTGGCAGAACTGCATTGTAATACATTTATTTTTAAAACAAACAGCGACACGAAGGAAGGTGGGGCAGGCATGGAGCGACATGGGAGGAGTTAAGAGAGACAAATGCTGCATTAAATAGCAAGCAGCTATGGGCGCCAAAGCTGAACACAGGCAAAAAGTGACACGAGCAGGAAACAAATAAAAAATAGTCCCCCCAAACGAACAGATAAACAACAAAAGTATAAAGATACAGTACTTGGTCCCTGCTCCGTGGAAGGAAATGAAAGACAAAAAAGGATGGCCAAAGAGGAAGGATTGATCACTAACAAGCAAGGATTTTTAAAGGACACAGAAACAAACACATTAAAAGCAAAGGGCTGGATGTAAGACCACAAAGTATATAAAACACGTATCCAAGTTCGACCTAAAAAGAGGCTTAGCAAGTTATGAAGGGTATGACAGCTGTTGCTCTTGTAAGCATTGGCATTCAAAGCAAAGACAGGTAATGGATGTGTTCTATTTGCATTTTAGTTAAGCTGACAATATGTCACATACTACACTCTTTATCAAGCTAAGCAGCTTCGAAATTTGACTTAGGGTGGTGAATTTATGAGTACAAGACATGGGAGAGTCAAGTCAAGTCAATAATACTTTTATTTGATTTTGTTAAAAAATTGTAAAAGATTGCAAAAGCACGCTGTACACAATGATTAAAAGTGGTGGTTTGAAAGATGCAAAAGGATAAAAACACTGTCGTCATTACTCAATCCTCATTAACAATTGAAATAAGAAATATTAAATTTTTAATCAGTGCAGTTTAAAAATACTAGGATATTTCATTGAGGAGAGATCAGAAAATAGTGCAGGAGTGGGTGAGGAAAGACCAGTCAGTATTGTAAGAGCCACTCACGTTGATTCTTGTGTTTTATCTAGTTCTTTGGCAGCCATTTCCCAAAACGCAATGGCTTTGCAGGACAGTTGCACTGACAAGCCTCGAAGGAATTCTATGACAGCTGCTCTGTATGTCCTTAATTGTTTGTTCCTGAGAATCTCGCGAAGGACAGTTTTCCGGGTTTCTAGAAGCGAGGAGCAGATGCATAGGAGGTGTAGTAATGTCTCATCTCCCTGTCCACACAATCGGCATTCTTTCGTTAGCCATATATATTTCCATTTCGGGGTCAAGTCCTTCTTGGGGAAGTGCCCCAACCGTAGCATCGCCAGATAGTGCTTTTTATGATGTGTGAAGTGCTTTTTATGATGTGTGAAGTGTTCTGACAAATGTTGTTGTGGTTTCAGCATATGATAAGATTGAATCACTGCCCATGCGTGTTTTTTTTTGTTGCAAATGTAGTATTGCCCATTAACAAAGACAAAGACATTCGTTTGGTTGCTATGTTCACAATTTTTTTTGAACATGGAGTAGGCCTCTTCGAGCTGTAGGTCTGCAAGCGATTCTTTTAGTACGCTGATAATGGAATTATTTTGTCTCACTTGCTGTTTAAATTTCTACCCAGCAAGAGTGGGCTAAGGTGTTTTCTTCTGCTTGACTCATCCGCCAGTAATATTTGGCCACCGCTCCTGGTCGGGCTGGTTTCTGGTTTTTAAGCCCATATTCCAGTCGAATCTGTAACTGGGAGATGTGTCGTGGGATTGCGAACAGACTCTTAAAAAGACTCGACTGGGCTTGGTTTAAGGCGGCTGCATCTTTTGTATTCATCAGTTCTGACCCATAATATATAGTTGGAATTCATTTTGCTGCAATTACCTTTAGCAGGTGACCAGTTGAGTAGCCTTTTAACTTCCTCTCTAGTTTTAAAGGCGCAGTGGTTGTTTTGCTTTCATTTTTCCTTGGTCCCGCTAGTGGTTAAAGTTGAAATTGTGATCAAGTTGAAACCCAAGATATTTGTATGAATTCACCTGGGATATTGGTTTGCCATCTAGATTCCAGATGAATTTACCTTTTGACCCTGTTTTCCGACCTTTAGAAAAGCATAGCACCTTAGTTTTCTTGAGAAAGAAATGGGAGCAATACGTGCTAAAAAACATTTTTTAAGCGCTGTGACGAGAGAAACTAAAAAACAAATAGTACTTTGACGCAACTGAGATGTCCATGACTTAGCGCTTTTTTAAAAACTTAAGGTGGGCGGGTGGCGGTGGTAGGGAAGAGGAAACATGGACAGTAGGGAGGTGGGAGGGAGGAGACAACATGGAAAACAGGGAAGAACTACCACAGATAAGAGGGGAAGATGGAAGGGAAGTAGCAACACGGAAAAAGGTGGTGGATGGGAAGAAGCAACACGGAAAAGAGGGAGATGGGTGAGAAGTAGCAACAGGGGATAAGGGGGGATGGGTGGTAAGTATCAACATGGAAAAAGGGGGGGTGGATGGGAAGTATCAGCACAGTGAAAGGAATATAAACCCTAATTTAGAATTAGGCCCTAATCATTCTGTTCATTATTCTTTTTAACCTGTCTCTTTCCCAGAAACTGTGAAGCGTTATTATCGTGTAAAGAAGGAAGTTTTGTATGAGGCTGTTTAAATGTGTGGTTAAAAGTGCATGTTTAAGTTTCACATTTTATCTGGTCACCTACAGCCTACTTCCAAAAAAGGTCTAAATGTGGTTGGACTCAAGTGTTTTTTTCCTCCCATTGTGTGTTTCTGGGAACCTCTGTGACTTGAATATGTTGCAGGAAATTCAGAGCAGCAGAGGATGTTCCAAATATAGATCTGTATAGATAGCAAAACTGTTAAAGTTACGAGAACAGGAAGGCTGTGCTTTAAGGAAATGTGTGCAGTCTGGGTGGGACAGAACAGAAGAGCAGGAAGCTTTTATTATTGGTAATATGGTATTGAAGTAATGGCTGTTTGCCAAACATAGTATTATAATAATGGACTCGCAGTGTGCAATTTGAGACTGTCTTGTGCTTCTATTATGGTGCCATCACTCTCCCAGCTGTCTTATTGCGCGCATATGCACCAAACCTGTTTGTACTCCCTTTGCTGCAGATGTGGTGATTAAATGAGTTTAGCTACTTAAAGGATGTCTTCCCAACATCGTGGCAGAGCCAGCCAAGAGATTCCTTTGCTCCGGCATGCCGCTGGGGGGTTCCCCTTCGGACAACTAATTTAGTCATGCACAATTTGAGGAGGATGACAGACACCCCTTTAGACGAAAGATCTGTTTTTGGACGACAGGGGTACCGGTCTGGGGGACGTCTGCAGCGGCCAGATTAAGGTAGGAAAGAAGGGCAATCGTCGATTCCTTGTGTATTGATCCACAACTGTTCCAAACGGCGATGTGTATTTAATTAATCCTGGCAGGCCTTTGTTTAGGAAACGTCAGGGAAATAGATGTGTATTTAGTTAGACTTGGCTGAGTTTTTTTCCCTTGTGGAATTATTAGAGAAATAGGAATTATATAAGAAGTTTATCCTGATAGGAAAACGTCACACAAAGAGAGAAAAAGTGGACTTTCTGTACAAAAATGTGTCAGTTGATATATATATATCATACGAACCAATGGCAGGATTATATCGTGGCTACGATATATTGACGATGTTTTTGCCATATGGGATGGGTCCTGTGAATCTGGGGCTATGTTGGTAAATGATTTAAACAACAATGAAATTAATTTACAGTTTACAGCCAACATTAGCAGTGATTCCATCAAGTTTCTGGATACTGAGTTATATGTGAGAGAAGGCAAATTAACGCTAAACTGTTCAGGAAACCCACAGCGGGGAACTCAACTCTGCATGCGAGTAGTGCTCATCCGCGGCACCTCATCAATAGTATTCCTTATGGTGAGCTGTTGCGGATGAGAAGTCTGCATAGCAGTGAGGAAGATCGCAGGATTGCCCAAAAAGATTGCACGCAAAGATTCATTTCCAGAGGCTATTCGCGTAAAGTGATTGAATCAGCCATTAGTAAATCTATGAATAGAACCAGAGCTGAGTTATTACGAGCTGGAGAGGCTGAACAAATAGAAACAACAAGCAAATCCCAGAAAGTGGAGGAAGATGGGGAAATGACATTCAGGATGGTTCTTCAATACAGTAACCAACAGAGCCAGATCAAAACTATTATACATAGGAATTGGCCATTGGTCCTGGCTGATCCAATTATTGGACCAGATCTGCCAAACAGACTATCCATCACACGTAGCCGAGGGCCATCCATGAGGGATCATTTGGTGGATACAAACCCCGAAACCTTGGATTCAACGAATTGGCTCAAAAACAGAAAGGGAGTCTATCACTGCAAGACATGCAAGGCATGCCAATATGGCATAAATAAAACAGAGTACAAAACTCAGTTTAGCGACAGGAAAAGGACCATCAATAAACGGTTAACCTGTAAAACCGATCATGTGGTATACATCCTGACATGCCCCTGCGATTTAATCTATGTAGGGAGCACCAAATTGGCAGCACACAAAAGAATTCTACAGCACCTCAGGGCCATCAGTAATCAAGACAATACTTATCCAGTAGCCCGACATTTTAAAGACATGCATTCATCCAACAACAAGGATATTACATTTTATGTAATTGATACAATTCCCCCCAGTAGAAGGGGGGGAGATAGGGAGAGTGCATTGAGGCTACTGGAGACTAGGTACATCATAGAACTGAATTCTAAACAACCGAATGGCCTCAATGTTTCTGAGGATCCGTACACCTGCCTGTAAAACAAAATAAAAATAAAAATAAAACAGAATAGAGTACAAAAAAAAAATTCTGCCAGTTGAGTTCCTCTCCTGTAACTTAGAATGAAACCTGAGATTGCTTTTTTCTCTCTTCAATATGTTTGAGATATCCCATATATATCATATCAAATAAGTATATAATAGGACTTCATTCAGGGTACATATGGATACATTGGTATACCCAGCACTAGGAAGACTATGACAGTGGATTTATATAATCGGGAGCTTGGATTTGTGGTTTTAGCAACATTATTTATATATGTATTTATTATATCATGATAATATATATGAATTTTACAGCTATCACATATTTATAATAAAAATGGATTTTATTCTATGTTTTACTCTATTTATACCCAAATATATATATTTTTGCATGTATAGGATATTTTATATATATATATGCGTCTTTTGCACTATGCAAGCTATTTATTAAGTAATGGACTCTAATTGATTGAACTAATGTATTTATGTTAGTGGTACATTGGACAAACTACCCAAATCTAACACTGGTAACATAGATAGATTGAAATCAATCCACATTGAATGATATCCAACCTGTCAATTGAGGTCTCCTATGATATATGTTCTGAAATGCATTATGATAATTTATGGATATTTATAACTGCTTTCCGTCTCCTTATGACTGTACTATGGTTTTAGCTTAATACTATATGCACTGTCAATTTGAAAAAAAAAAATGTAACACCTCACTTTTACTTTACATCACTTACTTGAGAAACACAACATAAGACTCACTGGACCGGTATACCTTTTAATACGCAGCACCATTGGAAATGTTTTATATAGGTGCTATATTTATTTGTATTTATACAGATATGTTACATGATTATATAATTGTTAATAACATTTTAAAGGCGATTATATTTATTCTTGTATTTATAAAGTGATTTAAATTGGTTGAATATAACTGATAGTCTGTCCGCTATGTCTTTTGCACGTGATCTATGTTTCATTGCACTTGCACTTTAAAAGTAAAAAAAGCCTGTTGTACTGTGTCATGTGATCAAGGCTCACCTAGAGCCGAAACGCGTCAGGACCGAGCAGGCAAATAAATATATTCTTTTGGCACAATTCAAGTGGTCCGTCTCTAAGCGTGCAAAGCTGTGGAAGGACGGAATCTTTGGATTTACATATATATATATATTGGTTACCCGAAAAGCGTCATGCTGGGTAAAGAGGAGGGATAATAAATCAACCTGCTTATATTCCACATTGCCTGGTGGTCCGTTGTTTCTGGGTTGTCTTTGGGAAAGGACAGAAAGTGTATATATATATATATATATATATATATATATATATATATATATATATATATCATCAAAATTTCCCTCTCCAAAAGGAAATAACGCAGGATACCTCTGGATGCTTAATCAAGATGTTTATTTAGGCAAACGTGGCAGTTGCCACGTTTGCCTAAATAAACATCTTGATTAAGCATCCAGAGGTATCCTGCGTTATTTCCTTTTGGAGAGGGAAATTTGGATGATTCGTATTTAGGGTGACCGGCACCCGCGCAAGATCGCAACCGAGTGAGCGCCAGGAGCAACCGGACTTTTGTGGTTAAAATATATATATATATATATATATATATATATATATATATATATATATATATATATATATATATATATATATATCCACAGAATCCTCTCGTTTTGATCAAGGATGACAAGCCACACCATCAGGTACTTCAGAAGGTTGTTTATTTGGGCATAAATATATAAAATCTTTGTAAACTCTGCATCCAGCGTACTTCGTACCACAGAATAACGTATCACCACGCAGCAGGTAAATATTTTAGGAAGATTTATTCTCTCATATCACGGCTCTTCTCTGGCATGACGCGTTTCGGTTAACAAGTAACCTTGATCACATGGCGACCATGCAGTAACCTTCCACATTAAATACTTGTTTTTTTCAACCATTCTCACCACGTGGTGCTAAAAAGTGAAGACATACTACTCGTGACAATGCATATTTTTCTCTTTTTTTCCACATGTATGCCATCTTTCATATTGTTTATATAGTCTAAACGGTTTCATTCTTTTGTAGTCATTGTATGGATATGCATTATATTATAGATGTGCAAAGATCATGCCATAAATATTAAATAATACATATGTATAATACAATTACATAACATTTTTACAATATATAAAAACTCTAAAATTTATCACACTTTAGAATTCAAATATAGCAGCATATATATATATATATATATGTATATATGTATATATTCGCACACAACCAAAGAGCCCAACTTCGTCTGACCGCAAGAAGCTGACTTTATTCGTCTCAAACACAGCAGCACGTGACACACTAAAGAGTCCTGACAAGTTTCAGCGTTCTTCCGCCTTAATCATAGAAAGGTGTGTTCTTATTGTATTCCAAGTGGAATTGGTCCCGCAGTGCTTGATCTGCGGGTTCCAGCATGCACCAGGTGAGTGTTCACAAGTATCATTCTGCTTAATACCTTTATTTAACCCAGTGCCTTTATCAATCATTGCAAAATGCTTTGAAATGTTGCGGTGTTCACAAAAATATTTGCTTCAGCTGCGTTGTAGGAGAAAGGAAAGCATCCTTCGCCTCTCCCTTTCTTCAACAGAGTGCCACATCGCCTAGGAAATCCATACGTGTCCGCAAGCGGGTCATCCCCCACCATTAGTATTCCCAAAAAGTTCCATTTGCTGGGGGCCCGACCCTGCAGGGCGGGCTATTGAAGACAGAAATGGAGATCCTGCCACTCATACCTTAGGAGAGAGCCCATGTGCTGGTCAAACAGCATTCCAGCTATGACATAAAAGCGCCGATGCGAATGGGACAGGAGCCGCATATTGGGGGAAGATTGTGTCAACGAGGACTCGAGCTGTGTACCACCGCCCACTAGGGTGTTTAATTGAACAAATTTGGGGCAAATGCATGGCACCTCACTGCAGCAATACTGGGCACTACTAAGACCATCAGGCCACAGGAGTGGCCACGTCCACCAAGGCGGAGGTCTGTTACTAGGTGTGGTGCTTAAAAACTGCTGTGCTGCTGCCTTTCAGTTCCTCGGCCTTTAAGAAAGTGGAGTGACCACGAAACGCGTCAGGCTGAACTTATACTTGTGGAGGCATGGCTGCTGTTTTCCTTGTTGTAACCCCTCCATTAAAGAAATTTGGGCAATAGAACATCTTGTCGAGAGGCTTCTCCTTTGACAGGCAACTTTGTTATATATATATATATATATATATATATAACGTAGATTTGTGATTATTATAGCATGTGTAATAGGTCATGAGTTCTCTTGGATTATCAGAGGCACCAACTGATTTTTTAAGTGTTAACTCCATTAGGACAGGAGCCTTTAAGACTATTATGAGTTTGGTTTACTAGGATACCAGGTAGATTTATTCAGTGTAATATAGATCCATGTGATTTGAGTGTAGGTGTGTCGTTTGAAACTGTCTGTGTTATAGTACACAAGTATTTTCCCCACAAACAGGAATAGTAAAGGTTTCCGGTACTTTAAAAGAAAAATTGTGAGGTCATTTCTTTTTTTTAAGAAATCTTCCCCAATGAGGCATGGAGAGAAAGGGACTCCTTTAGGCCACATGATTTCCACATTTCCAGGAGACTCTGATAGGATAAAAGGACATTGTCAGGAAGGGGCAGAAGGTACTAAGTCGTACCTGGTTCCATGGCCCCCAGAATGCTCTTTTGATAATACAGTGATAGCCCAAATAATATTGTATATCTTTGTAACATATAAAGGAGATAAAAGAACAAAAAGATTAGTGTCGATAGGCATGTGAAAGATATTCAGTCAGGATTCCCATGTAGAATCCACAGCATCACTGCGACATATTCTGAGATAATTAAAGGGCCCCTTATGCCACCAGGGTATGTAGCCATCATTGTCAGTGGAAGATAAAAACACTACCTCAATAGACTCAGTGGACACTGATGTTCCAGTTGCAAGCTACAAAGACCCGACATTAATATCCCTGACTGACATACACAAAATGACACCAAAGGTTGAAGACTTGTTAAATATGGGGGAGGTTGATCTTGCTCAAACAATTAATAAAGATTCTCCTAAACCTGAAAAAGTATATGAGGGAACAGTGTCCCTAACAAGAGACATTTCAGTAAAATTAAGACAAGACAATAATGGAAAATTGATGGAACAAAAGTCAAAAGACATATTAGAATGTGCTAGTAAGATACCTAAAAACTCAAGTGAAGAAAATGGATACTATACTAGCACCCAACAGGTGAAGGTTGACTTAGGGGCACGATCAAAGAAATATCAGGAAGAGGATAAGGGTTATCGTGACATGACCACCAGTGTAAGGGGAATACAGAACACAATTGAAAGACTAAGCCATATTGCTGATGACTGTTCAAATATATGTAAATCTACATTATATAAGACAGATGAAAAGCCATTTGTAAGGGATATAGGATATGATGCATACATCAAGAATGTGACAGGAGAAGATGAGAAGACGAGGTAGAGATAAACTCAGTGGGGAGTGAAATCAGAAGGGTTCTTGACCATGAACGCATGGAATTGTGGCAAGAGGCTGAGAACAGAAATTCTGAAATAAATAGAAGATTAGAGGAACAAAGTGCCTTTAGAGAACAAACAAGAGGAGAACAGCTGTTTCCCAGTAGTATAACAAGGTCTGGGCGTCCATTTCGAGCAGAGGGTATGTTAGAGTAAGGACAAAGTTCCCCTCCGGCTGGAGCAAGATCCTTCATATGCGAAATATGCAGGGAATGACAAGTTTTAAACAGAAAAAGAAGGGAAAGGAAATAGTGACTTGACACCCAATGACATAGTAGCGAAGGGAGAAAACAGTTGGTATAATGTTGTCCCATTTACTAATAACCTTGTGGTGTGGACAGAAGGTATGGTTTCGCAGATGAAAGTTTGGCCAAGAGCAGGATCCTCTGACCCTGAATTGATAACTATGGCAGATTTATGTATTTTTCAAGGTTATGGGTGTTAGACCTGTCAGCCCTTTGGGTGGTCCCTCCTTATTTTTTCTCCCTTTCTGCCTCCCATTTTTGCGTCCACTGTGTTTTTGGGTGTTGACTTTAGGTCTCTGGAAGCCTTATTATTACCAATTAGTAATAAGGCGCAGGTGCTCTTTTAAAATGGGGAAAGAATAGGTGCACTTCTACAAAATGGTGGCCTGACAACTGTCACCTCAGAGCCTTGTGCCATAGGATGACATGAGGGGTTACAGAACCTTCTGGTCCACTCTAGTCACTCAGGGCCCAGGCTATATATAGCTGGAATGTTCGACTGCCATTTTGTGTGGAGAGTGACTAGGCTGGGGTTCAGGCTACTGAGTGGGGAGGTTAGTGCACTGAGGGGGGGTTTGATTGCCCTTAGGGGTTGCTGCCCCTTTCTGCTGACGCTACCCCCTACACGTTGACCTAGCCCTGCTAACACCAGACCTCTGGGACCACATCACCCCTTGTGCCTCCTTAGATAGGGGGATCAAGGACTACCTCGGATGTGCTGAAGGCACTTGAACTGGCATCTGGGGGTGAGTGTTACTGCCCCCCCCCTCCTGTATGGGGCCAAGACTTCTACCATACTTCCCTTAAGCCCTTGCTGTCGCCTGGAGCCCTCGCGCGTCCTGCCTCTTGGCTGTCCTGACGCATCTCACCGGAGCTTACTCTCGTGTTGGGCATTGTGTGGCTTCACCGCCGCTGACTTTGGGCCGTCCCGCGCTCTCTGCGCCTTCGTTAACTCACCACTGCCAGCCTGGTTCGTGCCTCTGAGGGGTAGACGCTGCTCTTCAAATCGGAACTTGAGGCGCCCTCTCACCCGGTCCCGTGTGGTGCTTGACGGGTGAAAGGTGCGCACTGTGGGTGTCATTTGTCCGCCGTTCCCCCTCGTGCGAAGATCCTGGGAACCGGCGTTGACAGAGAGTGAGCGCTGCCTCAGGACTGGTTGCCAGGTTACTGAGGCCTGAATAGAGCCCCGCCCGACGTTGATAAGAAGAGCGCCGGAAGGTGTAAGGCGGGGTTGGAGGAGGCAGAGGGAGGAGTTTACCTCCAGTGTGGGCTTGTGGGGGAATTGCGCGGAGACAGCTAGAGAGGCTGTAATCAAAGCGCGACCTGTCTCCAGTGTAGTTTCAACCTCCGTGGGCCTGCCTCCATTGATTCAGCTAACAGCAGTCATCAAGGAACCTTAATCTCTCGGATTTCCGGGATTGGCTGATCGTCTGTCAGAGCCTCACGCTTCGAAGTAAGCGGGGTGTTGGGCCTAGTGAGAGGGGAGGCACAGCACGTAGAGACCTCTGCTGGATCTTAACTCATCAGACTCCCTGGCCCCAGAGGGAAAGAGTGAATGGTGGGCCCAGGGAAAGGAGACCAGCAGGGTTACACTGTAGGGATTCCCTTGTTACGAAGGATCTGCATGCCGAGGGACTGCTACTGGCTGTCTGCAGCTGTCCTAGAACTAGCGCTTGGCAAGACACCAAACTGAAGGCATGTTGGTTTGTTTAAATTAGTGTGTAGCTATGCTTGTCTAAAAGTGTGAACCACGCTACATTGCTAAATTAATTCATGAACTGCCTTCATTAAGTGAGTGTATTGTGCTGATAACTTAATGCTTATATGAGTTAATGAATTGGCCTGCCTTCTTCTTCTAGGCATTCATCTGCTTGTTTATTAATGCATTCAGCTGCTTGATTCTTTACTGATGTGAATTGCTACAGAACTGCCTATCTCTCTTACTTTTTTATTGAAATGAGTCATTGATTGAGATGGATTTTTATATCTACCCTGCTTACTAATGCTATGACTAAATAAGGTTCGCTTAAGTAATGAAATCTTATGTCATGACATGCGTTTACAAGTACAAGTGATCCAATGGTAATGTCTAAAATGTTGACTTATTAAATTGTGATGCAACTGAAAACCTAATTGGAAGGAAAGTTGTTCTACTTTTTTCTAAAGATGGTGTGGTGTCATTTTTGGTGGAGGTGCACTGGATTGCTGTGGCGAGTGTGACGCAAGTACGACACGGTTGCCCTGAAGTTAGGCCTTCCTACTTTGTGCCAGGCTACCCTAGGTGGACCGGTGACCCCGGGTCCAACAATAGGGACCTAGAGTGGGATTATGATTACATGCAACAAAGTCTGTGTGTGTGGAAGAAATATGCTACACGGTCTGTGACACCTTATGAGGGACATAGTGGCAGGAATACTGCTGTAATGCAGACGCCACTGGTGTATAAATAAGGGAGCAATGCCTGTCTATGTTCCATGGCAATGCATGGATAAAGAAAATCTACAAAAAGGCCTGCCTACATTTGAAAATGCAACATCTGGATACCTTTAGCTCTTGGAGATGTAAAGAGCTCCATAGCAGGGGATGAGGTGGACAGTATAATGAGAAGTGCAGGGATACAAGAAGTAAAGGAAAACATGATGGGTCTGCTTTTGGAGTAGTGTGCTCTAGGGTGTTAACTGAATTAAGGAATAGGTACCGAGATCGACCAGACATTGGGGCATTGAGGCCACAAACTATGTCACCAGTACAGTCTTGTGCAGACTACATAACAATGACGA
The DNA here is from genome assembly GCF_964263255.1 of Lissotriton vulgaris. Lineage (NCBI taxonomy): Eukaryota > Metazoa > Chordata > Amphibia > Caudata > Salamandridae > Lissotriton > Lissotriton vulgaris. The sequence continues at coordinate 401,895,536 of NC_141687.1, forward strand.
AGAAAAAGTGGGAAGCAGATGTAGGCACTGTAGACATGGAAGGTAGTTGTAGATTATTCTACAATGTTTTAGAACAGAGGCTACCAGGAGACATAAAAGACCATTTAAATCAGGTTGTGGCCTTCGATGTAAAACCCAGGGCAGAAATACAAGCAGATATTATACATTTTTGTCAAAAAAGGAGAGGAAAAATAAAGACCAAAGTGACAGAGCCCAAGCCAAACTGGCGACACAATAAATACAGAACACAGAGAAGGAAAAGATGCCAGACTGCTCTCCCAGTGCACAGCTCCACTGTGAGTGCTCTTCCCTGTATCTCAGCTCGTCATGAGTGTATGGAGGTGTACACCATGACGAGCTGAGCTCGTCATGAGCGTCGAAGGAGTTAATAGAGTATTGAGAGATGATTTGTTAAATTTCTAGTCAGACAGTACAGTCTTGCAATATATAGACAATTTACTAATTTGTCATAAAACAGAATCTGAATGTGTTTTGGACACGGTCAATCTCTTAATGCTACTTGCTACTAAGGGATGCAAAGTGGACTGGAAAAAAATAGTTTTTGCAACAGGAAGTGCTGTTTTTGGGCCAAGTGTTGTCTGCAGAAGGTAAAAAGATAGCAGGTTCTAGAATACAAACTATACGTGATCAGCCTCAGGCCAAGACAGTAAAAGATATGCAAAACGTTCCAGGACTTTGTAATTTTGTACGTCATTGGGTATTTGATTGTGCTTCCATCATACAACCACGATTATTTGCAATGAAGCAAGCTAAAACTGACAACAGACATACAGTGGACTGATGACAATGTAAGTGCATTTCAGACATAGACAGAAGCAATTGCTTCAGCCCCGGTGCCGGCAAAGCCAAGCTTTACAAAGAGATGTTTCTGTTTTCCGCTGCCACAGAGGATTCCATGATATCAGTCCATACCCAAAAAATACTTGATGGGTCACAAATCCGTCGCTAATTTTAGTGAACTACTAAACCCAGTACTGAAAGGTCTCTTTCCTTGTGAGCGAGCGCTTGCAGCAACAGCTTTTGCTGCAGAGACCAGTAGTACTATAACGGCAGGATGCCCAGTAACACTCTATGTCGAGCACTCTCCATTTGCTGTGCTGCAGAAAAGTAAAAGTACACTGACCACTCAAAGAGTGACAGGTTTTGAATACTATCAAACTCTTTTATCTGCATTGAGCGAGTACACTCTGTCAATCCTTCAACTTTTTTAGTGCATCCACTAGAGCCCACTGATCATGACTGTAGGAGGACGATCATCTGGCACATGAGGATACCTTGTCTGATGGCCGAAATTTTTTTATTGATGGTTCCTCATGCACAGACCAGGAGACTGGCAAAAGGCATACATCTAACTCTTGCCATCCTAAGACTCAGCCCAAGTGGCTGAATTAAAAGCATTGATAACGGCCCTCCAGGCTTGTCAGGGTCAGCCATTAACGAAATACACTGGTTCAGCATATGGAGCTTCCACAGTTCACTCAGGGCTGAAGAGATGGGAACGACAAGGATTTCTCAAATCTGATGGAACACCAGTAGCGCAACAAAATCTCTTAGCTGACCTTACTGCTGCATTGTAAATACCATGTCACGTAGCAGTGGTTAAGTGCCAGGCACATACAAAAGGAACAGATTTGGTGTCTATGGGAAATGAAGCTGCTAATACAGTAGCAAAGGAAATTAGTTTATATGCAATGAAAACATGTAGTATGCACCCTTTAGATGCAGATGATGAAGTTGAGATAAAACACTGTGAATATTTCTACAGAGGCATAATTAGACATTCAAACAACAAGAGTAAGATCTATGGAAATAAAGGGTGGAGTGACTAGATTTCCAGATCTCCTTTATAGATCAGCAACTTCAGGTTAAGTTATAATTCCCCAGTCTCTACTTATAACAGCTCTTCAACAACTTAATTTATCAACACACAATTCTAAAAGAGTAATGATGGATGAATTAAATAAAAGCTAGTTTATCCCTAATCTAGGACCATTAGTTGATTTATTCCTAGCTTCATGTCATGTTTGTTATAAGTATTCTAATAAGAGATCACCAAAAAGGCCCTCATCCACCATTCCAAGACCAATAGGTCCCTTCATAGAGTTACACATATACTGTGTAAGTATGATACAAAAATTTATTGGATATAGGTACTTGTTAGTAGTGTTGTGTCTGTTTTCACGGTGGATTGAAGCAGGAACCTGCTCCAGGTATGATGCTGACAAGGCATCCAAATTCCTGGTGAGAGAGGTCACCCAGAAAGTGATTGAATAGTCGAGAAGATGAACAACTTATTAAAAGTGTCAAAAATTTGTGAGACACTGAAAAATAATTTGCTTTACTGCCTTCCCCTTGCTCTGTATGCACTGAGAAATGCCCCTTCAAAGGATCATCATTTGACCCCTCACCAAGTTGTAACAGGTAGGCATTCAAATTTTTAATTTTAACAAAATCAAATGATATGTTCTGATAATAGGTCTGCATCAGAAAGTGTTTGCCAAGAAATTAATGCATTTATGTCTGCCTTAACAAGAACTCTACAGGCTTATTCTAAACAGGTTCAGCTGCAAGAGGCCAACAGTACTGCACCACCCCTGCCTTTGTCTACAGACATAAGCATCGGTTCCTGGGTCTTCGTGCGCAACTTCGTGAGGACATGAAAAGACCCCAAGTATCTAGGCCCCTACCAAGTAACACAGAGCATGCCAACAGCAGTAAAAGTGGAGGGGATGAGTAACTGGTTGCACATAACAGATCTTATTTGGCTTCATTCCAGCAGAGAGGGGAGAAGGCAATAGTTTAAGAATAAATGACAATGAAGAGACAGTTAAATGATATTTTTCGTATCAGAATGAGGAGTTCAGTGGTTATGATTATAACTCTGATAATGTGCTATTGTATTTTGTAATATTTATTTATTTATTTATTTTTGTAATTTGTACAGTGCATACAATTGACCGTAGGCGTCTCGGCGCTAGAAACTGTGCATGTATTCCTGAGGGCTAAGCCAGTAACTATTCTTGATCAAACAGCCAGGTCTTTATTTTTCTGCGGAAATGCATCAAGGACGGGCTGTCTTTGATAGAGGCTGGCAGGGAATTCCATAGTCTGGGCGCTGCTACTAGAAAGCGTCTATCGCCCCAGTTGACTGTTTTGGTTCGAGGTATAAGTAAAAGTTTAAGATTGTTAGATCGGAGCGATCTTATAGAGGACTGGTAACTGATATGTAGATGCAAAAGACCCCACCTATAGGGAAGAAATATTACGCTTTCACAGAGCTGCTTTCAATAAAACAGATATATATCCTTAGCATGATTCTTTACTTGATAATTTGTGGTATAAAAATATGTATAATATAGGTACCAATACACAAAATTATAGCTGTTATGTATGTTCTCTTATTCCCCATGCCATAGAAACACTACCTTTAGTGCATCCTAAAGAAGTGCCTGTTAATAAAACGAACTGTTTACTGCATCAGATAAAGCTGAGATAATGAAAGAGATATCCAGAATGAAGGGAACAGGGAAGAAATATAGTTATGTAAATTGGGAGGAAGCGGTATTGGAACAGGGTATTCTAATCCAACATCTACCTGTAGTATTTATTCTGCCAAACCAATGCCCCAAGATTGTGCAGCCAGGCAAGTATTAAGTATTCAAGCATCAGTATTTGACAATAATAAATGGTTTACTGGAGCTAGGTTTACATGTAGGGCCATATCTTTATGGACTGGTGCAAAAACAAATAGTCCTTTGAGATTTGATGATTTAAAAGGATCAGGTCAGCAATCATGGGAAGAAAACTTAAAGAGATATACATGGACTAGAACTAAACGTCACCCTAAACTGGCTGTGAAACTAATGAGATTTTCTCTTTGTTTTCAGGGTAATGGGATTATTAAAGTTGGACAGAATCTAAATTGTAGCTCAACTATTTACAATACTGATATGCAGGGCAGTACCTCCAGCCTTTTGGATTTTTTGAGGCTGAGTGGAATTCTAATCTTCACTCAACTACCCCCGGACGAGAGGAGAAATCTGTTCGTTGGTGACTCTGCATACCCCATTTATGGTAATACCAGAAAACGAAATACAAGATTTGCATTTGCATTCTATGAGTAAAGCATGAACTTAGCAGAATCATCACAGAAGAAGAAGTGGCTGAGTAATTTGTTTGTAACTTTAGTGTGGCCGGATGAGCCAAAAGAGTATGGGCTGTTCTTTTTAAAAAAAAATTTTATTTCTTTATTAAGGTAGAGATCACGTATACAAAATACAGCATATAACTTATCATCACGCTGTTGTGGGGTTACAAGAGCAGTGTAGATATTCTTTTCATAAAAGAAAATACAAAAGAAACAGTAAGAATTAAGTAAGGCAGAAAAGAGAAAAGGCATGTACAGAAACCTCGTCTGGCCATTAATCAACAAAATAACAAACTCTCAATAAATCAAGTGTTTTGTACATTATAAAATGGAAAAGAAAGACAATTGTGAATATTAACCCTATCGCTGCTGCCGTTGGACGTCGCGCGAGCTACCTCCATGGTGCTGTGCACGTCCAACGGCCGACGCGGCCGCACCCGTTTCTTCGAACGTTCAGCACTGGCACTGAACGTTCGAAGCAGTAAACGGGTTAAACAAGGGACAAAGAATGTCAGGATTAATCAATCTTCTGCCTGCATATATGCTCTGACCGGTCCCCATATTTGCTGCCCAAGAGCCTTTTTCCGCCTTCCCTTAATAGCATACAAATTATATTCCATATTATAAGTAAATAAAAACCGAGTTCGCCAGGCTTCAAATGAGGGGGGGTCAGTTTGTAACCAACAAGAAGCAATACAGAGTCTTAGAACCGCTGTTGCCAAAAATATCAGATAATCGGTGTTATCCATGGGGTCGATTCGGACACCCCCAATGTCAGTACCCAGCAAAATTTGCATTAAAGATAACTGAAGAGGAGTACTCAGAATCTCAGATAAGAACTTATTTACATGTCCAAACAACTCCCCTAATTTTACACATGTGCCAAATATATGCATTACATCCGCCTGATGGGCACCGCATCTGAAACATTTTCCTTCTGGGTCTCCCCCCCCCATTTTGAGATTTTGTCTGGAGTACGATACAGATAAAACAAGGTTTTATAATGTTGAGTTACTAGGTTAGCAGACATAAGTATTCGTCCGGATTATTCTATTGACCCCTCAAGCAGAATTACTAGACTTCCTAACCTACTCTCCCATTTACACACTTGTGCTTCCAAGTCGTTAGACTTCGCCTTTATCATTAGATTATAAAGTACTCCGATCCGAGCACCTTTCTTATTAGCCTCAATAAGTGGGTTAGGTGTCGTGCTTATATTAATTTTCATTAGGTACTCACGGATTTGCAAATATTAAAAAAATATGTGTGGTTGGGAGTTGATATTGCTCCTTTAACTGGCTGAATGACTTTAAGCCATCCCTTGTATACAAATCCTTAACTGTGATTAAGCCTCTTGTTCGCCAACTCACCACTATCCTATCCCAGCATATACTGGGGTGGAAAATCGGGGCAATCAAGGGGTATATAAAGAGGTCTTTTCAATTTTATAGTAATTTTTAATTACCTTCCAGACTTTAAAGGCAGCAGCCACCACCTTAAATCTGGTACTTTGTAATAGTTCCATTCCGTATTAAGAAAAAGATGATTCCTGGCTTCCGAACCCATTAACAAGCCATATATTGATGGCTGCAATGCTAGCTCCATAGGTCCTACCCCTGTAAGCAGAATATTCATACGGGAGAGCATGCAGGCATAATAATATAAAAGAAAATCAGGTACCGACCAACCACCAACAGCCCTTGGCAATACCATATATTTTTTTGCGCGTCGCTCCTTTCCCCGAGCCCATAAAAATGTCATACAGATCGCCTGGAGTTGTGCAATATATGCCAGGGGGATCTCTAATGGCATACATCGATAGAAATAGAAAATCTTAGGTAATATCATAATTTTTAAGGTGTTACACCTGCCTACAAGCGTTAAATGAAGACATTCGAATTGATCCAGTTGTTTACGAATCCCGCTAAGTAATTTCTGCCAATTAGATTCTACCGTAGCCGCAGGCGAGGCCTTGATCTGTACCCCTAAATATGTAACCTCTGTTAGAACCCGGGTGTCTAAGAAAAACTTAATATTTACACCTAATATCTGGGTCTTAGCAGTATTTAATTTATACCCGGATACTGAGCCATATACCACTGCCAAATGTTCGATCTCAGGCATTGCCGAAGCTGGTCTTGGGGAGAGCACGGCTACATCATCGGCATAAGCTAGTGCCCGATACTGTTGTTGTTGTATCCTAACTGGAGGTATCCGAGGGCTCTTCTCCATCATTTCTAAGAACGGATCTATGTAAAGGGCAAATAGCAACGGGGAACAAGGACATTCTTGCCTTGTCCCCCTTTGTATTGAAACTATTGAGTATAGGCTGTTCAATGACACCCAAGAGGAGCTGCGTTAAATCACACTTATGGTAATGGAGCATTGCTATATTTTGGACTTAATGACAACAATGGAAAGAAGGGGTATGTAAAAATACTAATTCCGTATGCTGTACTTTCATACCAGCAAATGATGAAGATGAAGGAAACCGGACTCAGGCTAGATTGTCTTTGCCTAATTTGCATACACAGATGAAGAAAGATGGGGCGGCTCCAGATAAATGGTTCACTGGCTGGTTCCACTGGATGCTGTCCTGGATGTCGGGGTTGTCTAAGGCCTTGTTGCCTATAATAGTTCTGTTGTTATAGATGTGCTATTTTTTTAGATTATCTTAGCATGTTGCAAGAGGGTTACAGCCAAAGTGGGAGGTAGGTTTCCTATAATAAGAAAAAAAGAGATGCAAAAAACAGAACTGTGAGAAATGTACAGGGGTAGTGAAGAAGTAGTCGAAGAATCGACTAAAGAGGGGAATGAAAGGAATCGAAACACTAATTTAGATTTAGGCCCTAATCATGTTGTTCATTATTGTATTTTACCTGTCTCTTTCCCAGCAACAGTGTAGCATTATTATCGTATAAGGAAGGACATTTTCTGAGGCTATTTAAAAGTGCATGTTTAAGTTCCACATTTTATCTGGTAATCTACAGCCTGCTTCAAAAAAAGGTCTAAAGGCGGTCTGACTTCAGTGTTTTTTTCCTCCTATTGTGCGTTTGAGAGTCTTCATGACTAGAATATGTTGCAGGAAATTAAGAGCAGCAGAGGATGTACCAAACAGATCTACGTAAACAGTAAAGCTGTCCTTTAAGGAAATGTGTACAGTTTGGGACAGAACGGAAAAGCTTTTTCTACTGTTAATATTGTATTGAAGTTGGTCTAGATTACATGTTTTGAAACTTAAGCAGCTTGAGTACAGGACATTGGTCACAGACAGTGCTAAAGCCTTGAGCCGCGAACAGTAAGGGCGTCTTTACGATGTTGGGGATAAGGCTGGTAAATTGATTGCTTGGTTGGATAGGAAGGACAGAGCGGATCGAGTGGTTCCTCAGAGTGAAACGAAGGAGGGTACTAATGTTACTGACCCACAGGGGATAATAGATGGCTTTGCGGATAATTTTCGTTTAGTTTACACTTCCGTCTCAGATAGACCGGAGGAGGATTCGCATCTATTGTTGAGGGATATTCAACTTCCTTGTTCGTTGGAGGAGGACCGCGACCTCATGGATGGTACACTTACCGCTGATGAGATTGCCTTGGCAGTGCGCTCTTTAAATTCGGGGAAAGCAAGGGGTCCTAATGGTCTCCCGATCGAGTTGTATAAACTTAGACCAGATAAGATTGCCCCCTATTTGAAGGATATGTTTTTGGAAGCTCGAGACTGTGGAGTGTTGCCTCGAAACCAGAGAGTGGCCTCGATAGTAGTGATACCTAAGGAGGGGAAGCCGAGAACCAAGGGCGCTTCTTATAGACCGATCTCGTTGCTGAACTCGGAACCAAAGATATTGGCTAAAGTGTTGTCGAATAGGTTGGTCAAGGTCATAAGTGGTTTAGTACATTCTGATCAATCTGGATTTATCCCACATAGGAATACGGCATTGAATCTAAGGTGCTTGCATGGAGTTTTGGCAAGGGCGCATACATTGCGAGAACCGGCCATATTAGCGTCGTTGGACGCGACGATGGCCTTTGATACGGTGGAATGGCCATATCTCTGGGCTGTATTGACTAAATTCGGTTTTGGTCCTGAGTTTATTAACTGGGTGCGCTTGTTGTACACTGAGCCTCTTGCGCAGGTTGTTGTGAACAATCGTGTCTCGGCGCCATTTTGTCTTGGGCGGGGCACTAGACAGGGGTGCCCGCTTTCCCCTCTTTTGTTTTCATTAGCTCTTTAGCCCCTAGCGGCTTGGATCCGTTGGGAGCCTTCGATAAAGGGTATTCGTTGGTCCCCTCAGTTCGAATATCGTATTTCATTATACGGTGATGATATATTGCTTTATTTGACTTCTCCCAGAAAATCCCTTAATGTTGTTTGTGATGTCTTGGCCTCGTATGGTAGGAATTCAGGTTTGGTAGTAAATTGGGAAAAATCCAATCGTTGTGTGTTATGCGGTGATGCTCCTGTCCTCCCTCGTAATTGTCCTATTCAGATCGCTCAGAACGGGTTTAAATATCTCGGGATCTATGTTTCAATGGATCCCACTCTCCGATATGACATGAATCTCCTTCCTCCATTGGCTCGGCTGAAAAGTGATGTAGCTGGCTGGAAGAAACTTCCATTGTCCCTATTAGGAAGAGAGGCCCTTTTTAAAATGATGTCCCTACCCCGATTTCTTTATGCCCTCCAGAATACCTTGGATGTGGTGCCATCTAGCTATTTTCGAGAAGTAGAGGGACTGCAGCGTGGCCTACTTTGGGATGGCAGACTGCATATAGCGTTGGCCAAGTTGATGCTCCCATGGTAAGACGGAGGTATTACCCTCCCAGATATTAAGAGATACTATTGGGCGTCACAGTTGAGGCCTATAAACCATGGTTCCTACGGATCCAATATGGATCCAGGCTATGCAATGGATAAATGGCTGCTCCCTGGCGGTAATTACAGTAGAGCGCTGTACACCAAAACTGTAGAGAAAGGTCTGACTGGACCCACCAGAGTTGCTGTTCGCATATGGCATGACGCTCTTTGTTCACTGGGATGGAAAGATCTTCTTACTTTGGCTATCCGTTATTTGGTTCGGATAAGTTGGGCAGTTTGTGCAATTCGAGGGGTTTTGATCAATGGGATTTGATAGGGATCACCACAGTGGGGAATGTTTGGGTGAAGGGAAGAGTTAAATCATTCACTGAATTGCAAACTGAATATGAACTGAGTGGGACAGAGTACTTTCGCTATGAGCAGGTGCGCCATGCATTGAGGTCGGTGTTCCCTGATGGGGGGGGGGGGAGATACCAGAAGCGTCCCCATTAGAGGATCGAATACTGGATGGACCTCTACCAGATAGCACCATTTCTCTGATATATAAAAAGTTAATAAATCATAGAGCAGATCTCTTAGTAGACTTAAGGGATAAGTGGATGCAGGAGGGTATCGAAATTGATGACGAGGATTGGCAATCAGCAATTTCTTCCCCTAAGGAAGTGGTGATCCCGGCAAGATTGAGGCTTGTTCAATTGAAAATACTGCACAGGGTCTACGTTACTGGTCCGCGTCTGATTAAAATGGGTTTAACGGGAGATGGTTTGTGTAAACGTGGTTGCGGCCAGTTGTTGCAGATGTTTTGATTAAATGATTTTAGCTACTTAAAAGATTTTACCCTGAAAAAGAAAAAAGGGGTGGGTGGGTAGTATGAACACGGAAAAGGGGGAGGTGGGTGGGAAATATCAACACAGAAAAAGGGAGGGTTGGTGGTAAGTATCAACACAAAAAAGGGGGGGTGGTAAGTAGCAACACAGAAAAAGGATAGGTGGGTGGTAAGTAGCAACATGGAAAAAGGGTGTGTGGGTGGTAAGTAGCAACACGGAAAAAGGGTGTGTGGGTGGTAAGTAGCAACACGGAAAAAGGGTGTGTGGGTGGTAAGTAGCACGGTAAACAAGCATTGGAAATGCAATAGGTCTCGCAATAGAAAAGTTTGAGCTTTTGATGTGGAAAATGTTTTGGTTTTTTTGCAAAATATAAAAGTATTAATTACGTTTTTACAAATGGCAATAGTTATAAAATTATCACGTTACATGTTATGTTATGTTATGTTATGTTAATGGGGTACTTTTATAGCGCACAGCTAATCCGAAGAGTGTCCCGGCGCTTAAGATCGTCACGGACCCAGAGTGGAAGGCAAAACGGGAGAGAATGCTGAAAGCAGAATGGGAAGAATTACTGGGTGAAAAGCAGGGTCTGCAGATCCTTCCTGAATGCCAGCAGATTGGTGTTGGATCTGAGTGACAGAGGAAGAGCATTCCACAACCGAGGGGCGAAATGTTTAAAAGAACACCCCCCGCAGCGCGCACGTCGGATCACCGGGGTGACCGCCATGGCTTGGGTAGAGGATCGCAAAGATCCAGAAGGCAGATAGAAACTAATCCGTGTCCGGAGATAAAAGGCACCTGTACCATGAAGGGCTTTGAAGGCAATGGTCAAGGCCTTAAAAGTGATACGCTTCCTAATAGACAGCCAGTGAAGAGTCCTGAGAAGGTCGCTGGCCCTGGCTCTCCTAGTGAGGCCAAAGATGGCACGGGCTGCTGAGTTTTGAACAACCTGGAGACACGCAAGAAGGAAGCCCGGAAGGCCTAGGTACAGAACGTTGGAATAGTCCAGGCGAGAGCCCATCAGGGTCTGTACCGTGGCCTTTCTATGCTCTAAAGATAAGAGCGGCAGGAACTTCCTTAGCATCTTCAAGATCGCAAAACCTTTGCCGGCCAGACCAGCCACCTGGGCTTTGAAGGAGAGGCTGTTATCAATCTGAATACCCAGATTTCTAGCAGCCCGAATCACTGGCAGGAGGGAACATGGCAGTGGGCCACCATTCCTTCCACCTGGGGTCCGCAGGGCAGCCGAAGAAGAGCACTTCGGACATGTCCGAGTTGCACTTGAGGCTGTTACGACCAAACCAGTCAAACACTGCCCCGAGGCAACCCCGATGGACGCCCCATCAAAATCGGAGCCCTTGTCGCACGTGAACAGAAGTTGGGTATCGTCCGCGTACGACATGATCTGGGCCCCAAAATCCTCCGCCAGTGCCGCCAGAGGGGTCATATAGATGTTAAAGAGCTAAGGGCTCAGAATTGAGCCCTGCGGAACTCTGACCTCCAAAGGCGAAATTGCGGCAGAGAAAGGGGGGGCCCAGACTGTTTGCTGGCGATTTGAGAGAAATGACCTAAACCACCGGAACACCGTCCCCCTCAGACCAATCTCCCAGAGTCTTGAAAGGACATGCATAGCATTAGTAAAGGTACAATATATAGTTTCCCCCTGTTTTACATGTATTGACCTGACAAAAAAAAATGTTTTAACATGAACAGAAGTGATACCCTTTAACATATTGTTCTGACATTTGTAATAAAGTTTGAAACATTGCTAGCAAATAATTGAACCAGTTGTTGTTGAATTGTTGCACAGATTGATGGTGTTGTGGCGCTGAGTGATGTTGTTTTGGCTACAAGTAATGCTGTGGCGTTTAGTGATGCTGTTGTTGCGCATAGTGATGTGTGGTGCCCCTGAGTGATGCAGTGGTAGTGCTGAGTGATGCTATGTTGATGCAATATATAGAGTGAGTGCGATAGATAGATAGAGGGAGGATGTTAGATAGAGGGAGGGCGATAGAGGGAGGGCGATAGAGGGAGGGAGGGTGATAGAGTGATGTAGGGTGTTAGAGTCATGGAAGGGCGATAGAGTGTTTGAGGGTGAAAGAGTGAGGGTGGGCGATAGAGTGAGGTAGAGTGAGGTAGGGTGTTAGAGTGATGGAAGGGCGATAGAGTGAGTGAGGATGGTAGAGTGATGGAGGGCGGCAGAGAGGGCACAAGAGGCGGGGTGGAGGTTAAAGTAGACGGCAGGGGAGGGGGAGATACGGGGAGGTTTGGGTTGCTGCAAAAGGAGGGATCCGGGAAAATGCTACTGAAGAAAACCAGTGGACGAGGTAAATGGAAAAGGAGCGGCTAGTGAGGGAGAGCAGTGGGAGGAAAGAGTACAACATGGGAGAGGATGGTGAGAAATGGGGGGTTGCATAGAAGGAGGCTAGCGAGGAGGGGGGTGAGCGCTGGGGAAAGGAGGAGGCTGGTAGAGAGGACACTGGGGGGCAGAGGCTCGTGACAGAGCATGGGGAAGGAGAGGATGCATTTCAAGCAGCTCGAGTGAGAGGGCGGGGTAGCGGGCACAGAGGAGGCAGGTGAGGGAAAGCTCATGAGGGCAGAGGCTGGCGAGAGAAGAAAGGGGCACACAAGGAGGCTCTGGGGATCAGCGCACAAGAGGGGGCTGGCGAGGGGGGGCACTTGAGTGGGTGGTGTGGAAGAGCAACGTGGGAGGGTGCAAACGAGGTGGCACTGAGAGACAGCAAGACGCTTAAGGTACAGGAGTGAGCTTGCGAGGGCAGAGAGGAGAGCACGTGAGATGGCTGATGTGAAAGAGAAGCAGGGAGGGGTTGGAGAGGAGGCTCTGAGGCAGAGCAGGCAACTAAAGCTACAGGAGGAGTGAGGTAGTGAGGGACTGCCACAGCGTGAGAGTGCAGAAGAGGAGCCGCGAGGGGCTAGTGTTGAAGAGCAGCAGTAGAGGGGGTGGAGAGCAGGCACCGAGGGCGAGCAGGAAACCAAAGCTAAAGGAGTGAGCAAGTGAGGGACTGCCGCAGCGCGAGAGTGCAGAAGAGGAGCAGTGGGGTGCTGGTGTGGAAGAGCAGCAGTGGAGGGGGTAGGAGAGCAGGCACTGAGGGTGAGCAGGAAACCAAAGCTACAGGAGTGAGCTAGTGAGGGACTACCACAGTGCGAGAGTGCAGAAAAGGAGCCGCGAGGGGCTAGTGTGGAAGAGGAGCAGGGGAGGGGGTGGAGAGCAGGCACGGAGGGTGAGCAGAAAACCAAAGCTACAGGAGGAGTGAGGTGGTGAGGGACTGCCACAGTGCGAGAGTGCAGAAGAGGAGCCGCGAGGGGCTAGTGTGGAAGAGCAGCAGTGGAGGGGGTGGAGAGGAGGCTCTGAGGGAGAGCAGGAAACCAATGAACACCTGGAATACAGTGAAGGGGGTGAAGGTGAGGGCGTGTTTAGGTGGGCGGGGTTAGCGAATAGATGGTTCTACCACGAGGAACGTAACGGAGGCAAAAGGGGGGGGGGAAATGAGACAGCAGGTGGAGAGCAGGAGGTCCTAACGAAGTTTGTGAGGGAGAGCGGTTTGAGGCGAGTGATAAAGAGGAGTAGTGACATGGTCTGGGCAGGGGGGAGCCACAAAGGGGAGAGTGCACAAGAGGCGGGGGTGGAGGTTAAAGTAGACAGCTGGGGAGGGGGAGATACAGGGAGGTTTGGGTTGGTGCAAAAGGAGGGATCCGGGAAAATGCTACTGAAGGAAACCAGTAGACGAGGTAAATGGAAAAGGAGCGGCTAGTGAGGGAGAACAGTGGGAGGAAAGAGTACAACATGGGAGAGGATGGTGAGAAAGGGGGGGTTGCATAGAAGGAGGCTAGCGAGGAGGGGGTGAGCGCTGGGGAAAGGAGGAGGCTGGTAGAGAGGACACGGGGGGGGAAGAGGCTCGTGACAGGGCATGGGGAAGGAGAGGAGGCATTTCAAGCAGCTCGAGTGAGAAGGCGGGGGTAGCGTTATTAAAGACAAGCCCGGAGTTGTGTTGAAAGTAAAAAAAAAAAAACGAGACATGGCCTACCGGCCGTGAAAGCCCGGAGTTGTGTTTAAGGTAAAAAAAAAAAAAGAGACGGCCTACCAGCCGTGAAAGTGAAAGTACGGCCGGCCGGCCGTGAATAATTAGGGGAGGAGAAATCCTTTGAAGAGCTGCTGGCAGCACCAAGCTGGGGAACAGATGGCTGGTGATTTGATGCTGTGCACGCGCATTTTAACTCATTGCGCATTGACCTAAAATCGCACGTGCACTGCATCAAATCGCCACTTTGGTTAAACTCGGATAAGCCCCTATATCTCGCCAGCTCGAATGCGCAAGCGCATCGGTGGGCGAGACCTAATAAAAAGGGTGGGTGGGAGGAAGCAGCAGGGAAAGAGGATGGGTGGGAGGAAGCAGCACGGAAAAAGGGCGGGTGGGTGGGAGGAAAGAAGCATGGAAAAAGGGCGGGTGGGTGGGAGGAAAGAAGCACGGAAAAAGGGTGGGTGGGTGGGAGGAAAGAAGCACGGAAAAAGGGTGGGAGGAAAGAGGCACGGAAAAAGGGTGGGTGGGTGGGAGGAAGCAGCACGGAAAAAGGGTGGGTGGGTGGGAGGGAGGAAGCAGCACGGAAAAAGGGTGGGTGGGTGGGAGGGAGGAAGCAGCACGGAAAAAGGGTGGGTGGGTGGGAGGGAGGAAGCAGCACGGAAAAAGGGTGGGTGGGTGGGAGGAAGCAGCACGGAAAAAGGGTGGGTGGGTGGGAGGAAGCAGCACGGAAAAAGGGTGGGTGGGTGGGAGGAAGCAGCACGGAAAAAGGGTGGGTGGGTGGGAGGAAGCAGCACGGAAAAAGGGTGGGTGGGTGGGAGGAAGCAGCATGGAAAAAGGGTGGGTGGGTGGGTGGGAGGAAGCAGCATGGAAAAAGGGTGGGTGGGTGGGTGGGTGGGTGGGTGGGAGGAAGCAGCACGGAAAAAGGGTGGGAGGGAGGAAGAAGCACAGAAAAATGGTGGGTTGCTGGGAAGTAGGAGCAGGGGAAAATGGTGGGTGGTTGGGAAGTAGCAACACGGAAAAAGGGTGGGTGGCTGGGAAGTAGCAACACGGAAAAAGGGTGGGTGGCTAGAAAGTAGCAAACTGGAAAAGGGTGGGTGGCTGGAAAGTAGCAACATGGTTGAAAAAAGGGGGATGGCTGGGAAGTAGCAACACAGAACAAGCATTTGCAATGCAATAGGTCTCACATTTATTAGAGTTTGAGCTATTGGCATTGTAAATCACAAATCCATTTTTTTATGTGCAGTAAGATAGTAAAAGGTTCATAGAGCCCCAGTGCTCAATGACACATGATATTCCTGATGAAAGGAGGAAATCAGGTTATGTCGGCTGTCACCCTAGGATGAACAGGACTGCTAAAGACTCACAAGCAATTGTTAATTCGTATAAAAAATAAATAGGGTACATTGTATAGCTTGTGTGACTTGCCCAGAAAGTGAGAATTCCTGCATAAGGTTCTTCTAGTACCACTATCTCTGGAGAGGACACATTTAATGAAGGCAAGTTTCTCTGATCAGCCTTCAAAACATCTGCCCAAGCCTGGCCCATTCTCTGCTGAACAGGGTCAATGCCACCCTTGGGGTGCCCAAGCATCACATATGATCGTCCTTCACGCCACTGCCCAATGGATCAAGCCACTAGTACATTTGATAGATTTTCATGTATCCTCATAGTCCTCCATTTGCTCCCCCTACCAGGTTGCTCCATGTTCACAATCTGCTGAATCACATATAAAACTGTTGGCGACACACTTGAAGAATATCTTGGAGAAGAATGGGAGGGCCATGATCGGTCTGCAGTTGTCTCGTATAATTGTGCCAGCACTGGGTTCTTGAGAATTGGGCGAACATGGCCCATTTTTATAGAATATTAGAATCAGCCCCGATTCAGCGAGGAGTATATGCTGTATAGTAAAGGGAAAATTCCAACACTGTCGACAAGTACGGATGGGCTTTCTGGAGAAAAATGAGCTATAAATCTAGACACATACTGATACAAAGAGGTTCAAAGAAATGCCTCTAATGAGACAAATTTCTCTTTACACCTTTTTAATGTTAAACCCCACTTCACAAAAAAATGCTTCTTATTGTAATTTCAAAATTGTTAGTGGTCTGTAATAGGAGATAAGAGAGCTCTGGCGATCAGGGGTGGCAGGTTGCATTTGAAAGTGGTGAGGCGCAAAAAAACGTTGATGTGTGTTGCATCACGAGCGAGCTAGGCTAGTGGGCACGACCTCTGAAAAAAGAGTGGAAAAATCATACACCTCAAATCAAATTTGATGACCACAAAGCAATAGTGGTGGCATAGACTGGTAATATATAAACACATGAAAAACACTCCACATTTTGCAGAACAAAAATTGCCCAGTTACTATAGTGTGCAAATTCTACAGTGCAACAAGCTAGGACTTAACTATCTTACCGGCACAGTACATGCACGTTCTCCTGTCTGTCCACTCTCTGCAAAGCACCTGCCTGACACCCTCCTCCTACAGTCCTGCCATGACGACATCCAATGACAACGACGTAGCTGCTCCATTCCGCAACTTCCCAATGGACAACAGTGCTTTGGACCTCACACATTTCTTCATTCACTCATTCCCAATGCCTGCTCCTCAAAGCCCAAAGACAGATCCCACAATCCAAACGACAGACCTTCCCCTCATGCCATCCCTGGGAACTGCAAGGGTTGGGGTGAATGAGTGGGTCATAGCTGAGTCAGAAGTGATGGAAGAAGGGGGAGGGAAGAACAGGGAGGAGCTCCAGCACCAGGCAGACAACAAGGCCAGACCCCATCTAATCTGTTACCAAGCTGAAGAAGCACTACAACGATCTGAACACAATACAGTTGAAATGAGACACCAGGGCTGAAACCAAAATAAATAATTGGTATCTGGCATTGCAACCTCAGTCCTGCTCGTGTAGTGACCCCCGTAGATAGCCCAGAACATCCATCTTCATGTATGTCCTCGCACGCGGCGAAGAGCAGGTGAAAGGAACGGAAACATGCAGGTGCGCCGCCAATGGTACGCAGACACAAGGCACTCTGCAAACGATTGACACAGGAAATTGCGAAAGTGAAAGCGAACAGCCGGCCATGGGGTTCCAATTATCGTGCCCAGACACGGGTGTGATAATTGAAAGCACATGTCTCGCTGTGGCGCACGCTCACCACTCATTTTCCTTATATACTTAAGCCACGGCCTTAATTACATAGGTCACTCTCTTTTAGACACCCCTCCCAATTTTTTTTATCCACCTTAAATCCTGGTTATAATCTAAAAGGGCATTTATGATTCACAAACTTAAATAAAATAGTCGAGTATAAGGATACATGTGTGAGGAGAAGCACTATATGAAAACATGCTATTATTAAAAGAACTGGGTTAGATATTGCATAACACCACAGTTGCTTCTGATTGCAAGCGCTGTAAATTGGCGTTCATTCTGCCCATTTGGAAAGTACTTAATTTATCGACCATGGAAGGATGAAAAGCGCAGTTGGCCATTTCATGGTTTCAGCTTGTGACCTATGGATCACATACATTGAAAGCAACAAACTCGAAGATGCACTGACATTTGGGCGGATCCAAGATGGCGGAGTGAGGATCGACGCCAGCAGCTCACCCGGAGTCTCCCCTCTCACTCTTCACAAGGAGATGCAATAACTACGGAAAACCACGGAAAAGAAGAGCAGATTAAAATAAAGAATTGAAGCTGACATCAACGCGAGGGAGTTGTGCTGCGCCGTGTCGGTGTTAGTGCCGGTGGAAAAAGTCAGTGACGGTCAGTGACGGTAGCTCTGTACCGCTGCTTTAAAAAACCGATACTAATGCGAGGAAGCTGCGCTACGCCGGGGGAAAAAAATCAACGACGGCAGCTCTATGCCGATGTTTTGAAGCTGACACTGATGTGAGGAACTGTGCCGTGCCACGCCATACCGGGGAAAAAATCAGCGATGGTCTGAAGCTGACATTAACATGAGGGAATCTCGCTGTGCGGGGGGAAAAATAAAAAATCAGCGACGGTAGCCCAGTATCAATGTTCTATTTTACTGCCACAACTGAGTTTTTTCGGCAGACGATTTTCGGTCTGCTCAAAGGCTCTGGGCTCCGCTCATCGGGACTTGCACGTTTGAGCCGCCTGAGTCGGCAGGCTTCGAGCCTTTGGAGACAGGGAAGAATGTCACCGAAGCATCCTCCCAGAGCTACAAGGAACAGCAAAAATACAGCGGGCAAACCGGCGCCTCCTCCTCCTTTACCCGTGCAGGTACCGTTACAGCCAAGCTCATCAAACCTGACAACAGCAGCGGCGTCTGCTACCCCTTCGACTCCACAGACTCCGGGCATGTCAGAGAATACTCCTCGGGAGGCGCTTGCCCTTGCAGCCTCAATTGTGTCAAACGCCCCAGCTACTAGTAAGGAAGGGGAGAAAAAGAAGAAAATAAAACTTCCCGCCCTTACAGAATCTGCGGAGACGATTGAAGTCTCAGACATGATGGGAGGCCAACAACAGCAGGAAGACAGCAGCGTCGCAAAGCAGGTACTGAAAAAGCTTAACATCTCTTCAGTAGTGATTGGGAAAAAGACTGGGCATACAGGGGAGACATCAGCTAAAATTATTGCTAAAGATAACGCCAAAGATAATATATTGACAAAAGAAAGAGCAGATGAGGAAGATTCGACAGATGTATCTCGGATAAAAGTGAATAGAGAACTAACTATCTTAAACGGTGTCCAAGACATAGATATGACAGTAGTAACAGAAACAGAAACATTAAGAAAGCCAAGCTCTAGTCCGTGTACAGATATCCAAAATATTTCTGGTGGGGTAGACGTCGATCTAACAGGCTTAGCAATCAGTACTGATCAAGGAACTATGGCTAATGCTCCTATAACTGACTCTGCTGAAGGCGGGCTAGTGGGAGATCTGACAAACCTTACTGAACAAAGATCTTTTGAAGATTGCGACGCTGAAACAGAAGATGAGACAGGGGAGAAGGAGAATAATGTCGGCACAACTACAAAATTAAAAGCCAAGAAAGGACGCACACAAAGAAACAAATCTAAGGCAAAAAAAAAAAGCATTAAACCGGGCTTACTGACAAACAGTTCTATGATAAATAAAAGCCAGACCTCGACAAAAACTTTACAGGACAAAGGCCCGTTAATAAGATGGATGGTGACAAAAGGGCTAGTTAAAAATATGACTCAAAGATTGTCAGGAGCAAGCCCAACAGAATTATTCTCTAACAAAACTACACAAAGAATTACTAGCGATGCTAATAATGATGATGATGTCAATAATGGGAAAAACGATCCCTCAAATACCTCACCTAAATTATCAAATACGCCACTCAACATAGCATCAGATACTCTCTCTGAGCAAATGCCAATATCAATGTTGTATGAGCCGCAAGATACTACCACAGACATTCCAGCAATAGAGGGTGAGACGTCTGAGTTGCAAATACTCTTCCCAGCCACAACAGATGCAAAGACAACAGCGAATGCTGTTCTTCCTATCTCTCCTGTGAACTCCTCTTATGAACTTTTATCTCCTCACAATATCTTGGAGAATAATAGCCATACAACTGCCCGTACAACTGCCCCTGAAGAGGAACCAAACTCACGAGATTCAACAGATGCCTCCCCACTGGATATAATACTTTAGCTATTAAGTAATCAGCGGGTTGAGGCTCAGGAACACTATCTACAGCTGAGAGAAGATAACAATAAGGTACAGGCAGCCCTACAAGAATTGACTGGAAAGTTTGGAGGAGCCTCACAGGATATCGTGGAATTACAACAAAGAGTTGCCGATGTGAAAGAAACAAGTGCTAAAACTGCATCCTCATCAGATAAACATGAATCATTGATTGCGACCTTACAACAAAAAGTGGAAGACTTGGAGAACAGACAGAGACGCTCAAACTTAAGAATTTTTGGCATACCGGAGGGAACAGAAGGATCTGATCCGAGGGCCTACTTAGTGGGGTTACTTCAGAAAGCTTTCCCTGATTTAGCGGACTGGGACTGGGACTCACAAATTCAGAGAGCACACCGCCTTCCTCTAATACAGAGAAACAGAGGGGGCCAGTTTCTGCGTCCCTTCTTGGGTTTTTTTGGCAATTTTTTACTTCGTCAGGCTATCTGGCAGAGAGCCCGCCCTAACACCCCGGTAACCATTGGTGCAATCTCGATTTTTGCCCGCTCTGACCTTAGTAAGGAAACTATGGACAGACGGTGGTTGCTACGTAAGCTGATAGATCCAATTAAATCAAGTGGCGCCCAAGTTTTTCTCCAAGAACCAGCACGCCTAAAGGTAATAAAAGGGGGCCGTCCCTATTTTTTTACGGACATAAAAGAAGCAGAAGCATATTTAGCCGATACTACTTCTGGCTCGAGCAAGACTAACTCCAAAACTAAGAATTAAGCACTAACATAAACGGAGACACTGTAAAAAGAACTTTTTCATTCTTTATTAAGAACTTATTCATAAACAAATTTAGCTTCAACTGTTTAACTCCCTTTTTATTTCATTTAGGTTATGTGCATCGTAATATGTTAGACCAATATCAAACTTATATTTTCTGCAGTGGACTTATGGATTTATGGACTGCTTAAGGGAAGAGAGGGTGGGGGCTCCGGTGTTGACCTGCCAACCCGCTGCCCATCCAGCGGCAGCAGATGCTGAGGGATGGCTCTACCCCGGCTGGGGTGAGAGCTAGGGGGGAGGGGGGCGGTGGGAGGGTGTTCTCCACACTCTGGGGGGTTGAGGGTGGGGGAGGTAAAAATAAAGAAAATAGTTTGCAGGTTGAGGTGGTGGAATCAAACAACGATATTGGAATTTTTTTGTACATTAAACGTACTTGTAGAACGCAATACATGAGATCAAGTTACTATTATGGGCAATACTCTGATCAATATAAGATAAGCTTCGAGAGCAAAGCTTTAATTATGTCCCTTTTGTATTTTTTTTAAACTGCCTTATAGATGTATGAAATAAAATGCCTAGCCTGGAATGTTGCCGGGCTAAATAGCAAGAATAAACAAATGTTGATAAAAGAAGAACTAAAAGTGCATAACCCCCATGTTGCTCTTCTATCTGAGACACATATCGCAGGGAAGGATAGAAAACTTCTAAATCACTTAGGATACGAAGTTATCATCAGCTCAACCTATGGCCAATCTGTTAGGGGAGTTGCTATACTTAAAGATAAACGATTTAAGGCTGAGATAATACAAACATCTTGCGATAAAAATGGTAGATGGGCTATTGCTCAGATACGGTTTGAGAATGCTAATTATGTTTTATGCGTGGTATATGGATGCAATATAGATGACCCTACTATTTTTGATGAATTGAATATTAAGCTATTAGACTGGACCGGAGAACTTATTATTATGGGTGATTTTAATTGCATAATGGATTATAGGATAGATACAACTAGATCTGGGGGACACCAAAGAATGCATAAGACAAGGGCCTCCATATTTGATATATGCCGTATATATAATTTAAAAGATGCTTGGCGAAATCTATATGATAATAAGCCAGCATATACCTATTATTCTGCACCCCATAAATTATGCTCAAGGCTTGATATGGCACTTATAAGCGACAACCTATTGAATACAAGTTCTATGATCCTATGTCCACGCATCTCTTCTGACCATAATGCTATAATTCTATCATTTAAAACAACAAATATTAGAACCACGCCTAGGCCTTTTTCTTTCCCAAGACATTTAATATCGGATATAGATTATATAACACAGCTAAAATTACATCTTACAGAATTCATAAATATAAATTCAAACTCAGCATCACCAGCAATAGTTTGGGATGCTTGCAAAGCTAGTATTAGAGGCTATACTCAAACTTACGTGATTAGACAAAACATAGAATTAAAAAAAAGAACGATACTTTGATGTAAAAAATAACTATCCAAGAGGAATTATTGTCATCATCTCTCCAGTCTAACTCGCCATCGAGCATAGAAATAGGACTTAAACTCACGTCACTGAGAAATTAAATAAAGTCCAAATTTATTAAAAAAAGCATAAACAGCTTACATAAATTTAAAATAGATCAATACGAAGGTGGGGATAAAATTGGGAAAATTCTGGCCTATAAAACTGCTGAAGACAGAGCAAATGTTACAATTACAAGTATACGGGGGAGAGGGAACAAAATCTACAATGAACCTCAAGACATCTTGGAACAATTTGCTGATTATTATAAGAATTTATACACCCCAGAAATGACCCCTAGCATAGATGACATACAGAAATATATTGAAAACTACACCATAGATTCTCAAAATATCATAGAGATAGACTTGTTGTCTGATGAGATAACTATGCTAGAACTACACCAAGCTATTGCCTCATTACCCTCAGGAAAAGCAGCAGGGGAAGACACTATACCATTAGAAATATATAAAATATGCTTAAAAGAGCTTGAACAACCCTTGCTGAAAGTAATCCAATCTGTAGGCCTTGAAGGAAAAACACCACAATCTTGGAACAGGGCTAAAATAATATTCTTTCTGAAGAAGGACAAACCGAAAGAAGAAAGAGGGTCTTATCGCCCCAACTCACTGATAAATACTGATGCGAAAATGTTTGCCAAAATTCTAGCCCTAAGACTGGCCCCCATTATGCCCATGATTACCCATCCACAGAAACATGGCTTCATTACTGGGAGAGACACCACCATACATGTCAATACGGCCATAACAGCATTCGACGTTGCAGAGACGGATGCCACCCCACTCGGTATGATTTTTATAGACGCTGAAAAAGCTTTTGACCGAGTGGGGTGGGATTTTCTCTGGTGCGTACTGTCCAAATTAGGGTTTGGGGGGGAATTTTT
Organism: Lissotriton vulgaris; assembly: GCF_964263255.1. NCBI lineage: Eukaryota > Metazoa > Chordata > Amphibia > Caudata > Salamandridae > Lissotriton > Lissotriton vulgaris. The sequence goes on from NC_141687.1 coordinate 401,918,263, forward strand.
GAAATGTATTAAAGAACTGTATGACAAACCAACTGCTTTTACTAGCTACGGGGGGCTGGTATCTTCAGATTTCAGGATTTTACGAGGAACTCGACAGGGCTGCCCTCTTTCACCTCTTTTATTTGCACTTTCATTAGAACCTTTTTTGTTAGCCCTTCAATCTCAAACCCAGATCATACCGTTTAAATCAGGACACCAAGAATTAAAAATAACAGCATACGCTGATGACATAGCGGTTTACACGGAAGATGTTGTAGAGGCCCAAAAAGGAATAATCTTAGAAGCCGAGAAATACGGCAAGGTAGCGGGCTATAAATTAAATCTACAAAAAACGCAAATAATAGTTAACTATGCCCCACCTGTGATAGTTCCTGAGATATGCAAAATAGCCACTTATCTGGGAATAAGAATAACAGCCAAACTACAAGACATTAACAAAATAAATTATGATGAATTATTTAAATCTACTAGTTTACTATTAAAAAAATGGCATAGGCTACCTCTTAATATAATTGGCAGAATTAATTTGATAAAAATGAAGGTATTACCTAAATATATATACCTATTCCGATCTATACCATTAGCATTAAATAATCAATTTTTTAAGAAACTGGATGGAATATTCAGCAGCTTTATATGGGGGTATAAAAAGGCGAGAAGATCATTAAACCTTATGAAAAATGATACACATGAAGGTGGTCTTAATTTTCCGGATTTTAAATTATACTTTTGGTCAGCATTCACTAATCGCTTACGTTCCCTACTCAACGAAGGAAGGGCTTTATTTTTTCACTATTTTATGTTAAAATCTGATTCAAATCTATTTTTATTTAGAACTAATGATCCCAATTATTACAAAAGAGGCAAGTTTAAGACAGCTAAAGATATAACAAAGATATGGGGCAATATTTTATCTTTTTGTGATACCAACCTTTTCCATTCAAATCTACCACTATGGGGAAATCCTGGTCTACCAAATATATTCAATGATAACACTGGCCACGGATGGTCTAGATTAGGCATTAATACCTTAGGGGACTTATACAATACACAGGGCTTCATGGATTTTAACACCCTTAAGCAAATATACAATCTATCCGAAAATATGAGATACAAATTCCTACAGATACAGGACTATCTGATTAACAAAAAACAAGTTTTGGAAGCTCCTGAATGTGACATCTGGATCTGCTTACATTCATCAAAAAACAAATCTGTTATAAGTGAGACATATAGAATTCTCACTGCTGTCAAATCTAACGATTGCAGTAAGCCTGCTGATAAATGGAGTAGAATATTGGGATCAAATATAACTTCTAAACAGATAACAAACTCTTTGATGAACATTAACAAACGAGTACGATCATCCAGCTTAAGACTCCAACAATTCAGAACAACATGTATGCTATACTACACCCCGGAAAAAAATCTCTAAATGGTCCTCCAACAATACCTATAGTGATCGTACTAAATGCCCTAAATGTTCTACTGAAGCTGCAGACCTGATACATATGCTGTTCTCATGCCCGAACTTGAAAACTTTCTGGGGCGAAATTGAAAAAGTCCTGTATATGAAGCAGATTCAGATACCAGCGTTAACAGCCGCGTCTGTTTTATTAGATATCTATCCAGCTCCACTCCCACATGCCTTCTTGATTACAATATTAATATCTTGTGCTAAACTAACTGTAGCAAGAGCCTGGATCAGCTCAGAAACACCAAAAATCTGGGATTGGTGGGCATTGGTAACTGAAGTACACTCAATGGAGCTTGCTTTAGCAAACATAAGGGGCATAAAGGCAATGAAAAAATATTTAAAAAATTGGGGAACTTTTCATCGAACGTTGATATTATACTTATGAAAAACTGTGTTATCTGGCAACTATTATTGTGTTTTGAGATTGTTAACATGAAATCGCTCCTTTCTTCATGGTTTCTGCCCATATTTCCTTTTTTTGCCCTTCTTTTGCTTTCAATTGCAGCACCGACCTAATTGTGTATACGTTATGTATGATAGTCATTATACATATGTATTGTGTTTTACGTACTATTTGATCACTTTTGTCGGTTGGAGCATTTGCATAAGGGTACAAAATGAGAAAATAAAGGTTGTGCTGTATTTTCTGCTCTGTGATTATCGAGTACAAGCTGAATTTGGCTCCTTTGTAAACCTGTCCAAAGCATTTTAAAAGTGGAGCAAAATGTATTTGCTTTGCTCCCCGTAAAACCAGTAGGAAATATTACTCATCTCTACGTTTTGCGCTGGTGTAAAATTGAACGAAATGTCCAGAGTTTTGACCAATTTTGCTTTATTCTTTGATATTCAGGTGTAAATGTGGTGCAAATTAAGCTGGTATCCGCACCAAACTGACAGTCATTAGAAAGTATTGAAATAGAGGATGTACTGGGGTTTGCCCAAGCTACTGTACCCATGTTCCCTGCAGGAACCAGGGGTTACGAAGTCGCTTGAGAGCTGAGTTCTAGTTTCCAGTTTGTCGTTCCTTATGGTTTAGGACACACACCTAACTACACCCCTTCCTTTCCCACCCACACACACCACCCCCTCGAAAATGATTCCTTCTCCAGTGCCCGTCATTGTGTCACACGCAGATGCAGCACGTCCCTCGCTGCCTTATGGTCTCCCACTTCCACCACCACACCCCCTCATCCAGTCGACATGAGATAAAGAGAGAGTGAGTAGGGGAAAGCCAGGGGAGGCGAGGAGAAGCGCCGGAGCAGCGGGCCTCCCCCCTGTGATGTTTTATCCTTGCACCTCTCCAGGGAGGATAGAGGGGACAGGGCGGTAGGTCGGTGCAGTGAGAACTAGCGTTATTTCTGGATGTGGAATGTGGATAGATCAGCGGGATATACCATAATTTTTGGATACGGATGAGTTAAGCCTCAACCCCACCAAAGATAGCAAGTAAGCACGTAAAGACAGACTCTGTAGTTTCTAGCCTCCATTTCTAGGAAGTTTATCCATGCCTGTAACCACAAACCCCAAAGACAGATCCCAGGTGTGCAGACACAAAGCACACTGCAAAGGAGTGGCACAGGAAATCGTGAAAGTGATTGCTTTTGTGAAAAAACAAGCACGCGAATGACGCGCACGGGCGCCACAGCAAGACATCATGGGCCATATGTAGGTGGCCAAATACCGGTCGGTAACACCGAAAAAGGGTCTTTTTCGGTGTTACCGACATTTATTTAGCCATGTGAGATGTACGTAATACCGAATCGATTCGATAACTAATCGGTAAAAAATCATATTTACCGATTTGAAATTACCGAAACAATGAATACCGATTCGGAATTAACGATTCGGTAAAACGCCCAAAAATGCAATGTAGCAAACCTCGTTAATACCGAATATGACCAAAATCGGTACTAACGATTCGGTATTTACCACGTTTCAAGAGCATGTGGTAATCAGGTGCAGTGCATATAAACAGGCCCAAAATCCATCTGTGTGAACACAATGCACAATGGCAGGCCTCTACCTCATAGCAAGGCGGCTACGCTTGAGAGCAGCAGGAATGAGGATCTGGAGACGTGAAGAGCGGGTGTACAGATTACGCATCACAGTGTTCCAATTGACAGAACCTGAAATACATGAAAGATACAGATTGCACCCAGACACCATCCTGGACCTAATACGGGACCTAAGACCCTATCTGGAGCATCAGACACCAAGGGCCCACGCAATCCCGACCCATGTCCAGGTACTCTGCTGCCTGCACCTCCTTGCATCAGGATGTTTCCAGGGTGTGATAGCTGCAGTGGGTGGAGTGTCACAGAGCTGTCTATCCCGTTTCTTCAACACCTTCCTGGACGCCATGATAGACAGAATGGAACATTACATTTCCTTCCCCAGTACACAGGCGGAGCTGCAGAGAACCAAGCTGGAGTTCTACCAACTTGCCCATTTCCCCCACGTCATTGGCTGCATCGATGGGACCCATATCCCCATCTGCCCACCTGCAGCAAGTGAATACATATACAGAAACCGCAAATCCACCCACTCAATCAATGTGCAGGTGATCTGCAATGCCAAATACATCATAACTGACATCGTGGCCAAATTCCCCGGGAGTAGCCACAACGCGTGCATCTTCAGGAACAGTGGCATACATACACGTCTGGTTGCTGGTGAATTTGGCGACGGATACATACTAGGTAAGTAAATGTGACACACCCTGATTCATAGGTGACAGCGCATATGCCCTCCGGCCGTATCTACTCACACCATATCTGAACCCAACCACCCGAAGGGAGAGGAGATACAATGTGGCACATAGGAGCACACGCAACGTGGTGGAGCGCACATTTGGATTGCTCAAAAGCAGATTCCGTTGCCTCCACAAAACAGGAGGTGCACGTCTGTACAGCCCCATCAAATGTTGCAAGATAATTGCTACGTGTGCAATGCTACACAATCTGGCCACTAAAAAAGGAACAGCAATGGAACTAACTGAGTCAGAGGACGAGGACGAGGACAACCCTCAGCCAGAGCCCTGCGCAGCTGGTGTTGCTATTGAACATGATGGGAGACAGAGATGGGCAGAGATTACGTCAAACTATTTCTGAGTGAGTAACGACACGGAGCCATTAACAGTTACATGTAGAGGTGTTTATTGGGCACACCTCCAGTATTGCGAGCATTGTCCAATTGGACATTGGTTACATCACCCATCACATGCATGTACACAGCCATTGTCCTTTACTTCCTGCGTCCACGTGCTGCACGTGCACGTTCCCCATCGACACTGTCTGGTGTGTTGGACTGTTCCTGTGCTGGCACGTTTCGTCCACTACGCCTCCTGCACTCGGTGGGTGAGGGTGTAATGCTATCACGGCTGGTAGCCTCCTCACTGTCCCCCCCCAACCCCCCTTCCATATTGGACGCCTTGGCATTCTGCATGAGCTCTAGCACGGAGGTCATGGACACCATCCCCCCGGCCACATCCCTGCTGCAATGCGCCATCTCCTCCTGCATGGCGATGGACCTGCGACACATCAGTGATGTAGTAGTGGCCAGCCGGTTCACCGACTTGGTATAGGCCTGGAGTCTCTGTCTCTCACGGCGCCTGACTTCATCTCCCTCCATTGCAGGCGCTGGACCTTCAGCATGTTGCCTTCCAGTCAGCAAACACACTGTCACCCTGCTCGTATGCTTCTGGACTGTCCGGCCTTGCCCTGCGGCGTCTTGATGAGATGTGGGCGCCCTGGGATGCAGAACCATCCCGCTCCTTGTCGGTTCTGTCTCCTATGGGACTTTGTTCGCCCAATCTGCCCTCCTCCGACTCCTCCATCTGCTGGAGGGTGACCACGGCATGCCTCCTGCCTGACTGTGGTGGTGGTGGTGTTGGTGAACGTAGCAGTGGTGACTGAGTGAGAGGGGATTGCGGCCCTCCCTGGCGCTGTGGTGATGACTGTGGTGGAGGATTGGCTGCCTTTGATGGCGCAGAGCTGGTGGTCCCTGCAGAGATGCTGTCATCATCCTGTTGGCTCCCCTCTGGCCTGGCTGACCTGCCTCTGCTGCACTGCGAGATGACTCGCCTGTAATGACACAAATGTAAATATACTCAATGCTCTGTCTGCAATGGCATTACATTAAACTACATGCCTACAGTGCACAGTGGTTGTCCTGACCTATCCAATTTATTTACCATGCTATTGTGTATGCTGGCCTGACTGTCCTGATCATGTGTTCTCACTGACTACATCACCCATAATGCATTGCAGGTAACCAGTAAGACATGGTGTAGAGTGGGAGCCCTTTTACCACTATGGGGATTGGGATTGGGGCGGGGGTAGCGCAGCATGCTGGGCATGCTTCTTACCTTGTTTTCTTCCTGCTCTGGCGGAGCTATCTGCGTTTCCCACGCCACTCACACCTTCCGGCTGGATGGTGGACTCCACCATCTGTTCCAGTGGTGTTGGTGCTGGGGCTCGGTTTTTACCTCCTCCTGTTTTGCCAGCCTGCCTCTGTCTCTCTGCCATCCTCAGTTTTGCTGTCTTCCTGAGGTCGTACCACCTCTTTCTGATGTCCTCTATGGTGCGCAGGGTCACACCTATGGCATTGATCTTGTCCCGAATGCCACTCCAGATTTGCCTCTTCTGTGACTCTGGCACTTGGTGGGACTGGGCTCCAAATAGCTTGTGGTGCTCTTGACTGACATCCTGGAACCTCAAGCTCCTTGTCACTGAACTTGAGTTTTCGCTTTCTGTCACCTCCCTCCTTCTCCCTGTCCTGGCTTGCCATTTCAATGCTTGTTCTGTTGTTTTTCTGCCTTGCTTGTGGCTGTGTGGTTGTGTTGCTGCTGGCTCCTCAGCTCTCCTGCCTGCCTGCCTGCCTCACAGTGAGCTCCTGGTCCTGTGCACCTGGCTAGGTGTGGCCACTTCCTGTTTGGGAGGTAATTGGGTGTATCAGGATTGGCTGATTCACCAAATTATAATTTTTTGAATTACCGAATCGGTACTTCCGAATTCGGTAATGGATTCTGTAACACCGATTCGGTATTAGGCTTTCGGTATTTTTGATTTTTTACCGATTAGTTCAGATTCGGTATTTAATACCGAATTGTAACGAATCGGTAAAGTTTAACGATTTTTTATCTACATCACGTTTACCGAATTCTTAATACCGATTCGTTAAAATTCGGTATTAAGGATTCGGTATTCGCAATTTACCTACATATGGCCCCATGTGGTTTCAATTATCGTGCCCGTGTCTGGACACTATAATTGAAAACACATGGCCTTGGTGCGCGTAACAGACACCAATAGGCCATGGACGGAGCAATGCACCTGCCTTTAGCCAATTGCGTGCTGTCTTTCATTACTAGATGCACACAAAGGCCAATATCGGGGCACAAAAGGAATCACACACGCACAAGCGTGTGTGATTCCTAGGTTGATTTTCAAACCCCCTCCGAGAGATCTCTCGCTGCGCGAGCAAAGCTGCGCACTGCAACGCTAGGCACAAGACCAAAAAAGGGTTGGTGGAAATGGGGGATTGGGAGAGAAGTAGCAACATGGAAAAGGGGGGATGGGAGGGAAGTAGCAACACGGAAAAAGCGGGGAAGTGGCACCACGGAAAAAGTGGTTGTGGTTAGGAAGTAGCAACATGGAAAAGGGTGAAAGAAGTAGTAACCCAGAAAAAGGGGGTGAGTGGGAAGTAGCAACACAGAACAAGCAATTGCAATGCAATAGGTCTCGCATTATTAAAGTTTAAGCTTTTGGTGTTGCATTATTTAGCAATGCCAATAGCTCAAACTGTAGACAACATTTTCTTGGTTAGTGTTCCGTTATTCACGTTTTTAGGTCTCGCCTGTCGATGCGCATGCGCATCGAGCAAGGCGAGAGTATTGCGAGTTATCCACTCTTTATCCAAACTGCAAGGAATCGTGGCGATTCCTTGCAGTGCCCGTGACTTTTAAGGTCAATGCGCATGCGCATTAAGCTTATGCGCATGCGCATTGACCTTAAAAGTCACGGGCGCGTGCATGTCCCCTCTCCGCCCCCTCCCCTGTTCCGCCCCCTCCCCTTCCCGCCGTGTCGCATTTCTCCTCCCCCCTCCCCTCTCTTCCCTCCGGCTTGTTTGTTGATTTGACCCGCTCCGCCCCCTCCCCTTCCCGCCGTGTCGCATTTCTCCTCCCCCCTCCCCTCTCTTCCCTCCGGCTTGTTTGTTTATTTGAGCCGCACCGCCCCCTCCCGCCGTGTCGCATCTCTCCTCCCCCCTCCTCAACAGTTTACCGCCTTCAGCCCTGAAGATTTGTAGGCGTGCGCACCTCTCAACGTGTAGCCTGTATTACGGTAAGTCAAGCCTCAATTGCTTGTTAACTTTTAATATAGCTTACTTTATTTCAGGTACCGATATATAGTTTTGTAACTAGCTTGTGACCAAGCTGCACGACGGCTTCTGCTACCGGTGGCGTGAATGGCTTGACCAACTAGTTGCCACAATCTTCTAGGGTCTTTGTGCAATTCTTACTCGGGACCGGTAGCAGATCATTGCCCTGTGCAGAGCCGGTAAATATGCTGGTCAGTCTTGTCCCCACGAGAGAGTCAGCGTCTATTTTTACTCTAGCATCATGCCACTGTCTTGCAGACGAAATGTTGAGCCCGCCCATAGATTAACGGGAGTAAAACTATTTGAGCGGCGTTCCTGTTATTTTCAAGGACATCTCTCATCCCCAAAGAACTATTTTACTGCCGACATTACGTGATCCTTAAAGAAGTACCAGGAATATGGTAGCTCGCGTTAGTCCTTGCAGTGTCTGAGTTAGTCACTCGAGGCCTGCTAAGTGTTAGACAACTAGTCTCATATATTGTAGACTCACGCATTTGTATTCCTAAGGCTTTGGAAAAGTGAAACTAGTTAATGCCACAACAAATCTAAACTGTTTTCATAGCCGCTCCTTAACAAAACTAACTAAATGTTTAACAGTTATTTAATGTTTCAGAATTTAAGTTTTGAAATGAGGAGATGCAGTAGTCAGTAGGCGGAACTTTCTAGTCCTGATAGTCCACTTACTTACATAAATATTATGTATGTTCTTGCCTTCCTTAAAGATTTGCAGAGTTCTGTGTAGTAATGATTGTTTTAACAGACTGAAGTGCCTGCTTGAGTGAAGCTACCATCGTGCAAACATTATGCACCTTGTTTTATCTGCACATGTTTTTATACTGTACCTCTATGTTGTGCATTGCTTTTGTTTTGGAATGTCGAATTATTAAGCAGGATTACGCTACCAATCAGTGCTGAGCAGCTTCCGGATTTTCTGTGGGTTTAACGACATTTTTAAAACTTCGATTTAGGAGGAGTTTCTAACAGGAAAATGCTTGCCGGAACAAAAGGGTTTAAAAAAAATAAATACATCTAGAGTGACTTGCTTGAGCATTGCAGTAGATCGCCCCATAAAATACTGTACTTGACTGTGAAACATCAGCAACTGCTCCAGCTTTCCTCTTGAGGCGAAACCCAGCTCATCTAGTAAAATGGTCCTATTATCCAGAGGACGCTGAGAATCACTTCCCTTCACTGCAGGTACTAATGCAGCTATAATACGAATGCTCCCTTGTGTAACCCTCAACCCCTCACTCACCCTCACTCTCACTCACCCTCACTCACCCTCACTCACCCTCACTCACCCTCACCCTCAACCCCTCACCCTCACTCACCCTCACCCCCTCACCCTCACCCCCTCACCCCCTCACCCTCAACCCCTCACCCTCACTCACCCTCACCCACCCTCAACCCCTCATCCTCACTCACCCTCAACCCCTCACCCTCACTCACCCTCAACCCCTCACCCTCACTCACCCTCACTCACCCCCACTCACCCTCAACCACTCACCCTCACCCTCACTCACTCTCAACCCCTCACCCACCCTCAACCCCTCACCCACCCTCAACCCCTCACCCACCCTCAACCCCTCACCCTCAACCCCTCACCCTCAACCCCTCACCCTCAACCCCTCACCCTCAATCCCTCACCCACACTCACACTCACTCACACTCACCCACCCTCACTCACACTCACCCACCCTCACTCACCCTCACTCACCTTCACCCTCACTCACCCTCAACCCCTCACCCTCACTCACCCCCACTCACCCTCAACCTCACTCACCCTCACCCTCACCTTCACTCACCCTCAACCCCTCACCCTCACTCACCCTCAACGCCTCACCCTCAATCACCCTCAACCCCTCACCCTCACCCACCTTCACTCACCCTCACTCACACTCACCCTCACCCACCCTCAACCCCTCATCCTCACTCACCCTCAACCCCTCACCCTCACTCACCCTCAACCCCTCACCCTCACTCACCCTCACTCACCCCCACTCACCCTCAACCCCTCACCCTCACTCACCCTCACCCTCACTCACTCTCAACCCCTCACCCACCCTCAACCCCTCACCCACCCTCAACCCCTCACCCACCCTCAACCCCTCACCCTCAACCCCTCACCCTCAACCCCTCACCCTCAACCCCTCACCCTCAACCCCTCACCCTCAACCCCTCACCCTCACTCACCCTCACTCACCCTCACTCACCCCCACTCACCCTCACTCACCCCCACTCACCCTCACTCACTCTCAACCCCTCACTCACTCTCAACCCCTCACCCACCCTCAACCCCTCACCCACCCTCAACCCCTCACCCACCCTCAACCCCTCACCCACCCTCAACCCCTCACCCTCAACCCCTCACCCTCAACCCCTCAACCCCTCACCCTCAACCCCTCACCCTCAATCCCTCACCCTCAATCCCTCACTCACACTCACCCACCCTCACCCTCACCCTCACTCACACTCACCCACCCTCACTCACCCTCACTCACCTTCACCCTCACTCACCCTCAACCCCTCACCCTCACTCACCCCCACTCACCCTCAACCCCTCAACCTCACTCACCCTCACCCTCACCTTCACTCACCCTCAACACCTCACCCTCACTCACCCTCAACGCCTCACCCTCAATCACCCTCAACCCCTCACCCTCACCCACCTTCACTCACCCTCACTCACCCTCACTCACACTCACCCTCACTCACCCTCACCCACCCTCAACCCCTCATCCTCACTCACCCTCAACCCCTCACCCTCACTCACCCTCAACCCCTCACCCTCACTCACCCTCACTCACCCCCACTCACCCTCAACCCCTCACCCTCACTCACCCTCACCCTCACTCACTCTCAACCCCTCACCCACCCTCAACCCCTCACCCACCCTCAACCCCTCACCCACCCTCAACCCCTCACCCACCCTCAACCCCTCACCCTCAACCCCTCACCCTCAACCCCTCACCCTCAACCCCTCACCCTCAACACCTCACCCTCAACCCCTCACCCTCACCCCCTCACCCTCAACCCCTCACCCCCTCACCCTCAACGCCTCACCCTCAATCCCTCACCCACACTCACACTCACTCACACTCACTCACACTCACCCACCCTCACCCTCACTCACACTCACCCACCCTCACTCACCCTCACTCACCTTCACCCTCACTCACCCTCAACCCCTCACCCTCACTCACCCCCACTCACCCTCAACCCCAACCCCTCCCTCACCCTCACTCACCCTCAACCCCTCACCCTCACTCACCCTCAACCCCTCACCCTCAACCCCTCACCCTCAACCCCTCACCCTCAATCCCTCACCCTCACCCCCACTCACCCACACTCACCCCCACTCACCCTCACTCACACTCACCCACCCTCACTCACCCTCACCCACCCTCACTCACCCTCACCCTCAACCCCTCACCCTCAACCCCTCACCCACCCTCAACCCCTCACCCTCACTCACCCTCAACCCCTCACCCTCAACCCCTCACTCACCCTCACCCTCAACCCCTCAGCCTCACCCTCACTCACCCTCAACCCCTCACCCTCACTCACCCTCAACCTCATGCTAAAGATTTACAAAAAAACCCATAAACAATTCTAAAAGCACTAACTCTAATGCTGCGAGACCTATTGCATTTCTAATGCTTGTTCTGTTTGAGAGCTGCATCAAAATACTGAACAAATCAATTTAAAAAATGAAAATACTGCCAAGTTTTTCATTAAACCGTCAGGCTACAATGAGATCTTGACCTAAAGTTTGCACCAGTATTCAGGCCTGAATATACCAAAAAATACCAATGTGGTTGATCAACCTAATGCCGAATATTCTGAAAAATGATACTGCAAAGAGGTGTGCAAACACCCAGGCAAGCAAGAGGTCAATGTCTGAAAACTAAATATACCTTGGGGTAGTTTTTATTAATGTTGCACTTATTGTTTTTCTTTGTTGTTATGTCATTTGTGGTTATGCCTGCAAGCAAAACGACACGGGCACCACTTTTGTGTGATGTCATCTGGGTTAAAAATCACGAAATTTCACTTCCTGTGATGTCACCAGAGGGTTCAAAGGAAGTGTAATGTCTCTTCCACTATCTCTATCATGGAAAGCAGTACATACATACCAACACAACACAATATTCAATTGAGCCTTAAGCGTGATCTCCACACGAACTCCAAGTGTACTGCCCGTGTTCTCTATGGAGATTACTTATCCAATGACTGTGCAATGTCATAAATTGTGTCTGCAAAGGCACGCGACAAGTCTTTTAAATGCATAAAAGGATGAGGAAGGTATTTTAATGGTACCACAGAAAGCTTCCAGTTGTTAAAGAGTAACCAGGTTGAAAAATACACAATCGTCAGATGTGTCTCTAGTTCAGGCGAGCAGAGCTCAGCTGTTCCAGTCGTAGTAGACGTGCGGAAGCAGTTGCGCGCGCAGGAGTGCGCAGATTACTGCTGCTCGACAGTTTTAGCTGATGCAACACACTGTGCCAAATCTCTAAGGCAAAATGATTATTATATCCGCATTGAAAACCATAAAGGTCTTATTTAGCCTAATTAGGGAATGCTTTTTTGGCCACGGTCCAGGGACACAGCAATTTGCCACGGGTAAAAATTATCTATCTCCACTTTCGTATAACACAACCTCTTGTCGGCCTGGCTCGGGTTACCCTGCTGTGACTGGTAGGTTATGAAAAGCACTATTTTGAAAAATTGTTCTGCTTTTACATTCGGCAGGAGGTCAGGCGAGTTCTCCTTTTGGTTGGCTTGTGGGATTTAAAAAAAAACAGTGGGGCGCACGCACCACAGAAGAGCGGGAATCGAAACCAGCGGTGTGAGCGCACCACAGAAGAGCGGGGGCTAGGGAGCGTGGCAGCGAGGCAAATGCGCACTGCTGCGCGTGCTAGCCACCAATGGAAATGGGCGGAGCAAAGATGGGACATGCGCCCGCCTTTGCCCAATTGCGTGCAGGCTTTTTTTTTTAAAAAGCACGCGAAAGCCAATTGAGCAGCGGAAAGCAAAACCACACGCATGAGCGTGTGAGAAGCTTTCAGAACCCCATACAAAAGGGCTCTCGCTGCGCGAGCAGTGCTGCGCGTTGTAATGCAGGCGTGAGCCCTAAAAAGGGGGGGTGGGAGGGAAGTAGCAACACAGAAAAGGGGGGGATGGGTAGGAAGTAGCAACATGGAAAAAGGGGGGATGAGAGGGAAGTAGCAACACGGCAAAAGGGGGAGAGTGAGATGTAACAACACGGAAAAAGAGAGGAAGTGGCAACACGGAAAAAGGGGGTGTGGTTAGGAAGTAGCAAGTAGGAAAAGGGGGAGCGAAGTAGTAACACAGAAAAAGGGGGGTGGTATTTAAGTAGCAACACAGAAAAAGGGGGGGTGGGAAGTAGCAACACAGAACAAGCACTGGCGTTGCCAATAGGTCTCGCAGTAGGAAAGTTGGAGCTATTGGTTTTGTAAATGACATTTTATATTTATGTTTTGTGATTTACAATGCCAATACTTTTAACTTTAGCATATGTGACACTTTTAGTATTTGTAATGTCACATGTTTTGTATTGCCTTTACTTAGATGTATTGATATTACAAGTACCATTGGCTTTGAATTTTTTTAAATAATTAATACTTAAATAAAAGTGATTGTAATTTTTAATGGCAATAGCTGAAACTTTTGTAAATAACTGTTGTGAAGATTATGTTCAGTGACTAAAATCCAAGAACAGAAGTGAAATATTAAAATTTTTTGTGACATTTGCAATAAAGCTTCAAACATTGAGAGAACATATTTGAACCAGTGATGCTGTGGTAGTGCTGAGTGATGCTGTGGTGGTGCTGAGTGATGCTGTGGTGCCCCTGAGTGATGCTGTGGTGGAGCGATAGATAGATAGAGGGCGATAGATAGACAGACAGAGTGACGGCGATAGATAGATATACAGAGTGAGGCCGATAGATAGAGAGTGAGGGCGATAGATAGAGTGAGGGCGATAGATAGAGTGAGGGCGATAGATAGATAGATTGATAGAGAGTGAGGGCGATAGAGAGATAGAGTGAGGGCGATAGAGAGATAGAGTGAGGGCGATAGAGAGATAGAGTGAGGGCAATAGATAGATAGAGTGAGGGGAATAGATAGAGTGAGGGTGACAGATGTGTGTGTTTGTGTGTGTGCGGTTGTGTGTGGTTGTGTTTGTAGTTGTTTGAGTGGTTGTATGTGTGAGTGGTTGTATGTGTGGGTGGTTGTATGTGTGGGTGGTTGTATGTGTGGGTGGTTGTATGTGTGAGTGGTTGTATGTGTGAGTGGTTGTATGTGTGAGTGGTTGTATGTGTGAGTGGTTGTATGTGTGAGTGGTTGTATGCGTGTATGGTGGTGGGGTTTTGTGTGGGGTTGTGTGTGTGTGGTTGTTTGGGGGGGTGTGGGTGTGTGGGGTTGTGTGTGTGGGGTTGCGTGTGTGTAGTTGAGTGTGTAGTTGTGTGTGGTTGTGTGTGTGGTTTGGTGTGTGGTTGTGTGTGGTTGTGTGTGAGATTGTGTGTGTGGTGTGGTTGTGTGTGTGGTTGGGTGTGTGGTTGTGTGGAGGCTAGCCAAAATGACTATGTGAAAGTTTTAGTGATGGAAAAACGACTTTAATAAATGGCCCAAAAATAAGCTATACAAATGACATAATTAGTTAGCCACAAACCAGCAAACCTTCTGAAGTGAGAAACCTCTAAAAACCTGCAAATTGTGTTCTGGCTTAGTTCAACTGCTGATTGCCATCTAATAGTCTTTATTGATATTTGAGTGCCTTCTCGTTGCCCAGCAGCAGGCAGTCCCAAGGACTGATCCCAGCCTCTGCTCCTGCTGTGTGATGAGCACTGACACGAACTTCAAAGGACCTGGATATGCTTGCAACCATCATATTCTTTGGTGGTTGCTGAGGTTGTGGCTTTCTGTTTGTTTGATGCTTATGGTCGTATTCAGTCAGTGTATTGGCCAACAACACCGTACTTGTTTCCACTGTTTCACACAGGGATGACTGGTTTACTCTCAGGCTACACTTCCAGATTAATTTCCAATCAATTTCCAATTATTTTCAAACCTTAATGTAGATCTAGATGGTATTTGCATGTCTGTACACAGAAAAGCAGGCTCATTTATCCTAAACTGGTCTGCCTTTCGTACAAACAGACATTGTTAAACCTACATAACACTCTTGGATTTGAATGTATGAGAGACTGCCACCAGCTAGACCATGCTTCTTCAATTTGCGAAACAAAATGTGCAGGCCACTGGGTGAGCATACCCTCAAGCGCTGGGCTATGCGTGATTCTCTTCTCCAAGAACCCAATACAATCAAGGCTCTAATCGTCTATCACGAAACCCTACGTTGACCTTTCTTGAAAAGACTTCAATCAGGTGCATGCATGCTGTACAGGATCATCATTGCCTTTAGAAACGCCAGACTAAACCCAAGACTGCCATTTGCATCAATTTCTTACTGCATTACAAGAAGATCAAAAACTGATTACAACCACAGACAGAATTTACAGACTCATAATGTAAATCAGCAGGCAGAGTTTACCAGTGTATCAGAGACTAATAAACACTGCTTTCATTGTAAACAAATAACAATGGGCTGTTCTAAAGGCTAATAGGTTTATTTCCTGATCGGAAGTGTCTCTGCTGGGCATTTCCGGCTTAGGCAGTGTCAGTCACATGCCAGCCTCTGCTTCCAGAGGCGTCCGATTGTCCGGAAACCTTGATATGCGGGTATAGTCCTGCCTGCCCCTCTGCGAGCAGAGCAAAGTCTTTCCAGAAAGAACCGACCAGGGTTTAGGAAGAGGCAGAGATGATTATCCAAGCATGGCAGAGTCACAATGAAACATATGTCTTCAAAAGGTGCTGGCTGCATGTCAAGTTATCTATTAAACATTAGTCTATTGTAAAATGCAAGGTTGGCCATATTAAAGACTGTTGACGGACTACGGATAACATCACTTTATCATAGGATAATTTCTAGCGCTGTTCGAGAAACTGATCGATAATTATTGGACAGAATTTAGTATAATACACATTTTCAGGAGTTTGCGCTAAATACTTTTCAAGTGGTGAGCAAGCACAATATTATTCTATGGAACAAGCCGGGTACTAATATTACCCTTAATTCTGCCCTAGTTTATTACAATAAAAGTATATGTTACTACGTATTACATTACACTAGCCGTACAAGGACGCATATAGTAAAAAAGCAGTGTTTTTTTAAGTGTGAACCATACATGACATGCTGTAAAAAAAGAATTTCTTCCAGGCAACCTCCTGTTCCTTTCACTACTCGCTGTGTTAAGGCCAGAGCGCTGTGAAGGTGTAAGGAAACTTGGAAACGCTGCCCAGGTGCCATTTTTGGAGCCCTGGTCACCTGCAGGTGATAAAGTCAACTTGCAGAGAGCAACGGGCTCTAGACATGCGATAACACACAGCCTCCACAGGAAAAACACAAATTGTAACATTGACAAACTCGGGGCCAAGAAACCTACTCCTGCATCCATCCCAGAGCGACAGTTCACGTCACCAGGGTAATTTTCACTTCAGCCTCTCGACTGTGACTTTCAATTCGCAATAATGAAGAATGTGTGCAAATTGAACATCAAAGTAATGAGCAAGAGAACAGGGCGCCCGTGCTGGTGCCCGGTATTGCGATTTGGCGACTAATCGTCATGATTAATCGGAGGTGGCTCCCTGACTGGCTAGACAGGGCTCGCGTCCGCCCCTAAACCCAATACAATCCCAATGAAACACGCAGTAATTCTGTCACACGCAGACAGGCGCCGGCTAGCAAATGGAACATGCTGCTGGAACTAGTCTGAAGCCCACGAGCAGGCAGGGCGGCTCGGCACACACAGCAGGCTGTAGCTCATCAGAACAGGTTCTGCTGACTAAGTCAGTCCTGCCTGTAAACACACGCGCACACTCGCAAGCTGGGAAGCACGTGGTCGGAGATGCTGGGCTCTGTTGGGGAAGGGGAAGCGATGGAAAACGGAATGGGGAAGAAGGAAAGAAAGGAGAGGGTGGCGAGAAGGAACGGGGTCGTGAGAGAAAACTAAAGAGGGACGGGGTAAGAGAGAGAAATGTTAAGTGAAAGTCAAATTCAAGGGAAAAGATCAAACAGAAAAGAGAATGCAAGAAGAATAAGCATGCGAAAAGAATTAAAAAAAAACACGCGAGTGGTGCGCGCAACGTCCTGTACCTCAGCCGGGAAACTGAAAGTACGGCCGGCCAGCCATGATTAATTAGGGGAGGAGAAGCCGCAGAGCGCACGCTGGGCGAAGCCCTTTGATGTGGTGGCGGCCGTTAAAAAAATGCAATTAGGAGGGAGGGAGGGAGGCTGATGCGCGTGCTTGTTTGGTCACGTGATTCACGTGAACTCAAAGAAAACCGCACCAAAAAGCCCTTGGTTTGACGAGGATTTTGAGCACTTGAATTCTCGCTCCGCTCAATGCGCATGCGCTTTGATAGGTCGCGAGACCTAAAAAGGGGAGATGAGAGGGAAGTAGCAACACAGAAAAGGGGGGATGGGTGGGAACTAGCCACACAGAAAAAGGAGGATGTGTGGGAAGTAGCAACAAAGAAAAAGCGGGAGTTTGAGATGTAGCAACATGGAAAAAGTGGGGGTAGGTGGGAGGTGGTAACACGGAAAAAGGGGTGTGTGGGTGGGAAGTAGCAGCAAGGAAAAGGGGGGAAGTAACAATACAGAAAATGGGGGTTGGGAATTGGGAAGTAGTAACACTGGAAAAGGGGTGGGTGGGAAGTAGCAACACAGAAAATGGTGGGATAGGTGGGAAGTAGCAACACGGAAAAAAGGGGGATGGGTGGGAAGTAGCAACATGGAAAAGGGCGGATTGGTGGGAACTAGCCACAGAGAAAAAAAAAGGGGGGAGTGTGGGAAGTAGCAACACAGAAAAATAAAGTAGCAACACGGAAAAAGGGGAGTGGGTGGCAAGTAGCAACACTGAAAATAGTAGCAACATGGAAAAAAGGTGGGTGTGGGAAGTAGCAGTGCGGGAAATGGTGGGTGGCTGAGAAGTAGCAATACCGAAAAGGGGTAGGTGGAAAAGGGGGCTGGGAGAGAAGTAGCAACATGGAAAAAGGGGGAGGTTGGGATGCAGCAACACAGAAAAAGGGTGGATGGGTGGGAAGCAGCAACACAGAAAAAAGTTGGGCGGGTCGGTGGGATAGTAGCAACACGGAAAAGGGCGGGTGGGTGGGACGAAGCAACACGGAAAAGGGCGGGTGGGTGGGACGAAGCAACACGGAAAAAGGGCAGATGGGTGGGAAGCAGCAACACAGAAAAAGGGCAGGTGGGTGGGAAGTAGCAACATGGAAAAAGGGTTGGTGGGTGGGAAGTAGCAACACGGAACAAGGTCGGGTGGGTGGGAAGTAGCTACACGGAACAATGGTGGGTGGGTGGGAACTAGCCACACTGAAAAAGAGGGGAATGTGTGGGAAGTAGCAACATGGAAAAAGGAGGGTGGGTGGGAAGTAGCATGACGGAAAAAGAGGGGGTGGGTGCGAAGTAGCAACACTGAAAAGGGGTGGGTGGAAGAGAGAAGTAGCAACATGGAAAAAGGGGGATGGGAAGGAAGTAGCAACACTGAAAAAGGGGGAGGGAAGTAGCAACATGGAAAACGGGTGAGTGGGAAGTATCAGCATGGAAAATGGGTGGATGAAAAGTAGCAGCACGTAAATTGCATGGGTAAGTGAGAAGTAGCAGCACAGAAAATGGGTGTGTGGGTAAAGTAGCAGCATGGAAAATGGGTGGGTTGGAAGTAGTAGCACGGAAAATAGGTGGGTGGGTGGATGGATGGGAAGTAGCACCTTGGAAAATTGGTGGGTGGAAGTAGCAGCATAGAAAAGGGGTGGGTGGGAAGTAGCAGCACAGGAAAAGGGTGGGTGGGAAGTAGCAGCATGGAAAAAGGGTGGATGGGTGGGAAGTATCCGCCTGGAAAAGGGTGGGTGCCTGTTTCGTGTAGCGCTTCCCCATTGTGGACGTGTAGAGCCTCATGAAGTGTTGTTGCAGGTAACCAGGTCTCTAATATATGAGCCACCACCTTTCTACAAACTTTGTGTCAGTAACAGCTGCGAAGTGGATGGGGGCGAGGCAAAAGTATATTGCAAGGCGATCTCGCCTCCCCTCATCCGGCTCTCTGTGGGGGTCGCAAGTAGGTCCAGTGGTGCAGATAATGAGGAGAGGGCTGTCCCGCCACCCTGCCAGAGAGCTTAGTCAAGAGGGGACCTTTCCAGGAGTCCCCAAGTGAGAACCAGCGTCTGCAATATCCAGCGTTCAGTATATTCTCAAGGTGCTGGTGTGGGAGCCACAACACAAGTCTCATATAAATGTCGTCAGCAGCAGTGAAGGAGTAGACAGCCGCCGGCACAGGGAACAGCCGCTGAAGCAGGGTCCACCCGGCCAAGCAGTTACTGCCCATGTCACCTGAACAGGGCAGCCTCCGCGACAGCCAGACGCCTCCCCTGAGTTTAATCCCCAAGGGGGTCTCCGGGTAGCGTGTTTCTTTTAGGGCCCTCTGCACATACCTCCCTACAGGCTCCTTGCAGTCTGCAGCTCCCAACCGTCACCGAAGTCAGCAGTCTTGCCATGCCCCACAACCAGGATCTAGTGCCAGACGAGTGGGCAGGGCAGGAAGCACACTCTCATTGCCTCCTCGCCGGCCCCTATGATGTAGATAAGAGCTCGCATCTCGGCGTCAAGCTTGCAGTTCTCCTCTGCTTCGCACCAGGATTCCGGCAGTCGTGGATGTCTCTGCTGCATGGAGGGTTTCCTACAGAGTGATGTTCCACAACACATAAGCTCCCCTTTGGCTTGGCCTCTCCGCACTACTCAGGCTGCCCACAGCCGGGAGCTCACGCAGCTTGTCTAGGCCCAGCTAGACCTGCCAGGCAGCACAGCACGTCCACGACTCACAGCTGGCACCGACATGGCCAATGTCGGTCTGGGCTCACACAAGTAGGGCCGCAGGCTGATGCAATAAGGTGCTGCTCGAAATTACTTGCTGGTGACTCCTGAAAATGCGGATAGATGGAGGATGTTTCGTTCGGCCAGCAGAGCCCTCTCAAAGAGCGGCCATCTTGTTGCTCGGCGAAACCACACCTCCAACACTGGGGACACATGTGAAAGTACAGGAACAGGATGCCAAGACAATTCTTGTGTATCCACTGTCTGGCTGCTGGAAAATCCTGCTTTTTGTTTAACCACAATTCTGTCTGACCCATTGTTTAGAACACCACCCAATCACAACCCCTGCCCTCTTGAAAATGGCCCAAGTGAAAAGGTTTGGCCCTGGGAACTTTTGGCTATGGTGCGCCCATGTTTCAATCCTACCCACTAGCTCATGCCAAGCATAAATGTGGCATCTCCAGGCACCCACTTCAGAATACTCTCTGGAGCTAGGGAAGAACAGAAAAACATTGCTTGGTCTGACAGAGAACCGAAGAGGAATGGACCTGGTGTATGTGATGTGATAGGAGCCCTGAAGGACTAGACAAACTCCCTCTTGTACCAAAGACAAATAAGTAGACTCCAGGGGTCGGAAGGCTGACCTTAGTTTAAGCTATAGGGATACAATAAGCTATCAGAAGCCTTTACTAAAACTGCCCAGCAGACGTGGTTCCCGTGCTCACTGCGCCACTGGATTTAAGCTATCCTGGCTGATGAAGGGTGATGCCCCGTAACCAGTCCCAGGATGATAGATTCTGATCCAGGGAGGACCTAGGTTGGCAGTTCGGGCTTGAATGTTCCCATGAGGGACAGGGTCAAGACTGATTTGCATATGGATGAGTCCAAACTGGGATGGCGTGGTGAGCAAAAGAACGATGGATTAAACCCAGATCTTTGTGACTAGGGGTGAAAGTTTTTATTGTTCAGCATTCCGTCCATCAATTGTTCCTTTTGCAGCAGAACAGTGGCACCTGGACTGTACCCTGCTGATATCATCTGCTTCACACCCTAAGAGTTTCTATGTGCCTCACCAGAGTTTCCTGGGGCTCTTTAGATGTGTATTAAAAGACTAAAGTTAGAAGGTAAAATCTTTGACCATGATGAAGCTGGTTGGTGAATCCGGTCCGCACTCTACTGTGGTGAGCCTCATATTACAGCTAGGTCCCTGTCTACTGCAACCATTGACTATCACTGACACTTTTTTGCTTCTTGGCACTATTTCTACTGTATAAATGAAATGTTATCCATATTTCCGGTTCCCCTCATTGGATTTTTGTCATTTTGGTACCATTTGTTTATTGATGGTACACCATTTTTAGGTCTCGGCATCGAGACCTATTGCTGCCGAGTTCACTCTCAAGGGACACAGAGCGGTGCACGAGCCGACCAGGCTTTGTGGACGCGCTTAGCAGTCCTGCCGAAGGCACGCACACACACACGCGCAGACACACAAGCGCAGACACACAAGCGCAGACACACAAGCAGACACACGCACGCACACGCACACATGCCAAGTCCCCAAAGCCCCACTTACCGCCTCAGCCACCAATCCGGACTTCTGCTGCCACCGGTCCTCTGGGCCATCCACTCCATGGGCGCGGGCTTCTTGCAAAGACGGAAGTCCAGCCCCTCGACAGCCGTGAGCGTGCACATCCCGAAACCGGAAGTTCGGGAGCGTGCACGCTCACGGCTTGTTATTTATGCGTTTGGTAAATAGCCCGCACAGAGATGCTGTACAGAATTGACATCAAAAGTAGCAACCAAGAAGTTTGCAATTGTCTGGGAGATAAATCGGGCTTTGGGAGGGAGGCTGGCAATGATTATTAATGTACTAGACGCTGCCCCAGGGACACCGTGATCTTTAGCACCATGCTTTCTGGCGGGTGCAGGTGATGAGAGGAACGGATTCTTGGCTTAGAAGCGGTGCTCTTGCGAGGAAAATAGACTGTGGACGGGTATATTAACTGCTCGTGTATAACTGTTTCCTTTGGAAAGTTGAACAGCTTGGAAGGCGGACAGTGGTCTTAAACCCACCCACGTGCTGGTTAAACAAGCTGCGTCAGAACAATGGCCATCCCCGGCAGCCCCGCGCCTCGCATCGACTCCTGGAGGAGAGGGCGGGGGCACGCAGTCACATGACCGCGCCTTGAAGCCAGCACTCCCCGCGGGACCGGCACTTTGTTTTTTGTTGCAATTGTTCTTTATTTACAAATTTTAAAACAAGCATTGGAAATGCAATAAGTCTCGCATTAGGAAAGTTTGAGCTATTGGTATTGTAAATGACACTTTTTTTATTTATGTGTTGGTTTTGAAAGTAGCAAAATTAATAGCTTTGTCAGTTACAATGTCAATAGTTTTAACTTTTGCAAATATGACACCTACAGCATTTGTAATGCAATGTGTGTTGTATTTACGTGACTTAGATGTATTGATATTACAAATAACAATGGCTTTTAATTTTGTAAATAATTAATACTTAAATAAAAGTTATTGTAATTTATAATGGCAATAGCTTAAACGTTTGTAAATAACTTTTGTGAAGATTATGTTCAGTGTATTTTATTGTGACGAAAATCCAAGAACATTGCATTTGCACCTACACACACACAGAGCCACACACATATAGATGTGGTGGTGGTGGATCTGAGGGATATGGTGGTGGTGGATGTGGTGGTGGTGGTGATGGTGGATGTGGTGGTGATTGTGGTGGATGTGGTGGTGGTGGTGGTGGATGTGGTGGTGATGTGGTGGATGTGGTGGATGTGGTGGATGTGGTGAAAGTGGTGGTGGATGTGGTGGTGGAAATGATGGTGGTGGGTGTGGTGGATGTTGTGGTGGATGTGGTGGTGGATGAGGTGGTGGATGTGCTGGTGGATGAGGTGGTGGATGAGGTGGCGGATGTGCTGGAGGATGTGGTGGTGGATGTGGTGGTGGAGGATGCCGTGGAAGTGGTGGTGGATGATGTGGTGGATGATGCGGTGGATGTGGTGGTGGATGTGGTGGTGGATGTGGTGGTGGTGGATGTGGTGGTGGTGGTGATGGTGGATGTGGTGGTGATTGTGGTGGATGTGGTGGTGGTGGTGGAGGTGGTGATGTGGTGGATGTGGTGGATGTGGTGGTGATGTGGTGGATGTGGTGGTGATGTGGTGGATGTGGTGGATGTGGTGGTGATGTGGTGGATGTGGTGGTGGATGTGGTGGTGGATGTGGTGGTGGATGTGGTGGTGGATGTGGTGGTGGTGGATGTGGTGGTGGTGGATGTGGTGGTGGTGGATGTGGTGGTGGTGGTGGTGGATGTGGTGGTGGATGTGGCGGTGGTGGATGTGGATTTCATGGTGGATGGTGGATGTGATGGTGGATGTGGTGGTGGATGCGGTGGTGGTGGTAGTGGTGGATGGGGTGGTGGTTGTAGTGGATGTGGTGGTGGATGTAGTGGTGGTGGGTGTGGTGGTGCTGGTGCATGCGGTGGTGGTGGATGCGGTGGTGGTGGATGTGGCGGTGGATGTGGAGGTGATGGTGGATGTGATGGTGGTGGGGGTGGTGGATGTGATGGTGGATGTGGTGTATGTGGTGGTTGTGGATGTGGTGAAAGTGGTGGTGGATGTGGTGGTGGAAGTGATGGTGGTGGGTGTGGTGGATGTGGTGGTGGTGGATGCGGTGGTGGATGAGGTGGTGGATGAGGTGGTGGATGAGGTGGTGGATGTGGATGTGGTGGTGGTGGATGCGGTGGATGTGGTGGTGGATGCGGTGGATGTGGTGGTGGATGTGATGGTGGATGTGGTGGTGAATGTGGTGGTGGATGCGGTGGTTGTAGTGGATGTGGTGGTGGATGTAGTGGTGGTGGTGGGTGTGGTGGAGGTGGTGCATGAGGTGGTGGTGGTGCATGCGGTGGTGGTGGATGCGGTGGTGGTGGATGTGGTGGTGGTGGATGTGGTGGTGGTGGTGGTGGATGTGGTGGTGGTGGATGTGGTGGTGGATGTGGCGGTGGATGTGGAGGTGATGGTGGATGTGGTTGTGGATGTGGTGGTGGTGGATGTGATGGTGGATGTGGTGGTGATGATGGATGTGGTGGTGATGTGGTGGATGTGGTGGTGGTGGATGTGGTGGTTGTGGATGTGGTGAAAGTGGTGGTGGATGTGGTGGTGGAAGTGATGGTGGTGGATGTGGTGGTGGTGGGTGTGGTGGATGTGGTGATGGTGGGTGTGGTGGATGTGGTGGTGGTGGATGTGGTGGTGGTGGATGTGGTGGTGGTGGATGCGGTGCTGGACGAGGTGGTGGATGAGGGGGTGGATGAGGTGGTGGTGGTGGATGTGGTGGTGGTGGATGCGGTGGAAGTGGTGGATGTGGTGGTGGATGTGGTGGTGGTGGATGTGGATGTGGTGGTGGATGTGGTGGTGGTGGTGGAGGTGGTGGTGGTGGATGTGGTGGTGGTGGATATGGCGGTGGATGTGGCGGTGGATGTGGATGTGATGGTGGATGTGGTGGTGGTGGATGCGGTGGTGAAGTGGTGGTGGATGTGGTGGTGGATGTCATGGTGGATGTCATGGTAGATGTGGAGGTGATGGTGGATGTGGTGGTGGTGGTGGATGTGTTGTTGATGGTGGATGTGGTGGTGGATGTGGTGGATGCGGTGGATGCGGTGGTGGTGGATACAGTGGATGTGGTGATGGTGGATGCGGTGGTGGTGGATGGGGTGGTGGTTGTGTTGGATGTGGTGGTGGATGTAGTGGTGGTGGGTGTGGTGGTCCTGTGGGTTCCATAAGGGTTTGTGACAGAGAAAAGATGATCTTATTTCAATCACATTAAAATTCGTGTCTGTATTTGTGTCTAAGACAGATTCAATTCTTCCGGAATTTAGAACAAAGAGTACATTACACAACCAACGCTCGAAGCCATCCTGAAAAAACCAAGCACCCTGCTGTGAGTTAGAGGCCATTGAGGACCGTGCTGTAGGGGTGGCCTGGACGTCGCGCTCCATGGAAGGCTGAGAAGGCAGGCCAAGCGCCCAACGGGGCATTGGTGCTGTAGCCTGCGGACGCCTAGGTTGGCAAACCCCAAGCAGGAACAGCGCAGGAGTAGGTGAGGCTCCTAGTGCTAGCCATTGGTGCAGACTTCACTACAGCAGAAGGGTAATCTCCCTGCACCGAGGGATGATAAGTAAAGCAGACTCGTAGGCCGCTTGTCGCGCCTCCGCCCTTCTCTCTCCTTGCTGCACCAAAGTAGAGATGTTAACAGAGTTGGTCGAGCCGAGTACGGACGCCATTGTTTGCTTAGTTTCCCGGTCAACCGGATTACATGAGGCATTAGTACTGTTAAAAAATATACATATATATTATCAAATAACCCCCCCCCCCAAAAGAAAATATACAACCGGACGCCTGCTAAAATATTAAGCGCGGCGCCCATGTAGTTAATACTTAAAGTTACAATGCAGGACAACGAGGAGCAAATAGTGGAAAAGCGAGCGCAGTGGTGCACCCTAAGTGCGGCGCCAGAGTTGCCAAAAATAACAAGAGATTGTTTTAATTAGAACACGTTATGCGGAGAGACATTTTCTAGTCAACCCGGTAGCTCCTGTGACTTTCCCTGGCCAGTTATACTCTTGCTGAGATATTTGCAAGATAGCTGAAATGTATTTCACAAAATAAGAGTCATTTCGCAAACGTTAGCCACATATTAAAAACAAGGTATTACCCGTGAAAGGAAACCCGGGGAGGTGTCCTGGCTTTCTACGGGCAACAGAAACCCGAGCCGCCCCCAACACTAAAATTAGTCGCATGAAATAATCAAAACTCACCGCCGCAGCCCGGCTTCAACAGGAAGCCAGGCAACCTGTGTTGGGACGGGGGCGGGGCTGTAAAAAGACAGGAAGCAGACGGGAGCCTACCCCGCGCTCCTGTGCTGAAGCGCTCCTGTGCCCGTCATCCGGAAGATTTTCATGTCAGCTAGCGGGGCTCCCGTGCTCGTGGAGAGCCCCGCCTGCTGCTGAGGATGACCCGCTACCTGCCGAGGGAGAGAGGGACACACGAAAAGAACTCGGTGAGTGGGGTGTTAGGGGGGGGGGGATGTGTGCGCGCGCGCATGTGTGTGCGAGTGTCTCGGTGTCTGTGTGTGTGTGTGTGTGTGTTTGTGCGCGTGTATGCCTGCGTGTGTGCGCGTCTGTGTGTGTGTGTATGTATGTATGTATGCATGCATACATGCGTGCGCGATGACTGGTGGGGGGATGGAAAGTGAAAGTGTGTTTCAGTCTGTGTGGTGGCTAGCTGTGTGCACACGGGAGCATGGGCACGGCGCCGTGCGCGCCCACGAGGAGGAATCTGAGACAGCGAGGCGCGTGGACGATCGCTGTCTCACATTCCCCCCAGACACGCCAGCAAAAGGTCCACGCTACTCTATCGCTACGCTCGACCTAAAAACACATGGATGGAGACAAGCTCACTGACGATCATTTACAGACCAGCAGTTCTCGTTACAAGGGACTTGTGTTGCTATCTACTAAGGTTAGCAAAACAATGCAGTACAACTAAACGGACGCGAAGGGTTAAAAAGTCGTTAGAGAATAAAGTGGGACTCAAAACGATTCACAACTGGCTAATCAAAACAACGCATTTCCCCTATGCAGAGCAGAGAGGCAGTTTATCCATCTTCCAAACCAGTTTCCAGGTGGCTGAGGTGAGCGAAATGGGCACGGAGGCATACCTCACAAAAACGGGAACGCGTCACAAGGGAAGGTGTGAAGAAGAGAGAAGTACTGGGAAGGGTGGTCTGAAAGCTGATCCGGGGGTGGCCGTGCAAATGTTAGGTGCTCTATTGAACTGAATTAAAATTGCTTTTGTATAGCGCTTACTAGGCGCTTGAAGTTGAGGTGAACGCGAAAAGTATATTACATGGCTAGCAAAGGTTATGTTTGCCTAGTGAAGCAGACTCAAAGGTGGCCATATCTCTATATGATCATTTGTCTAATCAACAAGACGTTTGCATGCAGCCGCACGCGCCAATTTGATCAACGATTCGTCGCGGTTGGGATTCACGGGAGTGCGCCAGGGCAAACGTGCGTGACCGCGAGTGAGGCTGCAAGCCAATGGCGCCTGTCCTTGGAAGGAACCGTGCTGTCAGTCAAGCTGTGTAATATGTATGGCTAAACAGCAGCCCCGAGGCAGCAAGGTAATGCCGTCGATGTCAGTCAATCTCCACCAGACCTGACCACTCCCGTCCAATGGCAGTGCAGCCCCGGAGAGGGTGCACAAGATCACAAACATGTTGATGCATCGCCAGTAGCTACTTTGTGCAACTTCCGTGGAGACCAGTATGTACCAGCTATGGAAGATGTATGAAAATATCTATCTAGACTCCAGAAGGAGGTGAGGAGTTGGAGGGTGCTGGGGGGACACAAAGGTGGCTATTCATCAGTTGTATAATTGAGATCTTGCGAGGCCTGCCAAAAGTCTCTAGGGGCAGGTTTCCCAGGGGCTCTCCGAGAGGCCGGGCTGCTGGAGACACCAGGGTTCCTTGCACCCCTTCATTGGATCTGTATCATTCTTTAGAGCGCAGTGACTCTGCAGGAGGGGCACACTCCGGCCCCTCCCCTCAAGGGACCCGGACTCTAAGCCACCTGCACTGCGACCAAGGTAAGCTTCGGGGTCCCCCTCAGGCTACTTGCTGGGTGGTCACCTCCAGCTTTTTAAGGGTGAACTCTGATGGTTCAGGAGAATGGATTGTTTTTTTTCAAGTAATGTGTCTCCTGCCTGTTCTGTGTCTCTGCAGCTTGGGGGGAGAGGGGGGTAAGTCCCCACAAACACTGTGCTCCATAAACCGCACGAAGTGGGCGAACCCCAAATTAGACACTGTGTGTGAGACAGTGTGTGTGTGAGACAGTCTGTGTGTGTGACAGTCTGTGTGTGTGACAGTCTGTGTGTGTGACAGTCTGTGTGTGTGACTGTGTGTGTGTGACAGTGTGTGTGTGTGTGTGACAGTGTGTGTGTGGGACAGTGAGTATTAACAGAACCGTGAAGGTGGTAACGGAGTTTGGGCTGACCTCTTCACTTCTCCTTGCGGGTCCTTCCTGCTGTAGACGCCACTGCTCGCCGCACCCGCTTCGCGGGTGCAGCTTCGCAGCTCCAGGTAGGGGCTGTCATCTAATTCAACCTGCGGATTGAGCACGAGTCGGGGAATCAACAGCCAACAGCAGCTACAGGGGTGGTACGTGACAGGGACTCTCTTGACCAGGAGCCCCTGCACTGCCTCGGTCATCTCGGCTGCGCCCCCTCATAGCCACGCCCCCCGCTTGACCGGGACCT
Source organism: Lissotriton vulgaris (assembly GCF_964263255.1). Classification (NCBI taxonomy): domain Eukaryota; kingdom Metazoa; phylum Chordata; class Amphibia; order Caudata; family Salamandridae; genus Lissotriton; species Lissotriton vulgaris. The sequence continues at coordinate 401,946,418 of NC_141687.1, forward strand.
GAAAAACAGTGTATCCCTTGGATTTGGTGGGACGCTTATGCTATTAACAGAACCGTGAAGGTGGTCACGGAGTTTGCGCTGACCTCTTCACTTCTTCTTGCGGGTCCTTGCTGCTGTAGACGCCACTGCTCGCCGCACCCGCTTCGCGGGTGCCGCTTTGCAGCTTCAGGTGGGGGCTGTCATCTAATTCAACCTGCAGATTGAGCACGAGTCGGGGAATCAACAGCCAACAGCAGCTACAGGGGTGGTGCGTGACAGGGACTCTCTTGACCAGGAGCCCCTGCACTGCCTCGGTCATCTCGGCCGCGCCCCCTTGTAGCCACGCCCCCCGCTTGCGACGCTCTCCTATATCAACGGCCAGTGTAACGCTCAGCGGGACGCGAGCGGGACGCCGGACGAAGTCGGACAAAGGGCAGACAGTCTGAGACTGACCGTGACTGGACTGGGCCAGGATTCTTATCTGTTGTCGTTGTGGTCCATCTGTGGCACCCTCATCGTAAGATTTACTGTTGCCAATACATTTGAGGATTGTTTGTGCTGCATTCTATCGTCAACTGCTAATCTTTGTCTGCCCTTGAGTTCCCAGTGTAAGTGTGCTACCATCTCACTCTGTGCAACATGTCCAAACAAAAGTCTTCTTCTGTTTCTAACACTATGGACAATTACCTAGTGCAGGTGGTGAGTAAAATCTACAGCACGAGAAGGATATCATTGGGCTTGAGTTCTACATCCATTATCCCCACACAGAGCTCTCCGCCAGAACCTAACCAGGTAGAAGTCCCGATACAGGTTCATTGCAGTGATAATTCAGATATTGTGTTTCCTCCTGATGACAACCCCGACCAAACCATTCCTACTGGCTGAAAAACTGGCGAATAGGCAGCTCTCTGGTTATCTAGAGACTAATAATCTATTGAGCAGCTCTCAAACAGGCTTTCGCCCAGGCCAGGGCACCGACACGGCCCTCGTAGCGGTGACAGAGGAGGCCAGATGCATCTTAGACTCAGGGGGATCAGCGGCTCTGATCCTCCTGGATCTAAGCGCTGCATTCGACACTGTGGACCATATAACCTTGATCAAACGTCTCGCCAACCTGGGCATCACAGGATCTGCCCTCAAATGGCTGGAATCATTTCTGGAAAAACGATCTTTCAGGATATGGGAAAATGGTTCCATGTCCAAATCCACTCCTCTTCAGTGTGGGGTTCCTCAGGGCTCCTCCCTGAGCCCCACACTGTTTAATGTTTACATGGCCCCGTTAGAGGAGATAATTGCCCCCTTCGGGATCAAATCCATCAGCTACGCAGACGACACACAACTTGTCGTCTCGCTGGCACGCCAAGGGGGATGCCCAGATGATCTCTTCAAATGTCTAACTGCAGTCTCCGTGTGGATGACTGATTCTAAGCTCAAATTAAATGGAGCTAAGACAGAGATCATGCTTCTGGGTAGTCAAGCAACATCTTTGCCCGCTGAGCTTTGGCCCCCCTGCATGGGTGAACTCCCTCCACCTAAGGAAAAAATCAAAAGTCTTGGGGTTTGGTTTGAACCTCAATTAACGTTTAAGACCCATGCAGAGAAAGTTGCCGGAGGTTGCTTTGGCCTTCTCCGAGCAGTACGGAAGGTACTCCCTCTTCTGCCTTTCCAATCAAGAAAGTTACTTATCCAGGGTCTAATCCTATCTAGATTGGATTATGGTAACGCCCTCTTTTTGGCTGCACCTCAGGCCTCCATTAATACTCTTCAGCGAGTACAGAACGCCGCAGCCCGGCTGCTCATGGGGGCATCAAGGCGGGCCTCAGCTAAACCTCTGTTAAGAGCTCTCCACTGGCTCCCAATTCAGGATCACTCTGCATTGCACACAAGACACTGCAAGGTAAAGGCCCTCCGGCCTTGAGAGACATGATCTGCCCCTACAAACCAGCCCGATCCCTGCGGTCCGAGGGAGAAAACCTGGCCACCACTCCTAGAGTGAGGAAAGCACGTTCAGGAGGTCGCCGGTTCTCGCTGAATGCGGCAAAGAAATGGAATGCACTTCCTAGGGAGCTCCGGATGGAAGCCTCCTATCCGAAATTTAGAAAGGCACTTAAACCCTTCCTTTTCCCTAACACATTTTAGATCTTTCCCCTCCTGAGTTCTCTGCAATTATCATTATTGTTTATTATTTTAATCAGCGCTGGGACGCTCGAGGGCAGCCATGCGCTTTATAAACCCAATTTCATTTCATTTCATTCATTTCATTTCACTGTCGATAATTTAGATAATGACTCCTTAGATCAGTCAAACATGATTGTAGATAATTCCCCCTCCCCTGTGTCCATGCCAGTAACTAGAGCAGTCAGAGCATGTAGACAGGGCCAGAGTTAACGTGGTGGGCTACGCTCTAGTAGGAAAAGGACTGCCTCTCTACCTAAAATTATGGCCTCCAAAGAGGCAACAGGGGAGTATGGTGGGAAGGTGGTATTGGATCAAATTAAAAAACTAGTGAGCATGATTGATTCAAAGATCAAATGCATTATTAAACCGTTGGTAGCCAAACTTGACCAGCTAACAGCAGAGGTAAAGAGGCTAGGGGGACTCATAAATAAGCCCGTGGAGGAGGTGGGCAATACACCAATCCCAGTTTCAAATAGAGCTGGACCTTCAGTGAATGTCCCAGGGGCTGGGATTGAGGGTAGGGATAAAGTGGCACCAAATCCTCCACCGACCCAGCACGTAACGACGATCAGGTAATAGTCAACGAAGTCCCCCCACTAAAATCCACTGGGATGGGCATTGAGAAAGGCCCGGTTCAACTCATTGTAGAGGCCTCCCCCCTCGTCTTGGTCCTGGCCAATGTGCCTCCCTTAAACCCGGGTCAAGTGGAATCTACATCTTCCCTGATCAGTAAAGCATTTCACTGGTTATCCAATAACATGATGATATCCCCATGGGGCAAACAGCAGCTAGCTGAGGAAATTACTATGGCAAGAAGGGTGGACTGGATAGTGAATGGTGTGAAAAAATTTAAAGGTGATTGTGTAGTTTTGCATTTTCTAAGTCCAGAATTACTCCCTGATGTTTTGAGAAATCTATTTCCCCCACAACGCAGGAGTACAGGCATCATCCCGTTAACTTTGGATTTTTTCTATCATAGATGTAAAACTGGGAATCCGAGTATACTAAAGACAAAGTGGAACCCGGGGTTAAATAAGTTGGCAGGGGTCCCCAACCTAGTGAATGGGGAATCAGTCTTGAAAATAGATTTGGGGCTCTGTCAGACTTAAACGAATGTGATTGACTTGAGATGGCAGACAGCGTAGTGTTTAATGAACCAGTTGAGCTAAAAAGTATAGACATTCCTATAGAAAAGGGGATTGGTCCCACAAATGTTATTTCCTTGATCCCAGAGAAAAGGGTAGATGATGTAACTATTCTAAGTAATAGAATTGAGAATAAACACTCCGAGCCACAGTTGGTTTCTTCTATGTTAGTACCACGTCTTGCTCCTGGTCCTGTTGCATCTTCAACCGAACTTTTAGGTTACCATCATACTAATTTAGAATCAGAAACAGGGTTGGAGGATGAAACCCAAGGTATATTTATATCCCAGGCTCCGCTAGGTTCAGTAGTAGATGAAGCAGTTGAGACAGGGTTGTCTTTTCTATCCTGGAATATCGCTGGAATTACTAATAAGCTGTTATCACCAGAATGGTGTAAATTTATAGACCAATTTGATATTCTACTGTTCCAGGAAACATGGTCAGTGACCCCAATACATCATCTAGGGTACCTTAATTTCCAAATCCTAGCTACAAAAAATCCTAAGGGTCGTCCATCAGGGGGCCTGATAATTTGGGTCCGCCAAACATTATGCTGTAGAATACAGCAAAGGAGTTCTCCACTAGTTGACATCTTGTCAGCTAACCTCACTTGGGCTAATGGACAGGGGGTGGCCATATTTAACATCAGAAGTAATCACCGCTCTTGACCTTGAGCTTGAAGCTCTCCCAACACAGTTGTCTTTTATTGTTGGGGGTGATGTTAATACCACATTCGAACCGCTTGGCCAAGAAGATCAAACCCTAACAGAAGAGGAGGACAGTAAGTGGGGTGTCCCCCAGCTAGAACTACCCATAGTTAGAAGGTGGACAGCGGTGGCCATCCAACTGAAGGCCTTATGTCTAGCAAGAGGTCTCAGAGCAGCTAATGGACGTACCCCTTCAGAGCGACAGGGGAACAAAACATTTGATAATGGTAGGTTCTCCAGTTGAATAGACTACTTCTTAGTGGATATTAGAGAATGGCATAGGCTGATTGATATGGCTGTTAAAAACCGGATGGAGAGTGACCATAACCTTCTTTGAATGTTTTTTAAAGCAAACATGGGGTTAAGAGAATTTAATCACGGGGGTGGCAAAATCACCTTAGATATTGTAGCCTCGAACAACCAGCGCCATATAAAATGGGGTAGATTAATTGAGAACACAGAGAGGTTGGAGGAGCTTAAAAAAGTGGTGGTCGAAGAAGTGGGTAAGATAAATTCATATGTTACAAATCAAAATTTCCCTGAAATCATGCTTGATGCTCATGAATTTTTTTACCAAGCTCCAGGAGTTTTTCAAGAAGCCGACGTAACTAGAAAACGTCCAGAAAAAATTACCCAAAATGGGATGGTATGATAAGTCCTGTAGAGTAGCCCGCCAGAATCTCAGCACTGAACTTAGAAATAAGAACATTTTAGGTGTGAGAAAAGCGAGGGACATATACAGGAAGGTACAAAAAGAGGCCAGGAAAAAGTGGGACGAGGCTCACTGGCGTGATCTTAACCCCTTCGATGCTGATGACGGCCGGGATCCGTCATGGCACACAGCGCTCGTGTGCTGATGACGGCTCCCGGCCGTCATGGCGCCTACCTGCGGGAGGAGGGCTGCAGCTCCACCCGCGTGTCGTCGATCTTTTTTTTTTTTACTGCGGCAGGCAGGGGAAGACCTTCCCGTGCCTCCCCCACCCGCCCCCTCCGACGTCACTGATGACGTCAGCGCGCGAGCCGCGCTGACGTCGGCACTTGTTTACTTTCTGTTTCCCCACCGGTGGCCGCCATTTCCAAGCTGCGCCTCGGTGGGGAAACAGGTACGCACAGCGATCTCGCTGCAACAATCTTTCTTTGCGAAGCACCGGGGGACAGAAAAGGGTTTGCCTTTCCCCCCGGTGCCTCTTTTCTGCATTCCTGCTGCACGGTCGTGCAGCAGGAATGCAGAAAAGTCCGATTTGTTTATTTTTTCGGTCGATTTCTGTTTCGGGGAGCGGCCCCTTGAGCAAGGGTCGCTCCCCCAGGGGTGCATAATGTTTTACTGTGCTTGCCCCCCCCCCCGGGGGGGGCAGGAGATATATTGTGGATTTGTGTAGCCCACTGGACCACCAATGCGACATTGTTTGGGGAGTGGCCCCTTGGGCAAGGGTCACTCGCCTTGGGGGCATGTTTTTGGCTGTCTGCCCCCGTGGGGGGCAGATCAAGCCATGCTTTTAGTTTTTTGTAGCCCACTAGGCCACCAGGGATGCGTATAAGGAGAGTGATCCCTCGAGCAAAGGTCACTCTCCATTTAGGCCCCACTAGATCACCAGGGATGTGTGTGGGGAGTGGCCCCTTGGGCAAGGGTCGCTCCCCAAGGGGGCATATAATTTTACAGTGTCTGCCCCCCGGGGGGGGGGGGGGGCAGGACATATATTTATGTATTTTTGAGCCCCCTGGACCACCAATTTTCCTCTGTATGGGGAGTGGCCCCTTGGGCAAGGATCACTCCCCTTGGGGGCATGCTTTTGGCTGTCTGCCCCCGTGGGGGGGGCAGATCAAGCCATGCTTTATGTTTTTTGTAGCCCACTAGGCCACCAGGGATGGTTATAAGGAGAGCGTCCCCTTGGGCAAGGGTCACTTTCCATTTTGGCCCACTAGACCACCAGGGATGTGTGTGGGGAGTGGCCCCTTTGGGCAAGGCTCACTCCCCAAGGGGTGCAAATATGTCTATGGTGTCCGCCCCCCATATATTTTGTATTTTTCTGCCTGCCTGAACCACAGATTTTGCGTTCTATAGGGAGTGGCCCCTTTCTGGCAGTCTGCCCCCTTGGGGTAGGCAGATCACGTAGGTATTTTTGTTTTTTGTAGGGCCCACTAGGCCACCAGGGATGTTTAGAAGGAAAGTGACCCCTAGGGCAAGGGTCAGTATCCATTTGGCCACTAGACCACCAGGGATGTGTATGGGGAGCGGCCCCTTGGGCAAGGGTTGCTCCCCAAAGGGTGCAATTTATTTTGGTACATTGAATGTTTGATAATGTATTGGCCCACTGGACCACCAATGAAGCCATGTGTGGGGGGTGGCCTCAAGGGCAAGGGTTTCTCCCCTTTTACAGGGGTGAATATTTTATTTACACTCTTAGGCCCACTTACCCCTTAGCTTTTTTGGTGTATTGTGTGTTGACTGGTGCATTATTTGAATATGTGATTGTAATGTTTTTTCTTCTCCTTTTTATTGTAGTGTAAAGCTTGTGATTCCTGTTTGTGGTTTTGGCAGTGGTTGTTCTGCAGTTTTGCGTATTTGCATTTATTTGGTAAGAAAAACATTTTTGTAGGGTTTACTTCAAATGAGTATTATTGTTATGCATAAATGTATTTTTTTGTAAGTGCTGTCATAATGGCTGTATTTCTGTTTGTGTTCTGAGCATGAAATTAATTGCGATGTTTTTTGCGTTGTTTTATGTGTAATTTGTTTTTTTACCTTTTTCTATTTTAGTGGGATATTGTTGATCCTTTCCGTGTCTGTGCAGAGTAGGTGGTGCTGAGTCTAGCTGCTTCTGTCAAGTGAGTGGTATAGTGTTGGAGTATATAGGTCTGTGAGATAAAGCAACATTGTGTTTATTTCTTTTTTTTCAAAGGATTTGTTGTTCACGTGTTTGACAAATAATCTTTTTTAGTTAGCATTATGGCTAGCCGTAGAATGACTGCTCAGCAGGTGATTAGTTTGCTTCTTGAATCTTCCTCTGAGCTGGATTATGAGACTGACAGTGCGTCTGAGGGAGAGGATGATTCAGGCAGTGAGTTTTCTCTCCACATGGAATCATCGGATGATGAATCCACTCTCAGTGCGGACGAAGTGCCTGTTTTAGAGGAGGAGATTGATGTGCCGATGCAGCAAGAGACATCTGGCTTGCAGCCTGGTGCTGCAAGCATTCCCATTGGAAGTGCTGGACTCTGGGTTGATCCAAAAATGGTGCAGCCGGTGTTGTCTGACTTTACTGGTTATGCAGGGTGTAAAGTGGATTGTGAAAATTTCTTGCCTATACAGTTTTTTAAGTTGTTCATGGATGATGTCTTTTTGGCTGAGATTGTTGAGCATACTAATTTGTATGCGGAACAGTTTTTGAGGAAACACAGTGCCAAACTTAGGCCCCACTCTAGAGCTACCCGTTGGACTCCCACAAATCTGGATGAGATGAATAGGTTTTTCGGTTTGACTTTTTTGATGGGCTTGATAAGGAAGCCTTCCCTGGCTTCATATTGGTCTTCCAGTCCCTTGATGGCAACGTCTATATTTCCTGCAGTTATGACTCGTGATAGGTATTTACTTTTGCTTCGGATGCTGCATTTCGTTGACAATGATTTGGCGTTGCCAAGAGATCACCCTGACTATGACCGCCTTTTTAAGATTAGGCCTGTTATTGATCATTTTGTAGATCGATTTTCAGAGATCTATTCTCCAGGCAAAGAAATTTCTATTGATGAGTCTTTGGTCTTGTTCAAGGGTCGTTTACTTTTTAAGCAGTACATTCCTAGCAAGAGGGCACGTTATGGAATTAAGCTGTATATGTTGTCTGAGAGTAGGACAGGATATGTCTCCAATTTACGTGTGTACACTGGTAAGGATTCCACTATTGACCCCCCTGGTTGTCCGTCCACTTTTGGAGTGGCAGAGAAAATTGTCTGGGATCTTGCTAGAGGACTGTTTAACAGAGGCCACCATTTGTACCTTGATAACTTCTACACTGCTTTGCCATTGTTTAAGGAGTTGTTGAAAGTAGACACTTTTGCCTGTGGCACAATCCGCTCTAACCGTAAAGGTTATCCGAAAGAGCTTGTTTGCAAAAAGCTTCAGAGGGGACAGTGCAGTGCCTTGCGTAGTGATGAACTGCTAGCTGTAAAATTTGTCGACAGGAGGGATGTGTACATGCTGAGTACCATCCATGATGAAAGTACTACATCTGTGCCTGTTTGGGGTGCTGTTGCTGAAGTGCGTAAACCTGTGTGCATTGTAGACTACAATAAGCACATGGGTGGTGTTGACAGAGTTGATCAGAGGTTGGAACCTTACACTGCTATTCGTAAGTCTTATATTTGGTATAAGAAGTTGGCCATCCATCTGTTCAATTTAGCAACTTTTAATGCTTTTGTTGTGTTCAAGGAGTGTTCTCCTGCGTCAAAGTCGACTTTTGTTCAGTTTCAGGAGTCTGTGATAGGCAGCCTTGTTGTTGTGGAACAGGCACATGTTCCTAGAGTCGGAGTGGTGGAGGAAGTGGCTAGATTGCGAGATCGCCACTTTGCTGATTACATTCCTGCCACGCCCAGAAAAAACAATCCCTGTAAGAGATGTAAAGTCTGCTATCGAAGAGATGTGCGGAAGGATACTCGTATGCACTGTGCTGATTGTCCTTCTAATCCTGGGCTTTGTATGCCCAGATGTTTCAAAATGTATCACACTCAAAAGAAATTTTGGGAGCTAGCGTGAGTCTAATGGTGTACTGCCTGGTCTGTAATGTTTTTTATTGGTTATTCAGTTGCATCTGTGGCACTAGTATTTTGTTTTTTAGTTAACGCTGTTTGTAGGTGTAGTTTTATATCTAGTTCCAAATGGTTTGTAATTTTTTTCTTTGTTTTTAAAAAAAATTTATTTGGCGGTGTGCATGGATTGGTGTTTGGCTGGCGGCGTGCATGGACTGGTGTTTGGCTGGCGGCCTGCATGGACTGGCACTTGACTGGTGGTGTGTCTGGACTGGTGCTTGGCTGGCAGTGTGTGTGGATGGGCGCTTGGCTGGCGATGTGCGTGGGCTGGTGCTTGGCAGGCGGTGTGTGTGGGCTGGTGCTTGGCAGGCGGTGTGCGTGGGCTGGTGCTTGGCAGGCGGTGTGCCTGGACTGGTGCTTGGCAGGCGGTGTGTGTGGTCTGGTGCTTGGCAGGCGGTGTGCGTGGACTGGTGCTTGGCAGGCGGTGTGTGTGGTCTGGTGCTTGGCAGGTGGTGTGCGTGGACTGGTGCTTGGCTGGCGGTGTGTGTGGAGTGGTGCTTGGCTGGCAGTGTGTGTGGAGTGGCGTTTGGCTTGCGGTGTGCGTGGAGTGGTACTTGGCTGTCTGTGCATGGAGTGGTGCTTGGCTGGAGGTGTGTGTGGAGTGGTGCTTGGCTGGTGGTGTGCGTGGAGTGGCGCTTGGCTGTCTGTGCATGGAGTGGTGCTTGGCTGGCGGTGTGTGTGGAGTGGTGCTTGGCTGGTGGTGTGCGTGGAGTGGTACTTGGCTGTCTGTGCATGGAGTGGCGCTTGGCTGGAGGTGTGTGTGGAGTGGTGCTTGGCTGGTGGTGTGCGTGGAGTGGCGCTTGGCTGTCTGTGCATGGAGTGGTGCTTGGCTGGCGGTGTGTGTGGAGTGGTGCTTGGCTGGCGGTGTGTGTGGAGTGGTGGTGTGCATGGAGTGGTGCTTGGCTGGCGGTGTGTGTGGAGTGGCGCTTGGCTTGCTGTGTGCGTGGAGTGTTGCTTGGCTGGTGGTGTGTGTGGAGTGGTACTTGGCTGGTGGTGTGCGTGGAGTGGTGCTTGGCTGGTGGTGTGTGTGGAGTGGCGCTTGGCTGGTGGTGTGTGTGGAGTGGCACTTGGCTGGTGGTGTGTGTGGAGTGGTGCTTGGCTGGTGGTGTGCGTGGAGTGGCGCTTGGCTGTCTGTGCATGGAGTGGTGCTTGGCTGGCGGTGTGTGTGGAGTGGTGCTTGGCTGGTGGTGTGTGTGGAGTGGCGCTTGGCTGGTGGTGTGTGTGGAGTGGCGCTTGGCTGGTGGTGTGTGTGGAGTGGCGCTTGGCTGGTGGTGTGTGTGGAGTGGCGCTTGGCTGGTGGTGTGTGTGGAGTGGTGCTTGGCTGGTGGTGTGTGTGGAGTGGTGCTTGGCTGGTGGTGTGTGTGGAGTGGTACTTGGCTGTCTGTGCATGGAGTGGTGCTTGGCTGGCGGTGTGTGTGGAGTGGTACTTGGCTGGCGGTGTGTGTGGAGTGGTACTTGGCTGTCGGTGCGCGCTGAGTGGTGTTTGGCTGGCGGTGTGCATGGTCTGGTGCTTGGATGGTGGTGTGGGTGGACTGGCGCTCGGCTAGCGGTGTGCGAGTAGTTACTTTTTGTTGGTCACTACACACACTGCTAGGTGAGTGACACTCCACGCAGTCCATCATTTTGTGTTGTTGCAATGTCAGAAATGTGGGCGTGTGAAAGTGATGGGCCCTTGAATGGCGCTGTCTGCTGGTGTGAGTGTTGAAATGTGATGGGTCCGCGGCTGGCGGTGTGAATGTTTTGTATGTGTCACACGTACGAAAGGTGTATGAATGGCCTGTAAAGAGGTTGGTGCCTTGACGTGGCTTTACAGCTCACGGGCTGTGAGTCAGTGTTTCAGTTTATCATACTTTCAATTATACGCAGTGTATTTCATTTTTTTGAACTTACTTGCGAATACAATTGTATGTACTGAATCATCACTCACCCTCGTGCCAAATCCAACCAGAATGTGTGTGTGCTTGCGGATTTGATGGCTGTGCAGTAATGTTTGTCTTTTATCTCTTTCTGAAGTAGGATGTACCTTGTCCCTTATTGTGATTGTTGTAATGTGTTGCTGTTCTTTCTGGATGGTGTCAATGGTCTGGTTTGTATCAGGTATGAAAGGCGCGTGAATGGCCTGTAAAACGGTTGGTGCCTTGTCGTGGCTTTACAGCTCACGAGTTGCGAGTCACTGGTTCGGTTTTTATGCATTTATTTATTGACAGAGCATTTCATTTTTCGAAAGTTCTTGTTAGTAAAATTTTATGTACTGAACCATCACTCGCCCTCGTGCCAAATCCAACCTGTATGTGTGTGTCTTTGAGGAATAGTTAGCCGTGCCTTGAATGTTTCACTTTTGAGTAACTCTGTTACGGTGTACATTATAGCTATAAATAACTTACTAAATTTAGTTATTATTGTTAAACCATGGAAGTATATGGTCATGTCTTTCTGGTGAATTCTATTGATTTATATACAGAATCTCCTGCAAACTTGAAATTGTCTGTCACAATTTCCTTGAATCACACGCTCTCAAATTGAAAACTTAATTCTCCACCGTACAATTTGTACCGTTTCCTGTTGCAGCCACTATGCCTACCCACTCAAGTGAGGTACCATTTTTATCGGGAGACCTGGGGGAACGCTGGGTGGGAGGAAATTTGTGTGAGCCCAGTGATGCCACGCTTTCCCATGCAAAAAAGTTTGAAAAAAATGATTTTGTTTTAGCTAAAATTGAGGTTTGCAAGGGATTCTGGGTAAAGGAACGTTGGAGGATCCACGCAAGCCATACCTCCTTGGAAGCCCCCGGGTGTCTACTTTTCAGAAATGTATGGGTTTGGTAGGTTTCCCTAGATGGCCGTTTAGCACGGGGCCAAAAACCCAGGTAACCCCTCTTGCAAAAGCTGGCGGTATTGACATTCAATACCGCCAGCTTTTGCAAGAGGGGTTACCTGGGTTTTTGGCCCCGTGCTAGACGGCCATCTAGGGAAACCTACCAAACCCATACATTTCTGAAAAGTAGACACCCGGGGGCTTCCAAGGAGGTATGGCTTGCGTGGATCCTCCAACGTTCCTTTACCCAGAATCCCTTGCAAACCTCAATTTTAGCTAAAAAGAATCATTTTTTTCACACTTTTTTGCATGGGAAAGCGTGGCATCACTGGGCTCACACAAATTTCCTCCCACCCAGCGTTCCCCCAGGTCTCCCGATAAAAATGGTACCTCATTTGCGTGGGTAGGCATAGTGGCTGCAACAGGAAACGGTTCAAATTGTACGGTGGTGAATTTACAATACCCAAATGCAAAACAACCTTGATTTTTGGGGGGGGGGCACCTGAGTCTTTGGCCCGGGGCTCGGTGGTATTCTTTGAAAACTACCAAACCCAAACAGTTCTGAAAAGTAGACACCCGGGGGAGTCCAGGGAGGTATGGCATGCGTGGGTCCCCCAATGTTTTCCTACCCAGAAATCCCTGCAAACCACAAATTTAGGTTAAAAAAACAGTTTTCCATACATTTTTGCGTGGGATCGCCGTGTCGGCACAAATGTCCTACCACCCTGCGTTCCCCTTGTTCTCCCGAGTAAAATGATACCTCACTTGTGTGGGTGGGCCAAAGGCCTGTGACTAAGGCAGGGGGGCTTAATTTGTAACACTGAAATACTACTTTTTTCAACATTCGTTTTTGGCCTGTTCTGCTTTGGGGCACCCACACAAGTGAGGTATCCTTTTACTCGGGAGAACAAGGGCAGCGCTGGGTGGTAGGACATTTTTGCCAGCACGGTGATCCCACGTAAAAAAGTTTGGAAAAGTGATTATTTTACCTAATTTTAAGGTTTGCAAGGTGTTCTGGGTAGGAAAACGTTCGGGGACCCACGCATGCCATACCTTCCTGGACTCCCCCGGGGGTCTACTTTTCAGAACTGTTTGGGTTTTGTACTTTCCAAAGAAAACCACCGAGCCCCGGGCTAAAAACGCAGGTGCCCCCCCCCAAAAATCAAGGTTGTTTTGCAATTTGGTATTGTAAATTCACCACCGTACAATTTGAACCGTTTCCTGTTGCAGCCACTATGCCTACCCACGCAAATGAGGTACCATTTTTATCGGGAGACCTGGGGGAACGCTGGGTGGGAGGAAATTTGTGTGAGCCCACTGACGCCACGCTTTCCCACACAAAAAAGTGTGAAAAAACTGACTTTTTCTGCAAAAATTGAGGTTTGCAAGGGATTCTGGGTAAAGGAACGTTGGAGGATCCACGCAAGCCATACCTCCTTGGAAGCCCCCTGGTGTCTACTTTTCATAAATGTGTGGGTTAGGTAGGTTTTCCTACATGGCCGTCTCGCACGGGGCCAAAAACCCAGGTAACCCCTCTTTCAAAAGCTGGTGGGATTGACATTCAATACCACCAGCTTTTGCAAGAGGGGTTACCTGTGTTTTTGGCCCCGTGCGAGACGGCCATGTAGGAAAACCTACCAAACCCATACATTTCTGAAAAGTATACACCCGGGGGCTTCCAAGGAGGTATGGCTTGCGTGGATCCTCCAACGTTCCTTTACCCAGAATCCCTTGCAAACCTCAATTTTTGATGGAAAAATCAGTTTTGACACACTTTTTTTGTGTGGGAAAGCGTGGCGTCACTGGGCTCACACAAATTTCTTCCCACCCAGCGTTCCCCCAGGTCTCCCGATAAAAATGGTACCTCACTTGCGTGGGTAGGCATAGTGGCTGCAACAGGAAAAGGTCCAAATCGTACGGTGGAGACATTACAATAACCAATAGCAAGATTACCTTCTTTTTTTGGGGGGGGGGACTGAGTTTTTGGACCGGGGCTCGGCGGGCATCTTTGGAAACTACCAAACCCAAACAGTTCTGAAAACTAGACACCCGGGGGAGTCCAGGGAGGTATGGCATGCGTGGGTCCCCCAATGTTTTCCTACCCAGAAATCCCTGCAAACCACAAATTTAGGTTAAAAAAACAGTTTTCCATACATTTTTGCGTGGGATCGCCGTGTCGGCACAAATGTCCTACCACCCTGCGTTCCCCTTGTTCTCCCGAGTAAAATGATACCTCACTTGTGTGGGTGGGCCAAAGGCCTGTGACTAAGGCAGGGGGGCTTAATTTGTAACACTGAAATACTACTTTTTTCAACATTCGTTTTTGGCCTGTTCTGCTTTGGGGCACCCACACAAGTGAGGTATCCTTTTACTCGGGAGAACAAGGGTAGCGCTGGGTGGTAGGACATTTTTGCCAGCACGGTGATCCCACGCAAAAAAGTTTGGAAAAGTGATTATTTTACCTAATTTTAAGGTTTGTAAGGTGTTCTGGGTAGGAAAACGTTCGGGGACCCACGCATGCCATACCTTCCTGGACTCCCCCGGGGGTCTACTTTTCAGAACTGTTTGGGTTTTGTACTTTCCAAAAAATACCACCGAGCCCCGGGCCAAAAACGCAGGTGCCCCCCCCCAAAAATCAAGGTTGTTTTGCAATTTGGTATTGTAAATTCACCACCGTACAATTTGAACCATTTCCTTTCGCAGCCACTATGCCTACCCACGCAAGTGAGGTACCATTTTTATCGGGAGACCTGGGGGAACGCTGGGTCGGAGGAAATTTGTTGATCCACGCAGATTCCGGAACTTTCCACCACAGAAATGTGAGGAAAATTTGGTTTTTTTTCCAATTTCTTAGCTTTGCAAGGGATTCTGGGTAAGAGAACCTGGGGGTAGGCAGTCGAGTCACCCCATCCTGTATTCCCCTGGGTGTCTACTTTTCAAAAATATATAGGTTTGCTAGGTTTCCCTAGGTGCCGGCAGAGCTAGGGTTCAAAAACAAAAGGTAGTCTCTTTGCCCAAAAAGGGCACAATTTCACTGAAAAATTGAGTTGTGACCACGTTGCGTTTTGCGCTGTTTCCTGCCGCAGCCACTATGCCTACCCACGCAAGTGAGATACCATTTTTCTCGGGAGACCTGGGGGAACGCTGGGTGGATGGAAATTTGTTGATCCACGCAGATTCCGAAACTTTCCACCACAGAAATATGAGGAAAATGCGTTTTTTTTCCCAATTTCTTAGCTTTGCAAGGGATTCTGGGTAAGAGAACCTGGGGGTAGGCAGTCGAGTGACCCCATCCTGAATTCCCCTGGGTGTCTACTTTTCAAAAATATATAGGTTTGCTAGGTTTCCCTAGGTGCCGGCAGAGCTAGGGTTCAAAAACAAAAGGTAGTCTCTTTGCCCAAAAAGGGCACAATTTCACTGAAAAATTGAGTTGTGACCACGTTGCGTTTTGCGCTGTTTCCTGTCGCAGCCACTATGCCTACCCACGCAAGTGAGATACCATTTTTCTCGGGAGACCAGGGGGAACGCTGGGTGGGTGGAAATTTGTTGATCCACGCAGATTCCGGAACTTTCCACCACAGAAATGTGAGGAAAATGCGTTTCTTTTTCCAATTTCTTAGCTTTGCAAGGGATTCTGGGTAAGAGAACCTGGGGGTAGGCAGTCGAGTGACCCCATCCTGAATTCCCCTGGGTGTCTACTTTTCAAAAATATATAGGTTTGCTAGGTTTCCCTAGGTGCCGCAAGAGCTAGGGTTCAAAAACAAAAGGTAGTCTCTTTGCCCAAAAAGGGCACAATTTCACTGAAAAATTGAGTTGTGACCACGTTGCGTTTTGCGCTGTTTCCTGTCGCAGCCACTATGCCTACCCACGCAAGTGAGATACCATTTTTCTCGGGAGACCTGGGGGAACGCTGCGTGGGTGGAAATTTGTTGATCCACGCAGATTCCGGAACTTTCCACCACAGAAATGTGAGGAAAATGCGTTTTTTTTTCCAATTTCTTAGATTTGCAAGGGATTCTGGGTAAGAGAACCTGGGGGTAGGCAGTCGAGTCACCCCATCCTGAATTCCCCTGGGTGTCTACGTTTCAAAAATATATAGGTTTGCTAGGTTTCCCTAGGTGCCGGCAGAGCTAGGGTTCAAAAACAAAAGGTAGTCTCTTTGCCCAAAAAGTGCACAATTTCACTGAAAAATTGAGTTGTGACCACGTTGCATTTTGCGCTGTTTCCTGTCGCAGCCACTATGCCTACCCACGCAAGTGAGATACCATTTTTCTCGGGAGACCTGGGGGAACGCTGGGTGGGTGGAAATTTGTTGATCCACGCAGATTCCGGAACTTTCCACCACGGAAATGTGAGGAAAATGCTTTTTTTTCCAATTTCTTAGCTTTGCAAGGGATTCTGGGTAAGAGAACCTGGGGGTAGGCAGTCGAGTGACCCCATCCTGAATTGCCCTGGGTGTCTACTTTTCGAAAATATATGGGTTTGCTAGGTTTCCCTAGGTGCCGGCAGAGCTAGGGTTCAAAAACAAAAGGTAGTCTCTTTGCCCAAAAAGGGCACAATTTCACTGCAAAATTGAGTTGTGACCACGTTGCGTTTTGCGCTGTTTCCTGTCGCAGGCACTAGGCAGACCCAGGCAAGTGAGGTAGCATTTTTTTCAGGAGACCTGGGGGAACGCTGGGTGGGTGGAAATTTGTTGATCCACACAGATTCCAGAACTTTCCACCACAGAAATGTGAGGAAAATGTGTTTTTTTTTGTCAAATTCTTAGCTTTGCAAGGGATTCTGGGTAACAAAACCTGAGGGTAGGCAGATGAGTCACCCCATCCTGTATTCCCCTGGGTGTCTACTTTTCAAAAATATATAGGTTTGCTAGGTTTCCCTAGGTGCTGGCAGAGCTAGGGCTCAAAAACAAAAGGTAGTCTTTTCCTCCAAAATGGGCAAGATTTCACTGGGAAATTGAGGTGCGTCCACGTTGCGTTTTGCGCGGTTTCGTGTCGCAGCCACTATGCCTACCCACGCAAGTGAGGTACCATTTTTCTCGGGAGACCTGGGGGAACGCTGGGTGGGTGGAAATTTCTAGATCCACGCAGATTCCAGAACTTTCCACCACAGAAATGTGAGGAAACTGTGTTTATTTTGTCAAAATCCTAGCTTTGCAAGGTATTCTGGGTAACAAAACCTGGGGGTAGGCAGACGAGTCACCCCATCCTGAATTCCCCTGGGTGTCTACTTTTCAAAAATGTATAGGTTTGCTAGGTTTTCCTAGGTGCTGGCAGAGCTAGGGCTCAAAAACAAAAGGTAGTCTCTTTGTCCAAAGAGCGCAAGATTTCACTGGGAAATTGAGGTGCGACCACGTTGCGTTTTGCGCTGTTTCGTGTCGCAGCCACTATGCCTACCCACGCAAGTGAGGTACCATTGTTTTCGGGAGACCTGGGGGAACACTGGGTGGGTGGAAATTTGTTGATCCAAGCAGATTCCAGAACTTTCCTCCACAGAAATGTGAGGAAAATGTGTTTTTTTTGTCAAATTCTTAGGTTTTCAAGGGATTCTGGGTAACAAGACCTGGTGGTAGGCAGTCGAGTCACCCCATCCCGAATTCCCCTCGGTGTCTACGTTTCAAAAATATATAGGTTTGCTAGGTTTCCCTAGGTGCCGGCAGAGCTAGGGTTCAAAAACAAAAGGTAGTCTCTTTGCCCAAAAAGGGCACAATTTCACTGCAAAATTGAGTTGTGACCACGTTGCATTTTGCGCTGTTTCCTGTCGCAGCCACTATGCCTACCCACGCAAGTGAGATACCATTTTTCTCGGGAGACCTGGGGGAACGCTGGGTGGGTGGAAATTTGTTGATCCACACAGATTCCAGAACTGTGGAGAAGTGTGGCTCAGGGGTTAGAGGCGGCAGACCCGGAAGCTGAGATCGGCCCTGGACCAGGGTTCAATTCCCCGCCTCGGCGGGGCTTGGGCTAAAAAATTCCACGGACTCGATAATTCTCGCTCCGGTGCCTTCTCAACTCACGAGTTCACACTCTGCGACTCTGGGCAATAGCTTGCTTAATCTCCACAATGGCCCCTCGCGGCGGGATGCCTGGCTTTCACCTTGTGGATACCCTGCCGGGGTTATCTCACAGGGGAATACCAGGACGGGTTCCCTAAGCAAGCGCCGGGAAACCCTTTGTGGGTAGCTGTGCGCTATATAAGTTCAAATACATTTACATTTACATTTTCCACCACAGAAATGTGAGGAAAATGTGGTTTTTTTGTCAAATTCTTAGCTTTGCAAGGGATTCTGGGTAACAAAACCTGAGGGTAGGCAGATGAGTCACCCCATCCTGTATTCCCCTGGGTGTCTACTTTTCAAAAATATATAGGTTTGCTAGGTTTCCCTAGGTGCTGGCAGAGCTAGGGCTCAAAAACAAAAGGTAGTCTTTTCCTCCAAAATGGGCAAGATTTCACTGGGAAATTGAGGTGCGTCCACGTTGCGTTTGCGCGGTTTCGTGTCGCAGCCACTATGCCTACCCACGCAAGTGAGGTACCATTTTTCTCGGGAGACCTGGGGGAACGCTGGGTGGGTGGAAATTTCTAGATCCGCGCAGATTCCAGAACTTTCCACCACAGAAATGTGAGGAAACTGTGTTTATTTTGTCAAAATCCTAGCTTTGCAAGGTATTCTGGGTAACAAAACCTGGGGGTAGGCAGACGAGTCACCCCATCCTGAATTCCCCTGGGTGTCTACTTTTCAAAAATGTATAGGTTTGCTAGGTTTTCCTAGGTGCTGGCAGAGCTAGGGCTCAAAAACAAAAGGTAGTCTCTTTGTCCAAAGAGCGCAAGATTTCACTGGGAAATTCCGGTGCGACCACGTTGCGTTTTGCGCTGTTTCGTGTCGCAGCCACTATGCCTACCCACGCAAGTGAGGTACCATTGTTTTCGGGAGACCTGGGGGAACACTGGGTGGGTGGAAATTTGTTGATCCAAGAACTTTCCTCCACAGAAATGTGAGGAAAATGTGTTTTTTTTGTCAAATTATTAGGTTTTCAAGGGATTCTGGGTAACAAGACCTGGTGGTAGGCAGTCGAGTCACCCCATCCTGAATTCCCCTGGGTGTCTACGTTTCAAAAATATATAGGTTTGCTAGGTTTCCCTAGGTGCCGGCAGAGCTAGGGTTCAAAAACAAAAGGTAGTCTCTTTGCCCAAAAAGTGCACAATTTCACTGAAAAATTGAGTTGTGACCACGTTGCATTTTGCGCTGTTTCCTGTCGCAGCCACTATGCCTACCCACGCAAGTGAGATACCATTTTTCTCGGGAGACCTGGGGGAACGCTGGGTGGGTGGAAATTTGTTGATCCACGCAGATTCCGGAACTTTCCACCACAGAAATGTGAGGAAAATGCTTTTTTTCCCAATTTCTTAGCTTTGCAAGGGATTCTGGGTAAGAGAACCTGGGGGTAGGCAGTCGAGTGACCCCATCCTGAATTCCCCTGGGTGTCTACTTTTCAAAAATATATGGGTTTGCTAGGTTTCCCTAGGTGCCGGCAGAGCTAGGGTTCAAAAGCAAAAGGTAGTCTCTTTGCCCAAAAAGGGCACAATTTCACTGCAAAATTGAGTTGTGACCACGTTGCGTTTTGCGCTGTTTCCTGTCGCAGGCACTAGGCAGACCCAGGCAAGTGAGGTAGCATTTTTTTCAGGAGACCTGGGGGAACGCTGGGTGGGTGGAAATTTGTTGATCCACACAGATTCCAGAACTTTCCACCACAGAAATGTGAGGAAAATGTGTTTTTTTTGTCAAATTCTTAGCTTTGCAAGGGATTCTGGGTAACAAAACCTGAGGGTAGGCAGATGAGTCACCCCATCCTGTATTCCCCTGGGTGTCTACTTTTCAAAAATATATAGGTTTGCTAGGTTTCCCTAGGTGCTGGCAGAGCTAGGGCTCAAAAACAAAAGGTAGTCTTTTCCTCCAAAATGGGCAAGATTTCACTGGGAAATTGAGGTGCGTCCACGTTGCGTTTTGCGCGGTTTCGTGTCGCAGCCACTATGCCTACCCACGCAAGTGAGGTACCATTTTTCTCGGGAGACCTGGGGGAACGCTGGGTGGGTGGAAATTTCTAGATCCACGCAGATTCCAGAACTTTCCACCACAGAAATGTGAGGAAACTGTGTTTATTTTGTCAAAATCTTAGCTTTGCAAGGTATTCTGGGTAACAAAACCTGGGGGTAGGCAGACGAGTCACCCCATCCTGAATTCCCCTGGGTGTCTACTTTTCAAAAATGTATAGGTTTGCTAGGTTTTCCTAGGTGCTGGCAGAGCTAGGGCTCAAAAACAAAAGGTAGTCTCTTTGTCCAAAGAGCGCAAGATTTCACTGGGAAATTGAGGTGCGACCACGTTGCGTTTTGCGCTGTTTCGTGTCGCAGCCACTATGCCTACCCACGCAAGTGAGGTACCATTGTTTTCGGGAGACCTGGGGGAACACTGGGTGGGTGGAAATTTGTTGATCCAAGCAGATTCCAGAACTTTCCTCCACAGAAATGTGAGGAAAATGTGTTTTTTTTGTCAAATTCTTAGGTTTTTCAAGGGATTCTGGGTAACAAGACCTGGTGGTAGGCAGTCGAGTCACCCCATCCTGAATTCCCCTGGGTGTCTACTTTTCAAAAATGTATAGGTTTGCTAGGTTTCCCTAGGTGCCGGCAGAGCTAGGGTGCAAAAACTACAGGTAGGCACTTTGCTAAAAAAGGGTCAATTTGTAACTGCAAAATTTAGGTGTCACCACGTTGCATTTTGCGCCGTTTCCTGTCGCAGGCACAAGGCCGACCCACACAAGTGAGGAACCGTTTTTATCGGGAGACTTGGGGTAATTCAGATTTGTAAATCAACTGTTATTACCAATTGAGCTTTTGCGCATTTCTCCCTTTCAATGAAAGACATTGTGTAAAAAAAAAAAAATTTTGAAAAATGACCAATAATTCTCATGCTAGTATGAGTATTCCCAATTTTGAAAATTAGCAATTATATACTGTTTCTGAACTCTATATTTTGTACCCAATTCAGAAATACATAGGTGTCTTTCATACAGATTTTTCCATGTATACATTTTCCAAGACAAAGTGCTCTATACCCAGTAAATGAAAAAATACCATTGCAAGTTGCTGCTCAGTTTTTGGATCTGGGTTCGTCGGGTTCTTGGTGAAACTACAAGTCCTATATATCCCCACAACCAGGAAGGTCTAACGGATGTAACGGTATATTGCTTTCCAAGAGCTGTCAAAATTAGAAAAAGTTATAGGTGAAAACGTGGAGACAAAAGGCTGTTTTTTTCAACAAATTTTCAATTGTTCCAATATTTAACTGTTAGTTTCTATAAAGAAACCTTCATGGATTTAGACAAATGACCCCTTTCTGAATTCAGAATTTTGTCTACTTCTTGAAAATGTACAGCTTTCTAGGATCCATTATTGCTTTCAAACTCATTTCTACCATTAACTGGAAGGAGGTGGAAAGCTCTAAAAATAGCAAAAATAGGCTATGTCCCAGAAAAATGCCAAAACTGTGTGAAAAATGTCGGTTCTCTGACAAAAGACTGTCATTTCCTAAAAGCTGAGAAAATTGAGATTTCAGCCCCACAAACCCTTTTTTGATAACATTTTCAGGGAAAAACCCAGAGGCTTTCATTTGCAGCCCGTTTTTCCCATTTTTCTGAAAAAAACAAAAAAATCACTATATTTTGGTTAATTTCCGGGACCCCTCCAAGGGAATACACAAACCCTGGGCGCCTTTAGAATCCACATGATGTCGGAAGAAAAGGACGCAAATTTGGCGTGGATACCTTATGTGGTCAAAAAGTTACAAGGGCCTAAGCGCGCACTACCCCAAATCGCCAAAAAAAGGCTTAGCACAGGAGGGGAAAAGGCCTAGCAGCGAAGGGGTTAAATCCGCCTGTGATGCAAAGAGTCAAAGCCAATTCTGGGCCTTGGTCAAGTGGGATAGAGGAGGGGTGGCACAACCCCCGCAAAATAATGTAGCTAAAAATCAATGGGTTGACTTCTTTAAACCACAATACGCTCGTGATCCAGCTGAAGGAGAGTGTACTTTACCTCCCACAGCTTTTTATGAATGTCAGTTATTCACCATAAAAGAGGTCAGTATAGCGCTAGATTGCGTGATAGAGGGCTGTGCCCCAGGAATGGATGCCATACCTGTTGATGTGTTCTTAAGCGATCGTCCATCTTGGTGTCAGTACTTTGAGTGGCTAGCTAATTCTGTGGCCAGGGGTGCACCAATACCGACCTCATGGAAGGGTGCAGAAATAATTCCAGTTTTTAAAAAGGGAAATAAATCATTACCCAGTAATTACAGACCTATCAGTCCTATAGACTCTGCTCAAAAGTTAATAGGTCGATTAGTGCAAAACAAACTGCAAACTTGGATTGAAGAAAAAGATATTCTTTCCCCTTATCAAGCTGGGTTTCGTCCTTGTACAAGTTCAGTTGACCAGGTCTTTTTTTTCATAGCTCTCTACTGCAGGAACGTAATGCTAACCAATGGGACTCTCTACGCTGTTTTTGTAGATTTTAAATCAGCTTTTGATTTAGTTCCTCGTTCTAAGCTCTGGAGGGTGCTTGCCGAAGCTGGGATGGCCCCGGAACTACTGACTCTACTCGTCCGCTTACATGAGAACAATTACGCTAGAATCAGGTGGGGGGCCCAGGGTGAGGTGACAGACACATTCCCCGTCGAACGTGGGGTTCGGCAGGGGTGTGTTCTGACACCGACACTGTTTTCTATTTACATCAATGGCATTGTAGACCATCTAAGCCGTTCTCCCACCGATGCACGCATGCCTGTTCTCATGTTTGCGGACGACACACTCATAGTTTCTCGCACACCAAGTGGGTTCCAGAGGCAGTTAATGCTTTCGGTGAGTTCTGTCAAGCACGTGGACTTGAGATAAATACATCCAAAACCAAGTTTATGTGCCTGAACCAGCGGAATACTTTTAAGGGCTCAATTAATTTTAACGGTATTCCCCTAGAACAGGTTGAGGCTTTCACGTATCTAGGAATAACCCTTCAGTGCAATATGAGCTGGAAAAACCACATTGACATGGCTGTCTTAAAATTCCACCAGTTGGCGGGTGTAGTGGCCCATAAACATAAAGCCTCATTGACTAAGCCTATCACCCCTGCCCTAGAAATCTATCATATGAAGGTGATCAGTGCCTCTCTATACGGTTCGGAACTTTGGGGTTTCTCCAACTTGAAACAATTAACATTGGCGGAAAATAGGTTTTTTCGCCGTCTAATTGGGGTTCCCTAAAGTACTCCAACCGTAGCACTGGCATATGACCTTGGCAGGAAAAAAATTGAGGAGTTGGCACGGCTGCGACCCTTATTATACTGGAGACGCATCATGACTACTCCTGAACTTGAGCATTATGCCCCTGCCCTAAAGGACATCATTAGGGCAGATCGCTTTCATTCGATCCCGTGGTTAAAGGAAATAAGAGGGTTGCTCACTAAGTTGGAATTAGACCACCTATGGAACTCTCCCAATGCAGAAAGCGTTCCACCAAAGGCAACACTAAACAATATGTATTGGGAAATGGTATGGTCGTCCGCTTATAGCACTGGTTCTAACATAAATCTAACAGGACATTTTTTGGATATTAAACCTGTACCATTTTGTGAGCCATACTGGGACATTATTGAAAGGCCATTTGATAGAAAATTGTATTTCCAATTCAAAATCGGGACGCTTCCTACAATGGCGTTTACCCGCAAATGGTCAGTAATTCAGGACGATAAATGTCCCCATTGCAAAGATTAGATAGAGAATATTGCTTATATACTGTTTGTTTGTCCCCTTTATGTTAGCCCACGCCGAAAATGGGTAAAACCAGTGTGCTTAAATCTAGGTACGCGCAGGTGTATACAGGCGCTAAGAATGCTGGAATCGGACTGTACACTCTGCTTGGCGATTGCTATGGCAAAATTTCTAGGTTGGTCATGGACTATACGCACCAGCACTTTACAACAGCTAGATACTGCTCGATGATTTAATTGACACCGTTTACTATAGATTAGTTCTAATAATACAGGTTTTATTGAACCATTTTAATCATTACGTACAAATTGTTTCTAAAACTGTAATATGCCAGCACCTTGTTTAATGAGTTTTTAAAAAATAATGATTTTAATATTGTTGTAGTATTTATGGTGTAGTGTAGGATGTAAAAATTGCTTTTATGACTTGCTGTCGAATAAAGCTTTGAAATTTTGAGTGTGTGGGACAGTGAGTGTGTGGGACAGTGAGTTTGTGGGACAGTGAGTTTGTGGGACAGTGAGTTTGTGGGACAGTGTGTGTGGCTCTGTGTGTGTGTGGCTGTGTGTGTGTGTGTATGTGGCTCTCTGTGTGTGTCTGGGTGCAAATGCAATAGGTCTCGCATTTGCGAGAGATTAAGCTATTGGCATTGTAAATGACTGCCATTTATTTATCGTTTTTCAAAACCAACACATAAATAAAAAAATTGTCATTTACAATGCCAATAGCTCTAACTTTTGCTAACAAATGCTTGTGTTAGATACTACTTTTTCCTTTGTGTTTAAGCCCTCTACCAAGGTGCGCCTTTTTTTCGCTGTGCTTGCTTCCCTGCCCCCTCGCTGTGCTTGCTAGCCTGCCCCCTGGCTGTGCTTGCTTCCCTGCCCCCTGGCTGTGCTTGCTCCCCTGCCCCCTGGCTGTGCTTGCTCCCCTGCCCCCTGGCTGTGCTTGCTCCCCTGCCCCCTGGCTGTGCTTGCTCCCCTGCCCCCTGGCTGTGCTTGCTTCCCTGCCTCCTCGCTGTGCTTGCTCTCCTGTGTGTGTATGTGGCTCTGTGTGTGTATGTGGCTCTGGGTGTGTATGTGGCTCTGGGTGTGTATGTGGCTCTGGGTGTGTATGGGGCTCTGGGTGTGTATGGGGCTCTGGGTGTGTATGGGGCTCTGGGTGTGTATGGGGCTCTGGGTGTGTGTGGGGCTCTGGGTGTGTGTAGGGCTCTGGGTGTGTGTAGGGCTCTGGGTGTGTGTAGGGCTCTGTGTGTGGGGGGGGCTCTGTGTGTGGGGGGGGGGCTCTGTGTGTGTGTGTGTGGGGGGGCTCTGTGTGGCTCTGTGTGTGGCTCTATGTGTGTGTGTGTGTGTGGCTCTGTGTGGGTGGCTCTGTATGTGTGTGTGGGTGGCTCTGTATGTGTGTGTGGGTGGCTTTGTGTGTGTGGCTCTGTGTGGGTGTAAATGCAATCGGTCATGAATTTGCGAGCAGTTAAGCTATTGGCAATGTAAATGACAATGCCATTTATTTAACGATTAAGCTATTGGCAATGTAAATGACAATGCCATTTATTTATGATTTTAAAAAAAAAATGTCATGAGCAATGCCAATAGCTCTACCTTTAAAAATGCCGAGACCATTGCATTGTAAATGCTTGTTCTAATTTGGTTGGGATAGTTATTGTTTGCTCTAAAATAAGCCTATCTGCTCTGTGCCATAGCTACCAAAAAATTGAGCTTAAATTAATGTTGTGACTTTGAGGGGTTCACCACGAGAGGTGTTGTAATTTTCCTTTGCAGTGGGTAGTTACCCGCCCCAAATAATAGATCAATATCTTACAGTCAACATAATTTCAACTTCGATTCGAGTGCTCTTTATATTGACCAGAGCAGGAGTCAAAAGCCTCTCATCCTGGTATGTATCTTTTCACCTACCCTTAAACAATAATCTTTGTCCACCTTAGCAAATTTCTTCATTATGAATTAAGCTTTTTGTTTCCGGTGAGTCTATCTAAATGTGGCCTTACTGCTTTTTCTAGTACGTACCATGTAGTCAAAAAATAAAATGACAAAGTATTATACACGTACTATAGTCAATTTCCTACACAGCAATAAATACACCCGTCACATATTACTGGCAAATGATACACTAAGACATCCTAGAGAATAACACATCTTTTGTGGACACAAGTACCAATTGTGATAATAAAATGTTGTGAGAGGCAATACAAGTGACTACCTCTCCTCTACTTACAAAGAACGTCCGTAAATTCAGCCTAGCGTCCGTAGTCTCTTATTAATTTTTTAAGAAAATTTGTCGTATTTTCAGTACTTCCGGGTCGCATGACAGCCAGTCCGACGGCTGAACATATTCTTATAGTCTTCACTGTAGTGGAAGGAAACCGTAAGGTGCAAGTGGACCTGGGATTGGAGCATTGTCGGCATCCTAGCCAATCCTAGTGCCTTTCTCGATATTTCGTGGTGCTCATTGGCCGTGGAGTCCCCATGCGGCTCTGCTGTATATAAACACTTACAGGCTTTTCGCGCACGTTCTTGTGTGCCACGCTACGCAGTTTTGGTGCGGTTGGAGTTTTGTGGTGGGTGAAATAAAGCGAGTGAGGCATGGGTTAAGGTTTAACGTTTGACCCGAGAGATGATTGATTGGATGGTCACGGCACGGAAAGTTCTTGCTACCCATGATTGTTGTTGTGATGGGGACTGGCGGCGGTTTCGGGTGGCAGCGGTTTACAATCCGGATAATGGCATTGAATTAATGTTGCAGTCGTAACGAAGAGCCGCGGGTACCGAAGGATCACAGTGCAGGACTGGATTTCCCATGCCATGTGTGACGATACCATGGATTCAATGTAGTTAAGAGTGCCATTCAACACTAAGAGTGAAACTTTCTAGCGATTAAAACAAAGCAGTGGAATGCAAAAATGTCTGAAATTACAGCCTTTTGTGCAATGAGAAATTCTACACATATTTTGCAACTGCTACAAAACCCATGAAATGGAAAGTTAACTTTTTTTTACTGCCCGGCCAAGACAGCGCATCAGGGTTTAGATTACCGCATTTTAGTTCTGGCGGCTGCATCACTGCACTAAAATGCATTAGGCATTTAAAACCTCTGGAAACCAATGTGTGTGCACATAGGCACTGCAGCATTCTTATAAACAGTACAAAAGATTGTGGAAAGTGTTAACAAGCGTTTCCCTTCCGTGGCGCTGTGCAAGGTGGCAGTTCACATTTCCAAGTGGAATTTCTAAGTTGAAACTGCAACTTCGGCTTAAAAAATCCCCTGAAATGATATTCTATGTCAGGACAGGAGGCTCCGATTATGCTTAGTCTCATTTCTTTACTGACACATAGCAGCCAATCACATTACAGTAAAGAAAAAACAGAAACAGGGCAACCATAGAGTACCCCACAGTATATAAACAGTCTCAGAGGTAACCACTTCCTCTTTCTTTGCTGCTCCGCAGCCAGTTAAGTGCATTTTCTTACTTGATATTTCATTACTTAATTGTGGATATTACCGCTTTGTGCTTTGACGCTTGCACTGTGTATCGCGCGTCTGGGGCTTGGCTCCGTTGCTGATTAGTCGCGTTTTTTCGCCGCTTTCAGCGTGTGCTTTGTTGGTTACCGGAGCGTGTGTCTCACCTCCGTTTCGTCGCCGAGCGCTTCCTAGCTGCTCGCGCGCTGCTTGTGGAGCGGGAGCAGGGGTTCCGTTTGTTGTGAGCGCGAGCGCTCTTTGACGGTTTTTCACTGGCAGGTGACAGTCGCGCATGCGCGCTGTCCCATTTCCGGCTGTTTTCTCTTCAGCTGGTTTAACGACGGCGTTTGTTGACGTTTGCCCACGGCCTGTCAGTGCAATTTAACCCCGTCCGACGCTGAGGTCTTTTAGGACTTTGGTAGTATTCTTATTGGCATAGGCTCTGCCTAGAGTGTTGTTTAGTGCAGGCTTTGGCTCCCTCCACTTTCTATTGCTACCAAGGCAGGTTTTTTTCCTGCGTTTAAGCCTGCTGTGGGGTTCTACACTCCCCCTTGACTGGTGTTTCCAACACTCCATATTCTAGTCGTCTTGTGGGCTTTTACCTCTACCTTTGTGTAGAATGGCTGAATATTTTGATGACGTGGAAGACGACTACTACTATGCTGATGAGGAGGAAGGCTCCTTGGAACAGGACTTAGTTGAACAATTGGATAAGGGTGTTCAACAGTCAGTTAACAAAGCACTTGTACGTGCTATTAACCCTTTGAAACGTCATCTGAGTCTCTATGCTCAACAGCAGGGCTGGCTGCCTGCTTCCAAGAAGACGGCGAAGTCGCCGGTTAACCCTCACAAAGCTGACTTTCAGCGTCTGGCAAAAACTTTGGCGGCTGCGCCTCCCTCAACTGCCGGTCTTCATGAGGCTGATTCAGACAATGTGTTGTCCTCTGCATCTTCGGACCATGTTTCTCCTCCCCCTAAAAAACGGGTCTGTAAGGAGCATTTTGTGGACGCTCCCGAGCGTCCTCCGGTGCTCAATTTCGAGCCCGCCGACATTGTTCACCCCAACTCTTCTTCATGGGGGCCTTCTCCGGCTGTAGCTGCCTATATCGAGGCACATATCCGTCAGCCTTTTGAGGCTTCGGTTCGTGCCAGGCTGCGCTCGGAATGCCCGAGGCCAGATTTGTCTGCTCATTTATCTGAGACCCCTGAAGTTGACCCCATGATGGTCACCTATTTGAAAAAGTATGCCAAGGACCCTAAGAAGGGCCTGGATAGATCTTGGCGGTCCTGTCAGGATAAAATGTTGGACGTCCTTGGGCCTCTCACAAAAATTTTAGACCTCGGCTACAGGGCCCAGGAAGCTTCTGCCCTTGTGAACCCTAAGGAAATGATTGAATGGGCGCAAAGGGCGATTTGCCAGCTGGGTAATGCGAATTGTGCGATATCTGCGGAACGTCGCAGGTCCATCTTATTAAAGCTTGACCCTAGACTTTCTGAATTGGCCTCTTCTGAATCGGGCCCTGAGGCGGACGGCCTCCTGTTTGGCCAGCCTTTTCTTAAGGAGCTTACGCGCTTTGTGTCAACCTTCAGCGGCATCGACAAGGCGCAGGCCTCCTTGCGGCGAGCCATGCGTCCGGTTTTTGGAAAGGCCGGACGAGGTAGGGGACGCTCGTTCGGCCGTGGTTCTGCCAGTCAGTCCCAGAGAGGCAATTCCTCTCAACACAGAGGCTCCTACGACGCAGGCTATTCTTCGAGAGCCAACTTTTATCCTTCCAGAAAAGGAAAGGGCCAGTACGGCAAAGGACGTTCCGGTGGTCATCAGGGACAATACCAGGATTCCCACTCTACAGGTGAGACTGATTCCTGCATGCGATGTGATGTTGGGGGGTCGCATTCAGTTTTTTCTGCAGAATTGGCGCATGCTCTCCGCCGATGCTTGGGTGCTACAAACTGTTCAGGGGTTCAGAATAGAATTCTATCACCCAATACATCAGACTTGTCCCCCTCCTTGTCTGCATTTTTCTCTTCAGGATCAGGTTTGTCTTTCAGAGGAGATAGACTCTCTTCTCAAGAAAGGGGCGGTGATTCCAACCACCCGTCATCCAAAGGGGTTTGCCAGCTCTGTCTTTCTGGTCGAGAAAAAGGGGGGCGGTGCTCGCCTTGTTCTCAACCTGAAAGAGTTCAACGGGGGAGTCGTATACCGACATTTCAAGATGGAGGGAATCCATCTCTTGAGAGATCTCCTTCGAGAGAAGGATTGGATGGTCCGGCTGGACCTCAAAGATGCATATCTCTCGGTTCCGATTTACAAACCACATCGCCGTTTTCTCCAGTTTCTCTGGCAGGGAGTCTGGTACGAGTATCAGGTTCTCCCGTTCGGTCTTTCGTCGGCACCATGGTGCTTCACGAAACTGTTGCGACCAGTTGTGGAACACCTTCGGTCTCTGGGTGTCCGGTTGATTATTTACCTGGACGATATTCTTCTTCTGGCGGAGTGTCCGCTCAAACTTATTCAACATCTGAAATTGTCCATCACTCTTTTACAATCTCTGGGGTTTCTGATCAATGTTCAGAAATCGGTTTTGGTTCCTTCCCAGCAGATAGATTTCCTGGGTTTTCAGATCGACTCGGTAACTTGTCAGCTTCTCTTGCCCAACCAAAAGATGCGTTATATCAAGAGAGAGTTGACATCTGTTATTTCCAGACCGACTGTGTCGTTGAGGTCGTTGGCACGTGTAGTCGGTCTGCTGGCATCTTCCATCCAGGCGATTTTTCCGGGTCCCCTGCATTACAGGGCAATGCAGCGCCTGAAAATTCTTCATCTCCGGAAAGGCCTCGGATATTCAGATCAGATTCCTCTTACGGAGGAGGTCCGGTGGGAGATGCAGTGGTGGTTGGACCACATGGAGGCCTGGAACGGCCGAGCCCTCTTCGGTGTGTCTCCGGATCTAGTGATAGAGTCCGATGCCAGTCGGTGGGGCTGGGGAGCCCGTTGCGGCTCGGTCTCGACGGGGGGTCGTTGGTCCCCTCAGGAATTGACGCTGCATATCAACTGTCTGGAGCTTCTAGCGGGTTCTTTTGCGATCAAATGTTTTTCCCCTCTGCAAACCAGTTGTTGTGTCCTTCTCCGGATGGACAATGTATCAGCAGTCCGCTATGTCAACAAACTAGGCGGGACCAGGTCCAGAATCCTGGCAGAGATTGCCAAAGATTTTTGGCACTTCTGTCTGCAGAGGAAGATCACTGTTATTGCGG
The DNA here is from genome assembly GCF_964263255.1 of Lissotriton vulgaris. Lineage (NCBI taxonomy): Eukaryota > Metazoa > Chordata > Amphibia > Caudata > Salamandridae > Lissotriton > Lissotriton vulgaris. The sequence continues at coordinate 401,976,576 of NC_141687.1, forward strand.
AGTACCTTCCGGGATGCCACAATCAGATAGCGGACTGGCACTCCAGACATCTCCGGGATTACAGCGATTGGAGGCTGCATCCTCGGGTCTTCCGTGCTCTCCATCGGCGGTGGGGTCCTTGCCAACTAGATCTCTTTGCCTCACGCCTCAATGCGCAACTTCCGCATTTTTACAGTTGGAGGCCGGACCCTCAGGCTCTGGCCACGGATGCCTTTCTCCAGCAGTGGCCATCGACCCTCTGTTATGCCTTCCCTCCATTTCTGATGATTCCCAGGGTATTGGCCTACTCCAAACGATTTCAGACGGATCTGATTCTGATTGCCCCTCTCTGGAGGGCTCAAGCGTGGTTTCCGGTCCTTCTAGAAATGTGTTCGGCTCCACCGTTTCTCCTTCCCCCTTTGTGGAATCTCCTGTTAGACCCTCTCGGGGATCCTCATCCCCTGATCCTCTCAGGCTCCCTCCCGCTTCTCGCGTGGAGGATCTCGGGGATCGCTGGTCGCTCCCAGGCCTTTCAAGCGACGCTTCCAAACTCCTTAGTGAAGCATGGGCTCCCAATACTCACAAACGGTATAAGGGGTCTTGGAAGCGTTGGTGTGATTGGTGTTCACAACGCCAAGTTGATCCCGTTTCAGCAGATATCAGCATGATCGTTAATTTCTTGGCCTCCTTAGCCACCTCTGGTCTGGCTTATTCGACTATCAACGGTTTTCGGTCGGCGATTTCGGCGGGTCATGCCCACATAGATGGGAAACCAGCGGGTGAACACCCTTTTATTTCCAGGTTGCTTAAAGGTGTGCGTTTCGCGAAACCTCCCACCCCTAAGTATGTTACCTTGTGGGATGTTTCGGTTGTACTCAGATTTTTGGAGGCTTGGCCTCCTAATGCCTCCTTATCTCGCAAACAACTATCTGCAAAGTTAACCATGTTGTTATGTTTGGTCTCCTGTAAGCGCGTGTCGGACGTACACGCTTTGGACCTGGCGGGTCGCAGTTTTACTCCTGAAGGAGTTTCCTTTCGTCTCTCCAGACGTACCAAATCTAATACGCCTTCTATTTCTTATCCTTCTTTTCCTTCTCACCCCAATCTTTGTGTGGTTCAGTGCCTGAAAGATTATGAGGTGAGTACCGCTTCTTTGCGCTCAGACATGCAAGGTCCGCTCTTTATTGCATTACAAAAGCCTTTTCGCCCTGTTTCTCCAGCTACCTTGGCGCGCTGGGTGCGGGGGCTTATGTCTGAGGCTGGAATTGATGTTTCTGTGTTTGGTGCACATTCTGCAAGGGGAGCGATGGCGTCTAAAGCCTATTCCATGGGTGTTACTCTGTTTGATATCATGAAGGCTGCAGATTGGTCATCTGCTTCTGTGTTTAAGACCTTTTATTTTAAACCCATCGATAGTGTGGCTTCTGTAGTGGTGGCTCAGCTTTGAACAAGCATAATCGGAGCCTCCTGTCCTGACATAGAATTAAAAATTTGCAAACATTCGTGACAAGAATTTTCAATTCTATTAAGGACTAGGAGGCGAGGATTATCCCACCCGTTTTTCTATGCATATATAGATTGTATTATTACTATGCACTGTTTCATAGTTATTGCCTACTGATATGTGATGAATGCAATGATTTTTTCTACCCACCCTTATTTGCTCATGATTACACAGGATGTGTATTACGGCTTTGTGTCTCTTTTCAGGCTCTGACCCCAAGTGAGGCTCCTCCGTCTCCGCCCTTGTGGACGTTATGCTGCGAGTTTCTGCTCCTCGTTGGCCTGCTCCTGTTTCTGTGGCTTCTGGAAGTTCCTCCACCGCCTCGTTCGGATTTTGGACCTATTGGATGATGTTCTCCTTGGTTTTTTTCCGATGTTCATTGGTTCTTCATACTGGATTTTGGACAAAGAAAGAGGAAGTGGTTACCTCTGAGACTGTTTATATACTGTGGGGTACTCTATGGTTGCCCTGTTTCTGTTTTTTCTTTACTGTAATGTGATTGGCTGCTATGTGTCAGTAAAGAAATGAGACTAAGCATAATCCTCGCCTCCTAGTCCTTAATAGAATTGAAAATTCTTGTCACGAATGTTTGCAAATTTTTAAGTTGGTGTGTGTTCCCTGGTATTCGGGAAGATCGCTCTAGGCTGGCAGTTGGTCTCGAGCTATGCTCGGACAGCTAAGGATGACGTTGGATTGTGTTGGCTTTTATTTGTGGCTGTCCCCCTGTATTTTGGCTAGTGGCGATGGCTTTTGCTCTCTGCGTTTAGACTTCAGCCATGTCACTTGAATTGGTTGATTTTGATGAGAAGGACTGTGCCTGCAGGAGGCTGTGGCAACCTCGTTACTATATTTCATGGTTAACTGCCTAGGGTTGACCAAACGCTGGCATATCAGTCGAGGAAGGGGCAATGATGTCTTACGTTGGAAAGTTGGTTCTAATTGCAAGCTAGACCGTAATCCTTTCGTTTTTACTGGTTACCGATTTTACTACAAACTGCACACTTTCAAAATGTGTGACTGGTTAGTGCTAGATTGATGTAAAGTTGCCTTGCTCAGTATGACTCCATAAATTGAATTTTTGTTTTTGCTAAGCAGTGCACTTCCATATTGGCAAATAAAGGGAACCAAAAATACAGCATACTTTTAAAATAGAAAAAGGATGATTTCCTTTCAGAAAAAGCTTTCAATAAGTGTTAATGAAAGTCTAACTGCAGCTAGTTAACTTTGCTGGATGGAGAGTAGTTCCATTCTTGGAGTGACCACTGGTGGCCTTCCCTGGGCCTCCCTTCGCGGCCCGAGTCGGTGGTAAAAAAAATCTAGGTGTCTGGGAGGTCAGTGCTATAACTTCCGATGCACAGGCTAAATTGATGGTAGGCAGATCCTTTGGGCTTCTATGTGGGCTCAAAACTATTCTTTCATTTTTTGATCCTCACATTCAACAAGTTATCATTCAACAGCTATACTTTCCAAACTGCTACTTCCGGAACTGCACCTGCGTTCAAGCCAACCTAAACTTGGCTTGTGTTCGACGTGGTTAAAGAGTAAGAGCTGAAGGACGCTTTTTTTGCACCAACTCTCATGACCTCTGGAACACACTTTTTTTATTTTTTATTTTAAAGACCTTTATTGGTAGGTTACATATACACAGCTGTGTGCCTACAACCAATCTCTGGCCGGCATCATCATAATATTTCAAACAATTATATAAATCATTAAGTGTGCAGTAAATACAAGTTAAAACAGCAAGTCGCCTACAACCTCTTCAGGCCGGCCGCGTTGTATTAGGGAGTTCCTAGGCGTACTTCCTTTAGAATTATCAGATCACAACATTCAATAAAAAAATGGAAGATAAGCAAGTTTTCGGGGATGGTATATCCACATCACTTTTCACTCTCGTTCGTCACGCAGCTGCACCTCCCACCTCAAATGCCCCACTCACTCAGCCTCCCCACTCGTATACTTGATGCTCGTACAGGTGGGTAGACTCACCCATCGGGTCCCCCAACTCCACTATTAGCTACATAACTGCACCTCGCAATCTTTATACACTGTACTGAAATCCTCAGGTGATGACATACAATATGGGGTGCATAGCTATGTTCCTGTTGTCGTGCTAGTTATCTCCGCCCTGAGTTGTCAATTGCAAGTAGGTTACTAGCGGCGACCATATGTCCCAGGGTCTGGATGAGACAGGTAACAGTTCAGCATACAGGGCAGATTGTTCCTGGCAGTGTATCAGGTCATTCAGCCAATCTTTAAACTTTGGTGCTCTCCCCCTGCTCCATCTGCAGGCTACGCGTCTTTTTGCCATTAACAATGCCAGTGCTGTATAACGGCGATATGCCAGTGGAATATGTTTGCCGTGACTAATGGCGTGGCTTCTATATTTATATCAGTCATGCGTTGCAATGCTGTAAAAACCTGTTCCCCAGTACTCGTGCATTGTCGGGCAATTCCAGGAAAAATGTAAAAAATCAGCCTGCGGGGCATGAAATCTATCACACCTATCGTTATCACGTAGATGGTACTTGTGTAGACTGACTGGAGTGTGGTACAATCTGTGGAGGTATTTATAGTGCATAATCCTCAACCTGCTTCTGGCCGAAATCCTTTCAGTTTGTGAGCAGCAGTATTCCCATTGCTCTTCCGTTATGGGAGTGCCAAGTTCTGCCTCCCATTTTGAGCGGGACAGCATAGCTTCGGTTTTCTGCTGAGTGCGTATGTTGCGATAGAGCAGGGATACCAGCTGTCTCGGCGAGGGCTGCTGTAGCAGCGTCTGCAGAGGTGCAAGCAGCAGAGGCTCATCCGGAAATTCTACATGCAGGGGTCTAACCCCTTGTTTAAGGCGGATGTATAAGAAGACATCGAGCGGCGTGCAATGCTCATCTTGAAACATGCTGTCAGAAGTGCGGAATATCCCATTCTCGTACAGGTCTACCCAACGTTTAATGGACGTGCGATCCTGAAATTTATGAAAGAGGGCTTCTTGCAAGAGGGGCATGTCTGGATGATACACCAGAGGCAATAGCGGCGAGTATGGTATAGGGGCCTCGAATTGACGCGCAATACGCTGCCACGCCGTGATCGTGGCATTCACGGTCGTCTGAGTGCGTTCCCTGGCATTTAATGCCATGCATATAGCGCCTTCTATCGGTATTGGATGAACAAGCCAGTGTTCCGCTGTCAGCTGGGGCATATATTTGGGCTGGTGTATCCAAAAATATAAATAGTGCGCCTGAGCACAAATATGATATTGTTCAAAATCAGGGATGTCGAAGCCACCCGTCGAATATGGTCTAATTAACACAGCCCATTTCAGTCTCGCTTGTTTGCCTCTCCACACTAAACAAATCATCTCAGTTCTAAGGGCCTTGAAAAAATGGCGTCCTGGAAAAAAGGGAATATTCAAGAATAGGTATAAAAGCTGGGGTAAGATCACCATTTTGATCAGTGACGCCCTGCCTGCCATAGACAACAGGAGTCTAATCCATCTATTAACTTTGTCCGTTATTCGGGTGAGTGCCACCCCGTATTTGAGCCTCATGAGCTCCTCCTTATTTCTGGTAATGCGATCCCCAAATATCAGAGTTCGTCTGCGCACCACTCCAAGGGGAAATCAAACGGTAATCGCTCCACTGAGTCAGTCAGGGGGAAAATACAAGACTTCCCCCAGTTTATTTGAACTCCAGATAGGTGTCCAAAAACAATAAATTCTCGCAAGAGCGTATTCAAATTATTCTGCGGATCTTTCACGTATAGGGTGATGTCATCCGCATACACTGAGACAAGGATTTGTCGCATGTTACATTGTAGGGCCATGGCGTTGTGATGTTGACGCAGACGCGCCGCTAGGGGTTCTGTGGCTAGGGCAAACAAGAGTGGGGACAGAGGACAGCCCTGGCGTGTCCCTCTAGTGATTGAGAATCTCAGTGATATCCAGCCATTGATTAGTACTTTGGCCCCCGGTTGATAATACAAAAGGCGGATCCATGACAGGAAGAGTGGCGGAAACCCAATTCGACTCAAAATTGCAAATATGTAATGCCATTCGACAGAGTCGAAGGCTTTAGTCGCATCCAAGAAAATCGCCGCCAAGGGCAGTTCACAGGCTACATTATTCATGATAGTAAAAAGAGTCCGCAAGTTATGGGAAGTGGCTCTTCCAGGGACAAACCCAGACTGATCTGGGAGTTTTAGGTGTTCCAACAGCAAAGTCAGTCGTTTAGCAACTAACTTCGCCAGAATTTTGGCATCACAGTTGAGCAAAGATAACGGCCTGTAAGACTCGCAGAGGTGGGCCGGTTGGTCTGATTTTGGCAGGGATATGATGAGGGCCTTCCTCATTGACGGGGGGAGAGAACCCACTTCCAAGGACTCTTCATAGACTTCACGAAGGATAGGGGCCATTATGTCAATGTAAGTTTTATAAAATTCGACAGGGATGCTATCCATCCCTGTGGCCTTGCTGGATTGTAATTCCATTATGGCCTCCCGCACCTCGTCCAGTTCAAATGGTGCGCACAAACATTTACGATGCACATCACTGAGCCATCCAAGAGCCACATCCCCTAAGTACTCATCCAGCTGCATACCCGGGGCACCTGAGTTGGTATATAACTCCTCATAATGCCTGGTAAACTCTGTTAGTATACTGGCCGCATCACAGCATCGCGTCTCATCAGCCCTTTCCAGTTCTACGACATAATTGGAGTAGCGTGGTATACGGACTATATCCACCAGCGTTTTGCCTGGTCGCTCCCCCTCTCCGTATCTGCGAGCCTGCCAGTGTTTGCCCCTGAAACGCACCTCCCTCTGCGCCTCCGCTGTGTATTCTGTGAGTTTGCTTCTGAATTTCTCCTCCGTTTCTTGATCTGGAGTATGCTGTAGTGTTTCTTCTAAACTTTTTAGGTCTCGTTCTATCTGGCCTAGCGTGTTCATAATATCTCGGAGCACTTCCGCCCCTTTGGAGATGCAATACCCCCTCAGTGTGACCTTAAAGGCCTCCCAAATGGTCTCTACCTTCTGTACCAAGCCCTTATTGCGTTCAAAGAAACCTAGTATTTCTTCGCGCAGTTCTTCTTGGAAGACTGTGTCCATCAACATTTTGGGGTTCATTCGCCACGCACTGCGCGGCGGGCTGAAATCTGCCGAGGAGAGTGCTAATCTGACAGGAGCATGATCAGAGTATGTGCGGGCTATATCTTGTGCTGAGCAGATGGCAGGCCCAAGTCCCCGAGAAACAAACCAATAATCCAGCCTCGCCCAAGTGGCTGAGTGAGCTGTGAAGAGTGTGCCTTCTCGTATTGAGGGGTGCATGTGCCTCCAAGCATCTAGAAGGTGGTGTTCCGCTATGATATCTCTGAGCAGTGCACCCGCCTTAGTGTGATGATGTGGAGCGGCATGCGATCTATCAGTAAACTGAGCATAAGTGACGTTGAAATCCCCACCCTAGACAATGTGATTCGACCCAATAGCTTTCACCGCCTCCCATAAGGTGAAGTAGAAATCTGGGTCATCCACATTGGGGCCATAGCAACACACCAAGGTTACTGATTCCATGCCTAAACGCCCCCATATTATGCAGTATCTGCCCATCTCATCGCTCTTTGATCCCACCAGGGAGATGGGGACTTGTTTCTTAATCAGAATGGCAGTGCCCCTAGTATAGCTGGAGTAAGAGGAGAATACTCTGTGTGCAGCCCATCTGGAAGCAAATATATTAGACTGTTGGGGTAGAAAATGAGTTTCTTGCAACATTGCTATGTACGTGTTGTGTCTGTCCAGATATGCGAGCACCTGACACTTCTTTCGAGGATCCCCTAACCCTCTAACATTCCACGTGACAATATTCAGTTGTGTCCTGTTATCTTGAGACATTCGGTCGCCACTGAAAAACGAAAGGAAAAACCAATTATGGCGCTTCTTGCCCTACTATCACAGTGCATTTACTGTTTACTATGACTCGCTGTGCAGTTAGTATCACTACAACTCTCTCTAGTAATGTACATTTTCCTGCCACAGGGCTGTGTATGCCCACCAAGGCCAACATATTCGCCCCTCCCACTGAAGCAACCCCAACCTGCCAGTATTATACTCCCACCCCACCCCCCCAAAACAGTTCCCCAACCAGGGACATGATATCCTCCCGGTCTTAAGTAAATGGCAAAGAGCCGGAGGGTATTTCCCGCTGGGGGCCATGTCTGAGTGGCAGCACATCGGCCCCTCACACCCAGAGCCAACACCATTACGGCAGTCGCCCCTGTAGGTGTGGAATAGGGGTGCCCAGCGATCTAGTATAAGGCACTTCTGGGGGGAGACATGTTCAGTTACCGTCCATGAAAGGTCATTTCCCCCCATCATATACATCAGTACTCACGATGGAAGCCACCATATAGAAAATGTCAATATTACCAGGAATGTTCATTCTTCCTCTTCACCTGCTGCTGCAAGCGGGGAGTCCGGAGGGCCCTCCTCCACCTCACCAGGTCTGTTCGATTTTTTAATCTGTTTGAGAAAATCATCCACTTGTTGTGGCTTCGTGAAAAATTTCTGTTGGCCTTGGTGCGTCACCCTCAAGCGTGCCGGATAAAGAAGAGCATAGTCAATTTGGAGCTTGCGCAGTTTTGCCTTGACGTCCAAAAACTTTTGCCGTTCTTCCTGAACCATAGGCATGAAGTCCGGGTATATGGTAAAGTAATTGCCATCGAATGATAGTGATTTCTTGCTTCGCGCCGCTCTCAAAGCTACGTCCCTGTCCCTATAGTTCAGGAGCCTCGCAATGATGGGTCTCGGGGCAGCGCCTGGTTAGGGCCGGGGCCCCAACGACCTGTGCGCCCTCTCGACTATGAATTGATGAGAGAAGGCCTCCGTGCCAATTGCCGCCAGCAGTAGTTTCTCTACATACTCTTCCTTTCTACCTGTGTTGGTTGATTCTAGAATGCCTAAAATGCGAATGTTATTGCATCTGCTTCTCGCTTCCAAATCCTCATTCTTAGCCGCAATTATTCGCAGCAGGTTGTCCATCCTGGAGAGCTGCGAGGTATGTCTAGCCGTGGTGTCATCTGAGTCCGAGATGCGTTGCTCCGCTTCTTTTAAGCGTTCCTCGTGAACTTCCAGCTTATCGACCATGGCATCCGTACGTGAGGACATCCTATCTACTTTATCTGCAATTGTAGCAAACCCTTGGTGAATCTCCCGGAGGACATCTTGTAGGTCTGCAGCCGGTTCGGACGGTTCGCAAAGTGACCCACTGGCTCCCGCTTGGTTCTGCTGGTCCTGTATTGCCCGGGATGACCTCTTAGCAGCGCCAAAGTTAATTTTGGGTTGTTTCGCATCGGGCCTGCCCATGATAGGTATGACTGTGGTTGCGCAGGCGGGTCGCGCCGGCAGTCCGCACACCTCTCAACCAGGATTGTTAGGTGGCCGGGGCGACAGCGCCAATGCTAATGGGGATCAACAGTGGTGTAAAGCCGGGCCTCCGTTATGCTGCCTTCTCCTCAGAGCGCCAGGTCTTCCCGGCGGTGTCCTGTGTACGCCGTTCCCGGCGTAATGCAACACCCTTGCGTCCTGGCATCGCCTGTCCACTCTGCTAATATACTAGGGGGCCAGGTGTTATGGCGGTACCCCCTGCCGCAGCGTGAGGCCGCCCACAGCACTACCGGCGCGCCCCCCCGTCCACACCTTTCTCCCAGTGCGTCGTTGTCATCTGGGGCACTCCCAACGTGGGCAGGCGCAAAAAAATCAGGTCTAGTCTCCACGGTAATCCCGCATCTCAGGCCAGTGAATAATGCTAAAGTGTAGGCTTTTAGTATACGTGGGAATTGATGTATAGTATTCTTAATAAGGTCTAGCGGGGTTACCAAATGGTAGGGAAAAGTTAATAAAAATGCAAAACATTCAATGTGCAAATGTCAGACTGAAACAGGATCTAATGGAATTTATTGTAACATGTCTCTTTTAGATATCATTGTAATGAACAAGTCCTGAAGAAGGTGCAAGATTGTCTTTGGCACCGAAACGCCGCGTCGACAGTTTGTTCTTTGTTTTTATATAAAAAAAAACACGAGAGATTTTTTGAACTATGCTGATTAGCAAAGTTTAGTTATTCAAGTTTTTAAACTAATTCAAATATTTGTAATTGATTTGTGTATAACAAGATGTATAATGTAAATGAGACAATGTATTGTTTTTTAAAATATTTTTAATAAATGAATGAGAACTTTTTAAAATTTGTGTTTATAAATACATGCGTGTTAATCCCTGTCTGACACTCAAAAAGTTTGTAAATTTTGTAACCTGCGCATAGACGATATCCCTTCTCCTACCTGTGGAATGTCTCTTTATGGGACAAAGTAATAGAAATTGGTTGTAAAGTTCAGGAAAAGGAGTTTTTGCTTTTTATGATTGTTGACCCAATCCTTTTACCTGATAAAAAAAGGGTAACTCCCTCCCTATCACAGGTGCTGTACAATGCAAACATTCACCCCCAGTCACAAGGATCTAGGTTAAATCCATCATTCTTTTACTCACCACACCACCCCAGTTTGGACCCAGCCATATGCAAATCAGTCTTGACCATGTTCCTTGTGGGAACAGTCCAGCCGAACTGCCAAGTCAGGTCCTCCCTGGACCGGAAACAAGCATCCTGGGACCGGTTTCAGGGTATCAGCCAGGCTAGCTTGAATCCAGTGGTATAGTGAGCACGGGGCCCAAGTCTGGGCATACCCTTCCCAGTTAAGGCGACGTGCAGAAGAAACAATTGATGGACGGAATGCTGGACAATGCAAATATTCACCCCCAGTCACAAGGATCTGGGTTAAATCTATCATTCTTTTGCTCACCACACCACTCCAGTTTGGACCCAGCCATATGCAAATCAGCCTTGACCCTGTTCCTTGTGCGAACAGTCCAGCCCGAACTGCCAAGCGAGGTCCTCCCTGGACCGGAAACAAGCATTCTGGATAGGTTTCAGGGCATCATCCTTCATCAGCCAGGCTAGCTTGCATCCAGTGGTGTAGTGAGCACGGGACCCATGTCTGGGAATACCCTTCTCACTTAGGGCGATATATGCAAAAGAAACAATTGATGGACGGAATGCTGGACAATGCAAACATTCACCCCCTGTCACAAGGATCTGGGTTAAATCCATCATTTTTTTTCTCACCACACCACCCCAGTTTGGACTCAGTCTTGACCCTATTCTTTGTTGGAACAGTACCACCCGAACTGCCAAGCCACGTCCTCCCTGGACCGTAAACAAGCATCCTGGGACCGGTTTCAGGGCATCACCCTTCATCAGCCAGGCTAGCTTGAATCCAGTGGTGTAGTGAGCACGGGACCCACGTCTGGGCATACCCTTCCCACTTAGGGCAACATATGCAAAAGAAACAATTAATGGACGGAATGCTGGACAATGCAAGCATTCACCCCTAGTGACAAGGATCTGGGTTAAATCCATCATTCTTTTGCTCATCACACCACCCCAGTTTGGACCCAGCCATATGGAAATCAGTCTTGACCCTGTTCCTTGTGGGAACAGTCAAGCCTGAACTGCCAAGCCAGGTCCTCCCTGGGCCGGAAACAAGCATCCTGGCAACGGTTTGAGGGCATCACCCTTCATCAGCCAGGCTTGCGTGGATCCAGTAGTGGAGTGAGCACGTTACCCACATCTGGGCATAGCCTTCCCACTTAGGGCGACATATGCAAAAGAAACAAGTGATAGACGGAATGCTGGACAATGCAAACTTTCACCCCAAGTCACAAGGATCTGGGTTAAGTCCATCATTCTTTTGCTCACCACACCACCCAGTTCGGACTCAGCCATATGCAAATCAGGAATGGCATGGTGAACAATAAAATGATGGATTTGGGCCCAGATCTCTGTACTCGGGTGAATGTGTGACATTGTTCTGGATTATGTCCATCAATAGCTGTTTTTGCATTTGTCACCCCCGAGTGGGGCGGGTATGCCCAGACGTGGGTCCCGTCCTCTCCATGCCACTGGACTCAAGCTATCCTGGCTGATAAGGGCTGAAAGTCCGAAACCCTGCGCTAGGATGCTTGTTTCCAGTCAAGGGAGGACCTGGCCTGGCAGTTTGGGCTGGACTGTTCCCATTGGACGCAGGGTCAAGACTGATTTGCATATGGCTGGGTTCAAACTGGAATGGCATGGTGAGCAAAAAAACGATGGATTTAGGCCCAGATCTCTGTACTGGGGTGAATGTATAACATTTTTCTGCATTTTGCCAAAAAATGTTCTTTTTGCAGCCGTAGGGTAAGGCAACACTATTAATCCTTTGCAGGGGTCGACTGAGGGCTATCAAATATGACAGGCAGTATGTAGCTGCACCTGCGCTGAGCTGGGGGGTTGCTACTGTGGAAAGCAATCTGCCGAGTTCTGTTGTATGCCCAGCAGTTTTCAGGCAACAATAAAAATGTCCAGGGAATAATTAGATAACTAACTGTTGTGATGAATATTCCTACTGGAGAGAGAGACGACCTTTAGTGGCAGTATGGACTCACGATAAACTAGCATAGACAGGTTCATTAAATGCCTGCTGCACAATGTGTACCATGTAAAATGAACAGTATTTTATGTGGATTGCGCAGTGGGTCACTACTTTTGTCACAGAGATCCTTTTGATACTTGCAGTTCATTAGTTACAATCACCTAATAACACAGAGGCCTACAAACTGTCATCAACGAACTCAGCTACTTGTAAACTACATGGTATAGATTAGAATGTTATTTTTCCCCCCAATCTTTTATTATCCTAATGTAGCTAAAATGGGTTGACTGGGTAGAAATGCATTCCTATTCGCAAAACCAACCCCAGCAACGGTGGTTGGTCTTAAATCCTGTGTTTGTGCTTCTCCAATCAAACACTCTTAATAAACGGCCTACTAGAATGGCTGACATGTGATTCCTACCTCTTGTAATCCTCTGTGTTACATACCATTTTCTAGACTGTTTTACACATGTATGATTCATTGTCTGCATAATGTGTGTGTTAAGTAAAGTTCTCGGACACCCTACGCTGGTATGAGTAGCACTATGAAACAAATTAAATGGATGTGAGAGAGGGGCTGTGGAGAGATGAGGGGCACTGGTAGATCGTCATAGTGAGGGAATCTAATTCCGGCCCTGAGAGATTGAGTCAGTGATGTCGGTCATTGTGCTAATTGCAATTGATAGCATACTAATGTGTTAGTACTGTATAGATAGAGGACAGGTGTTCGATTTTTAATGTGATAAAAGGTGTTTATGGAGCCAAGTTACAATGGCCTGGCAATTTTACACTGTTTAGAGCAACAAATGGATGTTCTAAATTGTCGATGGTACTGCAAGCAGCTCAGCCGTAGTGGTCAAAGGAGGTGAAAAATCATGTGCGATGATGTGAGGAGGATGTTCAATGGAATTCATTGCTTAGTTTTGCTCATGGGAAAGTCTAACTGAATGTCACTCTGAAATCATGAAAATGTCTCACATATGCAATCTCAAACCTTGGCAGCTATGTATTTTATTGAACACTTAATGGCTGCACGGATTGCGGCACCATGTCTTATATATATAGTGTTATACAATTTTAAACAGTGTGCGTATTCACAGTGCTTTTAGTCGCAGGCTGTGACCTCATATCACTATAATACTGAAGTCGCTATTTCTCTATGAACTAGTCAGGACTCAATTTTGTTTCTGTCTGGTTACACGCAAAATTTTTGCAGTAACCAATTATTTCTTTCTTCGGGGTGAACAGCAGATGTGATCCTCAGCACCCGTTACGGATCGATGTCCTCCCTGTGTTATTCATATACATCTGAAGTGCATCCTGCTCAACACCCGCTCCGTCCACAGACACGCCGTCCAGCTCTGGAACCTCCTCGACACCACAGCTCCTGACGTTGCCTTCCTCACGGAAACCTGGATGAACGCCTCCTCAGCGCCCGCCATCGCCATCCCAGAGGGCTACAAGATCATCCGGAAAGACAGCGACAAGCAGACTGGAGGAGGCATCGTCATCATCCACAGGAACAGCATCCGCATCTCGACCAACACCGACGACACCCTGACAACCGCCGAACACCTGCACTTCCAGATCCACACCGACCCCAAGACCACCCTCAGGGGCACCCTGATCTACCGACCCCCGGGACCACGCACTCAATTCAGCGAAGACATCGCTGACTTCATCAGCCCGCACGCCCTCCCCTCCGCTGACTACATCCTCCTCGGGGACATCAACTTCCACCTGGAGAACAACAACGACCGCAACACCACCACCCTGCTTAACAACCTCGCCACCCTCGGACTCAAGCAGCTGGTGATCACCCCCACCCACCTCGCCGGACACACACTCAACGCCGTCTTCTCATCCAGCAAAGACATCGCCTTCAGCCACGCCACTGGACTCCACTGGACGGACCACAGCTGCATCCACTTCACCTTCAGAAGGACCACGGTCCACCACCACCAGCAACAGGCTGCACGAAGAAGCTGGAACAAGATCACAGCTGACCAACTCGCCGCATCCCTAAGCCAGCACCCTCCCGCCAGCTCAGCGAACCCCAGCCAAGCCGCCGACAACCTCACGAAATGGATCTGCACCTGCGCGGACGAACTCGCCCCTCTGAGGACCCCGCCCAGCAGACCCGGAAGCAAGAAGGCTCCGTGGTTCACAGACGAACTCAAGAGCTCCAAGAAGAACTGCCGTGCCCTCGAGAAAGCCTGGAGAAAAGACCTTACACCGGACAACATGACTACCCTCAAGCTCGCCACCCGAAAGCACCACCAACTGATCCGCGCCACCAAGAAAACAGCATTCAAGGACCGGCTGGACAACAACGCACACAACAGCAAGGAACTCTTCAACATCGTGAGAGCTCTCCAACCCCGGAACCAACGACATCACCCCATCGCAAGACCTCTGCAACTCCCTCGCCTCCTACTTCCACAACAAGATCGCTGACATACACAACAGCTTCAGCACACAAACAACGCTCCCCACCACCACACCAACGCCTCCCACCACCACCCTCAACGCCTGGACACCGATCAACCTCGAAGACACCATCAGCACGATGAACTCCATCCACTCCGGATCTCCAACCGACCCCTGCCCTCACCACGTCTTCAACAAGGCCGACGCTGTCATCGCACCCCACCTGCGGGACATCATCAACACCTCCTTCGACACCACCACCTTCCCTGAGAGCTGGAAGCACGCCGAACTCAGCGCTCTACTAAAGAAACCAACGGCGGACCCCACCGAACTCAAGAACTACCGCCCCATCTCGCTCCTCCCGTTTCCAGCCAAAGTCATCGAGAAGACCGTCAACAAGCAACTGGCAGCCTTCCTCGAGACGACTGGATCCCTCGACCCATCTCAGTCAGGCTTCCGGGCCAACCACAGCACAGAGACCGCCCTCATCGCTGCCACTGACGACATCCGAACCCTGCTGGACAACGGAGAAACAGCGGCCCTCATCCTCCTGGACCTCTCCGCAGCATTCAACACTGTCTGCCACCGCACCCTAGTGCAGCGCCTCAGCAACATCGGAATCAAGGAGAAGGCACTGGAATGGATCATCTCCTTCCTCGCCGGAAGGACACAGAGTCCGCCTCCCCCCGTTCAGATCAGAAGCCACGGAAGTCATCTGCGGCATCCCTCAGGGCTCCTCGCTCAGCCCCACCCTCTTCAATGTCTACATGAGCCCCCTTGTGGCCATCGCACGCCAACACAACCTGAACATCATCTCCTACGCCGATGACACCCAGCTGATCCTCTCCCTGACCGACGACCCCGCCACCGCCAGAGCCAACCTACACGAAGGGATGAAAGACGTGGCCAGGTGGATGACTACCAGCCGCCTGAAACTGAACACAGACAAGACGGAAGTCCTCATCCTGGGCTCCTCACCCTCCGCCTGGGACGACTCCTGGTGGCCCACCGCCCTGGGCAACGCACCCAAACCGACAGACCACGCACGCAACCTGGGCTTCATCCTGGACTCCTCCCTCTCCATGAGCAGACAAGTCAACGCCGTCTCCTCGTCCTGTTTCAACATCCTGCGCATGCTACGTAAGATCTTCCGGTGGATCCCCACCGAGACCAGGAAGACGGTCACCCAGGCCCTCGTCACCAGCCGTCTGGACTACAGCAACGCCCTATACGCCGGAACCACCGCCAAGCTCCAGAAGAGACTCCAGCGTATCCAGAATGCCTGGGCGAGACTAATCCTCGACGTCCCCAGACGAAGCCACATCTCCAGACACCTGAGAGACCTGCACTGGCTCCCGATCAACAAAAGAATCACCTTCCGGCTCCTCACCCACGCACACAAAGCCCTACACAACCAAGGCCCGACTTACCTCAACAGCCGCCTCAACTTCTACGCTCCCAAACGCCATCTCCGCTCGACCAGTCACGCCCTCGCCGCCGTCCCCCGCATCCGCAGAGCGACAACAGGAGGAAGGTCCTTCTCCCACCTGGCCGCCAAGACTTGGAACTCCCTCCCGACCCACCTACGCCTGACCCAAGACCACCTCTCCTTCAGGAAGAAGCTCAAGACCTGGCTGTTCGAGCAGTGCGGACCCCCACCCCCCAAGCGCCTTGAGACCCTCCGGGTGAGTAGTGCGCGGTATAAATGCCTATGATTGATTGATTGATCTTTTTATGCCAGGATGTTCCGATGTCCCACTCCCCCACTTTTATTCTCAAGGTGGGGCGGATGAAATCATTCTACCCATGTGTTATCCTCAGCAGCGCGGCAGAGATAGATGCCCACCATGCTTTCTACATAGTCTACTTTTTGGTACCCCCAGTGTCCCACTCCAACCCACAAAGACCGGTGCCCTGCTTGTATAATATACCTGCTTTACAGCTCAGGTTATTTTCCCCGGTGACTTGAGGGAGCCATGCCCAATAAGAATACCCAAAAGAGAACAACACTAAATGTGTTCTGCAGTAGGGGACAATGGATGCATTCTGGAAGATGTTAGCTCCATTGAAAAAGTGCACAACAACGGCTTTTCAAAAAGGCCCATCTGCACATGGCATGTGAAACTTTGAAATACGTACATACACTGTCTGGAATACGACTTCTGGTCCACATGTGCACACACTGTGAAATATAAAATCATCTGTGCCCATTCATAATGTTTATGTCTAAAATGCAAACTCATGTCTGCATATGCACACACCGCTTCACATACAAATGTAAAAGATGAGACAACAATTTTGGGACAGGCGAGATACAATTCCAACATACTACGAAAGAAATAAAAGAATTAAAAAAAAATTAATCCAGGACAGCAACAAATCTGTGCTCTAGGCTCCTTTACACCTACACTGAAGCACCTAGTCTGTGTTCTCTAGCACGAGGAGCAGTGACCAGTTTAATAACTTTTCTTTCTTAGCACTATACACGTGTTGTTCATAGTAGACAAGTGGCCACTGTAGTGATACCTCAGTTACAGGTAAAACTCCTCAATCATTATACTTGGAGTAGGTAGCTCGACTGTGTTTTTGTTTACATTACTACTTGTAGACCTTTACACCCAGAAAATGAAACTAGAATTATTATAACAATAAAAATTAGACATGTGAAAACGATTCCCTTCGTGTTACAGCAGACAAATTAAAATCCCCTACAGATCTAACGTGCATGTTCTTCACACCAACCCCATCTCGTTTTTAGGTCTCGGCGTCAACGCGCGGAAGCGCGTCTCCGCCGAGATCTTTTGTCAGCGACTATCATTCCCAGGAGACAGTCCTGGCCACGCGCATCCTTCCAGGCGATTTGTAACTGGAACGCGCGCTGTGGCCAGGCGCTGTCTCCTGGGAAGCGCAAGCACCACACACGCATGCGCATACACACACACACACACGCGCCCATGCACGCACGCACATACATACATACAGAGACACCACCCCTGACTCATACACGCGCACACACACAAGTGCACCGAGGCCCCCCCTCCCCGCCGTCACCCACATACACACACACAAGTGCACCAATCGCGCTCCAGCCTTTTGGAACTTACCTTACCTCAGCACGCGGCGCCCAACCTCCTGCTGGCGCGGCCCCTGGGCTCTACACCGCTCACAGGAGCCCCGGGCCGCGAGACGCTACGACTCCGCCTGCCTCCTCTTCCGGTGTGAACGTGGCCCCGCCCCCGTCACAGGCGACCGTGCCTGACTTCCGGGGCGGCCTCGGTACATTATGTAAAGTTTGTATTGTATGTTTTACATGGAAATCATAATTATAGTGTTTAAAAAAACGTAAGGCTCGTAAGTGATTGGCATGATAGATTGTTTATCAGGCACACTGGTTTACAAATTGGTTTCTAAACCAGACCGACAAATTGATGTTTGCTGTCCCTTTACTTCCCCCGAGATGTCTTCATTGCGATTCAGTTGTACGCGTGGGTGACTCGGCAAAGGCTGGTAGCAGCTGTGTTCTTCGTCTTCAGTTTCACTTGAAGTTATTCTTTTGACACTGGGACGATTCGTGGACGGTGTGTCATGCAGACGGCGTGTTTGTGTGTCTCTCTGCAAGTGTCTTCGTGTGTTGACAGGTGTATAAATGCGGCTGATGCGTTCTTACAGATAGAGCGACATTATTCTCTATTAGTTCTAACTCAATACGTTTTCATTCGGTTTGTGTTGTACACGCATGCATATGTAGGCGCTTTCATGAAGAATAAGAAGAATCAGTCAAATAAATATTTGCCCAAGATCACACAGTTTAGTTAAACAGGAAGCAGCGATCAATGCAGGTTTTCTGGTTTTACTTTGCACAAATTAGGTACCAAAAAGTTGTCTGTCTCATTTGTACCTCATATGTTAATGCTTCGTTTACCTTTTTCTGGCTGAGGGTAGAGCGAGCATGGCTGGCAGAAGCCACATGAAAGTGCAGCTTGATATAGGCTCGAGGCTCCAACAGGACCTCGAGCTTGACCCTGTGCCATGCTTCAGACTCAAGCTTCCAGTGGCTCACCCACCTCTACTCAAAATAACGGACATTTACTATTTTTGTATGTGTCCCAGTACTAAACCTTAGTAGTTTTTGCAGGAGTTGGGCAAGCAGACGAATATATAGGGAGACGCGAGCAGAGCCTAGCCAAGGTTCTGGCTAGCTAGGCACTTAAAGCCGTGATGGTGAGTGCAGAGTGGTGGTGAGTGCAGAGTGGTGGTGAGTGCAGAGTGGTGGTGAGTGCAGAGTGGTGGTGAGTGGTGCAGAGTGGTGAGTGGTGCAGAGTGGTGAGTGCAGAGTGGTGCAGAGTGGTGAGTGGTGCAGAGTGGTGAGTGGTGCAGAGTGGTGAGTGGTGCAGAGTGGTGAGTGCAGAGTGGTGAGTGCAGAGTGGTGAGTGCAGAGTGGTGGTGAGTGCAGAGTGGTGGTGAGTGCAGAGTGGTGGTGAGTGCAGAGTGGTGGTGAGTGCAGAGTGGTGGTGAGTGCAGAGTGGTGGTGAGTGCAGAGTGGTGAGTGCAGAGTGGTGAGGGCAGAGTTTTATTTTTGATTTAAAGAAAAAAAATGTCATGAGCAATGCCAATAGCTCTACCTTTAATGATGCCGAGACCATTGCATTGCAAATGCTTGTTTCTGTGGTCACTGAATTCATATATCAATCTTCACATTTTCGCAGATCCACTGGGCTCATGGACATTCCACTTCGGGCTGCTCCTGGCTGCCAAGCACAAGACGCACAGAGCAATCTTGCTGGAAACTGCACTATCAGGCTGTTCCTGACAGAGGTGCAGGTGGCCGTACCCTAGCAGCCCGTACCGAGAGATCCATCAGACACAGTGAGAGGGCCCGGCAGGGCTGACAGAGGGAGTACAAGGAAAGAAACAATGAATCCCACTGGCAGGTCACCGTAGCAGCGGGTCCGGCGTGTTAAATTCCTTTGCGGCAGGAACCTGGCCTGGCTCTTTTTGGAGCGTCTTATGAAGCCCAAAGCTCGCCAGGTAGCTATGTATACGCGACCATGCATTTTAATGTAGACACCAGAATTTAAAAATGCGTTAGTCATACCCTTGGTGCGTGGTATGTGGCAAAGTTGCGGGCAGGGCCATAAGACCCTGCTGCTATCAGCAGTGGAGCTTTTGTTTCTGGTGCTCACGCCGAGTCAGTGATTGACACACAAAGTCAACTGTGGATCTCGGCAGGTTGTGGGGTGAAGTGCATAAAAAAAAGTAAGAGACTGTGAAGCTGCAGGCAATGTGGAGGGGTCAGTGAGCCTGAAGATGGGGTGAAAGGTGCGTCTAAAACAAAATCCATTTCTATAAGTGTTTTTTTGGTCTTTCACCTGCAGATATAAAAAAAAACCGCATGTCTTAAATGAATTAAGTTAATCAGTGGGAAATACACTATCCTTCATTATGAAACCTCTATCAGTTAAATCACTGCAGAAATCTGTATATGTAACCAGCGATCCACAGAATTGAATCCTGGTTGGTGCAGAGGAGAATAATGACTTCTGTATGTGTAGTGCTACGAGGTCCCAGCTTCTGACAGAAAACACTGTGAATGCAATGCATTATTTGCAAATGCATTACACACAGTATAAGATAAACCTTTTTGCGCATTTTGTAATAGTCTAAGACAAAATGGTGCTTCCAAAATATAGATTTTAGTAATACACAAACTGTATGTAGTGCAAATTTCTTTCATAGAACTATTCCTTAAAAGCAGACTGTGCTCAATTGACACACTGTCTTTCACTATTCACATAGAAATAGAATCTGGGTGGATTGGGACATACCCAGTTATCCTGGCCACCATGTATGATGCAAGGTAGCTCGCCGGTGTTGCTACGCCCTCATGGGAAAATTCCCAATTATACTGCCTATTTGTTTTGTGTTCTTCATTGTTTGGGTGGGTCATCTACAACCTGAGTGGAGGGTTGGAGTGGGCGGTGGGGGGCAGGGGGTATTTGTTGTTCAATGCCAGTATCAATGCCACTTGGTGTTCATCAATTGTTGCTTTAGGTTGGTGACGGCTGCAATTTGTGTTGATGGTAGGAAGTAGAGATTGGTGCACGCGTATTTGACACAACATAACCGACATTTGCCTCTTACAAGAGATGCATTTGAATGAGTCGCCATCCCAGAAGCTTCGGCATGGAAGATGGGGCCATGTATATTCTGCTATATACTCCGATTATGCGTGCGGGGTGGCTGTCCTAATCAAGCGTGGGTTAGGCTGGAGGGAGGGGTCGATCAGCGGAGACCCGGAGGGCAGATATGTTTTGATACAGGGTTTCCTGTGTGGTGTGCCCATAGTGATTGTTGCCATTTATGGCACTAATGTAGACTCCCCCGACTTTTTAAATGTGGTCTGGCCCAGAGTCAGGCTGACTGGCTGTAGCATGATATTTTGGGGCAGGGGGGGTTACTTTAATGCTGTCCTAGATGACCGGAAGGGGGCTGCCCGACCTTTGCACCTGGCAGCGATCTCCACACTGAAGGCGATCATAGCTGATGGAGAGTTGGTGGATGTATGGCGGAATAGACGTCACACATTGAGGGAAGGTACCTGCATTTCGAATCATCACAATGCGTGGTCCTGATTAGATTTTTGGTTGGTGTCAAGAGATATGGCTACTTGGAATACTAGTGTTGGGCATATGCCCCGCTCACTGTCCGACCATGCTCCATCTCTCCTGAAACCGGTGATCCCCAACTTGCCAAGGCGTGCATTTTCTTGGAGGCTCCCGCCATACGCCCTCCTAGATGAAGCCTTCAAGGAAGAGATCCGGAAGGATATTATGGACTATTTTGAGATAAACACTGGGTCGGTTGGGACTGAGCCCTCTCTCTGGGAGGCGTTTAAAGTGGTGATCAGAAGCCAATGCATTGCCTGACAAGCGGGGGTTTTAAAAGCCATAAGAAACACGATAGCGTTTATAGAGGCGGACATAAAGTGCCTTGAAAAACAATTTTATGACACAGGTAATCCGGAAACTTCTGGATTATTAAAATCTAGACTGTTAGATTATGCTGAGGAGGCTCAACAAGGTGACATTTTTAGGTAAATATGCAGAAGCCAGGAGATATGGCGAGGGGGAAAGGCCATGGCGCACACTGGCAGGCATGATCAGGTCGCCGAAATCCACAACTCATATTCATGAGGTGCATATTGCGCCAGACACCACACTTAGAGGTCAAGGAGAAATTCTGACTGCATTGACCGGGTTTTACTCCACGCTGTACACTGCCACTGAGAAAACATTTCCAGAGGATATGAGTCCTTCATGGATTCCATCAAATTATCGTGGTTCAATAACACGGAAGATGTCGCCCTAGTAGGCCACTGGTCCAGATGGCCTGACCACGTCCTAAAAAACCTATGTTACAGAACTGGCGCCCAGATTGTTAGCAGTGTATGAGGAGGCCTTGGAGGAGGGAGTACTGCCCAGCACCATTGTTGAAACCCGGCAAACCAGAGAAAGAGATGGACTCTTACAGACCTCTTTCACTATTAAATGTAGATGTAAAAATCCTTGCTAAATTGTTAGCTAACCGGGTTCAGCCACTACTTCCTATGATAGCGCTCCCCGATCAGTTGGGATTCATCCCAGGCAGAACGGCATTGCACAATCTACAAACAGTGTTCTCCACTCTACACTACCTTCACCAGACGGTCCAAGCTGCAGCAGTGTTCTTGGATGCCACAAAGGCCTTTGACACCCTTGAGTGGCCGTATTTATTTGCCATACTGGGGCGCATGGGCTTCAGCTTGCTTTTTGTTAGTAGGATTAGTCTGTTGTACACTTTACCTAGCGCCAGGATGAGGGTCAATGGCCTAATTTCTGAACCCTTTCTCATTTCACGAGGCAGGGCTGCCCCTTGTCCCCGCTACTGTTTGCCATAGCAATGGAGCCTTTAGTTGCCCCTGTGCGACAACCATACGGCGAAGGCTATAGGGTTTAACTCTAAGAGCCTCCTCATATTGCTGTACGCAAATGATGTAACTATCTCGTGGACCCAGAGGACAATTTGGACCAGATATTGCGGGAATTCATTCGCTTTGGCGGACTGGCTGGGGTTTCTGTGAACTGGTCGAAGTCGGTAATCTTCCCTTTAACTGGCCCTTCCCCTCGGGTTAACTGAAATGGAAGGAAGAAGCAGTCAAATATTTGGGCATTTGGATAATCAGGGATGTCCAAGCAATTTGGAATCTGAATTTCGGAAGTGCTGTTGCATGGTTGGAGGTGAAGGCCAAAATATGGGTGAAGTTACCTTTGTCACTGACTGGGAGGCTGGCTCTGGCTAAGATGGAACACAAAGGGACCAAGTTTTTGATCTCATACAGGCAGCACAGCCATGTAACTGAATGAATCCAATCAATCAAATGCCATAATTCTTTGACTTTTGTTTTTCCATTTTACGCTAAATTTCCTTTTACACAATTTTTCACTTGTTTAAATTCATTTTATCCATTCAACTTCCATGCTGAAGCAGTCACAAAAACACAGGAGCGATGGTTGCCACATGTCACGTTTTCTTTATTAAAAATAGCCCGATGCATTTTGGGGTACATCCCCTCATCAGTGGCATCTAAAAAAACAAACAAACGTAGATCAAGTTTTAGTTTATTTGATTCAGTTCTCTTGCAAGAACAAATTTTTAGCAATAAAATTATAATTTTGGTTTTAAAATTATCTATGGGTGGAGCATTGCAGAGGAGGATAATCAAATTCTGAACAGAATTTATATTACATTTGATTTTGATCGGTGTTATGTATCTGTTCCTGGCGGCCACAATAATCGGATTTGGACAGGCAAAGAGAACATGTTCCAGATCTTGCACCCCACCTTTGCATAAGTCACAGAGGTTAGACCCTCCTCCTTTTGGCAACCATTTGATTGTGTATGATTTCAGGGGTAGTATTCCAAATCGTAGTAGAATAATACTTCACCGGACTCCATGATTTAGATTAAAAAAAATATATTTGTGTTTTTTTGAAGATTGAAGATTTTTTGAAGACTATTGTATCGGCGTACTGTTTGTACGTTGAGAGGGCAGAGCAATATTGCTTGTCGAGGGTCATGCTTAACCTGGGGGTAAGATGCTTCAGGCATAGTTTCAGTTGGGCTGGTGACCAAAATGTTAGCATATCCAAAGTGACAGATGATAATTTGAAAGCTCTGCATAAGTTTTTAAAAAACACATACTTCGGAGAGTCTGGGTCAAGTGTTTCAGTTTTTAACAGAGCTCGTAAAGTTCCTTGATCAGCATGGACCAGGTTATATGCCCATCAAATTATATTTGTGATCCCTCTGGAAAAAGCGCTAACTAATAATAGTTCGAGCCGGAGAGCTTGAACCGGCACAGCTTGAGGCATCCTGGTTAGTTTCCGCTGGATTTTCCCTTCTTTGATATCAATTTGTTTCCATTCGTTGATTGGAATATGTTCTATTGCATATGATAGAACAGCTGGAATTTTAGAGCTATAGACCTGTAACAAAGAATAGAAGTGTCTTTGGCTGGTAGAGGTATCTAATCTTTGGAGGGCTCCTAGGTGGACATCTGCTTTTCGACCCATTTTTTGCAAGTGAGGCAGGTTGTGCAGGGACTGGGTAAAAAATCTCCCGAGATATATATATTCTTTTACGATTTCCAATGGTTTTCCCCCTAGTGTCCAGTTATATTTGACATGATTCTTCTTTCCTGTGAATGGTACTATTTTTGTTTTGGTGACATTTGGAATTAAATTATTTTCTCCAGTACATTTAGTGAGTGCCAACAGATTTCTTTGGAGCCCAAATGGGGTCAGGTCTAGAATCACTACGTCATCTGCGTACATCAAACAGTGGATTTGAAAATTTGCAATCTTAGGTGGAAAATTGTTTACCTGATTAAGGTTTTCCGGTAGGTCGCTCAGATATAAGGAAAACAGCAAGGGAGCTAATAGGCATCCTTGACGCATACCATTTAAAGTTGGTATTGGACTTGTAAGGCCCTCCTTCTCTCTCCCCATTTGGACTTAGCATCATGTCCCAGAGTGCAGTGAGATTATTAGGTGAAGAAGATTTTGAGGGATTCCCATTTGCTGCAGTTTTTTCCAAAGTTTGTCTCGGTCACCCCTATCAAATGCAGTTGTAAAATCTACGAAGGCTGCATACACTGCTGCGACTTTCTGATCACGTATTTTTCTAGTAGTGTTTGGAGTACTGCGATGTTATCTGTCACCGAATGTTTGGATCTAAACCCAGCTTGATTAAGTGGAATGGAGCCGGTAGAGAAGGCCCACTCTTTTAGATGATCTAGAACGGCAGCGGCAAAAATCTTCCCGGTTGCGTCCAGAAAAGCGATCTGGCGGTAATTGCTTGGAAGCAGCCTGGAGCCTTTCTTGTGTATTGGAATAACAATGCTTCCATTCCAGGACTTTGGGGTTTTTCCTGTTCTATATATGTATTTAAAGAGGCGTGCTAAAAGCTGACTCCATTCCTTTGGGTTTTTTTTAGGACAGTTATTGGAATTTGGTCTGGACCCATTGCAGCCGATGGTCTTGCCTTTTTTATGTAGTATTCTTTTTGAAATGGTACTGGAGCCACGATGTGTATGCTTTTTTCCTGCCCTCTATTAGTTTGCAATAATAAGTCACAGTTGGAGGTTTGATTTCTTTTTGTATAAGTTGGTTATGTATATTTCCCATTCTGAGGGTGGTACAGGGTTTCCTTTTAGCTGTTTTTTTGTTCCCGTTTCTAGCGCTATTATGGTCCAATAGGAGCGTTTATCCTTTTGTGTAGCTGCTATCTGTAAATCTATCCATGTTTTGTCTTGGATCTTTTGTTTTTCTTTTACTTTTTTTCTTCTACGAAGGTTTTTTAGCTTATTGATTTCCAGTTTTCTTGCCTCAGAAAAATGAAGGAATTGTTCCCCGATTAATTTGTTTAATTCCTTTGTCCTGGGTTCAGTATTCCATCTTTTAATACTTAGTTTTTTTATTAATCGTTGTTTTACGCTTTCCTGTAGCATTTGGACCACTTTCTTAAGCACTGCCTCATAGTTTATTATTGGGTCTGTAGAGTGGATTGTTGTTAGTAGATTTAAGTTCTTGATTAGTTGAGTGGTTTTATCAAAGGATCTAGAGTTCCACGTTGCCCGACCTTGAACAGGATTTACCAGTGCCGTGTACTGCAATTCCATTATGTGCACAGGAGAAGTTTGTTTTAATATTAAACCAGTTGATAATTGTAGAATTGCTTGATCGCTTCCTTTCTCGAATTTTATGTTAAGTTGTTGGGCAGATCCAAAGAGGCCTAAGCTACAGATCATGTAATCAAGAATTGATGCTTTCAGGCCGCCTTTTCTTGTGTAGGAGGCCAGGATATCTCCTTCGACATTACCGTTTAGTATGACTCCATTCAGGTTTGCAAGCATTGATAGAATGATTTTCCCTCTCTTATTTGATTTACTTTGAGGGAAATTGTGGTATAGGTATTGCCAATGCTTGTTCCTTTTCTCCTGATTCCCTTTTTCCAAAAGATCGTTAGAGATTTGCCCATTTAAATCGCCTGTTAGGAATATTAATGGGTAATCCTGTTCTTCGACCACCTTTTCTATGGTTCTATGGCCTCTAGAATATTTAACCCTAGTGCGTCCATTTTTGCTCCCGGGGGTATATAGAAGGTAAAAATGAGCATTTTGTCTGTGCTTTTGGTCTTTTCTGCCCCAATTTTGATCTTTAAACATTGGAAGTTCTTAGAATATGTAGGTATGATTTCCTGGGCCCAATAGTATTCTTCGGACAGAAGAATTGCTATTCCTCCTTTTGCGTGCCCATGAGTAACTGGCTCAGCTGGAATATCGTAAACAAAGTAATCTGGATGATTGAAGTTTGTAGTGGCCCATGTTTCTTGTAATGCCACTAACCCTGGACGTTCTTGCAAGATTGTTGCTAATTTCTCTT
Organism: Lissotriton vulgaris; assembly: GCF_964263255.1. Classification (NCBI taxonomy): domain Eukaryota; kingdom Metazoa; phylum Chordata; class Amphibia; order Caudata; family Salamandridae; genus Lissotriton; species Lissotriton vulgaris. Next base: position 402,002,978 of record NC_141687.1, read on the forward strand.
GGGTTTTCCCTGCGATGTTCCAGGAGTAGATGGATAGGCCTTTGCTAAAAGGGGCGCTTAGTTACATGGCCCTGTTTTTTGCAGTTGAGATTCTCTGCAATCCATGCCCATGGGTTATCGTTAGGTAGTTTATCCTGCTCCGGAGGGCTCTTGGTCCAGCTTCGCCTAATTCCGTTGGTTATTGATACTGAAATGGCTTCTTTATGCAGATTTGTCAAGTTGTTTATTGGCTTGTTGGATTGGTACTACTTGATGGTATCTATTTGTTAGACTTTCCGATGTTTCCTGTTTGTTTCCTTTTTCTGAGGCCACATCGAAACCGCATTTGTGGAGACTCTCTATTTCTTTAAGGATGATTGCAGGGATGATGGATGACCAGAATTCGACTACCGCTGTTGTTTTGGTCTTATCTAGAAAACGTACTAGTTTGATGTCATTACTTGTAATGGCTGTATCCTTCGCAGCAGGTTTATTATTCTGACTCGGTTTAGGGGGACTTCGCCGGAAGAAAAAATCAGAGAATTCCAGTCTACATGTGGAATGTTTCTGCTCTTGAATAGACATCTTCCTAATCGGTATAGCTTGTTGTTGGGTTTCCTTTTGTATACTTGATTCAGTTTCTAAGAATCTAGGAACAAAATTTGGGGTGTTAGGATTTAACAGTGCTAGATTTACCGATTGGGTCTTTAAGGTTGAAGGCTGATCGCTTTCTTTCATAGTTTTATTAGTTGCTTCTCTTTACTTCTTTTCTGAGGTAATTTGAATTGGTGGAGATGTTCCTGGAAATCTTATTTTTCGGGCCTTCTGCTTTGCAATCCTTCGGTTTTCTCTTTTCTTTGTCCGCTTCCGGCTATTAATATTTGTTCTCCTTTTCTTAACTATTGTTTGACGAGGAGAGGAGCCTAGTGACATGTTTATTGAAGTTTCTTTTGTTTTTTGTTTGGTCACGTCTAACTCCTTTGATGGGCTTTTTGGTTTTAATTTATTGAAAATTGGATAATATGATTTAGTCTGTATTTTTGTATTGGAGTCTTTTGAGTCCTTGAAAAGTTTCCTTAACGAATAGATTTGAGTACTTGCATTCTTTTCGTTTTTTCCTTTTTGTTTGCAGCGACCAGTTTGAGTGGCCATGTCGACCTTTGTCGGGAGATCTACTGTTGGTGATGATAATTGTGTTGCAGCGAGTTTGCCCTCAATTGGTCTTTCTTCGGAGTCTCTGGACTTTTTAGGATGCCGTTTTCTCCTTTTTTTCTCGACCATATGTTTTAACATTCCTATTTGCGTGTCCAGCATCTGGTCAGAGTTTTCCAAGATGTTCTCTAATTGAGAAAGAACAGATTCCAAGATTCTTTCCAATGTAACTAGGGCTTTGGACACTGGCGTTTTTTCATGGGAAGGATCAATGGATTTTAAGAACAGAAAATCTGGTGTTTGTGAGAAAGAATCTTGTGGGTAAAATTGTTTTAGTGGCGTGCTGTTCTGGATTTTGGAATGTTCCTTTTGTTGAGGTATATTAAAAACAAGATCTTTCAAGTTTATGTCGGGGCAAGTGATATCGTATCCAGAGTTTTTCTTCCTCTGTTGGTCTTCTCCTTTTTCGGTTGCTGTTACACTTTTGATATTAAGATTCTCCGAGCTTTTGTGGTTTACTAATTCTTCTTGCCATGTGCTGTTGGTGACCTCAGACATGTCTTTGTTTTGTCCTTGTTTTGTTTGATTTTGTTGGGATTGCTCCGAGACCTTGTTTTTTTTGTTTTAAAAAATATTTCGTTATTCCAGTCGGTGATTCAGAATTTTGAGGGCGAATCATCTTTCCGGCACTCCTTATCGCTTGCTCGGTCCCTAATCTTTTCATATAAATTGTGCGTGTTCTCAATTTTTTTATGCCATACTGCAAGAGATGGGCTGATTATGAGTCTCTTGCACTATACTGGAGATAAATGAGGTTTAATGTGGGAGCGAACTTTGGCCTTCTGTCAAAGCTTTCGCTCCTTTGGTTATCCTCTCACGGCCTTAAGGTAACAATCTCTGGATTTACAATATCCCGCTCTGCTGGGGTAAAATCACACCGTACTAGAATAAAAGGCTGTAGTAACCAGCATGTACCTTGAATTGGGGCAAGTTGGCTGTTTGGACTGTTATGCAACTTTGACAAGCGGTCCTGGTTGCTCCTGCTGCAGCGTGCCACTCCGTGGCACCAGCCTCAGTAGGAAAACAACTCCGGCCTCAGAATGGGATCCCCCAGAGACTCCAGTCGCAGCAGGGTACTCCGTGGCACTAGCCTCATTGGGCAGAAAGAGAGAGGGCAGCTCCAGTTTTAGGCTCCCCAGCCGCAGCAGACTGCTCCACAAAGACATCACTCTGACTCCCGGAGCTCCTGAGGCTCCGACCGCAACTGACAGCTCGGTAGCTCCGGCCTCTGTAGCGGTGGATAGCGGGACACAGAGAGCGGCGGAATGTACACTCTGGGCGTTTCCCTCCAGAGTCAGGCTCGCGTATTGACTATTCCAGGGCATAGAGGCCGGGTGCGTGCAGAATCAGGACATCTGTAGTTGGAAAGGGGCACCCAGAGACTACGTGGGCAGCACAGGCTGCACCCCACAGATGCAGCCCATTCCCCCGCGGCTCTGCTCACTTCACTCACCACGCTAGTTGTTCTACCCAGCCCGTGCGGCTCTGGCAAATCCCTGCACCAGTTCGAACCTGTCACAGGTTCACAGGCTTCTTTCCATTCGCTGGCTGCAGTCCCAGTCTCCCATATTACCTTATTTTCTGGCTAAGATGGTCATCTTGCCCAAATTTTTGTACATGTTCGCGAATATTCCGGTTCCGCTCACATCGCACTTCTTTAAGACTCTCTGATCTCATCTTGCAATCCTGGTCTGGGCGGGTGGTCAAGCTGGGGTCTCTTGGGACATTTTGACTTTACCTCCGAGTCAAGGACTGGGCGCCCCGGACATGGTCCTTTATGCGCTATGTGCTCAAGCCCAATATCTGCATTTTTGGGTTCATTCGACACCTTTTCAGACTCATGTGGCGGTGGAGCAGGACATGGTTGCGCCTGTCCCGCTGAAGGTATCTATATCCCATAGGGGATATAGATACCGCAAGCACACAGAGATGGGTGTGGGAGGAGCTGCAGAAAAGGGTGAGGATCCCATTATTGTACGCCCCCTCGCTGCTGCAGAATCCAATGCTGCCTTGTATTGAAGGGGGGTTAGTAGATCCAAGGAGCAGTAGCTACACCTCTATACCTTTGCTGATTTATTCCCTGCTGGAGAGTTCATGCCCCCCCCGAGGCAGAGGAGAGTGAGACTGTACAGTTTTCGGAGCTGCTCTTCTATCATAGACGGCGTGCCGTGCCATAAGTGACTACTTCCAGTCCAGTCAGTTAACAGCGCTCCTCTCTTGACAGGTGTGGACAATCAGTCAATTACATGGAGCTATAAAAACACACACCAAACAAACACACTCTAGATCGAGTGAAGGAACGAGGCAGAAGCTAACAAACAGCGCTAACCCGGTAAGTGGAGACCAAACCCCTATGCCCCCCCCTTTTTTCTATGTAGCAGGGTAACCATTGATCAGTATAACTTTAAGGACAGGACATTAGGCCCTGTAGGTAACTCATACAGGGGATACTCTTAGCCCTACAAAGTCTATACTCCATACTGAATACCTGTAGTTAGAGACTCTAACCTGGGTGGGATGTGGTAAAACTAATTACTTGTACAAAAAATTTGGCCCATCTAAACAGTAGAACCTAGAGTCAATAAATAGGAACCTGGACATTACGGGTACCAAACAGGTATCTTGGGCACCATGGGTACTGAGCAAGAGATACTGGAAATACCAGGAGCAGGCATTAAAATGTGAAAAATAGAAAGGTGCTAGTTACATTGCAAATTTTTCAACAGAGCTAAGAGCATAATATCTTGTAGTACAGAATAGACATATGATGGTGTTATACTTGCCTTTACTCAACAGAACATATCCAGTTCAGGAGTAGACCAACGACTTTATATGCCCGTTCTAAGTACGTTTTAAAAACATTTGAGGTAAGACACTACCATTATAAAACTATGCGATTTAAGAAATAGTACCTAAGAAATAGTAGAGTGAAAAAGTGCAATGTACTCTATTACCACAGATATACGACAAGTGGGCAACCGCCTGATAAACAAAAAACCAAGGAACCCCATCAAAAGGAGCTCCCTTTACAGGAGAGAGGTAAATATGAGAAAAATCACCCCCCAGAGAGTAGATGATGGTAGATTTTATCTTACACCTAATAAAAGTTTTTTAATTAACAGAAGGCTCCAAGAACTACATCTGTAGTACCAATAAGTGATACTTCAAATAGACCCCATCTAGGAACGTTTCCTACACGGTCCCGAGGGTGAGAATCTACATTTATCTATTTTCCCGGGCCCCTGGGTTCATTAGTTCCTCCCATACCAGTTGGTCTTCCACAATGAAAAAGACTTGGAGGGCCCATATGTCATATGTGAATCACATGTTTGCTACTTGGCGAATGGAATTGTCGAACAAAAAAAGTAGAGGACAAATCACCTGCAATTGAGCCACTGTATACATCATTGTGCAATTAACTGTATTTTATAATTAAGCAGATTTGTGTCAGGAATTATAAATTGTCAAGAGAACAATGGCAGCTATAATTAATAGTGTAAAGTCAGAGTGGGTATGTGTTAATCCTAGCAATCCAGCCCTTAGAGTAAATGAGACAACAGGTTTCAATGCACGATATTTGACTGCGCATATTTCTCCTAATATATTCACAGATACGGTGTATCCATCCGTTCCCCGAAACCCCAGAAATAAGAAGTCCTGAGGAAGGTGCCACGATATCAAGTGTTAAGCACCGAAACGCGTCGACGCACTGTTTGGTCTAAAAGAATCCAGTTAGGGCCGGGTAAAACTTTAGATGGGTATCACATCTTTCCACTAAAGCTTGAGAGTAACCAAATTGTCCACGGCCATTGGATCTAGTGAAGTACAGTGGCAGAGATATCAAGTGGGCCACTTATACGTGAGGGGTTTGTTGTGATTATGTTTAGTCTGTTGTTTATTGTGAACATATTTTGATTGTCTTTCCATTTATCGTGTACCGTAATATTCTGTTTGTGTAATACTGTTGAATAATCATTTTTATCCCTCCAAGATACTTAATCTTGGATTTTAATTGTCTCGGAAGAATTGCATGAATTTATCTTGTTTTTTTATTGTTTATTTAAATGTAATTTTAATAAATCTAGATTGTAAACGAGATTATTTCTTTGTGGAAACCTATTTTTATGTTTGTCCAAATACCCATGGCATATTGTGACCTTTCTTTTTACAACAAGAAAGGCCTATAGTGATTAGTGGACTAGTTGACTCCAGGGATTTCCCCTTTGACTAACTGTCTTCCTACCCTGTTCCCTGGTGAAAGTGGGGTACCCTCTCTTTTTTGAAACCAGTTAAGTACAGCCTCGTGCTGGAGAGTCTAGGTTTTTGTGTAGACTATCACAGTTTTTTCCTATCCCAATAAAACTATATAGTCCCTGTCCAATCATACAATGGACACACTGAAGACATTTGGCTTCAGTGAAGAACAATTAAACAAAATCTTAAGCTCTAATAGAGGGAGCAACAACATCACAGTCATCCCTAATGGGGGCGAGAAATGGAACCAACTTATCAATCTGAAAAAGAAGATTATTAGAACAGAATTACACGCGGATTTCATGACACAATATGTGAGGGCAGGGAAAATACCAATAGGTCTTCAAATACGAAATGAGCCAGGCTTATTCGTAGACAATCCAAAGTTCTTGGAAACATGGACTTTCATCTGTAATAGATGCAGTAGGGACCTTATGCTTCTCATTATTGAAACCGCCCAAGCTACAGTATTGATAGAAATCAAAGAGATGGAGGAATTAGAGAAGGCCCTATTAGATAACAATGTTGTAGAGGATGCAAAAAAAAGGCTAGAAGAGATAAATCAAGATATGAAGGGATACTGTGAATATTTGACCAACAGGAAAACTCAAAAACTTAGAAAGGACATCAATAAATTCAGCCAGGAGGTGGTTTATCCATTTCTGAGAAAAGACTATTACACAGACAAGGCTGAGTATAATAGGAATGAGGGACCAAGACCCAGATTTCAAACGAGATTTCAACCCAGGAAACCCAGACATGTACACTTTTCTGGTACATCTGAGAGTAGCATAGAGGAGGAGGAACTGTGCAGAGAAGACGGGTAATGTACTTCCAGTCAGCTCCTTGGTCTTCCCTGCATTGGAGAATCTGGTAGGATCTCTATCCCCATAGGTTGGTCACTAGGCAATAGAGGCAGATGCAGGTCATGGCACCGGTGATCGAGCCGAAGTCCATGCAGTGTTGGAATGATGAACATCAGGTGCCTCTAACCGAAGAACAATGGTCATTCTGCTACGGGCAGCTTGCAGAGCTCTCGCCTAAGTACAGGCTGCGCTTGATACATTTTAAATACCTACATAGATTCTATAGGACCCCGTAGGGCTGTGCAGGATGTGTTTTAGAGAAGGAGATGAATGTTGGAGATGTGGGTTCTCCCCCGCCTCTTTTCTACACCTACTGAGAGAAAGAGGTCCCAGCAAACAACAATAGATTCAAACAAATCAATATAAATGAATAAAGCAGCAATTGATAAGCCTACACTGTATTTATTCACAATGTAGGTATACGTTAGTTGTCATATCTTAAGATAAATAATCGTAGGACGTAAAGTGCCCCAGGAGGGAAGGGAAGTGATAAAAGTGTAGGTGGTGTAGGTATGGGATAGTGACAATAAAAACAACCAAATGGCCCAACTGTACTTGTATGTCAATTTCAATATAAACAGACAAATGACCATGGGCTCAATACATCATTAAATCAAGATCATACTCCACATAACACATTAAATGTTATAAATGATGGGGTGAAGCTGATAAACAAAAAACAGTTGTCGACGTTTCGACCCTCTAATTATCGCAGGAATTGGTTGTACCCTTGCTTCGGGGTCTTCATCAGGACAGGGGAGGGGCAGGAAACCGTGCCATTGCCGTATGCGAGCCTATAAATCTACTAACATGGCTTTTTTCCATCAAGGATCCATATTAATCTCAAATTATTGTACATAGATTGCCTCTCCAGTCTGACAGTCACTTTTATTTTTATATTCTTTCTCATGCTTGGTAGTTTGCGGTTCAGATCTTGTAATCAGTTAACTCTAATGTAAGGATAAAGGGGAGAAGATGAGTGATGCCTAGTACCAGATGCACTCTGGAAAAATACAGGCACTTAATGGCTTCCCCACAGAGGTCTTTAAAAAAACTGTCTAATGAAGTATGAGAGCGTATTTTGAGCATGTTTTAAGACACAAAAAAACGAGGTTCTAGGAAAAAGATTATCAGATGACTCCACCAGGCTGCCATAACTCAGATACGTAACAAGCATTTACAATGCAATGGTCGGCATTATTAAAGGTAGAGCTATTGGCATTGCTCATGACTTTTTTTTTTTAAATCCTAAATAAATGGCATTGTCATTTACAATGCCAAAAACTTAATCGCTTGCATATGCATGACCTATTGCATTTACACCCACAGAGCCAAACACACAAAGCCACCCACACAGAGCCACCCACAGTCATTCACATAGAGCCACCCACACACATAGAGCCACCTACAAAAAAAGCTATCCACACCCACACAGAGCCACCACACCCACACCCACACAGAGCCACCCACACACACACGCACACACACACACACACGCACGCACACACGCACGCACACACACACACACAGTCTCACCTATAACGGAGTCTGCTTCTTGGAAAGCGGGAAGAGGCGACCCTTTATTACAGACTCCAGCAGTTGGTGTCCGTAAGGGGCAGATCCCACATTCCTTTCCATGCACTCACACTTCTAACTGCTCCTAAATGTCTGTGGAGGGCATGCCTGGTGGAGGGATGTAGAGGGAAAATGTTACCTTCCTGGTGGTATTGGCCCCTTTCTGAAATGGATTCCTAGTGGTTCCCAGACACTTAACAGCTGCTGACCTATTCACATGTCTACAGTCTGCAAATATGCGCTCCCTCCTTGCTGAGACAGAAACTGCAACATTTGGGGACAGACACTGTTGCTGAGGGACTGGTGCCAGCGTAGGGAGACAGGCAGACTCTTACTGTTGTAAGGACGGACATGGTGTTGGAGCAGACCTCAGTGGTGAGGATGGGCACTGGTGCTGCGAGGCATACTCAAGTGTAGGTGGCGACGGATGTATGGGAGGGACATGTAGGGGATAGACACTGGTGTGAGGGAGAGATACTGGGGGAGGGGTGGACACTAAGCGACAGGTGAGGTCTGGAATAAACCAGTTTTCCGGTGAAACCAAAGGTTTTGAATCATGCTCTGCCAATTGTTTTTCGAACTTAAATGTTTCTCTTGTTTTTTGAAAGACAATGCATAATTCCCCAAGTGTTTGGTTTCTTGCACAGCAAGATGACTACCTTCACATTTAAATAAATATAAGCCAATGTCTGAAAACCTCAGCTGCTGGTGTGAATTGCACCTTTATTGAATCCACTGTGTTTCAGCAGAAAAGGGTCAGTAAAAGGTGGGTGAATTTTAAAATTCACACATCATATCACTCAATCTGGCTAATTTCAATAGATACGTCCCAACCCATATAGGTCTGGAGCTTATACAGTGTAACTATCCAATAATTGAATAGGATTTCTTTGCCCTGCACAACCTATTCGAATGAATGCCCATACTACCGATATAACATTCATTTGGAACGGTCAGTGATTGTACACCTCCCTGGGGCAGAAGGCTGATTGCATGATCAAAAGATGATGAGTCTGATCTGAGGGGCTCTATGATGATGGACTGCAAATGATGACTGGGGTTTCTTCAGCGTTTATGGGACCGAATTTCACGTTTATAGGAAATGAACTTTTCATATGAAGGTTGTTTGTGGTTCTGATTTTACGCTAAATGGACTGCAGTAGTGGGAATAAATGGAGATGAATAATCTTCGCCTTCAGAACGAAAACGTCCCTTTACAAAAGCTACAAAATTGTTAATCCACCCGCCTTACTTGCATTTTCATTTCTACCGTCTGCCCCCCCCCCCCCCTCGCCCCCGCCCCCGCCCTGCCCCTCCCTCTCGTTTAAACTATCAACAGACTATTTGGCTTTTCATAAAAGATTTGTGTTTTTCAATGGAGTTGTAGCATTGCGGCACGGCATAAATGAGGCCAGGCTGACCATTCACACGTTTAAAAACAGGCTGCAACGTATTAATTTGCAATTAACACAAGCAAGACACATCAGTTACGAAGTAACCTATAAGAAGCATCACTAATCGGTCTGTAGGAAGACTGTTCCATAAAAAAAGGCATACATTCAAACAGCGCTGCAAATCTCCTATGAACAAGTACGTGCAGAAAGGTTTGAGTACAATGCAAACAAACTCAGGAGAGTTGTCCGCTGTTTATGTATGAAAGAACGTTTTTGCATAAGCAGCAATAACGTGTTTCAAGCTTTTTGCTTATTTTTTTTAAATTGTATGTACGAAAACTGCAGAAAGGCCATCATTGCGTAACTTGAATAAGTTCTTCCCTTCACATTAGTTTTACACCCTAACACGCCCGCCCTCGGCGGTTGAGTAACCGAACGGAGCTGTTCACGTCTACACTATCATTCACACCTCTCTGCGGCTAGCAGGGCCTCCACAGGGGGGGCTTCCGCGCGGGGGAAATAATCTAGTCGACGAGTCAAAGCTGGCCATTGTAACATAGCAAATACATAACCTGCAACTATGCTTTGCTCGTGGGAGGTGGGGGATAGTTAGTTACAAGGCAAATGGTGGCAGCTGTTGTCCATGCACGCTTCCTCACACATGCAGGCATGGAAAGAGAGAGGACTACCATAAAACCTACTTCTCCCACTCTATTTCTACAACACAGCGGCAGCGAACCGACACCGTCTCCGGCGCTCCTCGTGCTTCCAGCGAACAGTGACCGGAAGGGCTCGCTCCGCGGGCTCTGCCCCGCAGGGCACTACAGCGTCCCATCGCTTCCACCGTGAAAGGGGCGTCTCTCTGCCCTTCTACTGTGCAGTGGAAGAGAAGCTCCCGCTTTCTCTTTTCCCTTCCAGTTAGAGCGCAGTGACCGAGACGCCGCAGCCTACGGCAACGGGCACATACTACGAGCCAGCTCGTCTGCAGGATACGGACTCCGTCTGACTAGGGATGCACGCGTTATATCTTAAAGCGAGGGGACGTTCATGCAATCCCTTTATATGGCACCCGAACCTAAAGTCTCGTGGTGCAAATCTGGCAGCCCGTGTACTCTACAAATACAGAGGTTTTCACACCCGCCCTCTGCCTTTTTTTCTTATCTGCTAAGACGGGAGAACTTAGAAACTTGCTCAATTCAGAAAGCGGGGACTAATAAAACTAGATGGCGGGAACGAGGAAAACGAGAGCAGCATACCTCAACCTTACCAGCAGCAAAACGGTGGCCTCAAGCTTCAGGAATTTTTCGGATTTGGGAGCGTGTTCGGTGTTCAGAATGGGCGTGGCCTAAAAGTGGAAAGAACACCGAACACACCTCCAAATCCGAAAAGGACGGAGCCTATTCGGAGGGACAGCTCTCTCTTCCAATGGCTGGCCTCCGTTTAGGAAGCCAGCCAATGGGAGAGAGGCAAAAACGGAGGCGGGACTAATCGTACCACTAAGAGTCATTAATAGTACCTCGACCTAAAAAGGGAAAATTAGCAGTCTGATGTCCATCATGGCTCCCCATATTCCCACGAAATATTGAAACCAATATTCTTGCAAATGTACTAACCTTGTGCAGAATCTATTCTACACCTACTTCGGTAGGGCTAAATGCATCACTGAATCTTAGGTAATCCTGTCACTTTATGCTGAAAGAGTGGCACTATCTTCAGAAGCCTCGAAAAGATGAATTTTGGCCCACAACACCTGATGTGGGTAGAATTTCTTTAAGTGTACCAAGTCTATTGTTTGTATGTAAATGAAGCCTTGTAACCAATTTTTAATGTGGGGACTGGGACACAGAAGGGATTCTACAGAGTAAACAAAAGTGGGTTTAAAGACCTATGTTCTGAAATCAGTGAAGCTAAAGAAACAGTAAAGGAATGACCTCTGGTATTGTGGTACTGTTAAAAATGATTGCTAAACTCAATTCAATTGAATATCAACTTTATTCGGTAGTTTTGAAAAAACACCATAAAAGTTCAGATAGAATAAAAACACAGTTACAATTGTATGAGAAAAGGGTTAAAAAGATTATTAAATGTACATTTTGTTTAAAAAAAAATACATGGAAGTAAGAAGTGCATCACAATTTCATTAGGGCAAATTTTTCCCACATGTGCAAAGACGTACAGTTTTTCTGTTATCTCAGTCCCTTCGTTAATATGTATAAGCGATGTTGTTCGAGGTTATAAATTTGTGCGGTGGCGTATACAGAATTTAAGGTAAGATACAATCGCTTTCGCATAGTTTTCATTTTCCAGGAATTGTAGTGCCAAATATGCTGGGCGACATTGACGGAGACCCCAGAACTTCAAGATAGGGAGTATCCAGCGCTTTCGGGGCTCGCTATAGAATTTGCAGAATAGCATTGTGTGTATCGTTGATTGTGGCGATACCAAATCACAAGGGCACATAGAGGTAGTAGAAGTCCTGACATTTTGCTCAGGAAATGCAACTAGTAGATGGAACAAATCAAGTCTGAAGCGGGTAAGCAGCATTCTTTCAAACTGTGTTATTTTGAAATTTAGGTAAGGTTCAGCAGAGAACGCAGTCTGGACTAGCAGGGAATGTTGGACTGATGGCTTGTGGACCTCGGATAATAAGCGTAGCTGACGTAGATGAGTTAAACACTCCCTTTTTAAGGTCTTTTTAGGGATTTCCTCTATCAGCGATGGGTGGTCAAAGTATTTCCTATATCCAAGATCTGTCAATAACGCTTTGACGTACGACAGCCATTTGATTTTCTTAGCGTGGTCTAGCGTTAAAATATCTTGTATAATCGTCCTGGTCAAGTGGCATTGCTCGGTAACCCATATTCTGCGCCACAGCATTATTGGTTGTAGTTTTATGATGTCAGTGATGTAGTCAATGCCCAGCTCAGAGTGGCAGGCATAAGTGGAGCAGGTTTTGGGCACCGCCAGCAAATATCTAAGGAAGAAGTTCTCTATTGTTTGTATTGAGTCCACGTTTTTAAAACCCCAAATCCCCGCCCCGTATGTTGCAGTGCTTACACATTTTGCATTATATATTTGCACTAGTTCTTTAATTGGTCTCTGCCCCAATCTCTGCGAGAAGGTTTTTAGTGATGATGTCTCTCGGAGGAAAATCAATTTTCTTGTATTAATGGCTGGGGTCCATTTGAATTTTTCGTCAATGACAATCCCTAAGTAGGGGTAGGTTTTAGTCCTGTCCAGGTGTTCGCCCTGCGCCATTAGCTTCCTGTGTCTTACATTTCTTTTCTCCCCTGCGTGCATTGTGTACGTTTTTTTTGCGTTTAGTTTCAGGTTTAAACTTGCCATAAAATCACAGTATCTGTTCAGGGCCATTTGTAATTCGTTTGATGTTCTTGCTAGGATAACAGCATCGTCGGCATATAGAAGTGCTGGTATCTGCCGACGAGCTGTTGCCGGGAGGTCCTTGCTGCCTTGTAGCATGGCAGCCTCTAGGCCATTCGTGTAGAGGGTGAATAGGAAGGGGGCCAATACGCACCCCTGCCTGACCCCCTTTTCCACTCTGAAGAAGTTAGTGAGCTCGCCCTTTGTCCCAAATCTTACCCTGCCAGTGGTGCCTGTATATAGTTCGCGTAGGAAATCCACAATTGGCGTAGGAACGCCCATTTTCAAGATTGTATTCCACAGCATTGAGTGTGCCACGCAATCAAATGCTGCGGAAAGATCGACATAGGCCATGTGGAATGAGGACCCTTTGGCGTCCAGGTATTTGCTCGCCAGTAGGGACAGGTTTAGGGCCTGGTCAATTGTTCCTAGTCCCTCCCGGAAGCCATATTGTAGATCGGAAATAATTTTGTGATCTATGGCCCACTCCTGGAGGCGGTCAAGTAATATTCGTCCTGCCATTTTGCCTAGGGAGTCCAGGAGGGAGATCGGCCTGTAGCATGTTGGACTATTTCGATCTCCTTTCTTGAAGATAGGTACCAAGGTTGATGTTTTCCAGGATTCCAGGATACCTACTTCAGTGGTGGCGTTCAGGACGTTAGTTAATAGCGGGGTCCAAAGATCTGGGAGGTGTTTAAAAACGTCAACCGGAACGCCGTCCGGGCCTGGTGCTTTGGCTGTTTTTGAAGATTTTAAAGCTTTTTGGACCTCTTCATGGGAGAAGTGAAGATTTAACGGATAGACAATATGTGGCAGAGGTTCAGGCTGATCTGTGTCTTCGGTCGGGTCTTTGGCAAAGACTTTAGTAAAATGGTTCACCCATTCGTGTTGGCTTATAGCTACGTCAATTGATGGAAGGTTGGATTTCTCTGTTAGGAGTGGGGAACGAACTATCTGCCAGAACAAAGCACTATCGTTAAGTTCCGAGCTTTGGATCAGTTTTGACCATAGTTCAGCTTTTACTTCCTTTTTCCTGTTTTTTAGGGCGGCTGTGTACTCTTTTCTGAGTCTGATGATTTCGACTCTGTCCTTATGTTTACTGTTCAGAGCTTCCTTTAGGCGTGTAGATGCTTTAGTACATGCTGTATCAAACCATCCTTTCTTCGGTTGGGGCCTTTGTTTGTGCTTTTTAGTCAATTCTTTTTGTATGGTTGTTGTAATTGATAGAAAGCTTACTATAGTTTCACTAGGGTGGGTGGTGGAGTCCAAGCAGTTAATAATATCCGTTTGGTTATTTGTGACAATTTTTTTTGTTGTGGCTTCTTTATCAATATTACCCCACTTCAGTGTAAAGCCATTCAAAGAGCCTAGTTCTAGATCGCTTTGATTTAGAGCGGTCAGAATGTCATATGGCTTATTCTTTGTTCTTTCAGCAAGGACCATGGTAATGGGGAAATGGTCACTTAAAGGGTTGTTAAAAACCTTAAAATCTTCTACGATGGATCCTATGGGTGATGAGATCAGTATGAAGTCAATTATGCTTGTTAAACCTCTTCCGTTGAATGTAGGCTGAAATTGAACAGGTGGGTTCTTTATTTCGTTAGCAAAGTTTAGTTCTAGTTCAGCCATGAGTTCATTCATTATTTCCCCCCCATTAGAGTGTGTAAAATGCGTGAGGTTTGTATCGGACTCATCACTAATACCACATTTATTGTTGTCACTATTACTGCATAGATGTAAGTTGAAATCTCCGCCCCAAATTGTTATGCATGCCTTTTTGATGTGAATAGTTCGTTGCTTTTGTATTATTGCGGAGATCTCTGGGAGTAGCGTGTTCATAGCAGAGTTGGAAAGGTTATTATAAAAGTTTATAATAAGGTAAAGTCTTTGTTTGGTGACCTTAACTGCTATGATCTGAAAATTTGTATCTAAACTTATGGGGATTATCTCGTCCACGGAAAGGGTGTTTTTGATATAAATAACTAAGCCTCCGCTATTTCTGCCAGAGGTTGATTTCGTCGCAGGTGACCAAAAAGTTTTAAAGCCTAGTATATGTATAGGCCTTATGGCCCACGTCTCCTGAAGACAGATACAACCGCTCAAATTGATCTGGCTTAGGAAGTCGGGGTCGATCTTCTTTGCGGAAAGACCTGCGATATTCCAGAAGGTAAAATGAAACTGCAAAATATCTAAGATAGAGTCAACTGGATTGCCTGTATTAGCCCTCCATTCGATGATTTCCTGATTAGTTTGGGTCGGTGTTACAATTGTAATGACTTCATGATTGATTTTTGAGCACTCAGGTTTAATGAGAGGAAGAGGCAAACGCGTTGGAGTTATTGCAAGGGTGGGATATGAGTTAGATGATGAAGTTGGGTTCGTTTTGGGTGATTGTGAGAATTCCCCGATATTGTAAGGGTTGGAAAGTCAATCGTTAAAATCTAAACCAGAAAAGGCATTAAATCTGTTATATATTGGGATGTTAAAGGAAGTAGCTAGCGGTGGAACTGGTTGTCTCCATCGATTATCTCCATTCTCTTGATGGGGAGTATCAGAGAGATAAGGATGGGTAGGTGGGGGTATGGGCGTTTGGCTCTGATGCCACTGGACCGAGCCTGTTGGGTATAGAAACTTAGAGTTCTGGTGAGGGATGGAAGGGTAAGAGCTAGTAGGATAAGGTCTTTCTAAAAAAGGATTAATAGGGGCAGGCGGGATGTTGGTGGTTGTATTTAGTAAATGCCTGTAGAAATAACCTAATGGGAGAAGGGTTGTGTTGAATTCCCATGTAGAGGGTGGTGGTGCTTTGGCTAGTGTCTTTTCGGCCCACTGGGGGTTTCTGAAAGTAATAGCTACACAATCCCCCTCGAATTTTTTTCGTAAGGGGCCTATCCAACCTACTCTTTGCGTGTGGGAAATTTCCCCTACACATTCTATTGGGAAGTTACAATTCAGGCTTAACCAATGAAGTATCTTATTTTTCAGGGATGTTGTTGTTTCACTCTGTTCTTGCTTAAGTGTTGGAACGTTTACCAATACAAGGACGTAGGCTCCGCATTCAGGTGGAAGGGTAATGCGTGCCGGTATCTGTCTAGATTTATATGGTTGTTCGTATGGTATCTTTGGTTGCTGGGATTTTGCGTTAAGCTGATTTAGTTGTGTAGGTTTCTGCGCTGGTTTCTGTGAACCTTTCTGGGATGGTATAGAGGTGCTTACCGGTTGTAAGTTGGCTGTTTGAGTGTTTAAATTAGTGGTAAGTGGTGTTATATTGGGCGTGGGAGGTTTGCTTGCGGCAATTATACTGTTGCTGTGGGAATTTTGTTTCGGGAGGGTTATTGGCGTCGGTATGGGTTTCTTGACTGTGACTGTCTTAGAATGGGTGGAAGTCGTGGGAGCCAGAGGAGCTAAGGTGGTAATGGGTGGCATAAGGTGACTAGTGTTGCTGATTAATCTTGCCATCTGTTTTTCGATATTATTTAAGGTTCGCTCTATTGGTGTTAGTTGAGTTTTTATAAGGTCCTTAATTACATCTAGTACTTGTGAGTTAAGCTCAAGATAGTTCGAGTTGGTAGCGCCATGCCCCCTGTGATCGTCAGGCGGTACAGTTGCAACAGAGGGGTCGTCCGCGTTTCCCGATGATGAATAGCTTGTGTTATTCCGGTTATTATTGCGGGTCGTCTTTTTGGACCTCCGGCGCCTTGGTGTATTTTTTTGCTTAATCTTGTTCTTGACTACTGGTCTTGTACTATCTTCATTAGGAAAAGGACCCTCCCTTATCTCCTTATCAGTTGTTATTGGAGGAGCTACTATTAGAAGTGAGGACTGGGTTAAGGATTGTGGCCCGATCGCAGTTGGTAGTTGACTTTAAGTGATTTGGGTGGGGCTAATCATCAAAGTTGGTGTTTTTTCGAGATCATCCAAGGTATCTTCTTCAAGTGATAAGTGGGTGACAGATAGATCAACGCTTGTTGGTATGGTATGAAGTTCAGCACGGGTTTCGCGCAGTAATGGGACATTTATTTCCTGCTGGGTGGGTGTTTTAGCTAGGGCCAAAAGGCCCATTGAGGATCTACGTGCTGCTGCGAGGTCCTGGGAGACACGTCTCTCTAGGAGGACTATCCCCTGATTGATCGCGTCATTAGCTTTACTGATGAATTGATCGATCGGCCCGATTATGGGACCCGCTCCTTGTGCTGTTTTATTCCTCATTGCCCTAGTTGTCATAGTGGCAGATGTAGTTATGGTTATTATAATCTTACCGGGGCCAAGCTGCAGGATGGATAAAGATGGATTAGTGGGGATGTCAATGGATTGGCCCAGACCAGACTTGCCCAGGCTTAAACGGGCCCGCCCTTGGCCCGGGCTTCGCCCGGGCGTCGACCCGCGCGCGTCCCGCAATGCGCGTTGGCAGCCTTGCTTAAGACAGTAAGTGGTGAAAGGGGGCAGGGCACTGGGAGGGGGCGCGGCCCACGCAGGAAGAGGAAACAGCTGATGGTGCTTACGCTGCACCTCGCAGTCCCGGGGCCGCGCCTCGCGCCTCCTCTGCGGCCGCGCTGGTTGAACTCCTTCCTCCTTGGGCAGGTAAACAGATTTGTTGGTAGGCTACTCCTGTAGCGAGTTGTGGGCAAAGTCCTGAACAAATACACAGACCTCTATGCGAGCGGCTCCCGCGAAGCGGGGGCCGCGAGAGGTTATGAAGACCTTAGATGAGGGCGGGGCACTGGGAGGGGGCGCGGCCCACGCGGGAAGAGGAAACAGCTGATGGTGCTTACGCTGTACCTCGCAGTCCCGGGGCCGCGCCTCGCGCCTCCTCTGCGGCCGCGCTGGTTGAACTCCTTCCTCCTTGGGCAGGTAAACAGATTTGTTGGTAGGCTACTCCTGTAGCGCGTTGTGGGCAAAGTCCTGAACAAATACGCAGACCTCTATGCGAGCGGCACCCGCGAAGCGGGGGCCGCGAGAGGTTATCTAGACCTTAGATGAGGGCGGGGCACTGGGAGGGGGCGCGGCCCACGCGGGAAGAGGAAACAGCTGATGGTGCTTACGCTGTACCTCGCAGTCCCGGGGCCGCGCCTCGCGCCTCCTCTGCGGCCGCGCTGGTTGAACTCCTTCCTCCTTGGGCAGGTAAACAGATTTGTTGGTAGGCTACTCCTGTAGCGAGTTGTGGGCAAAGTCCTGAACAAATACACAGACCTCTATGCGAGCGGCACCCGCGAAGCGGGGGCCGCGAGAGGTTATGAAGACCTTAGATGAGGGCGGGGCACTGGGAGGGGGCGCGGCCCACGCGGGAAGAGGAAACAGCTGATGGTGCTTACGCTGTACCTCGCAGTCCCGGGGCCGCGCCTCGCGCCTCCTCTGCGGCCGCGCTGGTTGAACTCCTTCCTCCTTGGGCAGGTAAACAGATTTGTTGGTAGGCTACTCCTGTAGCGAGTTGTGGGCAAAGTCCTGAACAAATACACAGACCTCTATGCGAGCGGCACTCAAGCTCCTGAGCTCCTACAACTCCTCAGATCGGGCAGGCCGCAGACACCGTTCGTTTGCAGTTCTGCCCTCTTTCGTTTGCCTCCTCAAAGGGCCTCTCAGCAAGAGCGTGAGCGGACGCAGCTAAGACAGAGAACGGCCCGGCTCGATGAATCTCGGCTGCTCTAGGCTCTGGGCTGCCTCCGTGGCTCCATCTCTGCTCCACGGGGACGCTGCGCTGCCCACTTGCTCACCTGCACTTGAACCCGCTTGAACCCGCTGTCCTCCCTCCGTGATCCTCCGCTCCGCCGCCACAAACCCTCCGCGAGCTCCGCAGCTCAGCAGCTCAGCTCGTCTCCGGCACTGCACAGATGGAAAATGGCCAGGCAAGCAGGCAAAGAGGTCCAGCGGGGAGGGAGAGCTTCAGCGGCTCTCTGCGGGCTTCAGCGGGGCTTCCACGGCAAGGGTGGACACTACTAGGTCGGGCAGCGAGCCGGTAGTTCCGCAGCGGTTCACTCAGCCGTTCGGCCGTTCGAAATGGCGTTCTGGCGTTCTTCGCAGCTCTCTGGCACACCAAGCCAGCCAATGGGAGAGAGGCAAAAACGGAGGCGGGACTAATCGTACTACTAAGAGTCATTAATAGTACCTCGACCTAAAAAGGGAAAATTAGCAGTCTGATGTCCATCATGGCTCCCCATATTCCCACGAAATATTGAAACCAATATTCTTGCAAATGTACTAACCTTGTGCAGAATCTATTCTACACCTACTTCGGTAGGGCTAAATGCATCACTGAATCTTAGGTAATCCTGTCACTTTATGCTGAAAGAGTGGCACTATCTTCAGAAGCCTCGAAAAGATGAATTTTGGCCCACAACACCTGATGTGGGTAGAATTTCTTTAAGTGTACCAAGTCTATTGTTTGTGTGTAAATGAAGCCTTGTAACCAATTTTTAATGTGGGGACTGGGACACAGAAGGGATTCTACAGAGTAAACAAAAGTGGGTTTAAAGACCTATGTTCTGAAATCAGTGAAGCTAAAGAAACAGTAAAGGAATGACCTCTGGTATTGTGGTACTGTTAAAAATGATTGCTAAACTCAAACTTTTATACACATAATATATTACATAGTGCTAAAATTTATTTAAAAATGACAGGTGGACATTGCATTGGGATTGGGGACACCTAGGAATGTAGAAAGAACTGTGCTTCCTCACATATATAACTACTACTGGGCCCAGCTAGTGGAGGCAGATAATTAGGCATTTGCATAAATTGAGGATCCTTCCCTTAGAATTGACAGAGCTGCTATGGGGGACACAAAGTATTTGCATGCACGATATGGAAAGGGTATCCCATAAAATGCCAAATACCACAAACGTTTACATTAGGACCTGGAAGCAGCTACGTCCATCAAAGACCAGAAAGTGAAGCATGCAAACGAAACACGTGTATGGGTTAGAAATAGGTTAAGTAAGTTACTATGCCTTGGCTGTGAAATAGGATCCGATAGGTATGTCTAAACTTATGGCCGAATGAACTGAGCCAGCTAAAAAACACAAAACAATTCTATAAATACGTGCAGATTAGGCAGACTGCATATGTGGTGTGGGTACAGGAGAAGCTGCAGACTACATGCCAAACAGGAGTACTAACCGGAGTGCTAACTGAAGGCCCAAAATGGGAAATGCTAAAAAACAAAACACACCGGAAATAGTATGCCTGAGGTCCAGATGGGAGAGCAACATGGTAGAAATAATAGAACTTTGAATGGCAAGAGACCTTGATTCACCCTAGATAGTTCACGACTAAAGCACAGACTGATCAGCTTAATCCTTGACAGGGCATATCAAACTCATATAACCAGCGCAATGCAGAGAATGGGTGCGGAAGGGAGAACAGCAATTCAACAACTGTGAAAAAGATATAATTTGACACCCAAATTATCAGTACTGGCCAAATAGGAGGCTTAAGCCTATACGGTACTCTAGACTACAGGTCACAATAGGCTCAATGGACATTTATTCTGAGGAAATGTAAAGAATTGGGTGCGGAGGAACACAGACCGTGTGTTTGTTGAAGTCTCCTGGGAAGACTACACCCTTTTGTCTGGGTAAGGGGAAAATGTTCATTTTGCAGCCGTTTTACAGTGTTAATATTCTTTCTTTTTTTCGGGAAAAAAGAATAAAAAAAATATTTTAAAAAGTCAAACATACATGCAGACCATATTATGGTAACAATGGGACCAATTTATCTTACAGGAGGGTCTGTTCCCTGAAGAGAACCCAGTACCATAAAGACACTGTTCTTCTGCTCGTCTGGACTGCAAGGCAATGCAGCAACGTGGGTGAGATGCGATCATGTAGTTTCATTTAGTAGAAAAGGGAAGTTAGAACAACAACTTGTGCTCCGTATATCCACAGTTGACTACTTTAGAACTAGATCCCATCTCCTTCCCTTAATGTCCAGAGCAAGGGCAATGATACTCTAGTAAAGGAAAACACGTAAACGTGGATTCACTCACTAAACTTCTCTTCGGGGAGCAGCTGGGTTTGCAACTGCCAAGCTAAACTGGAAAGTAAAAGACCAGGAGAAGTTTAAAAAATAAAACTGTACACAACGAGGAAGATCGTTTTGCTCAAAATTTAGACAACAGAAATTTCGGAAACTCTGTATGCCGGCAGTAGATCGGATTTATGTTGCAGAATACACTTATAGAAGTAGTGTGTACAAATATACTGAAACCAAACAAAAATGTATTGCACTCATGCCATTAATTCCCAAAATGTAAAAATGTGGCCATGCCAATTTCACCTTGACAATACAACATACTTCTTGGCACAACCATCAAAGAGGAACAATAGATTGAACATTTTTTTTTTATTTAAAAAATAAATTAACCCATCCTCTCGATACATAAAGAACATTTTGCGTTTACAATCATATATTTCATTTGTAACCAGTATTACATTTGAGAAAGGGCCAGATTTGTTGTATAAAGTCTTCCTCTGTCGACCTATGAAAAGCATAGCTGAAGGGAGGTGGCAGTCCTCTGGGTCGTCCAAAGAGCTAAATTTTGAGACTTTGTGCTGAAAAGCACTTCATGTTCTCTTATTAGTGGATGTTGATGCATATCTGTAGGAGTACAACTTGTTGTCGGCCCCACCACTCAGCAGCAACTATATGGAGAAAAGACGCAGCACATTAAGCACAATCCAAATATAACAGCATGTCATTTGGTAGCTAAGGTTAGACGTGTATTCCAGCTAGTAGACAATCAGTTCTCACAAAGGACAAGCACAAACCAGCATAATATCACGAGGTTTGTAGACGAGGAACCTGGGAGAACTCCGAGGCAACAGTTCTAAAGCACAAGGTGAGAAATGTCCTCTCTGGGTTGGCCAATCAAGGCTTGAATACAGTCAAACCTCCTCACGGGACTCCCAGGCTTTAAAATCAGACAATCTAGTACGATATTGTGTTTTTAAACAGTCATTGGCAAGGCACCAACCACCATCTACACTGGCACGCAAACAGCATTCTTAAATAAAATAGGTTTATTTAGTACCAACTTGTCCCAACACTTGCTCTTAATGCTCATCCAAAAAAGACCATGCGCAGACTCAGGAAGTTATTTGCAACTTAGTTGGCCATAAAAACAAAATTGGTATAATCAATTAATCAAGCAGGTACACTAGGGAAATGAAAAGTTGTTACCCACAATTACGGCCACTGCTTCATTTTAAGTATGCAGATTCCAACTTGCCCCTTTTTAGTTCGTCACCCGTATTGGCATCAATGCATTAATGTAATTTAACCCAATACTCCGGTTTCTGTGAAGTTGGTACCACACAATTGATCCCCAATGGGCAAAGTTTGTCACAGCAACCTATTGGTTACATGGTGAAGAAACATACATATATCACTCATTACTATTTTCTACTTTATCTATTGTGCAGCCAAGCCAGGTAATCAAATCTGCGTTTTCCAAAACTGTAACTCGGACCCAATGTGGATAAATTGCTACTTCATTGCACTTATTTGTCTGAGTATTGTTTCACAAAAATAGATATAATTCCTCTTCGTCGGACATTTTGTGTCTAGGTTAACTAGGTAGCAACTCTCCAACTGTCTCAGAGATTTCTCACGGTTTCCACCCCTCAGATGTTGTGCTACTCCATCTATCACAAAATAAGAGAGAAATCCTGGTTCATTTTCATGCAAGTCATGGATGTGTCGAGCTACTGGATATGTCCAATCCCTGCTGTTGACTGCCCTGAAGTGTTGCAAAATTCTACGGTGAATCTGTAATATGGTACGCCCTACCTACCTTTGGCTGCACTTGCAGGCCAAGACATATACCACAAATTCTGATATGCAATTATAGAATCCCTTGATCTTTCTGGGTTGGTCATCAAATGGATTCAAGTATTCCTTTATGTTGACCCCACGTGTGGATGCTTTGCATCTATGACACTTGTAAAAGTCATCAGTACTGCAACCACCCTCTGCTTTTTTGTTTTTTGCTTCTGAGCTACTTAGGACCAAGGCATCCCTCATGGAATAGGCTCTGCAGAATTCGATATGTGGTGATTTGGGGGTTGTCGGCCCCAAGACTGGATCATCCTTTATAAGGTGCCTATGTTTCTGTAGTGCCTTCTCATTTGTTTCTCTTGTGCCTTATATGTGGTTATTAGTCTTATAGACGAGTCCTATTATTCTTCTTTCCTTGCTTCTCTTTACTTATGAAACGACTCTACCTTCACCAAAGCGGAGGACCTAACAGCTTTATAGTAACTCCTTTCTGAAAACATACTCAACATCTTTTCTTTGCCTACATGCAGCAATTCCACATAGCCAATGCTTGTTAGTAAGTGTTACGGGTGAAAGCTGCGTGTGTGCAAGGTTGTTTTACCCAATGTCTTTTTTCCCATACAGTTTAGTTTTCCAATTTTCTCCCCCTTCACAAACACTTGGCGATCTAAAAATTCCAACTGTGTAGCACTTATATTGCCAGTGAACTGTAAATTCAAATCATTTTGATTGATTGTTTCAATAAACTGGGTAGCAGTTTGAGGCGAACCCCTCCAAATTACAAAGAGATTGTCGATGTAACGCAACCAACAAACATGGTACTCCCATGCTTCACTATAGTTGTTGATAAGCACCTGCTCCTCCCACCAGCCCATATGAAAACAAGCATAGCTGGGGGGGGCGAAACAGCATCGCCGAACCACATATCTGCTTGTAGACCGGATTATTGCACAGAAATTAGTTATTATGTAAACACCACTTC
Source organism: Lissotriton vulgaris (assembly GCF_964263255.1). NCBI lineage: Eukaryota > Metazoa > Chordata > Amphibia > Caudata > Salamandridae > Lissotriton > Lissotriton vulgaris. The sequence continues at coordinate 402,026,389 of NC_141687.1, forward strand.
ATCATAGAAATCAGCATCATAGTGTGTTTGTACAAGTTTAACCCCTTCGATTGTCATGATGGAACGGTTCCGTCATGAGCATCGGTCGAGCTGTGCTCGCGACGGAACCGTTCCGTCATGACCACACCCATTTTCATTAGGGCCCAGCACCGGCGGTAAATCTGCACCACACGGATGTGGTTAATGGCCTACTCAAAAAGAGTTAAGATGCACGGATACCATCGTCAAGGTTGATACTAGTATACAGGGATGAATCGGCAAGAGTGATTAACAAATATTCAGCACTCCAGGAACCGTCATATATCTTCTTTATAAAGTCCCAGGCATCCTTTATATACCATGGAAGGCTGTGGAAATAAACTTGCAAAAAATAATAAATGTACTTTGAGATGTTTTCGAAGAGACTATCTTTGGCAGAGATAATTGGTCTTCAACGTGCTTGATTTGGGCCTTTATGGATATTGGGATTATCGTTCCTCAAGTACAGATGTTTGTCTTGGTTAAGTAACCCCATGTTCCTCCACTCAAGTAGAGACAAATGGTTTTGGGCCTTTGTCTTCCGTATACTGTCCCTGTCACTCCTCACAGTGCACTTGTCAGCATTAAGTTGTTTTTATGCTTCAAGAGGATACATGGAAAGAGGCCACAGAACTATGTTCCCTCCTTTGTCCAGATTGCGGACTTCCATTTTATTTTCTGATAGTGGTTTCTTAATCGAGTTATGGTAGGCTCTCCTTTCATTATCCCATCTAGCTGGATGCTTGTTTACCATTACATGTAATCCCTTGATTTCCTCAGTGATACACTCATGCAAGGTGTCAGTGGAGTCCTTCTGCATCATAGGCACAAATGTTGATGATGGTTTCAATGGTGTTTTGCTCTCACCAAAAACATCCCCATAAAATGTTCCAATGATATCAATTCCCCACCTGAATCAAGACATCCCAATGTCTCTTTCTCTTATGCCAGTAAGTCTTGTAGTAATCTGATATCAGAAATATGTGGTTTTCTTGGATTACTCTGGGTTTTAGCTCCTGCGTTCAATCAGCGTTTGGGCTTTAGTAAGTGATACTTGGCCAACTTAAAAGTTTGCACAAATGTAAAAATAGCCACTTTAGTTTTTGCATACTCCATGTTCTGTGATAGGCAAACCGATAGTCAAAGAGATACAATTTCTCAGAAATTGTCAAAATTAAGTTTGATAAATTGACCACAGTCATGTTAGATTCTTTGTTTACTTGCGTCTCCATCTTTGTTGTTTTGGTTTTTTGTTTCCACCAGTATTTCCTTTGTTAGTTTCTCCTTTGGCTGCTTTTTAATGTTGACCCCTTGGTCTGAAGGTTTGCCTTCTGTCTGTGTAAAAAATAAATGTCCTCACCCAAAATAACTAGGTCTGGGCACCTGCAGGCAATCTTCCAGCCCCCGAGTTGGTCTCCATTTGTAAGCTATAAGCAGATGCTGTTTCCCCCACTCTATTCTCTTGGAGAGCCAGATATCCTTCTGCTAGCCTCTGCTTTTTTAAGTTGTCGAACCTCCTTGCCAGTGGCGGGCGACATGGTTTGGATGGCAGGGCCTGGGGGTGTGTGTGAGGATGGATTGTGTGGAAAAAGGGGGTGTAGGGGGGGAGGGGGGTGGGCGGGGGTTTAAATAAAGAAAACGTACCCGCTTCTCTCCTGCCTCCAACTCCAGGAAGCAGGCAGCCAGGCTATCCACCAAGCCAATTACAATTCTGCAATGCAGCGTTGCGATTGGTCTGAGTGGCGTGACACGTCGCTCAGCCAAGGGCTGGAGAGGTGGGCAAGTTCTCCATCCAGGCTGTAATGCAGCCTGCATGTAGAACGGGGAAAGTGCGCATGACTGGTTAGGGTGGCCCGAGAGGGACGACAAAACAGTCATTGCGCACTAAGGCGTGGGCAAACCACTCCTCCCCTGCAGAGCAGTAACCCATCCAGCCCCCACGCAAAGCAGCAGGACATGAAGCATAAAATGATAATAACCTTAGGTTATTATCATTTTATGTTTCTACTTGGCACTGCTTAAAAGCAGTGAGGTAACGCTCCTCTGCCAAAGCGGAGGAGCTGCCACTGCTCCTTGCAAAGGTGCACACCTGTCCTCGCATGTAGTCCACCGTATCTGTCAAATTGTTGCCGCTTTTATAACGCCCACTTGTTTTTGGAGGTGATTTGTAATTTCCTCTCATGCTGGAGACTACTTCTTGTAGCGCCTCCTTTTTGAGTTTCTTATGGAGCTGATCAATTCGGGCCTGTAACGCATTCCTGTCGGTTTCGACATATTTCACAATAATTGTCATGAGGCACATGGAGGCCTCTATGTTACTCTCAGCCCACTCCTTTATTATTTCCACATTGGGTCTCTAATAGCTTGGGACCACAAGGACTCATTTTTTAAAACTCTTTATTAACATCTGCATCATTACATTTAAAGAGGCAAAATGGAGGACATTTGGGACCACAAGCATTCTTAGACCACGAGGTATCCATCCTACCTCCAAGTATTTGGATATTGCTTTAATTTCCCATTACTTAGACTACTCACTTTTCATAAGCTTCTCTTAGTGTTTCATTTTCGTATCTGTACCATTCACACAGCTTGCCAATGCCTGCAGTTGATTTAAAACATTCAAGCTGAACAATTTGTCAGCTGCTGCCTCCCAACATGCTTATCTGTGCCAAATACGTAAACAGCTAGATTTGCTGTATTACAAAGCATTACCAACCCGCTGTAACACACCCTGGGTTAGGCAGGTCCTGCGAACTGGTCCTCCGACTTGTTCCTCAACACTTAGCCCTCATCAGAACCATGCCTCGTTGCAGGGGGTTGCACGGCTACTTCTTCTGAAGTGTATCCTGGAATGCGGCAGACATCGCCACTGAAGTGATGTCTTGTAGTCCACCGTATCTGTCAAATTGTTCCGCTTTTATAATGCCCACTTGTTTTTGGAGGTGATTTGTAATTTCCTCTCATGCTGGAGACTACTTCTTGTAGCGCCTCCTTTTTGACTTTCTCATGGAGCTGATCAATTTGGGCCTGTAACGCATTCCTGTCGGTTTCGACATATTTCACAATAATTGTCATGGATGACAATGAGGATGAGGGTCTGTGCTCAGAGACCGCCACTTCGTTTTGTATCCACCCTCGCCTGTACTTCTTTATTTGCGACTTAGTTGGCAATAACGCGTTTCAGTCACCCTGTGACCTTGTTCACATGCATGTCGTGCCATTAGCTGGCCTCACTTATAGTAACCATCAGGTCTATTACATCAAGAACAGACTGCAGCTCGCAGTCTTTTTTTTTTTTCCAATAAAAATTACTTAACCCCTTCTGTGCTCATGACGGAGCCGCTCCATCATGAGCCTCGGTTGAGCTGTGCTCATGACGGAGCGGTTCCGTCATGGCCCGCTCGGCGCGCCGCGAATTTCGCGCCTGCGCGGCGCGTTCTATTGAGCAGCTCCGTCACGAGCATGCGAGCGCTGCTCGTGACGGAGCAGCTCAGTCACGAGCATGCGAGCGCTGCTCGACCCCCCCGCCCCCATAGCGCTGCGGCAGAATTCCCGCCGCAGCGAAGGGGTTAACATTAAACTAAATACAATAAACGTTTTGAACAATTTAGGATGTCACCAAATATACAGGCTGAACTTAAAACAAACACATTGGTATAATCAATCAAGCAGGTACACTCGGTAAATGAAAAGTTGTTACCTACAATTTCGGCCACTGCCTCATTTCAAGTATGTGGGTTCCAACTTGTCCCATTTCAGTTAAACAGCCAGATAGATTGGACTGGGTGCAGTAAAGTAATTTAACCCAACACTCATGTTTTGTCAAGTTGCTACCACACAATTGAGTGCTAATTTGTACCAATTTTGGAACACTCTTCTGACTAATGGTATGGAAAGTGAAATCGCATAAAACGAATGGTGGTCTCGGCAATATGGAGTCTAGTCAAGAAGACCACTCCTTTAAATTTCTAGAGACTTTTAAACAAACCACTCATCAATTGACACTAGTAACTTGTAATTAACCACAGCTGTAAATAGGTTCTCTTAAGTGGCTATGCCTCCAGACTATCAGGGAACAGTTCATAATTACTACACTCCAGTCTAGCGAATTCATGGATCTGGAAGACTTTCTTTTTCCTCAAAGGTACTCAAGTTATTTAAAGGACGTCACTGCAGAGCCTCACTCTGCAAGTTACATTTCACAGTGATTCTGATGGTTCAACTTTAATCCGGAAATTGGGATGAACAGAAAAAACAAACTGGATTTTTTAAGTCCGCACTTTTCGGTTCACATCCCTCCTATTGAACTTCAACACCCAAACACCAGCCGCACGATTTTTTTTTGTTTTAAAGTAATAACCTGCACTCTACCTACACTCACATATTGTCACACAACTGGTCCAAGTAAGACCGTGTGGAAAGAAGGACACAGCGTAGAGGTACAAAGTATGAAAGTTGAAGAAAATATTATACAGTAAAGAGGACACACACAAATCAATGTCACCCCAGCCTTGAAATAGGACCCCGGATACACTCCTAGCTCCATTCCCACCCAAACCCTATATGTAACCTCCGAAAAGACCGCTCAACAACAGCATTATATCATCATGCTGTATCACTCTAGTATGTTTCGAAAACTGGCCATATCTAAGTCCGGATACATTAATTTTTTCCCTTTATAGTTCCACTCAGTTTCACCAGGAAGCCTACTCAGGGTATAGTAACTCTTTAACTCACTCCCTACCTGGATGAGAGTTTTCTTCCTTGATAGTGTTTCAGCACTCAAAACAGCAAACAGAAACAGTCAGTCATCATGGAGTAGAAATGAACCTTTAATGCGGATACCAAAGCCAACATGATCAGCATCACAGTGCACCCTGTCTCCACAAGACCACCTTTTGATCTCTGTGGTAACCGAAGTGCACCGCACACAACTTGGCACATTTCCTCAATTTTCAGTCAGTAAATAATCTAGCACTCCACTTATCCCCTCTTTTATGGGTCCCCTTGGGTATGTGTAAAGGGCCCCCCCAGTACTCTTAGACGGGCCTTGCAAGCCAGATTCTTGACGCATTCATGTGGTCTTCACCAATGTGAAGTCCCCTCTCACATTTGACTTGAAGGACATCAATTTCTGTAATGCAGAACCAGATTCATTAACTTGGTGCTCCAACATCTGAAATGTATTTACTGTTACTTGCTCCCTCGCTGTACTTTCCACCTTACCCATTAGCTCATCCAACTGCTCTCACAGCTGTCTCAATATTACCAATTTTCTCAGTCCAGTCAGATCTCACTTCTTTAATGGAAGCGCCTGTTCCAACACTGTCAACTCCACTTAACCTGCATGGCCTGTACATACTCTCCTTTGCTCTTTCCTCATAACAGGAAGAAATTCTGTTTGCTCCACCTGCTGTCTACCATGGCACCATGTGTTAACTAGATCAGGAAGTAGGTGTGAGGCTTCAATGCACGACCCAATGTACTGATGATAGCATGTTCTGGGGTGTTTACAGTTCTTTTACCAGTCACATTACTTTAAGATTCAGTGGTACTCAGAGGGGCAGAGCACAACACAGCACTCTGTGGTCTGTTGGTGTATGAGCCATGGAGTCAAAGTACGGTCTTCTTCATTGAGATCCTTCCCCAACCGACTTTGGACTGTCATCCACTGATAGTTTCACGTTCCACCTCTCCATTTGCCCCAGGCCAGCAGAGAGAGCAAGAGAAGTCTTAGTTGTTGGGGGAACTCTCGGTGCAGTGCCCAAATCACCTCCACCTGAGGCTCCTCGTTCTGGCAGCTTGCCACCTTTATTCAGACATCCTGTTATCCTGGGAAAGCAGGAGCAGGTAAGGAATTGGGACCTTAGCGAGAAGCTCCTAGAAGCCACCATTTTGGATTCTGGCTGCCCCCCCCCCAAAGTCAAGTGTTTTTATCACGCCACTGTAGCTGTGGTCTTCAACCACAAGACTTCTTCGTAGGTGTAATGCCTTAATTACCTGATGGTTTCCTATCTCAGGTTCCATATATGCAAGACTCTCTTTCTTCAATGTGCGTCTCAACAGGCAGCTCTATGAAAGGCCGCTAATTCAAGGATAGAGCCAAATAGCATACAAAAGCTCTAAACAGGCAGAAGACATTCAAGGTTTGAAAATAGTAGAGGAACCAGGCTCTCACAAACTCTTGAGTACATGAGACCGGACCCAGCAGGAACAGGAATCCAGGAGATTAATTTGATGAAATCTCCTTAAAAGTTTCAGAGTCCTAATGACAGAAAAAATAGGAAACAAGGAGGAAAGAGTAACTAGGAAAGAACAATCCACCACTACAGTCACCGGATCATTTGTGAAGTATGGTATTAATGGTTCCAGCTCCTTATATACGGTGAAGCAAGAAATGAAGACAGAGAAGAACAGGAAAAAAACAAGTTACTTACCTGTAACTTTGGTTCCCCAGTATTGGTAACTTTCATAGATTCCCATGCTTTTGAATCATTTCCAGTCGTTGGAATGGGAGTCTCAGTAACAAAAATAACATAGCAGTAGGAACAAAAGAGAAAGAAAAAGGCCTAGACCTCATTCCCTTTTGTAGCATACCCGCGTCTTTTTGTAGAAGAGACCAAACTAAGCATCAGCCAATCAGAAGAGCCTCACCCCATAGAACCCTCCTGAAGGAACCTCAGAGCCTCAGATTTTCATAGCCATTTGTGTAACAGTAACCACGTCTGCTGAAGGCTGAACTTTCCTCTGGGAGGAGGGTGGGCGCATGGGAATCTATGAAAGTAACCAATACTGGGGAACCAAAGTTACAGGTAAGTAACTTGTTTTCTTGCCCCAGTATTGGAACTTTCATAGATTCCCATGCTTTTGTATCGATGTCGCCAGCAGTAAACCATAAAGCACATTTTGTGGCACAAACATGTACATATGTATATGAATACCTCAGTATATATACTTTCCTAAGCGAATAAGGAATTACACATAGGAAAAACCATTAGTACTAACATTAGAGACAAAATGTGCAGAAAAAGGATGGAGGGATTGTGAGGAAAGCACACCAATTAGTGGAAGAGGTTCCTCAGGACTGCTTGGCCCACAGCTGTGTCTTCCTGCGCCAAGCAGTAATGCTTCGTAAAGGTGTGCACTCTGCTCCAAGTCGCAGCTCTACAAATGTCTCTGATGTGCACTCCTGCAAAGAGAGCTGTAGATGAAGCAACGGATCTTGTGAAGTGTGCTCTGATCCTGCTGTTCAGCAGTTTACCCGCTGCTGAATGGCAATATAGAATAGCACTGGAAATCCATCTTGCAATACTTTGCTTTGACAGAGGAAGTCCTTTGCGCGGACCACCAAATGCAATTAATAATTGTGTAGACTTCCGAAACCCTTTGGTGCGATCCAAATTAAATTTTAAGCACCGCTGCACATCCGGAGAATGGAGTGACCTCTACACTGGAGTGGAAGGGTGAGGAAAGAAAGATTTGAGAATCACAGGTTTGATTAGGTAAAATTCCGAAGGCACTTTAGGTATGAACTTTGGATTAATTCTTAAGATCACTGTATTCCTTTTGAACTGGAGAAAAGGTTCCTGTATTTTGAATGCCTGCAATTCCCCAATGCGTCTCGCAGATGTGAGGGCGAGAAGGAGAGAAAATTTCCATGAAAGAAATTTCATGTCCTTCCGATGTATTGGTTCAAAGGGATCTTTCATGAGTTGTTGGAGAACCAAATTCAAATGCCAAGTGGGAGGCGGAGGCCTCACCCGGGAAAAAGACTCGGAATAAGCCCTTGAGAAATTGTTTAATTATCCTTGAGGACCACAGAGAAGGTCCAGACGCAGAACGTCTGCAGCGAGAAATCGCTGCCAAGTGAACTTTTATGGATGAATGAGCCAGTCCTGTATTAGCCAAAGACAAAAGATAAGGCAGAAGTTGATGATGTTGAGAAGAGAAAGGGTCAACGCCTTCCTTCCTGCACCAAATGCAAAATCTCTTCCATTTCAAACAGTAAGTCTTATTCACGGATGGAGCTCTAGCCTGGGAGAGAACCTCTCTTATTTCATTTGAAATGGGAAGGTTCATGAATTCTCACTGCTCAGGAGCCCTGCCATCAGGTGCAATGAATCTGGATCCGGATGCCAAATCTGTCCGTGGGACATCGTGAGAAGGTTGGGAATCGTCCTCAAAGGAAGAGTAGGGATGAGTGACAGAAGATAAGAGTTCCGTAAACCAGAACTGTCTCGACCAAGCGGGGGCTATCAAGATCATCTTGCATGGTTCCACCTTGATCTTCCGGATAAGCCTCGGGATCATTGGAATGGGGGAAAGGCGTATACAAATGGTCTTGACCAAGCTATCGAAAGTGCATTCCCTAATGACCCTCGATGATCAAGCTTGCTTGCATAAGACCGGCATTTCTTGTTGGTCGGGGTGGCAAATAGATCTATCGAAGGTTTGCCCCACTGTTGGAAAATCTCGTCCAGTACCATTTGGTTCAGTTCCCATTCGTGACTGACTGAGGATATCCTGCTCAGTCTGTCGGCATTTTCGTTTAGGATCCCTGGTAGATGTTCCGCCTGCAGCAATATTCCGTGAAGAATAGCCCATTCCTAGATTTCCTGAGCTTCCTGAGACAACGGCAGAGATCTGGTTTCCCCCTTCTTTGTTTATGTAATGCATGGCCGTGGTGTTGTCCGTTCGGATGAGAACCTCCGAACCTCGCAGTTGAGGGAGAAACGCTTGAAGAGCCAGCTTGATAGCCCTGAGTTCTAGGAGGTTGATGTGAAGAAAACGGTGCAGAGGTGACCAATGACCGCTGACATGAAGATCCTGAAGTACTGCACTCCAGCCCTCCAATGACGCATCCGTTGTCACCACCTGAGGAGACGGATTGCTTACGAAGGATAGACCTTGGGAAAGATTTTCCTGCTTCGTCCACCACAAGGCAGCTTTTTTCATTGCCGAGGTGATTGTCACTTTGTTGTCGAATGAACCGTGAATTTGCTTCCAATGTTTGTCTAGCTGCTCTTGAAGAGGTCGCACCCTCAGTCTGCAGTGAGGAATTAGAGGGATGCATGAGGAGATCACTCCCTGCGGATTTGTAACGGCGTACTGAAAGATACTTTCTTTTTCTCAAGAACAGTGCCATGGTTCGCAGTTTTTCCTGTCTTTCTAAGATGGGAAAGCCTTGTTGAGATTCGAGTCCAAGATGGCCCTCAAGAAGCGCGCAGACCTGGACGGAACAAGAGATGATTTCTCCTTGTTGAGAGTAAGACCCAAATTCTGAAATAGGTTTGTACATGCCTTGACTGCTTCCCTCGCCGCCTCACTGGACGGGGGCCTTCTGTAACCAGTCGTCCAGGTAAGGAAAGACCTGAAAGTGATTTTTCCGCAGAAAAGAAGCCATTGGTGTCAGCACCTTGGTGAAGATTCTTGGAGCCAAGCGAAGTCCGAAGGGTAAAACCCTGAATTGAAAATGGCTCTTGGCTACTGTAAACCGTAGAAACCGGTGTGCTGGGTGAATGGGTATGTGAAAATATGCATCTTCGAGATCGAGCGTGGCCATGAAATCCCCTGGATTGAGGAGACGCAGTATGTCTTGAAGCGGGACCATCCGGAAGGATTGAGAAATGAGATAGGTGTTGAGCACCCGGAGATCTAAAATAGGGTGCTATTTCTCCAGCGTCTTCTTTACCAGGAAGAACCTGGAACAGAAACCCTCCCCTCTCTGAGATGAGGGGACCAGCTCCACAGCTCCCTTCAAGAGCATCGGATGAACCACGAGCTGCAGGAGAAGCAGATGTTTTGACGGAATGGCAGCAGGGGTCTTGGTTGGTGGGATTTGTATGAATTCCAAAGTATGGCCCTTTCGAATGATGTATAGCAACCAATGGTCTGATGTTATCTTGTACCAGTTCTGAAGGTATTGAGACACCCTGCCTCCTACCAATGATCTTGTGAAGGTGGGCACAGCAGGAAGAGCCAGGACGCTGCTATTACCTCTTGGACGTATCACGTCCTTGGCGATTCTGTTTCCCTCTAGTATTTGATCTGGAGAAATTCAAGGTGTGACCTTGTTTCTGATGATAAGGCTGGCGGTATTGTTGAGATCCTGACCCATTTGATGAGTACCGCTGCTGCTAGTATGAGCCTCTGTAAGTGGTACTTTTGCCTCTGGCAACATTAAACTGAGCCTTTCGGTATTGAAGTGTACCCAGAGAACTAGCCGCTTCTGTATCCTTCTTAATATCTTGGAGAGTGTCATTTATACGCTTTCCAAACAACGCCTCTCCATCGAAAGGTAGGTCCAAGATTTATTCTCGATCTCCGGCCTGAACCAAGTCACCCTGAGCCATCCCTGGCGACGAAGAACCGCTGCCCCAGCTAGCGACCGAAAAGCTGTTGTGGCGATGTCCATGGCACAATCGATTATCTCCATCGATGTTGCTTCCCCTTCCTGTAAAATTTTCCCCGCTTCACCTTTCGCTTCCTGGGGCAGTTGATCTAAAAAAGGCGAAATGTCACACCATAACTGGCGATCATACCTGCCCAGTATCGCCAAAGCATTTGCTGCCCGCACCAGAAGACTGGCCATTGAAGAGAATCTTTTCCCAGCATTATCTAGTTTCCTGCCTTCCTTACAGGAGGAGTAGTCAAAGGAGCAGACAGGTTGCAGGACTTCCTCTGTGCCGCCTGCGAAATCACAGAGTCTGGTTTTGGGTGCCCCGTCAAAGACGCCGGACCATCCTCAAGCGCCTTATATTTCTTTTCCAGGCTTCAAAAAGAAGTGTCAGTATCTGGGCCCATTTTCCAGCAGAGGCTTTAAATACTTGGGTCGGAATACCGTTAGGGTCGGGGGCGCCGCCCGAGCTCATGTTCTTCATTATTCTTGTTATATCGTCTTTTAATATATTAGCAGTGGGGAAGGTTCCGTCCTGACTAACTAGATGATCAAGGGAGGCCGTACTATCGATGATCTGGTCATGCGGCGCTGTATAGAGCCTTTTGACATAGGTCTCCCAGTCCTCAGGGGTAATATTGGTAGCGGTAGGGGGTTTAGTAGCTTTGCTGGCCTTGTTGATCCAGTTCCAAAATTTCCTTTGGTCTTTAGATGTTACAATCTCAAAAGCTGTTACCCAGTGCCGCTCTTCTTCCAGTTTCTTTAAGGAAAATCGAGCCTTCCTATAGGTTTTTCGCGCGGCAGTACTGGCCTCCTTCAAAGATTTATGTTCACATTCATTATTAGCATTTGTTTGTTGTAACTTATTTAATTTACTCTTTGCAGTGATTGTGTTCTGTTTTTGCACTGACAAAATTGTCATAGTTGAAGTGTCCTTCCAAAGATTATTTATGGGTATTGAAGTAAAATGTTCTCTAAAGTTGGTCAGTATAATTTCCCAACTGGGAACCGTCCTGTGGCTGGTACCAGCCGGGGGCCATCCGGTCATAAGCTTGTCTACCTCCTTTTCAATTGCATCCTGGTTACTTTCTGACCATTGGAGTTTCCTTACATTCTGCAGACTTGATTCTGACCCTATCGGATTTATGTTTGGACGGTGTAGTGGGCGAAGCGCAATACTACATGTTAAAATAACATGATGGCTATCAGGAGACGGTGTTACCGCGAAATGGCATACCAGCTGTAAAGCCATAAGCGATATCCATTTGTAGTCTAGGGTGGCCATTCGAGAAGAGGATACATGAGAATATGCGGCCAGTTGATCTGGGACGATCCTTCCATTAAGGATGCGCAAACCAAGATGATTCAACTTTGTTGCTAGTTTCATTCCGTTGACATCCTTTCGGTGGTACTGGGATTTTATCTCCGGGATTGCCCACATTACGTTAAGTGATGTTATTTGAGAGGATTGGGTGAGATCGGTTTCCATCAAATTTGCATTGAAGTCGCCCATTATCAACCACAGATCATTTGGGTATAGGACTTCAAGATTATTCATTAGTGGTAATATGTTACTCAAAGTAGACTCTCTTCTCATTTTTGTTGGGTGTAGATAGATACATCCAAGGATCAATTTTTGCTTTGAGTTCCCATTTACTTGGCTCTCGATCTCAGTTCTGATGAAAATATAATCACCAACTCCGCTGTGGAGGGTTTCTATCTTCGCAGTCAGTGAGTTATTTACGGCGATCAGCACACCCCCAGATGCATGACCGCCTGCTTTAGATGGAGAAGCGGTAGATTCTATTACGGTGAAATCCTCCCAGATGGTATTTTCCAAGGCCCAAGTCTCTTGGATAGCGAAGATGTCATGGGTCATTTGCAAGCCTAAGGTTAGACGTTCTATTTTCTCCTTTGTTAGACCCCGGATGTTCCGACAGCATATGTTTAAATGGTGAACCTTCTCATTGTGAGTCTTCTGCAGGCCCGAAGTTAAGCGTTCTATTTTCTCCTTAGTTGGACCCCGGGTGTTCCCGGTGCGTATGTTTAAGTGATGGAAGGGACAGCCAGCCATTCTGAAGAGAAAACCTGAAGAAAAACCCTGAAAAGAGTAGAGATTGAGCAGAGCTCAAAGGAGACTCCCTAAGCACAACGTGCGGGAGAAAATCTGAGGCTCTGAGGTTCCTTCAGGAGGGTTCTATGGGGTGAGGCTCTTCTTATTGGCTGATGCTTAGTTTGGTCTCTTTTACAAAAAGAGGCGGATATGCTACAAAAGGGAATGAGGCCTAGGTCTTTTTCTTTCTCTTTTGTACCTACTGCTATGTTATTTTTGTTAACGAGACTCCCATTCCGACGACGGGGAATGACACAAAAGCAAAGGGAATCTATGAAAGTTCCAATACTGGGGCAAACGTGCATGAGTTGATCCACCATGATGGACTAGGATATCCATAGTTAAGGTATTAGCAGAAAAGTTAATATTGCAATGGGAAAGACAAAGTGTGTCACTTCTTGTTTGATGGAAGATAAGAGTGCGACTGGATATAAGAGATTCATCCCTAATAGTCTTCTAAAAGAATACATTGAGCATAAGGAGCTGGAGCCATTCAGGACTCTGACTGTACATCAGTGCACAAGTAGAATAAATTGCCACCTAGGTCTTCTGTTTCGGTGAATACTCTGCCTTCACAGTTCACTCCATTTCAGCTGCTTCATTATTCTGTATATTGGAAGTCAAATATTTTTGCTGCCTTAACAGTGTTCGATTTGGCTGCTGCCTGTCTATTTGCAAATCCTCTTAACTGGCACTGCAAGGAGGCTGCTCCTTGTCCAAGGACTAGCCATGTTTAGGCAAGGGGAAACCTTTAAACATTTATACCGTTGTATTTTCATCACTCTGTAGGTTCATCATTTTTTGGGGTGGATGGGATATACATCAGTGACAAATCAGGTTAGGATCTGAATTCACCCACATCTTCCACGTGCCTCCTAGTCATTGTATCCTCTAAGTCACAAAATTAGGAACTGCAACCAAAGGCAACCACCAAGTATTGTACTTCCTACTAGGACAGTCTTGGTGGAGTAAATTGTGTCTTTCAGGGTCACTGTCAGGCCCATCACTGTTTAGTGGGCATTGACCATGTGCTCTAGGTTTTGCCTGCAGTTATTCACTAGCTTCTGTTTAACAGACCTTGATACACTGTGCAATACTATATGTAATTTGCATTTAACCTCATTTGTTTATGCAACCATTTTCTCCACTAAATACAAAAAATAGTTTTGTTTCTCAAAAACCGCTGACATATGTGGCATTTCATTTATTACAACTGAAAACCTTTGATAACGGTCCCGAAAAACACAATGAAAAAAAAAAGTTGTACGTGAAGCTCTTACCCCTGCCTCTGTCCAGTCCACACACAAAACCTTATCCTCGTGGGCTGCCAAGTCATAGAGAGGAGCTTTACAACTGAAAATGAAAGATAAATAATATGAGACAGACTTTAACAAGTGGCTAAAGAAAAAGGTTATTTCAAATCTTCATAACTTAAATGAAAACGACTTCTGCTTCACAAGAGCATGAATAAAATAACCGCTGAAACGGCAAGATCGCCAGCTGAAGTAGAGCCTGATTGGGGTGGGTAGGCACCAGAATGCTGGAAAGAACAGGGACTTTAATATATAACAATCAGACATAGAATCTTCCTGTAGGAAACAATACTAGTGGTGAAGCAGAACAGGGTGTCTTACTACAGTTTTAAGAATTAGTCAATCCAAAGTTATACCCCTTTCTATACACTGAAAGAACTACAGTTTGCAGAGAAAACTCACTCCTGGTTGACAAAAGCTAGAGCAATACCACATAGATATAAGTAACCTGACAGGAAGTCATGAATCAGAGACAAGTCTGTTTATTCTGCTAATTTTCCCAGCCACTATACCCGAGCCAACCAGACTATTGCCTTTGGCTCTACCACGTATTTTTATAATATTATCCTTGTATCACTGACATTTTTCTCATAACCCAGACTTGGCCAAATTTAGAGAAGAGTGTCAGAAACCAGGAGATATAGACTCCTAGCTCTCTTATTGACAGGCCATGGTGGAATATTCAGTTTCCAAAGCCACCGTTTACATAGTATTTCTTGTGTTCTGTTCCTTAATTGAATGGGAACCATAAAAACAGTAATACAAATCTCTTTACCTTCTTGTGTCCCAAAGTTTGACAATGTTGTCCAGTGAGCCAGATATAAGCTGATGTTCATGCACTGGAGACCATTTCACAGCGGTCACCCAGCCGGTGTGAGAGGTCAGCGAGAGGAGCACCAATGAACCATCTACGAAAATCCAAAGAGAAAAAGCATGGATGTGGATGAAAATCAACATCAAGAAGAGCTACCACCTGCCTTGCACGGAGCCCAGTGTTTGATACCTTCTAGACACACATACAGAACCTAATACACACTCCTGGCTCATGTGAAAGGTCTTATTTCTTGAAAAGAGAAACTGGTTTTTAGAAAATATTTTGAAGGCTTATTCAGTAGAATTGAAAATATCACATTTAGTGGTCTTAGGCATCAGATATTAACTGAGAAATAATTTTAGTACAATCTTTTTCTGTCTGATTTGCTTTATTACTCCAAATGTTGGTAGATGAGAGAACCGAGGCACAGGGAGAAATATGAGTGGGTAAGCAGACACTAGAAACCAGGTTTGGGTCGCAAGCTTATCACTAGACCCCTCTGGTAAAATATGTGGAGGCATAGTTGCTTTACAGTGAACGTTAACACTAGTAAATAAATAAAAAGCCATAATGGTCTTAAAGTGCCCTTGAGTCTATATTTTCCATTCAAATATACAGCTCTCCACAAACAGAGGAGAGTAAGATCTTAAATGTAAGCAGCTCAAATTAGTTTAAAATGAAATAAAGTGTAAAAAAAAAAAAGGTCACTTTCTTTCAACAATGACTCAACCTGGTAGTGGGAAAAACAGATCTAAAGATATACGACGCAAGGGAAATTGTGCACCACTTAACCTCATACAGATAATGGACAACTTAAACCCCAGGGTCTAAGGTAAACATTTAATAATTGCACGAATACGGACCTTTGTGTAGGTGTGCTTCTAGTCCAGAATTGGGAGAGTGGGTTCAGACATATGAGATAGAACAAAGTATCTTATTGCATGCTCACAAAGACCAACAAAGTGTGTTCTCTACTGCAATCACTTTGAAGGGGGTGCTTAAATACATCAGGTCAGGGTATTAGTGATCTCTACAGAACCCGCTAAAAGTGCATCTTCAACTCTTGGAATGAAGAGATAAGATTGACAAACCATTTCAGGAAAAGAAATAGTAGTGCACTCTCAGTCTACTGCAGAGCACTACTTTGGGTGTAAAGGAGGATGTTATGGTCAATAGTGCTGAAGGTTACATATAGTTCAAGGAGGCCAAGAAGGAAACACATGAGATCACGAGCTTTAAACTTTCAATCACAATTTTGAGCACATATGTTTTGATGCTATTTACTGGTCTGATAACTGACTGACTGTCCAGGTAATATGGTGCCCCTACATAATTTTTTTAAATTGAACTACTACACATTGCTCAATAATCTTGGTGATAGGCCAGGGATGGTCATGTAGTTTTTCGGGAGATCAGGGTCAGAATAAGGGTTTTTTGAGATGAGGGCACACATGTCCTATTTGGATGTTGTGAAAGAGGCAGACCAGAGAGAGAATTTATGATAACATGCCAAACAGTGGTGAGAGGTTCAGCAAGTTCGTTGAGTAATAAGAGAGGTATCGGAGAAGATGAGTAATGTGATGATTAAGGGTTTATTGTAGCAACCCACTCATCCATGTCCGAAATGGGAAAGAAGCTTGTCCATGATACTAGAGGAGTTTTTCTGGAAATAGTCAACAGTTCATTGTTGGGGACAGGAAGAACTTTATCAATTCTGTCTCTTATGTCTTGTATAATTATGGTAAAGAGATTAGCTACCTTTTTCCTTAATGGCAGAAGGGAGAGTTTCATAGAACTGATAATTGAGAATTTTAAATAATGCTTTGGGTTAATTTAGGTTGACCTTGTTGTCGAATATTCTCTCAACCCATATGTGGAAATTTTACAGTTTGATGGTGTGAGAAAGTGCCATCTTTCTTGCATTGGTATGCCCCCACTTTTTGCTGAACTGCTGATGTGCTTTGATTGAGTGTGCCCTGGGCTCCTGCCAACCAGGTGCCCAGGGCCTGTGTTCCTTCCCTTAACCTCTTCGCCGCTAATGACAAGGGTAACTCGTCATGGACTTTCCATTGATTTCAATGGAAATTACATAAAAGAAGGAAAATAGCCTTAGCAGTAAAGGGGTTAAAACGGTGTTGAAACTGAAACCCAATTGGCACCTCTGACCACCTGTCAGCCCCTAGTAAATGGTACCCTAGGTACCCGGGGCATGGTGACCAGAGAAGACCCCTAAGGGCTGTGCCACTTATTGTGCCACCCTTAGGGGCCTTGTACCCTGAAGCCCACACACTGCCTTTGCAGACTGAGTGTGCCTTTGCAGACTGAGTGTCTAAGTACAGAACTAAACTAGGAGTCGACATGGCACACATCCCTGTGTGCCATGCCCACAAAACCCACTGCCCTGGCATACCTCAGTCACCCCTATAGCTGGGTGCCCTACGCATGAGCCCTGTGCCCCTATAGTACCCAGGGCCATTCCTGGGCACTGTAAGTGCAATAATGCCATTAAAAGTATAGGTGCTGGGAGGTTGTCAATACGAACTCCACAGCATCATAATGGCTACACTGAAGACTGGCAAGTTTGATATCAAACTTTTCAGCACATTAAACCCACACTGATGCCAGTGTGGGATTTAATGTAAAATGCACTACAGAGGGAATCTTAGAGATGCCCCCTGAAACCTAAACTACAATCCACGTCCTGTCTGAGGGGCTACCTAGGCTGCCACACCGCAGATATGTTGTTGGACCCCTGGCCCTCGCCCTCCTGGGCCTGCAACAATGCACATCCTGGGACGAGGTGCCAAGCCTCCTCCCCCAGGATGGGCAGGGGGAGCTTCAAAGGCATTCCGCCCTTTGTCTTCTCTAGACCATTTGCTGTACCCAGCAACTGGACCCCACCGGTTCTGACCCCCACTCTGGCGGGAAGACTGGCGGGAAACCCTACGTCAGGAAGGGGGGTGTGCCCACCTATGCCAACTTCACCCCTCAGGTGGGAGAGGCGAGGTGAAGCACGATTTCGGGCCCCGGCCATCTTGAAGATGGGGAGCCCTGCCCAATCAAAGCTAGGCTCCTGCCCCCCTTCCACAGGAGAGGAGTAGGCTAGGGGCTGTACCCACCCCAGGCCAGGGACCCATTGGTCCCTGCCCTTGCCCTACATGTAATGCCCCTCAATTTAGTATTTTGGGGTACCTTGAACCTTCCTTCCTCAGATCCCGATAAGAAAACAAGAAAGAAGAAGACCCACTGTGCAGCTTCTAACAGGACAACACAAACTGACTTGGCCACAGCCCTACCGGCCTGTCGACCCTGTAACCTGTCCCTGCTAAATCCCAGCGACTCCTGCGGATAGTAACTTTGGAAAACCCGGAGGACCTGCCTGCCTTAAACCTCTTAAAGACTGGGGGGCGATGATGGCGGTCGCAGCTTCCTAGAGCTCCCGCCGGCCCAATCGAAATCAGTCTATTTATCCTGGCCCCCGGACCCATACTGCTGACCAACAGGGGGGCGAGTGTGTCCGACAGTGCCGGGAGCCTTCCGGTGCGGGTGGTGGCACCCCTGGGCTGTGTGGTGAGGCGGAATTGCCGGTGGCGTCCAGCGGCCTAGTGGAGGACGGTGAAGCCGGGGCCTCGATTTTGGCGCTGCCGACCGAGGGGACCTGTGTGCGGGTCGGCCGTGCTGCGGCTTCCCCGGGGCCTGGAGCCTCCAGAGACCAGCGGAGCGACGGGTGAACCCCGGGCTGCCGCATCGATCACAGGGGGGGCGGGTGGAGCACGGAGGCCCCCCCTTGGGGAGAGCTGCGGCCTACATCGAGGCCGAGTGGCAGGGGCTTCAAGTTTGGCGACGCTGAACTGGTGCCGGACTCTGAAGACGGCGGTCCAACAGTGGGCTTTGGGAGGCTGAGATCCGAAGAAGTGGCCCTACCTGGACAATTGTACACAACACTTGCATTTCTTGGTGAGGAGGACAGGTGGGCAATCGAGCGGACTGGCGTGTACTGTGACACTGCCTGGTGTGGCCCTGAGGCAGCATACAAACATTTAGTGGTTCCCCTGGGGCCCTGGAGCTGGTGCTGTCAGCTGTGGAACGGAGGACGACGGCCGCCGCCGTGCGAGTGCCTGCAGGACCGGACGAATTAAGGCGGAGCAGCCAGCGGCGGGTGGGCCGCGGGACGGCGAAGCCACGAGGTCGCCGCTGCGGGGACCGGTCTGCTACCGATTTGTGCTATCTGCCCTGAATTGGGCCGGGGAACCAGCCCAGTGCCAACTATCGCAGTGTTGAATTTATTTCCAACTGGGTGTGGGATAACCGCTGGACAGGCCTACACCGGACGGTCTTGGAGGTCCGGGAATCTGCATTGGAGTGTGCGCCCGCTGCGTAGTGGCCCCAGGGTCGGACCGCAGTCATGACCAGGGGTGGTGGCGGTGCCCCCAAACAAGGACCTATTGACAAATTTACCGGGCCCAGTGGAGGGTCGGGGTCCTCCGGAGGAGGTCCTGGAGCAGGGCCGGACAATGCAGCACTCATGGCGGCGATCACCCAGTCCCGGGACATGCTGGACGCCAAGATTGGGGCTGTGGGCGCGGATGTGACCCTACTACGCCAGGACCTACGGAATGCAGTGGCACGGATTACGGAGACGGAATCTAGGGTTTCGGTGGTGAAAGACGACGTCAAAACTCT
This sequence comes from Lissotriton vulgaris, assembly GCF_964263255.1. Taxonomy (NCBI): domain Eukaryota; kingdom Metazoa; phylum Chordata; class Amphibia; order Caudata; family Salamandridae; genus Lissotriton; species Lissotriton vulgaris. The sequence continues at coordinate 402,045,729 of NC_141687.1, forward strand.
GAAGCAGAAAATGGCGGCAATGGAACATTCTCAAAAAGGCCTCGCGCTCCGCGTGGAAGACGCTGAAGGGCGCGCACGCAGAAATAACCTTCGTTTCGTAGGCTTTCCGGAACGGTGCGAGAAAGGAAATATGGAACAATTTCTGACCCAATGGTTGCAGAGCTGGTTGCCCCCTGGGGTACTCTCCACTTGCTTTGTCATTGAGCGGGCACACCGAGCTCTGACACAGAGGGCACCGGAGGGCGAGCGACCCAGGCCAGTGATCGCTAGACTTTTGAACTACCATGATCGAGACACTATCCTGCGGGAAGCACGAACCAGGGACTCTATAACATATGAGAATCAAAAAATCATGATCTTTCCCGACTACACCAAACTTGTACAGCAACAGCGTCACTCCTTCATAGCAGCCAAGGCTAAACTGCGGGGACTTAAGATCCAATACTCCCAACTGTATCCTGCCCGCCTGCGGGTGATTTATCAGTCACGGACACATTTCTTCGACACGCCCGAAGACGTCTTTAAGTGGACTGACGAAACGGTGAGGATCAGGCCACATGCCCAGCCGGGCCTAGACCCGGGTGGCTCAAGGGGTTCGTCGCAGGACCGGAGGGAGCCGCCTGGCCGCGGCGGTCGGAACCGGAGGTCCAGATCGCGGAAGAGATCTGCATCCGTCAGTGAGACACGAGATAGTGGCACTATGGACTCCGATCAATCTGGGTCAAACTGTTGAGGACTTGGGAAGGACTGTTCAGGTCTGTGGATGCTGTGGACTCTGGCTGATGAGGGGCGCACAGCCGGGCCCCACCGGTCAGATGTACTAACATTGCCTATGCCACCAGTTCCAAATAGCGCCTTATGCATGTGTGGTATGGCGGACTGGGGTTCGGGAGGCTACTTCCTAGGGGCCATCGACCTCCTGTTAAACGGGGAGTTGACTGGAGGGGGGGGGGGTGATTTCACTGTTTTTGGGGGTGTTGGGATCCATTGGTATGGTTAGCCTTGGGTCCTTGGTTTTGGGCCCGAGGTTACACATGCCACGACTGGTACTTCAAAGTTCTATGAGGTATAGGGATGGGGGGTTGAGGGCGCAGAAGGGGGAAGGAAGGGGGTGAGTTGGGGCTTCGTTTGGTTGCAGTAGATTGGGGAGTTGGGGTTGGAGTGGGGGGGAACTGGAGTTGGATGGGGGGACTGCACGTGATCTGCTTTGACATTCTGATAATGGTGCTGAGTGTGTGGGTGTGGCGCAGAGGGCCCACCTGGTTGGTTCCACTGGACTATGGCTGATGTTCCACGAGAGCTCCCTAGTGAGTCCATACGCGTGATAACCTGGAATGTCAGGGGAATGCTCAACAAGATTAAACGGGGGGCAATTCTACGATGGGGGAAGAGGGAAACGGCGGATGTGCTCTTGCTGCAAGAAACACACATGATGGGTTCCAAGGTGCTTAGCCTACAGAGGTTTGGGTACCAGCAAGTCTTCCATGCTGGGTTCTCTAGAGGGTCCAGAGGTGTGGCTATTTTGGTGCATCGCAGGTTGGCCTATGTTCATGAGAAGCAGTGGGCAGACACACAGGGTCGCTACATCTTTATCAAACGAATGGTGGGAGTTGAGCCTGTTGTGTTTGGTTGTGTCTACGCCCCTCCACCTTTGCAGTGGGCCTGGTCTGAGAAGCTGTTCACGGTATGGGAAGATATCCCGGAGTCTTTGGCAGTCGTTGGGGGTGATTGGAACGAGGTGATGGATGTGTGTATGGATCGCCAGAGACTGCAAGAGACGCAAATTGCTGCCCCTCCAACCCGGTTTAATGCTATGGTGGAAGGGATGGGCTGGGTGGATGTGTGGCGCCATATGCATCCCAAGGTGCGTGAGTACACGTATGTTTCTGCGGTGCATGGCTCCCTCGAGGCTGGATTATGTATTTGTGCCCAGTGTCCACCTGAGCAGGGTGCGGGAGGCTGAGATCCTGCCAAGAGGACTGTCGGACCACTCTCCGGTGGCAATCAGGGTCGAGCTGCTTAAGCAGCGACAGCCGTTCCGGTGGAGGATGTCCTCGTGGCACCTTCAGCAGCCTGGCTATGTTCAACACTTGAGAGGTGCGATTTCCCATTACTGGCAGGAAAACCTGGTAGATGATATCGGCGCCGTTGTGGTGTGGGAGGCGATGAAACACACTCTACGGGGTGTGGACATTACGTGGTGTGCGGCAGCCCGTCGGCGACGCCGGGAGAAAATTGTGGAGGCAGCTGCTTTGGTGAAATCCCCGGAACGACGGGGCCGGGGAGGGGGCGATGAGATTGCGATACGGTTGCTCCTGCAGGCACAACAGTCATATGCTTCTATATTGCTTGATGAGGCTAGACAAGCGTGGCTGGCCACGCAGAGCAGAATATACCAGTGGGGAGATAAGTCCTGCACCATGCTTCATAGTCCGCGCGCGTTCCAACCAGTTGCTCTGTCGGGCCTCACTGCGGAGGACGGGGTGGCGATTACAGACCCGGCTGAGCTGGTGGCACAATTTGCTAGATACTTCGCGGCGCAATATGCTCCGAGCGATTGTCGGCGGACGAAGTAGCTAAATTTATTGATGACTTGCCCCCAAAAGCGGTCTCTGAGGAGACCAGAAAGGCTCTTGACGTCCCCCTTACGGCGGAGGAACAGGGGGATGCATTGGGACAGCTCAACACTGGGAAGGCACCTGGACCTAGTGGCTTCCCGAGCAAATTTTATAAGAAGTTTCAGCTCCAACTGGGGTCACATTACCGGAGAGCACTGGAAGAGGCGCGAGCGCAGGGTAGCTCGCTACCCGACTTGCGCCATGCCGAAGTTGTGGTCTTTCAGAAGCCGGGCAGACCCCCAGATAGCCCTGCCTCGTACCGCCCGATATCCCTGCTAAATATAGAAGCTAAAATTCTGGCTAAGGCTCTAGCGAACCGACTTCTTCCATACGTGACGGATCTGGTCCATCCAGACCAGGCCGGCTTTATGCCTCGTAGGGCGACAAGGCACAATATCCGGCGGGCGCAGGCGGCGGTTGATGCAATGGGAGCCAGAGGGGAACAGGCGGCTTTGCTGCTGGCAGATATTGATAAAGCGTTTGATTCGGTGAACTGGACGTACCTTTTTGCGCTCCTGCCTCGCCTTAACCTGGGCCCGGTGTTCCTTGCCTACATTAAACCTCTTTACACCGACATTACGGCTTCGGAGCGCGTCGCTGGGGCGGTATCTGATAAGTTTCTGATTGGTCGGGGGACCCGTCAGGGATGCCCACTGTCCCCATACTTATTTGCCCTAGCGATGGAGCCGCTGGCCTCTTGGGTGCGCATAGATGCCCAGATGCGGGGCTTTGTGTGGAGCGGGAACCTCACGGATAGAATTGCATTATATGCAGATGACGTCCTATTCTTTCTTACGGATCTGCGTCGCTCCGGGCCCCGAGTGTTGGAAATCATGCGGATTTTCGGGGAAGTATCGGGCCTTTGTCTGAACCTTCGCAAATCCACTCTGTGGATGTTAGGAGGCGGTGTCATGGAGGACCCCTGGACGTCGGGATTGCAGGTTGCGATCGGAGGCTTGAAGTACTTAGGGGTATTTCTATCGGAGTCAGTGGACATTGCCTGGGAGCGTAATATAGTACCAGTTTGGGAGAAGGTTCAAACGGACGTTAAAACGTGGTCTCGCATGCCCCTAACAATCTTTGGTAGGTCCCCAATATTCAAAATGGTTGCGCTCCCACGTCTACTATGCCAATTGCAAAGCTATCCCCACCCAATTAGTCCCCGGTGGTTTCAACAGGTCAACTCAGTCTTGAGCCGGTTCCTATGGGCCGGGTGGGGCAGCCAGGGTGGCGCTGCAGACATGCTTCCTGTCTACATTCTGTGGTGGTCTTGCCACATCGGACTTATTGTCCTATTATCAAGCCTCCCAACTATTGGTACTTGATGAGTGGTGGTATGGAGACAGAGGCGACCCGGCGTATGCCCTGGAGCGTTCGCTAATGGGGGACAACGCACTACACATGATCCTATACTCTGCTAGGCTGCGGCAGACATTGCCGTGTGTCACGAGAATTGTTTTTGTGGTGTGGCGACAAGCGCTGCGTCGCATGGGCTGGTGGGGTAGGCTGACGGCAGAGACCCCACTGTGGAACAACGGGCTGCTCCCCGAACTGGCCTCCCTTGCGGGGTTTGATAGCTGGGACGCAATTGGGATCTCGTCGTTGGGTCATGTCCTGACCGGGGTCACACTCAAATCGTTCCAAGAGCTCAGCACTGAGTTCCACATGCCATGGACCTAGTTTTTCCGATACTTACAACTTCGCCATGCGCTCGCGCCCAGCATCGCTGACATGGAGTCGCTTCCGGAATTTAGCCCGATAGAAGCTAAGGTCTTTATGGGGGACCTTGGTGACAAGAAAGTCTCTCGAATTTACCAGACACTGGTCACTCACTTCTCATCCACCCTACTACCCCTCAGGGAGACCTGGGAGGCAGATGTTGGTCCCCTTGATGAGGATGATTGGAGAGAAGCCCTGGAGTCCCCGTGAGGGACTGCTATTGCGATGCGGCTTAGGCTCATTCAATTTAAGTATTTGCACAGAGCCTATTACACCCGCGAGCGGCTGTGGAAGGCGGGATTGATTGGTTCCCCGGAGTGTTTGCGCTGTGGGGCCGCAACGGGTACGCTGCTACATACTGTATGGTCGTGTGCTAGATTGACTGGTTTCTGGAGGGGTGTATGGAGTTGCCTGTCGGAAGTACTGGGCTGGGATCTTCCCCGTACCCCGCGGTTGGGGTTGCTTCATGTACTGGAGGGTGTCGGTGGAAACATCTATAAACGCCACCTATTGTTATTGGGTCTAGTTGTGGCCAAAAGGGACCTAGCCCGAGCATGGAAGGGAGTACGAGCCCCCCCCTGTGCGCATGGAAGGCTGGATTGGATTACTTTATGGGATTGGAACGCCCGGTGTTTGAAGCGAGAGGATGCCCCCGTAAACATTTTAAGATCTGGAAGCGGTGGGCGGATTATAGGGGGCTGGAACTGGATCCCCCAGTGGAACATGAGGAGGAACTGTAGGAGGAAGATGTCGCATGGGCCTAAAGAACTGTGTCATGCCGCACACACTACAACCAAAATGTACAATAATTGCTACTCTCACATGCAGGGTGTTAGGGAGGGATAAGGGGTGGGTGGCGGGTTGGTTGGGGGTGAGGGTGGATGGGTGGCGGGAGAAGGGAGGAGAGTTGGTTTGTCTTTATTCTTAATACCTGCTTCCATTTTCATTGCTTGAACCGAATACTGGTGATGTAAATGTTTCATGATGCTTGGTGGTGATCTCCTGACTGTGGGGAGCCACGTGTCTTATGCTGCTTAATCACTTAATAAAAAATTTGTTGTGGAAAAAAAAAACCTCTCAAAGACTGGGACTCCCAAGAGCAGAGGCTCTGCTCCAATAGCAATACCCCTGGTGCCAGCCAGGAACCGCGAATCCAGCCGACTCTGCACCCGCCGTGCCCGAGTGATCTAAGACCACGAGGTCGTCCCCCCGGCGACTGGGACCCGAAGTCCAGTGCCCAAAGACCCTCCGACGACCCCGACGATGCCTGCAGCCTCAGAACCAGGGACCCCCCCAAACGCGACCAGCTGAGGGTAAGATTTCCTGACACCCAAAGACACCCCTGCACCCGGTGCCCCACAGCCCCCTGTGCCCTCCTTTGCAGTACTTATCTCTTCTCCAAGAACCCAACTTACCTCTCGAAGTGGTGGTCACACCTGAACATTAATCTATCGACCACCAGGATCAAAAGTAAATTTTGCTAATTATCTGATTGAACTTATTGCTATGCAGGTCCTGGCCTCCACTAATTCTATTCTATTGGGTGATTTTAATTTTCATGGGAAGATCTTGCTAACCCAGAGGTGATTAAGTTGGTTTCCAGCCTTAACCTTATTGGCCTCGTCCAAAAGGTGGGTGGCCCTAGCACCAAGCTGGGCACACGCTGGACTTAATTTTCACCAATATGGAACATTTAAGTTGCTACCTCCCTTCTCCCCCCACTTGGACTGATCACTGCATGATTATTTACACTCATCAACCTCCGACTGAATTGATCACCTCCCCAGATGGCCAGGACGCCGGCCAGGAGTACCGACGGTTAGAGCGGTGCTTCATTCTTCCCCTGAGCCACAGCCAGGTGGGGTGAGGCCATCTTACCTTACATGTTTAGTGTTCTGCACAGACTGTAAGGACACCCAGAACGTTCAGGTGACTGTTTGCACTTGTTGTGTGTTCTCAGGGTGTTACCTTTTTTTCACATGGTGTAGTAGCTTTTATTTGTATTTGGTCCTGAAGAAAGCAATGACTAATAAGTCGCTGAATTGCTGAAACTAGTCGACCACACTGTCCTGAGGCTGTCCACGTAACTGGTCAGTCAGCAGGCGTACTGTTTTTAACATTGGTACGGTAAGCACAATTGGAATAAATCATTGTTGGGTGCTTAGCCTTAACCAATTTTAAATCCACTCCTTTTGGTTTTTTGTTCCCTCACATCTTCTTTTGCACTGCACACCCCAGTCCCATCTTGTTTACCACTCACCTACATCGAGTGGTACACCACACTGTCGTCCCCTTACTCTAGTGAGGCTACCCCCTACCACCGGGTTGACCTCCTAGGAGAGTACCGATAATCTCTGACGGGTGGTACGGATAAAATCCCAAATGATGAAGGGCGGATCCGAATGGTGACTGATGGGTATTTGTCCTCATCCACGGAGAGCTCTCTGTGTCACTAACTGGTTGTAAGGGTGAGCTTTGGTCTGGTTTCTTGTATATGGGCACACTTACCTGAGACCCTCTGGTACCTTTGGTGTATATTGGTTTCCAGCCTTAACCTTATTGGCCTCGTCCAAAAGGTGGGTGGCCCTAGCACCAAGCTGGGCACACGCTGGACTTAATTTTCACCAATATGGAACATTTAAGTTGCTACCTCCCTTCTCCCCCCACTTGGACTGATCACTGCATGATTATTTACACTCATCAACCTCCGACTGAATTGATCTTTTCTGTTCACCCACAATAGAAAAAGAATCAACTACGCAGACGTTGGCATAAACTCACATTAGAGTCCTTTAAAGAGGCGATTCCGCGACACAGGAGGAAATATGACTTTAACGGCCGTGATGTCTCTGACCTGTTGCACAGTTTTAACTTCAAATTAACAGCAGCATTTGACCTAGTCATCCCTCAAATAAATCAGAGCTTAGCCCAGCGAAGACTTTCTGCCCCCTGGTATTCAGGCGAGCTGAAAAATGATAAATCCAGTTGCAAGCGGCCCGAGAGACGTTGGAGAAGTACTAAAAGTCCTTTAGACCGGCATATTTACAAACTTGCTCTATCTAGCTATCACCAAAATATAAAAAAGGCTAGACGCATTTACATCCTGAACCAAATCGAACTCCTCCTCTAAAGCACTTTTCCATATAGTTAAAGATTTTGTGTCACCCCAAGCCTGTAAACAGATACCAGTTGAGTTGCAGGAACTCTGCGATTCAATAGCGGAGTACTTCCATGAAAAAATGTCACTGATTTATGCCTATTACTGAAGAACCGGATTTTAGAACCCAGCGGCGCCAGGGGAAACGCCCGATGTCTTCGGATTCACCTGTCTTGGCAAACAGACACGGGATACTTCGTGGTGACGTCACAGATCAAATTTATTGGCTGCAACCAGGAACAGAGATCTACGAAGCACAACACGGGTGGTTCGCTAGAGACTGCACAAATTCATAAAGCGAAGCATCGTCTTTTATGCTAAAAATCACATTCCTGGCTAGCATCAATTACACACATACTGACCAATCACGCAATGACATTTCGAACGTATCACATGACGACAAGCCCACTTTTGGTTGTCCAGCCCACCAGAAATGACGAGGCGAAAATCTAACATTCCTGCTCGGGCAGGCCGGACGAAAACCCATAATAAAAAGGACCATAAAAGAAGGAACAGAAACAGATGAGAAGCAAGATAGAAGGGTGTGTGCATGTACCATAAACTCAGCAATGTCCTGCTCTTTGATCTCTATCTCGAACAGCTGCCGGACAAGGAACTGGCTCAACAAGTTTAGCTTCAGGCAATGGAGTCAGCTTGCTTAGGTCACACAGAAGTCAGCTAAAGGTGTACGTGTCTCAAGGCCTCGTTCAGCCGTAGTCGTCAGCCTATGTGAGGGCAACCACAAAATGGCTGCCGCATACAAAATGGAACCCAAGGGCTCAGAACGTGATCCCTAAATACGTAGTGAATCCATCGCTCGAACATGACAAAAACACTCGTTCATGCCGCACTTGTCATTTGCGGTCCGCTGATACCAAAATCGTCACGATACGATGACCTTTAGGAAACAGTTTCAGAATCCACGGAACCTCAGACCCTCCTTTTGCCCTTACATAGGCAATAACCTAAACTCACGTCAGTCTGAATCCAGGTCTATATTCATTAGATCATCAAGATGTTGCTGTAGCATCATCCTAGTACTTAGTAACTCTCTCTGGACAGGTCTCCTCGGACACGAAGTAGCACAAAGGCCACATGTAGCGGGAGCACACTGTACACAAAGACAGAACAGGAAAAGGATAGCTAGTACCATCCCAATGACCATCAGAATCTTCCATCCCCAAGTGGATAACAGTCACCAAAACCATCCCATCAACGACCAATCTCCTTCGTCCACATGTATAGACTCGGAGACCTTATGTAGCTTGGAAATGGCTTGGTACACTGTCGGAGCGTTGTCTGGATTGAAAACGCAGCAGCTCGATTGGATACATTTACATACCCCTCCTCTATCTGCAAGTATGACATCTAACGCAACTCTGTTCTCAAGAGTCATAAGTCAAGTTACTAAGGGCACCGGCAGTTTCAACTATGGTGGACTCAACCACTCTCGCCAATTGCCGTATGTTCCTGCTGTTAGCCATAGGCCCCCAAAACGGCAGGAAACCCTTCAGAAAATCTCCCAATTCTTGTCCTGCAGTGTCTTCCTTACTGAAGACACCTCTAACAACTCTCGTCTTGTGGTAATCTGCCGCAGCTGTATACGTGGGAGGCAACAGGAACGAGACAAAACATGTGCCATAAAAATCAGGGGGCAACCATGTGTACGCTCTATCGTAACAGACTAAGTAGGTACCCTTAGCTGCTAGAAACGATGGGGAAGTCTGGGACGCAAAAACATACGTCTCGGTGCAAACACTTTTCCCTAACTGAGCTCTCGGATTCTTGCCATTACCTTGCAGACAATAATGACCCTGATGGGGTACAATCCAAATCGGAGAGGATCTTTTCGCTCGCTGGTTCTCACTCAGACTAACTCCATATCCAGTCACGTTCCATCCGATATATGCTAGTGTCTCATCTTTCGGGATAGTCTCATAAGAACTAATTTCTCTAACCATGTCGACTATACCCTTAACTAGAGCACTATTCTTCGGACTATCCTTCACAGAATGTAGGGGGTAGACTTCACGAGCATAGATGAACATCGTCCTGTATGCCCACACAGAACCATTGTAGCTGAACGGCAGAACCAGGTAAGGAATACCCTTATCAGTAGTATGGGGCATAAGGCCACACACCCAACAATTAGTCGTGTTCACTATTAGCTGGTGTTGGTGCAGAAGCTGAACAAAGGAGTTATTAATGAATTCTAATCTTCTAATGGATTCATGTTCAGGCAGAGGGTGAAAAGAATGCGAAGAAACAGTAGAAGACATAGGTTGTGTAGTGGGTGCAAACGTCACTTGAAAAGAGAATGTTACATATCCAATTAAAAACATCATTAAACTAAGCAATGTAAGCAAACACAATATTAAAAAACGTTTTCTGCTCATTAATTTACAAATTTTGCTCTTGAAGCTCATTCTTTCAACAAGTCTCTCGATCTCGAAAAACTCCATCCTCTAATCGTGCTGCTCGCGGCGGATGGGTGTTCCGTGCTATGGAATGCATCTGTCAGTCCAGGGAACGCCCTTAGACCAACCAGAACCGTCGACCTAACGTCTTCGGCTTGCAGACTTGACAGCGCGACCCTACAGCTGAACCCGGATGGCGGTTCGAAAAACAAGAATCAAAGTAGTTCCTCGGAGGAGAGCTAAACCTCAAAATCGGAAAAAGAAAGAATATCACTCTTTTATTTGTCCAGCGACTCTCGGTCGCAAATTATAACGCTCTTTGCCAGGCAATGTCTGTTCCTTAAACAGGAGCTCAGGTTCAGAAGTGTCCACACGATTCGACGGAGGCACAGCTTCTTGCAGACGATCGTCGCTTTCTCGTTCAGAGTTCGTTCCAATCAGACAGGCATCGCTAAAAGGCAGAAAACGAGGCACAGTTTCAGTTTCAGAGTCTGGAAGTCCTTTCTGGATCCACCGGTCGTACGGCAGAGGCAAAGGGGCTCTCCTACAATGTACGCCATGGACCCAGTTCTTTTTACCCTGCACTCGTACTGCTGAACTCGTGGACAAAAGCACCAAATAGGGTCCGTTCCAGCGGGGCTGCTCGTTCTTGGTCCGCTGGAAATTCCAGCGGGGCTGCTCGTTCTTGGTCCGCTGGAAATTTTTCACGAAGACCCAAGATCCAGGTTCGATAGCATGTCCTACAGGCAGTATTTTGTTAGTAAGTTTGTCAGGGATCTGCAATAGATGTCCAAATATTAAGGAGAATTTGTGTCTATATTTTTGAGGTCAGTCAGGACAGCAGATATCACCACGAGGATGGTAGGATTTATGGCTGTGCTTCCAAGAAAAGAGGCACCTTACATGCACTGTCTAGTGAGGGGTGGGGGGGGGGGGGGTGTTTTGGGGGGTCTTAATATAAGTTTTCCCATGCAATTCTCCACAGGATATTAATTAATAATTAATGTTTGAGCTTGTAAAGCACACTGCTACCCGTAGGTTTAATAATAATAATAATACTGAAATTTATAAAGCGCGAACAGCTACCTTGCGAGGAGGTGTCCCGGCGCTGAATGAGCAGTTTTGGGCGGAGCGAAGGAGGGGGGAGTGCTTAGGTATTCTGGATGAAGAGCCAGGTCTTTAGTTGCGCCAGGTTTCCTGGCGCTGCATAACGCTGGGGAACCCGTCCTGGCTTTCCCTGTGGGATGGTCCCTGCTGGGAGTCCCCAAGGTGCAGCCAGGAATCCCCTGCATTGATGAAGCCGTTGTGGAGATTAGGCAAGCTAATGCCTAGAGTTGCCGAGTGGGACCCCTGATTAGAGTAGGCACCGAAGCGAGAACTATCGAGTCCGCTGACCCAAGTCCACGACCCCGCCGCGTCGGGAATTGAACCCTGGTCCCGGGTCTGCCGCCTCTAACCAGTGAGCCACACCACTCCACATAGGTACAGCTACAGCCAAAATGGAGGAAAGCTCATCGCCCCGCTACCCAAACCTCATAGAAGCACCAGGGAATCCCTCCCGTGGAGTAGACCTCTAAATTTAGAGTAGGTGAGCGTGCGCCCCCCTTTTCCAAGCCTCACAGAGGCCGCTTCTGAGGGAGCTCGGTTTTACTTTTCTTTCTCTCACTTTAAAGTGAGAGAATTTGTTTGACAATCTGGTGGTGTGAATTGCCTTTTTTCTAGCACACAACAGAATGTAAATGCCTGTAAATTAACTGTGCAAGTATTTCAGAATATATCAGAATTTGGAAAGCACAAATTAAACACATTGTTTGTAATTCTGAAGTGTGCTGGAAACAAATATGTTAACGAGGTTAAAACAAATCAATACACTAGGTGATGCCATTTTCACACATTATACTTTACGAACTGTATACTTTCATCAGTACAACTGTATGTCTGTGGAAATGTAATGGTCATTTCAACTGAAAATGTGTTGGCTGTAATAGCAGTGCACTACCATACCATGCATACTCCACTCTACAACATTCTACTCCACTCTATATCCCTCCACACCGCTCTACTCCACTCTATAACACACTAGTCTACTCCACTCTTCTATAATCCAGGACACGCTATGCTACTCCATTATAGTACACTCCATGTCACTTTACTCCACTCTATGACACTTCACACAACACCACTCTATTCTAGGACACTCTACTTGATGGCATTTTATATCCCTACACTCCATGACACGCTACAACACTTAATGCTATGACAGCATTTTACTACACTTCGCGACACTTTCCTCCAATCTATGCCACTTTACCTCACAACATTTTACTCCACTTTGTACTTTACTCGACGACAATCCAGGCTACGACACTCTACTCCACGCCACACTACCCTATGCCGTTCCAATATACGAATGTCTACTCCACTCTATGTCACTCCATGCCACTTTATTGCACTCTATGCCGTTCTACTACACTCCATGACACACCCCTCCACTCCATTCCACTTTGATACTCTACGCTATACCCTTCCATTCTACACCACGACACTCCTTTCCACTCTACGTTGCTCCACAATCTTCCACTCCACTCCACTAAAGGTCTCGCCATTCTACGACATTAACTTTTAGCCATGCTTACCAGCCGGCACGCTATTGTACAACATGGCTAAAACACACTGGCAAAGGCAGATAATCTTTCATAGGCGAAACCTATTGGATTTTAATGTTGTGGGGGAGAGGGGCTGCAGGGAGTGTGGTAACATAAATTTGGTTTAGGGGTCCCTGCACTCCAGCTGGAGTGCAGGGACCCCTTGTGATTGGTTCAGAATCTGGGTGATCCGCTTGGTCAACACTGTAGTGGTCCAAAAAATCATCCCCATTCTGTCCACAAGCAGGCTGGTTGTAAGGATCGCCAGCCTCGTAAGTTCTACCTGGGGTCAGATCATAAAGGTTAATGGTGGAGGTGGTGATTGCCTGAGTGTGTGAGATAAGGGTGGAGGACTGATTGCCTTGTCGTTGAGCCTCTTGGGCATGGGATGTCGTAGTTCAAAGGTGAGCTCCTCCTCGAAGGTCACACTCGGTTTCTTATGAACCAGGTGCAACATGGTTGACTGTTTTCCCAGTGACAGTTTAGCAGAAATTGGGTATGGAAACATGAATAGCCGCTTATGACTAACCTCAAGTTCTTCTGCCAGTCTTTTCAGAAGTCTTGGATTCCTACAGTCTTGGTGCCAAAGGAGCTCTTGGCATCGACTTAGCACTCAGTCTTTGAGGCACTCTTGGCGTTCCTTTTGGTGCCTTTTAGACTACAGTGGCAGTTGATATGTGTTGAGGCTCAGTATTCTTTGCTGAGAGCCTGATCTGCTCTTAAGTATTTTCGTGGAGCCGTCTGGAGCCAGTGGACAGCAATGAATATTTCTTTCTGGCCTGCTTGGGGCTCAACACCTGACTCCTGTGAGACTAGTGCTGTACCTCACCGTGGGTGTGATTAAGTGTATGATATTTTGACCCCTGGCGTTGTGCTTGAGTAATACTCACATCCTTGGGTGTTTTCCTGGTGCATGGCCCTGTTTGTCTCCACGCCGAGGGTGACCCATCGTGATTGTCTTCCTCCGAGGTGCTTGAGGACAGCGTCTCAAAGTTGGGCATCAGATAGGCCACTGAGATTTGAGGGACCTGCCTCTTCCTCCTCGATGCAGAGTGAGCCCTGTTCATCGAAAACGGCAGGTGTCTCGGAGGATGACTGCTGCTGAAGTTTTGAGAGCCCCAATGCCTTTTTGAGGGTGTGAGCTCCGTTACCCTCTTCCTGTCTCTATTCGGAGGGGCGATTTCTGTAGAGATCAAAGAAGACTTTTCTGAGTTGAAGACCAGAGGACCAACCACGGAGCCTCAAAGTGAAGCGGTTGTGTCTGGCAGGAGAAGAGTGATGTTCCCGTCGGGAAAAAGATGAAATAGAGGTAGTTCATGCAGTGATCGTTATCTATTCTCGAAAATTGGAGCAGTTAGGCCCAGAAAATCCACAAGGATCGTGCCACTCTCAGAGCCATTACGGTGCACATCCATACTCAATGGAGGAAAAAAAATATAAGGCGGAGTTGTGCACTGTGGATTATTGAAAGTGTCACAGTGCATCCAGTGACTCAAAGCTTCTTCAATAAAAAACAAGTTGTAATGTTGGAGCCCAACTTTAGATTGCACCAGTATGTAGAGCATGCGAATCTCCAGCCACACATGCTGTATCATTCTCATCACTGAAAGACAACTGAGCTCATGGCATGTGTCGCACAATGGTCAATATAAGGAGATGACTGTTTCCCTCAGCTTTGTGTAGATGGCATAAATGTGATACGTAACAACCAACAGTTCATAAAATAAAGGTCACACCAGATTATTCACTCTTCTCCCTCTGCAGATGTAGTTGCTACGCAAGCAACTCAAAATCGTGTTCTTTTCCTAGGACTCCATAATACTCTTTTCAGCTCTCACTCTGTGCCCTCCCTTCCTCTCTGCAGCACTCTAAAGCAGGCTAATGGTAGCACTGATAACTATAAATGCTTGCATAGAATTACACATAGGAGAATGTGTTATAATTACAAGTATGTTTCTTTAAGCCTTGCTTGTCAACAGCTCGCGCCAGGATGGTTTGTGCTTTCCATGGTGAAGGTTCTCGGAGTTCAGTTGGAGACTTGGGGCTGAATGGTTGGCAGCTGAAATTGGTGGTGTGTCGAAACTACAATAAATACTTCTACAAAGGAACCAGTGTGCAGTGTCTTAACACTGGCGACAAGTGATGCTTCTTTGGGGACACCACCAATTCCTCTGGGAACCCACGTATTTCGACAAAAGTACCTCTGCTGACGAGAGAGACAATTCAAAATTACTAAAGCCTCATTTCTCAATTATCCATGCAACAGTCTCCTATCGGCAACAGTCTACGAAAAAAAGAGGTAACTTTTTACCTTATCTGAGACTTCTGGGTTTCCAACGGCTCATGACAACGCTTGTGACAATGCTTGTGCACTCATTTGAACGCACGCATACCTCCTCGAGGGAAACGCACAGACCTCTGGGATGACCCAGCATGAGCAAAGAAATCTACGTTGCAGATGATGTCCCTGCGCATACGTGAGGTGCCATTTTTAATCTCAGGCATTATTGCTGTTTCTTAGGCAACCTTTACCGACTGGTCACGCAGAAGATTGTCAGATTTCAGCGTTTTACTTTCTCTCTTTCACTTAAGAAAAAAACCACCAGGAACTATCATTGTTTGGAAATAAGGTGCTATTCTTCCTAATTCATTTATTAACATTCTGCTGCCATCATGTCAGTTACTACTATGACTCAGTCCCCTGCGTTTCTGTGTGAGAAAGGAGAACCCATGCTTTCCTGTAAAAGGTGTAAACAACTGTTCAACTCCTATTTAGTGCTCATTGGAGGTGAGAAGTTTTCTGCAGATAGGAAGCAAGCTATTTTCCTTCATAACTTAGGAATTGAGGGCTGCAACATCTATGAAAGTCTAGATGTGTTACCAATTTCTGAGGGAGATGGTGAACCCTCAGACGTTTTTGAAATATATATAAAAATGCTAGTCCCACTTTGGTATAAGAACGCCATAAGTTCTCTACAAGGGCCCAGGACCCTAATGAAAAAGTTGGCAACTATATTTCATCTTAAAAAACACTAGCAAATTTTGGAGATTTACAGTCTCCTTGATACATGATCAGTTAGTTAGATGCACAAACAGTTCCAGAGTGCAAGAGAAACTATTGTCAAGAAATCCATCACTGAAGGAAGCAATTGCTATTGTGGAAGGAGTGGAGAATACTTGAGACTGGGTCAAAGAAATGAAAACTCACATGACTGCTAATGTTCCTACACCTAGCAGTATTCACGAAGTGACAGTCTAAGAGGTTCAACAAAATTCATTTGGGAACATTTGTAAAGTAATTCATAATACAAGAGTTAACGTTCCTACTGAATCTTCAAAAATGAAATGCTATTGTTGTACACTGTATATGAAGAGATTTTAGTGACTCACGGGGAAAAAGGCGCTCTGCTAGGTCTATGGTTGTGTGAAATGGTAGTGAGTGTACGGTGGCCCAGGCAAGGGGACAAATCCCTAAAACCCCTAAAAGTGTGTAAGGAAACCCTAAACAGAGTCAATAGCAAGTAAGTCCCGGGCACACGTGAACAAGGTGTCAATCAAATAAAAGTATATCAAAGGTTTTCAAAACAAAAAGTCTCAAAGTTCAATCTTCAGTATATTCTTGTTGTTTTATTCAAAGTAACACATGAAAACCAGCCGACACGTATCGGGATACTGCTTCAAGGATACCGATCACTCAATACTACGGCATACACTCCTGTGGATCCACAAATCCATGCCATTGTAGCTGTTGACACGCTTCAGACTATTCCACCACACTTTACGATTCTTTCTAAAACACAGCCTCAGCGTATCCGCTGGAGCCCTGAGGAAGTCGCGGGATTACCCCCATTGGCGACGAAATAGGTGTCGGCTGGTTTTCATGTGTTACTTTGAATAAAACAACAAGAATATACTGAAGATTCAACTTTGAGACTTTTTATTCTTGGAACATTTGATATACTTTTATTTGATGGACACCTTGTTCACGTGTTAAAATGCAAAATACAAGTAACATCTGTCACATGCTTGGGCCATGTTATTTAAGGAGAGGGTATCCAACCCAAACTTGATTTAGCAAAGAGCATTGTCAATGCCCCTGCTCCCTCTGACAAGGAGCAAGTGAGATCCTTTCTGGAGCTTGCAGAGTTCTGTTCAAAGTTCATTAAAGGTTTTGCCTGTATTGTTGAACCCATTAGGATTTTGCTCAAAAAGGGGATCCAGTTCACTTTGTCTGAAGAGTGTGATGTAGCTTTCAAGGCAGTGAAGAAGGCGATTGGTGAGATGCCCACCCTTGGTCATTTTGACACTAAGAAAAACTGTTCTCACCACTGATGCCAGTCTTTGCGGGCTGGGTGCGGTTCTTACTCAATTGGATGGGGGTGAAGAGAAGGTAGTTGCATTCGCATCCATGGCATTGAAGAAACCTGAACAACAATATTCGTGCATTGACAGGGAGGCTCTTGCCATAACTGGGCAGTCAAACACTTCAAAGTCTATCTGCGGGACATTCCCTTTTTAGTAAGGGCTGATCATCGTCCCTTAGTGCAAGTATTTTCTTGTAATGAAAGTGAAAGATTGACACCCAGACTGAAACGGTGTAGCGAAAGTTTGGAAGAGTTCAATTTTCAAGTGCACTATCTCCCTGGTGTAGCGAACAAAGCAGCAGATTGTTTGTCTTGACTGCCGATAGAAGGTAATTGTGAAGTGGTTGATGTTGAACCGACTGGAGTGAGTTGGGTGAAAAAAACTGCTTTTACAAAAGACGACTGGGAAAAGGGAAGATCAGAAGATGTGTTATTTCCTGTGGTTGTTGACCATGTTAAAGGCTGGCCTGATTGCAAGAAATTATTTTCGGATTAATAACCATTCTGGTCGGTGAGGGACGAGCTCCCATTGCTTTAGGGTGAACTCATGCGTGGTGAGATGGTCGTTCCTCCCATTTGTCAAAATAATAAACCTTGGTCATGAGGGACATTTAGGAAGAAACCAGACCAAAGCTTGTGTCCCGAGAGATATTGGTGGCCAGCATGGATCGTCAGGTGGAGGATGTAGTCAAGGAATGTTATCAATGTGCCTCTAATGATAAGTCTTGTGTTATCAATTCTGCTCCTCTTTCTCCTGTAGATATTCCACGTGAGCCATGGTCTAAGCTGGGATTAGACCGGATGGGCCCGTTTGAACAGTTGGGGCCAACGTAGAGGTTTGCGTTGTTGCTTGTGGATTACACTTTCAAGTGGGTTTCTACAAGACGTGTGAGCACTGTGACCACCAGGGTGGTGCTGGAACTTCTTAAAGATGAGTTTGCGAGTGAAGGTGTATCCAGATTTCTAGTCACCGACAATGGGGTGCAATTCATCTCACAAGAAATGCCAGAATGTTTGAAGGATTTTGGAATCACCAATCAGAAGACCGCTCTTTATGCACCGCAGGCCAATTGTCTTGCAGAACACATGAACAGGGTGGTTAAGGCCTGTGTTCAAAGAACCATGGAAAAAAGGATTCCACTTAAAGAAGTTCTGAGAGATACGTGTTGGGCCCACTGCAGTACTCTCAATTGTGTCATGCAAAGATCTCCTATGAAACTATTGAGGGGTAGAGTGGACGTGTCTAAATTGAATCCTGGTTGGTAGCCATTAAAATAAGATGTCAGTTTGAATAGAGAGGAAATGGATGCTAAATTTGAGTTGTATAAGCGAAAGTATAAAGATAGGTATGACTTGAAGAAATCGGTGAAGAACAGAAAATGGTGTGTTCGAGAATTAGTTTTGATAAAGAAACCAAGGTGGGAGAGGAAGGTGTTACAGAGTTTATGGGTCCTTTTGCCATATTATCTATTAGGAAGAAAGTGGTGACGGTCCACACTGATTGCATGTGGAGTATGTCGAGTTTGGTGAAGTATCGTGGAGACAGGTTAACACATTCATCAGAGCATGATCTCTCCTCTGGTTCAGGGTGGCAGGGTCACAGAACAAATTTGCCTAGTGATTCTCCCATAAGAGGTTCTTCTTTGAGACCTCGAGGTATTCAGGAACACTGCAAAGATTATGTGATGTCCTAATGAGGATATACTGTAGTTCTTGCTCTTTATCTTCTTAATTGCTTTCATTTTTTTGCTCATGTTCCTCCATCTTTCCATGACTTCTCATGTTGATTATTCTTTGCACAATATAATTTTGTTTACACTTATGTAGTTCACTTTATCATCTCTTTTTTTCTGTACTATGAGTAAGAGGGATGTGTTATAATTACACGTATGTTTCTGTAAGCCTTGCTTGTCAACAGCTTGTGCCAGGATTGTTTGTGGTCTGCATGGTGAAGGTTCTGGGGGCTGACTGGTTGGCAGCTGAAGTTGGTGGTGTGTCGAAACTACAATAAATACTTCTACAAAGGAACCGTGTGCAGTGTCTTAACAGAAAGGTAATCACATGAGGTTATTTCCCATTCTGGAGCACATTTGAATAGTTGCCTGCGCACTTCTTCCCTAAGCCGTAGCACACATCACAAAGACAATGCAAAACAATATAATGCAGACCTTTCCAAGAATGCAGAACTATCAATTGGTGGAATGCTGCGTAAAAACAGTTCTTTCAAGGGTAGCAAAACAGGTTTCAAGAAAACAAACAAATGAAGGAAACAGAACCAGTGTAATCAGATGAGGAAAGGAGTCAAGAATGGAGAAGCAAGTATGTTTAATAGAATCATAACTGGGCCAAAGAAAACTATTACTTGCAAACAAGGTAAACATCTTGTAGAAATACAGTTGAGTTTATGAGGTGGTTGTTATAACTCTTACATGTTACCATTATATTTCCATTAAGGCTTTGGGTCCCCATTATGAGAATGTTGATACCACTATCATTCTAGTCACATGCCTGAAAGAAATTCAGAGGTGGCTACTCACCTTTGGTGCGTGGGTCCCAGAGCCGGATATGCCTGTCGGTGCTTCCTGATGCTAGGCGTCGACATATGGGTGAATAGGATACACAGTTGAAAACTTTGCTACCTGTCTAGAGAAAAAAAAGTTGGGTGAAAAATAAATTAATATTTCTGGATTGCAATTAACCACATCAATAAAAGGTTTTAAAGAACCAGTGATAGCTACAGTGGTTTTCAGATGCTCTGAGCCAGACAGTGAATCTCCAAGCCACCTCCTCTTGAACCAATGCATTTGTAAACCTCTGTCATCAGGTGACCTGAGAGGTTGTGACAACAGGACTTCTTCTGCAAGTCAGTATGCGAAAAACACTCCAACATTCAATTCAAAATGAGGTGAGCAGAGTGTTTAAAGAGCAAACCACTGCTTCTACCAAGGACAACTAACTATTACAGACTTTTTTACATGCACTGTGTATTGAAAGCTCACCAATGTGGATTTTGATCCCCCTGTCTCGACATCCCACACTTTGATTGTGTGATCCCAGGATGCACTGCAGATTTCATCTGTGTCAGACCAGAGCACAGAGGAAACTGCCTCACTGTGACCAGACAGGGTGACAACTGGTGTCTGAAAAAAACAGAACATATATAAATAATGCAAAATAGTTTGCTCTCCAAACGGAGTACAAGCCCTTCATTTTAGCTGTTTGACTGTATGTGTATTTGGTTTTGCTTGAAGTTCTAACCACCTGCAATTCTGCGCTTCTCTGTAAAGCGTAATGTGTTCTTGCCTGAGAAAGATGTCGCCAAAAATTCACAAATATACTGAAATCTCAATTTTAAAAATACCAGGTGAGATAAGATTTCATCTGATGTATTATTGTGTTAAAATTCTTCGTTGACCAACAATATACTTTTCATGCAGGAATTGCTGTAATTGAGGAGTCACAGGCTTTACAATCAACAAGAGAATTAAAAGAGGTACAATACTTTTGACATAGTGGGCTGCCTTCTCAGGGTTGCTAAGGTTTTGCCTTGGAGAAACACACCCGCTCAAGGTATGTTCTTGGAGTATGCTTTTTCCTTACCCTTGTTAAGCCCAATTGCTCGGTCTTCTGTTTCTTCCTAGGGCGGTCTGTGCTTTCTTCCACAAGATCTTCTTCGTCTGTCGGAACTTTGGTTCAAAAGGACAAAAGAAAGAAGTCACTTTTCATATATGCCCATCAGGGCAATCGTGTTCGATACCTTAACATTTAAAACAAATCAGCACGGTATAAGTAGTAGAGATATGTACTGTTTGATTAATTTCAGCATAAAAAGATGGTGGTCATTAAGTAAGGTACAAACCATACCATTATAGAAAATACAAAATGCTGCAAAACAGATCACACTTATGTGGAATTAATACAAAATTTAGATCCGGCCACTAACAAAAGTGCATTCATTATTTTTTCCATCTGTTTAAGTTTCAAACTAATAAACATACATATCAATTAAAACAGAGAAACATGTCTGCTTGTCAGTACTCTGAAAAAACATAAAAGTGATCACATCAGCATTCCAACAATGGTACAGATGTTATCAGCAATCTGCCTATCTCAAACATTTATGCACTACTACAAGCCTTTAAGTCGAACATGTATTTTTATACATCTTATCACAAAAACCCATGCAACTTCTGCGCTGCCTCTCAAACCTGCCCTCAAGCTTGTTGTTGTACGTACTTTATTCGATAAAAATTTATCATAAAAGCATGTACATTCTTAATTCAGAATTTAAAAATCCATTATTCCATACAACTTATATATAACTTCATCTAAACATTTTCATTATAAATATGTATACAATAAAATCGATAAAAATAGCTAGTATACAAACAGTAAAAGGAATACATCAAGAATGGAACCACACACTGACTAACTCCTGCTTTTCATTAAAAGCTTGTTGCGTGTTCACCAAGCGCAGCCCAAGTATTTTGCTACCCCACAGACCATGGTGAGGGAGGTGGTGTCAGATTTTAATATGCGTAGCAATACCCTGTAATTCTTGGAGCCCAACTTTTTACAAATAGGTTTGAGCCATTTTCTTCTCGCAAACCTATATGCTGGGCAACCAAAAAGGAAGTGGGCAATAGACTCAATGAGGACTACACAGCCAGGGCAAGAAGCAGATATTGGGTTACGCTGCTTCCATCCTGCAGTTAATTCGTTAGGCGGGAGAGTTACAATTCTCAATTTCATATAGAGCGTCCTATCTCTTGGTGTTTGAATAAAATCGAGAAAGGGTTCAAGTTTCCGGACAGGCTTATGCTCCAGGAACTGCTCAGTAAGAATCCCCCGATTGGAACGAACCGCCTCCTGCGCCTGTACCCATTCCCAATATGCTTTCTTGATAACTGGTTTAGGTGGCGGAATCTGGCTAACCCATGCCTCCCCAAACCCTATGTCTGATACAAGCTGTCTAAGGTTGCAAATCCATTTGATATTGTTGCCTGTATCCGCTTTAAAAAGTTTGCTAATAGCAGCAGCATAGTTAGCCAGTTTAGGGGTCCTTCTTAAACGTACCCAAAATAGTAAAGGGCGAAGACGTACAATATCTTTGATGGAGCGTTTTCCCAGATCCTGGTAAAGGGGCTTCAATGGAGTGGAGGATGGGAGAGAAACCAAATCTCTAAAGAACTTATTTTCTGATCTTACTAGATCGGTGGTGTTCTCGAATCCCCATAATTCTGACCCATAGTGTGCCGAGGATAATGCTTTGCCCTCATAGACCACAAGGGCAGGGTCTATTGGTCTACTTACAGTGAGTGGTTGTTCTCTTAAAATTGCATTTTGGCCATGTGGGAACTCCACTTCATCGAATTAGTGACCCGAGTTCCCAGGTAGTCAAAAGACTCGACTATCTAATGGGGTGCCATTGAGGGTGATACCGTTTCCAAATCGTTTTGACGGGGATAATGTCATTAACTTAGTTTTGGTGGTGTTAATGGATAGCCCCCTTGTATCAGAAAACAGGCTATACCTATCTGGCAGTTTTTTTCAGACCTCTTGGACTTTTAGATATCAGGAGGGTGTCGTCTGCGAACAGGAGGCTAAGGGATTTCTCCCCGGCCAGGGTAGGGGCATTGGCTGGGTCCTCTCTTAGATGGTCTACCACCCCATTAACAAAGAGAGAAAACAAAGTCGGAGCCAATACGCAACCCTGGCGTACCCCCTGTTCACTGCCACACACTCGGTCAACTGTCCCCGATTACCCCACCTGATTCTGGCATAATTTCCCCCATGCAGGTGTTTGGTGAAATCAAGGATCAAAGGGGGAATGCCCAGATCGTGCAACAGCTGCCAGAGCTTGGCACGTGGTACCAGGTCGAAAGCGGTCTTCAGGTCGATGAAAGCCAGGTATAGACTGCCTTTCCCAATGACCACAGTTTTCCAATGGATCATAAAAAATCTAAACACCTGGTCCATTGTACCCACCTTCTGTCTAAAGCCTGCTTCGAAGTGTGAGAGGATGTTCCCTTCTTCCATCCGGGACCTTATCCTCATAAGGAGCACCCTGCCAACCACCTTCTGTGTTATATCGATTAAACTAATCGGCCTGTAGTTGGCAGGGTCCTCCCTATTCTCCTTTTTTAGGTCTCGTGGCGATTACAGCGCGAAGCACTGTCTCACCAGAGACCTATAGTCACCGGCTCAGCTTCCCAGGAGACAAGAGATGGCCACGCGCATCTTCAAGAATCGGATTGGAGCGGGCCGCGCGCGCACAACTCCTGTCTCCTGGGAGGCTCCAACACACACAGCCACACCTCCCCCTGCTTTCGCACACGCATGCGCACACACACACACATGAGCGCACATACACGCACGCACACATAGAGAGACACACACCACCCCCCTCTCCCCCTGCACACACAAACGAGCGCACAGACACACCCCCCGCCGCCTCCCCCTCCCCCCACTACGCTTCACTCGTACAGCAACGCATCTCCTGTATAGCGGACATTGGCGGGCCATGGCGACGGGAGAGGAGGCGGCGGTGGGGTGCCTCCGAGCCGGGGAGCTGCGGGTCGGCTCCTGGATCTCCGTGCTGCTGGAGCAAGTCGTGAACGAGGCGCTGGTGGTGAGCTTCCAGTGGGGGCGGCGGAGCTTCAGCGGGATCCTGCTGGAGAGCACGCAGAAGTAAGAGTCTGTGCGCCGCGCATGCAGGGGGAGCTCGGCCTGCGGGACTCTGATGAGCAGCTGGAAGCTGGCCAGGCCCTAATCCAATTAAGCAGGCTGCCGCCTGCCATGATTAACGAAGCGGCAGTGTGCACAGGCACCACACCACCCCCTCCAACTGCGAACCCCCTGTGTACTCGGACCTGTGCACTCGCTCACCTGTGCACGCCGGGGTGGGCGTCTCTCCGGTCTGCGCTCTCGGAAAGGATGCCTGGTCTCACCCTCATGGAGGGTCCGGGGGCGGGTTTAGGTGGTCCTGGAGCTCTGATTGGCTGGTGTTGTTGATTTAGTGTTTTTAGGATACTGGCGTACGGGCAAGGCTGTCAGCAGGCGGGCACTCTGCAAGCAGGAGACATCCCGGGAACACCTGGCACTGCCGGACCGAGAGACACACGCACCGCTCCGCGGATGCACTTCATCCCTTTCCTGTTATAGCCCTGCTCTCCCAGCACTGACCCAGTTACCCGAGAATTGGGATAGGATGTGGCCGTGCGGCCAGAACTGCCGACTTTGGAGCTTGGGAAGAAGGTTCGAGCCTCGGTGGGTGCTCATCTGCCTTTGATTCCGGGCAAATCACTTAATCTCCCCGTGCCTACCAAAAAACGAATGTGCCATGGTGTAACATAACTGTTGCTCATGTAAAATGCTCCAATACCTTAAGGTCGAGCTCGCGCTGTATAAATCTGCAAAAAAAATATATAAACGAAAAGCACCACCCTAGCACCCTGATCGCTCGGAAACCCTGAGATTACGGAACTGTCAACTCCCCACTCTCCTGTCCTCAAGCAGTGCGGAACCTTCACGTTTTTTGTGCTCGCTGTATTAGGTGTATCATGCTTCAGCACTCGCTCTGTCATGTTCTAGCCCTCGATTTGTCGAGTCAGAAATGACTGTTTAGCCCTGGCTGTGGCGCAACAGTCTCATTATTCACCTAGCTGGTGTGAAATCAAATTGGTACAGGATCGAACAAATTAGATGTACATGGCCATTCCATTACCTGCTTGACATCCCAATAGTGATGAGCGATTAGTTCTAATTATTACCATTGGCTCTTGCAGTCTACTTTTTTTAAAAGCTCAGTCATTGCAAACTCATTTTACCTTGTTTCTCTGAGCCATGCAGAATCTTACCATTCTCTCCTACCCACCTCCCGACATGCTGCCCAACCGACCAACTTTTAGCAGGGATCAGGAATCCTGATGGTGATGTAGCTCACCCTGTTATCTCTAGCGTCAATGAATTACATATGTTGTTTTCCCCCATTTCATATGCTTTCTCATGAGGAAAATTAAATTTTGGCCATGTTGTGTTCCCTAGCGCGTACCCCACCGACTCCATGTACCAGCTTAAAGTGCATGTAACTTCCCTCCTGTGCCAGCTATGAAGACGCAAATACATTTGCGTCCAACGTTAACATGTCCTCTTTCAGATCCACCATGAATGGATTATATAGTCCGTTCCTAAGTATGCTATGCCACCGTCTTTTTGTAGTACACCTTTCATGTATTCCTGCTCTAGCAAGAGTAGGCCCTGAATTCCTGTCATCTGAACCTCTTTTGTGGCTCCTGACTCTGCCCAGGCTACCTCTGTACTCGTGAACTCTGTCCTACTTTCAGCGCGGCCCCTCGCGCTCAGCTCAGCCTGCTTTCTGCCAAGACTGACTATAACCTTCGAGTTATCTGTTCCGCTCCCCGAGAATACATTCCTGCCTACTAGATCCTGTAAACATCCTCTCCAGCTGCAGAGCCAAAGGGCCGACCTGTCTTAATGCAAGTAAATCACAGCCTCTGTTGCCATGCTTCCATGGAAGGCCCCGTGCCCCACGCTTCACATGTAGACACTCAGGCGCTTATACACGCATCCACAGTTAGCATAGAATAGCCTCTGCCCTAGAGACCTTTCCGCCCAGATAGTATAGTTCCTAAAACACCAGATATCAGATATGATAGAAGTACAAGTTGATCTGACATGCCAGACTTCTGTCTCTTTCCGTCAGTGTAAATGTCAAGTCCCCTGCACCCCGTCAATCACACGTCATGCAGCTGCGCGCGCATCCAAACTTCCGATTTCTGCTGACATTGCAACATTCTGTTAGCACCACCCCTTGGTGCCACCCACTTGCGTCACCTATCAGTGACGTTTCTAGCACACACCTCTGGTTCACGCCTAGTTTACGCCTCTTGATGATGTATTAGTACCACGTGTATACTGTTATCTTGTCTTCTCTCAGCTGTTACGCCTCTTACATTAACTCTTATGTATTGATTCAAGTATATAAGCTATGTACTGTCAATAAACGGCAGCGCGCGCTCTATCCCTTCTGACACCCCTGTGGTGGTCAGAACATGATATCCTGATTCCTTTATGAGGAATAAAACCCTTAGAAACTCTAACACCACGGACTCTGTTTTCTTTCATTCCGATTGAGTTATTATTGATTAAGTACTTACCTGCATAGAAATTAAGAGAGTAAATTAATTATTTACGTCACTCATGCTATTAAAAGCTCTCACAATTCTGAGAATTCATACCACACTGTTCCACCGTAAAAAAATGTCATTCTATTCGCCTCCTAATTCTACAACATCATCTTCTTTGCCATTCTTCACATACAATCTGGAGGTTATGTTCAACAATGTGCAGTCAATCTCCAAGTCTTGACCTCTGATGCTTGACTTTCAAGCCTTCCTATGATTGCTGCTTGTGTAGTGTATTTTGTATTTCTTTTTTGTGCCAAAAACTCAATTTTTAGCACACATCCTAACTACATTTGCTCTTTCTGTTTAAATCCGAATGCAGAATCTGCCTTTTGCTATAACTTGAAGTGAAGTTGTAAATTTAACCACAACATTTGGTATTCTTTTGCAAGTCAACAGATGTTCCTAGGATTTTTTTAATTCTTATTCTTCTTTCTAAGAAGTAGCACTGATT
This sequence comes from Lissotriton vulgaris, assembly GCF_964263255.1. NCBI lineage: Eukaryota > Metazoa > Chordata > Amphibia > Caudata > Salamandridae > Lissotriton > Lissotriton vulgaris. The sequence continues at coordinate 402,072,309 of NC_141687.1, forward strand.
TTTTTTGTATCGCCTTTTAGCACAGGTTTAGTATCCTTGATACTATTTCCTTTATTTTAGCCCCCCTTGTTTTAATCAGCATTTACAAAGCAAGTAGATATAGGATTGGCTACCATCCTTGTGGCTTTGCCAATGCTTATTTGTCTAGTTGGCAGACTCAACTGAGAGGCCAACAACTGAAAGGGTGCGTGCGAAGAGTGAGGTAGCCTGTACTTCTGCCACTACAGCAATTCAAAGTTAAAAATTTTTTTGGGATGCAACGCATTGTCATATACAATGCCAACAACTCAAACTTTAATGCTGCGAGACCTATTGCATTGTAAATGCTTGTTGTATATTGTTACCACCTCGGCGCCCTTCCAAGAATCGGGGACGGCGTGACCTCTAGCAATAAGGTTCATCAAAAGCGAGATGAAGTGAGCCCAGGGCTTTGGATCATGCAGGAGTAAGTCTCCAGGAAGGCCATCGGGACCCGCCGCCTTTCCTGGAGCTATACTCGCTATGGCCACAAATACCTCATTGATGTCAAAGGGTTCAACTGGTGTGAGAGCCCTGGGTGTGGATGGTAGGGTCTCGCTCTGTCAGGACAGGGTGCCTACATCGCCACAGTATAGATTAAGAAAGTGATCATGCCACTGTTGCCCTGTAATGTGGTTAGGGATTGGGTCGGATCCCTTTCGGATACCTTTGTTAATTAACTCCCAAAACAAGGTAGTATCTTTCTGTTGCGAGGCAGATTTGAGCTCCTGCCAGTGAGACCCTTCCCAGTTACGCTTTGCTAGCTTTTTTGCCCTAGCGTACTCCTTCCTAGCTGCTCTTATTATTAAGGGATCTTTTTTCCTTAAAGCTAGAGATAGTGCCTGTCTCTTTTCCCTGCATGTAGCGGAGTACCAGGGGTTAGTAGATTTAGGTGGACATCCTTTCCTCGCCCTGCTCTCTTTAATTATAAAAAACGTTCCCAACCTTTCTATTGTGTTTTGGTAAAACTTGGAGAAGGGAAAGGCATGTGCTATCTCATGATTGCCGTTAATCGGTTCAAGCTCCTCAATCTTCTGATCTATAAATTCCTTTATACTAAGCAATTTATCATCATCCTGGTGTGAAACTTTGTGCCATTTAAGGCGTTGATTACAATTTGAGGGCACAACATCTTTTGTTGACATTATTGGGGCATTGAATGGCTTAGTGGAGGTAGATGCCCAATTGTTGTTGATTTGCATGCATAGGGGGGTTATGATCACTATCCAGGGTATGTTTAACTTCCATGTCCAAAAGGTCACCCCATAATCTGGTGTCTAGCAGAATATAATCTATCTGTGTCAGGCAACTAATCCCTTCATAGGTGTTGGTCCCGCTTGGATCGGAGCGTTTCCTGCCATTTACCGCTCTTAAATTATATTCTAGGGTTAGGGCATTAATTTGAATAGCCCTTTGTGTGCACTTCTTGATTGGCTCTGTGTTGAGGGTTGGTATGGCCCATTTGTTATCTTCCTCATTGGTACCCAGAAAATCCTCCTCCCTCAATGGTTCATATGTGCAGTTGAAATCCCCTGCTACAATGATACCAGAGTGGGGCGAAATGCTCCAATGCTGTTAAGGTTGCTGATGTTTGAGCCCCGGGGGGCCCTCTCGCATACACATGATATTTTACATCTGACGATCAAAGGCCCAATCAATGGTACAAATGTGGAGATATTGAATGTGAGGGTAGATTATGCATGGCGATGGACCAATTCAATGCGATGTTAATCCATATGTGGAGTCCCCCAGAGGGGCGGCCTTTCCCTGAGCTTATGGCTGGGATAAAATATGTAGTGTACCCCGATTTATACAAAGGGACCATGCTCCAAGTCTCCTGGAACAGGCAGACATCCTGCTTACCAATGAACTCATTCCACTCCGGGAGAGGCCATTTTTTCCTGGAGGCCCGCTATGTTCCAGGAGAGGAAATTAATCACCCTTGTGTTTGTTCCAACGGTCCAAACATCGCTAACTTCAACACACCCAACCCGGTCAGCGTTGGATCTATCCCCCTCAGCTCTTTCTGCCACTAGGCTGCTTCGGCAAGGAACAGTCTCCCCACATTTCTCTCCCATTCAATCAATGGGGGAGTTCAGTAGTGGGACCTCGACTAGTCAATCATCTGTATTGAGTCCAGACTCTTTCCCCATCCTAACCGGTGACCAGAGCGGAAAGCTTCTGATCTGGATAGCGGAGTGCTCAGGTGGGTGAGGGGGGGGGGGGGGGGTAGTGCGAAACTCTAGGGCCAATAGATTCTCGGCAATTGCTGCATTAGTTAACTGCAACTCGATACAGTCAGTCTGGGAGTTACCCGATGTAATCCTCCTCACTTTTACCATGTCGTCCCGTATAATTCACCTACAGCCCCTGACGTAGCGGAGCCAGTGAAAAGCTTTATTTTGAAGAGATTCACTGCTTTCATGGCCTTGGGTATTAATGCATTTGGGTACCTTGGTCATATAGACTGTTGGAAGGTTGTTCCTTAAGCGAGTAGTACTTCCTTGCATAAATCGGTCTAGCCTGGCTACTCTGGCCCTCCTTGGGAAGAGGAGAATGTTGATAACCTACTTTGCTTGAGAGTTTACCTAAGAATTTGCCTGTGGCTCCCTGGGCTATGGCAGTCTCAGCATAAGATCTGGTAATGCAGGGTGGGGTGGCCACACCCAGAGGGCCATGGGCTTGTTTGCCTGACACTGTAGATGGCCTGTCCCCAACCCCCAAAGGACGCCCTAGTTGCTATGCTTGGAGGTATGGGTAATGGGAGTGGAACAGGTGTGACGAGAGGGTGGTCAGCTCTACGTGTTAGCTCTTCAACCATTTCTCTTAGAGATGCCAATTCCCTTTCAAGTAGTTCGACTTTCTGTAATACACCCTTGCTGCATTAGTGGTAGGCTCTACAGTGGTGTGTTCACTCGATGGAACTGCTGGGGTACCCTCGGTAATATATTCTAGGACTGCAAACCTGTTTGAACAAGGAAGTTGTATATAGTTTACACAGCCCTGCAGAATCCCTTGAATGGTGGAACCCGTTGTCATATTTGGGATTCCATCAGACGAAATTACCTCTAGGGGCTCAACAGATGGACTATGGACTTCACAGATGGAAAGCTTTTGAGATAGTTTTTTATAAAAAATTGAAGGAATTACTCTTCTCTGGGTCTGTGCTAGAACCTCATTCAATGGATTAGTAATGTCAGCCGGGTTGTTAATATTATTGGCTCCCAGAACCTCTTCACATTCATTAACTATTGCTTCGATTCTAGTGAGAACGCAATTACTAGCTGCATGGAGTACTTTCTTAGCCTTTTTCCCTTTCTTATTCATTGCTGTCCCCCCACCCTCCATTGTCTTCCTTTTCCCCATTTGGGAAGATGGCTTACACAAGATACAAGACAGCCCCCTTTCAATTTTAGTGTCGGTATTCCTCAATAAAAACGGGCTCAACAGTTAAATGCCCCAATGTTTGGCCACCGGGGCCCAGGCTGGTGATGTCAAAAAGTACCTTAGGTCCTTATGTCCCGTGGCCCAGATGAAAAGGGGGCGGGGGGGGGGGGGGGGGGGGGGAGGGGAGGGCTGCCCTGCCTCATCCTGGCGATGACGGGCCCGCCTTTGGCCTGGCGCGTCCCAGGAGTAGCAAGGTAAGTAAGTAAGTAAGTAAATTTTTATTATGTATAGTTAATTAAAACCGGTACATTCACTGCATGTAGGAAGGTGGCTACCTGACTATGGTTACCCCAGATTTTTTGCCTTGTGTTTAGCTAGTTTTCGACTTAGTTGGCCTGGTTCCCTGCTAATCAGGGCCCCAGGCTATCTGCTCTCTCTGTAAAATGGATTCCATGTACCCTAGGTGCATAACTAGATTGGCTTGGGTCACCTTATCAGCCCCTGTACAGAGCACTATAGGTGCCCAGGGCATAGGTGCATCCAAGGCCTACCAGGGGCTGCAGCATATCTTTTGCCACCCCTGGCTGGCTATCTAAAATTGACACAACTGGCTGATCACTCAGCTGGGGCAAGGTGGTGTAATCACCCCTTGCTTAGATATAGTATACCTATATCTAAACCTATATCTTGACACATATATAGCCTGTAAGCCACTCCTATGGAAGGCCTCATCAATCCTGGAGGCAGAGTGCGTGGTTTTATGTGAGATGGAGCTCTGGCATGAGCTGAGCCTGTCTGCAGCTGTCGGGAACAACTCCCTAAGCTGATCCGGGATAATGCCATACCATATACTCTTAAGCGCCTTATAATCCTCGCGGTTATATAGCAACTTTGGTTTGGCTTTATCAAAACATGTCGTGTAAGGTGTCATACGAATTGGAATACTACCCCCTCGCCAGTTCTGGCGACGGGGGTAGCATTCCACCCTTCTAGAGGGAGAAGACATGTTACTTTACTGAAACGCGGTTGATTTAAAATGAGCCTCAGATCCACAAAATGGATGCCCCTGCCACAGACACGGGTCTGGCCTCCTGCTGCTGACCGAAACTCGGCAGAGGAGGCCTGGACAAAGAGTTTCCTGTCACAGGGCGGTGTCAAACCACCCCAGACAGGAGATAGTGGATTGGAGTAGGGAGGTTTCAAAGAAACCAGACACTGCCTGGGGAGCACAAGGCTGCCCCTTGCATAATCCGGCCAAACCGGTTCTGGGGCCTCCCAGCCCCTGTCCCAGCGCGGCCAGGATCAAAGGAGAGGGGTGTAACCACCCCCTTCCTGGGTCCCACCCATAGGAGGGGACCTAGCAGGATGTCCAACCCCCCAGATTCGAATAAGAGGGGGAGCAGTGCCAATGCAACTCAGATCATCCTGAAGAAACATAAGAAACGAATTCTGGACCCTTCGACTTTCTACACGACGTTAGAAGACTGAAGAATCTCCCTTGTGGTCAAGGAGTGACCACCCTGTGCAAACAGGCACCATCCAGCCCTCGACCCTTGCTTTGTTGCAGTTCCCGCCGGAACTCGAGCGACAGAGATCGACGAGATCAAGCTTGCCTGCCTTCTACCTGCCCGATCCACAGTCCCTGCAGAGCTGAGACCAGTGAAGGCGACCGGAAGCGTGGGGCACGCCATCTTGAAAAGGCCACGAGACGCTGACCGTGCAGCCCACGAGTGATCCTCGAAGCTGTGCACCGGGGTTTGAGAAGCCCCAGCCCCGAGCTCCACTTGCACCAAAGCTCACCCCTCCACACTCAACGAGTGCTGCGTGGGGCCCTTCTGCTTGTGTGGGTTCGACGCGTTGGCCCGGTCACTTGCCAGCTGTCTTGTGGCCCCTGTGCCGACGAAACTTGAAATACGACTCGCTTTTCTGGTTGCTCCAGATCTGCACCAGCTCCTGTGAAAAGGAGCCCCCACTCTGACCCTCCTGGTTCGAGTGATAAGCAATCTCCCGGTTCAGCGTGGATTGCTTTTGCCAAGTGCTGTTTGCTGCAATCTTGAAGCCGACGGTGCTGACGGCGAGAGCCTACGTGGGACAGATCGTGACCTGCTCCTGGACGTCGCAGATGCCCCAGAGCCCACGTGACAGCGGAGAGAAGCCTATCGACAACCACCTGATTGCGCCCGACATTGCCTGGTTCCGTCCTGGTTCCACCCTGGTCACTGCTGAGTGACCCAGACTCTGTCCCCTCTGCTTTCAGGTACTTTTCTACTTCGATCCACCCTTGGATCGCACCGGACACTTCTGCTTCACATCGCCTGCAGCTGCAACAGCTTCAAGCACCAAGAACCTGCGTGTCAAGACCCGACGCCACTTCGACCCTGTGCACCCACGGCCTGTGGGTGAGGTAACTTTGCAACGCCGGTGTACATACACTGGTACACACCTCTAGGGTCTGTGTCTAAAGTTTTGTTCCTCTAGGTTCAGCGGAAGTATCTTTTAATTCACTTTAACTAACTTTTACGCACCATTGACATTGCATTGGTGCGCGCCGCACTTTCCGTGCTGCACCCGTCTCCTGTGGGCTACTCCCGACTTCAGCATTGCTAGTCCTGACTGCTCCCAGCGAATCTCTAGGCCCTAGGCCTAACCACTGTTCGAGAAGTGTTACTTATACCACTTTTTTAGTATATGGTCTGAGTGGCCACCCGCCCTCATCCATAATTGTGCAACTTTATATGTTTTACTGTGCTTTTGATTTAACGCTTGTGCCCCATTCCTCATAAAGAGTACTGGGGAGTAATTTAGAAATAAATACATATATTTTTATAATATATACTTGTGTGGTGTCCTTTCATTTGATTACAGGATTGTATGTGGTAAAACAGCTCGCTTAACACGACCTCTTAAGTTAAGCCTTTAAGGCTGCTTAGTCCTTGCTACCACTAGGATAGCTTGTCTAACAAGGTTGACTTACAACCAGACATCTTTGGGGTTTGTTTGGACTGATACCCAGTGGTTCCAGAATTGGAAACACTACATATCAGGCCAACTTCTCACATTGGTGTGCAGCGGTGCGGATTTGAGCTTGCTGTTTGTTTTACCATTGCAATCTTTATCAAATTGAAAGATCACATCAAGTACCTTAGGTACATATAAATCAAAAGCTTAGCATATTAAGTTCTACTGAACTTAGTAGTTGTAGATTAAAGGGAGTAGCACACCCTGACTACAACTCACTAGCAAGGTACAGTAGGAAAACACTTAGTGTAGGTAAGTGCATCACTTACACCTCACTAGCAGTCATGTCTGATACAGGTAGAGCCTCAGGCTCTGCTCCTGTAATAGTTGATCCTATAGGGACAACATCCAGATATGACAACCTTAGCCACAAAGACCTGAGTGCCTTGTGCACAGCCAGGGGGCTAAAAAAGGGCAGAGGCCCTACCATTCCTTCCCTAATAGCTATCCTGGAAAAGGAGGACTTAGATAAGGTGAGTCAGGCTCCCTTAGAATCAGGTGAAGGGATACACTCCCCTGAGAATGAGAATCTTCCAGAAGATGAAGAAGAGGAGGAGGAAGAGGAAGAGGAAGGCTCTGATTTAGAAGAGCCTGAAGATCAGGATCAGAGGGGAAACCAGGTACAGGTTGCCAGGCTTAACCAGGCCAACCTAGACCTACATGAGAATGGAGAGGGCCAGCACCACTCCAGATCTCATAACCAAATTCTCCCAGGTAACAGGAGGGTGAGATCTCAATCAAGGGACTCTCATCTTTCTAGTGCCTCAAGAGAATCTCAAAGAGGGATGACTCCCTCCCAGAGGAAAGAGCATAGGGCCAGAATGAGGGCTGTCCAACTCCAGATAGAGAGGGAGGAGGTAGCTCTGGCTCAAGCTAAACTTACCTTGGCTCAAGCTAAACTTACCTTGGCAAGGGAACAGAAATTAAGTGGCTTAGATGCCACTGGTGGCAGCAAAATTCCTAAAGAGAAACCCAGGTCCTATGATAGTAGAAACCTGACAAAGATTGTGCCCCCCTATCAGGAAGGGGATGACATCCACAAATGGATGACTGCTCTGGAGAGAGCCTGCATGGTACAGCAGGTTCCTGAGGAACAGTGGGCAGCAATCTTATGGTACTCCTTTTCAGAGAAAGGGAGAGATAGGCTCCTCACTGTCAGACATGAGGATGCCAGCAATTACAAAGTCCCGAAGAGTGTTCTAATAGATGGGTTTGGCTTAACCACTGAACAGTACAGGTTAAAGTTCAGAGATACCCAGAAGACACAGACTCAGGACTGGACTGATTTTGTTGATTGTGCAACTAAGGCTCTGGAGGGTTGGCTAAATGGCAGCAAAGTACATGACTTCACAGGATTGTATAATTTGATTATTAGGGAGCAGATCCTAAGTAATTGTCAGAACCAGCTCTTACACCAGCACCTGGTGGACTCAGATTTGACCTCTCCCCAAGAATTGGGAAAGAGGGCAGATAAGTGGGTCAGAACCAGGATTAGGCCTAAGAATCAGGACAATAACCAGAAGAAGGAGTCTACCAAGCCTCAAGATAAGGGTGGGGATAAAAGTAAAGAAAAGACTTCCCCAGGGCCCCAAAACTCCAAGAATGGGGGTGGGTCCCAAGACACTTCATCAACAGAGAAAAAGCCTTATTGTCATGCCTGTAAACAGGTTGGGCATTACAAAACAGACAGCTGTTGTCCCAAGAATGGCAATAAAGAAAACATACCTCCAACGCCAGCTCCAACACCTCCTGTTACTGTCAGCAGTAATACCCCAGGAAGTGGGAGCACACCCAGGAATCTGGGTGGGTTTACTTTTGGAGCCCAAGGGGACCCTGGCCTATCCAGGTCCCCATCCCCAAATAATCTTGTTTATGAGACTGGCATGGGGTTTGCCAACTTCTCTGTTTGCCCAAATACCTTGAGCAAATATAGACAAGAACCTATCATCAATTTGAAAGTTGAAGCTTTTAGAGACACAGGGGCTAGCATCACCATGGTGGCTGACTGTATAGTCCCCTCTAAGCAACTTTTACCAGGTGCCACATACCAGGTAACAAACATTGATGGCATCCAAACAAATCATCCCATGGCAGTAGTAAGTCTCAGCTGGAGAGGTGTCATTGGCCCAAAGAGAGTGGCAGTGTCACCAAACTTGCCTGTAGACTGTCTACTGGGTAATGATTTGGAAATCTCAGCCTGGGCTGAGGTTGAACAGGAAATCCATTCTAGAATGGTAAATTCCAATGGAAAGGTTAGTGGGGCTGTACTGGCTTTAGCCCCAATTCAAGATGTCCTTCCTGAAAAGGTTGGTAGGGCTGAGCAACTCTCTGCCCCATCTTTACCAGAAGCTCTTCCAAACCAGAATAGCAAAGCTGTTATGATAACAGCAGAAACCCAAACTGAGTCTCTTCCTGAAAAGGTTGGTGGGGCTGTGATGGCCACAGCCCAAACTCAAACAGATATGTGTGTTGTGAAGCCTGAAATGATGGATCACTCCACCCAAACTGAGAGCATGGAGGAGGAAGAGAAATCTCCCCCTCACCAGACAGTAGGACAGGATCAGCCTCCTCAGGGAACTGATCTTACCCCTGATGAAGGAACTGCCCCAGAGGTTGTTAGGCCTGGCCTGACAGAGCCTCTGATGGCAGTGGACCCTTCTCAGGTGGGATCCAGTCTGGAGCAGGTAACCTGCCCCTCTCTACCTTGTCTTAGTCAGCTCAGGGCTGCAGAGGACAAGAAGGACAGTGAGACCCAGAGGGCCCCCTGTCAAATAAAGCACCCCCATCAACAGATTAGGGGCACCAAAACTAGTAGCCCTAGTAAGGTGAAAACTTTAAAAACTCCTGAGGGAGCCCCCTTAAAAGTAGTTAGGGACCTCCCCCAGATGGATTCTGTTGGGCACAGCCAAACCTGGGACCCAAAGGGCCCAAACCTGAACTGTCCCTCCAGCAAACCAAACAGAGGGACCCAGCCTCCAGCTTTAGGTAGCCAGAGGTTGACCCTGAGAGCTCAGTGCAACTCAGTTGAAGAAAGAAAGGCCCACATGGTGGAAGATAATTGGAGGAAGTTGAGCCCAAAATTAGTGGAGTCTCACTTCAATACTCCATATCCAAACCAGCCTTTAACTTTGCATAAACACACCCAAGGTAGTGATTCCCTATGGTGGAGACCCTCTAATACCCCTAGGGTGAGGGACTGCTTAGTGGACCATGAGACAGGGGGTACCCATGCTAGTGCAGGTACTTCCTTATATGGCCACTCAGGCAATAAAGGCTTACCTGGACAAGGATAGCCTTATCTCCTTTCGTTTGGGGGGGCGGGGGGGGGGGGGTTGTGTAGGAAGGTGGCTACCTGACTATGGTTACCCCAGATTTTTTGCCTTGTGTTTAGCTGGTTTTCGACTTAGTTGGCCTGGTTCCCGACTTAGTTGGCCTGGTTCCCTGCTAATCAGGGCCCCAGGCTATCTGCTCTCTCTGTAAAATGGATTCCATGTACCCTAGGTGCATAACTAGATTGGCTTGGGTCACCTTATCAGCCCCTGTACAGAGCACTATAGGTGCCCAGGGCATAGGTGCATCCAAGGCCTACCAGGGGCTGCAGCATATCTTTTGCCACCCCTGGCTGGCTATCTAAAATTGACACAACTGGCTGATCACTCAGCTGGGGCAAGGTGGTGTAATCACCCCTTGCTTAGATATAGTATACCTATATCTAAACCTATATCTGGACACATATATAGCCTGTAAGCCACTCCTATGGAAGGCCTCATCAATCCTGGAGGCAGAGTGCGTGGTTTTATGTGAGATGGAGCTCTGGCATGAGCTGAGCCTGTCTGCAGCTGTCGGGAACAACTCCCTAAGCTGATCCGGGATAATGCCATACCATATACTCTTAAGCGCCTTATAATCCTCGCGGTTATATAGCAACTTTGGTTTGGCTTTATCAAAACATGTCGTGTAAGGTGTCATACGAATTGGAATACTACCCCCTCGCCAGTTCTGGCGACGGGGGTAGCATTCCACCCTTCTAGAGGGAGAAGACATGTTACTTTACTGAAACGCGGTTGATTTAAAATGAGCCTCAGATCCACAAAATGGATGCCCCTGCCACAGACACGGGTCTGGCCTCCTGCTGCTGACCGAAACTCGGCAGAGGAGGCCTGGACAAAGAGTTTCCTGTCACAGGGCGGTGTCAAACCACCCCAGACAGGAGATAGTGGATTGGAGTAGGGAGGTTTCAAAGAAACCAGACACTGCCTGGGGAGCACAAGGCTGCCCCTTGCATAATCCGGCCAAACCGGTTCTGGGGCCTCCCAGCCCCTGTCCCAGCGCGGCCAGGATCAAAGGAGAGGGGTGTAACCACCCCCTTCCTGGGTCCCACCCATAGGAGGGGACCTAGCAGGATGTCCAACCCCCCAGATTCGAATAAGAGGGGGAGCAGTGCCAATGCAACTCAGATCATCCTGAAGAAACATAAGAAACGAATTCTGGACCCTTCGACTTTCTACACGACGTTAGAAGACTGAAGAATCTCCCTTGTGGTCAAGGAGTGACCACCCTGTGCAAACAGGCACCATCCAGCCCTCGACCCTTGCTTTGTTGCAGTTCCCGCCGGAACTCGAGCGACAGAGATCGACGAGATCAAGCTTGCCTGCCTTCTACCTGCCCGATCCACAGTCCCTGCAGAGCTGAGACCAGTGGAGGCGACCGGAAGCGTGGGGCACGCCATCTTGAAAAGGCCACGAGACGCTGACCGTGCAGCCCACGAGTGATCCTCGAAGCTGTGCACCGGGGTTTGAGAAGCCCCAGCCCCGAGCTCCACTTGCACCAAAGCTCACCCCTCCACACTCAACGAGTGCTGCGTGGGGCCCTTCTGCTTGTGTGGGTTCGACGCGTTGGCCCGGTCACTTGCCAGCTGGCTTGTGGCCCCTGTGCCGACGAAACTTGAAATACGACTCGCTTTTCTGGTTGCTCCAGATCTGCACCAACTCCTGTGAAAAGGAGCCCCCACTCTGACCCTCCTGGTTCGAGTGATAAGCAATCTCCCGGTTCCGCGTGGATTGCTTTTGCCAAGTGCTGTTTGCTGCAATCTTGAAGCCGACGGTGCTGACGGCGAGAGCCTACGTGGGACAGATCGTGACCTGCTCCTGGACGTCGCAGATGCCCCAGAGCCCACGTGACAGCGGAGAGAAGCCTATCGACAACCACCTGATTGCGCCCGACATTGCCTGGTTCCGTCCTGGTTCCACCCTGGTCACTGCTGAGTGACCCAGACTCTGTCCCCTCTGCTTTCAGGTACTTTTCTACTTCGATCCACCCTTGGATCGCACCTGACACTTCTGCTTCACATCGCCTGCAGCTGCAACAGCTTCAAGCACCAAGAACCTGCGTGTCAAGACCCGACGCCACTTCGACCCTGTGCACCCACGGCCTGTGGGTGAGGTAACTTTGCAACGCCGGTGTACATACACTGGTACACACCTCTAGGGTCTGTGTCTAAAGTTTTGTTCCTCTAGGTTCAGCGGAAGTATCTTTTAATTCACTTTAACTAACTTTTACGCACCATTGACATTGCATTGGTGCGCGCCGCACTTTCCGTGCTGCACCCGTCTCCTGTGGGCTACTCCCGACTTCAGCATTGCTAGTCCTGACTGCTCCCAGCGAATCTCTAGGCCCTAGGCCTAACCACTGTTCGAGAAGTGTTACTTATACCACTTTTTTAGTATATGGTCTGAGTGGCCACCCGCCCTCATCCATAATTGTGCAACTTTATATGTTTTACTGTGCTTTTGATTTAACGCTTGTGCCCCTTTCCTCATAAAGAGTACTGGGGAGTAATTTAGAAATAAATACATATATTTTTATAATATATACTTGTGTGGTGTCCTTTCATTTGATTACAGGATTGTATGTGGTAAAACAGCTCGCTTAACACGACCTCTTAAGTTAAGCCTTTAAGGCTGCTTAGTCCATGCTACCACTAGGATAGCTTGTCTAACAAGGTTGACTTACAACCAGACATCTTTGGGGTTTGTTTGGACCGATACCCAGTGGTTCCAGAATTGGAAACACTACATATCAGGCCAACTTCTCACACTGCATTTAAAACAATTTCTTAAAATATGATAAAAATATAGTCTGTGTAATCGTCTTTGTCAAAAGGCATGCGGTGGGAGACCGAGGGTGGTTGTCGGGCAGTATTCCTTGTGCCAGAGCAGGCTAGATTTCTGTGGCCCAAGGTTCATCCATTAGGTCCCAGAGCCAGGAGTTGCTGCCAGTTGTAGATTTTGCAGGCTTTGCTCTATTGTAGTCAGAAATTTGACATATCTACAGTTCAGTTTTGTGTTTGCAGGGTTCAATCATGCAAGCACATCCTGCCTTTGCGTGCTGGTCCCTATCTGCTTGAGCTGGTCCCTTAATAGCTGTCGACCTACGTGTTGGAGCTCTTCACACAGACAGGTCATGTGTAGTATGTCTCCAGTTGCTAGATTGCAGAGCGGACAGACTTTGTGGCCATTGCTCCTGAGCCATGATGGTTGATGCTCTACTGGGCAGGATCCCTAATCTATATTTCAAAAACTTCAGTTTTGTAATTTTTGGGTAGCCCTGGCTGAAGTAAGGTTGTGGGGTCAGAGATTTGTACATGTTTAATGTCATCCACGCATGGTTTCTTTTTGCAAAAGCGGCCTTGTCCTCTATTAAGGAAATAGTTTTTACGTTTTTCCAAACCACTTTTTTAAAGGGGTTGTGCGCCCCAGTTGCATGTCCTAGAGTGCGTTTGCCTTGACAGCCCCCAAAGCTGCCTTCAAGTAGGAGCGTGCCTGAGATTCATCCCTGCTTTGTATGTCTTGCCACAGCATCGCGTTTAAGGTGTCTTTGAGGGCTGAGCAGAGTTTGTGGCAGCAGATAATGAAAGCTCCTTGTCTTGCAAGGTCTTGTTTTTTTAAGCCAAACTCAAGCCTTATTTGGGCAGGGGAGGTGTAGGATGGAAGTGAGAACAAAGTTCTATATGCTTTTACCTGGATGTTGTCTAGGTTCCTGGAGTCTCTTCCTCGTAGTGCCTCGCTGCCATAGGAAATTGAAGGGAGCAATTTGGCCTGGATGACTTTTAAATATGGTGTTAGAGTCGGTCCCGATAGTTGATTTGCTACATTTTTCAATGTGATCGCAATCGAGGCTCCTCTTCTTTTGGTTTCCTCCATCTGCCGGACAAATGAGCCTTCGGCGTCAAAGATAAGTCCCAAGTGTTTATATTCGAGAGGACTCTATTTTTCGGCCACCCAGATTCCAGGGCTTCTGATGTTTGTTCCTGGTATTGATCGACATCGTACACGTTTTATTTAAGTTGATTTTTAGGTTGTTTTCCTTTGCGTAACTATGCATTTCGATCAGTAAATTCTGGAGGCCAATATGTGTGTGGCTTAGAAGCACCACGTCATCCGCGTATAAAAGATTACTTAGGGATTTTCCTCCCAGCCTCGGAGAGTGGGAGTTGCATGTGTCGAGTCGGCCTGATAGATCTGCCATAAACAGATTGAACAAGGTCGGGGCCAACACGCACCCTTGTTTTAGCCCTTTGGTCGTTTGAACCTTGGAAGACAGATGGGTCCCACTTCCCAACTTCACCTGCACCCAGGTATCATAGTGAAGTAACTTCAGCATATTAAGAAGTGATTGAGATATTCCCCATTGTGCAAGTTTCTGCCACAGCATGCCTCTCTCGATATTATCAAAGGCTGCGGTGAAGTCGATGTAGCACAAGTGCAGCGGCATTTTTTTGTTTTGGCTCCGTCAATAATCAGCGAGATTGCTAGGATGTTAGTTGTTGTTCCGGTTTTTTTCCGGAAACCCGTCTGGTTCCATGGTATAATCTGCTTTGAGTCCGCCCATGTCACAATCTCCTCTAAGATTATTCCAGCAAAGTATTTCGCCTCGTTGTCAATGAGGGCTATTAAGCGGTAATTATCGGGGGGGCGCTAGGTGGCGCCGGACTAAGATGGCCGCACTGGTGTGAGGCTCCCGATCGACTGAGCACTCTCTCCTATCCTACAGGGATCCTGACCGGACAGATCGGCCCCAGCATTGCCTCCTCACCTCCGCACGGCCGAGCGGATCACGGCGGTGTCTTTCTTTCCCAGAGAACCCGGTCTGGAGCGGAGCTGGCGGTCGCGGTAAGCTGAGTGGACTGAGGCGCTATCTTGAAGACCCTCGCACATCGGATCGCTCTGGCAGGAAGGGCCGGTGCTTCACGGTCTTCCCGAGACTGCCGGAGGTGACCCGATCCCTGGAGAGGCCTGGCTGCGGACTGCTTGCAGGTATCCAGCGTGCCCGGGGTGGACGCCCAGCTACTGCCATCAGGTGAGCGTTGCTGGCGGCTTGCCGCCTCATCCCGTCACTGTCCCCCCGGTGCGGGGAACAAACATTGACGCGCTCACGGACTTTGCGGTTTGCCCGCCATCCGCCATTTTAGGGGCTTCTCCCGGGCTACCTGGACTACCTTGCACCTCAATTCCGGCCCCGGTCGTGCTGCGGGGGGCGGAGGTCGCCGAATTAACTGGCATTTCCACCGCTCATCCACCCATTGCTCAGACAGACGCTGCGAGGTGCAACAGCGAATTTTTCTCCCTGCTGCAGTGGCGCCTCCCTTGCTCCTGCCACCGCCTTGACCACCGCTACGAATGTGACTCAGGCACCTACCTCCTCTTCTCCGTGGGTCTGCCCCTGAGCACCACTGGTCATCTGACGCCCGCCGGACCGCCCAAATAGTGGAATTACACCGCCTGCGCAATTTACTGAGCCCTTCTTATCCTATGCTCCCCCCCAGTGGCGAACTGACCTGCAGCACCTCTCCCCCCCCCCTTCAGCGGACGGCAAAGAGATCTCCTGGCCTCCATCTGCTTGTTGTCCTGGGGTTATATTGGCGCTGCGGCACAGAGCAAGGACCACACCACCTGAGGCCGCTGCACTGCAGGGGGCTTCACAGTGGCTTTATTCCTCAGGACTGCACAACGCACTGCCCTCCTTATCTGGAGCCCTCATCAGCTCTGTACCTACGACTGCAGCTGTTCCCGGTCCCTGTCTGCCCCCAGCGAAGTTGCCTGAGGTCGCCCCCCCGCCCCCCTTATTCCGCGCCGATACTGCAACGAGCTGGCGTCCATTTCTCCCTCTACATTGCGAACGCCCAAACGAGACATGGACCGTAGTGACGCCCGGCAGTCCAAGATACCGTTTGAATCCAAAAAAACCTCCAGGGCGACGCAGGAGTCGGAGAGCGGCCCAGCGGCCTCAGCCCCTCAGGATGAAGACTGGAAGACTCTATTACTGGGCATGAAGCAAAGCCTCTCCACAATTAACGCCAAAATAGACACTATGAATATGCGCATGGACAGCGTAGTAGCCAAGCTGGGGCAACATGACACCCGCATCAAAGAGACTGAGGACAGGATATCTGTCCTGGAGGATGGCGCCACTTCCACACGTAAACAGGTCACTCAAATGGACAGGCTGCTCAAACTCATAGCAGACAAGAACGAGGACTTGGAAGCGAGTTCCCGCCGCAATAATGTCCGTATTTTGGGCCTTGCGGAGTCCACCAACACAGGCAAAATGGAGTCCTTTGTGGAGAATCTCCTCATAGACCTGTTCGGGAAAGAATCCTTTTCTCCGCACTTCATCGTTGAAAGGGCCCACAGATCTTTGGCGGCTCGCCCGCCTACTGGAGCTTCACCACGCCCTGTCATCTCGCGATTCTTGAATTACAGGGACCGAGATGCAGTGCTGAAGCGCTCGAGGGAGCTGGGTACTGTGAACTATTGTAACACGTCTCTCTCCTTCTTTCCAGACTTTACCCCCTCCGTCCAAGAAGCCAGACGCAAATTTGCGGGGATTAAAAAGAAACTACAGGCGCAGGAGATCCCATACGCCATGTTATACCCGGCCAAATTGAAGGTATCCTACCAGGGCAGACACCATTTCTTTCAAAATCCGCAACAAGTGGAAGACTTTCTCAAACACTGCAGGAGAGATCGTAGCGGCGAAGATGCGACTGGACGCCGCTCCAGATCTCACTCACCACTTTCGCAGCAGAACTGAAAGGAGGCAACGCGACACTGACCTTGTTACCCGATGCGCTCTGGCCATCATCTGAGCGGAGCCAGTCTCCTTACATAAAGAGGTTTAAGTACTCAACCTACACTGGACTTACCGGTCTATGACCATACTGAGTGCTTGGTCACCCACCTCCGTCCCGCAATAGCCGCCTGGTGAGAACCCGGTGTGTGTGGGTGCAAGTAAGGAGGTGGTTGGCGGGTCTGGTGCTCCTAGTTTTGTGTCCCCCAATGGGCGAACCCCTACACACCCCGACCCACCTGCGGGAAGGGGCAGTTGTCATATCATTTCTGGTTTTTGTTTTATTTTGTTCTGGGGAGGGTGGGTGGGTGATGTATTCCTGGCCAGTTGGGGTTGCCGGCGTGGGTGGGAAGAAACTTAATATGCATACTACTGTTTTTCATGTATTCAATATACTGTCATTGGGGTGGTTCTGTGGGAGGGTTCCGGGAGGGAAATGTCCTTACCATAATGCCAAAATTTCTACGGCCGTTACTTACGATATAAAATGTTGCGGGATTTGTTCTATCTCTGAATGGGTGACGTAGGGAATGAGCGGCCATCACAACAATTTCGGCTAGTGTCATGGAACATTCGCGGGCTGAATAATCCTAGGAAAAAGAGACAAATTCTGGGATATCTTGACAGGCAGGGGGTGTCGATTGCCATGCTTCAGGAAACTCATTTACTGCCAGATGGCTCTCCCCTGTTTGCGTCTAGGTGGGCCTCCTGCAAGGTTTTCTCTTCCTACTCTAACTATGCGAGGGGAGTCACGATCCTGGTCAGGCGTGGGATGAAATTCACACCCGCCGGGACAGAGGCGGATTCAAGTGGCAGATACTGCATGGTCTGGGGGCAATTATACTCGCATACTGTTCTGTTTGCATGCTATTATGTTCCCAACAACGATGACACCCCTCCGCTCCTCACAATGTGGGGCAAGATTCAAACACTGGGAATCGGCCACGTCATATTGGGAGGTGACTTTAACACTGCAATTGCCCCGACCCACGACAGGTCTCACCCCCAGGCTGCACACTACTCCCATACCCAGCGCGCGCTGTCCTCTATCACTGCTGAACACCACTATGTAAACGCTTGGAGACACTTACACCCTTCCCTCAAACAGGGCACTCATTACTCTGCAGTACACTCCACATGGGCACGGCTGGACTAGGTCTTCCTCTCGGCTGGCCTCACTCCCTGGCTAGTCACCGCCCTACACCTTGCCAGGACCTTCTCTGACCATTCCCCGGTCCTAATATCGCTGCGCATACCCACTGAGATCTCCCCTTACCTGAGCTGGCGCCTCAACCCTGCTCACCTCACAGACTCTGCTTTCTGAGCTGACCTAGAACAAGACATACAGGAATTCTTTGAGCGCAATGTGGGGTCGGTATCGGCTCTCACGACCGTCTGGGAGGCCTTTAAGGTTACGGTGCGGGGATGGTGTATTGCTAAGGGAGGTGGCGTCCTCAAATCACTACGAGGTGACTTACGTAAACTTGAATCCGAACTTCGGGACCTAGAACAGAGGGGAACTCGTGACACTCGAGACCACGCTTCCAATGTCCTGCTAAGGGAAAAGCTGAACGAGTACACGGAGGCGGCAAATAAGGAGTGCAAGTTCCTCGGCAAACAGCATATGGCTCGCATCTTCGGCGAGGGTGACAGGCCTGGCAGGGCACTCGCCTCTGCTGTCAGGTCCCCTAGATATAATAACTTTGTTACCACCTTGCTAGATGAGCATCACATTCCACAACAAGACCTTGCGGAGCAACTCCGCATCCTCACACATCACTATTCCACTCTGTACACATCTCATAGATTGGCACCTATTGATCTGCACCCATACCTTGACGACACCGCCATTGCATGGCTTGGCCCAACCCAGCAAAAATTTCTGCACCACACTCTTGAACTAGACGAAATAAAAGACGCTATCATGTCCATGAAATCAGGCAAGGCACCAGGCTCCGATGGGTTGCCAATCGACTTTTACAAAGCCTACATACATATACTCGCCCCAATCTTACAACAAGTTTACTATACTGCCCTTGAAGAGGGGACTCTACCGTCCTCTATGCGCGAAGCCCTTATAACATCCCTCTTGAAGCCTGGCAAGCCACCGGAGCACTGCGACTCCTATAGGCCCCTCTCGTTGCTCAATACTGACGTGAAGATATTGGCGAAAGTGCTTGCAACGCGCCTCAACCTGCTGATGGAACGCTTGGTCTTACCTGACCAAGCAGGATTTGTCCCCAACAGGGCGACTTCCCATAATTTACGTACCCTTCAGGCTGTTCTGCAGGACATTAACCCTCGTTGCGAAGCTGCTGCGGTGTTTCTCGACGCCACTAAAGCGTTCGATTCCCTTGAATGGGATTACCTCCTGGCCATTCTTGAACAAATGGGGATCCCTTACAGCTTTATAGATTGGATTAAACTGCTATATAATAACCCATGTGCTTCAGTACTGCTAAATGGCGCTAGGTCGTCCCCCTTTGACATTCACAGAGGCACTAGACAGGGTTGCCCTCTTTCCCCTGTCCTCTTTGCGATAGCCATCGAACCATTAGCGGCTAAACTTCGGCAGCATCATAACCATCGCTCTCTGATATACCCAGAGCGCCAGCTACTAGTAGCACTGTATGCTGACGATATCACCCTGTATATACACAAGCCGTGTGAGAACCTTAACCCCATCCTGCGCGAAATCACTAAATTCGGTGCCATATCAGGCATACAAATCAACTGGTCGAAGTCTGCTCTCTTCCCCTTAACGGATAAGACTGAGCAGTTTCCCCTGGACTTTCCCTTGATATGGGAGTCGGAAGAGCTCAAGTATCTAGGCATCATCGTCTCTCGAAACCGGGAGAAACTCATCAGGGCCAACTACGGTACAGTCCTGGATAAATTGACTGACACCATCACTAGGTGGATCCATCTCCCACTTTCCATGGCTGGGCGTATCTCCCTCATCAAGATGGTTATCCTTCCCAAACTGCTCTACCTCTTCACCAATATACCGTACAGTCCGGGATCTCATTTTTCCGTTCCCTCAATTCCCAACTATCGCGCCTTATATGGGGTGGCAAGCAGGCCCGGATTAGCTTGCAGACACTCATGCTACCATATCACCAAGGTGGATTTGACGTCCCAAACTTCCAACGTTACTACGACTGCGCCCAGGGCCATTTTGTCGCCTACTGGCTTCACCCTCCCCCCTTCATGGCCCACTTGGCGGTGGAGGACGGCTATATGGGGCCTGTGCAACCGTCTGGGTACGTATACACCACGCCTCGGGTCTTGGACCGTGACCCAACCACTGTTGATTGCACGGTTCTAGCTTGGAAGCGACTAGCGGATCACATGGCAGTCGAGTTTCTTTACTCTCCGCTTATGCCCCTAGCACACGACCCGAGGCTGCGCATGGCTTGTGAGGAGATCGGACGTAAATTGCTCGCAAAATTGGCAATCCACACGTGGGGCGACTTATACCTCCAGGGACAATTCCGGGCGGCGGCACAATTCTTTGGTGAGAATACCCCCTCTGTAATGGATACGTTCCTCTACGTGCGACTACGTCAAAATGTTAGGGCAGTTACTCCTTCCTTCCCTGACGAGCCAGACACCCTGGCCCCCCTACACACGCTCTTACAGGCAGACTCCCCAAAGCACGTGGTATCTATGCTCTACCGACATGCACAACCAGCTCCTTCCCCACCCCCTCTTAGAGCCCGCAGAGACTGGGACGGAGACCTGGATGCCACGCTGTCGGATGAGCAATGGGAGGAAAGCTGCTCCCACACTAATGCGGTGATCGGTAATGCCCGACTCAGGCTGCTTCATTTCAAATTCTTGCATCAAATCTATTTTACCCCCTCCAAACTATTCCGGCTCGGGCTGCGCAATAATGATCAATGCCTCAGATGCAGGGTCGAGGGGGCTGACTTCTTTCACCTGGCATGGACATGCCCTGCTGTGGCGGAATATTGGCATGAAGTTTTCGAGGCGCTATCTGACATGGTCGGGGTAGATATAGCTCCCTGTCCTAAGGTTTCCCTGTTGGGCCACATGGTCCCAGCGCTGAAGTCACATAGAAAATTCTTCGCACTGGGCCTCCTGTTGGCTAAACGCCACGTGGCGTGTAAATGGGGCAGGGGTCGTGCGCCTAAGTTCAAGATGTGGCTCAACACCATGGTCACCTGGCAAGAACACCTTCATAACTATGCCGACCTCCTGCCACACATGTCCCGCCCCAAAGATCTCTGGGGGCCCCTTACTGCCTATCTTCTCCATGAACAGGGTGAAGACTCTTCGGATACGTGAACTCATGCTGGAATTCTCTGACCTCCTCTTCCCCCCCTCCTCCCCCCCTGATATTACCTTGCGAACAGGTGCGCTCGCACGCTAGGCTCTGTGGTGCCTATGGCTTGGCGTATCTCCCTCATCAAGATGGTTATCCTTCCCAAATTGCTCTACCTCTTCACCAATATACCGTACAGTCCGGGATCTCATTTTTTCCGTTCCCTCAATTCCCAACTATCGCTCCTTATATGGGGTGGCAAGCAGGCCCGGATTAGCTTGCAGACACTCATGCTACCATATCACCAAGGTGGATTTGACGTCCCAAACTTCCAACGTTACTACGACTGCGCCCAGGGCCATTTTGTCGCCTACTGGCTTCACCCTCCCCCTTTCATGGCCCACTTGGCGGTGGAGGACGGCTATATGAGGCCTGTGCAACCGTCTGGGTACTTATACACCACGCCTCGGGTCTCGGACCGTGACCCAACCACTGTTGATTGCACGGTTCTAGCTTGGAAGCGACTAGCGGATCACATGGCAGTCGAGTTTCTTTACTCTCCGCTTATGCCCCTAGCACACGACCCGAGGCTGCGCATGGCTTGTGAGGAGATCGGACGTAAATTGCTCGCGAAATTGGCAATCCACACGTGGGGCGACTTATACCTCCAGGGACAATTCCGGGCGGCGGCACAATTCTTTGGTGAGAATACCCCCTCTGTAATGGATACATTCCTCTACGTGCGACTACGTCAAAATGTTAGGGCAGTTACTCCTTCCTTCCCTGACGAGCCAGACACCCTGGCCCCCCTACACACGCTCTTACAGGCAGACTCCCCAAAGCACGTGGTATATATGCTCTACCGACATGCACAACCAGCTCCTCCCCCCCCCCCCCCCCCTAGAGCCCGCAGAGACTGGGACGGAGACCTGGATGCCACTCTGTCGGATGAGCAATGGGAGGAAAGCTGCTCCCACACTAATGCGGTGACCGGTAATGCCCGACTCAGGCTGCTTCATTTCAAATTCTTGCATCAAATCTATTTTACCCCCTCCAAACTATTCCGGCTCGGGCTGCGCAATAATGATCAATGCCTCAGATGCAGGGTCGAGGGGGCTGACTTCTTTCACCTGGCATGGACATGCCCTGCTGTGGCGGAATATTGGCATGAAGTTTTCGAGGCGCTATCTGACATGGTCGGGGTAGATATAGCTCCCTGTCCTAAGGTTGCCCTGTTGGGCCACATGGTCCCAGCGCTGAAGTCACATAGAAAATTCTTCGCACTGGGCCTCCTGTTGGCTAAACGCCACGTGGCGTGTAAATGGGGCAGGGGTCGTGCGCCTAAGTTCAAGATGTGGCTCAACACCATGGTCACCTGGCAAGAACCTTCATAACTATGCCGACCTCCTGCCACACATGTCCCGCCCCAAAGATCTCTGGGGGCCCCTTACTGCCTATCTTCTCCATGAACAGGGTGAAGACTCTTCGGATACGTGAACTCATGCTGGAATTCTCTGACCACCTCTTCCCCCCACTCCCCCTCCTGATATTACCCTGCGAACAGGTGCGCTCGCACGCTAGGCTCTGTGGTGCCTATTCCAAGACTTACATATGCTTTCTGAATCAATCGGCGACCTGACTGCATATCCCGTTAGCTCATAATGCCTGGCCTGAGGCTGATCTGCGACTTGTTCCCGACGCACGACTCCATACTCACTTCACTGACATGTTACACGTATCACTTCTACTGTGGCCATTGCACCGTATTTCCCTCACGGGTTAGATTTGTAATGTTCCCTTCTTTCCCCCCCCCCCCCCCCCCCTCTCTGCCCTTCCCCTCCCATGTCTGCTTGACATGCACCATGGGTGCGGAGCCACGCTAACCCCGGCGAGGGTGGCTTCATCTTCTCATTATCGTAATTGCATGGTTCCTCACCTCAAGGTCCTTTTATCCACATACAATGTATGGTGGTACATCATGGGGGGGAATCTGTTTCGTTTGGGGTTTTTATGGTTGGTTAAAAAAATGATAAAAGAAACCTCAAAGTAGGCTTTTTATATACACAACGCTTCCATGGCATTATTATACTGTACACGTCATCCAACTATACCACCTTTATATCGCGGCCGGCCCAGAAGGGTTGTAGGCGACATGCTGTGTCTAACTTCTGTTGCCCTGTATTCCTGATGATGAGTCCATCTTGGACTAATTCCATAGTAGCTGCCGGCCTGCCATCTCAGGTTGTAGGCGAGAAGCTGTGTATCGCCCTTTCCTTTGTTCTTAATAAAGGTTTCAAAAAAAAAAAAAAGAACCGGTAATTATCGGGGCCGTTTTGTCTCCCTTTTTGTGTATGGGGACAATCGTCGACCCTCTCCAGGAGTCTGGAATTCTATTTAGGAGTCTGACTTCTGTGAATAAAAGTTGTAGTATAGTTGCCCATTCTGTGTCTTTTTCCTTGAACATGCCTGGCGGAATGCCATTAGGACCTGGAGCACCTTCTTTCCTGCCCTTGCTAATCTGCTGTTTTTCTACTGGACTATTTGCTGGGCTACTGATGGTGCCTGAGTGTCACTGGCTTGGGGTTGATCTCCCAGGTTTGTCGGCGTTGACATAATCGTTGCGAGTGATTGCTCTGCATTGGTACTACTTTGTACCCCTGTCTGTCCCAAGGGATCGTTGAAGTGACTGCCAAGGTAGTTAATCCACTGCTCTTCCCCAATATGTGAGCCGAGGTCCTTGTGATCTGGGCGTAGGATCCTATTTACTGATTGCCAAAAGCGGGCACTATTGTTGCCTTTGGAATCATGTAAGATTTTTGCCCAGCATTCGTTTTCTGCGTCTTTTTTTTTATTTCCCATTTTGTGTGTTTGAGCTCAGCCCTTTGTTTTTTCAGTGTGACTCGAAGTTGGTTGTTTTGGGGCGCTGCTCTTAGCCTCCGTAAGGATTGGTTTACAGCTCTTTTTTGTGAGCGTAGTTGTAATCTTTGTCCCTTCTTTAAGCTGCTTCTGTTGTGCTCTGTTTTGTGGTTGCCTTTAGGAGCTGTCTTTCTTGCCAGTTTGTTTACCAGCAGGTCTGTGTATTGCTCCCAGTGGGAAATGTGTCCAACTGCATCTGATGTATATGATTTGTACAGTTGGAGGGCAGTTTCAGCCAAGGTGGTTGTGTTAGTCGGCGAACACTTGATTTTCCTAGGAGTAGCAAGGTGTTGAGTAACGCCACAGGTGGAAGAGTAGGGACTGTGGCTCGCACTGGCTGCCGCGCTGTCTCCTGGGACCAGAAGTCCGAGATGCCCCTGCACACACAAACGAAGCGTCTCCCCTCAAGCTCATGTCTTGTAGTCTTTTGCTATTCGTTGACTCTCCGGTCCTCGGAAACAGTAAACCAGCAAAGATTCTACAAATTCTACTAACTTAAGCTCTTGTAATCTCGATCGGGTGCTTTCTGATAACCCAAGTGCCTGACCCTAAGATGGAGGTGAAAAGCAGCCTCACGAGTTGCAAATTGAAACTAAAGTACGGGTGCCACGAACATGTTTTAGGCGGCCAACGTGCTATTATAGCTGATGCACCCAACATGCTAAGATCTATGTGAGCTCTTATAACCACAACTGTTTACATACAAAATGGAAAGCAGTGCCTGACCCTAAAATGGTCAGTGGCTTTTTTCGATGCTTCCCGAGCAGCAGATTTATAGATCAGAAGGATTGAGTTCAGACCAATTACCATCAACCAATCTCTACCGCTGCCAGCAGCAACCTAGTACGCAACCTGCCAGCAGCCGCATCGTTTTCTCCAATGACCCACCTCGCACTTTCCCTTCAACAGTGAGGGTCTTCCTCTTCCAGCCAAACTGTCCCTGAAACGGCCTCCATAAGTGTGCCCTTGTCCAAAGAACTCCTACTCCCCTTGTTGGGGATGGATCCAGCATTTATGCCCTGGAGTCTCAGAGACCCCGCTGAGAGAGTCCACAGCGACAAGGGAGTCACACATAGGGGAGGCCTGGGAAAGATCCCCTTACTGCTGGGAGCCGTCTCCTACCCAGCCTGATGTTGGACACTGTTTCCGCTGGGTTTCATATCCCCTCCCCCACCTCTTCCCTCTTCTGAGTGTGCCCGTGGCCAAAGCACTCCTCTCCCCTTGTTGAGTAGGGATCCAGCATGTATGCTCTGGAGTCCCAGAGTCCCCGCTGAGAGAGTCCACTGTGACAAGGGAATCACACATAACGGAGGACTGGGAATTATCCCTTTACCGCTGTGAGCAGTAACCTACCCAGCCGGAAGTCTGACACTGTTACTTCCTCGTCCACGCTGCGTCTCCTACCCCCCACCCCCACCTCTTCCCTCCTTCATTCCTGGTCTACCCCCCCGTCTTACTTTCCTCTCTCCCCTGGCCTGCTTTGTTTATCCTTATGCCTATGCAATGCTTTTTGTAAATTATGTAACTATGCTCCAGCAATTGATGTAACTATGTTCTGAAACAATGTTCTTCCTCATGTAAAGCGCTCTGATACCTCCGGGTCTAGCCAGCGCTATATAAAACTTTTCAAAAATAATAAATAAATAAAATTTGCTGACATGTCCTACATATTAGAATTACGTCAAACAATCATATGCACCGTATTCTGTTTTTAAACACATTCAACAATTTCAGTCCTATGGGTCGGGTGCTATCGCCTCTCTGGTGGTTTCATAACTGCAAGACAAGGCCCAAACGTTTTTGGGTCGACTGAGGTGGAAGAAGTTCACTATATAGTTCTGTTTGTGTATTACAGTATACCATTTCTTTATCCCAGCCTTCTATAATGGGCACCCGGCCTCTGGACCAGCTCATCGCAACCCAGCATTTTGCTAGCAGTAATTCCATATCCACTAGGCCTCTAACCTCTTTCAGCAGAAGCTTTGAGTAGCACCAGCAGTGTGAACATTGGTTCCAGGGTTAGCATCATTATAATTATTTCACCTAATTTACTGAAAATTAATTGCCAATAGTGGGCTATCGCCGGGCAAAGCCAAGCCAAGTGTAGGAACCCCGCCGGGAAAGCTTTACATCTTTCACACTCTGCTGTGTCCCGCAGCCCATATCGGTGCAAACATTCTGGGGTATAATAAACCCTGTTGAGGAATTTTAATTGGATTAACCTATGTCGTTCATTTAGTGAGACTCGTTTTGTGGTCTCACAACAGTATCTCCAGACTCCATAATCTAAATTCCCCGCAATTTCACTCTGCCACTCCCGTCTGGCTTTAGTGTAATAGTTTTTATGGTAGTCCAATGTGATGCTATATATGTTACTAGCAGCCCGTCCCGACGTTGTCCGTGTATGAATGGCTGCCGGCCAGTAGTATATTGTTTTGTAGGACTTCGTTTTGATTGCATTTCTTATCTGTGACAGGCCTGTGAAACGCTCAGATTCACAGTGCACTGCTGATGCACTTAAGAGTGCGCGTTCAGTAGTGTGTGAACTCGAGTTTCCATACTTTATTTTTCCTTACAATATTATATAGCGCAAACTCGACAACATGGCATGAGCACAATTTACATTACAGAAGAACACATTCATTTGTGGTAGGCACGGGGAGACAAAGCGATTTGACTGGAATCACAGGATGTTGAGCTGATGCAGAGATTCGAACGTAGCTCCCCAGCTCTAAAGTTCGCATTTCTAGAACTTGTGGCGGGAGGTGTGTCTAAAAGTATATGTCGGTGCTGGCCATCAATGAGAGAGACGTGTGCATTTTTCAAATGGGTGGTGAAAAAATATGAGTATGTTGGTGGAGTTGTGGGCCGCCGCGCCACCAATGTACTTACCGGGGAGGGTAAACACCCATTATTCCGCAACTGTCTTTCCGCATACCATCACTCCGCATACTTTCATTACGGAAGTACCATGACTCCGCAATGCCATTATAACGCATGGCATTACATTTTATATGCTTTTACCACGCATACATTTACAATGACATTTGTTGTAAATTCATGAATGGCATAAGCATGTTTTATTTTTACTGTTTGGATAAGGTAAGTATGGGTATAGGGGTATATGTTTTGGGGTACTGAGGTATATGTTTTGGGGTGTTTGAGTATTTTAAGGGTTCTGATATAGTTTTGGGTATTCTAAGGGTTCTGACATAGTTTTGGGTTAAGGGGTAAAGGGGTAGTTTTAGGGACAGGTATGGGTTTTGGGGTACAGGGGTATTTTTAGGGTTCAGGGGTAGGTTTGGGTTTTGGGGTACAGGGGTATTTATAGGGCTCAGGGCTAGTTTTGGGTATTTGTAGGGTTCAGGGCTAGGTTTGGGTTTTGGGGTACAGGGTTATTTTTAGGGCTTAGGTTTGGGTTTTGGGGTACAGGGGTATTTTGGGGTATAGGGGTATTTTAGGGTTCAGGGGTAGGTTTGGGTTTTGGGGTACAGGGTTATGTTTAGGGTTCAGGGGTAGGTTTGGGTTACATGGGTATTTTAAGGGTTCAGGGCTAGGTTTGGGGGTACAAGGGTATTTTAGAGTTCAGGGGTAGGTTTTGGTTTTGGGGTACAGTGGTATTTTTAGGGTTCAGGGCTAGGTTTGGGTTTTGGGGTACAGGGGTATTTATAGGGCTCAGGGCTAGTTTTGGGTTTTGGGGTACAGCAGTATTTTTAGGGTTTAGGTTTGGGTTTTGGGGTACAGGGTATATTTACAGGGTTAAGATGGGTTAGTGTTTAAGGGTGTTGGGGTATTTTAAAGAGTAAGGATGGGTTATGATTATGGGGTGCAGGGGTATTTAAAGGGAGCAGGGTGGGATTAGCACACAATATTAGACATGGCATGAAAGGCAGAACGTACCACACGCCCCCAGCGCTTGTCACGCCCCCAGCACACGCCCACAGCACAACGCAGACACGCCCACAAGGGACCACTTTGCTGGCACTGTTCTTTTACCTTTTAAATGTATATGGTGGGTGTCTGCATAGCCTATGTCCTTCTGCTGCAACTGCCCTTTCCACCGTTTTATTGGGTGTTGTGGTTGGTGCTGTGGTTCCTGAGATTACCAGCCTCAAAGGTTTGGGCTCTCTCTTTATTATATTAGTATGGAAGTATGGATATGGATAGACTACCTTTGTGGGCGAATTTGTGCTAAGTATGTAAGACTAGGATTCCATTTCTGGAGGTTCCATCATCTCATGTTCTAACATCTCTTTTAATGCGGGTCTCACTCTATGAAAATGAAATTGTGTCAGCGCTGTACTTAATTGCTCTTCCGCTTCAATCTCGTCCTACCCATGCGCCCTACCTTCCGCAAACAATGGTGTTAATGTTCATTGACTTTAGGGTCTGAATAACTCCCTTTTCCCTACATATTGGTAGCCAGCTACACCAGTATATTGGGCTGAGAGGGGAGTATAATATGGCTCCTGCCTGCTGCTTAAGCAGAAAGGGCCTGGCGTGTGCGGTAGCATTTACTGAGTCCAATACTCCTGGTATTCTTATGGGGGCTTGGATTAGAATGCGGAGGTAGCCGCCACCATTTTCTCTATCTGCAAGTGAGGAAGTCCCGGTGTTTCATGTATCCAGTGGTGTGAGTGAGAACGTTGTGCAGATCTGTAATATAGGTCGAGGTCTGGGGCACCCAATTCCCCCATGGAATACGGCAACGTGAGTACCTCCCACTTGACTCTGGCTTGCTTACCCGCCCAGGCCA
Organism: Lissotriton vulgaris; assembly: GCF_964263255.1. NCBI lineage: Eukaryota > Metazoa > Chordata > Amphibia > Caudata > Salamandridae > Lissotriton > Lissotriton vulgaris. The sequence goes on from NC_141687.1 coordinate 402,100,820, forward strand.
GTGTGCCCATTATCGATTTAACTTTTTTGAAAAAGTGTCCTGGGAGAACCATTGGGATATTTGTGAATAAAAATAAAAACCTTGGAAGTATTACCATTTTCATGAGGGACACTCGTCCCATCAAAGACAGGGGTAAGCGTATCCACCGCTCTATATCCTCCTCCAGTTTACCTACAGCTGTTCCATAGTTTTCTTTAAATACCACTTCGGAATCAGTGTGCACTTTTACAGCCAGATACCTCTCCGGCTCCGTAGTCCATTGCAACGGGTAATCAAGCTCAATAGGTACCACTGCTGGGGTCACTGGAAAGATAATAGACTTGGTCCAATTGACCTTAAGCCCAGACAGCTCTCCATATCGGACTACTTCTCTGAGCACTGATGACAAATTAGTTTCTGGGTCTCTTATATACAGAAGTGTGTCATCAGTGTAAGTGAATATAATTAATTTTTAACCTGAAAACCTTATCCCTCTATGACTGTGGTATTCCTGGAGAGCACACGACAGAGGGTTCTGCCACCAAAGCATATAATAGCAGCGAGAGAGGGCAGCCTTGTCGTGTGCCTCTAGTTATCTTACTGGAGGCAGTTACTATTATCTCCAATCCGAACTCTGGCTGGAGGCATGTTATACAGGACTCCTATCAATTGCAAAAATATGTCATCTAATCCCATTTTCCTCAACACCCGTCTCATAAATGTCCACTCTACCGAGTCGAATGCCTTCTCTATGTCTGTAAATACTGTCACCTTAGTCTCTGGCCTGATGTGCTGCATGGCCCGAACACTGTACTCCGATTATATGTTAAGCTGCGCCCCAGCATGTATTTTGCCTGCTCTGGACCAACCAGCTTCAACACTAAGGGCGCCATGCGGTTAGCTAAGATTTTTGCAAACAGCTTTGTATCAACATGGAGAAGAGAGTGGTCTATACAATGAACATTTGTTGGAGGGTTTTCCAGGCTTTAAAATAGTGACTATCAAGACTTCCTTCATTGAGAGTGGCATCTTTCCTTCCTCGCTCATCTCTTGAAAGAGTGATATTAATGCGGGATTAGTTGCTCTCGGAATGTTTCATAAAAAGATACCATCAGACCTTCTTGCCCTGGAGCGCTTCCTGCCCGCATAGTTTTTAGCACTGTCAGTATTCCGTTAGATTCTAGCAGCTTCATTAGATACTACCTATATTCAGTCAGCCATGAAAGTTTAATGTATTCTAAATATTCTCATATCGCTTCCTCGTCAACGGTGGCTCTTGAGCTATATAATTTTGAGTAATACTGGTTGAATCTGTTAGCAATGTCAGCAGGGTCTCTCAACATTTACCCTCCCTCAGCGCATATTTCAGTCACCCCAGCCCCATCACGTTTGCACCTTAGAAGGGTCACTAATACCGCACCCAGTCTTTCCCCCTCCCCATATGTTCGTGCTGTGGAGTATTTTCCCATATGTTTCACTTCCTCATCTGCGACGTTGTGATACTCCTCCAATGTAGTCTTTAATTCTTCCACTGCTGTCTCCTTCCCCCGCTAGAATTCTACTCTCCATCTCTCTCATGCGGTATTTAAGTATTGCTAATCGTCCTCTAATTGCTTTTAGGACGTCGAGTGCTTGGCCATGGCTATACCTTGTATATATACACCTTGAAAGTTTCCCATACTGTTGAGAACTTATCTACTGTGCCAATATTAAAGTCCAAGAAGTCCCCAATAGCCTCTGACATCTCGGTCCTAAAGACATCGTCTAGTAATGAGTATGGCGGGAACCTCAACGTGAAGGGAGCAATTGTTTTCTGTGCGCACTCCACTGTCAAGCGTATCGGGGAATGGTCTGTGTAGGAACGGGGATGAACCTCACAAGCCCGAACCAGGGTGTTTAGGGCCGTTGAGACAAACCAGTAATCAATCCTGGTATGTAAATCCTGCGGGCTGAATAGTGGGTAAAACCTCCCAGGTCTGGTTAGCGCGTCTGCAGACATCCACCATGTCAAAGCTTGTCACTGCATCCATAATGGTCCTGGGGCAACGTGGCGGGCCTCCCAGGCGCTCGTGTCGGGTCCATTACACAATTGAAATCCCCTCCCCAAAGCAATGGCAGTGCTTTATATTTACTAAGCCTCTACATACGATCTGTGTAAAATTGTGGGTGATCATAATTAGGGCCATAGACATTCACATTATCATATCTAACCCTCGCCCTCTGCATCTAGAGATAGCAAATCGTCCCTCCTCATCAGTTTCTAATGCTTCCAGCGTGATCCCGGACTTCGGACCCACCCATGTTAGTACTCCCCTTGCGTGAGTGGTGAACCCTGCCGCATGAAAGGAGCCATTTAATCTTCTGCATGTTAGCATCTTACTATGAGTGGGCAGATGTGTCTCCTGCAATAGTATACAAAAAAGGGGGGATACTGTTCCTAATGCAAGGGGCAAAAGTCACCCATGCAAGAGGATGCAAAAAGTCACCCATTTAAAAACAGGGAAAAGAAAAAAAAGAACAGAAATCGTAGGTAACAGACCCCACCATTGATAGGAAAACCATATTGTTGTCCTCTGTTGCCCTGTCTCTTGCAATAGTGCTATATCAATACCATTTCGAGTGAAGGATGAAGACACTTTCTGAATTTTCCTGAAGTCCTTCAGGCCTCCTGTATTCCATGTCAGCAGTTTTACACTACCGCTCTGCTTCTGTATCAGGTCTAGTTTCCTTTATTGATTTCACTTCGCTTAGATGGAACCAGGTGGTCCCCCTTCCTTTCTGATCCAGACTTGTTTTTTGCATACTGCGCCGGCACCAATTCGGCATTGTGATCACTAATAAACAGTCCCCCCTTCCCTCCACCCCTCCCATGCTATGCTCTCCCAACTTTGCATAGTCGATCCCCCCCCCCCGCGTCTCACCCCCCACATCCTGTGTTATGCAATCTACATTAACTATGAAATCCAAATCCAAATAACATTGACTTTCCGTCCTGTAGTGGGAAACACACGTGGGCGGATGTTGCAGACTCGCCCGTATCAATCCCACCAATTTACTTCAGTAGTCATGCCATCTTCACAACAATCTATGCACATCCTCTAGTTAATGTTTAGCACTAAAGTGCCTTCTTCATTTTTTTTTGTCCTTCTAACCTTGTATCCTGTAAAGCTATGACTGCTCTCTATGACCCTGCTTCTGACTTCAGTGTACATACAGATAGAACGCTTTAATTACACATCCATCTTTTTTTTTGGGAAATATTTTTATTTTTAAAACAGTGCGACACATTGTCCGGCAAAAATACAAAGTAAATTGAGCACAGTAGTCCTTCAGCAGAAACCATTATGATTTTATCACAAGTATAATTACATCTCATTCCATCAATCGCAACATGGGCTGTCAGCAAGTGCATTAGTTCCAATGCATCAGTTCGAATCAGAGCTGGAACTATCATTATTTGAGGGTGGCTCACAAATGTCCCCTCTATATTTATTCCATGCCCCCCAGATCCTACTCCATTTTTTGGGACAACCTCTATTGCAGAACACTGCCCGTTCTGAAATCATCGCTGCATCCATATCTTGCTTCCAAACCGCTAGCGTAGGTGACTCCATCCCGTCCCATTTCTGCGCTATATTCCTCTTTGCCATCCTCATACCCAGTGTCCTCCAGCCCTGTCCCGAACGTGTGAGGTCATTGGGTTCCCATATATTTAAAAGGCAACGTCTGGGGTCTGGCAGTATGGAAATTTCTTCCGATTGAGACATGGTTCGCATCACTTGAACCCAGTAGTGTGCAATTCTTGGGCAGTCCCATATTGTGTGATAGAAGGTCCCTACTTCACCACATCCCCGCAGGCAGTATGGGTGTGCAATCAGTTTCATCTTATGCAATGTGTCTCTAGTGTAGTATGATCTGTGTAATATGCGTAGTTGCACCAAGCGGAGACGCGAAGAGATGCCCACTTCTTTCGGAGACGCAATCGCCTCTTGCCACTCCGAGTCATCAATGTCTCCACAATCATTTCTCCCGTAAGGCCACTAGTGGGTAAGGTAAATTATTTATTAGCTTACGATATGTCAGTGATGTCGCCTTTGATGGCATATAGTCCATGAGTAGTCTGTCCTCGAGAGGGTATGCCTCTGGGATGTCCTTTTCAGGTGTCAGTGTCGTTAATGCATGACTTATCTGCATATACCGGAAATGCTCTGATGGTGCCAGGTCATATTGTTGTCGCAGTGTCTCAAAGGGTAGCACGTGTCCCTTTTGCCATAGATCCCCAATGGTTGAGATGCCTATAGCATCCCAACGGTCAAAGCCCTTGGATTGTCTGAGTTTCCCCAGCTTCTTTGTGTCCCATAACGGAGTTAACTGTGTCAACACTCCCTGCCATCCCAACCTGGTCAGTGCCGCGTGCCATATAGTGTGTGTGTTGTATTGGGCCAAACTTTGTGGCGATTAGAGATTTATCATAAAGGGGGGCCAGAATACCAGAGAACTCCAACTGTGCCCTGTCTGCCTTCAGAGCTGGTTCGGACTGTGAGAGATGCAGCCACTGGTTAATAACATTCAACTGCGATGCCCAGTAGTAAAGGCTGATGTCTGGGAGCGCTATGCCTCAGTCGTACCAGCTTCGTGTTAGCTTGGCCTGCGCTATACGTGCGGGCTTATAACCCCACAGTAACACCGAGACCTGTGCTGCAATTGTTTTAAAATAGGTGGCTTGTACGGGGTATGGTGTATTTTCTAAAATATAGAGAAAGCGGGGTAAGGCCATCATTTTAAAAAGTGCTGCCTTGCCCAGCAGGGCCAGTGCCGTATGTCACGTTTAAGACGATCAAGGGGGGGTTGTAGGTTGTGTGCATGGAAGTCAACCGGGCTAGTTGTGATGTATATCCCAAGATACTTAAACCCACTGTCTGCAGTCCGTAATGAGCAGGTGTCCAGTAAACGTGGTGGGGGCCCGCGCAGTATGTACATGGTGGATTTAGACCAGTTAATCGAGTAGTCAGATGCTCGGCCGTAGGCTGTGCAGACATCCAGAAGAGTGTTAATAGAGCGCTTGAGAGAGGTGAAATATAATAGGATATCGTCTGCGTATAGGGATACTCTATCTTCCCAATCATCAGTCCAACGGAGGCCCATGATAGTAGGCTCCCATCTTATCCATTCCCTCAAAGGTTCCAAAACCATGAAACAGTAACGGGGACAGTGGGCAACCCTGACGCGTGCCTCTAGACAGGGGAAAGTCCGATGAGATGTGGCCGTTAGCAGTGACATGCGCCATGGGCTTCTCATACAACAGGCGGATCCAGGCACAGAACTTTGGGCCGAAGCCAAAATGGCGTAGCACCGCAAATAAGAAGGGCCAGTGGACCGTGTCAAACGCCATATGCGCGTCCAGGGATAATATTACAGCCGGTTCCAGAAGATATTCGGCGCGTGCCAGTACACCATGTACTCTCCTTAAATTGAGCGCAGTGTTCCTGCTGGACATAAAGCCAGACTGGTCTTTATGTATGAGTTTGGGCAGATGAGACGTGAGACGCAGCGCCAACAATTTAGCAAGTATTTTAGCCTCGGTGTTTATGAGGGATATCGGGCGATAGGACCTACACTGGTCAGCCGGTTTCTCTGGTTTTAATATAGCTACAATAGTAGCCATGCGTTGATCCAATGGAAGTTCCCCTGCCTCTAGGCTTTCTTTAAACATATTCAGCAGATGTATCGCAATCGTGCCTGTCAGCTGCTTGTATAATTCAACTGGAATACCATTTGGTCCCAGTGCCTTACCCGCCTGTAGTGCCTTGATAGCTAACTGCACCTCATCGGTCGTGAGGTCTTCGTCTAAGGCTTGTGCTTCTGCCGCGGTTAATGTAGGCATTTTAAGGTCTTTGATGTAGGTGTATGCCTCTTCCTCCGAGATAGCGGATGTCGAAGAGTATACCGTCATATAGTGCTGTGCTAGCATGTGAACTATTGTATGTGGATCCCTAGTAGGGTTCCCTCCCTCCACCGTAGGTTGTGCTATTCACCTGTCCCGCCTGTCACGACTGTCCAGCCATGCGAGTAATTTGCCCGCCTTGTCACCTACCTCATAAATTTTGTGTCGTGTATGGGCCATTTGTTGCTTGACCCCTTCAGTCAGGTGTGCTCTGTGTTGGCGCTGTGCTACTTGCAAACTGTGTGCGGTTGTGGGGTTCGGGTCGGTCGCATGCTGCGTCTCTGCCTCAGCTATTGCCGTTTCTAAAGCTAGTAGTTCCGTTTGCCCTGGACGTTTGTGCGATGTGATGAAGACTATTGCCTGCCCTCTAATCACTGTCTTGTAGGCCTCCCATAGTGTGATAGATGAGGTCACGGAATCAGTGTTGCCTTGGAAGTAGCGTTTCGTCCCCGCCTTCAGCTCTTTCCTAATCTTATGATTGTGGAGGTAGCCAGAACGGATCGGGTAGGTCCGACGCCGCTTGGGCTGATGATGTGCATAACTAATCAGCAGAGTATAATGATCTGAGATGCCCCGTGGCCTGATTTCTACATTTACAACAGTGCCGGGCCACCCACCGAGCCCAGAAAATAATCAAGTCTAGTGAGACTATTATGCACGCTGGAATGGGAGGTGAATTGGGGTTCCAGAGGATTATACTTCCTCCAAAGGTCCACGAGTCCCATAGCCGTCAAGAAGCCCCCAAACCGTGATGTAACCGACACATCTAACCTGGGAGGGACTCTATCCACTAGGTTATCAGCCACCAAATTGAAATCTCCCCCAAGAAGTAAGTCACCTTCCGGGAGCCCCAGTAGGAAAGTGCTGAGGTCCGCCAGGGCCATCGCCTGCAGGGCTGGTGGTACGTAGACCGAAACAATATTAAAAGGCTTCCCCTCCCACTGTGCGTGTATCGCAGCAAATCTACCTGCGTAATCAGATTTAACGGACTGTATGAGTAAAGGGAATTGTTTTTTTACCAAGATGCCAACTCCTCTAGATCCGGAGGTGAATTCGGAGTGGGCCACCATCTTAAAACCCCACCTGTCCATTGCCTTCGTAGCCGTGCCAGTGAGGTGTGTTGCCTGTAGGAGTACCACTGCTGCACCTTCCCTTTTAATGCATTTCAGAACCAGGCCTCGTTTAATTTTATCACCCAGGCCTCGAACATTCCATGTGAGTGTAGATATGGACGGGGTTACCCCATCAGAGCCTTCCCTTAAAACAGCGTGAGAGTCAACCCCCATCATCAGACTTAGAGTTTTCAGGGCCCTTGTGGACCTGTGTGGGAATGAGGTGACAATCAGTTTCTGGGAAGCATAACACTGTGCCGTTCATTGCATATCCAAGCATCCCATGAACATAGAACATAAAAAACAATGAACTTACCCCCCTTCCAACCCCCCTCCCTGCCTTGCGGTCTCCAAACTGCCCGCCACCCCAACTCAGCAGAGTGCTCATTATCCCCACCAAAATACATTGTCGCTTATGAGAGCATGGGGGGCGAAAGTCCAAGGAGGACCAGATAGAGCCCCAACAGTTCCAGAGTCCCGGCTCATCACCAATAGTCTGGTCAGTAAGTAGGGGAGGTGAATCCCAACCAGCAACGTTCAGCATTATAAGACACATTTTACAGGAGTCATTCACCAGAGTCTTTGGTCATGCTGTTCCCATCTCTCTCCTCCTGCTCGGTTTCCTCAGCTTCATCAGTCTTTCCTTGTCGTCTACGCCGCCCGTTCTGTCTACCGGACCCCTCCGCCGGACCCCACCCTTCGAGCCAGTCATGTGCCTCCTCCGGAGTATCAAAGAACCAGGTATTTTTATCAGCCACCACTCTGAGGCGCGCCGGGAAGAGCATGGAATAGGGCAATTCGCGAGATCTCAGTGTCTTTTTCACCTCAAGGAAACTCCTGCGTCGCGCTGCCACCGCCGTCGTGTAGTCAGGGAAGATTGAGATTTCGGAATTCTGGGTCCGTATGGGTGGAGCCACCCTCGCCATTTGCAGAATAGCGTCACGATCCCTGAAATTGAATATACGCACCAGAACAGGTCTTGGTCGTGCCGTGGGGCGCGGGCGTCCACCTGGTACCCTGTGTGCCCCTCCACAGAGAAAAAATTAGAGAGGCCTTTCGGTTGCAGTGTGTTTTTCACGAGATCCTCCACATAAAGGTCCATGGCAGGTCCCCCTTCCGATTCCGGAAGGCCAATTATGCGAATATTCTTGCGTCTGGAGTGCCCTTCTTGTTCGTCCATCTTGTCCGCCAGTAGTTTGTTGTCTTCCTTCAATTGCGTTACGCGTTTAAGCAATAATGCAGTGTCTGAGGTGAGTGACGTCATGCCCTGTTCCACTGCAGTGACCCTAGACGACATTTTCTGCAGGTCTGCCCGCAGAAGTGTCATGTCCGTCGAAATCGTACCCACCGTAGTTTGTACCTGATGCAGGGCCGCCATGATGTCCTCCAACGTTATTGCGGGAATACTACCTCCCTCCGCACCTTTTGCACTAGTCCTCTTTTGCTCTCTGGCAGTGGGGGAAAGTCTTTAGTGTAGGCAAATTTATCAAGCTTGCTTTGTTGGGTCCCACGATTACCTCTGCCGCTCATTGTGAGAGGAGCGATGATCACTGCTCCAGGCCACACTAGGGAAGCTTGACGGGCGCGTTGTTGGCGTTTCAATACCCCAGGCCGAGTGGAGGGCAGTAAGTCCCGGCACACGAATTAGTGCATGTTCAGTCGCCACCTAGCTTTGGTTCCAGGATACGGGCTGCTCTCCACCTTGCCCCGTCCCCCGCACACACAGTCAATGCGTGGAGGCGCTCAAAACCGGCCCGTGGTACAAGCAGCGTCCGTCCAGCCACCTTGCCGTCAGTTCGGTACCTGCAGGGGGCCCAAAGTCCGGTGCTGTGCCCCTCCCAGCACAGGTCTGCCCAGTTTTAATGTTCGCGGGGGGGTGGGGGTGGGGGGGGGGGCGCTTCGCCACAATAATCGGCAGGATAGTAGGTATGCGTCTTAAGCCGTTGATCCACACAGAAGGGCGAGTCCGGGCAATGATAGGCCTTGGCGCCAGTGGGGGATCCTCGGGCTCCTCAGGTCGGAAGTGCGGCATTTATTTAATATTATTTCGCCCTGTCGGCGTGTTGGGGGCAAGGCCGGGCGGGGAGGGCGCCTTGAGGGGCAGCTGCACCACTCACCAACCGCCAGCCGCCTCAGCTGCACGCTGTAGTCCGGTGCGCTGTTTGTCGACGGCGTCCTACTGTTGGGTCTCCCAAATCGAGGCCGGTGCTCGTAACGCAGCTGCAGGCCGCAAACTCTCCTTCGATGCAGCTTCCGGCTCAGAGGTCGCAGAGGTCTCGGAGTTGGTCCGTTGAACGCCGGTTCACCTCCGCCACAGGTATTTCGAGCGCTGGGCTATACTGGAGCAGGATAACTGGCAGGATATGTATGGGGAATCGGTCTCACCCTCGGAGCCTCACTAGGTCGCGGCCATCTTGGTTAGCCGCCGGCCACGCACCCCCCACATCCATCTTTTTAGTAAAACAAGTATTATTACAACAGTCAATTCCCTGTTTGTGTCAGATGTCATTGCATATTGGTTTGCTGGCCCACTAGTCCTGTTCCTCTAGATCTGCGCTTCTCTCTCCGTCTTGTGACTGTGCTTATGTTATTCTTCCCAGCTTTGGCATATTCTTAGAGTGTTTTCTGCAATACTTTGGGATCCGTGAAAAGCCTTGCTTTCCCGTTCATGGTGACAAGTAATTGGGCTGGATAGAAGAAAATGAGTTACTTACCTGTAACTTCTAGATTCACATGCTTAGATTCACATGCTTAGAATCATCCCAGTCGACAAGGTGGGAGTCTCGCAGTATAATAAAACATATACATAATAGTCATAACAACATTATACAATAGGCTACTATGGACTGAAAAGGCACTACATTAGCCTATCTCAATCCTTTTTCAAAAAGAGCCAAACTTGGAACACTGCCAATCAGGCTGCAGCACCCTCTTAGAACCTTCCACAGAGAGGCAAACCCTCAGATTTTCGTAGCACAAGTGACATTAAGTATGCAATAGCGATACGGTAAGTCTCTCCGGGGAGGAGGGTGGGTTGCATGTGAATCTATGAAATATACCAATACTTGATAACTGAAGTTACAGGTAACTCATTTTCTTATCCAGTATCGGGGTATCTTTTATAGATTCACATGCTTAGAATCAGAATAGTTAGCAGTAAACAATCCTCAGATGCATAGAGGATGGTGGGTATCATAAGGAAAACAGTAGATATCTCGTAAATAACCAATACAGTAATGCAGTACAACATCTGAACCCCCAATAAGGGAAAGTATAATGAATGAATGAATGAATAAGGTATTTATAGAGCGCACGGTGGCCAAACGGCTTCCTGGCGCTGAGCTCTACTGAACAGAACAAAACAGGGCTGAGGAAGTTAAGCGGGGTAGGCCTGGGCAAACAAGAATGTTTTGAGCGCTTTACGGAAGTGTGAAAAAATTAGGATAGAACGCATGGCGAGAGGGAGGGAATTCCAAAAGCGGGAGGCAAGGACAGAGAATCTGGTTCCACCAGTGCGGGATTTACGGAAGCGGGGAACAGTGAGGAGGGCAGAAGAAAATGAACGGAGGGTGCGGGCAGGGGTGTGAGAGGAGATCAGGGAGGTGATGAACGCCGGAGCAGGGCGATCAACAGCCCTGAAGACTAGGCAACCTAGTTTAAACAGGGATCTCTGCAAAACAGGTAGCCAGTGGAGGGATTTGAGGACAGGAGTGATATGGTGAGTTTTGGGAAAGTGAAAGATAAGTCGGGCAGCCTGATTTTGGATTGCTTGAAGGCGACGGGTTTCGTAGGCAGGGATACCCACGAACAAGCTATTTCCATAATCAAGGTGGGAAGTGATGAGGGCCGAAATAATAATTTTGAGAGAATCAAGGGAAAAGAAACGGGAGATTTTTCGAATAAGACGGAGGGAGAGAAAGCAAGAGGATACTACAGAACTGACCTGGCCGTGCGTATAATATACATATGCATCAAAATAAACATATCCATATATTAAGAAAGATACAGTTTCAAAAACCAGAAAAACAACCATAAACATGTCAGAGGCTTACCTTATTTAAAAAGGTTTCGCAACATTGCTGATTCAGCTTCTGTTGCCAGATCAAGACAGTAATGCTGTGTAAAAGTGTGCACATTCTTCCAAGTTGCAGCACGGCAAATCTTCTCCAAAGGCACTCCAGCAAACAGACAGTAGATGAGGACATTGCCCTCGTAGAGTGAGCCTTGAGTTTCATGAAAGGATGTCCAGCCTTAGTATTGCAAAATTGGATAGTAGATTGATAGAATTCACTTTTCGATGCCCTAATTACCCTGTGATGATGTGCGAATTAGCATCATATGACTAACTAATGAATTTCATATATGCACCTATGCTGAAATATTATTCATGCCTTTGCTTATATTCAAATGTACGTGTGATCATATTAGTTTCTTAGCTTAGCCTGTGTGCCACCATTTTGCGTAACCCTCTGTGCCTGCGGGCCCTTCTCGCTCATATGCCCCTCCCGCAGGAATACAGAAATGTACTAAGACAGCAGTTTTCGTTTCTCGGCTTACTGTGGCCGAAACTAACAAGTCTCATTATCAGTAACGTTCTCATGCCCAGAGACGCCGAAGCCTAGCTCCCTGGCCTTGAGTAAAGATAATAATGTATCCCTTGCAGGTGCAGATGCCTGCTGTATGAGAGCATTGTCTACTGGTCTGAGGCTCGGTGATTTTCCACAAGGGGCGTACCCCTCGTTACTGTATTGCATTATAATGTATTGCTGTGATGCAGAGAGTCAGTCCTCTCGTTCGCACTCCTAGGAGTGAGGTCGGACATGGCCCTCTCATATGAGTGTTGTTTGGCCTAATAAAGACTTTTGTTTATTCTTCTCCACTGTCCGGCTGACTTCCTGTATAGCGACTATAGGTGAGTGCGGTAAGTCACTCGGGTGGATTTGAGCCACGCTTATCAGATGGCGCCCGAATAGGGACCCCGCGATAAGGATCTTTCTCACCCGTAAGTGGGTAGCAGAAGACCGGGGACCCGCTGGTCGGCACGGTGGGCCCGGGATCCCATCTGATGCCGAGCTTGGTTCTCGCAGCGCTGCCCCACCCTGCTGATCGGGAGAGGTCCCGGTTCGGATCTTACGCCGGGGTCCAGAAGGCGGAACTTGAAGCTGACCGTGTTGGTCCTGGCAGCCGGAGGTGGAGAACGGTAGAGGTCGGTGCCGCCTACGGAAGGTGAGTGGTCCACCTGTGATTGTTTGAGGAACAGGAGTGTTCCGGGAGACTAGGGTGTCTTCAGTGGTTTGAGGAGCCGGTGTGCTCCTGGGGCTATTGTGCTCCGGGGAACTCAGAGTACGAGTTGGTGCTCTGACAGACTTGACGAGGTGGGGGACGTACTTAGGTGTAATTGTTGGTAGCGATCCGACCGGATGGTACTGTGGTGACGGCGTGGCTCATTGTGGGCAGACTCTGGTGCGCTTACCCTGAACTCCTAGTGTGGTGATTCAGTGGAGGTGTGATCTGGGTTTCCCGCGGTAAAGTGCGCAGCGATCCATAGTGCCGCACGGGTGGCGGATCTGTTCCCCGTCCTCAGAACAGTTAGCGTACTGTTCGGTCTGCGGTAGAGTCCAGGTTCCCCAGGACTTGGTCGACGGGCCTTGTCCCATTTGGTAACACGTGTTTGGAGATATTGTATATGTGTACGTGGTTCTCTGATGTCCGTCTATATGTTTGTGTGTGAATGAACTCGAGTTGTGATTCAAGGTAAAAGTAGTCAGTGGAGAAGTGCTACTTTTACATCAAAGTAAAGATGCCGTGTTTTAGCAAGTTACGATGTTTTGGATGCTGTTATCGACCCTCAGATACTAGACTGGCCGAGAGCCAACCTGCACCCCCTGAAGGGACACCGAGTTTTGATATGTATGTTAAACATGGACTGGTCCCGATTTTGTTTGGTACTTTGTGGCATCGGTACACTGCTGATAATGTGGATTTACAATGGCCTTTGACGGGTTCTTTTGATGAAGCTAAGTTGGATTATTTGCAAGACAAACTGTTTGCTAGGCGTAGCCGTCAGAGTATGTTCGACTCTTTGCGAGTGTGGCAGAAAGAGGCCAGGAAACGCAAGATGCGAGAGGAGAAAGAGGAGTATAAAAAGTCCACCCAGACTATGGCGCAGAAAGCGAAGGAACAGGTGGGGAATGAGAATGCACTACGTATGGAGCGCGCAGATAGACTTTGTAGGTTGAAAGAAAATAAAAGTTATGTAGTGCGAGAGGACGACCCAGATGAGATGGAAGATATTTTGAATACCCGACCCCCTCCCCCTTATGCCCCACAGCCCTTGTATCCCTCCTTGCCGATTCCAGCCCCCGTTAGTGGAGTTCCGGGTCCTTCGGCCACTGCCCCCCAACAATACTCGCCCTCGACACCCCTCATTTCCTTACTCCAGGCCACCCCGCCTACACCCTCCCAATTTTCTTTGGCACTCCCTAGTGTTTCAGCTAGTACCACCCCCAGTCAGGAGATGCTAACACCGAGTCGAGGCGCAGGTAGCGGACTACTGTCGCAGGTACGGAAGCTGCTTACGCGTTCTACCATTGGTTTAGATGAAAAAAGTATGGTGGCTAATCAGGCATGTCAATGGGCCAGGAATAATATTTATTCGTTCGAAGATATTTGGTCCACCATGAAAGATTTTGAGCCCTTGATGCAGCAGCACGCTTTGTGGCACATGTCTAATGTATTGATACCGCTATGGGAGCAGGGATATGGAGGTGTGGCTCCGGCGGTTTTACGAGATATACAGGCTGGAGCATATAGAACGAACACAGGGGTGAAAGAAGTGATGAGTAGTCTGCGTGCGCTATTGCAATACAGGAATGAATTACCCTCTGCTGGTACACCCCACTTCCCAGGTCTCCACCCAATGCGCGAGGTGCACCCTATTTTTCATCCCGAGGTCCCCGAGTTGTTAGACCCGGTCACGAAGGCTGTTACAAGGAACAGAATTGATGCACATTTCCAGGAGCAATGGGTGTATACGCCATGGAAGAGAAGTGAGGTGTTGTCATTAAAGGCTCAGCTACCGGATTCTAGAAAGAATCCGACTGCCTATTACAAAGAGCTTACGGAAGCAGCGTCTTCTACTGTGATGACGTTGGCTGATGTTGAATTGTTTTTCGGGCTTTTGGTCCCGGTTGATGTGTGGCGGCAAGTGAAAGGTACGGATCATACGGAGGAGCTGGGAGGTACATGGCAGGAGTTGCAGGATTGGGACAAGGAGCGTAAGCCAGGGGAGAAGCCGAAGGCTGAGATATTAGCTTTGCCAGGGCGCATTATAAAGTATATGCATTCTCTCATTCCCCCGAAAAAGGTAGATTGGGACAAATTAACGGCTTGTAAGCAGAAGAAGGATGAGGCGGTCTCTGATTTCTTTACGAGGTTTGAGGAAACGTTTATGGATTTTAGTGGGCAGGATGTGTCACAGGATGGAGGGTTACGACTCTTCGTCAACAGGTTTGTTACGAACCTATTGCCTGAAATATCAGCCAGACTGCAAGCGTCGGAGAGCACGTGGACAACGTCCTCTCCTTCGGGAATACTCAGTATGGCGCAATATTATGAGCACAGGGAAAATGAGAACAAGGACAAGCAAGAAAAGAAGGCTAAGGACTTAAAGACAAGGGTTTTGTTGCAGCAGGTTGCGAGAGGCAGAGGCAGGGGAGCGGTGTCGAGTCGAGGAGGTGGATTTGGGAGAGGTGAGAGTAGGGAAAGGCTGGGACCGAATCAGTGCGCGAAGTGCAAGCAGGAGGGGCACTGGTGGAGGGATTGCCCGCTGCTTCAGTCGAGTACTGGTGTAGGGCGCGGGCGAGGAAGAGGTGGTGGTGATCCTGGACGACAGGTGGTACGATCGGAAGGAGGCGGGAGGCCGGGTGGAAATTATTTTGACAATACTACAAACAGGCAACAGTTGCAGAGTGATGGTGGCCAGTACTATAACGATGATTACTCAGTTGATGATTTGACAGGGTTCTCCCACAACTAGGACAGCGTAGGACAGAGCCTGGGACCAGTACTGATGGAAGTTGATCAGAGGGGACCTTATGTCGAAGGTGACTTAATGGGGTCTCAACAAAAATTTCTAGTGGATACGGGTGCAATGAAAAGTTCAGTGGCTCGTTCTCGGGTCCCAGGGGCGGCTCTGTCTGGCAAGAATAATATATCCGTGGGTTTTGCAGGTACTCCGGTGATTAGCCCCATTTCTAAACCTCTCACGTTGACGATTGGCCCTTTCTCTGTTGATTCACCGTTTTTATTGACATCAAATTGTGGAGAAAATTTGCTGGGTCTAGATTTATTGAAAAGATTGCACGCTACCATTTATTGTTCCCCGGATGGCGTGTACCTTACTCTGGGCCCGAATGTTGCCCGCCCATTGCAATGTTTTTCAAAAGATGACCCGTTACCACCTGAATTCCGAGGCGTACCCGACAGCTTGTGGGCTGTCAGTGATACTGATGTTGGTAAAATGGATATTGCCCCGGTGTCAATAAGAGTGAAGGTGGGAGCCAAATTGCCCAGAATTCCTCAATACAGAATGCCTAGGGAGGGAGAGAAGGCCTTGCTGCAGATAATTCAAGATTTAATACGGTCTGGAGTAGTGGAAGAGACTGATTCGAACATATGTAACAGCCCTATTTTGCCCATCCTTAAAAGACGGTCGCTTGATGCTACTGATAATACTCCTGATGTTTATAGATTTGTGATTGATTTGCGGCACGTCAATAGAGTAGTGGAGCCACAGTACCCGGTGGTCTCGGACATCACTACAATTTTGACCATGATACCCCCTTCGGCCAAATATTTCTCTGTCCTAGACTTGAAAAATGCTTTCTTCAGTATTCCAGTACATGAGGAAAGCCGTTATCTCTTCGGATTCTCATTGGCTGGCCGAAGCTTCCGCTTCAAGAGAATTCCTCAGGGGTACACTGAGAGTCCGAGCATATATAGTCAGGCTCTAAAGGCGCAATTGGATGAACTGGAACTTCCACCTGGCAATGTCATGTTGCAATACGTGGATGATATCCTAATAGCATCGGACGACGAGCAGGGTTGTCGGGATGCTACTGTGAAATTGTTGCACCATTTGGCTAACAGGGGGCATAAAGTGTCCCTTCCGAAATTTCAATACTGTCGAACGGAGGTCACCTACCTCGGTCACCTCCTTTCGAAAGTGGGGAGGAGATTGACGCCGGAGCGCATAAAAGCGATCACTAACATGCAAGTACCTAACACGCAGCGAGAGGTGCGCGCGTTCTTAGGCATAACATCGTATTGTCGCCAGTGGATACCTAACTATGCGTTACTAACAAAACCCCTATTGTATCTGACTACCAAGGAAGTGCGCGAGCCCCTACCCTGGACCCCCGCATGTCAAGAAGCGTTTGAGTCACTAAAAACGTCTTTGTGTTCTGCGCCAGTTCTTGGAACACCTGACTACCAGAAGCCTTTTGTTCTCTATGTGCACGAGGCGGAAGGTTGCGCGCTGTCTGTCTTAACTCAGTGTTTCGGGGGGAAGCAGAGACCGTGCGCTTACTTCTCTGCCATGCTCGATAATGTGGCAAGAGCGCTGCCGAGCTGTCTGAGAGCCACGGCGGCTGCTGCGGTTTCTATAAGACAGTCGGCAGGGCTCGTACTGGGAACAGACCTCACAGTAATGGTACCGCATGCTGTGGACATTTTGTTGAACAGGACACAGACGCAGCACTTAACTAGTGCTCGTCTTACGGGTTATGAGATGACTCTTTTTGCACCTCATGTCACCATCAAAAGGTGTGCTACACTGAATCCGGCCACCTTGTTACCTATCCCCACAGATACAGATACCAAAGACGATGACATACATGATTGTCTGTTTAGGACTGAAGAGGAAACAAAGGGGAGGGTGGATCTGACAGACAGGCCCTTGGACGAACCAGATGGGGAATTGTATGTTGATGGATCCTGTTTTAAACTACCAGACGGTACATCGACAGCAGCATATGCAATAACAACATTACAGACGGTGGTAGAGACTTCTAGAATACCTTACAATTCTGCCCAGGCTGCCGAGATTATTGCCTTACTGAGAGCATGTGAGTTGAGTGAGGGGTTGGATGTGAACATTTATACTGACAGCCAATACGCCTTTGGCGTGGCTCATAATTATGGGCGACTTTGGGCAGAACGGGGATTCCTGACCTCTCATGGACAACGCATCCAACATGGCCCCCTGATATTACGACTGTTAACGGCCCTGACATTACCCAAAAGATTGGCTGTGATAAAATGTAGCGCACACAAGACAATAGTGGACGATGTAGGGCGAGGCAACGCTTTCGCCGATGAAACAGCAAAAGAGACTGCTAGAGAAAAATTACCACGAATGTTTGTGGCAGGACCAGCCAGATGGGTCCCAGATGTTCACATGTTCGCAGACACTGTACAAAGTGTCAAGAACATACAGAGTAAAGCGACAGATGAGGAATTGAGAGCATGGAAGGATGGACAGGGACGACTGGATGCGGATGAATGTTGGACGGATGTGACAGACAAAAGACGATGGATGCTCCCGAATGCGTACGTTCTTCCAGTAGTGACGATGGCGCACGGGCCTGCCCATGTTAGTGCAAAGGGCATATGCAAACTGTTAGACCCAGTGTGGAGCAATAAGAATATCTCAAAAACGGCCACTCACCTAGTCCGTCAATGTATGGTGTGTTTGAGACACAATCCTGGAAAGGGTACCCCTGTCCCAACTGGACATTTTGCACCCCCCTCTTTCCCTTTCGAGGTGATTCAGATGGATTACATCGAAATGGAAAGGGTCAACAACTTGAAGTACGTCCTTGTGGTCGTATGTGCCTTTAGTAGGTGGGTGGAGGCGTATCCAACGAAAGACTGTACGGCCATTTCCACCGCAAAAATGTTGATAAAGGAGTATTTCTCCCGCTTCGGATTACCTAGGGTGATCTGGAGTGATAATGGCACGTCCTTTAATGCTGAATTAGTGAAACAAATATGTAAAGGTTTGCACATCTCACAGAAGTTCCACTCAGCCTTGCACCCTCAGGCAGCAGGACTGGTGGAACGGTTTAACGGCACGCTCAAACTCAAAATGGCCAAGATATGCGAGAGTACAGGTCTCCGTTGGCCAGACGCACTTCCCTTAGCTTTGCTTTCAACGAGAGTCACTGTAAATGCAAAGATGGGCGTCTCTCCTCATGAAGTGATATTCGGCCGCCCGGCCAATATCTGGGGAGTGCCAAGACCTAAATGTTTTTCTGATGTACCATATCCTCTGTTGACAGATTATCTGTATGCTTTGACTAAAGATCTTCGTTCTATTCATCAGCAGGTAGCAGACAATTTGAAGCCGCTGCCGGAGGGGCCTGGACACACCATCCACCCAGGGGACTGGGTTGTGGTGCGACGATACCAGCGGAAGTCTTGTCTGGAGCCGAGGTGGTCAGAGCCGCGCCAGGTGCTTCTCACCACGCGTACTGCACTTCGGGTCGACGGAAGGAAGGCGTGGACCCATGCCTCACATGTGAAGAGGGTCCCGCTCCCGTTGCCCTATGACCAATGGGTAAAGGATGGCATTGCTGATGAAGAACATGAAAATATCCCGAGGTATGTTCCTTTCTCGGATGCTTCACTGATTGGAGAAGAGCGAAGCGGAATTGAGAATACTGTGAGCTCTACCACTCCCCTTGTTGCTAGTGAAGAGACACCAGAAAGTCCAGCATCTGCCACTGATACACCTGCTTTGTTTACTGATCCCGAAGTGCCAGGGAGCACTCGCTATAATTTGAGGCCCAGAAGAAAATAAGAAATAGTGCTGAAATGTGATGGACTAAACACTGGAAGAAGGGCTTAGTGGACATTCTGAATAAAGAAGATTTAGTGGCAGGGATGGACTTGTAAGAGCCCTGGTGTTTAGCCGAAGATTGTGTTCTTTGAGACTATAGAGTGGTGCGGGGCCCAAATTAAGTGCTTCCCTCGTTTCAAATTGTTGAACAGCAACGGTGGAATTAGGTATGGACGGTAAAAGCCTGCCTGTGAGGCTTTGAAGGACACAGGGAGAAGATCCCTTTTTAAGGGTTGAAGAACGCCTCTGGCCGGTTGAGGATTGTCTGGGACTATTTTTTTTAGTAGTAGTGTGATTTGTATTTTTATTTTTGATTTTTGGTACTAAGAGTATACAGAATGTATCCCTTTGGGCGGCCCATTCCTGATGAGGAGCAGCCCTTTGCAGCTCCCCCGAGACCTGAGCCTGATTCCCCCTGGTTGGCCCTTCCCCGAAAGGGAAAAATAGTGGTTATAATTGTCATTTTGATTGCCTTTCTAGTGACTCTTGGAATACTGTTTTTTCTAGATAAACATTATCCCGTTCATGTGTTTGCACCCACACCCACCGCTGTTCCAGAACATAATATGATTACTGTTGATTATGGTGAGAGAATGATGAGAAAAAATTATAAGGACAATGTTTTCATTAAGACTTTGCACCATGCACACGCCACTACCAACTTGACAGATTGTTGGGTTTGCGGGCTTTTACCTTCATGAAATTGAACGCCACTTTGTCTTATAGGCATCCCCCAAAGAGTAACGACAGCTCCAAGTCTTTGATACCCCTGGCTGTGGTGGGTCCTTCTCCATTTTTCTGTATAGAGGGAAGGGGTCCCATAAAAGTTGGTAATAGCTCTTGTAATGTGACTGCTTTAATACGCCTGCTCGTTAGCCCCGCTTTGATTGCCCCACCCAGTGTCTATTTTGTTTGCGGTGAAAATGGATACTTATGGTTGCCCGAGGGTTGGGGTGGGGTGTGCTACCTGGCCTATATGATTCCTCCTGTGTATGTGGCTCCCTCTGATTACCACAAAACTCATCGACGATTCCACAGTCCTCAGGAACAGCCGCTAGAGCAGCGTAAAAGGAGGGAACTACAGGTAGATGACGTGGATCAGACGGACACCTCATACCAACAATGGACTGATTTTTCGAAGGGTTTGCTTCCTTTCTGGGGCCCTATATTCAACAGTAGAGCTATTAGACGACTGTCTAGGGTAATAGAAAAAGTGGTCCTAACTGAGGCTGACATTACGACTAACATATCTGTTGAGGTTCAGGCTATGAGATTATTCACGATCCAGAACAGGATGGTCCTTGACGTCATACTAGCTGATAGGGGCGGGGCCTGTCGCGTCATCGGGACGTCTTGCTGCGTTTACATCCCTGACTCCGCCCCGACTGTTAACTTGGCAGTACAAAAATTACATAGATTAGCGACGGAACTACATCAGGATAATGGGAACTGGTCCTTACAAGGGTGGCTCTGGGGTGCCTTCTCTTCCTGGGGTTGGAAAATATTGATGGGCTTGGTTGGTGTAGTGAGTGTCATACTGTCTTGCTGCCTTTGCATATACTGCCTCCCTCCATGTTGTTCAATGTGTGCTGCGAATATGGGTCCGAAGAAGAAGTTACATGGTCAATATACAACTTCCATGGTCACTGAAATTCCTGCTGATGCAAGTTGGTTGATGTTCATTGCAGAAGATGTTCTAGACTAAAGTAATAAAGTCCTGCCACTAGACTGGATGTCGGCACTACCTTTTGCAAATAAATGAGGCTATAGTTAGCCAATGATGCTAAAAGGAGGGTCTGATAGAATTCACTTTTCGATGCCCTAATTACCCTGTGATGATGTGCGAATTAGCATCATATGACTAACTAATGAATTTCATATATGCACCTATGCTGAAATATTATTCATGCCTTTGCTTATATTCAAATGTACGTGTGATCATATTAGTTTCTTAGCTTAGCCTGTGTGCCACCATTTTGCGTAACCCTCTGTGCCTGCGGGCCCTTCTCGCTCATATGCCCCTCCCGCAGGAATACAGAAATGTACTAAGACAGCAGTTTTCGTTTCTCGGCTTACTGTGGCCGAAACTAACAAGTCTCATTATCAGTAACGTTCTCATGCCCAGAGACGCCGAAGCCTAGCTCCCTGGCCTTGAGTAAAGATAATAATGTATCCCTTGCAGGTGCAGATGCCTGCTGTATGAGAGCATTGTCTACTGGTCTGAGGCTCGGTGATTTTCCACAAGGGGCGTACCCCTCGTTACTGTATTGCATTATAATGTATTGCTGTGATGCAGAGAGTCAGTCCTCTCGTTCGCACTCCTAGGAGTGAGGTCGGACAGGGCCCTCTCATATGAGTGTTGTTTGGCCTAATAAAGACTTTTGTTTATTCTTCTCCACTGTCCGGCTGACTTCCTGTATAGCGACTATAGGTGAGTGCGGTAAGTCACTCGGGTGGATTTGAGCCACGCTTATCAAGATGCAATCCACCTTGCGATAGTTGATTTTGTCACAGATGTTCCTGGCTTTTGACCACCATATGAAATAAATGATTGATCAGATTTTCTGATGGACAAAGTACGTGAAATGTGGAATTTCAGACGCCTTTTAACATCCAAGGCATGCAAAGATTTCTCAGCAGAGGAAGACTGACTAGAAAAGAAAGAACGCAGTATAAGCAGCTCATTAAGATGAAATGTAGAGGGAACCTTCAAAATAAACTTTGGATTAGTTCTGAGAAGGACATGGTCATTGGTGAATTTCAAATAAGGTTGTTTGATAGTGAAAGCCAGGATTTCACGGACTCTCAGAGCAGAGGTGAATGCCACTAAAAGCGCTGTTTTCCAGGAGAGGTACTTAAGGTCAGCTTTGTGAACAGGCTCAAATGAATGTTTCGTGAGCTTCTGCATCACCGGATTAAGCCTCCATTCTAGAGGTGGAGCTCTGACGGGTGGAAAAGTTCAGAAAAGGCTCTTTAGAAATTGTTTAATCAAGCGATTAGAGCAAAGGGATGCAGCTCCTACAGAACGTCTGTAGGTAGAGATGGCCGCTAGATGCAACTTAACAGACGTAAACATAAGACGAGACTTAGATAATGATAGAAGATAAGGCAGAACTTTATCTGGAGAACATCTTAAAGGATTTATATTCTTGTCACTGCACCAAGAACAGAATTGCTTCCATTTCAGAGCATAAGGTTTCAAAGTAGAAGGAGCCAACGCTCTAGCAAGAATATCTCTGAAATCCTGAGGTAAATTTATCTCTTTAAATCCTGTGAATCCAGAAACCATGCATGAAGATGCAATTGGACTGGACGAGGATGAAGAATCTGGCCCTTGCTCATTGATAACAGGGGCGGAACTGCTGGAAGATGGTAAGGTCTGCGATTGGACATTAGGAGAAGCTATGTGAACCAATGCGGACGTGGCCACCGCGGAGCAATGAGAATGATGCAACATGGTTCCTTCTTGAGCTTGCGTAGAAGTCTTGGGATCAACGGAAAGGGGGGAAATGCGTACGTAAAGATACCTGTCCATCTCATCATCAAGGTGTTCCCCCACAAGCCCTTCTCCGGCTCCCAACTGGCAAAGAACGGACACTTTCAATTGCTTTTGGAGGGAAAGAGATCCAGATTTGGTGTGCCCCACATCCAAAAAATTTGATCCACCACAGATTTATCCAACTCCCATTCGTGGCACAACTTCATAGTCCTTCTCAGGGTGTCCGCTAGAGTGTTGTGAATTCCCGGCAAATGTTTCACCTTTATCGTGATGGTGTGAGAAAGCAGCCATTCCCAAATGCTTTGAGCTTCTTGAGACAGTATGTATGAACGGGTATCACCTAGCTTGTTTAAGTAATGCATGCAAGTTCTGTTGTCGGTTCTGATGAGAACTGTCGATCTTTGAAGCCTTGGGAAAAAGGATTGCAGCGCCAGGAAGATGGCGCGAAGCTCTAAGAAATTGATAGGCATTTTTGCCATTGCAGCGGACCACCTTCCTTGTATGCAAAGATCCTGGAGGTGTGCGCCCTACCCTTCTAAGGAGGCATCTGTGGTAAGGATGAACTCCGGTACAGAAGGTAGAAAAGTGAGCCCGATTGAGACATTCTTGGAGCGCATCCACCAAAGCAGCGCTTCCAGCATAGTTGGAGTTATTCTCACTATGTCCAACGACCCTGAGATATGCAGCCATTGATCGTCTAGCTCCTCTTGAATCGGTCTCATTCTTAGACGGGTGTGAGGTACCAATAGAATTGTTGAGGATAGTATTCCCAGGAATGATTTGATGACGCTCACAGAAGCGGACTGTCTTTTTTGGAGGTCTGATGCCAGAGAAATCAGACGCGATTGCCTTTCTTTTGACAAGAATGCTTTGTCTTGGGTAGTATCCAAGAATGGTCCCAGAAATTGAATACTTTGAGAAGGACAAAGAGTTAATTTCTGACTGTTGAGGAACAGCCCCAGAGATTGAAACAGATGAAGGCATGTGGACGTTGCTCGAGAAGCCTGCCGAAAAGAAGGAGCCTTTATAAGCCAATCATCCAGATAAGGAAAAAGTTAATTCCTTGCAGTCCGAGATGAGTCGCTACCGGAGACAGGAATTTTGTAGAGACCCTCAGTGCAGAACGTAGACCGAAGGGGAGGACCTTGAATTGAAAATGAGCACCTGACGCAGTGAAACTAAGGAATTTCCGATGTTTGGAGTGAATGGGGATGTGGAAGTATGCTTCCTGGAAATCCAAAGTTGTCATGAAATCTGCACGGTCCAGAAGCTGAAGAATCTCTTGAAGTGTGACCATGCTAAAGTATTTCTTTTGAAGATATTTGTTCAGCTTTCTTAAATCCAGGATAGGCCTCCATTCCCCGGACTTTTTCTTTATTAGAAAGAAGTGGGAATTAAAACCTTTCCCACTTGAGAGCGGGGAACTCCTTTCGACAGCATGGTTTTTGCTTCCTTCCTGAGAAGAGCAAGATGTGGAGGAAAAACTCCAGGATATGCCCAAATTTGAGAATGTCCAATACCCACTTGTCTGTGGTTAGCCTTTTACAATTGTTGAAGTGTTTAGATACATTTGGAATCCTGTAATTGAGTTGTGGCAGGGCTGTTGCAGGTGCTAAGAAGTCGTCACTGTTTTCTGGCAGAATCTCTGCCTTGAGACTGTCGTCTTCTATTCTGCTGCCTAAGCGGCAGCTGGCGGGTTTCTGTAGAACTGCTGCAGTTGCTGCTGTTGATATTGATATCTTCCCTGATTACCTTTGTTCTGGTATCTCTAATATCCACCACGAAAGGAATACGTTCCTCTGCCTCTATAACCCCGAAAAGGAGTCTTTCTATATTGCAAGGTGGCAACGGCTCTGGCAGGGTCAGTATATTTTTTGATGTCTTGCAGAGCCTCATCAATATGTTTCCCGAATAACATAACCACATTGAATGGCATGTCCAAGATCTTGGCTTGGACTTCGGGGTGAAATGTGATAGATTTTAACCATCCCTGACGTCTGAGGACTGCTGCTAGAGCCAGTTGACAAAATCCAAGGAGGCTAGATGCATAAAAATATTGATTATTTCGGACGCAGCCCTTTCTCCCTCCAGGAGAATTTTTCTTGCCTCTTGCTTTTTGTCATCAGGTAAGTATTCAAGATATGGGGCAATGGCAGACCACATCTGACGATCATATCTCCCTAGAATCGCTAGAGTGTTTGTAGTGCGAACTGAAGCACCCGCCATGGAGGTGAAACGCTTACCAATGTTATCAAGGCGCCTCCCATCCTTATCCGGCGGCGCTCTCACAGGAATGGAAGGATTCCGAGACTTACGTTGAGCAGCCTGTGAAATCACAGAATCTGGTCATGGATGTCCGGACAGGCAAGCTGGAGCATTATCTGGTGCTTTGTTATTTCTTATCGATTCTGGGAAGAATCGCAGGCACTGAAAATGGATTCTTCATTATTTTCGTTCCTTCTTCCCAGATCTGATCAATTCTGGGGATAGAACAGACGGACCTCATACTCTGGTCCTTAAAATCACATAGAAAACAATCCGTTTGCTATACAGTCACCTGCAGATGAAACCGGGTTGCAGCTCTCCCCATTATTGCGTGGAAACCTCCAATATCTTCAGGAGGGGAATCCACTGCCTGAGGAACTGGTGAAGACAGCGTAGGAATTAGGTATTCATCCCATTCATCCACATAATAGGCGAATTTGGTAATTCCCATACTCTGCAACAGTATCATCATCATCATTCTGGATCAATTGGTGCGCAGGTAAAAACTCCTGAGGTTCAATGATAGGAGCAGAAGGACCTGCATTCTGTACCACAGGCGGAGTAGGAAGTTGAGTTGGAACAGGAGATGCAGGTGGAAAACGTGTATTATAGTCCCTTAATGCCTATAGCCATTAGGGCTATAGGCATTTGCACCAAAGGTTCTTGCTGAAAAGAAGTCTCTTGAGGACCTCGCTGAGACTCACAAGGTTCATAGTATTCTTCTTCATCGTCCTCCTCCTGATATTTGATTCGGAGTTGAGACGGGTTACGTGCCGGACTAAAGAGCCCATCATCTGTCTCCTCTAGATAGTGACTAGGTGGCAAGGGTGAAATATGAGAGACATCTTGATAATTTCTTGAAGATGGAAAAGAATAAGACAATTTTGACGTCAAAACTTGAGTTATCTGTAAAGACGCAGGTCTTTTACGCTTCAGCGTCGACGAAATATACATAGACGGTGAGTCAGTGCCAGTTGAAATAGCCATAATAGAAACTACTGTTGATGTGGTCATCATCGACAGAAAAACCATCGCCGACGATGTAGTCGTAGTCGAAGCCTCTGCCGTCGTAGACGGTGAACTCGTCGACGGAAGGTGGATCGTAGTCGACGGGAGACCCGATGATGGAAGGTGTATCGTCGTCGACGGTGGACCCATCAACAGCGTCGTCGATGGCCGAAGCGTCGACGGTAGGTGTCTTGACGACAAGGTAGGAGTCGACGCAAACTGGGTAGTCTTCATTGGATAGTCAACAGTGATGAAGCAGGCAATGATATCATCAACGACGTTGCCGTCGTCGACAGAGCGATAGTTGGTGACGGGATGTTCTTCGTCGACAAAGAGGATGCACTCACCGGCTGAGGAGAGTTCGTCGTCGACAGTGCTTTTTTTGACATCAACGGGATCCTGGCAGACTCAGAATGAGAGTTTTGCTGTTTTGAGGCAGTTTTCACTGAAATCTTCCCTTTCTCACCAGATTTCACCTCAGAAGAAAATGCAAGCTTCTCTTTTCTAGAGGAAGTGACCAGTCTCAGAGTGAGGCTTTTTTAAGGTCTTACTCTGTCTCTCAGGGGATCATCAGATCTATCCCTCTTTTTGGCTAGAGGGGTGGACGCCTGGGGACCAACACTGCCATCATTGTATTGTATTGTATCTATGCTCGTATAGCGCTACTGCCACCCTACGGGTATCCTGGCGCTTTAGATATCAAACACTAGGTCAGCTGGGTGGTGAAGAGAGAGGATCATCTCCTGAATGAATGTCAGATGTAGCATTCAAATTCTCCAGCTAAACTAGCAATCTTCCCTCTCTATCCTTCAAAGTCTTAGCAGGGAACGTTCTACAAATCCTGCAGTCCCTAACCTTGTGTGCTGGATAAAGACAATAAATACATTCCTTGTGGGGATCCTCAAAATGTAGTCTCTTCTTCCAACATGAAGAACAAGGCAAAAACCAGCTTTTCTTTGAAGAATCAGACATAGCTACTCACAAAGTTCAACCAAAGGTGAAGAAAACTGAGCAGAGCTCAGGGAGACTCCCTGTCACACGACGTGCAGTAGAAAATCTGAGGGTTTGCCTCTTAGTGGAAGATTCTAAGTGGGTGCTGCAGCCTGACTGGCTGTGTTCCAAGTTGTGTTCTTTTTGGAAAAGGACTAGGATAGGCTAATGTAGTGACTTTTCTATTCATAGTAGCCTATTGTATAATGTTCTGACTATTATGTATATGTTTTATTATACCGCGAGACTCCTACCTCGTCGGCGGGGATGATTTTAAGCATGTGAATCTAAGCATGTGAATCTATGAAAGATATCCCAATACGGAATAACATGGCATACTTCAGGTTCTGTTCCCGTAGCGGTCTCTTCATGGATCAAATTGCCTCCATGCCTCTTGCACCCTCATGGTAAAGTCCAGGAAGAGCGAGATCTTGGTGCCTTCATACTGCAAATCCTGCTTGTTTCTGGCTGCTCCCAGTGCCACACCTCAGTCTCTACAGTTAAGTAATTTAGAATACACAGGTTAACTATATTGGAGACTACTTGTCCCGCAAAGGAGTGCAACGGCTCAGATGCCACATTAAGTTAGGAAAACTCAGCTAATCAGGGAACAGCACACACAATACATGCAGTGAGCAGCCCCTCCCTATTCCGGATACGTTCGTTACCCATTTGCTGCATTGTGTCCACTCAAGGTCGAGGCCCACCTGGATTCCTCATCCAATACCTTAATTTATGGCTCTAAAGATAGAGGTACACATTTCTTACCAAAAGTGGATCACCTGAACCATTTGAATGCATTCAATGAGCTGTATAAAAGTTTATGTTCGACCGATTGCAAATTGAAACAGCCCTCAGACCCTATGCCTGTGACTATGCTCCCAGCAGCATTGTTTAATTAAACAAACTGTTCCTGTTTTGCTACACACCTCTCGTTTTTAAAAAGTATTTAATCTCCAAGCAACAGTTTGATTACAAACATTTCAGCCAGTTCCCCCAATGCATCGAGGGACTGGTCAAGGAGTCTTGTGGTCTTCGCAGTATACAGGGCTCAGAAACCTGACAAACAAGTTACTTACCTCCGGTAACGCTATATCTGTAAGAAACATTAGTTAGTTAGATTCCTTACCTAAGAATATCCCCAGGCATTAGACTGGATCCTGAAAGTTTTTTGTCAGCAGTACCCCTGCGCGTCAGTAGGCGTCGTCTGCGGCACCGCGTCCGTCATCGGCGTTGTGATCGCCGGGATGACGGAGTACTTAAATGCCGCCCTCGCGTGCGGACGTCAGTTCTGTACATAGCTTTCCGCGCCAGGAACGCAGAGCCATGCAAGAAACCGACACGGGTGCCATGAAACTTGGGCCCTCAAAGGGAGAGATAGCTTAACCCTAGACATCGGTTCTCAGAACAGGGAGGATGGGTGGGGCGGTAAGGAATCTAACTAATGTTTCTTACAGATATATTGTTACCAAAGGTAAGTAACTTGTTCATCTGAAAGAAACACGCAAGTTAGATTCCTTACCTTAGAATAGATACCCCAGCAATACCAATCCCTGTGGTGGGTCTGCGAACCAAGATCACACCAGGAATGCCTGGAAAACGGAACGGCCAAAAAAATCATCTCTACGGACTGGACTGTCCTTGCAGTAGTGCTTGGCAAACATGTGCAGCGAGGCCCACGTAGCTGCCTGACAAATGTCCTGCAAAAGGACTCCCCGACCCAGGGCAGTAGAAGCCGCCGTGGCCCAAGTAGAATGGGCGTGCAGCCCCACAGGAACCTCCTTTTTAGACAAGGAATAACAGACCTTGATGCACAAAACGACTCACCGAGAGATGGTCCGCTTGTGCACCGCCTGTCCCTTCTTAGCGCCCACGTAGCCAACAAAGTTTGTCGTCCACCCGGAGCTGTTGTGTGCGATTGAGATAAAAGGAGAGCGCACGTTTTGGGTCCAGACGGTGGAGCCTCTCTTCCTCTTTCGAGTGATGCGGAGGTGGAAAGAAGGTGGGCAAGATAATGGACTGGCCGATGTGAAAGGCAGTAACAACCTTGGGAAGAAAAGAAGGAAGAGTCCTCAGAACAACCACGTCCGGATGGACGGAGAGGAAGGAAAATGCTACTTACCAGTATGCATCTGTTCTTGGCATGTAGAGCTGCAGAGTTGCACACTGTGCATAGATCGCCACCTAGTGTTGGGCCCGGATGTTTGCAGTTTGTTGTTGTCCTGAAAAGTTCTTTGGAAGTCACGAGATAGGGGACTCCTCCTTAGGAACACATTGCGGATGGGTATCGGCTCGATCCCCAGCTTGTTTTTCGTCACTAGGCAAATGATGGAGCTTTGCAAGAAAAGGAAGGATGCCCATGTAATTTGTATCTAATTAAGATAATACTGAAACAGACCAGTAAAGCCGGGGATGTGGGTAGGCGTGTGTAACTCTGCAGCTCTACATGCCGAGAACAGATGCATACTGGTAAGTAGCATTTTCCGTTCGAGGCACATGAGCTGCAGATTGCACACTGTGCATAGATTGTATAGCAGTACCCACTCTTAGCGGCGACCACCCCTATCTGTTGCAGTAGTTTGGAATAATGTTTTGAGAACAGCCTGGCCCACATTAGCTTGTTGTTTTGTTTGCACATCTACACAATAGTGTTTCGTGAATGTTTGCAGTGTAGACCATATAGCTGCTCTGCAGATGTCATCTAGGGGAATGTTCCCTAAAAATGCCATTGAAGCCCCTATTTTTCTTGTAGAGTGGGCTTTAGGAGGAACAGATAACGTATGTTTAGCTTTGTGGTAACAAATCTGTATGCATTTGACAATCCATCTAGCTATCCCAGATTTTAAAATGGGATTACCCTTGTGTGGTGGTGAGAAAGACACAAAAAGTTGTTTTGCCTTACGGAAAGGTTGTGTCCTTTCTATGTAGTATAGCAGCGCTCTTTTGGCATTTAACCCCTTCGCAGCTCAGCTCGTCATGCAGTACACTGGTCGTGTGCTCATGACGAGCTGAGCTCGTCATGAACAATGGGATTTTAAAAAGTACAGCACCATGGACGAATTTCCTTAGCACTGATGTGGTTAACGTGTGAAGAGCTCTTTCTGCTACTGACTGTGGTTGCGAGAAGAAAACGGGTAGTTCCACAGATTGATTGAGATGGAATGGAGAAATGACTTTGGGCCGGAATTTTGGATTAGTACGTAGAGCTACCTTATTTTGTTGCATTTGCACGAAGGGTTCTTGGATGGTTAGTGCTTGTAGTTCACTAACTCTCCGCAGAGAAGTAATAGCTACTAGGAAAGCAACTTTCCATGTTAAAAATTGTAATTCACATCTGTGTAAAGGTTCAAAGGGATGTCCCATTAACCCCTTCACTGCGGGGGGTAATCCCCCGCTGTGCTGGGGGGCGCGTACAGCACCCCGGTGCTCATGACGAGCTGAGCTCGTCATGAGGCACGGCGCTCCGGTGCTCATGACGAGCTGAGCTAGTCACAGCTGCACCCGTTCCCGTGGAACGCTCAGCACAGCAGGGGAATTATCCCCGCCGAGCATTCCACGGCTCATGACGAGCTGAGCTCGTCAAGCACCGGAGCGCCGTGCCTCATGACGAGCTCAGCTCGCCATAAGCGTGGAAGGTGTTAACCGTGTGAGAACAACGTTTACATTTCACACAGGCGAAGGTGGTACTCTGGGAGGAATTATTCTTTTAAGACCTTCCATAAAAGCTTTAATGGCAGGCACCCTGAGTAGAGATAGATGTTGTCTGTTTTGCAGATATGCTGCTATTGAAGCAAGATGTAGTCTAATAGACGTATAGGCTAAGTTACATCTTTGGAGATGCAGTAAGTATCCTATGATGTGTTGAATAGACACATCTAGGGGATTAATATTGTTGTTGTGAGAATATATCACAAATCGTTTCCACTTGGCCGCGTAACATGCCCTAGTGGTTGGACGTCAGGCTTCTTTAATGACATTCATGCAGTCTGTAGGAAGGTTCAGATATCCAAATTCTAGGACTTCAGGAGCCAGATTGCAAGGTGGAGCTGAGCCGGGTCCGGGTGTCTGTGTTAAGAGGTGTGGAGACAGGTGCAGTTTTTGGTGCGGTACTACAGACAGTTGTAGCAGTGTGGTGTAACACGGTTGTCTGGCCCACGTTGGAGCAACGAGGATGAGGGTCAGAGAATGCAGCTGTAGTTTGCGTATTACTAGTGGCATGAGTGGTAGAGGTGGAAGAGCGTACGCAAATCTGTTTGACCAATTCATCCATATCGCATTGCCTTTTGACAGTGGGTGTGGATATCTGGCAGCAAAGCTTGGGCATTTTGCGTTTTCGTGGGTGGCAAATAGGTCTATTTGAGGTTGTCCCCACATCTAAAAGAATGGTTGAAGAACTTGCATATGAAGTTCCCACTCGTGGGTCTATTGTGTTTAACGACTTAATAGATCCGCTATAGTATTTTGTACTCCCGGAACATGCTGGGCTAGGAGGAATATGTTTTGAGGTATAGCCCACCTCCATATGTCTTGTGCTAGTTGAGAGAGTTGCAGGGAGTGTGTGCCTCCCTGCTTCTGTATGTAGTACATTGCTGTCATGTTGTCTGTGCGGACTAACAGCTTTGTTTGCTACTCACTTCTGGAAAGCTTTTAGTGCTAGGAATATTGCTAGTAACTCCAGATGAATGATGTGGAGTAATTTTGCTGAGGTGTCCACCTGCCTTGCATGGTGTCGCAGTAGGTGGGCTCCCCAGCCGGAGAGCGATGCATCCGCAGTCCAGATTATCTGAGGAACTGGCTCTAGGAACGGTCGTCCCTGTTAAGTGACCTTGAGCCTGGTTCCATTGACGTGATAAGCACTCTTGTAGCGGACGCATTTGAAGTCTGGCATGGGGTACTATTATTATTATTAATCGGGTTTTGTAAAGCGCAAACAACCCGGAGGCCTCGTAGCGCTGTGTATAGTCAGACTATTGTAAAGGAAAGAAAGTTAAATGAACAGATAAGTTTTCAAATCCTTCCGAAATTTTAGAAGGCTGGGTTCACTCCGAAGGGGAGTGGGCAGAGAGTTCCATGCCTTTGCGGCATTCCAAGAGAAGGAACGCCCGCCCCATCTGGTGCGTCTGATCTTGTTGACAGTGGCCAAAAAAGCAGTACTAGATCGCAGCGATCTGTGAGGAAGGTAGGGGTTTGCTAGGGAGCAGATCATGGTAGGGGCAGTCTTCCACATGGCTTTATGCATGATACACAAGGATTTGAACAACACTCTGGCCTTAATGGGAAGCCAGTGCAGTTTCCTCAGGGCCATTGTGCCTGATTCCCGTTTGTTGAGGCCTAGTAAAAGGCGGGCTGCAGCATTTTGTGTCACCTGCAACTTCCTTATTGTAGAGGTGGGAGCCCCTAAATATAGGGAGTTCCCATAGTCCAAACGGGACAAAATAATGGCTTGCACCATTATTCTACGGGCTTCGAAGGGGAGAAGTGGTTGCACCTTTCTCAGCATACGCATGAGCCCAAAACATGTGGCGGACAGAATAGTAGCTTGTTGCAAAAAGCTAAGGTTAGTGTCCAGTCAGATGCCTAGACTCTTTATATGGGACTTTGGTTGGGGCGGAGGGCCCATACATGGGGGCCAGTCCGACATAGGACTGGGGATGGTTGAGTTGCCTAGCATCATGAGCTCCGTTTTCTCGCCATTTAGTTTTAAATGCGAGGTAGCCATCCACTGAGCGACCGCTACCAAACAATTACTTAGATTCGAAGGGGAAGAGTCAGACTGGTTCATAGATACAACTAATTGTGTATCATCGGCGTAAGTCACTATGTCAAGGCCGAACGAGTGCACTATATCAGCAAGAGGCTGCATATAAATATTAAAAAGGGTAGGGCTCAAAGCAGAGCCCTGGGGCACACCTTGGTCCAGGGGCCAAATTTTTGAATGGGTGGTGCCCTCAACAACCTCAAAGGAGCGATTCTCCAAAAAAGACTGAAGCCAGTGCATGGCCTTCCCAGAAATTCCCATTTGATAGAGGCAGTGAAGGAGAATGCTGGTGTTGACAGTGTCGAAGGCGGCACTAAGGTCGAGCAGCATGATTGCTGTAGTGCCGCCTTGATCCATTTGTTTCCTGGCCAGCTCAGTTACCGCCAAAAGAGCCGCCTCAGTTCCCAATTTGGGACGAAGCCAGCTTGGGAATCATGAAGTAGATGATGATTTTCTAAGAATTGGGTAATGGACATGTTAATGTGTTTTTCTAAAAGTTTGCTGACCCACGGAAGGAGAGAAATAGGTCGATAGTTGGCCATGTTCTCCTGGTCCAAGGTAGGCTTTTTCAGTAGAGCCTTAACTTGGGCACATTTCCAGGCAGTGGGCACTGAGCCTATGGTAATAGAGGCGTTCAAAATATTAAGAATGACAGGTTTGATGGTGTCCTCGATTTTTACTAGCTGGCAGGGGGGGGCAGGGTCCGTAGGAGATCCAGATTTAATTTTCTGCATGAGGGCCCCAAGTGAGTTCTCATCCAGCAATGGAAACTCATCTAATTTAGGAGTCATGGTGTTTAGTAAAGTGGTTCCTGTATCCTGGAACAGATTGGGTGGGTTAAAAACAGAGGCAATTTTCTGTATTTTACTGTGAAAATATTCAGCATGACTATCACAGCGGGTCTGGGCTTTGCTAGGGTCAATGGGAGTCGGAGGGGTATCAATCAGGAATTTAGCTATCCGAAAGATTTCTCTAGATGAGTTGGAGGCGGTAATAATTTTTTCCTCGAAGTATGAGGTTTTAGTACATCTAATTTCTGTTTTGTATTTTTTGATAGCTTCAAGATGACAGGTTTTGTCTACGTTACTACGGGAAACCCTCCAATTCCTTTCAAGTTTCCTACACACCTACTATGAAGATGCAAGAGGCCATCATCCCTATGAGTTGCATGAACACTGGTCCTGGGAGGGAGTGTTGTAGCTAAAACTTTGTTATAAGAGTTTGCTTGCTGGCTAACCTTGCTGGAGTGGGATAAGCTTGCGTTTTTGAGGTGTTTATTGTGGCACTGAGGTACTGTTGTACTTTGGATGGCTGTAGATGAGACTTGGTGTGGTTTATTGTGAACCCCAAGTTGTGGAGCAGTTGGATGGTGGCATGAGTGTGTGCCACACATTGAATGTATGAGCTGGCTTTTATGAGCCAGTCGTCGCGGTACGGGAAGACATGGATGTGCTGTCTTCGTAGACGAGCTGCCACTACTGCTAAGCACTTGGTGAATACTCTTGTATGCTGTTGTGACTCCGAATGGGAGTACTTTGTATTGATAGTGCTGCCCTTCTATTACAAATCTGAGATACTTCCTGTGAGCTTTGTGAATGGGAATGTGGAAGTATGCGTCCGTGAGATCTAGAGTAGCCAGGAAGTCGTTTTGCAGCAGGAGAAGGACTAGTTGGAGTGTGACCATGTGAAAATGGTCTGACTGTATGTATATGTTTAGTGGTCTGAGGTCTAAATTAGGCCTTAGAGAGCCGTCCTTCTTTGAAATCAGAAAATATAGAGAGTAAACCCCCTTGTTTTGTTGGTGCAGAAGAACTGGTTCTATTGCACTTATTCTAGCAGGGATACTCCTTCTTGCTTTAACAGTGATAGATGTTCTTGTGACATTGGTCGCTGTTGGGTGGTATGTTTGGGGGGGTAGATGTTCGATCTAGACAGTA
Source organism: Lissotriton vulgaris (assembly GCF_964263255.1). Taxonomy (NCBI): domain Eukaryota; kingdom Metazoa; phylum Chordata; class Amphibia; order Caudata; family Salamandridae; genus Lissotriton; species Lissotriton vulgaris. The sequence continues at coordinate 402,135,214 of NC_141687.1, forward strand.
ACCTGACTGAATAATTCGTCGCACCCACCTGTCTGATGTGATGTTGATCCAGGCAGGCAGGAATTGTTGAAGTGTTCCCCCCACAGGAGTGGAATGTTGGGGGGGGGAGGGGAAGAAAGTCATTGGGTAGGGGTAGAGGCAGAGCGGGAGTTGATATTGCCTCTGCCTTTGTTGTTTTTACCCCTGTAACCCCCTCTCTGGTAGCCCTTAGTGAATGTGGATTGCCCAGGGGTTTTGTAGGAAATGGAGTGCCTTTCTGAGGAGTAGCCTATTGTGTTGCCTCTGTATGATGAGCGACGAATGGAACGTCTGGGAGCTTGCTGCTGCAAGGCTCCCATAGATATTGCTGTATCGGTGTCTTTTTTCATTTTCTCTAAAGACACGTCAACATTTGCGCCAAATAAATGTGTCATCAAATGGCTGATTAAGGATGGAATTTTGTACCTCAGGTTTAAATCCTGAAATACGTAGCCAGGCATGTCTACGTAGTAGGGTGCTGGTATTGATTGCCCTTGAGGAGGTATCTGCAGCGTCTAGGGCACAACAGATGGAAGTATTAGTGATATTTTTACCTTCCTGTATAAGTTCATCAGCCCTGTTTTTGTATTTATCTGGTAGGTGCTGCATTATGGACTCTAGTTCATCATACTGTGCCCTGTCATATCTTGCCAGCAATGCTTGGGTGTTTTTTTACTCTGCTCCGAATGCTGTTTCGGCGTCGATGAGCCGCTGCAAGTCTTCGGCGCCGTGTGCTTAGGTGTCGGAGCAACAGTTGGCGTAGTAGAGGAAGATGGCTTCTTCTTCGGTGTCGGTATAGGGTTGGCATAGGAAATAGGCTGGATTGAGCCTGAGCCGCCTGAAGGCTTAGTGGGCTTCTTTGCCGGGCCCGAAGGCGGGGCATGGGAAGCAGTGTCTCGGTGTGCACCTGGGCCCGACAGTGAGGGTGTGACCGAAGCGTTTTTTGAGGGTGTCGAGGAAGGGTTGGGGTCGACTGTCTTACTTACGACCCGTTGAGCTGGAGTGATGTCCTCGCTTCGGCATCTGAGGATCCGATACTCTCTTCGGCGTGCTGGTGTTCTGGCACGTCAACACCCTCTTCGAAGATGTCGTCGGGATCAAAGCTGACGAGTGAGCCATAGTTCTCCGGGCTCATCGGTCCCAAATGGTTTTCTTGGAGCGGAATGAGGTACACGCCGAACATTTTTTGGCCTTGTGCTCCGGTGAAAGGCAAAGGTTGCACACCTCATATAGGTAGGTGTGGGGAAACTTCGACCCACATTTAGGACACTTCTTGAATGGCGTTCTTTCCATGAGCCAGAAAGCAAGGCCTAGGTAGGCCCGAAGGCCTTCATCGACGACCGGTATCGAAGACTTCGAAGTGATAGAGAATCGCATAGATGTAGCGCGATCGAAACAATACCGTTGAACTGGGTGAGGATTGCGCACCAAAGGAAAATCGGTTCCAAACTGGAGCGCAGGAAAGACATCCAAGCCTGATGGCGGAAAAAAACAATCTGGGGATGGAGTCGATGCCCATGCGCAATGTGGTCCTAAGGAGGAGTCACCATCTCGTGACTTCCAAAGAACTTTTCAGGACAACAACAAATTGCAAACATCCGGGCCCAACACTAGGTGGAAATCTATGCACAGTGTGCAATCTGCAGCTCATATGCCTCGAACATGAGGGTTAGAGGAAAGAGCCTGGAGCTCACTCACTCTTCTTGCAGAGGTGATGGCAACCAGGTAAGTAGTTTTGAGAGTCAGAAGACGAAGAGGGCAATTATGAAGTGGCTCAAAGGGAGCGCACATCAGATAAGTAAGAACCAGGTCCATGTCCCACTGAGGCATCACGAAGGGAACAGGAGGGAACATATGCGTGATGCCTTTCAAGAATCTATATACAACAGGGGACTTGAAAAGAGAAAGCTGATCAGGAAGCCTCAAGAAGGCTGAAATGGCTGAGAGATAGCCTTTGATAGTGCCCGGAGCTGAGCCCTGCTGTGCAAGAGAAAGAAGAAAGAGAAGAACTTCTGAAAGGGGGGCAGAGAGTGGATCCACAGCCTTTGCTGTGCACCATGCCACAAATTTGTTTCACCTGCAGGTGTATACTGTTTTTGTGGAGGGACGCCTGGCTACCAGAATGACATCACAGACTTCAGCAGGCAAGTCAAATGGCCTCAACTGTCGCCGCTCAATCTCCACGCATGTAGGTGGAGACTGGACAGGTTCGGGTAGAGGGTCGTCCCCTGTTGCTGCGACAGAAGGTCCTCCTGAAGAGGCAGACGAATCGGGGGATAAACTGACATATTGAGTAGCTTGGGATACCTGTATCTTCGTGCCCAGTCCGGAGCCACAAGAATGACCTGGGCCCGGTCGAGCCTGATCTTCTGCAGCACTCTGGGCAGAAATGGTATAGGCGGAAGGGCGTACAACAGACCGCAACTCCACTCGGGACGTAAAGTGTCACCGAGCGAGTGCTGCCGTGGAAATTCCAACACGCAGAACTGAAGACATTGCGCGTTCTCTTCGGTGGTGAATAGATCTAACCAAAGCTCTCCCCACTGCTGAAAGAGACCTTGTGCCACATCAGAGTTCAGACACCATTCGTGATCAATCATGCAGCGGCGGCAGTGTTCGTCCGCCCTGGCGTTCAGGGAACCTGCCAGGTGTTGACCCACCAGGGTGACGTCTTGGTGTTCCAGCCATATCCAGAGGCACAGAGCCTCCTGACAAAGGGTCCTCGACCCCACCCCGCCCTGTTTGTTGCAGTACCACATGGCGGTGGTGTTGTCCGTGAACAGCTGCACTACACTTCCCCGGAATGCCTTCAGTGCAGGCCGGATCACCCGCAGCTCCAGAAGGTGGATATGGAGTCAGGACTCCGCCGGAGACCAGAGGCCTCTGTTCTCTGCCTCTCCTATGAGGCCCCCCATCCCAGGAGGGACGCGTCTGTCACCACTGTGAGCTCCTGTTGGGGAAGGGAGAGAGATCTGCCACTGACCCAATCGCAGTCCGTGAGCTACCACTGCAGCAGAGTCGCAGTGCCCTCTGAGATCAGCACATGGTCGGACAGGTTGCCCTGATGCTGTGCCCACTAGAACTTCAGGTCCCACTGCAGAGCCCGCATCCGCCACCTGGCGTGATGTACCCAGGATGCAGGAAGCCATCAGCCCCAGGAGCCGCAGCGTCAACCGGACCGAAACTCGGGATAACGGCTGAAAGATCGGAATCAGAGCCTGCATATCCCAAACGCGGTGCGCCGAGTCCAGAACCACTCCGATGAAGAGGAGCTTCTGCGAGGGACTTAGGTGTGACTTTTGCACCATGGAGAACCCCAGTGAGTGCAGGAGATCGGCCATAGTCTGGAGGTGGGAGAGGACTGTCTGAAGCGAGCGAGCCTTCAACAACCAGTCGTTGAGAAAGGGGAAGACTGGAACCCCTAATCTGCGCAGATGAGCTGCAACCACCGCCATCACTTTCGTGAACACCTGAGGGGCTCTGGTGAGGCCAAGGAGGAGCACGGTAAACTGAAAGTGCTTGTGGCCTACCGTGAACCGCAGGTAGCACCGGTGGGCCGGCAGGACGTGGATGTGAAAATATGCGTCCTGCAAGTCCAACGCAACCATCCAGTCTCGAGGGTCCAGAGCAGCCAGGACCTGAGATAAAGTCAGCATCTTGAACTTCTTCTTCCGGAGGAAGTCGTTGACGCTCCTGAGGTCCAAGATAGGGCGCAGGCCCCCTTTGCCCTTCTTGGGAACCAGAAAGTAGTGGGAGTAGCAAACATGTCCTACTTCTGGCCCAGGAACGTGCTTGAAGGCCCCCTTGGCCAAGAGGGCCGCAACTTCCTCCTGCAGAAGTTGCAAGTGATCCCCTGACATGCCGTAGTACTGCGGCAGCATGGCTGGATGGGTTGTCTCGAAGGGAAGGGAGTAGCCTTTCGGACGATTTGCAGCACCCACCTGTCCGAAGTGATGGAACGCCAGTGGAGTAGGTGATGGCAAACCCTGCCCCCACTGGCATTGAATGTGCCTGAAAGCATGGACTAGGAGGGCTTTGAGGCGGATGCTGCGCGGGTGGATTTGGACTGACCAGGCCGTTATCCCCCTGCACCACCACGGCGTTTACCACGTCCAACCGCGTTGAGGTTGGTTCTGCAGCCTGTGGCTAGACAAACGTATGGGGGTGCCCCTTCCTTGGCAACGAAAGGGACGAAAAGCAGAAGTCTTCTGGCACTGGCCCGACAGGCCCAAGGACTTGGCCGTTGCCCTGGAGTCCTTGAAACGCTCAAGCGCACTGCCTGCTTGGTCGCAAAAAGGCAGCGGCCATCGAAGGGCATGTCCATGAGCGTGTTCTGGATATCCGACAACTTGGCGGACCGCAGCCAGGAGTGGCGATGGATCGCCACCATCGTGGAAATCGCTCGTCCCAGCGAGTCCGTGATATCAAGTCCACATCGGATGGAATACCGTGTGGCATCGGGCCCCTCAGCAAGAGCCTGAGCGAGCCGTGTCCGGGCCTCCTCCAGACACTGAGGCAGCATGTTCGCCACCGTATCCCACAGAGAGTGGGCGTAACGGCCCAAAAGGCACGCGGTATTAATGGACCGCAACCCCCAAGCTGACTGAGGAGAATAGTTTCTTCCCAAACTGATCAAGCCTTTTGGATTAACGATCCGGGGAGCGGACGGGAATGCACTCTGGGACGGTTGGACTTGGGCCTTTTATTCAGGTTCACCCTCAGACTTTTTGCCTTTAGCCTCTGCCATGGTGGTAGTGATTTTAGGCCTCTGCGCACTTTAGCACTGTGGCCCAGTGTAAAGTGCGTGCGCACTCTGAGTGCATGTGCCGAGTGTGGCCTGCCCTCCCATATGAATGCATGGGGGATATGTGTGTCCATGATAGTTCCTGATATGTGGGAAGTGCAGGGTCGAGTTTGGTATGTGTGAACTCGTGAGGATAAATGCTGCACGATGGTGTGCACAGATTTATTGTGCCTAGTGGAGAAGTGCCACTTTTAGAAGTTGGCATTTCAATGAGATGTGAACTGCCTGTCTGGCTTGTGAGTGACGGGGGCTGGCTGGTGGGGTTGGCTCCAGGAGCCAGGATGAGTCTGCCCGGTGGTGAATAGGGAGATCTGCATGTAGATGGGAGGGAGGAGTTGCACCTGGAACCAGCATAGGGCTGTGCCTTCCCTCCACAATGCTGGCTCCACCCCATGTGGTGTGTCTGATGTCCCTGGCCTGTCTTGTGAATAGAGAGGGGAGATGAGCAAAACAAAGTGCTCCAGAACCAGTTGTATCTGGTTCTCCCATTGCCTGCACCTTTGAGAACAAAGGATTTAGCTGTATAAAAGGAGGGTCTGTGACCCCATGAAAATGTTCTTGTTTGTGGACTTGAATCTACCAGGGGCGTGCTGCTGCTGGGGCTCAGGGGAAGGCTTGCCTCCCTGGGCCCTGCCTGGTCCGTGGATGACTCCTTGGGGCCCTCCTTCCTGGACCTGCTATGCCCTAGGACCATTTTGCTCTATTTTTCTCCTTTTGGCTCTTTCAAACTGGGTGCCTTCTACGCTCAGCGGCTGGGAGCGCTTTATCTTAATTGACCCCTTATATTGAGGGAACCTACCCCTCCTTGCTGCATTTATAATGGCAGCACGGGTGCCCACACCGCTTAACTGCATTATGCCCGCTTATTTTTGCCTTCCTTAGAGCAGGTGCCCACCCTGCGTTTGCATTTTCTTATCTAGTGTGCGGGTGCCCACCCCGCGTCTTTGTCAGCATCCTAAGGAGCGGGTGACTACCCCGCTTATTTACTTACTTATCCTGCTGGGTGCCCACCCCGCGACTTTGCCGCCACGGCCGGAGCCGCAAGAGCACTTTCTCCCGGGCCGCTGCCTAGCGCGACCCGGAAGACAGGCGCAGGTCCCTGCTAGAGGGCGGGACTGCAGGCGTCACTTTCGCCTTTCCCCAGCCGGAATGAAGACGACCCAGAGTGTGGCCATTGCCATACGAGACTCCGGTGCGAAGAGGGAGCCCCACGGGCCGACGTTGCTTTCAGGCGGGGGTCTCATAGGGAGGAGAGAGCCCCGCGAATTCCCCGGCTGCCGAGAGAAGCCGCACCGAGCGTCACGGGCTCCATGCTAAGCCTCGGTCCCGAGATGGGTGACCGGGTGAACAAGGGCACTGATGTGGCGGGGTTCTCATGAGTAGGGAGAGCCCCGCATGCCACCGCGCCGACGAGGAGAGAGCTGCCCAGAAGAGCCGGTGAGTAAAGCCGGCTGGGGGAAGGCTGGGGGGAGGAGTGGGACAGTTCATTCAAGGCACCCAGACGGTGCCTCTCTCAAGAGCAGCCCCGCTTTGCAGGGGGCTGCTCCGATGCTTTGCCTCATTGTTTACTCGGGCCCAGAGGGGCCCATGCTTTATTGTATAAGGGGGGGGGGGGGAGGAGTAGCGGGGCACATTGTCAGTGCCCGCCCCCGTGCCCACACCGCTGTTATTGGCTCCATTATTCCTAGAGCCTGAAGGGCTCCAACGAAGCATCAGTTGCTGCCAGAGCCCAAGGGCTCCATCGTTTGTCCTAATTCCTCTACAGAGCCCTGTGTGGCTCCTAATTAGGACATATGTAATTAAGAGCACGTGCTGGCTCTACCTGTTTAATCTTAGAGCCAGATGGCTCCACCCTTGGGCGCAATTTGTTTAAAGGGCCTCTGAGAGCCCATGCCACATTAATCATAGTTCCAGGTGCCCAGCAAGTAGTGGGCAGCTGCACCGTTTAGGTATTTAATTTTATGGGGATATGCTTCTAAATCTAGGAGTGAGACGCACTCCTTCGCCCCTACCTTGGCCTGCACAGCTGTGCAGCACTTGGTGCCAGCTGCAACGCTTAGGCCCTTCATTGAAGATTCCCAGCTGCCCAGCAAGTAGTGGGCAGCTGCCACGTTTACGTTTGCGCCAAGTGCCCCCTGTACCTGTCGCTGCCTTGGCAGCGCGCCCTGACTTTGGACAGAGGGCATTTGAGCTCCTTAGAGATGGCCAGTTGGCCCTGGGGACTATTAGGTTTATAGGGCACAAGGCCCTAATGTCATTTTTATAGGTGCTAGGAAATGTAATGTTTATAGTATGTGTTATGCACCTTGAGATAATCTTATAGATGTGCTTTTTCGGTTCTACTTACTGTCTTACGTTTTATTGCTCACCGTGGTCTAGGTTTGATTTATTCCTTCCTGCAGGTTATGTTATTAAGTTTATTTCCTAATGCAAGTCATGTTTAGGAAAATATGGTCTACCAGATTTTAGTTTATAAGGTTGGTGTAGAATAGAGTTCTCGCCTTATGTGATACTGTGCCGGTTTTGATTTATGTTACAGGTTGACGCAGAGTATAATGTCTGCCAGTGATTACTGGCTGTGTTCTAAGTTCTCGATATATTCTTTCTTTTACTATTTTTTTTCCAAGTGACAATTTTGACAGTGGCCTACGTGACCCTGTACGGTGTAAAGAATCGCCTGTAAATATTGCCAATGCCAGTTGGCACAATGTATATTGTGTGATTACTATCTAATGTGTTTTACTATAATACAAAGGATATTTTTATCTATACCCTGGTGTGGAGTTCCTTTGGTGGTGTGCCTAGTGTGTTGTTACTGTATGTGTTGTGCAAATGCTTTACACATCGCCACCAGGATAAGCCTGACTACTTGTGCCAAGCTACCAAGGGGGTGAGCAGGGATTATCCTTGGTGTGTAACTCCAAAGCCCTGACTAGAGTGGTGGTCTCTGCCTGGCTTTGGCGCAAGCCTTAGCCAACCAGAGATCCCCATTTCTAACAGGGACGTAGAGGCCTGGATCACCAGACTCTCGGGGTAGGGGAGTACTGACAGAAGCAGGGGTCACCTGGAGCCGGGCGGTGGCGTTGGGTCACGTTCCGATCCACAGGGGGCACTGTGGAGGGCTTGGACCAGGTGCCATCAGAACGTCTGTAAGGGCCTCATTGAACAGCAGCATAGGCTCCGAAGAGCTTCCTGGCAGTTGAAGCCCCTCAGTGAGGAGAATATTCCTCACGGCAGCATCAGGGTGCTCAAATAGCCAAGGCCTTGGCTGCCTTGGGCAACACCACGCTATATGTAGCACCCTCCTCCGTAGCCACGGAGGGAGGAGAGATGAAACCAGTGTCTGGCGAGGTGTCAAGACCGCTGGTCTCCCCAAGCTCATCTGCCCAGTCATGACATAAATGGCACTGTTGTGCCAGAGGGTCCTCAGACCCCTCCCAGTCCTCCCCTTCATCCATGTCCTGATAAACAGGCATAAAGGACGGAGCCGGGTCGTAGGAGAAGGCCTCACCCATCGACGTCGGAGACGGCGTCGAGCAGCGCCGCTCCGACGTGAGGACGGCACCGGGAGTGGCACCGTAGGGGTCGGCGCCAGCGGAGGAGTCGTGAGGTCGTGAGGTCGACTGGCGTCAACCGGGATCCAGGCCTGGATCCCGGGGGGTCCTGCGGCGCTGGGACCGAAGTCACCGCCGAGGCCGAAGCCGCCGGCATGCTAGAACCCCCGAGGCCCGAAGGCGCAGCGGCAGGCCTCGACGGCGGAAAGAAGTCCTCATGGCCATGAGGGAATCTCTAATCTCGCCCGGAGTCGCATGAAGCCCAGGGATTGGAGGGTGTGGGGCCGGACGTGACTCCTGCGGAGCCGCGTGGATGGTGCCACCCGAACCCTCGCCTGCCGGAGTTCGAGAAGCTTATGGGACCGCTCCCGCCACGCTTTCGAGGTCAAGACCCGGCCGTCGGGGCACGACTTGTCGTCGTGGTCTGCCTGAGACAGTAGAGACACCGGCGGTGGAGGTTGGTCACCGACATCAGTCGGTGACCAGCGTCGCATGGTTTAAATCCAGGCATCCCTACCAGCACCAGGAGTCATATCGACTCGAAAAAGATAGTCAAAATTGTACATGCAATTTAGAATGGGGACCCTCCCACTAATGAGCTTTCCAGCAATTGGGTAACAGAGAACAAGGAAGTCTGCCCGGCGTGTAAATATAGGATAGAGTCCGAAACTCATGTACTGTTTGTCTGCCCCGCATACCATCTGCCACGCAAACGATGGTTAGCCCAATATGCAGAAACCTAAGGTTTAGGTGCTGCCTAAAGGGCTATCGAATACTACAATATGACACCCACCCCCCAATCGTTTTTGCCGGATCACGCTTTCTAAATGGTATGTGGCACAGGCGGAGGGGCTTTTTAAAGAGACATAGTGGAGTGTTTCATGTATGTTACTTTAATAGACCACTGTGGGTTAAGGCAACAGGGAACCCCGTCCCAGTTCTTTGTTTTAGTCTCAGTTTTATCTTAATATTTATTAGCTCTGAATGAATTTAATAACCGCTTTTACTTGATTTTATGATAATGGTCCACCATTATTTTTATACTGAAATGACTTTAGACATATGACTGTACAGCTTATTTGTTATTTTCTTTTTTCTGTTGGCTATGATGATTGTAACAATGCACTTTTATGGTCCTAGTTGGCCAAAATAAAGTTACTGAATGGATAGTCAAAATAGACCAAAAAGTTAGTCAAAAAGTGACCAAGGTACTAGCGCTTCCCGGATTTGCGCTTGCTGGCACGAAAAAAAGATGAACTGACTTCAGCCCGCGAGGGCGGCGTCTAAGTACTCCGACGACGTCATCCCGGCGATCACGATGACGGACGCGGAGCCGCAGACTATGCCTACAAACGTGCAGGGGTACTGCTGATGAAAAACTTTCCGGATCCAGTCTGACGCCTGGGGATATTCTAAGGTAAGGAATCTAGCTAACGTGTTTCTTTCAGATACACCGCTCCTTGCAAATGAAGTAAAAAATTTTAGAGTCACGAGTTAGAGGAGTGGCGGGGAAAGGATTTGGGATATAACTTGGGAGATGATACCTGTAACATCAAACTCGTTCATGAAGGGTGCGTCACCAAATATTTGGGTAGCATGGTGCTGGTCTCCGGCACCATGAAATTTGCCTGCAGACTGCCAAACCCGAGAGAGTTTTTTTTCCATGCATCTAGGTCTGGCTCCAAATTCCCTTCAATAAATGGCAACAATGACTGTGGAGCCAGTGACAACAGATTCAAGATTTCAGTTAAGATTCTGGACTTCATTTTAGCAGTGGGCAATTTCAGTGCTTCACCCACTTTCCGTACCAGAGAAGGTAAAATAAATAGACTTCTTCTTGAGAAGAATTTGTGGGGCAGGGAGTCCCCGCCTTTGTTAACATGTCGAGGCCAGCTGCATTTTGTAGTTCCACATACAAGTCAGCTTCTATTATATGGATGAGGAGGTTGTCCGCATTCAAATGCTCTATATGCAGACACCCACAATCCATAACAGGGCACCAAAATTGACACGGTAAGCTGACCTCAAATGTGAAAGCAGCACTGGAATCAACTAAGTAAATCACTTGTGATGATTTTGTAGACAGAACTAAAAGAACCTCGACCGGAGTTTTGGTAGGAAAGATCTACATAGGCGGTATCACGTCCAGAGCCTGTTGAGGCCTAGAATCGAGCAGCATGAAGTTCTGAGCTTGTGGAGATGACAGACCCACAGAATCAAGTCCAAGCTTGACAGTGGCCCAGAGGGCATTGAGACCCATCCTGAAAATTTCCAACATGCACGTATAATGGGCCTATACTTGGGAAGGGTCAGATGATGGAATCATCTCAGATGAGGAACAGAATTGTATCGTCAAGTCTCTGAATGGTCCAGAGAGCAGGTCCAATTCCGCAACCAAGAGGACTTGTTCATGTGACACTTTTTGTGTTACTTATGGAAGGATATTTTTTGAGGTTCGTTGAAGGAGTACTACACGGGCGAATCCTTACCAAGTGGTTGTCAAAAATAGTTTGACTCCACACTCTCCGACGATCTTCAGATGCATTAAAGTGCAACAGCCACAAACCGAGGGGTCAATCAGATACCACATACAGATTGTATGGGGGGGGGGGGAGATTTTGTTTCCTCCTTCCCTGCAAATCGCAATCTGTACTAACTACAGCAGGTGGGAAGGCAACATTTCCCATAGACTTCTTTCCAGCTACCCTGGTGTACCCGAGGAGCTTTGGAACAAAATAGTGACAATCCTTCATCATAATTGTTTTTCCTCAGTGCCATTTATTTATATCTTTGGTTTAATGCATAATATTTTCAAGTCCATTAGAAACTGTCCTTCGTGCGTTTAACCTTGCCTGGCTATATACAACCAAATGCATTTATGGACCCTTCCTCCAGTTCCAATGCTTCTAAAAATCCTCAAGTTCAAACAACAATAAGCAAAGATGATCTTTATTACCTCAGACTTGCGCCATCTATGATGACAGCCATACCCCTTAGGGTCCTAAATGCCTGGGGTGGCCCTATTATGCCCAGAAAGTCACGTTAGGGAAGATCGTAGTCACTAGCCAATGGGCTACTAGAGTCCATTCCACCTGATGACAACTTCATGTGAAGTGCGGCATCTACCTAGCCCAGAATGCCGGATTCTGCCGCTCTCAAGATGGCGGAAACTTTTCCTCAGCGTGTGGAGCTTGGAAGCCCACCACAGGATGGTGGCAACTAGTGGGCCACACACCCACAGAAAAACTAGTTTAGCAACTGTGTTCCATCTCTATCCCCACTGCTTGCCTGCCGATCTAATCAGAGCAACACCTTCTCTGTGTGTGCACCACTTGCCTTTCAAGGTGGTTTCCTCTTTGAAGACCGCCTTTTGGGCCAATACTCTGTGACTTACTGCCAAGAGAACGTAACACCTCCTCCATTACCAGGCCTCTATTGTTACCTTTCCTGGTAGTAATTTACACGTCTCCCCAGGATGGCAGAAGACAGTATTTGTGTGCAACCATAAATAGGCACTGGAATCCTTGGGCAACCAAAGTGGCAACTTAATAGAGTTGCACTTTGCACATCAATGAAATTAAATTTGATTCAACCATTAATTCGGACTTAATGCACTGATCCTTTAAATACCTTGAGGTACCCACCTCAGTAGTCTCAATCCGAAATTAGCAGGGCTGAAGTGTCAGCCTGTGACTCTGTACTTGCCAATTGAGCTACTACCCTCTATTACAGTAATACAAGACAATTTAGGGTTTTTACTGCCAGAACCTGCAAAACTCAGGTTCGGCTTTGTAAAATATTGTACTCTGCCTTAGGACTCAGGAGGCCTACTGTAGGGATGACAGAAATATTACAAAGGGAGGCTTGGGATTTCTATTACCTTAAGTGGCAAAGTCGAGTTAGAAGTTACAACCGCTATACAAGTCTGCAGTAGCAATCTGGGTGACATAAGACCCGTCATACTTGTGGTGGCACAACTAGTACTGCAGTTCATAAGTGACACAGGGAGACGCATCGTGTTTGTGGCCAGTGAGGAGCAGTGGGGGCAGGCAAGAGACCAGGACTCGAAGCCCCAGGAACCAGCGGGGCCGTCAGCGGACCGGCGGCCCCTCCCCCTCGTCACCGGAGATTCATCTACCTCTCGCGCCTCCCGCTTCGCAGGAGACGCATAGTGTTTGTGTCCAGTGAGGAGCAGTGGGGGCAGGAAACAGACCAGGACTCGAAGCCCCAGGAACCAGCGGGGCAGTCAGCGGACCGGCAGCCCCTCCCCCTAGTCACCGGGGGTTCATCTAGGGTTCATCTACCTCTCGCGCCTCCCGCTTCGCGGGAGACGCATCGTGTTTGTGGCCAGTGAGGAGCAATGGGAGCAGGCAACAGATCAGGACTCGAAGCCCGGGAAACCAGCGGGCCGTCAGCGGACCAGCAGCCCCTCCCCCTCGTCACCCGGGGTTCATCTACCTCTCGCGCCTCCCGCTTCGCGGGAGACGTATCGTGTTTGTGGTCAGTGAGGAGCAATGGGAGTAGGCAACAGACCAGGACTCGGAGCCCCAGGAACCAGCGGGCCGTCAGCTCCTCACCCTCGTCACCGGGAGGATTTAACTTTAACTTTAGTTTCACGGGACACGCGTGGCGTGCACCGGGCTAAGCCCGGGCATAGGCCCGGCCATCGGTGGCCGCCAGGGGTCGGAAGAGGTTGGGCTGAGCACCCCCTCTGTGAAGTACTTCATGAACATCGAAGGCAAATCAGGAGCTTGCCGTGGACCAGGGAAGAGGTAGACCCCACTGTTTGTGTTTGACTGGACTGGCTAGTTACCCCAAGACTTTTGATTAGATTTAATCGCGGGGAGGATCCGGGTTGTTTGTTTTAGCCAGCCAGGGTGGTTCTGATTCGACTCCTCGTCGGTGTTGTCCCCTGAAGTTGAAGTTCAGTGGTGTTTGCCGTTCAGCCATTCTATTTGAAGTATTTGTTCAGAATGGCTAGTACGGTGCAAACAAGGTCATCAAAACAGTCTCATCACTCCACATAATCCCCAATCTGCGAATAAATCAAAAGGGTACCCTCCCTACCTACATCTGCACAGCCTACCGCAATTGACAGAATGTTACGAAAGGCTATCGCTGCGGTAGCTAGTGAAATTGAGCATACTGAGAGGCGCCTGTCATTAACCCTGTAAATTGATCTCACCCCTCTGTCCCCGGAGACCGAGATCGATATAGCTGTAACCCCCCAAACATCTTTTTAGTGTCTACAGCCACAGATATTCCATGCGCTCAGTTGGCGAACAACAACGACCTAGAGACACCTAGAGTGGGGAGAAAGGCACAAACTGCGAAGAAAAAGGGGACCAACACTAGGAAAATTAAGGCAGAAGAGGGGCAAAACCATTTCTGTCCCGCAAGTACCCCCGAGCTGGGTATCCCAAATAATCTGTGACCTGCAGAACCATTTTGAGCAGCTCATTAATACCCAGATGAAATTAATCAGGAGTCGGTTAGACAAAGTGGTAACCCTGGTGAAGACAAGGGGGGTGGGCGTGGGTAGCACCATGCCTCCACCATCATTTGTGAACTATAATGTCCCCGAGACTAATATCATAAACCCGCCCGGCGTACAACCCAGTAAACACCTAGCTGGGCAAACTGTCAATACTATGTGTCCATCACTGCCCTTAATCAGCTACATACCAGTAGTGCTCCGAATGGAGACACCCTAAGTACAGGTGAAACAATTCTTGCCCCGCCAACAAGTCTTCCACATGTCCTAGTCCACAAGCAGCCCTCCTTAGAATTACCACTCCCGTGCAAACCGAATGAGCCACCCCCTAAGGCGACTACCAATCCACTACCCTGTATAAATTTACCCCCAGAGGAGGCCCCATACGAAATTATACTAACAGGGGTCCCGGAGCTGAAGCCAGACTGCACAGAAGCTTATGATGAGCTTAAGAATAAGATTAGGCACTGGCTGAATATGAATAGGACGCTATCAGGGAATGTACAGGGGGAAATTCTGTTTGTCCGGAGGGTGAGCTGGGTGGGGCACATGCATAAGGATGTCACCGGTGACTGCGTGGTGGTAAAATTTAGGGATCACAGAGCAGTCGATTATATACTAAGTCGGGGGTCGGTGAGCCAACGAAGTAATATTAGACCTTTGCCCCTAGGCTATATTTACCCAAAGGGAACATCGAGCTTGGGTCAAGGCCCTGTACACCGAAGCAAAAGTGAAAGCCCCCTTGGCGGGAAGGGTCACTACCACCTAATGCCATATGTTTCCCTCAGAAACCAAGGAGCATTGAGCCTGAGGAACAGATTCAATGCCCTTATGTCCTTAGAGGAGTTGGATTGACTGAAATGCGTCAGAGCCCTTCCCAAGAACCGTCCCCAGGAAAAGGATTGCTCCCTCAATGTCCCCCAGACTGTAATTCTACCTTACACCCCCGCACAGAATGTGATCAATAGCCATGTCGTCGGCCCTCGGGCAGAACCCTTGCTGATCCCGCCACAGTTTCCCCTGTTTCAGGAAATCCTTCGGGCGGCTGGCCAGGTTACCAGGGAGTGAGGATGTATTCGGGCTGGATTACACCTTTCGGCACCCTCAGCGACTAGAGAATTCATCTAATATGCCCAGGTCCAAAGAGGAACTTCATGATGAAAGGACAAATGATAACAATCTAGTCACACCTCATCCCAAAGAGAGTCAAATGCAGAAGGGGGTTAAACTGGTATCCTGGAATATAGCTGGTTTGTCAGCTAATTTTGACAACCAGGAATGGAGGCAGTATATCACCAGGTTCCAGGTAATCTGTCTGCAGGAAACCTGGGCGGTAGACTGCAGTCCCTTTCATCTAGCGGGGTACAAGTGTTTCTCTGTGCCTGCACAGAAGTCAGCCTCGGGAAGAGCTATGGGACGATTATGTATATTTGTGAATCTGCAGTTGGAAGGAGTGTGGACCAATTTAAATTGGACCACAAATATGCAAGCTCTTGGGCTTCACACAAATGGGCTAAACTTGATCTTGATTAATCTGTATAATGCAGTAGCAGTTAAGGTGAAGGGATCCACTATAGGGGAATTAGATGACAGATTAGATGCAGGGATGGCCTTGAGGAAGGGAGCGGTGTCCCCGCTTGTGGTTTTAGTGGGCGATTTTAATCGTCACTTGTGCCCTAACCTAAGACCTGTTAATGAAGATTGGTCTCGCTGCACGGTGGAGGAAGGCCCGCACTTTGAGCACTCGAGTGAAGGGAGGGAACTAGGTAGGGTTCTGAAAAGCCATGCACTAGAACGTACTATCGATCTTGTGGTTTTAGGAGTAGAGATGAGGTTAATCCAACATTTAAGGGTAGAGGGTGCTGGTCCTTTATAGATTATGTAGTGGTCTCCAGTCTATTTAAGGACTAGATAAGAGGGGCGGAGATTGAATGGAGCATATTTAGTGATCATAACCATCTAGTTCTGGAGATAAAAAACCTGTCCCCTAGAAGTGCAAGGAGAGGTGTAGTGGCAGATAGTATTGAGAGGGTAATGGACCAGGGGAGACGACTCAGATGGTCAAAAGTGGATGGGGATGCTTTCTATAAATCCCTCACGGAGAAAGGTAAAGAAGTGATTGGGGTGTGCCTTGACCTTTCCGTGGAGGGACCCGCCGTGGTAAAAGCATTTAAGGCCGTGGCGCACCTGATAGATGGGCTACTAAAGACCACCACGCATGGGAGACCAAATACCTCCCCCAGATGGTTCGTCAAAGATTGTTCGCGGGCCCAGAAAGATTTAAATATTTGCCTGAAAACAGTTCCATGGGACAAGTTACGAATTGCAGAGTGTAGGACTGCATATAAAAAGGCGATTAATAGTAGGAAATCCTCCCTCCAATCTCAAGCTTGGGACGATTTAAGGGATGCAGCAGATAGAAGGGCCACAACTGCGTTCTGGAAAATAATAAATAACCCATGCTTCCAGGACACCAACGCCCCAGAAATTGGTACAACCATTCTGCCAGAACAGTGGTATGATCATTTCAAAGATTTATATAACCACACGGCTGAGAACAATCAGGACGATGGGAAGGGCTGTAGGTGGGTTGCCTCGACCGAATTCACACTGGAGGAAATTGTAGAGGGCATTCAGGGCTTAACACAAAATAAAGAGCCAGGACCGGATGGCATCCCACCAAATGTTTACCTAAGTAAGGTAGAGCTGTGGGCTCCCATTCTGACAAGGGTGATAAACGCGGCTGTCACAACCGGCCTCCCGCGTTCTTGGTCATCAGCCACAATAGGCCCCATTTTATAAAAAAAGGCCACAGGGACAACCCCCAGTGCTACCGCCCCATATCATTGATCAACGTGACAGCTAAAGTTTTGGGCCGAGTGGTCCTAACTCACCTAATGGATTGGGCCGATGAACACCAAATCATTACTGATACCCAGTATGGGTTCAGGGCAGGGAGATCAACGACGGATCAGTGCTTGAACCTTTATCTACTGGTAGCTAAATACACCTTAGCTAGTAATGAGGCAGTATACCTAGGCTTTATGGATCTCACTGCAGCCTTTAATCATGTTAATAGAGAGAAGCTGTGGGATCTGATGACCATATTAAGGGTTGATCAGGGTCTGGTAAACATCCTGAGAGCATTGCACTGGAACACCTCTTCTAATGTGCGTTTTAATTTAGAAGCGGGCACCACAGCACCTTTTCTCTGCACTAGTGGGGTTAGATCGGGATGCATCCTGGCCCCGCTTTTGTTTTCTTTATACATTAATAATTTAGATCAGGCGCTAGGCAAATTAAAAGTAGACTCCCCTAGAGTAGGTTCCCGTCCTGTTCCAGTTCTGCTGTATGCAGATGATGCGGTTCTTTTAGCCCGCACCCCTAAGGGACTCCAGCGCCTGATAGACGGGTTTGTTAGTTTTATGGACACCCTAGCTCTATCGGCTAACCTGACCAAGTCCTACGTCATGTTGGCTGGAACCAAACCCTGTAAAAAGTTCACCTAGAAAATAGGAACACATAAAATAGGGCAGATACAGACCTTTTCCTACCTTGGCTTGTTATTTGATGGGCATTTACATTTTAAACTTTTAATTGAAGAGTGATGTTCCAAACTAGTGGCCTTGACTGGGGCCATAATGAACTACGGACGCAGGTTGGGTCGGTGGTCTCCGGAACAGGTTATGAACTTGTATAACTCAATTTGTTGCTCAAAAGTGGTATATGGGTCTGAAGTTTGGGGTTTTGTAAGCACCAACCAGTTACAAATAGAGGAGAACAAATATCGGAGGAAGGTTCTCAAAACCCCAAAAAGTATACCCGCCTACATTATTCATGAGTTAAGCGGGCTCAGGGCATTTCAGAGCTATCTACCAGTACCTAGCAGTAGATAGACAGGAGTGAAACCTGCAAAACGCCTGTTTCCTCAAAGCCACACAGCAGGATTCCATACTGGTCAGATCAAGTTTTTCTAGTTTGTCAGACAACATTCTGCAACCAGCCCATCAACTGCCTTTGCTGAACTGGACTACCCAGTTCCTTTACTTGGCTAAACCTGCTTACTATTTTCCTCCATGAAAGAAAATATGGCTGTTATTACTTATTATTGCTTCCTTTGCATGCATCCGTCTCAGGCATTGTTCACAAATTCCTAGAATATAAATGTTTTAGAATGCTTTAGAAAAGATGCCTCCCATCAATGAAACATTCTTCTTGGTAATGGAAACTGATGGGCTCTTTTTCAGCCAATGCACAAGGCTGACCCATTACACTGTCCTGGAAGGTCACCATTATAGTAGCCGTCACCTCAGCCAAGCTGGTCAATGAGCTGAGAAGAGCAAATAACTCTTAAATTGCAAAGTGAATTCCCTAAAAACTAATCATTCTTTTCTTCTTTCAAAAGATTATCATCACAAGAATTAGATAACTTCCCTACCTACTTTTTGCCCATACCCTGATTACACACATTAAAAGAATAATTTTTCACTAAAGATGTATACAAATCAGTATTACTCGTTAACTGGTTCTGACCATACCGGTTTGGTTTCCTCAAAGAAATCCTTAGTACCAGAAAGTTGAGTCGGCAGAAGCAGCTTAAGAGTACCACGAGATGCAAGGCCAAACCCTGCAGCCGTTAATGCACTTTCCAAAACTAAGCAAGAATAATTCATTTTTCATATGTTAACTACACCAAGTATCTAGGCATATTATTTAGCATTCAAACCAACTTTAGAAAGATGTTCATTTTATATTTAACCCCTTCCATGCGTCCGCGAATCTGCGCCTGTGTGGCAGAATCGCGAGTCGGCGGGTTTATGACGGCCCCCAGCCGTCATCAGCACACGAGCACCGTAGTGCATGACGGCTGGGGGCCGTCATCAGCATGCAAGGGGTTAAACAAAAAAAATCTTCCTGTGTAAAAATAGCAATCTGCTGGGCTTTCAGTATGGTAAAGTCCTTTCCATGAGATATAAGGGCTACAATATAGGATACGTCAGGCACTGTTGATTTGGATTTTATGCATCATCCAGGACTCACTAACAAAAGCGAACAGGTGCCACATTGTACTGACTTAGTATTAGAACCAGCTCACATCCTATGGGCAGAACTCAAACAAATTAAACTGGGCTTGCTTCATCATGGAATATTAGTTTCAGTACTGCAAAAAGAGCAATACACTTGGATACAACAAGGCATTTCTTATAAGTAGATTCAAGAGTAAGTGTAGGGATGCTTACCTGCAGACCAGATCTTCAACATTTTGTCCCAAGACCCACTGCAGAACTAGAGAAACAAAAGACATTTGCATAAAACTGTATCTGAGTCAAAGCCACAACTACATTCACCCGCCATCATGCAACATTAACACAACATAACCCAAAAGGCTATGGCAAAGGATGAGGGCACACAAATCCTAGCGGAGAACTATATGTACAAGCATTGCTTCTTCCTATGCCAATGACAGATCTTACTTGCAGTCGATACAGAGAACCATGCTGTTCAGTGGGCACAGAACCTTAGGTGCCAATGGCTGGCAATAGGGCTGGACAGGACTCATTCCACTGTGCATTTCTCTGCTGGTGTCCTATAGCCCTTGGGGAAATTCTAAAAGCCCAGGGGTGTTCCGGGTGTCTCCGTCACTTTCCCCAGCTCCCTGAGGTAAACTGCAGCAGGAATGGGAAGGCCTCAAGAGAGCGAGAAAAAGAAGTAGGGAAGAGGTAGGTAGAGAGAAAGCAATCAGAAACCAGAAGTGAGAGAGGAGATTGACAGTATGAATGAATGGAAAGAGACTGTATGAGAAGACAAAGGGAGTGGGGGAGAAGTCTGAGCATATCTGCCAGGACTTCTTTTGGTTGGCCACTCCGGCCCGACTGCCTACAAGAACAATATTAAGCAATTGGTCTTAGCTATGGGAAAGGGCCCTGGCTTCCGAGCCTTCGCTCCTATCAAGTTGTGCCACTCATAAGAAATTACCATTGTACTATGCCTGGCAGTCTGTTAGTTCACCTCTTCACATTATGGACACAAGAGGCCGTATTATACATATGGCACACTTTTCCGGTTTGGTTACAGCCCACCTTTCAAAAAGGTGCAGCAGGCACAAACAAGGAAAGTACGCTGTATTACAATGAATGTGCTGCACTCAGGGCAGCCACAAACTCTAACTGCCCTGGGGGCAGCACATTCGAGTGAAATACAGAGCAGCTGATTAAAAGCTGCAACATGTTCCTCTGTGAAGGTGCGATCTGCCTCCACTTTTAAGAAGGATTAGAGATCCCTTTGTAGGCAGGTGCAGTGAATGTGACTTTACACACTTGCAGGGGAATGTCTGGGGGGCCAGAGTGGGTTTGTCTGTGGGCTTCCTTTAGGAGGCACACAAAGTGTGGCACCTCTCCTAAGGGCATGTTGGCCTCTGCGCCTGGTCCGGTAATAAGGCATAGGGGCAAAGTGATCTACTCATTTGCGTGGGGCCATGCCCGCATGCAAACGAGTGAAAGTCCTCTCATGATAGGGCTGTCCATATAACAGAAGGAGCCACACAAGCTTCGCTGGTCCCTTCTGTAATACCATTGTTCCAGTGGGGGGGGGTGACAAAAGCAGGCGCAAGGGTGTTGCGTCCCCATGGAACAATGTATAATACACCCCCAGGACTTCATTTTAGAAAACATCTCAATACAGCCTCAGACTGTGAACTCTGCAATTATTTGCGAGCAAAAGAGTAGGATTTGACATGAGAAGGAGAAGAGCCTTCTTCTAAAAAACATACTGTCTTATCTTTCTGCTTCTTATTTTGGTTGACACGCTAAAGTATACAAAAAAATTATGGATTGAATCTTAGAATTATTCTCAGCCCATGGTAACTACTTGGGTCGCATCCCAGTTCATCGTTCCTTTGCACACCACGCCACCTCAGTTTGGACCCAGCCGTATGTAAATCAGTCTTGACCCTATTCCAATAGCAACAGTCCACCCTGAACTGCCAGGCCTCCCTGAACTAGGGTACAAGCAACCCAGGACTGGGTCCCCCTAGTTAATGCTAATCAGCCAGGTATAGCTTGGTTCCAGTGACTCAGTGTGAAAGGGACCCACTTCTGGCCACTTAGTTCAGATAGGCTTTGGATAGGATCATTCAAAAACAGTATCTCTGTCCCTATACTTTTCAGGCATCTGCTCCAGCTATACACAGCGGCTCTTGGTAATCCAATTGTATTTTTCTATGTAAATGTTTCTATCAACATTTTTATAAGGTCTTCTTCTGTCACGCAAGCCTTTATCAATTCTGGCTCAGATTAGTGTATTCCGCAAGCCATTTCACAACCCACTGGGCTGCTATATAATTTAGCTTGTAATTCAAGACTTCAACCTTGTGAGTACCTGGCTCACCATGTACTATACGAACAAGAGGTATAGTGTATAGTGAGTCCAGTGGATCTTGAGAGACTGTATAGAGGCTAAATAGATAGCCCAAATGCTCTATTTTGTGGTAGTGTGGGCGAGTAGTTAGCTTATCAGAGGGTTGTGTTAATGCATTTGTTGTGCACCCGTGGCAATAAATCGGAGACCCACTCAATAAATATACCAATTTATAAAAATAGTACTTTGGCATATTTATTTACTAAGACAACAAAACTTTCGTAGAAGCACATACGTTTTTAAATAAAAATACTTTACAGTTTCAAAAGTGGGCACACTGCAACTTTCAATCTTTCAATGTTAACCTATAGGAGGAAAACAATAATGCGCTTTTGCAGTTAAGTACACAACTTAGTCCCAGTCTTCAGGGTGTAGGGTAGTTCAGGTAAAAACCAACACTGCACACGGCTGCACCGCTTGTGGTGCAGTGGTCAAATCTGGTGTTAGGAGCCAATTTTAACTAATGGAGACTGGGGTCCTTGAAGGCACGCTGCTTGCAGGTAGGTGACGCGGCTGCTGGGTTTGAGCTTAGGAGGTTTAGGCAAGCACAGGGGACCACAAAGCAGCACAAAACATACACCACCACCGGCACAGAGCAGGGTGCAAATACGGTGTTGAGCGCCCAATGCAAGTGAATGGAGGAACTTTGTTTTCAAAATAGGCTGTAGGCATAGTACCCGAGGCTATATGAAGACCACCAACAGCAGAGGTAAGTTGGGATGCTTTGGCTCGCAGGGACAACGTCAGTTGAGCTCCGAAAGGTCCAGGGGCTTCGGGTGCAGGAAAGACCATTGACGTCGGGTTTCTCTTACTGGTGCTGGTCGGGGTTGGGGGGAGCCTTTGGATTCACACTGCAGGCGTCGTCGTGGAGTCCAGGAGTCAGCCAATGCTAGACTTAGACCCTGGATCGCTTAGGAACCTTTTCTGGACCAGTGGCCACTTGGACTCAGGCCAGAGGCATCGGATGCAGAGTGGTCAGGATCACGGTTCAAGAGGGCACCAGAGTCCTTTGTCTTGGTTACTTGGGGACAGGTCCTCTGTCCTATGGAGTTCTGGTCTTTTACAAAGGCAGGCAGTTCTCCCACGGGTTTTAAAGGTCACTGGTTGCAGGGCAGGTTTCATTTTCTTTGCAGGATCTTCGAAGCAGCAGACAGCCCGGTAGGGCTGGGGCCAAGTCAGTGGTTGTCTTCATTCTTCTCTGCACAGCATCCTCTTCATCCTCTTGTCTTAGGTCGTCAGGATGTGGTTTCAGAGTCTGGGGGACCACCTACATACTTGGGGCATTTACAGGGATGTAGCAGGGTTCCTTAACTGGGGTGGCAACACCCACTATTATGCCGCCCTCCTGTTGGAGGGGGCATAGCCCTAGACCGGATTGTATAAGTCCCACAAACTTCAAGATGGTGCGCACCGAAAAATGTGCTTTACTTCGCCTCCTGCACCTGAGGGGTGGAGTTGGCGAAGGGTGGCATACCTCCTATTCCTCCTAAGTTTTTCCACTTGAACCGGGGGCTGCCATCTGCAGCTAGCAGCAGAGGTTGGGGTTGCATTACAAAGGCGGCAGGCAGGCCTTTGAAGCTTCTCTCTCGAGCACTGTGCCCATGCTGGGGGAGGAGGTGTGACACCTACACCCAGGATGTGCTTTTGTTTCTGGCCACCAAGAGCAAAGGCTCTCCACTAAGGGGCCAGCAACATGTCTGGTGGGGACAGACTGCCTAAAGCTAGTCAGAGACCACACAGGGGTTGGTCCGTTTTCAGGGAGCACCTCTGAAAACATCAGTGTGGCATCAGTGTGGGTTTCTTAAGAGGAGTTGTTTAGTACCAATCACTCCTGGGTTCAGAGAAGCCATCATGATGCTGGGGAACTAAAGTTGTTGAGTTTCGCACCGATGTACTCCCTAGAGGACTATCTTCAGTTCCCATGCGCTAGGTACCAAGGGTACCATTTACTAAAACATACAGGGGGGTAAAATTGCCAAATGTGGAACAGTTTTTGGTAAGAAGCACTGGCATAAGGGACCTGGTTAGCAAGGACCCAGCGCACTACAATCAAAACCACATCATTTTCCAGGCAAAAGGTGGGGGACTAACCATGTCAAAAGAAGCACTTTCTCACACAATCCTTAAACAAAAGGAGATATAACAAACCTTCCCCTGGAGATTCTCCATCTTCTAAGTGGAAGAACCTGGAAAGGGTATCTGCAATGGCATGGGAAATCCCTGGTCTGTGTTCCACTGGAAAATCCATTCCCTGTAGGGATATGGGCCGCCTTAGCAGTTTGGGGTTTTCACCTTTCACATCTGTTGTAGACATCTGAAAGGGCTGTGGTCTGTCTGAACTAAGTAGTAAGTGGCAAACCGGTATGGACTCAACTTCTTTGTGGCCCAGACCACAGCAAAGGCTTACCGCTCTATGGCACTTCAACGCTGCTGTCTGGGGAGAAGTCTCCTGCTTAAGAAAGCAACAGGTTGGTCATGTCCTTCATCATTTGTTCGGGCTAGAACTGCACCTATCCCATGATCAGAGGCATCTGTCTGCAAAATGATCAGCTTGGGATATTCTGGAGCTTTCGCGACTGGGGAAAAGCAGATTCTATCCTTCAGAGGGCCAGAAGCCTATTGACATCTCACTGTCCAGTAACCTCCTGCAATACCCAGTCAAGCCAAGGAATGCCCTGACTTGGGTCTGGGTTTCTGGAGCTTCCCAGTCCAGAAATGTCTGGATCTTATGTTGGATTTTACCTATCAGTGAAAGAATCAAAAACAGCCAAAACATCAACTATGATTTTGATAGTTCCTGATTCTCTACAGTTTATAAAATAATTAAACAAGACCTAAACCATAATTCTAAACCCTGCATCTTTAGACCAAAGACCACAAAAATGAAAAAAACTAAAGTAAGACAAAACTATATTTTAGTGACCTCCCTAAACAACAAAACTCAAGCAGAATAATGTTACCCCAGACTTTTACTGCTAGCTTGTATAACAAAGTTACATTGTATAGCGCTCTTCGGGAAGAAAAGAAATTCCTCTTTCATTCTCTTTTTCCTTTCTTTAAATTGCATGTAGTTTGTGGTTGTGCAGGTGTTTTTTCAGTGTTTATAAGTTTTCACTGGCGAGAGCTATTTCTCTTTCAGTGGGTTTTTATCAGTTATTATAGGTTTAAACCTAAAACTGGACAGCCTAACCGTAATGCAAAGATAGTGCATGAAATGAAGGACAATACTGGTAAGTAATCAAGTACTTAAAAACCAAAGGGCAGGGGGAGGAGCCAAGATGGCGACGGGTGAAGACGTGTAGGCTCCCGGCTCCGGCAGCTACCTATCCTCCGCACCGGTATCCCGATTCCTATCCTGTCCTATTTGGCGGCGGAATGAGCGCTACGTTGTGCAGACTTGTATCATCGTTCCCGCGCCTCTCAGCTCACCCGGCGGCCGAAGATAATTGACCGGAGACTTTGAGCCCTGGGACGACGCCGCCGACCGTCCCCGAGCCTGGTAGGCTGAGGAGCGGCCGTCCTGCCCGCGATCCGTTGCCGCTGAGGGGGTGGCTATTTCCTCTCGAGTCGGGCTCTTGGAAGTACTGCCTGCTGTGGTACGCCGTGATCGGCGCCCTGTGCTCCATCACCCCTCAAGGCGCCCTGCAAGCTACGCGTCTTTGTTTGAGACGGGTGGCGAGAAGAAGGGACACACGGCCATGTTGGGAATGCGTTGAATGCCTGCTCCCATGGCTCGGTGAGGCGGCTTGTGGCACTGCAGTCCTCAGTTTCGGCCGCACAACTTTTATCGATTTTACGGGCTTGCAGCCCTGTGCTGTGGACAGTTTGCGCTGCTCTCGCCTTCCACCTTGCCCTGTGTCTCGACCATCAGGATGTGCGCCATTGCCTCAGAGACTGGGGGCGAACACCCGTCCCAGTCTACTGGATACGTAGCCCACCGAGCACTGGGGTCCAGTTTGCTCGTTCCTCTCCGGGAACATGACCGCGAGAGGCTCCTGCCGCCGCTCTCCTACGGATCTATCCTGGCCGTTCTCACTGAATTGAGGACTGAAATGCGTGTGGGTTTTCGAGCGCTGGGTGAGTGCTTCGACACAATGGCGGCTGATCTACGGAGGGATCGTATTGTGGAGGGCCAGCCACTTCTGGGTCTATCCTCATCTGAACCTACGGGGGAAGCAGTGCCTTACTTTCCTGGCGGGGGAGACGTGGTTGCCTCTGCCTTTACGGACGCCTGCCACCGGCCGACCAGTGAATTGACCTGTGAGACTTTGTTTCCCTTGTCTCCGGGACTTCTTACTCTGCCGCTTGCAACAGTGTTGCAGCCTCATGCCCGGGACTCGCAACAACTGGCCCCCCCGGCGGATTTCTTATTGTTGCCTTCATCCTGCGCTCCGGAGACTCCACCTTTCCCCGATGGCCTGCGGAACTTTATTGCTACGGACAAAGGACTTACTGGTGACGTTCAATTGTCGCTATGTGTAACTGTTTTACTCTCCTTTGCTATGCGGCCATGTTGGTTCTTTGTCTTGATGGGGGCGGGCCTTCTTTATGTGCTTCATTTTGAGATCTGCCCGAGGTCGGGTCAGGGCTAGGTTCTTCTTGTGCTGCCGGTTGCTTAGCTGATCGGACCGGGATTAGAGGTGGCACACATTGGTTTCAGTCGCACACGTTATAATGTCCTTCCCTACCTGCTTTCGTGTTAATGTTTACTTCTTAATAATCGCACACTGTGTGGGGATTGTGTTTTTGAAGGGGGGGCTGGGAATGTTTGGAATGGCTCCTCCTCCCGCTTCATTTGTAGTTTTTGAGAGTCGCAGATTAGAACGGTCTAGTCTCACTCTCTATATTTCAAAGTGATTTTTATTATTATTTTTTTTTTTCTTTTCTCCTTTCTTCTCTTCTTTTCCTTGAACTGCATTTCGGGTTCTTTATGGGGCGACAGGCACATTGTCGGGGGGGGTAGGCCGTAGCCTCCGCTTGGTGTAGGGTGGGGGGGTAGATTTTATTTCTTTTTAATTTCTATGGGCCTTTTTCTTATTTTTCTGCGCTTTCTCACACTGTTTTCCTTTCTGGGTCTGTGATAGGGGATGGTTGGGAGTGGGCGGCGCTGGGAGTGGCACGAGCGTGGTTCCTGTTGTTTGCTTTGTTCTTCTACTGTATTGCCACTCTGAAGGGGTGTTTCATGTAATTGCTGCTATTATTCCTGCTGCCTACTCATGTGGAATTGATGTACGGACTCAGATCTCCTTTGTACCTATCCTTCATTGATTTCTAGACTTTAAAATTTTTTAAAATTAACCTCCATTGCTCCTTAGGCGTGATAGCCAGTACTCTCCAGTGTAACCGATGACTAATTGCTTATCGATATTGCCGAACTATTGCGTCTTCATATTGCTTGCACCTGTGCTCAACCAGTTTTCGTGGCCGGCCTCAGGGTTGTGGGCCCGTATTTGTATTTCTGTGGATGCACCAATAAAGGTTTTCAAAAATTTAAAAAAAAAAAAAAAAAAAAAACCAAAGGGCAGGTCGATCCCTGGAACAAAATGCCATATCGACATTCTAAACTACAGTATAGCAGATCATTGCAATACAATTAATCAAAGTAGAGGCAATCTTTTGGGGACTCATGAGTGCAGCAAAGATCAATCTTAATATCAGAAACAGTCAACATTCTTTAAGTGCAGCCATCTACAATCAGATCTTAATTTAGGAGTGGGGAACGAGAGAGAACATTGGTCGACATACTTTACAAATCCTACAATGACACTGTTTTGAGAACTCTGGGATGCTATGGATTGTACCACCTTATAAGGACATGCAGTGGATTACATATACTTTTCATTTTTCCAAATACAACTTAGATTTAAAAATAATTAATCTCATTGACTCTGGAACTAGGGGGCAATAGGTGCTGCAGGGGTGCAAGAAGTGCTGAAGAACCCCCATAAAACTTGGAAGTTTAGATAGGGAATGAACAATAATGGGGCCCTTAATTTGTTTCCTAATGGCAGCATTTCCCACATATTCTTCATGCTTTTAAGAAGGTACCATCTTTGCCCCCGCCCGCTCTAAAAATTGCTCCAGGATCTGAAGGCTTGCTCCAAAGAGTTTGAGGAATTCAGAGGTAAACAGTTTATCTAAAAGCACAGTGGAATCAAAGCATTTGCCAGAACGTGTAGGATTAGCAGATTGAAAAAGCACTTTAGAGTTTGGAGTTCTCATTTTGAAGCAAACTAGAGAGTAAAGTATACATTTTAAATTACAACAGTGCTTGAATGTACTATATAGTATGCTATTTATTACCCCTCCTGAGTGTGTTTCAGAAACATAGCTCAGACTGGACGGTGACTTTATGGAGTGGATTATCCAAATCAAAGGGTATAACTTTCGAACCCTCTGCCACCTCCTAAGGTAAGCTTTACCTTTTCTGACACACTGCCTTTGCAGAGTCAGATGTAGAAAGGGCAATCATGGATATCCAGTTTGAGTGCAATCTGTGTCTTAGGCCCTGGGACACGATAGTTAAACAATGCCCACGACATATACTGCTAAATAATTGCTTGACAACACAATGAAAAGTTGCTATAGTTTATATGTGGAGGCTTGGAAGAGAGGTAACTGATCATGCCACATGGAGAAAAAATTAGGCCATATACCTCGGAACACTAATTAATTATTCATTTTGGGGGAAAACTTTGGAGCACGTGCTGGTGGAAGCGTGGAATAAGTGCTCACATAGATGGTGTTTGGTAGGTAATTTAGAGTGCAGGATAAGTTAATTTACGAAAGCATATGACATTTGTCACCCAAGGAGGGGTGCACAATGGTTGTAGGGGAGAGATTAGAGTCTCTGTTTCCTCTCCTGTTTAAAAAGGATGCGACGAAGACAAAAGACAAAAGAGATCAATTACAATATGGGCAGCAGCAGTGCAAGATTCACAGGGTGCTACATTTTGCTACTTCAATGCCCTAGAGCAGTGTTTCCCAAACTGGGGTCCACAGACCCCCAGGGGTCCGTGACACATTCCCTGGCGGTCCGTAGGCAACAGTTTTGAAAGCACAGAAAAGTTTCTTGTATAATTAGCAGCTTTCCAGCAACAATAAAAGTGTCAAGATCATGCCAGTGATTAATGTCCCTGCTGGAGCGTGAGGAGAGTTTTGTTCAGTGGTAGCTTTGGCTTCACTAATGTAGCACAGAGGGTTAATGTGCCTACTGCAAAGAACGAGTAACATGTATTTTAAAACGCAGTATTTTATGTGCATAGGTTCGTGGTTACTGCTTTTGTCAGAGATTCTTTCGTTACTGTGCATTTCACAAGTGACAATTGTAATGTAGCAGAGGGACCTATAAACTGTCTTCAAAGAGCTGCATGCAAACTGCATGGTACCAGTTAGTAACTTATGTTTTTCCCCAGTTATTCATTATCCTGATGCTGATAAAAAGGTTTATTTTGGTGTAAATAAATGTTTAATGTTAAAGGCAGTGCTAGCCACCGTGTTATGTTCTGAATCCTGAGTTTGTGCTTTTCCAGACTAAGCTCTCTTTAAACATTTTATATACACACTGATTTAAATGTATGATTCAATGTCTCTATATGTGTATGATGTATAGTGCTCTGGCATCCTACAATGGTATGAGAGATGCTATAAAACAAATGAAATGCATGTGACAGAGGGGCTATTACTTCAATATAAAATGCTATGGGTCAGATGTATGATGTATCTTTATATGGGCGAACGGGTTCGCGAACCCGTTTGCGCATGCAAAAACCTATTCATCAAGTACTTCAAGTAGATGGTAATGCATTTGCAAATGGGAAGGGGTCCTCAGGGGACCTCTTCCCCTTTGCAAATGCATGCAAAATTACTTTTTAAGGGCAGGCCGTGGTCCCAGGGACCTCTGCCTGCCCATAGAAAATGAAATGAAAAGGTTTCATTTCCTTTTTCTTTAAATGCATGGTAAATGGGCTGCATTTTCTTTTTAAAACTTCTTTATTTAAAAGCAGTCCCAGACATGGTGGCCTGCAGAGCCCAGCAGGCTACCATACCTGGGAGGGCTGGCATTCCCAATGGGCTCGCAAATTGCGAGAGGTCCATTAATATTAATGAACCTCACAATTTGCGACCCCATTGGGATTCCCAAACAGTGTTAAACACACTGTTGTACATTTCTTTTAGCGACTCGCAAGTTGCCACTTGCCATGTGTCACCAATTGTGAGGCGCTAAATGAAATGGTCGTACATCTGGCCCCAAAATCCTTAGTACTTTGAGTATTTGTTTAGTATGCACACATGTGGTTTTTTTTCTTCGAATTACTGTTTTAATATTTGAAATTTAACTCATACAAATTGCTTGGGGATCCCCGGCTTCCAGTGGTGACTCATTGGGGGTCCTCAGGAGTCAAAAGTTTGGGAACCACTGCCCTAGAGAAACTTCTTTAATATCCGTTCCAGACATCTCATGTAAACAGCCTGGCTAAAGATGCAAGCAATCAAATGGTGGGTATAAGAAATTCCCTTAGTACTCACTTTGGTTCCTGAGCCGTCCACTGCAATGGCATCTACGCTCCCGCCATGGCCACGGCAACAGTGGAGTGCTTTTACCTTGTTTCTCTCCGCGTTCCACTCCCAGAGCAGAATAGTTTGGTCCATGGAGGCTGTGAGCAACAGGCACGAGAGGCTGTCTGGAGGAAAGCAAGGGGAATAAAAGACATGAGCAAATGTCAAAAACACTAATAATTCTATATTGGGTTCCTTATCTTTAAATTCATCCATGTGTTTGAGACATGTCCCAGTATTCAGCAGTTCTGGGAAGAAAATGGTAAGGTCCTGAATGACATGTTCCACTGCAGCCTAGAGGTAAGCCCCGAGATGATTATGTTTGGATGTTCACCGGTGCAGGCAAATAGCAGCAAGTTACTGTTTTATTTAATTTTACTGGGGAGAAGAGAAATCCGCAAGCAGTGGATGTCTACCTCTTGTCTCTCGAAGGCTAAATGGTTGAGCAGTGATATATATATATATATATATATATATATATATATATATATATATATATATATATATATATGGTATATAATTAACCAATTTTATATGGGAGGTTTTGCAGCAACAGAATAAAAGATAAGCAGCCAGCAAAACCTTGCCTGGTTTTATTTTTTTTGTTTGTTTGTTTGTGTGGGGGTCTATGCATGTACACATTATTCTACAGTAGTGTCTATATGTACTCACTGGTCTTTCTCTGTCACTATTCTCACGTGTGCACTTTTGATTTTGTCTGTGTACACTTTGTTTCTTCACATAGAGTGAGTGACCAATGATGAGAAGCGGGTCAACCAGTGATTGTTAGCCGGGAACCCCCTCGGGTGTTACTACCATGAGGCACTCACTCTATTTTCTACACTTTTTCTGGTTCAAGGATGTGTTGGCCTGTGTTTTTATTGTGTTGAGTTATGTACACATCCTGACCATAGGAATAGTGTTATTTCACACATCCTGGGTATATATATTGAGAACGAGATACTATACCCCATGTATTGGTCTAATAATACACGGATGAAGTAGATTTGGTAAGGCTTTGTGAGAGTAACTGTTAATTGAGTGGGGGCAGCCTTACTGATCACCCTCCCCCTATACCCCTAGTGATTTAATGAGTAAAATAGCTATCATTTGTTTCTGCGACTCTAGAGATTGATTTCTTATTCTTGGGAAACAAAATTGTCATGTTTATGCAGTTGTCAGAAACTAATCCCTTCTTGTGAATTCGCGAAAGTTTCTAGTGACCTCTGAGCTAGCTGGCACTCATAATTAAGTCTAATATATTCGATAGAGAGCTAGTCGACCTCAGTCCTACGTCTAGACTATAGTATATATTATTCCAATGCGCAGAGCCTATTGGGAATATAGGAACTACATTACATGGCCCCCAGCGTTTGGTAAGGCGATAATTTAACGCTAGATACTAGAGTAATTCAGTCGTGCTTTTCACTCAGACCCATTTTTTACCCGTAAATACTCAATAGACGTCTGGAGTGGGTAAAAGGATGATATCCGCCAAAACGGAGTAGGACGAAAAATCACATGTATTAGTTTTTGGTTTTGTTCAAGGTTGAAGGATACAGTGTTCCAAAATATTGTGCACCTAATCTTTGTTTCCTTGAAACTTGTTCTGCAAACTCTTCAGTCAGTAAAATAATGATTACGGACTAAGAATTAACTACAGCTGCAGCTCAAGCAGTTTTAGATGACCGAAATCTCCTACAGAATGACCCGGATGTTATAATCATCCTGGTAAATGTAAGAAAAACTATAACTTACAAACTCATAAATAATGGAGTATCATCGAGAGGTGGTAAGGTAATCTTTGTTAGAGAGGCACATTAATATCGGCAGACAGCAGTGTTCTATTCATGGATTCACTTTCCTCCAGCAGATGGGACACACTAGTTAGACTACTACAAAGTAGAGGAACCTCCAACGGAATACATTCCTTACGAGGACATTGAAATTCCATTAACATACCAAGAGCATCAGCTCTGGTTTAAAGGCGCCCTACAACATGAAAATCACATAACCAGGCTCGGTCCACTAGGTAAACCAGGAGCGACAGTCGGTACTAGCCAGCTATACACCACATCTTGACATTGAAAACATGACAGGTCCAGAACTGTTAGTACAGCTAAAACAGTTAATTAAAATACAAAGACAATTGGTTCAATATGTCATACGGACCTTAACAGTCCAACCCACTGTAAGGATTCCACAGCACACCCCTCACCAGGGGAATTCAAACAAAATCACACCACAGACTATACAATGACTGATTTACCAATCAGTCATTGGTAAATTGCCCGCCAAAAGGGAACACAATCCGTTCTGGTTAGCTCAGAAAATTACTCAAATAGAAGCAGTATTCCCTGATAGTACACCTTATGAGAAACACAAAATTCTGACAATCTGTTTACCAATGGGGATAGCACCACATGTGAAGGAGTGACACTTGGGGTACAGTCTTTGCTTCGATCTACACAAAAACACATGGTGTACCGTCCATGGCAGTAATACCAGATGTTCTGAGACAGATTCAAAATGAATACGGTCCAGAACCTGCCTTAAATCTTGGTATGAAATTACTAAAAAATTTCAAACAGGTCTCGCCTATACTATTAGCCAACATTAAAGGTGAAGCAGCATCCGTGGCAATCCGCCAAAATCTAAAAGAAACAGATATAACAGACCAGCCATATGAGCTGGCAAGAAATATTGAAAAATCATATGAAGAACTAGGTAGAGATAGTTTGGGTGGGAAACCATTAAAACCCCAACTAACAGAAAATCCTTAAAAAGTTTTTATTAAAAATAATCTCACCACTCCTAAAAAGAAGTGTGAAAATACTAAACAGACACTTCCTAAAGAGAAATGTTCTCAGTCCAGAGGAAGATCTCCCCAACGGGGAGGTAGGTCTCCACAACGGGAGCCCTCTGAAAAAAGATATAACCTTAGAAATAGGGATAATCTGAGAAAACCTGGCAAATATCAAGATACTGATACACGTTCCTCTCGTACCCTTAAGACTTCCTCGCAGAAATCCGAGAGAAGAGGACGATCAGAACAAAAAGAAGAACGCCTGAAGTCCAAAGACGAATAGCACGTTCCAAAAAATAAGAAAACTCAATTCACCAAGAAGAAGGTAGCAAGCGTAAAAATCAGACATGCCGAGGATCTTGAGGACACAACTCAAGAACGGGCCCACACAATGCTATACAGCACAGCAGAAGTGACTATAGCTCGCAAGATTCTGAAGGATCATCTGAAGACAGTAGACTTGAAAGAATCCATTCAAGTTGAAACTGCCGACACCAGGGTTAGTGGACCCCACAAGCTATATGAGATAACACTCCGGATGGAGGGGGACATACCTAGAAAAATAAAAGCACCCTTTTGGGAGAAGCTATCAAAGGGTTATGACATTCTTCTAGCTGAACAAGACTGGCCACCTGAATTTGTCAGGGTGTGCCCACATGGCAAAGAGATAATTATGCCAGCCTTCTCAAATTACATTCCAATTCATAAAAAATACAAATATGCCAGAAAATGAGCAGTAGCTCAGGCTCCGGCTTTATATAAAAATCACGTAGGATGGGATGAGGACTCTCCTCACCATAATATCCAGTTGAAGAATCAGCCTACTGCACAAAGGCAGTATCCAGTTAAGCAAGACGATAAAAAACAAGTCAGGGAGATTTTTAAATCAACTTGAATACCAAGGGGTGATTGAAACATGCACCTCGTCAATGAACAATCCTTTGTTTCCTGTCTCCAAACCAGACAATTCATATCGTCTAGTTTTGGATTACAGACATTTAAACTCCTGTTACAAAACATTTGCAGTACAAAATGCACACAGTGCAGCATTGATGTATAACATTGTGCGGAAAAAAAAATAAAACCACATTAGATATTTCAAATGGGTTTTTCTGTCAAAACAATGTACCTGAAAGCAGGCATTTGACTGCTTTCTCAATATTGGGGACACAGGGACAATTTTGTCGTCTCCCTCAAGGATTGAAGAATAGTCCAGGGTTATTTTCAGCCAGGGTAACAGAGTTACTACAAATACATGATGATGAGGCATTATCTTATGTCGATGACATCTATCTTACAGACGATGATTTGGACGTGCACTTGAAGAGTGAACACCATAATACTTGGATTCGCACCTGAAGGGTATAAATTCAATTTTAAGAAATCACGAATTGCCCACCTCAATGTCCTATTCTTAGGCCACGAGTTATCAAGTGAAGGCAAAAGCCTGGCAGCCAACTTCTTAGAGAAATGTGCGCTGCTCCAACCTCCAAAAACGCAGAAAAACTTAGTCAATTCTAGGTTTCCTGAATTTTGGAAGAACTTATGTTCTGAATTACGCAGAAAGGGTTAAACCTCTCTACGAACTAATCAAACCTGATTTCAAACCAACAAATTGGACTCAAAACCATACAGAAATTTAATCCGAATCATCCTAGGGAGATGCGGATTCACGTTCCCGACCTTTAATGAAGATGAAAAGGTACCAATAGCATACAAATCACACGTACACACAAGCTGAAATAAAATTCACTTCAACAGAAAAAATTTTGACAGCGGTTCAAACTGCAGTAGCAAAAGAGAGCTCTCGCACAGGGAAAACGCATAATGATCATTACACCTGTACCTGCTTTAGAGGCAGTGACGAAAGCAAGCATCCCCAATGCTAAAGCTTTACATCCGAAACCGGTTAACTCTCTTGCTGCAACAGATGTTGAATACGTCTTTGACCCCTACTTGAAGACACAAGAATTCCTGCAATATGAACACGAATGTCCCCTGCCGACCGAAATTCTGCCTCTAGAACATTACGGGTGTATAATGTATACAGACGGATCAGCACAGACCGCAATTGGGGGTAAACAAGCCTATAGTGCTGCGTGCGCCATTGTTAAAGGTCGCTGGCACGAAGGTAAATTTAGACCGATGGTCATTAAAACCCAATCACTCGGAGACTGTACAGCTCAGAGAGCTGAACTACAGGCGTTTGAAAATACCGATCGCGAATTCCCCACACTAATAGTGTGCGATTCATATTACTGCGTCCAGTCTTACAACGAATACCTGTAAAACTGGGTTCAAAATGGTTTCAAAGACGCGAAAGGTGGCACGATTAAGCACAAAATGCTTTGGGAACAAATAGTTATTTTACAGAAAGAACTACAAAAGACTCATGTGATTCATATACATTGTCATTATTAAAACAAAGATACTGGTGGCCGCGCATGAGGAAACAAACTAGAAACTATGTTCTAGAATGTGAAATCTGCCAAAAAATGAAAGTTTCAACAGTGAAGCGACCTGCACAGACGCCCATTCTGATTTCAGATAAACCACTAGCGTGTGTTTATCTGGACCACTGCAGTCCCTTATAAAGGGATAGAAACTATAAATATATCATGGTCGCAGTAGAATCATGCACAAGATTTATTTGGATGTGGCCCTAACGCTCGGATGACGCCAGAACTGTTATAAAGGATTTGCGAGTCTTTATCTGCACATACGCAATCTGCACGCTACGTTCTGAACAGGGTCATGCGTTTAGCTCTCGAGCTTACAAAGAGGCCATGGCTAGCTTGGGCGTTGTATTGCGGTATTCTAGTCCCTTCCATCCTGAGGGTAATGCGGTATTGGAAAGAAAAAAACGTGACATAATGCAATCCATAACAGTTAAGGTATTAGTTTCGGGTGATAGGTGGGTCAAACATCTAATAAGAGTCCAACGTAGTCTTAACAATCTGCCAAGAAATTCTCTGGTGGGAATAACTCCATATGAATTACTGCTTGGTACTAGAATGATAATCGAAGACCTCGATTGTCAAACCTCAGTGGTGGAAAAAAAAACCTTTGATGTCAAAGATCGTTTGGCTGTTTACAGGACTTAAATGAAACGAGAAGAAGTCTGAGTAAAAGGATACAAAAGCCAACAACCACTGAAGAGAAACCACCTGTCCCAGCAAGACCCGTTTGGATTCCAAAGATTGGGGATATAGTCAGGGAAAACATTGCGGTGAAGAAGGAATTTGGGCCTTCTTACAGAAAAGCAGTACCTGTCTTAGCTATACACGGAACATGATCAGTAGTACTACCGCCCCTTGCAGGTAAAAGGGAGAACAGAGGTGTGTCCATCGACCTGGTCAAACCACATCATGTGGCCAATAATAAGTAGTAGGCCCAGTGGACTCCCAAGATGTAGCAGAAGACCAAACCTTGCTACAATTCAAGAGGTTCAAACTGAAAGACTAATCACATTTGATAAACCTGCAGTAAGAAAAGAAGGACTATGCAACAAAGCCATGGAACTTGTGCCTCTGGATACCCAAATACCAGTTCGTCAAGAAGCACCTGTCTACACCGATGTAGCATCTGACTACACAAAGATGACAAAGAAGAAGCAGCTCCAAAGATTAATAACAATCCTGATGTAATTCCAACAATTGACAGAACTGCCTCTAGCTATTTCATCACTTTGATACATTTTCTGAGGATCCCAGTGAACCTAAAAATAAGCAAGCAAATAAAACTTTCAAAGAAAAAATAACAGAACTCTTTCATCAACTTGAACAAACATATCTGGTTTCACCATGGATTGAATTTTGGATTGTTTTAGGCGTACTTTTCCTCCTGCTCTGGCTCATTCTTGTTTTAAGCTTGGGAAAAATAATAGATGGAAAATACAGTACAATGGGCACAGCAAGTAAGAAAATCAACTTGCTCCTGAAGCCTCACAAATCATCTCATCGTGAAAGAAGAGACCTGTCATCAGTAAACATCACAGCCGTTCATATACCTGGTGGTATAGCATGGGGTAGAACGGATTATGACATATATGGCCCGGTGGAATTGCTGAAGATTCCACACCAGTTCAAGGTTTCTTGGAGTGACTTTGTATCACCCAGCTCATTTAGTGATGATAGGGACTTTGAAACTGTTAATAACATGATGACAGACTTAGAAATGTAAGCTAAATTCACAGAACATGAATACTTAGAAGGTTCATCAGATAATTAACAAATGTATTGTTTTATTCATTATGGACACCATTTTTTCAATAAATCTGCAAACCCTAGAAATGTTTTTTTTTATAATCAATGGGAACATTGTCGAACGCCACCAAAGGGTAGCTTAAAAACATTTTATGAAAAGTTTCCGTACTTCTCAGGGTTTAATGTTACAAATCCAGAAACGTTTTATTTCAAACTTATGAATAAGACAGGAATAAAAACAATGTTAACCAATACAAAACAAATGTATTCTGCAAACTTTTATGCTCAGTTATCTACATTAGGGTTTGACTTTTGGAAAGACAACATTGAGACAAAAACTGTCTGGGGCACAAAAGACTGGCAGGTGCAAGGTTTAGAAGCCTTATTCAGAGCCTGCATTATACCAGAACAAATAAGGTTTTTAAATGACACTGTTCAACAAACTTCTTGTCTTGGCCTAGCTAAGATAAAAGATTTAAATAAACCGTCTATGCCTAAACCCACATCTGACAGTAATGATACTACAGAAGAGGAGATATACGTACCCTATATTTTGAAACAAAACAGAACTAATCCAGATTGGAAAAAATTGTTAATCTGGCCCACAGACACGAATAACTGTCAAGATAGATTCCTGAACAAAACAAAAGGGTTCACAGAGAATAGGCCAGATCCAAGATACTCCCAGAGACAACATCCAGGGATAGTAACTACTTTCAGTGTAGGAAAGCTATGCCTTGAGTGGCTACAGAAATCTACACTTCCAGAAATCAAACAACACTTATCTTAACTTTAAGAAGGAAATGATTTGTGAGATTTCTTTTTTTTTTTTTTTAATTTTTGGTAAACCTTTATTGTACTTATAGCAATACAATCGCGGGCAAGCAAAGCAACAAGATCATAAACATACAGTATTACATCCCCAAGCTGCCCCGTTGTAGCTCAGGATAATGTTCGTATTATCAAATACCAGGATAGATGAGGTTTCTTTTTTCTTTTGGGATTCTAATGCACAGGATCGACAGCGAGCAATCTGTTCAAAGTCTACAGCCAATTGTCAAATCGTACAAAGGTGACCAAGTGGACAGTTAAGGTGGGAGTAGGGAGGCGAAATAAGCAATACTGGGCAGCCATAAGCGCAATTTCTATACAAAACAAACCAGTGCCCCACCCCACAAGAACTAAATACGCCATAGAATTCCCGGAGAAGAGGAAAGAGAAAAAGCAAAGAAAAGGGCCACAGAACCGAAGAGAAAACAAGAAGATACAAAGTAACCAACCCCTCACCCCGCACCCCTGCAGAAGGCCATGGCCTATCCCCCCAGCAGTGTGCCCGTCGCCCTAATAGGAAACCCGAAATATAGTTAGAGAAGAAGTGAAGAGAGAAGAAAAAATGGAGGAGGAAGACAACCAACGTGTGTGTTCTCAGCCGCCCACCCTCCGACTCTCAAGCCGATGAAATACCAACGTTCAACTCAAGTCAATGTCCCGCCTGTCCCTCATAGTCCCAGCAGTGCGAGCAACAGCAGCTAAGAAAACATCCTCAACCTTGCCCCTTGCGATCAAGTGCGTCGACGGAGTCCAGCTGTCCAGCCGCCATCTTAGATGAAATATGCAAACGGGATGGCCACTGCAGAATAGGAGGCTGTCCACCAAAGTCTGCCCATGCCAACGCTGTGTGGTCAATGACGATGCAGATAGGATCAGTGCAGAACAGTAATCCGCCAAAGCCGGCGGACCAGCACGGCAAAATCAGCGCCAAGAAGGAATGGGGAGTCATGCCATCAGACCACAAAGGAGCCGCCGGACATGGCGCCCGGAGACGATTCCCCAACCACTGGACGAGTCCACAATCACCAGACCTCCTCACAACCATTGCGGTCAGCACCGTGTCGGTATCGAAATCCTGGTCCTCCAACGCCCCCGTATGTACCTGGGTAGGCAGTCCACTGCGGTCGGATGCAGGGTGTGGCGCAGTGCCCCGCACTCGGAAACAATCACGGCCAGTCGAGGGCACATCAGTTGCAATAGCATCCAGCCGGCTCCCCAGATCCTGGGCACTGTTATGCAGGACAGCTCGCAAAACACCTAGAGCGCCCAGAATATCGCTGATCCCCAGCGCTGCCCCAGGAAGAAAGGATGCAGCATGTCTCTTCACCCGAGGCTCACGGGCATTTAGTAGCTCTCGAAGCTGACCGCCGTCGTCCCATGCGACCAGCTGATCACCCCGCCGACACTCTGCCAAGTACAATCGGGCCGGAGGCACAGTGGCAGCAAGCTCCATTCCGTCACCATACACAGTGCTGTTGCGATGTCGGCAGACACCTGGACCCTCGGTCGCGGTCCAGGGTCTTCAGTTACAGGCTCCGATTACGCGAGACATAAAATGGCTCCCACCACAACGCAGGGAGAGATGGAAGTACTGTCCGGGCCGTCTACAAGCGGGGAAGCTGATACATTGTAATACCCACAGCCGCGATACCTTCCAAGCATGCAGGATCGCAGGGCAGATTGGATCTCCGTAGTGGGAAGCGCAGTGCGGCAACTCCTCTCCGGCCGACCGACCGACTCCTCCCCGTCTTCGATGGCCGCTGTTGTTGTGGCCGGGGCTGGCCGTCCCTCACACACAAAGACCCGGTCTCACAGCCATTAAGGGCCGGGGAAGAAGCGAGGACGTTTCACCACCCTTACCGCCAGAAACACGCCGGGGAACACACCATTGGGATCAGAGTCTCATCACCGTTCCGAAAACTCGGCTCAAGTGCAGGATGAGTTGCAGGATTCAAAAGAAAGGCGAGAAGGTCGGCGGAGCCGAGGATTTAAGCGGCCATCATGGTTGCAGGCTAGGCTCCTCCTGTGTGAGATTTCTTAATGGGTATCGTAAACCACATCAGACAGGGAGACGGCGTTATGGACTTCACTGAATATCTCTTCTATACGAAGAGATACTTTACGCAGAATGAAAGCCATTCTTTTACAAAAAACTCTGACACTGACCTCGTCCAGAGAAACGTATGATCTGCAGGTTGCAAGGTCTTCTGCGGAGATGCATGCATTATTATCAACAAATTGCCCAATACATTTCGCGGAAATGTTAGGTCAAATCTTAAACATGTCTGATACCAGCGGCATCGCACATGTATTTAAGACGATTTTTTCGGGACTGTTAACACCATTTGAAGCAGTCCTCGGCATTTTTCCAAATTTCGTGCACTCTGTGTTCGGCGGCCTGCCTCTCATTTTGGGTCTCGTAGCAGTATTCCTAATTTTATTCCTTCTGCTCCGATATGGCAAGTCCAGTCACCAGCGATACCAAGACTACCATGGAACAAGCTCTCCTTGCCATGAGGTATCGTCACTGCATTACACAGATTCTTGGCTTGGCTCGTTTAAGAGATCTGAACACCACTTGGTTCCTTTCGTTCAGACCAATCTGGCAAGATTGCATCTTACCTGTTCTACAATGCCTGTTTTGCGGAGAGGAATGCGTGTTGGACATTTGTCTTGCACTTCCAACAGTCCTGTCATCGGATTTTGAAGCCTTGCTAGGTCCGGTAACGACTCATGCATCGTGTTGCCCCCAACGGCTGCCAATTCTGATGACGGCATTCATTGAGGTCTCACCGGCAGGTCTAACTGAGGGTGAGATACGTGACACTACAGACACACAGGTACCACCTACTGCGGACATGGCTAATGCATCAAACGCTGACGGCGATGATCCTCATCTATGCACATTTGAACTACTAACTGAAGTGGTTCCACTTTCACCTACTATGGTAGACGGTTTCTTTGCCAACCTAGGACAATCAGATGTTTTCTCCTGACACCGAGAATAACTTTTGATTCATGCACACAGCGTTCCCAGAACTCTGAAATTCAGCCTTCGTTTTTTTCCAAACAAACCATCTAACAATTTGAACTTTTTTCAAAATAGAACTTTGGCACAGAGTAATCTGCTTAAAGTAGAACTATTCTTAGAGAACAAGATTTATTTTGAAAAACTTCCCAAATTACAATATTTGGGCTTGTCCTAAAAACGGAACAAGTTTGTATATTATGCTATGGGATAGTCTCAACCTTTTTTCTGTACCTTAAGAGACATTTCATGATTGTAAATTCATATTTGATAAAAGATTAGAATGTATGCTCTCATAATATGCTTCATATCTATTGAGACCTGCTTTTCATGAAATGTATACTCATTTCATGTGAACAACCGCTTTTCAAATGCAATTTGTATTTTGGGTGGGATTGTAAACACTAGCCTTAGATATGTTCAGTGCTTATACATTTAGTTTTATTGAACTTAATATCGTCGAGTGGGTGTTATGTACGAATCTAGGACCCGCGTGTAACTTTCCCGATTCATGCCCATATATAGGTATAAATCACCGATCCTTATATAGGCATAGAAATCATACCCTTATTTAGACTGAGCCTATGCAGCCCAAATACGGCATGGCCACTTCCACTAAGTTCCGAGAATCCACAACGATTTCTTGGAAAAACCCGCCTTCAGCAGCTAGGGACTTCCCCTTGCCTGAATACTAATTTATCTAGGAAATCATGGAGTTTTCAAAGAACTGAGTTTTTGATGAGGTTTTTAAGTCCAATCATACGTCAAACTCGGCACCTTCAAGGTATAAATATGCCTACATTTGCCCAGACAAACACACGGTGGTTTGGAGCAGTTCGACAATCTACTTGCCCGACGCGCCCTGCAGCAGCAAGTGCTGAAGTAAGCCGACCCCCCAGCTGACGCACTGAGAGTCGCTGTCTTTTCTCCTGCCGAGAAATCCAGCTCCAGTGTTTCTAGGCTATCCTTGCGAGTTGCTGGGAAATCGAGTCCTGAGAGAGAGATACAAGACCTCCTTCATTCTAAACCAAGGTACGGAGCTGATTAGACCCTTTGAGAATTCTTGGAATAGATTCTTGGCAAATAATACTAAAACTTAAAGCTACACCTCACTTACTTCTTCCCTCGTACTAGACTTAGGTTAGGTACACCGGGGTAGGCGTATTTTAGAAAGCACCAGTTGAGTACCTTTAGTCATTATTTTGTATGTATTTTATGTTTTAGGTTTTTTATGGCTTAGAAACCATATCATGCTTTTACAGTTCTACTTTATAATACTTATCGTATTATATACCTTGTACTTTATAACCAGTATTACGATTGTAGCAGTACATTTCTTATGCTTGAGAAAGAAGACTGTTCAATAAATACTTTATTGAAAACGCCTGTCTCTCTATTTTCTCAGCACCTCAGGTGAAACGAAGCATGCACGATTGAGTAAAATAGCTACCTATTGTTTCCGCGACTCTAGAGATTGATTTCTTATTCTTGGGAAACAAAGTTGTCATGTTTATGTGGTTGTCAGAAACTAATCGCTTCTTGTGAATTCAAGAAAGTTTCTAGTGACCTCTGAGCTAGCTGGCACTCACAATTAAGTCTAATATATTCGATAGAAACCTAGTCGACCTCAGTCCTACGTCTAGACTATAGTATATATTATTCCAATGTGCAGAGCCTATTGGGAATATAGGAACTACACTATACCACCGGTCTGATGATTAAGCCAAATGGGTTTACAAGACGCAATGTTGGGCACAGTAAAGCCCATAAAAGTCGAACCCTCTTCCTTTGCTGAGAAACCACTCTCTATGATGGCATGCAAAACATACAAGATTTAATCCATCGTTATTTTGTTCACCAAGCCACCCCAGTTCAGACATGGCCATATGCAAATCAGTCTTGACCCTGTGCCTCATGGGAACATCCTCTTCCCACATAGGGTGAACAGAAAAACACACAAGATGATGGACAGAATGTTGCACAATGGCAAAACATTCACCCCCTGTCACAGATCTGGGTTTAATTCATCATTATTTTGCTCACCAAGCCACCCAAGTTCAGACATGGCCATATCAAGCATCCTAGGACCGGTGGCATGCCAGAAGGGTAAACAGAGAGGAGGGTAGTCAGCAGGAAGTGAGTGTAGCAAAAGAGGACCAAAAAAAAAAAAAAAAAAAAAGAATTTGACTGCATGTGCAAAAGGTTAGTCCACAATTTGACTGCTTTTTACAAATGGAATAACAGTACACCTGTCCCATAGTGTGGCAGAAATACTCCAGAAACGGGTCAAAAAAAACTAATTTGCAGGGAGAAACACCATTGATTAAGAGGTTGGGAAATTATTCAGACAAGAATGCCATCCAAAGAAGACCATGGGGCTGAGCCAGAGCCCATTATATGTATATATTTCATGTACTGAAGACAATGGGTCTTGGACAACAGAAGCTAAAACTTTATGAAACCTAAAACTAATTGAAAGTTACACACATGCTGTTGTAATGAACACAGATTTGTTTCAAACTTCTGTATGATTCGTTAATAACCTCACCCAGACCATAATGTCCAGCATCTACTTAAATGGTCAGTCTGGCCAGAACCGAATTCCTGTTATTCACCAAGAACAAAATCACAAGTCCAAATCTGGGACATGATCCTTGAAGAACT
The DNA here is from genome assembly GCF_964263255.1 of Lissotriton vulgaris. NCBI lineage: Eukaryota > Metazoa > Chordata > Amphibia > Caudata > Salamandridae > Lissotriton > Lissotriton vulgaris. The sequence continues at coordinate 402,178,593 of NC_141687.1, forward strand.
GAAACCCCAACTGTCACTTGACTCAAATCACTTGGATTCTCCCTAGACACGGAACTCACCCTAAACACCACATTGCGAAGAAAAGAAAAAACCAACAAGAATGGGTGTACGCTTTGCATAGTGGTGGTGTAATAGACATAACAATAATTATGTGTATGTAAACTTAGCAGCAAACCTCACCCATAAATCCTGTATGGTTAAAAAAAAAAAGAAAGTCAGACATTAATATAATAAAGAAAAGGTGAACTGAACATCAACAGAGCATAAAAAAAGAGGCTGAGTCCTTCCTTCTAAAAGAAATGTCCATGGGTATCATTACCCGCAATAGACTACCTCTTTGATGTAATAATTAGTCAACGTTTCAGACCCTTTGAATATTTATGCAGGATCATCATCGGTAAAAGGGGAGGGTCAGACTATTTTGAAACGTTTTGAGCCACACTAAACTTGCCTTCAGCGCTGGGGGTGGGAGGAGTTATGTACTATGGTAATTATGTACTATGGTAATCGCAGTGCCCTCCCACACCTAACATTACAATCCTGTTTAAGGCAGGCACTGCACCCATAACAAACCCAGAGGCAGGGCTCTGATAGAACAAAAGCAGGGTCTTACAGCAACCAGGCTGTGGATACACAGGAACTGTCTTGGCATCCTCTTCGCTCCCTTTAAAGTGTGCCCCAAGTGGTACGGGTGGCTCAGTAGACCAGTTCAGGAGGATTTGACAATGTAGTGTGAAAAAGGATGTCTACACCCCCTACCTTGCATATTCTGTGGGGTTCAGATAAGTAATTTCTGCCTATTCAGGACTATTGTTTTCTCCTGGGTAGTGTTTCCACCAGTTCACAGCAGAGCACAGGCTGATCTGGCAGAAATTCATGCTAATTAGCCTAATGACCATTTAGCCAGCTAAAGGTCACTTTTCCTTAAAATGTTTTACAAATCTGACTACCCTATTGAGTTGGCTATTTAATAACGGATTTCATTATTTTTCTAGCTAGTCCCATTCCCAAGACACAGGATTCACATTTAAATATGTACTCTGGTTCCCTATATAGGACAGCCAAGCCTGCTAAAGTAAAAATACCTTTTAGGGTCTTGTCAGGGTACAGACATGGTAATATTAATTTTCTACATGACTCACTTTAAAATGCTGTGCATTCTACGTTGTGGGCTACAAAGGATCACGTAGGGGTGACATATTGATATTTAAAAGGGAGGCTTTTACCTCTCAAAAGGGTTTATTTTAACATGACTCCGTGCAAACTACAATGGTAGGCCTGAAGGCATGTCTGCACTGCCACTAATTGTTGGCACAATAGGTGCTGCAGACCACTAGTAGCATTTAACTTCAGGCCCTGGGTAAATGTTGTACCATATGCTAGGGACTAAAATGCATGTTAAATATTCCTATTATGGTATGCTGATTCAACTATGTTTAAAGTGACAGCACAGGCACTGTACTATTGGTTAGCAGGGATAAAGTGCACTGAGTTCTACAGCTAACAAAAATATAGGGTCCTGCAAAAGGCGAACATTCTGGGGTGACTACGCAGAAAAGGCATGTCACATTTCCACATTATTACCACATTTCACCCACAGATTAACCCAAGTGAGTTACTGAGTGTGTCCCACTCTCTGGGAACTACTGGTTCCAGGGATTCCTAATTCCAGGTATAGAGGGAATACAAGACACCGGGATCAGAAAGGCCCTGATGAATGCGGTTGTGACCCACAATTGTGGGCACTTGACACGCAGCAGAAACATGTTAACAATTTGGCAGTAAGGAGGGGTGAAGGAACTCCTATCACTTTCAGGTCACCACCGTCCTTCACGGGTCTAGGAATACATTTTTTGCAAAAAGACACCACTAAACTAGTTTTCACATTTACTGCACTTCTTTCGGTGATCCCAGATTTGTTACTATATATCATTTGTTCAAGTTTGTATTGTCTTCCCCTCCCCTTCGCTCAACCCCAGGCGGGGGTGTACTGAAGCAAGCCCAATGATGAAGCATGTCACAATTTTTTGAGTGAGGGCAGTATTTTTTAACCGAGAACGTGCCACCTCTCTAAACCTCACTCGCTACTCCTCTGTGTGTGTGTACAGTTGTGATTGGGAATGCTGGAGTAGTGTATATTTGCCTATCCCCCCTTCCTTCTGTGAAAAAAGTACCTTGTAACCGAAACATGAAGTTGAAAAGGCAGTAGTCAGTCTGAGGCAGGAAAATGCTGAAACATTTTAAAAGATTATACAAATACGATCTGAGAGAGAGGAAAAGTTATCCAATACAGGTTGAGACCCATCAGACAGAGAAGGGATGGAGAGACCAAGAGACAAGAATGGAAAGAGAAAGCGGACAAAAGGGGATGGAGGAAGAGGACAACAGAGTAGGGAAAGAAGAGGAGAACATAAGGACAGAGAGAAGACAAAGCTAAATAATTTAGTAGCAACCTAAACAGTGCGATCAAATATTCAAAGCTTGCTTTGATCTCGCGTTAGGACCTTGCCTTGTACAAAAGTTTTCATGGGTGGGACTTTAGTTGCAAAACCTCATTGAAGTGCTATATAACTTGCAAGGCCCTACTCATCACACCCTATTCTCCTATTCAACATTTCCGCCAGGAGGCATCATATAAGTCCACAGCCGTACACGGGAGTTGGTCTTCGCCCCAAAAACTAAGTGAGATAGGGTACACTGCAGCTGATAATTCATGAAAGTTTGTGCGACTACGTGTCACTTTGTGATAGGGACTTAGAATGGGTCTTTAAAGGAGATCTCCAATAAAATGCAATTTAAAAAGACATTTCCTGGACATATTAAATACATTGTACGAATTACCCAAATTCTGAAACAGAAAATAACAAAAATTAAATGCCTTATAACATATTTTTGTTGTGGTACACTGCCTTTGCTCTCTCTCACAGAGAAGTGCAAGAGGGTGAAAAAGCTTAAATTATCTTGCAATTTAAAAAAAGAAAAATACAGAGGCTGACCTCACCTTTTTTCACCCAAGCTACGTCTTTTACAACTTCTGTATGTCCAGCGAGGGTCATGATGGGCTTCCCCTCAAGGGACCATATGCGAGCAGTTTTGTCGTAGGAGCCAGTCAGGATCCTGTGTAATAAGAGAGTAGAAGTAAAGCAAAATTCAATTATATAATGCAAATCCCTGTTAAAACATCATCTAATGTATTGTTTCCATTTACGGATATCAAATCTTTAAAACAGCTGCAAAGATGGTGCATGGCATGTTTCAGAAACCTTAGGGAGGGATTACATGTGTATAATCAACAAATGGAAAGAGAGGGAGCGGCAGATTTTATAGAGTCCTGTAAGGTATAAGAAACAGTTGTAGTAGTAAATATATTCCAGCTGTGTGGCTCTAGACCAAAACATCACAAGTTAAGAGCTGTTGTGGAAAGGATCAGTCGTAACTTAAGCTTTTCTTAGAAAGCTTGGTAAGTGCACTGCCTTGTTACTGTTGGGGGAAAAAAAAAATCAAAGAAGATTTTTTTTTAAAATCTTGCAATGTGGTGACCCAATGCTTTGCCACCTACTACACCACTCTCTACTCGGCGAAGCGATTGACCTTCCGATCTCCCCCGAGGAGGTTCATAATGCCATATAGCACATGGTGGCAGGTAAGACACCCGGACCGGACAGGCTCCCGCAACAGTTTTATGCATCCTACCAGGACACCCTGATCCCACCTCTGACGGAAATGTACAGAGAGGCAGTGGACTAAGGCTCCTTCCGTCCAGAGATGACCTGGCCACCAACGTGGTGATCCCGAAGTTTCAGCCGCTCTCGAATCGCTGCTCCAACTACCGCCCCATTTCTCTAATCAACTTAACTCAAAATTTTCGCCTCCGTCTTGGCCAATAGTATACGACCACACCTGGCTAAGCTGGTCCACCCAGACCAGTGTGGTTTTATGCCCTCCAGAGGGACTAGGCACTGCCTTCGACGCCTCCACCTTGCCTTAGCGAAATCGGCACCTCCAGACCCCCTACTTATCTCTCATTCTTTTGGACTTTGAGAAGGCATTTGATTCGGTAGACTGGAGTTACTTGGAGGCAGTGTTGGAGGAAATGGGTTTTGGGCTCCCCTTCCGCACTCTGATTAAGACGTGCTGCCGCCCTCGGGCTCAGGTTCTAGTAAACTGGGATCTGTCCCATCCCTTTCCTATCAGAAGGGGCACGAGGCAAGGGTGCCCTCTCGCCGCTTCTTTTCACATTGATCATGGAACCCTTTGCTTGTCTTGTCCGCTCCGACCGGTATCTTACGGGGTGGAGATGGCCCGGTCTTGTAGAGAACAAAATCGCACTCTAAGCAGATGACGTGTTGTTATTTTTAGCAGACCCTTCTCGATCGGGGCCCAGATGCCTTCGGGCCTTGACTCTCTTCGAACGCAATTCTGGCCTTCGGTTGAACCCGGCCAATTCCATCTTGATCCCTCTCCATTTCTCACGGGAGTACTTCGACTGGCAGTCGACGATACCTTTTCGGCGGCAGTCCTTCAAGTACTTGGGGATCTGGGTGGGCATTCTCCCCGACCTCGCTTGGTCGCTTAACATCACCCCGTTGGTTAAGCGGGTCCGTGCCAACCTCCTCAAACGGCAAAAGCTACAGCCAAACCCGCTCGGTAGGATAGCCTTGTTTAAAATGATGATTTTACTTGATCTAGAGTATGCCCCTCTACTTCCACAGAACTGGTTTCGGGAGATGGACAGCTTGGCCATTAAGTTTTTATGGAGAGGGCGGAGGCCCAAGCTGGCCCTGGTCCAATGCCGGATCCCACCTTTTGACGGTGGTCTTGTATCTCTATTATCTAGCGACTCAACTCCTTACCGTACACAATTGGTTTAATGGCGGATGGTCCGACCCGGCATATCACCTGGAGCTACACCCCCTGGGTCTGTCTGATATTCAGGGGATGCTATACGGGACACGGTCTCCCAAGCTCTTCGGAGGTCACACCCAGAGTATTCTTGTCCTGGCGGGCCTCTCTGCACCACACACATTGGTCAGGTAAGCTGACCCGGTATACTCCTCTGTGGTGCGGGACCAGCCTCCGAGAGGTTGCCAATCTTTCAGGATTCCAACCGTGGGATCTCATTGGAATCTCCCTGCTGGGTGACATCTGGAGTGGGACTCACCTACGCTTCTTCCAAGACTTGCAGACCCGATACTCCCTTCACCCATCCCAGTTCTTTCGCTATCTTCAACTACGCCATGCCCTCAGCTCCCATGTTTCAGAGGGTACCTCCTTACCTGAATACAGCCCACAGGAAGCCCAGGTCATGACCGGTAATGCAAATGCTACTTACCAGTATGCATCTGTTCTTGGCATGTAGGGCTGCTGACATTCATATCTGTGAATAGATCGCCGCCTAGTGTTAGGTCCGGATGATTGCACATTGTTGTCCTGGAAGAGTCTTCGAAGTATCACGAGATAGGTGGCTCCTCCCCTGGACTACAGTGCGCATGGGCATTGTCTCCATTCCCAGATTGTTTTTTAGCCATTGTGGCCAAGATGGAGTGAAACTTAGTGAATGAGGACCATGCTATGAGTATATATGTGAATACTGCAGCTGCTACAGGCGCCGGGGAGGAGGGCGGGCGATATGAATGTCAGCAGCCCTACATGCCAAGAACAGATGCATACTGGTAAGTAGCATTTGCAGTTCGAGGCATGTGGGCTGCTGAATTCATATCTGTGCATAGAATACATAGCAGTCCCTCCATTAGCGGCGGCCGCCCGTGCCAGCTGCAGCAGTTTGGAAAAGTGTCTTGAGAACAGCCTGCCCTACAGCTGCCTGCTGTTTGGAGTGCACGTCTACACAGTAATGCTTAGTAAATGTGTGTGTGGTAGACCATGTGGCTGCTCTACATATGTCCTCTAAGGGAATGTTTCCAAGGAAAGCCATAGAGGCCCCCAACTTCCTGGTGGAGTGGGCTCTTGGTGGAATGGTAAGAGTGCGTTTTGCCTTTGCATAGCAGATTTGAATACATTTCACGATCCACCTAGCAATACCAGCCTTGGAAATAGGGTTACCTTTGCGATGTGGCGCAAAGGCGACAAAAAGTTGCTTAGTCTTTCTAAAATCCTTGGTCCTATCAATGTAATATATTAGGGCCCGTTTAACGTCAAGGGTGTGGAGCATCCGCTCCGCCAGTGACTCAGGATTTTGAAAGAACACCGGCAACTCAATGGTTTGGTTGATGTGGAACTAAGACACAACCTTGGGTAGAAATTTAGGGTTAGTGCGGAGCACTACCCTGTTTGAATGAACTTGGAAGAAAGGCTCTTGGATTGTGAGGGCTTGCAGTTCACTAACCCTCCGTAGCGATGTAATTGCTACAAGGAAAGCCACTTTCCATATCAAGAACTGAATCTCGCAGGAATGTAGTGGCTCAAAGGGAGGACCCATCAGTCTTGTAAGAACCACATTGAGGTTCCATTCTGGAGCCGGTGGAGTCTGTGGCGGAATGACTCTTGAGGCCTTCCAGAAATGCTTTGATGGCAGGCACCTTGAAAAGTGAAAGGTGCTGTCTATTTTGGAGGTATGCGGCCATCGCAGACAGGTGAATGCGAATGGAAGTATAGGCCAGATTACACTTGTATAGATGGAACAGGTAACAGATGATGTTCTGAATAGAAGCATCCAGCGGATCAATGTTGTGGTTTGCACAATAGATGACAAACCGCTTCCATTTCGCCGCATAGCAGGCTCTAGTAGTGGGCTTCCTAGCCTCCCGAATGATGTCCATGCAATTGGGAGGGAGGTTGAGGTAGCCAAACTCTAGGACTTCAGGAGCCAGATCGCCAGGTTGAGCTGTTGCGGATCTGGGTGCTGAATGTCGCCATGGCTCTGCGTTAGAAGGCTGGGTCTGAGATGTAGCCTTTGATGCGGTACCACGGACAGTTCCAGAAACGTGGTGTACCCTGGTTGGCGAGCCCACGTTGGAGCAACTAGGATGAGAGTCATCGAGTGCTGCCTGAGTTTGCGTGCCACCAGCGGAATCAGAGGTGCTGGGGGAAAAGCGTACGCAAATTTGCCTGACCAGTTCATCCATATCGCATTGCCCTGCGACTGTGGGTGTGGGAACCTGGCGGCGAAGCTTTGGCATTTTGCGTTCTCCCTTGTGGCGAACAGGTCTATCTCCGGATGACCCCACCTTTGGAAGTACGGTTGGAGCACAGATGGATGTATCTCCCACTCGTGCATTTGGTGGCTGTGCCTGCTGAGCAGGTCCGCCATCTGATTGTCCTTGCCTGGGAGATGCTCTGCCATGAGGAAGATGTTCCTCTGAATGGCCCACTTCCACATGCTCTGAGCCAGATGAGACAGCTGCGGAGAGTGTGTGCCTCCCTGCTTCTGAATGTAGTACATGGCCGTCATGTTGTCCGTCCGGATCAACACGACCTTGTTGCACAGATGTACTTTGAATGCCTTTAAGGCCATGAAGATCGCCATCAGTTCCAGAACATTGATGTGCATCTTCCCTTGCTGTTGCGTCCATAGTCCCTGCACCGTGTATTGGAGTACATGCGCTCCCCATCCCTGGAGAGAAGCGTCCGTTGTCAGGATAATCTGTGGCACAGGCTCTTGAAACGGTCGGCCCTTGCAAAGGTTTTGTGGATTCCACCAATGCAGAGTTGTACGCCCGACCGCTCACCAACACTAGGTCTTTCAACTGGTTGTGAGCCTGCGTCCACTGACGTGCTAAGCACTCCTGAAGCGGACGCATATGTAGTCTCGCGTGCGGAACAATGGATATGCAGGAGGCCATCATGCCTATCAACTGCATGAACACTCTTGCTGGAAGCGAGTGTTGAGGTCTGAATTTTTGGATCAGCGATTGAATGCTGTCGATTCTCACTGAATTCGGCTGTGCTGTAGCCGCCAGAGTGTTTATGGTCGCACCCAGATACTGCCGTATGTGAGCGGGCTGGAGATGGGATTTTGGGTAATTCAGTGAGAACCCCAGATCGTGCAGAAGGTGAATGGTTTGGGACACGTGGTCGGCACACTGCTGGGCTGACTTCGCTTGAATAAGCCAGGCGTCCAGATAGGGGTAGACGTGAATGTTTTGACGTCTGAGATGCGCCGCCACCGTTGCTAGGCACTTTGTGAAAACCCTGGGTGCCGTGGTGACCCCAAAAGGCAAAACCTTGAACTGGTAGTGTTGGTTTTGTATGGTGAACCTGAGGTATTTTCGGTGTGAAGGATGTAGTGGAATGTGGAAGTACGCATCCTTCAGATCCAGAGTTGCCAGGTAGTCCCCCTGTTGAAGCAGTGGATGAACCTGCTGCAGCGTGAGCATGTGGAAATGCTCCGATAGGATGTAAAAATTGAGTGGCCTGAGGTCTAGGATGGGCCTGAGGGATCCGTCCTTCTTTGAAATCAGAAAGTACAGGGAGTAAACTCCCGCACCTCTTTCCTGCAAGGGCACAAGCTCTATTGCCCCTTTTTGCAGCATGACGTTGACTTCTTGCTGCAACAAGTGCAAGTGCTCGCCGGACATAGGACGGTTTTTTGGGGGTATGTTGGGTGGAGTGGATGTGAGCTCCAGACAATAACCGTATTGGATAAGTGTTCTGACCCACCTGTCCATGGTGATGGACGTCCACATGGGCAGGAACTGCTGGAGTCTCCCCCCGACCGGTGTTGTGTGGTCCGGGGGCAGTGACAAGGCGTCACTGTTTGTTGGCGGTGGAGGACCTGGAGCTGTTGTTCCCCCGTCCTCTGCCTTTGACGTTGTTGCCACGGTATCCACCCCGACCTTTGTTGGTATAAGAAGTTTGGGTGTTGCTTTTGTAGAATTGCGTTGACTGTGAAAGTTGACCCCTTGAGGTGCCTCTATTGTTGGAGCGACGAAAGGACCCACCCCGAAACTGCTGGGATTGCAAGGCACCCATAGACTTCGCAGTGTCGGTGTCCTTTTTCATCTTCTCGAGGGTGGTATCAACCTCGGGGCCAAACAGGTGGTCCGGGTTGACCGTTTGGTTCAAGATGGTAGTTTGAATGTCCGGCTTGAACCCAGATATCCTTAGCCATGCATGTCTACGAAGCAGAACGCTAGTGTTAATTGCTCGTGAGGCGGTGTCAGCCACGTCCAGAGCGCACTTAATGGAAGCATTGGTGATAAGCTTCCCCTCCTGTATCAACATCTCTGCCGCCTCTTTATATTGATTGGGTAAGTGCTGCAAAAGGGTCTCTAGAGTATCATAGTGTGCCCTGTCATAACGCGCTAGTAGCGCCTGTGTGTTGGATATGCGCCATATGTTGGCTGCCTGCGCCGCCACCCTCTTCCCAGAAGCTTCAAATACTTTTGATTCCTTGTCTGGGGGAGGAGCATCACCTGTAGTCTGTGAGTTGGCTTGCTTGCGTGCATTGGAGACAACCAGGGAATCCAGAGGCAACTGTCCTTTGATATAAGTAGGATCGGTGGGAGCTGCCTTGTACTTCTTGTCGATTCGTGGGTTGATGACTCTTGCCCGGGTGGGCTCTTTGAACACCTCAGCCGCATGTTTCAACACCCCTTTCAGCATTGGCAGAGTTTTTACAGTTTTTTCAGAGACCGAAAAGGTGTCAAAGAGGAAGTCGACATCCACTGGGTCAGCATGGAGATCGACGTCGTGATTGGCTGCCGCCCTCTCAATGAGGGCATTGAAAGCCGCAGAGTCCTCTGTTGGGGAGGTTTTGGCTGAGAAAAGCTGAGGCTCCTGCCCTGAATGCGGGTCCCGAGGATCGCCACCTGCAGACCATGGTTCAGTCACATCCTCTGGGTCTGAGTAGACGGGATAGCTATACTCATCCTCGTCGTTGCCGTCACCTTCCTCGACATGGGAATGAGTGGGTGAAAGTTCTTGAGCCTGTGGTGATACGGGCTCCATAAAGGCAGAGTCCATCTTTCTCTTGAGTGGAATCTTGTAAGGCTCTAATTGTGGTTCAGGGGTGATCTTTCTTTTGAGAAGAGAGCCTGCCCGTGTTGGCGTCGATGAAAACTTCTTGACGCTCCTCTTCTGTCAGTTGTGGTTGCCGTGGGCCAGGGACCACAAACGATGGCTTCGGCGTCGAAGACACCTTCACGGGCACTTCGGCCCCTGATTTTGCTGCGAAAGCTTTCGGCGCCGTCTTTGGTGGCAAGGTGAAAAGAATCGGCGTCGGCGCCTTCGCCGGTTTCTGTAGAGGCTTGGGCGGCACAGGGTCCTTTGGCTCGACTGCTGCGGCCCCCTCCCTAATACGTTGAAGGGACTCCGTAACCTTTTTAGTGAACGAGGCGGAGGGACGCGCCGGCTCGAGAGAGTCTTTTGCAGCTGGTTTCGGGGTGGCGACCGACGATGCGCTCTTCGGAGTCAACGGCGTTGCCACCTTGGCTTTGTCGAGTGGAAGCGAGGCAGTGAGGGACTTGGGGTCGTCCTGCCGCTTCCTTGTGTCGAGAGTGGACTTCTTATGGTCGTCGACCTGCGTCTTGGGATCGAGTCGACCCTTATTTGCATCGACCGTCTTCGGCGCCGATGCAGCTGCGTCGGTCCCTTTAACCTTCGGCTTCGATACAGTAGCCTTTGGGTCGGCCATCTTGGCGTGGCTGTTGAGTTCGACGGCCATTTTAGATTTCTTCGCGCCGAGGCCTCCGAAGTGTTCGGCCCGACCAGCGGGATCCGAGCTTTCGGTTTCGATACGACTGGCGTCGAGACTGTTGGTTTCACTTTCAGTTTTGGCTGTACCGGGAGTGGCGCCGTATCAATGTCCATGGCCGGGCCGGAAGGCGGAGCCGTGGGACGTGTATCAAGGTCTTGGGTAAGGCCCGAAGGCGATCCCTCGACCTGGGCCTCATAATGGCGGATGGCCCCGGAGTCAGTCTGAGGAAGCTCCTCGTCCGAGCTATCCTCTACGGTGGCAAGGGCCCCGTCGTCGTCCCCTACCTCCTCGACGACTTCATCGAAATCCTCGTCCTCCGCGTCGTAGTTGACCTCGACCTCCGACGCTGGGTTAGATTCCGTGATCTCTTGGATAGCGTCGTCCCCGACATCCTCAGCCTCGAAAATGTCTGTAGGAGGTGGTGCAGATCGCTGGGCCTCCAGGCGCGCAGCTCGGCGGAGCTTGAGTGTCTTTTTGGACCGGAACTTGGATCAGGCCATACACTTGGCCTCGTCGTGGTCCGGCGACAAGCACTTGTTGCACACCGGGTGTACATCGATATGCGGATACTTCGAGGCACACACCGGGCACCGCTTAAATGGACTTCGTTCCATGATGGAAGAGGTTGGAGCGTCGAGTAGGCCCGTCCGCGCCGAAAGCACGCGGAGGGGCAATGTCGGTTCGGAGCCGAGGAAATTACGAACCCGAACGAGAGACAATACCGACGCAAGTCCTAAAGACCTTTTGGTCTTGAAGAAATAAGTTAACAACTATCGATTCCGACAGAGGGAACCGAACACATCCGAACCCAATGGCGGAAAAAAACAATCTGGGGATGGAGTCGATGCCCATGCGCACTGTAGTCCAGGGGAGGAGCCACCTATCTTGTGATACTTCGAAGACTCTTCCAGGACAACAATGTGCAATCATCCGGACCCAACACTAGGCGGCGATCTATGCACAGATATGAATTCAGCAGCCCACATGCCTCGAACTCTGGGGGAAGAGGGGGGGAAATCGCCTGCATCTACCGATCCCTTACAAACAACAACCCCAATTCCCTATCTCACCTCCGGGCTACATGGGGGTCTTAGAGGACGCAGACTGGAGAGACGCATTGATGGCCCCCAAAACAATTAGTCTCGGCCAGGCTTTGCCTAGTCCAAGTATATTACCTTCACACTGCTTACCTCACGCCACTGCGCCTCCACCGCAATGCTTCCTGTCCCCGCTGCTCTCACCCTCAGGCAGATTTCTATCACATGGTATGGCTCTGCTCTGAGATCACAAGGTATTGGGAATAGTAACCGGGGAACTTGCGAAGGTCTCAGGCTGGGAGGTCTCTCTCACTCCACTGAATGTGATCTTGGGCATTTCCGAGGGGCTGGATGGTACCAGGGCTGAGAAACTGTTCCTCAACACTGCCCTGATGGTGGCCAAGAGGGACATAGCGGCTCATTGGCTGAACTCAGATCCACCTACAATGGCCCGCTGGCGTAGGGGAGTGGACTGGTGCACGGCACAGGAACGGCCCCTGTATGCAGCCAGAGGGTGCCTGCAAAAGCTTTGTCAAATGTGGGGCAAATGGGTGGGGAGGAATAAAGGGAAGGGGTTTCGATCACGCAAATACGGACTGTCGCTGGACTGTCGCTACCTTCTTTATGTTTGAAAGCTGTACATGCGGCTGTGATGTGCTTTCGTCTAAATTTTGGCTTACATATTGTGACCTTGATTGGTGGTGTTATTTTTGCTGCAATTTCATAACATCAAAAAAAAAATCTTGGGACGGACAAAGTAATCATAGTGTAAGTCCACTGCCTTGTAGCAGTTAGAAAGATGGGCTATTTCAAATGTGCTAGAAAAACGTTTTCAATCCAGATCTATGCATTCCTGCAACCAATTATGACATGGTTACATTCACGAGTTGCACAAGACTAGCTCTTCTAAGTAAAGGAACAAGACAGTATTGAAGCAGTCCATGATTGGTAACTATCAATGGCTGGAGCTGAGAAACGTCACCACAGGACAGTAAGATTGCTGAATCAAGAGGCCCCTTTCATTCTAGTTTCTAATAAAAAGAATAGTGATTTGCAGCTTGGACCACTATAGCTTCATACGTTGCTCACGTTCTGGGATCTAGAGGTTGGGAAGGAAAGGTGGATTTGTCACTCAAACCTTTTCATTGTATCAACAATGGAGGTCACGCTAATATGACTATTGGGGCACCACAATGCTTCATACACCAGTGCAATCTTTCATTATGTGTTTAGAACCCGCCCTAAGGTTCTATGTAGGTGGGATATGATTTTATGACCAGTGCAATGTCAAATGTGTATCAATATACACTCATTGTGCTAAACTTAGGAAGCATGCATCATTTGGAAATGCACTTGCTGTTTATACATTACCAAGTAGTATTTAGACGAGATAATGGTCTGTAGATTGTAGTTATTCAAATTAAATGTGTGTCCTGCATTTTTGTGTACTTCTTTTTGTGTCTTTATCAATAAAGTAATGTTGTGAGAACATGCAAGAAGTCCAAGCTGCTGCTCAGCATTTGTCCCGAAGAGGTACAACCTGAGTTCATGTGGACAAGTCTGTAGCTCAGACATCAAATGCAGTGAATTCATATTTACAGAATTGTGTACATTTTGATTTCTACTTTGCTACTTCAGTCATGGCCAAGGCCTTTCTTTGTATTAATAATATAGGAGAAATAAACTACTGCTTTATCTTCATACGGTCTAGCGGCCTGCCCAGATAAAGCACTGAATACACATCGGGCTCCAGAGGGGTGGGGATTCTACTTAAGTGCACATTCCCTTTTATACATCACAATGTAGTGACGGATGACTTGGGTAGATACGTAGGGCTGAGTGGGACGTGGAAGGGGCTGAAAATACACCTCTGCTCAGTTTATTCACCTCTAGGGCTACAATCCGCAACGTTAGGCACACTAGGCACCACCCTATTACAGTTACCAGAAGGGCGACTTATTATGGAAGGAGGTATGAATGACAATCTCGACCGACCTAGTTACGCTGGGCAGAACTCAGGGGGGCTTGAGTACTCCAAGGCACGTTGACCAACATAAAGGGTTTCTAAATGCATTGGAACCGGGAGACGTATGGAGGCATCAAAATCCCATGGTGAAACTGTACACGCACCTTTTGGCAGGGATAGGTAGTCTCTCCAGAATAGATTTCATTATTACACAAGTAGCAGAACCGGGGGAGTTCAGGGAGGCGGTCCACGTTGTGGAAGTAAAATTAGAAGGCCCAAGGAGGGACTACACGTTACCGCCTAGAATAAAACCCTGAGGCTGACGTCAGACGCCGAAGTCGAGAGCGGTGAGACAGACAGAGTGCCGGATCCTGAGCGGACACCCGGCAGGACCATGAAGTAAAACCTCCTGCGCCAACTGCGATTCACTCGCGCCACCTCCGTCCATGAGAAACAGTACCGGGCATCTCTACCACAAGTTCGAATCATCTGCGAAAAATTCCGCCTTGAGATACACAATCACAGTGCCCTTGAGAAAAAGAACACTGTTGCTCCGCAAAAGCTACATTTCAGTACAGGACAGTTTCCAGTCCAGGTCCTGAGGAGAACCCCTAAATAACATGTGGGTTCGAAACGCGTTGACACGATACTGGAACAAGATTCAGGAAGGGCATGTCAGGACTCCAATTGTAGATCAATTCTACCTGATGTTCGACCCTAGTAGTTGCCAAGTTCTAGTATAATCAAGCGAGCAGGCTAGCAAAAATACCGAATGGCCCCTTGCTGGTTTGTAGGTGGTATATCAGGGCTGGTGCCTTAAACATTCAATGAAAATAGGCATTTTTTGTCTGTGTTTTTGTATATATTGTGTAAATGTAAATATGTCTCATTCACAGTGATTGTTTAATTTAGGTTTTGAAAAGTGTAATTTTATGTGAATTTTTACTACTGAAATGGTATCATTCTCTAGACATATATGAATGAAGTTTTTGAAAAATGAAAAAAAGAGTAAAAAATACTAAATGAAAAGTGTGTCCGCTTAGATCAATTGGGTAAGTGGTACTAGACTTTGTTTTTATAATCTATCTGGCCAATGTTTTTGCTGTTTCAATTTGAGTGGTCTAGGCCAGATAGTATATAGACCCAAGCCTTCTTTGTTTCCCTTCTTAGAATAGAACCCTGGCACTTCAGGGATGAGGACTTCCGGGAGGTAATGCGGACCGAAGCAGAGCAGTTCTTTGCAGAAAATCTCGAGCCAGTCGATTCGGCCGTGACTCTTGGGAGGCCTTCAAAACGGTCATCAGAGACAGAGTCCAATTTAAAACATGGCATCAATAGGAAAGAAAAACAGGCCAAATGTATGGGGCTTGAAACCGATATATTTCAGCTGGAGGCAGGGGTAGTGGGTGAAAACCAACAGGCAAGAGCAGGGAGGCACCCCCTCCGTATCAGACAGAAGGAACTAAGGGACCTGGAGGTAGAAAGAGCTAGAGCACTTTCCAGATCAACACAATATAAGCTTTATGACATAGGGGATAAGGCTAACAAACTCCTAGCGTGGTTGGAAAGGAGGCGGGGAGGGTGGGTCCTCGGGCATACCGATGAGAGAAGGAAGCAGAGTGTATCAGGTGCTCAAATAGCAGAAAGTTTAGCTCGCTATTATGAAGAGGTCTACTCATCCCAATCCTCACTGTAGAGCCTTCCTGAAAGATATGTCCATGCTGCGCATCGGTGATGAGGATTGTGCACGCCTTGACCAAGATTTGGAATTAGAAGAGGTTAAAGCAGCAGCTAGAGCCCCTCGATCTGATATGGCAGCAGGACCTAATGGTCTGCCAGTGGAATTATATAAGGCTATGTTGGATGAAATGGCAGAACATATGTAAAAGATGTTTAACCAGGCAGTAAGCTGCCGGTAGATTAGTGTATGGCGGTAATAACTGTAATATTAAAACCAGACAAATCACCATCGTGCTGCAGGTCTTACAGACCAATTTCTCGGTTAAATTTTGAAGCCAAAATCACGACTAAGCTTTTGGCCACAATACTGATAGGAGTGATAGAGACGCTCATACACCCGGACCAATCGAGATTCATGCCGCATCGTAGTACCAGGTTGAATCTACGTCAACTGTTTGGGATACTACATGTCACGCAGACGCTAAGGAGCAGGTAGCCCTCCTTTCCCTAGATGAGAGTATGGCCTTCGACAGTGTGGAATGGAACCATCTTTATGCGGTATTGGGGCACTGTGGCTTGGGCCCTAAATTTATCGCCTGGGTTAAACTCCTCTATAATCAACCCCTAGTCAGGGTAAGGGTCAACGCTACAGTTACACGAGCCTTTCCCCAGCAGAGAGGCACCAGACAGGGCTGCCCGCTATCTCCTTTTCTGTTTGCTGTGGCCCTGGAGCCGCTGGTAGCGTGGGTTTGACAGGATCCTATGATATGGGGGATCCCGATCGGGGAAGAATGGGAAGATCGCATATCTCTTTATGCGGGCGACATATTATTTGTGAGGAGACCTAGGGAATCAGTTGACCGCATTTTACAGATCTTCTGAATATTCGGAGAGTACTTTGGGCACCGCATCAAATGGAACAAATCATTATTCCCTTTATAGGGAGGGCCCCCAGCCCTAACCTCTAGGTACTCGGTGCCGATGAACGACCAAGACTACAAGTATCTAGGGATCTATATTACGCGGGACCAGAGGGAGTTCTATACTCAAAATCTAGAGTGACAATTAGACAAGCTCATCACAGATGCTAAACACTGGCGCACATTACCGTTGATGGGCCGTGCCGCCACGTTTTAAAATGATGGCACTCCCTCGCCTATTATATATGCTGCAAAACTCACCATTTGAGGCTTCCCCTAGCTTCTTTAAGAGCGGAGTCAGAAATTAGGGCACTACTGTGGAGTGGATCAGCCCCACGTATTGCTTTGTGTAAACTTCAGAGGGGGGTCTATGATGGAGGACTGGCGGTGCCAGGTATCAGAGGTTATCATTGGGCCGCACAATTGGTAAATGTGAATGGCTGGATGTTTGGGGAATGATCGGAACCAGCCTACAGGTTAGATAGAGTGGCCATGAGTCCACGTGGACCGCAGACATGACTCTACAAAACACAAGTGGATAGACTCCTTCCAACACATATGCGAACGGTAGTAGAAGTGTGGAAGACTGCCACAAAATATCTGCGGTGGGATAAAAAAACTCTCGGTAACGCCTCCTCTCTGGGCAGGGGACTCCCTTAAAAACGTGGGCAGACTACCTGGATACGCCAAATGGGAATTGTTGGGAATAGAGACATTGAGAGACATCTGGAGAGGTGGAGCGTATGTCACCTTCAAAGAGCTGCAGCAGGACTGCTCGATGGGACAGGGGGAATGGCTACGCTACCTGCAACTAGGCCACGCGCTTAGGAAACACATCAGGGAAGGAGAAACTATTGTAATAGCAGGCCCGCTGGAGGATCGAATACTCACAGAGCAGATAAAAGACAATTTCCATATTTTACAGGAAAATAATAAACTATGCCCCAGACCCCACGACCGGACTCAGACAGACATGGGAACAAGATGTCAGTACATTAGAGGATGAACAATGGGTTGGCAGCAACAGTGGCCAAACGGAACATTGCTAGGAAGGGGCAGCATCCTCCCCAAAATTGTAGGAATGGGAAAATGACCTTGATTGGTGCTGGCAAGCCTTGATTGGTTATGGCAAGCCGAGTCAGTGATCTATAAAAGTAGAGGGTGCCCCAAGAAAGGAGAGAAAATTTGTGAAGCTTGGCGAGTTTGGGACTTTAAGAGGGATGTAGGGAACACTTTTATGCTTTATGGATGTGGACTTTCATTTGTCATTAGAAAAATCAAATGTAAAACAAGATTGATGTTACAATATGTAAGGTCTTTGAATTTACAAACATGTCATGCTTTAATAAAAAGAGTTAAACTAAAAAAAATACATGTAACTCCTGTTCTTCCGTGATAGTACCGCTCATAGGTTCATATGCTTAATCATTCTCCGTCAGAGAACCTCAGAAATCGTAAAATAAACAGTGTTAAAATGGCCACAAGCTCAAAAAATGATACAAATATCCAATGAATGCAAAGCAAACTTTGTTCAATGAAACCAGTTGAGTTAGACTGCTTTGCCTAGTAAAGAGTCATCCGCTGTATTCCAATTTAGGCAGTAGTGCTTGATGAATGGGTCTCTGCTCTTCCACGGAGTTGATTGGCAGATGAAGGTGACAGCAAAGTGCCTCTGTTACCAACATGCCTCTAGAAGAACACGTTGCCAATATCTTCAAGGCATCACTTAGCTTTCTTGTAGCAGAAAGTAACGCACAATACAAGCCAGTGGGCAATGCCCTGCTTAGAGAGTAAAGTGACCAGATAGGTTACTCTGCCAATCTTTAGCAACACCTAGCCAACAAATCCTAAGTGCGCACGGTTTACTTTACATAATTTTTAATTATTTATATTTTATTTCATAGCTTTTCATCATGTCCTAAAAGCGACACAAGTGTAGCACTTTTGTCACCTTCAATACATACAAATCAAGAAATAAAAAAAATATATATATATATATATATATAATACAGACAATGAACATCAATACTAGACATGAACACCATGTAAAAAGTAAAATGCCTCCAAACAGTGCTCCAGTCCTTGGGTAATACATATACATGAATAAACAAGCAGACAGAAAATGGTTCCAACAAGTCCTGCTGAGTGGCGTGGCTCTGTGTTCCCTGATTGCTCAGACTGATCAATGCGCTGAATTAAATTGCAGTGGAGTTCTCAAGTTCGTCTGTGTACATTGTAGCGTTGGCTGGATACTTCAGAGGGGCTCCCCTGAGCAGCCAAGCTTGTGCCGGTACGGTCTCGGTTTCCTCCATCTGTTCAGCTACTTACTTAGTCCGCCATGGACGGCGGACGGAGTAAGGAGCTGAACAGCGCATTGATCAGTCTGAGAAATCTGGGAACACAGAGTCACGCCACTCACAGTGTGAGAGTCCACATGCCTTCTTATGACCAGTCCATAGGTTCTTTGGAACAACGAATATGCACAGTAAAGGCCACTTCCAGTTCACGTCCTGAGGAGAACCCTTAAATAATCTCAGGGTTCAAAACGCGTTGACTCTGGGCTGAAGCAAGAATAGTAGTGGGGCGCTTCAGGGAAAGATTAATAGGATGTATTCCCTTCTGGTGAATCGACCCCTTAGATTGAGTAGTCTTCAGCTCAGCAAACAAGCAAGACTTGTTGGAACCATTTTCTGTCCGCTTGTTTATTCATATATATGTATTACACAAGGACTGGTGCTCTCTAAAAATCTTTGGAGGCATTTTACTTTTTACATGGTGTTCATGTCTTGTATAGATGTTTATTGTCTGTATTATTTTTTTTTTGATTACTTGATTTGTATGTATTGAAGGGGACAATAGTGCTACACCTGTGTCGCTTTTGGGATGTGATGACAAGCTATGAAAAACAATATAAATATTTAAAAATGTTGTAAAGTAAACAGTGCGCACTTAGGATTTGTTGGCTAGGTGTTGCTAAAGATTGGCAGAATTATCTGGTCAATTCTTTGTTTTGCAAGTTAGAGTGGTCCAGGCCAGACAGTGATAGGACACAAGCCTTTTTGTTTTGCCTGCTTAGACACTAGCCAGCCCCTGCCCAGGTAGCCAAAAGATACAAATAGTTTGTTGGGTTTTTGTACATCAATTATTTAAGATGTATAAAATCTGAGGCACCTGTGAACATTTAGCCTGTGTAAGGCTCTACCAGCTTGCACTGAGCGGTTTGGTAAGAATAGCAAACAAGTTTATTCAATTGACATCTGAAAGTACTTTGAGCATGGACTTGGAGAGTTTCTCCATTATGAAGAGCAAATATTGTTTCTTACTCTACAGGTTTGGAGCTCCCCCGCTATTCTTGCAGAATGCAAAGTAATGAGGCCTTCCATAAGAATTATTTGGCATCTGCCTTATGAATGGATTCCAGGGGTAGTAGCACACATTAATGGAGCACTGAGGTCAGTTTCCATGGCATCAGAAGGCATCGGACCAGGAGTAAGTCTGAATTATCCCTTCATGAACCATTTTATAATTCTTTGAGAAAACAAGGATGGAAACTCACTGGATTGTCTTTGATGTTACGCCCAGATGGTGTATTTAAGGCCTTCTCTGGATAAGTGGAGTAGATACGGCAGCATCTGATGTGGCTGCACAGTCGGGATACAGTCCTGTACTCTTGCACCAAAAGCCGAGCTTGTAACTCTTGGGTCGTGAGCATGGGTGCATGCTTGCACCAGTATTACCCTGCAATCTGCAGCGACGTCTGGATTCTAGTTAGGAACCAATGTATGTGAAGTGCAATGCACAATTATTATTCACAAATATTAATCCAATTCAGTCTTGTGCTGTTCAAAGTACTCTTTATTTTGCTTGTGAAAGAAGCAGAACACGCAACGCATTTAGTTCACTACATGTGAACATCATCAGAGCTTGAGTATTAACCGTCAAGATGTATATATAATAAGCAATATAGGTTATTAAACTCCTATTCAATGAGACCTCATGGTTTGAGGATGAATACTTTGCCTCATCATTGTTGTAAGAGAAGGATAGGCCAGCTTGATAAATGCTGTTCGATGTCTCACAGACCAGAGGCAACTGCCTTCATCAATGAATCACGAGAATCGTCAGTTACAGTTTAAGAGATGAAAAACAATTGAAAAAGAAAAAAAAAAACGTAAGGCATAGCAAAGACAGGATGCAGTAAATGTTCAACCCACGCGCCCTCCCTGCGTGCCCACTCGCCCACCTGTAGCATAGAATACAAACACATTACGACGCCATGTACATATCATGCCAACTGCCATTGTTCATAGTCCATCCCCTCACACTGTCGAGAGGGTGGCCTCCTCAGGCGGTGGGTCCAAGTCCAGACCCCGATAATCCGCCCACCGTTTCCAAATTTTGAAATGCTTCCTGGGACATCCCCTTGCAATAAATACGGGCTGTTCCATACCCATGCAGTAGTCCATTCTGTTCTTCCAGGCTGTGTGCGATGGGGCACGGGGGGCCTTCCAAGCTCTTGCGATATCACGTTTCACCAGTGTAAACCCCAGCAGCATTAGGTGACGCTTATACCCGTTTCCCCCAACCACAGCCATGACGTGCAGCAGCGCTAGCTTAGGGTCTCTCTGAATCTCCCAGGACAAAACTTCGACTAAGCAACGATGGACCCCATTCAAAACCTCTGCAGCGATGCACACTCCAAAACTGTGTGTAGTAGTGTGCCTACCGCTAGGCCACAACGAAGGCATTCGGGGGACACTACCAACCCCGCCTTCCATAGGCGCTGTCGGGTGTAGTATATGCGGTGCAAATAACGGAACTGAATAAGTCGCAGGCGCGTGGAGATTGCTGCCCCCCTAGGACTTTCAAGGGCCTCCATCCAGTCCTCCTCATCCAAGTCCCCGACGTTCCGCTCCCAGTGGGCTTTAAGCCGCTCTGGTCCGAGGAGCAGTGGCGCACCAGCATCTGATAGATACGCGATAGCTTCTTGTCTGGCAGCTCTCCCACTCATAGCATGATTTAATAGCGAGGAATCACACTACGAAACCCGTCTGTGAAGTGGGTTAAGATGGGAAGGATGACAGAGCCTCTAAGGAGTTGGTTTCTTTAGAGTGGTCTTGGATGCAGAGTGCTCTGAAGCATTTTTTTGGTGCCTTATCAGACAAGCTTTTGATTTCTTTCTTCTGAGAGGCAGATTCAGCCGTTATGCTCCAGGATTTTTAAATGCTTCCCTTTATGGTCCATCTTCATGCAAGAGCTTGGTGGAGATTTGCTGATGAAATCATCATGAATATTCCAAAACAATATTAACATCAATTATAGAATAGGTTAATCACAACACAGTGTAATATACAATGAATCTTCATCTGCAAATCCCATTTATTTTTTGCATTGCCCTATGCATTTTGGGACAAAAGTCACTTCCCCAGGAGCAATGTAATGAAATCTTTAATCTTTCCAACAAGAGAAAGGTCATCCAATCCTTCTTTTGTTAATCCAGTGTCGTAAACCTTGGTCTAGATATGTGTGTGCAAGATCACCTTCGCCTGTCTGTATCAACCAGTTTTCACCTGATCATCATCATCCTTTCTGGTGCAATTCAACATTCTATAACCAGTATTTTGGCTTAACTGGATTTATGTTTTGTGTTTAAGAAATCAACAATTGGAATGTCTAAATGTATACAGACAAAAAAGTTATGTGTAGGGAGCTACCCTTTCTGTCAGGAAAAGGAAAAAAGTTATGTGTAGGGAGCTACCCTTTCTGTCACCTTGTACCAGCACCTACAAACAACAAACAGGTGTTAGTGATTAGTCAAAATGAACCAATCTGTGACAAGTATAAATATCAGACACAAGGTAGTCTCATTATATGGAAAAGACTCAAGAGACAAGGAGGACGCCACGCAGCTCAGCTCCCCTCACCAAGTAAGAAAAAACAGGGTTCTGTTAGCGCTGCTAGGAGAAGAATGTTTTCTTTAAAGGAAACAGACTGTTCTAACTCAGCCTTAAAATTTATCCCTTCCTAGTAAATACAAGTCAAGTCAAAAGGCCTCTACCAAAAGATCAACATCCCCATGAGTGAGGTAAACTACTGGTAACTCCAAAATATCTAATAAGGTAAGGAAAATAATAGGAAGGTGATAATTCAGATGAAATTAAGGAGCAATCAAGATACACTAACAAAGATTATCCCATCCCTAGACGGAGCAGGGGCGTGAAGTATTCAACCCATAAGAAAGGGAGCTCCCAGAGGCATCCTCCTTACAACTAAAGTAAGAATTGGAAATAAAAACCGGTGAGGAGCACATATGTAACTTTTAGACTGAACAGGAGTTAGTCATAAAAAAGAAAAAAGTGAAGATATATAAATGTTTTCTCTTTACTTTATAGTACTGAAGTGGTTAATTTCCAAAGTCTCCAAAGAAAAACTAAGAACATTGATTGAGAGGAAATCCCATATAGCTAAAGGGAACGAAAGTATGAGCAGATGCTAAACAGACTCATATGATCAAAAGGGTCCAGGGAATACCACCTGGGTAAGTTGGATAACTAAACTGGTTGGGAGGAAAAGGGAAAGAAATCTCATTCCAGACCTTAGGGTTACATTTAAATGACCGACAGTGGGATACAATTGAAAAATTACCACAGAGCAAAAGGGAAATGAATCCTATTTCAGACCTCAGGGCTATATGAAAATGACCGACAGTAAGATCTCAGAAAGGAGTGGGATAAGGGACTGTCCAGCAGAGGAAATATGAAACTGAGTTAGTCATCTACTACTGGTGTAAAATAATATCACCATACCACCACCAAGCCTAGAAGTTAATCAATTTACAGATAAATGTAGAAAGTATAACAACAGCGTTGTGACAAATCTTAAGTTGGGATGTGCATAAGAGACTTTAGAGGTTACCAAATGTTAGGTTTATCAAATGCTGTATTGAGTATATGTAACTGAATCTAGTAGATGGGACCTAATGAAACATATTATGATATATGTCTTTGTAGATGTGACCAATCAGGGAACAAGTCCTGAAGAAGGTGCAAGAACATCAGGGGCACCGAAACGCCGCGTCGACATTTTTGTTCCTAACATTTGTGTTTTATTATCTTTTTACAAATATGTTTTTTGGAAACAATACTGTATAAAGGAGAACTTTTTTTAAAAATAATTGATATTGTCTTTTAAGAAATGTGTTATTAATATTGTTTATATACATTGAATATATACCGTGTAACGATTTTTTAATGCAACAGTTTTGTGATACTATGACTTTTTAAACAACAAATTCTTTTGAATAAATGCACTACAAATTTTAAACATTTCTATGCTTTCCATGCTTTATATGTGGTCCCGTATAACACTGAAAGGTTGTTAATTCATGGTTGTAAATTTGGTAACCTTAATAAGACTGCACGATTCCTGTTCACACATAGGTTGCCACCTCCAGTAGGAGCGGCATACCTGCAAGGCATAACAATCAGGAAAAGGCACCCTGTTTTTTCTTAAATGTATACAGAAGAACAATATGAAAGGTTATGTTGATTCTTTCTTTAACAGGATTTTTTTGCACTATTTCCATCTATATAAGAAATGTTTTCAAGTTACTTAGGCTACTACATACTATCTAAGAACTGGGGTTTTTCAAAATAGACAGGAAAAGATAGAGACATAAAAATAATTGTGATGAAATTGTTACATATATGTTTGGCTGTTTTTATAATGTGAAAACATTTTGAGAAAAATGTGAAATAATTATCATACAAAACAATATAAAACTGAATAGAAATCATGAAATAAAAAAATATATATTTTCTTAATAAAACATGAAGTTTAGTGTTATGTATTTAAAAATCAGATATATGGTGTGAGCACTACTACATGTATATTTAGCACTATGCCTGGTGTGTGACTTTTTACCAGAAAACATCACCATCCTTTCTCCACTTTAGTGATGAAGATTCATTGAATATTACATTACGTTGTGATGAACATAGCTTGTTATTGATATAAATATTGTTTTTGGAATATTTATGAAACTTTTGAGAATTGCACATCAGATAAAATGAAAACTTCTGTTTGAAAACCTTGTAAATGTTTTGTGTGTATATTGTCAAAATTTGAATGTTAAATACATCCCACAGTGGCACAGGATTTCAAGGACACACTTACTTGAAATACACTTTGATAACACAGGGATATGTGCCAAGTCAACTCTTCGGTTTTCTCTGCACCAAGACATGCAGCCTGCACTGGCAGTGCGCATGATTTCAGTGATGGGTCCGTAGGGTGGCACAACACATGCTGCAGCCCTAATGAACCCTCATCAGTGCCAATGCCAAAGGTAACATTTATTATGGACTTATATGGTGGGTGAAGATCTCCCAATTGTGGTACAGTTTTCGGGAAAGAACACTCACAAAATAGGCAAAAAGTGTGTGTGTGTGGGGAGGGAGGGGGGGTGAGGGAGTACAGCAACAAAACCCCAATTTCTCCTACTTGGGAAATGCTGCTGTCTGCTTTTACCTGTTGGCTGTTGCGGAGAATATAAAGAAGTTAAAAGACATAATCTTCGTCTCTGTGTCCTTAATAGTAATGGAACTTTCCTTCACGATAGCTAGAAATGTTAGTAATGTTTGAAATAAAGGCACAAATAATAGAACTAAATGGACACATGAAGCAAACTGGCATACTACGGACAATCAGTATTAGGGAACATATGCTTGAAAGGACACTCTACTTCCGGATGGGTAATAGTGTCCAAAGGACAAGCTAGGTGCCAATGTAAAGAATCGGGAAAAGTGCTTGTGAATAATGATGCAAAAAGCCAGGTGATGTTTGTATATGTTAAATCCATAAAAATATATTTAAAAAAATAAATTAAATAGCTAGAAATGTTGTACACAAAATCAGAACAAGCATTGGCATAGCCAATATGTCTCACCTTTAGGGACCTTATAAGTGTTTAGCCAGAGCTATTGACTTTGCTACTATCTTTAAGCTATGTTGTAGAGCATTGTGGCGGCTGCGCATCATGTTGAAAAGTTATATAAAAAAGTGTTCTAAGCATTGTTGTTACCTTGTATATAACTAAGAAGACATTATGTACAACTGAACAACTCTATTAAAAAATACTAACATAAAAAAGGTCTTCTAGTTATTTTTGTCTTTGCAATGCTGGTAACTTCTTCCTACCTGTTTGAAGGCTCGTTTGTTATAGTGTTTTTCTTATGGGGGGGAGGGGGTCAAAAAACAATGGGAGGGTGGAAGTTGGGAAATAGTACCTAAATGACAACATGTGCTGTGCAGCGGGCGGACACTAGGGGAGAATCAACAGATGTCAAATTCAGAGGGCAGACTGAGGTGGTGCTGAGTGAGGCTTAGGTGGTGGTGCTGTGCTGGTGCTCAGGCAGTGGTGAGATGATGCTGAATTGCTGTGGAGGTGGGGCTGCGCTGGTGCTGAAGTGGGGTTGCGCTGGTGGTAGTGCACTGATGCGGAGGTGACCTACTTAATTTTGCATAAGCGTTCCCACGAGTAAGCCCTCTGGTATAAAGGTATAAATATACATACAATTATAGTTGGCAAAACAGTATTCAACCTTCTTAAAATGGCGTAACAAAGGTTAATAAAATGCAAATATTCTACCCTTAGTATTTGTCACAGGGTGTAACCAACAGCAAAACTCAAGCACACTATGTCACTATACAACATTCTTTGTAACGAAATACAGGCCTTCAATCATGGTCCTAGATCCTTCTTCATCACCTCACTCCAGACCTATCTGGAATCATGTCTAGATACACACTCCTTTACTGTACTAGGTGACTAACTTTCACCTGAAAACCAATAACAATCCAGATACATTCAGCCTAATAGATAAGCTAGCTAGTTTTGGGCTGAATCAGATTGTCAGTGAGACAACACATCAAGCAGGCCATACACTAGATGGCATCTTAACCAACCACAACGCCTTAGAAGTAAAGACTGTGTGTCCCTTACCCTGGTCTGACCACTCGGCCGTCCATTTCACCATTAACCTGGCTGCAACCAAGGGTTGTCCCAAGAACAGATCTTCTGTGGTCAAGTCTCACTCCTGGAAATTAGTTTAAAAAAAAAATTATATATCTATAGCTCGGAGTGAAAGGCCCTCAATCCCAACTGACTCTAATCAGGCTGCAAATAATTTTGACAGCTGGCTTAACAGGGCGGTACAAAAGGGAGTGCTACATCACTTCCAGTGCCAGCTTATTTGCTGCCCTGTTAAGCCAAAGGGGGAAGTCAATCACCACCCCATTTTGTACCGCTTCGTTCGCCATAAGTTGGCAGGGTATGCTCAGACGGGAGTCCCTTGCTCACTTTGCCACTGGATTCAAGCAAGCCTGGCTGAAGACGGCTGTAATGCCAGAAACCGGTCCTAGGAAGCTTGAATCCGGTCCAGGGAAGGCATGGCATGGCAGTTTGGGCTGGACTGTTCCCATGAGGCACAGGGTCAGAATGATTTGCATATAGCCATGTCTGAACTAGGGTGGCAGAGTGGGCTAAAGAACGGTGATGGATTAAACCCAGATCTTTTGACTGGGTGTGAGTGTTTGATTGATTCAGATGCTCCGTCCATCACCACCCCCTTTTGTACCACACAGGGATGTGTGCCATGTCGACTCCTTGTTTAGTTCTGTACTTAGACACTCAGCCTGCAAAGGCAGTGTATGGGTGTCAGGGTACAGGGCCCCTAAGGGTGGCAAAATAAGTAATGCAGCCCTTAGGGGTCTTCTCTGGTCACCATGCCCTGGGTACCTAGGGTACCATTTACTAGGGGCTGACAGGTGGCCAGAGATGCCAATTGGGTTTCAGTTTCAACACAGTTTTAGGGAAGAAACACGGCCCTGGGCACCTGGTTGGCAGGAGCCCAGGGAACACTCAGTCAACGTACATCAGCAATTCTGCAAAAAAGTGGGGGCATACCTATGCAAGAAAGATGGCACTCTCACACCTGCCCCCGCATATTCTACAGTTGGTCCCAGAGGAATTTAGTGCTTCCTTGTCTCAGTTACTAAATCAGATTATAATTTCGGGGATCTTTCCGCTGGCCTAGAAAAAAGGCTGTATACGCCCTCTTTTAAAAAAAAATCTAAATTGGACCCCTTAGAGGAGAAAAATTACTGCCTGATCTCCTGTCTACCTCTACTTGCTTAAATTCTGGAAAAGGCCATGAACTCTGAATTGTCAGCATATTTGGAGCTAAATAACGTCCATGACTCTACCCAACAAGGTTTTAGATCTCTGCATTCTACTGAGTCTGCCTTGATTATGGCAACTGAGGAGATCCGCAAGGTGGTGGAAGGGCCACCCTAATACTGTTAGATCTGACAGCAGGCTTCGATATCATAACCCATGCGGTACTAGTTCAATCACTGCAGGATATTAGCATAAGTGGTAAAGCACTGGCTTTGCTTACCTCTTTCCTGTCATCTAGGGAACAACTGATCCGCTGTGATAGCCTCAGTCTGAGGAGTTTAACCTCCCTGGTGGAATTGCCAAGGGCTCAGCCTTATCCCCCACTTTATTCAATAAATACGTTGCCCCTCTGGCCAGACTCATAAAAAGCTTTGGTTTCATATTGATGTCATATGCGGCTGACACCCAGCTTGTGGTGTCCGGTGCACAAACCGCGGATATAACACCTGCCCGGTTTTGTAAATGTCTCTCCGCATTAATGTCCTGGATGAGCTCCAACTTTTTAAAACTGAATGCGGAAAAAACAGAGGTTGTTGAGTTTGGACATAAATCCACGGTCTGGAGCCAACTATGGTGGCCATCGGTAGCCGGTACCTGTCCGGTGACGGTAAATAAGGCAAGAAACCTAGGTTTTCTGATCAATAAAGATTTAACCCTGGCACCACAGATTAATCAAGTTTCGTCAGCCTGTTTCTTCACGTTGAAAGTCCTCAAGAAGATCCTCCCGTTTATCCCGTTCTCTCTGAGGAAAACGGTGTAAGGAGCCCTGGTCTTATCGAGACTAGACTACTGCATTGCGCTTTATTTGAGAGCAGGTGCAGCTCAATTCTCCAAGCTCCAATCAATCCAAAATGCGGCAGCACGAGTATTGCTCGTGCTACCCAAACACCATCCCACCTCGGTCAGCATTAAGCAACAATACTGGCTCCCAGTGAGACGTCGGGTTGAGTTTAAGGCGCTTTGCCTGGTACATAAAGCCCTATTTGGAGAAGGAGCAAAGGATGTGCAATCCTTGTTCCCTCGCTATGTACCATCGCACCTCCTAAGATCCTCCACTTCTGGATTGGTACATCTCCCTAAGATCAAAAAACAAGGTGTGGAGGGAAGCGCCTTTTCTTTTTAGCGGCTAAGTTATGGAATTCTCTTCCGGTACATTTGAGACTTCAGGCCGGCAGGTCGCTTTTTAGAAAAGAAATACAAACCTGGCTCTTCACTCATCCCTGAATCCTGTTAACAGCCGCCCCTGTATGTTACTCAGCGCCAAGACACCTCGGCAATAGTGCGCTTTATAAATAACCCAGTCAGTCAACTATTAGCACAGTATAAAAAATCCACTCTTAAAGGCTTATTAGCTTCAAAATATACTTTTCACAATAAACAAGTTAGGCATACTGCCTTTGTCATAATTTTTCATAATAAATGGATCAGGATTATAGCCTCCATCTTTAGCTTGTCAGCAATGTTCTCTCTAATTTACTCTCTATAGATGCAACAAGCGACTTTGTATTGGGGCACGCTTCACTAAGTCATGTGATTTCACTAGGACTGTGATCTATCGTCTTTCAGGCAGTCTAACTGTTGGTACACATGTAGATGCTTGCTTAGTTTTTAGCCAAGCCTAACAGCTCCTAAAATTGAAGTAATAAAAGCTGTTAGTAGCTGTGAGACGGAAGTTGTAGAAATATGCGACTAACGTGGTGTAATAGCTTAGCAGCATAAGGTACGCAAACCCCAGCCGGGGCAGACTATTTTACTAGGGGGTCATTAGAAGATCACTGCATGCAGTGCATGAAAATAAGCTTTTAACTGAGAAGTGAACCTGGGACAGGAAGTGTGCTTCGGGAACGCTTTCTTATAGAAAGATACAAGTTGTGCTGACACTTTGTCTTGTGCATCAATGCCTCATAATAAAAAAAAAAATCAGCGCACAATTTTCGAGTGTGCATGGAATTTTTTTTCTGGACTAGTTATGCAGGAATACGCACATCTTTAGAGCAGTAGAAGACGAGAAAGATTATAGCAGGAGTTCGGGGACATCCTTGGAGAGAGCTTAATTAGTTCAACAATCTGTCACTTTAATTAGATGTGAAATCACCCACTTTCAAACGCCCTGCAGTACTTTTTACACTTGGACCCTGGTTTTATCGTGGGAGCTGGAAGGCTGTAGCCTTTAGTCTGCTTGGCAGGAGAAGTGGTGTTAGATGTGTGTAATACATATGAATCTATGCAGGTCACATTGTGCAAGATCACAGTAGCCCAATATCTCTGGGTGGTGAAATGTGGTTATAAAGAAATATATAACGTCTTGCAAAAAGGAGATTTGGCCACACACCCCAAGTTCTTGCGTCTCGGCACTCGCTTCTTTGGAGATGGACCTATCATTCAAACTGCGCACATCCTCCAAGCCCTCACATTCACAAACTCACCTTATCTTGAAGCGAAACTCTCAAGTCTTGAACTTGCTTCAGTAGCATAGCTTAAGGTGAAAAAGAATAAAGAATAGCAGGCCGGCATTCGAAGCAGCAGCCTCCAGGCACCGTAATTTCCTCACAAGCAGCATCAGCCTCCCCCAAAACAGATTTTCAATCGGGTAAGAGATGAAAATGTTCTTCAGAGAACATCTTAAAAACTAGTGCCTCGAAATAGATGTGGACAGTGCTACAAAGAGCCGAAGGCCCAAGTGCACAATAGTGAGGACGAAGTGTCCTAATTGTAGACCATTGCCTCGGGTAACATTTATAACACTCTCTAAGGAAAACCTCTTCCAGTGCCTGAAATATTCCATCATGAGAAGATTCTTTTTTCCACAGCCTGTTTTAGAGCACAATATTAAAACACCTTATCTTTGTTTCAAATCGGTTTATTGAAAATACAATTCAAATAAAAACACATCCATAACACCTAATCTTTAACAATGTGCATTTTGGAAAGTAGTTTCACGCATGCTCAAACATTTAGTTTGCGTGTAGCATATGCTTCTATATATTTTGTGGAAGCATAGAGGTAACCATAGCAGAAGGGTGGCTCAGGGCTTTGTGGGGAGTTACGCAGCAGCGAGAGCAGGAAAAACAAGATAAAGGCACACATATGGCCATGCCGACTACTTGAAGCGCCCTGCAGCCTCCTAATGAAACAAATAAACAAAGTCCATCCCATGTAAATGCCGGCACAGAGAACAGTGCACACCCCAGTTACAGGCAGCTTAAGGTTTGTTACAGTCACACGCAAACACATTAGCACCACATTTCTGAGTGGACTAGATAAAGCGCTACTTTAGTTTTCTCCTCTTTCCTGGAACAGCAGCTTTGAAAGTGAAAGAGCGCATGGCGCGCTTAATATAAGGCAAGCATGTGTGCGAAAAACCCATTGAAGAAAATAGTGCTTACAGAAGAATTCAAACATACCCTGTTGCAACAGAAGTAGAAGGGCAAGTCGCCATGGGAGGTCTCAAAAGAAGGCAGGGTGGTACTAAGGAGGGACTAATAAGGCAATGAAGGAATCAGAAGGTAGCATTTACGAAGTACAAGGACGCAAGCCAATTAAAAATATGGGAAGAGTGGGTGGAGCTTCACATACCTACCTCTATACTACATGCCTTGCAGAGTAGCACATGCACACTGCCCAGGCTGGACCTAAAAAATAAAGGCTTGATGAGAGTATGAATGGTGGTGGAGGGGCTTCCAGATCATTTAGGTGTTTTGGGGAAAATGAGAGTCTTGAAGGTTTTCCTAAAATCTAGCAGGTTGGACTGAAAAGCCCTCAGTAGAATCTGTTTCAGGTGAATTGTGGTCAAATGCAATATGACTTGTCCCACCTGCAAAACAAATGATACGACATTTAAAGGCAGGTCTAGATTCTAAATAGGAGGATGTTTTTTGGGTATTTTAAGGACAATCTAAAAGTTGGGAGCCCAGGCTGCGATCCAGTCAGCAAAGTCATAGTTGAGATAGGCCAGAACACTGTGCTCCAGAGTGTCCAGAAAAGCAGGATTTTGGCAGGGTCTGTGTTAACTAAATTAAAAAAATCAAAGGTATTGAACATTGTTCCACACAGGACAGTCACCAAGAACTTTGGTGGAAGTGAAAACGAACTCTTCAGATGGCTCTGAGAGAAAGAAAATGGATCACTTACCATTCTTCTGTGGCTTCCACCGAGCTGATCCAATCATCATGAAACATGCATTCCTCTGGCTGTGGTGCGTTGCATTTCTCCACATACTCTATTTCCACCACATTTTCCTGCATTTGTAAGAAGAAAAGCATCAGTGGCCAAAGGCTCTTCTCCCATTCCACATGCTGGGGCACAGTTGGAGGCAAACAGAGGGGGGACATTGAAAAGCCGCCACATTTCTCTGCACACCACATTTGTCTAATCTCCATTTTACACTCGTTTCAGTTTTACCACATGAGGTAAAATGGGATTTCTAGACATTATTTAGTATGAAGTATCATCTAAATAAACACAGCTCAAGTGTTGCCTATCTAATTAAGACACTTGAGTTCTAATCCTAACTTTCCAAATTCACTTTGTGTCCTTGTGAAAATTACTATCGCCCTGTGGCACAAATACCAGTTAGTAGTGAAAAAAAACGTCAGTATTAAGCACTACAAACTTTTGCTTTGCATTCTGCCATGTAACTTCAGCAACACTGCAAAACTGGGAAGTCTAAATTTAGTTCTATTTTTGAAAATGTGTAACCACAGAAGTTACATTTCAAATTAAGATTCTGACTATTAGGGCATTAGATATCATAATTCATTTATTTATAAACAGCTGTTCCAAAAGCAATTAATTCATGAACTTCTTTTTAAAGTGTCTTTTGTTTTCTATCACTTCATCACCATGTGAAGGAATATGCTACTTACCAGTATGCATCTGTTCTTGGCATGAAGGGCCGCTAACATTCATATCTTGTGCATAGATCGCCGCCTAGTGTTGGGTCCGGATGATTGCACCTTGTTGTCCTGGAAGAGTCTTCGAAGTATCACGAGATAGGTGGCTCCTCCCCTGGACTACAGTGCGCATGGGCATCATCTCCATCCTCAGATTGTTTTTCGCCATTGTGGCAGAGATGGAGTCCAATGCGATACCTGATGACCATGCTAGAAATAATTCTGACTGCTACAGCTGCGATAGACACCGGGGAGGATGGGTGGGCGATCTGAATGTTAGCGGCCCTACATGCCAAGAACAGATGCATACTGGTAAGTAGCATATTCCGTTCGAGGCATGTGGGCCGCTAAATTCATATCTTGTGTATAGACTAAATAGCAGTTTCTCCCTTAGCGGTGGTTGCCCGAGCCAGCTGCAGCGGCCTGAAAGAGGGACTTTAGAACAGCCTGACCTAAAGCAGCTTGCTGCTTGGAATGTACATCAATACAGTAGTGTTTGGTGAATGTATGTATGTTAGTCCATGTGGCTGCTCTACATATGTCCTCCAATGGAATGTTACCCAGGAAAGCCATGGATGCCCCTAGCTTGCGTGTGGAATGCGCTCTTGTGGGGACTGTTAGCGTGCGTTTAGCCTTCTGATAACAAATCTGAATACACTTAACAATCCACCTGGCTATACCTGATTTGGAAATGGGTTTGCCTTTGTGCTGTGGTGAGAAGGCAACAAAGAGTTGTTTAGTCTTCCTGAAATCCCTCGTCCTGTCTATATAGTACAGGAGGGCTCTTTTGACATCCAATGTGTGCAGTGATCTTTCTGCCACTGAGTCTGGATTAGGAAAGAAAACTGGCAGTTCAATAGTTTGATTAATTTGGAACTGAGAAACCACCTTGAGCATGAATTTAGGGTTAGTGCGTAGAACTACCCTATTTGCATGGACCTGTAAAAAAGGTTCTTGAATGGTTAGGGCTTGCAGCTCGCTAACCCGTCTCAGCGACGTGATCGCTACCAAGAAGGCGACCTTCCACGTTAGGAACTGTATCTCACATGAGTGGAGAGGCTCGAAAGGAGGTCCCATCAGTCTGGTCAAAACCACATTAAGATTCCAGACCGGTGAAGATGGCCTTCTGGGTGGAATGACTCGTTTGAGTCCCTCCATAAAAGCTTTTATTGCTGGCACTCTGAACAGTGAAAGGCATTTCCTGTTCTGTAAGTAAGCCGCCATTGCCGCCAAATGAATACGTATAGAACTGTATGCCAGATGGCATCTGTATAAATGGAACAGGTAACAAATAATGTCCTGTGTAGATGCATCTAGCGGGTTTATATCACGGCTGGAACAGTAAATGACAATGACGTTTCCATTTGGCGGCATAGCAGGCCCTAGTGGTAGGCCGTCGTGCCTACTTAATGAAGTCCATGCAATCAGGAGGCAGATTCAGATAACCAAATTCTATGACTTCAGGAGCCATATCGCAAGGTTTAACTGTTGCGGATCTGGGTGCTGAACTTCGCCATGGCTCTGAGTGAGAAGACTGGGTGTAAGGCGCAGTCTTTGATAAGGCACCACAGAAAGTTCTAGGAATGTGGTGTACCATGCTTGCCTCGCCCACGTTGGAGCAACCAGGATGAAAGTCATCGAGTGCTGTCTGAGTTTCTGTGCCACCAGAGGTATGAGTGGGGCCGGCGCAAAAGCGTACGCAAATCTGCCTGACCAGTTTATCCATATCGCATTGCCCTGAGACCGAGGGTGTGGGAACCTGGCGGCGAAGTTTGGGCATTTTGCGTTCTCGTTTGTGGCGAACAGGTCGATGTCTGGATGACCCCACTGCTGGAAGTACGGTTGCAGCACTGATGGATGAATCTCCTACTCGTGCACCTGATGACTGTGCCGGCTGAGCAGATCCGCCATCTGGTTGTCCTGGCCCGGGAGGTGCTCCGCCATGAGGAAAATGTTCCTCTGAATGGCCCACTTCCACATACTCTGTGCCAAGTGGGACAACTGTGGAGAGTGAGTACCTCCCTGCTTCTGGATGTAATACATGGCCGTCATGTTGTCCGTCCGGATCAACACGACCTTGTTGCACAGATGTATCTTGAAAGCCTTCATTGCCATGAAGATCGCCATCAATTCCAGCAGATTGATGTGCATCTTCTTCTGTTGATCCGACCATAGTCTCTGCACGGAGTAATGAAGGAGATGCGCCCCCCACCCCAGGAAGGATGTGTCCGTCGTGAGCACTATTTGTGGGACAGGCTCTTGGAACGGTCGTCCCTTGCAAAGGTTGCGTGGATTCCACCAATGCAGAGAGTTGTACGCACGACCGGTCACCAACACTAGGTCTTTCAATTGTCCTTGAGCCTGATTCCACTGTCGTGCCAAACACTCTTGGAGCGGACGCATGTACAGTCTCGCGTGCAGGACTGTGAATATGCAGGAGGCCATCATGCCTATCAACTGCAGAAACACTTGCCCCTGTAGTGAGTGTTGTGGTCTGAATCTGCGAATCAGCAGCTGCATGCTGTTGATTCGCACAGTTTGGCTGGGCTGTGGCTGTCACAGTGTCCAACGTCGCTCCCGGGTACTGCTGTACCTGAGCGGGTTGAAGATGCGACTTGGGATAGTTTAGAGAGAATCCCAAACTGTGCAGGAGATGAATTGTGCAGGAAACGTGGCTGGCGCACTGCTGGGCCGACTTTGCTTGCACAAGCCAGTCGTCCAGGTAGTGGTAGACATGAATGTGTTGTCTCCGAAGGTGTGCTGCCACTGTAGCCAAGCATTTGGTGAACACTCTGGGAGCGGTGGTCACCCCAAAAGGTAGCACCTTGAACTGGTAGTGCTTGTTTTGTATGGTGAACCTGAGGTATTTCCTGTGTGCCTGATGTATGGGTATATGGAAATAGGCATCCTTCAGATCCAGAGTTGCCAGAAAATCCCCCTGACTGAGCAATGGCATGACCTGCGGCAGAGTCAGCAAGTGGAAATGTTCTGAAAGGATGTATAGGTTCAAGGGTCTCAGATACAGAATGGGTCTGAGAGTCCCGTCCTTCTTTGGGACTAAGAAGTAGAGAGAGTACACCCCTGTTCCGTGCTCCTCTAGAGGCACCAATTCTATGGCCCCTTTTTGCAGCATGCTGGCCACTTCCTGCTGTAATAAATTGATGTGCTCTGCGGACATAGGATGGTGTCTTGGGGGTATGTCGGGTGGAGTGGATGTTAGTTCTAAACAATACCCGTACTGGATAAGTTGCCTCACCCACCGGTCTGTGGTAATGCCTTTCCAGACCGGCAGGAACTGCTGGAGTCGTCCCTCGACCGGTGTTACATGGTCCGGGGGCAGTGACACGACGTCACTGTTTGGTATTTGCTGAGGACCTGGTGTTATTATTTCCACGTCCTCTGCCTTTGGTGCTGTTACCACGGTATCCACCTCTATTGTTTTTGTTAAAGGTGGTCTGCGCACCACCTTTATTGTATTGCGTTTGCTGGGATGCTTGCCCTCTTGACGGCCCTCTGCTACTTGAGCGATGAAAAGAACCCCCTCTAAACTGTTGAGACTGCAAGGCCCCCATGGACTTAGCAGTCTCAGTGTCTTTCTTGATCTTTTCAAGAATCGTGTCAACGTCAGGCCGAAACAAAAAATCAGGGTTAACTGGGTGATTGAGCAAACTTGTTTGTATTTCAGGCTTAAAACCTGAAATTCGTAACCATGCCTGCCTCCTTAGCATTACACTAGTGTTAATGGCCCTGGCTGCAGTGTCCGCTGAATTTAGTGCACACTTGATAGAAGCGTTTGATATCAGTTTCCCCTCCTGAATCAACATGTCCGCCCCCTCTCTATATTCAGTAGGCAGGTGTTGCAACAATTGCTCTAGGGTATCGTAGTGAGCCCTATCGTATCTAGCCAGTAGAGCCGGTGTATTGGCTATTCTCCAAATATTCGCTGCCTGTGCAGCAACCCGCTTCCCAGAGGCTTCTAATACTTTAGATTCTTTGTCTGGGGGAGGAGCATCACCACTGGTTTGTGAGTTCGCCCTCTTCCGGGCATTGGAGACCACCAAAGAGTCCAATGGCAATTGACCCCTTATAGGGTCCACAGGAGCAGGCCTGTATTTTTTCTCAATACGCGGGTTCACCACCCGTACTCTGGTTGTGTCCTTGAAAATGTCATTGGCGTGTTTTAGGACACCCTTCAGCATCGGCAGCGTCTTCACCGTTCTGTCAGAGGTAGAGAAGGTATCAAACAGAAAGTCCTCCTCAACTGGTTCTGCATGCATGACCACATCGTGGTTCAACGCCGCCCTTTCAATCAAAGCGTTGAAGGCCGCAGTACCCTCTGCAGGGGCTGTCTTACTTGGTAAGACTGGGTGTCCGCCGTGCCTTGATCGTCTAGCACATCCTGCGAATCGTCCTGATTAGATGCATCAGGATAATTGAATTGTTCGTCATTTTGGTCATCCCCCCACCATCCTCAGTGCGTGGGGGAGAATGTGTAAATGCTTGTCCATAAGGCCTGACGGGCTCGAAAAGAACCGGCGAGGAAGCAGAGTCTCTTTTCCTTTCAAGTGGAATTTGATAGGATTCCATTGGATTCTCCGGCAAGATCTTCCGTTTGAAAAGGGTGAGTCTTCCGGTTGCAGTGTCAATGTACAACTTCTTT
Source organism: Lissotriton vulgaris (assembly GCF_964263255.1). Lineage (NCBI taxonomy): Eukaryota > Metazoa > Chordata > Amphibia > Caudata > Salamandridae > Lissotriton > Lissotriton vulgaris. The sequence continues at coordinate 402,215,641 of NC_141687.1, forward strand.
GATTTTTCAGAAGAAGGTGGAGTGGAACCGACGCCTTCAGGAGTGTCGGTCGTTCCCTTAATTTTCGACATCAGTTTACCAGGGTCGGTGCCCTGTGCCGGCTTAGAAGTTTTAGGTCGTGTAGTCGGAGGCAGTCCAAAAACTATAGGTGGAGGTCCCGATGGCTGTTTGGCTTTTTTCACGCCGTCGCCAACTTCAAGCCAGGTGTTGCACTGGGATTCCCAAAATGGCCGCGGCTTGATGCGTCACGTTCCAAAGCGGCCATTTTGTGTTTGTCTTCGAGAACCTTCACCAGCATCAACTTGTATGAATTCGGGCTGAGGGGGCGGCTGCGACTCAAGTCCGTCTTCAGTGTCCACGCCCCCGAGGGCAGCCTTAGATGACACCGCTCGGTCTCCTTGGGCCTTTGGCACCTTTTTGGTTGTGCCGATCTTCGGGTTGGCACCCTTTTGTGACCCCCGAGGGACAATGACACTCCGAGCCTTCTTATGATCCGATGGAACAAGGATTTGCGAAACGAATACTGGTTTGACCAGTTTCTGTTTCGGTTTCGATTTGTCTTTAGTCAGTTTCGTTTTCGTTTTCGAAGGTGTACCCACCGAAGGCTCTGAAATATTCTTAGCCGGGCCAGTTTGCGGGGCTGTAGAATGAGCATAAAGATCTTGGCTAAGGCCTTCCGGCGATGCTTCGACCTGAGCCTTTGACAAGACAGTGTCACTTTCGACCCCAGAGGGTTCAGCCGGGTCGTGCTAATCGCTGGAGCCGCCCTCTGCGGCTCCAATTGCCATACCATTGTCTCTTACCTCAACCGCCCCATCGTCTTCGATGTTCTCATCGTCTACCTCTTCTCCGTAGTAAGATTCTTGACAGGAGGCCGGGTCGGAGAAGTGCTCCGGTTCCTCCTCTAGAAGGCCCTCGTCGTCCCCAGCATCGAAGATATCCTCCACATCCGACGTTCTCTGCGCCGGTAGCCTCGCCTCTCGTCGAAGAGCGAGCGCCTCTTCCGACCTGAATTTCGAACAGGCCAAGCAACTCCCCTCGTCGTGGTCTGGAGACAGACATCTGTTGCACACCGGGTGCACGTCAGAGAGGATACTTCGCGTTACAGAGTGGGCAACGTTTAAACGGGGCCTGGAATTCCATCGTCGATGTCAATCTTCGAACGGGCCTAAAAAGCTGGGAGCACACGTGCTCAAGTATCCGGGAACCGGATAAGTCAACTTAGAACCGAACGAACTACAATACCGACGCTTAAAAAGGCCTTTTGGCCTGAAGAAAACAAGTTTTTCCTATAGGTTCCGAACTAGAGTCACAGAACACATCCGAACCCAATGGTGGAAAAAAACAATCTGAGGATGGAGATGATGCCCATGCGCACTGTAGTCCAGGGGAGGAGCCATCTATCTCGTGATACTTCGAAGACTCTTCCAGGTCAACAAGGTGCAATCATCCGGACCCAACACTAGGCGGCGATCTATGCACAAGATATGAATTTAGCGGCCCACATGCCTCGAACTGTAACTTATCTTTGTAGTTGCAGATGCACATGCTTTGCATACTTCTGCCATTCTGTGGTGGGTTTGGACATCACAAGTTGTTTTTCTTCAAAGGAGTCACAGGGTGCTGAGTAATTCCTAAGTCGACAATGCACATAGGCACAGTTTCCGCCCTTAAACTGTTTTTTCCGCCATTGGCTTTGGAAGTGTTAAGCTACAGTTCAGAGTTCAAAACAATTGCTTTCTGCGACTTCAGGCCTCACTTTACTTTGGCGATTCTAGTGAAAGAGAACAATTAAGGGGTAGCTATTTACAATTTTTAACACAGATGATCGTTTTGACGCAGAGTTACAAGGCTCCCAGTCCTATCCTAATTCTTTTCTGTTACAAGGACTTGGCCTTGAAGAATGTCAGCAGATGGGGCGCACCGATTCTCTTTTCTGATTCTGCTCCACTGTAATAAGAAGTATTGGTGGCCTGATCACCAGAAGGTCTGTAACCTCAATCTCTCCTAAGCAAGAGGAGTTGATAAGCAAATTCCTGTCTCGTCTTCCAGTGCAAGACAATAGTGCATCACCAGAGGGAAAGGTGATGGGCACTTTAGACCTTTTTAGGAGAACAGGACCCCACTGATGTTGAAAAAAGGGTTGGTGGGAACCTCTGCAATACCAGCAGCTCAGCGTACGCCCAGTTCAGAGATCGTGTGCTTGAGCACTTTCCGAGAAAGAAGAGGTACACCCTTCGGAGTCAAAGCCAGCAGGATCCTGCACAAAGAAAACCCCAAGGCCTGTGCTTTCCACCCATAAATAGCACAGCACCGGCCAACAAAAAGGCTTCTAGTCCACCACCGCCCTCAGGCTCCGGTTAGCACTGAGATAAAGCTTCTGAGTCGAGACACCATTCTCTACGGGGCTTGGAATCATGCCCCACCTCAACATCTTATCTGCTCAAAGGAAGCAAGCATCTGCCTTTGGAACTGAAATTTGTGCATCCGATGTTGGACTCAAAGAAGAAGCGGAGACTCAAACACAGTCTTCCCACCCTGGCCCTGACCTCCAAAACCACTGATGCTCCCATTCTTGTGAGACTTGCAGAGGAATGAGACACCAGGCAAAAGTGGCTTTTAATTCATCATGAAACAGGCAGGGTTTGGCAGAGCCACCTCAGCCAAGGCCAGTTTCCATGTTGTCTCCCATTTCTAAAAAGAGGAGGCCGACTTTCAAGGAGGTACTGGACTATGAGACACGTCGATGCCAGCGTACAAGAAAAAGAAGGATTGAAATAAATACTCCGCCACAACCTCCCCACACAAGCATGCACACATGCTCACCATTACCACAGCCACACACACCACCACCAAGGTTACATTCACCACTGCTAGCACTCTGGAGGGGGTCAGTACATTCTTTATCAGTCCCAGGAAGCCACCTATGGGGAAGGGGATCCATATGACCAGCCCATCGATGCAAGTGGTGGAGATGACCCATGAGACGGCTTCAAATTTGGTCTGCCCGAGGACGAAGACGGGGAGCCATACCCAGTTAAACCATCCATGCCAGGTGATACTACAGCAACAGGGAGCTGTTGAACACCATAAAGTCACCATGCGTGTCAAAGGCGGAGGATGACTTCTTGGTGGAGACCATCACCAAAGCAGTGTACAGTTGCTACCCATGCTTAAGGGTATGATGAATTTAGCACCTGATAATTTTGAGGACCCATTCAGGGCTAAAGTTGAAAAGGAATATAAAACTTTTTCTACTGACATCCTTTATATTAGAGGCCAGCTACCCCAGACTCACTGGTAGTTCACATACTGCCAGAAAGAGGACTTTAGCCAAGGCACAGCGTACACCCCAGTCCGAGATAAGAAATAAAATGAAATAAAATGTATAAAGCATGCTAAAAACTACATTGACAGAACAAAAACCCTGAAACTAAACTGAAAAAAGCCAGGTTTTAAGGGCTTTCCAGAATGTATGTGATTCATGGTGGTTTTAATATACAGAGGAATACTATTCCACTATTTCCCAGCAGCAAGAGGAGATGGAGGCACTCCAAGCACGCCCCAGATGCCCACAAGAAAATGTGAGTAATTAGATGAAGGATGGGAAAATCATTGCCAATAGAAATCCACACCGTGCCCTAGATGCTATGGACACTGCCTCCGCAAACAGGCTTCTTGACTTTGAGTCTCAGGCTTTAAACTGGAGGTTCGACATACCTCAACACCCAATTTGATGGGGAACACCTTTTTGGACCACAGGTGGATGATATGCTGGAGAAAATGCTTTAAAAAAAAAACATAACTAGGCCTACAATCCAAACCTCAGGGCTGCTCCTTAGGAGGCAACACCCAGGAAGAGAGCATGGGGAGAGCCAGTTGCAAACCGCTACAGCATCATCCATGACCCCCAGTCTGGTTGAGGGTAAGAAAACAAGTTACTTACCTGTAACTTTGGTTCTCCAGTATTGGTAACTTACATAGATTCCCATAGCTTGTATCATTCCCCGTCACCGGGATGGGAGTCCATTGAAATATGTACAAAAAGAGAAAATGGCCTAGGCCTCATCTCATTTTGTAGCATATCCACCTCTCTGTGTAAATGAGACCAAATAAAATGAACAGCCAATCAGAACAGCCTCACCCCATAGAACCTTCCTGAGAGAGCCTCAGATTTCCGTAGCCGTTGTGTAACAGTATAACAGAAGATGCTAGAGGCTGAGCTTTCCCAGGGGAGGAGGGTGGGCGCATGTGAACCTATGAAAGTTATAGCAAATGGAGGGGAGAAGAGGATCAATGGTGATCCAATAGGGCTGCGATTACCACTCTGGAAGGGTGCGTGGAAGGTCCAGCCGCAGTCATAGCCCTAGGAATTACAGACAACAAAAAGTAGACTGGGCTGTTCCTAAAGGGAGGAGGGGAAGGTCACTAGGTGTAAAGGGCAGTACTCCGTGGAGAGCTAACCCTGGGTATCAGAGTTTCCTTTTTAAACTGCAAGAACGGATCCTGGATAGTGAGCGCGTGAAGTTCACCTACCCTCCAGGCCGATGTTTAGGCGAGGAGCGGGGCCACTTTCCATGAGAGGAATTTAAGGTCTGCCCTATGAATTGGTTCAAAAGGTAGCCTCATGAGTTGAGTAATGACTAAGTTAAGCTGCCACAGAGGTGGTGGAGGTCTAACTGGTCGGAAAACTAAATTGTTTTACGATCCTTGCTGACCAGAGGGAAGGTTCAGAAGAAGTTCGTCTGAATCTAGAAATGGCTGCCAAGTGCACCTTGATAGAGGAGTGAGCGAGACCCGACTTAACCAATGCCAAAATTTATGGCAGAATCTGATGGAGCAAAAGAGTAAGGATGAATGTTCACTTTCCAGCACCACAGGCAGAAACACTTCCATTTCAAGCGATAGGTCTTATTTGTACTTGGTGCTCGGGCATGAGCTAGCACCTCTCTACACTGGCGAGATATTTAGATTCTGAAATTCTCGGTGCTCAGGAGCCAAGCTGATAACTGAAGCGAGTTCGGATCCAGATGTACCACTTGGCCCTGGGACATCGTCAGCAGAGAAGGAATTGGGTGCAGATGAATTGGACGATCCAGGGAGCAAAGGAAAAGCTCCGTAATCCAAAACTGGCAAGGCCACACCGGGGCCACTAGAATCACCTTGCAGGGTTCCATCTTGAGCTTCCTGAGAAGTCTGGGAATTAGTGGAATCAGAGGAAAAGCGTAAACAAAGGCGCCTAACCAGGCCATCGCATGCACATTCCCCAATGAACTCGGATGGTGCTCCCTGCTTGCGTAAAGTTGGCATTTCCTGTTCTCTGGATTGGCAAAGATCTATGGACGGAGTACCCGAGAGACTGAAAATCCTTTCCAGAGTGTCTTGGTCTAATTCCCACTTGTGGCTCACCGACTTGAGGCGACTGAGCGAGTCTGCTGTCTTGTTGAGGGCACCTGGAAGATGCTCCGTAAGAGATATTTTCTTTTGGATAGCCCATTCCCAAATCTCCTGAGCCTCTTTGGATAGAGGACGAGACCTTGTTCCTCCTTGCTTGTTGACATAATGCATGGCCGTCGTGTTGTCCGTACGGACCATGACAGTGGATGGTCGGATTCGCGGAAGGAAGGCCTGTAAGGCCAGATGAAGTGCCCTGAGTTCTAACAGATTGATGTGGAGAAGGCTATGCTGGGGCAGCCTGCGGCCGCTCACCTGAAGGTCTTGTAAGACTGCTCCCCAGCCTTCTAGAGAGGCGTCTGTTGTAATTATTAGAGGAGCTGTGGTGACCCTGAAGGTGAGACCCGGAGACATATTGTCTCTGACTGTTCAACAGCTGGCCGCGTCTTTCACAGTCTGAGTTATTGTGATCTTGTCTTCGAAAGAGCCTTCTGCTTTGTACCACTGTAAATCCAGTTGCTATTGGAGTGGGCGCATTCGCAACCTGCAATGTGGAATCAAGGGAATGCAGGACGAGATTGACCCTAGAAGGGACTTTTAGAGGTGAACTGAAAGTGACCTTTTTTGCAACTGACAGGCAGAGGCCATCATTCCTGTTTGCCTTTCGTTTGACGGGAACGCTTTGCAACAAGTCTTGTCCAGAATGGATCCCAGGAACTTGGCCCGGCACAGGACTGACTTTTCCGTTTGAGCTGAAGCCCCAGGTGACGGAAGAGCTGAGTGCGAACTCAGACAGCATCTTCTTCTGCGTGATGAGACTGAGCTTTCACCAGCCAGTCTTCCAGGTGTGGAAAAACCTGGAGTGTCTGTTTCCTGAGAAACGCTGCGACCAGGGCTAGGACCTTTGTGAAAATTTGCAGTGCGTATCTGAGTCCGAAAGGAGGGACCTTGAATTGAAAGAGGCTCTTGGCTACTGTAAAGCGTAAAAACGTCATGTGGGCTGGGTGGAAACATAATATATAACATAACATGTACATTTGTAAGGCGCACGTATCACCCGAAGGTCTCAAGGCGCTGAAGAACAGATGCATATTGTTACCCAACTCAATGGTACTCATTTTATCAACCTCAGATGGATGAAAGACTGAGTGGACCCGCCGGGATTAGAACCGGTGACCATGAGGTCGAACACAGGCCCCTACAGTGGACACATTTGTCCACTGCGCCACCAGAGTCGGAACATGGAAGTATGGGCCTCGAGATCCAGGGTGGCCATGTAATCTCCTGGATTGAGGAGCCGTAAGATGTCCTGTAAGGAGACCATCCGAAAAGAGAGTTTTATGAGATAGGTGTTTAGCTCCCTCAGGTCTAAAATTGGGCGCCATTTTTCTACAGTCTTTTGGACAAGGAAGAATCAGGCATAGAATCCTTTTCCCCGCTGGCATAGGGGAGCTGGTTCTTTCGCCCCTTGAGAAGTAGTTGGTGGGCTTCTAGACATAGAAGGTGTAGATGTTTGGATTTGCTGGAGCGAAGGGCTTTGAATGGTGGTTGATGTTGAAATTCCACAGTATGGCCTGACAAAACAATATTGAGAACCCACCGATCTGATGTTATAAGTTGCCAGTTGTGGAAGTATTGAGCTATCCTGCCTCCACTGGTGTTACAGGGGACAAAGTAACAGCAGGAAGACCCAGGAAGCCGCTACTGGCGCTTAAAGGAATTCCTCGCCGGGCGCCATTGCCTTCCTCTAGAGGATGATCTAGAGAAAGACGACGACTGGCTTTTCCATTGAGAATATTGCTGCCTGTAAGATTGAGAAGGCTGCGAGTAAGAGGAATAGTGCTGTTGCTGGCATCCAGCTCTGTATGATGAAAAACCTCTACCTCTCGCTCCACGGAAAGGAACCTTGCCGTATTGAAGTGTCCCAAGGGACTTTGCAGTTTCCGTATCTTTCTTTAGGTCTTGCAGTGCATCATATATGTGCTTCCCAAAGAGCATTTCACAGTCGAAGGGAAGATCCAGGATCTTGTTCTGGACTTCTGGCCAGAACCAAGTGGCGAGAAGCCAGCCTTGTCGTCGGACTGCTGCCCAAGCGAGAGAGTGGAAAGCTGTAGTGGCAATGTTCATTGCACAGTCAATTATTTCGGATAATGTTCTTGGTCCCTGCTGTAAGATCTTTTTAGCATCGGCTTTAGCTTTTCCGAGCAGCTGGTCCAGATATGGAGACAGATCACACCACATCTGGCGATGATACCGTCCAAGAATAGCCAAGGCATTGGCCGCTCTGACCAGGAGGCTGGACATGGAAGAGAACCAATTCCCAGCATTATCCAACCGTCTTCCCTCTTTATCAGATGGCGTGGTAAGAGGTACCGCCGGATTTTTTGATTTTCTCTGGGCCGCTTGTGAATCTGGTTTCAGCTGACTGACCAGACAAGCAGGGCTATGATCTGGAGCTTTGTACTTCTTTTCCAGACAAGGAAGCACAGGCATAACAGTGGCCGGCGACTTCATAACTTTTAGCCCCTCATACCAGACATGCCCCACGATAGGGATACAGCGAACAGACTTCATGTATGGTTCTTTGAAGTCATATAAAAAACATTCCGACTGCACTGTTGGAATGGGCAGATCGAAATATTTAGAAGCCCTCTCCATAAAATTGTGAAAACCTCCAATATCAGCTGGAGGAGAATCCACCTGATCAGCAACGGGAGAGGCGGGGTCCGGAATAATGTATTCATCCCATTCCCTGTCCAGGTCAGGAATAGTTGAAGTGCCTTGGCCATCATCAGATGTGTCGTCCTGGACTGTGACCACATTCTGCTGTGGCTCTGGTAACTCCGGCATTAGATTTGAGGAGGCTGAGGTGTAACCGGACGAAAAAGTGGAGTTTGAGGCACTTACCCTGTTTCTTGGGCAGAGGACTGAGTTGGAAACCTCTTCTTGTAATCCGAAAGCATGAACTGCAGATCTGTAATGAGGGAAGATGGCATGCAGACCATGTCCTGCTGATATTGATCCGGAGATCTGGATTGTGGCACATACTGTTGCTGCTCCATGTAATACTCCTCAGAATCTGAGTCCTGATATTTAACATGCAGCTGAGATGGACTATCTGCATCACCATAAGGACAGTCGTCGTCCTCAGAAAACTCCTCTTCCAAAAGAGGAGCAGGAGGCAGGGGTGTCACTTTCCTTGGAGAAGTCCTTTCCGGAGTAATGCGACGTCTCCGTATAGAAATTGCCACATTTTGTATCGTCGACGGAGCCGCCGATGTTTGAACCATCATCGAGGGAAGAGCCACCGTCGACAGGGACGGTCGTCAAGAGAGTCGTCATTATCAGGCTGGAAGCGGTCGACGTCGTAGTGGTCGCCGTCGACATCATGCTGTCGTCATCCTTGTCGACATGGAAGTTGTCAAAGTAGACGTCGACGACAGCATAAAAGGTACCTCTGTGTGTGGCGTCGACGTCGACGAAGCCAATGGAGACGAGGAAACTCTCGCCTACGAGCCCATCGACGGAGCCAAAGTCGGCGCCGGTAATATTTTGGAAGCCATTATCGACGGTATTGATGCAATCGTTGTCGACGAGCAAACTTTTTTGTCAGCTTTCAACTGAAGTGGGACAGAAGTAGTTTTTTTTAAAGGTTTTTGGCTTCTCAGAAGGCGCAGAAGAAGCAGAAGACCCATGGCTTGTCTTCTTCACAGGTGCCACATCAACAGCAAGTCCTTCCCTCTCCTTTACACCTCAGTGAGATTTGATGGGACTATGCCTGTCAGACCTATCAGACCTATCGGAGGTCATTTGTAAGGCTTTGGAAGGGGGGTCTGAAGAAGTAGAAGGCGAAGACCTACCCCTTTTTTGTGATTTCCTCGACGAAGTCACAGATGAGGTATCATCACTGTCACTTGAAACAGGATCTTTTCATGACTTTAATTGCTAAAGCCAAGAGAGCAGACGTCCCTCACGGTCCCGCAAGATCTTAGTTGAGGATGTCCAACAGATCTTACAGTCAGTAGCTCTATGGTCCGGATACAAACAAATACAGTCTCTACATCTGTCCTCCACATAAAGTCGCTTTTTGGAGCAGGTGGAACAAGCCTTGAAAAGAGCCTTCTTTTCCGTGTCAGACATGAAGATTTTTGAAGAGTTGAGATGAAAAAAGTAGTTGTAGAAGAAGAAAAACTTAGCAGGGCTGAGTGGAGACTCCCTTGCACAACGTGCGGTAGAAAATCTGAGGCTCTCTCAGGAATGTTCTATGAGGTGAGGCTGTTCCGATTGGCTGTTCACTTTATTTGGTCTTTTTTACAAAAAGAGGTGGATATGCTACAAAGTGAGATGATGTCTAGGACCTACTAGGTATGAGGGGAATATAATCCAGTCCTTTGAAAAAATTTGTTGTCAAGTATCGGACGACCTCAAAAGTAGCACAAAAAAGAAGGAGAAAAGGGTTATGGGATGGTTCGACAAAGAATGCTCCAAATCCCATAGGGAATTACATAAAGCCCTAAACAAGACCCCAAGTGATAAGCAGGAAGTGGCCAGTAAAAGGCAAGAGTATAAGCCAAACATCCAAAGACGTAAAAACGAAATTTAAAAAAATGCATGGGAAGATCTATATGACAAAGCCACCCTGAAGGACAGTGCCAAATTTTGGAAAATTGTTAATACCCCCTTATTTAGCGGGATTGAAAATGCACCGTTAGAAGTGAATATTGGACTTATTGGAATATTGGCGTGGCTTGGACGGCGTTGGTGATGGCTGCCTAGCCTGTTCTCTGCCGAGCAGGAGAGCGATCTCACCAATTTTCGGGGGCAGAAAAACACCTCTTCACCCGCATGCACCGCGGAGCAGGGCTTTAGAACCTCTAAGGCACGCTCGGTGCGAAGCTCGGCTCTTAATATCGGCCGGACGCACCTTTTTGCTGACATGCTGCCACGACACTGATCACGGAGCGGAGCGGAGCGCTGTCAGCCTGCACGTCTCCTGGCGGAAAGCGGCGGACCTAAGAGACTCGCACACGGAGAGAAGGTGAGCCTTGAGGGAGGCGCCGGTCAATGTATGCTCACAGTTTTTAAAATTGTTGAGCTTATCGGCGTGGTTCGAGCTTGCCAGTAACTCCGTGTGCCCGCCTGCCTGTCCATAAGATGGCCGCCCGCCAGCTACCTTGCAAGTAAATCTCCATAAAAGCGCTAATACAGTTGCTAAAGCCCAGCGGAATGTTCAAATGGCACAGTGTCTCTGCCCTACGCCTTCCTGAAGGGTGCCCCTGGTAGCGAGAGCGCAATTTCAGCGGCGATACAGCCGAAAATAGTGAGAACCTTCCTTCACTGGCGCCTGACCCCAAGATGGCGACTCTGCTCAATTTTCCACCTTTTTTTCGGCGCGAAAAACGGGAAAGAGATGCAATAATAGTGCTCTGTGCACTTTAAACAAATGGGAAGTTTGCTCAATCAGTCCTGCAGACCCAAGGTGGCATAATCTAATGACACATTATCTTTTGGAGTTGCAGCCACAAATGGTAGTACAGCCACAAGCAGAGCGTGTCATATGAACACTAACCAGCATTAGTCACTATATCATTTGAGGCTGATAGCTTTCTGCACGTTCAAATTGTAAGCCAGCAATTGAAAGCCAAAGGTCCAGCGCAAGTGTCCCAAACCTTATTTTGAACCTTATTTTGAACGCACCGACACCATCTGCTAGATCTCTGAGCTTTAAGATCACAATATTGAGATCTCTGTTAGACGACCTAACTCGACCAGCGCTTTGACATCCTTCAGACCACCCTGTCCTTTCTCGCAAACTGGAAGGCCGTCGCAATAGTGTCCTCCACACACGACCCTCCTGCAAAATGTCGGACAGGGATGAGAAGAAGAACAACAAAAAGGTAAAACCGGAACCCTCATTATCAGACTCTCCTATTAAATCGAGGGCAGACGTCAGCAGTACCCTAGAGGTAATCCTGAAAAAACTGGCAGAGGTACACGACCTAGCAAAATCAACCAAATCCAACACAGACTCTATGCAGCTGGAACTTACTGCAATTAGAGCTGACATGAGCTCTGTACACAAAAGCATAGATGAAGCGGAACAGAGAATTAGTGACTTAGAAGACAAATCCAATATTGCATCCACTTCCATACAGCAACTCCAGGGATCAACGGCCCAACTTAGACGCCAGGTGGCGGAATTGGAGGACAGGAACAGAAGGGGCAACGTGCGCATTTTTGGAATCCCAGAGAATGCGGAGAAAGATGCGAATTCCTGCGTGGACTTTCTAGAAGCTTGGATTCCGAAGATAACAGGGATTTCCTTCCACCATGAGTTTGAACTCGACAGAGCCCACAGAGTTCCTAGCTACATCCCTCATGGATACAGAGGCCTGCGTCCACTGATATGCAAACCACTAAGGTACCAACATACGGAAGCTATACTTCAATTCGCAAGACGCAATCACAAAATTTCCTGGGAAGGCCATAATATAACTTTCACCCAGGACTACTCAAAGGACACACTCGAAGTCCGGAAAGGCTTCCTGGCCCTGAGAGAAAAACTTAGATCAAAAGGCATTCAATACTCCTTTGTTGGCCCGGCGAAATTCAGGATCACCATACACGGCAAACCGAAATTCTTCACGGACCCCAATGCACTGGCGCAATTCATCGGTGACTCTCCACCGCAGAACATGGACTTGTCCAATGGCTCTTCAAACAAACGGAAGACCAACTCGCAAGAAAATATAAACTCGGGTTCTGGTCATGGGTGACTCTAACGGAACAATTTCAAGCCTCTAATTTGAAGTGCAAAATGTTCTCATTGTTCAGTATCGCCTATGGTAAATAGTTAGTTGAAATAATCTTCAACCCTGAGCAGCCGAACTTTCTGCTGTCTCTTCTGTTTTCAGTTTCTGTTGATGCTTTGATTCTGATCGACTCCGTCAGGTAAGACCGCCCAGTGTTCATACCGTGGTCACCTGTACATCCACTCTTACAGCTATCCAATATGGTTAATTACCTGTTCCCTATTACATCCATCAGTCTAACTCCTTCCTGCGCTGCAGATGGATGGCAATGCCGTCGCAGTTCCCAAGTTCTGTTGAGAAGGGAGGGGGGAGGGGAGAGGGTAGTAGAGGGAGGGAGGGAGGAGGGAGGGGGAATGGGGCAAGGGGGGGGGAAAGGGGGAGGAAAAATGTGGTTTGTTTCAGCATGCTTTTTCTATTTGAGGTTAATGCTCTTTCTCAACTGTATGTCAGCAAAAGGACTGCTTTCCGATATTTCATGGGGGCCCTCTCAGAACACATGCGGTGACCTAACCTATTGTGCTACTAGCCTATCCACAGCAATAGCCTCCAGTACCATGTTCACTACAAACCCGAAATGCGTCTGCTCTAACACCACCATTGTAACAGCACTACACGCGAGACAGAACAGATCCAATGAAGCAGCTTACTCATTCATACTCATCACACACCTACCACCCTCTAACGTACTCTTCAACAATAATACACCAGAACTAGAGCGACACCATAGTAAACAATGACTCGTAATACATCCATCTCGGAGGGCCTTAACATTGTTTCCCTCAATGTCAAAGGTCTCAACCATCCGGTCAAGAGGAGAAAAGTTCTAGATTATCTGGAAAAATCCAAGGGTGACATTCTACTCCTGCAGGAGACTAAACTATCAAAGGATGATGCTGTCTTTATAAACCAACATTGGATATCTCACAACCTTTGCTCCCCAGCAGTTGGCAAAAAGAGGGGGGTTCTCACACTAATAGCTAAGAAATCCAACATCTCCGTAGTTTCACACACTCATGATGATAACGGCCGCTTCGTCATGGCACACCTTCAGAGAAACGAAGATCATATCCATGTCTTAAACATATATGGCCCCAACAATGACGATCCAGAGTTCTGGGATTCACTAGCCCCGACCCTAGATTGTATTCCCCAGGGAGAACTACTAATTGTGGGGGGCGATTTCAACCTGCCACTAGACCCAATCACCGATCGACACTCGAATTGCGCCTACCACCCCACACGCTCACATACTAGTTTACACCGCCTACGCTCCAGATTCAACTTACACGACTCATGGAGACTCCAACACCCTGATGGCCGTGATTACACATTCTACTCGCCTCCTCATAATTCCTACTCGAGGATAGATTATATCCTCATTAATAGCCCATTCACCCACCTCATCGAAGAAACCAGTATTGCCCCTAAATTGATTTCCGGCCACTCAAGCATACAGACCAAACTAGTGGGTTCCAGTTCCATTCTCCCCCCTAAAAGATGGAGATTCAATGACGAAATATTCTCCGAGCCAGAAAACAAACGAAAAATCGAGGAGGCCATCCTTGACTACCTCAAACATAATGACACCCCCGACTCAGACATAGTGAGTGTTTGGGAGGCACTCAAAGCCACTTTGAGAGGAGTAATAATAGGCATCCGAGCTCAAACTAACAAAAAATTAAACAAAGACTTGTCCACTCTGGAAGACAACATCAAAAAGCTGGAAACCGCCCATATAGCAGATCTCCAAAACTCGAAGATTTTAAACGACCTCACCAAACTCAAATATGAATACAACTCGATACTCAGCAGAAGGGCAGGGGTCTGGATCAATAAGTTTAAGGCTCTAAGAACATGTGAGGGCAACAAAGCTGGGAAGATCTTAGCGTCATATCTAAAACATAAAAATAAGCAATTCAACATTGCCTCAGTTAAAGATAGCAACAATGCCATCCAAACAAAGCAGAATCTAATTCTTAATACGTTCAAATCATTTTACCAAGACTTGTACAAAAATAACCTAGACTTTGACTCGGAAGAGTGTAACGGGTACCTGACCTCACTGGGTCTTCCTAAACTAAACGGTACTGATAAGGACACACTGAACTCTCCGATTACCCTTCAGGAAATATCAGCGTCCATTAAGACGCTTAAATGTAAGAAAGCACCGGGTCCTGACGGGTTCTCAGCCAGCTTCTATAAAGAACTCACAAACTCCCTGAGCCCAACTCTCCTAAAACTATTCCAATCCTTTAGCGTAACAAAAAGTATTACCAATTCCATGAGCGAAGCTACCATCATAGTCATACCTAAAGATGGTAAAGACCCTCTGCTAACCAAAAATTACAGGCCAATCTCCCTAATTAACTTAGATTGCAAAATTTATGCAAAGATCCTCGCCACACGTCTAAATTTACAACTCCCAAAGCTAATCAGCACATCACAAGTAGGCTTCATGAAACAGCGCATGTCTAACGATAATACGAGGATCCTCTGTCACGTCATTGAAAAAGCCAAAATGCTCGCAGCCCAGGCCGTAGCCATTACCCTCGACGCAGAGAAGGCGTTTGACAGAGTCTCCTGGTCTTTTCTCAAGAGCTGCATGTCCGCCTTTAATCTGGGAGAAACTTTCACTGATTTGGTTATGGCCCTATACCGGTCACCTTCCGCACGCATTGCTATAAATGGTTCATTGTCGGACGCCTTTCCCTTAGAACAAGGGACTAGACAGGGCTGCCCCCTCTCCCCTTCACTTTTCCTCTTGGCAATGGAGCCCCTAATTGCACATATAAAAAAAAATGATAACATCAAAGGTGTGAAATTCGGGGATAAGTGCGTCAAACTCGCCGCCTATGCGGACGATATCCTGATTGTAACGGAATCACCAGAATCTTCAATCTCTGCACTAATGTCCACCATAGATAGTTACTCTTCCCATTCAGGATACAAACTCAACCGGGATAAATCTGAGGTCAAACCACTCAATATTTTAACCACCAAAGAGGTGCTGGGAGACTCAGGGCTATGTTGGCAACCAGAGTTTGTGAAGTACCTAGGTATCGAGTTTGGTGACTCCCTCACGGAGACCCTCCATCGAAATGAAAAAATCACTTTAAATAAAATCAAGACGCAACTAGAGGGGTGGTCCCCCCCGTTTCATCACTTGGTGGGGTAGGGTGGAAACCATCAAGATGATGATTTCACCTCTAGTTAATTACCTCATATCTATGCTCCCACTAACCCTCACACCAGACTTCTATCACAAACTAGACATGGCCATCTCTAATTTCCTATGGAAAGGGAAAAGGGCAAGAATCAGCAAAAAAAAGCTTCGCTTAGACAAATCCGCGGGAGGGGTCAATTTACCAGACTTTAAGAGATATGAGACCGCTTTCCTAGCCAAACAAGGAGCTCACTGGCTCGCTCCCTCACCTGAATACACCCCAGTATGGCTAGAAATTGAGGAGCAAATTCTTAACGGTATCTCCCCTAGCGCGGCCCTCTCATCCAACCTGAACAAACTGACCCATTCTAAATCGATATTTCATAACACAAAATCTGCTCTCCTAAAGTTTGATAGACTCCTAGAAAACAACATCCGGGGCTCACGATGGGAATCCCTTTGGGACAACCGTAACATTCTGTACAAGGGCAAGCCCATGCACAACGAGACATGGATCAAAAAAGGCATACTGTTCCCACACCAGCTGTACGCGGGGGAATACCCTATTCCATTCAGCGACCTACAAATCAAATACGATCTTGCACCAATTGAATTCTATAACTTCCTAAACGTAAAAACGGCTTTGTCCAAACTTAAACTCTACCCGACACCGCCCTCACTCCCACCATACCTTGCCAGACTAAACAGACTAGGACACCAGGTTTCCTTTCTCTATAAACTCAGCCGTCCCCAACAATCTGGCCTTACTGCCCCAATCACACAATTCTGGAATAACCTTTCATTTGCACGAGACACAAAATCAGCCCTACACTATCACAGACAAAATACTGGCTCTTACACAAAGCCTTCTGGACCCCTGCACGATAATTTGCACACAACCTCTCCCCAGATGCCTTTTGCTGGAATTGCAACCGCGCGGAGGGTGACTTATCACACATCATCCTCGAATGCGACTGCGTGGCGCAATTCTGGGAGAATATATTCGACTTGATCTCAAAGCTATTCCACATCTCACCGGTGAAAGAGCTCCCTTACCTAGTTTTCGGGTTCACCCAGGACCCATCCCTTGATGCAGATGATAGGGCATTACTTGACCTCCTCCTCTCGGCTGCAGTTAAGACAGTCCTCAGCAACTGGAAAGATACCAGCAAGGCCAACTACGCAGGGTGGTTAAATTGGATAATTAGCTTACGTGGAGCAGACAATATTACACTCCTTCAGACACCGTGGCGTCCTGCCACGAGAAAACTATGGTCGACTCTTGATAACTACTTCACGACACGTAAGCCACCTTAGATGGGCCCACACACCGTCCACGACCCACCAACATATGCTGCCCGACTGCCTTCATTGCACTCCTAGCCACCGTAAATAATTGTCCTTCATGAATGAGTAAAATGCTGTTGAAATACAATGTCTGTTACTGAATTGTTGTGAGTATGTGATACGTGCTCTACTGTTGTACTTTTGTACTGACATTTACTATGATGTACTGTAGCGTACAGTAATTTTGATTCGTAAATTTATGACTCATATTACACTAATGGACTTGCTTTATATATGTCTATGCTGTAACAACCAATAAAAAACTTTTGAAATAAAAAAAAAAAAGAAGTGAATATTGCGGAACGAGATTGGTTGGAGCACTTCCAAAACATCTATGGTAGCAACATTGCTACAGACCCCTTAGATCCAATACTGCTTCAAACAGAAGAGGTTTTGGCCAGTTTCACCATCAAAGAGGTGCAGAAGGCAATAGAGGACACGGCAGGAAAGAAGGCCCCTGGCCCTGACGGCGTACCTGCCGATATGTTTAAATCAAATTCGGGCATGTGGGCAGTGGTTCTCACTAATGTCTTCAATGTCATTAGCTTAGAAGGTACAAAAGCACCAACTACTTGGTCGCAGTCTGTTATAATTCCTATTTTTAAGAAGGGTCAAAGGGGAGACCCTAGATGCTACAGACCCATTTCTTTGTTAGATTCTTCTTTTAAAATTTTGGGTAAAGTTATTTTGGAAAGAATTTCAACCTGGGCGACAAATAATGACATTCTGTGTGAAGCCCAGTATGGCTTTCGTGCCGGGAGAGGCACAGAGGATCAGTGCCTTAATTTACTCCTTACCCTGGGCAAATACACTGTAGCGTCAAAGGGTATGATGTATCTGGCTTTTATGGATTTGTCCACAGCCTTTGACCTAGTCAACAGGTCAAAGCTGTGGACAATACTCCTGGAACTGGGGTTAGACCAAGCACTGGTGAATTTTATGGCACAACTGCATAGTGATCTGAGGGCAACAGTACGTATGTCACAAGAGGGAAATTGCACTGCCTTTTTTAAATCAGGAAGGGGGGTGCGCCAAGGGTGCATTTTAGCACCAATGCTCTTCTCACTTTATATTAATTCTCTGGGAAAGACCCTGGAAATGGCCTCCATTGATGTACCACGTATGGGTGACTCCTTAATGCCGGTTTTACTTTATGCCGACGATACGGTATTGCTGGCTAGAACCCCAAATGGTTTACAACGACTTTTAAATTCTTTTGGGGCTTTTATGCAAGGCTTGGATCTAGCAGTTAATATTGAGAAATCCCACGTTATGGCTGTAGGTAGTCGCAAAAATGGTATGAAAACCCTTACCTGTAATGGTTCAGTGTTATCTAAAGTAAAAGTTTTTACCTACCTAGGTGTGGTGTTCGATGAGAATGGGACATGGGCTCCACAAATTAAAAGTAAGGCTGCGGCAGTAAAAAGATCGGCTGCCGCCATCCTAGGCTTTGCTAAAAGGTTGGGTGGTAAGCCACCTGAGGCTATATTAGCAATTTATAAAGCTAAAACACTGTCCATTGCAAGGTATGGTGCCATGATATGGGGTTATAAAAATCTGGACCACATACAAAGAGAAGAAAACATATTTTTGCGATCCCTACTGGGCCTCCCAAAATCCACCCCAGCCTTTCCCGTACATATGGAACTGGGGATAGGGTACATTGAGGACTCTTTGACTCTGGCCCCATTACTGTCATGGATTAGGATATGGCTTAATCCAGCTTTAAATTTTAAACCATATGATTATTAGGGACTGCATGGGGAGAGAAAACGTGGCTAAGATCGGGTGGCTACAATACATTAAAATTGCAGCAGAATATTTAGGCCGTCCGGAGTTATATACATACCCCGAGAGCATTATGAGAGAGGACATTGATTGGGTAAAGAAAAACTATATTGAGAAAAAGGTTTCAGAGCGAGAGGCTATCGAAATTGTAAAACCAACTGTTAGGGCCCACTATATGACGATTGCTTCGCTATCTATGTAATCCTATTTAACGATAGTAAATAAACCTTTTCATAGGTGGGTCCTCACCAAACTTCGTTTTAATCAAGCACATTTTTTGCTAGGTGAATTTGAAAAATGGTGTAAGCCTCACGAAAATGCTCCCTGCAAATGCGACTACTTCTCAGATCAGGATATATTACATTTCTTGTTCTTCTGTCCCTTTTATAAGAACGGGAGGGAAAGATATATTAAACCAATTCTGAGAGGTTTCGTGCAGGTTAAACCAGCCCTATTGTACTTACAACTTATGGAAACTCCAGTAGTAATGTACGGGGTAGCAAATTTTTTGACTATGTCAATCCGGTCAAAGCAAGCAAGACTAAAATCAAATAATTAATGTAACCTAAACTGCTTGTATTGAATAAATGGCCTTTCTTTATGTAACCCTGAGTTTGTACCAAATATGAATTCATGAACGGCACGTTTTGCACTTTACCCCAGGCGGCTAGCATCTCCTGTATTTAAAATTGTAAAGATTTTCTAGTTTTGTACTGTATTTATAATCTGAATACCGCTAAGGGATCATAAGATTGTGATCACTGTAAATATGTTTTGCAAAGATGATTTTTATATGAATTTTTCATGTGTATAGTAACTTTTTAACTTTTTAACTTGTTTTAAAAACTTGTCTGTATGATTGAATATTGTTCTGTAGCATACTTTTATGATTTTAAAACAATCGAATAAAGTGTTTCTGACTTGACTCTAGGACTTTTTCTTTTTTTGTACATATTTCTATGGTATTTTTTATTTACCGGGGACTCCCATCCAGACGACGGGGAAGGATACAAGCTATGAGAATCTATGAAAGTTCCAATACTGGAGTAACCATGTGAACTGTCTAATACGAGCAGATGTTTACAAGGTAAGTAACATTTTCCTTTTGTCACTCTCAAACTGAACATCAATTTTTAATTCTGACAGGCACTATTAACACTGGTAGTTTTAGTAAAAGTTTAAGAATACCATGGGTAACAAAGCAATAGAATGTATTTATGTTCATCTTTCCATTAGTGCTCTAGTTGTGACATCACAACTTACCAATATCATACATAAGATGTAACATCAATGAAAATTATGGATACTACTTCTTCAATAGTTTCTACTAGTACTGTTAGTAGTTTCTGCTTGTTGCATTTCTATTATTGTTACTAGAGGCATTTGCGGTGGCATCTGCAGAGGAACTGTCTCAGTGGATGCCATTTCTATTGAAAGCACTGTCATAATGTGTCAAAAGAGAATAATCATGTTTGAGCATTTCGTCAAATGCTAGTATAAAATTACAGCTTGCCTCATGTACTTGCACAACTAAAGGAGCATATGACATGTAGGATAACAAACCAAAAACAATATGCAATATGACAAAATAGAAAACCAGTGCACCAGAGATGAACATAGGGGTTCATCTCTCGGCATGGCCTGGTCAGGAAGTTGGCTTCATATCTATAATGCGGGTCACTAAATAATTTGAAAACTGTGGCAAGCTACAGTTGCGAGACCTTACAATTCTGTGTATGTGGCAACAAAATCCCCCAATGGCGCCGCAAGTAGGTAATAGAACCAAAATCAATATATGTCCTTTTTCAAGTAGTATGAAAGTAAAGCAGCAAAATGTAGGAACTACTCTGTGAAAATATGGATATGCCCACTCATTTCATCGGCCCTTCTTTTTGCGGTCAAAAAGCCTGATAAAAGGCATCACAATTGCTATATTTTTGTTACATGTTTATCTAGGTATGGGTCTAACTTTACAAGCAGTCAGTCTTCTTATAAAGTTATGGGTGAATGGGCAAAAATGCTTTGGTGGGTGAAAAAGGAAACTAGTAACTCACTATTTCATTGCATGTTTAACATTCTATATAGGGGTCATGATCACTCAAGCTCTTTTCATGAGAAACATCTGGCACGAACAACTGTATTACCTGTGAGCAAAAGTAAATTCTGAAAATATGCCTTAATACCTCAAGGACCCAATGCACTGGAAAGTGTCACAGCATGTCAGGGCCCTTACATCACACTTCATTGGCAAAAGCTAAAATCCTGGCTATTCTCATTCTGCACCATTTTAGGCTGTGTCGTAGGTTCCTGAAACCACTGGCATCGCAATCTCTATAAAAACCTATTTTCATCATCACAAAAGTACAAAGCAGAAATATGTAACATACACAATTGTTGCTTGACAAAAAAAAGTTGAAAAACTACACATAACACATCTTAAAAAAAAATATACATTTCATACTCAATAGTTATGCCTTGCTGCGTCTACAAGCACTTGCATTCAAACAGTGCATAATACAAAAATGGTAATGGAATGAAAAACAATAACCTGGATACCATGGGAAAAATTCCCATTTAGATTGAGAGAACACGAAGAGTTAAATCTTCAGAAGGCAATACAGAAAATAACATATCACCCAGAAAGGCGGAAGATGGGTGAGTAATAAACCAAAAGCAATGCAAATGAACAAGCTGAAGGATATGTCAAAAAAATGAACCCTGAAAATAAACCATAGTTGTACGTATAAGAAAGTATTTTATTAAAATGAAGTAGACACAGACAGAACACCATCAACAGGTTTCCTTGATGGGAACATATTTGAAACTTAAGAAGGAGTTATCTACGTCAATATCTGGATGTACCACTTTGATACTATCCATTAAGGACACCACGGGAACAGTACAGCGGGAAGGGGAGGCTTTTGTTTCTGCTGAGACTGAAGACCACCTACCGTTGAGATGCCCTCACTATCCATATGCTTGGCCAGCGACATCCGCAGGAACTGGCCATTGATGAGGAAGTCAAATTCGACATGCTTGTGGTCCGCTGTGGCATAGAAAGAGGAAGAAGACAAAGGTCAGACTTCATATGACGTAGCAACTCTTTACAGGTTAATCTTGTTGCTGTGCACCTTATGCCAGCCCTTCCAAAACAGCTAAAATGTGAATTGCACTGCCTGAAATGTTTGGATTTAGTTGGGTCATACAAAAGTAACTGGGAAAAGCAAATTAAACTGTGGGTGCTTGTCGAGTAGGATTGGCATAAACAATTTATGGTACAAAGTTGACTCCTGCAAGTGGCATCAAGGAAAAAAAAAACAATCCCTCGCCAGCCAAATAGGAATATGCTACTTACCAGTATGCATCTGTTCTTGGCATGTAGGGCCGCTAACATTCATATCTTGTGCATAGATCGCCGCCTAGTGTTGGGTCCGGATGATTGCACCTTGTTGTCCTGGAAGAGTCTTCGAAGTATCACGAGATAGGTGGCTCCTCCCCTGGACTACAGTGCGCATGGGCATCATCTCCATCCTTAGATTGTTTTTCGCCATTGTGGCAGAGATGGAGTCCAATACGATACCTGATGACCATGCTTTATAAATAATTCTGATTGCTACAGCTGCGACAGGCACCGGGGAGGATGGGCGGGCGATATGAATGTTAGCGGCCCTACATGCCAAGAACAGATGCATACTGGTAAGTAGCATATTCCGTTCGAGGCATGAGGGCCGCTAAATTCATATCTTGTGCATAGACTAAATAGCAGTTTCTCCCTTAGCGGTGGTTGCCCGAGCCAGCTGCAGCAGCCTTAAAGAGGGACTTTAGAACATACTGTCCTACAGCAGCTTGCTGCTTGGAATGTACATCAACACAGTAGTGTTTGGTGAATGTATGTATGTTATTCCATGTGGCTGCTCTACATATGTCCTCCAATGGAATGTTACCCAGGAAAGCCATGGATGCCCCTAGCTTGCGTGTGGAATGCGCTCTTGGGGGGGACTGTTAGTGTGCGTTTAGCCTTCTGATAACAAATCTGAATACACTTAACAATCCACCTGGCTATACCTGATTTGGAAATGGGTTTGCCCTTGTGCTGTGGTGAAAAAGCAACAAAGTTGTTTAGTCTTCCTGAAATCCTTCGTCCTGTCTATATAGTACAGGAGGGCTCTTTTGACGTCCAATGTGTGCAGTGATCTTTCTGCCACCGAGTCTGGATTAGGGAATAAAACTGGCAGTTCAATACCTTGGGCATGAATTTAGGGTTAGTGAGTAGTACTACCCTATTTGCGTGGACCTGTATAAAAGGTTCTTAAATGGTTAGGGCTTGCAGCTCGCTAACCCGTCTCAGCGACGTGATCGCTACTAAGAAGGCAACCTTCCACGTTAGGAACTGTATCTCACATGAGTGGAGAGGTTCGAAAGGAGGTCCCATCAGTCTGGTCAAAACCACATTAAGATTCCAGACCGGTGAAGGTGGCCTTCTGGATGGAATGACTCGTTTGAGTCCCTCCATAAAAGCTTTTATTGCTGGCACTCTGAACAGTGAAAGGCATTTCCTGTTCTGTAAGTAAGCCGCCATTGCCGCCAAATGAATACGTATAGAACTGTATGCCAGATTGCATCTGTATAAATGGAACAGGTAACAAATAATGTCCTGTGTCGATGCAGCTAGCGGGTTTATGTCACGGCTGGAACAGTAAATGACAAAACGTTTCCATTTGGCAGCATAGCAGGCCCTAGTGGTAGGCCGTCGTGCCTCCTTAATGATGTCCATACAATCAGGAGGCAGATTCAGATACCCAAATTCTATGACTTCAGGAGCCATATCGCAAGGTTTAACTGTTGCGGATCTGGGTGCTGAACTTCGCCATGGCTCTGAGTGAGAAGACTGGGTGTAAAGCGCAGTCTTTGATGAGGCACCACGTAAAGTTCCAGGAACGTGGTGTACCATGCTTGCCTCGCCCACGTTGGAGCAACCAGGATGAGAGTCATCGAGTGCTGTCTGAGTTTCCGTGCCACCAGAGGAATGAGTGGGGCCGGCAGAAAAGCGTACGCAAATCTGCCTGACCAGTTCATCCATATCGCATTGCCCTGAGACCCCGGGTGTGGGAACCTGGCGGCGAAGTTTGGGCATTTTGCGTTCTCGTGTGTGGCGGACAGGTCGATGTCTGGATGCCCACACTGCCGGAAGTACGGTGCAGCACCGATGGATGAATCTCCCACTCGTGCACCTGATGACTGTGCCTGCTGAGCAGATCCGCCATCTGGTTGTCCTGGCCCGGGAGGTGCTCCGCCATGAGGAAAATGTTCCTCTGAATGGCCCATTTCCACATACTCTGTGCCAATTGTGACAACTGTGGAGAGTGAGTACCTCCCTGCTTCTGAATGTAATACATGGCCGTCATGTTGTCCGTCCGGAGCAACACGACCTTGTTGCACAGATGTATCTTGAAAGCCTTCATCGCCATGAAGATTGCCATCAATTCCAGCAGATTGATGTGCATCTTCTTCTGTTGATCCGACCATAGTCCCTGCACTGTGTAATGAAGGAGATGCGCCCCCCACCCCAGAAGGGATGCGTCCGTCGTGAGCACTATTTGTGGTACAGGCTCTTGGAACGGTCGTCCCTTGCAAAGGTTGCGTGGATTCCACCAATGCAGAGAGTTGTACGCACGACCGGTCACCAACACTAGGTCTTTCAATTGTCCTTGAGCCTGATTCCACTGTCGTGCCAAACACTCTTGGAGCGGACGCATGTGCAGTCTCGCGTGCGGGACTATGAATATGCAGGAGGCCATCATGGCTATCAACTGCAGAAACACTCACGCCTGTAGTGAGTGTTGTGGTCTGAATTTGCGAATCAGCAGTTGCATGCCGTCGATTCGCACAGAGTTTGGCTGGGCTGTGGCTGTCACAGTGTCCAATGTCGCTCCCAGGTACTGCTGTGCTTGAGCGGGTTGAAGATGCGACTTGGGATAGTTCAGAGAAAATCCCAAACTGTGCAGGAGATGAATTGTGCGGGACACGTGGCTGGCGCACTGCAGGGCCAACTTTGCTTGCACAAGCCAGTCGTCCAGGTAAGGGTAGACATGAATGTGTTGTCTCCGAAGGTGTGCTGCCACTGTAGCCAAGCACTTGGTAAACACTCTGGGAGCAGTGGTCATCCCAAAGGGTAGTACCTTGAACTGGTAATGCTGGTTTTGTATGGTGAACCTGAGGTATTTCTTGTGTGCCTGATGTATGGGTATATGGAAATAGGCATCCTTCAGATCCAGAGTTGCCAGAAAATTCCCCTGACTGAGCAATGGCAGGACCTGCTGCAGAGTCAGCACCTGGAAATGTTCTGAAAGGATGTATAGGTTCAAGGGTCTCAGATCCAGAATGGGTCTGAGAGACTGGTCCTTCTTTGGGACTAAGAAATAGAGAGAGTACACCCCAGTACCGTGCTCCTCTAGAGGCACCAGTTCTATGTCCCCTTTTTGCAGCATGCTGGCCACTTCCTGCTGTAATAAGTTTATGTGCTCTGCGGACATAGGATGGTGTCTTGGGGGGGTATGTCGGGTGGAGTGGATGTCAGTTCTAAACAATACCCGTACTGGATAGGTTGCCTCACCCACCTGTCTGTGGTAATGCCTTCCCAGACCGGCAGGAACTGCTGGAGTCGTCCCCCGACCGGTGTTACATGGTCCGGGGGCAGTGACAAGACGTCACTGTTTGGTATTTGCTGAGGACCTGGTGTTATTATTTCCACGTCCTCTGCCTTTGGTGCGGTTACCA
Source organism: Lissotriton vulgaris (assembly GCF_964263255.1). NCBI lineage: Eukaryota > Metazoa > Chordata > Amphibia > Caudata > Salamandridae > Lissotriton > Lissotriton vulgaris. The sequence goes on from NC_141687.1 coordinate 402,240,922, forward strand.
CGGTATCCACCTCTATTGTTCTCGTTAAAGGTGGTCTGTGCACCACCTTTATTGTATTGTGCTTGCTGAGATGTTTGCCCTCTCGACGGCCCTCTACTACCTGTGCGACGAAAAGAACCCCCTCTAAACTGTTGAGACTGCAAGGCCCCAATAGACTTAGCCGTCTCTGTGTCCTTTTTGATCTTCTCAAGAATTGTGCCAACGTAAGGCCCAAACAAGAAATCTGGGTGAACGGGGTGATTGAGCAAACTTATCTGTATTTCTGGCTTAAATCCTGAAATTCGTAACCATGCCTGCCTCCTTAACATCACACTAGTGTTAATGGCCCTGGCTGCAGTGCCAGCTGAATACAGTGCACACTTGATAGAAGCGTTTGATATCAGTTTCCCCTCCTGAATCAACATTTCCGCCCCCTCTCTATATTCATCAGGCAAGTGTTGTAGCAATTGCTCTAGTGTATCATAGTGATCCCTATCGTATCTAGCCAGTAGAGCCTGTGTATTGGCTATTCTCCAAATATTTGCTGCCTGCGCAGCAACCCGCTTCCCAGAGGCTTCTAATACTTTAGATTCTTTGTCTGGGGGAGGAGCATCACTACTTGTTTGTGAGTTCGCCCTCTTCCGGGCATTGGAGACCACCAAAGAGTCCAATGGCAATTGACCCCTTATATACGTAGGGTCCACAGGAGCAGGCGTGTATTTCTTTTCAATACGTGGATTCACCACCCTTGCTCTGGTTGTGTCCTTGAAGATGTCATTGGCGTGCTTAAGGACACCCTTCAGCATCGGCAGCGTCTTCACCGATCTGTCCGATGTAGAGAAGGTATCAAACAGAAAGTCCTCCTAACTGGGTCTGCATGCATGACCACATCGTGGTTCAACGCTGCCCTTTCAATCAGGGCGTTGAACGCCGCAGTATCCTCTGTGGGTGCCGTCTTGACTTGGTAACAGTGGGTGTCCGCCGTGCCTTGATCGTCGGGCACATCCTGCGAGTCATCCTGATTAGATTCATCAGGATAGTTGAATTGCTCGTCATTTTGGTCATCCCCCCACCATTATCCGTGCGTGTGGGGGAATGTGTAAAGGCTTGTCCATAAGGCCTTACAGACTCGAAAAGAACTGGCGAGGAAGCAGTCTCTCTTTTCCTTTTAAGTGGAATTTGATAGGATTCCATTGGCTTCTCCGGCAAGATCTTCCGTTTGAAAAGAGTGAGTCTTCCGGTTGCAGAGTCAATGTACAACTTCTTTGAGCTTTCAGAAGAAGGTTGATTGGAACAGACGCCTTCAGGAGTGGCGGTCGTCCCCTTAAGTTTTGACATCATTTTCTCAGGGTCGGCGCCCTGTGCCGGCTTAAACGTTTTAGGTCTTGCGGTCGGAGGCAGTCCAAAGACTATAGGTGGAGGCCCCGATGGCTGTTTGACTTTTTGCACGGCCATCGCCAACTTCGAGCCAGTTATTGTGCTGGGACTCCCAAAATGGCCGCGGCTTGATGCGTCACGTTCCAACGCGGCTATTTTGTTCTTGTCTTCGAGAACCTTCACCAGCATCAACTTGTATGCATTCGGACTGAGGGGCGGCTGTGACTCAAGACCGTCTTCAGTGTCCACGCCCCTGGAGGCAGCCTTGGATGACGTCGCTCCATCTCGTTTGGCCTTCGTCACCCTCTTGGATGTACCGACCTTCGGGTTGGCACCCTTTTGTGACCCCGAAGGGGCAATGACACTCCGAGCCTTCTTAGTATCCGATTGAAAGAGGCTTTGCAAAACGAATACTGGTTCTACCGGTTTCGGTTTCGATTTGTCTTTTGTCAGTTTCGGTTTTGTTTTCGAAGGCGTACCCACCGAAGGCTCTGAAATATTCTTAGCCGGGCCAGGTTGCGGGGCTGTAGAATGAGTATAAAGATCTTGGCTAAGGCCTTCCGGCGATGCTTCGACCTGAGCCTTTGACAAGACAGTGTCACATCCGACCCCCGAAGATTCGGTTGGGTCTTGCTCATCACTGGAGCCGCCCTCTGCGGCCCCAATCTCTTACCTCGACGGCTTCATCGTCTTCGATGTTCTCACAGTCTACCTCTTCTCCGCAGTAAGATTCTTGACAGGAGGCCGGGTCGGAGAAGTGCTCCGGTTCCTCCTCTTGGACGCCCTCGTCGTCCCCAGCCTCGAAGATATCCTCCACATCCGACGCGCTCCGCGCCGGTAGTCTCGCCTCATGTCGAAGAGCGAGCGCCTCTTCCGACCTGAATTTCGAACAGGCCAAGCAACTCTCCTCGTCGTGGTCTGGAGACAGACCTCTGTTGCACACAGGGTGCACGTCTGAAAGAGGGTACTTCGCGTTACAGACTGGGCAACGTTTAAACCGGGCCTGGAATTCCATCGTCGATGTCAATCTTCGATCGGGCCTAAAAGCTGGGAGCGCACGTGCTCAAGTATCCGGGAACCGGATAAGTCAACTCAGAACCGAACGAAGTACAATACCGACGCTTAAAGAGGCCTTTTGGCCTGAAGAAAACAAGTTTTTCCTACAGATTCCGAACGAGAGTCACGGAACACATCCGAACCCAATGGCGGAAAAAAACAATCTAAGGATGGAGATGATGCCCATGCGCACTGTAGTCCAGGGGAGGAGCCACCTATCTCGTGATACTTCGAAGACTCTTCCAGGACAACAAGGTGCAATCATCCGGACCCAACACTAGGCGGCGATCTATGCACAAGATATGAATTTAACGGCCCACATGCCTCGAACATATAACTCGAACAAGTGGGGTGGTGATTGGGGTCAGTTACGCAGGATGCCAAGCTTGGGAGGCACAAGCCTTAGTAATCCTACTTCATTAAGTCATCACCAGTACTGGCAGGTTCCCAGGGTATGCCTGACTCCGTGCTGGCCTACATCAACCAGGGTAGGAGTAGAAATTACTTAAAAGGGGCCAGTCTAACAATTCCAGACATGTGATCGCATTGAGTACTAAGCAGAGCATAAGAAAGCTGCTGTACAAGAAAACAGAATAACACAGGGAACAATTAACAACCATAAAGAAAGGGAGTACCAATTCAGAACAAAATAAACTAAAAAAAAAAAAAAAACAGGATTATGTTCCAAAGGCAACCATCTTAATATTCCCACATGTTTTCAGTATAAGACTAAAACTATATCCCGACAAGATAACTGTGTATGATCAACAAGCATACATGACAATTTTAAATTAAAACAAGAATAGATCAGTGGACTATATAGAGACAACACTTGGAACATATTTTGGAAAAATATATCACAAAATCTGGCAAAAATAACAGAATAGAATACATTCTGATAAGCTTAACCTATTCTGTGATTGTGTTATAGATAATGGCAGTCTGGAGCTTCCTGGGTAAAGCATAAGGAATATGCTACTTACCAGAATGCATCTGTTCTTGGCATGTAGGGCTGCGGACATATATATATATATATATAATTGTCGCCCACGCTTGAAGACCTTCTCCGTAACGGTTCATTCAACTAAATTTTATTTGGCAAGCCAGCATTTCGTCCCCAGATGATAAAAATGCCTAATGCGTTTCGGAGCTGCCTTGCTCCAAGTTCACAGGCTTAGCGGGAACATTGCAGGAAAGGGGAACACTTTTTTTCATCCTTCAATTTATTGCCCTCCAGTGGGGTTTTCAGGTAAGTTCGCTCCTAATGCAGACTGGTCCCAGTAGTTTCCCTTTTCAATTATTGCCCTCCAGTGGGTACACACACACACACATATACATCAACCTTCTTGGACAAAATGCACAAAAATGCACAGTTTTATATACACATTCACACACAAGCTATGGTTTAGTATTCAGAGAAAAATATTGCATAAAAATACATAGAAGCTTCCCATAAAAATAAAATGTTGAAGCTGCTTGGACATTTTGGTTACGCTGCTTAGTATAAAGCACACTGAAATGTCTCATTTTTTGCATTGTTGGCTTCCTGTTTTTAGGTCTCGCCTGAGCCAATGCGCTTGCGCATTTTTCCGGCGAGATTATAGTAAGGATAAAAGAACAGTCTACCAAAATGGCAGATTACACAGTTCATGTGATCTATGCGCGTGCACAAACCAGCCACGTCACACACCACCATTTGTCTGTGCCTCGCATCAGACTTCAAAGGCTGCCGCTCCCCCGCATCAGACTTCAAAGGAATGCGCTCCCGCGCCACAGCAATGCCGAGAGCTTGTCTCGGCCTGCTCTCCCGTGTGCTTGCATCTTCCTTCCTTGGCCCTGGGTGTTTTCTGTGTTCTCCCATTCAGTGCCTTCTCGACCCCGTACTTGATTGCTGTTCAAGCCCCAGCCCTCGCTGCCTCTATCATTATACACTCTCCCTGTGTTTTCCTGTTTCCCCTTGCTGTTTCCATCATTCTGTGCTTTGATAAACTGAATGCGCTTTGTAGCACGCAACCCTGCGTGTTAGCTTCAGTCTCTGTGCTGCTGCACTACATCACTCGGGGCACCACCACATCACTCGGGGCACCACCACATCACTAAGGGGCACCACCACATCACTCGGGGGCACCACCACATCACTCGGGGGCACCACCACATCACTCGGGGGCACCACCACATCACTCGGGGGCACCACCACATCACTCGGGGGCACCACCACATCACTCAGCCCAACCACAGCACTGTCCTTGCTTGCTACCAATAAGCATTGCCATAGCCAATAGGACTCGCATTAGGAAAGTGTAAGCTTGTATGCTTGTTTGTCTTGTGGACCTCAAAAGAGCTCTGTGAATAGATGTCCAACTCCTTAATTTCTTTGACCTGCATGGCTGACACTGATCTGTGGGTGCCTGCATTATAATTCTTCCTGAGTGAGACAGCATCGCCGTGAGGGAAACGGCTTACCGCATTTACCTCCTTGGGGCCGCCTGAACTGTGCCTCAGCACCGCCGTGAGGGAAAGGGCGCAACGAACAGACACACCTTGAGCGACGGCGCCGAGCGGGCAGGGAAACTACAATTCCCAGGTGCCCCGGCGGCCGTGACGCCAGCAGAGCGCCCGGAGGCGCGTAAAAAGAGTGCAACGCCTCTCGCCCCGCGAGTCGCGCGCGGGGAGCGCCCGGGGCGAAGCCCGGGCAAAGGGCGGGCCGTCTGTGGCCGTCAGTGGACTGCAGTGGACGGGCGGGCCACCCCTCTAATATCTAACTTCTGTATCAAAGGTGAGAATTAACATTGGAGTACAAAATGAGTGAGAGTAATATTACTGATGCTGAAAATAAGGCTATTGACACTTCTGTCTCCCTCATCACTTCCTTTGAGTCAATGATAGACTCTGCTTTTAATGAAATAGTGGAGACTGAGAGAAGGTTTTCTATGGGTTCCCATTCAACTTATAATAAAATGTCTCTCACAAGTACCACTAGCTGTCCCAACGGTGACGTTCACATAAACCCAGAAATTTTAGTGGTAAAATCATCACATCCCCCCGTTGAAGTGCCCACTATTACGGATGATGAATACACTGTCACCTATATAGCACAAGATTCAGCTTCTACAACATCAGGGGTAGTAATATCCAAACCCTTACGGACAGTGACATCTCCAGTTTCCCTCCAGACAGAAAATGTTTCTACCATCATAACTGCCTCGCAGGATGATGTAATTACTCTGGACAACATCGACTCCAGCTGTAACAAAACAGGAAGGGAAAAACGCAAAAGAGGTTCAATTAAGCAGAGTGCTAATAAAAGAAAACAGCCCCTATTCCACAAAAACCAGCCGACACCGCAAAGCCTGTGGAATAAAAATACACCTATAGGGGCACAAATTGTCCCTACAGAGGTTAAAGATCCCGCTGATACGGGCAGCACTTCTGATGTATCTACCACTTATCAGCGCGGGAATTCAAAAACCATATGGACTCAAACAGCACTAATGGGTGACAACTACAATTTATCTAGACAGAATGGAAACATAATAGAAACTATCGTCGACACCATTTTTAACCGGATTGAGAAACAAATGATCAGTCAGTTTAATAATATTTTTAAAAGACTGGACAGATTAGATAATCTGGTCAAGACTGGGGAAACAAAAAAGAAGGGGTCAATTGTTTTGGACCAAGTCAGAGCAGATCGCCTTTTGAAGGAATTGGAAAATACAAACAATATACTGTCACTAAAGTCACAGGATACCACCAGCACCTTGGGCGGGGTATTGACCAATTCTGCTTCTTTACCCCCATCTACTACGCCATCAATAACTAAACCCATAACTACTAAAGAAGGGCTAACCGTGAATAAAGTTAATTCAACAAAACCGATTCCCATACCTGCTCCCAGGAAAGTTGTTATTCCATCTACTTCTAACATTCCTGTTCCAAATAGCAACAAAGGCCCAATTAAACCAACTATAGCCCCAAATACGACTGCTGCTAATAATACTGTGGGGTCCGGCTCTCAAGGGTCTACCAAACCTTTCAAACATCAAGGACCAGCTTTACATTTGCCACCAGATGCTTGTCCGTTTGTTTTGATTTTAGCGGGTGTTCCACCATTGAGGGAGGATCAGGGGGAATCATGGGTGCAACTGAGAAATAAGAGCATAGACTGGCTGACTAAACACAAAGGAGTTGGATTTGATATCTCAAGAGAGATCATATCTGCACGTAGGGTATCGTGGGTTGGCCCCTTACTCAAGGACAAGGAAGGTGACTGTATAGTTCTTAACTTTAACAACCCGGGGACTGTAAGAAACCTCCTTAACAGAAATTGCAACTATTCATCCATCTCTACTGTTGCAACTATGTTACCCCTGAGTTACTTTTATAGACAATTGGCCACACAACCTCGCCCACAACTTATGCAATTCCCCTTGCCATCAATGCATTTCCAACCACCATCCATGCATTTTCAACCACCATCTATGCACTTTAGGCCATCACCTATGCAATTTCAACAACCTTATTTCCCATTTCAAACGTATAACAGATTTGCACCCCTTTCGGATCTGGATATGCAAGGCTGACCATCCTCGACTATATTTGGCGAATTACCCTTGACTCCGTTATCCGAACCTGTGACTGTGCCTGAATCCTCGCCTCAAAGTATTCCGAGAGAACCTCCTCAGACCCTTGTCCATCTGCCTTTGGACTCTGAACTATCTTTAGTCAGTTGGAACATAGCAGGTTTAAAATCTAAATTGAAAATCATAGAGTGGCACAATTGGGTTAATAATAATTGTGATATACTGTTGCTACAGGAAACTTGGAGCACAACATCACCAACTATTGAGGGCTTTTGTTGTTATAATCTCAAGGCTTCCCCGTCTCATATGGGGCGACCTAGTGGGGGATTATCTATCTGGTCCAAAATAAAATGTGGGGTGCAAACTAAGTTGATCCCAACACCAGGAAATTGCTGTTTTATGGCTATAATGTACATTAACAGATTGAAATTATGTATTATTAATTTTTATAATAATGATTTTGTTAGCCACCCAAATGGTAATTTTATATTATTGTTTAGTTTTATAGATGAAATTATGGGGGGGCAAAAGTACGGACCCTTTGATGGTATTTGCATCGGTGGGGATTTTAATGCACATATGTATCGCCATAGTCCAATATGTAAAAACGGGGAAGAATTGAAAAATTATATAGCTTCCCGTGACCTAGTTAATGTTATGGATATTGTATGTACTAGCGCAAATAACATAACAACTCCCACTTTTATAGGTCATGGTAATGCCTCCACAATAGATTATATTTTCGCATGTCCAAGACTAGGTGAAATTATCTTAAAAGCAGAAGTCATCTGTTCCATTTACAGTGACCACTACCCGATTAGAATTAATTTACATAATCCCCAGACCTCAAGGGTTGCAGCGAAGCTAGTGGTAGGGCCTCAAAATCTAGCATTATCGACGGATAAATTGAGACTAGTATGGAAGGGAGCTGATAATAAAGGAATACTCTCCAGAGTTATTAAAAAGCACCCTGAGACGGTTGAGACTTGTCTGTCTTATACAAGTCCCAGTAATGAGGTGGTTGGCGCTTTTGGTGACCTATGCAGGGCAATTAGAACTGAATCCTCCAAACCTGTAAGGCAGAACATCGCCCAGGTACCTCGTTGGTTTGATTCCTCCTGCTCCAGGGCCAATAGGGATTTGAGGGCAGCACTCAATATTAATCCAAGGGACTCTCAACTAGTGAGAGAATTAAGATCAAAATATAAAAGTGCTTTACGAATTAGATCTGAAGCCCTAGTAATTAACCATTGGGAATCCCTTACGCGTGCGGCCAAATTGAAGGACACAATGGGTTTCTGGAAAGAGGTTAAGTTTTTAAGATCTTTTGGTTCCAATATCAATCCAATTAACAGCAACATAACAGGCGAGGCGTGGGTAGAACATTTCTCCCAAATCTATGCCTTATCAGCTACCCCTCTAGACACTGTCCCTTTACCCCACAGCACTGAACCTCTGGTTTTTTCACTATTAGAGGTTGAGGATGCAATTACTGATAGTGCTAGTAATAAAGCCCCAGGCCCCGATGGCCTTTCTATAGATCAGATAAAATCAGAAATAAATTTTTGGGCACCCCTTTTATGCAACCTATTTAATAACCTAAATGACAGCTCAATCCCTGTATCCTGGTCGAACAGTGTCATCGTTCCTATATTTAAGAAAGGTGACAGGTCTGATCCCGCCTGTTACCGTCCGATCTCACTGATCGATAATACATTAAAAGTCCTGGGAAGGGTAATTTTTAAGCGGATAAGGGACTGGGCTGATGATAACAACGTCCTTCATTGCAGCCAACTGGGATTCAGAAGTAAAGTAGGAACTGTTGAACAATGTTTAAACTTAAATTTAATTATGGCTAAATATATCATTGTTAAAAAATCCCCTCTTTATCTAGGTTTTATGGATTTGAGTTCTGCGTTTGATTTTGTTAACCGTTCTAAGTTGTGGTCACTTTTGCTTGATTATGGTTTAGACGACTCGCTGGTGTATTTTCTTTCTTATTTACATAGGGACTTAAATGCGCGAGTAAGAATTAATAATGTTGGCGACTTATCTGATGATATCCCTATCAGCAGAGGTGTCAGACAGGGTTGCGTACTTGCCCCACTGCTTTTTATTTTATATATTAATAGGTTAAGTAGTACTTTGAGCGAGATCATTAAGGATGTCCCAATAATAAACGGTACCCCCATTACTACGCTACTCTATGCGGATGACGCTGTATTAATGGGGCGTACACCGAAAGCTTTACGCACTTTAATTTCTGGGTTTGTTACCTTCATGTCCGATCTTGGTCTAAACACCAATTTTAAAAAATCTTTTATAATGAATTGCGGACCAAAGAAGTATAACATCACATCAATTAAATCCGGCAACGATATGTTAAAATGCACTAGCACTTTCCCCTATTTAGGGTTGTTATTCTCCAACTCAGGTTTATGGCATCAACATGCTGCCCTCGCGAGTAATAAAATTGGCAAATCAATTAACTCGATCCTATCCCTTCGCCAACCAAAATTGGCTGACGTCGTTACCCCCCTTCTTACTATCTATAGTACCCAATGTCGACCAACTGGGACTTATGGAGCTGAAGTATGGGGGTATTGTAACAGCTCGGCCCTCCAGGTGGAGGAAAACAGATTTTGTAGGAGGGTGTTAGGGGGAGTCCCTTGTGCTCCCACTCTGATCTGTCACAATGAACTAAGGTTGCCATATATTGCTGATTTTATTAAGTCGAGGCCTGCCATTTTTTGGATTAAAATATGGCTAAACTCAGCGGCAACACTAACGCGCAGTATTATAACTGACTGCTTGTCTAGTGATAGATCACATTACATACCCTGGCTTAATGCTGTTAAAAACAGTTTGCAGCGTGTGGGACAAGGAATTTTATTTAGCTCCCCTGATTCCATTATACCCGCCCACAAGAATATTATTAAACGGGCATTAATGGATTTATATACTGAGGAAAGGATGAGTTCAGAATCTATTAAACCTGTGGTCAGTAGATATCTATGTAACATTGACTTAGGTGTTGACAACTCACATAATCCTATAAGATATTTGTCAATGCCTATAGGAAGATGGAATCGGAGTCTCTTATTTAGGTTTCGGGAGGGAAGCATAGTCTATTTGCTTAGCTTCCCTATTGGCTACAACAAAAAACTTGAAGAGTTGGATTGTCCCTGTTTACACGGTGGAAAACAAAATTTATTACATTATTTCTTTTTTTGTGGCCATTATAAATTGTACACTTGCCAATATTTAAAACCAATCCTCCGCAAGTATAATTTACGAGACTCTATTCCTGCTCTGCAATTTTTACAAATGTTACATAAAGACGATGTCATTTACTCTGTCAGTTGTTTCATAAAAGCCTGTGTAAAATCAAGGGCTAGCATGGAACATGGCTAATGGACTATAGTATTATGCCATCCTATGTATCTGTGCACTTTATTATTATACTAGCTACCGAATAGTGACTCCACTGTATATGTGTTTGTTTTGAACCAATTCTCGTGGGAGAACACAAGTATATCTGAAACTTAAGGACACTAAAGGACTAATGTTCCTCTCGTATTATGTGGTATGCTTTTTTGCACTGTATACTTTATGCACTTTATGCCATGTATGCTGCTTAATCTAATTGGATAATTTGTTTTTAAATTAGTTTTTAAAATGTTTTTAAAACTTTCTGTATGTACTTTTATGGATGTACTAAATCCGAATAAAGATCATTTGAATTGAATTGAATTGAAATTCTTTTCTGTACATTTTGGGGACAAATTTCTGGTCTTCTGATTAGCCTCTCACTCCTCCAGTTTCATCCCTGAGGAATGGTGATTCTCCACCAGTGACATCATTGCTCCCCAATTTTATTTATAGCTATGGTGGGCTCTGCAAACCGGGTTGGATCCCTTGTGCTAACAGAATTTCCAGTTGCTGCTAAGATCGCTAGGGTCCACCTCTAACACACTGAATACCAAAATGACTGCCAGAAAATAATTTTTCAATTGTACTATTAGGTTTTATTATATTTTGTTTTAAAACCTCCAGTCCCCCACCCTAAACCCTGTTTCTCAGATACATAGTTTCCCAAGTGAGTGCTTTCCAAACATTTTAGAACCACAACCCAACTTTTATAATGCTATACATTCGTGACCCACCTAACTTATGGGTGTAGTTTTCTTCTGTGCCCTGAACGAAGCTGAAGTCAAGCTCCTTCAAGAGAAGATAACCGAGATATCCCGGATGTTGTGTTGTGCTTTTCCTTTAAGGCTCGTGAGTGCATGCTGGAATGTGATGATGGCACCTGGAATGTGTGTGTGTATTTTATGATTGTGGGGGCAGTTGAAGAACTACGGCGTAAGGCAGTGGATGCTCCCTGGCGCTCACCTGTATTATTACTTTAACTACATTAAAGTGTACTTCTACTGCTTATGGCTTTGGACCTTCTTTACATTTGGCGACGATTGGACATTCAAAGAACCCGTGAATTTTTGAACCTGTGGGCAATTTTGGAACTACTTCGGAGAACTATCACTGCAGTATTCTACCCCTATAGTGATTTAACGAACTCCGTGAAGAAGCGTGAAATAGTAATGGTAAGCGTCTCTCATTAAGCGGCGTACCTCGTGTGTTGTTAACCCATAACATTGTTATCTTACCTACGAAGTCTTGGATGCGAGGCATCATTAAAATAGCTCCACGGTTCTGTACTGCTGCGCGAGAAGCGGAAGCGCGAAGCAACTAACAGTGAGGAAGGCGCAAGAGTGCCTCGTACGTGCCGACAACCAGCGAACAAAGAAGGAAATGACATAATCGCGCTGGGTCACGCAGCGTAACCTTACGTGGCGGCCATTTTAGCTAAGTAAGTGAAGTTAACGCTGATATCGGATTGAACTGACAAACTGAATCACGCTCGTATAGACACCGGACTGTGTACCACTGGGTGTGAAAAAGAATACAGGTGAGAAGGTCGGGGAACACACTAAAGAAGTTGTATTTTAAACAAGCTGAAACGTTTAAAATATTTATGCGTGTAGCCTATGGAGAGTGGTGATTCTGTGGAGAGTATCATTTGTGAAAGTAGTGGAAGTACTGAAAACAGGATGGCACAACAGAATTTTACAATAAGTGCTCCACAACCATTTTGGGCCACTGGTACTCAACCGGAAATTAAATGGATTGAGTGGAAAGAATATTTTATTAACTACATTGAGGCAATTGATGAGGAAAAGAAAATGAAACCTGAACAGAAAAAAAGGATTTTACTAAATTCTCTAGGAGCTATTGGGTTAAAAACGCATTCCCATATGAATAAAGTTAAAGATGTGAGCTTAGATGTTTTTGAGAACTGTATAAAAAACATGGACAAATATTTCGCACCAAAGGTGTGTATGGGTGTAACGAGACAAATTCTTTCAAAGAAAACAAAACAAAACGGAGACAGTTGATGAATGGGTGGACGAATTAAAAAAGTTAGCAATTGACTGTAAATTTGGAACTTTAAATGATGAATTGATACGGGACCAACTAGTGATGCATAATAACAACACTACGTTACAAGATAGACTTTGGGTAAATGGTGATGCACCATTAGAAGATGTGTTAGCCATTATGAGGAAAGCAGAAATGTCAGGAAGATGTTCTTCTGTGATAAAAGAGACTGAACAGGAAAAAACTTCAAGTGCAGTTTGTAAAATTTTACCACACATTAAGACCCAAGCTAGATTTCAACCGAGTTCACAGGGAAGATGGAATTCTCAACCAACTAGATTTCAGAAAAAAGACACTAAAGGAGAAGAAAGAAGATGTTATTGGTGTGATAGCAAGGAACACTTAGCGTTTAGCAGGGCTTGCCCTGCTATAAATAAGAAATGTGATATTTGCGGAATGCTAGGACATTTCTCAAAAATGTGCCGCAAACACAGTAATGTTAAGTATGTTTGGGATGAAGAAGAAGTTGTGGTTGAGGATGAAGAGGAGAATTTGGAATGGGTAAAGAATGTGTGAGGTAATTAGGTCATCAATATATCTGATGAAGCCTTAGAAGGAAAACCTTTGTGTAAGGTATTTTTGGGAGGTGTTGTGGTGGAAGTTTATGCGGATTCGGGATCACCTTACACGATTGTAAATGAGGATGTTTGGAGGAAATACTTTGTGGGAAAAATTGGGGATCAATTGAAGTGTTCAGATATTAGTCCAGTAGGTTACACAGGAAAAAAAATTGAGATGCTGGGTTACAGATGGCTCACATTTTTGTTTAAAGGATGAAGTACAAGGGGCAAATTGTACGTATCAAAGACTGGACCATCAGTTTTAGGATGATGGGATCAGAAAAGTTTAAGCATAATTTTAGACCCAAATAGTGAGGAAAAAGTGTTAGTTGTGGATGAAGAGAGCAAGTTGTGTGACATTTTGAGTAAAGAATTTCCTGGTGTGTTTGGTGCTGTTTTGGGGAAATTAAAGGGGTTTGAACATAGGATACTACTCAAGGCAAGTGCGGAACCTAGGGTACACAAGGTTAGACCCATCCCAATGTTAATAAGAGATGAGGTAAAGGGGGAGTTACAAGGACTGCTAGCTAAGGGGATAATTGAGGAAGTGGAAGCCTCCAAATGGATCAGTCCTATTGTTGTGGCACGTAAACTCAACGGAAAAATCTGTTTATGCATCGACCTGCGCCATCTCAATAACAATATCATTGTAGAAAAATTTCCTCTACCTAAAATCAATGAGATGGTTGATTCTTTTAAAGGTGCTACGTGGTTCTCATCTATAGATTTGTCTGCTGCATATCACCAGATTGAGTTAGAAAGTAAATTAAGATATCTTACTGCCTTTGTCACACCTTTTGGGTGTTATCAATTTAGACGAATGCCTTTCGGGTTGGCGTCGGCTGCGGCTGCATTTCAGAAATTAATGTATAAACTACTAGGGGATTTGGACATTATTGCATTCTTTCAAGATGACATTTTGGTAGCTGCAAAGGACAAAGTGGAACATGATGGTAAGTTAAGACAGGTTTTGAAAGTTTTGGAAAATGCTTGACTTACAGTGGAATTGTCGAAGCGTAAATTTTGCAAAAGGAGTGTGTCATATTTGGGGCATATTATTAGTGAAGAGGGAGTGAAACCAGAACCTGCCTTACTTGAAAACATTGTGAATTCAAGTACACCTAGCACCAAAGAGGAGATAAGAGCTAACACATTTGCAGCATCTGCTTTTCTGTTGTTTTTGCAGATCAATAGACTCAGTCTGAAATTGGTGCTGCAGTCTGCAGTGTCTTGCTCTTGTTAGCGGCACAGGCCTCTCTGCAGGGCAAGATGGGGACGAGCCTACTTAGACAATTTAAAGTAATTACTTGTAGTAAGGCCAGTAGGGTTGATTTAGAGTTAATCATATTTAAATCTTGTGTTTTATATGTAACTTACTCCTCTCCACGGTCCTAACTGTCAAAATACTTTGTTTACAAAGTAAATGCATCATGCTGCCACCGGAAAGGTGCGCTGGTGTTCCCAACTATATTTATGTTATCAGCAGCGTTATATTTAATTTAAATTAACCACTAACACATTTCTTAGTCTTTGCATCTCCCCATCTTCGACAAGAACATTCTAATCCAATTTAGCTTCTGTACAAATAGGGGATGGAATCAAACTATATTTGCATTTTATTGTCTGTAACACAAGCAGAAGAAAGTCCCTGCTGCTCAAAAATCCGATTACATATAAATACCAGAACCTTCGCAACCCACCAAAAATCGTCCTGCGATCCACCGTTTGTAACCACTTTGACAAAGCAATAGGGTGCGCATTTTGAGGTGCCAAATTTTCTCTTCTTCCCCCTCTGCAATGGCTGTCATGAAATCTATTTTTTTTAATCTGTTTTGCTAATCTTAAAACGTCCTGTTCGAGGCATGTGGGCTGATGAATTCGTATCTGTGCATAGATCGCCGCCTAGTGTTGGGTCTGGATGATTGCACATTGTTGACCTGGAAGAGTCTTCGAAGTATCACAAGATAGGTGGCTCCTCCCCTGGACTACAGTGCGCATGGGCATCCTCTCCATCTTCAGATTGTTTTTTTCCGCCATTGGGTTCGGATGTACTTTCGTTACTCGGAGTTCGGAAATAGATTAAAAACTTTCTAAAGCCCAGAAGGCCTTTGGGGCGTCGGTATTGTTCTTCGATCGGTACCAACAACTTATTCCTGTTCCTTCTACTCAGGACGTCGAACCGGGCCGCGTGGCCTTCTCGATACCAGGGCCAATCGTCGATGGAACAAAGTCCTTTCAAGTGATGCCCCAACTGTAACTCTAAATACCCACACATTGATAAACACCCCGTCTGTAACAAGTGTTTATCTCCAGAACACAACGAAGCCGACTGCTTAGCTTGTGCTCAATTTCGGTCAAAAAAGATACTTTGGGTTCGACGAGCAGCGAGGCAGACGATGCAGAAGTCAGCGCCTGAGCCAGAGAACATCTTTGAAGACGACGAAGAGGTCGTCGAGCCTGAAGACTCGGATCAGCAGTCGGAGCAGGGGTCTGACCAAAGACATAGTCGAGGTAGGGGACGACGATCCAGGCATTGGAGCCGTCGAGGACGACTCCGGCGAGGACGCTGGCCAACCGTGAGTACGGAGCCCAATATATTCGAAGGTTCAGATCCAGAGGCTCGGGTCAAGACATCGCCGGAAGGCTTTAGCCAAGATCAGAACGTCGATTCTATAGCCCCGCGGTTAAGCCCGGCTAAGAATGTAATACAAGAGCCATCGGTGCGACATTACCAAACTTTGGGAAAATCGAAACCGAAAGTGATAGAACCTAAACAGAAACCGGAACTGATCGACATCCCATTCTTCGGACCGAAAATGGCGGATCCGTCGAAGCCGACCAAACAAAAACAGGTCGTCGACCTGTCGAGGTCGCATGCAAAGGTTGTCGAGGACAGAGCTACTTCACCCATGTCCGCAATTCAGCTGAAGGCCGTCGAGCCGACGACATCGACGTAGACGCCAAGCAACACAAATAAAGGACTCGAACGGACAACCGTTGTCGATCCCAAAATACGGGTCGAACATCCGAGGCAAGTGCACACAAAGACACTCAAGCCAAAATCAGGAATCGAGCTGAAGGGCTCCGTCGAACCAAGGCAACAAAACATCGCTCCGAAGCAGCAAGCTCCGAAGTCAACACCGGGCCAGCGGATGGTTATCGAACAACCAAAAACAGTTGAATCGATAACCACAGCGCCGAAAAAGATCATACAGTCTACTAAAACGGTCCAACAACCAAAGTCTCTCGGACCGATAAAATTCTGACTTCCTCCGCACGTCAAGCCGAGGACTGTCGAACAAGATAGCGGATTCGAACAGACCCAGCCAAAAAGGCCAAAATTGGGGGAAGGAGCTAAAGTACCTGAGGAACAGGACCCATCAGCTGAAGAACAGTCCAAACTGTATGTTGACCCCGATAATGGGAAGGTTACCCTATTAAAAAGAAAAGTCAGACCTGACACTAACGTTGAGTCCTACAAAATACCTCTAAAGAGAAAAACAGACACTTCAACATCCCCAGTTCTCTTTGAGACTATCACACCATATGTGCAGGAAACCTATACGTACTCGCCCACACGCACAGATGACTATGGGGAGTATGAGGACAATGATCAGTACAATTATCCGACGGATAATGATCAGGACATACAAACTCAGCCATGGTCTGACCCTGTAGATCCTGGGGACTCTCAGACAATTCCCGACAATACTGCATACCCTGTAAAAACATCGCCTACAGAGGACACAGCTGCCTTCAACGCACTAATAGAAAGGGCAGCATATAATCACCATGTGGAGATGCATGCAGATCCCATTGATGAAGACCTCCTCTTTGACACTTTCAGCACCTCTGAGAAAAACGTCAAAACATTGCCAATGCTAAAAGGGGTGCTTAAACATGCAGGGGACATATTTAAAGACACAACCAGGGCACGGGTCATTAACCCTAGGATAGAGAGAAAATACAGGCCAGCACCGGTTGACCCTACATACATTAAGGGACAACTGCCTTTGGACTCTCTAGTTGTCTCCAATGCACGTAAACGTGCTAATTCTCAAACCTCTGGCGAAGCTCCACCTTCAGACAAAGAGTCCAAAATTCTCGAGGCTTCAGGCCAAGGGGTGGCTGCTCAAGCAGCTAACATATGGAGAATTGCAAACACGCAAGCCCTGTTAGCCCAGTATGACAGGGCGCACTATTGACACACTGGAGCAAATCTTCCAACATCTACCAGACCTTTATAAGGAACAGGCAGAATTCCTAATACAAGAGGGAAAGCTCATATCTAACGCCTCCATCAAATGTGCCTTAGATGCAGCAGACACAGCAGCAAGTGTCATGCTCAGAAGACATGCGTGGCTACGCATTTCTGGGTTTAAAAATGAAGTTCAAACCACTTTACCTAATCAACCTGTAAACCCTGACTATTTATTTGGTCCTGGTGTGGACACAATATTGGACAAGATGAAGGACACCGAGACAGCCAAGTCTATGGGTGCCTTGCAGTCACAGCAATATAGAGGCGGTTCCTTTCGTCGCTCCGGCAACAGAGGAGCTGCTAGAGGAGCATCAACACAGCAAACCTCTTACAATAAAGGTAACAGGCAAAACACCTACAATAAGAACAGTAGTGGTGGATACCGTGGCAATAACACCAAGGGTAGAGAACGAGGAAATAACAGCACCAGATCCTCCACCAACACCAAACAGTGACTTCTTGTCACTGCCCCCAGACCATGTAACACCGGTCGAGGGAAGATTACAGCAGTTCCTGCCAGTCTGGAAAAACATAACTACAGACAGGTGAGGTGGGTGAGGCAAATTATACAGCATGGCTATTGCCTAGAGTTAATCTCCACACCGCCCAACATACCCCCAAGACAACGTCCTATGTCCGCAGAACACCTACACTTATTGCAGCAAGAAGTCATCAGCATACTACAAAAGGGAGCCATAGAACTAGTACCCTTGGAACACCTCTCTGTACTTCCTAATCCCCAAAAAGGACGGGTCTCTCAGACCAATTTTGGACCTCAGGCCCCTAAACTAATACATCTTATCAGAGCATTTCCACATGATCACTCTGCATCAGGTGTTGCCACTGTTGCGTCAAGGAGACTTCCTCGCAACACTAGACCTCAAGGACGCATATTTCCATATACCTATACACCCGGCACACAGGAAATATCTCAGGTTTACAATTCTAAATCAGCACTACCAATTCAAGGTCCTCCCTTTTGGGGTAACAGCCCCAAGGGTGTTCACCAAGTGCCTAGCGACAGTAGCTGCACACCTCATAAGACAGCATATACATGTCTATCCATATCTGGACGACTGGCTAATACAAGCACAGTCAGCCCAGCAATGTGCCAGCCACATGTTTCGCACTATTCACCTCCTGCACAGTCTAGGGTTCTCGCTGAACTACAACAAATCCCATCTCCAGCCTGCCCACGTGTAGCAGTACCTGGGAGCAGCAGTAGACACTCTGGCAGCAAAAGCACAACCAAATTCTGCCCGAATAAACAGCATTTAAACGCTCATCCAGAAGTTCAGGCCACAACACTCACTCCCAGCCCGAGTGTTTATGCAACTGATAGGCATGATGGCCTCGTGCATCTTCATAGTCCCTCACGCGAGACTTCACATGCGTCCGCTGCAGGAGTGCCTAGCACGGCAGTGGAACCAGGCTCAAGGACAATTAAACGACCTAGTGTTGGTGACCAGTCGTGCATACAACTCTCTGCATTGGTGGAAACCACAAAACCTTTGCAAGGGACGACTGTTCCAGGAGCCTGTACCACAAATTGTGCTAACAACGGACGCATCCCTGATAGGGTGGGGAGCCCATGTCCTCCACCACACAGTACAGGGCCTATGGACCACGCAGCAGAAGAAACTGCACATCAACCTGCTAGAGCTGATGGCAATTTTTATGGCAATCAAAGCTTTCAAAGTACATCTCTGCAACAAGACCGTGTTGATCCGGACGGACAACATGACTCCGAAGTACTACCTACAGAAACAGGGAGGAACACACTCTCCACAGCTGTCACATCTGGCTCAAAGTGTGTGGAAGTGGGCCATCCAGAGAAACATTTTTCTCATGGCGGAACACCTCCCTGGCAAGGACAATCAGATAGTGGATCTGCTCAACAGACACAGCCAGCAAGTGCACGAGTGGGAGATACACCCCTCAGTGCTTCAACCATACTTCCAACAGTGGGGACAGCCAGAAATAGACCTGTTCGCCACAAAAGAAAAGGCAAGGTTCCCACACCCGCAGTCTCGGGGCAATGCGATATGAACTGGTCGGGCAAATTTGCCTACGCTTTTCCACCAGCACCGTTGATACCGCTGGTGGCACGCAAATTGCGCCAGCACTCCATGACGCTAATCCTAGTTGCTCCAACATGGGCGAGGCAACCGTGGTACACCACGTTCCTAGAACTTTCCGTGGTGCCTCATCAAAGACTACGACTAACACCCAGTCTCTTAACGCAGAGCCATGGAGACATTCAGCACCCAGATCCGCAGCAGCTGAACCTTGCAATCTGGCTCGTGAGGTCCTAGAGTTCGGCTACCTCAACTTACCTCCTGACTGCATGAACATTATCAGGGAGGCAAGAAAGCCTACAACATGATCTTGCTATGCGTCAAAGTGGAAACATTTTGTCATTTATTGTAACAACGACATAAACCCACTAGACACGTCCATTCAAAATATCATATGCTATCTTTTGCACTTACAACGCTGCAATCTAGCCTATACGTCCATACGGATACACTTAAAAAGGCATAGCTGCTTACCTTCAAAACAGGCAGCACCTTTCACTGTTCAGAGTGCCTGCAATTAAGGCATTCATGGAGGGCCTCAAACGAGTGATTCCCCCCAAGACACCCACCTTCACCTGTCTGGAACCTAAACGTTGTTTTAACCAGACTTATGGGACCACCTTTTGAGCCATTACACACCTGTGAAATACAATTTTTAACATGGATGGTGGCTTTTCTCGTAGCCATTACTTCGCTTAGAAGAGTTAGAGAGCTGCAAGCCCTAACTATTCAAGAGCCATTCATTCAAATTCACGCAAATAGGGTTGTGCTTCGGACAATCCCTAAATTCATGCCCAAAGTGGTATCACACTTCCACATCAATCAGAAAATAGAACTGCCAGTGTTCTTCCCAAATCCACAGTCAGTACCTGAAAGAGCCCTGCACACATTGGATGTTAAGAGAGCTCTCCTATATTACATAGACAGGACAAAAGATTTCAGGAAGACGAAATTGTTGTTTGTTGCCTCTCCACCACAGTACAAAGGTAACCCTATTTCAAAAAATGGTTTAGCTAGATGGATAGTTAAGTGCATCCAAATATGTTACATTAAAGCTAAACGCACTTTAACAGTTCCCCCAAGAGCGCATTCCACACTCAAAATGGGAGCATCCATGGCTTTCCTAGGAAACATTCCTCTAGAGGAAATATGTAGAGCAGCCACATGGTCTACCATACATACATTTACCAAACACTACTGCGTAGATGTACACTCCAAGCAGCTGTAGGACAGGCTGTTCTCAAAACTCTTTTTCAGACTGCTGCAGCTGGCACAGGCAGCCACCGCTAGGGGAGAGACTGCTATACATTCTATGCACAGATATGAATTCAGCAGCCCACATGCCTCGAACGGAATATGCTACTTACCAGTATGCATCTGTTCTTGGCATGTAGGGATGCTGACATTCATATCGCCCAGCCTCCTCCCCGGTGCCTGTGGCAGCTGTAGCATTCAATATTACTTTGTTAGCATGGACATCACTTACTGTATCATACTCCATCTCTGCCACAATGGCAAAAAACAATCATATCACATACACATATATATACAAACACGATCCCCGACACCACAGCACCTCCAGGCGCAATCAGGAAACGGACGACAATGGCAATTTATAAAGATAGTTCCAATGCGAAATCTGACAGTCTCCCGATATTTGCAGAAAATGTACACGGACCCAAGGTAAGTGCTTCAAGTTTCTTTAATCCTGTTTTTCAAAGACATGTTTCGGCTCCACGAGAACCTAGGCACAAGAAAACAGTAAAACAAACGTGCAAAACAAGAAAAGGGGGCAGGAGCTGTGCGGCTCCTGTCCTGTCATAGCAAACTGTGGTTTGGAAGAGAGAGCAGGAAACCCGCTCTCTCTTCCAAAATTCAAACCAGATTGCTTTTGCACACGGGGAGCTGCATCTTAGTAGCTCCCCATGTGCAAAAGCAATGCCGGCTTCCGCAGGGGGCAGACTGGGACCGTGGGGGCATTGGGGCTCCCCCCATGGTCCCCAACAAGAAGCCAGGCCCCGGGGAATGGGGTCCCCAAGGCCAGAAGTGGCCAGCCAGGTAGGGGGGCCACACAGCCCCCCTCAATAATCAAAAAAAGTTGGGCCATGCCCCGGGGGATGGGGTCTCCGGGGCCTGGAATTGGCCATGGGAGGGGGGTCCACGCGGCCCCCTTCCTGTTAATATATTTTTTTATTTAAAAAAATGGTTGTCAGGTCCTGGGGGATATGGTCCCAGGGCCCAAAAACAGTAAAAAACGGCGGGGCCACACATCCCCCCTTCCCCAAAAAAATCTACAAAAAACTAGCGACCCTCAGGATTCAAGGGGACTTAATCCCCCAACTAAATACCTGCCATGGGTTGTTTGCACAGTGGTGAAGGGAGGGGTCGGGGCCTGAGGTGACGTGTGCAAACACGCCCTGTGGCGCGTTTTAAGTTGGGGAATTAATTCCTTTTCAATCCAGAGTGTCCCTGGGTTCCAACTAGCCCACCACGTACCTCCAGGTAGCGCCACAGAGCTGCGTTGCAGAGTGGTGTAAAAAGGGGTGTGGCATGGGCCACCTCTCTGCATCGCAGCGCAGTGGCGCTTACTGGAGGTACCCGTTTATATTCGTCTTACACTTCTGCCTGCTTTTATTTCAGAGAAACAGTAGTTTTGAGACTCATATTTTACAGGAATTGGGTCATTACTCAGTTATTTTACTTAATTCATGGATACGACCATCATAATCAATTAGGGATTTCACCCATAGTGAGGCCTAGTCACAGTTATTTTTTCTCCTTTGTTTAATCAGGATCTTCTTTAGGGATGGAAAACAAAACCTACACATTCTAATTCCAATCATGGCTCACGATAAGCTGCCCCTTACCTTTAAAATATCTCACTAATATATTGTCACAATACACAAAATATCCTAAAATCAATTTTAAAACAAATCTTGACTTTAACCAAACCTTTTGAACAGAATTAAACATTTTATTTTCATTACTGCAGAGAAACAAAGGAGTCTCCTCATATTTAACATTTTAAAAAGCATGTTCCTGTATGAAAAAGCACATTTTGTCAAGTTAACTATAACAAAATAATCATATAATATCAACAATACTTAGTGAGTTTCACACCATCTCACTGTTCGGACGGCTACCCTACAGATTCATGGTTTATGTCTTCAGAAACATCTATGGCATTATTGGACTATAATACATGGTTCCATGCCATATACTATATTTACAGCCTTGGCATGAGGCATGGCTTACATTGAATAGGCGTAGTCTCAAAGGAACATGCAGGCCCAGATTAACTTTAATTCTGTTACGGCTCAAGATTCATCTTCCATGAATTCAGCCATAAAAGTAAGCAACTTCATTATTTACATAGTTTTGAAAGGACCAGGAAGAGAAATAATACTGCCTGTCTAAGTTCTTTATCCTTTAAAGCTTTCAGGTGCGTGATCAACTTTGTTTTCCTCAACTTCTTAAATTTTGGCCAGAATAATAGAATGCGTCAGTTGAAGCCACATCTCTGTGGAAGTTAACGGCTGCCACATGACTGTTGTCCATCCTGACTAGGGAAAACAGTCTTGTTTCCTTGAGCTCAGTTAGAGCACTTACAATGCTGTTGACCTTGTTAAGAGTCAAATCGTTCTCACATAAGATGGTTTAAATGCCCCATCCTGAAATTTTCACAAAAGATTTGATCTCCAAGTCATTTAGTGTACACTATCTGCATGTACCTTTTTCAACTGCATCAGGCTTGCTTTTCTATCTTCGAGTACATCATTTTATTCCTTAGGCTCAACTGTTAATTCCACACCAGGTCACTACTTAACAGGATACTGCCCTTTTCAAGGCTTATTCAGGGGAGAAACTAGAACACAACACTCAAGACGCAAAAATTGCAAGAAACAGTCCTCACCATTTTGTGCTTCCAGGAGTTTGTTGATGACGTTGCTGAGATCAATGATGTCTGAGACTGCCGGGATGGAAAAGGGAACATCATCTATCGCATACCTAAAAGGTTGTGAACAGAAAGAAGAAAAACGTATGAAAACTATAAAAGGAGTCTTCATTAAAATCAGGGTCTTTTATTGACATCTAGTCAATTTCTCAATTGGGTCTTACAATGGTGTCTGTTACAGAGAACGTGACCATAGTAATGCTCAAGTTAAGACATCCGTGGGAAATTGATGTTTTGATTCGCTAGTAACTCTGGTACAGTCTGAAAAATCTCCATGGATTTTTGCATATGCTTAACGCATCAAACTCAGATTATACATTTTAAGTGTGAAGCAAATTGGGGGCATAGTTACTAGGGATAATCTAAATGCAGTGTTTCTCATTGCAAGCCAATAAGACCTGTTGTGCTCTATGCTATAAGTGAAACTGATTAAATTAAAATCAACAAATTTGGTGAAAATCCATCCAGTACTTTGAAATATTTAAAACAAGGCATCAAGCTTTGAAGGTTTAATCAAGTCAAGATACACTTCATTTGATTAAAAAAAATATTAAATCATAAAAGCACAAAATAAGTGAAGATATATCAGTTCATGTAGATAAAATTCGACAAGTATATTAAAAATAGCGTCTGTTAAAAATTACAAAAAGAACTGTATACTCGTTTCATTGCGCAGCCATGACTTACATAAAAACCATAATCATTTAATAGAAAGAAGGACCTTGCATAGTTTTCCTAGTCCTGACCACAGCTTTCAAATATTTTGCAATCTGGTCTGTAAAAATGTCATCATCTAGGAACTGTAGCTTAATAAAAGCAGATCGGCATAGTCTCAGTCCTTGCATTTACAGAAAAGGCAGAATCCATCTTTCCTGATTAAAATATAAAACTTAAGAATAATATAATATGGATTGTTGACTGTGTAGATATTTCGTCGCATGGGCATAGGGAGACCGACCAATCATTTATCTGGGGAAATGTAACCAAGTATGGAAGTTGCCTAGGCGTAGGCGTGTCAATAACAACCTATCATAGTTTCTTGGATGAATAGTAGATAAGGTTGTATCCCCGGTTGTGTCCAGAGTAATTGATTGGCTCCGACTGATGTTTTCATAATATCAGAGGACAATCTAATGGTCTTCAAGTAATTGATACAGAATGACTTTAATTCCTTCCTCATAATGAGAGATAGACTATCGGGGTCAACAAAGTACTCAGAACGATCTAAGTCATGCATAAAGTTTTTAACATATGCGAGCTAAGGAATACATTGTACCCGTTGCAAGTTCAAGCAGTCTTTTATCAAATCCCGATTGAGACCAGTAGTAACACCAGTCCAAACCTTGTGCCCTAATAAAATTGTCTGGATTTTAATTAGGTCGAACAGGTATGGCAGTCCCAGTTCGGTGTAACAGATATACGTGGCCCTACTGTTCGGGACAGCTAGAAGAGATTTTAAAAACCTATTCTCAACTTGCTGGAGGGCCTCTACGTTTGCATGACCCCAGAAGGTTTAATCTTTTGTACTGGTAATTCCTGAATTGGCTCAAATGAGAATCCAAGTAACAACCAGGGGTCATTTAGTTTGTTAACCCTTTGGGTGCTCATGACTGAATGGCTCCGTCATGACCCAGAGTGCTAATGTGCTAACGACGGAACCGAAAAGCCCACTAGAAACCAGGGATTTTTTTTTTTATTGATGTTGGGTTGGGGGCTGCCCAAAATGGGCATGACGATGCCCCCAACCCCAGTGAAATTACAGTATTTCTACCCTTCCCCCCCAACCCCCCACAGGGGCAGGAGCCGGGGCAGAAAGCCTATTAGAAACCAGGGATTCTAATGCCACCCCCCCCCCCCCGAAAATGCAACTGTCTTTCTGCTCCCACAAGAGCCCAAGAGGCAGATGGTGGCAATAGCCCCTGATCTGCCCCCGGGAGAGGGGGGGGGGATGCCAGAAAGCCCACTAGGCACCATATAATGTAGTGGTGGGGCTGCCCAGAATGGGCATGATAATGCCCCCACCCCAAAAACATTTACCACAGTCTTTCTGCCCCTCCCCGGAGGCATAGCCCCTTATCTGCCCCCTCGGGGGGAGGCAGAAAGCCAACTAGGCCTCAGGATCTTTTTTCTTTTTAATTCAGGGGTGAGGTCAGCCCACAATGGGCATGCCAATGCCCACATCTTCCCCCCAAAAATGCCACAGTCTTTTTGCCCCCCCCCCCCCGGTGGCGGAAGGGGGCAGTGGCCCACTAGGCACCTACGTAGGCTTTTTTTATGCGTGGAGGTGGGGGCTGCCCCCACCACCAAAGAAATAGCGACAGTCTTTCTGCCCCTCTTTGAGGCATAACTGGGCCCCAAATGCAACGTGGACACAACACATTTTCACAGTGAAAAGGGATCATTTTTTTGCAAAGTGCCTAGCTGTAGATTTTGGACCCTAGCTCTGACGGCACCTTTTCTGTGGTGGAAAGTTCTGGAATTTGTGTGGATCCACAAAATTCCACCCAGCCCACATTCCCCAAATTCTTCAGAGAAAAATGTGGGTGGGGTCAAGTACCCGCGACCGGCAAGGGCCCAAAACCTATTGAGGCGATATCAAAATTACCTATCAGAAATATGTGGGTTTGGTAGTTTTCCAAGATGGCCACCGAGCCTAGGCCCAAAACCCCAGGTGACCCCCCTTGCAAAATCAGGTTGTTTTGGGATGGGTACTTTCCAAAATAGTGTCAGTTTTCACTGTAAAATGTGGTGTCAACGTTGCGTTTTGGGCCATTTCCAGTCGGGGGCACTATGCCTACCAACACAAGTGAGGTACCTGACTTTGGAAAATGCGGGGTGGGTGGATTTTTGTGGATCCACGCAGATTCCAGAACTTTCCACCACAGAAAAGTGAGGAAAATGTTGTTATTACTGAGGTTTGCAAGGGATTCTGGGTAACAGAACCTGGTGAGAGCCAGTCAAGACTCCCCTAGGTGTCTAGTTTTAAAAAATGTATAGGGTAGCTAGGTTTCCCTAGGTGCCGGCAGAGCTAGGGTTCAAAATCTACAGCTAGGCACTTTACAAAAAAAGGGTCAATTTTCACTGTAAAATTAAAGTGTGTCCACGTTGCATTTTGAGCTGTTTCCTACATAATTGTAGAGCAACTGTTATTACCTATTGACTTTCAATGCATTCCTGCCTTCCAAATGACCAAATGAAAGAATGTGTAAAAAAAAGAAGTCATTTTAAAAAATGACCTATAATTCGCATGCTAGTATAATGTTATGGCTGGATTTTCTGAGTAGGTGGGATCAGCCCCCAGGGGCCCCTCCAACCCAGCCAGAACGTACTCACCTTCCCTCCTCAGGACCACCTATCCAGGCACCTGGTACCTACCTGAGGATGGGGAACTCGCAATATACAAGCTCATATTATTAAAAACACCACTAAATCTATAGGAATACTAAGAATACTCACTGATTACTAGGGATATCCATACCCTACACCACACTTATTTACATCAGTTGGTCTCGCGGCCACCCTGACCCAGACCGTTCTACCCTAGGGCAGATATGACACACAATCCGGTGCGTCTACACACGGGCCTGCAGAACCCAATGCTCCCTTTTCCAAGCTGTTCGCAATCCTGCGAAACTACACACTAGTTCGACTACCTAGTGCTCTCATTTACTCAAGCCACAATCCAGTGGGTATAAGCGTTGGTCTCCCACCCAACGTTCTCACTAACGCCGCATATCAACGACGACCACATTCCTATGAACACCTATACATATATATATATATAGTGGGAAGTCTCTTCACTAAGGGTCTGCTACTACAATAATATTATGGGATGGTGTACTAACTTAGTCCCTTGGTTGCAAGTCTCCTCTCTCCCTCACTATTACTTACCTGATCAGGGGTAGCATCTGTTCAAACAGTAATACCTACCAGGAGTGATTACCCTCACTGTATGGGGATAAAGATATACACACTATGTGACTGAGTTATTTCTTGATTTAAGCGCTCCTACCCCCTTTT
Organism: Lissotriton vulgaris; assembly: GCF_964263255.1. NCBI lineage: Eukaryota > Metazoa > Chordata > Amphibia > Caudata > Salamandridae > Lissotriton > Lissotriton vulgaris. The sequence goes on from NC_141687.1 coordinate 402,268,290, forward strand.
TGATCCATCAGTGGCTCAACAGCAACTGGCTTGAAGCCAGGATAACTTTATCATAAAAGAACTCATGCACACTAATTCACTAATTAATGGGGTCATTTATTATTAGTACAATATAAACCTTTACACAGAACTGACAAAGACTATAGGTAGAACACACCGCTGAAAGAGAAAAGATTAAACATAACAGGAACACTCCGCTGAAAGGGAAAAGATTAGACAAAGTGTAAGTGTAACTAATGTGATGAAAACAATATCACCTGATTAGTGTGAAGTCTTGTTCTAGCTGTCATCTGGGTTCCTCTCTCGTCTGTGCCTTGGCTCATCTCAGACTCTCTCTCTCTCCTGCACTCTTGGGTACACCTCTGCGCTGATCGCTCTGTCTCTGGACTCCTCTCCCCCACACGAACTGTCTCCACCTTCTATCTTCAATCTTAATGGTTCCTGCCGCTCTGATCACCGTTCATTCCACTAGCTTATTCACTCTGTCTCTGCGCCACTGTCCAATTAACTCCATCTGCTCCCATAGGTTAGTCCACGATCTCTCCTCCGTCTCTTCTAAAAGGCATTACTTCAGACTCCAGCTATTCACACCTCCTCCTGATAAGCAACTGCTTCTGACTGCTTCCTTCAGTTCCAGCTCACTATTCAACTCAGCTCTTCTCCAGCTTGAACCCTCTCTCTCTCTCTGTCAACTCCACTCCACTGCTGGACTCTCTGCTTGACTCCCTCTCTGCTTGACTCTCTGGCTGACTGACTGACTCCGCCTCTGCACTTCACTGATATAGAATGCTGTTTCCTCATGGAAAGTTCCAGCCAGCAGCTTCCTCCCACCAATCCCATGCACCAGGCTCCTTGCGCTAGACGCTCCCACAGTGACCAGTCGGCTTGTTTCGTCTAGAGACCTGAGCCCGGGAACAATTCCTGATTAGATTCAGCTCTGGCCGGTTCTCTCCGGTCCGCTTAGGGCGAACAACAGTTATAACTATAAACTTTGCCTTTGCCCTGAAAAGCCTCTCAGCTTCATCAAGATGGAGTCCCTCTAGCTCTAGGCCTGTAGGCCTGAAAGGGGTGAGCTCTGTCAGAATACCTACATAAACCATACCAATATGTCTAATATGTCAAAGCCAATAGGCAATAGACAGGTTAAAGTCAAGAATAAAGGCATATTAAGCAGCTATCCTCTTCTAGGTCTGGAAAAAGGGCTTAAAAGGGCCAACACAGGCTAAGAATACCTATACTAGATGTGAGCAAGATTAATGATCTATATCACTGCTAAATAAAGCCAAAAACTCTGCCATTACATATGGGTACTCACAATTTTGGAAATGTGCAAATATCTACTGTTTCTAAACTCTATATTTGGTTCCAATTTGAGAAATACATAGGTGTCTTTCATGCCGATTTTTCCATGTACGTATTTTCCCAAATTAATTGCTATGTACCCGGTACATAAGAAAAAAAACGTTGCAAGACGCTGCTCAGTTGGCTCTGGGTTCGTCAGGTTCTTGGTGAACCTACAAGTCCTATATATACCCACAACCAGAAAGGTCCAGCGGATGTAACGGTATATTGATTTCAAACAGCTGTCATAAATAGAAGATGTTACAGGAGAAAACGTTGACACAAATGGATGTTTTTTCAACTAATTTTCAATTGTTCCTACATTCAACTGTTAGTTTCTATAAAGAAACCTTGAAGGATCTACACAAATGACCCCTTGCTGAATTCAGAATTGTGTCTACTTTCCTAAAATGTAGAGCTTTCCAGGATCCATTATTGCTTTCATACCCATTTCTACCACTAACCCGAAGGAGGTTGGAAGCACAAAAAATAGCAAAAACAGGCTATGTCTCAGAAAAATGCCAAACTGTGTAAAAAATGTTTGTTTTCTGACAAAAGTCTGCTTGTCCCTGAAAGCTGGGAAGATGGTGATTTCAGCACCACGACCCCTTTGTTGATACCATTTGCAGGGAAATAACCCAGAAGCTTTCATCTGAAGCCCTTTTTAAAAACAAATCCCAAAAAAAACATTTCTCTGTATTTTGTCTAATTTCTGGGTCCCCTCCAGGGTAATCCACAAACCCTGGGTACCTTTAGAATTCTTATGTTGTTGGAAGAAAAGGACGCAAATTTGGTGTGGATACCTTATGTGGTCAAAAGGTTACAGGGCCCAAGCGCAAACTACTCCAAATATCGAAACAAATGGCTTAGCACAGGGGGAAAGGCCTAGCAGCAAAGGGGTTAAAAAATCTCTAATCAGAGGTGGGAGCATTCTTATCCATCACTTATTTTGGTATCAGTGGATTTAAGGAAGTGCACTGGCAAGCCAGGAGTGGTAAATTTTGTTGAAACCCAAAATTAGATGTTGAGAGGATCCACAAGAATTTACAGATCTACATTGCAGGATACACACTGGAGGATTTAAGAGGGCTGTTGCAACATTCCGACTCCAGGGATAGTAGAGAGAGGAGTAAGAAGGAAATCATTGATAGGAGAGCCCAACTGTCTCACAAATTGACAAATTGATGCATATTTTTTACATTCAAATGTCACAGACTTCCAAAAGGAGCAGCACTTTATTGCAGCCACTTAAGGACCCATGAATACTCAATTGTGTGATGCAGTAAAAAAAACTAAAAAAGCGGTCCAGAGGCTTAAGTATATCATTAACCCCTTCACTGCTGGCCCGTTTCCGCCCCCGTGCGGTAAACAAACGAACAGGGGCGGGCCATGACGAACCCCAGCCGTCATCAGCACACGAGCACCGTAGTGCATGACGGCTGGGGTTCGTCACCAGCATGGAAGGGGTTAAAAAACATAACAGATCTGAAATATATTTCTTATCAGGAATGAATGGTTCTTTACTCAGAAGGGAAAATAATGTGCTTTATTACAAACTAGGACTACTCCTCTTTAAAAAAACATTAAGGTTACAAAGCAAAAACTTTAACAACTTAAACTCAACAGTTCTAGTTAGGAATGAAACCATGGTTATTCCTCTGTGCACGCTGCTTACAAACTCAAAAAACATAACCAATGACATCATAAATTTCATCATAAATAACCTCAATAGAACTGTTAAAGAGCTTGGGCACTCAATACATACTGTGGTAAAAAGTAGAATCTGACCGACACCCAGAATTCAAAGGGACCGAGCAAAGGCAACACCATATAACTCATTGAGGAGCAGCGTTTCTTACTTGTAGGCCCGGACCTTTGAGCAAAGCAACGCATCTAATCATCACTATGCTTACTGAGGTTTGCAAGTACAGGTGAGGAGCGTAAGCTTCGAATAAAAGCAGGCACCCACTGCATACTGGTTAAACAGGTCTGGCTGCAAATACCAAAAAGTAAGTATATTTTATACAAACGTTTTGTAAAATCAAAACAGTATGGCGAACAAAATACCTACATTTTTTTTTAAGTCCTCATAATCCGAATTAGAGTATCAAGGACAGAGATATTAGATTTGTTAACATATAACTGCAATGTTTTCCTATGTTTTAGCTGGTCCTAGCCTAGTTGGATTTGTGCAGGACTGCACTGTGCTGAGAACAATAAATCTGCCAAAAGCAGTATATTTTCATAACCGATTAACATTTAAAAATAGGTTTTTATGATTGTGGGCTGTTGACTACAGCATCGTTGGCTTTGACATTGTACAGCACTCTGTCTTTCAACTAGATTTGTACTCTGCTCTGCTCTTTTGTTATGTATGATTAAAGCTTTAGTACTTTAAGGGTTAGCTCAGCGCTCTCAACCTGAGGTCCGATGACCCTTGGGGGTCCGAGAAGCCTACTCCGGGGGTCACCCACAGCTTAGAAAATTAAATATTAACAGATTAATCAAGTGTTCATAAATAAAGAAGAAACATTTAAAATGTAAAAACATTTTATTGATGTGAAGGAATTTGAAGTTTGGAAGCTAAAAATGAAGTTAAGTTAGTATCCTCAGATTTATTCGTGGGAGCAGTGCAAGTGCATCAAACAGAATATAGTATGGATGATGGGTGGCCTCAACTGAATTTTGAAAGGCTCAAACCTTGCCATTAAATTATTTTATCTTTTAATAGGTTTAATTAAATAAAATATTTTGGGAGTGTGGCCGAAGCAGCCAAGATGGAGGGAACTTGAGGATGCTTCCGTGACTTCCTCCTAAATTCCCTTTGCATCCTGGCACACTGAGTCCCCTAAAGTACGGTCACCGCCTTCCTGATCTCCCTTGTCACGTGGCCCATTGGGACATTAGCGTTTTTCACTAAGTTCGCATGAGCAGGTCGCAGCTGGACTGCTGCTTTTGCGCACGTTACTTCACGTCTTTATTTTTGCAATATTTCAATGTCTGCTTTCATCGCTGTGTTCACTCTCTGCATGTTCCTGGGATTTTGACTGAAAGTTATGTTCAAGGTCGAACAACAATGCCCCTTGTTTTTTTCTGGCCAGACCTTAGTCAAAAAATACTGATGCAGCTGTTGTTTGGACAAATGTACTTGGGTTTTATTACAATAAATGAATAGGTAGCACACACTTGGAGAGGGACCTTTCCAGGGAGAAGAGCAAGACAGCAACTATGATGTAGATCTACCATCTATAGGCTAAGCTATGGGGTCTGCTGACAAAGCTCAGAGATCTTCTATTATATAATAATACTTCTTCCTAGCAAGGGGGGAAGGGTGGGGGGGGGGGGGAGAGAGTTATAATCTTCTCTCCATGGTCTTTCTAGGACGACATCCCTCTTCATGATATATGGACTAGCTGCTATGCTGACAATATTTAAACTATGCATTTTTCTACTTGTCATGGCCCGTATACTGCCTGTTAGGGCACTTTAGTTAAAATAAATATTTGAAACTGCTTCATGTCTATCAGATCTTATTGTGGACAAGTACACGATAATGAGCGAAAGGGTGCGTCTTGTTACCGCGATTCATGAGAGATCTTGGAGTGTTGTGTTCTGGGGTGTCTAATTATTTGCTTCTCGGTGAGTTAGTAGGAGAACAAGTGAGACACTATAGCTAGTTGGTTCTGGGTCCGTGGGTACTATGGTGGTAGGAAGACCCAGTCCAAATACACCAAGGTTCCATATTCCTGCGGTTAGTTCTGTATTTATGCAGAAATCCCAGCAACACCCTGTATGGAGTGTACACCTTCAATACACCCCTGTTTCTTCCTGGGGCCAAGGAGCTGAGAGCGCGGTCTCGATCAGGCCACGCCTGTGGTTTTGCAAAGTGACGGTGACCCGTGCATCATGAACTGGGAGGTCCGCCGCTCGGCGGGGAACCCCCTGGACCAGATTGCCTTGTCACTTTCTATCAACTCAAGGGACTTACCTCTGCCGCTCCTGCTTATCGGCACCTGCAGTGAAGCAGACCCTGACTGCCTGATTGCTGCAAGGCAGCAAAGTCTGGAGCCGCAAGATGGAGTTTGCGGCCCCCCATCTCGCCCTATTCACTGGCTATGGCTGGTGCAGCACTAAGGAGGCCGTTGATCGCACAGCGGCGCTGACCAGGGCCAGGTGATGGGAGCGGTGGTCTCAGCCTACTAGATCACCCTGATTGGGGAGTGGCATCACTGGCGAGGCGACGGACAGCACGGCGGCAGGGCCAGGATCGCGGGCCCTGCCTTCGTCACCTCTGCTAAACATCCCTGGAGGCCCGCAACAAACTGTAGGAGCCCTAAGGTGGGGCGGCCCAGGCATTGCTATGGCCACTGGTGACTAGTTTTTCCCTTCCGTGATATGCCATCCCCTCCCCCTTGCCCTTATGCATGGGGTGGGGTTTGGTGGACAGAAGTAGTCTAGCTGGGTCAAGATCTCCGTAAGGTAGCTTGCTGTGTGACAGACCTCGAAAGTCGCCTGTCCACTCTTGAAAATGGAACAGGCCTGCAGGCCACGGTTCGGAGCCTTGAGGTGTGGACCGAGGATGCCACAAATTGATCCAGCTGGAACAATCTTTGCCTGGTGGGGTTACCCCAAGGGGTTAAAGGCCCCCTATACAACGGAGTTAATTGTGACTTGGGTTCAATCCTGGCGACCTGAGGGTTGCCCATCACCGTGGTCGAGTGGACCACAGAAACCCCCTCTGGGGGCCCCTACTAGCCCACTGATCATATTGATCCTTAACTATTGAAACCGTGATGCAATTTTGCGTGAGGCACGTACCTAAAAAACTCTTCTCCACTGATCATCACACATAATAATATATCCTGACTACATGAGGGTGGCCCAGCTGCAACAAAAATCCTTTGAGAGATCAGAGACATGCCCGCTCCCTACGAGCTCCTCTCCGTCAAGCTGTAAGTGATGCATGGCTCCCACACTCACTTCTTGGATACCTCAGAAGCAGCATGGGAATGGGCCATTGAGCAAAGGTCCCTCCACAGTCCTGATCCCCAGGCGACACTAGACAGGGTGCCCCGAAAACCTCAAGCATCCGCCGCTTCCTCTTACTGTTGTCGCTGCCTCAAATCCAGGAAGGGAAGCCATGCTAAATACCGTGCATCATCTGAACACTTGGAGTTGCAGTCCCACTCTGCAGAAGATGCAGCTCTTCAACAACCAGAGACTCCTTGGCCACAGAGGACATTGCGTGTCCCCAGACACGCCATCTCTAACGGTCTCATTGTGATGCTTCTTCAAGCTTTCTGAACTGACACATATTCATCCGTGACCCAGGGTGCCTACTAATGTCAGAGACTGTCCGGGACTATGTGGGGAACACAGTCAGGGACTTTGGCAAGGACTGGGCAATGGGTAGAAAACGTACACAGGAAGAGGAGTACAGCGCTGCCCTGGATCATACAGGGAGTAAGAGGAGAAAGAGGGATCCAAGGGGGAAGTCTGTACAAGTGAACAAGATGGGTAAGACTTTGAAAGGAGGGGCACTCACAATGCAATTTAGCATTCAGAATAACTACACCCAGGACAAATGTGCAAGACATATACATGAAACAACATTAACAATAAAGGGGGGTGTGGGGTAAAGCACTCCGGAGCTCCACACAGTAAGACAAGCTCAGTAAGTTTCTTACCCACAATTGCGGTTACAGATACTGACTGCAAATACCCACATGTAGATATGGATGCAAAGGAAGGGTCTGTGGAGCTTATACCTAGGGTGATGTTATAAATGTAACTCAAAGACAATACTCACAGTGAACAAGAAACACCACCTAGGAAGTCATCTGTGCCCACGGATCCTGGCGATCAAACAGGAACACGCAAGGCAGTAACAGCAAGGGGGTAGAACTAAACACAAGCACAATAGACAAGGAGCTAACAAGGAGGAGTGCTTAACATGAAAGGAAGGAAATCACAGGTCACACTTGGAAGAAAACAGGTAACAAATATACAAGGCAACAGAAGGAAGACACCAGAATAGAAAGACAGAAAACTAGAACTGGAACCAAGGAAATGGGAAGAAAGCGATATACAGAAGGGGAGGCTACAAGGGTATACTAGAATAATGCAGGTTAAGGAATCAAGAAAACAAAGTAGCACTGCAGGCAGTGCTGGGGCAGGAACAGGGAAATTACTAGAGCTCAGGGGTCAAGGTAGCACTGCAAGCAGTACTGGTTCAAGGAAACAGGAGATAGCTACAGCTCAGGAAACAAGGAGTCAAGAGAGCACTGCAAGCATTGAAACCAGGAACAAGAAAATAGCTGAAGCTCAGGAACAGAAACACAGAATAACTATGGCTCAGGAACTCAAGAAAAAAAGAGCACTGCATGCAGTGCTAATTCAGGTACAAGGAATAGCTATAGCTCAGGAACTCAGGAAACATGGTAGCACAGCATGCAGTGCTAATTCAGGAGAAGGGAAACTGCTGCATTTCACGAACAAGGAATACTAAGGCTCAGGGGTCAAGGTAGCACTGCAGGCAGTGCTAATTCAGGAACAAGGAAAACAGCAGCAGGTCAGGAACAAATCATAACTAAAGCTTAGGAAACACTGGAAACAAGAATAGCAAAAGCTCAGAAAACACTGGAACAAGGATCGGTCTCACCGGTATACAGCTACAATGACCAACCTTGGCCTGAACGAAGCTGGGGCTTAAAAGAGCTCACAGTAATCATATGCATCAGGTGTGAGCAGGCTAGCAGCAGCCAGCCACAGGTGAGCTGAATTCCTCCACCCATCCTTGGCCTGCAGGGGTGGAGACAAAGCAGTGAGCAGGGAATTTTGGGTAATGGAGTTTCAGGCATGAGTAGGCTAGCTTTAAGTATAAGTAGGCTGGCTTTCACAAAATCCAGAATGGATTGGGAATGGATGTCAGTTTCCAATAAGTGTCCAAATAGCTGGAAGTCAGGATATGCATGCAGGGGAGGGTCTGGAAGCTTATTAGAAGACTAGAAAGTCCCACTATGCAGCCCCCTGGTGGTGGGTATGAGAGCACAGGGAGCGAATGGTGACTATTAATGCTTATACCCCTCACGTCAATCCTTTCGTAAGGAGGCCCAGTTATGCGTTATATGTTAGGCGGGAAAAGTTGTACTTGCTCATTGCCTATTTTTATTTTTTTTAGTTTTCTGTTTTTCGTCACCATCCACTCTCTGCTGCGGCCCTGCCCCCATATTTCTGAAGCCTGCTCAGCCCACATTCCGACCAACTACATGAGCCATAGTCTCTTTTCCTGGAACATCAATGGGCTTCTGGACAACATTAAGCGGACAATGGGACTTCAGTCTGTACACCGAGACCATCCAGGAACAGAATTATTGCAGGAGACCCATCTCACGGGCACTAAATGAATCACTCTGTAGATTTGGCTACAATCCTATCATGCTGGCTTTGCTAGACAGACCCTCCAGGATATCGCGATTTGCTGCGAAATCGTCACTTTTGTAAAAATGCCGCGATTTTTACAAAAGTGCCCGCGAAATCGGCACTTTTGTAGAAATCGTGCAGCATTTTTACAAAAGCCGCTATATCCTGGGGGGTCTGTCTATAGAAGGTGGGGGAGCCTGATCTCCCAGTGAGTCCCTGAGTGTCTTGAATTCAGGAGGGTTATAGGTGGTTTAGTAGCTCACCATTCCCTCATCAGTTTAGCACTCTCACAAATCTCTCTCATGACAGCTCCTTATTTACATCTCTATGCGTACAGTTGGTCCCCCCCGGCAGGCAGGAGACTCCGGCACTCAGCAAGCTCAATTGTCTTCCAGAATACATTACTGGCTGCCGGATTTTGCCGTCCCCTCATGGGGGATGGACTCCGAGTCCCCCTCTGTCAGCGATCTCAGCGCGAGGCGTCCTCCTCCTAACCGCATTGAAGTAATATAGGTGGCTCAACAGCGTCGCCTCTAGGCCTCTCCACGCTGATTCACGCCCCCCAGCATGGGCGCACAGTTGGAGCCCATCATTGCTGCACAGTTCTCACCTGCCTTTTCACTCATCAGGGGTAAATCGCTGTAGTTGCCTTGGCGCCGGTCACTCATTTACAGTGCTCCCTCTGACTCAGGGCAGAGGCCTGCTGCCTGCCCAGGGGCTGCAACCTCTAGATCCTCGGCCTCAGAATCGAGCCCCTCACAGCACCTTAAAGAAAGATCCCCTCGGAGCAGTCACTCAGGTGCCCAACTCCTGCAGGCACCCCAGCACAGCGTAGCTCAACTGTAGTGGCCCTGAAGATAGAGGCCTCTCAGGGGTAGTCCAAGGTCTCCAGCTTCTCGCCCAGCCGCGATCTCATCGGGTCTGCACCAGCAGTGACTGCCATTCAGCCACGTGCCGAGGTCAGTTGTCTGTACTCGCCGCACACCGAGGTTGTGCTGCAGGGACTCAGCCAGGCCCAGTGGGAGACTCCAGACACCATCTTGGTAGCTCCCTCCTCTAAGTCTCTGCAGGCCTCATTTCTAGAGCTGGTTTATTTCGGGCTTTTCTTTTTTCGTGCTCTAGTGTCAGATCTTTGTCGTTCTGCGAGACCCCAGGGTTTCTCTCCGGAGGATGCGAGAGGCAGTTACCATCGGCTTCGTGCACGGAGGACCACAGACCGGAGGGAGAGAGAAAGAGGGGGTGGAGGCACGTGTGAGGAGAAGAAATGGGTGAAAGAAATGGAGAGTGGCTTGGGGCACATGTGTGAGGAGAGGAAAGGGGTGAAACCAAGGGAGAGTGGCTGGGGGCACATGTGTGAGGAGAGGAAAGGGGTGAAAGCAAGGGAGAGCGGCTGGGGGCACATGTGTGAGGAGAGGAAAGGGGCAAGGGAGAGTGGTGGGTTTAGAAGGAAAGGGTAGGGGTGAAAGACTCCAGCACTCAGCAAGCTCAATTGTCTTGCAGAATACATTACTGGCTGCCAGATTTTGCCGTCCCCTCATGGGGGATGGACTCAGAGTCCCCCTCTGTCAGCGATCTCAGCGCGAGGCGCCCTCCTCCTAACCGCATTGAAGTATTATAGGTGGCTCAACAGCGTCGCCTCTAGGCCTCTCCACGCTGATTCACGCCCCCTAGCATGGGCGCACAGTTGGGGCCCATCATTGCTGCACAGTTCTCACCTGCCTTTTCACTCATCAGGGGTAAATCGCTGTAGTTGCCTTGGAGCCGGTCACTCCTTTACAGTGCTCCCTCTGACTCAGGGCAGAGGCCTGCTGCCTGCCCAGGGGCTGCAACCTCTAGATCCTCGGCCTCAGAATCGAGCCCCTCACAGCACCTTAAAGAAAGATCCCCTCGGAGCAGTCGCTCAGGTGCCCAACTCCTGCAGGCACCCCAGCACAGCGGAGCTCAACTGTAGTGGCCCTGAAGATAGAGGCCTCTCAGGGGTAGTCCAAGGTCTCCAGCTTCCTCGCCCAGCCGCGATCTCATCGGGTCTGCACCAGCAGTGACTGCCATTCAGCCACGTGCCGAGGTCAGTTGTCTGTCCCCGACGCACACCGAGGTTGTGCTGCAGGGACTCAGCCAGGCCCGGTGGGAGACTCCAGTCACCATCTTGGTAGCTCCCTCCTCCAAGTCTCTGCAGGCCTCATTTCTAGAGCTGGTTTATTTTGGGCTTTTCTTTTTTCGTGCTCTAGTGTCAGATCTTTGTCGTTCTGCGAGACCCGGGGTTTCTCTCCGGAGGATGCGAGCGGCAGTTACCATCGGCTTCGTGCACGGAGGACCACAGACCGGAGGGAGAGAGAAAGAGGGGGTGGAGGCACGTGTGAGGAGAAGAAATGGGTGAAAGAAATGGAGAGTGGCTGGGGGCACATGTGTGAGGAGAGGAAAGGGGCGAAAGCAAGGGAGAGTGGCTGGGGGCACATGTGTGAGGAGAGGAAAGGGGCAAGGGAGAGTGGTGGGTTTAGAAGGAAAGGGTAGGGGTGAAAGAAAATGGAGGATAAAGGTGAAAGGTGGAGCGCAAAGGTAAAGAGGGGGAGCAAGAATGAAAACGGAGGGTATGGGGCAGGTGAGACGAGAAAGAAGGGGTGAAAAAGAGGGGGAGTGAGAAAAGAAGTCATAGAGGTGGGAAAGAAGGAAAGGGTAGTAGGGGTGAGAGAAACTGGGCGAATGAACGTGAAAGGTGGAGAAAAGTAGAGAGGAGTTAGCAGGAGAGAAGAGGGAGGGTGAATGCGCGAGAAAGAGGCGAGAGAGGAAGGGGAAGAAAGACAGTGTCTGGAAGAACGAAAGTATGAGAGTTAGAGAGAGAAGAGAGGGCGAGGAAGGGAGAGAGGGCGACAAGAGAGAACTAGAGGAACTCAACCCCTCACTCACCCTCAACCCCTCACTCACCCTCACCCTCAACCCCTCACCCTCAACCCCTCACTCACTCTCAACCCCTCACCCTCACTCACCCTCACTCACCCTCAACCCCTCACCCTCACTCACCCTCAACCCCTCACCCTCACTCACCCTCCCTCACCCTCCCTCACCCTCCCTCACCCTCACTCACCCTCACTCACCCTCACCCTCCCTCACCATCACTCACCCTCACTCACCCTCAACCCCTCACCCTCACCCTCACTCACCCTCACTCTCACTCACCCTCACTCTCACTCACCCTCAACCCCTCACTCTCACTCACCCTCAACCCCTCACCCTAACTCACCCTCACCCCCTTACTCACCCTCACTCACCCTCAACCCCTCAACCTCAACCCCTCACCCTCACTCACCCTCACCCTCACTCTCACTCACCCTCAACCCCTCACCCTCACTCACCCTCAACCCCTCACCCTCACTCACCCTCACCCACCCTCACCCACCCTCACTCTCACCCTCACTCACCCTCAACCCCTCACCCTCACACAGTGCAATAGGTCTCAGACCATTTCAGTTAGAGCTTTTAGAAATGTTTATGGCTTTTTTTATTTGTAATTCTTTTGCATTGGCTAATGGAAACAAAAATGCTAAAGATTTACAAAAAAAAACCATAAACAATTCTAAAAGCACTAACTCTAATGATGCGAGACCTATTGCATTTCCAATGCTTGTTAATATATATTTGTTTGTGAGACAAAAATTATTCAATATTTTATTTATTTGAATGAATGAATAAAAAGATCATTTAAACTGCAACTGCTACTTAAAAGAAGCGTCCTGCCGCTTACGTAAGCAGACTTACAAGTTGCAGAATAAGTGTTACAGTCTAAAAAGGCCCGTCTGGCTGAACATGCAATTCACGATGACATGCCTCATGGCAACTTTTAATTAAAAAAGGACAATGCTTTAACTAAAACATTAATGAACCAATGGAAAATTGTGTGATCAGATTAATTATCTTTGAAATGGCATCAAATACTGCATGTATTGATATATGTAGTTGTCATGAAGTACATGGTTTCCAAATATAAGCAGAAACAGCCTATATACAAATGGTGAACTTGGGCAACCCCTTATGGTGGATATGTACTCAGATCTTGTTTTTATTACTCCTAGAACTTGCAGTTAAGTCCTGATGGGAGTGATCACACTAGTTTAGCCAGTAGAGATTGCATATTCAAGAAGATTTGGTCCACCTCTAAACACCACTAACATTAAAGTACTTAATACTCATCAATCTGATAATTGCATGAAAGAGGAGTTAAATAAAAGTCATAACAAGCTTTCTGGTAAAAATACAAAGTAAGTAAGGTTGTTATATTTATCCAAGTTATACGTCTGATCAGTTAGAGTTTTGTCATGAAATTAATAAATCCTTCTCGGTAAGCATTACAAGAAATACCATACATTTTCTAAAACTCTCCCGTGCTGCATGATCTAATAAACTTCCAGCTCGGATGGTGATGATATGAATGGTGAGAAAACTTTTTTGACCTTCTATTAAAGTGGATATATTAGAAAGACAAAATGTCAATGTCTGGAAAAGGTGCTAAACAGTTAAGTAAAAGCGTTTTGGTTACAGTAGTGATTTCTAAGGAATATTGTATTTTAAAAGTGGACACTTCAGTTGAAAATACCAATGTTATCCAACGGAAGGAAATTCAATTTGCATGAAAAGTAGGTTCACCTTACTTTTGTAATCCAGTGCTAGACTCCTAGGTTCAGCACAGGGACCACTATCTAAAACAGGAAAGTAATTACGTTTTTATCGTTGGCACGATTTTTAGAGAATATCTATACGTTTCAAAAATCAACACTTAGAAACTTTTTCAGCAAAAAGCAGGCAATGATATCCTATGGAAGGAAATTCAAGTTACTGGTAAGTACGGTTAGAATTACTTTTCAGGGTTAGTACTGGGCTCAAAGATGCAGTACTGAGGTCTCTCCTCACAACAGGTAACTAAATCGGAATTCGTAGTTCGGCTGATTTTAGATGAATATTTTAAAGTTCCAAAACTCCACAGAAGAATTTCCAAGTGAAACCAGTCAATGTTAGCCTATGGAAGAAAAGTGAGTTGTCCGCTTTTAGGTAAGTATTCGACTGGCAGAGTTAAGGTTCTGGGCATAGACTCAGGGGTCTCCCAGGGTAGGTAGGTACAGTTGGTACACCCTCAGTGGCACAGGGGCCGCCGGGTGCAGAGGTAGTTAGGCCCAATGTTATCCAATGAAAAGGAGGCCTGCGGTTGGTGGCTGCTGGCTAGCAGGCCAAGCGGCTGTGGGAGCTGGGCTCCTGGTCACTTGCTCAGGACAAATGGTAAAGCAGGATAGGACAACGGTTGCACTGCCAGGAGCACTCGGGCGGCTGGGTGCAGGGTGCTTTTGAGCCGTCGGGCGCTCAATGTTATTCAATGGAGATCTTGAAAAGGGAACAAAGGCTGCAGGTCCGGGGACGAAGGATCTTCTGGAGGGACCAACACTTCGAGGGGTAAGTTGAGATCTTGGAGGATAGGTAGGCACCCCAGGAGTTGGGCACAGGAGGCCAGGGGGCGCTGGGTGCAGGGGTGTCTTTGGACGTCGGGAAATCTTACCCTCTGCTGGCCGCGGTAGGAGGGGTCCCTGGTTCTGAGTCTGAAGGCGTCGTCTGGGTTGTCGAGGAGGGTCCTTGGGCACTGGATTTCAGGTCAGAATCGCTGGGGGAAGGTCCTCAGGGTCTTTGTTCACTCGGGCACAGGCCGGACTCGGCGGGTGCAGAGTGGGCTGGATTTTCCGTTCCTGGCTGGCTGTTTGAGCAGAACCACTACTCGTGGGAGTCCCAGTCTCTAAGAGGGTCAAGGCAGGCAGGTCCTCCGGGGTTCTTGAGGTTACTGTCCGCAGGAGACTCTGGGATTTAGCAGGAGCAGGTTCAAGGATCAACAGGCCTGTAGGGCTGGGACAAAGTCAGTTGGTGTCGCCCTCTTGTTAGCAGCTGCACGGCAGGTCTTCTTTGTCTTCTTTCTTGTTTAAAAATCGGGATCTGAGGAAGGAAGGTTCAGGGTGCCCTAAATACTACATTTAGGGGCGTTACAGTTAGAGGAAGGACAGGGACCAATATGTCCTGGGGTGAGTACACCCTCTATCCTGCTCTCCTGTGGGAGGGGGGCAGGAGCCTATCTCTGATTGGGCAGGGCTGCCACTCCTCAAGATGGCTGGAGCCCGGAGTTGTGCTTCACCTCGCCTCTCCCACCGGAGGGGTGGAGTTGGCACAGGCTGGCACACCCCCTTTGCCTCCAGTCTTCCGCCAGAGTGGGGGTCAGAACTGGTGGGAGCCAGTTGGGGGAGTACAGCAAGTGGCCTGGAGAAACTCACAAAGGCGGCATGCCTTAAAGCTACCCCCTGCCCATCCTGGGGGAGGAGACCCAAGATGTGCATTGTTGCAGGCCCAGGAGAGAGAGGGGGCTCTCCGACCAGGGGTCCAGCAACATGTCTGCAGTGTGCCAGCCTAGGCAGCCTCTCAGACAAGACGTAGATTGTAGGTTAGTTTTCAGGGGGAATATCTAAGATGCCCTTTATAGTGCATTTTACATTAAATCCTACACTGGCATCAGTGTGGGTTTAATGTGCTGAGAAGTTTGGTATCAAACTTTTTTTTAAAACCTTTATTAGTTGCATTCAACAGAGATTCATGACAGTAACAGCATCGACAATTCAGTAGAGCAATACTTTTGGTACATTCAGTGGAGAAGCATCAATTTCACGAGGGCTAGTACATTGCATTTAGGCTGGCCTAGAAACACACATTCCTCAATTTCATGTAACAGGAGGACAACCAATCGGGAATACTCCCCCTGCATAGCCAGGGGCGCAAGGGGTGGGGCGACCAACATACCTCCGCATACAGGTGTAGTGCATAGCGCGGAGGAAAGGTATCTCAGAACCCCCTGACCCACGTCTGTCTCGGTCCCCACCAGTCAGCCAGTAGTGTCACCTTATGCAGTAGTAAGTCATATGTGTGCCAGAAGAGCATGGCACCGCTCGTCACCTCAGCGTATGTTCAGTATAAGGGCAATCAGTATGCAGTGCAGCTTAAAGCGGTGAACAGTGCTCAGTAACGCAAATGCCATCTCTACCGACGTGCACTCGCAGGATCTAGTGTATATGTCTGCCCCTACCGGCCCATTGTGTCAGAATATCGGGAGGATCAGGAAGACCCATCCCAAAAGTAGCATCACATGACCTACAAGTATCACACTCCCTACAAGTATCCCAGACCCCCCAACATCACTCCCTCAGGAAGCTTACTACCCCATCCAATTGTGGCGGGCTAAGATCCCACCCATCGTGTGAAATGTAATATGGCGAGTGTGGTGTATAGCACCTATACGCTCATGGGCCTGGCAACGGCTCGTCATCTCCAGAGGAGTCACTGTGAGTCGCCTGAGACATCCAGTACACCTGTAAGGGGGACCAAAAGTCACTGGGTTTACAGCGGGCGGGTAGCAGTTCCGCATAAACGCCATGCTGGTCCTGGCAGTATGTGAGGTCATCCAACCATTCCTTAAATTTTGGTGCCCTACCCCTCCCCCATCTGCAAGCAATCCTCCTCTTAGCGAGCAGCAACACGATATCGACAAATCTACGGTCTGACTTGGGTACATCCCAGCAGCATCACCACCGGATCCAGAGGAAGAGGACCAGCAATCATTACCTGGAGCGCAGCATGCACCTGCTCCCAGTATGCCTGCATCGCTCCACACTCCCAGGCCAAATGTAGGAAACCCGCGCCTTCCGCACGGCATCGAGCGCATCTATCGTCCTCTGAGAGGCGAAAGCGCAGCTTCCTGACTGGAGTGTGATAATATCTCTGTACGAACTTGTAGTGAATGATTTTCAATCGACAGCTGGAAGAGACGTTAGCCGTGGCCGAGCAGCAATACCTCCACTGCTCATCAGTGAGTTCAGCATTTAGTTCAGAGCTCCAATCAATTCGCGCTTTAGACAGAACCGGTGGTCGGTGCTCACGAACGGCAGCATACAGCTTTGACACCAAGTGCCTGCCATCCGACACGAGCATGACATGCAAGGGCAGTACTGTCCCCGGTTCCTCCGTAAAGCTAGGGAGTATGTCCCGCATACCCTGACGGAGTCTAATATAATAAAACACCTCCATCGGTGTCGGGGGAGCAGTCCGAAATATCTGATCTTTGGTACGGAACAACCCATCCTGAAACAAGTCACCCCATGTATTAAGATGTACGCGTTTGCACATGGATCGAAATCCATTCTCCAGTAGAAGCGATAATTTCGGGTGGTACACAAGGGGCATTGCCGGCGAATACAGCATGGGGGCTCCTAGCAGTTTAGTCACTCTCCTCCAAGAGTCAATAGTACAGGTAACAGTGGTAGCAGGCGTCTCGACATCCCTAACCAGTCCCATCAGCATGCCCCTGAGTGGGAGTGGATGCACGATCCAATCCTCAGCAGCAACCTGCGGCATAAAGGGAGCGGGATTAACCCGGTGATAGGCGTGCTGAGGGGGGGCGTGGCTAAGGCGCCGATGTAGGTGGAAGCGGGACTCCGGAGCTCCTCCGTGCCCGCCTCGCACCGCCGCATATCCTGAACCCCGGCTCGCACCCAGACCCCCCAAAAGTACATAGGAGGGCAACGGGGGCACGCAGGGTGAGTTTGGTGGACTGGGGGCCCCTGTGTACACCCCCCCCTGGACTTAAGGATTCGAGCGCGGCTCCCGGAGAGGAGAGCGCCCAAAATGGCGGCCGCCGTCCTGACCTGAAGTGCCTGGCGGCTGGTTCCAGGAGGCGAGGAAGGACCCCCTGACGCGGGGACGACTGACCGTTGGCCAGCGGACAACCCCCGGAGACCGGACAAAGGTGAGGGGACCTGGCTGGCACACTCGCGGGCGACGCTGAAGGACGGGAGTCGGCGGACTTGCCTGACCCTAAGATGGCGCCGGCGGAGACCGAGTGACCGCGTTGGCGGCCGGCGACAGAGCTCCTGGTGCTGCGTGGACCGCTGGACCAGCGCACAACACACGACCCGACCTCCTGGTGGTGGCGTTGGGGAGAGCGGAGTTTGAGGGACTGACTGCCCTTCCCCCCCCCCTGTCACGAGGCGCCTACCTGAGCTGGGTGACTGTCTGCGGGGCTGTAGGGGCCGAGTGGAGGCCTGGACCTACGAGGGGCACCTGTCCTGCTATCCCGGTGACGGCCTTGCCAGGGAGCCTGTGCCACTGTGGATTGGCGGCACGCGCACACGGGGGGCGAAGAGGGGAACAGGAGACGAGGTGCTAACTCCCCACCCCCATGAATCCCTGAAGCTCCGGGCGGAAAGAGGTGCCTGCCTGACCGGGGGCGTCCGAGCACAGCGGACCAGGTTCTCATCGGTGCCTACCCTGCCTTAGCCTTCTAGGTGCCCGGACCAGGGGCACTGGTGCCACACGACGCCGGCGGAGACTGGCCCTTGAACTGGACCCCACGAGACGCAGGCCCAGTGGTCGGAAGGCACGGCGGACCGGAGGCGGACCAAGGACGGAGTGAGGGAGAGCATCGGTGGCCACCGCAGGGGCGCTTGACGATCACCGACCACCAGGATGGTGCGGGGCAACAGCAGGAAGAAAGGCTTCGAGGCCCTGAGGCGGGATGACCCGGGGCACCTCGCCGAGGACGACCCGCCGGGGGAAGGGGCCGGGAGCTCGACCCGCCCACGGGATCCCTCTCTGGGGGACATAATGCAGGCGATTGTGGCGTCGCGGGAGGCACTTGAGAAGCGCATGGACACCATAGGGTCGGACCTAAGCCTGTTGAAGGACGACCACAGGAAACTGAAGGAGCGGGTGACGACCTCGGAGGTGGCCCTGAAAACCTTGCCAGGGGACGTGGCGGAGCTCAAAACATCATTGGCGGTAATGGCCCAGAAGGTGCGGGTTCTGGAGCTCCGAGCAGAGGACAGTGAAGGACGCTCTCGGCGCAATAACCTCCGCCTGGTGGGAGTCCCTGAGAACGCAGAGGGGCGGGATGCGGTCACCTACCTGGAGGGCTGGCTACGATCCGAGGTGGCCCCGGAGGGACTCTCGCCGTTCTTTGCCATTGAGCGCGCACACAGGGTCCCTGCGCGTCCCCCCAAACCGGGGGTGCCTCCGCGCCCGATTGTGCTGCGGCTGCTGCACTTCAGAGACAGAGACCACATACTGCGGAGGGTGAGGGAAATCCCGGACCTGAGAATAGAGAACAGCAGGGTCATGGTCTTTCCGGACTTCACCAGAGATGTGCAGAAGCAGCGTGCCTCCTTCCTGGCGCTCAAACGAAAATTGAGATCACTGCACCTGCCCTACGCTATGCTGTTCCCGGCGCGGCTGCGGGTGGTCGATGGGGATCGCACTCACTTTTTCCTGACGCCGCAGGAAGCTTGGAGTTGGCTGGACGCGAGAGGGGATCCGGGCGCGGGCCCCACGCCGCAGACCCCCCCCAGGAGACACTCCGCCGAAGGGACACCGACGCGACGATCTGGCTCCCCAACGGGCTGGCAGCAGGAGCGAGCCAAGGCGGTGCAAGCGGTGGCGGCCATCAGCCAGGGGGACGCCAGCCCCTCCAGCAGCGCATCTGAGCAGTCGAAGGACAGCACTCTCAGCCCTGGCTCCAGCAGTGGGCACGAACATTCTGAGACGGACCTGCCGGTGGTGACCCCCCAGACAGCGGAAGGTATCCTTGGCTGAGGAGGAGCGTGAGACCTAGGCCGCACAAGTAAGATAATGGGACATGCAGGTGGGGGGGGGGGGACCGCTTCTGGACGCTCTGCAGTGGGATGCGGATGCCCCCCCCCGGGACTTCGCACTGGCACCGTGGGGGACGGGGTGAGTCGGGGGGCCTCTCCTGATTGTTGTTAGGGGTAGTGGGGCGGGGGCGGGGGGCTTCGGACCTGTCTGGAGCCGGTATCGCTGCCACTCCAGCCCTACTATGTAGTGATACGCTTTTTGATTCTTGAGTTTGGATGGGGTTTCCACGTTGGTTGTCTGTCCGGGGGTGTGGGAGTTGGGGTAGTTTGATTGTGCAGGTTGGGGGGGGGACGGGGGGGGGACCTAGGCGTGCTGGGGGGGTTGCCGGGAGAGTGAATGGAGTGGATGGGGCTTGGCAGACTTCGCCATGGGATCCGACTTAGGCTATAGATGTCTCACATGGAACGTAAGGGGGATGCACTCGATGCACAGGCGTCATAAGATCCACTCATACCTGGTCAGGCGGGGCATACACATTGCCTTCCTTCAGGAAACCCATCTGCTGGACAAAGAAGGGAGGGCACTGCAGCGGCGCTGGAGGGGGCAGGTCTTTCACACCGGCTACTCCGCTTATGCTAGGGGGGTGGCCATCTGGGTGCGGGCGGGGATTCCCTACCAATGCACACGACAGGTGATTGACCCAGAGGGGAGGTACATAATGGTGCGCGGCAAGCTGGACGGGAGGGACCTTAACCTGGGTTGCATATACGCCCCAAATGTGGACCAACCTGCATTCCTCGCACAACTGTCCAATAAACTAGCTCAGTTTCTGGTGGAACCCTTGCTCCTGGGCGGCGACTTTAACAGCGTGGCAGACGTTAACCTGGATAGGTCCCACCCTCCCCTTCCGAATGCACCAGCTGGTAAACTTGCACTCGCGCGCTCGGCCTCGCAGCGCCGGTGGGGACTGGTTGACTCCTGGAGGGCTAACCATCCGTCGGACAGGGACTACTCATTCTTCTCCGCTCTCCACGAACTACATGTCCGCATTGACGCCTTACTATGCTCGCAGGACGTGCACGCGGAGGTGTGCCACAGTGAGTATCTCACGCGCTCGATCTCGGACCACAACCCGCTCCTCATGCGGCTGCGCTGGTCGCAGCTCCGCCCGAGGATCCCGGCTTGGAAGCTCCGCCCTGAGGCGCTGGACGATCAGCTCTTCCGTGCCACGATTGCCTCGGGCATTGAGGCATATTTCCAGGAGAACGCGGGTACGGCGGGGTCGGCCGCGACGGAATGGGACGCCTTCAAATCGGTACTTCGGGGCCAGTGCATTGCAACGGCTTCGGGAGTGCGGAGAACGCTGCTGGAAGACATCGAGAGAGAGGACGAGACCCTGCGGAGACTAGAGAGGGCGAGACCTGAGCGGCCGGACACTCACGAGGCCCTGCTAGGGGCGCGAGAGGCGGTGGCGGCGACAGTGGAGCGTCTCCGATGCTTTGACTACAAGGCCTACCTCACGCGAGCGCACTCGGAACGCGACAAATCGGGGGCTCTCCTGGCCTGGCTGGCCAACCCGTCCCGTCGAAGCTCGGTCATTCTTGAGCTCCGAGACCAGGCGGGGGCGGCGAGGTTCGATCAACAGGGAATTAACGCATTGTTTTATGACTACTACACAGAGCTCTACCGCAGCAGGGTCCTCCCGTCGGCGGAGGAGTTTAGGGCCTTTCTGGAGGGTCTTGACCTACCGGAGCTGGAGGAGGGGATCGCAAAGCGACTTGGGGACAAGATTGAGGAGAGGGAGGTACGGGTTGCCATCAAAAGCATGGCAAGAAATAAGACGCCGGGCACCGATGGATTCCCGACGGAATTCTACCTCACCTACACGGATCTCCTAGCGCCCCGGCTGACGTGGGTTTACAACGAGTCGAGGCGGCTAGGCAGCCTCCCGGCGTCCACGAGAGAGGCGCTGATAGTCCCCCTACTGAAGCCGGGTGAGCAGCCATGGGACAGGTCGGCGTATCGCCCACTGTCCATGCTCAACCTGGACTATAAGATTCTGAGCAAGATCTTGGCGACGCGTTTGCTCCCTCACATGCCCATGCTGGTACATGCGGACCAATCGGGCTTCATCCCGGCCCGCAATACAGCGCTTAACGTGCGGCGACTCCTGCACATACTAGAGGCCGACACTTACGACGGGGATGAGGCAGTGGTGTTTGCTGTCGACATGGAGAAGGCCTTCGACAGCCTGGAATGGCCGTATCTCTTCCATGTGTTGCGAGCGCTGGGCCTGGGCGAAGGCTTCGTAGATTGGACGAGGCTGCTCTATACGAACGCGACGGCAAGGGTCAGGACGGGGAGGATCATCTCTGAGATGTGCGGAGTGGGCAGGGGCACCCGTCAGGGTTGCCCTCTTTCCCCCCTGCTGTTTGCCTTGGCTGTCGAGCCGCTGGCGGCTCGGGCCCGGCTGGGGCAGGCGTATCGGGGCCTGGACGTCTATGGTCAAGACCACCACATCGCACTATACGCAGATGATCTGCTAATGTTCCTGGCGGATTCGACGGACTCCCTGCGAGGAGCTAAGGCCCTCCTGCAATCGCTGGGTAGAATCTCGGGCCTCCGAGTGAACTGGGAGAAGTCCCACCTATTCCCGGCCCGCCCACGGAGGGCATGCCCGCAAACTACAGAGGGAGTGACCTGGGAAGAGAGGAGCCTGCGATACCTTGGCACCTCGATCTTCCATGACAGAGCCGATATCCTTGAGGGCAATATCGGTACGGCGATACGGCACACTAGAGAGAATTTAGACTTTTGGGGCACGCTCCCACTGTCACTTATGGGCAGGGTGGCGTTGCTCAAGATGGTAACCCTCCCGCGGCTGCTTTACTTCTTCGGGACCCTCCCGATCTGGATCCCGGCGAGCTACTTTCGGCGGCTGCGATCGATGGTCATCGGCTTCCTGTGGGGGTCGGGAAGACGCAGGGTGGCCCATGCCACGCTTCTCCGCCCTAGGGCGGAAGGAGGTCTAGCGGTGCCGGACTACGAGCTCTACTACTTAGCGGCGCAGCTGCAATGGCTGACACAGTGGGTGGCTCGGGCCAGGAGGGGGGAGGATGGAGCAGGAGAACCGGCGGGTCCGGTCCAGGTGTTGTCCCGGATTGTCCTGGGACTGCCGATGGGGGACTTCCACCTCACCCAGGAGTTTGCGACGGCCCGGAAATGCTGGAACAGATATCGCCGGAGATGCGGTGTTACGGTTCCTTACGCACCAGAGATCCCGCTTAGACTCTGCGGGGCGCTTCCGCATGGAGGCTCGTGGCGCGGGCTGAGCGGCTGGGACCAGCAGGGGCTGTCATCCATAGGCGACCTGTACGAAAATGGAGTGATGTTGCCCTTCGACCTCCTGCAGGACCGCTTCGAACTGGCGGGTGGGGACTTCCTTCTTCATGCGGCTTTAACGGCGGCGATCCGCAAACACTGGGGGTCGGGCATTTCGGAGCCACCATTGTCCCTGGGATGTCAGTACGTCGTAATGATGGCGGGGACGGTCAAAGCGGTCACGTGCCTGACTCGACGCATGGTCTCGGAATCCACCGCTCCGCTGCGGACCCTGAAGACGAAATGGGAGGCCGATCTGGCGACTGAGATCCCCGAAGAGGCCTGGAATGGTATACTGGAGGGGGCCCGGAACGGCACGCGCAACGCAAGGTTCCAGCTGGTGCACTTTTATGTCCTACATAGGGCGTATCTGACCCCTGATAAATTACATAAGTACTTCCCGGCTCACTCAGCGTCCTGCCCGCGCTGCCCGGCGGATCCCGCAGATTTCCGACACATGTTCTGGTCCTGTCCCGAGCTGGGGCCCTTCTGGGGGGAGGTGGTGGAGGTCCTGAGGGAGGTGACGGAGAGGGACCTGCAACTCACCATGGCACATTGCATACTACATTGGTTCCCACACACATCAAAGAACAAAGTCACTAGCAAGTTCCTGGACTTGGGGCTTCTCCTGGCGAAGCGGGCCATTACGTCCCAGTGGAAGGCGTCCCGGGGCCCCGTGGTAGAGCGCTGGAAGGCTGAACTGCTTAAATGGGCTAGATGTGAGGGTGAGCTTCGCCTGCGAGCTGCGCTCAGGATAGACAATGACTTGGCACTGGAGAGGGCCAGGGCGTGGGAGGGGCTGGTCCTAGATCTCACGCTCCTGGACGAGGAGGAGGAGGAATCCCCGGTACATAGCCCGGCCCCAGAGGGACGCCCGCCTGACGGGGGGGCGGCATAGACCCGCTCGGCTATTGCACTGCCCTTGCGTTCCATCGAGATGTTGTACGGATGATTGCAGACGGATCCTGGTACCATGCTTCGGGTCTGATCTTGGTGACAAGGTTGAGAGTTCAATTAGGTGATACTCTGGCAGGCCTGGGGGTGTGGGGGGGCTGGGTAGGGGGCAGGGAAAGTTGGGGGGGGGAATCCTGGACGGGGATGGCGGGGTAGGAAAAGTTGAGGGGGTTTAGGGGAAGGGGAGGGGGGTATGTTCAAGGGAGTTGCACAGGAACTCTTGGCCTCAACTGGACTTGGGACAGAGGAGGGGGAGTGTTAGGTCCGAAAAGCAGCGTTGCCGTTTCCCATCCACTTGTTGGCTGTAGCCACGCACAGAATGTTCTAACGCAGTTTCCTAGGTACCTACGACTTCGCCGCTCGACCTCCGGGGTGCGAGCTGAATGGCTGTGTGATACTGGGGAGTGGGAGCGGAACTCACACTGAGCATCAAGGGGAATGGCATAAATTGTACTGTGTAATTATCCATCATAGCTGCAATAAAAAGATATTTACAAAAAAAAAAGTGATAGGCGTGCTGAGCCTGAGCACTGAGGTAATACACTTCCAGATCGGGGACATCAAATCCGCCCCTGTCATATGGTTGCGTCAAAACAGTCCAGGTAAGGCGCGGTTGCTTACCGCCCCAAAATAGGCGAAGCAACTCAGTTCGAAGTCTTTTAAAAAAATAGGCACCCGGGTAGTAGGGTATGTTTTGGAATAGATATAGGAAACGTGGGAGGACGACCATTTTTATCAGGGAGGCTCTGCCTGCCATCGAAAGTGGGAGGGCCAGCCAGCGGGTCACGTTGTCAGTCAATCGCGAGATAGCCACTCCATAATTCAGCCGGATAGTGTCGTCCTTATTGAGCGACACTTCAATGCCCAAGTATCTCAAATCAGAGCTGCACCATTCCAAGGGGTAGTCCAGTGGAAAATGGGCAACCGAGGCCGTAAGGGGGAAGAATTGCGACTTCTTCCAATTGATGTGCACTCCGGATATGCCGCCAAACACTATAAATTCTCTCAGAAGCGGGTTGAGGTGGTCTTGTGGCTGCCGCACATACAGTAACGTCGTCCGCATAAAGGGAAATCCCAATCTGCCTTTGATTACAGTTAAAGACGCTGGCCTATGCAACTGCCGGATCCTGCAAGCCAGTGGTTCAATCGCCAGGGCGAAAAGCAGGGGCGACAGGGGGCATCCTTGCCTAGTCCCTCTCGTGATCGGCATCTGTGCCGAGAGCACACCATTAACGATGACCCTAACGACTGGAGAAGTGTAGAGCAGTGTCACCCAAGCGATGAATATCCGGGGGAACCCCATTCTGCTCAAGATAGCCATCAGATAACCCCACTCTACAGAATCGAACGCTTTGGTGGCGTCCAGGAACACAGCAGCGACAGGCAGGTCAGGTGCAATGGTAGGTATAAGGGAGAACAGCATACGGAGGTTATGGGACGTGGCTCTCCCTGGGACAAATCCAGATTGATCCGGCAGCACCAGGGTATTCATAAGCAGGGACAGCCTAGTCGCAAGCACTTTAGCAAGAATCTTCGCATCGCAATTCAGCAGCGAGAGGGGTCTATAGGCATCGGTATCCACCGGGTTTTTCCGTGGCTTCAGAAGAGAAGTGATCGCCACCTCCCTCATGGAGCCTGGCAGCACCCCCACCTCTAGCGACTCCTCAAAGACCTCCTTCAGCACCGGTGCCATGATGTCAATGTAGCACTTATAGAATTCGGCTGGCAGGCCGTCCAACCCTGCAGCTTTGCCGTTGCTGAGGGACATGATTGCTTCCCTAATCTCATCCAGCTCGAAAGGGCATCCCAGGAACGCCCTGTCGCCGTCACTAAGCCAGCATAGTGCAATATCATCTAGGAAGTTCCCGAAGTCCACCTCGCCTTCCTGCTGTGTGGAATATAACCGTTTGTAGTGCTGCAGGAAGGTGTCCTGGATTCTTTTAGTATCCTGGTAGGTCCCGCCTTCGCCATCAGAGATTTCTAAGACATGGGCGGCGAAGCGCTGGTGCCTCGTGAGCGCCGCTAGCACCTTTCCCGGCCGATCCCCCTCACAATAGCGCCTAGCCGTCCAGTATTTGCCCCGGAATTTCACTTCTCTGGCAGCTTCCTCCTCATAGGACGATAGTTTGGCCCTGAATTCCACAGCGAGGTCAGGGCAAGGATTCCTGACCATCTCTGCCTCTAGCGCCTTAAGCTCCGATTCAAGTTTAGTCAACGTGCGCACTATTTCCCCGAGTATACCACAGCTCTTAGAAATCGTGACCCCCCTTACAGTCACTTTGAAAGCTTCCCAAATCGTTTCCACCTTATCAACTGACCCCTTGTTTCTAGGGAAGAAGGCTTCTATCTCCTCACCAAGTTCATGTTTAAAGACCGGGCCAAGCAGGGCAGAGGGGAACAGCCGCCATGGCGGACGCACTCTAGCATATCCAGGCATCTCTAGCACGGCCAGTACAGTGCAGTGGTCCGAGTAAGTACGAGGTAGATGTTTCACCTGAACGACACCTCCAGCTAGGCCCCGTGAGATAAAGCAGTAGTCAATCCTTACCCATGAGCGCGCGTGTGCCGTGAAATGTGTGCCTTCCCTAGCTGCCGGGTGTGAGTGCCTCCAGCTATCCAATAGGCCTGCCTCCGCCAGTATGCCCTGGAGCGTGTCACGAGCTTTCGTGTTGTATTGTCCACTACCATCTGATCTATCCGCCCCAGGATGTAGCGATAGGTTGAAGTCCCCCCCCCCCCCCAGATTATGTGCGTGGCGTCGGTCTCCAATACATGACCCCATAACGTCAAGAAAAAAACGGGTGTGTCAATATTAGGTGCATAACAATTTACCAGCATGATCACATCAGTGCCCAACCTGCCCCAAAGGATCACATACCTCCCTTCATTGTCCAACCTCACTCCCAACTTTTGGAACGGCAGCACTTTATTGATCAAAATAACCGCCCCCCTCGAGTAAGTGGAATAAGAGGAAAACTCCCTCACATTTGCCCACCTGCTAGCAAACTTAGGAACACTATGTGGGTTTAGGTGGGTTTCCTGGAGCATCGCTATCTGCACATGATGCCTATCTAAATATGCAAGTACATTTCTGCATTTCCGGGGGTCATTAAGGCCTCGGACATTCCAGGACATTATGGAGACGTTAGTCAAAGCGGTATCACCCATGCTTAACACCACATTCCTGAAATAAGCCCATGGCCCACGCTCCAGCCCTCAGTCGGAACGCACCAAGTACCAGTCTCTCTGCTGTCCGGAACAGTCGTCTCACCCGACCATCCTTGCGTACACTCACACTAACTTCAGTCACCGCATACATGCCATGAACGTCTCTTGCCAGAATACCTCTATTTGCAGCAACGCATTCCCCAACATTCAAAAACCCCCCCTCCCCCCACGCACAGCAACCCAACCCCCACACAACAAGTCCCCCCCCACCCACTGAAGCAACCCAAACTTGCCAGTACCATGACCCCTCCCCCCACCCCAGACCCAATACTCAACAAGCATTAGAAATGCAATAGGTCTCGCAGCATTAGAGTTAGTGCTTTTAGAATTGTTTATGGGTTTTTTTGTAAATCTTTAGCATGAGGTTGAGGGTGAGTGAGGGTGAGGGGTTGAGGGTGAGTGAGGGTGAGGCTGAGGGGTTGAGGGTGAGGGGTTGAGGGTGAGTGAGGGTGAGTGAGGGTGAGGGTGAGGGGTTGAGGGTGAGGGGTTGAGGGTGAGGGGTTGAGGGTGAGGGGTTGAGGGTGAGGGGTTGAGGGTGAGGGGTTGAGGGTGAGGGGTTGAGGGTGAGGGGTTGAGGGTGAGGGGTTGAGGGTGAGGGGTTGAGGGTGAGGGGTTGAGGGTGAGGGGTTGAGGGTGAGGGGTTGAGGGTGAGGGGTTGAGGGTGAGTGAGGGTGAGGGGTTGAGGGTGAGGTGTTGAGGGTGAGTGAGGGTGAGGGTGAGGGTGAGTGAGGGTGAGGGTGAGTGAGGGGTTTTGGGTGAGTGAGGGGGAGTAGTTGAGGCTGAGTGAGGGTGAGTCAGAGTGAGGGTGAGTGAGGGGTTGAAGGTGAGGGGTTGAGGGTGAGTGAGGGTGAGGGGTTGAGGGTGAGTGAGGGTGAGGAGTTGAGGGTGAGTGAGGGTGAGGGGTTGAGGGTGAGTGAGGATGAGTGAGAGTGAGGGTGAGTGAGGGTGAGTGAGGGGGAGTAGTTGAGGCTGAGTGAGGGTGAGTCAGAGTGAGGGTGAGTGAGGGTGAGGGGTTGAGGGTGAGTGAGGGTGAGTGAGGGTGAGGGGTTGAGGGTGAGTGAGGGTGAGTGAGGGTGAGGGGTTGAGGGTGAGTGAGGATGAGTGAGAGTGAGGGTGAGTGAGGGGTTGAGGGTGAGGGGTTGAGGGTGAGTGAGGGGTTGAGGGTGAGTGAGGGGTTGAGGGTGAGTGAGGGGTTGAGGGGGAGGGGTCGAGGGTGAGGGGTTGAGGGTGAGTGAGGGTGAGGGTGAGGCTGAGGGTGAGGGTGAGTGAGGGTGGGTGAGGGGTTGAGGGTGAGGGGTTGAGGGTGAGGGGTTGAGGGTGAGGGGTTGAGGGTGGGTGAGGGGTTGAGGGTGAGTGAGGGTGAGGGGTTGAGGGTGAGTGAGGGTGAGGGTGAGTGAGGGAGGGTGAGGGTGAGTGAGGGTGAGTGAGGGTGAGTGAGGGTGAGTGAGGGTGAGTGAGGGTGAGTGAGGGTGGGTGAGGGTGGGTGAGTGTGAGTGTGAGTGAGGGTGAGTGTGGGTGAGTGGGTGAGGGGTTGAGGGTGAGTGAGGGTGAGGGGTTGAGGGTGAGTGAGGGTGAGGGGTTGAGGGTGAGTGAGGGTGAGGGGTTGAGGGTGAATGAGGGTGAGGGAGGGTGAGGGGTTGAGGGTGAGGGGTTGAGGGTGAGTGGGGGTGAAGGTGAGTGAGGGTGAAGGTGAGTGAGGGTGAGGGTGAGTGAGGGTGGGTGAGTGTGAGTGAGGGTGAGTGTGTGTGTGGAGCGATATGAATTAAGGGACTAACTGCTTGCCCGCATAAACATGTGTATATTGCTCAGTGTTCACACCTTCCAAAATGTGCGTTCACTTCGACACTATCACTTCATTCCATATTCCTCATGAAAAGTTGCATACAGAAAGGAAATAACTAATGTGTAGAAAGATGGTGTTCCTTTGCCATATTAGTAGGAATAAATAGGACTTACTGCTGTGACCATTTGTTTGTATGTAAGTACACTCTTGCAATTCAGACAACAGGGCCTAGAATAAGGAGGCCCAGTAACCAGGGTGCAGCACGGTCCTCCTCGCACCCGAGGGCGTGTGAAGGACGTGCACCCCTCACCCTCGAGCCTCGATGGATCTGTCCCGCTCAGACTCCCTCAGCATAGGCCCGGGCTCCCATGGCTCTGTCAGATGCGTTGTACATTCTAGGAATATCTCAGCCAGAGGGCTGGAGCGACCGACGGACGGAAGCTGCGTGCACGAAGCGCGTCACTGATGCTTATATATCATATACGAACAGTAGCGTCTCTGTTGAGATAGGAAACCATTAATAACGGATCGGTTATGTGCACTTATCTAGACAGTGTGTACACACAACCCATGATAGACGGGGACAGCTGACAGACATCTCTTTGTGTTGCTTCACTGTCTTTATGCATTTATGCTGCATTTAGGTTTGAAGACTCCTATATTTGATCACACTCAGTACATTTTGATTTATTTTAAGGGCGAAACGTACATTACGTGACGGCTGATGTATGAACGTAAACAGTGGCAATTGTGGGAGAGGCGGGTGTGAACTTGCGTGGTGTGTGTCTGTATACGTGTGCTTGTCTGGTAGGGGCATGGTACAGAAATGTAAGAATGTGTGTGTGTAAGCGTGCGTGTCTGAGTGTGTATCTAAGTGCGTGTTTATATCTGTGTTTGAGCGTGTGAGGGCAATGTGTGTACGTCTGTGTTTTTGTGTGAGTGCATGTGTGTTTGTTAATAAGATCATCTGCGTTTGCGTGATTGTGTATCGATATATGTGTGTGTCAGTGTGAGGATGTTTGTGCGTATCTGCGTGTCGTAGAGGGTAGGTGTATGTATTCGTGTGTGAGTGTGTCTTTGGGTGTGTGTCTGGGTACTTGTTTGTTTATTTGTGTCTTTGGGGGCGTGATTTGCTATATATGTGTGTATTCGTTTTTGTGTATATCTGAGTGTGTGCCGGTGTATATGTTTGTGTAATATGTACGTTAGCTTGATTGTGTATTAGTGTGTGAGAGAGAGAATGTCAGCGTTGTTCAAATAATAACACTGTTTTGCAGGTTACTCTGTCATTGATTCAAAATTTCAGACCGGTTTCTAGAGCCATACGCACGCTGTAATTATGGTGTACATTGCAACTGCATAGGATTCAAAATTGAGGACCATTTCGACACTAAACAGTTTTTGAGGTATTTGCAGCGTTTACAAATGTACTGAGTAGGTGTACAACGTCTGTCATTGCCAGTGGGGTGTACATGTCAAGATGAAATTTGCATATTGTACATTGCTCATTGGTGAGCCTATTTAGTGCGGTTGTGTAGATTTGCCGGCGGTTAGAGTGCGCAGGGCCGCCTGCAGCGGGGAGTGAAGCCAGCAGGCGTGTGAGGCGGCCGGGGAGCCGGGGAGGAGTGCGGGAACAGACGGGAGGAGAGTGGGAGGAGAGTAGGAGGAGTAGGGGAGGGGAAGCCTTCAACAACAGGAAAACAAAAGGGGAACAGCGATACGAGGCAGACATCAGCAGTATTCAAATTATCGGACGTCTGCTCAATCTATACCCCAGACCCCGGGTTTACATGGGTAAATCCACGCAAACTGTATAGTACCTCATCGGCTAACACGCATCTGTCAGCGCTGCCGCGTGGGAGTTTCTTTTTGCGTGCATAACAATCAGGAGATTCCAAGCAGCATGCCAGTGTGTCGGAGTGCCAAAGGAGCGCTGTGTTCCGGACGGGGTGCATGCATGACGTCAAAGCGCACAGCCATTTTGAAAGCAAAAGTTTGCAGTATTTAATGCAGCGCACTGGAACAGTGATGTGCACACTTATTTGCATATTGTTTTAGCTGAACGTCTGAGTCAGTGACGTGAACACTATCTACGTTCACTACTTTGCGGGTTATCCGGTCAGTGACTAGTACACTTTCTTACCCGTTTTATCAGTAACACACTTTTTGTAGCTTACTAGTGTTGGGAGTAGCGTGTTAGAACAGTGGCGTGCACACTTAATTACAATTTGTTTTGATTGACGGTCTGAGATTGTGATTTGCGCTCTTCAAATAATAACACTGTTTTGCAGGTTACTCTGTCATTGATTCAAAATTTCAGACCGGTTTCTAGAGCCATACGCACGCTGTAATTATGGTGGGGTCCGGGGAGGAGGGAAGGGCCAGAGGGACTTGATGGGAGTGGTGGGGAGGAGGGGGAGGGTATAGAGAGAGAGAGGAGGAGAGACAGGACAGGGGGAAGCAGCAGAGACACGGCGGGTAAAATAAACAAATAACACGGCGGGCAGGGGAGGGGGCGGAGAGGGGAGAGGAGAAATGCGACACGGAGGGAAGGGGAGGGGGCGGAGCGGGGAGGGGGCAGGTGCGACACGGCGTTAGACGGAAGGAAGAGAGGGGAGGGGGAGGAGAAAGAGAAATGCGACACGGCGGGAGGGGGCGGAGCGGGGGAGAGGGTGTGTGTGTGTTGTTAGGAGACGGACGTGCACGCGCACGCGCTTTTAAGGTCAATGCGCATGCGCATAAGCTTAATGCGCATGCGCATTGACCTTAAAAGTCACGGGCACTGCAAGGAATCGCCACGATTCCTTGCAAGTTAGATAAAGAGTCGATGAGCCCCTATAGTCTCGCTTGCTCGATGCGCATCGACAGGCGAGACCTAAAAACCATAGAAAAACCATGTGGGGAATCCCCTCCTGGGGGCAACAGAGGTACGCACCAATACACCCCATCACTCCCCTCCCGCCCCGCACATATACGGGGTCAGACAGAGAAGGAGGGGTGGTGCCTGGCGTACATTACCCCTGCAGGCTTAAGCCCGTACACCAAACCAGCGTCTCTCGCTGCCGCCCCCCCATTCGGAGAGGCTACCAATTATTCCAAGTGAATCGTCCATGTATCAGCCGCTGCCCATGCAGTCTCCTGTACTGCCATCAGCCTGCTCAGTCCAATAACTATCCCATCAGCGGGGCAAAGCGTTGGAGTTCACACGCCACTCCACAGCAAGTCTACAAAGCGATGAAGCAGTCATCCATGTCTCCAAAGGCAGGACAGTGCTGCCACGGCGGGAGTTGGCATCAGAATCCGAACTCAGCATCAGTACAACTACAGGGAGTCGGCAAACAAGTGTCCAAAAAAGGCACATTCAAGACTCATCATGCTCGGCTGGGTCCTCACCTGCCTCACCATCCTCCTCGTTTCGCCTACCCCTCCTGGCAATGCGGAGCTTCTTAGCATAGTCCTCAGCTTGCTGCGGGTTCGTAAAAAAATGTTGTTTGAACCTGATGGGTCACCCTGAGTCGGGCCGGGTACAGAAGTGCGTAATCCACCTGCATGTCTCTCAGCTTTCTCTTCACCTCCAAGAATTTTCTCCGCTGGTCCTGCACCATGGGTGTAAAATCCGGGTACAAGGAAAACTGTACTCCATCACAAGCCAGGTTCCGATTCGTTCGCGCTGCACGCAGCGCCGCGTCGCGGTCGCGGTAGTTAAGTAACCGGGCGATGATAGGCCGCGGCTGCGCCCCCGGCTTGGGAACCGGACCCAGAGAGCGGTGTGCCCTTTCGACAATAAATTGACTCGGAGGGATCCGGGGCACCGGCGGCAATACAAGGATCAAGGCCGGGGATAAGTCCAACCCCTCGCTAGGCCCAGGCGGATGCCACCGGTCTCGTCCGCTCCCCCAGCAGAGCACAGGATCAACGTACAGTACCTCCACACTTCGCAATGGCCATAAAGGGGGAGAGACTCACCTCCGCCGCCGCCTGTTAAGCCTCCAGCAGTCCACTCACACAGCGGGCTGACCTCCGCAACTCCGAGGCCTATCTCCCTCGTGTCAAGCCTCGGCCTCGCGTGGCACGGCGCCCAGGTCACCACAGCAACGCTCCGCGGCAATGCTCCCCGGGCGAAGCTCTCAAGCAGCCAGTTCAAGCATCGGGCGTCGGATCGTCCCCAAAATCGGACAGGAGCTGCAGGGCAGAGAGGTCCACAGACGCTGTTAGTTTCAGGCGTCCACCCGCAGGTTAAAAGGATAATTTTAGGATGTTTCTGGCCAGGCAGCCAGAGCCTCACGGAAGTGCGGCCATTAGCTCGTGCGCCCTCAAGTTTGGTATCAAACTTGTCAATCTTCAGTGTAGCCTTTATGGTGCTGTGGAGTTCCTAATGACAACCTCCCAGCTCCATATACTCTTAATGGCATCACTACACTTAGAGGGCCCAGGAATGGCTCTGAACACTGTAGGGGCACAGAGCTCAAGCACCTGTGCCCACACCACTGGCATAGGGCACCCAGCTAGAGGGTGACTGATGTATGCCAGGGCAGTGTGTTTGTGTGCATGGCACACAGAGATGTGTGCCATGTCGATTCTTTGTTTAGTTCTCCACCAGGACATTCAGCCTGCAAAGGCAGTGTGTGTGTGTCGGGGTGCAGGGCCCCTAAGGGTGGCACAATAAGTGCTTCAGCCCTTAGGGGTCTTCTCTGGTCACAATGCCCTGGGTACTTATGTTACCATTTACCAGGGGCTGACGTGGCCAGAGATGGCAATTGGGTTTTAGCTTCAATACAGTTTTAGGGAAGGAGCACAGGCCCTGGGCACCTGATTCGCAGGAGCCCAGGGCACACTCAGTCAAAGCACATCAGCAATTCAGCAAAAAGTGGGGGCATACCATGCAAGAAAGATGGCACTTTGTCACACTAATACAAAAAAGTGTGTGAGCATTAGGGAAAAGCTGTAGAAACAATAAGCAGACCTTCCAGGATATCGCGATATGCCGCGAAATCAGCACTTTTGTAAATATGCCGCGATTTTTACAAAAGTGCCCGCGAAATCGACACTTTTGTAGAAATCGCGCTGCATTTTTACAAAAGCCGCTATTTCCTGGGGGGTCTGTCTATAGAAGGTGGGGGAGCCTGATCTCCCAGTGAGTCCCCGAGTGTCTTGAATTCAGGAGGGTTATAGGTGGTTTAGTAGCTCACCGTTCCCCCATCAGTTTAGCACTCTCACAAATCTCTCTCATGACAGCTCCTTAGTTACATCTCTATGCGTACAGTTGGTCCCCCCGGCAGGCGACTCCAGCACTCAGCAAGCTCAATTGTCTTGCAGAATACATTACTGGCTGCCAGATTTTGCCGTCCCCTCATGTGGGATGGACTCCAAGTCCCCCTCTGTCAGCGATCTCAGCGCGAGGCGCCCTCCTCCTAACCGCATTGAAGTAAAATAGGTGGCTCAACAGCGTCGCCTCTTGGCCTCTCCACGCTGATTCACGCACCCCAGCATGGGCGCACAGTTAGGGCCCATCATTGCTGCACAGTTCTCACCTGCCTTTTCACTCATCAGGGGTAAATCACTCCTTTACAGTGCTCCCTCTGACTCAGGGCAGAGGCCTGCTGCCTGCCCAGGGGCTGCAACCTCTAGATCCTCGGCCTCAGAATCGAGCCCCTCACAGCACCTTAAGCAGCAGTCGCTCAGGGGCCCAACTCCTGCAGGCACCCCAGCACAGCGTAGCTCAACCGTAGTGGCCCTGAAGATAGAGGCCTCTCAGGGGTAGTCCAAGGTCTCCATCTTCCTCACCCAGCCGCGATCTCATCGGGTCTGCACCAGCAGTGACTCCCATTCAGCCACGTGCCGAGGTCAGTTGTCTGTCCCCGCCGCACATCGAGGTTGTGCTGCAGGAACTCAGCCAGGCCCGGTGGGAGACTCCAGACACCATCTTGGTAGCTCTGCTCCTCTAAGTCTCTGCAGGCCTCATTTCTAGAGCTGGTTTATTTTGGGCTTTAGTCATAGAGGTGGGAAAGAAGGAAAGGGTAGTAGGGGGTGAGAGAAACTGGGCGAATGAAAGTGAAAGGTGGAGAAAAGTAGAGAGGAGTGAGCAGGAGAGAAAGAGGGAGGGTGAATACGCGAGAAAGAGGGCGAGAGAGGAAGGGGAAGAAAGACAGGGTCTGGAAGAACGAAAGTATGAGAGTTAGAGAGAGAAGAGAGGGCGAGGGAGAGAGGGCGACGAGAGAACTAGAGAGGCAGGGTGCTAGAGAGATACGAAGATGGAAAGAGAGAGGGACGGGGAAGAAGAGACTGGGCTGATGAGAGAGATATCGATAAGGAGAGAAAGATGTGTGTGTGTGTGTGTGCGAGAGAGAGAGAGGATGAGTGAAAGAGGCACAGAAAGGAGGGGGCATGAGAAACAGAAAGCTGAATGGGACAGTGGAAAGAGTGAAACAGGAAGGAAGATAGAGGAGCGAAAAGCGGCAAAACACAACTAAGAGAGGGAGAATTGGGAGGCAGAAAGAGTGTAAGGAAGGGCGGGTGACGGATGGGGTCACCGGAGGCCCTTTATCAAGGTCCAGGGCTGCAGCCTCTGTCTCCAGCTCCATGGATTTACCTCCGCAGGCAAGAGAGCGAGAGAGAAAGAAAGAGCGAGAAAGAAAGAAAGAGGGAGGGAATGAGAGAGAGAGAGAGAATGAGAGAGAGAGAATGAGAGAGAGAGAGAAAATGAGAGAGAGAGAATGAGAGAGAGAGAGAGAGAGAATGAGAGAGAGAATGAGAGAGAGAATGAGAGAGAGAATGAGAGAGAGAATGAGAGAGAGAATGAGAGAGAGAATGAGAGAGAGAATGAGAGAGAGAATGAGAGAGAGAGAAAGAGAGACAAAGACAAGAGAGCAACAGAGACGGGAAACAGCGTTTACAATGCTGTCGTTACATCGCATTACTATTACAACACGGTCGTTACAACGACTGCGTTGTTAGTATGCAATGCATTTACATTGCAAGTCATCACAACGACTTTCTGTAGGGGGCGCTGAGGTATTGGAAATGAATTTCAACATCTTCCCTACTGTTGCGCAAACTGGAATAGGGATACTAAGTAAAGAGTGTAATAAGAATACCGTGCTCTGCAGGCCCGAGGTTCAGCCGGCAGTTGTACAAAATCGGATGAATTTAATTCTCCTTATTTAATGAGACCCAATATAATTGCATCCTAGACGCTAGCAATTACAGGCCGGAAT